>NC_136065.1:1038820922-1041719161 GCF_964261635.1 Lissotriton helveticus | reverse complement strand
GGTTATAATGCGGTAGTTGCGTTTTGTAAACCCAAAATAACCAAAGTCTTGGTCGAAGGACTAAATTATTCCTTAAGGGAGTCCCGCGTATCCAAGATTTCCGCACACACCGTCATTTCTCTGCTTTCTCTTACCTGATGTGCGCAGATCGGCCTCCCTGCTGCCGATCTGCGCACATCAGGTAAGAGAAAGCAGAGAAATGACGGTGTGTGCGGAAATCTTGGATACGCGGGACTCCCTTAAGGAATAATTTAGTCCTTCGACCAAGACTTTGGTTATTTTGGGTTTACAAAACGCAACTACCGCATTATAAACATTAGTTATAAACCTCCTTGCCTTAAAATGTACCGTATCGAGCGAAGTAAAAAAAAGGGGGGGCACAGCAACTACAGAATTGGACTTGCTAATAGCGTTTTTTGTCATTATATTTGTTAATCTGGAAAATGACACTAACGCTATGCAACACTAAATATGAGATATCACTTTAAACAGAAGCCGGTTTTAAATCACCATATTTTCCGCGACCTCTTTAGGTCAAAAATGAAACTTTAGTCCAAAAACGATAATTCAGTAAGAATAAATAATACAACTGATTGAAAACACTGTATTATATTATAGATCTGGATGAAACACGGATCTAATACCCAAACAATACGGACGATTGTTCACTGAAGGACACTGCAATTCGTAACGCTGTTGTCAAGAGCATCCATCTAGATGTTTTTTCTTTCTCTACCTAAGGGTAAGTCCCATAGAAATAATCTTATGGTGAGGTGAGGTGAGGAGACGTGGGTAATTCATTAACTAAAGGAAAAATCTTGACGGCTACCTCTCCCCCGTTTTTCTCTCTGGATGACAATTAGAATAATCAGCTAAAAAAAAACTCAAAAAGAAAACGGTGGCTCCCTCAACCCTCAGATGTAAGGATTGTGCAATAGACAAAAGGTAATAAGAACGATCCCGATAGGCAGAGAATTGTTTTCTCTCCCTGTGTCCCACAATATTTTAAGATGAGACCCTTTTTAGGTCTCGTCCTGCGATTGCAGGCCAAAGGCCTGCTGTCGCAGAGCGAGACTATTGCAATCATTCTGCCTTTCAAGGACTGAAAGGGAGAGGACAAGAGACTGGCACGCGCACGCATGAAGCAGCCTGCCGGGATCAGGTCGCGCGCGTCAACACGCGCTCCGATTCCGGCAGGCTCTTCAGTCACCATGGATCACTCTCACGCACGCGCACACATGTAGACACACTCCCGACCCCCCCTCACCAACTCACCGTGCTCTACACACAGACACATGTACACAGACACATGTACACAGACACACGCACACACATCTCCCCACTCACCGGTCTCTTTCTCCGGGTTCCGTGTCTCTCTCTCCCGCACTGGTATCTGCTGGTCTTCACCCGGGCCCCCTCGTCTCTTTCTCCGGGTTCCGTGTCTCTCTCTCCCGCACTGGTATCTGCTGGTCTTCACCCGGGCCCCCTCCTGGGACCCGGGACTTCAGCTGCCACTTCGTTTTCGCTCCGGGGCTCGCTCCTAAAAACGAAACTTTGGAATGACGCGCATGCGCAGGCAGCCCCCGCCCTCAGTTACAACCCAGTACTGAGCTGCTTTTACTTTCGTAGTCTTCCGTGTTCGCTGCGGTGGCTGCTGTTGTTTGTACTTGTTGGGACAGCGTTGGACTTTTAAATTTGCATTATATCTGAGTATCCTGCGAAGGGCTGTTAAGTTGAGTTCTGCGGCTTTTGAAACGTTTGGCAGCGTGGTTGGTAAGTTTATTTTTGGTAACTTTGGGCTTTTTAAAATGAAATGGTATGTTGTGGGGTTGATATGAAATTTTAGCGCTAAGGATTTACACATAGATTAGTTGGTATGTTTAGCGCATGATTAATTATTTTTAGTTATTGAAAATGTAATCCAACGTATATTTTTGAGCGGTTGCGAAAGTTTAAATGCGTGTAAAACCATTTTTCGAAGACTTAGGAACACGCTTTCAGCCGCTGCCGATTGTGTGCCTGCTGACGCTTCCCTCTTAAGATGGCAAAGATAGTGCCCCTGGGCCATGGGCTCGATGAGAGAGGCAGGCTCGTTCCGTTGTGCTCAGAGACAAGCTCGCCCCGTTGACCCCACAGACAGTCTTGCTGCACAGCACTCTGCTCAAGGGCAGACAATGAAAGAATCGAGGCTCATCAAATGTTCAACAGACAGTGATCCTGGTCACGTACCAAAGATGAAGGGTCCAGGGCCCCGAGAGGGCCGGGGTCTGTCTACAGGCAGCAGGCGCCTACAGGCCACTCAAAACCAAACCCGTGGACACTAGCAGGGTAACCCCAGAATGCACAAAGTGTCACATCTGCAAAAAGACACACAGCTCAGATGCTATGTGTGCGTCCTCTGCGCCATGCATCAGAGTCAAGGAAATAAACATCTCAAACCTGGCGGGCGGCTTCAAGGCACTGTGGCACTTTCTAGGTCGTGCACCAGCCTGTGATCTTGGGGCTATGTATGGAAAAGCAGGGCTATGGAGAGGAGTACTTGCGTGTTCCTGGCATTTAAACAGGGCCCCCTCCGCCCCCCACTTCACCTGGTAAAGCAGCGTGCAGGAGGGTGTAGCTCGCCGACAACGAACATTATATGTCTACAGAAGCTGCCAGAGTCGGAAGCTGAGATTCACAGCCTGCGCCCGCGTCCTCAGAAGGACGTGCAAATACCCGTCCCCCTTCGCCTCTAGCGCCTCGAGGCTGGTCACTCGGTCATGCAATACACTAACTCTCTCATCTGATGCCAGCCTGCGCCCCTTAACCCAGGAAATAATGGAACCTTTCACCCCAATGTAGGTGTTTGACGTTCACTTCTCTGCACGTCCACCGTGTTGCCTCCTAGACTTGGATGATGCTTTGTAAAGCGCCTGGAAGTTCCTCCTGTCGATCTAGCTCGCGCTACGTCAAACAAGAGGACTAGCAGCGCTGTCACAGGTGAAAGCCTCTCACCAGGACCCCAAAGGAAATAGGACCAGTAATCAGCACAACGCCCAACCCCGGTCAAAGGCCAAGAAACCAGTAGCGATACTCATGGAACCAGGCAGCGCTGTGAGGCTTTATTCTGGCTTGATCTGTGGAGAGTTACTACTTCCAAAGCGTTGTTTGCCAAACCTAGCTAGGATTACTAGGCACTATCCATAGCGCCTACGCTCCTTTACCACTGGTGCCCAGGACAGGTATGGCCCGCCGTCAAGGCACCAGTGGAAATCCCAAAGTGGACCCGGTAAATGTTTAGGGTACCGCCTGGTACCTCAAAGTTATCACACTACAGAATCAGGCAAACATTACAGCCAGTACCTTTAGGAGGGTGAATCAGCACACCAGGAATACTGGGGTGGGGGGGAGGGGGGGTGCCCGCCTAGCGTCTAAAGCTCTGTTGTAGTGCTTGCTCACACTCTACTACTCACTCTACTACTCACTCTCTACTACTCACTCTCTACTACACACTCTCTACTACTCACTCTACTATTCTCTACTACTCACTACTACACACTCTACTACACACTCTGTACTACACAATCACTACTACACACTCCCTACTCTACTACACACTCACTACTATTCTACTACTTACTCTCTACTACTCACTACTACACTCTCTACTACACTCTACTACACTCTCTACTACACTCTACTACACACTCTACTACACACTCACAACTACACACTCACTACTCTACTATTCTCTACTACACACTCTACAACTCACTCTACTACACACTCTACTAAACTCTACTACTCACTACAACACACTCACTACAACACACTCACTACTCTCTACTACACACTCTAGTACACACTCTCTACTACTCACTAGTATTCTCTACTACTCACTCTATACTACACACTACCACACACTCACCACACTATACTAAACACTCTCTACTACACACTCTACTATTCTCACCTCTCTACTACACACTCTACTACACACTCTCTACTACACACTCTCTACTACACACTCTCTACTACACACTCTCTACTGCGCACTCTCTACTGCGCACTCTCTACTGCACACTCTCTACTGCACACTCTCTACTGCACACTCTCTACTGCACACTCTCTACTGCACACTCTCTACTGCACACTCTCTACTGCACACTCTCTACTGCACACTCTCTACTGCACACTCTCTACTGCACACTCTCTACTGCACACTCTCTACTGCACACTCTCTACTGCACACTCTCTACTGCACACTCTCTACTGCACACTCTCTACTGCACACTCTCTACTGCACACTCTCTACTGCACACTCTCTACTGCACACTCTCTACTACACACTCTCTACTACACACCCTCTACTACTCTATTTTCTACTACACACTACTAAACATGCACTACTCTACTACACAATCTCTACTACACTCTACTACTCCACTACTCTCTACTACTCTCTTCTACACACTCTGTCTACTACACACTCTGCTACACACTCTACTGCACACTCACTACTAGACACACTGCTCTCTAATACACACTCTCTACTACTCTACTACACACTCTCTACTACTCTACTACACACTCTCTACTACTCTACTACACACTCTCTACTACTCTACTACACACTCTACTGCACACTCTACTGCACACTCACTACTAGACACACTGCTCTCTACTACACACTCTCTACTACACACTCTCTACTACACACTCTCTACTACACACTCTCTACTACTCTACTACACACTCTCTACTACTCTACTACACACTCTACTACACACTCAATACTCTACTACACACCCTCTACTACTCTATTTTCTACTACACACTACTAAACATGCACTACTCTACTACACACTCTACTACTCAATCTCTACTACACTCTACTACTCCACTACTCTCTACTACTCTCTACTACTACTCTCTTCTACACACTCTACTACACACTCTGCTACACACTCTACTGCACACTCACTACTAGACACACTGCTCTCTAATACACACTCTCTACTACTCTAATACACACTCTCTACTACTCTACTACACACTCTCTACTACTCTACTACACACTCTACTACACACTCTACTACACACTCAATACTCTACTACACACCCTCTACTACTCTATTTTCTACTATACACTACTAAACATGCACTACTCTACTACACACTCTACTACTCAATCTCTACTACACTCTACTACTCTACTACTCTCTACTACTACTCTCTTCTACACACTCTACTACACACTCTGCTACACACTCTACTGCACACTCACTACTAGACACACTGCTCTCTAATACACACTCTCTACTACTCTAATACACACTCTCTACTACTCTACTACACACTCTACTACACACTCTACTACACACTCTACTACACACTCTCTACTACACACTCTCTACTACACACTCTCTACTACACACTCACTACTACACACCCACTACTCTCTGCTACACACTCTGCTACACACTCTGCTGCACACTCTGCTGCACACTCTGCTGCACACTCTGCTGCACACTCTGCTGCACACTCTGCTGCACACTCTGCTGCACACTCTGCTGCACACTCTGCTGCACACTCTGCTGCACACTGCTACACACTCTGCTACACACTCTGCTGCACACTCACTACTAGACACACTGCTCTCTAATACACACTCTCTACTACTCTGCTACACACTCTGCTACACACTCTGCTACACACTCTGCTACACACTCTGCTACACACTCTGCTACACTCTCTGCTACACTCTCTGCTACACTCTCTGCTACACTCTCTGCTACACTCTCTGCTACACTCTCTGCTACACTCTCTGCTACACACTCTGCTACACACTCTGCTGCACACTCACTACTAGACACACTGCTCTCTAATACACACTCTCTACTACTCTACTACACACTCTACTACACACTCACTACTAGACACACTGCTCTCTAATACACACTCTCTACTACTCTACTACACACTCTACTACACACTCTACTACACACTCTACTACACACTCTACTACACACTCTACTACACACTCTACTACACACTCTCTACTACACACTCTCTACTACACACTCTCTACTACACACTCTCTACTACACACTCTCTACTACACACCCACCACTACACACTCACTACTCTCTGCTACACACTCTGCTACACACTCTGCTACACACTCTGCTACACACTCTGCTACACACTCTACTACACACTCTACTACACACTCTACTACACACTCTACTACACACTCTACTACACACTCTACTACACACTCTACTACACACTCTACTACACACTCTACTACACACACTCTACTACACACTCTACTACACACTCTACTACACACTCTACTACACACACTCTCTACTACACACTCTCTACTACACACTCTCTACTACACACTCACTACTACACACTCTTCTACTACACACTCTCTACTACACACTCACTACTACACACTCACTACTACACACTCACTACTACACACTCTCTACTACACACTCTCTACTACACACTCACTACTACACACTCACTACTACACACTCACTACTACACACCCACCACTACACACTCACTACTCTCTGCTACACACTCTGCTACACACTCTGCTACACACTCTGCTACACACTCTGCTACACACTCTGCTACACACTCTGCTACACACTCTACTACACACTCTACTACACACTCTACTACACACTCTACTACACACTCTACTACACACTCTACTACACACTCTCTACTACACACTCTCTACTACACACCCACCACTCTCTGCTACACACTCTCTACTACACTCTCTACTACACACACTCTACTACACTCTCTACTACACACTCTACTACACTCTCACTACTACACACCCACCACTACACACTCACTACTCTCTGCTACACACTCTACTACACACACTCTACTACACACTCTCTACTACACACTCTCTACTACACACTCTACTACACACTCTACTACACACTCTACTACACACTACTACACACTCTACTACACACTCTACTACACACTCTACTACACACTCTACTACACACTCTACTACACACTCTACTACACACACTCTACTACACACTCTCTACTACACACTCTACTACACACTCTCTACTACACACCCACCACTACACACTCACTACTCTCTGCTACACACTCTACTACACACTCTACTACACACTCTACTACACACACTCTACTACACACACTCTACTACACACTCTACTACACACTCTACTACACTCTCTACTACACACTCTCTACTACACACTCTCTACTACACACTCTCTACTACACACTCTCTACTACACACCCACCACTACACACTCACTACTCTCTGCTACACACTCTACTACACACTCTACTACACACTCTACTACACACTCTACTACACACTCTACTACACACTCTACTACACACTCTACTACACACTCTACTACACACTCTACTACACACTCTACTACACACTCTACTACACACACTACTACACACTCTACTACACACACTCTACTACACACACTCTACTACACACACTCTACTACACACACTCTACTACACACACTCTACTACACACACTCTACTACACACACTCTACTACACACACTCTACTACACACACTCTACTACACACACTCTACTACACACTCTACTACACACTCTACTACACACTCTACTACACACTCTACTACACACTCTACTACACACTCTACACTCTCTGCTACACACCCACCACTACACACTCTACTACACACTCTACTACACACACTCTACTACACACACTCTACTACACACACTCTACTACACACACTCTACTACACACACTCTACTACACACACTCTACTACACACACTCTACTACACACACTCTACTACACACACTCTACCACACACTCTACTACACACACTCTACTACACACTCTACTACACACTCTACTACACACTCTACTACACACTCTACTACACACTCTACTACACACTCTACTACACACTCTACTACACACTCTCTACTACACACTCTCTACTACACACTCTCTACTACACACTCTCTACTACACACTCTCTACTACACACTCTACTACACACTCTACTACACACTCTACTACACACTCTACTACACACTCTACTACACACTCTCTACTACACACTCTCTACTACACACTCTCTACTACACACTCTCTACTACACACTCTCTACTACACACTCTCTACTACACACTCTCTACTACACACTCTACTACTCTCTACTGCACACTCTACTACACACTCTACTACACACTCTACTACACACTCTACTACACACTCTACTACACACTCTACTACACACTCTACTACACACTCTACTACACACTTTCTACTACACACTTTCTACTACACACTCTCTACTACTCTACTACACTCTCTACTATTCTCTACTACTCACTCTATACTACACACTACCACACTCACCACTCTCTACTACACACTATACTACACACTCTCTACTACACACTCTACTACACACTCACTACTACACACTCACTACTACACACTCACTACTACACACTCACTACTACACACTCACTACCACACTCACTACCACACTCACTACCACACTCACTACCACACTCACTACCACACTCACTACCACACTCACTACCACACTCACTACCACACTCACTACCACACTCACTACCACACTCACTACCACACTCACTACCACACTCACTACCACACTCTCTACTACACACTACTACTCACTCTCTACTACACTCTCTACTACTCACTCTACTACTCTCTACTGCACACCCACCACTACACTCACTACTCTCTGCTACACACTCTACTACACACTCTCTACTACACACTTTCTACTACAAACTCTCTACTACTCTACTACACTCTCTACTACTCACTCTACTATTCTCTACTACTCACTCTATACTACACACTACCACACACTCACCACTCTACTACACACTATACTAAACACTCTCTACTACACACTCTACTACTCTCTACTACACTCACCACTCTCTACTACACACTCTACTACACACTCTCTACTACACACGCACTACTTAGTACTACACACTCTACTATTCACTCTACTACTCACTCTACTACACACTCTATACTGCATACTCTCTACTACACACTCTCTCTTAGTCTGTACTACACACGCTCTACTTCAGGCAGCAATAAAAACGTCATGATAACTTGTGATTAATGTTCCTGGTAGAGAGAGATCAGAGGTTTGTCTAGTAGCAGGTTTGACTCACCATAAAGTAGTGCAGAGGGTTAATCTGCTGCAAAGAACAGATCGGTGTTTGGGTGGATATCTGAGCGGATTCGTAAAGCCAGCCTTTACCAGCACTATAAAGCAAATGAAATGTATGTGAGAGAGGTTTTAAGGGAAGATGAGGTCCACTTTTTACACGGTGGTAATGATGGAATCAGAGGAGGAGGTGGGGGAAGAGGGATGCGGGGGTGTCCAAAAAGTATGTCACACCGGGCAGCACCACTGCTAAAGCTGGCCCTGTTTCTAGCTCAAGCGGCACCGACACCCATAGTCTAAAGATAATACCTCTGCCTTAAGTGAAGTACTCTGGTACCCAAGGATGACTAGCAAACAATATTATTCACAACGTTGCTTACTATTCAGCAACATTTCACAGTTTGCAAATCATCTTTATACACCAATTCAGAGTTTGCTAACAAATTAATGCAACACATTGTCATATACAATACCATAGCTCAAACTTTAATGCTGCGAGACCTATTGCATTGTAAATGCTTGTTTGATTACTCTTTAGAATCCCTCACACACTGTACTGATGCCAGTGTACGAATAAATGGCCTAAGAAAAATCACCTCGAATTGACAAAAGAGGACTTCTAGCTATTCCCTTTTTGGAAAACATAAGGTATATCAGTACGTTATTCTTTATTTTCTGGAAGGTGTATGCATCCAATTAGCACTTTTAGTTTATTCGCCCTGAACAATAGTATCCTCTTTAATTACCACACGGCCCTAAAGAAACCACATGATAAGAAAAATAGTCTTATATTACTCTGTAAAAGTACTAGGAAGAACTTACGTTTAAATTGTATAAAGGACATGATTTTATAACAATGTATAAAAAACTAAATATTATTACTGTTGATCCTAATTGTATGTTTCTTTTTTAATTAGAACACTGTCCTGATGAAGGTGTAAAAATAAAACCGAAACGCTGCGTCGACTTGTGTGCAACAACTATTGCTGTTTTTAGGTCTCGCCTGTCGATGCGCATGTGCATCGAGTTTGCGAGCCTATTGCGGCTTAAACAACCTTTAACTAAGAAGCAAGGAATCGTGGCGATTCCTTGCAGTGCCCGTGACTTTTAAGCTCAATGCGCATGTGCATTGAGCTTAAAAGCGCGTGCACAGCCGCAATCGCCGTCTGTTCCCTCTGCCGCATTCCTCCGACACCTTTTGAAGTGAAGCTTAGCTTCACTTCAAAGGCCCGGCTTCTTCACACCCACATGCCGCTCTCCCCGCTCCGCCCCCTCCCCTGCCCGCCGTGAGCATTTCTCCTCCACCCCCTCCCCACAGCAATGCCCTCCGTCTTGTTTCCCATTTAAAGCACTGCCTTCAATACAATGGCGTAATTGCTTGTTAGATCGTGGCCCCAGCACACTGTATGGCTGTTGTTCCCTTAGCCTGTTTCCAAAATATCGGCCGCTAATATATATATTTTTTTAATCCGGGTTCACTCAACTACTTAGAACAAATACCATTGCTTGTAAGGCACGTAACCCCAAAAAGTATGGCATCACGCACTACATTTTTATACAGTACTACATTCAGCACTTCTGCCTTTTCCATCAGGATTTGTAAGGTTTCTAAACAACATAACCGATGTTACTTTTTATCCGCTGTACGATAGTCAATTTACCGACCGCTTAAGGATAAAAGGCTCTCTGTCTTGCCCGCCGTGTCCACTTCACTTTGACGGCCGCAGGCCGTCTCTCGTGTTTCTGCTTGTTTCTGTATTTTCTTATATTTACCCAAGACTTTTTAGATCGTGGCCCCAGCACACTGTATGGCTGTTGTTCCCTTAGCCTGTTTCCAAAATATCGGCCGCTAATATATATATTTTTTTAATCCGGGTTCACTCAACTACTTAGAACAAATACCATTGCTTGTAAGGCACGTAACCCCAAAAAGTATGGCATCACGCACTACATTTTTATACAGTACTACATTCAGCACTTCTGCCTTTTCCATCAGGATTTGTAAGGTTTCTAAACAACATAACCGATGTTACTTTTTATCCGCTGTACGATAGTCAATTTACCGACCGCTTAAGGATAAAAGGCTCTCTGTCTTGCTGTGGGTTTTGAACGTTGACACCCAGAATATCGCATTTTGTCAGCTGCGAGAATATCGTGCTGGCATGAACATACAATTATTTTGTAATCCCTCTAGCATATCACTTATCCATCTGCTGTGTGGCTGTGTCCGCGACGGAATCCATTTGTTGTAGTTATAATAATATGCAGTTCTAGAGTCTGTTGGGGACGAGGGTAGGTTTTTTGCTGAGCTGGCTGTTCGGAGACACGTTTGCTGTTGGGAAAAAAACAAGTTGCACTTTTCGACTTGCTCCACTAGGTGGTGCGATTACATATCCCATGTGGGTTTTAGTGAGACTGCCGTTACAGGTTCGTAAAACTAGTTTTGAATAATTCCCCATTTGATCTGATTTGAGTTGATTTCTGTCTCGCAATCCCATGTGTGCTTATCCAGGCTTGAAAGTTTGCAAAAAAGACGTTGCACGGCCTGTGGTTAACCAGCACTTATAATATATACATGCGATGCGCACACATGCAACGCCACTCACAAATGCAACGCCACTCACACATGCAACGCCACTGACACATGCAACGCCACTGACACATGCAACGCCACTCACACACGCAACGCCACTCACACACACAACGCCACTCACACACGCACACATGCAACGCCACTCACACACGCACACATGCAACGCCACTCACACACGCACACATGCAACGCCACTCACACATGCAATGCCACTCACACATGCAACGCCACTCACACATGCAACGCCACTCACACATGCAGCGCCACTCACACACGCAGCGCCACTCACACACGCAGCGCCACTCACACACGCAGCGCCACTCACACACGCAGTGCCACTCACACACGCAGCACCACTCACACACGCAGCACCACTCACACACGCAGCACCACTCACACACGCAGCACCACAAACACACACAGCACCACAAACACACGCAGCACCACTCACACACGCAGCACCACTCTCAGACACACAACGCCACTCACACCCACGCAAGCCCACTCTCACCCACGCAACGCCACACTCACCCATGCAACGCCACACTCACCCACGCAACGCCACTCACCCACGCAACGCCACTCACCCACGCAACGCCACTCACCCACGCAACGCCACTCACTCAAAGCCACTCACACCCACGCAGTGCCACTTTCACCCACACTGTGCAGTGCACAATAGGCCTCGCAGTAGGAAAGTTGGAGCTATTGGTTTTGTAAATGACAAAGCCCTTTATGTTTTTAAAATGAAAACAAAAATAAAAGGCATTGTTATTTGCAATTGTAATAGCTCCAACTTTACTACTGCGAGACCTATTGGCAACGCCAGTGCTTGTTAATATTGATTCTTGTGTAATAATCATTGTTGTTTTTAAACATTTTTGTTCTTCCTGTATTATTTTTGATATTGCAAGCACTAAAAGTGTTAATGAGTATATGTAATTTTTTTAATAAATTGTACAATCATTTCTAATTTTAATTTACATTGTGTTTGTTTCATTCAGCCAATTTTTTGACACTGTGGTTTCGTAATGTCCAGGGTCTGTGTGTTTCTAAAAGAGTGGTACTGTCACAATTCTCCCAAAGTTGTGGAATATAGGGACTCCCTTCTTTTGTTTTGACTTTTCTCCTTGTCCCTAACTGGAACATTAAGGAGACCTCCTTTCTATTTTTTGACTATTATGGTTGAGAGCCAGTATCAATGTGATCTCCAAATAAAAGTCAGGTTGGGTTTAGGTGAAGGTGGGGAAATTCCTCCTTTTGGAATTAGTGCCCTCACACACCCTTGTGAGTGTCATGCTTCATCATCGGGCTTTGCTCATCGTAGGGGTAGCGCTGCTGTCCCCCACGGGCCCCGCAAGAGGGCTCTTTCTCGGAGATCTTTTGAAGGAGGTGCTGCAGTTGTGCATGCTGGTGTGTGGGCCTGTTAAAAAGTGTTTGTGAGTGGATACAATTACCTTATGGTACCCGAAAACAATTTTAATTCGAGAGTCCGGAAGGTAAGGTTAAAAAAGCTATGGATAGGAATCTCTCCTTAAAGCAAATGTTGTTAGGGGGACAAGTATGTTGCCGCTGCTCTCAACCCGTGGAAGTGATAAAAAAGTGCAATTTTGTCAACATGTTTCCCACATCTGGTGAGTCCCTAGTGGATCCCAGTGTGCTTCGTCAGGACCGTGAAAAGAGAAAACAACTGTGGGAATCAGGGAAATCAGGGAAAGATACCCTGATAGAACGCGCAGGTCAACCGACTAGTCTTTTACCAATATTCACCTGGGCCCATAATCAACAAACACATAAATAAAACGGGTAACCTTCGCTCTACTACCAGTGTAATTTAAACATTTAGGACCTTTGACCTATCTATACCTTGACTTACCAATCCACGTCACCGGTACCTAAAGTCCTAAGGGATCAAGGGTGTTAGCATAATAGGAAAAAATAACATTTGCACTCATATAATAACCACAAACTCGGGAACGTTTTAAAACTCTTTATCTAAGTTTCTTAAATGGTCATGATACAAAGATTAAACACCAAAAGACATTCAATTATGAAGATCAGAATCAAAATGTAACCATGCTTATTAAACTAATTTCGATCATTTAGCAATAGACAGGGTAAAGAGAAGGAACATAAAACATAATCAGAATGTTTAAGCATTTAACAAAAGGGAGGGGAAAAAGGGAACATATGTCAAACTTGTATCAATAGGAAGGGTAAAGAAAAAGGAACATAATATGCAAGCACTATTATCAAATATGTAGCATTTAGGGAGGGTGAGAGAAGGAAACAAGTCAATGACGAACCCAAATAAATTTATATTTACCTAGGAATGGTGTGAAGAACTAACCCTGGCCACAGGTCAGTTTAAAGGACAGAACCCCGAAAGTTGCAGTTGCCAGTAGGCTAGCAGGTGCAGATTCAGAATCAGGACAGGTAAAGCCAAATTGGATCATGACAGGACCACCAAAGGTTAAGACTGGCACCCGCACTTAAGTTGCAACGCCTGCGCTACTCCCTTTCTGCAGCAAACAGTCAGACCCCGATTGGGTTATCGATTTCCCCGACAAAGTGCTTCGCCAGCACTTCAGCTTCCCAAAACCCGATTGTGTTATCGAATCTTCTGACAGAGTGCTCTGCAGCCCTCTGTTCTTGATCACCAATTGAGTGCGTTGGGTCAGTGACAGGTCAGCTATTCAGACAAGTCGGACAAATAAACTAGCTAAGCCTACCCTAGTTATACTATTTTCCAGGTCAGTGTACCGCCTCCCAATGTTGCAAATGTAAGTATCCCCAATTTTGATTGGACAAGAAATGAGGCGAGGTCGTCATACCATACCAAAATGAAACTTTCTGCGTGTCATATTTAAATTATTGTTCCCGTCCATCAATTTATTTTCACATGACATCTTTATTCCACCCAACAATTAATGTTCTCTTAGTAAATACATTGTATTAACATTGTATGAATGAGCTTCCTTTGACAGGAGTAAAAGGTTAGCTTCCCAGGCACATCTTGGATGAGACTGTTCTTTGGCAATCATTCAATGTCATTTCTGAAGCGTCCCTTAGTTTCTTATGCGCATGTTCAAAATGGATGCAGTGGGTTCTCGTCAGGACCAAATGTTTTTATATGTAAAAATAGAAAAGAAACAGTTTGAGAACACAGAATAAAAGAATGCACTGTATACCACTTATCTCTACTCTATTCCCATTACTTTATTTTTAACTATTGCGTTAAGGTGAAGCAGAACAAACAGCTCAGCAAAAGCAGCAGTGCAAGCTTCATGCATGCTGTAACAAAGAGCAGCCATTTTAATTCTAGTGCGCAGAAGCGAACGATTCCCTCCAAAGCAAAGAATACGTCATGTCACGTGAGTGTGACAGACGCATGCGCAGTAGAAAATCCCACGTAGCAGCGGCCAGATTAATGCAAGCGGATTACAGTTAGTAAAAGCACATATGCAAGCTTCCCTTGTATGGTATGTAATGCAATATTAGTAATACGAACATGTTGATTAATTTATTAACATTATGTTGAGAGGGTTGAGTACAAGCAAGTCGCGTTACGTGCAAATCTTTGCTCCATCAATCCCATCTTTGATGATATTTTATATCATCACCAATTAATAAAACAGATGCCAACTTTTCACAATTCACCCAACTCAATTGCTTCAATATTTCTTCTAGGATTCTTCTCATTATGAAAAGTTTTCATTTTCTTATAAATGTTGCCATTTAATTCTTCAAGCTCCATTTCATTACAATTTCTTTTCTTCCCTCTTTCATTTTCTGTATATCTCTTTCTGTGTTTACGACATTTGCAACAAATTATTAACCCTAAAATCAGTAGGCCTATTCCCACCATTGGCATCAATATTCTACCTACAAAACTTTTCCCTACGTTAGACATCCAACTACCTATTGAGGAGAGACCATCAGTCAGTCTCTTCCATGCATTATCAACCTCCAGTGGTTTGGGCTCTTTTTCCAAATGTGTAATATTTCTTACATATCCTTTAATTTCCACACTCTTGTCAGGTATGTAAGTTGCGCTTACAACATTCTACAGACTCCGCCCTCTTTTGCTAATAAGGTATCAAGAGCAAGTCGATTTTGTAAAACCATTGATCTGATCGCAACCAATTCGGTATTGACCATCAAGAACCCTCCAGCAGTGTCAGTTGATACCCGATCCACTACTGTTGACAATTTGCAAATTCTTTGTGTATTCAGAGCCACTCCCACTGTAGGTATCAATGCACTAAATATATCACCTACTATTTCTCCAAAACTAACTATTTTGCTACGTATTAACCCATTAGTTTCTTCATTGTTTCCAGTAATTTTATTTACATGATATATCTTTGGGAAGACTATTCCAAAATAACAGCTCCCATACCAATGATCTGGCAATTTGTAATAAACCTTGTTTCCGCATATAAAATAAATTCCAGGAAACACAGGTTCAGTTCCATCCTTGAAACCCCAACCCCCAATTACCTTATAATTGTGTTCACATTCACTGGAACCAATGAATATATTGTTATAATAACTAGTTCTTTCCCTATGGAGACAGAGTTTCCCCTTCTTTTTTTCGAAATCCAGCAACATTGCAGCATGAGCCCCGCCATTTGGGGTGGACCCTATATTTTCAGCCCATTTAGGAATTTTATGATTCTTGTAATTTGCTTTTCTTTGGAAACTCTCTCTTCTTTTCTCAACCATATTCAAAAATATTTTCTCTCTTTCTTGTAATAAGCATGTTAAATTATTCTTGTGTGCTTCAGCTACATCGCGCTTAGTATGTACAGGATTCAGGTAACTACGTATAGGAAGTTCAGAAAATATCACATCTAAATTAGAATAGTAATACTGCAAAGGTCCTTTCTTATAGAATAAACTAGCTAAAATACTACATGAAATACCATATGTTAGTGGTAAATGGTGGTAAGTCACACCTTCAGCTACCGAAGTTGGTAACTTCATACAAACATAGCAATCTTCTATTTCCATAGCTTCTACATAGTGTACTAATAGGTTTGCAAATACATTTAAGTGAGCTCTGTTCTTAATTCCAGTATAATATAGTCCTTCCTCATCTGATGCTTCTAAATCTAACTTCTGTGGTTTAATGCCAAGTGCCTTTACTTGTGTATCTATTTTTCTAGGTGTGTCTATCGCTTGTAGTTTATTAGTATCATTCTTTATGTCTCTACTCATTATGTAAGGAATAGCTTTTGTCAGTCCTAACCATACTATGAGTACTCTCGCTATACTACATGTGCATATTCTACAGCATGTTTTTAAGCGGCTTCTTTTCGGTCTTCCATTAACATTACAATCAGCCATTTCTGACTAAGGAGATTTAACCCCTCTTTGTAGCTTTTACACAGTTTTTTTACCCTGTGCAAGTTTCAAGTGGGTCTCACTTCTCCGTCTGTCTGATCAGCAATCAATTCGTCATCACTTCCATCACTTAGCTCTAGATTTTCAAAATCTTCAAGTACAATGTAAGTCCATTCAGGGCCTCTGAATTTATTATTCAGCCTTTTCAGTCGTGGATTTCTCCTTCTTGGTTGTATTACAGACTGTTCAGTGTGACTTGTTATTTCGTTTACTTGCTCAGGTTCTTCATTTATGGTCTTTAAATGGAATTTCAGTCTTTTGACAAACCTTGGCCATTTGTCTCCTTTTCTGAGTCTTTTAGCTGGCGCTGTGCTTCGGCCTTCTTCCAATGCTCTCCTATTTTCATTCAGTTGTGGCACATCTATTTCAATGCTGTCTTCTGTGTCCCTCTCTATCTGACTAGGTCCAGGTCTTATTACGGTTTCTTCTGCCTGGTTACTAATCTGGCCTTGTTCAGGTATTTGCTGAATTTGACTTTGACTTTGTTTTGATTCAACTTCTTCCTGAACACCTTTTTCTACACCTATCTGGTCCTGCTCTGGCTCTTCGAACTCTTGATTTTCTTCCGCCTGAGCTTTTGCCCTAGTACCTGTCTGTCACTCCTCAGACTCTGGAGTTCTTGCTGGAGTGTCAATTATCTGAGTATTCTGATCTATCCCTATCTGATCTTCCTCAGAATCACTTCTGACTTATATTTCTATGATCTGAGTACCTTCTTCTATTCCTTTCTCGTCCTCACTATCACTCTGACTGTCTACATAAGTATGACTTCTGGTTCTCACGTATTCTGCAGGTATTTCAACTACTGGAATCCACTCATCTTGGCTGGTGCTTGGTTGTTCTTCAGCTACTTCAGGCTCGACATCTCGAGACCCCTCAGCTGCATAACCTTCAGCTTCAGTTTCATCAGGTTCAGTCACTCTTTTTGTATGACTGGCATGGATCCAGTGTGGAAGTCCTTTGCATTTTACAGCTGTGGTGGTAACCAAAATCACTTGACGTGGTTTTTCCCACCTCAGTGCAAGACAAAATTGTCGAGTATGTTTCTTTAGCACTACCCAATCACCTGGGTTCAGGTCATGTGCTGGAGTGGCTTGTCTGGCAACAGCGTCTTCCCCAACCAGGTGAAAGATAGAACGCACTTGGTCAGCCAGTTCTTTGCAGTACTCCAGTACTAAATCATCACTTTATCAACTTGTGTCCTGGCACCCATGCTTGCCTCATTGCTCTTCCCATTAGTATTTCACGAGGACTCAAGCCTGTGTTCCGGTCTGGAATACTTCTGAGTCCCATCAGAACAAGAGGTAAAGCATCTGGCCACTCTAGTCGGGTAGACTCATAC
The DNA here is from genome assembly GCF_964261635.1 of Lissotriton helveticus. Lineage (NCBI taxonomy): Eukaryota > Metazoa > Chordata > Amphibia > Caudata > Salamandridae > Lissotriton > Lissotriton helveticus. The sequence continues at coordinate 1,041,700,576 of NC_136065.1, read as the reverse complement.
ATCCTTCCCAATCTTGACTTGATTGTGCCATTCAGTTGTTCTACGACTCCAGAAGCCTCTGGGCGGTATGCACAGTGCAGTTTTTGTTTAACATTGAATGCTTCACAGATTAAGCCAATTATTTCATTATAAAAATGGCAGATTCAATTGTTACTGGAAAACCAAAACGTGGTATAAGTTCTCTGAGTAGGAGTTTGGCTACAGTGATGTTATCATTCCTACGTGTAGGGTAAGCTTCTACCCATTTTGAAAACAGGCAGACAATTACAAGAATGTATTTTATTTCTCGACAAGTGGGTAACTGAATTAAATCAATTTGTAATCGTATGAAGGGCCCCTCTGCCTTCCCAATCTTTCCTGGTAACACTACAGTTTTCTTTCCAGGATTCATCTGTTGAAAAATAAACATCTTTGGCAAAGTGCCTCTACTATGTTCCTGAATTTCGCATTGAACCAACTCTGTCTGAACAATCTAATCATAGTGTCTCTTCCCAGGTGGGAATCTCCATGGAACATCCTAGCCATAGGAGCAAGCATACAGTCTGGTAACACAGGCCTACCATCAAGGTAAACAATGACACCATCTTCAACCCTTCTCTGACAACCTATCTTTCTCCACTCTTCCTTTTCTTTTGGTTCTGCTTCATTTTGCAAGTCTCTCACTTCTTCCCACGTTCTCACACCTTCAAGCAAAATAAGTTGGCAGCTGCTTTCACCTACTTCAATTTTCTTCTTTACAGCCATTTTAAATTTGGCACAATGTTGGGCTAACTGGTCAGCTTATCGGTTACCAGCTGTCACTTTGTCATTACCAGATTTGTGTGCAGCACATTTGACCACGGCCACTTCTTTTGGCAGTTGGATTGCTTCGAGTACATCTTTTACATAATGACCATTTTTTATTGGAGTACCCGAAGAAGGCAGAAACTCTCTTTGCATCCATATTTGACCATAGTCATGCACAACCCCGTAGCCATACTGGCTATCAGTATATATGGTTACTTTCCAATTTTTCCAAATTTGCAAGCTTTTGTCAATGCAATCAATTTGGCTATTTGTGCAGACTTGACTCCAGGTAAATAGGATGCTTCCATTGGACCCCTCAAAGTGCACACTGCGTAGGCAGCACTCAAACCTCCTTCCTCATGTCTCATGCATGAGTCATCTACAAATAGCTCATATTCTGAATCAATTAATGGCTCTTCTCTTATGTCAGGACGTGGTTTTGTACTATATTCAGTCAAGTCGATACAGTTATGTTCAATTTCTCCCTTCACTTCTGCAAAATGTGAATTGGGTAGCAATGCTGCTGGGTTCAAAATATTACACCTGGCAATGGTTACATTTCCTGCACCTACATGAATACGTTCGTACTTAGTCAGCCGACTAGGAGTAAGGTACTGGGTTTTTGTTCTGGTCAGTAAAATCACAACTGCATGTGGAACATACACTGTTACAGGATGTCCCATAATGATGGACTCACTTTGCTCAAGACTCATGCAGGTTGCAGCTACTGCTTTCAGGCATCCTGGTAATGCAGATGCTACTGGGTCTAATGTGGAAGAAAAATACGCCACAGGACGTCTCATTAAACCGTGAGTTTGGGTCAAAACTGAAAGTGCACAATTATCCCTGTGTCACAGAATAGTGCAAAATCTTACGAATAGTCAGGCATCTCTAATGCTGGAGCTGTACACAGACACTCTCGTAACTTCAGAAAAGCAGGCCTGCTTTCATCATCCCATTCTACTGGGTCATTTGCTCTTTTCTTTGTCATTTGTATTAATGGCTTTGCTAGGACTGCAAATCCCACAATCCATTGCCTGCAGTAACCTACTACTCCAAGAAACATTCTGATCTCTTTCTGAGTTTGGGGTAAATTCATGTTACTGATTATTCTGATTCTCTGTGAGGTAACCCTTCTGATACCTCTTTCTATCTGGTGCCCCAGATATTTCACTGATGTGGTGCAAAACTGTAGTTTTTCAGGTGACACATCATGCCCCCATTCACCTAAGTGGTTCAATAAGGCAATGGTATCAACAACACAGTCATTTCGATTTTTAGACGCCACCAACAGGTCGTCTATATACTGGACTAAGACTAACTGTCCTGGCAGTGCCAAAGACTCAAGGCACTTTTTCAAAATCTGATTAAAAATCGATGGACTCTCTGTATACCCCCGAGGAACGCGATTCCAAACGTACACCTGACTGTGGAATTCAAAAGAAAAAATTAATTTGCTATCTGGGTGTAATGGAATTGAGAAAAGTGTGTGACACAAATCGATCACAGTGAACCATCCAGCTTTCCACGGTTTCTGATACAGAATCACTGCAGGATTTGGCACAACTGGACAGCACGGGACAACAATCTTATTGATCTTTCGGAGGTCTTGTACAACCCTATATTTGCCACTCGGTTTCTTTATTCCAATTATGGGCAGATTACATGGACTGCTCATTATTTCTTGTAAATTGCCTGTTTCAACCAAAGTTTTATTTCTGCTGCTACACCTGCTTGTATTTCTGGGCTCATTTTGTACTGTCGGGTATTTGGGTAAACTGCACCTTCCTTCACTGTCACTTTTATTGGATCAACATTTGCCATTAATCCTACATATTTTCCGGTAAAATCCCACACTTTAGGATCTACAGTCAGTCGTAATTCTTCTGGTAAGTCTTCCATAGTTAACTTTTTATTTTCAGTTTCCTGTTTTGCTAACATCAATTTATAAACTCCGTCTTCATCTGGGGTTTGAATTTCAACACAACTTGGAGTGCAAAAGATGGTGCAATTCATTTTACACAACAAGTCTCTGCCTGGGCTAGAATCACACACAACAAATCTATGCATCTCTTTAAAATTGCCTATTCTAACTTCCATTGGTTCTGTAACTGGGGTACTAAGTTATTTATTAGAAATGCCCACTACTTGGATCTCTTCTCCCGAGAGGGGTAGGTTTGGAACGTCTGCTGTTCTCACAGTAGAACGGGTAGCACCAGTGTCCAACAGAAAGGTGACATCATTTCCTTCAACCTTTCCTTCAATATATGGACCTAACTGATCTACCGGCAAGGAGGCACCAAGTACGCACTCCTCGTCCTCCCCTCTCAGGCACCGTCAGTAGGTGTCCTCACTGAAAAACGTATCACTCAAAAGAAATTGTGAAGTTGCTGTGTCTCTCCTTTCACTTCCCTCCCAATTTGTGGTGTCTGCAGTCACTCTGTTGTGCTTTGCTCGTATAATTTGGCATAGGTGCTAGGGGTAACTGTTTTTGTATTACCTGCTGCTGTGGTACCGTGGCACCTCATTCTGCGTCTGTGGATTCAAATCATTAGTTTGCATATTACCATTTTGCACAGCCTAACACTCGTTCTTCCAGTGTCCCAACTTGCCACACCCATGACAAGGAAACTTCTTCTTTGCTTCTTCTCTATTGAATTTTCCCCTTGGCTTACCCCCATTTCCATCACTTTGATTCTGATTATTGTTTATTTGACTCAACTGAAGCTCTTGTTGCTCTGCTAATTTCACTTGTGCCCACATTACTTTTTCCTTTAACTCTTTTCGTTTATTGTCAAGTTCATCCTCACAATACTTTGCGCATTTAAGGATTTCATCAATCGGTTTGGCCTGCCAACAAATCTTATGGTCCTTTATCAATTGTGAGATTTCTGGTCTTAATCCTGTCACAAACCGATAGATAAAATGCGTCATATCCTTCATATCTATGTTATCCAATCCACTGTACTGCTTAAAAACCTGTAATAAACGTTCATAATACGCTTGTATGGATTTATCTTTATTCTGAGTGGTTCTATCTATTCTAGTCTAACTCTGGGCTTAAAACTGTTGCATGCAAAGTTTGTACTAATTCGCACTTTGCCAATAGTACAGTACCAAAACTGTGCTTAATGCGTAGCATCTAAATCAACAATATTCTCAGATGCTTTGAAAAAGCAATTTTTCATGCTTAACAGCATATAACCAATTCGCAAACATGAACTTTTACAATGAAAACATTAGGTAATGAGAAAGCTGATGATTTTGGAGTCCCCCCTAACCTAGGGGGAGCACCAAGCAGATGCCTTGAACACAAAGAGCATAAACAAAAAGCACATTTTGTTGAACTTCAGTGGTGATCGCATCATTTTAGGACCACCCCAAGCACAGTATTTGGCAAAAAAACAATCCCAACCATAGGCCCTGCAAAGCATTATGGGACGAGATTAGCAGTGGGCAGTGAATATTATAGTATCCAATATCAAAATAGTTCTACAAAGAGCTGCAGTTCACCTAGTTGTTACTAGATGTCCCTCACGAATCAAATGCAAAGCATTGAAATTATTCTTACATCAAGCTGCAGTTCCACTGGTCGTCCCTAGATGTCCCTCAGGAGTCAAATGCAAAAACCATTGAAACCCTTTCATCAAGCATTTGCATTTGACTTGTGAGGGACATCTAGTAACCACCAGTTGAACTGCAGCTCTTTGTAGAATTCTATTAATATTGTATACTTTATAATATTCACTGCCCACTGCTAATCTCATCCCATAATGCTTTGCAGGGCCTTTGGTTGGGAATGTTTTTTTGCCAATAACTATGTTTGGGTTTGTCCTAAGAGGATGGGACCACAACTAAATCGTTCAAAAAGATGTGCTTTTTTGTTTTCAAGGCATCTGTTTCGTACTCTCCCTAGGTTAGGGAGGATCCCAAAATCATCACATCTCCCACTGCTTGCTAATTTTTCAGTTTCACCATTGTGAAAGTATATATGAACTTCAGCATATAAAGATAGAAATATTTATTTTATCATATCTGGTCATGTACAGGAAGCTTATTGAAATTATATTGCAATTTTTGCACAGTACAGACAAGTACACCGTGTCATCAGCTAAAGTATACTACGCAAAGCTACGTGTAGTGCTGCTACGCAAACTATGTCCAGGCTTATTCTAGTCCAGTCGGTCTTCTTAGCAGGCACCTTCCCTTTGAGGTAGAGTATTACCTGGTTGTACTTCTTCATTACCTCCTCAGAGGGTGCTCATCACTAGGCCAATCAATAGCAATTTTGCATTCTGTCCACAGATCTACAGGTACAACAATATCAAATAATCCATCTAAGTCTTTCAACAGACATTTTGAAACATTCACAAATCTCTCGACTTGTCTGTACCATTCTACAGGTTTTTCTCGAAGTTTTGGAAAATCATTTGTAAATGACAAAATATCCTGTAGGGACCATGGGACATGCATATAACCTCCACCTGGTACTTCTCTCATGGGACACAACGTTTCCACCTTTTCTGTTTCTTTTAAAACATATTCAGATGCAACTTTTGATCGAGCCTCTTCTTTTTTCTTTGCCCATCTAGTTCTCCATTTTTCTATATCACCCCATTTTTGCAATATGGTCAAAAGCTCCCTAATTGGTACTTTTCTTCCTGACACATTCATGTTTTCCAAATCTTTGTCAGAAAATTCAGCTCAATATGGTTTCTTTAACACTTTAGACTTGCCAATGTCAATTCCCATATTAGTAGCCATATCAGTTTTTCGTACACCACTCTGGTATTTCTAGTAATGCTTTTACAATTGAATAATAATTCATCTTCACTGAGTGTATTTAACCTGTCTAATCCCATATACCCAGCCATCAATTCTTCTAATTCGACTCTTAATTTAGATATGTCTAATACTTTTGGCTGTGACTTGGGTTTCTCTATTTCTCATGACCATCTCTCTATTTCTTCTGGTGTCACTACTGTGGCACTTCTTGTACCGGAAGATGTCTCAATATGTACCTCCCTGGAATTTGTAGGAGTAGTTTTCCTAACTGAGTCACTCACTGGTTCCCTAATTGGTAAGTCAATCAGGGAAATCACTGATTCACTTACCTGATCATCGACTATTAAAGGTTCTTTTCTTAGCTGAACTACAGGTGTAGTCATAACAGGAGTTTTAGGACTAGATTGCTTATCTCCGTACAAAGGAACAACTGGGCCAATAGTTACCGGAATTGTTAGGGCTTCAGGACTTGTATTTAATTGGGAAATTTTCTTAATCACCTCACTCCTTTGTTTATTTAATGCTTCTCTTTCCTTGTCTTGCAGTACTTTTTCTAACGAAGTCTCATGTACCACTTTCGGAATCAGAGGTTGTTACAGAAACGCAGCACTAGGATTACTTGTGCTTGGCTCATCATTATACGGTGGTGGATTTTTCATTAACAAATCCTCCAAATAATCATCTTCTGGATTATCACTGATCATTAGATTTCCTGTCTTGTCTGTGATTTTATTTCCTGATGGTTTTTCTTGTGTAAATACAAGATACAACTCTTCTACCATCATGGACTGTCTCCATTGTTTCATTTGTTTATCTCTAGCTTCTCGTGGAAACTTAGGGTAGAACTTGCTTAACCCTTTGTCACTTCTGGGTATGTCTCATTCAAAAGCTTCAATCTCCCATTCTTCTAGTGCCTCATACTGTGTTAGTCTAGGTCTGGGATTTAAGTCATTCATACGTGTCCTCAAATTAAATAGAACTCTGCCATTGAAAGTACCATATTCGGGAAATGCCAAAACTCCGTCATCTTTAGTATATTCCACCCAATTTTCTAACCATACACAAGTGCGGTAGCCCCTGTCAAACATCATGTATGATGCGGGCGTATTTGGTGGTGGAATAATAATTCCTTCTCTAGTTTTAATCGGTTTATCTTTTTTTTTTTTAAATGTAACTCTCTTAACGAATGACATTTTTCTTTCACCTCCGTACATAATATAAGGTCTGCCCCTTATCATCTGTCCCCTAGCAAATCCTAAGTATCTTCTATCAGGTTGATTTGCTGTAATTCCTGGATTTAAATATCACATATAATTTGGAAATGTAAACCTTTACGATAACACTCAATTTGTTTACAAATTACTTCCAATACCAGCACGTCTTTTATTTTACTGCGACCAATCAAAATTCTGAATTCAAATAAATTCAACCAATAGTTGCGCAGCTTCTTCTCGTGAGACTAGTTCTTATGCTCCTGTACTCACCCCTCCTTTACAATTATTACCTCAGCTACACACCCGCTGTTTCAACCAATACTAGCGCGGCTCTGAGTGACGTCAGCGCAGCTCTGCAACTGACTCTTTCCTTTGCGAGGTAATACAAAAACTTAATTCCTTTCACTTTTAAATGCAAATTTCATTAATTAACAACGTAAAAACTTTCGCCACTGTACCTAAGTGACTAAATCAAAGGAAAGATATATTTCACTCACTACGAGTAAATCCCTTCCGCTTACTCTTCATATACTACGAGTAGATTCCTTCCGTCTCTACCCTTCACCCAAGCATTGGAGAACCTGCTACTTCTTTAGACTTATCCCTTACTAGGATGTACTAAGGCCAAAGTTTCACCAGCGAACCCCTTTGCTATCAACCAAGCTCAGACGAACCTGCTACTCTTCCGTGTGACCCTTTCTAGGTGATATCACACCAAATGTTTTGCTATCGAACTCTTTGCTATCATTTATTCATACATTCATACAGAAAATCCCTAATAGTGCTTCCGGTTTTACCTAACCATGCACTAATTTCCTCTAGGTAAGTGACCTCACTGCAGTGTGGCTTCCATTTCCCACCCGCTATTCTGCCCCCGGGGATTCCAGACTAAACATATAACAAGTACGAACAATTTTGGTAATACATAAAATCAATACAATCAATAATACATTTCAAATATGGAAAAAAAAATATTTTTCCTTAACCAACTAACTAATTACCTACCTATCTTAACTAAACCCTAACCATCATACTGCTACCAAAAAGAATATACTGATAGAGCGCGCAGGTCACCCGACTAGTCTTTTACCAATAATCACATGGGCCCATAATCAACAAACACATAAATAAAACGGGTAACTTTCGCTCTACTACCAGTGTAATTTAAACATTTAGGACTTTTGACCTATCTATACCTTGACTTACCAATCCACGTCACCGGTACCTAAAGTCCTAAGGGATCAAGGGTGTTAGCATAATAGGAAAAAATAACATTTGCGCTCATATAATACCCACAAACTCGGGAAAGTTTTAAAACTGTTTATCTAAGTTTCTTAAATGGTCATGATCCAAAGATTAAACACCAAAAGACTTTCAATTATGAAGATCAGAATCAAAATGTGACTATGCAAAAGATGTATTAAACTAATTTAGATCATTTAGCAATAGGCAGGGTAAAGAGAAGAAACATAAAACATAATCAGAATGTTTAAGCATTTAACATAAGGGAGGGGAAAAAGGGAACATATGTCAGAAAACGGAACATGGTATGCAAGCCCTATTATCAAATATGTAACATTTAGGGAGGGTGAGAGAAGGAAACAAGTCAATGATGAACCCACATAAATTTATGTTTACCTAGGAATGGTGTGAAAAACGAACCCTGGCCACAGGTCAGTTTAAAGGACAGAACCCTGAAAGTTGCAGTCTCCAGTAGGCTAGCAGGTGCAGATTCAGAATCAGGACAGGTAAAGCCAAATCGGATCAGGACAGCACCACCAAAGGTTAAGACTGGCACCCACAGTTAAGTTGCAACGCCTGCGCTACTCCCTTTCTGCAGCAAACAGTCAGACCCCGATTGGGTTATCGATTTCCCCGACAAAGTGCTTCGCCAGCACTTCAGCTTCTCAAAACCCCGATTGGGTTATCGAATCTTCTGACAGAGTGCTCCGCAGCCCTCTGTTCTTGATCACCTATTGAGTGCGTTGGGTCAGTGACAGGTCAGCTATTCGGACAAGTCGGACAAATAAACTAGCTAAGCCTACCCTAGTTATACTATTTTTCAGGTCAGTGTACCACCTCCCAATGTTGCAAATGTAAGGATCCCCAATTTTGATTGGACAAGGAATGAGGTGAGGTCATCACACCATACCAAAATGAAACTTTCTGCATGTCATATTTAAATTATTGTTTCCGCCCATCAATTTATTTTCACATGACATCTTTATTCCACTCAACAATGAATGTTCTCTTAGTAAATACATTGTATTAACATTGTATGAATGAGCTTCCTTCGACAGGGGTAAAAGGTTAGCTTCCCAGGCATATCTTGGATGAGACTGTTCTTTGGCAATCATTCAATGTCATTTCTGAAGCGTCCCTTAGTTTCTTGTGCGCATGTTTAAAATGAATGTAGTAGGGTCTCGTCAGGCCCAAACGTTTTTATATGTCAAAATAGAAAATAAACAGTTTGAGAACACAGAATAAAAGAATGCACTGTATACCACTTATCTCTAATCTATTCCCATTACTTTATTTTTAACTATTGCGTTAAGGTTAAGCAGGACAAACAGCTTAGCAAAAGCAGCAGTGCAAGCTTCATGCATGCTGTAACACAAAGCAGCCATTTTATTTATAGTGCGCAGAAGCGAAAGATTCCCTCCAAAGCAAAGAGTACGTCATGTCACGTGAGTGTGACAGACGCATGCGCAGTAGAAAATCCCACGTAGCAGCGGCCATATTAATGCAAGCGGATTACAGTTAGTAAAAGCACATATGCAAGCTTCCCTTGTATGGTATGTTATGCAATATTAGTAATACGAACATGTTGATTAATTTATTAACGTAATGTCGAGAGGGTTGAGTACAAGCAAGTCGCGTTACGTGCGAATCCTTGCATCATCAACCCTATAATCCCACCCTACCTAGAAAGAGGTCAAGTGCGTCTTAGCGCTGGAAGGAACGTAAAGGTCGTATTCCTTTTTACTTTTACTTTTCCTTTTTACTTTTATTTGGAGACCGCATTGACACTGGCTCTCAACCATAATAGGATGACAACCGGATTTTTTTTACAGGAACAGTTACCCATTTCTTTTTTGTCAGCCAGGTGGCTAATCAACCACCGAAAACGTTTAGTTCCATTCACACCGAAACCACAAGACTCACAGAGGACAAAGAAATACAAAGTGACAAAGTACGATAGATTTTGAGGAGCCAAACAAAGATTTAGTGATTAATATATCTTCAACATAGCTATCAGTGCAAGAGAGGATAGTCCTTAACAAAGAGACTTATTTCTTACCCACGTACCATACAAATCCCTTGGAAAGTGAACAAGCACTTTTTAAGTTGATGCGCGAATTACGACAGCGCTTTTTCTTACACAATTTACCACCACCTTAATTGATCCCAGAGTAATTGGAGTACCCATCCTCCTGACCTGGCCTTTTATCGCTTTGCTGCGTGACACATCTTAAACACTGGACTCTGCATCTCTTCGCAACCAGGATTAAGATACTGTGATCAGTGGGCCTAAATGGGTTCCTGTAGCCACCCCGTGCTCCATCGCAGTCGGCCTGAACTTGTGACTTTGGTCCAGTCTGGCACGGCCAGATAACCACGCTTAGCACTTTGTGCTTTTTGGCACTATTTTCATGGAAATCTTTAAACCTACATATCTATTGTTCTACTGATTTAATTAATTTAGTTTTGGTCTTAATTTTCTTTTTTTACACTCTCTTTATTTTTCTAATTTGTGTGGGATTTTTCTTATGTTGTATTTTCACTTTATAACTGTTTGAAGTGCTGTATAAATACGTTACACATTGCCTCTAAGTTAAGCCTAACTGCTCTGTGTTGAGTACAGGTTCGATTGGGGTTTGCTTGGGACTTCACCCTTTCAAGAATTGAGGGTGTTGCTGGAGCAGGGTTTCACCCCCCTCAACCAGTAATTGCGTTTTGTGGAATATTACATTTTTTACATTGTTTGAAACTGAACAAGAACCTTGGTCAGAAGACCTTGGTTTGGGGATCTTTGACAGTTTGTTAACTCTTGCCTAACCAACTGGCAGGGGTGTTCACATCAATTAACTTAAAATATTGCTACAGGGCTCCTGAGTGCATCCTGGTGCGTTTATGCTTGCATGAAGGTGTGAGCGCACGCATCCCTTGCATACGGCAGGTCTGTGCTTATTGTGTGCGTCACAGCTTCTCTGTGCGCACCCGTGTGTGCATGCATTTGTACTGTTTGTTGTTGTGGAGGACGTGACATTTGTTCTCATAGTTGCGCACACGTGTTCCCGTGTGTGATTGAGCCATGGGCGGTTCAAAGGACATCAATGCTCAATGAGAAATCCTTCCTTCCAGCCACAAACTTCTCGTTTTTTCCTCTGCTTTTGGAGGGGGCTTTTCTGTTTTCTCTCCCCCGCTACAGCCCAGGGAGGGTTTACTGTTGCCTTTCACTCTCTGTGAATTCAGCCAGGTAATTTAGGATGACTTGTGTCACTAGGGAGCGCAGCAGAAATTAGATTTAAAGGTCACCCCTCGCAGGCCTGGTTACAGTATTCTGTGACTGGGGGCTGTGAAGATGCACGAGGCCTTAAATAATGACGTGGATGGAGTCTAGAGAGATATTCTGTTTTAGTTTCAAATATGTTTACTGCTGGTTTTTAAGCAAATTATATCACACTGTGCCTTCGGGAATTCAGATCAAATTAAGCCTGACCCAACTCCCCTTTCAGTCCTTTCTGAAGCAAGTCACCTCTATCCAGCAAGCTTCCATGACACAGCGCCTACCTGTGCACAGTGTGTGCCCGTTCCAACAAAACCTTTCAATAAGAGGATCCTTCCATGTCCACCCAGGATCTTGATCTACTATCAGAACCCCAAGTCCTTAATAGTAGCATCAAGCAGCCTGGCTCTTTATCTTCCCGTCTGGATCTGAAGTATTTTCTGTTTTAACAAGTAGTCTCCTAACTTTGAATGCAATCATGCTAGCCTTCTCACATGTCACCCTCCCTTCTAGTATAACCTGCCCCAATGTTGGCACCAAAGTATTAATCACGTTTTCTTGGTTCTATGTTCACAACTGCCATTCATTGCTTCTTCCTATCCAGAATTCCTGTACCCCAAGCTTAATTTTCTCTAGGCTCTACCTAACTCCCCAAAGCCTCTATTGGGAAACTGAGCAAAGCTCTGTATTATTACCTTTGCCAGATTCCCACATGCCTCTGGATCACCTTCCATATGGCCCACATCACTCTCCTCCATGTAAACTCCTATTGATTGTGTTTCCGGTCCTCTCATCCAAACTCCTAACACTCATTAACCTATCTGCCATGGTCGAACACCGCTCTCATCAATCTCTCTTGCTGTATTGGGCACAGTTGAACCAGCCACACATGCTGGTGTGGTGCTCATGCTTCACCCTTACAGCAGCGAGAAGCAAGGGAATTGAAACTCCCTTTTGTGAGTTCCTGGGGAAGTGTTTCACCCGCCTCCCCATAACTTTGTCAACAACCAGTTTGTCTACAGTGTGCTTGGGTTTCATGTTATGTACTACCTCACATTGCAACATTATGTGTGTTGGTATTCTTTGTCCACTTCAGGTCTTTTGTCAATCTGATTCATTGTCATTAAAGTTATGTTATCTTGTGGACCAGACACAAGCAGGTTTTGTCCCTCCCATTGTAAATATAGCCTGAAAGGAAATCCATTTATATTTCATTGACTCCTGGAACATTGCTGTGCTTGGTCTCAATGTTTTATGTTTTCCTCCTTCATACTGTGCCCTGCTATATGTTTTTGCAGAGACTGGTTGTGTATTCAAAGAAAGATTGTGGCAGTCTTCTGAGCTGCAACCACAATGTATTCTTTTCTTCTCCAAGTGTAGCATTGCCAATATATTTTTTGGGGTACGTCCGTGCTTGGTTTCCTCGTACCCCCCTGTAGAATTGTAGTCACAGCATTGTCTATGTCTGTGTCAGGATGCAAATGAGTTCTTTTCTTAAGACTATTTCACTGTCCTCGTCTTGCCTGCCCCCTCTTTCAGACTAAAAATGTGCATGTTTCTTTTCTGGGATCAGTTCTTAAGATCCTCACATGGGTTGCATTGTCATGAAATTGGGATTTCTATCAATTTTCAAGATTTATTTTGTTGGAATGCTCACACTGTCTGGGCATTAGTGCTGTCAACCTGTTTTTACTGTCTTTTTTTAATCCCTTCCAATTGATACCTAAGTACCGCACTCTTTACAGAGTGCCTCCCCTTCAACAACTTTGGTTTATAGTTATTTGTTCCTTGGGTTGTTTGCCATTCTTGCATATTGGGGTCCACTATACAAAGCACAACCACCACGTTGGAATAGTGATCTGATTGAGATGTCACTGGTGATGTAATTTGAGATGTAATCGGTAATTTTTCAATTTCAATTTCAAATAATCTTTATTTCGATCATGAGAGATCATAAAAGATGTACAAATAACTGCCACCATTAAAATCATTATGAAATAAGCTATGTGTTTTAAAATACCCAAGTCACGATTGAAATCTAATTAAAATAAATACATTTTTGGTTTAAGAGCCAAGAGTTCATACAGCGTCAGCGTCCCTTATAATTCTTGCTCGTACTCTCCACATTGCCGTCAGAAATTTCGCCATTACGAACACAGTTGGAGCTGTTAAGTCTGTTTTGAGCACTCTGTAGGCTGGGGCATAAGTTCGGAAGCCCAGGTTCCTTAAATAGGGGACCAGCCAATAGCTCCTGATTCTGCTATAAGCTCTGCAAAAGAGGACCACGTGAAGGTCACTTTCTAGTTTATAGTTACATGCTGGGCAGTTCTCCGAGTCCAGATAGCCGTCCCAGGATTTGGTAAGGGACCTCAGGGGAAGAGAACCGTACCTCCATTGCATAACGATCTTCCTTACAAACACTGGCGTCATACCGTCTAAGACGTACTCAAGACTGTAAAAGTCTTTTGCCTTGATAAATGTATCGGTTAAGGATCCTTCCCGTATAGAACTCAGAGATTTCTGGAGCATGAAGTTGTAAAATAATTTGGAAAGTTCTTTTCTCGGGAGCCTTGCAGACATTACTTCCGGATTGGACCATAACTCTGGGACTCCAAGGGTCGTACACATGTCCCTTATGTACTTTAGCCATGGGATTTTAGCCACGTGGATTGATCTGAGAAGGTCTTGCAATTCACTTCTATAGTGTACTAGATCCTGGCATCGGTAATGTCATGAGTGAGAGGAAAGTGGTGTACAGCACGATGTGACTTATAGTTTCCTAACTGTGCAATTATAGTTTTTAGGTCTCGCCTTTACCATTCCGAAGGAATGGGAAATGGCGAGAATTCAAGTGCTCGAACTGATTGTGAAACCACCGCTTTTTTTCGTGGCGTTTTCTTCGAGTGCACGTGGCCACAGGCATGCGCTTTTGGCCCATACACTTTCATGGCCATCTGTTCCTCAATGTCCCTCCCACCCTTCGTTTGATCTTGCCGCGAGTTCAGGCTAATGGCCCTCCCCCAGCACAGAGCGCGCATCACGGCCGCACAGCACATCAAAGGGCTTCTCCCAGCGTGTGCTGTGCGGCTTCTCCTCCCCTAATTATGTGGCCGGCCGTACTTGTGTTTCCCGGCCGCTTCCCGGCCACTCTTGTATTTAATTAGCAGCAGCAGCATTTCTCCTGCGCCAGGCCACATCAAAGGCTCTGTGCCACTTTCACCCACACAGCAACACTTACAGACACGCAACGCCACTCACACCCACGCAAGCCCACTATCATCCACGCAACACCACACTCACCCACGCAACGCCACTCACCCAGCAACACCACTCACACACGCAACGCAACTCATCCACGCAACCCCACTCATCCACGCAACCCCACTCATCCACGCAACGCCACTCATCCACACAACGCCACTCACCCAAGCAACACCACTCACACACGCAACACAACTCACCCAAGCAACACCACTCACACACGCAACACAACTCACCCACGCAACGCCACTCACACACGCAACACAACTCACCCACGCAACGCCACTCACACACGCAATGCCACTCACACACGCAACGCCACTCACACACGCAACACAACTCACACACGCAACGCCACTCACACACGCAACGCCACTCACACATGCAACGCCACTCACACACGCAACGCCACTCACACACGCAACGCCACTCACACACGCAACGCCACTCACACACGCAACGCCACTCACACACGCAACGCCACTCACACACGCAACGCCACTCACCCACGCAACCCCACTCATCCACGCAACGCCACTCACACACGCGACGCCACTCACACATTGTGGGTGCAGATTGTGGGTGCAGATTGTGGGTGCAGATTCAGAGTGCAGATTGTGGGTGCAGATTGTGGGTGCAGATTGTGGGTGCAGATTGTGGGTGCAGATTCAGAGTGCAGATTCAGAGTGCAGATTGTGGGTGCAGATTGTGGGTGCAGATTGTGGGTGCAGATTGTGGGTGCAGATTCAGAGTGCAGATTCAGAGTGCAGATTCAGAGTGCAGATTCAGAGTGCAGATTCAGGGTGCAGATTCAGGGTGCAGATTCAGGGTGCAGATTCTGGGTGCAGATTCAGGGTGCAGATTCAGGGTGCAGATTCAGGGTGCAGATTCAGGGTGCAGATTCAGGGTGCAGATTGTGGGTGCAGATTGTGGGTGCAGATTGTGGGTGCAGATTCAGAGTGCCGATTGTGGGTGCAGATTGTGGGTGAAGATTGTGGGTGCAGATTGTGGGTGCAGATTGTGGGTGCAGATTCAGAGTGCAGATTCAGAGTGCAGATTCAGAGTGCAGATTCAGAGTGCAGATTCAGGGTGCAGATTCAGAGTGCAGATTCAGGGTGCAGATTCAGGGTGCAGATTCAGGGTGCAGATTGTGGGTGCAGATTGTGGGTGCAGATTGTGGGTGCAGATTCAGAGTGCAGATTCAGAGTGCAGATTCAGAGTGCAGATTCAGAGTGCAGATTCAGGGTGCAGATTGTGGGTGCAGATTGTGGGTGCAGATTGTGGGTGCAGATTCAGAGTGCAGATTCAGAGTGCAGATTCAGAGTGCAGATTCAGAGTGCAGATTCAGGGTGCAGATTCAGGGTGCAGATTCAGGGTGCAGATTCTGGGTGCAGATTCTGGGTGCAGATTCAGGGTGCAGATTCAGGGTGCAGATTCAGGGTGCAGATTCAGGGTGCAGATTGTGGGTGCAGATTGTGGGTGCAGATTCAGAGTGCCGATTGTGGGTGCAGATTGTGGGTGCAGATTGTGGGTGCAGATTCAGAGTGCAGATTCAGAGAGCAGATTCAGAGTGCAGATTCAGGGTGCAGATTCAGGGTGCAGATTCAGGGTGCAGATTCAGGGTGCAGATTCAGGGTGCAGATTCAGGGTGCAGATTGTGGGTGCAGATTGTGGGTGCAGATTGTGGGTGCAGATTTAGAGTGCAGATTCAGAGTGCAGATTCAGAGTGCAGATTCAGAGTGCAGATTCAGAGTGCAGATTGTGGGTGCAGATTGTGGGTGCAGATTGTGGGTGCAGATTGTGGGTGCAGATTGTGGGTGCAGATTGGGAGTGCAGATTGTGGGTGCAGATTGTGGGTGCAGATTCAGAGTGCAGATTGTGGGTGCAGATTGTGGGTGCAGATTGTGGGTGCAGATTCAGAGTGCAGATTCAGAGTGCAGATTCAGAGTGCAGATTCAGAGAAAACTCAGCAGCACCACCACCATTGCAATGCAATAGGTCTTGTTTTAACGCAAATTTAAGCTATAGGCCTTGTAAATGACAAAGCCTTTTATTTATGTTCCAAAAACCAGAACGCAAAAATAAAGGGCATTATCATTTACAATGCTAATAGTTCAGACTCGCGTTATTGCGAGACCTATTGCATTTCCAATGCTTGTTTTTTTATTTTGCACTGTAACTATAACATCAGTTTATCAGTACTTTTAAGGGAATTTCATGTTTTTTTGTTTTTAATAAGAAATTATTAATCTATTATGATCAAAAGTAACCATAACATATCTTTAAAAAAGTTTTTTAGTAACGTTTTTAATGAGGCGGTTTATCCAGCCCTGTCCCACCCAAACTAGCTGTGCCTGGCCTTCAGCTATGTGCCACAGGTTCTGAAAGCAAAGGTCTGGTCCTCTCTGTGAGGCCATTCTTCCATATCAGCCATTCAAAACCTTTTGCCATGCAGATGATGCACAGCAAACTCTGGACATTGGTCCTTCCATGTACATGGATTGATGGTTTGCATGGTTGTTGTGTGAGTTATGGATTGCAAATCTGAGAGTAACTGGGGATTTTTTTTTTTACAATTTTTCATGTAACCATAGTTGTATTTTAGCTGTGTAGTTTATGCAGTTAAAACATAGTGATGGTTCCGAATTACAATAAATAACCTTGAAAATCATCAACATCAACTAGCCTCTTCAGATCTGAACCTGTTTATTTCGAAGTCAAAAAACATCAGCAGTGGTCTCTCACAGAGATCGATGTTATCCCTATTTCAATTTAAAATTTACATGCGACCACTGGCCAAAGTGCTCTATCAAACCAGGCCCTAGATTTATCTGACAACCAATCAGATGCAGATGATATTTGGTTAGTCGCAATTTCTACACTCTGGAACTGAAGGAGACCTTGGCATCCATTTTGACTGATGGTTTTCTCTTTTATACGCTGTTGGTTGTTATGTCACCAGCTTTTACAGAGAAATTCCCCCAAGACTGAGGTTCTTATTATCAAGAATGGTACCGCCAATTACAACGCTCTAAAATGGTCAGCGACAACTGGCCGTTTGCTAGTTATAGTAAATTAGGTGTGTAACTGTGTCAATATAAAAAGTATCGGACTGGGTGAAAATATAGGCCCAGGAACCAAAATAAAAGTGGCCCCATTAGTAAACCTAAAAAAGTGGCCCAAGTTTGCAAAACAGGAGAGATTTGAATTTGTAAAGACACTGTGTATGGGTATTTTGCGAGGCATTGGTGAATGTATGCATTTGTGTTTGCTGCAAGCAGTATTTGCGGTGAGATCAGGGAAATCAACAAATACAAGCATTGGCATTGCCAATAGGTCTCGCTTGTGGGACCTTATAAGTATTTAGTTTTGCAGCACAATATCCTTGTTGCACCAATGATATTGTGCTGCAAAACTAAATACTTATAAATAATAGTAAAAATTAGTGTGGACGAAGGAACATAAATTAAAACAAGACGGAATGGAAGGCAGAGAAGGGGAGGGGGGAGGAGAAATGCGACACGGCGGGCAGGGGAGGGGGCCGAGTGGGGAGAGCGGCGAAAAAAATGTCAACAAATGCGTGCGCCGGGAAACTGAGCCATGACTAATTAGAGGAGGAGAAGCCGAGAAGCCGCAGAGCGCACGCTGGGCGAAGCCCTTTGGTGTGCTGTGCGGCGGCCGTTAAAAAAATGCAATTAGGAGGGAGGGAGGCTGATGCGCGTGCTTGTTTGATCACGTGATTCACGTGAACTTAAACAAAACCGCAGCAGAAAGCCCTTGGTTTGACGAGGATTTTGGCTACTTGAATTCTCGCTCCGCTCGATGCGTGCACGCGAGACCTAAAAAACTGTCTCACCTGCCCTTTAAAAAGACCCACAAACTGCTAAAAAAAATCGACCCACACACTAATCCGAAAGATTAGCCCATCGGACACTGCCTGATTGCCCTTTAGGCCAGTCTGACCCGTAATCATATAGATGCAAGTCTTCTTTCCAAGGCCAGAATACAAATATCTTTACCAGGCGCTTCATGCAAATAAAAATACTTGGGAATACTTCCATTCATTCAAGCTAGCCACCCGGCACCTGTAGTGAATTCCTCAGGCTAATCTAGGCTGGACAACAGCTTGTCAGTCTATCTTCTGACAACTGCCACACCTTTGGACAGCCCATTCAGAGCACCCCATTATGACTAATCTCTGGTTTTCCATGCTGTGATCACCTTAGTTGTAGTCTGCCTTCTCTTCACTGGCTAATGTACGCAGCAGAGATGTTATTTTTTTTACCTATATGACCTTTTATTAGTCTGCCCTGGAGTTGGTTACTGACAAGAAAAGTAGCAAAGACCAATGCAGTGTTTATGCTCCGTTCATCTGGCCTATCGTGAAGCATGTCGCCAAGACATGGACCGCAAGTCTGCCCCTTGTCACTGTACACAATGTTTGTTTTGTAAGGTTTTGGGAAGTCTGAAAACTGGATTGTTTAATCAGTAGCCTTTGTTGCCATATCAGTTTTGTTCTTGTAGTCTGTTTTAATTAAATTATCTCTACTGTTTCCTTTGATCTTCTTTTGATAGCTTATTAGAACATTGGAATGTTGGGAGCTCCATTGTAGACAATGGAATGCTTCATGCTTCTACGGGCCGGTAAAGGCCCCCAGAGCAACATTCCAATGTTTTACAAAGGCCTCTCGGAGGTCGAGGGGATTTAAATTCCCTCGAGCTTCGAGAGGCCTTTGTTTTATTTGGTCGAACATTCTTCCCTCTAGTGGCATAATGTTCTAATATCCTTATAGCCCTTCGTAGCAAGGCTATACCGACTATTAAAGTCCCTGGACCTTTTTAAAGTCTCTCGCTTTCGGCTCGGGCCTTTACTAGCCGGTATAGCCCGCTACGGCGAGCTATAAGGCTATATTGTGTTACTCTATGACACCAAGAAGGTCTGCTTAAGAGCGCTGTATAAATACACAAAGTATGACAAATGTAGCATGTGAGTTTAAGGGGCCCATTATGATGGCGGGCAGATTGCCACAGCCAGCCTGGCGGGGGCAATCCGCCAGCCATCAACTCTCGTTTCCCCCCCGCCATATTAGTATGGCGGGGGGACCTCGGCGGACGGAAAGACCGTCCGCCGCTTTTCCGCCCCGGTCGCCTTGCGGCCAGGTCGGAAAAGGAATAATATGGTGGCGGTGTCTATCAGACACCGCCAGCCATATTATGATAGGCATTTCACAATGCCTTTCCGTGGCGGAAAGGCATGCGGTCTTCACTCTGGGGGCCCCCTGCGGGCCCTCAGAGTGAAGGACAGTAGGGGGGTGCACACGGGGGGTACCTGTGGTACCCCCCTTCATTTGCATTTACAAAGCGGCAGGCACCGCGCGGTGCCTGCCGCTTTGTAAATGCACATGCTGGAAAGCATTTTTAGCATTGTGGCGGGCGGTGCAGAGAGCACCGCCTGCCACAATGCTAAAAATACAGGATGTGCCCGCCACTGTGGCGGGCACATCCTAATACCACCCCCGGGACCCCCGCCCTTATGGCGGGCGGTCCCAAACCCCGCTAGGATGACGGGCGGGCAAAGTCCGTCCGTCATCCTAATGGACCCCTTAGAGTGATTTCTATAAGCCTTGATATTTTGGACTGTTTCCACTGTGAGGAATGTCGTAATTTAATTCAAAGGCTCAATTTTATATAGGCAAACCTGCGGACAGCCTACGTACAACTCATGGACATCTTAAGGATTTTGGGAGCACTGGGCCAAATTTTGAGGGCCCCCTTTCAGGGCAGCATTCAGTTCATGATCCAATTTCAGATTTTTCATGCCCTCTTTGGCCAGTTCATTGAGTGCACAGGTATTTTGGTCCAAATTCTAAATATGTTTGAATCTAATATTCAGGGACCACGTATGTTTTCAATTTTGCAATACAGCAGCGGCTCACTAATATTACTGCAAATAATATCTATGACGCACTCCCATTTCTCAAAAGTGAGGTCCTATTTTGTTCTAAAATAACTTTTTTATGGATGTTGCATGAATCAGAAACAAAACATTTATCTGCAAAAAGAGCTTGCTTGTTGCATTGCTCTGGTACATCCTCTTCCTCGTCACTAGCATGTACTGCATCCCATCAGCAGTGTGGATTGCTGCAGCGTGAGGTCATAGCACGAGGCGGTGTTTCTGCCTCACCAGCTCCTTCCTAGCCATTGTGTGTGGTGAGTAATGCAACCCATATTTTTAGAGCCAACCCCAGTAAATAGTTTGGAGCTATGTGGATGAAATCTAGCAACTCAATTACTTGGCCACTGTTTTTAAAAGGAGGTATATAATATTATTTTAGGCCAAGTACTGAATTCTATTACAACATTTATTTTACAATGTGCTAAATTCTTTAAGCACCCCCACAGCATTCCTTTCCTCTAGAACAGTATATATTAAGATAATTTATCAAAAAAGGATTTACTTGACGACAACAACGGATAATTATCTGGAGCCGAATATGATGGAGGAACTGTTGAAACCCTTCTCTGTTCTTGGGAGTTTTATCGCATTCGAGTGACTCACAAGAATGGGCTTCGGCAAATCATATTGTGCGACTTGACTTTTGCAGAGTTATTACTGAACCTGTTCTGGGCTGTGAGGCAATCTGCCTTCTCTAGATGAATCTTGAAATCTGTAAGATGTCGTACTGCAGTTTTATTGGCTTGCCCTCCTTCTAACTCTGAGAGCTTTCATAGCCAACCTCTCCTTTCTCCGTGGCCCACTTTTCTCCAAGCATGTAATTTCCTTTTGAATGCGCCCCGGCTCCCCGCGGGGCTGCTTGTCTGTTTCCAGCACATTTTCCACAGACTGAGAACCAGACTCTGGAGTGAGCCCCGAGGTGTAGGAAGAAATTGTTTCTGCTGTAAATTTGCAGAGCTGCCTCTGGGCCCTCGCACACACGAGCCTTGTGGAATCAGGAAACGTGTGTTTGCAGCATTGCATCGCCATTCTGTGCCGAGCTGCCTGGGTTTGCCAGACAGTGAAAGCAAGCTTCTTGCACTGGCTTGTTGTAAAGGATACAGGAAAGTTCTTAGGTTGGCGCCCAGATTAAAGAGAGAAGAGCTGCTCTGTCAAAGACAACTCTTCCACTTAAGAACAGAGGAGGTTCTAAGGACAGGAGATAATCTTAAACAGTTACCCATCAGGTACTAGTGCCGGTAGTTCTAAAGGCACTCTCAAGATCAGAGTATTTGCACTTTGACTGTTTTAATACAGGGACTTTTTTATTCCAAGTATTGTCCATGTCAGCACAGATTACAGAAGTGTGGTCCAAAATTTCACCGTGTTGTGGTCCTAAGGCCATGATGCACTCTTGTTGGTGGTGGACTGCCCTAAGTTGGAATTGTTACCTCTTTACCTTCACTACTCGTACTGCCACAGTACTATTATGTGGTAAGGTCATCAACTGAATCTTAATCAGGCCAGAGGCACTCTTTTTGTAAAGGAAAGCTGATTTTGAAAGACAGTGGTAAACCTAAACAAACTATAACGATATTAGCATAGCACCTCTTCATGGCAGACTGAGGTTACAATTTAGAGGAGATGTGCAATTCATTTATTTGGTTGGAATATTTGATAAGGTGTGCCATGAGAACCCGCACAGATGCTATGTGGATTGTAGTGATAATAGGTAGGGTATGACTCAAAATAACTTGAACACTTGCATGAGCAGCACAGTTTTTGTTCCTTTCTAACCTTAAGGTTGCCCTGTTTTGACTGGATTGTGAGTAGGGGTGGCCATAATGCTTATAATTCATTATATAGTGTAATCACATGATATTACTCCACTATTCTACTATAGTTCATGGAATTACGCAAGAAGAGTAATTCTGCATTTAGGGACTGATTACCATGCTGTGCGGAAAATTTACACCCCACTCCTTGTCGGAAACGGTTCCAACCGACTTGCGGTCGGCGGTTCCGCACGACCGTTTACGTTGCTTCCGAACGGTGTTCGGAAGGTCTCCCATTGACTTCAATGGGAACCTGTGTTCCAACCGACAACACAGGCTCCTATGAGCAAAAGGGGTAGTTGCGGATAACCTTGCACCCTGTCGCGGGCACCCCAAGGTACCTGCCATACTTTGCATGAATTTACAGGGGGGTCCCATGGGTACCCCAACGGCCTCCAACCGGAGACCTCAGGATGAAGTGGAGCCTATTAATGGCCCCCAAAGACAGTTTCCAACAGTCTTTCGGTGTCGGACAAACCGAGTCAGAAAGGCTATCCGAATCTGACATCGTAACCTGTCAGTGGGAAACGCTGTCCGTAGATCTGTACTACTCAGCTACAATCGACTCAGTTTCTCTGATTGTCGGTCGGGACCGATTCAAAATGACAGAACGGTTTCCTTTCTGACCACAAACATCATAATCGGTCGGTCGTAATTGTTTCTGACCGAGTCGGGTGGAATGGTTCCGACACAGTCCAGGGGAATCTGAATGCTGTTCTAAGGCTTTCCGCACAACATCTTAATCAGTCCCTAAGTGTTATTTTCTTAGTACAAAATGCACCCATGCTTCCAAAAAGGAAGAAAAAAGCACAAAATTCAACTGAACATAAACAGCAGCATGAGCGGCTGCTCCCACTTGCTAAATGTGCTCTTGTGGTATGATAACCCCCACAATATGTTTAATTATGCGAGCAAGCATAATTGCGATATTATTAGTAATTCTGCATCAAAGATTAATGCAGAATTACCTACATTTTCTTGCGTAATTGAAATTCCGCCCAGGTGTAATTGTGAGTTAAAGTTCGCATTTGGGTATATTAGGAGCTTACCGCATATCTAAAGCTCTTTTGTTAAAACTCAAAGAGAAGGTAATGACCTAGGAGCTCACCAGACGAGACATCATAGAGGCTGAAGTTAGGAACTCTAAGATTTTCTGTAATTGGCTGCTCCAGATTCATGGCTATGTAGATGTTGACCATTTCACGTGCAGACCAGTACCTCCCAATGAAAGAAAAGAGGGATTCTGATGTGTCTCACTTTATGATTTTGAACATCTTGACTGCTTTCTTCTTCGTTTGCTAATTATCTCCACATATAATCTTGAGCTTTAAAGCTAATTTTAAAAGATGCAAATAGACAAGCTAGTTTGAGGAACATAACTGAGCAGTTAGGGTAGTGGACATGTATAATTTAGGAGGTATATGAGGTGTCATTGTGTGATGTATTTGTATTTCTACCGATTTTGTTTTATTTTTCTCCCTTACACAGAATTGTTTATGAAGTGAATTGGTTATGGAGGCAGTACCGTGGACTTAGAAGCTGATGGTATTGCATTTGGGAAAGTGAGACAAAAAAAGATCACAAAGTCGAAAGAGTTGACTCTTGGAGATTACTGCTGGTGATAGGGCTTTAGGCAGACAAAAGGGCCCTACAGAAGACTTAAGAATGATGGCTAATTGAACTCCAGAAGGAGAGCTGTGTTCCTCTGGTGGGGGAAGGATGAGTAAGGACCTGATAGAGGAGGCTGGTGAAGTGGATTTCAGTCGGCTGAGTAAGTGAAAGGTCCAAAATCTGTAGTGGCAGATGGTAAAACGTAGAGCAATGGACTGTGCTAGCTCGGGGAGTGTGCGATAGTTGATGGATATGCATTCCACTGGGAGGATCCTGCAGAAAGGTCTACGGTAGGCTGTGCAGCAGTCTGGCGGTGTCCAGGGGAGTGGCTGTGAAGCATGGAAGGTAAGAAGGATGCACTTGACAAAGGTGAGGCTCTTCTAGTGTCCTGGGGGATTTGACTGGGCAACACCGAAGATGATTTTTAATGGTTTCATAGTCAAGGGATGGATGGCTCTGGTAATTTGATGTACTTGGTATGATAGTAATTTGTGGCCGATGTCTCTTTGAATGTAATCTCCTCAGTGGCAGCTCTTCCCATGCATCAACAGAAGAAACTCTTGCAGGTGCATTGCAGTTTACATATGGTTCTCCGAAGCAAGAACACAATGAACTGTAGGAATGCGCTACACTTAAATAGCAAACTCCATTCATGGACAGAGAGCACTCAGACAGCAATATTGTTGACATTGAAAGACAAAGGGTATTATGCGCCCAAGGCCATCAGAAAATCCTCTATTTCGAAGTTAGAAAAAAGGTGGATTTGAAATCTGCGGTACAATAAATGCACAAGCATACTCTCAAATTCAATAACATGGTGAACTGTACTTGCAAGGATAATATATTCATATCTCACGTCTCAGGGATAGAGAGAACAATGAGGGCTCGTAATGCGGACACACATTTCCACCACGGGGAGGGGAACTCTGACATATAGCACTAAATCTTCTTTTTTTCCAAATCAAGAACATGTAAAGGGAGCATTGTCAAATGTTTCATTTTACATTCAAAGACTCTCTGCGCTCCTGCAGTTCAAAAGCCTTCCCTTCTGAGATGTATGTTTCACGGTATAATAGCGATTTTTTTACATTGAGATCCACAAATATCGTGTTGCAGGAATATTGTTGACAATAACATTGAATACTATTATATATATATATTTTTTATTTTTTTGACGAAGCCGCAAGGTGAAACGCGTCCGTCGGGGGGGGGGGGGGTTGGGGGGTCTTCAATAAAGCATTTTTGTAAGGATACTTGCGTGCTCTCCTTTTTCAGCTAAAAAGAGCTGTTCGTGTTGGAATATATATATATATATATATACATATATATATATATATATATATATATATATATATATTATTATTATGCTGTTTTGTTACACGCTCAATTATATATATATATATATATATATATATATATATATCTTCTCTCCATCGAAAGAAGGAAGGGACGCAGCGGGGTTTGAAAGGACATTTATTGGAAGAAAATCAGCATGACCGGTTTCAGCCTTTTTCAAATGCCTCAGTTCACCAATATATATATATATATATATATATATATATATATATATATATATATATATATATATAACCATAACAACTCTCAACTACATCTCCGAACTCAGAACGGGTGCTGTGTCCATGGGATGAGGGAGGGACCTCATTTCTGCTACACAGCAAGTAGAAGAAATTGGAGTACTCACTGGATTCATAAAAGCTCTTTTAGTACCTGTAGACACATTTCTCAATGCTGAAAAAGCTTATTTCAAGGTACGTCGTGTTTGGTTGGATAATTATAAAATGCCTGCCTTTGCCATTGGTGTATTCCTGACCAATAGGCATGCCGTTTCAACATTGCATCCCCATACTGATTTTTCAAATCATTGTAAACATTAACTGTCCCATATTTGATCCAGCCCTCAAAGAACAAACAATGGGGTACAATGCCTCACAATCTTTACTATATATATATATATAGTTATATTGGTACATTTACAAACCGTGATGAGAATATAATATAAGGTAAAATTAATATTTTTTACAGTATTTATATATGAAATATGTATATTTGTGTAAAATGATATTTGTTTTATATATTTTTGTACTTAAAATTATATGTATAGAAAACAATATTTTTGTGGTCCATATTTTTGACACAATATTTTGGTATCACGATATTTATGGTTTCAATATTGTGTCAGTGATCCATGTTTCACAAGGGCCAGACCACTATTAAACAGGTTTTTACTTCTTGACACAGGCTCTAGGACACAACTTTTTAAGCTATAGCCTTTACAACTAGAAGTCAAAATTGGAGGAATCCATTTGGAGTAATGTTCCCAAGTTTTTTAATTTTAGCAAAACAGATCCCATATTTTTTGTTAAAAAGCAGCTGTTCCTGAAACGGTTAATGATAACCTTGAGTGGCTGAAAGGGAAGCAGAGGTGGGCTCTTGCACTGGGAAACTATAGGAGGGCCCGACAGCTAAATAGGGAGAGGTGTAGCGCAGCAGCCAGATCGGTTGACTCCGGAGTCCGGGGCTCAGGGTTCGATCCACAGCGGCAGCTCAGCTCAGCATCATGTGACTCTGGGCAATAGCTCACTTAATCTCACCGGCCTCCCCCCCAGTGTCTGGATACCCTTAGAGGTGATAAGTTTGCACTTTAAAAATGTGGAATTTAATAAGAAACATGCTGTTTCTCCAGGGGAGCTGGTACCTGAAAGAAATGTAAATGTGTGCATTTGAGTAAAACCTGAAGGCTTCTTGAGAGTCAGGCTTTAATTGAATAAATAATTTGAAGTGTCATGGTGAAAACGAGTTAATCTTCTTGAGATGTACTATAAGGATGTTACAGTCTGGAAATGTGTCCTTTTAATGATTTTTTTTGTAAAGGTGTGCACTAAATACCGTCTGTTAGCATATTTCTAAAAACATAACTTTTTAAAGCACAGTAACACAACATTAATACACATTTTGTAGCAAGCTACCTTATACTGTGTGCTATTCATTATTTAACTGCACAGCCTAACTTGTAATACTATGTGTATTACATTCTTTAAACTAGTCACAATGTATTCACAGTGCTTTCCTCACAGGAGACATCTTAGCACTATTAATACACATCACTATTCCCCAAGGCACCAATCAGGATTCAAATCAGTGACCCTTCACTTATTTTCCCAGACATTTGTACATACATTTTTCTTTAGGGTGTGTACATTATATTCTATATCAAACACCCAAAAGGTGATGTGAGGATACTTTCAATAAGTATAACCATTTGCAGTCGCTCATTCCAACCCATCGTTCTTTTGCCGACCATGCCACCTCAGATTAGACCCCGCCATATGTAAATGAGTCTTGACCCTGCTCTAATCAGATAGCATTATACCTTTTATGCAGTTACATGTAGCCGAAAGGCCACACAATGACTGAATACTTTGTTCTTTTTAGCCATGTCTTTGACCCCACCTTTACACTTACAGACCCCACTACTTTGTACTCATGATCACAGTCCCCATGCTTTTTCTATGCACTTTCGCAACAATTAAGCATCTCGTCATCTTGACATAAGCCCCGCAGAGAACCATAAGTGTGTATTTACACAAGCCATTGGGTTTCTTTTGGAGCTATGTGGCAAAATAGTGTGAAAACAGTGCCAGCAAAAAATCCTGATCCACAAGAACTATAAAGTACATGGGAAACATGAAAGTTTTAAGATGTTTGTGAATGCAGAGAGCATATAAGAGAGCTAGCCCCACAGTGTATGAAGCAATTAAAAGGCTTTTCATTGTCCTGCCCTTTCCTCTCCAGTATAGGGGCAGTAAGCAGAAGAATTTGAGCTGATAGAAAAGACTAAGAAGCTGCATAGTGAATTGCCTTATCGTGGCCAAAATCAGGAGCTGTGTGATTGGCCTGATTGGCATGACGATCAAACCCCCTGTTGATCTGATGTGCAAAAAACCACCAACAGAGAACATGGAGATGGAGTTAAATGCACTCAAGCTAAGAAGACAAAGTACATGACTAGTTAGGCCAAAAGATGTATTTAGCGGCTTCCGAGTGCAAAAGTTGATACGGTTAAGGCAAGTTCTCCAGATGGCCTTACTTCCAACTGAGTTTCTTAAGGATCCACCGCCATGATCATTTGTTATGAAGCTAACTCGCCATCAATCCGGAAGTGTGGATATCTTATGGTTGCCCTGGTTACCAGCAACATCCATCCCTTCAAAGAAGAAAGAGAAATGAAAGCTCAGCACAACCCGCCACAACTTGAATTATTTAAAAAACTGTCAAAAAATTATCAACATTACAATTGATAATATCACTGGCATCACTGTTTCAAAAACATTTAAGGTTTTCTTGAAAAGTCTGCTGTAATGTGCTATAAAAAAACAACTTTATAACCTGATGCAATATATCTACACTGATTCCACATTTTAAAAGCTAAAGGAGAGACTGAGCTTAATAATACTGTTTATTGCTGCTAATACTATTACAATACATATTCACACGATGCTATGTAGATTTTTTTTTAGATTGTAATTAGAATTTCCTTACAATTAAGATCTAAATGCATCATTAACGAAGCGTCTAATTTTGGGAGTCTCATACAATTAATTAACACAAAGTTAAGACAAGATACCCGCGAACACTACAGTTAGAGGCAGAACAACAATTTTCTTGGGTTTGGATGAGCATGTGGTGCCTGCAGTAGAACATCCCTGCTTGTAGAAACAGCCTTCCCAACCTGCCTCTCATCTCCACCAGGTGCTGGTCCCAGCCTTTACCATACCCTAGTGCTCTGGAAGTCACTGTGGTACGCAGCACTTATCTGCTCTTCGGTGGTGGTATTATGACCTAAGGCGAATGTACATTACTTGGGAACAAATGAGTGCAGCACTTCTGTTTTTCTTTTCTACACAGTCTCTTTATTTTTTTTTCACAACAAAATTTTATTGATTTTATATATCGGGTAAGCAAAACCGCAGACCTCCACAGTCAGGAGAATCCTGCCACAGTGTTAAGTATACAGAAGCAAAATGCAAGCCCAATCAGAAACAACCCCACCCAACACCCCCAAAAGAGCCCACTACCCACCCCTTATCCCTCCCTAGCCCCGTGCACGTGATCATTGCCAGTCACCAGTAATCGGTCAAATCTAGTAAGAGAGCCAGTGTCTCTTCGGGCCCGCTGCCCGTCCATTGAATCTGTTTCTTCGTCATCCGGTTCCACCGGGGGATCAAGTGTCAAACCCCTATATTCCGCCCACCTCTTCCAGATCTTGAAATGTTTACGGGGGCACCCTCTTGCTTCAAATACCGGGCGCTCCAATCCCATGCAATAATCAATCCCTGCTTTCCAAGCACTCAACGGGGGAGCCCGCTCACTCTTCCACGCTTGCGCCAGGTCCCGTTTGGCAATGACAAGGCCCAACAGCAACAGATGACGCTGGTAAATGTTTCCCCCAACACCCTCTAGGACATGGAGAAGGGCCAAACGAGGAGTCTGGGGATGATCCCATCCCAGCACCTCCGACAGACAGCTCCATACACCCCTCCAGAACCGGGACAAACCAGCACAGGACCACACAGTATGTAGCAGCGTGCCTGTTTCGGTACCACATCGCAAATACTCCGGGGACCCAATCAAGCTCGCCTTCCACAATCGCTCTCGCGTATAATAGGCCCTGTGTAGATATTTGAACTGAATCAGGCGCAAGCGCACCGCAATAGCAGCACCCCGCGGAGACTCTAGAGCCTCCCTCCAATCATCCTCATCCAGTGGGCCAATGTCTCGCTCCCAGGCCTCTCGCAGTTTAAGGAGGGAGGGGGAACAGTGAGTGACCAATGTTTGGTATATGCGGGACACTTTCTTATCGCCCAGATCCCCCATAAAAACCTTAGCCTCCAGAGGGCTGAACTCCGGCAGCTACTCCAGGCCCACCAAGCTAGGTCCAAGTGTGTGGCGGAGCTGAAGATATTTTAAAAATTGGGTATTGGGCATATGATACTCAACCCTAAGCTCTTGAAACGACTTGAGTGCCGTGCCGTATACGACATGTCCCAGCGATGAGATCCCAATTGAGTCCCATCCGTCAAACCCGGAGAGCGTGGCCAATGCAGGGAGTTGCCCATTATGCCACAGTGGGGTCTCGGCTGTCAGTCTGCCCCACCAACCCATGCGGCGCAGCGCCTGTCGCCATATCGTAAATACCACCTGTGTGGCACGGGGCAGCCGCACGGGGCAGCCGCCGCCGCAGTCTGGCCGAGTAGAGAATCGTGTGCAGAGTGTGGCCCTTCATCAGCAGGTGCTCCAATGCGTATGCAGGGTCCCCTCTATCTCCATACCACCATTCGTTTAGGACCAACAAGTGGGAGGCTTGGTAGTAGGACAGTACGTCCGACGTCGCAAGCCCGCCACAGTAGGTAGATAGAAAACATGTACGCAGCGCTACTCTGGCGGCACCCCCATCCCATAAAAAGCGTCCTAAAGCCGAGTTAACCTGCCGAAACCACTGGGGTGCAATCGGGTGTGGGTGATTCTGCAGTTGGTATAAGAGGCGCGGGAGTGCAACCATCTTAAATATTGCAGACCTGCCAAAAATAGTAAGGGGCATTCACGCCCACGTTTTAAGGTCCGATTGGACTTTATCCCAGACCGGCACTACATTACGCTCCCAGGAGATTGACGCAGATTCTGATAAGAAGACACCCAGATACAACAGGCCTCCAACCGCCACTTTCAGGGCCGACGCCCAATGGCCCGCTCGCGCTCCATCGCCCAACACCCATAGGGTGGACTTACGCGGGTTAAGGTACAGACCTGAGACTTCTCCGAAGATGCGCATGATCTCTAACACCCGCGGGCCTAACCTATCTAGGTCTGTAAGAAAGAACAGGACGTCGTCCGCATACAGCGCAATCCTATCCGTGCGTCCCCGATCCCATCTAAAACCTTGCAACTGAGCATCAATGCGCACCCAAGAAGCAAGGGGCTCCATAGATAACGCGAATAGGTAAGGGGAGAGTGGGCAGCCCTGACGGGTCCCCCGCCCGATTGGAAACCGCGCAGAAACAGCACCCGAGACCCGCACTGCCGCCGTGATGTCAGTGTAAAGCAGCCGAACGTATGAGATAAAAACCGGGCCCAGGTTAAGGTGAGGCAGGAGCGCAAACAAATAGGCCCAACTCACGGAGTCGAACGCCCTATCTATATCCGCCAGCAACAGGGCTGCTCGCTCACCCGTGGCCCCCATCGCATCTATGGCCGTCTGGGCCCGTCTAACATTGTGTCGCATCGCCCTGTGCGGCATAAAGCCTGCCTGGTCCGGATGAACCAGATCCGCCACGTAGGGGAGAAGCCGGTTCGCCAGCACTTTCGCCAGTAGTTTAGCCTCTATGTTAAGCAGCGATATAGGGCGATACGAGTCGTGCGTAGCAGGCGGCCTACCCGGTTTCTGGAACACCACCACCTCAGCATGTCGCCAATCAGCGGGCAACCGGCCCGACTCACGCGCAGCCTCCAGGACCGCCTTATAGTGAGTCCCCAGTTGGAGCTGGAACTTCTTGTAAAATTCGCACGGGAAGCCACTCGGTCCGGGCGCCTTTCCCGTGTTGAGTTGCGCTAGTGCGTCCCCTAACTCTTTCCCTGTAATAGGGAGGTCCAAGCTCTCCCGCGCCTCGTCAGAGACAGCCCTTTGGGGGCAGGTCAGCGATAAACTTGTCCGCCGCTTCGGCTGGGAGGCAGTCCTGCGGCGCATAAAGTGACGCGTAGTATCGCGCGAAGCTAGCCGCCAGGTCCACCGGGTCCGTTATTGTAACTCCAGCCTCATCTGTGAGTCCAGGCAGCGTAATCGGCTGCATAGTATTCTGACACAGTCGATGAAGCATAGTGCACGACTTGTCCCCCCATTGATAAATTCTACTGCGGGTGGCGAGCCATGCCTGTCGAGCTTCATCAAGCAACACATATGCATGGGTCTGTTGCGCCTGCAGGAGCAACCGCACAGCGTTGCCACCCCCCTCCTCCTGGCACCGCCTCTCGAGGGTCTCCACCCACGCCGCCACTGCAACTATGGCCTCCCTGCGTCTGCGGCGAGCCGCCGCGCACCACGCTATGTCCACCCCACGAAGCGTGGGCTTCATAGCTTCCCAAGCCAATGACACTTCCGTGTCCCCGACAAGGTTTTCCTGCCAATAGTGGGCTATCGCCCCCCGCATATGTCGGAAATAGTCATCTTGCTGGAGATGCCATGGGGACATTCGCCACCGGAACGGCTGCCTCTGCCTGCATAATTCAACATCTACGGTCACTGGAGAGTGATCAGACAACCCACGAGGCAGAATGGCCGCCTCCCGCACTCGACTCAGGCACCCACCGGGCACAAACACACAATCCAGCCGTGAAAATGAGCCATGCACTGCCGAAACATACGTATACTCTCTGGCCACAGCATGCAGATGTCGCCACGCATCAACCCAGCCCAGACCATCCACCATCGCACGCAATCGAGAGGGGGCGGCCACCACAGGCGCACCCCGCGACCGATGACGGTCCACAGTCACATCCAGCACATCATTCCAATCTTCACCAATCCCAGCCAGGGACTCTGGGACCTCTGCCCATACCGCGAATAGCCTCTCAGCCAGAGCCCATTGCAGAGGGGGAGGGGCATAGACACTCCCAAACACGACCGGCTCCGTACCCACCTTTCCCTTCACAACAATGTACCTGCCCTGTGGGTCAAACCAGAGTCTCTCATGTACATATGCAAGTCGTCTATGAATCAAGATGGCAACCCCTCTAGAGCCCCTCGAAAAGCCGGTGTGGAAAACCTGGTGGTAGCCAAATCTTTGCAGGCAGAGTGCTTTCGTTCCCAGCATATGTGTCTCTTGCAAGAGCAGTACATCCGCCCCCTCCCTCTTTGCCCCCCGCAGAACGGCTCCCCTCTTAATTTTATCCAGCATTCCCCTGACATTCCAGCTCAATATGCACATAGACCCACCACGAGGCCCTGTAGGCAATGCATCAACCATGATCGCAGGGAAAACAAAGCAAAAGTACCCAGTAGCAGGCCAGAATACATAACATCAGCTCTAGCTCAGCATGAAAATCACGTGCACAACAAACCGAACCCCCCCACTCCCCTCACCCACGCCCCCCCAAAAACATCCCCCAGAACTTCCCATCTGTCAACCCCCACCCCCCTCCTCTATACATCATAGAACACAGAAGTATCTGTCGCGGCATGGGCGACCTCGGGCCCAAAACAGAGCGCCCAAAGCCAACCATACCAATGGATCCCAACTACCCACTCAACCCATAGGAACCCCCCCCTTACCAATACCCGCCTATGAAGGAGGGATGTAGCCCCTAAAAGATAGCACCCCGAACCCCACCCCGCAGCCCCACATCAACCCCAACATGTAAAGCGAACAATGTCAAGGTATCCTGTCCCAGAATGGTTGAGCAGCAGGACATACTAATCAGCCACACACTGCCAAGATCTACCACAGCAATAAGTCACCTTATACTCCAACGACTTTCAATTGTCCTTATTAGATTGGTCCGAGTCTGCAGGTGCTCCATCTCTTGCCCCAGCGTGAGAAGGGGAGCGCTGCCGTGACCTAGAACTCCTGTGTCTTTTCCCCCGGACGCGCTGGTCCGCCCGCTCCGGAGAGGAGCTCCTGGATGAACCCGGGTTCAGGCCCGGTTGAGCATGCGGCCGAACCCTCCCCGTCTCATCCGTCCACTTGAAGACATCCTCCGGGGTGTCAAAAAAGTGTGTCCGCGATTGGAAAATCACTCGAAGGCGAGCCGGATAGAGTAGCGAATACTGGAGCTTCAGGCCGCGTAGCTTCGCCTTGGCCGCTATGAAAGAATGTCGTTGCTGCTGCACCATTTTCGTATAGTCTGGGAAGATCATGATTTTCGACTGTCAAACATGACTGTGTCCTTCGCCCTCGCCTCCCGCAGAATGGTGTCCCTGTCGTGAAAGTTCAATATCCGTGCGATCACCGGTCTTGGCCGCTCGCCTGTAGGCGGTTTCTGCGTCAGGGCTCTATGGGCGCGCTCTATCACAAAGCACCGCGACAGCGCGTCCGGGGGTAACCACGACTCCAACCACTGGGACAAGAAGCCTTCCATATCCCCCTTCTCGCATTGTCCGGTCCCGCACTCTGGCTCCCTCCCGATGCACCGGCACCTCCATTCGGCCCAGTGAATTTGTCAATGGGCCCTTGTTTGGCGGGCCCACTGCCTCCTCCACCCCTGGTCATGTTGCAGGCTGTAAATGGGCCGCCGCGCAAAAATTCGTCCACGGGCCTCAGGGCAGTCCGCACACCGCAGGGGTCCCGACTCACCACAGCTCAGGGTCCTCGCTCGCTGGCCGTCGCCGTACCTGGACCCCTCACCCACACACACTGGGGCCGGAGGCCGGAAGCAGCACCCCAACCACGTTCTCCAGGGTCACACAGCGGGAGCCCCCAGCTGGACAGGGGGCAAGGTGTCCAGTGCAAGTACCAGTGGTGCCACCAATGCGGCAGGCAGGACCGCCCACTCCGCTATCTGCGTCGGCTCCCGGCAGCACCACCCACAGCCAGGGGACGTGAAAATCGAGGCCCCGGTCTCAGGGCCGCTGCACCGGCCAACGCCGCCCCCCCGGCATCTGGAACACCCGGGCTGCTACTCAAGGAGCGGAGGGGCACAGCGGGGCATCCGCCCTCCGCTCCGGTGTCCTTTCAAGTATTCGGGGCGGCGCCAGCAGCCAGGGCCGGGGACCAACACCAGAGCCGCCCGTCCGGATGCCACCAAAATCGAGGCCCCGGCCTTGCACGCCGGACCAGGCCTCAAGTCGTCGCCACCGCCGTTGTCGGCTACAGAGGACCAGGGAACTCCGCCTGTCGCACTGGAGGGTGCCTCACACCATCCGCCACCAACGCTGAGCTGGTACGCTGCCAGGTAGGTCCGGGAGCTAGGATAAGTGCACGGATTAATATTGGGCCGGTGGGAGCTCTAACAAGCTGCGTCCACCATCTTCGCCCGCTAGGCCACGCCCCCACAGTCTCTTTATTTCGATATCCTTTGTCAGCAGGTGCAGCATAATGTGCCATGCCCCACGTAGTAGTTTAAATCATATTGAGTTCTCCCTCTTTAAATCTGTTATCCCACCCTCCATGTCTAGAAATGCACCAGTCTTGCTTGGCCCTCTCTGAGGCAAGTACTAAACCCTATCTTCACTGCCCCCCTCTCCAGCTTCCACCTTCTCTCACCTCTCTGCCAATCCCCAAAGCCCCCACTGAATGTGTTTATGTCTCAGCTGGATAAAGATGTGCCCGTCTGGCCACTTCAAACCCAACCAGCATCATGAATGTGCAGAGTGGATTGCAACGCATGGACATCTGTTTAGCTTTTTAATCAACTTTTTTATATTTGAAAGGGTGGCTGGTGATTTAAACATGTGACTCTGTTACAAGGTGTTAACATCTATTGGAATGTGGGAATTGCTCAGCGTTATGGTGACCAGCTCTATGTTTCAAGGCGTGTGGAAATCATATTTCCTGGTTAAAAAAAATCACTGGAGGCAATTATATGTCTCATACAGCAATTTTATGATCAATGGTCAGATTTCATGGTGCCTGGTGGCCATTACATGGCTTATCAAGTCAATTGTATGAGCAGTGATGATTGATTCAGAGCATCAGTGCTAATTTCATTGCTTATGAAGCCATTTCATAGCTCATCATGGCAATTTCATGATGCATGATTGCAATTGCTTTGAATCTGAAGTCAACTTTGTGACTTGTGATGACAACTGTAGCAGCTGTGGGACAATTAATAATCTTGTACAGGTGATGGTAGTCTCATTTGGGGGTTGTCCCACCCATGACCCTCCGCCTCTCAAAGTTAGCAAACTAAATCGCAACTGCCATAGTACAGAAAGCTTACTGGGATATTCCTAGAGAACACAGTCGCTGATATCTGTGAAGTATATCTGGTTGGGACACAAGTAAAGTGTCGAATTCATACAGCATAATAATATGTGAACTGATGCAAATGTGATCAACTTGCATTAGCAGAGATATAGTTATGTATTGTACATTTAAGCTGGAAGTCTCAAGTAGTTTTACATAGAAATGTGATTGTCTATTCTGTTACTGAAAAAAACAGATTTAAACAAAAAGGTTAATCAGGAAACTTTTGGTGTTATCAGTAAGAATGTTGTGCCATTATGGGGTCAATATCTGTGTTGCTCGGTTCAATTCAGAACGAACAAATTCTTGTCAAGCAGCAGTAGGCAAAATACAGATTTCAGGTTTTAGAAATGCAGTACATCTAAAAGTGAAGGACAGCTAAAAAAAATATGGGAGACCCAGGGAACCCTTTTCGCATGCAGTGGGGGTGCATCATTTTACGTTACACCACGGCAATCTAGAGGCACATTAGTTGTATCGGATGCATAGATTATGGGATTATCTCTTCTCCTGAAACAGTAGCACTTAGACCTTCTTCGTGTCCTCACACTCCCCTGAGGACTGAGAGTAGGGGGTCTCACGAGTCAATTTTCCAAGAGAGGATTCATTCATTACCAGTGAGTCGATTGTGAATGAGAATGTCAGCTCACCTTCTAAAGAATCTGACGGGTGGAGCAGGTGGTTTTATAGATATGGAAGCAATCCTTAACTAGATGATCTTAAAAGCACACTGCAACAAAAAATGCAGGAAAGGTTAGCCAACTGCAAAGACAGGCACACAGCTGAATACATGTCCTGGTCATAGAAAATAAATGTGTAATCAATGCAAAGAAATTCCCCTCATAGCGAAAACAGTTTGTTCCATAAAATAAAGTGTGGCAAGAAAGCAGAGCCTCTGTAAAATACTAAATAACTTGAAGTCGTAAATGAATTGCCATGCAGATGTCTGCATATATTTGCATGTAGTTGTCCTGGAAAGCACTGCTGCAAGTAAAGCTGTGAAAAGAAATAAGTTTGGACATTAAGAGCTGTATCTTGAATGAAGATATGCACTTGCACGGGGCACAGCTGTACGCCAGTTTTCATGTGATTGCACGCTCTAAAAAACATTTAACTTCTTTGAATTTCATTGCGTTGCTGCATACAGCACAGCTCGTAAACAGTTGCCTCTTTTGTTTCTGAGCTGTTATGGTGCTGTGGCTGTGGAGGAGTGAATGGCATATAAATCTAGAATACTTGAGTAGTGTTTGGCTGCAGAGTTCCAACATGACTGCAAGCCAAGAAGCAGATAGACATTTATATGGAGGCCAGGGGAAGGCAGGGGCTGTTGAACGTTAAAACTGGAAGGCAAGGGTGAGGCATTTGTTTATTGGTTTTAGTTTAGTGTACATTTTGATATTTATTTGGCAGCCCATCATCTGAGCTTCTGGAAATGCCTAGAATTAAAGCTCAGAAATACTGGAACAATGAAAGGAGATAGCATGCTGATACAATAATAAACCCACGTGTGATCATTTAATGAGATCATGAAACAAGCATAGTATTTGATCTCTCTTATGATAGATTGGTATTGACCCACCTACGTCTTGACATTTTTCATACTAGGGTTACCTTCCCAAAAATCAACGACTGGTCCCGCACCTTATGTCTATGCCCGTGTGACAATATCTCTGTTCAGTCGACAATCCATGTTATGTTTTTTTGCAACTTTTATTCTATGCCCAGGAAAAAAATGGATATCACCAATTTTAATGAGTTATGGCTTGAGACAATGTTGCCCGCCTTTCTAAAGCTGCAATATCTGAATGATAGATCTGTGACTGGTCACATTGTTAAATATTTGAAAGGGGTGGTTAGACAACGGCTGTCAATGGATGGTCCTATTTTTTCCTAAAACATCGCTTGAATTTCTATTTTGGATATATACATGAAAAGTATGTTTTTATTTTTTATCATGTTTTGTGCTTTTATAGTTTATTACTTTTTACATCGAATAAAGCGTATTCTGATCTGATCTGAGTCATTAAATAACAGTGCTAGACTAGTTGAGACATCTGGGTACCTTCTCTCACAGGGAGATTTTTTTTATTGTGTGCCTATTTAATGAGGGTACCATTGACCTCTTTCAAGTCTATTGACCCCAGGTTGGATGCCATCCATGATTATCTAATGCTAGGCCAAGAATCTTCTCGGATATAAGAATGGATCTGCTTCCAGTAGGCCAAACGTATACCCCCCGGCCAGTCTGGTCTACTTGTAGCCATGCATGCCAAATTGATCTCAGTCATTTATGAGAATGTATTTTTCTCTTCATTTTTATTGTAGAATAATGCAAAACAAAAGAGAGGGGCAACCTTTCACTTCATCGGAATTCATCTAATGCTTTTTTAACTGGTTTAAGACTGCAGAAAAGTCATGTATGCCACTATTCACTTGTTAGTGTGCATTCTTGTTACTAGGGGGTACATTAAATACCCAGTTCAGCATGCACCACGACCAGTTGGTCAGCAGGTGTGCTAACATGGTCAGGTCAGTAGACATTCTCCCCTATGCTTCATTACTAACAACTCCATCTCTCCCTCCCTCCAGTCCATCTTCCACAAGGTGAGCAATCATACAGTATCAAACCTGTACTCATTCATATACTACATGCTGTACTCACCTTCCCTGGAAAAATTGCAAAATGTGCCTCTCATACTCCTTTCACTTCACTTCAAATTGGCAGATGGGAGCAAACCAGTCAGCACAGCGATTTTTAATGAAACACTTTTGAATGTTCTTCAGTTTAATCTTGCTTCTCCTTTGTTTTCAGAGTCAAATCAGGAAAATGTTGATTTGGTGCCCATTTAAGAACAATGGTCCCTTGATCATTAAGGAATCCAATATACACCACCCGATTTAGTCGTAAAATAAGTTAAACATTAAAAGAGGCACCACCTTCATCTTTGTCTTTGAAACACTAGGCATGCTTTTGAATCTATGCCATTTAACTCCATTGAGATTGACCTCGTCAATGTATAGATGGGATCCATTTGATGAAGAATGGCCAGAGGACAGTAGCCTCCCCGTCAGACAACATACCAATAAACCAACACTGACTTCACCTTGAGCAATTCCCTAAATAATATTCCCTGGGTTCCATCACTTTATCCTGCTTAATAAAGGCTTCGTTTTCATCTGTTTGGTTCACTTTGTCAGGCAGTTACAGGCGTATGTCATCAAACTATTTAGTCTTGCATTCTCTGTGTGGACACCTCTTTCATGTAAGGCTAGAACCATTCCATTTACAAGGGTGTGTGTGTGGTCTGCAATACATTTTAAAAAACTGCAGCTTGGTTCAAGCATTTGTAAATCTGGGTAAGATGAGAATTTCAGTTTCCGGGACAGGAGCTGAAACTATCTTGCAATAGCCAGCTTGATCTCAGATCTTCAGTGATGGTACCACTCACAGTGTTGGGTGATCTTGATAGAACAATTACACGAATCCACCAGTTAATTATTTTATAACAGTAATTCTCCCAAACCAGGCAAGATGTCTTGTTGCCTTATCACTAAGCCTTAACACACCACTGTACTGTTAGGTGCAGAAGTCTTTTTCACTTCTCATGAATACAAGCAAAGAGGCCGGGGATTTAGAGCACACTGGTTCAAAGAGTGCCCTCTGCAGTTCTCAGGATAATCTGTTCGTTCAAGACTCAGCAATAATACGATCAGATGTCTTGGCATGTTGAGCTCAAACAACTGTTATTAACCAAGAATTGTCTTCTCCTGCATCTTCTCCCATGTGTGTCGCATGAGCTTAGCATTTTCGAAGAGGAGGTTGTTAATATTTATAATCCTTGCCTTTTCCCTTTTCTGGCTTACAATTACTTTTACTGCCGTATGCATGTAGTCTAAATACTAACAGGTTTAGTTTGGGGTTGCCAGAGTCACGCTCTACTTTTTTTCCCCAATTTCTAGACTGGCATCCCACCTTTAATTTAGGTTAAACTTTAGATTAGCTAGGTCTGCAGCTTCCCAGGCAGAGCTGTCAGTACGTGGAACCGCTCAGTAATCTATGCTAGTTACCTTGAAATCAGTACCCTTGCCATGTGAGCAAGTCACCTTAATGGTGCTCCCTGGGCATTTCAGTGGGCACTCAAGTGTGTAACATTACAGGTAAACTGTTTCCTCAGGGTTCATTAACATTTGCTTAGTCCGAGTCAGCTGTGCATCTGTGTAGGGGCGATATATTTACTGGCTGAAATAAAATACCTTTTAACGTCTTCAGAAGCATAATGTAGAAATACGATTTCACCAAGATGATTTAAAAATACTTAAAATGCACAAATAAATTTCTGCCGGTTGACCATTCAACAGCAATGGAGCACAGCCCTCCTCTTCACCAATAAACCCGATGCTGTCCTGTTCAAGGAAATATTTGGATTTTTATCATAATTGTTAACTCCGAAGTCCTTATGGGATTCCTTCGATACACGTCATGCCACCTTCATTCAGTCTATCCTCATGTCTTTCTTCCTTCTTCCTCTGCTATGTCTGTCCATCTCTTCCTCTCTCTTACCATCTCTTCCCTGGTACACCATTTCTTGTCTATGTCCCTTAAAAGGTGGTCCTCCATTAGCAATGGCACTTTAAGAGAAGGCGTGGCACATAAAAAATATTTCTCTCTAGGCCAAATTAAAAGGTTACGGGCATCTTTTTAAGATGGTGCAAACAAATGTAGCCCCTTTTCTACAGAGTTTTAATAAAAA
Source organism: Lissotriton helveticus (assembly GCF_964261635.1). Lineage (NCBI taxonomy): Eukaryota > Metazoa > Chordata > Amphibia > Caudata > Salamandridae > Lissotriton > Lissotriton helveticus. The sequence goes on along the minus strand of NC_136065.1, from coordinate 1,041,659,913 downwards.
AATGTCCTCTCTATGTACGTACTTATTGATCTGGTCTGTGTTAGACCTCAATCACATTACACAGGCAGTTTGTTTTGAGACTACTCGTAACTGCATGAGATTTGAGGCAAAAATACAGGTCCTCGTCGTCATGAGCAGGAGAAATGTACACAATTTGGGGGTTTTACACAAGGAGCTGGATCCTTGCTGACAGGATTTTTGTACTCTCATCACAAACTACAAAATTGTGAATGTTATTATGTGTTGCTGAGGTTTAGGAATGGAACTAACTAGGCCTAAAGTGTAGTTAGAATTTTACATATCTGCCTCTCATTACAGTTCTTCTTAAGAACAAATCAATGTGTCTTTGGGGATCCGATTCCCACAGCACCAGTGTCACCATCCCACCCTCTTTAATTCAAATACAGTAATTAAATTTGTAAGAACTTGTTCTCGTTTTATGGGGGAGTAGCAGGCCTTCAACACTGATATTTTTCATGTTCAGAGTATTTTAATTGCTTAACGCACCTAGGGCAAGAATGTATACCCAAAAGAGCCAGGGTGTAATAAGATAAATTAAACAGTGGTTCACAGGGCTTTTCATTTAAAACTAATTAATTAGGGAGGGTATTCGAGCATCTCCCTTAATAACTAGCTACTTTTTCAACCATGGGTAGCTAGAAATATTGATGATTTGTACATGACCGAACAGTTCCTAATTAAGTTGTGTGAACCCATTAATAAGTTTCACGCCTATTTTAAGTAAGCATAATTACTGAAAACGGTACAGTTTTTTCAAAAACAGTTTCTTTTTCTGAGTTCAAAATTTTGAAATAATTACCACTCTATACTAGAGGGTCTACGCACGGCTTACCCTTGGCTATTGAGAAAGTGAAAGACACATTGTTGATCAAAACGTGAATGTGTATCCATTAGGATGACCAGCTTCCTCCAGGTCATTACAGGCACAGTCTCCAGTCCTGAACTTCTCATTATTAATTCAGTGGAAGCAAAACGAAGACTACAACATCTAGAAAGCATTAGCACAAAAGTCTAGAAGTGGAAACAGTATCAGTCTTGACCTGCAAGTATGTGATCACCCTAGTCTCCTCTGGGCGGCGGGGTAGTAGCACTAGCACGGGTGACATTTGCTCTCTTGTACGTAACTTGAGTTAATAAGTTGTTCCAGAAATTGAAGAAAAAAGTTTAATGAGGCATAGGTGTCCATTTACCAAATGCTAGGTGTAGCGGAAGTGATGTCACACCTGTGTGGAATCGCAGGATGTAAAATTTCATTTAAGAATCCCAGGAAAATATGCTACTTTCTCTTGATCCAGATGTCAATACAATAATCAAAGGTACTGAAGCCTACTGTATAATTTAAAGCAAACATTTATTGAGAAATCATTGGGAGATTCACTCAAAAAAAAAAAAAAACAATGGCCATAATGCCCACCTGTATTAATGCTTCTGGACCATATATTGAACATGAACTGTGTTAATGTCTTGCTTTATCCTTATCATTGTTAACAAGTGTTGATTTACGTTCACTAGTAAAAACTATCACACTTGTGAAGCATTGTGGCAACTGTTGTGTTCAAAACCTCATATGTGTGGTCTAGAGACAGCGTTAGCTGTTTCGCAACCCTCGTGTAGTGCAAAAATCATAAAATAAAAAAACACAGATATAACTACATAGAGGGGCTTTAGGTTGGCTCTCCTCATCCATTGTACTCTTCAACAGGCATTCACACTTTGCTTCCGCAAACTGCATCGTGCAGCAAGGCGCAATGTGTCAGTCCTGTCTGTCCATAGGCTGTCTTGTGGTATGAGTGGCAGCATGTTGCCTGCACATATGGATGTCTACTTAGAAAGAGGTGCTTTCCAGTACAGGGATGGTGGGCCAACATTTTACTTTTCTAATGCCTTTTTTCTTTCCATATTATATCCTTTCTATTTTTAGTCACACGTGACTTCAGGTCAGAGTAATTCAGAGCCAATAGTAACTTTTCTTTATGCTAGTAAGAACCCAATTTACTCCGACATCTTTTAAACTTAAAATAGTTCTATACCGGCTCTCAGTACAGTTGCCTGCTTCGAGGCGCCATTCTGTTCTAATAACCTAGTACATGATTGTTATTTTTTTTAACATTTAAAATTGTCATTGCAAGCATACTACACTGGGGTTTAATTTGCAATTTCTTTTGTAATTTCCATCTAATATTAAAAACATAGCCATCTCACCAGATTGCCAAGGCCCCACCTATTGTTTTTTTCAATGCTTGTATTTCATACATTCAGAATAATGAAGCATGACATCGGGTGTCAAAAAGAAAAAGAAAAAGTATATTATGTTAATTTGCATCAATTTGTGATGTGTTCTAGAGAGTGCTGCACTGATGAATGCATATGTTTATCAAACAGAAAGTGCTCACTATGGGGCACTGTATACCTTATATTACTGACATTGCTTGTGTCCCCTCTGAGGCTATGGGTCACAAACACAATGTTAGGGGCCCCAGGGGGGCAACCAGGGGTCATGGCTGCGACCCCTACACAACATATGTATAGTAAAGGGAATACACTTCAGGAGTTGCAGCTGGAACAAACATTGGGACACATTGGAGACCTTGCTAATAAGCAAAGCTTTTTCTTTTTTGTGTTTTTCTTTGTCATAGAGGATAAGAGAATGTCAGTGTGGTGAACTAGTTCATTAAAACCCACCACAGTTCTCGCCTGTTGCTCAGAGTGGGCCTCAAGCAAAATGACTTACTTTTTTCATACAGTTCAGCTGTAGTTACATCTGGATATTCTGGTGTATGTGTACAGCAAGCATGCCAAAGGCGGTGAATATACTCACTCCTTCCAGCGAGTAATAGCAGCCAAGTTGGCATACCACTTTCCCTTGTCTTTCTGTGGAATCAGACATATGCGCACTACATTTACTTTTAAAGTTTATGATTTAGCCGTTTTCTGGAAGATCATCGCTAGCCCTGTGTGGGTCCCATTGCACTTACTCGGTATCTAAAATGGAAATCGCTAGCCCTTCTATGTTTGGTCACAGGACAGGTGTGACATAGAATTCTGGTTGTTTACTTTCTAAGTTAATTTGTGGTGATTTTAGAGTTTGTGCATGGCACTGCAAGCTTCTTTTCTTTGGGCCTTGGTCATGCCAAGAAAGGTAAATTGGTTTGAAACATTGGCTACTTTCCTGCTTGAGATGGTTGGGGAGTGTGTTTGGACTGAGAACTTGGTATGAGGGTAGTGTGTTGGGACTGAGGACTTGGTATGAAGGCCACATTCAGGTTCCTTGCCCTCAATGATTGTGTTTTTCTGCATTAACACTTTCATGGCTCCCCTTTTTTCAGGTCTGGTTTCAGACAGCTTGAGCTGTCTAGAAAATCTCACACCGTCAGTCCTCAAGAACAGTTGGAAGATTACAGACAGAGAATGGTGTGTAGTTCATTCCTTTGGAGCCTTTGGCCTTCTCATGTCTTGCTTGGTTTGCCATTGCTTAGATGAGGTGGTTATCAATGCCACGATATTTAATGAATAGTTACATAGTCCTGTTAGTGCTATCATTATTGCTTGCTTTAATAATGAGGCAGAATTAGTGTTGACCTGTCGCTGGTGATTGTGAAAGCGTGCGTGTTATCAGTCGTATCTACTTTGCTGAGTACTAACTTTTAGTAGCTGATTTATATCTGTTTTTTCTAAGAAGTGGGTGTTGTTTGGATACCTTAGCTTGTCATTACCGTTGCACTTTAACTTGCTTTACTAAGCTGCCATGATAAACTTTTGATGGAGTTAGTTTTATTTAGTACACAAAGTAGAGATATGTGACACACTTTTTTTGAAAGATGCAACAACAATACAGACCTGTTTGTATGGCTTAATGCTGATGCCATATCATTACTAAAAATAAATACAATTTTGTTTCTAACAAAAACACCCAAATCCTAATTACACCCTGTCTTAACCTAGATAGCTCACATCATGCATTTTCCACTATCGTTTTCTAAACATATTAACCTGCATCCTCTACCTACATTCTTTTGTATAAATGCTACAAGAAAAAGCATTACCATTATTATCACTAAGACTCTTGCACTACTAATCCATACTTACTAAACATATACCACTTTCAAACTGTAAACAATTTGATACATAGCTATACACATAACTATTTGTTTTGTGCATAATGCTAGTATATCTAACCGTCCTTTTTCATAGCACTTTTACATTATCTTTCAGTAAAATTCCCCTTTTTTATGAATTTTTTTCTACTCTAGAAGAAATGTAAACTAATTTGTGTACCAAATTATGTAAGCGCCAACATTTTAAATCAAGCTTTCTTTACTACAACTCTACAAATAGCATGTTACTAATACTAAAAACAAAATAAACTACCAGCAAAACCTTTTTGTTTTTTCTCATTTCATTTCTTTGTGATATATCAGATACTTTTTTGTTCACTGTGCCACTGTCGTTGACTACAAAATGATAGCACTTTGCTTCATCCACATGTGGTTGCGTGTATCAATTTCTATTTAACCCTGCAGAATCCCCTAATAACAAATGTTTCGCACACTTGGCACCTGAACAACCATTCATTCACTGCTTTTGTTTACCAAATCTATGCCACACAGTGATTCATCCACACTATAACATTTGTTCTCTTACAGGTACACATTATCTAAGTAGGATTGTATTGGATGAAAGCTCAAACATGTACATCTACTTTTCAAAATGTTCCTGTGTAAGCCTCTTAAGTTCACTACTTACAAGACAAACTTCAAATTCCGACTCCTTTTCAAAACACTCTTATTTGATGGTATATAATTTCTCTGCTACTGCATCAGTTGAGCAAAGGCTCTGCTTCCAGATTCTATCATGTTGTAGCCAAGGATGTTTCTTTGAGGTATTTTCTTTATGGGACAGCTGGGAACACTGCACAAACAGTCGCTCCACTTTTAACAAACACTTCGCTTAAACAACCAGACCAATTGGCTTTGCAAAAGCTTGTGTACATTTTTTATATGTTCGCTTAACAGCTCAACTCCTCAAAAAAAAAGCATGTATGCGGTAGGGGAAGTAGTATGTGTAAGAGCTTTCATGTAAAAGAGTTAGAGAAAGGACGCATGCTGATGATCAGATAGGGAAGGGAGAGATCACAATAAGAAAGAGACTCATCTTCAGGGTGGAAGATACAAATGTAGATGCCTCAGGTGTTGTTTGGACTGCTTCCCTTTCCTGCACAAAAGAAATTGAGCAGGAAGTTTGTCTTCTTGGGCCTTGTATTGACAAAGAAGCAGATCGCTATTTCTTGGCTGAGGTCAATGCTCCCGGCATAAAAAGCATGGTTGTGTGATGTCTGTGAGTGGGTAACTGCAGAGGGAGTCCGGATGAGGCATGTACAGAAGGATGAAAAGATTGAAGACCTGCTAGCCTGGACATATATGTTATCTGAGTTACGGGAATCCCGGGAGTTGCATGTATCTGGGGACCTCTCCGTGGCCCCACATCTTCTCCCCGGAGGTCTGATTGTACAAGGGCTAAAAGGGGTAGATCACTGAGGGTGTATTGAGATGGACATACAGTCTACATTAGACTACATTAATTTGTTCTCTCTTCATATGATGGTCCAGATTGAAAGCAGACTGAGGGGGGCGGGGATTAATAACTGTTAAATAATTACATGAAGATTGATACATGTAGAAAATGTTGAATACAGGATGTGTATTACTTAAGTAATGTGACCATGGGGAGAGGGATGAGTGCAATGTGAGAGGGATTCTGCTTAACAATGACTTAACTTGTAATGTCTCTGTATGCCAATACAATTTCTTAAAAAAACAAAAAAATAAAGAAGCTCATACCCAGGTATAACTAAGTTCTGAATCTTTTTTGTGTGTAGGACTGGAATTACAAAGGGTGTTTTAAAGTTCGAATATGTCTCTTTTTGGAAGGTTAGCTGTATGGATTTGTGTGCATGCGCTACATAAAAAGACAACTCTGTTGTGTTAGCCAGTGCTTGTTTCCACAGGGGTACATTAAATGGATCTGAGTCCAATGCAGACGCGAGCCATTCACCGACCAAACAGTGGGCACTTTAGTCTGCACCAGTGGTGTCTGGTGACATCTAAAAGTGGTGGGGCTCCGGCTCCTCATCTCATGTCTGACTGCATACTGTACTATCACTCTCCCCACATGCCTGTTTCTTACAGCTCCAACCCTCCCCATCATGCCAGCGTACTCTAAGTATGTGGGCTCATATTTGTGGTCATAATGCGGTCTCAGAATGACAGGATGTTGTGGCACAATGCCGAATACTTACAGATGCTGCCATCCATGTTGTCTGTGTTCTAAGAGAGGCCAACCAGCCAAGCCATCAAGTTCGAAAGGGTGGGAGAGGGAAGGAAGGTGGTTGACTTCCTACAAAAGCCAATGCAAACCTAACCAATCCTGGAGCTGCTCTCATGCCGTTTTCAGCGTGAGAGAAGCACAAGGATTGGTTGGAGCTGGCTAACCACTCCGTTTGAGGGTACTTGCCTGTGCCTGCAATCCCAGCTTTTTAACAATGCTGGGATTGGTGCTGTCGGAAGTGCACGTGTTAGCCAATCCGGCATGCGCACTCAGCACTGCAGCTTGGCAAGTCATCCTGCAGGAATCTGCCCCACTCTCACCCCACCAGAACAGCACGCCAAGGGCGGCGGCACATCATAATAAAATGATAATGCCCATTTTTTAAATTTAAATTTTCTTGCAAGCAATTCCAAGTTATTGCACTCCCAGGTTTTCCCCTGCACAAATTATCTTGGAAAAAGTGACTTTTTTTTAAAACCTATGAAGGTGCAGTTTTGATTTATTCCCTATTCTGACAACAGAAAACTCAGAAATGGGGAGAAAAATCGCCATAGGGTCACATTTCAAAGTAACGAGTTTATTCTGGCCTGATTTTACCATCCTGTACCACCTTGCACTCCAGCATGAAGACCTTACTATTTACTTTACAACTTACATTTGTTGGTGTTTCAGGTAAAAAAACACGTGTTTGGTTGATGTTTACAGCACCACTGAAAAAAACACTGCATGCAACTCAACACAGAGAGCCCATCATGGATTCTGGGAATCACATTTGCATACTTATTACAAGTGTCATTCTTCCCAATATGAGAAACATTAGAGTATGTTGTTTACTTTATAAAATCCATGAACAATAAAAGAAAATGAGCAATTGTTCTGTTCTCGAGCAAAATAACATGGATCCCATTTAAATAGATACATTGGTGTAATTTACATAAAAATGAAGACCCTGCATCCAATGAGAGCCTGGCGTAAACATCGGCACGAGAACTATGCGAAATTCATAAACAATAAAACAAAATTAGCAACTGCTTTATTCTCTTGTAAAGCATACGGAAATCATTTAAACAGATTAATTGAAGCCGTTTCAGAAAATGGGAACTCGAAATCCAACAGAAGCCAGGCTTCGACAGAAACAAAACAGGAGCTAGTGGGGGAGAGGGGATGGCTGGCACAGAGGCGGCTCTCCACCTCGCTCTCTGAGCAGTCATTGGAGTGATGAATTAGGCGCGGTTCCAAAGAAGGCCACGCGCCATAGGGTGGTGAGAGCCCAGAACTCTGACATCACCCAGTCCTCGCGCCCACGGAGCGGTAGCCTTGTGAAAATTACACAGCCCCCCCCCCCCCCCCCCCCGCCTCCCCACCCTTCTAAATTGTTTGCCTCTCCGTAGCTTTCTTTTTTTCCTTCCCTGCTGTCTCTGACTTTGATAGATAATTAAATTTCTGGAATTTCAAATCGCTCAAACTGGCTATTTCAAGTGTCCCTGTTTTATTTGAAAAAAGGAAAACCTCATTGCGGGAGAAAAGGCCAAAGGAAATATTTCCACAATTTCTTGCAAATGTTATTAGCTTTGAAGATTATGAAGTGAGCGGGCGCCCACAATTCCTCAGGCGCTGACAGCAAGAACCGAAAGGTCATTGGTGCGGTGTCCTTTTTAGCGGGTTATCTTTAGCTGAGCGATGATGCAGGGACGAGCTGTCTGCTTACTAGAACACCTGAACAATAAGGCAGTACCCCGGGTGTGTTCATTTGGTATTTGTGTCAGTTCGGGTGTGCTGGCTTCTTGAAGGGAATGAGATTCTAATGGAACTATAAATCTTCCAGGTTATTGTTGGAGAAGCGATCAGAGGTCTTATCCAATGCAGCTAATTTGTCGGTAGTGATTTATATGCGGGAGAAATGAGTTAAAAGTTCCTGTGGAACTAACAACATTCTCAGAGGCAATGGCGGCAAGGCCTCTAATGCAAACATGTCGGGTGCCCACCTGCCGCCTGTTGGGTAGTAAATGGCTGCCATATCTGGGACGCGGCGCACCCTCCGCACCATTAGAATATAGGTCCTGTGTTGCTGGATCCAAAAGAGAGATGGGTGAAAACTTCAGCCCCTGAAAGCGGGCTCCCACCCAGAGGCACAGATCCACTCACTCTCTGTGATAAGCTGCGACTGAAACAAATGCACTATCTGCCAATGTCACACACATGTTCTTCAAGGTCATTTGCTTAAAGGATCGGGTGATCTGTGGCACAGGATCAATCTGCCTTCAGGCTGGATTACTTGATGGGGTGGAACCTCTGTTCCAGAATGGACCACTCTTGATCATCCTTTCTTACAGAAAATTGAAACTTGATGGGAGTTTTAGTTTGTTTACAGACATCTAAGCCCTGGCAGACATACATGCTTGAAACGGGGTGATTGCCTGCTAGAAGTCGAGAAAGTAATAACAACCTGGCTATTCCTTAACTCAAGAGGCTGATGGCACAACTTATGGAGAGGGTTATAATCAGCAGTTCCATAAAGGACGTCATTGCCTATTCTCATCACTTTCAGGAATAAGTGCTGCTATAAGCCCCTGCGACACAACTGGAGCACGCCTCCAAACTCAACAAGGATTGCCCTATAAACTCTTACTTTACAAGCAAGACAACAAACAATCCATTATCAAACTACCCAGAAAGTGCTTTGGGGTCCAGATAGTGATGTACAAATACTCCAATGAAATTAAATACAAAACACATTCACTACAACAAATGGTGGGAAGGTTTCACTGACTTCCGAAAATGCATTTTATGGGACTCAATGGGTGGTCCTCCAGTACCCTCTCTATAGTTAATGTGTGTAGTCTTAAGAATGTGTTGTTGGGGTGAACATTGCTGCACCTGACACCTTATACAGAGATTCAGTGAAATACCCTAATTCCAAGGGCAGTGGGGCAGCCTTCCTTCACAATCAATCCAGCAGTTCAACCTGCAATACAGAGATAATGATGAAAGATGGTAAACCCTGAAGAGTAAGCAGCCTTTCCCCCCAAATCCAGCACCAATATTTCTGGCCACAATCTAGGGGGTTGGACGGAGATCACAAAGGACACTCACCCTCTCTCACTCTGCAACACTTTACCCTACAATGTTGCACCGTTCTAATGAGCACCATATTTTATGGACGATGCCATGTGGTATTTGCCTTTGAAGAAAAAGAACTATCTTGTGACTACAAATATGCAGCAGAGTTTAATTTTGAAAGTTTCTAGGCCCGGGCTTCTCTGTGTCCATTGGATGACGCGGCCAAATAAGAATTCATGCTCCATCCACAGAAAAGCACATTCTTTTAAACGGATATACCAGTATAGCCAAACTATTGTGAGAAGACTCTGATCAAAAGGGGGGTATTCATTCACACAGGAAGTATGGCGCCTGCAATGCATCGTACTGTAAATCAATGCATAAAGGTCCAAAATGGTGCAACAGGTGAGGGAAAAACCCCTAAAACTCTCCGATTAGGACAAATAGGCCCAAAATGAATAAAGTCCAATCCTGTGCACACGCGTTCATGTAGTTTGCAAGTTATATCCAAGATTGAAATCAAAGCCAGTATAGTCTCTTTGTAAATATTCGTGTTCTTTATTCCAGAAAATACCACATGGACCCGCCAACATGTGTTTCATCGTTGGGGTGATAACCCTCGACTTCTTCAGGGATGTATGGCTACCCAAATGACAATTCTATGCCTAGTTCCCGGTTATACTTGCGACCCGGCTAGGTCTTCCCAATTAAGTGTCTTAAGTCCGAAAGATTAGGATTCACCAATCATTTAAAAATTAAAATTCTTTACTGACAAATTGTAGCTGTATGTATGGCACAATCAATAAGAGCAATGTGTGTCTTGAAAGTCTATAGCGAATATGCTTTCCTTGTGGAGACAACGGGCGAAGTATGTCACGAGATCTTCTGTCTCCCAAGAAAAAACCTCGACCATCCAATTGATTATTGTGAGAAGACCAAGGCTGGACTTACTCTCTTGGATTGCATATGCTGAGTTGTACAAACATGTCATACCTTCAGTGTTATTATCTTTGCTTGAGATATCTGTACAAACAGGACTGTAACATGAATCATCCCACTATCCCACTCACGGGAACGTTCGGAGTCTCAAGGCCATTCCTTGATGCCCAACTCTTTCTCATCATCGGATAAGATCCTAATGTTGGTAAAGATGAGTTTTGGGGTCAAAGGCCAACCCGGCATAGATCTAGGATTTCTGGCTGTCTAAGATCAACTAGTTAGGAAGGGCTCCGGTACCCTCTGTGTCACCCCTCTCCGTGGTAGCATGATCCTGAGGGCATAATGACTCTTGAGGGCCTGATCCTGATGAGTACATACAATGTGCTTCCACAAGCTCCTGCCCCAGCATGCAAAAATAAGTTGATTAGAGCCTCTTTCTGTACTGACACAGGCTTCGTCTTTGGCACAGACTATGACTTCTCCCTCAAAGCCTTTAAAGTTGGAAGAAATAGCCCATGTGGTAAGAAGGTTGAGGCAATCTTTAATCTATGTGCCTGGTCATAGCACCTTCATAGGGAGCAGAGATTACTTCAAATTGAAGAATTTTTTGGTTTAGAAGCCAATGCCATTGCTATGTAGGATGAGGATAGTTGCTGAACAGAAAATTATGAGTTGAAGGCTAATAACCTCCTCCCCAATTATAAAGCTAATGCTGGTCTGTATCTGCACTTAAAACATGGGAGTGACTTGAATATTTCACCAAAAGACACATCCATTACCCCTCTGGCCCTTCATCTGAGGAAGTAACTTCCTTTTCCACTTACAAAAAGCAGCGGAAGTCTAGGAATTGCCATTTCCCTCAGCAAAGGCGAAGACTAACATTTTTACGGACAGCATGCAAAACACCTCAGTCGAGGAATGCTTATTAACTTTCATGACGCTCTTTTAGATTCAGTGATAGCTGCATGGAAGAAACCCTTTTCAGGTCCAGTGGTCAACAGGAATTTAGCCAGACTCCATAGATCTTTTTCAGGTGACCCCAAATTGTTAATATCTCATCCTTCAGTGGAAAGTCTGGTAGTTGAAGCCTCTTCCTTGCACCAATATCCAAATGGCTTACCCCAAGGCACCTACTGATTGAGAATTCAAGAAACATGACAATGTGGGCTGAAAAGACTTTGGGTCTGGTAGCCTTGTCTTCCACATTGAAATTCAACCTGCCTTCTGGGCCGATAGGTTCATGCCCTATGGGAGCGGTAAAATTCCCAGTGATCAGCTCGACAGACAGTATGAAAAGCATTTTATGAATCCCATCAATTATATTATGGATGTATCTGGAGAGATCTTTAGCACCTGGATTCTGCTGACTCGGTTGCTCGGTCCATGGTCACAGCATTCATGCTATTACTGCATTCCAATGGTTTCTCAGGAAATGTTCAATTCACACTCCGACATGCCTTGAGACCACTGGCTTTTTAGAGAGAAGGCCGGCTAATCCCTGAAAAGATTTCAAAAACAGAGAAGCTACAAGTCACTTGAGCAGCCTAGCCTCCCCAACCACAACTATACTGCCTTTTTTGAAGGCAGAAGTAGATCTAGTGGATGCCAGCAGCAGATCCAGTTCCAACTAACCCTTTCTACATCAAAACTTTTTGGCTTACCCATTCCCTCAACCATTATCATTCAAAGAGTGGAGGTTCTCCAATTTTTCAAGAAATTGGGATATAATCACGACTAATTAATGAGTCATCCACCCAATCCACAAGGACTACATGCTATCCTTTCTGTACCTCTCTCTGGACTGCCCTTTTTCTACTAGTAGGATGTGCTCTCTTACATAGACAGAAATTTTTGGAGATGCTGCTCCGAAAAGGTGCCACTGAAAGAAAAGGGAATAGAATTATACTCCCTTTACTTCTGGATTTGCAAGAAGGATGAAGGTTTGAGACCCATCCTGGATCATCTTCTTCTGAACTTGCTCCGATGGCAGGATATGTTCAGAATGATGTTTCAGAGCCAGGTTCTGCTGGTCCTCTACGTGTGAGATTTTTTGGCATCCCTGGATTTACAGGACACCTTCCCGCCCACAGATGTTACCTGAAGTTCACTGTGGGACCTCAGCATATCGATTCACAATTCTACCATTCAAAATGACTCCAGCTTCAGAAAGTGTTGTGTCAGCTTGACTGACATATTCAGGAGTCAATGTATTTCTGCTTTTGCACAGCTGAATAGAGAAAGCAGGTCATCGCAGCTGCTTGGTCTCATGGCCTTGTGCATCCTGCTGTTGCCACTAACAAGATGAGCTTATGACAAGGGTGAAACTGGTCCTCGGTTGCTTGTGTTTTGGTTCAGAGAAGACCTGGCTTGGCTGTTCTGACTGGACTATTCCCATTGGGGCAGCATCAAAACTGATTTGCACATGGCTAGGCTCAAAGTGAGGTGGCATGGTGTGATTAATAATGATGGAATGGGATGCAGTCTAGAGAAATTACCAGTGTCTGAGGTTAATAAAATACTTTTTTTTAATACTTGATATATAGCAGGGGTTATGACAGCAGCCTAATATCCATTGGCTAAAAAATATTCTAAGATTAAATAATATGTATTTTCAAAATCTGATAACCCATACCATCACCTACATTACTCTGGGTGGCAAGGTGCTAAGAGGAATAAAACAGAGATGGAGAAACAATGATCCAATGCCCACCTCTCCAGTTCCCTCTCGCCCACTCCGTTTTTCTTTACATTTCTATTCTTTCAGTGGTGCAGGGTAATAGTTGTGAGTGTCTTGTTGCCCTCACTGCATCTTTTAGGACTCGGTTATTTCTAGGACTGAGTCTGGGAAAATCTCCTGTGGTAATATGCTTAAGGCTCTAAGATATCAGGGCAACTTAACTTGAGAAATTCCCCTGCTAGAGAAACGCAGGAAAGCACACCAGTCAATTTTAAAAGCAAGCCTCATAAAAAAAGAGAGAAAGAAAAGAAAGTCTTTACTACATGAAAGTATTTTTCGTAATCCAAGGGGTCATCTGAAGTACTTTTCTGTCTATACATTTTGCAGTATGGCTGATGTTTGTACCTGGACCTCATTCAGCCACAAACTTTATAACTATGACTCTGGAGTGAGGTCATTGATTGCACGCTGCCGTATTCTCTGTAGTAGGGTCAACAAACCACATGTCAAAGCCCATATTCACCGTGTGTCCCCTTGGGTTGCCTATGGCACTTTGCACTGGATCAGGTCAGAGTAGCATGTGCAACACTTTGTTCAGCTAAAGATTATACAATTTTTTATGTTGTCTCGACTAGGGATTCATCCATGAGTCATTTAGCAGCCCGCTGTAGCTGCAAAACCATGAAGTGCATTTCATACTCTAGCACACCCAGCCCACCTTCCCATATAAAGTGTCACTCTGTATCTGTTGTGGCATCAAATTAGTGGGAGAAGCATGTTGTCCAACTTTCTGAGACATTTAATGGACATTATTACTGGTAAATTGGAGAAGCAGTACAGTAGTCTTTGCAATACTACTACTTTCAACAGAGCCACCGTTGCATGATCCTGAGGGGCAGAGTCTTCCAGAATGTGACTTTAGCTCTTAGGGTGGACAGTGCTTTCGTAATATTACCCTCCATCGTATCCTTGGGGGTTCCATAAGCATTGATTCCCAAGTAGCACATTATGTGAAGTTCCCATTTAAGTGTTGTACCCCCATGTGGGACCAGAAAAGCACAGGATTTGCCCAGGTAATTCTAAACTCCGAAACCAACCCCAAACTTCTGTAAGTCAGCCACTCCATCTGTCGGAAAGAGAGCAGCATCACCTAAATACAGAATTATATCATTACATAAAGTGAGACAGTGAAGTAGTATTCTCCTATTATAGATGCTCCCCTCACTGGCCCTGCATTTCACATCAAAGTTGACAAAGGCTCCATTGCCAAAGAAAAAATGAGTGGGGACAGGAGACATCTCTGTTGGTTGTTGTTTTCCTCTCTCTATGTTGCATAGTTTTGATACCACCTTCCTGATCAGAACCCTCACAGTTGGCTTTGCGTACAACGTCAAAATTGTTTGAATCGTAGCTTCTCCTAGTCCCACTTTTTTAAGCACTTGGAAAATATAGTTCCATCTGAGCCTACCAAAGGCCTTTTCTAAATGAGCTGATACAACAAGATCCAAGATATCAGTGGTGGGTGTTCCAGCACATGGAATGGTTATTTTATGATAAGGAAGGTGTTGTGGCTGGGCACAAATCTGTTCTGATTTTTGTGAGCTATTAATGGTAGGATATATCAGATGTTTAACTTTTTCATTGGTTAGGAAGTAGTCATGAGTCGTGAAATAGTTTGCGGAATGAGACTATTAATGCTACCCTAGTGCTCGGCAGAAAGACGCCCTTCTAACAGGCCACATCATATAGGGCCTATAATGTTGAGGCCAAAATGTCTATGTATGTGGCAGAGAATTCTATTGGAAACCCTTAAGCACCTGGTCTTTTCCCCTTAGCTTCTACTGTGATTTTGAGTTGTTTGCAGTCAGCTTGAGTTCACCCAGGGCAGTTACTGTGTGTTCAACTCTATAGTTTCTTTTGATCATCACACACATAAGTCATATCCACTGCCACTGTCTTCTTCTCTGAGGCCTCCTTAGTTGTGGTGTTAGTGGTGGTGCCTTTTCTTAATTGTCTGTCCAGTATTGGGAATCCCCTTATTTTTAACCCGGAGGCCGTGTAGTAGAAAGATCCACAGGGTGCAAAGGGGTCACTTTTTGCACCTCTAGGCCAATTTGTTTTAATAAAATGAGAAGTAATGCAATCTCAAGGGGATGCTCCCTCAGTTGCAAGAGGGCTAGATCAATGCAGGTGAGTAAATACTTTGCATTTGTTCCCCTACAACATTGCATGCATGAACGCAAAAGACACACAAATGAAGGACGGAATATGGAGCAAATCAAACATTTACCCCCCAGTCAAGAGATCTGGATTAAATCTATTGTTCTTTTGCTCACCATGCCACCCCAGCTTAGACCCAGCCCCATGCAAATCAGTCTTGACCCTGCTCCTCATGGGAACAGTCCAGCCCGAACTGCCAAGCCAAGTCCTCCCTGGACCAGAAAGAAACATCCTGGGACTGGTTTCAGGGTATCACCCATATCAGCCAGGCTAGTTTGAATCCAGTGGCAGAAATTTGCCCCCAGCTGAAAGTGGGGAGAGTTACCCAACCTCTTGAGAGTTCTCATCGTTAAGGCAGAAGAACCTGGAGAGACCGTCAGCACTGGTGTGGCCTGAGCCAGGATGGTGTTCCACTGTAAAGTCCATTCCCTATGTTGAAATAGACCACCTCAACAGCTTGGGATTTTCACCCCTCATTTACATGAACCATCTGCGAGGCCTGTGGTCTGTCTGAACCTGGAAGTTAGTCCCAAACAGGTATGGTCTCATCTTCCTCGTTGCCTAGACCACATTAAAGACCTCCTTCTCAATAGCACCAAACCTAAATACCTGAAACCAGCGCGCACTGAATGGCTCCTGTGTTCTGCAACAAAGACCACACGCCTCTCCAGTTCACACACTGGATAGGCATCCGGAAACACCGCCAACGCGAGGGCAGGAAAAGTAAAGGTCTCCGTGTGATCAGCGATAGCAGCCTGGAATCGGGAAGCTCTGAGATTCGGCTCTCCGGCGGGAAACACTGGCCAGAGTTCAGGGACGTGAGGCCTCACAGCCGTGGCAGTCTGGAGACGGGAACACGGGAATGAGGGAGTATCAGCCTGAATACGGGAATCAATAGACACGGCACTCCAGCGGGGAACACTTCCTCTGACCGGAGCTCTGGAAGCAATAGGGAAGTTTGTCAAGCCCCGATCCTCTGAAGAGGAGGGGCTTTATAGCTTCTGTGTGGGCCGAAGAGCTGGATTCTACTTCCAGTATACTGAACATTAGGCTTCTGGTACCTGCAGTGCCTGATGTTACGCTCGCCCCCTAGTGGTCCCTCACTCACAACACTCTCACAATCATCCATTCTTTTGGTGGAAGAAGAAGAGGGAAGCGTGCTAAGCACCTTGTGCCCTCGTATACGGCACGTGATCGCTATATCCAGTTGGAGCAGAAGACAGCTAGGTCATCCAGATGTGCTGCACAGAATGATCCTTCCCAGCCAAGACCCTCCACACCAACGTCTGAAAGGTAGCAGGGGGCATTCTTTAAGCCAAAGGGCATCACCCTGAACTGGAAGTGGTCCTCCGAGGTCGGGAATGCAGACCCCTTTTGACCCACAGTCATTGCAATCTGCCAGTACTCTGATGAGAGATCAAAAGTACTGAGGAATTTGCCAGGGACCAGCCTGTCTTTGAGGTCATCAGTGCATGGATGGGGTGAGCGTCAGTGACTGAAATGAGTCCCCTGGTAGTCTTGTGAAGAGAGGAGCAATGCATGCTGGGCAGACAAAGGGAAATGAAAACATTGTGCCTCTCAGCCAATGAAAGCACTGCTCTCATGCGGTTTATAATTGTAAACAGCATAAGAGCAAATCAAGGATTGGCTGGGACAGGTGACCACAACATTCCATCTGAGACTGATGGGTCTTGGTCGTTTCTTCCCCAGCTACTTGACAGCTGTGTCTGGGGAAGCATAAACTGCGCATGTGAGTTTGGCCATAAGCAAAATACAGGCCAACCTGACATGCACTGCTAAGTCAAACAGCCATCGGTGCCTGTCACAATGAAGCCACGCCTACTCTCTACCGGGAGAGGCAGCTCCATGTGGTAGAGTAGATACCGTTTGTATGTATGCATCTCTGCATGTAAGTAATGGCTATGGTCAGGGGGGCCAATGACCTCACGCCCGTATGTAGAAACCGCCGCTGGCACCTGTCTCCTAAAACATTGCGTTATTCTAATTTAGCATTAGCATGATGGGGATACTGCCTAAACTACTAGAGTGTATGCATGACTGCCGTATTTAAGGCTGATAAACATCTCAAAAGAACCCTCGAAAAATTGTTATCTGAATACTTAAATAAATCGTTTCTGCGAATACGGTGACTTTGAGTGTGTTTCTTTTTTTTTCTGTCAAGCGCTGAAGGTGTTCAGCTGCCTAACCGAATAGCTTTTATAAATTGAATTTCATCCTTAGCCAAGGGCTCGGCGGTGCAGTGAAATCTATTTACTTCTTGATTTGAATTATATCCTCAAAATTTAACGATTTCATAAAACTTGTGGTATGCCGGTAAATATTGACATTTTGGGTTCCATGAAGCTGCGGACATCCTGTGACAAAGCGAACGAACGCTGTGTTCTACCAGCACACAGAGTGAGGGACAGAAAGAGGCAATCGAAGTGCTGAAAATTCAGTCACTTGTGTTAGTTACCTTGTAAGTTTATTGGCTTTTAGAAACCAGCTTGACATCTTTACTGAAGAACATTGAAACCTGCTGATATGAGGCGCAGAGTGATGAAAGTGCGTTCACTTTCTTCCTGAAAATCAGCAGTTTCAGCTACTTTCATTGCTTGGGATAAAGGGCCAGATGTAGGAAGCCAAATTGCGATCGTAAATGCAGAAATTCTGCGAATTTCGGCGTTTGCGATCACAATTCAGCTTTGTCCAATGTGGAAAGGCAAATACCTACTTGCAAAATAAGGAATCGCTAAAATTGTGATTCCTTATTTTGCGCAAGCGTTTAGAGAATCGCATTTTGCGATTCTCTAAATGCTATGCTAGTAGGCATCGCAAATTGCGATATTGCCTTAAGGATTTGCAAATTACCACCAACTTCAAGTTGGTGGTAATTTGCGATTTCCTTTAAAACCACTTTTTTGTTTATATAAAAGTGTCATGTGGCACACATTCATGGCCTTAGGGCATGTGTGTGCGCCTCATGTGCACACATGCACAGTTCAGGGGTTCAACTGGGTGTCCCTCTGGAACCCTTGCACCCTTGAAATTGCGCATGCAATTTGCGAGTACCTATTGGGTACTCGCAAATTGCATGCCCAATTCCCATTCATTCCTATGGGCCTCTAGGCCCATAGGAATGAATGGGAAGGTATTCCTTGATTGCAAATAGCAATTTGCAATTTGCAATTAAGGAATATTAAGGAATTGCAAAAAATATTGCGATTACTACCTACATGGCATTTTGCGAGTCCTTAATAGTGAATCCCTAAAAAACGCTATTAAGGCATCGCAAAACGGCTTTTACCTACATCTGGCCCATAGTCCCTTTTGCCATCATCCCACAAAGTCAGAGCTGGCTCAGCATATGTGCCAGCATTTTGCAGCACACGGTCGGTTTAGCATCTGGACGCACTTTTTCTTTTTTGGACAAAGCAAAACACCAGCTGGTTCATGACATTCCATTTTTCACACCACGGGCGGTCAAACCCAGGGGGTGCTCAATCCATGGTGGAAAGCAGCAAAGTATACACAAACCAAATGCTTGCGGCTGAAAAAATAAAAAGTACAAATGCAATAATGTGACTTGAACATATGTCAAAATATATTCCAAGTGAGTATGAATGGGGGTGTGGGGGGAGACAAGTGCCGATGTATTCCATTAGTTATGTTAACAATGCCTCTGGACCCTTAAGCAATTATAGATTATACTTTCCACAAAGCCATACCATGCAGAAGTGCTCAGACAGTAGAGGAACAGGTATAAACAATTTCATATCTGAGATACAGTAAAAAATGAAGCTTGAAGAATGAAGTGACCCTAATTTGCTGCATGGGCTATTAATAAGAAGTGAATTTACATATAACATTGGGGCACAAAGATAAAAGAGAATACAGAAAATACATAATTAGAAATGTGTTCTTTCTAATGTTCTATCAGAAGGTGATGTGCGGTGTTTTCGCCCTCCATCATATCTCTAAAATTCATACTACAGTTGGACATGCTCTGTCTTCAAATTAAAATAGCAATAGCAGGTGTTTTCAGTCAATATATAATTTAAGGTAATCAAAGATTTCAACTCTGCCCTCAGGCTTGGTGAATTTGACAAGTTGTGCAATTTACAACGTTTACTTAGTTGCCCAACTTTGCCTGCAGGATAAGGTTCGTGTATTATTCTTTTTCGAGATAGTTCTCCCAGTAACATTGAATTTGTTGTTTTGTTGAATTGTTCTTTCTCAAAGATACTTTTAGCAGACGTTTTCTTCTGCTTTTTTAATTTTGACAAACTTTGGGAAGTTATTAGGATTCAAAATGTAAAAATAAAACTTCACAAATATGTGACCAAAAATACCTTTGCTACTCCGCACACCTCTCAATCCATTGATGCCCATGAAACTCCATATCCTTCCCATTCTTTCGATGATTCTCTTGTGCCTCTCTTCTGCCTCTCCTTCCTTTGGCATGTCAGTTTTTCCCTATACATATTGACCACTCGCTCGGTCTTTAAACCCTTGCTCAAGACTAATTTGTGAGCTGAACCATAACATTTGCCAGTACATTGACCTTCAAACCTTCTGTGTATCTTACTTTAGTGACTCTTGTCCCCTGCTTCCGCATCCAGTCAGCAGTCTCACCCGCCTCACACTTCATCCGACAAAACACCCGCTTCTTCTCCATTGCATAGTGGACCTTTACCAGTACATGGCTCGCTTTGTCAAGTCAAGTCAAGTCCATGAATCTTTTATAGCGCACATATCACCGGTAGGTCTCGCGTTGTTTGCAGAGATTCCAAAGATTGAAGGTCATATCCAAATTGCGTTATTTCTGGTCAAACAGCCACGTTTTCAATTCTTTGCGGAAGCGCTAGTTGTCCGCAATAGAGAGAAGATTAAACGGCAGCTTGTTCCAGAGATGGGGGGCGAGAAAGGAAAAAGATCGTCCCCATTACGTACATTGCGGACTTGCAGTGGGGTAAAAAGAGATTTTGAACTAGACCTTCTTTATCATCCGCCACAATGTGCCCAGTGCTCGTGCATTCTCAGTGGATCTGCCAAACAATGCCCCGTCTTTCTGGATTGCTCTGCGCTTACGAGTTTTCATCAAAAATCTCGTTGTTGCGAAAAAAGTCTGATAATAAATTGCACCCCATTGCTAGTTTCGAACCTCATGACACGCTGTAGGAGTGGCAGCTGTACTAATGTACTTCTAGTATTTTAAGTCTATTGTTAAAGTTTTTTAGCTGTGAAATCAATCTGGCCTGGATTTAAGAGTTACGTTCTATCGAAGCTTCAAGCTACAAAGATTTACATGATTTTAACCTGTATTTCTTATTCATGTCTTCAACCCATTAACGTCTTGATTCAGTATTTATGTTTTTAAAAAAAACGTTCTTTGTAATTACTGCACCATAAATATTAATACTAAGTTATCTTATTGCCCTCTGAGACTACTGCAAACATTTTGCGTTGCTTCATCTGTTTTTATGTTTCACTTTCTGGCACTTACATTAAAATGTATGCCATTCTGTTTGCTTTCAAAAGTTATTGTATTTCTTTATTAAGATAAAAAAAACATGAGATGAGCTCTCCTCTGCCGCCTCCACGTTTTTCCTCTCTAAGCAGCTATAGAGGATCTGTGGGAACATGGAAGGGAATGAGATGAGGGACGAGTTTGAACCTCTTGGGTGTATAAACAACAGGACTCGGAGGTGCAGTGTCTCCATTGCCCTCGTCCCCCCTTCTGTGTTGCTGCTCCCACAATAGAGGGATTGTGGAGTGCTTGTTGAAGCTGCACCCAAGCAAAGTGGGGGGCCGTGGGTGGGGTGTTTGCTGGCAGAGACGGTGCTGGCACAGGAGTAAAGTGTGGATCAAGACAGTAGTTACTCCTCAGACCCCAAAAGGAACCACCAACTGCCTTTGGAAGAAATGAAGTGTCGGGTCGACAAGGGCAATTGATTTATCATAGCGTGACACTGACACTTAGTAAGATCCCACAGCAGGAAGTAGACAGTGAGTGGAGAAGCAGGAACAGTCTGACAACTTCCCCTCCTGTGACTACATTCTAACAATATTTCAGTTCCTTTAGGTCTCTTACAACAGGTTAAGAACCGTAGTACTTTAGGTCCTAATAATTGGATTAATATTCCGAAGTAATGACTGGTTTTAACCTAGGGACGCTATAGAGGGGTCTTGTGGAGAAGAGGAACTCTGTCCCATTGTCCCTTATATTTAAGACTAATCCCTATCCGTAATTTGCTACTTTATGAATCCTAATTCTCAGGTGGTCAGACTGCAGACTAACAGGTGTAAAAACAAGACAACAGGCCTTTCCTAACATTGCACCAGGATCAAGAAGAACATCCGTGAAACTGCTGCAGCGCTGCTTCAATTTAGGAAACAGTTACAGACTAACTTCTTCAAAGGTTACTATATTAGAATGCATTAACCGTCCACAAGTAAGCCTCCTCTCCAATTACTCGTTGACTTTGATTGTCTTATACCGTGTCCACTTCTCAACTGCCTTTTGTTTAGATGAGCACTGTAGAAATGCCATATATATACATACCTTACAGCTTGGCTTAGAAAGCCACATCTCCAGTTATTATTCCAGTTATTATTCACTGTTCACAGCGATATGCCATTATGTATTACCTATGTTATACTGGAACTGGATAAAATGTAAATGTTGCCAATCGTATCATCTACCCAGTGATGAATGACACATAGCTCCATGCAATTACCAAGTGACTGGCCAAGGGAATAATATTTATGACTTTTAGATGATAAAAATAGCTCTGACTAGAAAATTTCCCTCTAATTTAGTTTTTTTATGTGCGGCAATAATGGTGCTTCGTGCACTACAGTCAAGGCTGCGTGCACTAATGACAAGCAATAACTTAATGAGCAAGTATGTGCGGCGGTAAGTTAACCAAATCATTGGCTTAGCAAGGAAACCATCATCGTCCCTAATCGGAGCCAGAAAGTAAATGACCTTCCCTCACCTTTGGGTTGATATTAAAAGACACCCACTACAGGGGTGCAGTGGGTTCCTTGCACCTCTGAACCCCATTGACACTGAATCTTATTCCCTAATCATTCCTCTCTCTTCGCTATCATTATGAATTTCTTATCTCCTTCTCGCACCTTTTCTTATCCCTATCCACTTCCAATCTATCTCTCTCACTTGTCCTTATCTCGTTCCTCCCTTTTTAAAAGTTTTGTCTTGTCTCCTAACACCTCTTTATCTTCCCCACTTTTCTTCCTCCCTTTCTGCTTTCCTTTACCTCTCCCTCATCATGCCTCTTCTCTTCAATCTACATCCTACCATTCTCTCTTCCCCAATCTCCCTAATCTCCCTGTCCTCTCTTTCATTGTACCCTTTCTCTATAAAATCTATATCTTGACTATGATTCTCGTTCATTATCTCTGACCTCCTTGGTTGTCACCTTTGTCTACCTATACCCTTTTTCAAAAAATCTGTTTATTCACGTTTTCAATTTGTTGCATTTGAAGAACACAACTACAAAACAACACTGCACACTTGGAAGACAGCTCTTACCCAGCAATCATGTACAAAGCCACTTAACTACTGTACTAATGAATTGCGTTCCATAGGAGATTAACCCATTGACCTAGTGTGTCTCGTGCTGCCCTGATAGTCTTTTAATTGTCCCTTTCAATCCATTACCCTCCCCTCTTCTTACTTATTGCCTTTTGTTTGATCTTTTCATCCTTCCATCCCCTTTTCTCTCCTTTCTATGTTTCACACCCCTTTCTGTCTTTCTTTTCCTCAGCATTTTTTGCTTATTCACTTCATTTTTACTGTCTCACTCCCTTAGTTTAGCCTCTCAATTCATGCTCCCTTTTCTTTCTGCACTCAAATCTTCACTTTCCCTCGCCCTCTCCTCCAAATCTTCTTCTCTCTCCATCTTTCTATTACTTCTGCCCTTCCTATTTCGTTTTTCTATCCTGCACCGTTTCTTTCTTTCCAGTTCTCATGCTTATCTTTTTTCTTTTTCTCTACTTTCTCATCTTTACTTTCATTCTGCCTTTCCAACATCATTTGTCCATTTTCTAATGCTGTGACTCACCTGCCTTTATTCTCTCTACCTCTTATCCCATTCTCACCTACCCTTCTTTGTCCCTCCTTTATTTCACTCCTCTATATCAGTCCTCACGGTTGCTCAATCCTCCTCCCAGCCTCTTTCTGTCCAGCTCTATCGCGTGCCAAACTTCTGTTTTTCTCCATTTCCGTTACCTTTTCACCTGATTTATCAACTTTCACCCTTTCTCCTTGTCATCTTTTCTACCTCATCACAAGCTTCTACCCAAACCCAGCGAGTGAACGTTTCTGATGACCTCCCCCAGTCTGATAAGTCACTCTTACATGACGTGGCCCAGACTCTTGCACCTACTGACCCCAGGTTACCAGGTTCTAACCATTGTAGGTATATGGAGCCTAGGATGCAAGCCAGCTCCTGTTGGCCACAATGCATCTGCGGGCACCCTCAGCATGCGCCAGTCCTTGGAAGAAGGTGCCTCTACCCGAGTAAGCCTCAATGCGGGCATGTGCATGCCCTGCATTTGACGAGATGCAATACGTGAAAGGCAGTGTGTAGGAGTGCAGATCAGCCTTTAAGACTCATATACGGAGTTGTCACTCAACCAATCTATGCTAATGCTCCTTCACTGGGTACTGCAGAGCCCAGTGCTGATGTCCCCATTCACTCTGAGTTCTCGACAGTATTGACGAGCTTCTTATCTGCGATCCCTACAAGCCAATCTATAAGTCCTTCATACCCCTGCCCACTGGACTGACATGCCCCTCACTGAGCCTCAGCCTTCCAAACTCTACCTCCAGTGCTGACACTTGCCCGCTAGTGAGAGCAGACTGATTCTCAGAACTCTCTTCCACATGGGTATGCCTGGATATTCATTCTCATGACACTAACAAAAGCGTACAGCTAAAAGTTACACCTTGAGGAACTGCTACCCAACTCATTGGTGCTCAGCCTATCGAACTCAGAAGGATGACCTTACATCCAAGCCCAAAATTCTCCTCAATCCGGCTCTCTATTCCAAGACTAGAGCTCTCCCCAACCTGCCCTTTGCAGGCCTGGTGCTGCCACAGGACACTGAAACTCTTTCCAAGACCACACATATGCATCCTCTCCCCACCCCCTCTATGATGCCCTTGAGTATGATGTACTCTTAGGAGTGGAGGGAAGGTAGTACATAAACAAGATGCTGCAGGCAGTGGGAGAAAGGTGTAACGGGGTGAGGTGGGGAGGCTGAGCCGAGGACACCCTCAGGGGAGAGGCCGGGACCGGAGCCTAGGCAGTGGATGAGAGATAATAGGGGTGCTCTAAGCTGGGCCTGCCTTATCAGACCTACTCAACTATTGGCTTCTGGCCTTAAATACTGCACAGCTGTCTTTAGTGATATCAGCTAAAAGCAGGACTAGGGCAGGAATCTGGAGATCTTGACTGACATGCACTAGACTCCTGTTCCTCAGGGTGACTGCTTTGGGATACATGATTCAGTTTCCAGGCAAAACACGCACAACATTGACTTATCACACCTCCCGGCCCCTTCCAAAGAGAGGCACACAGCACAAACAGATCTTGGAGCTATGCTTTTCCAGCCCTAGCTGGGGCTACCGACAGAAGTGCAGGGCCCGGCCTGGATCAACACCAAGTACAGGGATAATTTCACATTAAGATAAAAACAGTTGTTCAACTTTAAATTAAAAGAATATATATATTTTGTTTAAAAATTTCATATATTTAAAGCATTCACATATCAATTAGGGAACACAATTAAACCCTTTGCAAAGTGTTTAAGTACATTTTGTTAAAAAAAACCACAACACCAACTGACTTATTAACAAGAATGACCTCCTTCTCCATGGATTCCCTCACTACCACCCTCCGACAGTGTACTTCATCTCTCAAGTTCCCCTCTCTCATACACCATTAATTTATTATAGCACTTACTCATAGCAGTGTAGGCTGTCAGAGCAATTTATATCACACACCTACATTATACAGAGACAATGAATAATGTGTGTGTCTATAGAAAATGTTACATAAGACAATGAGGATAAAAGGATATAGGAATCACATGTCATCGATATATATATATATTTTAAGAGTGTATTGCCCGGAAAAGCACAAACTCAGGATTTAAAACGTACCCCAGTGGTTGGGATTTGCCCCGGTGGTTGCGGTAAGCACTACTAATAAGACTCTATTTCCATCCAAACAAACCCTTTTTAGCAACATTAGGAATAATGAAAGCCAGAGAAGAAAATATAAAGTTCTAATCAATACAATTCAGTTCACAAGCAGCTCTTTGATAAGAATTCATAGGTCACTGGGCTATATTACGATGAATTGCAAGTAACAAACGGATCTCTGTGACAAAAGCAGTAACCACTTGAGCTATGCACATAAATACAGTACTGTGATTTGCATGGTAAACGTTCTTCACACTGCGCAAACACGCTTCCCGCGCTGCTTTTACAGTACCGTGTGAACGGCTGCGATAATTTATTTGCAGCTCCGGCTTTTCAATGGGAGGCTCTGGCCACACGCTTATGAAGGCGCACCTCTCTAGCAATGGCCTACCTCACCCCTCTCACGTCCGCCTCTTTACTCCCATCCAAAGCCCTTCCCTGGGTCTCCTCAGGCCCCAGACACCGTGCTTCTGAGTCCTGGGTAAGAAGTCCGACTGCAGCTGGCAATTATGTTCTGGGAATACGATCCGCCCCTGGCGCAAGGGGCGTTCAGTGTTGAAGTCATGTGACCTGGTATAATAAAGAGAGGCTCCGCACGCACGTACGTTAGTTAGAGACGGGCGCACGGAGAGCCAGCAACTTATTCCCAGAGTCTGACTCAGTTATTTCTAAGGCCACGTGTCAGGCCTAGCTAGACTTAGATGCCCCACAGGGTAGGCCCCTAGTTGTGGTCCCCAAGGCTGTCACGCCCCATCTGCAGGACACAACAATTGGCGACGAGGATGGTTGCTGAATCCTCGCTGGGTGGGGGTACCTGCATCCAGCCCCGTGTGGCGGCTGCGAGCCCGTCTCTTGGCTCGTGGTGCTCGTGCCGTACGGTGTACCCCACCCCCACACGGAGCGCTTGGAGGAGTGACCTAGCGCATCGGGAGTCTGGTAGGTGATTCTACCCCCAGCGCCGCACTGTGCCTCTCAGCCCGTGCGTGAAGGGCGCTTCCGTCCGCTCAGCCCGTCGATCAGGGCGGTGCCCTGTTTCAGCGCACGCATCTGGTGGTCGCGCCGGGTGCCTGTTCCGGCACGACCTGGAAGATGGCCACAATTCCGCCCATCGAACCGTTTGTGGTGGAGGGTGCGCCCTCAGCCCTCGCTCCCAAATGGAAGGAGTGGGTGGACAGACTCCTAGTGTTCTTCGAAGCTACGAAAACTCACAAGGAACAGAAACGGGCCATGGTATTACATCTAGGTGGCAAGGACATTCACTCCATCGCTCGGACCCTCACAGAGGCGACCCCCAAAACACATCACACGTTGATCAATGCCCTCAATGCCCATTTTGAGCCCATGGCCAATCAAGACTATGAACGGTTCGTGTTCCGACAAGCGCGTCAGCTGCCTGAGGAATCGTTAGACACATATCACACCCGACTTAAAAGGTTGGCGCTGACGTGTGGTTTTCAAGATACCACCGAAGAGATTCGGGGGCAAATTATACAGGGATGTGCCTCGGCCAAACTGAGGGAACGGATTCTGGAGGAGTCTGGCAAGCCGCTGGCTGAGATCCTAACTCTCGGCCGCACGAAAGAACTTTCCAAGGCCAGGGCTGCGCACATGGAAGCTGCCTTGCAGGCATCGGTCAAAGTGGAACCGGTTAACAAGATACAGGCCCACACGCCCACCAAGTGGCACAAGAGACCGCCCACTCAGGGTGGAGCGTCGGGACAGTCATGTGGCTATTGTGGAGGTCCGCGACACCAGATGGCAGAATGCCCAGCACGTGGTAAGCGGTGTTCGGGATGTGGCAGACAAAATCATTTCGAAAAGGTGTGCCGATCGAAGAAGTTCCGCAAACCACGCCCCGTTGTGCAGGCCATAACGGAGGGGGAACAGAGTCCCAGTGACATGGATGACGATGAGGAAGAAGAACGGTAGGTGCACAAGGTGCACATGATCGGCACCGCTGCCCGCCGCACCAGGCCACTGCCTCAATGTGCCATACAAGTGGCGGACCAAGACTTAATAGCAGTAGTGGACACGGGCGCATCCATAAACCTTATGAGTGTCTCCCTCTACAGAACCATGACCACGCCTCCGGCGCTGAGCCCCACCCCCATCACCGTCTTTGCGTATGGACAAGACACCCCTCTCAAGATTCGAGGGAAATTCAAGCGGTCATCCGCCATGGGAACAAGACCATCAGAACATAACATTACCCGCGTTAATGAGAGCTAACAAGAGCTGCCAGGGTTGCTGCAGCCACTTTTCAAATTAGCACACTTATAGTTCGAGCAGAGGCAAGAGAAAAGCAGTCCAACACCAGTGCTGAGTGAGGTGGACAAAGAGGGCCCAGTTGTCCGTAATCAGGTAAGGGACTCCTTCAGTCTGACTCTGTTCTCTGTTGGAGATAATCGGCAAAAACTCAGTTTTCGTTAGTCCGGCCTTGGAGCGACCTTAATGCGCTGTATTTGTCTTCTGCTTTCACCAGCTGGTACCGGGGACCTGACTTCACCCCTTCAGCTAACAAGCCGCTGCAGAGGGCTCCGAGGGCAGGGTGCATGCAATGGGGAGGCCAGGTTCCCTAGCAAAAATTAATGTGTCCTTGTGTAACGCAACAAGTGCTCAAGTAAAGCTCTCTGATACCCAAAACCTTCGGGTCAAGTTCGCGCTATATAAAGATCTGTTAAAAAAAAGGAGAAAACAACGCTCCATGGTTGAGCCAAAAGCTGATGGCACCCAGATGTGTACGTGTCAGTAGAATGTCGGTCATGTTATATTTTATTATATCCAAAAATATAATCTAGTAAAGTATAGATTTTTTATCATCACCTCCAAGGGGACATACTTTTATAAATGGTATTTAGGACACTATATTTCTGTTATACATTTTGTTAGTACCATACTACCTGTAGGGACTTTAATCATTGACTCCTTTTAAGAAGGCAGTAGCTTGAATCATAAAGAATTAACTTAATCTGTGAGTGAGTATACTCAGAGCTTTGCAACAGATGTAAGTTCACAATAGTAGATGAAGCACTTCTTTAACTGCATTACATTCATCAAATTGTTCACGGTCCAAGACAGCACACAAGACACCAATGGTTATTTTTTTATGGTTCGGGGCTATTGGTCCTTTTACAGAACCTGGGCATCCATTGTTTGACCTCACTTTATTAATACAAGTTTAAAGTCAGCAACAATGTTGTCATGTTTGTGTATTTATTAACCCCTCTCCTGCTCATGACGAGCTGAGCTCGTCATGAGCCACGGCGCTCCGGTGCTCATGACGAGCTCAGCTCGTCATGGCCCGTTGAACGCTCAGGTGCGGGGAGAATTCCCCTGCAGTGCTGAGCGTTCCACAGGAGCCGGTGCACCTGTGACGAGCTCAGCTCGTCATGAGCACAGGAGCCTCATGGCGAGCTGAGCTCGTCATGAGCATGCGGGTGCTGTGCGCGCCCCCTGCCCCCCAGCACAGCGGGGGAATTACCCCCGCAGCGAAGGGGTTAAAGCAGTATTGGCTTGTAGTAAATATATTAAGGATCATAAGATTTGCTACATTGGGCACGCATGACATGACGAAATATAATGTGGCATGATTTTCACAAATATAATTTCTTTCCTGCCTGTCTTGGAATCTGCGTGCATGCATCCATTTTATATCATGAAATGTGAGTATCTCTGAAACATCCCTGTACACAGTGAATATGGCTGCAGAAAGTCATAATTGGGTTGAAATAGAAAGGTCGTTAAATTCTAATAAAAGTAGTCAGAGTGCATGCAAGAAATAGGTCCTGAGTTACCGATTAGCAGTGAGGTCAACATTGCTGAGATGTAATGGATGCAGTAAAGCTTCTCTTAGCAGGATTATTGTTGGTGGAACTATTCCTGGCGGAGTTACTGCGGCCATGTTGTAATATATTGGTGGCAATAGCACATACACTAATTCCGCTCTAGATAATTCCGGTAATTGAGGATGTTTCCTGCTTCCGCCGTGAATGAGTGGAATCACCACATCAGGCTAAGAGCTGCGCCTTTTAAAGAGCACTTAATGACGAAAAGTAGTTGTATTGTAAATGCATTTATATAGCTTTTAATACCCCTTATGAGTTGATAAAGCTCTGGGGTTGCAGAGTAACATGTTACCCACAATAAAGGTAGTAGTTAGTTTAGTGCTAAATATTGTTGTACATTTGTTGGTTATGTGATTACTCTTGTGCTCTGAGGATTCTGAAGCATTTCCTCTAGCTTCTAATGGTGGATTGAGTTATTAGGCTCGCTGCTCTTTTATGAAAAAAATGAACTCCTGTATGTAGGTTCCCCTTTTGGGTTGCCTACTGCCCTAAGGCTAACAGGGAAACTGAGCCCACAGGCCCCCTTATAAAATAAAACATTAACAATTTGCTGGAAATTGCAAAATTTTATCCCATTGTTTTAAAAAAAAGATTTGCACTGGGAATGGCGACCTGCCTCCCAAAAAATGCTGCGTCACTTTAAAGAGCAACCCAACCCCAACCCTGATCCGCACTTCCAGCTCCACCTCTCTCAAACTTCCCCAGCCGCCACTGCCAGTAGGATCATTAATCACCAGAGTTAGTTTGACATTTTATTGTCACCTGAAAACTGCTGAACACACTGCCCAACCCTAAAACCAGACTTGCTCCATAGGCATTCTGAAATCCCGTATTTGATGGAGCTGTCATATGCAATATTGAACGGTAAGCAGGCTCGGTAAAAAGAGTATTTGCCACGTCTTTAAACAAAATAATCCAGTTCAAGGCGTTTATTTTGCATTGCCCCGGATTGGCCTTCTGAAATGCTTCATTCTTAAATTAAATGAAGCAGCAGCCCCTTTGACTTTGGTGCATGTCCTGGGCCTCCTGCAGGGCAGCCTGCCACACAAGAAAGAGGAGTTTTCACACCTGCCAAAAGGAACAATAAACATTGTTCGCCAACGCCACGCAGCCGGTGTTAAAGTGTTTATACAACGGAACAGATATCCATAGGTGTCAAGGCGCTAGCTCATGGTGAAAACTGATATTGTGCATGATGATTCCTGAATTGGCAAATAGCCAGATTTCAAGAACCGTTCTGAACGACTGCAGATTTGAAGTGGCTCTGACTTGGAGAGGAAGTGAATGTGAAAACTGTTGCCACATGACAGCGGCAATATGACCTTTTATTGTCCCTTTTGCTCCTGGAACTGGCCAGGGTGCTGTCAGAGACAGTCTGGGCACAAGAAGAGGCAAGGCTGCACGTGTACAGGAGCATAGAGTAAAGGGAACATAGCGGACTAGTAAGTCTATCACTAAGGGCTTGTTTACAAGTTGAGTGGAGGGGTGTCCTCAGGATGGACACCGCCCTGCCTGAATATCGCTGGATGCAAGTACAGCTTAACAAGTTTTACTGGCCGAACATTTTCTGACTAGTACAATCACATAAATCACATTTGGTATCTGCAATGAGAGTGGAAGTCAAGACCTCAAACATTGTCACCTGCCAAGCATCCAGATGGGCTGTATGAGGAGGGGACGTTCTGTAAGACTTCTGCTAGTGACCAGGACTGAGGGCCACGGCCTGCTAGTCTCCCTGTTTGGAACGAGGAATCCACCTGCACTGGAGCTTGGAGCACCAGTGCCTGCCTGCTCGCCAAGACCAGTGTGCCCTGTGCAGAAGAGGAGAGCATTGGAGGGAATAAAGGTCCAGAGGGGAATCCTGTCAAGTGTACTCCCTGTACAAGGTGTGAGGAAATGGTTGCTTTACTGATTGGGTCATTTCCCATGTGCAGGACTAAGTCATTACTGGGCTGCCGTCAAAATATCTGTGGTAAAGACAGCCATGTGGTAAGGTCCAAAGCCTTGCACGGTAGTGGTGAAGCAACCCCATATACCAGTATGGGCCACTGTGATGACAGACTGCCATGTGGTAAGGGTGGAAGCCTTGTGTGGTAACCCCATAGGCCAGAAGGGGTTGCCTTGAATAGTTTTCTTGTGTTGACCGGGCCGTAGCCCGTGGAAAGTGAGTAGTGGGGACCTGTAGGTTACAGGAAGCAACAGGGACTGCGACTGGTTCAATCCCATTAGATGAGTGAGGATGGCTTGGGAGTACATCACCCACATAGGACTAATAACAGGATTGTTGCAGCCACCTACCCCATGCAGTCTCATGCAGACGACTCACCTGACATGATCTGCTGCGACCAGCCGCATGTGGGGCGCACTCCAGGACTTCAAAGGCTTCACTTGTGCCTGAATGGGAAGGACTTGTTTTGAGCCTGACGGCCTGGGGGAACTTGCTGCTAAATCCAGCTGTGTGCTTTGGAGCACTATTGATTTTCCATCAGATTCATAAACTGGATCTTACCAATGCTGAATGGACAATAACCATGAGTGCTAACACGAATAGTGAGTGGGGCAGGGAATCACCAGAGAGACACTAGAGCCCCAACTTAAAGGGAGAACTGTGTATTAGTGTATATATGTCATATTCTTCTTTTTTACAGTAAATGATAGGAATAACATACTTCCTTTTGTCACGAAAGTGAATATTTTTCTGGACAATTGTTTATTGCTGCTGCTTTTTTTGAGTTGTGAGCCTGTGTTCACTAATCTGTATCCACCCCCCCCCCCCCCCAAAGGTAGCCTTGGACTGCTCGTACCACGCAACCCTGAGAGTCAAGTGCAGATGTGGTACTTGGCCAAGTAACTCAGGGTATGTAGTAAGTTGGACCCCGGGGCATCATGAGTAAAAGGCCTCAACCCCCACAGTTGGCCTCAGAAGCCTCTGCATTCGCCGTGGCCCTCTGAAAGAGTACAGACCCTGGTTACATGTCTTACTTCATTTGAGGTCTACATAATGCTTATCTTATTTTGGGTGATTTCGTCTATCCTTTTATATATGAATCATGTTTCCTGCGCCATAGCCTAACGGCTAGGGCGCTCGACCTCGGACCTGGGGATCTGGGTTCGAGTCTCGGTAACGACGCCAAAACCTCCTGTGATTCTGGGCAAATCACTTAATCTCCCCGTGCCTAAAATGAAAGTAACTGGAAAAATGTAATGTAACTGGAAAAATATGTAAAGCGCTCTGATACCTGATTCGGTTCGGGTCTAGTTCGCGCTATATAAAACTCTGCAAAAAAAAAAAATGTTGATTATCATTGTTAATGAATATAGTTACAACTGATACTATTACCCTCGGTGCTAATTTTACAGAGAGGTAATTTTACCGATTTTGTTGTTCTGTAATTCTGCCAGCTTTATTTCTGCTGCTCGGTCGATAATTTGACACGTAATCCTTTACGAATGGCTTTGCAAGACAATATGGGCAAAATTGCATTTGTATTTTGTTTGCCCTCTGTTTATAAAGCATGCAAGTGCCGGAACCCAGTCTAGCTTCAAGGTGTCTCCAATAAAAAATACATAACTATAAAACAATGCATACAACAAATGTACCAGAAAATTTCCTGCCTCTCATGAAAAAGAAATATGAGAGGTTATTTTACTATGTGAATTTTACAGATTGCAGCCAATCCCTTCTGGAGCTTCGCTCCAGATTGAAACTTTTGTGAAAAAGATTATACATATATGCACTGCTGGAGAAAGCATAAAGAAAACAAAAACTTGAAAGAAAACCTTAGTGGCTGCATTAAAAGAAGTTCTCAAATTTAAGGAGGATATCCTAAGTGCTTTAAATAGATTGATATTCCCATTGTCGCCAGAGAGATGGCACCCAACAACTCAGAATGGGCTGATGAGTGTGTGTAGTGTTCATGTTTCAATTGGTGTTCTTGTCTCTAACAGCTACTAACAGTCCAGCTCAGTGGAGCTACTGCCACCCGGGCGTACCCTGGTTTGCTGCCCAGTGCAGGTAAGAGCAGGGGTGGTGGCCGAAGGAGAACTGGTTCCAAGGGTGTGTGTGTCTGGCGACAAACTGACAACTTGTTCTCGGGGTGCAGGGGGATGGTGGTAGTCGATATACACTACTTGCTCACCTCCGCTGCCTCCAAAAACTGTCACCCGGGAAATACTCTCCCTGTATCTACGCCACTGGTCCAGCTTACTTGATGGGTTTGCTCTTCCCAGTAATGGGTCCACTCTTAAGGTGCAACCATTGCCTTTGTGTACTAGGCAGGTGATAGACGTACAATAATCTCCTTTTTTAAGAGGCCAGGAATTACAAGCTTATAGGTAAATTGAATTCATATTTATTAGAACTACTTGGAATAACAGGTAAAGGGCACCCAGCAGCCTCTGGATTGCCTTGCATTGTGGGAAAAAGAGGAAACACCTGAGCCTATTTTAAAATTGTCCGCTGCTTGAATGAAATCCAGCCTCCAGTGAGAAAATGAAAACAAGCCAATGAGATAAGAAACTCAGACTGCTCTAAATGTTAAAAAAAAGCATTGCTCGCGTACAGCCAGAAGGAGTAAATAGGAAATTGATTGGTTTGCAGTGCACTTTTACACAATATCTCCCCATTCCAGGGGGTCAGTTAACAATCTCTGCCCCTGAACAGGGTAACGGGGTGTAGGAATTACTGAAGGCCAGAGAGTTGACGCTCTCCACATTACAAAAGTAATTAAATATCTTTCCAGGAGACTCTTTAGCAAAAAAGCCCAATAATAATACCAGAATTATGTTAGCTATTATACATTCATACTTCAGAAGTCAAGTATTAAACAGTGGAAAGATTGTTCAAATGCATTAGCAAAGTATGTTGTGCTTCACTTGTTACTACAGACTTATTCCTTAGTCTTTGAATTGAAAATGTACATTAGGAGTTGCCAAGGAATTATGCACTCATTTGATCTCAAGGTTCATTCTTGCCTTTTGCAGCAATACCATAAATCAGCCCTACTGTCCTGAAGCCCTAGAACTGATCTTGGATCGAAACCTGTAGAATCTTTGGAAGCATCCCTTGGACAGAGCGATATTGGTAGGCGAGGTGGGCAGCATCCATATGGATGGTATGAAGACATACTGTGTGTGGATAGTGCAGAGATTAAAGAGAGCAGCTGGTTATGTTGTATAGTGCGTTGATTCCGTTGCAAGAGAGACCCTACTAAAGCAGTGCTGTCTAGTGAGACAGATCTCACAGGCCAGTTCAGAAACAGATCAGTGGGTGTACAGATCAGAGTGTAAGCAGGTGAACATGATTGGTGGTGCTAAAGTGGTTGGCAGGATACCCACAGAGGTGTATATGTAATGGCATGATGCCAGCAGTCCAAATGCTGATACTGTCTTAATACTGTGCTCATCCACAATGGAAAAACCATGTTGAAATAGCTACGGGTGGTTTAAAAAATTGTTACATTTTCACCGTTTTTCTTCCTTTAGGACAGCGATTCTCATCCTGTGGTTCAGGGACCCCTGGGTATCTGCAACACCTATTCCCTTGAGTCTGCGACTGCTTCGAAAATTAATTAATTTTAACCAATTATTAAAATGTAAATAATTAAAAAAGCAAATTGTAGAACTAACATTTTTTAAACATTCTGTAAATGTGAAAGCATTTAAAATTGGAGGCTAACAATGAAGTTGGTATCCTCCGATTGCTTCATGGGACCAGTGTAAGTGCATCAAACAGAACATAATATGGGCAGTGGGTGGCCTCTGTTGAAGGTAAAAAAGCTAGAAAAGCTCCAGCTTAAATTGGATTTGTATTTTTTATAATTGTTTGTGAATTAAATATTTCATCATTTGTGTATTTGATAAATGCTTGTCTGTATTTTTGTGTATTCAAACTATTGAATTTGCTTAAGCTGGGATCCCCAGCTTCCAGCAATGATTAAGTGGGAAGTTCATAGAGGTCAAAGGGTTAATAACCTATGCTTTAGGAGCTAGTTGTTTCTGCACCTTCCTGCAGGGCACTCATCCCCTCGAGCCCGAGGCAGATGGCATCCCTTTCATGTGCTGTATTTTCATTTGTTTTTTAATTACATTCTGCCATGTCGCCTGACAGTTCTAAGGCTTCAGGGACAGATCCCTGATTGATTCAGTGATGGATTTTTGGGAATAAGATGCCCTTCGAATAAGACAGAATCTAAGACTCTGGTCGTTTATTTCAGAAAACGTATGGAAGAGGAATGCAAGAGCAGAGTACTCGAAGTTGGTGAATTTTTAAAGATACATGAACTTATTTGGTACAGAAACAGAATAACTTGTGCAGCCTATCTTTTTCCTACAGTTCAGCTGCAGATGAGTGAAGAGATATATCTCCCCTCTTCCTTGCTGGTCTTGATACAGTTATTTGCATGGAGTGTCGGAGCTCTTTATGTAGATGTAGAAAATAGGCCTGGTATTGGGACTTTAGTAATACATATCCATATTATGTTGTATTTGCATTTATACAGTGGTTAGGACCTGTGATGAGGCATTACATTTACACCTGTTAGCACGTTGCACCCAAGGTTAGTGGGTGTTTCAGTGCTTAGTAGGATTATTATTGTTCTGTTAAAGAAACCATTAATTTGCATTTGATCCAGTTTCTATGTGGTTGTTAGAAATGGAGGTCTCTAGTTGGCAATGGTGTGCACCTTTGTCCAAATAGGGACCCTTCTTCCTAGTCAGTGCAAGGGGGATACACTTCGAAAATAACTCCTGCTCACCCCCTTCGTAGCTAGGCAAGA
Organism: Lissotriton helveticus; assembly: GCF_964261635.1. Taxonomy (NCBI): domain Eukaryota; kingdom Metazoa; phylum Chordata; class Amphibia; order Caudata; family Salamandridae; genus Lissotriton; species Lissotriton helveticus. The sequence goes on along the minus strand of NC_136065.1, from coordinate 1,041,623,814 downwards.
GCAGACATGCTTCTCTCAGAGGCACTGTGTAAAGCATTTGGGCACACATGCAGTAACACAGCGAAGACACTGCAAATGGACACCACACCCATGTAGAAAAATAAGTAATCTTTATCTAAACCAAACAAGACAAAAACGACAAAAATCCACAATACAGTAATCAAAATGTGACTTTTAAAAGGTAGAACCAGTTCTGTCCATAGCGAACTATGGTTGAGACACTTTCAACACAAAGTACCTTGGATGCGTCACAGTCACAAACAAAAACAGCTGCAGGGAAGGTGATGTGTCGGTTCCTTACTCCAGGGGAAGTGATGCATTGGTGCCTTACAGCCTCGCAGGGGCGGTGATTCGTCAGTTCCTTACTGAAGGGGAGGTGATGCATCGCTTTCTTACTGTGCAGGGAGTTGATGCACCAGTTTCTTACTGCAGCCCGGTGTTCTTGTAGACATGGTGCCCTGGTGCGATGTGTGAGGATTGGGCATGCGTGGGTTCTCTATCTGGTGGCGGCAACAATGCTGCGTTGGTCTCCGCAGCTGCGGTCACACGATGCATTGGTTCTTGCAGCCACACAGCAGGGCCTGTGTCAGAATCGGTGCTGTGACTTTGGACTCCAGAGATCGGTGCAGGGGATTCGGCGGGCGCCGATTTCTCCAGCCAGGGGCAGGTGCTACATCGATTTCTTCTGCGATGTGTCAGAAAAAGGTGTGGATGCGTTGCGCTTCTTGAAGTAGCGTTGCTTTTCCAGCTCCCAACTACAGGAACATCCTCTAGAGGCCTAATTCAGCAACTGGCACCTCTTGGCAAGTCAGAACTCCCAGCAAAGAAGTTCAGGGGAACTTGTGGTTAAGTCTTTGTATCCCTGAAACTTCAAAACAGGAGGCAAGCTCTACTTCAAGCCCTTGGATTTCTTCCTCAAGCAGGAGACACAGCAAACAGCAAAGTCTTTATCCTCTCATTGGCAGAAACATCCACTGCAGGCCATCCCCAGACAGCACACAGCAAAGGGGCAGTACTTCTTCTTCATTTTTCCCAGCTCTTCTCCTTGGCAGATGTACCTCTCGAACTCAGAAGTAATCTGAAGTTCTGGGCCCCTATATTTGCATAGCATTTCTCTTTGTTCTCTGGTGGCAGAGATCCCCTGTTCTTAGTCCGAACCAGTTCTGTCCTATGTGGTCCAGTTTCCCGGCAGGAGGTGGAGACTGCATTGTGTAAGGCAGGCCAGGCCCATTCAGGTGAAGGAAATCTCCTCCCCCTACTCTAAATGCAGCCAAGGTCTATTCAACCCAGCTCTGACTTATTCAGGAAAGGCAGAACACACATCAAACCCCAACAGTGGTTGTCTGAGAGAATGCACATCCCCAGCCCCTGACACTCCAAAGCCAGACAGTCAATCCACAAGCCAGCAGAGGCACACAGGAGTTCTAAGCAAGAAAATACCCAAAATACACTGTAGTTCATTATCAACACATGTCACATTTACCAGGACATGTCCTACCGTTCACATACAGTGCACACAGACAACAAGGGCACCTTGGGCCTGCCTTAGGCGTGACTCACATATAATAAAAGGGAAGGATAGGGCCTGGCAAGTGGATGTACTTTCAATGTCGATATGGCAGTACTAGACTACACACAGACACTGCAATGGCAGGTCTGAGAACCTTTTGCAAGGCTGCTTGTGTGGGTGGCACAATCAGTGCTGCAGGCCCGCTAGCTGCATTTAATTTGCAGACCCCGGGCACACAGTGCACTGTACTAGGGACTTAGTAGTAAGTCAAACAAGCCAATCATGGAAACACCAATCCATATTAACAATTTACACAGAGAGCATATGCACTTTAGCACTGTGCAGCAGTAGTATAGTGCCCAGAATCATAAAACCATCCAAAACAGGGTGAAAAACAAGAGGACAAAAAAAAAAGTCTGTGATGAACCAGCTGAAAAGCCAGGTCTAACAGTGGTAGATTATACTAACAGGAGTTAGGCGTGATCTTTAGTGAAAGGGGGTATGTGAATCTATACAAATTATTGACAGTGTTAACAGTTGAGCCACAGAAGATTCGGTACAGGTGGTTTGCAGGAACAGGAATTTTAAAGGATAGCTTATGATCTTCGAAATATCAAATATATATATATATATATATACATATATATACATATATATATATATATATATATATATATATATATATATATTACCTACTGGCGGTCGCCAGTAGGTATATATAGTTAGGATTTTTTCTCTATGGGATTTTTGAAAATTCTATGTCTAATAACTTTGGCGTTTGTGGACGGAATTGGCTGAAATTTTCAGGAAAATGGAATATTTTGTTTCTGAGCAGCCCCTGAAAATTTGGGGGGGGTTCGTCAAGGGGGTCCGAGAAAAAAGGGGGGTCCCAAAACGCGTTTTTCCCATGTTAATTTCCATAGGGCGGTTGGCCTCACTTTTAGCCCGAACGGCTGAATGGATTTGCACGAAACTTGGCAAAATTGTAGGGACCGGTAGCCCGATGTGCCTTTGCTAGGTCTCAATATATGTGCTCCAGTGGATTTTGAGAAATTAACGTTCAAAAAAAGATATATATCTGTGACAGTGTCCCGGGTAGCGCTCCGTTTCGCGTACTTTTCGCGTTACGGAGCTTTGCGAAGCGAAGCTGATTGGCTCTCCGGTGTCTGTAAACATTCCAAACAGTCTGTAGCGGCCGCCATCTTGTCTCTCGGTAGGATCGAGAGACAAGAGGAGGCCAAAGCGAAGGGGCAAATGACCATAAGGGGGCATAGTAGATCCTCCCTGACCCCCTAGGTTTGATGTGGAGGCTTTAAAAGGGCCCCGCGGGGCAAAAAAAAAAAAAAAAAATCGTTTTTTTTCGTGGGGTGCGCCCGGTACGCGTAACGGAAAGCGGACTGGGGAGCGTACTACAAGGAAACAAGAATGATTGACTTTTAACTTATTGTATGTTTATAGACTTTTTTTAAATTTTTCTTTTTCTGCTGAGTGACGTCTCGGCCTATCTCCACGGGATGCAGTCCCTACCATCTCGGCGTTTAAGCCCAGGGGGACCGGTAGTGTGGGAGAGATAACGTCTGTTAACGTTCGATTCGAAGGAAATCAGGCAGTGTTGATAAACATTGTCTGCGCCATCTTGCCTTTTTTCAAATGCCACACTTTTATCGTGCACGGCAGCCATTTTAGATGCCTTGACCAGACCCACTCTCTGCACGCTGTCGATCCTTAGCATGGCTCCCCACCCTCGCAAGCATCTCCCCCAGGCACTGGTCACCCCCGCTCTCTGTCTTATGCATGGGCAATAAACCTCCCCCCATCTGCGCTGCTCTTCCCTGAGAATCACACCCTGTGCCCGCCCGACACCTCCCTTACGCCCTATTCACTACCGCACCCTCTGACACTCCTCTTCCTCTGTGTCCGATTGTCCAGGCCGGTCCCAGGCAATCACCTAGCCCTGCAGATGTAGTTTATGGCCCCAGCTGTAAAGAATCACCCCTCTTCAAAGGAGTTACAGTAGATCAAGGCCCCCACCCGATGAGATCCGTCACACCACACGCGTTCCTACTATCTGAAAACCATCCTGTATTGTGATTGGGAAGGGGACCGAGCCTGAAGCGGAAGATTCCAGGGATGCCTCTTTGTACATCAAAGTTTTTACAATTATGTGTCACATTAAAAATATATAGCACTCCAACAAAGTAGTAGGATTATAAAACTTTAATAACTTATAAATATATACAACGCAACAAAAACAGTAAATACATTTAAACATTTTTTTGAAAAAAGAAGCAACAATGGTCAGTAGCTGTGTTTTGTGCGAATAGTCCCAAGGCAGCACAACGTGCTGAGTTCTGGACGGCACCCAGGTGATGTTACCTGGGTGCCGCACTGGTTTTTGGTATCCTACAATGCAGCTCCGAAAAACGGCGTGGGGCGTCCCAGGGGGTGCGGGGGGAGGCCTCGTCAGTAGCGGTCTGTTGTGCGAATAGTCCCAAGGCAGCAGAACGCGCTGAGATGTGGATGGCACCCAGGTGATGTCCAGTAAGTTGCCGCACTGGTTTTGGTATCCTACAATGCTGCTCCGAATAACGGCGTGGGGCGCCCCGGGGGGGGGGGATGAGGCGGCGTGAACGGGCCTCCCCAGGTGGAGGCTCGTCTGCTGTAGTGGGGCGCCCCTTTACCGTTTCAGTTGCCATTCCGCCCGCTTTTGGTACACTGTGCCAAAATCCGCCATTCAGCTGAGTTGCGCCCACTCTTGCGGTGCAGCGATAGGCGGCTGCCACAGGACTCTCAAAATGGCGGCAGGCTCTTTCCTTTTTGGGCCTGTTCCACTGAAATGGCCCTGGGACACCTTGGAACTCGGACGCTTGTCTGCTAGGTCTTGGACCCCATTCTCGAAAGCGTCCCCTCAGCCTTGAAGATTCTACAAAAGTCTTGGGGGCCCCCGACTCCTGCAGGCTTCCGGTGGGGAGCGGCTGCCATGATTGCTCGCGGAATGACCACGACGGAGCCACGAGATGGTGGTGCTTTCATGCTGACGCCAGCTTCAATCTGAAACATCCAGAAACAAGGTGGGGCTTTCATCGTTTGGGAAAAAAAAATGTTTTAATCCAATGAAAAGTGTTATTTTTAGGTCATGTGATCAAGCCTTCCATCATTAGGAAACCAAAAGTAAAATGAACCAATGAAAAGTTTTATAAACAAGTCACATGACCTGTTATGCGGCATAGGGCTATAAAAAGCGTAGAAAATCCGTTGGCACGTGAGGCGGCGTCAGTAGCGGACCGATGTGCGAATAGGCCGAAGGCAGCACAACGCGCCAAGATCCGGATGGCACCGAGGTGGTGTCCAGCAAGTTGCCGCACTGGTGTGGCCATCCTACAATGCTGCGCCGAAAGTCGGCGTGGGGCGCCCCGTTGGCCTGTGAGTTCGCGTCAGTCAGTGGGGGCTGTTTGAGGATCTGACTGCATTGGAAAGCAATGTGATGCTGTGCGTCGCCCCCAAGATGGAGGTTCCTCGGCTGCAGTGGGGCGCCCCTCGGTGTTTCACTCGCTATGCAGCTGAGTTGCGTGCGCACTTGCGGCGAATAGGCCGAAGGCAGCACAACGCGCCGAGATCTGGATGGCACCGAGGTGGTGTCCAGCAAGTTGCCGCACTGGTGTGGCCATCCTACAATGCTGCGCCGAAAGTCGGCGTGGGGTGCCCCGTTGGCCTGTGAGGTGGCGTCAGTAGCGGACCGATGTGTGAATAGGCCGGAACCAGCACAAGGCGCCAAGATCCGGATGGCACAGAGGTGGTGTCATAGTTGAGAGTTCTGAGCAGCGCTTGTAACACTGTCTGAAGCTTATTTGCACCTGCTGCAGCTTCACTATTGCCCTGGTGTGGCCTAAGATCGCCCATGACATAGGCGGCCGCCTCCCGGGGTCCGGCGGAACTTTTTTCCTTTTCCTTTGTGCATCTTGTCCCACAATCCTTTTGACCTGAAGACACGACCAGGTCCCTGAATGTGTGCAGGGGGACGCTATTGATTGAATCAAAATGGCGGCTTCACACAAAGCTGACTCAAGCGTTGCTGCTGATGCTATACAGACAAAAACTGGTTTTCAGTTTGTACATTCTTCAGGATTTTTCCATCCAAGGCTGGTTGAGAGTTTGTAGAACAATGGCTTCAGATTTTCAACATACTACTCTTCAACATTCTTCCTAAATGTAACAATGTGAGACTCACTAGGAGAACGGTGTAGTGAGGGCCACAAACGGCTGTTTATCTTTCCTTTCAAAATGCTGCCAACAATATTTTCGGAATGGAAGATACCACAAGGCGCTGAGATTCGGTTGGCACCGAGGTGGTGTCCAGCAAGTTGCCGCACTGGTGTGGCCATCCTACAATGCTGCGCCGAAAGTCGGCGTGGGGTGCCCGAAGGGGGGGGGGGAGGCGGCGCAAACAAGCCTCTCCCGCTTCTCCATGTGGAGGCACTTCATCTGCAGTGGGGCGCCGAGATCCGGATGGCACCGAGGTGGTGTCTAGCAAGTTGCCGCACTGGTGTGGCCATCCTACAATGCTGCGCCGAAAGACGGCGTGGGGTGCCCGAAGGGGGGGGGGAGGCGGCGCAAACGAGCCTCTCCCGCCTCTCCAGGTTGAGGCACTTCATCTGCAGTGGAGCGCCGTCTAGCTGAGTTTTGCCGCGCTCTTGCTGCTACAGCGACAGGCGGCTGCAACAGGACTCTCAAAATGGCGGCCTGTTCTTTGGATTTGGGCCTGGTCCACTAAAATGGCCCTGGGACACCTTAGAACTCGGACGCTCGAATTTTTTTTCCTTTCCTCTACATGCAAAAAAGGTAAATGCCCGGTACGTTACCTGCCTCATCTGCCACGATGTACTCTCCAGAGGAACCGAAAAAAAATATAGTTATGGTAATTATACCATGCATCGTCATATGGAGAGGTGGCACCGATTAATTATAGTGCTGCACAAAAGAGAGATTTGGAGGACAGCCCCCGACCTGCCAGTACATTCACCAAAGAAGTGGCACTGACAGCATCAGAGGCAAGGGAAACGGTCCCAAATATTCAGAAGAACTTTGGAAAGATTAAAATGACATGTTTAGATTGTGGCAAATTAATTTCATGTGGACAGATGAGTGTTACTCTAATAAATACAGCATATGAACATCATCATAGTCGATGGTTGGTGGAGACATTTTTACTATATCCTGGACCTGCCCGTCCTCGCCCAAAATGGCGCCGGAATAAATGGGACTCGTAACTCCTTGTTGTGTACTGGTTGCACAACCTTGATATCACGAGATACGTATGCAGTTTTGAAGCACATGGCGGGCGGGGACGAGAATTGATTGAATATTTCGACATCCCTATTGATATTAAGTTCTGATGTGTTATTGATTACTGTACTATTGAAAGTTCGAATTAACGTCACCCATGGTACTTGCCCGCAAATGTATATCTAGATAATTTTATTGTAACTGGCCCTGTCGTATTTTAATTATAAAATGTACGTCCACCGATTCCGCAACTGTTAGACACCTTAGTTCTTGCAACCTAATGGCCCGCCCGTTACGTTCCTCTACAGTGTAAATGTCTCCTCATCATATACGATTACAGTTTGCTCCGTGGCCGGCCCACGTGGTTATAGGCTCGTATTTGTATACTGACATTTTCACAATAAAGGTTTTTAAAAGAAAACATGGTAGTAGTATTTACATTGGTAAAGTTTTTAATAATAGTCACTGTTTTCGAATCAGTAAAAGGCAAGTGAAATAAAGCAGTCCAATTACATGAAGGGTGAAAGGTATAATACGCAGGAACGCAGTAAAGATAAATGGTCAAGGGCTGTTGTGTTTTCTACTCCTGCAACATAAAGTGATCGATAAGAATCTGATATTCAGGCGTATCGGCGACTAAGACAGCAGGCCGAGCCTCTTTTGCTCAACGGCTCCGTCATGGGACGAAGAAACGCCCTTTTTCTCGAAAAAGGAATATATTTTACTTGCAGGACAGTTGTAAATTTTCCGGGAAAGTACATTATCCTGGAAAATTATAACATATATGTTTAAGAAAAAATAATGTTCGAAAGTAATAAAAAGCGTAATTTTTAGGTCATATGACCAAGCCTTTCATCATTAGAATAAGAAAAGTAAAATGAACCAATGAAAAGTTTTATTAACAAGTCACATGACCTGTTATGCTTACGTTACGCGCTGCGCGCCGCACGCCGCGCCCCGGATCGCTTCCGGGAAGCTGCGCTTCGCGCACCGGAGCACTTCCGGATGCGCTAACGCGGCGCGTCATATGACGCATTACGCGACAACGCAGGTCCAGAATATAGTCAAAATGTCTCCACCAACCAGCGGTCGGAACACAACCCCTTTCAGCAGGCTAAATAGTTCTGTTAAATGACAACAGAAGGGACAGGCAACAAGAACCATCAGTCAAAGAGGGGAGGGCAAGTTCTTCTCTACCGGGTCACGTTGGGGCGCTACCGGAACTGATCGAATTGGTAGTCTACAGTGTTTCTGGATGTTTCAGACTGAAGCTGGCGTCAGCATGAGAGCACCACCATCTCGTAGCTCCGTCGTGGCCATTCCACGAGCAATCATGGCAGCCGCTCCCCACCAGAAGCCTGCGGGAGTCGGGGGCCCCCAAGACTTTTGTAGAATCTTCAAGGCTGAGGGGACGCTTTCGAGAATGGAGCCCAAGCCCTAGCAGACAAGCGTCCGAGTTCCAAGGTGTCGCAGGGCCATTTTAGTGGACCACGCCCAAATCTGAAGAGCCGGCCGCCATTTTGAGAGTCCTGTGGCAGCCGCCTATCGCTGCACCGCAAGAGCGGGAGCAACTCAACTACATGGTGAGCGAGACGCTGTAGTTGCAAGAGCGGGCAGTAAACAGCTGAATAGCGGAAGAGGCACAGTGTAGCAAAAGTGGGCGGAATGGCAACTGAAACGGTAAAGGGGCGCCCCACTACAGCGTGTCTTTAGGTCAAACGGATTGTGGGACAAGGTCAAGAATGGAAGAGTCACCAAAAGGCAAAAAGTTCCGCTTGACCCCGGGAGCCGGCCACCTATGACGGGGGCGATCTCAGGCCACACCAGGGCAACACGACTTGGGGAGGGGGCCGGAGCCAAGCGCCCCCTCCGAGTCCGCGCCATCACACCGTCCCTCGGGGGCCTCCGTCAAGCGGTTCAGGGAGGCACCACATCACATTGTTTTCAAATGCAGTCACGTCCTCAAACAGCCCCCACTTACATTGAGAATAGTGAAGCTGTAGCAGGTGCAAATAAGCTTCAGACAGTCTAACAAGCACTCCTCAAAACTTTGAACTATCAGAGTGCATGAGTTTCATGCTCGATCGATTGAGTTAGCCGGATCGGGCAACAAAAAGTATAAAATAGTTATGTAAATAGTTATTTAATAAAATGTTTTACCCTGTTACTTTGCTGGTGTGTTGTATATATTTGTAATATTTGCATAGAGTTTATCGTTATTTTGGGCGGGGTGGGTGGCGGAGCCGAGCTGTCTTGCAGCCATCATGGTGTGGAGCTCAGTTCATCTCACTAGTTTCGTATTTCTCATGAGGGGTTGTTCCTAATGTTTCTATTTTAGCGAGGTCAAAAAGAGATCCCATTAGTGGCCTACTGATTTTGCTCGATTCCTTTTGTTTTTTTACACGATTTTTCACTATCTGCAAAGACTAAACAGAGTATTGCGACTCTGTGCTTGTTTGTAAATAGAGAATGAACCAAAGAGAACCAATTCTAAAACAGTAAATGCTTGGATAACAATCAATCAAATGGAGAGAGAAGCAGGCACGACGGATTACAACGGGGGCAAAGGCCTGCGTTAACTACCCTTCACTATCTGCAAAGAGAGAGTACTCCTAATAGAAATGAGGGGGGGGGGGCAGCATTCAAAGCAGATCAGTGTGCATAAACACGAAAATGTTTTTACTTACCACGTACTTGACATTCGACAGCTTATGATATTTGCTATTAAAAAACCATTGAAATTCACTGAAAAAACCATAGGTTATAGACCATATATAGTTAGGAATTAGCATTTACAAAACCTTGAAAATTCACTGAAAAAACCATAGGTTATAGACCATATATTGTTAGGAATTAGCATTTACAAAACCTTGAAAATTCACTGAAAAAACCATAGGTTATAGACCATATATAGTTAGGAATTAGCATTTAAAAAACCTTATTCTACTCACACAAAACCATTGAAATTCCATATATAGTTAGTTGCACTAACTATATATCGCGCACCCGCAATCCACTGCTGATGATGTCACATATTACATCATTCATGACATGGTCAGTGACATCACTGATGACATCACTGATGACATCTCAAATGACATCACTGATGACATCTCATTTGACATCAATGACCACATCACTGATGATATCATTCATGTGACAATACAATGCATCTCCTCACATTTTAATATAACCTCTGTTTCACCCAGTGTTAAATACAGAGTATAATTTTTGAAACCATTGACACACCAATACTAGTTACTACATACGCACTCACTGATCCCTACGTCTACACACACATTCACTCATTCACCCATACAATCATTCATACATACAATCACTCATCTTTACAACACTATCATATGCACTCATACACCTATACAGACACTCACACTCTGCCACTCATCCATGGAGTTACTCACACACCTAGTCAGTCCTGTAAAGAATCAATCACACTTCCATTTTCTTGTCTATACAGTTAAACATAGAGCACCTTACATTTTCAAACATAAACTAACACATACTTACTTTCTTATACAATCATTGATACAAGTACACATTGATCTGCACAGAGTCACACACCTTCCAGCCAGCCACACACACACTCAGTCTCCCATACAAATACTTGGACAATCAATCAATAACCCATATAGTTAATCATATAGCTACTGATCAACACATGCAGCAGTTTACAGAACAACAGACATAATGATGCACAAATTAAGACAGTTTAGTCACTAACCCATGCACTCAGTGAGACACATTTAATCACTCACTCATACATTCAGTCATGCACCTACTAAATCCTTTGTCCAGACACTTATACTTCCACTCATTCTTCAATATGTAAGACACATTTTAACTTTACAGAAACATACAGTCACTGGATGTTGTCATCAGTGATGTCATCAGTGATGTCATTTGAGATGTCATCAGTGATGTCATCAGTGATGTCACTGACCATGTCATGAATGATGTAATATGTGACATCATCAGCAGTGGATTGCGGGTGCGCGATATATAGTTAGTGCAACTAACTATATATGGAATTTCAATGGTCTTGTGTGAGTAAAATAAGGTTTTTTAAATGCTAATTCCTAACTATATATGGTCTATAACCTATGGTTTTTCCAGTGAATTTTCAAGGTTTTGTAAATGCTAATTCCTAACTATATATGGTCTATAACCTATGGTTTTTTCAGTGAATTTTCAAGGTTTTGTAAATGCTAATTCCTAACTATATATGGTCTATAACCTATGGTTTTTTCAGTGAATATATATATATATATATATATATATATATATATATATATATATATTTATTTATACACCACATGTTTAGGTGATTATATTGGACATAATTCAGTGGTATAAAACCCCATATTTCACAGTGAACCTTGAAATATGGGATATAGTTCATGGTTCCCTATGACAGAGGGTGACACACATAAAGAACATCACCCCATGGGACAATTAACCCTAGTCGTCTCAAGATTAGACTTTTTGTGCCCATTTAACAAAATATGTAGGAAAAGTATGGGCAGAGATCTTAGTCTTTCCCTGACCAAACTTTGCCTACAATTTCCATTCAAAAAACATTCCCTAGTATGTCTAGAAGACTGCACCAGGTGAAAGTTTCCAGAGGTACTCTGGGTAAGGTCATGTGATTTTTTTTTTATGCAGTTGCTTATTCCCGCTGTACAGAGTGCTCCACAGCGGCAAATTCATATTTTTTTTATTCACAATTAAAACATCTTTTCCCTAGGACAAAGGCATTACCCTATACCCACAGCAGATCTGGGGGTCCTTCCTTTCCCTGTAAAGGAGATTTGCCAGCCCTTGGCAGGAGTAATTCAATTACCTTTTCTAGGCCCGAAAGAGGATGGATCAGAGTTCAGGTACGACCACAAACATTAGTGATTGAGGGCATTCACAAACTTTCAAGGCAAACCGTGCCCTAGAACACCTACTTTCCTATCCTTAATAAAGGGCGGTGGTACTCGGCCCGGCAGGCCTTCATTGGCGGCCCACAGACCTTGCCATGCCACGTTTACATTGCCGGTGAGGCCAACAGCAAACACAGAAGATGACCTCAACAGCATACGTAGTGAGTATGCATAAAAAATATATTCACTACGTATGCTCCTGTAGCCATCTTCTGTGTTTACTGCCGTCCTCTGCAATCTCACACATGGCACAGTCGGAAAGCTTCTTAACTTAAAAGGCCCTTTAAAAGTCAGCTGTAAGCGTTTTCACAGCTGACTTTTAAAGGGCATTTTAGGAAGCTTCCTGTTTCATGTTGCCAATGACGTCCTCTTCTACGTCCTCTTCTCCCGCAGCCTTTGCTCCACCCACAGAGACAGACACACAGAGACACACACACAGACACAGAGACACACACACAGAGACACAACCACACAGGGACAGACACACACAGAGGCAGAGAGAGACACCCACACACACACAGACACACACGAACAGAGACAGAGACTGAGACAGAGAGACACAGAGACAGAGAGAGACAGAGAGACACACACTGGCACAGAGATACACACACAGAGACAGAGCTGCACACAGAGACACACACACACACAGGCAGACACACACACACAGACAGTTACACACACAGAGACAGAGGCACACACAGAGACAGAGCTGCACACAGAGACACACACACACACACACACACACAGGCAGACACACACACACACACACACAGAGACAGTTACACACACAGAGACTGAGACACACACAGAGACAGACACACACACACAGAGACAGAGATGCACACACAGAGACAGACACACAGAGACGCTGAGACAGAGACGCACACACAGAGACAGAGATGCTCACACAGGGACAGAGACACACACTGAGACTGAGATGTACACAGAGATGCACAGACTGAGACAGAGACACACACACAGAGACAGAGACACACACACAGAGATAGAGACACACACACAGAGACAGAGATGCACACACAGACCGAGACACACAGAGACAGAGACACACAGACAGAGAGAGACAAAGACACACAGACAGAGACACAAAGACAGAGATAGACAGAGACACAGACAGAGACACACAGACAGACAGAGACAGATACACTCAGAGACAGACAGACAGACATGTGTTTGTATGTTGGGTCTGTTGGCTCAGTGGACTACTGCATCCGCTGCAGGGGCCCGTGTTCAACCTCATGATCACAGTTTTGTTTACTCTAGCCCTGCCCCCCACTGACCCCACCCCCACAGGAGCGGCCCTAGGCCACAATCCACACTCTAAATTTTCCCCCGATAGAAAGTTTGTGAGTACCCATGATCTAGGGTTTATAGTTGCGAACAAGGAAAATGTGGAAAAAACAAGATATATTACATAATTGCCTACATACACCCATATTTATATAAGTTAACAATCTAGAACATAGTAAAGAGTCTTCTAACAGAAATTTCGAAAACTCTTTTGAGGTGTTTATAGGGGTAAAAAGTGAGAGCGTCTTCAGGAAAGATCTAAGTCATGGAGTCCATCGTGAAATTGTGACGCAAATGCATTGCATGTTTCTCCTTGGCGCAGTTAATTGTGGCCTGCATGTTGGCATGATTAGACTTTGGGAACGACAGTCATGAGTTAAGTGTGTCTAAAAGTGCTCTGATGCCATTTGACTACAATCTTCAAGAGACATCAATTGACTATATTTCATACCGGCTTCTAGTCTTGACTCTATACACATCACAAAAATGTCGTTCCCATTTCTGCTGTCTTTCACTTCTGAGACTAGACTTCCTTGAAAAGGCCGCAGATCCACATGTCATATATGGGACAAAACATATGTATGCCTATTACACAATTCGCCTCAGCTAGTGCTGTTGTTTTGGTATGATGAGATTTTGAGAAAACTGTTCTTTAAGCTATGTATATTGTAGTCAATAATTTGCATTTTGTGTTTTGGTCTCCAATTGTTATGTTTGTATGAAGTCTATTGTAATAGGGCTGTACTTTCTTTACCACTTTAGGCTTTCTCCAATAGCCTTCTCATTGAAAGTCTGTTGTACATTTTGATTCACTCAGCAATGCTTTTCTCTTTTTTTTTTTATTGAAATCCTTAAGTGTCATTTCAAATTAACATTTCAACATCGTTCTTATACATAAAATACAAACAAAAGCCTTTTTCTTTTTTACCATAAAATAAGCAACACACTCTAAACCAAATCTTCTAGCACAGCACAAAATTACAATATACTTAAATCCTCGAGATCTCTCAGAAATGTAATCAAAAAATGTCCCCCAGATCTTATCGAATCTTCTAATCCCCCCTACTCGCAGTGCATAGGTTTGCTCACTAATTTTAACTTGTCTCATCGTTTGTAGCCATTCATACATAGATGGAATCTGTTCTGTAGGCCATTGCTGTAGCAACAAAGATCTAGCCACTGCCATAGCGATGTACAATAATTTAGCTATCTGATCGGAGAACATAAGATCACAGTCAAAACCATGCAGAATTAATTTCTCGGTTACTGTGACGTAATATTGAATTCAGTCTGGAAAAAAGCAAAAATGTCTTCCCAAAACTTCGCAATCTTAACACAATGAACCATTACATGTGACCAGTTGGCTGGAGAATGGTGTATACATATAAAACAGTGTGTTGAATATTTGGGGTATATTTTAGAGATGGAGGCAGGTGATACAGCAACCATTTACTAAAGAATAACATTCTGCGCCAATCACTGCCCCGTAATGTACTAAAATTCAATTTGTTTATAATTGTCCAAGTACTCAAAGACATTACATGGTTTTCCTGCTCCTGCCATTTTTTAATTGCCTTCTGACTTAAGTCAGCCCTCCTATTCTGCGCTAAACAAGGCTTCCAGTCCCCAGGTTTTCTATCAGATTCGGTGACTAAAAGATCATTAATTAATTGACTTGGTTGACCTAGGTGCGTAGTGTCAAGTTCTGCCAGAAACTTATATACAATATTATACGAGCCTAACAACATACAATTCCTAGGGATTAGTTGTGACATTTCTATCAAGGTAATCCAGACTCCATTTCTCAAAAAGTCAGAGACTTTAAGGAATCCTGCCCTGGCCCAGTTATCAGCTAAATCTAAGCCTTGTTTTACCCCCATCAAAGGAAGGATACTGAATAGTAAAGTTGTTGAATTAATAGGGGGGAGCGAGTATCTTTTAAACAGAGCCTGATGTGTTTTAAAAAACCCTAGTTAAGGACTTGTTACGCACTAATTTGGGAGATTTAATCACCTGCAGAGGGGCTGGTATCTGAGTTTCTGTGCACATTAAAGCGAGAATTTTTTACTATAGATTTGATCTTTAAATCCTGATAAGTACTGTGAAAAGTATGCATTATAATAGTCCCTGAAATTTGGGACGGCGAGTCCTCCGTGATCCAAATCCTCATATAGAGTACCTAATGCGATACGGGGTGTCTTCTTTGCCCAAATGAAGACCGAGAACATAGATTCTACCCTAGTAAAGAAAGACCCCGCAAAAAGCATGAAATAGTTGAAAACAGAAAATTAAATAAAGGGAGAACGGACATTTTTATCAGGGCCACTCGACCTAGAATTGTCAGTGGCAAGGCATTCCAGCGAAGAAACAATGCCTGAACTTTCCGGAGAAGGGGATCAAAATTCAGACTATACAAATCTTTAACTGATGCTGAGAAAAAGACTCCGAGATATCTCTTGGGCTTGGTATTGATACAGCTGCATATATCAGGATGCAATTCGAAAGTTTTACCCCAACAGACTAATATTTCCATTTTCTTTTAATTTATACGGTATCCCCCCAGGGCTTCAAAATCCTCAAAGATCTGAAATACTTTGGCCTGGGTTCGTAATTCGGGTTTGATAATAAGCATAATGTCATCTGCATACAGTTTCACTTTATCCATTAATGGAATCAGGGAAACAATTTCCGCACAGTTCCTCAATGCGACTGCAAGAGGCTCGATGAAAAAAGCGAAGAGGACTGGCGATAATGGGCAGCCTCGCCTCGTTTAACTGAAACCGACCCAACCATTGCCGTATTTATGATGACATTAGCTTTGGTTACGTATCAGAGATATAATTTTACCAGAAATACCAAAGTGCTCCAAAATAATAAACAGTGTTTCCTAAACCACCAAATCAAAAGCTTTTTCTGCATCCAATAACGAAACCAAAGCCGGAATCCCACGTGTCTCAAAATATTCCAAAGCTTCAATCAAATAGTGAATATTTGTGATGAGTTGCCTGCCTGCAATAAACCCATTCTGATCTGGATGGATCAAATCTGCTGTATACTGATTAAAACGTAGTGATAGAAGTTTTGTTACTAATTTATAGTCTGAATTGTATAAAGTTATTGGACGATAGGAGTTTGGATCCCTAGCGTCTTTCCCCTTCTTCAGAAAGCTCACAACATTGCCCTGCCTAAAGGAATCTGGTATTGTGCCTCCCTCCAACATAGAATGTATTAATTTAAGAAATAAATCAGCAAAAGCGCAAAAAAATACTTTTATAAATTCTGAGGGGAACCCATCTGGGCCGCAGGCCTTACCATTAGGAAGATCTTTAATAACTAATTCTAATTCTTCCATAGAAAAAGGGCTCGCAATAGTTAGTTGTTCAATTTCAGAGAGCGAGGGCAATGTATAGTATGTTAAAAAGGTTTTTAACTTTTGATGGTCTACGCTATATTGCTGGCTATAAATAGGATTGTAATGACTAAGCAATATATTTCCTATATTGACCGGATCAGCTGTCTCGACATGGGTGGATGGACACTTTAATTCTTTTATCAAGTTAGCAGCAGCTTGTTCCCTAACCTGCCAGGCTAAAAATTTCCTGTGAAGTTGCTTTCTTCGTATGTTTTCTGACATTGTCGTCGAAAGACCTCTTCACTCTGGGCATAATAGTTAGCACTGAGTTCCCGTTTAGCCTGGTCTAGCTGATATTGGTTACTGCTAGATGGGTTATGCAGCCTTAAATTGCTTAAAGCCTGTATTCTTTGCTCAAGGATCTTCTTCTTAGATCTAGCTGCCTTGGGGATAGCTGCATCTTTGCCAATAATGATTCCACGAATAAAAGCTTTTAGGGAGTCCCAAACGCTGTTAAGTGAAGCGGACTCAAAATTTCGAGAAATTATTTCTTTGATCTCTGTCTTCATAGAGTCAACCCATATTTCATCGTTTAAGTACTGTTTGTTAAACACCCATCGTTTAGGAATTCTTACATTATTCTCTAAAAGAAACTCAATAACTAACATAGCATGATCAGAAAATCCATTATTAAGAATTCTCTGCTGATAAAAATTAAGTTGTCTGGAAACCAAAAAAAAATCTATCCGTGATGAGGACTTGAATCTTCCTGACCAACAGGTAAATTCTGCTTTAGACATATGGTGTGAGCGCCACGGATCGTAAAGATTGAGAGTTGTTTTATAATTTTGGATAGTTTTCAGAGATTTTGGTTTGAGCTGTTTTCTTGTATGGGTAGTAGAATCCAAAATTGGATCGATAAGAATGTTAAAATCTCCTCCAATAATCACGTATCCTATCACAGTCAATAGAGATTGAAACAGCGCTTCATATACTCTGAAATTATCTTCTACTGGCGCATAGAAACTTACAAAGGTAATAGGTCTCTGTCTGTGTTTAATTTTGCATGTGGCCCAACACCAACGCCCTAAATCATCGCTCTCAGCATTTATAATCTCTGCATGAATATTTTTATTTAAAAAAATGTCAACCCCTCTCTGGGATTCCGAGATCGAGGAGAAACCTCGATATGATGCCCAGGCTCTAAACATTGAAAAATCAGCCAATTTTATGGATGGAATATGCGTTTCCTGTAACATTATTACCAAAGGGTTTTCAGTCTTAATCCACATCTCTATGGCCCGCATTTTCTTTTTATTGTTTAAACCATTAACATTAAATGCTACTATTTTCAGTTGCTCTTTACTAGACATCTGGAGTATTTACCATATTTTTTGGCCAATTAATTCTCTTAATACCGTAAATCCAACCTTGATCCTCCCCAAAAAATAAAAAGACAAAAAACACAAAGGACTTCATTTTTTCCTTACTTTTACCCCCTACTCATCCCCGGTGATACCTCCCCCCTCCGTGGTGCTCCTATACCAACCCCTGTGCCCCTCCCCCCGCATGTGGCCCTTCCTTCCTCCCCCACGCCAGCCACAAAACCTTTCCCCCTAACACTTGGGTGTCCTGTTATTACACCCCTATGGCCCTGGGACCCCTCCTCCTCACCTCCACGCCCCGTGATGCATCGTACTTGACTAAAAAAAAAAAAAAATTCCCTTTAACATTTTTAACATCTAGGACATCTAGAACATTACTCAAACCATTTAATGAATAATTAACTATTCCCAATTAGGACACTTCATTGACTTTTCAATCCAGGATACCTACTGATAGCTTCTAACCAAACAATATAGATAGCAAAAATGTATCTCTTAGATAACAATTTCTATATTGCACCCTAAGGGTTTTAGCTGTGTTCTATATTTATAGTTCCCATTCACCCCCTATGCCCCTGTGAAATTTCCTTCAGTAACTCCTGGGCCTCGTCTAAATCAGACAACATATAGAATTTACCCTTCACCAGCACTTTCAATTTAGTTTGCAGAGCATTCGTAGCCTGAGCACCGTTTGCCTTAAATAGATGGAGGATTTTCACAAATTCTTTCCGCCTGCGCGCTGCTGCTGTGGACATATCTGAAAAAATTCGGCACTTGGTTGTCTCATTAACTGCGAATTGTCTTTGCTGAAGTGCTTTAGATAAAATAGTTTATTTTATGCGAGAGTCAGAAAAGTTTAGCAGAATTGTACGAGGAAGCATGGAGTTAGGGAAAGGATGGGCAGGTACCCGGTGCGCCCGGGTTATAGTTAGGTCCCCTTCATATTCTGGAATTACTTTATGCTTTAAGAAGGAGGTCACCCACTGAACTGTATTGGATCCCTCTAACTCTTCAGGGACTCCAACTTTTCGTAGGTTAGATCTTTGTGTGTAATTTTCCAGATCATCCAGTTTTATTTCGATCGCTCGTTTGCTTTTATTGACCACCTTGACATCTTCTTTAACCTCCGTCATCTGGTCCTCGAAAGTTGAAATTCGAGTCTCTGCTTCTTGAAGTCTGAGTGGGAAACTTGAAACCGAATCCTCAATTTTCTCCAGTCGCTGATGGATTGAGGCTAGTTCGGCTCTTTGAAATCTTTTCAGCTCCCGCACCTCATCCAAGATTAGAATTAGCATATCCTTTACCGTCATCTGGATCTCGCCTGCTGACTCAGTATTCATATCCAGAATAGGACTAAAAGGATCCATTGAGCAAGAAGGGTGACCATCTGTATGGTCATCCCTCGCCAGTAATAAAGGTGCTTTCTTTGATATGGATTGCGACTGTATCCATGTCTGCATTTCCGCTGAGGGGGGTCTGGTTTTTAAATCGGAGGCACTCACAGATTGATTGTGGCCTGGTGATGTTTCTGTGTTTTCTGCACAAACGTCCTTTTGCACCGTCAGCAATGATGATTGTTCATCCTGGTGAAGAATCAAAGCCGGGAATGGTGTAACCTTAGACCCAGGGTCAGCTATGACAGAGGAGATTGTAGCAGGGTCAGCTATGACAGAGTTGATTGTAGCAGGTTTTTCTAACAGTTGGAAAGTCACTGGTTGAGTAACCCCTAAATGGGAACCTGAATGCTGCAAAATTTGGGCAGGGCTGCTAGAGGAATGCATGCTGGATTTTTTAACAAAGAGAGGGAATTGTTTTGACCCTTTAGCAAAACCAGCAATTTTATGTTTATCTTTTTTAAAACCGTTGAGTCCGGTATTATCTGGCTGAGTCACTTCCGGACTAGCGATTAACATATTCATCCCATCCAGTATCGAATTTGCTACAGAACTAGATTGATTCAGCTGTTCGGTAGATGGTGCCTCTCGCTCATCTGCACTTTAAGAGGACTTAGAAGACTCCTTACCCGTCAATCTAGCGGCTTCTTTGGCTTCTTTTGCCTGTAGCCGGCGAGCCTTGGCGTTGAGCCGCGCGTTTACCAGCTTGCCCATATTATCGTATACTCCTGTGTACTACTATGCTCTACTCGGCCAATTCCTCCCTTCGCAGGAGGGCAGAGACGCTCCTTAAACCCCAACCAGGGCACTTAGATTCTTTTTTCCGGTTATCTTGAGCTTCCCCCTCCCAAGCAATGCTTTTCTCAATGAGTTTGGTAATCCACTACCGTCCATAATACAAATGCCTGAAAATATCTTTTATCATCTAGTTCCTTGATTGATTTCTTGCCCAGTACACTGTCCTTGACCTTTGGATAACAATGGAACTGTGCCGCCTCTTCCAGATATATACTGCAAACATCCAGAAGCGAGTATCTATTGTTGTGGGAATAATGTGAACATGCTTGCATGTCAGAGTCTTCTCTCAGAAAGTCTTGCCTATAGACAACAGGTGGATCTAGGCACCTCCAGGCACTTACTGCCACTGTTAAGAAGGGCAGCGCAGTGCAATGCAATGCCTGAGTGGGGGATTTGCAATCTTTCCACTTGTACTGGCTGCAGAAAAGTGTTGCACAATGTACACCTTATGTTATGGACATTGTAAAACATGGCAGGTTTGGTGAGCTTACTAGAATTTGTGACAAATAATCGTGATGGTAAATGCAGTAGTTTAATGTGTAATAGCTCTCCTTGTAAAGGTGTATGTATGTATTTATGTAGAGGCACTTATAGAGTACAAACTAGTTCTAGAGAAATGGAGTGCTTTATAGTATTAGGTGAATCATTGATACTCGGGGTCAAGGCCGGGGTGGAGCGAGTGCTTTCGGGGTGGAGGAGAGATAACAGAGAGAAGGAGCTATAGGTGTGGTTTCTTCAGGAGTAGCCCGACATGCCTGAAAATGCCATGTGGAGTAACTATGACTTGAAGAACGTGTTACAATTATTATGGGGCTGTGATAATAGCACATATCAATGGAAACCCATGATAATAAATGTGACCATTGTATTTCTAAAGCTCGTAAGAATACCTATGGTCATCTTGGCTGCTCATTTGCTGGTCTAGTTTTGAAAGTACGTGTCCATCTAGCCCTGCAGCGATGTGCGAGGGCTCTTCTCCAATAGCTCGATGTTTCTGACAGGAACAATGTACTTTTTCTGAAAAAATGACCTTGATGTTATTTATAGTAACTACGCAGAAAAAATACTGGTGTCGATATATTTTTTTTAATGGACCTGTGGAAGATCCTGGACTCCTAAGCTACGTCCTACCCTTGAATGGTGCCTGACAGGACATCTCTAAAGGTAACCATGTTTTATATAAACTCAGACCCTAGAGGGCAGAATGTTCTAATCTATAAAACAAAGGCCTCACGGAGCCTGAGGGGGTTGGAATGTTGATGCTTCCAGCTTCTTCCGGCCATTAAAAGCCCGGAGCACTCCATTCTTCTCAATGGAGAGCTCAACATTCCAATGTTGTAATAAAATATAACAATACATGAATCCGTTTTAGTTAGCAGATAGCCTTGTGCTCTGGTGGGTCAATGTTGATCAATCCAGAGATCTCTAGAGGTATGAAGAAACCAGATCTAATTTGGGATAGTTTGACAATCATATGTGGTGTTTGCTGTGTATCTATTCTGCTTTATGCATAGATCTTGAGAGGGAAATGTTATTGAGGGCCGGGAAGGTCATGGGGGATGCTTTATTC
Source organism: Lissotriton helveticus (assembly GCF_964261635.1). Taxonomy (NCBI): domain Eukaryota; kingdom Metazoa; phylum Chordata; class Amphibia; order Caudata; family Salamandridae; genus Lissotriton; species Lissotriton helveticus. The sequence goes on along the minus strand of NC_136065.1, from coordinate 1,041,602,268 downwards.
ATAGTGTACACTATTTGCAAATGGCTGCGAGGTGGGCAGACCTGTCATAAGCAGGAGCATCTAGGAGGAGGCATAACCGTTGTGCAGGGACCAAGAATCTTTAACAGCGCTACTGCAAAACACTTGCTGCCTAGTGGAAATCAATGGTCTGCATGGCCGCCGCAGAAGGAATTAATGGATGTGGGCTTTACACTATAAGTGGCACAAGGTCACTCCAGAGCATCTACAGCAAAGTCAGGGTTCTATCTCATATTCCCATGCACGCATCCTACTGAAGTAACGGCAAAGGCAGGTGCTCCAAATGCAAACTTCTATGGCTGTCACTGATGAACTGGTACCCACAGGGCCTTCCCAGGTGTCATGAGACTGAGCACCGCAGAACTATGAATTACGTGCAAACCAGGTGGAACACTCATGCTGTGTGTGAGTCTGTTCCAAGAACATCTCTCTTCTACCGTGTCTAGAAGCAACGGGAGGCAAAGGTATCATTACTAGTTGTTAGCACATCCTCTTAAAGATGGGACATTAAAAGTTAGATAGTGGTGTAATTTAGGACAAACACCCACTATCTTTAGAAACGGAAGGATGGTGCGCATTTCACCATGGTAACCAATAAAGCGATGGGATTGGTCACCAGTGATCTGCTGGTAGGCGCGATCGTCTATTCTTGTTTGTAAATGCAGCAATTACATTTCTAGCTGTTCGCAGCAAGAGTCGTCACTTCCGCTGTCTGGAGCACCTGCAGCGTTTCCATCCACAACATTCTGTGTTTATTCACATACCACAAGCAAAGCACACGTTGTGTGCCCTGACAAGGCTAGCCAGTAAGAAATAAAAAATCCAACCATCTAAAGACAGAACAATTGTATTAAATATCCTTATAACAACTGACTTCCACGTGTGTAGCTCCGAAATTGGCAAATGTTGGTTCGATCCGATGATGCTTTTGAGAGTTTAGCAGGAAGAGGCCATTCTTTGTAATGCCTTTTCAGTTCCTTGAAAACGTAGGCACCGCACATCTCTATGAAAAGTGACACTACATATGCTCATGTCTACTGGGTATGAAATAGGAAGGGGGAGAAACAAAGCCACTTTGACTCTACTGAGTATATTGGTCGACAGTCAACGCCTAGCACACAGGAGGAGGTGGGAAGGTCACGTCCAATAAGAACCAATTACTGCACAATAAAAAAGAAAAAGAAATCCAGGCAGGGTTATTATTTAAAAACAAAGAACAGTTTAATAAACATGTTAAAAATATAGTACAGTACAAATTAGAAAGAATGGTAGTAGAACTAGTATTACTCTATCAAGATATATTTCAAAATATTCTTCTAAGGTTTAGTCCTTACTGTTTGACAAAATTGAAGGAATCACAGGCTGTATTGTGTGTATGGCGCACTGCCATTGTATGCCTCAGGGTGTACCTTCAACACAGGGCGCCAGCCATAGATCTTATAAGTGCAGCCTATTTCAGGTGCTGCACTTCCTCCAGGGCAGCTGCAAACTTGTGCCTGTCCTGGGAGCAGTGCATTAGTGAAAGGAGGTTGAAGGAGCCAGTTTGTCTTTCTCTGCGCATGCAGCAACCAGCTTGCTTTTAAAGCGTGAGCAGGGATCCCCCTACAGGCAGGTGCAGAGAGTGACTGCACCCGCCTGCAGGGGGATGTCGGGGTTTATTGTACACCACACCCCCTCCTTCACAGGGGGTCCTTGAGGAGCACATTGACTGTGCGCCACCTCTTTGTGACACACATTCAGTGCAGCTCCTGATGATTTCTCTGCTCCTGCATTTATAATACGGCAAGGGGGCAGAGGCAAAGTATTTCCCTCATTGGCACAGGCACACACCTCCATACTAACGCGAAAAAGCCCCCTTTGAATCGTGCTGGTGCTATACGTGTGCCAAAAGAAACAGTTGATGGAAGTAATGCTGGACAATGCAAACATTCACCCCCAGTCACAAGGATCTGGGTTTAATCCATCATTCTTTTGCTCACCACACCACCCCAGTTTGGACCCAGCCATATGCAAATCAGTCTTGACCCTGTTCCTTGTGGGAACAGTCCAGCCCGAACTGCCCTGCAAGCCAGGTCCTCCCTGGACTGGAAAAAAGCATCCTGGGACCGGTTTCAGGGCATCAACCTTCATCAGCCAGGCTAGCTTGAATCCAGTGTTGTAGTGAGCACGGGACCCACGTCTGGGCATACCCTTCCCACTGATGAAACAAAGATGCTTGGGGTGAATGTATGACATTGTTCTGCATTTCTATCCATCAATTGTTGTTTTTGCTATACGTATGCATGCAGGATTTGTATTACAAAAAGGCACTGCAGAAATGTCTTAGTCCCCTTCTGTATTACCAAAATGTCCTGGAGGCACAGAAAGTGGTTGCATACGCCCGCCCCCCAAGGGAACAGACCACTTCTTTGTGAGCACAGTATGTGCACCTTCTGATCTCTTTGCCTCTGCATCTCTGTCCGTATGTGGTGCTCAGGCCAGAGGCACAGTGTTTGCTTCTTTAGCATAGTGCCACAACTGCATGTTAATAAGGGAATGCTCTTTAGAATGTAACTGGTGCTAACTGTGTGCTAACATGGTCTGTATTGCAGAAGGGACCGCACAAGCAACTGTGACTTTTTCTGTAACATCAAAATTCCCTGGTACGCAAAATCTGGGAATATTTTGTAATATCTCAGTGGCCTATAATTAATCCCCCTTCAACACCTGCTTAGATGCCCCTTAAACTTTTTGGGTTCCTTATGTAAATCCATTCCACATTCCTTATCCGGCTCAGTAGCTGATTCCATCACTGTCAGAGGAGCTAATAACTAATTTCAACTCTTACCAAAACTGCATGTTTAACACCCCATCACAACCTTTAATAAATCTGGAGCATCTCTCTGAGAATGATTTACCTTAATGGGGAACAGAGCATGTGCGAAAGAAGAAAGAAGCAATTCATCCCTCAATTCCTCTTCGGAGTCTCTCTTTTCATTTTCAACTTCTTGCTCAACGTGGACCCAATGTCTTCTTCTCATACTCTGGTCTAAAATAGACTGGATTTAGTGTTACAGTCTGAGGGAAAACTAGAATGGGAGCAACTTAAACCATCAAATTATTGGGTTTTAAATCAATAAAGCAACATGTTGTGGGGAGGAATTCGTGACAGCATAAGCCAGAGCCAGAGTTTACGGATTACTCCCTTTGACGCTAAAATCTGTATCTTCTGTTGATATATTATCAAGAATAGCATGTAGCAACAACAGTGGTTACCAGTGATGTCATGCTAATTATTTATTGCTGTAAAAAAACATAACATTGCATAATTGAAATGAAGAAAGGAGAAATTGTATTACCTACATACTTCAAGCTATACAATGTATCACTTGTTTTCATATTCGCTAAAATGAGCGATAGTGCAGTACTAGTTGCACTATACATTATATATGTGGTACACCACTGTTTGTGTCCCTTTTTCAATAAAAGGTGGCAGCAGCTCAAATTCACAATGCTATGAATGCTGTCTAGTACATACTGCAACCAATAATTCGGATACAGAAGTAGGTATTCAGACCAATCCGATCATGCCAGCCTTTCCTGCAGATACAAGGTGAATCGATAACTACATGATATTTTGTAGGCAGAGCAAGACTCAGCTGTGGCCCGTCCACATGGGCAAAGGGGCCACACTCCATCACTTTTTACAGAGAAGAAGAGTGCCTGTCAGGTTGAACAATGATAAGCCTGACAGATCCTCTTAATTTTAAGGTCAGGCAACCAGGAGCAAGACTCTAAATGCGCAGGCTCCTGGCTGCTAGAGCTGAACTTTGCCAGCCTGAGGATTTCACCGCCCTGTGGGGGTGACCTTCTCAGCCTGGCTAAGTGCCTGGAGACCCACCCCCCATGATGAGGGGTCATTGATTGCCTCTGGCCTGAGTGCATCAGTTTTAAGCCCTGAAGGGCCCAGGGCCCAGTGTCAATCAATGACATCTCATCACAGAGTAGGGTGGGCTCAGCAGTTTCACTTACCACATCCCACTCTGTGATGATTGAGTCACTGCTGCCTTCTCTCATTGGCTGACCTAAGATCAGACAATGAGGGAAGGCAGCAGTCCCAGCCCTCAAGGGACCGCCGAGGATTTCCTTTCCGGCAGCTGGAGGGCACGTACGTTTTATATTTTTGATTGTTTGATGTGTGTGTATGTATGCATGTATACATTTTTTGTGAGTGAGTGTTGTGAATAGGTGTGAATGTGCGTTCGTGAATGCATGGGTGTGAGTGTATATATGTGTGTGTGTGTGTGTTTGTGTGTGTGGTCCGCCTGAACCCTCTCCCTGCCAAATATACAGACCGCCACTGGCAAGACCTCTCTACATGAAGATGTTCCTTTCCTAAGCTCACTCTGCTCAGAGCACAGGTGCCCTGTACTTGGTGTTTGACTGGCTTGGCTTGGATTGGAGTGGATCTCACATTTCAGTGTAGCACAATAATTGACTAGTAAGCATTGCCCACTCTTATTCTCTGCATCCAACCCTTGGAGGGGGTGCACAATCTGAGGGCCAGTGTTGTTCCGGGTATAAAAGTCAGAATCTAAGTCGGTGGTTGATGATCAAGGCAAGACTAGGTACATAACTGAGACACTGATAATGATTGCCACTCCATCTGAGTACCAAGGACAATAATACCATCATGTCCTTAGAAATCCTAGTTGCAGAAAAATTAGAAACAAAAACTTGGAAATGAACTGTACCAGATTGAAAAAAATGCACAAAATGGCAAAATATGCATGAAAAGTAGCTTGCAGACTTCTGCTGTTTTTCCATTTGAGCAATGGGGGCAAAATAAATACTAGGATAAACTGCTGACATTGACAGCGTTCTTACTGTTTTGTGTAGGTTCAAAACTATGTGGGGTATCTTTACAGAGATTAGTGTACCACTGGACGCAAACTGCTAACTTCTTCCCCAGTTCAGCGACCGGAGTTGTGTATGGAACCATATGTGGCGGCTTCTTGGCATTTGATACAAAATAGAAATGCCAACAGCTTGTCCTGCCACAGCACAAATTCTGTTCCCCTGGGAGCAGGGATCAGCTCCTTTTCTCTGCACCGCTTATGCCCCGCGGCAATACATGCACACAGCAGTGATCTCATTAAACCCAGAAGGAGAAACCTTAAATGCTTTTTACAGGGTTAACTGATTTTCTGCTGACACTAGTCGGAAATAAGGACTCGTGGGGTTTGTAAACAAACCCTTTGCGCAGCACAAATTACAAACACATCTGTTGAGGGCCGCTTTGTGCCAGTCACCTGTGTTCTGTTCCCAACTGTATCGGGGTCTTATGAGGCCAATATATCTGAATATATGCGGTAGGAAACGCTTCTAACATCAAGACATTCCCAGTTTGGGTATTCTCCTGTATAAAAAGTATATTTACCCCATTTGAAAAGTATTTCTGTAGTAAAACTCCTACACAGACACACATGGATTATGCCCTGGCTTTCTGGGGACTGAGGCAAGGCGCAATCGAACAGTGGTGTATCGGTATTTCAGTGTCTCGCATTGTAGGGTGCATCCTACCAGACTACTAATGGACTCTTACCAGTGGGTGAAATGGGGCACTAACTCTTGTATGTGTGGAAAATGCCACTTTATTGAAACAGGTGCGGATCACAAAAGAATCCTCGGCCATGGTCTAAAACCTCACTATACAAGAAATAACCTGCATTCCGTACCCCGTACCCTAACCCATCCCCTGTATACATACCCTTCAAACTATTACATCCTGAACTATTGTACTTCTCTTTATTGCCTCACTTTAAACTTCCTCATCTGCCAGGTAGTGAACTTATTAACCTGTGCTCAATTTAATATTCCCATGATGTAATATTTTAACTCAAGGACTTCCAGTGTGGGTTCACTAAGATCTTCCCTTTCTGCCTGCTTAGCCTATTTTAACCAACATAACTTTAAGTAAAGGCCTGCAAACTTGTGGGCCAACTGCCCCACACCTGCACCTGTCTCAAATCGACAACCAATGCAAATACTGCCCCTCTGCACCTGCTGCAAATAGCCTGGCAGCCTTTCCGTTACATAAATCCTGCTCTGTTCCCAAGCTGCTAACCCAAAGGGTTGGTGGGCAGAAATAATTTATCGCTACCTAAAATGGGCTGCCACCATGTACACCTACAAATGGTGGGTGGCAGTCCAAAATGGAGGACTATATATCCCTTAGGCTACATCTTTTACCCAATGTAGCCCAAAGGGCAGTCAGCTAGACTGAGCCGTTCATTCCCCCAATACCCCTGGAAGACAGACCTCCCTTCGGTCTGCTGTCTCCAAAAGACCGGATGTGTGTACAGGAACATACACAGTGTAAAACTAGGTAAAAAGCAAGGGAGTGCTCTACAGTGATGGAGTAGAGGGGACGACGGAAGTAGCTCAGGGGCCTTCAACCCAAGGCCTATGAATATCAGAGAAATATGGGAGTTGCAGTGTCCCCTGATAACAGATAGATATATCTGTTATCAGGGGACACTGCCTGTGTCCTCCACCCGCAGGTCAGTAGTGCTGACCTGCGGGTTGAGGAATTCGATGCATTCCAAACAAAGGAAATTACGAGCTCGGAGACCATTCTCTAGCCGGTTGCATGCAGTGCTTAATTTGAGCTGGCGGTTGCCGGTGGGGGCCACTACCACTCATTTTGGGGGACAGACACTTATTTTTCAGCATCAGCCATTTACAGAACGCAAGAGAGGGAAAAATTAACAAAGCAGAAAGGCTGAAGAAGAGAAAGATTGAAACTGCAACATAAAGGTAGAAAGCCAGAACTTGCCAGAGTGAGCTAGAGGGGCAGGGATTTTAGTGGAATAAACAAGCATGAGGCAAATTCAAGATATCCCAGCGTTGGTATTGAGCCACCTTTAATTTGAGCAGGCTCCAGGCCTCCGAGTAGAGCTTGGGCATTGACACTCATTCTCTTACAAATTAACCACTGGTTGTACGTCAAAAGTGATCTGGTTTCTGTGAGCACAGGACACTGTTTGTGAAACTTGTTGTAGTTTCTTGCCAGTTGAGTACGGGCACTTCAACCGCTTAACCGCGGCGGCAATTCCGCCGTGGTGCAGCGGTTTGATTAGGTGGGCAGGCCTGCGTCAGCCAACAAACGTGCGCAGCACTACGAATGTAGTGCTTGCGACGGCCGTTGGCCGACGGGCGCATGGAAGGGGTTAAGTCAGAGAGGAAAGGCTCAGATGTGCTTGTAAACAGAGGAATGCGCCAATTAATGAGGATCCTCAAGCTAAGGTTTACGAGTCTCGGGTGCTGTGCCTGACTTGCATCCAGCACATTAATAGCTGTTGCCATCTTTTCACTCCAAGCAGGAGATATTAATTTCTGCCGCCTGCACATTTTCATGGGTGCTCCTGGCGCCGCCATGATCATGTTTCCTATACAGCGCCAGTGTAGAAATGGTGTGCGCGCCTCTTTTTGACGTCCTGAACACAAATATTAACTAGAAATATGCATTTTTTTCCTGATAGCAGAGCTCGAAAACACATGGCAGTAATTGCTTGTTTGTATTTTAGAGCACTGCTACCAGAAAAACGTGCATTAACTCTGAGATACTTCGAGTTAATGTATCCTACCTACCAACTCACACGGTGCCACCCTCTGACACATGATATCGGTTCCCATCACACAGTCTCCCAGTGAAGAGCGGATCTCACACGCTGGCGGGGAAAACAAGCTAAAAACCACTGTAAATAGTAGATTTCCACCTTGTTTTCCAAGGCTTTGAACTTCCGAAGTCCATTGAGGTGTGTGAAAAACCCCCAGGGCATCAGCAAGCTTTTTTTTGGGGGGGGGGGGGGGGGGGGGGTAGGAGGGAGCCTGGGGGCAGAGTCGGGTTTAAAAGTGGCATAGGTATTTCTCAACACGAGGTGCACCTCCTCCTCACAAGGTGAGACTGTTCTACAAGTTGGCAGGTATGAATGTATGCATGCAAGATGCCAAAATGAAGGCCACACCCCCTTCTGTGCTGATGCAGTGCAGAATATTGACGTACACAAAAAAGTGATTGTTGAAATGCTTGAATTCTTCTCAGCCACTGTTCTTATTTGAGCAGTGTCAAGATTAATTTGCATATGGATGGGTCTAAACTGAGATAACATGGTGTGCATAATAACGATGGACTTGGATGCAGTCGCCAGTACTTACCAGCGTCTGAGATTAATTCAAGCATTCCATCTATCACTATTTTGTATACTTTATTCGACACCCTAAGTGCGGTTGTATACCCACACAGGGTGCCTGTGCACATTGCGACACTGGAACCAAGCTATACCCGACTGAGGAGCCCTAAGTTTAGTTTGGCTCTGTTTTGGTTCAGGGAGGACCTGCCCTGCCAGCTTGGTCCTATTGGAGCAGGGTAAATACTGATTTGCATACGGCTGGGTCCTAACCGAGGAGGCATCCATCTTTCACGTTTTGGTATACTGCAGTGCACATAATGAAGCGGCCGATGAGGCTTCTGACCATTATGCTCTTCCATTTTCACATAGTTACCATTTTGTTGTCGCAATGGAATCCACATATCTCCATCTCATACCGCAAAGAGCCAACCAATAATTCTTCAAAAACCAAAAACTATTATAGAAATAAAATGTTACCAAGGCCACTGAAAAGAGACCACCTAGCTGTGCTTATGCACACACAGCAGTGGCCATCTTTACATGTATTTTGCAAAAGTCAAAAACCTTCATGCATAGACAACCATCTTTGGAGGGTTTTAAAGCTCTATTTAAAGAGGCATATGATTAAGGGCCCAACTTTGCATGGTTCTAAAGTCCGTCCAAACTTGGGCATCACTTGCATTTCCCACCTGGGGTTTCGTGCACTGCAAGTGGTACGGAGGACTGGACAAGAGAGTCTTGGGAGCTGCCAGGTTCGAGCTGAATTTTTAAAATCTTTTTTAAATATATATATTCACTGAAAAAAACAATGGTTACAGGGATGTTAAAGTTAGGAAATCGAATTTAAAAACACCTTAGAAATTCACTGAAAAAAACAAAGATTACAGGGACGTTATAGTTAGGCTCGAATTTCACTTGTACAAAACCAGTGAAATTTAGCAATTATAGTTACCTGGGTTAACTATAACTTACGCCCCACAATTCACTGCTCATGACCTCACATATTACATCACCCATGGCATGTTAAGAGACATCGCTGATGACATCTCAAATTACATCACTGATGACTTCACTGATGATATCCCATGAGTGTAAGTGTTTCGTAAACGATTCTGAGATTTTAAGATATATGCTAAGCAACAGCATAAGTTAAATTGCTTTTCTTTATGAACAAGTATTTAGTCATACTATTTCTAACATATCTCTTCTGAGTGGCTGTGTGAATGTATCAGTGTATGAGTGGATGTCTGAGTGGCTATATGAGTGTGTGAGTTGGTGAATGGATATTTTAGTGGGTATGCGAGTAGCTGTATGGGTGAGTTTGTGGCTGTGTGAATGGCTGTATTTGGGAGTGAGTGATGTGTGAGTGGCTGTATTGGAGAGTGAGTGGGTGTGTGAGTTGCTGCATGGGTGAGTTAGTGGCTCTGTGAGTGGCTGCATAGGTGTGTGAGTGGGTGTGTGGGTGACTGAGTGGCTGTGTGAGTGGCTGAATAAGTGAGGGAGTGAGTGTGTGAGTGGCTGTATGGGAGAGTGAGTAGCTGTTTGAATGTGTGTATAGGTAAGTGAGTGGGTCTGAGTGGCTGTATTGGAGAGTGAATGTCTGTTAGCGGCTGTAAGTGTGAATAAGTGGGTTTGCGAGTGGTTTATGGATGTGTGAATGGGTATGTAAGTAGTTCTGTGGGTAAGTGAGTAAATAGTAAATAGCTGTGCTGGTGAATGAGTGACAGTGTGAGGGGCTGCATGCGTGAGTGTGTGAGTACCTGCATGGGTGAGTGAGTGGCTGTATGATTTTCTGGATGGGTGATTGAGTGGGTGTGTGAGTGGCTGTAAGGGTGTATGAGTGGGTGTGTAGGTGTCTATATGGCTGGATGTGTGAGTGGTTGTATTGGTGAGTGACTGGGTACATGAGTGGCTGTATGGGTGAGTTAGTGGGTGAGTGGCTATATGAGTGAGTGGATGTGTGAGTGTCTCTATGAATGAGTGATTGGTTGTGTGTGTACTGGTATAGGTCTGTGAATGGGTATGTGAGGGGTTGTTTGGGATTAGGAGTGGGTGTATGAGAGGTTTTGTGGGGGTGTGAGTGGTTCTTTGAAAAATGTCATCAGGGATGTCATTTGAGGTATCATCAGTGATGCCACATGAGTGATGTAATGTGTAAGGTCATAAGCAGTGCACTGGGGCGTGAGTTATGGTTAGCTTAGGTAACTATAACTGATGAATTTCACTGGTTTTGTAAGAGTGAAATCTGAGCCTAACTATAAAGTCCCTGTAACCTTTGATTTCTCAGTGAATTCTAAGGTTTAAGAAAATTCTATTTCCTAACTTGAACGTCTCTGTAACCTTGGTTTTTTCAGTGAATTTGTACATTTAAAAAAAATGTTATTTCCTAATTATAACGTCCCAGTAACCTTTGTTTTTTGTTTAGTGAATTTCTAGGTTTTTAAGTGTTATTTCCATCCTTTGGATTTGTTTATGAATAATAAAGGTTTTTAAAAAACTTTCTCCTAACTGAAATCTGTAACTTTCATAGTGGGCGAGTGAATGGCTGTATAGGTCGGTGAGTGGGTGTGTGAATGGCTGTATGGGTCAGTGAGTGTATGAGTGGCTGTATAGATCTGTAAATGGGTGTATGAGTGGTTGTATGGGTGTCTGAGTGGGTGCACGAGTGTCTAAGTGGGACTGTGCTGGGTGCGTGAATCTTTGAGTGGGTCTGTGAGTAGATGTGTGAGTGAGTGGGTCTGTCACTGGCTGCGTAAGTGTCTGGGTGGGTCAGTGAGTAGGTGTATCAGTCTCTGATTGGGACTGTGAGTGAGTATGTGTTTCTGAGTGGGTCTGTGAGTAGGTACATGCGTCTCTGAGTAGCTCTAGGAGTGTGTGTGTGAGTGGGTCTGTGAGTGGGTGCATGATAAAAAAAATCAAGGGGCACACAGGAGCAGGTCCTCATGCCAGCTCTGGCTGTGGCAGTCCTCCTGTCCAGCTTGCCAGCAGTCCACTATCCTCTGCTGCCTTGTTTTGTGTCTCCTCTGCTTGTTTTCTGCTCGTTTTTCTTCCTCTTCTCTGCTCGTGTCTGCCCTCTGTTTTGCCTCTTTCTGCTCCATCTGCCTGTTATTTTGCCTCTTTCTGCTCATTTCTGACCTTAATTTGGTCTCTTTCTGGTCATTTCTGACCTTTATTCTGCCTCTTTCTACTTAAAAGTAACAGTTCTGTGCAGCACTTCCTGATAGTGTGCACATACAATGTTGAAGTCGGCAGTGCACTGATGAAGGGACAGGTGGGACTGCTTTGAGAGCTATCCTTCACTTCTGTTTATGTTTCACGTGTAATCCACGAATGGCATTGATACCCTCAACTCCATTACTGTACACTTGCCCTCTATCACCTTCCCTGTACACCCCATCCCTCTTCATCCCCCACCAGTGTGCATCATTCCATTCCCTAGTGCCACTATTGTTTCGCGCCCCTTTCTCCATACCTCATGACAGTGCGGCATTCCCCCATCCATCCCCACCACTATGAATCACTCCTCCATACATCCCTGCCAGTGTGCAGCCCTTTGACCTGCATTCCCCCATTATACAGCACTCACCCTCCACCCCATTGCTGTTCAGCCCTCCCCTCTTCATCCCCACTTATGTGACGCATTCCACCCCCTATCTCTACCATTGTTCAGTGTTCTTCTTTATTCCCCACCACTGTACAGCACTCCAACCTACACCCTCACCATGGTGCAGAAGTTCTCCGTCCATCCCCACCATTGTGCAGCCCTCCTACCTCCACCCCCACCACTGTGCAGCGCTTGCCCTCCATCCTCATCACTGTGCAGCTCTCACCTCCCCATACCTCACTACTGTGCACCATTCCACCCTCTTTCTCAACGATTATGCAGTGCTCCACTCTTCATCCCCCATCGCTATCAGGACTCACTCCTTCATTACCACCATTATGCAACACTCCCAACTCCACAATGAGTAGCACTCCTCCCTCCATCATCCACCACTGTTCTGCTTTTACGCCTACATCCCCACCATTGCACATCATTCCACCATCTAGATCTGCCACTGTGCAATGCTTCCACCTCTGTTCTCGCCATTGTGCAGGTCTAGTCTCCCTTCCCAAGACTATGCAGCACTCCTGCCTGCACAACACCACTCTACATCACTCCAACCTCCATTCCCCTCCTACTTCCATCCCCACCACTTTCGAGCACTGTAGCTAGGTTTGCAGTAGAAATCTCCAAACCTAGATGAAGTGGTCTGTGGGCTGAACACTCACCTGCTTCGACCACCAGGCTGAGCAGCCTCCCTCCATGTTGTTTCAGAGACATCTGCACCAGATGTCATAATCCTGTAAGATTTTTTAAAATGCAGACTCTGTTGCCAATTAAGAAGGCTAGAGTAAAGTTTTTCTAATTCCAGCACTGTGTGTAGCTTGAAAGAAATCATAATGGGTTGCAGCTAACAAAGCAGAATGCACTGTCTCCGCTAAGAATGCGCATCGAGTCCCGGCTGCAGACATTCGCCAGAGATTCGAGTACTGGTAGTGCCACTCCTCCTTTCAACATCTTAAATTTAATTCAAGGATTCTCATGAATTTGGACAAGTAATATCACTCAAAGTTTGTTGAATTCGGTAGCAATAAGCATTGTGTCAACATTACACATTTAATCTCCAATGTGATTAAACGGTGAACAATCTTCCGGAGTCTATGAGTGAAGAGATGTGGAAACTATGCATTTTAATCTCTGATATATAATATGCACCTCAGTTTGGCGACTTGAGAATGAGTACATACCCATAGTGTCTGCACATCTCGGTCATAATTCAATAGGGAGGAGGTAACGTGTCTCCCTCCCATGAAAGATTTTGACATGGGGGACCACATCCCCTGGGGCCCGGCCACGTCTCCTGGTTGCCCTGGAGCCCACAGAGGGCAACCAGTGTACAGGATGGGGACCTTGGAGGGAGCCTCAAGACCCCCGCTGTCCCAGCCGGCTCTCTGCCTCCTGCAGGAGCCAGCATTGCTATTTCATACAGGGAGCTGCTGGAAATGCAGCTCCCTGTGTGCAAGAGCAGTAGGTCATCTTTTCCTGCCCGCATGTCTGTGAACAGGTAAAGAGATGAAACCTCCACTTCCAGCAAGCAGGAGCATTTTGACAGTTCCCACTAGCTGGAAGCGAAGTGTTTGCTTTTGCTTGACGGGGGTTGTCTGCTCCTGCCAAGCAAAAGAAAACAGCTATGCCCCAGGGATGGGCACCCTGGAAGAAAGTAGGAGCTGGTCCTGGGGGGCGGCGGTCCCGAGTACCATTACTAACTCCAGGAGGGGTCCGTGTTGCTCCCATCCTTTCACTTTCAGGGACCTACCCCGGGGAGGTGGTGGTCCTCGGTCCCCTAACCGTTTCTAAAAATATATTTGCCAGAGAGAGGTGTTGGTCCCCGTGGATTCCATCAGCCCTAGGAAAGGGCACCCCCCTCCTTTTATTTGTTTAATGCCGGCATGCCCCTGGAACCTGGACCACCCAGGGATATCTATATGTAAATATGATGTCATCATTTATGGCATTTGTGATGTCATTGGTGATGTCACTGACCATGTCATGAGTTATTTAATAAGAAAGGTCTTAACCAGTGCATTGGGGGTGTACGTTATAGTTAACTCGGGTAACTACAACTGCTGAATTTCAATGGTTTTGTACGAGTAAAATCTGGGACAACAGTAACGACCTGTAACCTTTGGATTTTTAGTGAATTTCTAAGGTTTTTTTAATTCTATTTCTTAACCATAACATCCCTGTAACCTCTATTCTTTTAGTGAATTTCAAAGTTTTTAATTTTATTTCTTATTTATAACCTTTGAGAGTGGGTGTGTGAGTGCCTGTATAGGTCGTTAAGTGTCTGTATGGGTCTTTGACTGGGTGTGTGGCTGTATGGTTGCATGGATCTGTGAGTGAATGTGTGAGTGTTTGAGTGGGTCTGTTAGTGGGAAAAGGTGTCTACCGTGATGTGGAACCTGACAGAACACAAAGGTGTCTAACCTAAAGAAAGATATCCAGCCCTGATGTAGATCAGAAAAAGATACCCATCAGTCACCACACGGAACCGTCCTTCATCATTTGGGAGTCCTTATCGACCATACAACTGACAGCCTACCGGTGATGTGAGAGGACCAGATGGAACATCCTCCATCTACCAAGTAAGGTGCCTGAACGGTCTTAGTACTGATGGTCAGTACTTCTGAATAGAAAAAGAGAGAGATGACTGATTTGCAGTGCAGGTGAAGAGTGTGAATGTGAGTGTAATAAAATTGGGTGAGGGAGCAACATGAAATTTTATTCTGGTTCTACTCACTCCTCCAACATTAAGAAAGCAAAGGCAGTTTGTATCAAATAGCTGCCTAGATGTAATAAAAGGTCGACATGTTTCAGCAAATGTATTGGACAACTGAGTCCTTGCTTCTTCAGGACCTAGAAATTGCTTGTGCTACTGCAATGTGAAAAAAATATAATACAAGTGACTGCACATAACTCATGAAATGACAAGGAATGAGATCACCTGACATCCTAGGTGTCTTCTTATGATCCTGTCTGTGGATCATGCATGCCACTAATGAAAAGAAAGGCACATAGTGAGTGTACAGGTAAGTGACATATCATTTACTTAAGACACAGAAAAAAATGTGGAAAGTAGCCATACATTCTGTATCAAATTAGTATATCGATTTCAACATCAAAGGTTGAGTTCAAGGTTAATTGCAAGCTGGTGATAAACTTTCATTCCAAAGTGAAAAAAGGGAGCAAAAGAACAAGTATGTGTAGAGTTACTACCTTTGATTAGACAGTATACACTTATGGGTTCAGAGAGTTTGCCCAATCTTAAATAAAATCATACTATTAGTTAAGCGTTGTGTTCCTCACTGGGAAATGCTCGTGTTTAATGACAAGCCCCAGGTGGAACCCTAATGTAACCATAATGCCGTGCCGAGTGACTAGCGAGCAAATGTATGGCTCCTGGAACCCACAGCACTTAGAGAACAGCCAGTATCTTTAAAGAAAGTGAGCTAATGCCTCCAATTCAAAGAGTATCATTCGCATACTAGAGCAAAGACCCTAAGAGAATCGGGGAGTGGAAATTATGCAGTGGAAAGTCCAAAGCTCACCTGTCCGTCGGTACTTCTCTGCCGGCATCTAAGCCGACTGGGGAGGTACCGGGTCGGGAAGTGAGCCTCGTTAAAATGCAGTACCGTGATTGGTGGTTGGAATCATGTGGTCATCCTGAGTGTCCGCCTGTTTGTTCAGTCGCGCCATTTTCGGAGCCTCGTCTGAGTGCTGGGACGTGATTGGTGGCGGAAGTCACGTGGCAACATGCGTACTCCGCCTACTTGTTTACATCGCTTTGTCATGTCAGATATATAGCCTCGTTTTTATGGCATACAGATCGATCCTGTATGCGAACATGATTGCTATAGAAAATCATGAAATCGCGTAATACCAGTGTCTTTAAGATACTTACAACGAATAACGGGTGTAGTCTGAAAAGATTTTTAATTGAGCATCAGGTTGATTCATGTTAACAGAGCTACAAGAGTAAACAATGAATGGAGAAAATAAATTAAAAAATACACGCAGCCTTGAAAAATGCCTTTAGTGCTGTATATGTCACAGATTAATCCATACGCTAGTAGAGTAGCCATGTAGACTTAGTAAGGCATGATAATTTTGGCCATAAATATACCCCTAGAAGATGGGAATGGCAGAAAATGTCATATTTAACAATAAAGTCTCTGTTCAGTGACTCTTGTGTTAGATATTCATGATAGGGAACGTGTCTTTGCTTGGTCGCTAAATTCCCTTGGGCCCCCTTCCACCGTATTGTTATTATTGGCCTGTAAGTGGGAGCATGACTGTGTGAGTGGCTCTGGGAGTGGGTACATGAGTGTCTGAGTGTGTCTGTCAGTGGGTTGTGAGAGTGTTTGAGTGGGTCTGTGAATGGGCACATGACTGTGTTAGTGGTTCTGTGAGTGGGTATGTGAGTACCTGAGTGGGCCTGTCAGTGGGTTGTGAGAGTCTTTGAATGGGAGTTTGAGTGGGTGTGTAAGTGTCTGAGTGGGTCTGTGAATGGGTGTGTAAGTGTCTGAGTGGGTCTGTGAGTGGATGCATAAGTGTCTGAGTGGGTCTGTGAATGGGTGTTAGAGTGTCTGAGTGGGTGTGTGAGTTGGTGTGTGAGTGTCTGTGGGTCTGTCAGTAGGTGTGAGAGTGTCTGAGTGCATCTGTGAGTTGATGCGTAAGTGTCTGAGTGGGTCCATGAGTGGGTATGTGTCTGTGTGGGTCTGTGATTGGGTGTTTGAGTGTCTGTTGGTCTGTGAGTGGATGCGTAAGTGTTTGAGTGGGTCTGTGATTGTGTGCATAAGTGACTGAGTGGGTCTGTGAGTGTTTGAGTGAGTCTGTCAGTGGGTGTGAGTATTTGAGTTGGTGCATGAGTGGGTGCATGTGTGCCTGAGTGAATGTGTCAGTGGGTGTGCAATATCTGAGTGGGTCTGTGAGTGAGTGTCTTTGTGGGTCTGTGAAAGGGTGTATCAGTGTCTGTGTTGGTCTATGAGTGGGTGCATACGTGTGTGAGTGGGTCTGTGAGTGGATGTGTGTGTGTCTGAGTAGGTCTGTGAGTGGTTGTGAGTGGGTCTGTGAGTGGGTGCATACGTGTTTTAGTGAATGTGTGTATTTTTGTGGGTCTGTCATTGCATGTGAGAGTGTTTGAGTGGGTGTAATTTAAAAAAAATAATGGCAGAATTTGTGAATCTGCCGTGAAGTTACACAAGGGCTGTGCTGAGCATGATGATGGATTCGCGAATACTCACACATCAAAAAAATAAATTTTCTGGGCCTTTTCGTGCCCACCAGGGGTTCCTCACAGTCCCCTATATTGCACCCAATGGGTCAGGGAACCTCTACTCAGCTCATTCCACCACATTTCACAATATTTTTTTCTGCCATGGACTGTTCCCCGATGTCTAAAATGACGAACACAACTTTCTACTCAGGTTGTGGCCAGCAAATCATGGCAGTGCTGTCGGCATGTGGATATGCGAAGCACCGCATAGGATTTGCAAAGGGTCTTCGCCTCTACTTATACAAATTTGGTTTTCCTTTAATGTCTCAAAAACTACTGAACGGATTTACAGCAAATCACAAAAAGCATGCTTTCTATACCAAAATCTAGTATCTGTCAAATTTGGTGTAATTCCATCCAGCGGTTCGGGCTGTAGTCATGTCTAAAATCACTATGGGAAATTGCATGGGAAAAATTTGTTTTGGGACCACTCCTTTTTCTCAGCCCGCTTCACAAATTACCCCACAGCTTTGCATACAGCAGCTGAAGTGAGTGGCAAACTAGTTTTGACAAATTCGTGAAGATTCATCAAACAACGGCAAAGTTATTGGCAAAACAAAAAATGCTTTTCCTTTGGAAACTAGGTCTGAACGCAGCCGCCAGTAGGTTATATTTACAACCCACCCTCAACAATGGTAATAAATAGCATTTTTCACCCAGCAAATCTGCGTGTATGGTTTATATCACTGTCTTTTTGTGTGCAACAGGAGTATCTACCCAGTACCAGACTACAAGGGGTTAATCCATCTAGTGCCTAAAAGTAATTGTTTTGAGGACATAAGAGCCCTGGTGGGAGCGTACCAGGTTAACAGTTTTTGCAGGTACTTAAGCCCTCTGCAGAGAGCAGCTCTATATGTGAGAGTATGTGCTTTAAATTGAATTCTCTTACATACCAGCGTCAAATGTAACGTTTCCACAGCAGAGGGTCCTGACTGACATCCAGGTATATTCAGACTCAGCCTAGCAGTGACATCAATTACTGTGTTCTCAAGAGGGTTACACTCTACTGCCATAACACCTTTGCACTGAGTATTATTTCATATAGCATTTAGAATAATACCTTCCTGAGTGTATAAACAGTTAATCTTTGACATGTTTTAACTTCTGATGTTCACGGTCACCGGTAAGAGGTGCTGGTACCAAGACTGATGTGCAATAATGTCTTTCAGTTTCAGCATGTCACTATTTTGACTTGAGGCAGTGACAATTTGGTCCACTGAAACTGCAGACGGGGTGCTTGATTTCTCTGAAATTTATGTAAGTTTCCGTTGTCTTAGAATGGGTGCCATGTTATTATAGAGGCCCTCATGAGAAGTAGTTGCCAGTGTTCTGATCTTTCTCTGGATGAGAATCGTAGACCAATCGTAGACCCCCAACGTTCATTGAGAGGAGGCATTTTTGCCATTGGATTGGCAAAGATAGTCAACAATGCTTGTTAATCTGTCACCAACTTCAAGGGCCTCCTATACAATAATACATGAAAGTGTTCACCAGCTCACAGCATGGCTAAACTTTCTTTCTCAGTCTGTGAATAAACTTGTTCAGTTTCTGACACATTTTGACCTGCATATGCCACAATTATTCTTCGAGCATTTAGGTGTCCTCTGTGCTATGCAAGGATGGCGCATAACCTGACAGGGCTAGCGTGAACAGCAACATTAGTATGAAGCTTTGGATATAAGTATGACATTTTGGAAGCATTCTCAACAGCTTGTTTAATTTTCTAGAACTTTTGCTCCCATTCATGTGACCAAAGAAAAGAAAGATTATTTTTTGTCAAGACTCTTAATGCCCCATTGACAGTGGCAAAGTCGTGTATGTATCTAGAGCAATTGCTGACCATGCTAAGAAATGACTGTAACATGGAAAAATCTTTTTGGGTGATGGGCAGTTGATAGCTCTCGCACTTTAACTGGATCGGGTATCATGCTCCCATCAGACAAGACATGGACAAACAATTTAAACTTTGTCTTATGGAACTCCCATTTCTCGACATTCAACGTTAAACTGGCATCAGGGTGCAACTAATACACTTGTGAGAGAGCTTAGTCGTGCTCTTTCGGTGTAGCTCCGAAAGCCAATATGTCATCACTATAATTGAAAGCATTCATGACAGGCTATATGATAAATCGAATGACATCTTGGAATAGCTCCGCAGCGGAAAACACAGCAAAACTCAGTCTTTTGTAACTGAGCAGAACAACATGTGTAGAAAAGTTGTAATGTACCTGAAATTTTCCTTGAGGTCCAACTACTAATATCCTTTATTCAGATCAAGATGAGACAATAACTTTGCCCAATTAAATTGTGTTATCATGTCGGCAATGTGATGACCTGGATGTCATTCTCTTTCAATTGTCTTGTTCGCTTGATGCATATCCACACAGATGCGTACAGCGCCTTCACTGTCCTTTTTGGGTACTACCACTATGGAGAAACCTATGGAGGTGGACTAGCGGAAGGATTAATGATATTGTGTTTGATTATGGATTCAAGTTCTTTTTCAACAGCTTCCTGTAATTGAAAAGCAATTTGTCTGTGTCTTTGAGCATTAGGACAGATGTCATCATTAATGTGTAAATGGACTTCCATAGTCTTGAGTTTTCCCAACCCATGAAACAACAAAGGGAATTTACTTACTATTTCATTATGAGCATTCATATTATAGTTCACAGATACCATTCCCATATCAGCAGCTGCCCTGAAGCTGAGTAACCAGGCACTTGATGCCGTACCTTGAAGTAAATGAATGGATGCTTGTACTTTTTTTTCTTATTCTTCATCATTGTTACAAATCAAGCTTGACTTTATAGTAGCATTGATGCATCCATGTATAAACTCTAGTTTTCGATATCGTAAGTCGGGGCAATGGAGAAAGTTCATTATATTTCTCCTCAGGCATTATGTTTATTGATGCACCACTATCGATAATGAAAGGTATTGAACTACCATTGACTTATAGTGGGATTTTCGGACAATGTTTGAAGGACTTTGGGGTGTTGTCATGTCGACTTCTCTTGGACTGGTATTTTTCCTCACATGTGGCCAGTCCATCATGTGCATGTTTCACTGAGGTAAACATTGACAAGGCACAACCATTTTCCTCACTTTCAATTGACATTGATACAGAAGAACTGTTTGACAAAGATTTAGATGTAAATTGACTTTGTGTGGTGTAAATTTACCTCAGCTGATTTGGGTGATCGGCCTTATGGGCATGTGTCAAAAGTCGCTTCTGAAATGCTTTGATGGCCATTTTGTCTTCGCTCTGTGACGCACTTACTTTTTCCATCATCTTGCAGACAATTCCAAAATGGGTCTCCTTTTTACAGCCTTTGCAGATTTTCCCAATGGCAGGACATTTACCTTCATGTGGAAATGAAAATCCACACCTAAAGCATAATTTATTTTTCTGTGGAGAGTTTACTCTGCATCCCTCTGCCTTGTGCTTTGACTTTCTTTTTACAATCAATCAAATTTCTTGGAAAGGGTGACTACTCGCCTGTTAGAGTCTCAAGGCGCTGAGAAAGGGGGCACCTCCAGCGTCCATGTCAGCAGCTTGCCGATCAGCATGCTCTTCAGCTCAGGCAGCCATGAGAACTCGCTCCAGACTAAGAGTTCCTCTCAGCATTCGGCGCCTGAACAAATCTTACATGACTTGTCAATCACGCTGAGGTATATATCTTCCTCATCATTAAATTAATTGAACTTAGAGTTTAATTAGTGTATCTAGTCTCCCAACAAATTCGTCGATGATCTCACCGGCTTTGTCGTTGTTGACTGAAGATGTACCGTTCGTAATCTACTATTAGCATTGGATTGAACTTGAGATTCAAGGCTGCTTTGATTTGACTGTATGTAATGTTTTCAGCTTGCTGCATTTTCTTAATGACTTCTTTTACACCTTCACCAGCAAGATTTGTAGGTACTTGAAAATCATATTGTTATCTATTTCTTCAATTGCATCAATGAAATCATCAAATGTCTCTATCCAACCAGTTCATCTGTCATCAATATTCAGCTTTTTGGCGGTACTGAATGGCGGTGGTGGTTTCAAGAAGGTGACAGCATTGTAACCATTAACGAGGTTAGCTGGCACTAAGGGTGAGGTTCTCTCCGACACTATCTGCTGTACACTAGGGCCTGCTTCATTTATACCATCTGTAAGTAAGGCCCTGTATTGTGCTGGCCTCTGAGTCATCTTGGACAGTCCGTGGAATCATGACCTCCCTCGTGGTCTCCATGGGAGCCCTTTGCTTTCAGAAGCCCTTTGGAGTTGTTCTGAGCCACCGGATATGCAAAACACACAAGATAATGATATGGACAGCTCTGCAAGCACAACCCTGGGTGCTTCCTCTGGGGTGACTTCCCTCGGCGCTATGGCACAATGATGCTCTTTGCCCGGTTCTAGTAAGCAGATGACTGCTTCTTGTATTTTGTTGCTAATAAGTGTCTCTTTGTACTGCTTAATCCTGGTTGATCTCTGCTTCGCAGCGCTTCCACTTGCAGTATTATTTTGCAACTTGCTACTCTGTCAAAACCTGGTTGAATTTGCCTATAGTATTATCACTCTGTATGATGTATGGCTTTGAGTTATGTAGTCGCACAGTACCTCTCTTTGCACCCTTAAATGCAGGTTCTAGGCCACCAATGTGTGAAGTTCTCAGTGAAGCTTTCATTAACGTCAAATGCGTTACACATAAATGCAGCTGCACTTTGACTCCACATACACCAAACATTGATTCTGCACTATGGCAAAGGCACAGGTGGCACGCACAAGCAGTTTTCTGGACCACAGCAATCTCTCTGGGAGTGCACTGCTGATCTTCGGGTTACTTATCCCCTATCTCATTACCTGTTGTAGCATCCTCCCAAGCCCGGGTACTCGTCAATGACTACGCCATACATGGAACTTTGAACAACACGTTTTAATTTTTCTGCATGTATTAGCGAACTCATCATTAAAAACCTGCATTCATTTCACTACACTCTAATGCTTACGTCACTGCTCTATGGAGTCCATCAAAATCCACAAGGGAGCTGTCATTTCAAGCTCACATTACAAAAATCACCTTGTTGGAAGTTAGATGTTTGGAAAATGGAAGGGAATGAGAATTCAGAATAAGGAAGTTCTTTCGCTCATTCTGAAACCTGCATTGTATGTGCATGAAATGCATATTTCTGTTCCATGATGCAATGTCAGTTACGGTTATGTACAGGCCAGCTCATTTTATGTAAGCTCTGACACTATCCTGAGGAGTTTACGAAAGCTCATGAGCCTGATTGGTCTTATGGGCAATGCTCACAACTAAAGACGGGTTCAGGGTTACAGAGTCTTTACTGTCTATTAATGAGATTCTAATAGGACATGATTGTAGGCAGAGGTCAAAGAGGACATCTTTATCATTCCATAAAGAAGACAGTGAATGATTCTTCCAGAGGATTGTAAGTTTGTCATACTTCTTTAAAAACAACTGCTGTACTAATCAAGTCACTAGTAAGGCTTGTATACCTCATTTGCGAAGATATCTTAATTTTGTTTTCATTTGTCTGGATAGTGAAAATATATCCCTAGTTCGCGGTGTAACATGATACTTGGCAGGTAAAATTTTCCCATGTCAGACGTGGTTTGTGCATGCCAAGAAATTATTAAATGGACGAGGTATATCTAAATATACCACTGTCCCTGCACATCGTGGTTCTTGGTAGGAAGGTTACCATTGTACACCTGTGTTACTGAAAAGTTATAAAGTGCCATTTCAAGATGGCTACTCCCCCCAAAAAAATGCACAAGCCCTGATTATAAATCAGAAGCTTACACATTTTGTTAGTTATGTTCTAGTTTGCACCATACGTTTCTGCATATCTTTTTGACATCTTCAACTTAGAGATAACAATTTTAGTATTGATTTGAAATTGGGGGAGGCATATATTACACAATCAGAAGTGTGTGGCCTGTTCTTCCACCTGAAGAATAAGTTCATGAAATGAGGTTGCTGTAAGCAAAGCATCAGTAAGTAAGGAAGCTGACTCGAAGTCTTTTCATGCGTACCTACTATTTGTGAATTGGTGAGCCTCACAACTCTTGTTAGATGGGAAGAGATGATTATGGATGATAGCCTGGGAAATAAAGGAGCCAGACAAGACATGCCTCTAAAGCGTGCCCCAACATGAAACCCCTATGTGATGTTATGTTTTCCACATTTGTACAAAACATGTTCTACCATTCATCAGAATAGGCAACTGTGTCTATGTAACTGTAACTGTAAAAATGTATTGTTTTTGATTAGTTAAAACCATTACAAAAATACATTCTGATAAAAAATGTTGTTTAAATTCCTTTTCGATCAAAAGTCTATTAAAATGTTTATGTACCAGGACATGCATGAATGATAAGAAAGTGCAGAGTGTTCATGGTTTGTTTTTCTTGGAGCCTCAGGAGTCTATATGCAGGTTACAGTACCGCTGACCCTTTGCTTAAATGCAACTTGAGATAGGAACTTGACAATCTTCCCATTTAGTTGTGGATCCCTTGGGTTAAAGCATGCGAGTACTGCTTGTCTCCGAGTGCATATGCCACTTTCATTAAAATTAGCTTTTAGGAGGCCTACCCTTTCTTCTTTTAGTTTGATGCAGGAGCATATTATGTGTTCAATGTCCTCATTCCCAACTCCACATAGTTCCCATAGTTCTTTCTCAGCCATGGTGGGAGATGAGGTATGACTGGCAGGATCCCTATCCTGTGTTTTAGACTTCTTTAGACTTCCTAGAGTACCCCAGTTCAAAGTATGCTTGTGGGCCAAATAATTTGTAACTGCACAGAGTCATCCAAGCGTTTGTACAGTGCACGCTTTTCCATTCATCAGAGTAGGCAACTGTTTCTATGGTTATTGGCTCACCATTGCAGACCGAAATCGGATTTAGCTTGGGGTGCTGCATTATGCACGTTGCGTTCTGGTCATATCGTCATTTAGGTGACTATACCCTACTCATTGAGCTATGTGTGTATGAGTTGAATGATTAAATGTTAAGGCCGCTGGGCTTTGCCAATTGTTTAGGCATCTTCTAGTGTGCTACAGAGGAAGGTAGCGGGTGTTCTGGGGTTCTTTTTTGGTGGACGAGCTTGCAGTGGTTTGTGCCTGCTTTGAATGTGTGGTATCAGGTAAAAAGAGATCATGGTCATAGGCTTTTTCCAACTGAATGCCACTGAAGACGACGGAGGACGATTGCATTAGAGCTAGAGACACTTTGCTTTCAGATCTGTTGCTAATGGAATGGGGAACCATGTGAGTGCACAAGAGTCTTCAGTGCTTAATTTGTAAAATAATAAGTGCCAGGGCTCTGACCAGGAGGCCACTGTAGCTTGCACCACCCATCACCCCAGTCATCGCTGCCAAAACAACTACTAACCATCTCTCTCACTTGCATGTGCGACAGTTCAGATTATTCCAGGTCCCTAAAGCTAAAGGAATGGCTGGGGAGGCAGGTATTAGAAGTTTTTAATGTATATTGTTATCATAAACAACCATTGTTCTGCTCATCTCTAAATTAGATGAGTAGCCCCACCATGTGGTAAACTGTCCTTAGTGCGGTGTTGACAAATAAGTGCTGGTGCTGAACACTGGAAACCACCGGCTCAAATTAAGCTCTGGTGTTACTGCTCCCTGATGGGCTTTGGAGAAACAGTGCAAATGAAGCAAAGGCCACTGAGATTTAAACTTTCAAGAACTGACACTAAAAATACACAAAATGCTTCATAGGAAAATGACAGTTTGAATTAGGAATGAGGAATTACTTCCACTCATTTTAACTACCCTTGCAGAAAGAGGAGAATCCACATCACGTTAGTCTGACTGTGACAAATGCATTTTATAAGCCTGAAATGCGCATTTGTCTCCAGTGAAGCAATGTCACTTACGGTTATAAATAGGCCTGCTCATTTCTGATGTGAAGGATTCTAATCACATCACTCCTACCTTAATACTTCAAATCAAATTCACTGTGTGCCACGTTCTCAAACGTATTTGCAGGTGTAAGTCTAACTTAAACATGCCTGCAGCCTTTTTTGAGTGTAAAACCACTGGTGCATTAAAAAACTCAAGGTTTTCATTGTACAATTCGTTTTTGTGTGAGTGAACCTCCTGGAAGGGGCGGTGGCAAGGCATTACCAGGCGACAACATCCTGAAACATTTGGAGCATTTGCAAAATGTAACTATTTTTATCTTGATATGAACAAAGGCTTTCTTTACCCAGTCCCACCATGAAATGGTCGAAGATTTACTCTGTCAAGTGCAGGAGTAAATCCTCCAGGGCGGGAGAGTGAAGTGAATACTTACAAAACTGTTGATGCTTAATGGGGGTCTCTACTGCCGAAAAAAACATTTCCCCATGAAGAAAACATTTGCCAAGAGCAATAGCACTCATGCTAGACAATTTTGCATGTGTACAATTGCACACGCTGCACAATTAAGCAGGTATTTCATTAGAGCAAATGTAAAAAAAAAATCCAGGAGTAGTCTTTGCAGCTTTTCTGAAGTACTCCTTGGAAACCTTTGTGAATTCCATTGTTTCATAAACCTACACTCAACCGTAGAAGTAAACCATTGCGTCTTATTCGAATCCATAATTATTAGGGAATGTGATTTTTCAACTTCAAAGTCCTATGCTTAGTTTATACCGCTTTGCATGTGTCAGCATCAGGATACCTTTCCAGACTACACCAAACATCTCAAAGTAACATCCAGGTCATTCGCCACAATCAAGTAGGTCTGCTTTAGAGGTATATCCCTCACATTAAAGGCTTTAAAGATATAAGCTCCATCTCATAGAACCTTTGCCTTGAAACAGACATGATAACGCAGAAAAAGGGTCCCATCTTTGGTTCTCAAAGGCAATCCTATCTTCATTTAACGCCTTGCATTTCAAGATTGCAAGATTTTCACTGGTTAGGGTCTAGTGCCATTGTCCTAGGCCTATAATAAATCTAAAAACCGGACCTCTCTTCTTCACTTGCCACCCTTGCTTTTCAGGAAAAGTGGCATGAATTCTTTAAACAAAGAATAGAGGAACAAGGGCTTCAGTTCTAGACCACGGGTTGAGTAGTAGATGTTTTAACTATGCTAACGCGTTTTTCAACAGGAAAGAGTCCTGCTCCATCTTGAAAGTTTAAAACTTGCAAAAAAACCTTTTAGAATTCTAAAATAAATGATTCTTCAGGAAAGCTCCGGGCCTTCAGGAATTATCCTAAGGTGTACTTTATTTTGTCTTGGACTTCTCTGCCTGTTGCTCAGAAAAATCATTTTGTAGATGACAAGCAATAAGGCATTTGGCACAGCACAAGATCACAGATAAGGATTGCTTCTTGGCACTTCAGGGCTTGCCACCTTTATTTGAAGGGCACATTAATTAGTTTAGTTATTTTCTATAGCATGAGACATGGGAAGGTGTCAGTGTGCTTTACATAGAACGGATCTACAGATCACATTCTCTTCACAATAAAACAAAATCAACATCTTGATAAAGGATGACATTACAGAATAAAAGTGAATCTAGGACAAACTAACCAACTCCACCGTGTGAGTAGAGAACCAAATAGGAGAATTTCATGTATACGTTGGTATGGGAATGGAGTGGAAGGAACATCAAATGGTAGAAAAGAGAATGCACCAAAATAGTGGATGCAGATACAAGGAGGACCCAATAAGGCTGTCACATAAAACATGGATGAGAGATTGAAAAGTTGGGCGAAAAAGATATTTTTACTAACATTACGACTGTTATGAAGGTTTATATGCTCCGATAATTATATTGTAGCACAATAACAAATCAAGCTCCATTACTTTTGCTCCCTGAGCTATGAACACCATTGAGGTAGAGGAGTCCATGAAGGCTCAAGCCAAATATCTGGCTCAGCAGGAAGTCCTCTTGAAACTTTGAGCCCAGGCTGAGCCCTGCCTTCATGTGGCTTCTGCAACCCATGCTCTTACATTAGTCTCAAGAATCCTCACCATACTCCTACTGCAGCAAGAAGGCAGTGCCCAGTGCTGAGGTGACTTTGCAGTGGGCTGATGGTGAAGCCCATGCAGTCTGCTATGAAAGTACTTGGATAGAGGTGTTATGCTAATGATTTTTCAAGGAGGAAGCTGAAAAGCTGAAAAAGAACTACTGTTATGTTCCCTCTCCCAAGCAACTTCACAGCACCCCATAGCACCCCATCTGAACTGCAGGCCCCACCCCCGTGGTAATGAAAAATGCAAAAAGCTTGCATGGTGTATGCCCTGTTTTTTTTTCTCATCTCGTTGTGTCGCCTACTGCTATAGCGCCGGTACACCTCTGTTTGAGGTAGCTGTTTGCGCTTTATAAATGTCTGTATTATTATTATTATTATTATTATTATTATTATTATTATTATTATGTGTGAAAGTTTGCATGCAATAACATGCAATTGCTTAACACAATGCCCTGGTGGAGCTCCTCAAAATATAACACCAGATTTAACTTTTGATATAAAATATAAGAGAGAAAGAGATTACCATATAGTGGCCGAATTGCACAACGTGAAACCAGGAAACTTGCATCAATCCAGGTTTACCACTTGACCAAATTGAATGATCATATGAAGTTGCTTTATTTTACTGTGCCATGTTTCCCTTCACCATCAATTTGAAAGCATCTTGAAATGCATCTGTTCAGAATATCTGCTCGACAAAAAAAAACTCCCTTGCCCTTAGTTTAATCAAGGCCGGTTCTAGAATCTTTAGGCCGAGGGCAGGAAAGGAATGTGAGAGGCCCTCTAATTCGCATATAGCATGACATTACAGGGAGTTATATCACAAAATGCCATCAACGAACTAGTAATTTCTAGCATACTTGAAGCAACTTTGCAAAAAGCAACTTTCCTGGTGTGAATATCAGTAAATGTTTAAATCATCCTAATAACATAAGTACATATATATTAAACCTCTGTTTATTGGTAAAATATTATATAAGTCACAGTGGGTAGAAACGTTTGGGTGAGGATTCTGACTGACTGATTGCACAAACTCCTGAGGCGGAAGCCGGGAGGTTAGAACCCCAGTAGCAGAATAATTGTTACTCTTCTTTTTTTAGCACTGCACTTTGAAAACGAATAGCGCTTTTTAACATTTGCACTGTTTTATTTTATTGTGTTGGTGTAAAAAAATACTTGTGAATTGCCCCCGACGACCGCAGCGAGCTGCTTCTCCCTGCAGTATTAATTGTTGGGATCGAAGCGTTCTCAGGGCTCCCGGTCACTCTTAGAAATCCCCCTCGAGGCGCAGAACTACGGGCGCCATCTTGAAAGGGGGCCTGGACAGCGCTCTAGTGGCTGGGCGATTTGGGCCCACTCGCTATAAAAGAGCCTTCATATTGTTCCTTCTATACTGACTGATTGCACAAACTCCTGAGGCGGAAGCCGGGAGGTTAGAACCCCAGTAGCAGAATAATTGTTACTCTTCTTTTTTTAGCACTGCACTTTGAAAACGAATAGCGCTTTTTAACATTTGCACTGTTTTATTTTACTGTGTTGGTGTAAAAAAATACTTGTGAATTGCCCCCGACGACCGCAGCGAGCTGCTTCTCCCTGCAGTATTAATTGTTGGGATCGAAGCGTTCTCAGGGCTCCCGGTCACTCTTAGAAATCCCCCTCGAGGCGCAGAACTACGGGCGCCATCTTGAAAGGGGGCCTGGACAGCGCTCTAGTGGCTGGGCGATTTGGGCCCACTCGCTATAAAAGAGCCTTCATATTGTTCCTTCTATACTGACTGATTGCACAAACTCCTGAGGCGGAAGCCGGGAGGTTAGAACCCCAGTAGCAGAATAATTGTTACTCTTCTTTTTTTTAGCACTGCACTTTGAAAACGAATAGCGCTTTTTAACATTTGCAATGTTTTATTTTATTGTGTTGGTGTAAAAAAATACTTGTGAATTGCCCCCGACGACCGCAGCGAGCTGCTTCTCCCTGCAGTATTAATTGTTGGGATCGAAGCGTTCTCAGGGCTCCCGGTCACTCTTAGAAATCCCCCTCGAGGCGCAGAACTACGGGCGCCATCTTGAAAGGGGGCCTGGACAGCGCTCTAGTGGCTGGGCGATTTGGGCCCACTCGCTATAAAAGAGCCTTCATATTGTTCCTTCTATACTGACTGATTGCACAAACTCCTGAGGCGGAATCCGGGAGGTTAGAACCCCAGTAGCAGAATAATTGTTACTCTTCTTTTTTTTAGCACTGCACTTTGAAAACGAATAGCGCTTTTTAACATTTGCAATGTTTTATTTTATTGTGTTGGTGTAAAAAAATACTTGTGAATTGCCCCCGACGACCGCAGCGAGCTGCTTCTCCCTGCAGTATTAATTGTTGGAATCGAAGCGTTCTCAGGGCTCCCGGTCACTCTTAGAAATCCCCCTCGAGGCGCAGAACTACGGGCGCCATCTTGAAAGGGGGCCTGGACAGGGCTCTAGTGGCTGGGCGATTTGGGCCCACTCACCATAAAATGAAGACCTCTCTCCGTCCGCGCACCGGGCGGGCGCAGCGGGCGCGCCGTTGGCGCGCCGGAGGCGCGCCAGAGGCAAGCCCGTCTGGGCCCGTCCGGGCCGGGCGCATGGCCACCCACTATGCCCATTTTACTTAATCACCGGATCAAATATTCACGAGATTGCCTCCTACAACACAGCATGGCTGCCCCCCCTCTCGTCCCACCTCCTTCTCTTCAGGGTGAGTCCATTTGGAAAGCTAACCACCATATACCACAGTATGTCAGCCTAGCTCTGCTTAACTGTAGATCTGCATCCAAACATTCCACAGAAATCAACTTGCTGATCCAAGACATTAAGCTAGACATACTTTTCCTCACGGAAACATGGTTGACGTCTCACTCCGAGGCAGATATTGTCAACATGTTACCTCATGGCTATGTAAGACAGTACCAGAACAGAACTAAGGGAAAAGGAGGCGGTTTAGCGATCGTGCACAGAGATAACCTTACATGCAGGACACAAGAGGGAGGAATTGAGGACTGCGAAAGCGTCCACTTTTCCTTTCAAATCACTCCAAACAAATCCCTCTCGGGCATTCTTATATACCGCCCGCCCGGAAGTCTAGGAAATTTTGCTGGATCACTGCTAGAGTCCACAATCTCTTCCTGCACCTCGACCTCCAATTTTATCCTACTAGGAGATCTAAATCTGCATTTTGAGGACTGCACAGATGCAATTGCAAGCGACCTCATTTCAGAATTAAAGGCATTCGACCTCTACTTAAAAAACTCTGAGGCAACGCATGCCAAAGGTCATCTGTTAGACCCAGTTTTCGCCAACCTCCCTAGAATAAAAATTCTACCATCACTCCCACTTCCATGGTCTGATCACTTCCTCATCCCGTTCACATGGCAAACCAATCTAGACACCCCCCAAACTCAAATATCGAGAGAGCAGGATAGAATATGGACAAAACTCTCACTCGAGAACTGGACCCAGGAATTAACACACTCTGCCCCCCCCCCCCGCAGATCCTGACCCCGTGATAGCAGACGAAAATTTTACTAGATGGCTCACATCCACCCTGGATTTAGTCGCACCCAAGAAAAATCTAAAGAAAGCAAAATCTTTAAATCTCCATGGTATTCCCAAGAATTGAGGAACCTCAGAAAAATCTGTAAAATCCAAGAGCGGAAATGGAGGAAAGACTGGGATACCCTCAATAAAGAGGAATACAAAAAAGCTATGAGGACTTATAAATTAGCCCGAAAAACAGCCCAAGCCTCCTTCTTTGAAAAAAAAATTAAATCTGCCTCTAACTCGTCCCGGGAGACCTATAAAATAGTCAAAGAGTTACTTAAAATTCCTAACCCCCCTTCAATTCAGGAACCCACAGTAGCTAGGTGCAACCAAGTAGCAGCCTTCTTCCAGAATAAAATAACAAACATTTTACAAGCCCTCCCGCCAAAATTTGATAATAATCCCCCTGCGGCCCTGCTGCTCTCAACCGTAGGCCCTACCCTGGACAGTTTTAACCAGCTGTCCAATGAAGACTTCCTGAGAGCTCTATCAGGCATGAAAAGTGGTTCACCGAATGACCCAGCCCCTATTAACATCATTAAACAAGTGGGACCTACCATCTCGCATCTGGCCACCAACCTCATCAATGCCTCATTCAACCAAGGAGTGGTCCCACCCAATTGGAAGCACGCAATAGTCAAGGCTCTACAGAACAAACCAGGACTTGACCCTCAAGACCTTTCTAATCTTCGACCAATCTCCCTCCTGCCTGGTATAAGTAAGATCGCAGAGAAGGCCGTCAATCAGCAATCAGCCTTCCTTGAATCCAACAATCTTCTTCGCCCCTCACAAACAGGTTTCCGCCCGGGTCAGGGGACCGAGACCGCTCTTTTGAAAGTGGTCGAGGAAGCTAGGTGCATCTTGGATTCAGGAGGATCGGCTTTACTGATCCTCCTGGATCTAAGCGCTGCATTTGACACGGTAGATCACAGGATCCTGACCCAGCGACTCCTCAACCTAGGAGTGAGAGACACGGCACTATGCTGGCTCACATCATTCCTTAAGGACAGAACCTTCCAGGTCTGTGAAGGGAATGTGCGATCTAAATCTTTCCCCCTCCAGTGTGGGGTTCCTCAAGGTTCTTCATTGAGCCCTACATTATTTAACATCTATATGGCCCCCCTGGAGGATGTGGTCATTCCCTTTGGGATCAAAGCCGTCACATACGCTGATGACACCCAAATGTTTGTTTCTTTCTCCTTAGAAAGAGACAAACTGAGAAACCTGCATGACTGTCTTGAAGGAATCCATAACTGGATGTGTGACTCAAGACTCAAACTAAATGGCTCTAAAACTGAGCTCATGCTGCTGGGTCACCAAACTACATCCCTCCCCATTGCCATGTGGCCATCATGCTTGGGAGCCCTTCCTCAACCCAAGACAGAACTCAAAAGCTTGGGTTTCTGGCTGGAGCAGGACCTCTCTTTGAAAACGCAGGCCAAAAAGACGGCTGGCACCTGTGTGGGTCTACTCCGCTCAGCCAGGAAGATTCTTCCATTACTACCCACACAATCTCAAAAATTGCTTATTCAAGGTCTAATCTTATCCAGATTAGACTATTGCAACGCCCTTTTTTTGGCTGCCCCAGAATCCACTATTCAGCGAACGCAAAACGCTGCAGCAAGGCTTCTGACTGGCACCCCTCGAAGAGCATCAGCTAAACCTGCCCTAAAGGCTCTCCATTGGCTGCCGATCCGTGAAAGGATCAAATTCAAGGCCCTGTGTACTACTCACAGAGCTTTGCAGGATAAAGGGCCCCCCATGCTTAAGACCATGCTCTATCCCTATAAACCAAACAGGTCCCTGCGTTCCTCCCAAGGTAACGTGGCCACTGTCCAGAGAGTCAAGAAGGCCCGCTCTGGAGGGTGACGCTTTTCGGTCACTGCAGCAACCCTGTGGAATTCCTTGCCAACCCAGTTGCGCTCTGAACCAAACTATATGAAATTCCGGAAGCTACTGAAGACCTACCTTTTCCCGCAACAACCTTAATCTCCCCTCTTCTACCCATCTGTTTTTTTTCTCAGTTGTTTAATTGCAATCACAGCGCTGGGACACTCCCGGGCAGCCATGCGCTATATAAATCCTTTTTCATTTCATTTCATTCTGAGAAACATATATTTACTCCAATGTTCATATTTATCTAGATTATTTTTTTAATTTGTGTGTATGTATGTTGTATTTATATAGCGTAATTGCAATTAAAAAGGCAACAGAGAGCTGTGCAGGGGGCAAAGACACAGTTAACCTGTGGTAGGAGATGTAGCTGATTTGGGGTGTGTTACTGCACTTTGATGCAGTGTCCTTTAAAGACAGAGTTGGATTTAGCACTGATGGCGCCCAGTGTGGCAATGTTTATTAGCACCCCCCCCCCCCATGACTACCTCCGCCATGGATCCCTTCCCTACCAGTCTTTAACAGTGCCCCTCAAGTTTCCATAACTGCTCTCTCTCAGTGGTATTTAATTCGTTTTTTAGCGCCGCCACCACTCATATAAGTGTGGGGTGTCGGAGAACTTCACATCACACACACTACATAGAGACAATCAATCATAGCTGTTTAAATCAGCATATAGGAAATATGACATAAGACAGAGGACTACAAGATGTAGGAGTCACATGCCATCCATACTGGTAGGGAGGATGCTTTAAGAGTGCCTGGTCTGGAGAAGCACAAACTAAGAATTTAAAACATAACACCATGATTGGGGGGGGGGGGTTCTCTTTAATAATCAGAATTGATTTCTATCCTAATGAACCCTTTCCCCAACATTAGGATAACACTCAAATCTATACCTTGCATTTGCATGCTGCTCTTTGATGAAAGATAATAGGTCACTGTTCTATGTTAGGATTATAATTTCTAAGCTGCAAGTAACAAAGGACCAGTAATGCAAAAGCAGCAACACACTGACCTATTTACATTATATGCACTTTGTGATCTGAATGGTACATGTTCTTTGCAGCAGGCATTTTAACCCTCTGCGCTACCTTACCATGAATCAAAACTTCCACTGGACAAACCTCTGCTCTCTCTAGGAAGAACATTAATCACCAGAGTTATCTTGACATCTTTATTGTTGCCTGAAAATTGCTGGAGGCCAGGAACAAAGCAACAGGTGCTTTTAGAACCATAATATACTTCAAACACAACACCCCCACCCGATGTTAGTGCCCGGTGCAATCGGACCGCCCTCGAGCTGGCCTTGTTTAAAGATATGAGTAATTAAGCTGTTTGCTAAATTGGAGCTGTGTTGGGGCTATCTGGATGGATACAGGGATATTGTTCCGTATCCTCAGGGCATAGATGGGTAAAGCCTTATGCTTTCTTTTTTTCTATTTTGCACTTCTTCATCTTGCTTCTGAAGATGTCCTGGCTGTGAGTGGGCAGAGAGCCACTGAAGGTGGTGAACTTGTAATCCAAGTAATCAGCGGTGCCAGTCATGATGGATTTATAGTTGATGCAGCTGGCTTTGACTGCTGTGGATGGGCAAGGGCAGCATCTGAAGTTCTGTCAGTATGTGGTCATATTGCCTCAGGTCCTAAAACGGCATGCGGTGGCATGTAGGATGCCCTTATGGGGCCCACTGTGAATTAAAATTCAAATATTGCTTCCCATATACATAGTCCAAGATACAGTGTGTGGTACAGAATGTTTCTGAGCAAGAAAGCTACGAAAGCAAAAAAAACTTTGGAGATAACTAGATCTTTTTAACCCCTTCCACGCTCATGACGAGCTCAGCTCGTCATGAGGTACGCCTGTCGTACGCTCATGACGAGCTGAGCTCGTCATGTAACGCGGTAATTGCGAATCTTTAGCGCACAGCGGTAAAACGCTTAGCGCGGATGGGGTTAAAGGTGTCGCTCAAGTCACTGTAAAATTAAGCAATGGGATCTAGTAAGATCATTAGGAGTTCAGGGACATTTACCTTTTTATTTGGAAGATTATAATCACGGGTCAGATTAAGCAAAGGTCTGTACATATGAAGTGTCATTATTTAGGGTGGTCTCTGACTATGATTAGAATTCTGGGATTTTCTGCCGAAATGTACATTGTTAAATGTAAAACTACCAGAACGCAATGATAAATAGGCTACAAGGGTTCAAAGGAATGTTCGCTGAGCCATGGTACACGACACATATCCACCTCCTATCCAATCTTTAACAGTTCTAATACGTATTTGGGTGGCTCCAGGGTTCATTTAAGTTTGTAAATTGACCTGATCCAGATTCAAATAGCAGTTTTGTTATACATATCATTTCACCTACATACAATAGTTTTCCCAATTCTGCATCCTGCCTGGAAAGTGTTCAAATTCAATTTAACAATGTTGTTGGGCACCTGTCTTATTAATTGGCACTTTCATTGGGCCTTACAACACTAGCCTACAGCTATAAAGGCCCAGATGCGGATGAAAATCAGGCCCCTGCAGCCCCTGTGGTGCAGGGAGACCCCAACCCTCCAAGGGCCTCCACACCTTCAAAAGATCTAATTCAGCCCAAGGTCAATGAATATCTGTGAGATATGGAAGATTTAGGGGCCCCTCAGATGGAAAATGTAAGGGTTGCTGCACGTGTTCCAATTTTAGCGTCGGTAGCATGTATCATGCTGAAAAATCAGCACAAACTGCATCACACTGTGTGGAATCGTGAACCCATTTTGTTTTATCCAGCCTCCTCCTGTCTAGCTTGCCCTAATGTTTTTTCCTGCTCTTAAGCTACATTCAACCCAATCCACCTCATTCCAATTCCAAACCCACCTAGTGTTCTATACTTTGTACTTTTTATTACTTTCTGACTTTCCCTGTGTGTTTATTTAGTGCAAAAGTCACAACAACTAGAGGAAAATGGAGAAAAAGCACTTTAAACACAGGGCCCTAGTCCTCCCAAAAATTAGCCTACTTTTTTCCCTTACAGTTTTTTTTTTTAAGTTAATGTAGAATAGGGCCTTACTGCAACTTCAGGCCACCCCCCCACAATAAAATTTAAAAATGTAAGGAAAAAGGTAAAACAAATACTGATGCATGCTCTCCATCAAACAACAAACGTATCCAAAAGTTCCTTGATATTTCACAAAATATTCCTGAATATCCAATGATAAATATGCATCAGGGAGCGCAGACAAAGAGGGTGATCCTTTCCCTCCAAATCCCAAATTAAAAGGGACCAAGGGATAGGTAAAGCAGTGAGACGAGCCTTCTGGGCAGGGACACAGTAAGTCTCTGTGGCACTTCCTTCTTGTTAAAAAAAAAAGCAAAAACACCTACCTCAACAATCCGTTTGAGTAGAATACATACACGAAAAACCATTTCAGAGCTGATTTTGCTGCCTCTTGAGTATACAATCTGCCCAGCAGCAGCCCTCTGACAGTGACCACCCATGTTGAAAAGATCTCAACAGCTTATCTCCTAGTAACCAGAAATCATGCTAGTGGATGCCAAACCTCACTCACCAGCTCTTATTCTGAAGCCTCACGTTGGTCCTTTTGTCATTGTGTTGCTTGAACAGAAAACAAATTGAACCTGGGGCAATTGGCATATTTTGGCGGGAACACCGTGTTACAAGAGTAACGCGAGTCACTAAAATTCTCCAATCCCGCTCGTGGAATAAAACGTTCCATCCGGTGTTGAAACACTGAATGACAAGCACAGACTAGAATTCGTCCCGGGTAATGCCCAGTGTCTGAGATTAATTCAAGCCTGTCTACGATCACGTTTTGTTTGACTCAGCAGAAAAAAAGCAAACATCTCAATAGAACATCTTGGGATATAACCACATAGAAGAAAAATACCTTATTTCTCCCACATATGAAATCTATTAAAATGAAAGTGAACAAACTGCAAAGGCAATAGTGTAGAGAATATGATATAAATAAACAACAGACTAAATCAACATAGCTGTCACCTATAAACTTAAAATCAGGGAAGCACAGAAAAGCTACTTTTATGATCATTTCTCTCAAGTTTCTACCCTGTCAAATTATTCCATATTGTATCCGAGCTACAAACTCCCCCACCTTCCTAAGCTACTTTTCTACAATCCAAACAAGAATTTTTCTACCCAAAAATGTAAATAATATGTGACAATTTCTAGGTAGAAAATACCTGGCACCTGATAACCTTGCTATTACAAGTCACAACATCCAAACTGTGACTACTTTAAAAATCCTTCATGTCAGTCTTGATGCCACTGTTCAAACTGATGGCCAACCGGTGTATTCGCTGCTAAATTCATGAAACTACTTTTCCCTTTCAGGAAAACTTAGCTTCTGAACTTGTTTAACTTTTCTTTAGAATTTTTTTAATTTTTCCCGTGATCTAGAAAATGGCCATTATGAAATTGCAGTTGATACTCATTCAGAACCTATTTTCAACAAATTCAGGAATGTATCAAAACCTGGTTCTTTAACCAATCCATTCTATTTCTCTCTTTTTAGGCTGTCTATGTGGAGCTAAGCATAAGTGCGATCTACAAGTAAATGTAACATACATCAGTTTTATCTCCAGACCTGGGTGCACGAATGTGAGAAAGGAAGGGTAAAACTGAAAACCATGTAGACTAAATATATGCAGAAAGTGAGAAATTGGAAGCTTGAATATTTTGCTAATCGGTATATGCCATCACCTCAATCAGGTTACAAGCTTGGTACAATACGTTATATAGTGCACAATTTCAATTAGTCATTTCTATTAAAAATTGTATGGATTGTCATTTGGTGTAACACACTTGATATATTTGTTCTTCACACAAATAAAGCAGATCTTTGTTGAACAGACATGAACCTATGCAGTATGAAAACTCACCGAGCAAAAACCTGTTGGAGGCATTTTGTGCACAGAGGACTGGAATCTGAGGACATAAATGCCAGTTGGATGACCAGAAAGCAACAAAAAGAAATTATTTGACCTTTAGAAACAAAGCAAACCTAGGGACTCCTTCAATGGACATCGCAGTGTTAGTTCGAGGCTGTGGGACCTCACACCCATGGTCCAGCACTGCGTGGCTCTGCGTGACTCTAGGGAGGGTCCTCCCTCCCCCGCTTGATGCAGCTCTGAGCCACGGCAAGGAGTACTTGATGGCCAGAACCTCTGTCCCTAGTTTCTAAAAGCAGAGAACAGGTTTCACCCTCACACTCACAATTTCTAGGGCTCTCTCCCCAGTACGTCAGCCAACTATCCCTTAACATTTTTCAGGACACCTAGTGCGCTTGTTGTTTCACCAAGATGATGTTTATATGGGTTAACTCATAATCTATGAGTTCATTTTGGAGTTTTTATCCCATAACACTCTATTGTAAATCAGGCTTCTAATCTCTTTAACAGATAAAATATCTGGTATTTAGGGGAAGTTCTGGGTTTTGAAACGAGCAGTCCTGTATTGCAGTCTTGGTTGTCCTACTTGACCAAATTGTTTGATCTTGGGCAAAGTATGTTCTCCCTGTGCACTGGTCTACTAATCTGACATTATATTCATTGCCTGACTTGCCGTTATATGAGTATAAAGATTTTAGGGTGGGTGCCTGCTTGTTAAGTGCTGTTCCATTCTTGTTTATATTCCTTCTATTTTTAGCACCTCTGAAGGTAATGTTTTAAGAATGTAATCTATGTATGAAACCTGATGTGCTCTAAGTCCTCCCTTCCAGATAACAAATGTTGCCCCTCGCATCTCTGCAAAGAGATTGTTCCCAGTGTCAGTGCTGGGACATCCTGCTACACTGGGCTGTTCCAAGCTTTCCAAATGGCCTGTTTTGTTTACATCCATTACTGATTAGCCTGCTTGACTGCATCAGTCCCCTGGTGAACAAAAGAAGTTGGAGATTTGACATCCTGTAAGTGCCCACTGCAGGATGCAGGGCACACATATAAAATGAGAGGCGATCCTGCACCTTGCCACCTTACTCTGCTAGGCTGCACAGGCTTGTACCACTGCAGTGAGGCTCAGGGGACGTGGACATCTCCTGAGCCTTGCAGTGCTGGACTTTTTCTGCGAAAATCATGGCGGAGGGGCCAACCCTGGCACCCCGTCCAGTGACTGGACAGTGAAATGCAGCCATAAGTTGGGTGCACTTGGCCACTAATACTCCTGGACTTCAGTTCCACTGCATCTGCTCCACTATGAATAGCTACACCTCAGAGTGGAGCCTCACACTCATTACCTTTCTGGGCCGCCTTTCCCTTAGGCCTCACAGCACAGGACCATTGCTGAGAGGCCCAGGGGAGGGGGCCAGTGGAGTAGCAATAGTGCCCTTGGCTCCATTGCTTCAAGGCCAATTGACACATCCCCCCGTTTGCTGACTACGTAAAATAAAGCCATAATTTGGGTGCATTGGGCCTATAACGCTACAATGTCCCTATACTTGCTTTACGATTGATAGCTACACATCTTAGAGGGGCCTCTTCTCCTGGGCATTGCAGCCGTGCTCCTGGGCAAGCCCCAGGGGACGATGGGCCTCACAGATGTGGATCATGGCAGTGAGGCCCATAGGAGTTGGGTCAGTGGGGTAGCAGTGGCATAATGGGTCCTCATGCATGCAAAGTAAATTGGCCAGCTGTCTACTTGCTTGCAAGTAAACTATAGCCATAATTTGAGTGCCTTGGGTCCCTAGCATCCCTTATCCTTGGTGCCACTGCACCTGCTGCACTGTTGGTAGTTGTATCCCAAGAGTGCCCTGCCCCATTGGTTTTGTTGGCATGACCCAATGCTGTGAAGCCCATGGAAGGGTACCATCTCATCTGGACCTCTGAGCACTCAGACCTGGCTGTAAAGCCCAGGGTTGGGAGGGCCTCTCGGCACTGGAACGTGACTTCGACGTCCATGGAAGAGGGCCATGTAGCATAGCAATGGCACCACAGACCCTAGTGTAAAGTAATAGCACCTCCCAAGCCTCATTCACTGTTGCACAGTAAAATACAGTCATAATTTCGGTGCATTGGCCAACCCTAGGGCCTGGTACCACTGCATATGCTGCACTACTATTGGTTATGGGTCCGACATGGGGCGATGCACATAGTCACGGCACAGCACTATGAGTCCCATGGGAGGGGCCCCACCTCCCTAGGCCTCGCAACAATGGACTAGTGCTGGATTACCAACAGGAGGGGAACCTTCTTCCTTGAGCCTTGCATCCATGGTCAATGCTGTGAGGCCGAAGGGAGGGGAGGGGAGGGGAGACTTTCCCCTGGGGCTCAGAGCCATGGTCTAAAGCTGCGAAACCTAGGGCAGACATCACTCCTGTGCCTTGGTGATATGGTGTAGTGCTGTGAAGCACAGTGGAGGGAAGACCCATTCCCTGGACCTTGCAGCTATGACCCAGTGCTATGAAGTCCTAATGAAGGGAGCCCCCCAGTCATGGTTTAGTGCATTGAGGCCCAGGAGAGAATGGTCCCATTTCCTGGGCTCCGCTGCCATGGCCTCCTGATGCAATGCCCCGGGTAGGAACCCCCTGACCTTGGTGTTGCAAGCATTGTGTAGCGCTGTAAAGCCTAGATGAGAGGTGGCTCCCTCTCCTGGTTCGGACAGCCATGGTCTAGCGTTGCCAGGAACCCCCTCCCTCTTGCAGCTATAACACAGTGCTGTGAGGCCCAGAGGCAACTCTGCAAGGCTCAGGTGGTAGGAGTCTCCTTCCAGGGCCTCATAGCCATTGTCTAGCGCTGCAAGACCCAGCGGAGTGAGGCCCACCTTCCCTGGCCTTGCAACCATGAGCTAGCGCTACAACAGCGAAGAGAATGACAGCCTCACTCCTGGGGCTCCCCTGGTATAACTGAGCACTGTCAGGCCCAGTGGAGGGCTACGAAGCCCAGGGGATGGGCGCCCCCTTCTCTGGGTCTCACGCCATGCTGTCAGGTCAAGGGGTGGAGAGGAAACGAGAAGGGACGGCCAGGCCCTCAGCCATGGATTAGCATAGGTAGGGCCTGGAGCGAGGGATCTAATCCCCTGGCCTCGCAGCCATGCACTAGTGCTGCGAGGCCAGTGGATGTCCCCACGTCCTGGGACGCACAGCCATGGGCTAACGTTTCGAGACCCAGGTAATGGCAACCTCCTAGGTATAACTGAGTTGCCAGCACAGAGTAGGCCCCCATCCTATGATCCAGCGCTGCAAAGCCCAGAGGAAGGGGAACAGTTGTTTCTCCCTCCCTCTGCTGGGCCTCACAAATGAGATGTAATTTATAAGTGCATTTGCTCAGGGCCACATGCATTGACCTGAGCATGGGGCCCCGAGTAGATGCCCACAAAGCCCGTGACTGGCGCCGGCCCTGTTTAATGAAGTATAATGCACTAACGTGAAACGTTTGTGCATGTTTAAGAAATACTTTTTTTTAATTTTGAAGAGACTTTGCTCTATTTTTATATGATGGTTGTTACTAATATGGCAAATATTGTAATTTTTCGGCTCGTAAGGTGGCTCTAAGAGCCGAGCCAAACACAAGGCTCTGCTCTGGCTTAGCTCTCCCTTTAATTTGCTGACTTGTCCGGCGTTACAACACACTCGCTGCACCGCGCCGCCTCCCTTTTCCACTTCTCAGCCAATTTTCAATGTGAGCGGAAGGGCAAGTCCCTCTTTCTGCGGCACTTTTTTGTGATTATTGATTCTCAGCACAAAACTTTATTCCGAACACGCTGACCTCTTGGTACGTGTTGTTTCACATCCCTACAGACCCTCCTAAAACTGTAGCTCCAGGAAACTCCAGCTGTCCCCGAGCATCTGACACCCGAAGGAATTAACATCCACTTAGAGCTGTGTTCCCATTAGCTAATGGAGGGGAGCCTGCGCGCGCGTGACGGGCCTGCGAGATGGCGGCGGCCGTGCGCGAGAGCGACCCGCTCAGGGGTCCGCCGCGCCGCGCGCCTGCGTCAGGGGACGCTGCTTGTAAAGCTGAAATGTTTACTGCCCTTTTATGAAAAATGGATAATTAGGTTTTTGTGTTTAATTAGGCTCATATCAATAACAAGTTATTTCCAGCCCCGAGGGGACTCTTGTACTTGGTGTGCATGCATTTTATTGTGTTGATAGAAATGAGTACAAGGCAAGGATTGTACGTTTCTCCTTTTTTTTTAACCTCTGCACAGGGACGTAGCTAGCATTGGTGCAGCAGGTAGAGTGGCACCGGGGTCCAGAGCCCGGTGGGGCCCCTTCTACCCAGAGAATTGCTGTATTTTACCTCCTAAACCTCAGTCAGAGGGGTAGTTTTCCTCCCAAGCACTAGGGTTCACGGATCCCTTTTTTTTACGCTATTGGCCGAGTGCTGTAATTCTTGTAATACCAAATTAAATTGGTATTTTTTTCCCTCTTTACGTTTTTAAGGTAAACGTGCTGTTGGGTTTTCATCAACTGTTGTGATATCGGGGTCAGAGGCCTTCCTGAAGCTATTACATCGTGGTATTTGGTGCATTTAATTACTCGTGCCTTGGGGCACCGGGGGCACGCCGCTTATGAAGAGCTTCCCAGGACAGATACGATTTTGAACAAAGCAGAAGACAAAATGGAAAGTGTGGTGTCCTGGTCTAAGGCCTAGTAATGAGAGCCACAGGACACGTGTGTGCTGGTAGTGGTCAGCATTCAGACATCACCACGCCCCGGGGGTCTGGGCTTTTTATTACTTTCCTTTACGTCGCCAACGCTCACGTTGGGCTTACCAAGTCCCTCCACGCTGGAGGGGCAAACTTGATAACAGTGGGAGGGGGCGTGTGCTGCAGTGGTACACCCCACTGCCAGCAACACTACATTCCTCCTTTACCTGGGAATAAACACAAAAACAGGAGCAACAAAACAGCACCTACATCGCTTCATAGTACTGGGTGGGCTGTAACAAACATACAGTACTGTCTTTTACAGTCTATGTGGAACATGTCTCTGGCCGAGTCCTTGGAAACACTATGAGACCCACCACATGAGAAATACAACAACAGAACAGTCTTACTTTATTCTCGGCAGGGTCTCCACCGCAGTCTGCTCAACGCCAGCACTGTGCCACGAAGTCCTGGTACCTCTGGGAGGGTCTGGGGCACGGACGTAGACTGTACTTCGCTTGGCTCCTTCCCTCCGCTACGATCTGGGATGGTTCTTCAGAGTCTCTGGTTTCGCTGATGCTGCTGGTGTTGGGGTCTCTCTCGGGTTCATAGGGCTCTCGATCGCTCTGGGTGGCGTTGCTGGGTTGGCTTGTCGGGATTTCCATTTCAGCTGGTTCTGGCGGTCTGTGTTGAGGGGCTGTGCGCCAGTCGTCTGGTTCCTGATCATCACCCCTTTCGGGCACTTTTTTAAAAAAGGAAACATTTCGTGTCACGACTTCTCCATTTCTGGTGGCGGTGACCATTGTCCCCTTTCTCTCCGTCACTCTCCAGGGGTCAAGTTCAAATGGTAGACGGAATTTTCCGCCAGGGTGGCGATCTTTCACAAGGACTGTGTCTCCTACTTGAATGGGGCTCTCCGCCGCTCTCCGTTTCTGGGACGCGTCCTGGTTGTTTTTAGTGCGCTGTTCTATGGACTGGTTTCTGGGGGCTGGTGCTAGCTCCCATGTGGGATGGTGTGGGATAGTGTCCAGAATTGCTCGGTGAAGGAGAGTCGACTGGGAGAAATTCCTGTGGTGCAGTGGGGAGTCAGACGATACTCTCGAAGGAACTGGTAGAGGGCTAGTTCAAGACTGTGGCCATCGGCTATTGCAATTTGGATTGTTTTGTTTAGAGTTCTCATTAGTCTCTCGACCTCCCCATTGGCTTGGGGCCATCTTGGTGTTATCCGCTTGTGTCTGATGCCATGGCTCTGCAGGTACTCTGTGAACTCGCTGC
This sequence comes from Lissotriton helveticus, assembly GCF_964261635.1. NCBI lineage: Eukaryota > Metazoa > Chordata > Amphibia > Caudata > Salamandridae > Lissotriton > Lissotriton helveticus. Next base: position 1,041,558,845 of record NC_136065.1, on the reverse strand, counting down.
CATTGAATGGGGGCCCATTGTCTGTGCGGATTTCTTTCATGAGTCCATGGGTGGCAATGATTTTTTCAAACTTTGGGATTACTTCCGACGCTGCCGTGGATGCTACTATTTCCACTTCAGGATAGCGAGAGAAATCATCTACCACAACGAGCATGTACCTGCCGCCGGGGAGGCTGCCGAAATCTGCGCTCGCTCGCACCCATGGGGAAGTAGGACCTTCTTCCGTGATTATGGGTGCTGGGGGATTTGGTAGACTTGTCGCTAGGCACACAGGGTATCCCTGGACCACTTCTTCGACGGTTTTGTCGAGCCCTGGGAACCACAGTTTGCTTCGAAGTCTGTTCTTAGATTTTACAATCCCTTGGTGTGATCCGTGCGCCAGCAAGGCGGCTTGTTGGGCAAGGCTGTTGGGCAGCACAAGGCGAGGGCCTCTCAGGAGACATCCTTCGGTGGAGATGGACAGTTCATGTCTGACGAGGTATAGGGCTCTCAGGACAGCCTGGGCCTCTGGGGTGCGAAATGACGCTGGGCTTTGTAGCGCCTTCCAATCGCCCGATCTTACGGCCTGGATCGCAATCTGGAGGCAGTCGTCGTCCTTGGTGGCCCTCGCTACTTCCTCTAGGGACATGGGCCGTGGTCTTGACCGCTCAACGATTAGTCGGACGTACTCTTCCGTGGCAGCCGCCTCGGCTGCTTCAGCGTCGGTAACTGGACGGGCGTGTCTTGATAGATAGTCTGCTGGATTTCGGGTTCCGGGACGATATTCCACCGTAAACTGGAACTCTTGCAACTGCAGCACCCACTTTTCGATTCTTGGGGGTGGGCGAGATGACGAGCCTTGGAAAAGTGGGATAAGGGGCTTATGATCGGTGATCACTGAGAAAGGTGCCCGTAGAGGTAGATGTGGAAATGGCGGCATCCCCACAGAATGGCGATAGCCTCCCTCTCGATCTGCGAGTATCTTTGCTCGGTAGGTGTTAGGGTGCGGCTGGCGTACGCAACTGGGGCCCACTCTCCGCACGCTTGCTGCTGAGACAGAACCGCTCCGAGGCCTGTTGGGCTGGCATCGACCACCAATTGTGATTCGTGTTGCGGGTTGAAGTAGGCCAGGGTTGTGTCCGCCGATAGAGCCGCTTTGGTCTTTGCAAACAACGCCTGTTGTTCCGGGCCCCATGTCCAAGAAGCAGTCGATTTCGTAAGGTCACGAAGGGGGCCTGTCAATTCCGACAGATCCTTGATGAAACGCCCGCAGTATGTTACCATGCCTAGGAAGCTGCGGACGGCTGTCACAGACGTGGGGGCTGGTGCGTTGTGGATGTCCTTGACCTTTTCGGGGTCTGGGCCTACTCCTTGATCGGAGAACCTGTACCCAAAGAAGCTGATGTCTTTGCGTAGGAATTCACATTTGTCCTTGTGAAGGGTCAGTCCTCTCTCCCGTAGCCTGGTGAATACTGCCTGGAGGCGTTGGATGTGTTCTTCCAAAGTCGGGGCGTGGACCAGGATATCATCGCTCACGTTGAGCACTCCATTGAGGCCTTGCAGTACATTGTGAATGATGTTCTGGAAAACTTCGGCTGCACTTGAGATGCCAAAGTTGAGCCTGGTGTATCTCCAGAGGCCTACGTGAGTGGAGAAGGTCGTGATAGAGCGGGAGTCTGGGTGGAGAGGGACCTGATGGTATCCCGACCTTAGGTCCATCTTGGAGAACCACTTGGATCCTGCGAGCTCCCCGATGATGTCGTCGATGGTCGGTGTTAGGTGACGCTCTCTTTTGATGGCCAAATTGGGGAGGCGCATGTCTACGCAGATTCTTACAGCATCGGGTTGCTTTGGCTTCTTAGCGACCACGATGGGGGATACCCATGGTGTGGGCCCGGTCACACGTTCGATGATGCCGGCATGTTCAAGCATTCTCAGCTCGGCTTCGACTTTCGGTCTGAGATGAAACGCGATGCGTCTGTGCCGGAGGGCCACTGGGGCTACTGACTGGTCGATGTGGAGTCGGACAGGAGGTCCTCTTGGGCATCCGATGCCTTCAAACAGCGAGGAATGTTCTGACACTAGGTGATCCAAACCTTGGGCTTGCACTGTTAGGGCAAAGTGAATCAGCCCGAGCTCTCGCGCTGTCTTGCAGCCAAGGAGGAATCCTGATCCTTCCTGGGATACATATACCTTTGTCTGCAGCTGCGCCGAGTCGTGGGACACAGTAGTTTGGAAAACCCCGCACAGACGCAGCGGGCGACGTGTCCCATAGGCGAAGACTTGCACTCTGGTGGGGTGGAGCGTGGGAGCGTTCTCTAGATCCTGGTATACGCTGGCGGCCATGAGGTTTATTGTTGCGCCTGTGTCGATGAGGGCTCTGACAGATTGGCCATGCACTTGGACGGTGCACATCGGTTCTGTTGATGACGTGGCTGCTAGGGTGTTGAGCATGCGTACCACGTGGACGGATGCGGCGTCTTCCTCATCGTCATCCATGTTGGCGGATGTGTTCGGTAGTGGGGCCACCTGACGCACTTTCCTGGGTGGACCACTTTGCTTCTTCCTTTGCGACGACAAACAGACACTCGCATAGTGGTTGGCTTTGCCGCAGGCGCTGCAGATCTTGCCGTGGGCGGGGCACGCGCCTTTGTGGGGAGTGGCGCCTCCGCACCACATGCATACTTGGGCATGGGCGGCCTGGGCTGGCCTCGGTCGCTCTTTGCGGGGTGGTCTCGTCCGGTTATCTGGAGTTTGCGACCTGATGGAGCAGACGGGTTCTGTTTTGATCGTGACAGCTGGGCCAGGCTCCATGTGGGCGGCGCGGGCTTTGGAAAGTTCTTTGGACCGTCCCAGGGCTAGGATGTCGCGCATAGACATGGCGTCCGTTTCTAGCACTCTCTCTCGCAACTTCAGGGAGGCGCACCCTTGTATAAACTCGGCGCGGATTTCGTCTTCTGCATCCGGGAGGGTGCACGTGCTGGCTAACTTCTTGAGCCGAGCGTAGAATACGTCTACGGACTCTTCTGGGAGTTGGCGGGCTTGGCGGAGCAGAAAGCGTTCGTAGTCCGCGCTGGCAAATGGCTCAAAATACCGCGTGATGGCATCCCTCAGGGTGGCGTACGTGTGTGGCGGATCTCCCTCTGTGACGTCCTTGGAGATGTCGTGGATCGCTTCCCCTCCCAGGTGTAGGAGCATGGCGCGACGTCGTCCCACAGCAATATCCGCCGCGATGAAGTAGGTCTCGAGACGCTCTACCCATTTCTTCCACCGGGCTGCCTGCGACGGGGGTGTTCCAGTGACGGCAAAAGGTTCAAGAGGCGGCACGGTGGCCATGACAGCGGACACAGAGAAGAATGGGTGACAGGAGGGACCGTAGGCAGCTGCGCAGGCTCTTGCAGGCACCAGAAATGAATCCTGGAGGTGTGGAGGGCTCACAGGCCTCTTTCCGCGAGATGCGTGAGGTTTGGCAGGGTCCGGTCACACGCGACATGCGTGAGGGATGGCAGGGAGGTTGCGTTGCGCGCCAGAAGCGTGGTGCCGGGCGCACACAGCGCATGCGCGGGTATCTGTGGAGCCGGCAGGGGGCCGGGGCTGATCCGGGGGATGCAGCAAAGGGGTTGGCGGCAGCGGGGAGCAGCGGGGGCTCCTGGGGTACCTGAAAACGGCAATCCAGTCCGTGGTGCAGCGGAGGACGCCGGACGGCCACGGAGGCAGGCAGGAGACGTCCTGGGGCACCGGTGAGTGGCGCGAGGCGCCGCAGGGGCAGGCACGCCGACGGAGTCACCGAGGCGGGCCACAGCAGGCTGGCGGCGCTCGGGAGGGCTGGGCAGTGCGACGTGTGCAGGCTTGCACGGCGCTGGGCTGTGGAGCACACCCGGTGTGCGATGGTGCTGCAGGGGCACGCGATGGGGTGGATTGAGACCACCTCGTCGCCAGTGTGGTGTCCTGGTCTAAGGCCTTGTAATGAGAGCCACAGGACACGTGTGTGGTGGTAGTGGTCAGCATTCAGACATCACCACGCCCCGGGGGTCTGGGCTTTTTATTACTTTCCTTTACGTCGCCAACGCTCACGTTGAGCTTAACCAAGTCCCTCCACGCTGGAGGGGCAAACTTGATAACAGTGGGAGGGGGCGTGTGCTGCAGTGGTACACCCCACTGCCAGCAACACTACAGAAAGAAATGTTACTTGATGCACCTTGGGAAAAATCTGTCTGAAGATCTGATTTTTGCTTATATATTGTTTTATTTCTTGCGGTTAGCAAACTTTAAAAGGTGTGCACCTCTCCCTGCTTCTGATGCTCCTCAGCCGTCGATTACAAGGATTCTCGGACCAGTCAAGCCAAGGTTTTCTAACTGCTGCTTTTACTTCCTGTCTATCACAGCTCATGTATTGTTATATTAGAATGTGTAAGAGGTGCACGTGCACCCGGATGAATTCATGGCCCCAGGGGGGTGGAAAGCAGCCTTAAACTCATGGAGGTCTGTGTGGATCCTTAGAGAAGCAGATGTAAGAGATAAAGAAAGGAGTGAGGAAGTTAGATACCTACCTCCACATAGGTCATATTGTAAACAAATACCATATAAGGCACCGCCTACTATGATGAATCTGATAGCTGCACATGAGACTGCAACGCCAGTTTTTTTTTTTTTTTAAATCCCCCAAAAAAATCAACAGATTAGACTCACTGGCAATCCCTTTATATGGATTTGCGGATTTAGTACACTGTTATGATTGTACTGAATGTTTACATTGAACATTAATTTCTTCTGGGTGCACGGTTTCAATGCCTGGTTTTAAGTCCTTTTTGCTGTGCCCGGGGCGCATTCTGTGGGCTTTTACACAATTTTTACACCACTAGATACCCTAGACTAGCACCAATTATAACACCACAATATCCTCTGCTCAGAAGCTATCAACACGGTAGAGTGTGACAGGATGGCTTTACCTATGTTCTAGCAAACTAAACCTTACCCAGCGACAGTGCTTCAGATATGATCATTACATTTGGGCGATGCCGCATGGTCCTTGTTAACGGTTTTTTTCATGTACTACAGTGAGTGCTTCCTGTTTTTTTAACCTAAGGTGCTAAAAGTAATGAGGCCAAATATAAAACCTGTGCAAATCTTAGACAAAGTGTGTTGAGTGAATTCTTAGGATAAATGTCATATGACTAGTCGTACCTGCCATTTTTCTAGTGACACATACAGGGCTCGGTGAATAAGGTGCAGTCATTTTATTTCAATTCTGTGAATAACTACTACGCACTTAGGTTATATATTATACAAGTCGATTCACCAAAATGGCAGGAGTAGAGGAAGTGATATCACTCGCCCATTGTTCCTATGATGTCATCATATGAAGTGAGAATGATTGACATTTGACCTTGATGTCAACACATGAATAATGTTGTGGGACATTTGATCTTGATGTCAGCATTATATTACATCAGTCAATTCATGGTTTCTTCAATGTAGGCATTTTTTTTTACAGATTACTAAAGAAAAACAATGAAGGGTTTGGTAGTTCTGTTGTGTTGGAGGACAGTTTTGAAGTATGACTTGCTTTTTTTGCATTAAACAGCTCTAGACTTTTAGAAAACCTTATGAGAGAGTACTAATTAGCATAATTATTGACATCATGGGAAGCGACATCACATGACCTGTGACGTCACAGAAAGCGATATCACTGGAAGTAATCTTACAAACATTGCATTTCACTTTCGCCATTGTTTTTGTAATTACACTTTTTTCCCGATATGCTGTAAAGAAATACAAAGGTGAGAGAACGAAATATTCATCCACTGGCAGAATAGCAAACTGTGTATCCATGAAAACTGGTTTGAATCCCAGCTACCCCAATCAACTGAATTAGCTGGCCTTAACTGAGGATCTAAGACTGCCTTATAAAAATTCAATTCATGATGCGTACTATGTAGGGGGGTGTGGTTAGCTGGTTAGATGACAATTAGATGGCCGTTGTGCACATGCGCTCTCCGTGAGCGGGCGATTCCTGGATATCTTGGCCCAAAAAATGGGAGTTACATGAGTGGCTAAAGGGAATCTTTCACCACACAAGACCCTCACTAGTGGAAGTACTGTGATTCTGGCATGGGTGTGCGCCCAAACCTGGGAAGTTGGAACACCTCCACCATGCAGGTTAGGCAGACAAGATAGCCGATGGAAAGCAATTATCTACTTTTGTTGCTCAAATTGATCGTTCACATCATATTTGTGACAAGCACCTAGTTAATGGACTCCGGGCCCTAACCTTTGATAGCGTCTGAGTGGGTTCAATGTCTTGAGCAAAGTTTTAAGTGCAATTGTAATTGAAGGTCAGGCAAACGATATGTTATGTGGCTGATGATCTGGGCTCACTTTAATCGCAGAAATCTCACTTTGTTTTTCTTGCTGCTTCCATGTTTCTATTCACTTCTCAAGTGACCAATTGTGCCTTAAAATGTTTTTCAAGTCCCAAAGCTACTCCTCCACTCCAGCAATCATCTCTAAATCTGACCAATCGGGCAACATAGGTCTAATCTTACAGAGGCTTATGACCTTGTATGACCTGGCCCAGAGCACTAAAACAAATGTTATGTTATGTTATGTTATCTGTTTTGTAAAGCGCAAACAGCTGCCCCAGCAACGGGGCGTCCCGGCGCTAGAACCATAACACAGCCATCTGAAACGAGAGACGAGACCTACAAAGAGGGAAAGAGATGGGTTTTGGTCGCTCTGCGGAAGGCTAACATATTGTCGATGCATCGGATGTGGAAGGGAAGGGAGTTCCATAACTTGGCCCCCAGTAGTTTGAAGGAACGCCCTCCGATGCGGCAGAACTTTATGTGGGGTACCATGGCTAGGTGTTGCCCCTTGGACCGGAGATTCCGTTTGGGAATATAGGGGGTCAACAGTGAACGGAGGAGCTCTGGACCTTCGTTCTTCAGGATTTTAAAGGCGAATATGAGGGCCTTGAATTGGATGCGGGCTTCGATGGGTAGCCAATGAAGTCTGTGAATGGTCGCTCTCGCTGAGCACCTTCTAGGAAGACCTACTATAGCCCTTGCAGCCGAATTCTGGATCCGTTGGAATCTCTTTATTTCAGCTTTGTTTGCTCCTAACAGCAGGACACTCGCGTAGTCCAGCCTGGACAAGATGGTAGATTGTACGATAAGTTGTCGCGTTTTGGAGTCAAAGTAGCCTAAGATGGGGTTGAGACTTCTCAGTAATCCAATGCAAGTTGCGGCAACTTTTTTGGTGTGCGACTGGAAGCTAAGAGTAGAGTCCAGCCACACTCCTAGATTTTTTGCTAGAGTTTTCGGGAGGGGTGCTGGGCCCAATGATTGGGGCCACCAGAGGTCATTCCAGTTGTCACTGTTTTTCCCCATTATCAGCACCTCGGTTTTGCCACCGTTAAGTTGGAGGCAGTTTGCTGTCATCCATTTCGCGACGGCAGTCAGTCCATCCCTGAATCTAGTGGCCTCGGGAGAGGGGGCCTCATTGAGGCTGATGACCAACTGAGTGTCGTCGGCGTACGACACCATTGTGAGGCCCCATGTCTTGGCAACCTCCGCCAAAGGTTGCATATATAGGTTAAACAAGGAGGGACTGAGGGCAGAGCCCTGTGGGACTCCTTGTCCTATGTCTTGGGGTTGGGAGATAAACGGAGGGGCAGATACCCTGAATGATCTGTTGGTTAGAAATGATCGGAACCATTGAAGCGCCGAATCTACGATCCCGATGTTTTCAAGGCGTTTTAGTAGGATGGCATGGGAGACCGTATCAAAGGCCGCGCTGAGATCGAGCAGTATCAGCGCGGCGCTTTTACCGGTGTCCATAATTTCCCGTAAATTTTCCGTAGAGGTGAGGAGCGCGGATTCCGTGCTATGGCCCGGCCTGAACCCGTGTTGGGAGGGGTCCAGGATGTTGTTTGTTGCCATGTGTGCCAAATACGGACCTCATACAATCAGACTCAGGGTTTAAGGAAAGACTTCAACGATCGGTTGGAAGGATTACTGAGGCGGAATCAAGCATTAGCTGCCTGGAGTATGAGAAAGTGAAAACAAGGAAGCTCACTGATAATCTATGCTTGAAAAGTGTGTCTCGCTCTAAGGACATTACGGAGTAGGAAACCGCAATTGTAGTGGCAGCCTCAGAATTTTTCGGACTTCCAGAAGGTGTGGAAGATGCTGTTAACTCCTATGCAGAGGTTTTGGAATCATGGATACCTTGTATCATGAACTTACTCTTTACAAAAAACTTTGAAATGAAGAGAACTCATGAGATTCCTAGGGGAAACCCTGTGCAGACTCAACTTTGTCTAGGAAACATCAGAGAACCATTATTTGTAAACCTCTGAGATACCAACGCATCGAGGAAATACTTAGATACATAAAGACAAACCAATTCATCACCTGGGAAGAAGCCAATATCCGGATAGCCCAAGACCATGCTAAAAAGACAGTCACAAGAAGAAGTGACATCCTCACGCTTAGGCATGAGCCTAGGTCTCTTTCTAGTCACTACTATTTTGTGGGTTCATCACAATTAAAGATCATATTCAACGATAAACCTCGACTCTTCACTGACCCAGTAGATCTCCGCAGATATCTTGCAGGAATCAAATATACTGATATGGAACAGTGACTCCGATTTCAGGAAGGTTATTAGTACCTTTATGACTTTTCAGAGTCACAGATGGTTGCTCTAAATGCCCCCTATCTTGAGATGTGTCTTCTGTGTGCAAGTCCTATCACTGACATCACTCGATTGATCTGGCCTTTGGATCTATCTTCCTTCTCTTTTGTTGGATATGACTAACCGTATGCATCAAGGCTATAGTATTAATTCTTATTCTGGACAATTCATCAGAATTCAATATGGTAGCAAAACAAATTGGGGTGTATAGGAGCTTAATACCAATGTCTGTAAGAGTAACAGTCACTGATGAGAACTTATTTGTGTGTGGTTCTGAATGTTAATTGAACAGTTATTTCCATTTACCAATGTTTTCGGAAGGCATTTCCAGGGAGGCCCTCTTGCGAGGCTGTCGGCCCCTATGTTCTCAGAGATGGGTGGTTTACTGAGCTTATTAATTTGTGTGGGCAGTTTTCTATTTATTTTTGTCCATTTTGTGCTTCGGTTGGTTATACAATTTTCTCTATTCCTCTAACCTTCTGTTCTCTCCTCCCCACATCTTAGTATCTTTTTGATGCAGCAAACAGGCACATTGGGCATTCTCCCTTATACTCATAGGTAAGTACAAACTGTTGGTCCTCCCCTGAGACTAATACGTAGACTAAAATTACGCTTGTTGATTAACTTGATGGTTCCAGTACAGTACATAATGGATTTAATTTGTTGGATACATGACTAACAACAGTGCCCAAACAATCAAAATACTTTAATTGAATGCAAAGGGGGCCAATCTTCTTCACCTCACCGACATGCCATAAATGCACAGCATACAGAATGACATACTGCACTATATTGGATAAAGCATCATAACAAACACATCACCTGAACTCTTCTGGGATGCCTTTAAAGATACAATTAGGGGTAGCATGATCAATTTAATGGCTGCAAAAAATAAAAAAGGATAACTAATGCTTGGAAGAGTTAGAGACCAAAATTAAGATCAAAACCAAGCTTAACCACTCTCATTCTTAAATATGAATATAATAAAATCCTGAGCATGAGAGCACACTAGTGGGTATCCACAAGGAAAGAGGGCAAGATGATCGAGAAAAATAAGGCAGTCCGGTAACTAGCTAGCTATTTAAAATTTGACAACAACAAGATTACCATACCATCCATAAGGAATGATTCTGGACATATATGTCACTTCCTCCTCTGATATTTTAGAGGCATTTCAGTGCTTCTATACATGCTCCACAGACCATGCAATTACCCTGGGGGATAGTGAAGAATGTCTAGCTAACCTCCAGGTACCATCCCTAAGAGAACCAGTGCAACACCAACTTAACAGACCGATCTCAGAGGAGAACATGCTCCTATTTTCTTTGTTGTGTTTTTTATTGATTTTGTTAGTTTTACATGCTAATCGCCAATAATCAATGCATTCTGCTGCAATATGCAGCGACAACCTCATCTACAATATTTCCATTATCAAATGAGATAGCTGCGCATGTAGTGGAGCGATAGAGGAGAAAATACTCCTATCTAATAAGAGATTAAAACAAGGGAAAGCTCCTTGACCCAATCGTTTCACTTCCAGATTCTATAAGACTTTTGTGGAATCCATGAGAACCCCTTTACAGCGTATTTCAACACTTCTCAAATACAGCTGCAATTAGGGGTTCTGCATCTAATGCCACAATAGCGGTGATCACAAAAAGAGGGGAAATATTTACTTGATGTGAAGAATTATCGTCCAATTTCCCATACAAATGTTGACTGCTGCTAGGATGCTTGCATCTAGATTGGGGAAAATCTGCAGTCAACTAATTCACCCATCACAGTTTGGCTTCCTTAAAGGTAGATTAGTGAATGATCAAATCAGAATATTGGGTCATGCATTTGGAAAAGCTAAGTTAATTGATTCTCCAGTTGCCGCCATTGCTTGGACGGAGAGAAGTCCTTTGCTAAGGTTTCCTGGCCTTTTCTGAGAGCCACCCTTAAAAAATTTGGAATGTGAGAAAACTTCATTAAGATGGTGTTTGCACTGTATTCTAATCCAAAAGTAACAGTCAGAGTTAATGAGTGCTTATCTCATTGCTTCCCACTGAATTAACGTACAAGGCATGTTTGCCTCTTGTCTCAACTCCTGTTTGTATGGGCTTTGAACCCCTCTTGCATAGTATCACATAAACAACATTGTGGCCATCCTCTTCTCCTCCATGACACAAATGGTGGCAGCGTATGCGATTTATATATTGATATTTACTGATCAGACTTATTGATCTATTTCCCATTCACTAAAAAACAATTGCTGTCTATGCAAACGTTTCTGGCTATTCCAGTAATAGAGAGAAAACTGAGAACTTTCCTTTACAACTACACTGCTTGCCCACCTCTGTCCAAGATTTGAACCTTAAATGGCAAAACAAATCATTAAAATACCTAGGAGTCTGATTTGGATGAGTTTTGACATATACCTTAACAGTAAATGAAAACCAAACAATTGCTAAAGTTAAGGAACTCCTTACACAATGGTCCCCAAAATTCATTACTTGGTGGGATAGATTAGAAACCATTAAAATGATGGTTACCCCTATCATTGCTTTCCCACTTGGAATGCTCCCATTCACATTCCTTCACAGTTTAAAGAAATAGATAGCCTGTTAATAGATTTCTAATGGAAAAAGAAGAAACCCTGAATATATCTACGCAAACTTAGACTTGCCGAAAAGAGAAGGTGGTGTTAAATTTTCACACTACGCAGGTACTAATTAGCACTCCTAGCCTGACAAGGCTCCTAGTGGTTCAAATCACCAGATTCATACTCACTCATTTGGTTACGTACAAAAAGGAAAATATTACTGCCACTTCCTCTTTACATTTTAGTCACAACCAATATTATTAACTAACCTAATTTGGAACACTCTACAATTATTTTATATGACGCAATCGATACAATACACTTTGTTGACAAAAGACTCAGAAAGTCACTTCCAAACTCTGATATGGCATACTTGTGGTTCAGCAGACACTTACGCCTACAGAATCATGATTCTATACAGAGTGACTGAGCCACAAAAGGGATGAATGATCAAGAACCTAGATGACTAAGCAAATCCTGTTTCTTTGGCAACCCCACAGGCTAAATATAACCTTGCAAATACAGATTTCTACACCTTTCTGAAATTCAAAGTGGCAATTAGAAAACCTGTGCTGCACATCCCCCTGACTTACCACTTTTAGCCAATTTCAGTAAATTAGGACATACTGCATCCAGAGAATATGACTTTTTGGCTACACCCTGTCTACGATTGATGAAGAAAACTATACATTCTTGAAACCTAATGAACAGATCCCAGTGTAAAGCGGAGATTTCAACAAAGATCTGGCCAGATATCTGAAACTCAACCTTTAAAGGGAAGATTATACCTACTCAGTCTCAAATGAAGTTGTGGATGTTAAATAATGTATGCTGGATGCCTGAGAAACTCAGGATAAGGGGATTACACTCCTTAATAACCCCTGCTCACCCCCTTGGTAGCTTGGCACGAGCAGACAGGCTTATCTCAGAGGCAGTGTGTTAAGCATTTGTGAATATACACAGCAATACAGTGAAAATACTACAGATGGACACAGCACAGGTTTTATAAAAATAAGTATTCTTTATATAGACTTAAACTCAAGACCACAAGCGACAAAAATCCACAATACTACACTTAAGATTACTTAAAATATTATTAAAGTTGCTTAGTTCAAGTTGCTGTTAAATGCGACAAAGTTCTCAACAAAGTACCTGGATGCGTAACGCAAAGTACACGAAAGGCTCGAAAAAGGCGAGATGTGTCGGTTCCGTTAACCGGGGGAATGTTTGCGTCCTTCCTCAATGCTTGCGCAGAGTAGGGGACTCGTCGTGAGCATTAGAGGTGCGGAGGTGATGCGTAGATTCTCGGCCTGCAGGCCTGTTGCGGTCCGCAAGATGGTGTCTTGATGCGATGCGATGATCCAGTTGCGATGCGAGAAGATGGCGACCTTGATGCGGCGATGTGATGACGATGCGATGACGCCCTGGCAGCCTTGCAACGACTCTGTACTTTGGAGCCGCGACAGGCCCTGCGACACGCTTCTCCGGTGATGTGATGGTGACTCTCTCGATGGCATCACGCTTCTCCGGTGATGCAACAGCAGGTAGCTTCGATAAACACACGCTTCCAGGGAGATGCGACAAAGGCTCGCTTCTCCGGGGTTGCAATGATTTCAGCTGCGGCGGCGACACGCTTCTTCTCGATGCGTCGCCCTTCCAGCTCCCAGCGGCACGCAAGTGTCTGGAGTCTGAATTCCCAGCAAGGTAATTCAGGAGGGAGCTGGAGGTGAAGACTTTTGTCCCTGAGACTTCAGCAGGAGGCAAGCACAGTTCAAGCCCTTGGAGAATATTCTATAGATGAAAGTCCTTTACAAAGTTCCTTCTCCTTTCCCTTGGCAATGAAGCAACCACTGCAGACCAACCCAGCAAACAGCACACTGGCAGAGGGGCAGTCCAAACTCCTGCAGCTTCCTTGGTTCTTCTCCTTGGCAGAAAGGTTTCTTGTTCCAGAAGTGATCTAATTTCTTGGGATGAGGGTTCCAATATTGATACCCCAAAATCCTTTGTTCTCTGAAGGCAGAGAGGCCCCTGCCTAGTCCAAACCAGTTCCTGAGCACTTTGTTTACATGACTCTCTTCTTCCTTTCACTGTGCAGGGCAGAGACATCAGCCGCCCCACATGAGGTGGAGCAAGCACAGGGGAGGGAAGATACAGCTCTGGAGCACTCTGTTGACATCATTCCTCCTCTCCTTTCATAGTGCAGGGCAGAGACATCAGACAAGCCACAGGGGGTGGAGCCAGCATTGTAGAGGGAAGGCCCAGCCCGATTCAGGTCCCAGGTGCAACTCCTCCCTCCCATCTAGATGCAGGTCTCTCTATTCACCACTGGGCTGCCCCAGCCTGTATCCTGAATCCCCCAGCCCTGTCACTCACAAACCCAGACAAGGAATACACAACCTAGCAGAGGCAGGCCTGGACAGTTAGGCAAGAAAATACCTAGTTTCTAAAAAGTGGTATTTACAAACACAGAATATTAAAACCAGCTTTACTAAAAGATGTATTTTATTATTCTGAGTTCAGGCATACTAAATTCGAATTTCTACCATGTTCCCTGAGTCAGTTAGGATTATAAGAATGTAATCATCTAATTGCCCATTCTGGCCTATGGAGAACAGGTAGCCTTCAATAGTGAAAAACGAAAATGGCTGTAATTCACTATTAGAACATGCCACACACATCGGAGCATGTCCTACCTTGTGCTTACAATGCACCCTGCCCTTGGGCCTACCATATGGGTGTCTAATATGAAGCAAAGGGAAGGTTTGGGGACTGGTAAGTGGGTGCACTTGGCCAAGTTGACATGGCAGTGCTAGACTGCACACAGGCCTTGGAATGGCAGGCCTGAGACACACTTTACAAGCTGCTTCTGTGGGTGGCACAGCCAGTGCTGCAAGCCCACCAGCAGCATTTGATTTACAAGCCCTGGGCACACATGGTGCACTGTACTAGGGGCTGACAGATAAACCAAATAACCCAATCATGGAATAACCAATTAGTACATCAATTTAACATAGGGAGCACTTGCACTGTGGCACTGATTAGCAGGGGCACAGTGCCCAAAGCATAAATCCAGCAAATACATATCAAAACAGAGGAGGCAATCCGTCAAAAAATGGAAGGGAGACTCACGCCAATGATGTCAGGTCTAACAATACTTATCTTCAGAAACACAAACCTCTCTGATTGGTATTTTTTCCGTGCCCAGCTTTTCTCCCTTTCATCCTTACCTGAGTTTATAGCCTGTATACTCAGGAGTAGCCTTTTACCTCTTCCCCCTATATTCCAGCATGTGCCACAATTCTCTTCTTTTTCCTTCATTCCCTTCTTTTCGTCGCTACTCTCTTTCTCTATACTTTCTCTGACATCATCCCCTAATCAACTCTCTTTTATTTCCCCTTCAACTTCTTCCGGAATAGTAGTTTGGAATGCTGAGTGCACAACTGCATTTATTGTGTTGATTTCCTTGAATTATATGTATAAACAGCAAAAGAGTAATTCCAAATCAAATAAATATGCACAAAGCAGAAGAAGTAGCACTTGCTTTTAAAAAGAACCCTCACTCACCAACCTAGTTAGTGACATGCTTCATCATGAGGTTCCAACCCGAGCGGCCAAATGCCACTCGGGTGTGCTACAACGTCTGTGTACAGTGGAGCGGGTATTTTTGGGAGTGCAGAGTGACGTAGTGCAGATTAAAATTACCTTTACTAGACATTAAGATTTTTAATGTTGGAAAAGTAAGGTACGGTTGAAATGAGGAAGAGGATGTCCCGCTGGTATTAAATGACCAGTGACATTCCGATGAAAAACAGTGAAAAGTCGCCAGTCTACATGTTTCAGCCTCCAATTGTAAAGTAGCGAGGCTTTCTTCAGGACCGATACTGTCACTGTGGTATGAACACTCTAAGGTGCACCCTCTCCTGTGGTAGTAGATACCGTAAACTTACGGTTATTTTCTCTCAGGGTTGTCTGAAAGAACATACGATATTATCTGAGGAATGAGACTAATGCCTCATGGATCCTACCGAGATGGGGTCGGTCTGTAGTCACACTTACGCCAAGACTGCACTCTCGTATTTGGTACCTAGTCATTGGACTAGGTACCAAATACGGGAGTGCAGTCTTGGAGTAAGTGTGACTACAGACCAACCCCACCCGGTCCAATGACTAGATACCAAATATGAGAGTACAGTCTTGGCATAAGTGTGACTACAGACCGACCCCACCCTGGTCCAATGACTAGGTACCTAATACGAGAGTGCAGTCTTGGCGTAAGTGTGACTACAGACCAACCCCACCCCGGTCCAATGGCTAGATACCAAATACGAGAGTGCAGTCTTGGCGTAAGTGTGACCACAAACCGACCCCACCCTGGTCCAATGACTAGGTACCAAATACGAGAGTGCAGTATTGGCGTAAGTGTGACTACAGACCAACTCCACCCCGGTAGGATCCATGAGGCATTAGTCTCATTCCTCGGATAACATTGTATGCTCGTTCAGACAATGCTGAGAGAAAATAACCGTAAGTTTGCGGTATCAACTGCCACAGGAGAGGGTGCACCTTAGCATGTCCATACCACTGTGACAGTATCGGTCCTGAAGAAAGCCTCCCTAATTTACAATTAGAGGCTGAAACATGTAGACTGGCCACTTTTCACTGTTTTACATAGGGATGTCACTGGTCATTTAATACCAGTGGGACATCCTCTTCCTAATTTCAACCTTACCTTACTTTTTCAACATTAAAAATCTTTAGGTCTAGTAAAGGTAATTTTAATCTGCACTACGTCACTCTGCACCTCCAAAAAATACCGGCTCCACTGTACACAGGCGCTGTAGCACACCCGAGTGGCATTCGGCCACTCGGGTGCGAACCCCATGATGACGAATGTCACCAACTAGGTTGGTGAGTGAGGGTTCTTTTTAAAAGCAAATGCTACTTCTTCTGCTTTGTGCATATTTATCTGATTCGGAATTACTCTTTTGTTCTTTATAAATATTTATCATAAGGGGACCAGGAGTGGTTCCGTTTGAATACCCTTTCTTTCTTGGTGTTTAAGCGTCTTTGAATTATACTCAAGCCATGACTAATTGTGATACAATATTTCCTTATTTGTTGTACCTTGGATCTGAACAATGTCATGAATAATATGCTACGATATTTTGTTCTACTTTTTAATATTACCTCACGGTCTTCACGTTAGCCTCAGAAGGTGACATGATATTTGTTTAACAAGCTGTATATGCATAACCCTTTAATCTCACAGATTTTACATGATCATGGTTGTGTACAACGATGATTTATTGGGTTTCCAAAAAATGATCAAATATTTTTTTCATTGAAAAAAAAGATGTGCACTATATAAAACCCTCACTTGTGTACAGTGTAACCAACAATAACATTGCTCCACACACATCAATAATATTGGCCGTGTATACAGTGTGAATGCCAAATTGACTGCTTGTGCTTCACTCATGGCATCAACTGTCAGGGCATTGGGAATGGAGAAAAGAGCACATTCAAAATCTACTACCTTTAACAATTGTCAATGCAATGATATAATCTAGCATATTAAAAAGAAAAATGTGTTCAAGAACTAAGGTAACTTTGGTTTGCAGGCTCGGCTCTCCTTATAATGGAGTGTCCACTTCTACTGGCCTTTCACAGCATGCCATGATGGAATCCGATCACCAAATAGCATCAGCATGTACAACTGCACCTACATTATACCAGTGGTGTAAATGGGCTGGTGCAGTCTGATACTGAGTACCTGCACTTCTTTCATTTGAAAGGGAGAGAACTTGCACTTCTTTCATTTGAAAGGGAGAGAACTTACACTTCTTTCATGTGAAAGGGAGAGTACCTGCACTTCTCAGAGCTGCTGCAATACATTTAATTAAGAGAGTACCAGTACTTCGCTATTGCAAACGGGTACTCTGGATAGTGAGTACCAGCACTTCTACATTTCAAGGTGAAGAATTGCATTATACCTTCTCATTAGGCAGACCAGGCAGAGTGTCTGAACCCAACCCGAACCTGGCACACTCATTGCCAAGCCCAGCTCTTCTCACCCACCAGCTGACATGACTGCCTAACAGTCATCTCCATGTCTTTCTCTGACTACTCACCACCATGACTGAGCTGCATGTGGCCCTCTACAGCAGCCAGGCCACGTATGCCTTACGGAATGAGACAGTGAGTCTAATGCGCTACTTTTGCACCAACCCAAAGCATCTTTGCTGCTGCAGCCATGACCGCGGGGAAGCCGCCATGGCGTAGAATCACTCATAGCAGAGAGCGTTGACCTGCGCTATGTCTGACACATCTAACTGAGGCTCAGATAGCAAACTTCACAATGTGTGAGAATTGACTGCTTCAGTGTGATAACAGCTGCTTCTTATAGGAACGTGTGTTTATGTGTGATGTTGGAGTATTGATGTCTCTGGCATTAGCCTTTGGCTGGTAAATTGTTGTGCCTCAGTCAAAGTAATACTTAAATAGATAGAAAATCAAATGTAAAAGACAGACGTATATGTGGCGGCATCAGAATCTGGTGCCAAAGTGCAGTAAAATGAAGCTTTGGTTGGAGAAAAAGCAGGCTTAATCTTAACATTCGAATTTGGTTCATGGTCTGGGGGGGAGAATTAATTTAGAAAAAAAGATGTGCGTTGCTAATCATAAAGTAAACCCTCTTAAAGATTAGGATATTAGACTTTCTGATCTGCAGCTTGTCACCCATACCATAAAATTGTCATTTCACTTTATTTGTGTGATCAAAATTAGGATTTCTAAATTCATGTAGAACATCAGGTCAAAACTACAATAGATTGTGCATTCGTTTGGAGTTCACAGTTTCAACTTTTGATGTACCGTACTTGAATGCGACCTATACACCAGTAGAGAGCTGTCAAACAAAACTAAGCTGAAAAACCAAAATTTGTGTACATCGAACATATGCAGGGGCTACTACGTTTAAATAGAAATGATACCTGTACATTGGTATACCTTGCAGCAGTCTTTGATCTCGGTACTCATAGTCAGCACAAAGGGATATCATTTCCAGACTTCTGTTTTCCCACCATATGCATGCTTGCTTGTAACCCACATGCGAATGCAGGGGAGTGCTCCAACAGGTCTGACCCCAGGCAGTGTCTGGGTGAGGAAAAGACATGTATGAGTATCAGCTGCTACCTATGGCGACTCAAAATTGATGTTGTTGACTGTATGTTTCACCCTACAAACTACCAAGTAATGAGAACTTGTGCATAACCTAAAGACAAGGCCCCATACCAGGCTTGGCAGATAGCTGTACCAGCCAAGGCAGAATCAACTGAGGCCCAGCTCTGCTCTCTGAGGCCGGAACCGGTAAATGGTAGGAGCTGTAGACATACTTGATGTCAGTTGCTAAAACCTAAGGTTTCTATGACACCTGCGGCAGAGCTGTACTGTCTAATGCAACATCTTTTGAAGATGTACAACCTTTGACATAACTCTGGTATCTAAAGTCAAAGCCTGCGGTATTGCCTCACTGGGCTGATTTTGTAGTGCTTTTGTTGATGCCCGAGCTATTTTGTTTTTTTTATGGCCTTAGATATAGGCCGGCTGTCTAAAGGTCAAATCCTGTAACATGTGTAACCAAATAGATCGGTGTGCAGTCCAATCATAAGGCAAGTTAGAGCTGTTTTCTGAGTGATGGTTCAAGGCTACAATGACTGAGCCTTTGTCCTGTGAGTCTTGGGAAATATCTCTGCGGTTTTAAGGGAGGGCCTTTTAAAACATGCCTTCAAGCACATTTGTGCACTTTGATTGCAGGTTAAAACCCTCGCCCAAAGGTTTAACTATTTAATGACTTGTCTGCAGCATTACATGTGGCATCAGAATACAGTTTGTTCCATGGTTTGAATGTATGCAATTTGTGAGATAGTTCTGACGAGGTTGTCTGCACCTATACTTTGTGACTACATACTCCATCAATTGAGAGGTTTCTGGGGTGAGGAGGGTGAAAGCCCACTAAGAAGTGTACTCTCTTAACAACAGTTTCTTGGAATTGTGCTCATTGTTTCACTTGGTTTTCTGCTGGGACTTAGACTTTCCCATAGCCTGTTCACAGGCCAGTGGTGTACACGCATGGACAGTGATTTACCCAAATTCTAAGGATATTAGAAGTGTCATTAAGCACAGTTTGACCTATGAAGACCTCATCATTCTCACCCCTCCTCGACATCCCCTCCTATTTGCAGCTAACGGGCTTGGAGGTGAGGGTGCGCATGGGGTAACCCTAAAATCTTAGACCTCAAAACTCACCCCACTAGCACACCCACTGGTGGTGGATTGGGAATGGTATTAAGCCTCTGTTTCAATAAGTAAGTTTCTAGGGTGGAATTATAAAATTATAAAAGGATTATCACAAATGTCAAAAGGTAGAATACATACATTGTAAAGTCCAAATCCATAAAGTCATTGCTATGAGGCTCTTAGCGATAGGACAATAGGGATTAATAAGCAAAATCCAAAATATTTGCAGTCCTGAATGAGCAGAAAATCAGTAAGAAATCGGACAGCATCCCTAGACCAACAGAAAGTTAACTGGCTCACCCCCAAATTTGAAGGTTTGTATAGGAAGTGCAGATTTATCATGCTGTGAGGAAAAGAATTACAATTCCAGCAAATCAGTACATTGAATTGTAGAGCCTCATTCAATCTTGCCACATAACCAATATCCCACTGCATGAATAATAATTCAGCCCCCTCTATACTAATCTCATCCGGAGAGGTCAGAACAAACTAGTTACAAAACAAGAGTGAACTATTGTGAATGAATGAAAAACTGTGAGCAGGATGAAGAAACCTCTAAATATTTAACATTACTGAGCGCCTTCTGGAGAGTCTTCTTCGCGAACACCATAATTTGGAAATAAATATGACTTGCTTGAAAATGTGTAACAGAAATGATAAAAAGTGTATCTGCATTTATATATCGCTTTCTACCCCAGACAAGGTTTTAAGCACTTTTTTGGTGAGTAACATGCTACTCCAGAACCCATAAAGGATTAGTGGGGAATTAGTATAGTGAGATATGAAAGTAATTTGAAGTGGCGGATATTAGTAAGTTATTTGGATTGAGAAGGATAGCGGAGATAGACGAGGGAAAAAGGTTTGCATTTATATAGTGCTTGTTACCCCTGATGGTGTGTTGAGCACATTTTATTTGGCGAGTAGCATGATACTTTGGAACCCATAAAGGATGTGACACAATAAAACATTATTTTTTAACACAATGGCATGAAGGCCTGAGTGGTCAAGTCAGCATAAGCTAAGAAAAGGCACTTTAAGAAATCAAATCACAATTCTTTCAAAGGCAATAGCATCATAGTAGATTACTGTTCTACACAATATTAGAATTGCACAATTGTATTATTGTGCAAAAACTATAAGGGCAAGAAGTGGGAAAATACAAACACAAACATGGCTCTTTGTGCCCTACTTAGGGTGTGATCCTGTTGCTCCATCTATGGTCCTTGAGACCAGGGGTTTCACGGATTTTCCTAGAGGTAGCAAAGGGCAAGCCCAAAAGTGTCAGCTGCAACCCCAGTCAGACCTTATTGATGTCAAAGTTCATAAAGACCAGTCTGTTTTAATCTTGGTCTTCTAAATGGCAGTAAGTACTTTGTGTCATGTGCCCTAATATGAGTGTATAGGCATCCTCATAGAGCTTCTGTTTTTAATAGGTTCACCGTCTCAAGCATTATTTTCAATTTGTACTTTGTGTTACACAGAGGTGATGTTTTGGTGCCGTCCATCTTCAACCATCACTCTGCTTCTGAACTTGTATGGGACAGTACTAAGACCCTCAACTCGATAGTTTCAGAACTGGGAGAGAGAGAGGAGTCCAGATGTATATGCCCTCACCAAGTGACTTTCAATAGAGATTGTTATTTTCTGCTCTTGTAGCTGCTTTCTTGCAATAGAATAATGATTCCCTGTTTGTATGAATGGCTTCATCAGTTCCCGATGGGGGATCATGCTACACTGCACCATCACTCAAGAGACTCTGCATAGTATGATGCTGAATAAGCAAGATATACTGCCAGGGACTTGTCAAACAAACAACTGCCTAACTCTTAACCACTTGGCTGCTAAGGCATGTTCCATGATTTACACTAAATTTCCATTGAAATCAATTAATAACAGATTCAACTCTGCAAAGATTTAAGATGTGCAGTTGGTAACCATTTAGTATGTTAATGCTGCATTGCAAGACAGCAGGGCCCGACGCAATGTTTGACCTGCGGCTAGTTTATGATAGGGACAGCCTCAAACATGATCAACCCTCACTGTGCTGCTACACAGGTGTGGTTAGAGCAAGCTGCCTTGTGTCCTAAACAAGTTTCATTTTACAATGCAGAAAGGTCCGTTCTCTTGCAGTTCATCGACCAAGAAGGTTGCAAATTCAGAACCAAAACAATAGCAGTAACATGCAGGCACCAGCCTCCAGAAAATGCATCCCTCAGTAGAAGCTCTTATGAATTCCTTAGTAAAATGAGATCAGCATAGGGAACAGACTTGAGGAAGGACATGGATATAGTGAGCAATCAGCAGGCTCAATGAAAGGTCCTGAGCACCATCCACAAAGCAAACTGGGCAAAGGCTCCACTTACCTGCAGAACACTACACTTCTATACGTACTGACCAGATTCTGCTTTCACTGCCAGCCAACTGGAGGAAACTACATTATTTCAGCTCTTAGATGGGGTCAAAAGTGTTCCTGAGTCACCCATCTCCTTGCACTCAAGTAATGCTTTGTGTGTGAGGAGAAAGACTAACTCAGGAGTGCCCTTAACTACACCTAATAGCTGAGCTCACCCATATGGACTACTGCAACTCCCTGTTTCTGGGAGCACCACAATAGATCTTGCAGGGGGTGCAGAGAGTCCAGGCTACAGCAGCAAAATTGGCGCTAAGTAGACAGCGCAGGTCTTCTACGGCGATGGCCTTGAGGGATCTTCACTGGTTGCCGATTAAGGAAAGAGTCTGCTTTAAATCTCTCTGTATTGTGTTTAGAGCATTACATGGATGGGGCCCAGTACCCATGCAGGAAAAATGTACTTGGCATAAGCCCAAGAGGCAGCTCCGCTCCTCTAGCGCAAATCTGATTGTGACTACCAGATTTAAGAGGTCCAGGTAGGGAGGAAGAGATTTTGGTGTTGTGGCCGCACGCCTGTGGAATGAGCTGCCTCAGAACATCAGACAGGCTGAGTCTCTGCCATGCTTTAGGAAAAGTCAGAAAACCTGGCTGTTCCCAAAGGCTGAACATATTGCTTCCCATTAATAAACTGGTCAATGTTTGTGGGGGTCTTTTTTTAAGTCTCAACGCCAGGATACCCGTAGGGTGACAGTTTGCGCTATATAAATCCTCAATACATACATACATATGATGATCAGAAAAGCCTTGAAACTGAACATTACCTAAAACTGTCTTGGAACAAGGGTCATTCTGAAGAACACTAGACGTGGTTTCTCACCCCCAAAACATTGAACACCTACATCCAACAATCAAGCTCCTAGAGCATGGTGCTTTGAAATCGCCAAAAGGTAACAGTACAGAACATACTGAACTCATCAATAAATAAACAATAATATGAATTCCTTTGTGTAAATATAGACATGACTCTATAGGTGGACACATCCTAGTCTGGCAAGGGTGGATGATTCATTGTACACAATGAGGCCTATGCACTACAAACAGTAAAAGCTTAACATGGCGAAATTGAGAAATTTATATCTTCAGTAAGTTTACAGTGAAAGATTCATCAATACACTACAACTTACTACCATCATTAAGGGGCCAAAGGTCAAGGAAAAGGATAGCATTTTCTCTTACCTTTCACCAACAAGAAAAAGCAATAATTCCTCTCATGCCACTTCGTGTCCAGTAGTAGAAAGCGGTGTTGTCTGCACTGTTGTTACACTCACGTCATGTGGTTACCTTGGCCAGTATGTGTTAAGAAGAAAACAGTACACTTACGGCACAGGCATGTTGTGCATTGCTTGACTCCGTACTTGATTCACTGTTCGATGCGTAGGCATTTCCCCAGTTCTGGCCATTTGAAGGAGTGCTCTGCCACTCACAAAGACTATCGGCAGAGGAGAGCGGCTACGGAAGTGCAGAGATTTGCCTCAGAGGACCGATGTCAACTTGGGATTCTTCCTATGCTTAGTCAACATGATGTATTGAAGAAAAGAGCTTGTCCAAGCATTATAAATGTCCCTTTCTAGGATCATGATCTATCCAGAGATGACTTCCTGGAGTTTCTAAATCAAGATGGTGTTAATTCTTTCCCTGTTATGTCAGTTACTGCTTGAACCACATATAAAGAGACATTGAGGAGTGTTGAATGCATTGCAACATATTTGTTCATGTGTTTATCACATTCCTCGGTCACTTTGACTTATTGTAACAACAGACTTTGGCTCCTTCCAAACGGATTTCCTTTGTATTTCTTTTTGAAGACCCTTCTGACCGTCTGATGTCAGGGAGGGTTTTGTTCTTCCTTGTCTGCTTCAGCATAAATCATCATCTTCAATCAATAACTACAAGATTGTCAGGGCGATGTTTACCCATTGTCACCTTTTTCATTCTAACTGGGACCTTCCTAAGGATACACTCAACACCTTGCACGTGTACAATTTAAAGCAGGTCGGCACTGTGTCTACTGGGAGGAAAGGCCCTTTCTCAAGCAATATAGATGGAAGCTTGACAGATCTACAATGCTTTTTCCTTGACAGCCATATATAGCAATATATAAATAAGGCCTTTTACAAAATGGAAGACATTAGTATCAAAATTCCTGTCATAGATGTTAAAACGTATGATAAAAAGAAAGCGTTGTTTTTGTTGGAGAAATTAGGCTACAGCCAAAACAATAATTCAAAGTACAAGGACAAAAGCTCCAAATATACAGTATGGCTATCCCATACCTGGCATTTTTCCGTTTGACTGGCAAATTCCCCTCTATATTCCTTTTTTTACAGTAGATTGTGGGCCCCTAATTCCTAGGTACCCCTCACACTACAGATACATTTTGCTCAGGGTCATTCTTGGTAACAGGAGCCCCAAAGGGTTATATTTTTTGAAGTAATGTTTGTGAACATTATTTGCAGTCACTTCTGGTATAATCCTGAACATCAGAATGAGTGATTTAAGTAAAAGCTTGTTGGTGCATTCACTTTTTAGGGTTAGTTGCAACGGTTTATGAACATTCATCTATAAAAAAAATGTCACTTGCAAGATGAGGATGACAAACTGATTTCCTTCTTCTTCCTGATGTTTTTGTTTCTTTGTATATCTGGCGGGAACCTATATATTTGTATGCCAAAGCAGCCTCTAAAATGTCTACTTTGGACTCCGCACATTGCCCGAGAGTGCCTATGGGTCGATTACCTTCCCAGGCTCTGCCAGAGGATGGGGAAAGAGTCTCACAGCCTGAGTAGCAGGACATGTGAACTGGAAGAATTCCTTGGACACTGAAAGGCAGTGGGCACCTGCCCAAGTGCCTGGCTATGGAAATGTAAGCTGGAGCTGCCAGGAAGCTTACTGGACATCTTTTGATGAACTAACCTTGAATCCTCTGCTGGAGCTCTGCTGGACTGTCCTGCAGGACTCTCCTGTGGTAGCTACTGCCCTGCCTCCATGGAGACCCCAGCCAGCTCAAGAAGACCAGAAAAGAAAGCCAACACATGGCATTCTGCTCTTCCGTTCACCTTGAGGTTGGAGCTGATGTGCTGGAAATTCCACCTCAACAACAACTGATGTTCACACATATCAATTGAGATCTTCTGACCGCTTACCAGAGACTGGATGAAAACTCCACTGCTACAGGTGCTTGTGAGATGGGTGCTGATGGGGGAGCACAGCCCTCCCTCCATAAAACTGGTGGGTTCTGGGCTCCAAGTGTGCTTGGAGCCTTGTGTGCGTCTTGGCTCCCAGGTGTTGAAGTGCTTCCTCAGTGTCCATAAGGACAACACGCAAAATTCTGTAACTGTCTAAGGGCCTGATCTAGACTTCAGCGTACAGGTCACTCCGTCACAACGGTGACGGATATCCCGTCCGCCAAAACAAAAATCCCATAATATCCAATGGGATTTATATTTTGGTGCACGGGATAGGCGTCACCGCTGTGACGTAGTAACCTGTCCAGCGAAATCCAAACCAGGCCCTAACTCTTTTTCATTGCAGGTGCCCTTGACACTGTAAATACTATGATGTTGTTCTTGTTCTGTGTTGTTTAAGTATTTGTGAACCTTTTGGCACACAAACCTTTTTTTTTAAGTTCAAGAAAAATTTTATTTGATATAAAAAAGGAAAACAAGGTGTCAATACAAAATACAAAAAGAGTATAAAATGCTGAAAACATTGGTAGGAGATGAGAACAATATAGTTATAAACAATAATAAGAAGAAAATCTGGGCAATAGAGCTAAAGAAAGGAGAAAACATTGTTTATACAAATATGAATGTACAACGAAGGAGCATAAGAATGGTAAAACAAAGAAAAGAAGGAATGTAAGGAGCATTTTAAGGGGGTTTGGAGACTTCTTGCTGCGAGGGCAACGGGTGACACAAGCGTTTAGCACAAACATCGAGATAAAGCATGACAGGAAGCCATAAGTCCATGCGTTTCGCGGCCATATGAGCTGGAAAAACAAAAGCAGTGTCTAGTCTGTGGTTGTGGCAGACGTTATACCACCACGCTTTAAAGGAGATATTAGAAACGTTCTTCCAATTGGCTGTAATCTGTTGAAATGCAACAGCTAACAATAAATCAATAATCTGAAGGTTCAATTCAACATCATCCCAACAAGGGGAAAGACTCCTAGAAAAATGTTAGTGTAAGAAAAAGGAATACAAGTGTGAAAAATTACATTGATTTGAGCCCATACCTGCAACCAAAAGTCATGAACAGATTTACAGAGGAACAGCATATGAAACAGAGTCGCTTGTGGGGAAGAGCAAGACCAGCATATGTGGGGAGTGTCTGGAAAGCGCTTGTGGAGGTCAAAGGGGGTAAAAAGTAGCCTATTGTAAATGAAGAACAAGGTCTGTGTCAAGGTCGCCGCTCTTGAGGATTTGCGGATCTTAATCCATATCTTGTCCCATAAAGAAACTGACCAGGATGTGGTGAGATCGTGTTCCCAACACTCCTCCACTTTAGACTTGGGTCTAATGGAGTTAATGGTATGAAGATGCTTGTAAATGGAGGAAGCTTTGGGAGTGGTGCGTAAAATGGAATGGAGTAATAAGGTAGGGGTTGGGGAGACAGGAGAGGAGTGTGTCTGAGAAAGGCGAGTGTAAGTTGTCAGTACTGCGTCCTTAAGCAAGAGATAATTACGGGAGAAAGAAGTAGGTAGATCATAAAGGCAGCGAAGAGTAGTAAAGGATATGAAAGAAGATTGTGAAAATAGTTGGGAAATGCATATCAGCCCCCTTCGGCGCCATGCCTTCCAATAGAAGGGCTTGTTACGGATGAGGAGGGAGGTATTATGCCAAATAGTAGAGGACAGGAAATCAGCAACAGTCGAAGGAGAAGCGGGAGAGGAAGATAAGAGCAATTTAGTAGTAAATTTATGAATGGGGTTAGGAGTAGAAGAGGGTCTACGTGAGAAAGAAAGATACTCATCAAAAGAAAAGGGAGAAAGAAGGAGGCGTTCAAATTTAGCCCATAAAGGGCAGGGAGAAATGGGGTCCTGTAACCAAAAGGAAGCTTGTCGTAACAAAAACGCTTTATGGTAAACTGGGAAATCTGGAAAATTGACCCCGCCTTCTGATTTGGGGCGAATTAGCCGAGCAAGGGACATTCTAGATTTTTTTGTTGTTCCAAAGAAAAGACAATAAACTTGAGTTCATCTTTTTGAAAAATTTAGAAGGAATGGACACTGGAATGTTAGAAATAGTATAGAGGACTATAGGAGATAACATCATTTTAATAGTGTCGAGACGACCCCACCAGGATAAATAAAGAGGGTGCCATCTGGACGTTAAGTCCAACAATTTTTGAGTACATTTAGTTAAACAAAGGGAAACCGTGTCTGAGATTGAAGGGGTAACATGCAAACCAAGATATTTAATATGTGAGGAACTCCAGGTAAAATTGGAGGCACTAAAATCGGGTTTAAATGTGAATTTCGTCATGGGTAGGATCTCACACTTGTCATTATTGAGTTTGTAACCAGATATTCGGGAATAATCTCTTACTTCAGCAAGAAAGGCAGGAATAGATTCAGTGGGGTTGGAGATGAAAAGCAGGATATCATCCGCATAAGCGGCCAGCTTAACTTGGGAGTCTGATATGTGAAATCCGTGAATGTCAGGATTTTGACGGAGTTTAGATAAAAAGGGTTCTAATGCCAAATTAAAGAGAAATGGAGATAGGGGACAACCTTGACGAACACCTCTCCCCAAATTAAAAAAGGAAGAAACTTGGCCATTAACACAAACCGCTGCACGGGGATTAGAATATAGTAAAGAAATCAAAGAAGTAAATTTGGAACCAAAACCAAACCATTTAAGGGTATGAAAAAGATAAATCCATTTTACCCTTTCAAATGCTTTCTCAGCATCTAGGGCAATCGCTGCGAGGGAGTGGGGTAAGTGATGAGATTTGGATAAAACATTAAATAAAAGTCTGCTGTTGTCAGTGATAAATCGACCCTTGACGAAACCTGATTGTTCTTCACCCAGAAGGTCTGGGAGAAGAAGGTCAAGACGAGCTGCAAGAGATTTAGCAAATATTTTATAGTCAATATTGACCAAAGAGATTGGTCTATAATTTTTGCAATATTGAGCGTCTTTCCCTTCCTTAGGTATCAGACAGATGTGTGCGTCAGAGAACGAACCTGAGGAGGCACCTAAAGCTAAAAATGTATCTATGAGGGAATGTAGTTTTGGGATGAGAAGCTTCGAAAAATGAAGAAAGAATTCAACGGTGAAGCCATCCGGTCCAGGGGCTTTATCTTTTTTGAGATTTTGGAGTGCTGCGAGTAAATCTTGTTGAGAGATATCGAGCTCTAAGTGAGAAGGATCAAGAGGGAAGTGGGCAGGTTTGTGTATATTGGAGAAAAAGCGGTCTAGGGACTGAGATGAGGGTTGGGTTTCGGAAGAGTACAAGGTTTTATAAAAGGCAGAGAATTCAGTGAGAATGTCCGTATCTTTATGTTTAAGAACAGAGTGTGTATCATAGATGGATTCAATATTCAATTTGTTATGTTTGACTTTCAAATAGTTAGCTAAAACTTTCCCAGCTTTATTTTTGCCTCCATAAAACTTTGCACTTGATTTCAGTAAATATAGGGAAGCATCTTCTGTAGACTTTTTGTTTAATTTCATTTTGGCATTAACCAGGGCTGTTAAACTGTCTTGCGAGTGAGAGGTGAAATAAGAGTGCTCCAATTTCTTAATATCAAGGAGAAGATCTGCCGTAAATTTGCGAGCATTTTTCCGTTTCTTTGCCACATATCCAATTATAAAATCTTACGCCACAGCTTTGAAAGCATCCCAAATAGTATGCTTGGGGATAGAAGGAGTGTCATTGAACAAAAAATACTCATCCGAAAATTCAGTAAAAGAGGTAGTAAACTTGGGATCCAAGAGAAGGGTATTATTGAAGCGCCAATGCTTGGGTCCGACCGGTTTGGGAAGGATGTCAAGTTGAACTAAAGCAAGGGCGTGATCCGAGAGTAAAATCGGGCCAATTTCGGCATGAGTAAGAGTCTGGGCAATGTTATGGGTGACAAAAATATAATCAATCCGGGATTGGGAGTGGTGGCATGGAGAATAAAAAGTAAATTCCTGTGCCTCCGGATTACATAAGCACCAGGCGTCAATGAGCTTATGTTGGGAAATGGCTTGGGAGAAAAGTTTATGGGACTTGTTTGGAACATAGTGGGCTTTAGAGTTCCTATCAAGGAAGGGATCAAGGGGCTGATTACAATCCCCCGCTAAGATGAAGTTATGATCAATAAATCTGGTGATATGATGGGAGAACGTATGCCAAAAAGTGGGATCCCCACCAGTGGGGGAGTAAACATTAAGAAAGGAAATTGGAACACCCTTAAGAGACAGTTTAACATATGTCCAACGGCCTTCAGCATCTGACTCCTGGGCAAGCAAGCAGTGGGATAAGGTTTTGTGACATAAAATATCCACTCCTTTACGCTTACCATCTCCTTGGGAATAATAAGCTTCGCCCACCCAACCTCTTTTGAGTTTAGCAGATTCTATATCAGACAAATGAGTTTCTTGTAAAAATGCAACATCAACATTTAAACGAGCTAGGTGGGACAAAATTCTCTGTCTTTTGATAGGAGAATTAATGCCCTTAACATTCCATGTAACTATTTTTATTGACATAATATAAAAGATAGATTAAGATAAGCAAAAAAAGGAAAGTCAAAAAAAGAGCCCAGAAAAGAAAACAAGCAAGAGGGAGAAAAATGGGCTAGAGAAAAAAAGACAATGAATATGGCAAAAGAGAGAAAAATAGAAAAAAGTAATTGCGAGTGAGATAACGAGAGACGTAGCGAAGGTATAAGAGAAATAAAAGAGAGGTGCTCTAAAAGAAAAAAGATCAAAGCCCAGAGTAAGCGTAAACTAGTGAATAAAAGATCATAGAAAAAGAGAGAAGGGACAGAGGAGGGGAATGAATATGAGCAGAGAGAAAAAGTGTAGGTCAAAGAGACGATAAAAAGATTCATCCGAATAGATAGACAAAGGAAAAAAATGCAAGTGACAGGTAAGGAGACATAAAGAAAGAAAGAACAGAAAGATTGATGAAAGTAAGGAAAAGGGGACACCTTTGAACAAAATTGAAATTGGGAAAGAAGCAAGAATAGGGAGAAAAAGGAGAAGGCAAACATTAAAGGGAGGAAGGAGAACGTACTTACGAGGGGTGGAACCGGGGGAAGATAATCAAGAAGGAGAACAGACGAGAAACTGAGGGGGGTAGAGCCAACTGGAGAAGGCAAGACATCCAGTGTGAGCGGACCGTCAGGCCGGGGGGAACATCGCGCAACGGGATGAAGATTCTGTAAAAACATGAGAAAAGAAAACCATCAAGAGACGAAACAGCGAAAATATAGTACCAAACAATGATGAAAAACGTATGAACAGATTATATAAATATAAAGGAACAATAAACAAGGGAATCCATAGAAGGATAAAAACTAGTATGACAGGCATGACAAAATCAACATGAACTGAGTGAGCCAAATAAGGAGCAATAGCAACTCAGGAAAGTAATGGAGGAAAAGCAGATGAGGAGCTGGAGGAGTCCATGTCAGCTGTTTGACAAGAATTTAGAAAGCTCCGAAGGCGAACAGGATCATCATAGGTCGTCGTCTTGTTGTTATGAGTGACTCTGAAGAGGCAAGGATGAAAAAGGCCATATCTGGCGCCAATGGAACGAAGCTCTGGTCTCATTCCAAGAAAGCTTTGCGGCGGTTGGCTGTGGCTCTTGCATAAACCTGCGCAAAGAACAAGGCAGATCCTGACCATGTGAGGCGAGGAGAAGCCCTAGCTGCTGAGAGGACTTTAAGAAGGTCAGTATATTCCAGGAAATACATGATGACGCCCCTGGGTCTTGAAGAGGCGGAAGTAGGTGAAGAGGCGCGACCAAGCCTATGTGCCCGCTGGATGTTAAGCACAGTACCTTCTGGTAAGTGAAGGAGCTTAGGAAGGAAGGATTTGAAGAAAGCAATAGGGTCACTCCCCTCACAATTCTCCGCCAGGCCGTAAATGCGCAGGTTATTGCGCCGATTGCGGTTTTCAAGCTCCTCAACCTGCTTCTGGAGAGAGGAAATCTGCGACTGCATATGCGTGACCTTGGAGGATGACTCCTGGAGAGAAGAAACACTGCGCTCCACCGTCGTAACTCTTGCATCCATCTGCGACCAGTTATCAGTTAAAACCTGTAACTTGGTATTGGTTTCTTCCATAAAGCTCCTCCAGCAACAACTCCATGGATACAGCTGAGGAGGAGCCCGATGGTGATGGAGGATCCTTTTTGAGTCGTTTCGTTGTGACCTTCCCTGAGGGTTGTACAGGATGTTCTGCACTGGACTGCAACATGTGGTCAACAGACGCCTGAGAGGCTTCCAAATGAGCCAGTGCAGAAAACACTTTTGAGTTTTTAATGAAGATGCGTCGTGGAGTCTTAGGAGCACGACCTGCTGCACCCCTATCCATAAGATGATTAACACCTCCGAAGAAAGAGGCTAGCACCTGGGACGCTCCGTTCGTGTGAACATCAACAGGTGGGCGAAAGGACAGCGGAGTCTGCAGGAGCACGCAGAAGTAATGTTAGAATATCCAAAGAAAAAACACCTTAGAATGACATAATAGTGTCAAATAGCTATACAAGGACGCAAGGATATGTCCAGCTGGTCGAGCTATAAAGCCCTCATGTAGGGATGCAGAGTACAAAATGGCCGCTGAGATGAGGAATATCAAATTAGCAAACAACAGAAAAAGAAATATCCATTGGAAAAAAAGAAAAAGTCACAATAGCATATTCAATGCAGGCATCATATAAGGAACATTTGGCCAACCTTATAGAAGCAAGAGGAAAGCATGTCCGTTCGTTCGTTGTTAGGGGAAGAGGAGCGCCGCTCCGTAGACGCGCCTTATATCAACAAATGGCGGCCGTGGCCGTCATGACGCCGCGAGTAAAGAAGATGCAGCGAAAACCCAGGAAACGATCGTTCAGGGCAGGAAAACCGTTCCTGAAGCATTCCTGGACCCTTCCGGAGATAAGTGCTGGTGTCTCTGAAGAAAAAGGAGTCAGTTGACCGCTAGTTCGCCCGGGCGTCCGCGGAACGCTCACATGAACGCTTCCGTCTCCGCCGGGCGCTAAGCCACGCCCCTGGCACACGAACCTTAACCAATACAAAGAGATGCAAAGCAGTGCATTTTTGCTAGAAGACTGCAGTCTACAGTGTTCATTTTAAGCTTGGTGAGCACAAGCCAGTTGTGAACCATATGTTACCTTACCTGTACTGCAATGCATTGGTCCTGTGCCATTGGAGAGCATTGGCACTGCATGAATATTGAAGCATTGCAAACCTTATATGAAGAAGTCAGCCCGGGGTCATGGTTTCATCAATGTATTGAGTATTGTCGGATTTAACTGAGTTCCGATTTCTCCATGTTTTCATTGAAGAGACTGTCATTTCAGTATATCATTTCTATTATATTTGTGTATTGTGCTTCTATTTTTGGGTTACCATTTATTCTTTAAGATATATTCAATATATATGGGATGTTTTTAAAAGTATTGTGTACAACCCAACCGTGGCTTGGCATTCAGGCTGTGTTGTATTGCACTGTACTTAGAACAAAGCCGTGGCTGCTTGCTGTCACCTATGCAGAGGAACAAAGAGTGTCAGGTGAGGCCCACTCTCTATTGTAAATTTAGGGGCAGATTTACAAGCCCCTTGCGCCTCCTTGTGCCACCATTGCATCACTTTTTTAACGCACCGCGGCACAAACAATGCGGTAAATCTACAACGTGACGCATCTAGGGAGATGTGTCAGTTCCTTGCAAATCTGCCCCATAGTATCTTGGACACTGTTTACCAGGGACTCACCGCTTCTCCCTTTAAGTGAGTTTAGTGGCCCCAGTGACAGCATGCGTGATGATGGGAAAAAACAGGTTTCCTTCAGAACAAAGAAAGCTCGTCTCTAACACCAGCAGCATGCCAACACTCCCGTGGTGCTGAGCCTGCAAACTCGGGTTACACTTGTGGTGCAGGCATACGTGGCTTTTAAATTAAGATTGTGACTTGCCAGTGGCATGATCTCAAGTTAAAGGAGACCCAGACTGGAGAGATGTACGCCTGCTCAGCTGAGATGTCCTCGAGCAGCTGCACGTGGTGCCTCAGAATGCGCATTGCATAAAAAAATATGAAAAGAATCCGCGTGGGACTTTATAACTGTCGGACAGATTATCCGCGTTATTGGCTTGGAAAGGATCAATAAGCTAGTCTCTTTCACTGAGGCAGTGCTTTACTTCTGTGAGACATCTATTGATTCCTGATGGAGCCCCCGTCACCTGCAGGGCGCGGTCCTCGCGCACACCTGAGCCGCGCTTCTCTGCCTATCACTAGGGTAGAGTCGGTAGCGCCTGGGATTCCTCTTCCCAGGGGAAATTACTTGGCGCTAACTCTACCCGCACCGCGGGGCGAGGGCGATGCCACGCGCTTGAGTGGCAGGCGGGACAATTAGATGTAGGCAGCTGACAGTGAGTGAGTGGGAAATCCACTCTCCAGCTGACAGTCGGGAGCAGATGAGAGACAGACGCACACCTCAGGAGAGACCCCGCCACACTGAGGATGCGATTAAAAAAGACCGAGCAATATTCTTTCGCATTGAAGAGTCTTCTTCTCTGTAAGGCAGCGGCCACATCTTCATACAGGCGCTATCTGAATCCAGAATCCCAGAAAGGTACGGTTTATGCACGGCAATGTCGTGCACGCATAGGTGCGTTGAAACTGCAGGTCAGGATGGACAGACCTAGTATTCGATTTATACCGTGCGACACCTTGGATTTTAAAGCACAGTGAAGTGTCGGTGAATTAGTGAACCAAGCACTTTATGGGCCATATGTACTAAAGCAATTTCTCATAGACATAGAATGGGTAAAAGCCCTATGATGCATCCTATCCTATGTAACACGTGAAAAACTGCGTGCCAAGCAACAGTTGCCACTGTGCGTGCATTTTCTTTTAGACGAGAAGACATCTGTTTTAAAATGGTCCATTGCTCAAGAAAACTCACTCCTAAAGCAGAGGACACTCATAAGGCTCCCAGGATGAGCATCGGGGGAGCCTTATGAGACAATTAATCGTCAGTGTATTGTGTTTTACGATTTCATCATCTTGGCAATGAAAATCAGTTTACAGAGAGAGTGCTCTATCCGGCAGGCTGGGGTCTGCACGGGGTAATGGGTGCACGGAGGAAGAGAGGTTTCTAGTGCTCGCAGCCATAACAACAGCCTCACACCTTCACCTCCGCAATTACCACCAGCAGATGGAACCCGGCTAGGGAAGAACAATGATCATGCTCTTGATGTGGGCAAATCAGCAGTGCAGCAGACAACGTCACACTTTTCACCAACCCCACTTGCCTCGTGTGATGACCAGTGGTGCTGGAACAGTTCTCAGAGTAGGTGCTGGTCTTCCGTGCTACCGCCCCAAAGCCGTGAAGGTTGTGATTAATCGAAGCGCTACGTAAAGAGCGAGCATCGAAGATAAGCCAAAGCCTGCAGCAGACTAGTCTGGGAGATTAGAAGTGCTCAGCGGTGCATTTTAGAGCACATTTTGACAATATAGTGCTCAAGCAAGGTGTGGCACGGCACAGTGATTTATAAAGAGCACATACCATTACCTTCTCACCAGCCCTCCCCATGCCACTCCAAACCACATGAGCATAGCTCCTCCCACCAGAAACAAAAAAAAAGAAGTGGGTGGACGCTGTCACCGGAAGTGACGTCGCGACAGGAAGTGACGTCACGAAAGGTGCAGAGCTCCTTGTCCCAGAGAGGCCAAAGAGTGAAGTCCAGCTGTTTGGCAGGGGGGGGGGGCGTCCCCCTGGTAAAATAAGTGGGGGGACACCGTCCACCCGGGTGGTACCTCAGCTCGAGCCCTGCCTACCCCCGCACAGAAGACCTCCGAGGAGGAGCCTCAATGCTACGACCTTGGCAAAGCCACGCCCATACACCTCTGCTCCATCCCCGGGTTTTAGAGCAGGGAATACACCTGGAAGAGGTGAAGCCGCAGCAGGGCCGCCACTACCCCATAGCAGGTAGCCCTGCACCTTAAACCCAAGTCCTGCTACAGCAGGGACTTATAAACGCACCCAGGCAGGTACGCGGGGAAAAAAAACAACGGCCGCTAATGCATACCACCGCACACTTTAGCGATGTGAGGCGGCAAGCGCCCCCAGGAAGTGCCATGCCCGGAACCGCATCCAGCAGAAAAAAACAACAGGATGTGAAGAGGGGGGTCAAGGGTTATATGCCACAGGATGTGGGAGTGGCCTGTAGGGAAGGGATGGGCTTAGAGTTTGCTTGGAAGCTTCAGGTGGGAGGAGCTATTCTCACGTGGTTTGGATTGGGACGGGGAGGGCTACGACTCGGAGTAATGAATATTACCGGTAAGTAACCGGACATGTACTCTCCCTCAACTCAGTACTGTTGGGGAATAGCAGTTGAGGACCAATTATCCGAAGAGTAGTTCTTCCATTGAATGTGCCTGCTGGAACAGCAACCAATATCCCAAACAGAAGGAAAGGCCAACAAACACCCAGAATGAGAAAAATAAAACAACAACGGAGTGGAGCCATATGGAATGACATTAATCCCAAATTTAAAGGAGCATTATGATGCCTTGAGATAGATATGTAGGGAAAACCCATAGAAGAAGTAACTGTTCCTCTCACATTACCCTTCTGATTTAGTGTTCCATCATGAAAAGGAGGCATTGTGTGTGGTAACGCAGTTACCCAGTTTTAGTGCACAGTTATATTTTATATTTGTGCATTCAGCCTCTACATTTTTCTGGTGGAAATGTAACAGCTTTTGCTTGCTTTGATGCAGTTGTATCGCGTACAGTAAAACGAAATCACAAAATCGAGCTTTCCTCTAAACCTATAGCATACGAAAACAGTAATACCTGCTGAAATTGGCATTTTGCACGCTTTTATGTTTGTGCTGCCGATAAGCAGATGTCAATATGTACTATAAAGTGCATTTAAGCCAATAATAAACAGTACTCAACGATTATTTGTTGTTTGCTATTGCTGATTTTTAAACTAAATACGCTAAAAATCTACACAATATTTGTCACATGGGGTAAAATAAATGTAATTGCTTGTCTACAGTATATCAAATTTATACTTATCATATTGTTGTTACCTTTTTAAATAAGCAAAGTAAGCAAATATTTTATGTACATGTAATTAGAAAAACATTTCCATAATAACCGTCTCATTTTACACTCACTTGTACCAAGACAAAACCATTGCTGGGCTAAAGTTTTAAATGCACTGACTTTTCAGTCCATTAAGTGAAAGGCATTGTATTGCATTGTGATTGCATTTATATAGCACTTACTACCCCTGACGAGGCATCAAAGCGCTTTTTGGATTGAGAATGGTAACGGAGGGATTGAAGAGGGAAAATTATTTGCATTTAAACAGCGCTTGTTACCCCTGATGGGGTGTTGAAGCGCTTTTTTGGCGAGTAGCACGCTACTCCGGAACCCATAAAGGATTAGTGTTGAATTAGTACAGTGAAATATGAAAGTAATTTGAGTAGTGGATCAGTTTGTCGGTTATTTGGGATTAGAAGAGGGAAAAAGGTTTGCATTTATATAGCCCCTGTTACCCCTGATGGGGTGTTGAAGCACTTTTTTGGTGAGTAGCACGCTACTCCAGAACCCATAAAGTATTAGTGGTGAATTAGTATAGTGAAATATGAAAGTAATTTGAGTGGTGGGTATTAGTTATTTGGATTGAGAAAAATAGCCGACGGATAAAAGAGGGAAAAAAGGATTGCATTCATATAGCGCTTGTTACCCCTGATGGGGTGTTGAAATAAGCAAAGATATCTTATTAGAAGGATTAGCAGCACTTTATTCTAGGAAGCTGGATGATACTTGTCCCTTTGACAATGAATAAACCCTAAGCAACCCATGAATTGTCATCATTGATTGTCCATCTAAATTATCAGAAGTTATTTGAAGGTGCTGCTGCACCACTCGCACCCCTAATTCCAGTGCCACTGGTGATAATGTGTATAACGTGCTAAGTGAACACAAATGTACCCCTTTCCATCCTAAAATCAAAATACAACTATGGCCATTACTCATGTGGTACCACAACTTTTCCAAAATATGTTATCATAAACTAATTGCTTGTCATCACTTGTTTAACTAATGAGGGGCCCATAAAATAAATTGTAGAAAAAATGACAGAACACAAAGCACGAGGTGCAATGCACACTGGACCTGTTTTAAAAGCACGAGAGACTGTACACTGTACTAAGTGTAACCAGGCGCTTTATAAGCTTTATTGTTATTATTATTATAAATGTCGTTAGGTGCAAAAAAGAATCTCAAACAAATGCTTCAATGTGCTGCAGAAATTATAGAAGTTTATAAACGCCAGACCAATTGGAGCTGCATTGACCACAGAGTTGGAAAGCACAGCACACCGAAAAAGCACAAGGAACAGAGTAAAATCGGTAGTATAAAATAAGCTCAATTACTTAGACCTTTACGAAATTCACCTGCCTCCCAGTCCAACATTGTCCAACAAAGTTATTCCAGCACGTGAGACTTCCACTTGAGTCCCTCCATTTTCAGCCTCTTCCCAAAAGGTGGGTATCAGTAGCCCTATGTTGCCATTGGGTAAAGGAGGAACAGGAAGCAGACACACAGATTGGCATCTTTACACTTGGTCATGTCCTTTACTCCTCCCTGCTCCCTCCGAGTTCATGATGGGAAGGAACTGATGTGGCCAAGACGGTGATCACGTGTGAGCCAACATCGAGGAGCGGGCTTGTTCCCAGGTTGGGCTTCAATGCGATAATATCCAGTGGACCATGATGGCCGACTCTCTCTACCTCGGCCAGCAGCTTTGTCACAAGAACCAATCAAAGACACACACCCCACAGAAAGTGTCATAATGAAGAGCTGTTGATCATTCCTGTGTTTTTGTTTAAAAAGACTCCTTAAGACTTATTTCTTGGATCATTGCTTTGGCTTCAACACTCTGAATGCAAACCCAGGCTTAAGTATTTATACCATAAAGTTTGTTGCTAAGGAAAACTACCTAATTAAAAGTAATATTCTTAGAAAAATTAATTCAGGATGGAAATAATGAAATGACCATCTGGAGTAGAAGCTCCTATCTTTGTTTTCTGCAGAAGAGGCAAAATATAATAGCCCAAGGCCTTCCCAGTTTAGCGCTCTTAGGTGCAATGTGAAATGCGCAGATGACCAATAGAGATTACTGCAAATCTTATAGTAGGCACACTACTTGAGGCTACGAGCTCAACTGAGGCCAAATACCATCACTGTAAATAAAAAAAGAATCAAATCAGCAATTACCGAGGACTGATACAAAGAAGTAGAGCAAAAAGTAAGAAAACCATTCCCTCCCCCTTTTTTACTAATTAGGGGTTTAGGAAAATATAAGTCCATGCAACATCGGACTCATCACCAAGCTATTTTTTTCATAAGCTGCTCAACTCTATAGCGTAATATATGAATACAGATGCACCACTTCGTGCTAATGACAAATCCCAACTACGGCTATGGATTAATCTAATTTAAGAAACGATTATCCTGTAATCGGCGATCTAAGATCCTAATAGAATCAATTATTTAGGATGCAGAACGCACCACAATGAGATACACATGTTGCACATTGCATCCAGAGTTAAAATGTTATGTTATATGAATTTATTACGCGCTCGCCTACTCGTGAGTGTCCCGGCTAACTATAGTAGATTTTGTGACACCAATCATAATGTTCCCTGTGGTGGATAGGGTGACTTTTTCTCCCTCAAATGGATTTGCTGTGGTCACAACTTTCTGCCCAGGTCATCTTTGACAAAACATCAGTTAATACAAGATGGAATCTTTTCTATGGCACGGGACAGCTCAAGCTCATCGGGCGTCTGATGTCATGAGTGAATGCCCTCCTGTCTTCAGCTGCAGAGCCTAATATGTATAATGGGGAGGAAGGTGGTAAAGCAGATTCCAGGCAGGCCCATACGTCTTCCAAAATCTGACATATCCCTCTTAGTCACTTGAGGGCTTCAGCATGGGTCTGTATGACTGTTGGTAGAACAGCCTTTCTTCATTTCTTAGTGTCGGAAGGGTGCTGATGCATTCACAGTGCAAAGTTTACAA
The DNA here is from genome assembly GCF_964261635.1 of Lissotriton helveticus. Taxonomy (NCBI): domain Eukaryota; kingdom Metazoa; phylum Chordata; class Amphibia; order Caudata; family Salamandridae; genus Lissotriton; species Lissotriton helveticus. The sequence goes on along the minus strand of NC_136065.1, from coordinate 1,041,519,614 downwards.
ACATTCTAGGTAAAGGATATAAAGTTTCTCCTCCCTAATGCTGCTACATAAAGTATTCATTCATCAAGTAATGCTGCTATATGACTCTCAACCTCCTGCTGTCTAAAGGTTGAGGTTTATCTTTTGACGCCTCACCAATGTCCTCTGCAGCATCTCAAACTTGAACATGCAGAGCAAGGAGGCATCTGTGCTGATCACTGAGGAGATGTATGGCAGCCCACGTGAGCTGCGTATGTTCGGGAAAGGATAAAATAGCGCTCTGTTAATGCGGCTAAAGGCTATGGTCATGGAAATTGGTCACAATTATCTTCCAAAGGAAAACAGTCTGAAAGGCTTGGAAATTTAATTGTCAGGCTCAGGATGTGTTGTGTTTGCATCTCTCTGGGACTAGTCACCGTCTGCAAGGACCCAGCAGTGCTTGAAGGAACAGGGCTGCAGAACATGGAGAGGCGATGAGCATCACTTACCACTCAGAGAGGAGTAGACCTTCAGACAACAGAGCTCTGAATCTGGCTGGATGCTCGCTCCGGGCCAGATAAAACATGTCTTTGTGCCATCAGAAGTTCTGGCTGGGCTCAATCCTGAGCAAGAATGATCCACTGCCATGTACTGTTATGGAGGGTAAAGTGTGGAGGCTTAACTAGTGATGTCCAAGCAGGCCTTGCCTGTCCAAAATGGTTCAGTATCAAATATGAGCAGTCGCGGCCGGCATGACTCGCAGGTGGGGTGGGGGACTGTGTGAAGGGGGGGCCTCATCTCTACTTCTTGGCTCCTCCCCCTCCCCTAAGCCAATCACAACGCTGGTTTGTGATTGGTCGGGATGCTGACCGGCCAAGCGTCTATGGGGATACCATTTTCTCCATGTAGGCTTCATGCAACCTACATGGAGAAAAGGCTGAGTGCACATGTCTGGTTTCTCAGCGCACTCAGCAGTGGGCAAGCCACTCCTCCCCTGCCCTAGGGCAGGACCGCCCATCCGCCCGCCCCTAACCAAACCCTTTCGCTTTCTCGCAGTGTGAGAAGCAGAAACATAAAATGGTATTTATAATACCATATTATGTTTCTGCTTCTCGCACTTCGAGAAAGCAGTGGGGCAACGTTCCTCCGCCCACATGGAGGAGCCGCCCCTGAATATGAGATAACCCTGCATTCCTTGGACCCTGGGTCCTATGGATGTTGTTTTAAATAGCTTTGTCAACATGGATCATGAGCAGAGGCAAAGGGTACCCTCATGTGATCAAATCCCCAAAAATGGCCATCGCCCATAGAAATTTGAACAGATTTTTAAAAATCTTCTTACGTATTTCAAAGTAATGGTGCTCTGAAGAGTGGTCAAGCAGCACAGTGCAGGTGAGCTGTGATATTGTGATAACACAATACATCACGCATACAAGTCCATCACTTAGGGATCCTGGCTGCATTGTCTTTTGAATATTATCAAAAAAGGGGGCTAACCAGAGTCCGGTATTGCAAGATATAATTGTAAGCAGTTCAGATAGAATTTCATTGATATTTCGACGGCACACTGACACTTAAAGTTCAAACATGGCATCATCAGGATGAGGAAAAGGTTGCATCCGCCATTGCGGAAAGAAGATAATCCTACTGAACAAAGGAAGAAAGAATCTTCAAAAATAAGAATTGAGGTACATACGCAACCTTCACTTTCCTTCTATCATTAGGACCAGGGCCTAGACATCCCTTATGGATTCCGGCGCTCATACTTGTCGAAGATGGACGAGCCACACCATCCGAGGTAAATTAATTCTAATCAATCTCTCTTCAAGTCCTAGTGACCCTGTTCTAGATGTAGGATGGAAACTGGGACAAGAAATAAATCAAATCGGGCCAAATATACTGCAATAGAGAAGAACCAGACCTTTGAGAAACAAGGGAATTCAGGATTAGGGACTCACAGTACTACTAGGACACGGAGCCTGATAGGATTCTGTTCTGTACCAAGTAGGAATAAAGTGCCTGATCCAAACTAAATAGCACGCCTAAATTCATATATAAAGGAAAACACCAGGACACTCTTCAAATATGCCAGCTGTAGTCTCAGTCGCAGAAAAACTACACAAGGGTTATTAGCAATGTACAACACCCTCCATCACAAGTACAGTTACCAACCTGCTGAGAAGAAAGTCAGTGACTTGCCGTGCAGTAGGGATTCTGGAGACAGGGGACACCTCGAGGGGTGGACTACACTTTCCCAGCTGAAGCAGGTTCATTAGATGATCAGAAGACCCGGGACCCCACTGCCTCATACTCTGTAGGGATAACTCAAACATACATAAACTCAACGCAGGTTTGAATGACAGGTCGTATGACTCACAGCTCGCTACGGACCCCATCTGCGGGGAAAACTCAACATTGATTCCACGCCACACTTAATCATTTGGCTACGGTCAAGTCGATAACCGCCCCTCTAAGGAACTCTTGCCCATGGGCAAACCCACAAATACAAACAAGGACTGCACCAAAGTAGTGAGAAACCAAGTAATTGGTGAATGTGATCTATGCAAAATTCGTGTTACTTTGCATTGCATGACATTGCAAAGGATTTCCCACAAGCGTACAACTGCAGTTTTGCATTCCGAGTGCCCATGGCAACAGAGGTCCATTTCTTCAACCATTGAGTGGAAATCTTAATGAGCTGGAAGGACTTCACCCCAGTCCTTCACCCTGCTACCTTCACAGAGCGGGAGAGGGTAGACTGTAGATTCATAAGTGACCTTTATAATGGTGAAGAGATCCAATCATTTGAACAGAGACGTTGCAGCTCCAGTACTGGCAGCTTCGCCCCTCGGTAATTCATTCACTTAACTGGATGACGACAACGAGGCAACTGACGCGTTTTGAGACACTGGTAAGAGCCTTCTCAAGCATTAAGGCTCCCATGTCCAAAACATACCACTCTCTCCAAGACTCCTAGCCCCGTATTTTACACAACTACCAGATGGCATGGGCAGCAGACTTGGGGAAGGACATATCCGCTAAAGACTGGGAACAATTATGGGCGACCATACCAAAGTGACTCCGCAGTATCCCTCAGCATACAGTGTCATGATCTAATGGTATGTCACCGCCCGTTAGACTCCAGCATATGTACCACATGATTTCCAACCTCTGTTAGTGATGTAGTAAGGAGATTGGCTCTTTGAGGAACGTGTGGTGGGACTGTGCGCTTATTCAGACGTTCTGGAAAGAAACCCTAGGCCATATCAAAGCTACCTTGGGATATTCCATTCCAAAAGACCCTACACCTGTACTACTAGGGATTCACCCAACCAAGGGGACAGATTTCTGGTTCGAACTGGACCCTTGCACGACACATGGCAAGTGGCCTTCTGCTGGAAGGAAAAAGAATCACCACCCACATCAATATGGATGTGGCAGACTGTAGCTATGGAACGCATCACTCACAACCTAATGCACACGAACAATAAATGTACCCATTTACGATAGCCTCATATTAACTAAATGTCCAAGCTTGAATTCCGCGAGTTCATGTTGCAAAGTTTCAGGGCCCTCCAACTTTCTGACGCAGTGTAGTTCTGAGGCACTGTCTCAATCAGGAGAAGGGGGATCCCTCCGTGCTCCCTTCCTCTCTCTCTTGCCTACCATCCCCCAACCCCTCCGGCCCTCCATCCAGAACTGGCCCAGCGTTCTCCCGCCTGCCTAATTTTAGTTTTTTTCTTTGTTTAATTAAATAGACCTTAGAGCAATATTGCCAGGCATATAATACAGATCATACATAATGTTCACTATATATACAGTAATTTGCTTTAAAAAGGTACACAGATAATTACAATAAATAGATTAAAATAAACGTTAGAAAGTAGAAATGCCCATATAACTATAATTTACAGATTAAAAGTGATATCAATGTATCTCATCCTCTTGTGTGTAACGTGGGCTCTCCTGAAGGGCTGTTGCAATTCCTTTTTCCATGGAAGTGAACTTGGGGAGCAGACTTGTCAGTTGTGGGACCTTTTTCAACTGTGGGACCTTTTTAGGTCTCGCCTACGCAGCACGCATGCGCTGCTTAGGCAAAAAGTCCTTTTGCAATCGCTCCGGCTTCCATTGCCTTCATGGCAACACGTGCACGCCTGGCGATTTACTTTCGGGAGCGAGCGGCTGGCGCCATATGTTATCAATTATCGCAGCGGCAGCCGCTCACTCCCGCGAGTGAATCGAGCAGGCCCCCTCCTCTCTCCCCTCCTCCTGCTGCCGTGCGCGCTTGTTTTAGTAAGCTTCTCAGCTCAATGCTTCTTTCCTAAGAAAGTTCAATTCATGACCCCAGGTAACAAAACAATAATAGACTGCGTACATACCACAAACACAAACTGAAAGGTTTACACACAGATCTATGCCGCAGGTACATTAATCCACTGAGCTGTCAAGTCCGCACTGGGCCCTTTCTTTAGCTGTCTAAACATTGGAGGTGTGAAGTTGAAAGGTTTTGGACAAGGACAAGTAATGTTACATGTAGAACGTACTACGTCAAAGTGCAAAGCACCGCAGCATGCCATTGGGGTGGGCGAAGAGGGACGTTTCTTGGTAGTGACAGCCACCTCTGGAGGCGGGCCAGAGGGCCGTGTGTATGCTCTGTTGCATAAGAGCAGCGGAGTCTGTCTGAGGAGTGCAGGCACCGGCAGCAGCTCACGGACGTCTCTCTTTTGGTACACTCAGCACCTTCAACAGCGACCCTGAGCCCAGCCATGCAGGGGTACCTCTGCCTCTCCGCCCTCTGCAGTCTCCTGTCCTTGTTTGCCGCTGGGTTACTGCTGTTCCCCCTCAAGTCGGACTCAGTCCTGGACATCCCCACCTCTCACAGCCATGCCCGGCAGACGGCCAGGGTGGCCGTCCACTATCTCAACTATCTTGCTGCGTCGCCCAACAACCTGGTGACCCTGGGGGAGGCCACCAAGGCCACAGTGAAGGTAAGGTGTGCACCTACTGACTGGGGGGGGGGGATTGCTCACTAGGGCGACAGTGAAGCTAAACTATGTCTGACAATGTCCCTCGTCCCAGGTCCTCTTCTGGAGTCAGTCCCTCACCCATGGCTCTGCTTCTGACGGCTGTCCATCCGCACTGGTCCATTTAGAGAGTCATTCTCCCCCCAATCTTCACTTTCGGTGAGTTTCCAAGCTCTGAAACAACTTTCTGGCATCCCTCCCCGATCGTATTTCTTCTGCTTTTTCCTTCTCATTTCAAGGAAACTTTCCCTTTCCACTGGTCTACTTTAATGAGCCATTCCCTAATCATATCCCCGCTTTAGGAAACCTTTCCCCAGTAGCATGTATGCAGACTGAAGCATTTCTCACAAGTCCACTTCAAGGTACGTGTCCCCGTTCACAAACCTGTTTTTTTGTCTATGTAAATATCTGCTTTAGAAAGCTTTCACCCCGCAGGGCTAGCTACGGGAGCCTTCACTACACATATGTCAACTTTAAGGAGACCTTCCTTGTCAGGTCCGGACTGACTGGCCATAGCGGGCACCGGGCAATGCCCCGGTGCGCCGCAAGGTTGGGGGGCGGTTTTCACAAGTCCCGGCTCAGGCCCCTTTCACTGCACGCAGGATAACGTTCGCCAGGCTTTCCCCGTGCACGGATCCACTTTAACACGCCTTTCTCCGCCCCAAGTGCGCTTTAGACGCTGCTGAAAGGTCGGCTTTAAGAAGCATTAGCTTGATCACAGTTCCTCGTTAGTGAACATTTCTGACTCCCATTTGAGGGGGCTTCCCCCGCTGACAAGTCTGTTTTTGCCTATGCAAATATCAGCTTTAGAAAGCCTTCACCACCCGCACGCACTAAGGGAGCCTTCACCACACATACTTGTGACACATAGGTCCACTTTAAGGAGATTTTCCCTGTTCACAGGTCTGCTTTAGGGAGCCCCCTGCTTACAAGTGTGCATCATGGAGATTTTTCCTGCTTGCAAGTTTGATAAACCTCATCTTGTATACTGTTTACTGTTGTTACTAGCACAATTGTCACTTTTTCCTCATGTAACGTAACGTTTGCTCTTGTACTATGCACACTTGTAATTTTCTCCTCATGTAACCTTACTGTTCCTATTGTGAAGCGCTCTGACACCTTCCGGTAAAGTCCGCGCTATATAAAAACGCATAAATAAGTAAATTTAGTGTGCGTTTTGTTGTCCACAAGTCCTCTTCGGGAAGCCTCTCCAAGCACACAAGCCTCCAGTGAGCCTTTCATAGCCAACAGCGTGTTCCGCGCCCAGAAGTGGGGGCATTTAATGTGTAGGAGCTACCGGTCACCTAGCGCTCTAAAGGTACTGCATCACAAGGAAAGTGCGGAAGGACATTTAGCCAGACACACAGCCGGCTATACAGGGAGATTGGAATCTCTCTCATAGAGGTCACTCTGATTGTGTGTAACAACGCGCTCGTGCTTCGTGACGCAAATGCTGTTCAAATGTCTCCTGAGCAACTCTTGGTGTGCGAGGACAGGAAGCAAAGGGAAGAAAGGGGTACATGCTCATACAATGCACGTCTTCTATTGCTTAAATACCATTTTGAAAAAAAGGCCCTTGTATGATTGGTTTTATGACACCACTTAAGCATTTATCGCATGACAGAAAGCGTACAGAAAACGTAGACCCTGCTAAAGAAGTTGATTGAGGCCTACTTCTGCTTTCACATGCATGGTTAAAGTTTTTATACTTGTGTGTGCTCAGGTTTAAAGCGAACATTTCATGCCATACTTTTTCATGCAGTTTCTTTCCTCCTATAAGTATTCTTTCCCTGTACACGTCATCCCTTCATTGACACACAACACGCCATTTTTAGATTGCTTTGTGCTATGGACACTAATTTTCACTCAATTTACGACAGACCAATTTCTGTGTAAATCTGGTATTCCGGATTCTATCTCACATGGATTACACGTTTTGTGCCTGTGAGCGCCGTGAAGCCTGTTATTATGTGGTTGTTCACCCACCATGTTTGGTTGCTTTTATTACAAAAAATTCAGTAGTATATATATAGGATTGTAGCTGGATAACGTGTGAATGATGGGGATGACTTTCACCAAGGGGGTAATGAGTGACATCAAATAGGCAACGAAAGCAAAGTTCACGTCATCTGTGATGCCAGTAACCCTAAAGTGAAAAACATCACTGTTATTCATATTTTCCCCACTCTATAGTTTTTTGTTCTATACGGCCCTCCCTAATCATCTGACCCTGCTCCCAACATATACGCAGGGGAGAGGAGCATTGAGGGAGCTATATGTCATATGTAAAAAGAAAAACTTAAAAACTGGGCCTCTTTACTCCCAATGCACAACCCTCGAGATACCCCCTCCTACCCCAAATAAAACAAGCATTGGCATAGCCAATAGGTCTAGCTTTTGGGACCTTATAAGTATTTAGATATGCAACACAATATCCTTGGTGCAACAACATCAACTGTTGCATGGCTAAGCACTTATAAGGTCCCAAAGGCGAGACCTATTGACTATGCCAATGCTTGTTCATTGTGTTTCTACTAGTGTAACCTGTTGCAACAAAAGTATGTGCATTATACTGCAGTGAAAACGAATAAGAAGATCGGTATCAATCAATCAATCAGGGAATTGTAAGCGCGCTACTCACCCGTGGGGGTCTCAAGGCGCTGGGGGGTGGGGGGGGGAAGGTCCGTTCAGCCGAAGATTTATAAATGATGACCGACAAATATGATAGATGCTGCAAGACAGAGCTGGCCTGGAATCTAAAAGCAGCATTGGAAAATATTTGAACATTTGTCCGATGTTGCACCAAGCAAAGCCACCACAGCATCAAGTCCGTCGGTCTCCAGGAGACATTTTGATGGGGAATCCCCTGCACCAAGAGATTTCTTCATTTGGCCAAATGATTCATTTTATGGAAATATTATCTTTGTATATTGGAGAGAAAGCCACGTTTTGCTGGCAGTTCGCAATAGATAGAAACTCAGTAAAGAGTTCTATGGTCTGCCATAGAACCCAGGAGCGGTAATATTGTGCAGTGGCAAATCCCAAGTGAAGATCCCTATACCCAACCCCACATCAGCAGAGCCAGCCTAACAGAGGTTTGCCCTGCGTGGCCAGATTAGCCCTGATTCCATGCCATGAAGCCGGCCTAGTTTCATCATAAAGTGCCACTCTTTATGGGCGCGGCAGTGTTTTTGAGAGTCTGACCACAGCAGCATTTACTGGGACAATGTGTGGGATTGAACTCCCTGGAAGAGTACTGTGGTAGACAGAAGACTGTGTGATGGTCTAAATGTTTTTGATGACCACGCAGCTGGAGATTCATAGACTTAATTGAATAGTTGAAAGCCTGTGTTACTTGTAGGCAGATGTATGTAACAAGTTTGTTATCGCAACGCTGCATATCATAGGGTTTGCAACCGAAAATGGTGTTTGCTGTTATTTATTTATTTATTTATAAAGTTTTATATAGCGCGAACTCGATCCCGAAGGATATCAGAGCGCTTTACAATTTGATGCAAAGGTAACAAATCAGAACATTAGTCTGACATTGGGAATCTAATGGGCATTGAATCAACTAGAACAAACATAACAGCTCAATATAATCTGATGATGTGGAGAGAGCATGTGGTGTGTTGTACTAAATCCCTTTTACGGGATAAAGGATTTTGTTGATCGCTTTGGTCACAATTAGGAAGGGCTAGGAAAGGGTTATCCTTGTAGTCACAATCTGGGCTTTAAGTGGGCCGGGTCTCATCGGTGCTGTGCACCGGCAGTTTTTTAAAGGGGACCTCGAAACGAGTCTCTATCGGGCTCTGTTTTGTGCCCTGGCAAAGGTGGTCCGTTTTTTGCCAGACTGAAGTGACAGTAGTCACATCGATGTGCGCTGCTCACACTGCACACTGCTCACTTCTCACTAGTGGAGAAGTTACGGCATGACGTCATGTCAATATGCTCTTTATTTTCAATAAAAATTACAGAAATAAAAAAAAATAAAGAGAGTAATTTTCTGTCTGGATTTCCCTACTCTTTTTGAAACTCGGGAGAAGCAACATTGTCGTGGTGTCAACAGGACTTTAAGTGGAAGCTTTTTGAAAATTATATTAAAGCCATAGTTGCTGCTTATTTATCGTATGCAACTAACAACCATTGACAAAGCCAATAGCCCTGACTTGCTGTAGGAATTATGTTACTTGTATCATATATCTGGATGCAATGACAGAAATAACAAAATACAAGTCAGGCGGCACACTATGCGAAGCACAGACTTTTAGCTTACGTGTTTTTAAGTCACGCACCTAATTACATTGGCCTCGCCCCTTTGAGAGACCCCCCCCAGTTTTTTCATCCCACTTAAAGCCCTGGTCGAAATGGTATGTTATCAGTAGATTTTGTTTTAAAGAAAAAGCAGCCGTGTTCCTCTAAGGAACACATGCTGCTTTAACAAATATTTCTAGTTTGGGAATGTAATCCCAGAGATGTAAATCTCCTGTCTCTTGCAGAATTATTGGTAGGCACTCCAAGGAGTGGCAAATAGCCACCTGTCTCATTAGGTATTTTATTCTGAGATCCTCTCCCCTCCCCCCTCCAACTTGTGATGTTATGCCACCTTGAACAGGACGACTCCTCTAAGACACTCACAAACACATGTAATGGGCCGTGCCTGCGTTGTACCATTGATGTATTTCCTGGCCAGCATGACAGTGTGTACAGGAAACGCGCCGAAGAGAAATCTGATAAGCATTACATGAAAAATGCACCTCTTTAGGAGTGAACTACACCTCCGGGGGCAGACGCAGATTTTTCGGCAGCGCAATTAGCGTTGATGAAAGAGGCCAATTTGGCAGATTCAAAGCTGCACCTGTGTGTGCGCGCGCGCTCAGGGTGGCATCCGAACAAAAGAGCGCGAGAGCTCCAAACGAGCGCTAATAGATCCCATCAGCAGAGAGAGACGGCTGCCGCGTGAAGAGCAAACAAGGTGTATGAAAAGGAAGCCTCGGTCCTTTCTCCAAACTCTATTATTCAAAGTCCGGCGGCCTGCTTACAAAGGAAAAGCAGAACAGTGCATCAGAGAACAGTGTCTGTGGTGCGTTCACCGGAAGTAGCGCGTTCTCAAAGGCCCACGTGACTTCAAAGGTGCGGTGTGTGAATAAAGCCCCAGACGGTGCTACACCAGCCTGGCCTCATGCATATTGTTCAAATGTAATGTTTTTGTATCAGAGAAAGCGCTTGCAGGGCAAAGCGACCTCGTGCTGACCACAGGCTTGCACATCTGCAGTGGTTGTATGCTTTCATTCCCATATGGACTATATAGTTCTGTCTTTTGGAACAAACTCCCTCTAACTTAGTGAGCTGCAAGCAAGTGTGATAGATTCAAACATGTTGTCATATCACATCTTTGAGTCTTCTAAAGTTTTTTGGGGGGTAATCAGTAAAATTAATAGATAACTTGTGTTTTTTATGAATTCAGAGGCACATGAATCATCCTTCACAGAGATAATGTTGATATATAAATTGGTCATAATAGCAAATCACTGTGACAAGTGCCAGTGTGATAGATCATACTTTGCAAACTTTGTGGGTGTATGTAAGCTGTGATGTAGCGGCAATGCAATAAATACTGGAGTTTGTATCTTTAATTTAGACCATGTGATAGTGTCCTTTGTAGAATATAATACAGTAAGTGCTCACAACATTTTTTTTTTCTCCAATGCATATAAGAAATGATATGGTGATCTGCTGACCAACCTGGTGATGTCTTTACCCCAAATTGCTTTTGGAACTCTGCTCAACCAAAGGAGTGACCGGGAACACTAATATGTTATCCATGTACACCTACTAAACCTGGATACAGGCATGAATGACACTGATGAAAATAAAGCTTCACCCATTAAAAGCTGAATTTCACCTTCTCTTCCCTAAACACTAGTCACATTCCTTTTCTGATTGGAGCTCAAACCCCTTAGGACCTGACACCAATGTGTGACCACTGCTAAAATGCTAGGCTTTAGCCTTGGCTCTAAACTTAAATTAAATTTTCACATCAAAGCCATGGCCAGAGTGCATGGCATCAACTTAAACTGATTCAAAAAAGGAGGCAGTTTCTTGTCAATGCTGATCTGAAAATGACCATTCAATCTCTGGGTATTTGTGTTATTTATTGAATTGTTTATAACGTTGATTTATTCACTGTTCTTGCCCCTCTCAAACTTGTCACCTTTCCCACTGCTCGATGTTCCTCAAATGTGAATAATTTCAACCTCCAACTCCTGTTTTCGCCTTCCTCAAATGGTCACCAATGGAATCAAGATGCATGCATACCTTGCCTTGCATTATCTGTGAAGATTTCCACAGACCACAAGTCTGTTTTAAAAGTAGAGATCTCTAGTGGTGTGAGTAATGTGAGGAGCAAATCATTTTACATCCGGGTGTTGAAACTCCCGACTTCAGAAAGAAGGGTACTCTGAAATTCAGTAGAGAATTTCAGCACCTGGTTCACCAGTGCGGCAAACCAATTCTCCCCCACCAAACCAGTCAAAATGCACAGACCCACCAAACAAGCCAGCTTTTACAAGCCATCACTCAGAGCATCAAAATACAGGTGTAAACAACAGAGGAGAAGATAGTGAACCAGCAGAAACCACACCGACCAAGCAGACAAGAAATCAACCCTCAGCGACTACAACACACCATCTCAAAACTGCAAAAAAGGAGGTCCTGTCACATCAGATGGAGACCAGCACCATCAAAACCAAGATTTTCTTCACCATCGTTAGAGAGTTAGCCTGCCCGTCGGCCACAAAAAACTCGATCCCTTTCTCACAAGAACTCTGCGACACCCTTGACAACCACTTCCACAACAAGATAGCAACCATCTACAGAAACTTCGATTCCCAACCCTTCAACCTTTTCAGCAACCCAACAACCACAACCACCCACTTACTGCATGGGAACAACTTAGCACACCGAGAGCAACCACCCTGATGAACTCCATCTACTCAGGAGCACCCATCGACCCATGCCTCAATCGACTCTTCAACCTCAGAAACAACGAGATCAGCCACCAGCTTACCCCACCCTGAACGCCTCCAGAACTACAGCCACCTTTCTTGCTGCATGGAAACACGTGGAGGTTAGACCCCACCCCCAGAAACCTTCAGCAGAACCTAAGAAGCTCCACAACTACCGTTCCCATCTCCCTTTTCCCATTCCCCACCAAAGTCCTGGAGAAAGCCATCAACCTCCAACTCACTGATCATCTGGAAAGAAGCAAACTGCTGGATCCGTCCAATTCGGGTTTCAGAGCCAACCACAGCACCGACACAGCCCTGATCACCACAACAGACTTCACCCAAGCCCTACTCGACAAAGGAGAATCAGCCGCACTAATCCTCCTGGACCTCTCCGCAGCTTTTGACTCCATCTCCCACCACACACTCATTTATTGACTACGCCAGATTGGAATCGCAGACAATGCATGCGGATGGATAGCATCCTTCCTAACGGCACGCACCCAGAGAGTCCGCCTCCCTTCTTTCACTTCACAACCCAAGTAAACCATCTGCAGAGTACCCCAAGGCTCATCCCTTATCCCAATCTTCTTCAATGTCTACATTACACCACTTGAACACATCATCAGATCGCACAATATCAACATCTCCTACGCAGACCACACACAGCTCATCCTCTCATTCTCAGTGGACCGCAGCTCAATGAAGACCAACTTCCACCACTGCATGAAGAACGTCGCAACATGGATGAATGACAACTGCTTGAAACTCAACACGGACAAAACGGAAGTTCTTGTATTTGGTAGACACACTGCCCAGAACCTCAGCAGCATCCTGGACAGTAAACTGTCCATTAAACATCAGGTCAATGCTCTCTCCTCCGCCTGCTTCCACACAATCCGCCCGCTCTACAAAATCTTCAGATGGCTCCACATCAGCACAAGGAAAACTGTGACTCCTACACTGATCCCCAGCCAGCTCGACTATTGCAGCGCACTCTATGCCAGCACCACCACCGAACTCAAGAATGGACTCCAGACAATCCAGAACGCAGCAGCTAAACTGATCCTCAACCTGCCCAAGAGGACGCACACCACCCAGCAGCTAAAAGACTTCCACTGGCTTCCCGCCCAGAAGAGATGTCATTTCAAGCTCCTGCCCCATGCCTACAAAGCCATTCACAACGATGGACCAGCCTACATGAACCACTGCCTGATCTTCCACCAACCTACCAGAAACCTCCACTCTGCACACCTCACCCTCGCTCAGACACCACATATCCACCACTCCAGATGTCGCTCGTTCTCCCACCTCGCCCCAAAGCCTGGAAGACCCTACCCCTTCACCTCCTCACTTCACCCTTGCTTACCCACTTCAGGAAGGGACTCAAGACCTGGCATTTCGACTGATACCTGCAGAACAGCACCTGGATACCCCAGGGTGATTAGCTGGCTATACAAATATTCCTTGATGGATTAATGGCTCCCAGCTGCGTTAACACTTTTGGTTCCAGTCACAGAAAATGAAGAATACAACCCACACAATGTCCTTATTTGGTAAATATTTGTTAAATGATGTCTCAATCAGGCGACTCTTAGCGTAAACACTGATGAATGCAGTCAGGGCTTTTGCAGAATAGATTCTGACTGCTCATTATGCAGCGTAATATAAAAAAACAAGCATTGGCAAAGCCAATAGGTTTTAACCTTGGGCTTTTTTGGCATTGCTAATGGTTTTTAGCCATGCTACACAGCATCCACGATGCTGTATAGCATGGCTAAAGCATGAAAAAAAAAGGTTTTATAAAGTGGCTGCATCATTTGTAGGTGTGCACACAATGCGTTCATGCCATTTTAGTTACCAAACCAAGTTGAATTAGTAATTATAAAGAAAAAATGCCAAAGTAATCTTTTTGTGAAGTAATTGGAGTAGGGGGTGGAAGCAATGTGCAGGGCCTGGAGCAACATGGAGATCTGGCCAGGGGGAAGACATGACACAGGTAAAAAACAACATGGGGGTTGTTTGGGTGGGGAGTGCAGGACGGGGAAATGATAGGAGGTGAGATAACAAAGTAGAGTGCAAGTGAGGGGGTATAATCTGGAGAAATAAGAGCAATGTGGAGCTGCAGGGGAGAAACACACAGGAAAGAAAGCAACACAGGCAATTTAGGGGTATGGCGAGAGAGAGGACCCTCAAAGTACAAAGGGGGGAGAAAAGTATACGAAGGAGACAGCTGGAAAACCTTCTCGTGAAGTGATTAAACAAAACTAGCTCCTTAAAAGTGAGCAGAAGGAAGTACAGAATGTCGTTCATGCTCCAGGGAAGGGACAAACACAAGAAAAGGAAGGAAAGCATACACACGATAATGAATAAGAAGCAAGTAAATATGAGTGACAATGAAAGCAACCAATGGAAAACAATGGGTGGGCTCCAAGCCCACTGTGAGCCAAGATAACAATCCATCTCACAACAGTCTAGTAGGCGACACCTATAAAGGCCAGATAAAAACATCAAAAGTGCTCTGAGCAAGGATGTAGACTTTGAACTGCGGGGCTCTCTGAGGTGCACGTTCTTCCTTGAGGAAAAATGCAAACCGCGTTTGATACAGCCAATCCCCCGCTGCTCCCTGTTCTTGCTCGAGTCAGGCTGTAGGTGTCTGTGCTCCGAGGCCGCCTCTGGGCATTGAATGGCACGTGACATACCTCTTAAAGAAAACATACCCTAGCGCCTGTCCAGAAATTAATTTTGGACTTTGACGGAATGCCAATTCTGGACCGCACTTTTCATTATAAATAAGTTGACGTGTGTGTCAATGTCCGCGAGTCCCAAGAAACTGGTTGCGGTGATTTATTATGGCAGCATACATTTCACGAAATTCTTAAAATAAAAATGAGGAAATACATTCTGCACGTTCCTGTTATTACTACTCGGCGCGCGCCACCAGCATCAATTCCATCTTTCATCAGAGTCGGTGCGTGAGAGCACGTGATCTGAACCACCTCACGCGGATGGCCCTCTTCAAAGTGAGGTCAAAGGGCATGAAATATTTGGAGCCGCGGTACGTAAACGTAATACTTATGAGAAAATAGAGCAAACTCTGTTTTGCACCCTTGTTCCTTCTTGTCTAACAGACAGTGGGGCAAACATTCAATATTATAGGAACATTTTGCCCCATCGTGAAAATGTGTGTGCGTGTGTGCGTGCGTGTGTGTATATATATATATATATATATATATATATATATATATATATCACCAAGAACTCCTCCGTAGAAAGAAGAGAGGCCACAACAGGGGAAATAGCGAAGGCTTCTTTATTCGGTAGAAAACACCCACAGTGGCGAATGCATTTCGGCTTAGAGTTCGCCTTCTTCAGCGCCAGGGGTATATATTTATATATGCTTTATTATATAACGCTTCATTGCAGTGACGAACCGTTGAAGTTCATTGAGCTTTTGCTGTTTTCTGGGAGCATTCTTGATCCTTTACCTGAAAGCATTTATTTCCAAAGTAACAGTCTGCAGAGAGATGCACGGTCCATTAGATTTATTTGTTTATTGGAAGGAGTGTTTGTACTTAATAATTACCGATATTAAACACCACTTTCAAAAGTGCCGAGAGAGCACCGCGTTTGCGCTGCATGACATCACCTCAAGTGACTGCGGGAAGCATGCGATCTTGCTGCTGGCGTAGCTCCTCTTTCTGCGCAATATCCCTTTTTGGCACTGCAGCAGCCACGAACACGCATGCAATAAATCAACATACTGTCCCGCAGATGCCTAGCATCTGTAGTACTACAGGCTAAACATGTGTAAGTGAGGAGAAAAAAAGGTAACAACGTTAGTGTTATTAATAACCGCGTGCCTGAGCCCGTGCGCCATTTCAAGCGCCGCCTCCAACTGTCAAGACGATTGTTGTTCCAGATGCAGAATAATTAATGCGGCAGTCCCGAGGGTGCAAGCCAGTCTCCTTGACAGGAATCATTACATTACATGTGGCTTATTTTGGGCTATGTCGATGTTCTGTGGTGGTTGCAATTATAGCGACGGTGAAAGGTTGGTGCACCCAGGCTCTGCTGGTGATGGAAGGACCTTGGCACTTGTCTCATGTATGGTTTACATGTTCGTGTTCAGGTGACAGAAGGCACCATCGAGGTGGTGATGGAAATACATAAAGGTGTTTAAATTAGTACTAGTGGATGGATTCTTTTCAGTGGGTGACTGCCCACTGACAGTGTGGTGTCACAGGATGCCCTTGTCAGGGTGAACCCTCAAAGTCACTTAATTAACCTGAGCTCAACACCCTTGTAGCTATTGCACTGAATAGACGGGCTTTACTTAGGGCAATGTGTAAAGTAATTATGTAGTACCAAAACAGTAATAAAGTCAGAATGCCAAACAATAAAAATCCCCAAACAAATGTTAACAAGCATTGGAAATGCAATAGGTCTCGGATTTATTTGAGTTAGAGCAAATGGCATTGTAAATGGCAATGTCTTTTCGCCATGTGTTATGGAGTGTATGCATGTGGTGTGTAGTGGAATTATGTGGGTTGAATTGAAATTGTAGCAATGGTGGCATGCTGTGCTTTAGATGACTATGTTTAAATGTAAAGTGCGCAATACTGTGATTGCTACAATACTTAATTGCAACGCTAGGTATGAGACCTAAAAAGTGTCAGGTACTTACACTCAAACTTTATGTTGGCTCATCATACAGTAGGATAGCTTGAAGCATAAGATCCCTATTTAAGTGATGCAGAGCTCTGTATGGTGCCAGGTACTTTATGAATTCTCCTTGGATTTCTGGCTTATCAAAGTAAGTCCGCAGTCTACTGCAGGCTATTTCCAAAGACATGTTCCTCCACAACATTGGTCTACACTGGGAGACTGCAGTTATCTGAGAACAGCACTACAAGCAGGTGACCAGAAGCTGATGCTCTGCTTGTGATATCCCAGTTAATGGGAGTTGATCCCTGAACACTTAATATCACCTTCCCACTGAAAACAAGAAATGCAAAGCCAATACATCTGGCTTGCTTTTCCAATTATAACCAAGAACTTTTAGATTTGCCAATGTATCTTTAGCATAGCCGATATGTATTCATGTCTATATTTTCCGGGAAAAATAGCAGCAGTAAAACAACAACATGTTACTGTAGCTGCAAAGAAGAAAAAAAACAACCTCAGAAATTTGGTAATAATGCATTGTTCTTGTAACAGACTAAAATCTCCAGTTAAGATGTCAAGTTCTCAGCATGTGTAATCAACTTCAGACCACACAGTGGCTCCTCAATTGCAAGCTATAGGTCATGTCACATCTACAGTCTAACAACAAGCACGAGCCTCACTCAAGGTATGCTGGAATTAACTCGAACTACTAACCATCTACCACAACAGCTGATATTTTATTCCAGATCATATGATGACCCGAAGGCATCTCCCAAAATACTCACACAGCTCGGGTGGTCTCACCTAGAAGGCCAGGCGTGGCCCGTGGCTCGCTGGTCAGTTGGAGAGGCTGCCCTCTTAAAGCACCGCGTGCACGCAGCTTCCTGGCTCACGTGCAATCCAGTGATGGTGTGAATGGGCCATCCTGACGTCCTTTCGCTCTCTTCCCTGACCCCTACGCAACCTCCACACTTCGCACGAACGTGCATCTACGTAGATATAGACGCCGAGCGTTGTACTTATCCGACTCAAAATTGCCTGGCTCCTTCTTACGTCATGCGGGCATGCAGTTTGCTACCCCAGGACTCTCACACACGCTATATTACTTCTGTACACATACAAGCCGGTTATTCTCCTACACACGCTCCATGCAATTGAGTGCATGACACCACCACACTGTATGCACAATGTACACATTCATGCAGTCCAATTCAGTCCCCGTGAATAGCATACGCGGGTTTCATCAGGATCTCCGGTAATTCGTGTACAGACAGTTCACACTTTGCCTCTTGCCTCTTCCCTCTCCTCTCCGTGGAAAGCCAGCTCAGCTCCTGTCTTAATTTCTTACTATGTGCAAACTTATACCAGGAAAGGGCCTAGTTTCTATACACCACTCAGACATGAGCAGACATGAACAAAAAACAAAACAAAAAAATCTACGCACCCACCGGAAGTCAGGCAATGTCGCCTGTGACGGGGGCGGGGCCGCGTCCGGACCGGAAGAGGAGGCATGGGTATCGCGGCCCAGGGCTCCTGTGAGCGGTGGAGAGCCCCGGGGCTGCCAGCAGGAGGTTAGGCGAGTGTTGCGGGGCTCCCTTGACCAAGAGGGAGCCCCGTGAAAGGAGCTGGCAAGAGCTGCAGCGGCGGAGTCCCCCGAGATTGGCCCGGTAAGTTAAAAAGGGCTGGGGGGGTCTTGGTGACCTTGTATGTGTGTCTCTGTGCGACGGGGGGGGGCAACACTCGTGTGTCTGTGTGCGTGCGCGTGTGTATGTGTGTGGGGGGGCTGTATGTGCGTGCTTGCATGGGCGCTTGTGTGTGTGTCTGAGAGAATGCGCGACAGCAGCTGCCCACAGCGAGCGAGTTCGCGTGCTCGTTTCAAATCGCCTCCAAGGCGATGCACGCGGCCAGGATTGTCTCCTGGAAAGGAGACACGGCCACAATAGGTTCTCGACGGAGAAGCGCTTCCGCGCGGCTAGCCGAGACCTAAAAAAGGAGAGCAATATTTAATCAACAAATTGATGACAAAATGACAAAAATCCAATAAGAGGAAGTGGAGATAGGAGTTTTTTTAAAGATTTAAGGGAAAAAAGAGCCAAAAAGCACAAAGCGCCTATGAAAGTCTATTATCGTTATGGGCACGATTTCAGGCTGACGACAATGGAGCACAGGTCGAATACACCAACCAGGTTTGTCCAGGTCAAAGATTTTTCCTTCTGACTTAAGTAGGCTTAGGCCAAATTGAAATTACGCTGGTGTAATTTATGTAATTTTGTGGTACTCTTGTTATGCAAAATGACAGCATTACACCACTTTGGGTAATTACGTGCAAATGTGCCATTTGTGGTGAAAAATGTATTGTAGACTACTTCGAATAACAGAACACAAGCATTGGTTGATCGTGATGCTTTGTCTAAATCATCCTAGCACTAAAATGTGACGCAAGGAGGCATTTCATGATATAATATAGCGCAAAGCGACAGATTTGTATTTTGCATAATTTTGACAACATTTTTTGTAATGACACGAAAGCAAATTATTTAAATTTCACACACCCCTAATTTTGAGTCACAAAAACACAGGAATAACCTCCTAAACCCCCATGACCTAAGTGGAGGCACTTAGAGACTCACAGGGTGTCCGGCAGAGGAGAACAGGGTTCAGTGGCTACTAGTCACGTAAATACTTCCTGGAAAAGGCCTCTTGCAGTTGTTTATCTCCTTGCAGTCATACAGGAGGCCAGCAAGCTTACCCTTGGAGTACACTTCTTTGTCCTGGGTACTAAAGGGAGCAGGTCCACTCCTTCAGGGCTCCTCTTAGGTCCGAGACAGAAGGACCCAGCCTTTCCTGGTCTTCTGCAGGTCCACTAAGTGTTTTCAAGTGGATGCCTGAAGGTGTCATATTTATGTCTGCATTAGCTAGTGGGTAGGGATGTCTGGAGGGTATGCCCTAACACATGGGGTAAATGTTCTGGGGCCAACGCTACCCACTTTTTTTAGTAGTTCCTGTTTGCCTTACAGCAAACCAGCCCTAGATGCCATGTGTCAGGGTATTTTCAAGAGGGCAACATTCTTCAGCCATACTAAACTTGGTCTCTGAGTGCTGGGTGTGTGTTGTGTGTATTGTACTATGGTAATCCTAGTGACCTCCCACATCTAACACTATTATTCAATTTGAAGCAGTCACTGTACCCACAACAAACCCAGAGGCAGAAGTCTGGTAGTACAAAAGCATGGTACTTGAGCAACCGTACAGAGGAACTACAATAACTCTATTGGCATACCTGTTCTCTCTATTTCAAGTGTGCCAAAAGTAGTATTTGTAGCTCAACAGATCTTTTAAGTGGGATTTGACACTGTGTAAGGAAGAATATTCTTTGGAATTCAGAGGAGTCATCTCTGCCCATACAGTTCAGCCTATTGTTTGCTCATGGGGGACATTTGTTATGTTATATTGATTTGTATAGATCAATAATTACTCTAGAGGGTATTGATGCACTTGGGCAGGTGTGTAGGTTTGCAGTTCCCTAGGTGCTTATATGAAGAGAATTTCACACCTATTTCACACTTATTTAAGGCCAATCAGTGGCTAAGCTACTGCTGGAGAGCTAATGCAAATTAGCCCCCAGGAACTTCAGGCAGTGAAAAGTTAAGTTTCTAAAAGTTACTTTTCCTCACCATTTATTAAAAAATCTGACTTCACTATTGAATTCAATCAGGGGCTTATCAATCAATCAGGGGTTTATAGAGCGTGCTACTCACCCATGGGGGTCTCAAGGTGCTGGGGGAAGGTGGGGGCAGCTCCGGGTCAGTCGAAGAGCAAGGCCTTGAGTCTCTTCCTGAATGTTTTCACAGTGGGGGAGCATCTGATGTTGACTGGGAGCTTGTTTCAGGTCTTTACTGTGACGTATGAGAAGGCTCTTCCACCTGCTCTGGTTCTGCTGATGTGTGGGGTCTCTGCCAGGGCGAGGTTCCTCTTGGGTACATGGAAGGAGACTCTTTCGTTGAGGTATTTGGGTCCGATGTTCTGGAGGGATTTGTAGATGAGGGTGAGTAGCTTGAAGGTTACTCTCTTCTCGATGAGGAGCCAGTGGAGGTCTCGTAAGTGTGGGTTCATGTGCTTGTGTTGTGGGGTTCCGAGGATGAGTCTGGCCGTGGTGTTCTGGATGGTTTGGAGCTTGTGTAGCAGGGTTTTGTTGATTCCCGCGTGACGGGCGTTGCTGTAGTCAAGTTTGCTTGGTACGAGTGCGTGGGTGACGGTCTTTCTGCATTCATGGGGAATCCACTTGAAGGTCTTTTGGAGGATGTGGAGGGAGTTGAAGCAGGTCGAGGCAACGGCGTTGAACTGGCGGGCCATGGCGAGGGAGGAGTCGAGGATGATGCCGAGGTTCTGGGCGTGGTCCGTCGGCACGGGTAGGTTTCCGAGAGCAGGGGGCCACCATGTGCTCTCCTACACCGTGGGGAAGGGTCCAAGGACGAGGACCTCGGTCTTGTCCGAGTTCAGCTTTAGGCAGATGTTGTTCATCCAGGCTGCGATGTCTTTCATTCCTTCTTGGAAGCTGAGTCTGGTGTTTTAGGGGTTCTTCGTGAGAGAGAGGTTGAACTAGTTGTCGTTGGCGTAAGATACTATGCTGAGCCCATGCTGTCTGACGATGGCGGCGAGGGGGGCCATGTAGATGTTGAAAAGTGTGGGGCTGAGCAAGGATTCTTGGGGTACTCTACAGTTGATCTCTGTAGGTTTAGAGAGGAAGGAAGGGAGTCTCGCATTGGGAGTTGGACGTTGTGTTTGTTGCCAGCTTGGAGCCCCAGTACCAGAAGCCGCGTTGGGGGAGAGAGCGCCTGCCACAGGAGGACGGGACTGAGAGGCCCACCAGGCTGTGCGCGAAGCATCCAGCACACCTGCCGCCTCTTCCCGTGTCTCCGCCCCCCTGCTCTGAGCCTCTGAAAACTCCTCGCGGCCCCCGCTTCGCGGGGGCCGCTCGCATTGGGAGTTGGACGTTGTGTTTGTTGCCAGCTTGGAGCCCCGGTACCAGAAGCCGCGTTGGGGGAGAGAGCGCCTGCCACAGGAGGACGGGACTGAGAGGCCCACCAGGCTGTGCGCGAAGCATCCAGCACACCTGCCGCCTCTTCCCGTGTCTCCGCCCCCCTGCTCTGAGCCTCTGAAAACTCCTCGCGGCCCCCGCTTCGCGGGAGCCGCTCGCATTGGGAGTTGGACGTTGTGTTTGTTGCCTGCTTGGAGCCCCGGTACCAGAAGCCGCGTTGGGGGAGAGAGCGCCTGCCACAGGAGGACGGGACTGCGAGGCCCACCAGGCTGTGCGCGAAGCATCCAGCACACCTGCCGCCTCTTCCCGTGTCTCCGCCCCCCTGCTCTGAGCCTCTGAAAACTCCTCGCGGCCCCCGCTTCGCGGGAGCCGCTCGCATTGGGAGTTGGACGTTGTGTTTGTTGCCTGCTTGGAGCCCCGGTACCAGAAGCCGCGTTGGGGAAGAGAGCGCCTGCCACAGGAGGACGGGACTGCGAGGCCCACCAGGCTGTGCGCGAAGCATCCAGCACACCTGCCGCCTCTTCCCGTGTCTCCGCCCCCCTGCTCTGAGCCTCTGAAAACTCCTCGCGGCCCCCGCTTCGCGGGAGCCGCTCGCATTGGGAGTTGGACGTTGTGTTTGTTGCCTGCTTGGAGCCCCGGTACCAGAAGCCGCGTTGGGGGAGAGAGCGCCTGCCACAGGAGGACGGGACTGCGAGGCCCACCAGGCTGTGCGCGAAGCATCCAGAACACCTGCCGCCTCTTCCCGTGTCTCCGCCCCCCTGCTCTGAGCCTCTGAAAACTCCTCGCGGCCCCCGCTTCGCGGGAGCCGCTCGCATTGGGAGTTGGACGTTGTGTTTGTTGCCAGCTTGGAGCCCCGGTACTAGAAGCCGCGTTGGGGGAGTGAGCGCCTGCCACAGGAGGACGGGACTGCGAGGCCCACCAGGCTGTGCGCGAAGCATCCAGCACACCTGCCGCCTCTTCCCGTGTCTCCGCCCCCCTGCTCTGAGCCTCTGAAAACTCCTCGCGGCCCCCGCTTCGCGGGAGCCGCTCGCATTGGGAGTTGGACGTTGTGTTTGTTGCCAGCTTGGAGCCCCGGTACCAGAAGCCGCGTTGGGGGAGAGAGCGCCTGCCACAGGAGGACGGGACTGCGAGGCCCACCAGGCTGTGCGCGAAGCATCCAGCACACCTGCCGCCTCTTCCCGTGTCTCCGCCCCCTACTTAACGTCCCGTATAAGACCAGGAGCCATAACGCGTTAGCGGGACGCGTGTGCGGGACGATTCCCGGGACGAAGCCCAGACTAAGGGCGGACCCTCTGAGACCCTCCGAGAACCAAGGAGACCGGACTGGGCACACCCATTTGCCTTCAGATACTGACTGTTTTGATAATTTCTCATTACTTCCGCCGACTACTTTGCCATTTCCTCCTATTGCTTATAGATGGCCACCACAAACTCTGAGCATCCCATGCAGGAAAAACAGGGCTTGCTGTTAAATGGGACTTTGGATAACTACTTTCCTAAATCTTCACCTGATATTGCAAGGGACATCGTTTTGGCGGAGCGGCGGGCGGATCGACGTCGTTCTGTGGAAAGTATAAAGAATGGGTCTGTTTTACCGCCGCTAACTCCCGTGATTGGAACTCTTGACACTGTTACTGGCATAATGGCCAATGAGACGATTAATATACCGGATTGCCAACTTCCGGAAGCGAACATGGTTGTTCACTCACCAGATATTTTATCTAGGTCGGATATGATTGGCTTGCCTTTAATACCACATGCAAGTAGTTCAATTACATCGAAGGGAGATGTTCTGCCACAGTTGCATACAATTCGTAATAAGGCCAAAAAATTGCCACCCACGCGAAATAACTTTGGTCCACCACCGATCAAAAAACGGCGGAAAAGATGGGATCCGCTACAACCTAAATTGAGCTGCTCTGACTTTGGAAAAAAAGCTGCCAAACCTGTCAAGAATCCCTGTGTTTTACAATCTGATATAGAGGGGATCCATACCATATCTACATCTTTAGTCTTGCCTAATACACCTATAGACAAGGAGGACAGTATGGACACTAGTGTGATTGTTAATGAACATACTGAGAACAAGGGTCCTGTGTCCTTACTTGATATCGAGAACCTGATTAAATCTTACTCTGCATCCATTTTGGAGAGGCTATTGGAAGTGGAGTGTAGATTGACCAAAATTGAGGATGCATTGGTCAAAAAAGATTTTGTAACTCATACAGGTACCATCAATGCATCCAGTCTTGCATCTAACAATGCACCTCAAATCACGTCATCCACAGTCCACCACCTTCTACCATTTCCCCCTGTATTGTTTCTATCCCTTCCTCAACTGCATCTACTTCTAAACTTATGCAGAATACAGTGTCAGCTATTGTTCATCACCATGCATCCCCCACACCCCCTCAACAAAAGACTGCTGATCAATTGTTGTGTAATATTACAAACATAACTACTGATAATACATCCAAAACTATCGGTAACAATTCCAACCTACTTTTGATAAAACCGTTAAGGGAGGTGGGGGAAATCAGACAAACCTGGGGGAAATCTAGAAGGGTTCCGCTGCCCGAACTTCCACCAGAGGCAGTACTCTACGTAGTACTATTAACAGGTGTCCCGGTGCTTGAACAAAACAAGAGGGAGGGTTTTTTCCAATTAAATAACAAGATAATGCATTGGCTGAGAATGCATAGGCCAATTGCAAATCATATCAATGGGGAAATTGTTCATGTTCGTCGTCTTGATTGGCTGGGGGGCAGATCTAAAGACATTGATGGTGACGTGGTGGTGGTGAACTTTAGGGACCCCAACGCGGTTCAATTTATATTGAACTGGCAGACAGGCAGCTTCAATAATACTATAATTCCAAGACCCTTAACGTATTTTTATCCAAGGTCAGTGGTGTTTCCATCTCAGTATCCCCCTCCCCTCCACATTACATAACTCAAACTCAGCCACCTAATTACCCTATTGTACAGCATGTGGGGAGTAATCAATATGTTCAGTATCCTCCGACCCAACAGGGCACAAGAAGTACGTATTATGCCCCCTGCTCTGTGACAGCCCCAGACCCTATGGGATGGAACTACGTTCCAGTTAGATCTCAAAATTTTCAAAACAGAAGGATGGATCACCTAAAACCCTTCACGCCACTCGAAACGTCAAATAGATTCGATATTTTTAGTGGCCTTGATAATTGCGATTGATGTTTCCCGAACCGGGGGGAAGAGGGAAGAGATATAAGGAATCCTACTGTTCTGGGTGCTGTAAATGAGCGTGATGTATTGGCAACTCTTGTATCCCTGTCTCCGGTTAAAACTGTAACTTATAACACAAATATTCCCGAAGAATTGGTAGAACCAACACGCACTTTGAGTCACTCGCTTTCCGAGGGAAAACCCTCGGCATTTCAACTGGTAACAAACATTAGTGAAAAGATACCAAAGGCCAACACTGTCATGCCATCTGTACTTGGGGTGCCAGTTAACTTGGTATGTTGGAATATAGCCGGGGTCGCAAATAACCTGAGGGATCCTGAGTGGGCTAATTTCATAGAATCTTTTGATTTTTGCTTACTCCAGGAAACATGGGCAGTTGATACTCCCCATAGGGTAGGCTACAAGACCTATGGTATTGGGGCAACCCCTTCCAGAAGTGGAAGGTCGTCGGGGGGGACTTCTGATTTGGGTAAAAATAAATCTAAAGGTTAATATTGAGGTGATAGACGTAAATTCTGTAGATATTCTAGTATTAAAAATTACAACTTCTAATGGGAATAAAGTATTCCTAATAAATATCTACAATAGGCCAGCTTCATCTTCAAAAGAATCCCCAACCGTCTCTAAACTAGACTGTTTTTTGAGTGGGCTGGATCCTAGGGAGGACTTTGTTATCTTGGCTGGGGATTTGAATTGTAATTATGAACTTGTTTTGGGCCTAAGTGAGATCTTTGAGGAAGAAGATCAGGCGAATAAAATCCCTTTCCTCGAGAATATTAAATCGGTCAAATGCTCAACTTTGGCTCTCCAGCTGATCAAACTATGCACAGAGCATTTCCTTAGAGCCTGTAACGGTCGGTTACCGTCCGACACCTTAAAGAAACCCACCTTTAGTAGGAACACCTACAAGAGTAATTTGGATTTTGTGTTAGTTTCTATTCCCCTTTGGCCGTATCTTGTAGATCTTGAAATAATGGAGAGGGTTGAAAGCGATCATTTTCCCTTAAAATTGACCTTAGATGTTGCACTATTTAATGATCCATCTCCACCACTCCCATCTGAGGAGGGTGTTGGCGATGACAATGAGATCCATATTAGCAACAATAGGAGATCGCTAAAATGGCCATTTATTTTGGATCACAGCGATATCCTTAGTGAAATATATTCACTTTTTGCTGGGACCTTTGCTTCATATTTAGGTTTAACTCCTGAGGAGGAAGTAAAAACTCCCTTCTTGACTATACATCAGGAGTTCTTTCTTAAACTAAAATTATTGGTAACTAAAATGCCTAAAAAAAACCAGCAAAAGACCCAGAATCTGTCTCATAGCAAGCCTTGGTACGACAGATCCTGTAGAGAGTCAAAGAGGGAATTACTAATTGCGATTAAATCCAAGTCCCAATTGGATGTACAAAAAGCAAGATATAACTATAAGTCTGTCCAAAGGACATCAAAAATAGCATGGGAGGAATAGAAAGGGGCCGAATTGCTGTTAGCCGCAAGACTACGCGATAATGTAGCCTTTTGGAGGCTAGTAGCAAATGGGAACCATGTAGGCAGGGTGGTTAAGGACACCTTTTTAGATGAGCAAACTTGGGTAACTCATTTTACAAATTTGTATAAAAAATATGATGATTCTCCTATAGTATCAAATACAGTAAGTTACGAAATTCCAGCAGATCCGCTCGTTTTTAGTTTAGGGGAAACAGAGTTGGCAATAAGCCAAATAAAATCTGGGAAAGCTCCAGGTTTGGATAAAATCCCTGGGGATCTCTATAAGCATGACTCACAAATATGGGCACCCTATATTAACTATCTGTGCAATAAATTATCATTCAGTTTAGAATTTCCTGAAAGTTGGAAGGGAGCTGAAATTGTTTTAATATATAAAAAAGGTGACAGGAAGGACCCCTGTAATTATCGTCCAATTAGCCTAATGGACATCCTTCAGAAAATTTACTCACGTCATATTTTATTACGTGTGAGTAATTGGTTGGAGGAAAATTTATTTTTGACTAAATTTCAAGCCGGGTTTAGAACAAAAGTCAGCACTATAGATCAGATCTTTAGATTCTGCTGCCTCTATTGGAAGTACGTAAAGATAAAAAAGGCCCACTTATATGTTGCCTTTGTTGATTTAAGGGCAGCATTTGATTTAGTGCCACGTGATCTTCTGTGGAAAACGTTGAGTGCAGTGGGTATGCCAAATAATATAGTTGTTCAGATTATAAAACTACATGAAGGGAACTTTGCGAGAATTAGATGGGGTCCAAACGGCGAGTTAACACGAAAAATTCCGATCGAACGTGGAGTTCGTCAAGGATGCGTCTTGGCCCCCACACTTTTTTCCATTTTCGTGAATGATATTCCCTCATATTTGGAGAAATGTAAAAATGACTCTCCGAAACTGAACGGCGAAAGGGTAACATCTCTATTATTTGCTGACGATACCATCTTGATATCTCAAACAAAAAATGGCTTGCAGATTTTATTGAACACTTTTAATGAGTATTGTAGTCACAAGGGGCTGGAGATTAATGGAAAAAACCAAAATATATGGCCCTAAATCCAACCAAACCAGACAAGGGTTGCCTAACTTTAAAAGGAGTAAAGTTGGAGTCAGTGCCACACTTTTCATATCTAGGTGTGACACTAGATTCCAACTTTACCTGGAAAGCTCAATTGGAAAAAAGTAAAATGTTATTTGCTCAGAATGTCAAACCAATACTTAGAGAGCAAAGCCTAAGCACTAGTAAAGCGGTGTCTCCTGTAATGGAACTATTTAAATTCAAAGTTCAAGCATCAGTTCTTTATGGTGCGGAATTATGGGGGACTGGGTCTAAGGAGACCTTTAGCGTCCAAGATAACAATTTTATGCGAAGCTTGGTAAGGGTTCCGAGAGGTACACCATTAGTACCCCTGCAACTGGACCTTAACTTTAAAAGAACTGACCATCATGTTCTTATCAGAGCGTTAATGCTATGGGTTAGATTGTGGCACGTCCCTGAACTTCAAGCCTATAAAGATGGGCTGATAGAGATTATGGCGTTGGACAGCCAGAAAACTATTCCATGGCTTAGACATGTTAGTACTTGGCTCAATAACATAGGTCTGAAACACTTTTGGGAGAACCCTGAGCTGTTACCACCCAACCCCAAATTAGTCCTGAAAAGAGCTTTTTGGTCCTTCGTAGCAAATATGACTGTAAACACCACAACCAGTGGCTCATTAGTCTCAAAATTTTTTTACTTTAAGGATGAACCCCTTTATGAGACCTTTATGGACGAAATAGAGCCCCCACTTGCCAAAACATTATTTTTAAAATTTAGATATGGTAATCTTTTAATAAAGTCAACTTTGGCTCGTTGGGCAAGGAACCGAGATCCATCTTCTCATGCATTGGACGAAGTTTGCTCATTTTGTGAAAACAACCAGATAGAGAATGAGCTGCATATTCTTTTTTTCTGCCCTCTGTATGGCCAAGCAAGAAAAAGATGGATCAAACCAATATGCCTATTATTAGGCTTGAGTTCCTGCCTCCAGGCTCTGAGAATCTTGACTACTAACACATCGCAACAGATAACATTTAGTGTTAGTAGATTTTTACTTTCTATTTGCTACCAGAGGAAAAAAATGGGGCAGCAGCTGTAACTGAGTTGTTATCATTTTTTAGATTTGAATCGCTTTTTGACAGTACTACTGAGCCGAATTTTCTTTCAGAATTATTGTGGTGTCCTTCAGTGTCCACATGTTTTTATTTTTATGCTCCGAGTGTTTTTCAACATGTATTGCACAGCTTTAAAGAATGAGTTTAATATTTTAATTGAATGTTTAATTATCGATGAACTGTAATGTATAAACTGTTCTTTTATGGCGTGAAGCCGAAATAAAGATTTTGAATTGGAGTCTGATCCTGTGGGTTCTGCCGGAGAGGAAGGAGTGGATCCAGTCGAGGACGGTCCCTCGTATTCTGGCGGCGTGGAGTCTGGCTGCAATAGATTTTTTAATTACTATTGAAGACCTTGGTTTAAATATTGTTCTAGCTGTCCCACTTATGGGATAACATATTATTTTAATCTATTCTCTGGTTTTCTAAATAGGACAGCTAGGTCTGTCACAGTGAAAGAAGCTTTTAGGGCCTTATTAACAATACCGACAAAACCAAAATTGTATTCTTCAGTAAATCCAATTTATTCTCCATCACATCACTTCCGGTGCATGGTAATATTCATTTTCTGCATGTCTCACTCTTAAATACCATGCACCCTACCTTGTGGGCTACACGGCTTACATAGGGGTGATTTACTAATATTTAAAAGCATTTTTATCCATCAAAAAGGGTTATTTTAACAGGTCACACTGCAGTAGCCAGGATAAACAAGGGGGGGGGGAGTAAGGGGATTGGAGTCATGTTTTCTTTTGCCACATTAGTGGATGGCAGCATAACTGCTACTGATGACAGTTAACTTTTGGTGCCATGGGTGTATTTCTGCCCAATATACTATGGCATTATAGGGAAGTCTGATACTCCAATCAGGGATTAGCCAATTTCTCCATGTTTTAAGGTTCAGAGCACATAGACTGGGAACTGGACAGTGATGCCCCAGTGTGCAGGGTCTTAAAACCAACAATACATTAGGTTCCAGCAAAAATAAAAAAAATCTGGGATGAAGACACAGACAATGCAGATTTTCCACATTAGCAATGATAATTGTTTATTAAGTTGGAAAGAAAAGATCCTAGCACACCAGTGCCAAATAACATTATCAACCATGTTTCTTTATCTCCATATCACAAAGGGAGCTTCCAGTGACACTACATTGCAGCTCTGGCATGTGATAGGCTGGTGGATACGATTTTATTTACTTTCATTAAGTGAAGGACAGAAATAGAGGTCTCCATAGTACCCTGGTTCATTTATTATACTTCACCAGGGATCCCTTCTTTCAGGCCCAGGTGCACCTAGAGCACTTTATTTAATAAAGCTTTAACATATGTAGAAAGAAAGGAAGGGAGAGGATTGGCTGATGGTGGAAGAAAGAACAGTGGAACGATTGTCTGAAAGCTTTAAGAGCATTTAGAAAAGACAAAATGTATAGGATTTAGAATGGCAACAGGAATCACCTGCAGTTACCTCTGCAGTAGCTCACAGAATGGCAAAATCCAAATGCTGATATTTGAATCCAGTAGATACCATTTACATATGTTGACAATGCAATACAGATATCCTCATTACTACCCATCCCATCATAGATCCACCACCCAAGTGGAGCACCTGCAACCTTCTCCAACATCCTTTACTCATGTCAAGCTCCATCTTCTGAGGACTCCATTCCAAGATCATTCATCAACAAATCTCTTCAAGGAGATGACCTCATACACCACCCCAATATCAGCCCTGCCTCCCTCACCAAATTAATCTTTCCCTACTCTCAAGATGAGCCAGATACTCCCTCTGCTGAAGAAAGCAGCCAGATGATCTTGACAACTTCCAATCCATATACCATTCATAGGAAAAATAATAGAAATAGTGCTATTCACCCAGCTTCAAGAGCAGATCTGCAAGGGCACTCTTCTACAAGTGTGACAATAAAGCTTCAGACCACACTACAGAATGGAGAAAGCTGCTCTTCAAGTTGTCAATGACGCTTTTACCATCAATAACAGACACAGCCTTTACCACCAGCTCCTGTCAACCTGCCTGCAGCTTTCACCACAGATGACAATCAATCAACATCTTGGAAAAAGCATAGGCTTCTCTGACACACTCCTCCAATTGTTAGCTTTCTTACTTGCCAAATGGCACTAATTTACCCAGATAGGAAAAAAAGATACCATAAACTCCATCCATCCTGCGGAGTTTTAAAGAACTCCTTCATGTCATTGTTTTCTTCAAGATCTAGGAGGATCCCCCTCAGGCCCCTATTCACTAATATTTTCATTAGCATCCATCCATGCACCTAAGACACGCCACTCTAAATCGATTCCACTCAATCCACAATATTTAGCATCTCAAATCCTGATACAAACTTAGGTAGGATTTCACATATCTACCTAAAGCTCAATCCCATAAAGGGCGATTCCTTGTTCACCAACAGTGCCAAAGAACCAGACTCCAGACTAGATCTCTCACAGGAATCTGGATGACTTCACTGCCAGCTAAGAGACCAATGAATATCCCTTAGATTCCCACTCTACAGAGGCCTCACATTCAAAGAATACATACGAAGAAAACCAAGACCTTATGTACCAGCTCTTTCTCCTGAGGAAAGTGAATCCCTTTTTTCCATTTACAAACAGTGTAAGCCCTAGTCCAACTCCTAGGATGGAGGTAACACCCTGCTGAGGAGTCTTGAACACACCACTCTTCTCCCATGAAAACTATCCAGAAATCTTAACCGCTCACATCATGGGTATGAAGAAGCTCAATCACAGAGCTCTGAAGCAGAGGAAGTGTAGTGGCTCCCTTGCCAGGCTCATATCATCTTCGAGAGCTGCTGCTCACATACAAGACCATTAGAAACAACACCAAGCCATGTATCATTAAAAATGAACCATCTATGGACAAGAGCACCACACCAAGAGCCAGGACACTGCCGAACAAAAATGTGTCAGAAGTCAAAATCAAAAAGGCAGAACTCCACCCACATACCCAGTGAGATTGAAAATATCCCAATTGACTTCAGAATTAATTCAGCCCTTCTGAAATCCAGGAAAAATGTAACGCACATCTTCAAATTACATTTGTCCACAATCTTCGAGAACTACCAGTTATTTGCCTCTTGTAAATGCTTGTAATGCTCCATTAGCTCTTTCAGTTGTTCAGAACTAAGTTGCCATCCATCCACCTTCATGCTATACAAGTGCCACTCCATACATGTGCACAAACACTTCTCCACTTGTTTCCGATCATTATGAATCACCTTTTCAAGATATTAACACCATGGAGTGTGCTAAACTGTTGCTTACTGAAACCCCTCCTTTGATGTAGGAAACTCAGATTCACCCATTCCCAAGTGAAGGAGGTGCATGCATATTGTATGATGACACATGGAAATTAAAGACATTACTGTTGGTAATAAGGCTCAAAGTCACAATTTTTGTATGATCCATGGGTGTCTCCTATATTTTTTTTGTGATTACCACAACACAGTCTTCATGTCTAAGGTATTTCCTCCCCGTAATAAATGCTAACAGGATTCAGCTGCTGAAATTTATCCACAGCATGTTGTTTTTATCATACCCGGTATGCAGCAAGTGTGACAAACAACGACGTCTTCCAATATATGCAGAAATAGATGTCATCTCACAAATCAGAAGTTTTGGGAACACTCACAGATAAAGGATTTTTATGCAGAGATACATTTATGAAAAAAGAAGTCTCCTTGAATACATTTTGGAAAAGTGGAGAAATAGGGTGGACAGGGAAGTCGTAATTTTAAACATATGGCTATGGATTTCCCTTCTCACTGGAGAAACTTGATTCATAGTATCAAAACTTGCATTACAGATCCAATTACTCAAAAGAAAAAAGTCTGACAAACCTGGAGTCCTTTTATGACTGAAAAGTGTAGGTAAACGAGAGGAACAGGATGGGACATAAGAGTGACTGTGAAATAAGTTTGGGGATTCCCAAAAAGTCAGGCTTTGTGTAATTTATGACATCTTCTCAGTTTGTTCCCCACCCGGAAAAAATGCTTAAATATCACCAATAAAGTGTTGTGTAAAGGAATAGATCACCATCACGGGTGGCTTCCCTTGAGTTGGCTAGTGCCAAGTTACTTGGCTGTAATAAAAAAAAAATAGTGCTGGTATCTTGCTAGTTAAGGACTTTGTCACTGTTTGTGGTCATGTTCATCCTCATTAGCAACACTAAAGCTCACACAGTGTTCACTCTAAACAAACAGTGGCCTGTCACAGGCTCTCTACACAGCTCATGGTCACAGTGTGCAGGGCTGTATGAGGTATATCTGCTTAGGTTCCTCAAGGAATCCACAGAGAAGATACTGGAATTAACCAAGGAGTTGGCCTTCCTCCTCAGGTCATGCTATGATGCTAAGCTCAGTAAGCGTGGCAGTGTTGTGCAAGTTAGATATGGAGAAGTAATTGCAGGATCGGAGCAATCAACCGAGGAATGCTAACAAATTGAACATTTGTTGGACCCTCTTCAGACCTCAATAGAGCATTCTTAAGAGCAATATTTGTGTGGACTGTAACATGTGAAAGTTATTCACATCATAGCTTGAGGAGGGTCTCTTTCAAGCTGCAGAAAGATAGTTATGGTGAAGTATCCATGCTTCACCGGAGAGTTGCAAATAGAGGCTGTATCATTTAACGAGGTGTCAAGCAATGTGGTTTCTGAAGAGTACAATATGCTACAAAATTGCCATCCAAGTTCCTCCCACCTTGTGAACACGGGCACTTTCTGCAAAGTAATAACTGATACAAAACATAGCCTAGAAATCCTGAAACTATTCAAGACAATGTAATGTTGTTGATGGTGTGTCTCTTGTCTATAGCTCTGCAGTGCTTACACCAGCTGACCTGCACACATCATAGCAAGCACAGAGACGCACCCCGTCTCCTGTACCCCTATCACATTGTATGATCCTACCAGGAAGATCATGAGGAAAGCTACTCTTTCTTCGGAACTGCTGGTAGCCTTTTCCCCCTCATCTCTAGGACGAAAGCAGTAAATAAGAACATACGTCTTGACAGTAGGATACAATGCAAGCCAGAGTGTGACAGCGTGCAGGGGTCTTATTACTCAGTCCACAACTGAGCTGCACACCACATTGGTACACACTATTTGTCTTCTTGGAGGACCATTCTTGCCCGAATACTTTGTATCATTCTTTAACTTTATGTATCTTTGGGTGGAGTGGAGACTTACTCTAAAATGATAAGATGGTGGTGTTGGATCGGGTGGGGCTGACTAGTGTGGCATTGACGCACATGGTTGTACTCCAGTAATGCAGGACATTCTATTCAAGCAATGGTGCATTGTGGGTGGATCCTAAGGGACTGGCTCTGTCTGTGACATCTATGGCCCATACCTGGACAGACAGCTGCAACTTTGAGTCATTATCACGGCAGAAGGTTGGCCTACACACAGCTGAATTTGAGCCTGAGGTCCCGTTATCATTCTCCAGATGCATATCTTTGAGCGGTTCTGAAGGGAACAACATGAGTGCAGCGTCTGAGCTGACATTGTGTGTTGTTTTGGAGGTAGAAGGTTCAAAGAGCAGATATACTTGCTTTGTTATCTCCTCGTGGTAGAACTGCAGTGTGATTGTAGTACTCACACAGAATGCACACTCAGTGTCTTCTGCAGATTTAGCAGACAGACTTAAAAAAAACAAATGCCTATTAGAGAGTAGTAGTGGCGATAGGGCAGAGCATATCTTTTAGGGAAGCACCCCGGATAGAAATTGTGGTATGTCTGCCCGCTCACTTTCTCGGCGTCTGCGTGCTTGTGTTTATATTTGATGTTATTGTATTTTTATGAGATAGGCATGAGTGTTATGCTGATGTTGCCACTCGTGTCTATCTCATCTATTACCTTCGATGGTGAACGGGCTATTTCGCTTGTGAAGGCACTGTGTATGTCTTTGAATGGGGGAGATTGTATATTTAGAAAGGGGGTTAGCGGTTAGGGAAGAGATGGTTTTACATTCTTAGGAAGTGTATGCTGTTGGAAGCAAAAGCTGGGATATACAGATTATCTGCAAGTCAGTTTCTTCTTACCTGTGTTCCTCCAGTTTCCTACACTGCAAAGAGGGTGGGATGTCACACACTGGATTTACGCCGGATTTGGGATTTTCATTGAATATTACTGTTTCTAGTACCCAATTGCATCATTTGCATTGGGCTTCTCTTTGAATTCATTGGAGCATCATTTCTACTCCTCCTGCCATTGGTCTCGGAGCTTGGATGTTCCCAAGACACTATTGGAGCGTATTCTGATAGGTGATTGCTATCATTGCAGATCATTTTGGTGCACACCCACATAATGAAGCCGATCGTATGCGTGTCATTTTGATGTACAGTGCTTCTGCAGCAATATTTCAAGGCTGTGGCTGTTTACGGTCTGCAACCCAAACAACCCCATGGTAGGTTTACCATTTCCTGCCAAATTACCCTCCATTGACTTTCCATCGTGCTCCGAGCCACACCGTACAAATCTACTCTGGATAACAGTGACTACCTATATTATTTTATCGTGTGGTGTACATTTAATCCAAGCACTGTTTGACTCTGTTGTGATGTGCACACCTCTATTCTAGACTGCGGTCACTACCTTTGTTATTTTAAGTGTACTAGGACTGTTACTTTCCTATTTTTCATACTTGTACCATTTCTACCACTATGTCTGGCATTGTACCTCCTCCTGCAAATTTTGTATCATCCTGGGTGTCTCCTACAGATATTTTGTGATTACCACAACGAAGTCTGCATGTCTAAGGTATTTTCTCCCCGTAATAAATGCTAACAGTATTGAGCCACCTATGGACTGGGAAACATGGGAGGCTGGTTTTCTAGTGTATTCGGACGTTTCAGAAGGTGAAACCTAAGAGAAAGTTGGCATTATTGAAGCATTGTCTTGGGGCAATTGGTTTCTGGGAATTTAAGAATGTAGTAGTTTTGGTAAATCGAGGAAATATCAATGTTTATCAATATGCTTCCAAACAGTTGTGTTTACGGTACTGGAAGCAAACCAATGTGGTAATGGAAAGATTAATTTTATATTCTAGAAAGCAGCGTCCCGATGAATCTATTGAAGACTATGTTTCTGGACTTAAATCTCTTGCTGTCACATGCAATTTTGAGCACATCTCTTATGAGCAAGTGCGAAAAGACCACATTTTAATGAGAACCAACAATAAAAAAATACAGAAAAGATTATGGACCAATACTGACATGTTGCTCAGTGCTGCTAAAAAAATCGCCAAAGCCATTGAGCACTCTGAAAAGTTTGTGCAGGAGATAAGGGGTGTTGTCAAAAGTGATGCCCACATTGTGTCTAAGGATAGCTCAAAAGGGAAGAAGCCTTACACTCAGAAAAATGGTCCTTTGCAGACAAATGATGTCAAACCTAATTGCCAAAAACATGATGGGAGGTGAAATATTCCCCTTTGTTATAGATGTGGCAGTAGTGCACATCTTGCAATGCAAAAGTATGTTCTGCTGTGGACAAAGTATGTTCAACGTGTGGCAAAAAAGGGCATTTTGGCAGAGTATGCAGGTCAGTTCCCAGTAGAGGGAACGTGGTACAGGGTAATGAGGAATATGTCAGTTCTAATGACAGTAGTGAACCTGATCTCAGTACAGTGTTAAGCATAGTTGGAGGTTCTTACTCAACCACGTTTTCAATATGTGTAGTTATTATTGATGGGGTTGGACTACGTGTACTTGTGGACTCTTGTGCCTGGTACATTACAATGATATTGTCAAGGAAAATTGGCCTAATAAAAAACTTCTGCATCCTGATGTAACACCAGGAGGGTACACTGGCAATAACATTGATTTGGTGGGTTTCTTCTGGGCTACAAAGGATTTTTCTGGGCAGCTAACCTTTGGAAAAGTATATATGGCCAGAAAGGTCGATCCTTTTTAGGGTGGCCACACCAAGAAGAAATGGGGATTAAATTAAGATTCTACAGCTCCTCCTTCTGTTTACACTGTAGCAGCAAATGTTCCTGGGGATGGTGACATATCTGATTACATTCAGGATCTTAAACTACAGTTTCCCATAGTATTCAAGGACAAGTTAGAAGAGTACTCCGGGTTCATGCATCGTATTAGGCTACATGAGGGTTCTGTTCCCTTTCGCCATAGGGTGCGCAATGTACCATTGTCCTATAGAAGCTAACTTAAGGATATCCTACATGATCTCTGACAAAAGAACATTATTGAACCTGTTGAATCTTCACCAGGGGTTTCTCTAATTGTTATTTCTGTCAAATCTTTAGGTGAGCTGAGGCTTTTGATTGATTTGTGCAGTCTAAACAATGCTATATGGGTGGATGCCCATCCTTTGCCCAATATACACGAGATGGTGACCACTTTAGCAGGAGCGCAAGTGTTCTCGTTCCTTGATCTCATGAGTGCGTATCACCATATCCTTGGACAAGGAATCAAAGAACCTCATTGAATTTATAATTCAAGAAAGGCTATTTAGGCTTTGTCATTTACAGGTTGGCCTCGCCAGTGCAGCATTTGTGTTTCGGAGATTGATGAAGGAAACTCTTGATGGCCTTGAAGGGGCAATTGCTTTCCAAAATGATATATTGGTTTAGGTCAAGGATGTGGCAGAGCATGAGAGCTATATGAAGATTGTTTTGGCAGCTTGATCAGCTAAAGTCCTCACCTTACGATCTGACAAATGCAGGTTTAAGCAGAAGGAAGTTGAGTAGGCCATTGCGTTAGTGCCATTGGTATTAGACCCAAGCGGAACCATGTTGAAAATATCACCAATGCTCTTATTCCCACTTCCAAGCAACAATTAGTGGCATTCCTTAAATTAACTGAATTTTAATAAAAATGAATGCTGCCAAAGTAGTTCCCTTTAGATGTTTAGTTTTAAAAAATGCTAAATTTATTTGGATTGAGGATATATCCACTGCATTTAAAACATTGAAAGAGTTTATTGTTAATGCACTATGTTGAAAACCATTTGAAGTTGGAAAGCAATGTGTTGTGATGATGGATGCCAGCAATTGCTGTTTAGGTGACGAGCTTATGCAAAAGGATAAAGGCAAAGAATGGATAGTTGCTTATGCCTCTAAGGCTTTGCGGGACGCAGAAAAAAATGACTCTGTAATAGAGAGAGAATTGCTGATGTGTGTGTGGGGTGCGGAGCATTTCAGAACCTTCTTTTAGGGAACCAAATTCATCATTAAAATGGACCACAAGCCTTTGGTTTACATGATGGCACCTGGTGGAGGGCGTTCTATGTCTGCAAGGTTGGCTAAATTAGCATCAAGGCTACTAAAGTTCCAGTACCGATTAGAATTTGTGCTTGGGAAGATTAATGTGCATGCTGATTGCATTCCCAGACTACCTATCCCTGTGAATGTAAATGTTTGTGAGGTTGTTGATAAAGAAGACCGTGAGGTAGTACTCACGGTACAAGATGTTAACTTTTTTGGAGCTGAACAAACCATTGTCAAAGAAGCTAAGTGGATGGAAGAAATGGAAAGAGATGTTAAGCTAAAGGAGGTAAAACTGTGGATTTTAAATGGATGGCCGGAGGAAAAGAAGATGCATGGAGAGTTAAGGGGGTATTCTAAAGTCCAAGCTGAATTGGCTATAGTAAATGGCATTGTAGTACAAGGGGATAAATGCATCACTATGTTTAATCTGAGGAAAATGATTGTGGACATAGCCCATGAGGGTCACATGGGAATCCCATGCACCAGAAGGCATGTCAGAGAGAGCTTCCTGTGGCCTGAGGTGGATTTGTTTTTAGAGCATCGGGTAAGGTTATGCACCAAGTGTGCTTCCAGTGACAAGTCAGCTAAAGCCATGTGTACTAAACCACAGCCTGTTGAATTTCCAGTTGCTCTGTGGCGGAATTTGGGACTAGATATCATCGGTCCATTTAGAGTACTACCTAGAAAGGAAGCTTTGTGATTTTGTTGACTGATTATTATTCCAAATGGCCGGAGGTTAAAATGGTAAAGATGGTCACTTCACAGAATGCTGTTGAGTTCTTAGATGAAATTTTTTTGTAGGGACAGTATCCCTCAGTAACTTGTAACTGATAATGGCCCTCCATTCGTCAGTGCATTTATGGAGAACTACTTGGAGAAATGTGGTGTGACACATAGAAGAGTAGCTGTATTCCACCCAGAGGTTAAAGGCCAAGTTAAGAGGTTCAACCATGTTGTCAAGGAAGCTATCCGGTTAGCTGTAAGAGGAGAGGTCAACTAGAGAGATGTGTTGCAGTCTATGTTGTTAACCTATAGGACTTCACCCAATTTGGTTACTAATGTGAGTCCCTTTGAGTTATTGAGAGGACGCAAACCTAGTACTACGTTGTTTCCTTGGTGGTTGTCGAACAAACGCAAAGTGGTTGGTGAGATTGCAGAGGTGGATTTCAAAGAAAATAGAAGCAGAGTAGAGGAGGACAAAAACAAAATGAAACAAGAGTTAAGAAAGAGGAAAGGTCCTGTGAGCAAGCAAGGTGTGAAAATAGAAGATTTATTCCGCATTAAGGATCGGAAGATAGATGGTAAGGTTTGTGCCAAGCGGTCGGACCCCATTCAATTCACTGAGGTGTTCAAGAATGCAGTACGCATAGATGGTGTTAGTGTCTGGAACCTTAATACGGTATCTTTATTTAGAGGGTAGAAAGACTGCTCAGACCAATATTGGAGTAATGTTTTCTTGGATGTGGGTGAACGAGGGTGTGAAAAAGGTCCCAGCTCTGATGCAGGAAACAGTGACAAGGACATCTCTTGGAGCATGAGGTCCCGTCATCCACCCAAGAGGTTCCAGGACTATATCGTTTGCTAAAAAATATTAATGATTATTGAAGATAAAAGGGGGAGGTGTGTGGTATGCGTGCACGCTCACTTTCTTGGTGTCCGCCTACTTGTGTTTATATTTGATGTCATTGTATTGTTATGAGATAGGCACGAGCGTGTTACTGATGTTGTCGCTCATGTCTATCTCATCTATTCCCTTCAGTGGTGAACGGGCACTTTCGCTAGCGAAGGCATTGTGTATGTCTATGAATGGCGGGGAAACTGTATATATAGAAAGATGGGTTCGCGGTTAGGGGAGAGACAGCTGTACATACTTAGGAAGAGGATGCTGTTGGAAATAAACACGGAAATATGCAGATTATCCTCAAGTCTGTTTCTACTTACCTGTGTGTCTCCTGCTTCCTACAGACTCACAGTAGATAGTGTCTTCTCACTTCACTCTTGGGGTTTGGGGAGACATGCGAGAGCTATCAGTGCAGACCAGCCACTTAAGAGTAATTGCAGGGATGTGTGCTAGAAATCATTTTAGGTTGTGCATGGTTTGTCGAAAACCTCCTCCTTGTGGTCCTGGGAGGATTGTCTTCCTTCAACACCTACATCTTCACTGCTAATTAAACTCCTTTGTTTGAGGCACTGGGTGTTCTGTCCCCAAGAGCGCTGCTCCACAGAGGGGCTGCCTCATCTGCCCGCAGCGGCCAGCCCTGTGTCCTTCAAGTCAATAATTGGGCTAGTCTTATGGAAATCCCTCCTGCACTGTCCTCAAGCTGTAGTGCGTACACGACCTTATACATCAGTGCGACTTACAACTACCCAATTAGGAATACACACTGTCAGGCACACACAAATAATACATGAAAGGTGCGTGACCTTGACAACAAGGGCACGGTTTATCAAGAAAAGGCCAGCCAGATGACACACTTCTGAATCAAACTGAAAAGGTTGGAAACAGAAATGCAAAACGTGCAATAAAATAGCACAGCGTCACGTGACACTTATGGATCACAAATCTGGATGGCCTTTACTATTCACTACATATGGCTTTGAAATGACCACGACAAAATAACTGAGCAACAGAAACTGGGCATTCACCTGCCGAACTGCCGATTTAATTGAGAAGTATTTGAAGCCTCTCGCTTGTTGTCAAACACATGTCCGTGTCTAACTGCAGAGTTCACAAAGTTCAACCTAGATTTGAAGACGAGACACCGTGTATAAAATTCAGCACATTATTGTGAGGGGTGGTCCTGATTGGTAAAAGCAATAGACAAAAATACACACCGGTTTGGCAGCTTAAAAGAAGGGACAATCGTTGCTCACTGAATGGAACCAATGGCCCCTGGGATAACAAAAACTGAAGATGAAATGTCGCTGGTACGTCACACAAGGAACAGAACTCGGAGGCATTGAAGTTGGTGCACTGACAATGTGCCCCAGTTTGTGCGTTTAGGTCTGGCGTGAGCCAATGCCTTTTGACTAGACGAAAATTATATGCAATATACATACTCCTAGGGTGCTTGGCAATGTAGGCAAACCTGACAGCGTTCACAACTTTGTCTAGGTCACGAAATCCGACTTTACACCAACTGAACAGCTCGCCTGAGGAATGACTAGGTGTGTGTTTCTCAAAAGGCAACTGTTAGATATGAAGATATGATGACTATTTCATGTGTTATATGTTGTGTATTGACTGGAAGATCACTGAGATAGAATATTCCTGTAACTGGAGAATCCACTTCTCTATCTGAGGTGGAAGTTGTGAGGATGGCCCTATAGAGCAGGCAAGTAGAGGTTTGTGGTCTGTGCAGACACTAGAAGAATGATCATAAAGACACAGATGTGTATGATGACAACGTGTGTGATTGTGTGTGTATATTATAGGCCTTAAGGTGGTCTTCCCCTAAACCTTTTGCCTTTACTACTCCATTTTTGATGATCTCGTTTTTGTTGGCCTTAGGACTCTGTGCTCTTTATCACTGCTAACCAGTGCTACAGTGCTTGTGCTCTCTCCCCTAAACATGGTAGAATTGTCTTATACCCAATTGGCACATTTAATTAACATGTAAATCCCTAGTAAAGTGATACATTGTACCGAGCACCATGACTTAGCTGTGAGTCCTGCCCTCCCAAGTGGTGCCACCCAGTCCTCGACCCGTGGAAGTGGGCCCAACTGTGGTCCCATCGGAACCCACCCAGTGAGATGCATCTCCTCCCAAAACTCCACATTGGAACCACAACATGATGCATCGCCTCATTAAACTCTGTATTGGAACCGCTGTGCAATGCATCCCCGACGCAGGACTTTGCATCGCAGCCCTCAGCCTCCTCAGAACTGCCGCTAGACGCATCCTCAGTGCAGGTGTTTGCATTGTAAGCCCTGTGAATTCTTCAGAAGCAGCCTGTGCGTGATCCATCTTAGATGCAGCACTCTGCATTGGAAGGACTGCATCAACAGCATGCTGGACGTCATCAGAGGACCTAGAATCGCAGCCTTGCAGCTTCCCGGAACTGTTGCTGCATGGCGCATCTCCACACCAGGACCTCGTATCGCCTCGCCTGCGTGATGCATCCTCAGCGCCGGATCCCGCACTGCTCCCCAACCAGAATTCAAGGTACTCTTGTTCAGTGGGACTAACTTTGTCTCTGTATCTGGCCCGCACTCCATCACAGTTTGCCTGAACTTGTGTCTTTGTCCCAGTCCAGCACGACCGGATAACCACTGTTGGCGCTTTGTGCTTTTAGGCACTATTTTCACTTAACTCTTTAAAATTGCATATCTACGGTTCTACTAATTGGATTTTTGTTGTTTTGGTGTCAAATAATTTATTAAATTATACTCTGTATTTTCTAAATTTGTGTCATTTTTCTTGTGTTGTGTTTTCACTTTATTACTGTTTGAAATGCTGCATAAAAACTGTACACAATGTCTCCAGGTTAAGCCTGACTGTTTTGTGCCAAGCTACTAGAGAGTTAAGCACAGGTTAATTTGGGGTTTGCTTGTGACTTCACCTTGAGAGGGATTGTGGGTGCTGCTTGAGAAGGGTTTCACTCCCGTCAATGAGTAAACCAATTTCCAGCGGTATGGTATTTCTATGGTGTGAACCTAGCCAAAATGCAATGGAGCGCTGTACATGGTCAAAGATAATCATAAAGTCAATGAGTAATGGGAAGCTACGATTTAGACGGCTAATTCATCACGGTGGATATTTCTTTTAAGATGTCCATGTATAGCAATTGGATTATTTTCTATTTGGGAGTAATTCTGTTCAGTCTGAGTCAGTTCATGGCACGTATAGGCAACTGTGGCCCACTCTCTGCCTTCTGCCTATGCGATATCGCTGCCCCCAACTTCGATGGGCAGGCATTGGCTGAGAACTCTGTGTCCCTCAATGGATTTAAGTTTTGAGTGTGGTCTCAGCTTTGAGCATTCCCCATGCCCATGGTGTTGGTAACCTCGTTAGTTCCTTCAGTGGCTCTGTCATGGAGTTGAGATGTTTAACGAATGTGCCACGAGAGAGGAAACTCCCGACTTTGAATACTGAGTAGGGGAGTTGCTGATCTAATGTTTCCTACTTGAACCAGGTCATGGGTAACCTATGTCAGCTGAAAACCAGTAGCTGAAGAAACTGATGTTTGACTTCAGAATTTTGCATTTCTTGCAGTTGTGCGTGAGCCCAAAGTTGGTTAGTCTCTAGAAACATACCTAAGATGAGTCTGATATGACTGTTTTTTCTTGGAATGTATCAAAATCTCATCACTACTGTTAATGATGCCCATGAGTCCAGTTGTCACTTTTCCTATTGTGTTCTGAAACACTAAGGCCATGCTAGATATGCCAAAGTTGAGTCACTTATAACAATAGAAGCCAAGATGAGTAGAAAAGGTGGTAGTGTATCTGGACTGAGTATCCAGAAGGAGCTGGTGATTTAGAATTTAGGTCAACTTTAGAAAACCAGCAGGACCCATTTTGTTTAGTGGCCATCTACTGTTGGAGTGAGATGGCATTCCCTTTCTATTTCGGCATTTGTGAGGCGCATATCTATGCATATGCACACTTTATCAGGTTGAAGAGGTTGCTCCGCAACCCCTATTGGAGAAATCTACAGCGTGGGCCTCAACTCATTCTATGTCAGCTTTCACAGGTTTGAGAGTTCAGCCTCTATCCTAAGTGAAATACTACTCGTGTGACACAGTTCTATATGTTGAACAGATTGGTCAATTAATAGTCCTTGCATTTGGTCTTTTAGCCATCCTATGCCTTTGAATAGATTTTTGAATTCAGACAGTTTCTTTGCATAGCATACTGTAAGCAGCTTTGCTGAGGCTGAGCTGTTCTGCTGTTTAGCAGTTGCTCAAAGTACCAGATTTTTTTTAAGTGACATACATTGTCGTGATTACAGATTGGTTGTTGCTAATTAGTTCAGTGGCAAAGATGCCAAATTAGGTAACGGTGTTTTGTTGCCATATGCATATATTCAGACTTTTGTGTGCTTTAGCATGGGAAGAGGTTTGGGGGAACTGAAATGATCTTTTGCCCTAATATTGAGTGATAAGCCATTGTTGATTAAGGCTGTTCTAAAGATGAGGACGTCTGTGGTTCTTACTTTGCTTCATGTTGTAACCGGCCTACACTGCTCTTTTCTCTTCTTGATTATCAAATGTATCTCCATTTGGAAGATTGGGTGTTGAAGGGCTGACATTGTTTGCGGCTTTCCCAATGGAGGTTTGGTGGTGCTCGATGATTGGCAGACTTTCGCAAATTGGTTGTTTGCCACATGCTGAACGTTTCTTCCCTTTGCTCAACACTTTTATTCGTGTGACAAAAGCGACACCTTAGGTCAGAAGATATCCGGCTTGAGGTACATGGTTTGGGCTTGTGGGCGTGTCACATTTTTACAGATTTGTTTTATGAGTTCTGCATTCATCAGGGCTGAATTGCTTGAACTGAAACTTTCTAGAGACCGGCCCAGTGTTAGTAAATCGGTCAGAGATTTGTCCATTTGTCTCAAAATCTGTCTTTGCAGCATTGCCGATGCACACCCTTGATAAACCCGCACCCAGACACTCCAATCTCATCAGGAAGAGTGCAAGTGCTCTCAAAATATTTAAACACACAAGATGATGGACGAAATGTGCAACATTCAGTCCATGAATTGTTAATTTTGCATTTGTCACCCCGAGTGGGACGGGTATGCTCAGACGTGAGTCCCGCGCTCTCCATGCCACTGGAATCAAGCTATCGTGGCTGATGATGGCTGATATCCAGAAACCGGTCCTAGGATGCTTGATTCCAGTCCAGGGAAGACATGACTTGGCAGTTTGGGCTGGACTGTTCCCATGAGGCACAGGG
Source organism: Lissotriton helveticus (assembly GCF_964261635.1). Lineage (NCBI taxonomy): Eukaryota > Metazoa > Chordata > Amphibia > Caudata > Salamandridae > Lissotriton > Lissotriton helveticus. Next base: position 1,041,474,853 of record NC_136065.1, on the reverse strand, counting down.
TAAGACTGATTTGCATATGGCCATGTCTGACCTGGGGTGGTGTAGTGAGCAAAATAACGATGGATTAAACCCAGATCTGTGACTGGAGGTGAATGTTTTGCCATTATGCAACATTCCATCCATCAATTGCTGCTTTTGCATTTGTCACCCCGAGTGGGACGGGTATGCTCAGATGTGAGTCCCGTGCTCTCCATGCCACTGGAATCAAGCTACCCTGGCTGATGACGGCTGATAGCCAGAAACCGGTCCTAGGATGCTTGATTCCGGTCCAGGGAAGACATGACTTGGCAGTTCGGGCTGGACTGTTCCCATGAGGCACAGGGTCAAGACTGATTTGCATATGGCCATGTCTGAACTGGGGTGGTGTGTTGAGTAAAATAACGATGGATTAAACCCAGATCTGAGACTGGGGGTGAATGTTTTGCCATTGTGCAACATTCCGTCCATCAATTGTTGTTTTTGCACTCAAAATATTTAAGGCATGCATTGATGGATTAATCTAAGAGCTTCCTAGCTTATCGTAGGAGCAATTTTTCATAATCTAGCTTGGCGAGTAGGGCAAAATGTTTGTTTAGGCCATTTACTCTGTGGTGTAAGTGAAGTGTAGGGTGGCCTGGCTTTGACAAGCGTGCCTTGAGAGTCTGAAGATCCAGTTTCGCACTGGCTGCAGAAGCTTGGACCTCTTCTGGTCTTCGAGGACATGAGTAGCAGTAAAATATACTTCCAGTGCCTCCATCCAGAGTTTCCATTTGGGTGCTTCAGAGGATGGAGTCCCTGAGATTAATGGCTGCGGTAGACAACATTTTCACTGTCTTCCCACTCCTAGTAGTAGGCTGTCAGAGACTTTACAGGATCTCAGTCTACAGAAATAATGGTATTGAGGATGGCTTATAACATAGTAGCTGGGAAAAGCATGTGTTTGGGCAGTTATCACTGCTGTAGGCACCTGCACAGTCCTGAATGCAGACTCTATTATCCAGAGCATCCAATTATCCTGCTGTGACGTGACCTCCAGCCTCACTCTCGCCTCGTGTGGCTGTATCCAGAGTATTTTCTGACACCCTGTGCTGCGGTGCACGTGGGGGCACTGCAGGGTTTTAAGTGGGCCAGGTCCCTCTGGGTCTCAGACCCGTTAGTAATTTAAAACAGACATTGAAACGGGTCTTTTAGGCCCTCTGTCCATCTCCTTAACTCTGCTGGCAAATAACACTGATTGATGTCTGAAAAATGAATGTAAAAAACATTAAATCATTCCATGTCACCTATTTAGCTCCTATTTATATTTTACACGTTTTACTTTATTTTGCTTTCCCTGGCAGTGTTTCCTTCTACCATGATGTTGTTTTGTAACTTGCTTTCGTGCAACATATTATTTTTTATATAGCGCATGTTTAGAACTGAGTCGCCTCCAGGTGTTTCTAGGGGGTGTCGTGTCCAATACCAATTATACACGGACACTGACTTGTATCTAGGAACTCTTTATTAGCACATCTCCTCAGGTCCCCGTCCCTACTCTAACTGCCCCTTTCCTGTACTGTCCCCTCCTCTTCCCCTCTGCCCACCTAACTCCGCCCACCCCAACTACTGCACTGCTAACTTCATTACATCTCCCCCTTTCTTAATAAAGTAACAACTGAAAGAAGAAGAGATCAGTCCATCTCGGTGATTAGTCTCTTTGGAGGCCGCACTTGACGGCGGGGTCTCGCCGGTATAGACGCGACATCTTCAGGTGAGGGCTCTTCGGTAGGCGAGGGTCCGATCTCGGGTGCAACAGTCTCAGGGCTGTCCCTGCACACAGGTGTGGGGACCATGGGTGCACTGGCATGGACTTCAGGAGAGCACTTCTTAAAGTGAGAGGCGTTGCGGGTGACTCTTCGTGTCTCTGATTCTGCTGTCACCATGGTGCCCTTTTGTTGGGTGATCGTCAGGGGCTCATCTTTCAAACGACAATCAGTCTTTTGGCGTTGTTCCTGCTTGACAACGACTCTGTCGCCTTCTTTCAGGGAAGGGGACCGGGCCCTTCGCTTGCGGTCCGCATACTCTTTCATCTTGTCCTTGCGGTGCCGATATGTGATGGCCATGTCTCTGTGTTGTTGATCCGACGGAGGTCTTTTCAGGGCTTCGTCCCATGTGGGGATCCGATTCCTCATCGTCCTCCCAAGCATGAGAGTCGCAGGGCATTGGCCCGTCGTAGAGTGAGGAGTGGTCCTGTAGGCACTGAGGACCTCGTTCAGTGCTGATTGAAGATCTTTCCTTTCGGCCGTGGCTTGCTGGAATGTTCTTTTGATGGTGGACATGAATCTTTCTACAGTGCCGTTGGCCTGAGGCCAGAGGGGCGTGACTTTGCGATGTTGGAAGTCCATGTGTTTCGCGAAGTCGCTGAACTCATGACTATTGAATGGGGGCCCGTTGTCCGTCTTGATGACCCTGGGGACACCCCAAGTAGCGAAGACTTCCTCAAGCACCTTGAGGGTGCAGGTGGCACTGGTGGACGATATGAACTGGGCCACGGGGAACCTGGAGTATTCGTCCAGGATGACGACTACATACTTCCCGGACTGCAAGGGGCCATAAAAGTCCATGGCAACTTCTTGCCATACCCCATCAGGCAACGGGGTCATCTGTAGAGGAGCAGGTGGATTACTGTGGCTGGTCAGTTGACATGGGTGGCAGTCTTTCAATGTGTCCTCGACCATCTGGTCGAGAGCTGGGAACCAGACACGTTCTCTCAGTGCTCTTTTGGTGGAGACGACTCCTCGATGACCTTCGTGGGCCAAATCGATCACTCCTTGTCTCAGTGTCGCTGGTATGACTAGTCTGTGATCTCTGAGGAGGAGGTCGTCACTGGTTACAGAGAGTTCGTCGGAGACATGCCGGAAGGCTTGTAGTTCTTTCTTGACAGCAGGGTTTTCTTCTTCCTCCTGTGGGTGGTATCTCCATCTGTTGGTTCGGGTGCGCTTTATCACTTCTTGTAGGATGCTGTCTCGGTTGGTCGCTTCCCGAATGGCATGCATGGGGATGGCTGGTGGACGAGCATGATTAGTCACGAAGTGAATGTATTCCTCCGCAATAGAGGGTGCAGTCTCTGATGAGTCTCGGGGGTGGCGAGACATATAATCAGCTGGATTCTCATCCTTCCCCGGTTTGTGAATAATCGAGAACGTGTACTCTTGCAGCCGCAAGCCCCATCTCTCGATCCTGGGGGGCATCTTGCACTTGGGATTCCCATAGATCGTGACAAGTGCCTGATGGTCAGTTATGAGCGTGAAGTGTTTCCCGAATATGAAGATGTGGAAGTGTTCGCACGCCCACACGACGGCCAGGCTCTCCTTCTCCGGCTGGGAATATCGTTTCTCAGGGTCCGTTAGGCTCCGACTGGCATAAGCGATGATTCTCCTTTGATCCGACTCGTGGTCGTATTGTGCCAGGATGGCCCCTAAGCCCACGGGGCTTGCGTCCACGGTGATTTCCGTCTTCCTCTTGGGATTGAAATAGGAGAGGCACTTGGCTGATTCCACGGCGTGTTTAATGTCTTTGAAGGCACGCTCACACTCCGGAGTCCATACAAATTGCGCGCCAGCTTTCGTGAGGAGTCGCAGAGGGTGACTCACGGTGGCGTAGTCACGAATGTAGCGGGCGCAGTAGCTTGCCATCCCAAGAAAGGAACGCAGGTCGTTGACATCAGCCGGGCTCTTGGTGTTGTTGAGCGAGGCGATTTTGTCCGGGTCTGGTTTCATGCCACTCGCTGAGAAAATGTGCCCGAAAAATTTCAGGGTCGACTGATGAAATTCACATTTGTCCTTGTTGAGGGTCAACCCAGCGTCCATCAGAGCGAGGCAGACACGATCAAGGGCGGTGTCATGCTCTTGCGTGTCCGAACCGTACACCAGGATGTCATCGCTGTAATTAAGGGCGTTAGGTATGTGGTGGATGACAAGACGTATGGCCTCCTGGAAGATCTCAGCGGCCGATGAGACGCCAAAACTGAGACGTTTGTAGCGGAAGAGGCCAAGATGGGTGGCAAACGTCCTGATGGGGCGAAAGCTGGCGTCTAGCTCGAGCTGGTGGTAGCCCTTGTTCAGGTCCAGTTTGGAGAACACAGTTGCCCCATTGAGGGCCGTGATCATGTCGCTCAGGAGTGGGCCTGGGTGTCTCTCCCTCTCGATAGCTGTATTCGGCAGACGCATGTCCACGCAGAGACGGACTTTGTTTTGGGATCCTTTCTTGGGGACGATGACCACCGGGGACACCCATGGAGTGGGTCCCGCAGTGCGCTCAATGATGTCGGCGTCCAGAAGGTCCTGCAGTTCACATTCAACCGCGGATTGCAAGTGAAAAGGCACTCTACGCGGGTGTTGAGCCACTGGCCTGATTTGCTCGTTGATATGCAGGTGGATTTGACGGCACTTCAGTTTTCCTAAACCTCGGAAGAGGGAAGGGAATTTCCCAGCGCAGTCCGAGATGTCATGGACGTTGAAAAGGATGTGCACCAACTGAAGACGTTCCGCCGTGGGGAGGCTCAGCAGACAGTCAGCCTCAGGCCCTTTAATAACGTGGATAACTGCCGGGATGGAGAGCTTGCCATGCGTGAGGGTGGTGTCAAATTTGCCCAAGCACTGGAGAGGTTTCTTCGCCATCCAGGTGTAGACGCGGACAGGCGCGAAATGTAAACGTGGTTTGGGATCCATGTGGTCGTGTTCGGCAACAGAAATGTAGTTGAGCGATGCTCCGCTGTCCATCATGAACTTGGCGGCATGGTTGCCCACTTTGATGTCGAGGCGTGGATAACGTTTGAACTGATCATGGTCAGCAAAGTTGACATATTCGGTGGTGTAGGATGAGTGCCCGGATGAGGACGATCTGGAGTCCCTTGAGGGGGAACGACGGTCCCATCGGGAGCGCCGAGAGTCGTGACTGGAGTGAGAGGACGAGGGAGATCTGGGAGGCTCTTGCTGAACTGATCTGATGTGATGACGCTTGGTTTCTACTCATGAGGGCCGCTGCGACTCATCCTGCCTGACACCATCATTGCGTTTTTCTTTGTGGTAATCCCCACACATGGCCTCAAAGTGGTTGGATCGTCCACATTTTCTGCACCGTTGGCCCATGGCAGGGCAAGAATCGATGTGAGGGTAGTCGTATCCGCACCTAAAACAGCGCCTCGTGCGTTCAGGTCTGCGATCTCTCCTCCCTGATACCTTCCTTTGGTAATCCGGGCGTCGCCTGGGCGAGTACTTGGAGCGCCGCGATCTGTCTCGCGGGTGACGTCTTCCACTGTCGCGCCGATCCTGACGTCCTTGCCGCCTCTCAATGATGCGGTTGGCGTGTTCGTGGCTGGTACTGGGTCCTGTTTCAATTTCCGCCGCATTTTCCTCGGCCTGGTCATACAGTCGGGAGTTTTCTTCAATCTCCGCTAGTTCCTGTGGCTTCCTCAGCAGTCGCCGCCTCAGCGACTCCGAGTGACACCCCGTGATTAGTTGAGATTTGATCGCTGCATCCGGCGAGAAGTTGGTAAAATCGCAATGCTGGGACTGCCGCCGCAGCCGATGTATGAAAGAACTCAGCGGTTCTTCTTTTCCTTGGCGCTGCTGGTGAAATTTATGTCTCTCATAGTCAACGTTTCTCTTATGCAGGAAACGGTTATTTAGAACAGTTCTCACTTTGTCATAGGTGTCACCATCTGTGGCGGGGATCTCTCGTATAATTTTGCTTAATTCACGTCCCCCCAAATTGCGAAGGGCTATGATCTTGTCTTTGTCTGGTTCAATTTTGGACCCTTCAATATAATCCTCAAAGTCCTCTAGCCATTCTTGCCACTTTAATCCCATGCTGCTTCCTGTTGTGACTGACAGTGGCTCCGGGGCTCGCAGGTGGGTGCCCCCTTTGACGTCTTTCTGCGTGGGAGGGTTAGACATCTTGGCGGTGTGTTTTGGTGCCCTCGTCCACTTCTTGCGTCAGCGACTGGCGTGCGTTTCCACGGTCTGTTCTCTTGTGAATAGCAGCGCTTGTTTGTCCCTTACAGTTAGCAATGCTTGTTTGTCTCTGATTCCACCTTCTTTTCTGGATGCCTGACTCCAAAATGGCCGCTTCTATTTTGCTCAGGGAGGGTGTCCCAGGAATCGCCTGACTTAAAGATGGCCGCCGCCAAATTTCACAGGGTCTGTCTTTCAGGCTGCCTGACCTCAAGATGGCCGCCCCCTCTACAGCCCACGAGGTTTTCTCTCTCTCCAGGCACACACACACCCGGTGCTGCTGGACTCACTGTTGTGCGGTGGCAGGTCTCCACTCTTCCGGCGGGGATTGGGTGAGTTTAGTCTGCTCTGCGAGGATTGCTGGCCTCGCGCGCCGCGTACCAGGCGGCTGGGCTTCACTTCTGCCGGCAGGTTCAGCGCTGGCTTTGGACACTCTGCCACGCACACTTGGGGCACTTCTCCCGCCCTCGCGGCGCTGCAGGCTCACTGGGGCAGTGTCGGAGTGAGCTTCCGACCCTTACTTGGTCCCGATGCACTTCTGGTTTTTTCGCGCGTCTAGCGCGACCGGCGCTCCGGCGCTCTCACTTGGCGCCTTTTCCTGTGGCGCTTCTGCGCTCTCACTCAGCGCTTCTTCATGTAGCGCTTCGGCGCTTGTCCACTTCTCTGTCGTCTTTCCTCGACCCTCTTCCGCTTGCGAGGGGAGATCAGGCCGCTCCTGGGGGGCTCAATACCGGCGCCGCAGGGTCACGGTTGCAGCGGAGCTCTGGACGCTCCACGCTGCGGGACGGGGCACTCTCGGGTGGGTTTCTGCTTTATCCCACCCTCGTCGCCAGCTGTCGTGTCCAATACCAATTATACACGGACACTGACTTGTATCTAGGAACTCTTTATTAGCACATCTCCTCAGGTCCCCGTCCCTACTCTAACTGCCCCTTTCCTGTACTGTCCCCTCCTCTTCCCCTCTGCCCACCTAACTCCGCCCACCCCAACTACTGCACTGCTAACTTCATTACAGGGGGCCACAATCGAGAGGGATGAGGCAGAGGCCTAAGCCTGTGTGAGTTTCTCACACAGGTCAAAACGGGAGTTCTGAATGCATATCCATGCATTCTTTGGCCACTCTGGAGAGCACACGGAGCAATGATTACATATTCCTGTTGCATTTGTGAATCTGCACAAATGTGTGCAAGAACGTATACATTTATCAAAATATTGACTAGGCATAAGTAAAAGACAAGCATTGGCAAAGCCAATAGGTTTCACATATTCAAGATCAGAGGCGCAACTAGAGCCAAATTTCGGGGGGGGGGGCTAAGAAAAAATTTCGGGGGGGGGCTGAACATTTAATCAGTAGGCAGAGTGGAGCTGCAGGGCCTCCAACAAGGGGTGAAACAACAGCAAGGCCTAATAAACATTCAAATGGTCTTTTAAAGACCTGTGAAACGTTCGGGTGCGGCTGTGTGTATGCCCGGGATCTGTCTCATCCCTGGCTGCCACACACGACAGGGGGGGGCTGAAGCCCGGTGAGTCCAATGGGTGTTGCGCGCCTGTTCAAGATATATCTGCTTTGTCAATTTTCTTTACACTGCGTTGTACAGTGGCATGAGCTGCTGTGTAACATGGCTTAAAGCAAAAAGAAAAAAGCGCTATGATGTGGGCAGCATTGACTGCGCCATTGCGCCTTTTTTTTCCTTTCCAACACCGGGGGCATCAAGCAATGGACAATGTGAACAGACGGGAGGGTGGGTGGGAAGACCATAAAGGTGCCATGCCAAGCCAAGCAAAAAAAATAAAGAGGGAAGCCTAAAGAAAAACAGAGGACGATACATTGTGCAAGCAACACCCAATCCTCTAGTTAGGATAAATGGATTTGTATTTGGGAAGCAGGTACAAGCAGGGCACAGCCTATTCGTATCCAGACTTTCTTTTTCAAAGTCCTTTCTAAGTGCAGAACCATGCGGCTCTTCTTGTTTGCCAGTCTGGTCGCCCAGCCTGTAGTGATACGGAGGTGGTGTATGAATTCCGTTGATGCCCTTCTTACACTGGAAATGCCAATGAGCTTGAAACACGTGAAAAAACACCCCAGAGCGGCATTATTGAAGACAAGAGATGAAGCAGTGTGATGTTGGGCTTCCCGAGTCACTCGGGTTCCTGTCTCTGCTGCAGATCTGTGAGGTACTACCAGCCCAGCTGGTATTACACATTTTTCCTTTCAAGGAAGACCTCAGTTGAACTCAATTTTTGCTATGTAGAACATACACCACACATCACATAAAATATAATAATGTCTATTCAAGATTTTGAGAAGTGTATTTATATAACATATGGTAGCTTTGACATCAATAGGCACATTAAAGCACTGCTCTGAGAAGTACTTATTAAAAGTGATAGTTTGGTACAACTGTTAGTCTGAACTCACATGTTTGAAAGTGCCTTCATATGCAATAATGAAGAAAAAAGAGTTTTGGTGAAATAAAATATTTGCTTAGGATCATACAATTTAAGCGTGGAAGCAGCAATTTATACAGGTTTCTAGTTTCACTTTGTACAAACCAGCCTGTAAATGGGTATCTGTTTCTCTTTCCTTGTGTTAAGGCTTTGTTTTGTTTTTTACCTCTGAGTGCACTTTTTTGCAGTTTTTAAAATATAGCACAAACTCGACCCAAAGGAAATGGAGCGCTCTACATGAACATCAGTTGCAGTACACAAGGACACATGCATTGTTTATAAGCACACGAAGATGATGTGATTTGCCCACAATTGCAGGATGTTGAGCCAATGCTGAGACTCGAACATGTTTGCCCAGGTCTACAGTCAGTAGCTCTGATTATAATTACACATCCTGGGAAGGGGTTGGAAGGCAGGCAGAAGCCACACAAATGCTCGCTTTGTTATGGGCTTGAGGTTCCAACAGGACCTCGAGCTGAGCCAGAGCCAGGCTACAAGCTCGAGCCTGGCTCGAGCTTTAAGTAGCTCTTCCACCTCTTAAAGTTAGTGACTGCACTGTCCTGTAGGGGATTGTTTCGGGATCCTCTTGCTCTGGACTCCCTTCCTCCACTCCAGAGGGCTGCCTTCAGGGCAGACACTCAGTGTGCTCCACCTCCTTTTGGCATATGATCAGTGTGCCCCCTGAGAGCCTCTTTGTCTATGTGCCCTCATCCATAACACAGCACAGCGCAGAGTCATTGGTTTTCCCTTAGTATTTGTCCACATCACCACTTTAGTCAGGGAACGCTCCATTAAAATAGCGTCAGTGCTATAATGCAGTGGTGCTATACATGAGTGTCGGCCCCTTCTGTAATGCTACAGTGCCTCAAGAGTAAAAAAAAAAAGTTTATGAAGAAAATCATACATACAACATTCTAAAACAGTATAAAATGTACTTAAAAAGCACCAGCCCCTCCCACGAACAATGTGCTCTTCTGAAGCCATCCCTGAAACTCTGTTTGACAGCAGGTATAAAACCTGCAATTATACTGCCACGCAGAGCTTTAAGTGGGATGTAAAAATTGGAGGGAAGGTCTCTCAAAGGGACGTGGACAATGTAATTAAGGGCGTGGCTTAAAAACCTATAAGCTAAAAATCTGTGCTTAGCATACTGTGCCGCCCGACTTATATTTTGCTGTTCCTGTCATTGCATCCAGATATGATACAAGAAGTAACATCATACCTACATCAATTCAGGACTATTGGCTTTGTCAATGGTTGTTAGTTGCATAAGATAAATAAGCAGCAACTATGGCTAGTATATAATATTGAAAAAGCTTCCACTTAAAGCCCTGGTGACACCACGACAATGTTGCTGCTCCTGAGTTTCCAAAAGAGAAGGGAAATTCAGAGAGAAAATTACTCTCTTTAAAGGATTTCCCTTCCCCTACAACACTTACCTGGCATGACGTCATGCCGTAACTTCTCCACTAGTGAGAAGTGAGCAGTGTGAGCAGCGTACATCAATGTGCCTACTGTCACTGTAGTGCGGATAAAAGCGCCGCATGTGCCAGGGCACAAAACAGAGCCCGATAGAGACCCGTTTCGAGGCCCCCTTAAAAAAACTGCCGGTGCACAGACCCGGTGAGACCCGGCCCATTAAAGTCCTGCTGCCACGTCAAGGTAGAACATTTCAGACAACACCTCTATCGCCAATACACGCAGTGGTGCTATCCATATTACAGAAGGGACCACACAAGCATCTCGGCCGCTTCTGAAACGCTACAGTGCCCCGAGGACGCAGAAAACGGGCGCAGTCGCACACACACAGGGGCACTTTATGTAACGCGGGCCTGGGAGACAAAGTGGAAAAGAAAATATTGTTTTTTCTCTTAACAATATAATGAACGCCAGAACTACCCAGGGAGGGATCAAAAGTGTGTAAGATCTGCAGGAAGTGGCAGTGAGCCCGGCCACCTGCTGAGCCATCTATTATCTGCCATCTGCTTCTTAAGTGCCATTTTTGACTCGGAAGATGGCGCGCGGGGGTGAGAGGTTTGTTGATGTTTATGCTCGGGATGATTGGGGGTGGTACACAGCAGTCCTTCGGTCCCTCATGCAGAGCACCAAAGGCTCTGACGTCACGCGGCCGCTGCTCACCTGAGATGCCTCTGCGTAGCAGCGCCGACAATGATGAGGGGAGCATTGGCTCGCGTCGGGCTGATTTATCCGGGTCTTTGGTGAGATTACTCCAAGGTACTGTAGCCATTAGGATTGAGAGAGCGCAAACTGATTTAATTGTATGAGTACATCACACTTACCTGTAGTAAGCACAAATCATGAAGAGAAATGCCATGAGTGCTAATAGTATTTGCAAATATATTCTGAATGTATAGCTAATATAGAGATTTAAGTAGAAGTGGAACTAATACAGAAATGTGTGACATTATATGACTTTATTAGATGTGATTATTTTGAATCCATGTCGTGAAGCTGCTAAAACATAAGGTGGTATGTGGTTAAGAGCAGAACGTGGTAGGCCTCAGGGCCAGAGCTGGAGCTAAAAGGGAAGGTGTTTCTTTTCACGACACAGATTGTTTTAACGTTTTTGGTCATTGCATTAATGGGCCATGATTTATAGTAATGTTTACTGAATAATAGAATAAGAGTTTTAACATGCTTTAATTAAATGAAGAAGTTGAATGCTATAATCATAATGAGAAATATTGTAGGCCTGAAATGTTTTAGCATTGATTTACACGTACATGTCTGGGCTGAGAAATGTTGCAAGCCTTTTTAGAAGTCTATGAGAGTTGGGTTCTTGGCGGCAGATATCTGTCTGCAACAGGAAAGGGGGGATCCAATTATAAGTGAATGAATAGAGGTCTGTTCAGTGGACGGCCCAGACATGGAGGAGGGTTCTGGAATGTTTAAGGGGTATCAGCGGGCCGGAGAAGAGTCTGAGAAGCAAGGTCAACTCTAACGTCTGAGGCCCAATACAAAGCATCATGGAAAAAGCCTGAAGTTGCACCACGTGAGAGGCGTTTCGCAAGGGGCGTCTCAAATGTTGTTGACTGTTTTGTATTAGGGACAGCACCCCTGGGTGGAGTTAGAGCAGAGACCTGAGGACCCTTTAGAGAGCGGATGGGTAGGCAGAGAGGGGTCATGACTGGAGAACTTTAGGTTTTCACCAAGAGACTTAGAGTGGGTGACTTCCCTTGGGGTCATTCACTGCTGACACCTTTGTTAGGTTGGGATTTGGTTAAGTAGGGATACCATCTAGAACAGGGTAGGGACGCCTAGCCTGTGTTTGTTTTCCTCCAATCTAAATGAAGGAGCGATATGCGTCTATGCTGATAGCTTTACTATTCTTAGAACTTGTGTTAGTGATTTCTGTTGCTCGTCTGAGGGCTTTTCGAGAGCCCATGTATGTAATTGGACCTGTGTATCTCGTGAATCTCATTCTGAGATGTCTGTATTTGCAGCTCATTATATCTTTACAATAAACTTTTGAAACCTAGAAGTTGTCCGTGATCTTTGAGAGTAAAGTCCTTTATTGGGTGAACTAACTTGCAGATAGGTGTACTGTTTTCTTCCAAGACAGGCAACAAAGGTTCAGTCGACCAGATCGAGGTTTGGATCAATAGATATAAGGTATCGATCAAAATCTCGCCCTTTCAGTTGGTAGCTATAGAGGATGGTTGCCTTCTTGAGGACGGTGACCTAGGCCAGGTTAGCTTACCCCAAGGCCCCTAGAAATCGATGATCGGAAGAACAGCCCGCAGAAGAAGATCCGGATGACGTGAGACAGAAAAAGCAGCAGTATCGGTCGAGAGTGAGTATAAAGGGTTATGCGTGTTAGATTGCGGTGTTTTTGTATTGTATCTATGTTGTAATGTCTGGCGGAGTTGAATGTCTGTAGAGTGACTGTGGAACAGGTTGTGAGCGCGCGCAACCGGTGGAAATCTTAAGTTCAAGGAGAGCTTAAGTGGTTCGGGTGTATCGGACACCCAGAGTAATTGTCAACTAGTGTGAAGGGGGTCATGAGGTACCATTGATCACCCGAGAGACCGAGATAGGGGGAACGTAAGAGTGAGTGCGTGAGTAACGGACGCTGGTCGGAAGTTACTGTGTGTGTAAGCAACCTATCAGAGAGACGATAGACATCTCGTCAGTTGTGTTGACAATTACAGATAGACTGTGGACGTACAGTCGAGAGAGAAGTGACCGCTTGGTCGGAAGTAGTCATTTTTCGGTGTATGATTGGGACGCATGCATAACCGGGAGACGAGTTGAGAAAGGAGGGGTGCTGCTGCGAAGCGGAGAAAAGTGACGTCAGGTGGTGTCGCGCAGTGATTGGCTGACCGGCGAAAGACCGCGCTGTGATAGGCCAGCTAGCGAACACGTCAGACAGGGTCGCGACGTGATTGGCCGACAGGAGAAAGACCGCGCTGTGATAGGCCAAGCTAGCAAAGCCGCGACAGGATTGGTGGATTGTCATCAGGAAGTAAACAGAGTAGCGAGGCTGGATTTTGTGCGCATAATTATGAAGTGTTTTAAATGGTTGAAAGCGCTGTTTAAGAAAGAGAAGCGAGGATCGTATGAAGGGGAAGAAGCCCCGCCGGAGGGTACGCCAGCTCGTTATATGGCAGTAAATGTTGGGTTGCATACGATCCTTTGGATATCAGAGTGGAGTAAGATTACTGAAGGAAATGAGGAACTGACGTTCCCGAAGTACGGGACGTTCAGATTAGAGGTGTTACATCGATTGAAATCAGTCATGACCTCAAAGAGACCCTTGCCTAGACCAACCCAGTTCGAAGCCCTTGATGCCTGGCTTAGGGCAGCGCATGAAAGGAATATGAACAGACGACAAGAAAGGGTGAAACGCTCGGTAAGGGCAGTGCAGGATGCCAGGTGGGATGCGGATGCTAAAAGATGGAGAGTGCATAATTTGGAAATAAATAAACTGTACCCAGTGTTAGAGGCGCCCGTAAATAAAAGTCCCCTAGAAGAAGATGATGAGAGCGAAACAGAGGATAGCTTGATAAACAGATTACTGACAGACAGGCCACCCCCGTATAATAGAGCAGGGGGAGAGGTCGAGAATACTGAAGGAGCAAAGGGGGGCAATGCAGGAGAGCATAGACCGCTTCCCAGTTCAGAGTGGGATCCTGAGCCAAAGAAAGAGTTGCTCCAGCCTAGTCAGGTGCAACAGGTAGTCGGTAGGTTTGTGGTACAAAGAGCGCCGGAAACGGAAAGCGCCACATCCTACCCATTACCAGATGCACTACAGGTACCTGTTACCATAGGTCCTATAATATCGATATATGACCAAGAGAGAGCAAAAGGGGAAGAACGGAAACAGAAAGACAGAGAAAGAGCAGAGCAGGCAAGGAGGAACGATACCACTAATTCCCCAAGTCAGATGCCGATACCCAGAGAGTGGAGCACCCCGATGCACACAGCAGGGGACCCAGGGGGAGATCCTGGGGGCCCCAGATGGCCAATGGATCTGAGGGGATCTGGACGAAAATCCTTTCAAGAGCTAAATGAGTACATGAAGCAGTGGGACGAGGCAGTGAAGGCTCAAAAGTGCATCAATGCTGCAGAAGCAGAAAGGGAAAGTCAGGACAGCCGAACACGGACTCACTGCGGGGCTGGGGAGAGTAGTCCGGAGCGGGACTGTAGAGGGAGTAGGGGAGTCACCCATTGGGCCCGGAATGGAGGTAGAACAGATCTGGAAAACGGGGGCCCCGGGAGTGGAGGGGTGGCGTGCCCAATACTCAGTGAAGGGGAGAGGAGAGCGCAAGAGTACAGGAACAGCTTTAAGTGTCCACACTGTGTGCCTGGCACCAGAGAACAGAATGGGAGTTGTGAGAGGTCGCACCATAGTCCCTGTGATGACAGAAATGAGCGCAGCCCAGGGAATATGGGGAACCAGGAAGGATCGTATCGGATACTGAGCGATACGAGGCAAAGGGAGTGTACCGACCAGAGGGAAAATAACAGAGAGATGTGCGGTGAGAGGAGAGAAGAAGACGAGAGTGGGCAGAGAGAGAGTAGGGATAACAGGCCCGTGTTCCATCACCTTCCAAGATCGGATGGCCGAGCATGGGACCTGGAGAGATGGGAGCAAGGGAGGCCACCCATTAACTCTCCTGAGCCCAAACGCAGAGCTCGAAGTTGGGATGGTAGGGAGACCAGTGAGCCCCCTTCAAAAGACATATTGCGAGCTGAGATAAAAGCCAAGAGACTTGATGTCTCCAGCTTAAGGTCAGATCTGGATGACATGGTAGATGGTACCCTGCCTTTAGAAAGAATGGAAATGTATGAACAGGATGAAATACTGTATATGGCAAAGGACATCACACGAAAGGCGAGAGCAGTCCATGAGAAGTTAGTCGAACTAGCAGGCAAATATATGGTGGACTTGTCAAGAACCAAAGCATTACAGGGTAACCACAGGCTACATTACTCAGATCGGGACCTAGATGAGAGGAGAACGATTGGGCTGAAAACACACATAAGGGAACTGATTACTGGAATTAGGACATGGAGGGCACTAGATAAGTGGGAAGAGAGGTGGTCCAAGAAAGGGACCGGCAGAAGAAGCATGATTGGTATGACACCAGGACAGCAGGGAATAGAAGCTTACCCTTTGCGTGAAGTTGCAAATGGGAACTATGTACATGTCCCTTGGAGTAGGGGAGATTTAGCTGCTTTTACCACTTCTTTCCCCAAGTTACGAGAGAACCCTGTGGAGTGGTACAAGCAAGTCGAGAGGTTTGTAAAAATCTCCAAGGTCCTATGGATAGATCTGAACACGTTGTTTGACATTGTAGTACCAGGCGATCTATGGACAGCATGCAAGGTTAGCGCTGAGTGGCCCACAACGGAGCCAGAGAGAGATGCCAAGACTAATGGGCCGTCCGAGATTGTGATGGCAAAATTCGAGAGAGTGATGACTTGGCTGAAAGAGAAGGTGCCAATGCAAGACATAGATTGGGTCAGAATAGACCGAACAAGACAGGAACCCAAAGAGACAGTTCATGAATATTACGAGAGATTGCTGAAGGCGTTTAAACAGTATAGCGGCTTGGATGTAATGGATCCAAAAGACATAGGGCAATTCGTGTCCAAGTTCGTCCTGGGACTGAGACCGGATATTAGTTTAATGATTCAGCAACACTCGATCTGTTGGCAAAGTAAACCCCTAGACGAAATACTGAGATATGCCAGGTACTGCTGTGATGAGATAGATTCCAAGGCTAAGAAACTAAAAGAAAAGTTGATGGTGGTACAGATGCAAGCAGCCGGGAAGGGGGGACCACAGCAACAGCAGCAAGGGACAGGTACAGGAGGTAAGAAGCAGTACAGTCAGAACAAGGGTAATGAGGAGAGTTCTACCTTTAGACCCAGAATAGACATAGCTACCTTGAAGAAAACGACTAGGTGCCACCAGTGTAACGAGCTGGGGCATTGGAAACGCGAGTGCCCCTACAACGTAGAGATAGGAGAGCAAGAGATAGAGGAGGAAGAGGTTCAGAGCGCACCTACAAGAGGGGTAACGCCATACCAAGGAAAGGTGCTCAAAGGGGGGGGGGCTCCTCCCCGAGCCCAGTTCCCGCAACCTCCTCGAGTAGGGAGTATGGGTAAGACCTATAGACAAATGCCCCTGTTTGTGGAAGGTGAAGAGTGCTATTATGTGGACCCATTAACCGGACAGAGAGTGGAAAGAGAAGACTGCACCCTTGGGACAGCCTTAGAGGTAGATCAGAGGGGACCCTATGTTGAAGCAGAAGTAGCAGGGTGCCCTACGACATTTCTGGTGGACACAGGAGCCACTAGATCCACGATCAGATCAGCTGCAGTTCCAGACCTGCCCATGTCTGGAGAGACCATACAGGTGGTAGGGGTCGCAAACAGGAGAATAACCAGCCAATTGACAGAACCGGTGCAGGTGAAAATAGGGAAGTACAGCGATGAGCACCAATTTGTAGTTTGCGATTCAAGCCCTGTGTGTCTGTTAGGAAGAGACCTGTTGTGTAAATTGAATTGTACTATATACTGTACACCTCAGGGAGTGGAGGTATTGACTAATGATGATGATGCAGATTTCAAAGTTGCAAACTCAAGAATATGTGTGGAGCTGTACCCTACTTTGACAGTAGACGAGCTTCCCTGGGATTTGAGAGAGACAGTGGCATCAGAAGTATGGGATTTCACTGGGGAAGAGATTGGATTGGTCAAAGGGGTGGACCCAGTGAAAATTGTAGTGAAACCGCATGCTGAGTTCCCAAGAACACCCCAGTATAAATTGACTCCAGAAACGATTGCAGGCATAAAACCCGTGATCGAGTCCATGATTAAACAGGGAATACTGAAAGAAATCGTGGGTAGTCCATGTAACTCCCCGATTATGGGTCTGCAGAAACCAAATGGGAAATTTCGGATAGTGCAGGACCTTCGAAAGATTAATAACATAGTCGTTTCGTGTTGTCCAGTGGTACCGAATCCATCAGTGATACTGTTTCAGATTCCATTCCAAGCAGAATGGTTCACTGTGATCGATCTTTGTCAGGCTTTCTTTTCGATCCCTTTGGACGAAGATAGCCATTTTCTTTTCGCATTTAAGCTGGAAAATCGCGTCCTAACATGGTGTCGTATCCCTCAGGGGTATACAGAGAGTCCATCGATCTTTAACCAGCTTCTGAAGAAAAATCTTGAAAGTCTAGTGCTGCCCCAGAAGTCAGTTCTGGTCCAGTACATAGACGACCTCCTTGTGGCGTCAGAAACAGAAGAAGCTTGCAGGGAAGACTCCATTGCTTTGTTAAATCACCTAGCTGCCAATGGGCATAAGGTGTCCCCGGGAAAATTGCAGTACTGCCTGACAGAAGTGCAGTACTTGGGACACAGAATTGAGAAAGGCAAACGAAAGGTGTCACCAGACAGGATAGAGGCGATCATGAAAATGAACGCGCCTAAGACACAGAGAGAGGTCAGGATGTTCCTAGGGATGGTGGGTTATTGCCGACAGTGGATCGTGAACTTTTCACTGAAAGCAAAGCCCTTGCAAAAACTGACGCACAAGGAGGTGAGTGATCCGGTACCATGGGACAAAGACTGTTTGATGGCGTTCCTACAGTTGAGAGAGGACCTGTGTCGTGCTCCGGCATTGGGAATGCCTGATTACAATAAACAATTTTTTCTTTACTGTTGTGAGAGAGAAGGTTGCGCGTTGTCTGTGTTGGTCCAAATCCATGGGAATGCCCGTAGACCAGTTGCTTATTTCTCGGCTACTTTAGACCCAGTAGCCGCAGCGTTGCCCGGATGTCTCAAATCCGTTGCTGCAACGGGTGTCAGCATTGAGAGATGTGAAAATATCGTCATGGGGCACCCGTTAGAGGTGTGCGTTCCACATTCTGTTGAACTATTGATGACCAGGACCAAAACACAGCATCTGACCAACAGTAGGCTCACGCGATATGAGCAAGTTATTCTTGCTGCAGAGAATGTGACCCTCAAGAGATGCTCTGTTTTGAACCCTGCTACCTTAATGCCACTTCCAAATGATATTGATGATGATGATGAATATACAGACCATGACTGTCTCGATGTGACTGAACTATGCACCAAACCCAGACCCGACATCGTAGATGAGCCACTGACCGACCCAGACGAAGTTTTCTTTGTCGATGGCTCATGTGTAAGAGACGAAGTTGGGCAATTGAGAGCAGCTTATGCTGTTTGTACAATTGAAGGAGTTGTGGAAGCTGGGTGCCTGGAAGGAGTACACTCCGCTCAGGTAGCCGAGATTATTGCCCTGACACGTGCTTGCTTAGCAGGCAATCAAATTCGAGTCACCATATACACCGACAGCCAGTATGGGTATGGGGTAGTTCATGATTACGGGCAGTTATGGTCTCAAAGAGGGTTCATGACTTCTTCAGGCTCTCCCATTCGCAATGGAGAGTTTGTGCGCCTGTTGTTAGAAGCATTGCAATGTCCAGCAAGTATCGCAGTTGTAAAGTGCATCGCACATACCAGAAATGAGGACTTTGTTTCGAAAGGCAATAGATACGCAGATGAAGTTGCGCGGTATTGCGCGGAACAAGGTTACTCTTTCACAGAGGTGGATGTGGGTGGAATAAATGTAAGAACTGAATTAGCCATGATACTGGAAACTGTTGATACTTGGGATGAACTGTCAATCATGCAAGAAAATGCTCCTGATTCTGAAAAAGAAACATGGGAAAGGGCAGGATGTGTAATGGGTGAGACTCATTTTTGGGTCTCAGCAGACGGCAGAGCAGTGTTGCCCAATGAGATGGTGAGTCCAATGGCTAGACTCATACATGGTCCCGTACACTTAGGGAGAGATGCTATGCTGAGAGTGTTTAGACAGACTTGGTACAATCCTAAGTTTAGAATAGCAGCAGAAGCAGTGTGCCAGCGTTGTGTGACCTGCCAGCAGCTGAACGTAGGAAAAAGAACACCAGTTGCACTAAGTCACATAGGAAGGTCTGGAGGTCCATTCAACAGAATGCAGATAGATTTCATTGAAATGCCAAGATGCAACCGCCTCCGCTATGTCCTGGTGGTTGTTTGTGTGTTCTCCAGATGGGTTGAGGCATACCCTACACGTAGGTGCGACACCCTCACAGTGGCTAAGTTACTGCTTAGAGAACTTATCCCTCGTTTCGGGGTGCCGGCCTTTTTGGAATCAGATAGGGGAACACATTTTAACAGCGAGCTTGTGAAGATGATTTGTGTTGCACTAAATATTGACCAAAAGCTACATTGCAGTTACCGACCAGAAGCTTCAGGAATTGTGGAACAAATCAATGGCACGATCAAGTCCAGAATAGCGAAAGTGTGCTCCTCAACGACCCTGAGTTGGCCTGATGCCCTGCCATTAGTTCTCATGAGCCTTCGTAGTACCCCAGACAGAAGAACAGGGTTGTCACCACATGAGGTGTTAATGGGGAGAGCAATGAGGCTGCCATCTATTCCAGCTACTGCACTGTTAAATATCACAGATGATATGATCCTGGACTATTGTAAGGGGCTGTCTGACGCCATGCGTTCTGTGTCCCTTCAGGTGCAGGCTGCAGAGGTTCCAGCGTGCCAGGGCCCTTGCCATGACCTGTATCCTGGGGACTGGGTCCTGGTGAAGAAACATGTGAGAAGAAGCTGCTTGGATATTCGTTGGCGTGGGCCCTACCAGGTCATCCTGATCACAAGCACAGCTGTAAAGGTGGGAGGCCTGCCCAATTGGATCCACGCGTCACATACGAAAAGGGTTCCAGCACCTCTGGAAACAGCTCCTCTCTCGGATAGACGTCCAGCTGAGGACCAAGAAGCCATAGAGGGGGCTAGCCAAGCTGTAGAGGTGCCAGCGGAAGCAGGGAACGAGTCTGACCAAGCTGAGGACGGTCAGTACAACAGCGAAACAGAAGACGCTACAGAAGGAGAAAGTAGCTGGGAGTACGAGTCTGACCCTGACAGGTCTGAAAGAGAGCGAGAACAGACCAGAAGGAGAAGGAGTAGAAGGGCACGTGGAGAAGCTAATTGGCCGCAAAGAAGGAGCTCTAGCCTGAGGTCAACTCCAGAAGCAACCCTTCCTCCGATATCAGAAGACTCAGATCCAGAAGAAGGTGCTCAGGGCGCTGAGGCACCGGACCGAAGAAGGTCAAGAAGAGTGCATGTGCCTAACAGAAGATACTCCACACCTGAGTGGACATATCTGGCGACAAATGTCTGTGAAACCGGAGACAGGGAGGATCCGAGCGGTGGTGGTGTCCAGTTCTGAGCCCATTATCACCGTGGAAATACGACTGTTGGTACCCGGTGTCGAACAAGAAGGGTCACTAACATTCGTGCTCCCCAGACCTCCCCGCCTCAGCAAGTTAAAACATATGTTTCTTACAGAATTGCAATTCCCCGACTTTGGTACAACGATAACAGCACATGAAGAGCACACTCTTCGCTTGGAAATATTGAACTATGCTATTGAAGCTGCAACCACAAATCTGATAGTTGACTGTTAAAGGATTTTGTAAATAAAGCAAGCAGAAAAAGAAGATTACCTAGCGCCCAGGAAGCAGAGAATTTTAGGGAATCCCTTGAGTTGATGGAGAAGGGCTAGGGTTGTCTTTTTGAACTGTTAAAGGACTTTTTGCGAAAAAGGCTGTCAGCCTCCAGCTGTGTGGATTCTAAAAGACAAAAAGGATTTAAAAAAGACTGTAAAGGAACGAGAGGAAAGGAACTTTTTGCAAAGATAAAGAGAGAGCTATAATATCTGACGAAATGGAGGCCGGCACCCCGAACCGCAGAGCTAAATGTATAATAGGTACACTAATAGTAGGAGTGATAATATTAATAGCTTTAGTGGTAACAATTTCTTATGTAAAGGGACATGAAGAAGAGGTAAAGGTAACTGATGTGAGTTCTGTAGTAACGCTTACACCTATTGTTGCTGGAGAGAAAAGGGAAAACACTCAAGAGAAAGCGTTATTGGCTGCAGAAGCCCGCAGGTTACATGTAGACGAGTCCCAAGGAGACTTTAGGTCAAATGCTTATGCTAAACTTTTATATGAATACGTGGATGCCATGGAGGTTAAGGATTGCTACGTCTGCATGCAGTTGCCTGCGTCTGTAGATGAAGGAATTCGCTATCATCACCTCCCTCTGACATATGGCATTACATGTAGCTTATTGCTTAGTATATTTTATGAGAGAGATAGTTTTGAATACTATTTCTCAAATTATGATTCAGTGTTGCCAGAAGTCCCAAATTATAAGCAGATGAACAAATGGGATTACTGGAAGAGTGAAGACAGATTGGCCAAGTTCTTCATTCCTTGGATTACCTTAGATACTTCACATGCCCGTAGAAATAACCTGACATGCAAGGTGTCAGAAGTCGAGAAAAAGTTCATAGGGCAGGTGGATGATCGTTACAGGAGACAAAAGATTTTGAAAAAATCAGGACAAGGGAAATTAGATTGGACCGAGGAAGAGAAGTCACATAAGAGAAAGGGTAGTAGTGGTCCAATAGCTTTAGATAAAGCGCAGAGAGGAAAGCTATGTCTTCACCGAGCCAAAACGTATTATGAAAATGTATACGTGGGTGAAGTTGACTGTGAACATGCTTTTAATTTAGAGTACTACACTAAGGATTTCCTGAAGGGAATGCAAGTGATTCCAAATGTGTATTTTGTATGTGGAAGAAATGCTTACGTGAGACTACCTGACAACTGGTATGGATCATGTTACTTGGCAATTGTCTTCCCCAAAATATATCATGCACAAGACTTAGTGATCATTGAGGGTCAGACATCATCGAGGGGAAGGAGAGATGTAGGTGATGCCGAAATGGTTGGAGATGTCTTTGGAGCTATGTTCCCTCTTTTGGGAATAATCCTTAATGATGTTAAAATTAGACGACTGGCAACAGTTGTCGACAGGTTGTCTGCCAGCACTGCTCAGTCCTTAATGCTGGTAGAAGGAGAGATGCAATCGATAAGGGCTATGGTTCTTCAAAATCGGCTTGCATTAGATGTCTTATTAGCAAAAGAGGGCGGAGTCTGTAAGGCTTTGAAGGTCCAGGAATGTTGCACTTACATTCCAGACCTTTCGAAGCCCCTTGAGAAGGTTATTAAGAACATAACTAATATACACAAGGAGATCGAAGACTTGAGTAGAGAAAATGTCTGGGAAAAGGTGGGCCACGGAATGAGTACAGTTGGAGGGTGGTTTTCCACCTTAGGCAAAAGCTTTATTTGGTATATCCTAAAGCCTATCATCATAATATTGATCTGTGGGATAATATTGTGGGGATTGGTGAGGGTATTCAAATGGTACAGAGCAAGAAGGTCAGAGAGGGCCCAAAGAGAACAGTTGCAGAGATTGGCTGCCATACAAGATAATCAGTACAGGAGCTTGAGAGCTCTGGAAGCGCAGAGAATGCCAGCAATAACGGCAGTTTAAATGTTAGTGATGACCCCGAGAGGTCATCAAAGGGGGGAACTGAGAGAGCGCAAACTGATTTAATTGTATGAGTACATCACACTTACCTGTAGTAAGCACAAATCATGAAGAGAAATGCCATGAGTGCTAATAGTATTTGCAAATATATTCTGAATGTATAGCTAATATAGAGATTTAAGTAGAAGTGGAACTAATACAGAAATGTGTGACATTATATGACTTTATTAGATGTGATTATTTTGAATCCATGTCGTGAAGCTGCTAAAACATAAGGTGGTATGTGGTTAAGAGCAGAACGTGGTAGGCCTCAGGGCCAGAGCTGGAGCTAAAAGGGAAGGTGTTTCTTTTCACGACACAGATTGTTTTAACGTTTTTGGTCATTGCATTAATGGGCCATGATTTATAGTAATGTTTACTGAATAATAGAATAAGAGTTTTAACATGCTTTAATTAAATGAAGAAGTTGAATGCTATAATCATAATGAGAAATATTGTAGGCCTGAAATGTTTTAGCATTGATTTACACGTACATGTCTGGGCTGAGAAATGTTGCAAGCCTTTTTAGAAGTCTATGAGAGTTGGGTTCTTGGCGGCAGATATCTGTCTGCAACAGGAAAGGGGGGATCCAATTATAAGTGAATGAATAGAGGTCTGTTCAGTGGACGGCCCAGACATGGAGGAGGGTTCTGGAATGTTTAAGGGGTATCAGCGGGCCGGAGAAGAGTCTGAGAAGCAAGGTCAACTCTAACGTCTGAGGCCCAATACAAAGCATCATGGAAAAAGCCTGAAGTTGCACCACGTGAGAGGCGTTTCGCAAGGGGCGTCTCAAATGTTGTTGACTGTTTTGTATTAGGGACAGCACCCCTGGGTGGAGTTAGAGCAGAGACCTGAGGACCCTTTAGAGAGCGGATGGGTAGGCAGAGAGGGGTCATGACTGGAGAACTTTAGGTTTTCACCAAGAGACTTAGAGTGGGTGACTTCCCTTGGGGTCATTCACTGCTGACACCTTTGTTAGGTTGGGATTTGGTTAAGTAGGGATACCATCTAGAACAGGGTAGGGACGCCTAGCCTGTGTTTGTTTTCCTCCAATCTAAATGAAGGAGCGATATGCGTCTATGCTGATAGCTTTACTATTCTTAGAACTTGTGTTAGTGATTTCTGTTGCTCGTCTGAGGGCTTTTCGAGAGCACATGTATGTAATTGGACCTGTGTATCTCGTGAATCTCATTCTGAGATGTCTGTATTTGCAGCTCATTATATCTTTACAATAAACTTTTGAAACCTAGAAGTTGTCCGTGATCTTTGAGAGTAAAGTCCTTTATTGGGTGAACTAACTTGCAGATAGGTGTACTGTTTTCTTCCAAGACAGGCAACAAAGGTTCAGTCGACCAGATCGAGGTTTGGATCAATAGATATAAGGTATCGATCAAAATCTCGCCCTTTCAGGATCATTTGTCTTCCTGCGCTCTCCTGCCGCGCGCCTCTTCCTTTGTGTCAGCCGAGCCTCCATTTCAATTACAAATCCCACAGAAGCGCGAGACTGACAGGGATATTAATTATCACGCGACAAAAGGCAACCTATTTGCTATTTTGATACACACTGTGTCGGGCTTCAGATAATTAAGACATTTAAGAACAGTGCTCTCAGCAGTAATTAGAGACAATGGACGCACAGAGACTGAAATAGCTGATGAATTGCTGGTGACAGGAGAGACACATGCTGTCAGTATTTGTTTCTTGCTTGGGTGGCTGCAGTGAGGGTATGTAAAATGTGGAACAGAGTCTGCGTACTCTGGCAATGACACCCTCTGTCACTTATCCTCCCTTGGCTTTGGGTTAAGTGGAGGCCTAAGAGTTGTGCGCGTTCCAAATCTTTACCTTTCAAGGGGTCATACAATTAATATAAAAAAATACCTAGATAACCAATCGTGTAATACTGACAAACATCAATATTTTTGTAAGACAACATTATCTGCGCCTTTTTTTTCTAGGTGCATACCTGCACTAACTTACCTTGCCTTTGTGCAATGTTCCCTGAACAGATACATCACAGTAAAAATAGAGGAAACGTGCATTACCACATTCTCTATATTTGTCTTCGCGTTATGTTATTTGCATGTGTATCGCTCCAATCACCTCATTATGTCATTGCTGAAATGCCTCCCCTATAATTCTTGAGACAAAGGGAGTATTTAGAGCACGCCCACACACTACTTGTACCACTTCACCTACTTTTCTTAGGTGTAGTTTGAAAACCTAGCTAGAGTGGTAAAGGTATCACACATGATTGCGATTATCCACAAATTTAGCATTTGGATTTCTCAATATTTTTACTCTACCATGGCGGATTCCTTTTACCCTCTATCTGATACTACTGCAGGCGAATCTTCATGTGTGCTGTAGGTGTCACATGAATGCTGCGAGTCCACTGGTCCTGACTTTGTTAATCAAGATCCGGGATGCGCGTGGAACACAAACATGGGTCCCGTGCACACTGTGTCACAGGAGCCAAGCTAAACCTGGCTGATGAACCCTACCTTGAGTGGAACCGGTCCTGGGTTGCTTGTGTTCCTGTTGCGGGAGCACCTGTCCTGGAAGTTCGCGCTAGACTTTTGAACAGGCTCAAGGCTAATTTGCTTGTGGCTGGGCCGAAACTGACATAGCATAGTGTGCAAAATTACAATGGGCTGGGATGCGGCCTGAGTGATTTCCATTGGCTGAGTTTAATTCAAGCATTCCATCATCACTTTTTTGTATACTTTAAGCATGTGATCCATCCTGACAGATATCATTTTCGTGACCTTCTCTTACTGAGGTACATGTTTCACTGAGACCTGCAGGAACAATCCTGTGGGTGTCCTAGTTCCATGCACTTCACAGCTGACCGCCAAAGACTTTCAGCGGATCTCACAGTGAATATAGGACCCGGATCCCCCAGCATGCTCCCCGCTCCCACCCGATACCTGAGACCCCCATTAAATCATCAACAGAGATTTGCCTGGGTGTAAAACGGCCATGTTTATTCTTTGACACTTCATAAACATGACGATGCATTTCAAATTCATTATTCACAGTTATATCAACATAATTTTATTATTTATCAACATAATTTTATTCTTGTCTTTTTCTCTCTTCTTCAGCAAGATTCTCATCCTCCAGCACTAAGGGGCCATCCAGCTCGCATCTTCCCTGCCGAGCATCCACGCAGGTGCATCCACGCACCTGCGCCCATGAGGATTGGGCCCCAAACCTCTGATCCTTGTCCGTTCTCACCAGGGGCCCGCCCTCCGACCACCAGGCTGCCCAGGGACCCAGGAGGCTCGTAACCTGTCGCCCTAGCCTCCCCAGCCGGGGTCATATTTTCCACCGGGGAGCTTACCGTCTCCCCCCCTCAGTGCTGACCTAGGGAGTACGCAAGGCGGACTTCCGTCCATTCCGTCGGTCAATTTTACTGTTACAAGGTCTTTCTACCGTAACACGCCCTCTAACTACTGAGCTGAAGGGACGGGTGGGTGGGAGTTAAATTAGAAAAGGCGGGAAGTGGGAGAGGACGCTTCCGCGACCAGCAACCGGTCCGGTGGAACAGAGGGCTAAGAGACAGAGGTCACTGCCCCCGGGCCCTAAATAGGTCCCCTGACCCCGCCCTCTGTCCCACCGGAAACGCGTCACAGGATGCACCGGAAGGGCTTACGCGGCCGGCCACCCCATTGGGTGGACCAGCTGCCAGGAACTCTAGCCGAGGTAGGAGCGGGGGCCGGGGGGCCGGGTCCTAAGTGCGCGCTCGTTTAGGCTTGCGCTTGTCATAGGACCCGGATCCCCCAGCATGCTCCCCGCTCCCACCCGATACCTGAGACCCCCATTAAATCATCAACAGAGATTTGCCTGGGTGTAAAACGGCCATGTTTATTCTTTGACACTTCATAAACATGACGATGCATTTCAAATTCATTATTCACAGTTATATCAACATAATTTTATTATTTATCAACATAATTTTATTCTTGTCTTTTTCTCTCTTCTTCAGCAAGATTCTCATCCTCCAGCACTAAGGGGCCATCCAGCTCGCATCTTCCCTGCCGAGCATCCACGCAGGTGCATCCACGCACCTGCGCCCATGAGGATTGGGCCCCAAACCTCTGATCCTTGTCCGTTCTCACCAGGGGCCCGCCCTCCGACCACCAGGCTGCCCAGGGACCCAGGAGGCTCGTAACCTGTCGCCCTAGCCTCCCCAGCCGGGGTCATATTTTCCACCGGGGAGCTTACCGTCTCCCCCCCTCAGTGCTGACCTAGGGAGTACGCAAGGCGGACTTCCGTCCATTCCGTCGGTCAATTTTACTGTTACAAGGTCTTTCTACCGCCACAAAGGTGACCAGGGCCCACAGGTCCGTCACCTTCCCCACCAGCGCTCCATGAAAGACCTACAGTCTCTAATCCCAGTATCCGTAGCAGTGTGTGCTAACTGTACTCCCTCTTTATGATACATCACCTCACCGTAAACCATTAGGTGTGGAATGTGCCGCGGGCGGCCCTTCACTGAGCACAACCCGGCCCATTCCCCCATTGAGCCGCCTCCCTCGAGACATTCCAGGCTCTTGGCCGCGCTCCGTGCCCTTCCTTGAGATCTCTCAACTCACCAAATTTCATCAATGTGACGCAAGTGGCCCTTCACTGAGCTCGACTTGGCCCATTGCAAGTGGGTCGGTTCACCGAAACCCTCCCGGCTCCTGGCTGCACCTGGGGCCCTCTGCCCTGCGTGGTGTCGCCCGACAGGCATACTCATTCAGCAGCGCCTCATTGGCCGCCAGGCTCTCCAGTGACTCTCCCCTCTCGACAGGGCACACTAATGCACAGGAGAAAAACAGCAAATTCAGACATAGTCATGACGAAATCGTAACCCTTGTGCACCCGTCACTCATGCTCGATATGTGGCAAAACAAACTGACCACCCGCATGCCAGTAACAACATTGGGGCACCGTATTATCATCCAGCCTCAGGATCCCGCCAGGTACGGTGTGAGAAATACCACCCCCGCGTTCAGCCGGACACAGTATTGTGTTGGACTTATTACCATTATGAGTCATGACCCCCCCATGTCCCAACTAAAATTACAGCGGGATCCGTCAGGTAGTAATGAGATACATGTCTTTAACATGGTAACTATGACCTCACGGGTTCGGGCTGGCCCCGCCCAATCGTCACTACCTGCCAGTAGCATACAAAATGCGACCAGATAGTTCCGGTCAACCCACCAACATTGCACAGGGGCCTACCGACATACGAAATGGCATGCAGTCCTGCGTACACCTTGCTGCATGGAGCACTGCCGAGCAAAGCCACGCGGTGCACGCACATCTCAGGGGATCTATTTGTAACGCTTTTATTGTGAGACAGGGGCTGTATTATTAAACACGACTCTCCTAACACTGGAATTCCCGGCCGTGCCATTTGTCGTCCCTAGAACCGCGAGTTTTGTTCCCCTATTCAGTTACTAAATACGAATAAGTATTATATTATGTTTGCGCGAAAAAATTCCTCGCGCATACCCAGGAGCTCAGAGAGCTGCTGCCCACTGTATTTAACACCAGTTCGATTTATAATGCCAACCCGGCGCTCTTCGAAGACTGAACACGATTTTATTTTCGAAGTTGTGTTTGTACTAAGGGTATACATGGGCCTATCACGCTACGGGAGTCTTGTTAAGGACTGTACACTGCGGCATTTATCCGTTATTAGTTTTAGGCCTAAAGTGGTGTTCGTACTAAGGATAACGCAAGGGCCTATGACGCTACGGGAGTCTTGTTAAGGACTATTCACTGGGTATTTATCCGGTTATCAATCTGGGAGGTGGACGACCATGTCCATGTTACACTTACCCCCCTGAATGTCACTCCCCTAGTTATAATTCTGTCTGAAGATTAAACCGGCCTTTTTCGGTCTGATAAGGATGGGGACTAGGGCCAGTATTGTTCGATTAAGTGGTCTCTGGTATGCCCTTTTGTTTACCATTAAACTTGCACCGGGCACTTTCTAACCGGCAAAAGGCTGTGTAATGGTGTCGTACCCTACCCCTTTTCATTTATCAAAACAGCTAAGCCTCGCGCCACAGTTCCGGCCTGTTGGCAGAGGCATAAGTTGCCAGCTTTCAAACCTTGCAAGTTCGCAAGTAAGTGAGTAGGGTAAGAGTGCCGAGCCGCCTTCGCCATTGTGCCTGAGTGTAACAGGCACTTCATTATCATTGCATACCAATATCTCATAAAATTGGTGCATCGCATCACCAACACTACCTGTATGTACCACGGCCCCCCAACCCCCGAGTAGGCCACCAGTCCATGCTGGTTTAAGGTGCGCCATCAGCAACATCGATTCTGCATCAGCCTCGTGACTGTGCGCTGATGAGAGATTACATTTATTTAAGCCCCCAGAGCTTCAAGGGGCATAAAATGTGTGTATATTTAACTGTGGTTTTTAACACGTTTTAACTGTCTCAGATCACTCGGTTCATATCATAGTGGTGAGAAACGACCTCCTGAAATACATCACTAATGTAAACGCAAAGCCCTTGAGGACGGTCGTGATGTATTAGCTTTCAGGTCCACTGTGTGTACGTTTTTCTTCAAACAAGACCGCTGCTTTGAAGGCTGTTGCCTAAGGGGTCCATCATATTCATTCGCATCTACCTAGCTAATGCCTTAAAGTCATTTAGTGAGCTAGGAGCAAGAACAAGTCGTTTGTGATTTGTGGAAGGTAGTGCAACCCTACCGGGCTGGGCCCCCAATTAGAAATGTGAGGCTCGTTGTTGTCAGAGATATCTGTCTGAAAAGGGAAAACACTACTGAAGCATGTTTCCTTTAGCACAAGTTTTGTACAACGGGACAAAATCATAAATGCAGACACTTTTCTCTTATCACAAAACAAATACAGCAACCTTAAAATTGTGTAGTTTGCTCTCCATGCTGGTAAGAGCCTCAGTCTCCCCCAAGGGTAGTTAGCGCTATTGAAATATCTTCATAAAATACAAAAACAACCACAGTACCATACTCTGTAATGAAAGTGCTTAAAACCAATTATTATGAGTGGCAACCAAAGTACGTGTCCCCCTTATTACCAGGTTTGTGCTGTGCTCATCCAACCTTGAAAATACAACCAGTGCCTGACCAGGTGATGCCGAGAAACGTGATTGATTAGGGAATTTCTCCTTAGCATGGATCTAGAAAGTCTATGAACCAATGGTGCCAGGCAGTGACTAGACCGCATCAAGTTGCACTATTGCCGTGTACTTCCCCTTGTGCGCCTCATTTAGACATGTTCTCCGCACTTCCCTCTTCAGATAAAGGAATTCATCCCCGCCCTACTTCTCCTTATTTGGTAAGAGCCGCCACAGAATGTACACTCAACACACAGGCAGACACGGGGGAAATCGGGACACACAGAGCTTTAACACATTTGTTTTAAAACGCTACAATGGCTTTTTATTCCTGCTCATTGTTAGACTAGCCGACCCTAAAGGTCAACTGACAGCTGGTACCAGGCCCCTACAGATAACGTAAGCATGCGTATACCCCAGCGTACCTTCGGGCTGAACAACAGATGTCTAATCAAATGTAATGTTAAACGGTAAAGGCATGGGACGAAGAGGTAATAATTTTCCAGTGTACACAAGTAGCATTTGCACCGCCTAAATCTCGTCAACAGGCAATGCAAAGCTGTGCAGGGTTAAAAGGTTATCTTTCCCTCCATGCATGAAGATAGAGGGAAGTGGCTCAACCAATATCCGGACTAAAAATTACGTACTCATTATTCCATATGAAATAGGACGCATTTTCCGTGTCATAAATTCTAGAGCAGAGGTTAGGTAGCTGCTTTCGGTCGCCTATGACCAACAGTTCACCAAGTGTACACTCGTCACCCAGATGGGCATGTGCGTGTCTTGCCTGTAACACCAGTCTTAATGTATGTGCCCCAAGACACCCTGCGTACACACCACTAACCAGCAACATTCCTCACACATTAAATCAATGTTTAAAAACGTCACACATAGCAATCTGAAACCCTGGCAGCTATGGTTTTAAATAGCGTGAAGCATGAATCCGAGCGCCTTACCTAGCATAAATTACATTACATAGGGACACCATCATTTGTTGGGAGATTAAATGTTTTGCCCAGACTCACAGGATGGTTAGCGTGGATTCCGAGGCTCGAACCCACATCCCCAGTTCGTATAGCGTGAACATGAATAGTGAATCAGAGCGCCTTACATAGCACCAGTTACATTATATAGTAAAACGGACCGGATTATCGAAAGTCTGGCTGATATTGACTTTCTTTACTCTGGCCTCAATTAAAAACTTTATACAAACAAAGGGAAGGGGATCCCCGCACCCGGTCCCCACCCCCGACCGTCCACGTCGCCCAGAAAGGAGCCCGAGAGCCCAGGGCCCTGCCGGCAGCCGCAGACCACCGAAGCAACCTAGTCCCCGCACTACCTACAGAAACTCCGCGGCTGCACCCAGGCCCCCGAGCACACCCGACTCCTCACCTGGCGAGATGAACGGCCTCCGACCTCGACGCTCTTTCCCTCATCGTCCCTCGCCATGGAACTGCTGTGCTGACTCGCTGCCACCCGAGGATCTGCCGACCTCCGCCTCGATTCGAATGGGGATTTAAATTAAGTTAAATTAGAAAAGGCGGGAAGTGGGAGAGGACGCTTCCGCGACCAGCAACCGGTCCGGTGGAACAGAGGGCTAAGAGACAGAGGTCACTGCCCCCGGGCCCTAAATAGGTCCCCTGACCCCGCCCTCTGTCCCACCGGAAACGCGTCACAGGATGCACCGGAAGGGCTTACGCGGCCGGCCACCCCATTGGGTGGACCAGCTGCCAGGAACTCTAGCCGAGGTAGGAGCGGGGGCCGGGGGGCCGGGTCCTAAGTGCGCGCTCGTTTAGGCTTGCGCTTGTCAGAGTCTGAAGCTCAGGCCTGGAATACGTTGCTGGTACCTTGTCCATGGTACTGAATACTATATTCCGCTGCAGTTCGATCTTCAGATGTGAAACATAGGTAAAACTACTCCCAGGATACTTTAACCTTGATTAGAGGAAAAAGCGCAAAATCAATTGGGTTTCAGCTGTTTTGGGAAATGTATTTTCTTTGGTTCCCTTAGTTACATACAGAAATAAACAACTGTCAGCACTGTTTTTGTTTGCAATTAACGTTTTTCAGCAGTTTCATAAAACCATGTATACAACGCATACATGTGAGCATCATAACCAGCAATCATACCACACAAAAACACAAGAAACATTATAAGAATTTACACCACACGAAGCAGTGTCGCATAAACACAGCACTATTGTCAGAATCTTAAATGCTTTGACACATTCATCAGTGCTTAATTTGTAAAATATTAAGTGCAGGTGCTCATTTTTTGGGGGGAGGCCGCACCCACTTTTCCTGATCCACCCACTTCCCCAGAAGCTCCACACACTTCCTTTATTGTTTCCACCTACATCCACAAGCCTCAACACATCATAGTCACCTCCTCACATCTTGAGTTCTACAAGAAGCTGAAGTCCTGGCTCTTCACAAAAGCACCTCAGGCACCTCCCACCTACACACCTGCCCAACTGCCTAGGTACCCTCTTCGGTGATTAGTGTGCTATACAAATCAATATCACAACATAACATAATGTAACATATGGGAAGCCCATGACAACAAAAAAGCGAACTCAAATTAGAGAATGTGTGCAAATCTCAAAATGCAGCTTTAGGAAAGGTCATTAGAAGACTTGAGGCAGTTTTGCAAGCTAAAGAGAACTTGCTTGTACTGTGCTGTTTAAAAGAAAGGAAGGGTTGAGGAAGGAATACATTAAAGAAGGCAGCAACAAATGCAGGCAGGAAGGGGAGTACCGGAGTGAGGAAATATATTAGTAGTGGATGAAAGACGGAGGAAATAAGAAAAGAATGTGAAAGGAAGAAATGAAGGAATAGAGAGAAAGAAAGTGAATGATGTGTGATGGATGAATAGAAAGAGGAAAGGAGCAAGATACGCATAAGGAATGTTGATAAGAAAGGAAGAAATTATAGAAGAGGTGAAGGAAAGAGCAGGAAAAAAGAGTATGGAAAGAATGGAGGAAGAAGGATTAAATGCACCAAGGGAGGAAGGATGGGGAATGAATGAGGGTGTAAGAAAGGAAGAATGGAATGAGGGTG
Organism: Lissotriton helveticus; assembly: GCF_964261635.1. NCBI lineage: Eukaryota > Metazoa > Chordata > Amphibia > Caudata > Salamandridae > Lissotriton > Lissotriton helveticus. The sequence goes on along the minus strand of NC_136065.1, from coordinate 1,041,442,254 downwards.
TAAGGAAGCAAGAGGGTAAATGAGGCATGGCTGGAGCTGCTGTGGGAGAGAAAAAAGGAAAAGAAAAAGATGGGACGAAGGAAAGAAAGGAGGTCAGGGGAATGGATACGAGTAGGAAAGATACTGGGTCAACGAGGGACAGAGAGAATGACCGTGTAATATTGTAAAGAAATTGAAAAAAAAAGATTGAAATACCTTTGTGATCTTAACATGTGCATTTGTAAAGCACATATTCACCAAAGTAAACCTTGACATTGAATGCAAAATGTTGTGATCCAGCTCAATGTCACAAATTTTATCGACCTCAGAAAGGTGAAAGACTGAGTTGCCGCACCAAGATTTAAATTTATAACCAAGAGAACAAACACTGATTCCTGGAGTAGATATAAAAAAGCGCAGGAAGGAAAAATATAAAAGGGGGAGTGAGGAAAGAGGGGAGGTCTGAAGGCAAAGATAGATAAGGTAGACAAAGAATGTGAAGAGAAGTGAGGAAAGCAGAGATGGGAAGAGCAAGATTGGAGTGGAACAGGATGAGAATGAAAAAAGGAAAGAGGAGAAAGAGAAGAAGAGCAGGCAGCGGGGAGTGTGTGAAAAGAGAGTGGAAGGGAAAGATGAGAAGGTGAAAAATGAAAAGCAGTTAATGATGGGAGGTGTGGTTAAGAAAAAACGTGGACGTAGGGCAGAAAGTGAAAGAAGAATGGAGAGAAGGAAAGGAGTAAGGTGTGAAGGGTAGGAAGAAAAGCAAATACTGAGGAAGAGCAAATGGAAGAGTACACCTCTGCTTAATTAAATATACAGTAATTAATTATATAAAGTTGAGGTGTGGCAGGGCTATATCATTCTTGGCCTGTCTCATCAATGCATAGCTGCGCTGTCCAAGACACACAATAGCGATTTAGGACACCATATCACTGAGTGGCAAGCATGGGTGCACACCATTTGCGCATGCACTGTGAAACCACGTGCCATTGTTAGTTTTAAGGACTCGTTCTTTCAGAGTGTATGTGAGCATTGTGCTCCCCCCCACCTCCTCAAGCTTTGTACACACACCACCAAAAGAGATTGTTGCCTCAGGCGCCAGGAGCGCTAAAGTCGGTGTTGCCAACACATTCACTTAGAAACTCATTTGTTCATCCACTCACATTGACTTGAGTATTGAAAAATAAATCACAAATTAACTAACTCCATGTGAACATAGAGACAATGTCATATTTTTAAATTACGGCTTCCTTTTACAATTTGTCCACTTCAGAATTGTTTGCACAGGTCTGCCTGTAGTGTATCCTAAACAATCTACATTTTAACAAGTGTGCACCGAATCATTTCATTTGCACAACATGAATGAGTCCTCAAGAGGCAACAGTGGTGGAGGAAGGAAAAAGTCATATAAGACTCTTTCAATTTAGCTCCTAAATGATAAATCTTTTTTCAAAATACGTAACCCCTTCTATCTCATAATAATCCAATTACATACAGTGTGTGGTAACGTTCTAGTGTTCCGCAGTAGGAACAGGAAGGGGAGAGCACAGGAAGCGGAAGGCGGCCATATTGTGTTGGCGCCGACCGCTGCAGCCAGTCGTAATCTCCCGGCGCTCCGGGAATAAAGAATCATAAACCACCCCAACGTGTGTGCTTTATTGATTTTACAATGGCGACGAGTTACGGGATGTAGTCCCAGAACACACGCGACGGCACCACGAGCTCACGCATCCCGCGTGAGTGCAGAAAATTCTACCGGAGCGTGGCAGAGGAACAGAAATTGGCGCGCAGGAGGTAGACAAACCCCTGAGGCCACCGCAGCACTCCAACCACGTCCAGGGCAGCTGAGAGAGCCCCTGCTCCTTAATAACCGGACCTAAGTGCACCAAGGGTGCTGCAAAGCAGCTGGAGACCGCCCACTCCATAGGGACACCCAGAAACCAGACCAGCAGACCATTGGGGTCCCTGCAGAGTGACCAGGCACCCTGGCAGACAAGCAGGAACGGGCGGAAGCATCAGGATCCTCGCACCCAGGTACAGGAGGCGGCTCGCTGACCACCCCACACCCCACGAGGAGAGAACAAGGGGAAGGGAGTGACGAGGAGCACAGAGAAGACGACGAGGGGGAACAGGACGCTCCAGGGAGTCCAACCAGGCGGATAGGTACTGCGGCAGGAAACAGAAGAAGCGCGCCAGCGATGGCAGCCCAGGGCACGTCCCTCACTCAACTTGTACCATTCTTGACGAAATGCGGCGAACCAGAGAGAAAGTGGGAAGACTGGAAAAGGTACTTTCTTAACTATCTGGAGGCGCTAGAAGAGGAAGGCGACACCCCGTTCTCCAGCAAAAGAAAGAAAAAAATCTTGCTCCACAATTTAGGCCCAGAAGGGCTCAGGGTGTATGACACCATAGTCAAGAGTGAGAGAGATGCCGGTGATGCCGAGGTATTCGATCATGCCATCGCAGACTTAGATGCACATTACAGACCGGTGGTATGTGTCGCCATAGACAGATTCAATTTTTTCCAAAGGAAGCAAAAAGGCGGCGAAACGGTGGACGAATACGTGGTGGCGTTAAGGAAATTGGCTCTCACGTGCAAATTTGGCGGGCTGCAGGATGAATTCATCAGGGACCAAATCATTATGCACACTTCAAGCTCCCACATTCAAGAGAAGTTGTGGGTGAATGGCGATGCCCCACTCAAAGAAATATGGGCAATGGTCAAGAAAGCAGAGTTATCAAAAAGGTGCGCTCAGGCGGTGAAGAAGGAGGCCCAAGAGTTGCAGGCTGTGTGCAAGATAATGGCGCCAAACAGGAGTGAACGTTCGAGACAGAACGAGACGCGGAGAATCCAAGGAGGCGGAAGGTATGACAACTCCACCAAACATCAGACGGAAAGCAGATCCAACAAAGGAGGGAAACCCCAATGTTACAGGTGTGGTAGCTATGCCCATCTAGGCAACGACAAGGCATGCCCAGCTTTTAGAGCCAAATGCTCTTACTGCAATATTTTCGGACACTACGAAAAGGTGTGTCGCAGGAAACCCAAGAATGCCACGGTACGATTAGTAGACCAGGAACAGAAGGAGGAAGCTAGCGACCAGGACGACACGGTGGAAGAAGAGGAGTTCCTGTACATCGATGTCCAAATACTAGAAATGGATGGTTCGGACTCCGACAGACCCCGACTCGACATGCACATTGGAGGCATACCACTAGAAATGATAGCAGACAGTGGAGCGCCCATTTCCATCATTCAAAGGCGAGTTTGGGAGGACAAATTTGCGTCACGAATCAAAGAAACTCTTCAGCCCATGGATGTGAGGCCAGTCACGTACACGGGGCAAAAGATTCCCATGTTGGGATACTGTCCTCTCATGTTTGAATTCAGAGGCAGGCATGCAAATTGCAAGCTGTATGTCGCGGAGAAAGGCCCATCGGTGCTGAGTTGGAAAGACCAAGGGGCGTTAGGGATCCAGCTCAACCCGGGAGGCATTGAAAAGATCTTGCTCATGGACATGGAGGTAAAAGAAGATGTGGCGTTGTGGCAGTCGGCGTATCCCAAAGTATTCAACGGCCAGATCGGGGAACTAGGGAAATACACACACCTCATAAAGTTGAAGGAAGGTGCCGTGCCTGTGGTGCACAAAGTGAGAAATATCCCGTTCCGAAGCAGGGAGGCTGTACAAAGTGAACTGGACAGACTGGAAAGGGAAGGCGTTATCAAAGCCATTGAGAGCGCAGAGTGGCTTTCGCCCCTAGTCGTAGCCCAAAAACCCAACGGCAAGGTACGTCTCTGTGTGGACCTCAGAGAGTTAAACAAAAACATCATCATAGACAAGTTCCCCTTGCCACGCATTAATGAGATGTTGACGATGACAAAAGACGTCAAATGGTTCTCCACGGTCGACCTATCTTCGGCCTATCACCAAGTGAAGCTTCACCCATCATGCAGTCACCTTACGTCATTTATCACTCCATTTGGGTGCTATGAATTTGTGCGGATGCCCTTCGGCCTGGCCTCGGCCGCAGCAGTTTTCCAAAAGATCATGCACAAACTGTTGAAAGACTTGAAGGATGTCCTTTTCTTTCAGGACGACATCCTAATAATGGGGAAATCCAAGCATGACCACAATGCGAAGCTCCACAAAGTACTACAGAGACTGCAAGACAACGGACTGACCGCGGAATGGTCCAAATGCAAGTTGGGAGTCCAGTCCGTCACATACCTTGGCCATGAGGTGAGTGGACAAGGCATCACTCCCAAGAAGACGAACATGAAGGCCATCCTGGAGGCACCCACTCCGGAAAGAAAAGAAGACGTTCGGTCATTCCTCGGAATGGCCGAGTATTACAGCAAGTTTATTCCTCATTTTGCAACGAAAACGCACTTCGTTCGTCAACTACTCAAAGAAAAGAACAGATTCCAGTGGGGAAAGGAGGAACAGATGGAGTTCGAAATCCTCAAACAGGAGATGAGCAAGGCCATTCCCCTCAAGGGATTCGATCCGCATGCTGAATCCATTCTAACCACAGACGCCAGTGACCGAGGCCTAGGGGCAGTACTAATGCAGAAGGAGAAGTCTGGGGAGCTGTCGACTATCTGTTTCGCTTCCCGCTCGTTGGCCCCCAACGAAGAGAAGTTCAGCGTGGTGGAGAAGGAAATGCTGGCCGTGGTTTGGGCGATGGAGAAATTTAGACAATATTTGTGGGGAGCCAAATTCCTAGTGAAGACGGACCACAAGCCGTTAGTCCGGGTCCTCACATCAAGCGGTCATGATCATGCAACGCCCCGAATCGCCAAGATGACCCTCAGGTTATTGGATTTCGTCTACGAAGTGGAACATATACCAGGTCCACAGAACAAAGTAGCGGACTTCCTGAGTAGGGCAGCGGCCATGGATGAAGCAGGGAGTGAAAGGAAGCAGGACTGGGAAGGATACGTAGTGGCCACCATCCAGGACGCAGAAGACGTCATAAGTGCCCAGGACTGGGAAAAGGCCTACGAAGAAGACACTGATCTGGAGGCCGTTAAAGGGTATGTGGTACATGGATGGCCAGAGAAGAGACACCTGAAGGAAGAATTGAAGAGGTACTGGGAGGTCAGAGATGAACTGTCATTGGCAGAGAACCCGGTTTTCCTACTCCGAGGCGACAAAGTGGTCCCACCACAGAACATCCTGGACCGCCTGATGTCTTTACTCCATGAGGGGCACCAAGGGATCATGAAAACGAAAGCTTTGGCCCGGACGGCGTACTGGTGGCCGGCCATAGATGCACAGGTGGAACGGCATGTGCGCACGTGCGAGTCATGTGCGAAGGCTGATAAGACTCAGAGTATGCTACGACCGCCTTTAGGAAAGTTCCCTATCCCGGATGGCCCGTGGGAAATGATATCTGTGGACATAATGGGTCCGGTCCTAGACAAAGAAGGGACTCAGAAGTACGCAGTAGTGGTCATTGACAAATACTCTAAATGGCCGGAGTTGGAAATTGTAGAACATGCAGACACCGAAGCAGTGATTCGCTTCTTACGCGCCACGTTTGTCAGAGAGGGCATTCCAAAGGTCATCACTTGCGACAACGGCCCCCAATTCACGTCGGCCAAGTGGACTGCTTTTACCGACAGAAACGGCATCGAAGTGAAGCACACGCCTATTTATCACCCAGCAGGCAACGGCCAAGTAGAGCGTTTCAACCGTGTGATAATGGGCACCATACAAGCAGCCATTGAGGATGGACTGGACTGGGAGAAGGAGTTGGAGAAGATGATCTGGGCCTACAGAATCACACCTGGGAGCACAGGCTACAGCCCCTTCAAGGTTTTACGAGGCAGAGAAGCGTTCACGAAGGACAACACAGCGTGGAGGAAATTGGTAGTACAGAGCAAGTGGTCGCCAGCTGTAGTCAGAAAGAATCTGGAGAGAGCACAAGCAATCTACACTGCACAATACAACAAGAGACGCAACACCAGAGATGCTGAACTAGCCAAGGGTGATTGGGTTAGAGTGAAGCAAGCAATCATGAAGAAGAAGGGAGAAAGCAAGTTTTCACCACCCCTCAAGGTAGTGGAACCCTTTGCCCGGTCGGCCCTCCTGAGCGACGGAAAGGTTTGGTCCATGGACAGAATGGCGAAGTGCAGCAAAATACTGAAGTGGGAAGAGGACGTAGAGGAAGGAGCGGAGCAAGTATTCGAGGATGGAGGAAGTGAAGATCGTGAAAGGCAAGGAGAAAAGATCTGTGGTGCGGAGAACCCGACGGCAAGTGGTGAAAGGGGAGTGAGAGAGACTACGGAGGAAGGAAGCAGAAGCAAGGAGGGAAGTAATGTAGTTGTGAAGGACAGAGAAGAAGGAGCGAAAGAGAAGACGGAGAGCAAGGCGACAGGAAAAGAGAGAGACAATGAGAGAGTAGAGACCCGAGCAGGAAGAAGGGTAAAGGTACCAGAGAGATTCAAGGATTATGAAGTGGACTGGAAGTAAGACTTTTGTATACAGTTTGTTGTTGTTTAAAGGGGGGAGATATGTGGTAACGTTCTAGTGTTCCGCAGTAGGAACAGGAAGGGGAGAGCACAGGAAGCGGAAGGCGGCCATATTGTGTTGGCGCCGACCGCTGCAGCCAGTCGTAATCTCCCGGCGCTCCGGGAATAAAGAATCATAAACCACCCCAACGTGTGTGCTTTATTGATTTTACACAGTGTAGTGGGTCAGGGGTGGCATTTTACCATAAGTGGATTTAATTAAGGAGACAGACAATGGTTTCAGCAGCATACTATTGCTCATGTTGCTTTTGGACACTTTAATCAACCGGCATGCATGTTTGGACCAATCAGTTTCAGCTGTTGTGTTCATTCATCTAGTAATTGAATTTAGTGGAAATTAAATGAAAGGACACACTTGCAGAGACAATGCAGCAAGTATGCGAAATTCAAACACATAAATACTTTCCTGCTGTTAACTAACCTGCTACAGCTCACTGCCAACCACATTTTAAATCATGAAGCGCATACACTTGTGATTCTGGATGAGGGTATTGTTTTTAAAATCTTTCTTTGTTTAGGGTTCTCTTTAGCCAGTCTTTTTAATTTGGTAAAGTCAAAAGCAACTTGTAGATAAGAAACTGCCTTCTTTTCACGTATCTACTATTTCTTTCGCTATTTCTTCTAACAAATGTGGACTTCTTATATCCTACAGCTCAGCTAGTACGAACTATCTGTCGCAAAGAAAACACTACAAAAAAGTCCACATTTTCATGGCAAACACACACATGACAAAATCAACAAGGGCCCTCCCAGCGCCGAAAAATATTTGCTCCACTTATCTGATCTTTGAGGGATGATGGGTTAGTCTCATTGTGTTGCATCACGTTGTGCTGACTGGGTTCAGCATGTCCTGCTATGCCTGCTGCCCAGCTGCTCCCCGTAATGCTGCCACGGCCTGTGCCACGCAATTTGAGTGCTGGCAGTTTCTAAGTGCAGATGAGCACATGCACACCGTAGTAAGTGGTGGGCCATGAGTACTTCGAAAACAGAATTAAAGACAGTCCCAAGACAGTCCTGACGAAAATGCATGCTACGAGTATGCACTCTTTGTTAATTTCAGAAATGCAAGGCATCAAAATAAACTCTACGCAGGATTTAATAGCATCCTGCTATCAAGCAAACTATGTGAGTGTGACTCAAGCGCGGCCTCTGGCAACCATCGGTCAGATTTTACAAGGCAATAAATCAGGCCCTTAGCACGAAAGACATTAGATTAATAGAATATGCCTTAATGCCAGTGTAAAGATGCTGTTTCCAATGAGGACAGACACCCAGTTTGGTAATTTGCAGGTGTTTATTTAAACTATAATCTGGCACACAGAGCGCCGAGCGTGCTGCCTATGCCCCGCTCCGGCACCCGACTGATCGCACTGCCCGGCGCGCGCAATACAAAATGGCCCGCCTCACGCTACGTCGTTACGTAGCGTGAGACGCTAGAACTGCAACTCTACATTTCTTCCCTTTTTACTCAAAACAAGTAGCATAGTCGATGGCAGCTTCAAAGTCCATCACTCATGTCATAGTCCCAAAACCTAGAGGGTCTCATCACCAAACGCCCACCTCTGGTGCACCTTACCGGAGTGGATGTAGCCTCCTTCTCCTCCCTGGTCGGGGACTCTGCCGCTTTACCTTTACTGTCCACTGGTTCTCTCTCTTCTCGTCTTGCCAAGCTTGCGCCGGGGCTTTCTCCACCTTCTTGTTCCAACCCTGGTTCCATGCTCTCACACTCTCCTTCATGACTGCTGATTTCATTCTCTGACGTGCTCTGATCTGTCCCTTCATCTTCTCGCCTCTACGGGGGCCATTGCACTATCTTGTTGCATCGAGCCATGCGATCCTGGGACCACACATTCCCGTCACTCAACCTTGCTGCTCTGCCAAATACTTCTTTGACTTGGAGCGGTCTGCTGTATTTACTGTCCCCCTTACGTTGGAGAGTGGCCCGTTTGACTCTCACCCATTCTCCTTCCTCCAACTGCGTGTCCTTTACATTCTTCCTCTTGTTGTAGTGTTCCGAATATGTTCTCTGGGCTCTTTCTAGATTGGCTTGCACCACAGCCGGAGACTACTTGCTGGTCACCGTCTTGTCTTTCCACGCCAAATTGTCCTTCTTGAATGGGTCTCTTCCTCTCAGGATTTGGAAGGGACTGTACCCTGTTCCCTTGGGGGTGATGCGATACGCCCATATAATATGTAACATTTCCTTTTCCCAGTCCTTCCCCATCATGATGGCTGCTTGGACGGAGCCCATTAGAACTCTGTTGAACCGTTCGACTTGTCCGTTTCCTGCAGGATGATATATGGACGTGTGTTTGGAGCGGATACCATTTCTTTCCATGTATCTTACCCATTTGTCTGACGTGAATTGTGGGCCATTGTCACTTAACACACATTTGGGGATGCCTTCTCGGAGGAAGATGTTAGTGAGGAACTTCAGTATGGTGTCCGTGTCCATTTCTTCATTTAGATGTACCTCGGGCCACTTCGAGTATTTGTCCACCAGGACACATATGTATTTCGGAGTCCCTTTACTGTCCAGGATGGGCCCTAAAATGTCGATGGAGAGCTCTTCCCATGGATTCCTCAGTGTGTCGAATTTTCCTATGGATGGCCTCAATGGAGTCAAAGTCTTATCAGCTTGTTGGCATTGGTTACATTCCCTTATATGTTGTTCGGTTTGTGTGTCCATGCCTGGCCACCAGTAACCCTGTTTGGCTCTCAGTTTGGTTTTCCCAATTCCTAAATGGCCTTCATGTAGTATGGCTAGTAGTCTTGGGATGAGTCCTTCCGGGGGTACCACTTTGTCCCCTCTGTACATATAGATTCCCTTGTCACCAAGTGCGAGCTCCTCTCTCACTTCAAAGTACTTCCTCATCTCTCCGTTGAGATGTCTCTTTTCTGGCCATCCACCGGTGATGTATCCTTTCACCTCTTGGATATTCTTGTCTTCTTGGTACTCCTCCTTCCATTCATGGTTGCTTAACCCCTTCAGCGCTAATGACAAGGGTAACTCGTCATGGACTTTCCATTGATTTCAATGGAAAGTGAATGGACCTCGCACACACCCCTTAGCAGCCAAGTGGTTAATACTGTCTCCGGGTCCTCCATCAATGCCACCATTTCGTCCCCTTCTTCTATCTCCCCTTCCGCTGAGTCCATGGCTGCTGCTCTGCTCAAGTAGTCAGCCACTTTGTTTCTGCTGCTGGGGATGTACTCCACGTCATAGTGGTACTGCAGTAGTTTGAGGGTCATTTTTGCTATTCTCGGGGTGCCCACTGGACGTGAGGACCCGCACCAATGGCTTGTGGTCTGTTCTGTTCTCAGCTGGAATCTAGTGCCCCATAGGAACTGGCGAAATCTTCTAAAGGCCCAAACCACCGTCAACATCTCTTTTTCAATGACGCTGAACTTCTTCTCAGTGTCCGTCAGGCTCCTGGACGCGAAACTGAGTGTTTCCATCACTCCTCCTCCTCTGTCTTGCATAAGGACCGCGCCGAGTCCTTTGTCGCTGGCGTCATTTGTTATCACCGTCCGCCCCTGTGGATCGTACCCTCGGAGGGGTATGGCATGGGTCACCTCCTCCTTGATGCTTTCAAACTCTTTCTGGGTTTCTTCTGTCCATGCAAACACCGTCTTTTCTCTTGTGAGCATCTGCATGTGATGGATTTTTGAAGCGAAATGCTGTATGAATTTGCTATAGTACTCGGCCATGCCCAGGAATGACCTGACCTCTTCCTTGCTGGCTGGTGGTGGGGCCTCACAGATTGCTCTTACATTTTCCTTCTTCGGTGTGATCCCTCTGTCACCTATTTCGTGCCCTAGGTAGGTGACGGATGCCATGCCCAGGTGTCATTTCTCCCACTCTGCAGTCAGTCCCTTGTCCTCCAGTACCTTTAGTACCTTGTTTAACTTGGCGTCGTGGTCCCGTTGGTCAGCTCCCATGACCAGGATGTCGTCTTGGAAGTATTGAACCCCTTCCAGATCCTTGAAGAGACGATGCATCAGCTTTTGGAAGACTGCCGCTGCCGACCCTAGCCCGAAGGGCATCCTGCAGAACTGGTAACACCCGAACGGGGTGATGAACGATGTCAACCTCCTGCTCTCTGGATGTAGCGCTATCTGATGATACGCCGACGTCAAGTCGATGGTCGAGTACCATTATTTTCCTTTGGTCTTCGCCAGCATTTCCTCTATGCGGGGAAGCGGGAACTTTTCCACTACGATGTTTTTGTGAAGTTCGTGCAGGTCCACGCACAGCCGGACCTTGCCGTTTGGTTTCATCACCACCACCAAGGGGGCAAGCCACTCCGCACATGTGATGGGTTCGATTATGCCATTTCTTTCCAAATCGTGCAGCTCTTGCTGTACCGTCTCCCTCACTGCTATCGGTACATTCCTCACCTTATGTGACACTGGCGTGGCGTCCGTCTTGAGGATAATCTTGTGCGAAAACTTTTCCAATTTCCCCACTCTTCCTCCGAATACCTTGGGGAAGTCTCTTTTCCACTTCTTCATGTCTGGCCATGTTTCGGGTTCCGTCAAAAGCACCTGTACTGCGCCGCCGGGGTCCAGCTTGATGCCCAGGTCTCCTTGGTCCATCCAGCCCAATACTGATGGGCCTTTCTCCATCACATAAAGTTTGCAATCCGCACTGCGTCCTCTGAATTCAAACGTTAAGAGTAAAAATCCTGCTATGGGGATGCGGTTTCCCAAGTACGTGACTGGTCTGATGTCCGGTGGTTCTAGGTGTGGGCCTAAATGGGGCAAGAATTTTTCCGTCCACACCGCTCTTTGTACTAACGTGTACGGTGATCCTGAGTCCGCTGCGATGCTGATCATCACTCCACCTATCAACATGTCCAGTACGGGTTTGTTCGATCTCCTGGCACCTACGCTCAAGACTTGTTCTTCAATACATAGGACTTCATCCTCTTCCTCTTGGATTCTGCCTTCCCCTTCTTCCTGGTCACCGTCGACAAATTTCACTGTGTTGCGGGCCAATTTCCTCCGGCAAACTTTCTCATAATGTCCCATAACACCGCAGAACATGCACTTAGCTCGGAAGGCCGGGCACCTTTTGGCATTCGCCTCATGTGCCCAACTTCCGCACCGGTAACACGAGGACTTACTTCCTTTGGTCTGCTTTCCTGGTGGTCCTGGATTTCCTTGCCATTTGTTGGGTAGGTCCCGTGTGCCTGTTCCCGCTCTTTTGCTCTTCATCCTCTATTCTGTTGACCATAGGCTTTGCCGCCATTTCCCTTTTCGCCGCATCTGCACATCTCCGTGCTAATTCGGCCTTCTTCACCATCGCAATCGCCTCCTTCAACGTGGTGTCCCCACTGGACCACAGCTTATCCTGTACTGATTTCATCGTAGTATGCATCACTATTTGGTCTTTAATGAAATCATCATGGAGTCCGCCGAATTGACACGTGGACGCCAATTTCCTGAGGGCCGCAACATACTCATCAATAGATTCACCCTGCTCTTGCTTCCGTTGTTGGAAATTGTATCGGTCTATCGATACGCAAACCGCCGGTCGATAGTGTTCATCAAGCTCTTCCAGGGCGTGCGCATACACATCGTCGTCGCTTGATTGTCTCTGCTTGGGTACCAGGTTCTTGAACACCCTGATTCCCTCCTGGCCCAAGTTGTGTAGCAAGATTCTTCTTTTCCGGACACTCGTGAAGGCTTCCTCGTTTTCATCCTCCAGTACTTTAATATAATTTGTGATGTATTCCTTCCAGTCCTCCCACTTCATTAGTGGCTCTCCTGGTTTTGGCAGGAAGGGAATCGGTGCGGTCGCTGAGGACGAGCGCACATGGTTTCCCGCCTTTGCGGCGTGCCGCTCTGGGATTTGGGGCTGCCTGGCGCGCTGTTGTCCTCCCCTTTGCCTGGTAAGGGCTGGGTGTCACCTTGTTCACCACTGTCTGTGACCCCTGGATCCGCCAGTGCTACTTTCCGGTCTGGTGCCCCTACAGGACTGGGTTCCTGTGCCACCCTGCAGTCCTCCTAACGCTTTTTTTTTTGCGGGTTTAATAGGTGTACCTTGTGCCTTTTGCAGCTATCAATGCTTGTTGTATGCAGGGTGCAGCCGCTTCTGCCACGCTCTGTGTGCTCCTACTCACTCCTGTGCGCTGTCCAAAGTATGAGTCTCTCTGTCCTCAGGGAGAGGTAGGGGTTGGCCAGGGACCTTGCTGCTTCTCTGCTTCCCCTGCTCCACGTGGGTCCAAGTCTCAAGCTCTTTTTGTATTTTTTCCTTGTTCTTATCTCTTTTTGTTTTCCTACTCCCTCGTCGCCATTGTAAAGATGCTGTTTCCAATGAGGACAGACACCCAGTTTGGTAATTTGCAGGTGTTTATTTAAACTATAATCTGGCATACAGAGCGCCGAGCGTGCTGCCTATGCACCGCTCCGGCACCCGACTGATCGCACTGCCCAGCGCGCGCAATACAAAATGGCCGCGCCTCACGCTACGTCGTTACGTAGCGTGAGATGCTAGAACGGCAACTCTACAGCCAGATATGTAATTATTTTTGGTGCGGCTCTTGTTGCTTTTATGAAGCAAGTAAATCCAATCTACGAAACTCATACCTGTACTGATCGTGGGCGCTTGTTTAAATTCACTTCTGCCGGAGGTTTTCGTTATTGTAAAACATTTGACCTGCAGTACTGCGCACTTCCAGCTTGCCTTGCCCTAGTTCAGCCAAAAGCCCGCCCTCAGCAGTTCCCCAACGAGATTGAAACCATGTTCCTTGAGGAAGGCATGCGCGATCTGCTGACGTCACATCACTAAATTTGATTTGATTTGATTTGTCGATTTTTAAAGCGCGCGAATGCTATCATGATGATGTCACTCTTTTAATATGCCTGGACCGGGCATATTACCAGGCAGCAACAGAGGATGAGCAAAAATTAATTTTGAATAATTACTGGGCCCTCTACTGAAGGAGAAAGATGGCATAGACCAGGCCCTGTGAAATGTGCCAATGCAGAGCACCGGAAAGCACTGGCACAAATTAAGCACTGATTCGGCTGCATCCCTGATGTCAGACAGCTCCTCAAAGCGTTACAGTGGTGGCCGCAATAAACAAAGGGCAGTGCAGTGGGTATAGGGAACGCAGGAAGGAGATGTACGGGGTATTAGAATATATATTTTTTTAAAACAATACTGTAATTTGTTGGCCGCCTCCTGCATTGCAATTCCTCTTCTCTTCCTCATCCCAGCAGACACTGGGACCGCCACGTCACAGACTCCCATCCAATCCCTGCGCTACTCTCTTGGTAGGAGAACAGCATGGGGATTGGCCTGAGTGGACTGAAAAGATGCTCCGCTCAGGTCAGGGAGTCTGTGGGGTTTCTCCAGCCCAGTTGTACAATGCAGCCGGGCTGGAGAAACATAAGTGTGCATGTGTGTTTTGGTCGGCCGGAGACTGCCGGCCATACACATATGCGCACCTAGGGAGTGTGGATGGCTCTCCTCCTCCCATGCCCCGCCCCTCCCTGTGCAAGCTATCTTCAAATGAAAAATAAAAAGATGGCAGAACATTGCTTTATTTTTTATTTACTCGCTCGAAGCCAGGCAGTGGGGCGACGCACCTCCGCCTTGGTAGTGGGGCGACGCACCTCCGCCATTGCGGAGGATCCGCCCCAGATTATTTACAGCATTAAAAGCAGTCCTGCCAAGCGTCACGCAACAGGTGTGACGCTCACGCATTTCAGTGCGGTGATCCGCATCACCGCACTGAAATGCATTGTCACGCATTTCCGACCTGTGCCGCCTGGGCTCTCTCTGCAGTTCTGAAGTGCTCTGGTCAGCCCGAGTGCCTAAACAGTTAACTGCAGAGACAGTGCAGTTCTCAGCTCTGTATGAGAGCGGCGCGCTACAATGCGCGTGGCTAGACTCCTCACAGGGGGGCCGGGCTGCTCTCTGAGTCGATACTGCAGTGCAGCTCAGAGCTGTCAATCACCGTGTGTGGCGCACCATGGGGCCGGGATTAAATCCGGATGTGCCGGCCGCGATAGTGCCGTCACATCCGGAGGAACTAGGAAATCAAGTGCAGAAATGGCGGGGGATTAGAGAGTGCAGGTTGCGCACGAGACGCTCTCTGACTCTCTCAAACGCCATGGCCGTCCGCCCGCGCCCCGCTAAACTGTGCAGCTGCTGCAGGCTGCACCTTGACCACCTCCTGGCAGCTTCTGCTCTCTGGCCACCAAGAGGAGGACTGCGGACGTGGCCACGCTGGGCCCGGGGGTCGGGGCACGGCAGCGGCCGAGGAGTGTGTCCGTCGTCGGCGCGTCGACTGGAGTGGACAGAGCAGCCTCATGACAAGTTAAGTAATACACAGAAATTAAGTCTCCGTTTTTAAAATACTGAGTATAACACACTCAAAAGCAAGCCACAGTAAAAACAATTCAGGTTTGTTCAATTAAAAAACAGGGTTGTAATCCTATAAAATCGAATCGAATGTGCAAGTAGAAAATAGATCGGTAGAGAGTCTACCAAGCGCTGCGCGTCCGCTCCCTTTCACCCTCAGGCCGGAGCTGGAACATCAGTAAAGGATAGGAAGGAGTAGCAGCTTTTACACTTGGCTACCACTTTTTGTAACTCTACTGCTGACACTGATACCCCTCGTCTCAAGAGTCATGATGGCAAGGCAGCAATAACGTTCACTAATTTGCATGTCTTGCTCAGTGCATAGCAGCTTAACAGCAAACCGGAAGCTCTTGAGGTGCATAGTTTATGGCAAGCATCAGCCGTGTGATGTCATCAATGCTCATAGGGTGTATGTTGCTTCTGCTAACCATGTCGTTTTGGTGAAAAAGATTCACCATCACGGCGATTGACAGTAGACTCCTGACACTAACTAATGCCAAAAATCCACCTTCTTAAGATGGAGGCCACACAAGCCGGTATATACCAACCATTTCCGTCTCTTCCTAGACGTACCTGTTTCGCTCCGTAGCAATCCAATTACTCCCCCCAGCCCTTTTTGCTTCTCCTTTTGCCTGCCTTCTTTTTTCTTTAATCTGTTTACTTCAGTTATATGTATCAGTTCTGTTCCTATTGTGAAGCGCTCTGACACCTTCGGGTAAAGTCCGCGCTATATAAAAATGCATAAATAAATAATAATACCTTGAAAACATATTTTGAGTGTATGCTATTGCAGGCGGCAGCTTTCACACCCCGGCGGTCAGAGGGTGCAGGCGGCGAGGGTAACTTTAAGTGGTGCAGAGACCGTCCTTAGGCTGCACGAGTGGACGGCGCGGCTTCGCACACAGTTTCTGCCGCTGGCACCACGACACGGAGGGGAGTATGGGGGGACAGCGCCCTAGTACCACCCAGCTGGCGAGCGCAGCCAGCAGCGCGCCCTCGTTGCCGCCCCCCCCGGACAACAGCCAATAGGGAGGGCTCTTTGTGGACGGGGGAGGGCGTTTCGCAACTATATCCTGGCCAGCAGCGTGGCTCGGCCTTCTCTTCCGCGAGGCCGCTCTGCGCTGTAATCTCCCGCGCCGTCGTGAAATTGTCGAGGTTCAAAGGTACGTTGCATCCGCCTGGTCTCCCCCCGGCCCGATCCCTGGACGTGCTCAGGTTGATTGGGCCCTGTGATGTTGATCACGGGGGGGGCCGGGGTTTGCTGGTCTAGTTTTCGAGATAAATTTAGAACGGTTTGGGTGGGAAGGTTTATACCGGAGGGAGGTGCGGCGGTCGGAAGGGGGGTGCTACCGGCAACTTGGCCAGATTGGTGCATTAAGGGGGGAGCAAGTGGAGCGATCATGGCCCCCTTTGGCCTTTGCCGGCCGCAAATAATAGAAGCACCATGACGGGTTGCGAGCACCCGCCGCCATTGCCGGCCACGAGGCACCCGCCGCCATTGCCGGCCACGAGTCGGTGACCCCTGACGCCGTTTGCTGCTGCCTCTGCAACGAGGTCGTTTGACCATGAGGTCAGTCAGTGCGGGCCTTGTTTTATTCCCCCTGAGGTGCGGCGGTCGGAAGGGGCGTGCTACCGGCAACTTGGCCAGATTGGTGCATTAAGGGGGGAGCAAGTGGAGCGATCATGGCCCCCTTTGGCCTTTGCCGGCCGCAAATAATAGAAGCACCATGACGGGTTGCGAGCACCCGCCGCCATTGCCGGCCACGAGGCACCCGCCGCCATTGCCGGCCACGAGTCGGTGACCCCTGACGCCGTTTGCTGCTGCCTCTGCAACGAGGTCGTTTGACCATGAGGTCAGTCAGTGCGGGCTTTGTTTTATTCCCCCTCATTCCCCGACCTAGTAGGGGTCTCTCACTGGCCCGACCTAGTAGGGGTCTCTCACTGGCCCGTGGTGGTCAGCAGCTACCGCTTGTTAGCGGCAAGGTCCCAAGCTCACTTGCAGGGTAGGTCCCATATCACCCAAGCGACTGTGTCGAGGCTGTTTCTGTGGGGTGGGCCCCCCCACTCTCGGCATCTTCAGGCTTTCGGAACCTATAGGGGGTCCATTCGGCAATGAAATTTATTACGCCCCACCCCCTTCTTTACGGAGGGGGAGCCCATTTAGGACCTATGTGAGCATCGGCACGCTACAGGATGCTTTCGGCATCGGGAGTAGCAGGCATCGGGACCAGCTCACAAGCGGCGGGGTGGTTGTGCCCGCTCGGCCTAGGCTACCTGGGAGCATCCGTCACGCAACGTCCCACTCAAGGGAGAGGGATCGAGCTGCACACCTGTAGTTGGTGAGCCCCCTCCTTAGCATTGGCACGATGGGGACGGCGTTGGCGTGGGCGATGGTGCGCGATGTTGCGAAGTCGGACTATTCCGGGTCCCCAAAGCTATGAGGTGGCAGGTATTAGTTAATAAGCAACCGTTGCACTTCTGATCGTTGTATTTCACGAACAGCGCCACCACGTGGCAGCAGTCACAAGTGCCGGCTTTAGCAATTAATGGCGGGAGCCGAGCTCCAGAAAAGTAATTGGAAACACACGAAGCCATTCTGCACACATGTATATTGTATAGCGCTTGCATAAAGTGCAGCACATAGTTTAAGTAGCCATGATAGAAACATACTTTAAGAGCAGCAAGTAGTGCAAGCGTCCACAGCACAAAAATACATAACGGCAAAAAGTTTCTATATAGAGGCCCTCAATGCCTTGCAAATGCCCTTGCATAGTTAAATGACAAAAAGCTGCCTGTTCCTATGGCGCTGGCCAATCGGCAGGAGGCACCAGATGAAAGGGTGAAATCAAAGCCGCTGCTTCCACGAGGGGTCAGACCTCTGGTTATGGGAGTTGGGCTGGTTATAACTCAAGTGTATTCGTTACACACGGGAGGGTTCGCTAAAACGGTAGGGTTCGCAAAATTATCAGTGTCACTTCACTATGATAATTTTATTGGAGCGCCCTCGCGAATATTGCCCGTTTGCCCAATTAGTTGCGTTGCTGCAGAATGAGGACGCACATTATTGTTGTCTTACCAACATGTGACAACTCCCATCCGGGAAATGTCTAGGACAGTGGACACCAGAAGAGACTTGGACGCGCTGACTGAAATCGCTCTTAAAAAATAGGCATATTCGTGATTTCCTCTTGTAAATATTTATTGTTTGAATATTGACGAGCCAGGTGTGGTGTGACGAAATCTATATTTGCAATGAGCTTTTTAAAGAGTACAGGCGTGATACGTAGATTAAAGTTTCCATCAAACCCTGAACAAGCAAACAATTGTGCGTGTTCAAGGAGCGAGGACGCTGGAAGACCTGGTGAGGATTCCTAGTGTTTGGTCTCCGCTCGCCTTCTACACAACGGCGTTGGCCCCGGCTTGCCTACCGCGATGCTTCTTGGCGTGGGCACGGGTGCAGGGAAGCCAGCGGGGTCACCGCATTCGGAGCTCTGGCGGTGTTGGTACCGGTTGGGGCGGGGAAGATAGTGTGGGGTGGGGGGCTCATAGGCGGCGAGCACATTCGTGGGACTGCACTCTGGCAGTGTATAATTCTCGCGCGGTTGTCCCTAGCTAATGGTTATCTGCGTTCAGGTACAAGTTCAGTGATAAAAGAGCGTTATCCATTGTTACTCAGTTTTAAGTGCTTCTGTCACCCGAGGTCATAAGTAGCGACTTATCAGCATTACCAATTGCCGCTAATCAAATATTATTGACTTATTGGCAGTACCACTGCCACTAAGTAAAATATATATGCGGTTCAATACCAAGCACTGTTCAAATAGCTCCTAACAGGAGTGTTCGCACAATGGTGATAATGGTATCCTTAGAAGAAGATGGACGTTATTCTTAATGCTCCAGGAGCGAATGAACAGACAGGGGAAAGACGTTAAAGCACATCTGTGCAAACAGGCGTCGCACGCACCGTGTCCGGCCAGTCCGGTAATGTCATAAGCAATGTTGGACATTCTGCACTGCAGATCGGTAGGTCATGACATACCCTCTGTCTCTAGATATGCTTAGTGCTGCATTAGTCGCTATTAGTCGCTTCTCCGGGGTGAGAAGGCCAGGGTGGAAGGTTGTAACAACTGGTCACTACAACGGGGGGTTGGCCACTCACTCGTGATTCCAAGGAAACACAGTCAAGCACCGGAACTTGGTCATAAGGGTAATAGGGCCAGCCCGTGCAAAGATTTAAACAGTTAAGTTACAGTTGTGATCATGGTGTTGTCATATGGTAAAAAGTGACAACATATACGAGTGCCTGGAAACAGTCAGATCATTATGGGAGTGCATAGTGCTTGCCCACGGGGAAGAACATGGGACGCCGGATAACACGGTTACGGCGGCAAGATAAGAGCAGCGTGATGACATTGTCGGGCAAGGCAAGGGCAGAGTGTATGACATTGACAATCTTGTTCCTCTTTCAGACTACACTCCGAACTCGACGAGAGGAATACTCCGCACTAAAAGGAGGGCGGAGCCACAGATTGGCTCGGGAAGGCGCAAGGTTGGGCAGCAACTAGATTGGAAGTAGAACAGGTAATGCACGTAAACGAAAGAGGTGTCAAGGGCAGTTGGGTCAGCGGGACGACGGATCACGGTCAGCAGACCACGCTACGGAGGCCGAGGCGTGGGGGGGTAGCGAACGCAGTGATAAGTGCCTTACCCCTTGTACTTTTACATCCGTAGGAACCCGGAAGGGTAGAAGCCGTGACGATGAGCACCCGGGGCGCCACCCTGCCACAGGATGGGTTGTGGGCTGAATTTCTAGAGGCTGCGCAGTCTAAAGGGCCAGCGTGGGCACAAGGTTTCATTGAAGCACGTAGGCTTGAGGAGGATGGCCGACCTGGGGCCCAGGATGAGGCTCCGGGCACTTCGGGAGAGGGAGCACGTCGATCCAATCGCAAACGGAAGGGCACCCAGAAGGAATTTCCGGCCGTACCGGCACGGAACTCTCGGCCGATTTCACCACCACCACCCGCTGTGGTGGCGCCACGCAACAGTCGGCCGACTTTACCTCCTCCCCCGGCGGGGGACTTACCTGTAGAGTTGCCCGTGGTGCCGACCGTGGTACATGACACAGCGGCTGGAATTTCAAGCTTGGCCCAAATGGGTAAGACAATCGACGATATGTTGGATTTGATGACTATGTTTCAGAGACGCCTAGACGCTATGTCTGCAGTACAAGGGTCGGTCCCACCATTGGCGGTGGACGCGGTGAGCCAAGTATGGGCGCAGACACCGCCAGCGGGGCTCCCATACCCGGTTGGCAGCAGTGTCAACACCCGGGGAACATTGCCCGGCACGCAACAGGGTGCAGCCTCCATGGTTCCTCAAAGTATCGTCTCCGACAGCATGCCGAGCGTACCATTAGTACCCCAACAGATTGCCACTCCCAGTGTACCGCTAAGTGTCACTAGCATCGTCCCTCAAACGGGCATTCCGAATATCAATGAGTCTGCCACCCCGCCCATGCTGCCAGCTGCGGGTCAAGGGCAGTCGAGAGAGGGGGTCGCAGCTGGTACGAAGAAGGTCACGAGTGTGGGGGCGGGGTCAGGGGGGGCGGCTCCACTTCCATCGGGAGGGGCAACCACAGATTCACCGGTAGGCATGGCGAAACCCGGCTCGAAATTAAAAGGGGGGGGTTCCTTGGCCAGACAGGTACCTCAGGCTGCTAAAGAAGGTATATGGAGGAGGGAATATATCGACATATTAACTTTACTAATGCATGACAACGCGGGCGCAGACACCAGGAGGATGGGTAAGAAAGAGGAGGATAAGGTTAGATTCCAACGCTGGCCGGAGAAAACTATTGAAAATTGGACAGAGGCATTCAACATATTGGCAGCTATAATTGTACAGAAGGACCCAGCTCAGAGCGAGGCCCTGATGGAGTATTCTAACTCTATTCAGCAAGGGGCAAGGGAGTCTGGAGGGATGGGGTGGTTCTATTATGACCAAGAATTCAGGAAGTCAATGGCAAGTTGCCCGGATATGGGTTGGGATCACACCGACATACACCTCTGGTTCAAACATATGTGTAGGACTGGGAATGCCAAAAGGGAGGCATTGCAGAAGGTACAAAACGAAGTGGAGCCCAAGAAGTGGGAGCAGGAGCAAAGGTGGGAGCAGTATCCAAGGAGGTCCTTTCAACAGCCCTTTCGGGGCGGGCGGGGGAGGGGGCACGGAGGCGAACAAAGACGTTTTAACTCAGGAACATGTAGAATGTTCAATAATGGAGTATGTAATTGGGGGAGGGCTTGTAAGTTTGCCCATGAATGCAACAAATGTGGTGCACAACATGCAGCAATCGCCTGCACCAGCGTTCACAACACCCCCCCCGCCTCGTCCCAAGGAGCAGATAGCGCGCGTCAATAGGTTACAGGAACAGCACATAAGACAGACCAAGTATGACAACGAGAGAGGCAATTTTCCTTCACAAAGCAGAGAGCAATTAGACCACGTTACAGGCCCACTTTCCACAGGTAAGAGTGCGCAGATCAGAGAAGCAGGTCCCAACTCCCCCCCACAGCACAGAGTGCGGTCACAGCTCACCAAGGTCCACCCTTCTATAGAGGTACAGGTGTTAGGACAGATGAAAATCAGCAAGGGGTTTGGCGATAAGGTCATTACTGAAGCAGTCAGGGGGGCAGAGCATACCAAAGGTCCATCCCCCATTGCACTACAGAATATCCTACCATTGCTAAGAATGTATCCGCTAGTGGAAGAACGAATACTGTTGGTCGAGGGGTTGGTTGACGGCTTTAAAATTCCATACAAAGGCCCGCTGGGACCCAGGGACGCTTTGAACTTAAAATCGGCCAGGGACCTTCCACAGGTGGTCAGCGACAAGATCAGGAAAGAGGTTGACTTGGGGAGGGTGGCAGGTCCATTCTCCGCTCCCCCATTGAACAATTTCCTAATATCCCCACTAGGAGTTGTTCCGAAGAAGCAGCAAGGAGCTTACAGGTTGATTCACCACCTATCCTACCCGGAGGGCAACTCTGTGAATCATTGGTTGGAGGAAGGGTCATGTTCGGTCTCATACTGCTCGCTGGATATGGCCATTGATCTGATCAGAAGAACAGGCAAGGGAGCTTGGTTGGCAAAGGCCGACATCGAGTCGGCGTTCCGCCTCCTACCGGTCCACCCAGACAGTCAGCACTTGCTGGGTTTCAAGTGGGAAGGGGCATTCTTCTACGACCGTTGCATGCCCATGGGCTGCGCGGTTTCATGCGCCTACTTCGAGACATTCAGCTCTTTTCTCCAATGGGCCCTCACGTACAGGCATGGGGTCCACCAGGTGACTCACTACCTCGACGACTTCCTCTTTTTTGGCAAAGAAGGTTCCCGGGAATGCGCAGAGGCTTTACAGGCCTTTGAAGGCATGATGGAACATTTAGGTGTCCCATTAGCACCCGGAAAGACGGAAGGGCCCGCCCAGGTATTGACGTTCCTGGGCATTGAGCTTGACACACTGAAAGGAGAATCCAGACTCCCATTGGAGAAAGTGGATGACCTGAGGCTAGTCATTAAAGGAATGCTGGGCAAGGGTAGGACGACGCTCAAGGAGGTTCAGAAGCTGTTGGGTAAACTGAACTTTGCAGCAAGGGTAATTCCGGCTGGCAAGGTATTCTCGCGCAGGCTGGCAAAGGCGACGGCCAGGGTGAGAAAGGGGCATCATTTCGTACGACTGGGCCCGGGTTTGCAAGCTGATCTGAGAATGTGGGATGAGTTCCTCATGAAATTCAATGGTACAGTGATATGGAGGGCGCCTTGGGAGAGTAGCCAGGGACTATGTCTATTTTCGGACGCATCAGGTCGCGTAGGCTTTGGAGTAATTTTCAGAGAGAGATGGTGTGCCATGAAGTGGCCCGATGCTTGGCGCAAAAAGGGAGTAACGACAAATATAACTGTCCTGGAACTATTCCCTATTGTGGCTGCTATGCATTTGTGGCCAGGTGAACTGGCCAACAAAAAGGTTGTTTTCTGGTCGGATAACCTAGCGGTGGTGCAAGCCATCAATGGCCTGAGTGCCAACTGCCCGCTAGTTCTGAGTCTGCTGAGGGAGTTGGTGAGGGCAGGTTTGGGAAGCAACATTGAATTCAGAGCTCGGCATGTTCAAGGTGTCAAGAATGTGGCAGCTGATGCTCTCTCTCGCTTTCAGCTGTCACGATTCCGGGAAGCATGGCCGCAGGCAGGGAAGGAGATGACGCCATTCCCGCCTATCCTATGGCGACTCCTTCAGTGGGGGAGCGTTTGAAGAGGATGGGGCAACGCTCCCTGGCCCCGTCGACAATGAGAAGATATGCGGTGCAACGGACAACGTTCAGCGAGGTGATCCGGTCCCTGGGAGCATCGGCACTCAATACAGTAGAACAAGTAGAGACTTTTGTGGTGTGGGCAAGGGAGGCCGGCAAATCACACTCCTGGGTGTGTGGCCATTTGGCTGCAGTAAAGCATGATACTCAATTGAATGGCGGACTGGATCCCACATGTTCATTCCAGATCAGGGCAGCACTGAAGGGGTGGGCCAGGGACGAGGTGAAGTTTCCCGACAAAAGGTCCGGAATAGAATTCCCAGCCCTCCAACGCATGTTGGACGCAGTACCGGCCGTCACGAGTTCGAGCTTTGAGGCCCAGCTTTTCTCGACAGCCTTTTGCTTGGCATTCTTTGGGGCCTTTAGGGCCAGCGAACTGGTGGCTAAATCAAAAACTGACATATCAGGGAGGGCTTTAGCAATGATCGACGTCTGCGCCAGGGATCCCTTAGTGCTGTGGCTCCGAAAGTCCAAAACAGATCAGGCAGGGAAGGGGGTGTCAATCACCTTACATGCATTCGAGGACCCCAGGTACTGCCCGGTCTCCTTGGTTAGGGAGTACCTAAAAATAAGACCTTTGCTAGCAGGCACCTTTTTAATTCATGAAGACGGCACGCCATTGACCAAATTTCAGTTAGAGCGAGTGATGTCCTCAGTAATGGCTAGAGCAGGGTTGTCAGCCCCCAACACAGAGCAGAAATTTTCAAGCCACTCCTTTAGGATAGGGGCGGCCACCGCTGCTTACAGGGCTGGGTTGGGTGAGGAAGGGGTCAAGAGGGTGGGAAGGTGGTCATCCTCTTGCTACCGGCGTTATGTCCGCCTTTGAGTCCGGTGGCCACAATTGGCCGCACTTCAGGTGCAAGGGCAGAGGGTAGGTAGCGGCGCAGTACAGTCACGAAGAGTTGGAAGTACAGCAATAGAGTAGTGTCAGAATCACCGACAATCTTGGCTGAAGTGCACGTTTTTTAAATTGTAGATGTGAAAACAATGTTTGCAGTCAAGTATACGTTGAATTATAGATGTGAGACCAATGTTTGCAGTGCAGTTTGGAAGTAAAGCAGTTAGAGTAATGTCAGTATCACCGACAAGCTTGGCTGAAGTGCACGTTTAAATTGTAGATGTGAAAACAAAGTTTGCAGTCAAGTGTACCTTGAATTATAGATGTGAGATCAATGTTTGCAGTGCAGTTAAATGTAGAATGAATAACCTTTTGGAGGACAGTCTGTAGAGGTGTAATAAACTTTGGTGTGCAGCTCAATCCATGATTAAAAGCAGGGAATACCAATGGGTTGCAATGGGTCGCAGTACAGTGTATGATCGTATGTGAAAGAAACTTGGAATACAGTGTCAAACTAATAAAAACAGGTAATACCAATGGTGTCTTTCCTTGCAGCTGATTGTCGCGTGTGGGTGATGGGCCATTCCTACGTTACAAGGTTGGAGCAGTGGGCGAGGCTCAAGAGATGGGATCTGAACCTAGCGAGGACGCAAATTCTATGGCTGGGTTTCCCGGGAATGAGATGGGGCCAGCTGAAGGGCAGACTGCAGAAATATATGGCAGAACGGGGCGGTCCTCCCAGCATTCTGATTATCCATCTAGGGGGAAATGACTTGGTAAAGGTGGGGAGGAAAGCTTTATTGGAGGCCATGCAGAAAGATGTAACGACAATCACTAACGAAGTGGGAACCACGGAAATTATTTGGTCTGAGATTGTGCCCCGCAGGGCCTGGAAGGGAGCACGATCGGGAGTGGCGATAGAGCAGGGCCGGAAGAGGGTCAACAGGTCAATGCAGAAATTCCTGGAAAAGAGGGGATTGGGTTGCATTAGACATGCGCTGATACAGGATAAGATTGAGGGGTATTACGAAAGTGATGGAGTACATTTGTCGGGGTGGGGAATGGATGTTTTCCTACTGGACCTACTTGAAGCACTGTCGGCTGCAGGGTGTCGGTAGCTGGGTAGGTGGGGGGGCTCTGCCATCGACGGGGGCCTCTTTCAGAGCTGTGGCGGATTACAGGGCGATCTGGAAGCAGATGGACAGTAGGGGTACCTCTGCGGCAGAAGGATACAGTCTAAATACCTCTGCCCGGCACAGTAGGGTGCCCGAGCCAAGAACCTGGAGCCGAGGGGGTTCCAGCAGCGTCGGCGCCCCGTTAGTCCTTCGGGCGGTCGGGGGGCCTGAACCGACCGGGGGTGTGCCTCATCTTCCGCCCTGACAGTGGGGGCGGGAGTCTAACAAAATAAAGTGAATGTACTGCACCGTCTGAGCATCGACTCGCCGTGCAAGATGGCTCCTTGGGCATGCGGGTCAGCGAGAGGCTGCCGCTTTGGATCGCCTGTAAGATGACCCACCTACCAGTACCTGTGTTGTACGAAATAAACCTGCACCACTGCTTTCCTACTAATATGTCTCATGGTTTTCTTGGTATGTAAGTTATGCATGCAGGGCGAAGTAAGCCTGATGGTGTGGGCACTATGCCGCTGGCACCACGACACGGAGGGGAGTATGGGGGGACAGCGCCCTAGTACCACCCAGCTGGCGAGCGCAGCCAGCAGCGCGCCCTCGTTGCCGCCCCCCCCGGACAACAGCCAATAGGGAGGGCTCTTTGTGGACGGGGGAGGGCGTTTCGCAACTATATCCTGGCCAGCAGCGTGGCTCGGCCTTCTCTTCCGCGAGGCCGCTCTGCGCTGTAACCCACCCTGAACCCTGACCCAGCTGCAGAGCGGTCGGCACTGTTGGATATTTTAATGATCATGTTTTATGTTGCAGGCGGAGTCACAGGGCGATCTGGAAGCAGATGGACAGTAGGGGTACCTCTGCGGCAGAAGGATACAGTCTAAATACCTCTGCCCGGCACAGTAGGGTGCCCGAGCCAAGAACCTGGAGCCGAGGGGGTTCCAGCAGCGTCGGCGCCCCGTTAGTCCTTCGGGCGGTCGGGGGGCCTGAACCGACCGGGGGTGTGCCTCATCTTCCGCCCTGACAGGGGGGGCGGGAGTCTAACAAAATAAAGTGAATGTACTGCACCGTCTGAGCATCGACTCGCCGTGCAAGATGGCTCCTTGGGCATGCGGGTCAGCGAGAGGCTGCCGCTTTGGATCGCCTGTAAGATGACCCACCTACCAGTACCTGTGTTGTACGAAATAAACCTGCACCACTGCTTTCCCACTAATATGTCTCATGGTTTTCTTGGTATGTAAGTTATGCATGCAGGGCGAAGTAAGCCTGATGGTGTGGGCACTATATTCTCACCGCGCGATGATGTATGCCCTGAATTACTGCCGTGCCTACCCCGTCACCCACGACCAGTCCGCCAAACTGATGGTGCCTCAACAGGCCCTGTAGCGCTGCAGTGAGTGCAGCAGAACTAAGGGCATAATAAAAATGCAGGGCCTGCGCCAGTCCTTGACTCGAGGCCTAGGCCATGGCCTCTGCTCACGGGGCAGTAGGAAGTCGTGGCGGCTGTCTGGCCTGTACCGTGACAGCACTGCAGTGTTCCCCACGCCATAAGTAAGTGTCTCACACTGACTACCTTTAAAGTAGCAAGCAGTCGGTTGTTTCATACAAATAGTTGCTTGTATTACGGTCTCAGTCCATTCGCTGCTTGGCATTGAAAGATACCAGCTCCTCTTCATCGGATGCGTGCTACTCACAAATATCACTGCCTTACTGTTGTACTAAGCGATTGTTTCACTAATGGACATTATTACTGCATAACCTATTTCTTTTGTTAATGTTTGAATTCTAGCATTGTATGTAACTGCTTATAATCATCCTAAAAAATTTACATAAATGTGCGCGCCTTATAAAAATACACATAAAGGAAACAAGTATTCCCTCCTTCCTCCCCCAGCCCCAAGCCTCCATTTCTGTAGGATCAGGCCATCTTCTGTATCATAAGCACTATCTCTGCTGGAGGGCGGCAAGAGTACTGCAGGGGAAGCCTAAAACCTTTCACCATCTCAGTCGTGTTCTGTTTGCAGTGCAGATGGGGAGTTTGGTACATTTACACCCGAGTATTGGCACAGGCAGCCAGGGCCCATAGGAACTGCTGGAGCTAAGAAGGGGCGCAGGCAGTGAGGGTTTCCAGGTAGGCGCACTGTTAGAACTGAATTGACACACCCACAGGCAGGGCTGTATCTGCATACATTACAGCTTTAAAATAACTCTTAACATTATTACCCAGATCTGTAGTGTTACTTTATAAAAAGATTGTTTTATTTGATTATTGTATTTAACATTGCTTCTCTGCTTTTAACATTCTAGTTATTGGTCACCATATATGACTAGGCAAAACGTTTGCTTTCTTGCACCTGTGCATGTAGATTACTCTGAAGATCTATGTCTGTGAAGGGAGATTATTCTAAGTATATGCTATTTTAATAGCACAAACCAAGACAAGTGGAGTGATGTACATGGTCAAGGCACGAGAAGTCAGCAAATGATGGGAGAGGTACCTGGGTTCTGTGAGGAGACATGTAATATATATTACTGCATTGTGCTGTCCTGCTCTTTAAAAAGGTGCGTGTACAACTCTTTCCTCAGTTGGAGTAGTGTTGAGGCAGTCCTGATGGATTCAGGGATGTTTTCCAGACCCTTCATGCATAGATGGAGAAAGTCAATTGCCTATTTTATAACTCTTTAGAGTTTTTGGTCACCACTCTTTCAGCTTAACTATGTGTGTTTGAATATATGATCCTAAAGCCGATCTCATTGCTCAAATAGATGTAATTTCTGATATTTATATGTTTCCCTCATCTTCATTGCTTGATTTTGCAGGCCGCAAGGAATGTCACTCATAGTTGGTGAAATGTCACTCATAATTACACTGAAATTATGAAAATGTCACACATAGCAATCTGAAACCTTGGCAGCTATGTAAAAGCCTTAGTCATTGGAGCCTCCTAATCTCTTCTGTTCAGTACATACAGTCAAGCCAGCAGCACATACAAACATACTCTCTTAAACTTCTGCAGCCGTCCCTGGGAGAGAGTGTGCATTGCATGCATCTATTATGAGCAGAGAAATCCGACGGATTGCTCTCCCAACCGCAGTCACCCAGAGTTCAGTTGTAATACTAAAGTTGCGATTTGGGCTTAGTTCGCAGGGGTAGTGAGGTCACCAAAATGTGGGTCTGAAAGCTGCTCATTCTTCACCTCAAATCGGAAACAGTCACATTCCCAATAGACGCCACATATTCAATTTACTGTTTCATGGAAACAGTTAATAATCCTTGCTGACCTCTCGAAGTTACAGAAAATATCAATCCAAAAGCTGTGGAGATGTTGAGAATTGAGGCAGTGTTATATAATAGGGTACATTTGTTCTTTTGTTTGAAGCAAAGTAGCCATGCAATGCATACAAATGAAATCAGCCTCACAATATTGTCTACTAAAATTATGTTCACTATGAAATACGAAACGGAGGAAGCTCTCAAACAGAAAGAACATCAACACTAGGGTTAAAGCTGTTCAAAGTGTTCTCTTCCAATCTGCGCATGGCTTATGAGTGCTTGAACTTTTTGTTTGTTATGGTATTATGACTTGTATAGTGCACATATACCCTTAGGTGTCTTGGCGCTTACGGTTCTCCATGCTGTGTTTCAGACCACTATTCCTAAAAGAACCATGTCTTTAGTTGCTTTTTGAACAAAAGGGGAGAGGGAATCTTCCTAAGATGTAATGGAAGGGAGTTCCATTCCTATATATTCTGACAGTAGGCATCAGATTGATATTGGCCAATTGTAGAGGTCTGTTGGGTGAATACCATCTGAGAAGGTCCCATAAAAATTTCGGACCTTCTCTATGGAGTGCCTTGTGAGCAATACAGAGAGCCTTGAATTTTACCTGCTAACCAACTGGCAGCCAGTGCAGGTCCTGCATCCCTGTTCTAACAGACTGATATTTGGGGATATACAGTATGAGTCTCGCAGCAGCATTTTGTACAGTTTGCAACTTTCTGAGAAGAGTGGATTGGATATTGATATATAGGCCGTTACAGTAGTCAAGTTTTGCTACGACTAGAGAGGTCACAACCGTCTTTCTGGATTTTTTGGCAATGAAAGAGAGTATTTTTCTTAAGGTTTTGATCATAAAGTATGCGGAAGACACCACCTTGGATACTTGGGGCTTCAGGCTCAATTTTTCGTCTATTATACCGCCAAGGTTCTTGGCTTTGACTACAGGTGTAGGAGGGGGGGCAAGATTGTCTGGCCACCACGCTGTGGACCAAGGTGGAAAAAGATTACCAAACATGATCACTTCCGTTTTGCTTCAATGCAATTTCAGGCAATGATTGCTCATCCAGTTACTTAACGTAATATAATGGTGAAGTTTTAGGGAATGATTGATATCCTTATCCACTGTTGAGATTACCAACTGGGTATCGTCAGCGTACCAGGTAGGAATCAAATTAAAACTTCTGATCAGTGGTGCCAATTCAGCCACATATATGTTAAAGAGCTTAGGACTCAACGCTGCCACGTTTGTACAATGATGGTGTGCTCAATCTGGGCAATGTGAAAAATCGGTGTGAGAGGGTGTGGCAGAGGCAAGAACACCACTCATTCACCCAAAGATGTAATTATTTCTGTGCTCCCCCGGTCTTGATTGATGTAGTGTCCTGGGTTGCAGGAGAACGTTACCCTAATGACGCCAATAAAAACAATCAAGGGGGTTTGTTGGTTTCTCCCATGGGCATCTGGGCGGTAGTTTAGCCTAGCGTCCTGATGTCAGGGATTTTATAAAAAGTTGACCTGTCTAGGCGGGACATGCCATTTAAGCAGTACATCCGTATCTGTGTGGTTTTTTTCCGGACCTCACCCCCGTAACGAGACACTGGAGAAGAGGAGGCCGCACCGGACCCTCCACATGCCTCAGCAGCATCTCCTCCCTGCCACCTCACAGTTCCACTTGCCGGCACAGCGCCTCTCACAACGGCCTGCCCCATGCAATGACTACGGTATGGTATTGCTCTCCGGCCTTGCAGGCTTTCCATGACCTAGCACCCCTGTTCACACAGTGGCCTGACCAATCTGCCACATGAGAGAGGCTCCTGTCTTTGTCTGCCCAGGAGGACCCCCCTTGTCAAGGCATGATTTCCAGCGCTCTGCCTTGAGGCCACCCGTCCAAGAACCAATGCATGCATCCGCCCCAGCCCCCAGATCACCGGGAGGTCCTCAAATCAGCAGTCCTGCAGCCCACAGGCCTCACCCAGTGCACCAGCACATGGCAGCATCAACCAAGAAGTGGCAACCACCAGCAGCCAGCTCCACCACTGGACGACTGATGACTGACGTTACCCCATCAGCCAAAGAGACTCAGCCATCATGGCCACACTCCTGCTCTTCAGCGGTCTACCCCACTGTACCCCTTCTACTAGCCTGGCCGCAGTTCTGGCATATCACAGTGGCCCTAGTACCTATCAGCGACAGCAGCTCACAGGATTCCTGGTCACGTCGCCTGAGTACCATGCTATCCCGCTGTGAACCCTCTTCATGCCAGACCCCTCTCTGCAAAAGGGACAGATTAAGCCTGATGCCCATCCCAGTACTAAGACACTTTGCAGTGACCGACCTTAAAGCCTGGGCCAAGTGCCTTGAGTTATACTTTGAAAGAAATGGATATTGAAGATGGTAGGAAGTGGCTGCTGCTCCTTCACCAGGAAGGGGCGGGTGTGCACATGATTTCCAAGACCGTGGTAGGAGCGGGGCCAACACACACTCACTGGCTCAAAAACACAATTACCGCCTATTTTGAACCATTTGCAATTCCTACCGGAATGCCAAAAACCAGACTAATCTGTAGGTGTCTTCCACATATGCCTGAAAGAACTGGCTAGTATCTGCACCCTGCCCGATGGGGAGGATGGAGTCGGGCGCAGTTCATCCAAGGGTGTGCCTCTGCGATGCTTAGGGAACAGATCTTGCAGGTGTCGATAGGAGACATCCTCGCCCTGGTGTGGTCCAAGGAACTTTTGAAAGCAAGGGCTGCCCACATTGATAACGGCCATAAAGACTCCTGCCATTTACGCCATCAGCAAGGAACCCCGAAAACAATAAGGAGCAGCAAAACATAAGCTGACAAGTCAGCCCTGTGGGTGTTTCGGAGGGCCTTACCCCATCTAGGTGACTGCCCAGCACAGGGCAAAAAGTGCACCACTTGCGGATGTTAAACAGATTCTCCAATTTATGCTGCTGAACCCCAAAACAATCCCGCTCCCTTGTGAAACAGAGCATGTGCACCATCGATACCCCCCCCTGAAACAGTGGAAGAGAGTGACATGGACGGCGACGGGCAAGAAGTCATTCATGTGGTACAAACTGTGGACCACAATGCACAACCCCCAGGGCAACACCAAGTGCCTCTTCAAAGTACAGGACCAACCCATCGCTGCCTCTAAATGATACGGGCCTCAGTCAACATCATGGCCATCGACCTGTACCACAGCCTGCCTACTCTGCCCGCATTTCGCTCCAGCATGGTAAAAGTCTAGGCTTCTGGTAACAACTCACCGCTGTAGCATGCACTTATTTTTCAGGCTGACATCAACCACATAGGCCCCACCAGAAGGGCCAAGATATACTTATCAAAAGAAGGTAGAACTGCTCAAGATTTCAGGCTGGTGCATTTCAGGGTCTATACCAATGGCATTGACAAGCCCACACAGCCGTCCGATTGCATATCAACAAACCCATCAAACCAGTGGCACAATGCCACAGACGGCTAGCTTTTCACGTTCGCCTAAAGGTAGAGCAAGAATTGAGACACCAGAAGGATGCTGACATCATTAAAAGAGTGACAGGCTCCACCCCATGGGTCTCCCCCATTGTCGTAGCCAAGAAACCCAAACAGCCTGAATCTGTGCAGATCTTTTGCAAACATGAGGCTGCAAAACCTGGCTATCAAAAGAGAACACCACTTGACACCCAAGAGTAATGATATTATTGGGAACTCTCAGGTTTCAAGAGTATTTCCAAAATGGATCTTAGGTCTGGATACCACCAGATACCCCTACACTCAGACTCATGTCCTATACCCACTTTTTCAACCCATATTGGTGTCGGGAGGTACACCAGACTAAACTTTGGCATATCCAGTGCCACAGACGTTTTCCAAAATATCATCAAAGAAGTGCTAACCCAGGCATCAAAGAAGTGCTATCTCAGGCATCTTAACCATGAGCAACAATATAGTTGTGCACCCACCAACACTTGACAGTCACCTCACATGTCTGCGTGCTGTGTTAACAAGGCTAAGAGATCACAGCCTGATGGTACACTGAGAAAAGTGTGAGTTTCTACTCTGAAGCATCAGTTTTTTTGGTTTCCAATCCTCAAGACAAGGCATTGAGCCTGAGCCTGAAAATGTAAAAGATATTTAAGATGCTTCAGCTCTAGTTCCCACTTTAGTATCAGGAGTCAGGATCTGTCTTGGCATGGTGACCTATTGTAGCCAGTTCATGCAGAACCTGTCTGACTTCACTGCCCCCTTCTGTGAGCTCACAAAAACCACCAGCCCATGGGTGTAGGGAGAGGAGCTTTCCTCAACACCACAGAGAACCTGTCAGCAAGAACAACCGTAGCATACTTCGATCCACAAAGAGAATTGGAACTGGCAGTTGATGCCAGCAACACGGGGCTAGGAGCCGTGCTGAGCTAACATCATAGCGGCGGTGAATGGCCCCCAGTCAACTACGTGGGCCAAACCCTAACACCCAGCAAACTGTGTTATTCACAAATAGAAAGAGAAGCCATTGTGATCTATTGGGGATGCCAACATATAGATAAGGTCATACGTTCACATTCTATAAGGACCACAAGCCAATGATCTCGTTGTTCAAGGTGCCTGCATCCAAACCACCCCCACTGATCGAAAAATGGATCCTGCAGCTTTAGGAATTTAATTTTACTGTTGAATACAGACCAGGCAACCTCAATCCTGTGGACTTTCTATCACTGACTCTCAGCCGACCATCCCAGTGAAAACAAATGAAGCCTTGGACACCGAAGAATATGTCAGGCTCATTATGGAGCAGTCCAAACTGCTACCCATGTCCCTGTCTGATGTTGTGGTGGCCACTGAGCAGGACAACTCCCTACAGACAGCCATCAAGGCTGTCCAGACTGGCGACTGGAAGTCCCTACACTGTCACTCAGCACACTGTACTCAAGAGATGAAACTGACGCTACAATCCCTATACCATGTATGGCAAGAGCGTTCCATGACAACAGAAGAGTGCCTCATGTGAGGAGCTCATTTGCTCCTCCCCAGCAAATTCAGACATTACATGATTCAACTAACCCAAGGAACCCACAAATGAGTCAACGACGGCCCTTGTAGGGCGTTCCGCCGAGCAGTGACGTGGGGCGGGGGTGGGGCAGGGTGGGGTGGTGTAATACACGGGAAACAGACGATTACAGGTAAGTAACGTAAACAATAAATAAAACAAATGTTGTTGCACGCGCTGCATCGCATTTGGAGTTGCAGCGTCAGCAAGAGAGAGACCCACATCAGGGCATACCCTGCCTACTTAGGGCGAACAAAGCAAACACAAGGAGATCATGGATGGAGTGCTGAAACTTTTCAGACACTCACCCCAGTCACAGATCTGGGTTGAATTCATCATAATTCTTTAGCTCAGTTCAGACCCAGCTTGACCTAAATCAGTCTTGAACCTGTGCCTCATAGGAACAGCCCAGCCCAAACTGCCAGGCCAGGTCCTGCCTAGATCGAAAACATCAAAACTAAAGGAATGCCAATACTGTTATGTTATGTTATGTTATGTTACTTTATTTCTTTTATAGCGCACGGCAACTCCAGAGGAGCATCCCGGCGCTTTGGCAAAGAAAGGAACAGCATGAAAAGCAACCACACAACAGAAAAAGAGATAAAAAGGACTAATTCCTAAAAAGCCATGTCTTCAAGTCCTTTCTAAAAGCAAGAAGACAGGGGGCAGATCTCAGGGACAGTGGTAATTCATTCCAAGTCTTGGGAGTCAGATAGCGGAAAGATCGACCTCCCAAGCGTACACGACGGATTGCAGGGACAGTCAGCAAAGACAGACCCGATGACCTGAGAGTCCTGCTAGGCACATACCGAGAAAAACGTTTCCCAAGGTATTTGGGGCCAATACCATGTAGGGCCTTAAAGGCCACCGTCAGGCATTTAAAAAGGACTCGCTTGGAGATAGGCAGCCAATGAAGGGTGTTCAATAAGGCAGTGGCACCAGCTCTCCTCGGGAGTCCAAAAATGGCGCGGGCTGCCGAATTTTGGACCACTTGCAAACGGGTCACAAGGTATTTCGGTAGACCCAAAAAAAGAGCGTTTGCGTAGTCCAAACGCGACCCGATTAGTGCCTGAACAACTGTCTTCCTGTGGTTGAGTGATAGTAGAGGAAGAAATTTCCTCAGCATCCGTAAGATGCCGAAGCATTTCCCCACAGTGGACGAGATGTAAGGTCCAAAGGATAGGTCACAGTCTACTATCACTCCCAAATTCTTGGCCTGGACAGCGACCTTGTCAGGAGGAAACATATCCTGCGGCCACCAGGATTTCCAGTCTTGTTCCGGTGCGCAACCGAAAAAGAGCAGCTCTGACTTGTCAGAGTTGCATTTTAAACCATGACCTCTGAACCACTCAAACACCGCACCTAGGCAATCCCTGATCTGTGTGCCATCAAACGACCCACCCCTGTCACATGTGAACAGGAGTTGGGTGTCATCGGCATAGGACACGATCTGGGCGCCAAAGGATTCCGCGACTTCCGCCAGAGGGGCCATAAAGATGTTAAACAGCATAGGGCTGAGAATGGAACCCTGCGGGACTCCCACCTCTAGCGGAGCCATATCAGCGGAAAAAGGAGGCGCCCAGATCGTCTGTTCGCATTACTTGTACTCAATATCTGACAACATATGACTTAAACTTTATGTGTCACGACACTTTGTTTCATGAATAAATCTCTTTATTTTCTCATTTTATTTCATTTTCATTAATTTTGGTTGAATTTTCACCAATTTTCCATTTTATAAAAAACACCTGAACAATACATTCAATATAATCTTCAACATTTGAAAAAGTGCTATACAATTATATTCATTGAAAAAAACAGTTTCATACCACATTCATTCTATCTTCCACATTCACACACCGCAAAAAATGATTATGTGCATCACAGTAATATACTTGAAAAACCATAGAAAAGTTATTAGTCTTATTTTATGAAAAAATCAAAGATTTTTTTGACAAGTCTTATGGTTCATGAATCGGTCTACGCGTTTCGAACTCAACACACTTTATGGAGTTCTCATCAGGACCATGCTGTGAAATAAAGAAAGAGAAAACCTTTCTTTAGTATATTATTCTTCTGTATGTTTTTAGTTAGCTCCACCGCTAAAGCCAAATGCTCCTTACCTCACTAATAGTGGCTTGTGAAGCGCCCACGACGTTGAACAGTTAAAAGCTATAAAAAATGGATAGAGAGCCTAATTTAGCCTCACATGATTTTACAATTGCATTTACACGTGCCTGTATTAGACTCAATCTCGCCACTTACATAAAGCTCATGCAATCTTCTGTCTTGCTGCTGTTTTGAGAGAAGTCGCCCTGCTGTCCAGAGCCTGGGAGGGATGTAAAACAATGTAGTGCATTAGACCCCATTTTTTAATAATACTCGTTGTTTCACCTATTACAAGCGGGATCATGCTTGGTTATCTTACTTGGATTAGTTGCTTTCCTCGGTGTGTTCCGCGATGAAAATTTCAATGGCCATCTGCGGGGGAGACTGGAGTTTCTTATTAGATTTCTATGCTGTGCGCTTTCTAGTGGGGCGTTTTGTATTAAAGAAACTGGGCTCACCATCTACATTGAGGTCAGCCCAGTTTCTTTAATACAAAACGCCCCACTAGAAAGCGCACAGCATAGAAATCTAATAAGAAACCCCGGTCTCCCCCGCAGATGGCCATAGAAATTTTCATCGCGGAACACACCGAGGAAAGCAACTAATCCAAGTAAGATAACCAAGCATGATCCCGCTTGTAATAGGTGAAACAACGAGTATTATTAAAAAACGGGGTCTAATGCACTACATTGTTTTACATCCCTCCCAGGCTCTGGACAGCAGGGCGACTTCTCTCAAAACAGCAGCATTACAGAAGATTGCATGAGCTTTATGTAAGTGGCGAGATTGAGTCTAATACAAGCGCGTGTAAATGCAAATGTAAAATCATGTCAGGCTAAATTAGGCTCTCTGTCCATTTTCTCTAGCTTTTAACTGTTCAGCATCGTGGGCGATTTACAAGCCACTATTAGTGAGGTAAGGAGCATTTGGCTTTAGCGGTGGAGCTAACTAAAAACATACAGAAGAATAATATACTAAAGAAAGGTTTTCTCTTTCTTTATTTCACAGCATGGTCCTGATGAGAACTCCATAAAATGTGTTGAGTTCGAAACGCGTAGACCGATTCATGAACCATAAGACTTGTCAAAAAAATCTTGATTTTTTCATAAAATAAGACAAATAACTTTTCTATGGTTTTTCAAGTATATTAATGTGATGCACATAATAATTTTTTGCTGTGTGTGAATGTGGAAGATAGAATGAATGTGGTATGAAACTGTTTTTTTCAATGTATATAATTGTATAGCACTTTTTCGAACGTTGAAGATTATATTGAATGTATTGTTCAGGTGTGTTTTATAAAATGGAAAATTGGTGAAAATTCAACCAAAATGAATGAAAATGAAATAAAATGAGAAAATAAAGAGATTTATTCATGAAACAAAGTGTCGTGACACATAAAGTTTAAGTCATATGTTGTCAGATATTGAGTACAAGTAATGCGAACAGTATTGGCATTCCTTTAGTTTTGATGTTAGCCAGTGGCTTGGCCTTGCTGTTGGGAGCCCAGACCCAGTGGTGTTTTTTTGTAGATCGAAAACAAGCATACTCGGACCAGTTTTGGGGTAAAACCCCTCATCACCCAGGCTAGCTTGAATCCAGTGGCAAAGTGAGCAAGGGACCCACGTCTGAGCATACACTGCCAGCTTAGGGCAAACAAAGCAAACAGAAGGAGATGATGGGCAGAGTGCTGAAACTTTTCAGACACTCAGCCCAGTCACATATCTGGGTTGAATCCATCATCGTTCTTTAGCGCACTTTGCCACCCCCAGTTCAGACCCAGCCATATGCAAATTAGTCTTGACCCTGTGCCTCATGGGAGCAGTCCAGCCCGAACTGCCAGGCCAGGTCCTCCCTGGACCGGAAACAAGCATCCTGGGACCCTTTTCAGGGTAACACCCCTCATCAGGCAGGCTAACTTGAATCCAATTGGGAAAGTCAGCAAGGGGCCCACGTCTGGGCATACCCTGCCAACTTAGGGCGTGCAAAGCAAACACAAGGAGATGATGGACATAGTGCTGAAACCTTTCAGACACTCACTCCCAGGCACAGATCTAAGTTGAATCCATCATCATTCTGTAGCTCACTTTGCCACCCCAGTTCAGACCCAGCCATATG
This sequence comes from Lissotriton helveticus, assembly GCF_964261635.1. Lineage (NCBI taxonomy): Eukaryota > Metazoa > Chordata > Amphibia > Caudata > Salamandridae > Lissotriton > Lissotriton helveticus. The sequence goes on along the minus strand of NC_136065.1, from coordinate 1,041,404,483 downwards.
CAAATCAGTCTTGACCCTGTGCCTCATGGGAACAGTCCAGCCTCAACTGCTAGGCCAGGTCCTCCCTGGACCGGAAAAAAGCATCCTGGAACAGGTTTCGGGGTAACACCCCTCATCAGCCAGGCTAGCTTGAAACCAGTGGCAAAGTGAGCAAGGGACCCACGTCTGGGCATACCCTGCCAACTTAGGGCGAACAAAGCAAACACAAAGGAGATGATGGACGGAGTGCCAATACTCTTCAGACACTCGCCCCCCAGTTCAGACCCAGCCATATGCAAATCAGTCTTGACCCTGTACCTCAGAGGAACAGTCCAGGTCGTACTGCTAGGCCAGGTCCCCCCAGGACTGGAAACAAGTATCCTGGGACCGGTTTTGGGGTAACACCCCTCATCAGCCAAGCTAGATTGAATCCAGTGGCAGATACTTAACACTTGTACCCTCGGCCACCAACTCCAGCCATGAGTTGGGCACCTGCTGTGTATTCAGTCCCCCCAACAATTTATTAAGTTCTATTTCTGCTCAGGGTGAGAGTCTGAGACCTTCTAAGGGTGGGAAGGACATGAATGGTTGAGTTTAATGTACTTTATTGTTTGGGTCAATTGTGGGGATTTTGTGGATGGCGGGAGGGTAATGTTATTACCTCAGTCATGTTGGGGAGGTTAGAGTGGGAGGAGAGTGGAAAGGGAATTACGCAAATGATCTATGCTCTCTGAACAAACGCACTGCAGACAGCGCTGCAATGCTGTGGGAGCCATATACAGCAGTAATTTGAGAAACATGCATAGCCAAACAAGCAAAATCAAATTCCTAAAAGCCATAATGGCCTGCTTGACAACTCTAGAGCCTGATCTAAAATCCCTGCAGGTGAAATTTGAGATGGAGGCACTACAGAAACATTAGAGGGGTGTGATCTAAACTTGATAAATACCAAGAAATAGCGGAAAGCAAACTCAACTTCCGGACCCTAGAGACAGGGTTTGGGAAAAATGGTGAGGGCGATAGGATGAGCAAAACACTAACCACTGTCCTAAGACAGCATGAGCAAGGTATCAAAGAATAGCAACAGAGAATGGACAAAGATGCAAGAAGTCCATCAAATAATACCAGCATGCCAAAACGATTGCACAGACTTGTATCACACGAAAGCTACACTTGACACAGCTGAATAGGACAATGTCCTTAATACTAAAGCATTGCATCGCTGTTACTAAAACATAGGCAATACCTAGTTGAGTCCATTGCTGTGGGGGAGATAACAAACGTAATCTAAAGCCTATTAAATGACAAAGACCCTGACACTGATGGCCTACCATCACAACTCTATAAAGCGTATGTGTCCCAACAAGCACCTAGATTTTTAGAAGTCTATGATGAAGCATTCCAAAACAAAGTCCTGCCACCATCCTTCCAAAAGGTACTGGTAATAACCATACACAAACCTGGCAAACCCCAGACAAGATATATTGCTATTGGTGTCTCTCATTAATTAATATAGATAATAAGATTCTAGCCAAAGTATTGGCCAATCATGTGCTATCCATACTGCCCAATTTGGTTAGGCCTGAACAGTTGGGCTTCTTACTCAGTAGATCAACATTGCACAGTTTGCACCCTTAATTTGCTTTGCTGCACTTTATGGATCCTGAGAAGGAGGCTGTGGCAGTCTTCCTAGACTCTACAATATCTTTTTACTCCCTTGAATGGGACTGTCTTTTTCACTTACTTGTACAACTAAGCCTTAGAGTGCTATTTATCAGCTGGATCAAATTACTATGCACTAGCCCAGGGGCACGCCTTAGGCAAAATGGAAGTAATTTGGGCCGATACACATAGCGAGAGGAACAAGGCATGGTTGCCACCTCACACTCATCCTCTTTGCTCCAGAAGTGGAGCCATTGGCGGCTCAGCAGAGCCAACACCTGCAGAAAAGTCTCTATACTTCACTTCCAGAAGGCTGATAGTCTTGCTTCCTGTGAAGAATGTCACTCCTTATGTGAAGTAACCAGAACATGATTTGGCGCCATTGATCAGAGAATTCCTCAGATTTGCTAGGTATTCTGGTACCTCCGTATCCTGGACCAAATCTATAACGATGCCTGTGAATGACAGTACTCGAGTAAAAATACCCAGTACAGTGGGTGGAGACAACAATGAAATATCTAGGCATACATTAAGTGACTCTTCCAAGACATCATACGCGATAACTACGGAATGACGATGTCAAACACAGAACAGCTAGTAGATAGATGTATGCGTTTGCCGATTTTGCTGGCCAGCAGCCTAGTACTTGCGAAAATAGTAATACTACCAAAATACTTATACCTGTTTAACAGAATTCCTCTACCACTAATTTCAGTTTTTTTTTGAACAATTGAAATCCTGTCTGTCGCGATTTGACTTGACAGGCAAACTACCCCGTTTAAAATGGTAAATACCGACATTGTCTTATAATCGCTCATAATCGGGGGCTGGCAGGGCCCAGCATTGAGCTAAATTAACTAAGGGTGCACTACTGGCAGTTCCCAACGCCGTACCACCCCCATGTAGCTGTGGAAACAGACAATGTGGAGCTACTGCACCTGAACACTTTGGTTTCCTTGTCCAGCAAATGACCAACAACAGACGTAGACACAGCTGGCTCCACCATGTGGGCCTGGCACAAACTGAGACAGCAAGTGAATGTAGATGAGCTAAACGTTGCCGGCATAGGCCTGCTCCACAGCCCAGGTATCCCCCAACCAGTGGCAGAGGCTAGCTGGGGAAATCAGTAGGGCAGAGCGGGGGAGGAGATAAAAATAACTAAAAACGTACCTGCAGCCTGATATCTGCCGCCTCGCCACATCTTCAGACGATGTTCACACAGGCTCCCAGAGCCCCCTAGCCAATCCAGGTGCTACTCTCATGCTGGTATTAGCCGGCCTGAGAGAATCAAAGGGATTGGGTGGATCGGGCTGGCTCAATTCTCCAGTAGGGACTGGGAGCTTGTACTCCTGAGCCTGCCGATATCTCCAAGCAATAGCATGGAGATATCTGTGTGCGCATGTTGGTTTGGTCATCTAAGATGGCAGGCAAAACCTACATTGAGTGCCCTGAGCCCAACACTCCTCCTGCTCCTGGTGGGTCCATTCTCAAGACTCAGCGGTGGCTCTGGAGTAATATAAAATATTAATAAAGCAGTTTTATTACCTGCCTTATTATAGTTTTATTTTACATGTGGCTGCTGGTTCCAGCAATGTTGCAATGCTCCTCCGCAATATTGGAGGAGCCGGCCTTTCACCCGACCTTTCAAGTGACTAGGCAATTGTGGAGGTTGGGGCTGGAATGCATGGGAGTCTTCTACCAGTGAGAGTCATTTTTACAGCCAGTTGCAATCCTGCAACGTAGATAACACACAGGGCTAGACACTTTCCTATGTTACTAGCCCAGAGAGACCTGCCACAACAGACACTCTACCTTCACAGCCCCACCACCAACGTTTACCACTTTAGAGAATGTCCTTGCAGCACCAAGCACCAAAAAATAGTATCTGGTCCATACCAAGACATACAGCAAGATGCCCCGCTCTGCCAACCAACGTCCAGCAAAGATGGGAAGATGAACTGCAATTGTAGATAACTGATGTACAAGGGGTAGACTGCTGTGGACAAACGGGAGAACTATCCCTACACTATAAGCATTGATTCATACACTACATGTTTCTCCACGGAATATGTGACACGCCAAAGAAGCTACATAAAATGGGTTTGGACGGAAGGCGCCCTGTAAACTATGTGGGGAACCCACGGCATTCTTTTTACACCCGGTTTGGCAGTGCCCAGGGATAAAAGCTTATGGAAAAAGTAAGAGAACGTAATATCGACCATCAGAACAGTACCACTAGAATTAACCCCAAAAGGAGCACTTCTGGAATGGATAGGGGACATACACCTCCAGTGGACACAAAACTCTTATCATTGCTTCTGGTGCTGGCCAAGCATAGAGTTGAGGGCCAGTTCTAACAACCACAGGCCGACTCTATGGTGTGCCATGTTGTAAGGAACAATTTGAGGTATATTGGGCACTGAACCCCCCCCCCCCCAAAAAAAAATGCTACTATCTACTGCCAATGTAACATCGAGTAGTCTAAAACCCTTGTGTTGTAGAACCCAATGGAGAGGATCGCAGAAGATTCATCGCTACTGGGAACTATTTGTGAGAAAAGCAATAAAAAGTCATAAATGCAATGTATACAAATACATGTTAATATTAAGCTTAGAGCGACTAAAACATTTTTTTTATTTTAAAAGTGTTAAATAAATGTCTAATGGCTCACTGTTTAGAATGCACTAATGGGAGGGAAACCATTTGTGTGTTACTGTTAGAAACTCAATAAAAAAAAATGGGTTACATTTTTCTAGATGGTCTCTATAATAAATGTGCTTCTCTATGCATAAGTGCAGTTATAGTGGCCCTTTGACACCTGAATACATGGTTCACAGTGGCTAATACATTTTAAAGTATCAGGATAACATCCATTACCACTTTATGCAGATATGGTTGAGCTGCACATCCTTGTAATGCTGGTCTGACCATCCACTAAACAATGGTCACATTTGTGAATCGTGAACTTGTAATCAGGAAAGTGCACTGCACTTTGGTGATAACCAAACTTTGCAGATGTGCTATTTAAGTTTTGCAAATTGCTCTTCCAGAAATCAATTTAACGCACTTGGCCCTATCTCAGGTAAAACAAGAGAGAAGCCATGTATTTGCCCTGGGAGCTTTAGGAAGTCAAGAGGGGATTTAGGGTCAACTGTACGAAGATTAGGAATAGCGATTTCCTAATTGCGATTTCCTGCAAGTCACTATTAGGAAACCGCTAATCCTAATGTATGAAAGTCTAGAGTTTCATTACCGATTCATAATGGGTCACAAATAGACCTACCACATATCATAATAATGAGGTAGGTTGAAATTTGTGACGAACTAGGATTGTCTAGCACCACAGAGATTGTGGCCTGCTGGGGTCAGCAGATCACCATGTCTGCGATTGCTTTTAAATAAAGCAATATTTTTTTTAATGCAGCCCATTTTCCTTAAAAAAAGGAGGATCTGTTTAAAAAGACAAAAATTAAACATTTAAGTTTTATTTTTTAAGAGTCAGCAATGGACCTTGAGACCACCGCCCGCCCAAAACACGCCTCTTCCAAATAGTGAATCAACCGTATGTACCACATAGCCCTGAGCGCAGGCGCGATATTACCGCTGGACACCACGCTGTAGTACCCTCGTTGTATTGAAATGAAACATGGAAACTGTACTGTATGTATATAAACACCTGTTTAATAAAAGATTTGTGAAATAAAAAAAAAAATCAAATTGCAATTCAGTAAAAAGTTACAGAATCTCATTTTGTACATCAGAAAAAAAGCATTTTTCTGGTCACAAACATCCCGATTCTGTGAATCGGGTCATTTATGACTGAAAAAATGCTTTGTACAGCTGGCCCTCTCTTCTGGATTCTTAAATCAAAACTGAGATTGTCTGAAGGCCATGAAATACCAGACAAAAAACGTTCTCAGACATTCAGGGCACATTTCCATTTATTTCGATCTTAATTTGTAGTCAGTATAGGCCTGTTAACCCAGTAAAAATGCGATTGAATAGCATCTGTAATCCTGAAGTAATTATCCACATAAAAAGAGGCTTACCCTGTGTGCTTCTGTATGCAGCTGCTATTCATTTGTATTAATGTGAAGCTTTCCAGCACGCAAAAAACTGTTTAGAAGATCTTTTTGGCATGTACCCAGGGAATTTGTATTATAAAGGACTAAAACTTTCTCTAATCTCCGAGAATGATTTTCACCCAACTGGGACTGGAGAGCAAGGTTGGACAGACATGTGATCTTGACCCTTCTCATGAGTCATTTGCCAATTTCCAGTGGCTACTTAATGCATTTCAGATGTTATTTTTCAGGCATCTGTTGATGAGACTATAGGATTGATTAATTGAGGGCCAGATATTATCACCCTTAAGGACAGGGTGTAAGGAGAACATGAGCACTATCGATCAATTATTTAGGTTCTTAACCATATTATGGAAATATGTGGTCATCTAAAAAGAACACGTCAATGTAGTGTTTGTGGACCTAGGCGCTGCATTTGATCTTATTTCCAGAGAAAGAATGTGGGCAGTTATGATCAATTAGGCGTTTTGAAGTACTTATTTGACACTATAATTAGGCTCCACGCTGATAACTCTGGCCAGATTAGATGGGGAAGTAGGAGCAAATTAACAGAACGTGCAAAGGTGAACAGATGGGTGAAGCAAAGATGCGTTCTGGCGTCATGTTCACCCTCTACATTAATGGCCTGATTTAAACACCAGGGGCCCGATGTAGGTAATTAGTATTTACCGATTCGTAAATACCGAATTTTACAGATTCGGTATTTATAAATCAGTAAATGCTATGTACGTATTTTTACCGATTTTTTTTTTTTACCCAATCTGTGTGATTCGGTAATTACCGAATCGGTATTTACCGATTCGGTAATTGCCATTGATTCCTATGGGCCTTGAGGCCCATAGGAATCAATGTCAATTACCGAATCGGTAAATACCGATTCGGTAAAATTACCGATTTTGCAAGGGGGACAGGGTGTCACTTTGACACCCTGTTGCGCCCCTGATTCTGGCTTGTGTGCCATGTGACACACCTACATGCCCTTAGGGCATGTAGGTGTGCCACATGGCACAGGTGTACATGCACAGATGTGCATGTACACAGGAATTCGTTATTTACATATTATGTCATGGTAAATAACGAATTCTTAAGGGCCTGTGGCACTGTTTCCAGTGCCACCTACATATAGATTTACCGAGTCAGTAAATTTACCGAATCAGTATTTTACAGAATCTGTAAATTTATATGCATATGCCCCATGCCCCTGATAATTTCCCTTGATGTCTTTGAAAGCAAGGGAAAACGAGTTGAAACTTATAGATTCATAACTGCTCTTGCAGAAGCATTTTGAATTTTGTGCGGATTTACAAATATATAAATTATAGTTCCAGTTAAAAGAATATAATAATAGTCAACGCAAGGCCTGATGATCACCCGAGCAAGGATAGGACTTGTTTCAATCTCAAATATTTAAATTCTTAAGAGGTGGCTATGAAACCTTCCATTCTAGGTCAGTAATGCCATAACCATAGGCATGTCTGGCAGATTTCAGACATCTTGCAATTAGGCCTTCTATGTCACATGGTCAGTGGCCCAGATAGTGTCTGTACTTTTTTTACTACACGTTGAATCTTCCTTGGCAGGTCCTAGCTGCACAGAGAAAGCAAAGGAGGCGAGTGATATGAAGCATGCGCATGCTGTATTTTTAAATACCTCATAAAGACTATTTTTAGTTAAGCACAGTAAGACATGATTTTCAGCTCACAATTAACACCGAGAAACGTAACATCTGTCAAGGTAATTGAAGAACCAGGGTAAGATACAATTATTCGAAAAATGCACAGCAATACTTGACAGCCAAATTAATCAACACCTAGCCAGGCTCGGCCAGGATGAGTGTCTTTAATTAGAAAACAGTGACAATTAAATTCACCCCAAGATTCCACTGAAACATGTTTAGCTATGATTCACGAGTATAGTTATAACCAGTTTACAACCAGTTTCTTCATATCTTTCTTTTTTGTGAAAAGTACTGAAAAAAAGTTGCAGATAAGGTAAGGCTGCTGTACATTTTTCGTTTCTGTCGTTGCACTTACCCATATCAAGAGCTAGGTTGTGACGCGTAGACTTTAAAAGCCCATGTCCTGCCTTGAGAGGATTGTTCAGGAATGTAACGGTAATCAGTGCACTGGACAGTTCGGCTATGAGCGTATTAGAGCCCATATCTTCCTATCTTGGTCATGACCCTTATTCTCCATGCATGTATAATTCTGGGGTGTTTAGTGGGTAGCGAACTGTGAGGTTAAGAGCAAAGGCAGCCCAATGAAGTACATGACTAGTTGCAAGTGAACAATCAGTTACATTGGTACGGATATATCAGTCAAACAGTAATTAACAAGATCCTCCCACTAGGATGACGCAAAAGAGGTTTCACCAACATTCCACCCAATCCATCCTTCGCATGTATGCAGAGTCTGAAAGAGACTACAAATATTTTGGTACACACATTGATTCGACTAAGTTAAAGAAAGCATTTGAGGTATAACTGAAATGGATCACACCAGACATCCATTCCCTGATCGTTGTCTTTGCGGATCATAAGGATTTCTAATGAAAAATCTGACACATGTCAATAGTACTTCGTCACACCAAGCCCAACAGGAAAGCAAGTTGCTCGCAGGGATATGGGTAGTAAAAAAAACATTTAGATAAGATTCTAGAGACTCTACCTAGAAAGTAGGAAGAGGACTCTAATAGAACACCACAACCCAAAAGAATGTTATCTGTGGAGAAAAATTGCATCCGTGCATCAATAAGAGTGACTGGTATAGTTTTTGCGTATCGTGACAGGGGAGTTATAGGAACGGAGTATACATTTAAATTGTATTATTGACTAGTAAATCAGCAAATTCAGGTCAAAAGCAAAATAAATTAATAATGTGGGATTCTATTGCTGATCTCAAATTAACTAAAACATTCATATTAGGGACAGTAGCACATAGCGGGTTAAACATACTGCACTTGTGCACCACTGAACCAAAATATAACATAGTAATAGTCTCTTATTAGGTTGTACTAGACTGTTTAGGTTTGGCCTAGAGACTGCTTTAGCTGTCTTGAAAGCCCCTTCTAATAAAAAAAATCATATATATGACCTACTGGCGGTTGCCATTAGGTAGTTTTAGTTAGGACCTAGTTTCCATAGGAAGAATATTTTTTGATTTGCCAATAACTTTAGCGCCGTTTGACAAATCTTCGCGAAATTTTCAAAACTGATTAGTCAATCATGCCAGCTGCTGCTTTGAAAATTTCGGGGTAATCCATCAAGAAGGGGCCGAGAAAAAGGAGGCGTTCCAAAATACTTTTTCTCCATGGTAATTTCCATAGGAAACATAAGACACGGCTACAGTCCGAACTGCTGAACAGAATGACACCAAATTTGGCAGAAAAGTATCTCTTCATCCAAAAAGCACTCTTTTTGTTAAATGGTGCAAATGCGTTTGGTAGTTCCTGAGAAATGTAAAGCTTTCTCAGATATACTGTAGTGTAGTTCCTATTATCCCAATAGGCTCTGCGCATTGGAATAATACCTTCAATAGTATAGGCCTAGACCAGACGTTAACTAGGTCTACTACTGTCGATATTAGACTTAAAGTTTTGGGTTTGCCAGCTAGCTCAGAGTTCACTAGAAACTTTCTCGAATGTTCAGGAAGGAATTAACTTCCCTGATTAGACAAGAAGGGATTTAGTTTCTGACAACCATAGAACATGACAACTTTGCTCTCCCCTAATCAAGAGTGTATCTCGAGAGTCGTGTGAACAAAAGGAAATTTATTTTACTCAGTCAGTACGTGCATTCTTAGTCTCATCAGATTGTAGAGAAAAGGAAGAGACGGGCGTGTTCAATAAAAGATGTTATTTATTGATCAGTCTCTTTTCTCGTACAAGAGAAATGGATCAATATTATTGCAATACTTATAGTTAAGTAAAGTGCATACATTAAAAGCAGAAGTATAAAATAATACTGTAAAAACATTGATATGGTTTCTAAGCCATATGAAGGTTTTAAAATGAATAAAATATATTACATACACATATACATTTGACTAAACGTACTCAACTGGTGTTTCTAGATACGCCTACCCCGTGTACCTGACCTAAGTCTAATACGTGGGCGGGAATAGAAAGTTACAGTTTAAGTTAAGTTTGTTTTTGCCAAGTGACTGACTAAAGAATTCTCTGCGAGGGGTTATTCAGTTCTGTACCTGGAATCTAGGATGGATGAGGGATGGTATCTCTCGTCTCTGGTCTCGATATTCCAGGCTGCCTGCGAGGGCTACCCGGAAGCGCCGGTGCTGGATTTCTCGGCAGGAGAAATAGGCAGCTGCTCGTTCTCAGCGCGTCAGGAAGGCGGGGCTGCGCCAGCGGGGTCTGCTCTGCTCTGGGCTTCGGCAAGTCTGGCTGCTCCGATCTCGTCACCACCGCGTGTGTTTGCATAGGGCAATATCGGTAATATTTATACCTTTAAGGTGCCGAGATTGACGTAAGGATGGACATAGATACGTCAATAAGGATGTCATACGACCAGGTCGTTAGCCCATTCTTTTGCTGAAGTTCTCGGTGAAATCAAAACAATGGCCGCAGGGTTTTTCCCAGGTTGTCATAGGTTTAATTTGTTATGAGAAATCCGTATGCCTTATCAGGGGCTGGAGGAATATCGCTTGTCTAATTAGATGGCAAGCGTTATGACCTAATCAGATAACACGTTCCTGTGCCGTAGTGTGGCTTTATCAGATAACGGTTCCTGCATCATGGGGGTTTTCTGCCTCATGGGATGACTGCTAGTTAACTTGTTAGTTTGTTAACCAGAATAGGGTCAGGAATAGGGGGATCGATACAGAACCTATAGGAATACATCACACCCACTCCACGCTAACTATGGACATATTTACTAATCTATGCATAGTAAAACATACTATAGAGTATTGTGTATACCTTACCACCCCAAAATACATAAATGCATTTTGAAATTATCAAATATACGGAAAAAATGCAGTCATATGTATAGTATGCACTCAAGCTGTAGAACAATGCTAAAGTAATCACGCATTTGTATACATTATTGCTATTTTGTATATGAAAATTTACACATGAAATGGCTCTTAATACAGAAAAAAAAGGTTCGAGACCATTTCATCACAGAATAATAATAACTATGAACATGCCAGCGGGCAGCTAATGTCTATAAGCTATCTAAATTTAGAAATCTTAGTTCTCTAAGAATAGTTCTTACTTTAAGCAGAAGATAGTGTTCCGAAAAATATGCAAAAATATTTTGGGGCTGCTGAAAAAATTGCTGTCCGTGAACTGGAGGGAAAATTGTTCATGTGACTTTATTATTAAAGTTGAAGGCCAAATTCAGGGAACGCCGTGTACGGGCTTGCTCAAAAGTCTCTATTTCTGCTCTGGTGAGAACATCATATCATTTAGGCTTTCGAAAAAGTTGTCAACAGCTTCCTGGGAGAGTTCCACTAACTCGGAAATAGGTGTAACCATGCATTCGTGCGCATGAAGGTCTCCATTGACATTCTGATTTGGATTGCTGACGGAAGGTCGTACCTGATCGATGCTGCTTTCATCTTGAACTTCACTACCCCTTAATCGTAGTGGTGAAGCTTCCACGAATGCCGTCATCAGGATTGGTAGCCTTTGAGGGCAGCACAAAGCGTGAGCCTTGATTGGACTCAACAATGTTTCTGCATCCATTGGCGCATCCGATTGTAGCGTCAGACAGGTGTCTAACACGCATTCTTCTCCGCATAGCAGGCACCTTAATACAGGTAAAACACATTGTTGCCACATTGGTCGAAATGATAGAAACCAAGTCATGTTCAGGTCTCTAAGCCGGGATAGTCCCAGGATTTTTGATATCCGGTCCCGGTATCCAATGGCTAGGATTGTTTCTTCCCTTGTCGCAGGTGTTCTGTCTGTGACATGGTTTGCCATAACGAAATATAAGCACTAGGAATAGGATTCCTGCAATCAGTCCTAAAATGAGGGGAAGTCCGCCAAAAATCGAATGGACAAAATCTGGAAAAATACCCAGTATGGCTTTGAATGGTGTTAATGCCATCGAAAATACTGTCTTAAATACTTTTGAGACTCCACTGGTATCAGAAATATTTAAGATTTCATTCAGGATTTCTGCGAAATGTATGGGGGAATTAGTTGATAACAATGAATGTATCTCTGCAGTCGTCCTTGCGACTTGGAGATCATACGTTTCTTTTGATGACGTGAGCCTTGTCGGCGTCTGAAGAAGCACTGTTTTCATTCTGCTTAAAGTATCTATTCGAATAGAAGTAATTTTCAAGTTGGGCCATGCCCTTGCCTCCCTGTCTGGAAAGGAGCTGGGGAACAATGAGTGTCCACAGCACTTGACCTTCGCAGTCGTAGTTACGAGATAAGGAGTCCCGGGCATAAGACTACAACATCTGCGACCTACAATTAGAATGTAACTCCCATTATAGAGTCTTTGAAAGAATGGTTCAATCTCTGTTGCAGGTGCGCCTTGCTGGTGACATGAAAGGTTATTTGAGTTCCCTTCACAGGCTCCATGCAAACTAATTCCGTTACACAGAAGTGTACCGCTTAGTGACATTGCACAATTATTGCCACTAAGAAACACTTTCTGTCCTTTATTACTGACACATGCATGTGAATAGGGCAGGTTCCATGTTGTTTTTATGTACCCTTTTCCCAATTTTTCGACCATGCCAGCCTGTATATATTTTTGGCAGTATTGAAACCTGAAGGTTGATATTGGAATATTAATTATCCCATGTATTATCCATTCACTGACAGGTCGTTCTGACATTGTCACTGGTAATCTCTCAAGTTTCTCAATGCTCAGGATTGTATAATCAGCACCCTTTTGTGCCATACTGATTTGTCTATCAGTAAGGTTAAAGATATAGAATAGTGACGTTGTGTTGATTAAACGCCAAGGCACATAGCCTGAACGCAGATTTTGTAACGTCCAGCCAAGCTGTACAATAGAACGCAATTGAGACTGACAGTGTTGTAGCAACAGTAAGTCTTGCGATAATATGTCGATTGCTGAAGACACAATGCTGTCCAAAGAAAAAATTCTGGAGGACAGTGTCATTAACCCATTGTCCACTACAGAAAGTGATTTTTCCAAATTAATACGGTCAATTTCCCGTATTCTCTCTGCTGTTTCAATTTGAGTAACCTTCCAGGCCTCATTGTATGCTGCATATACAGAGGCTGCTATGAAACGCTTTTGACGCTGTTTGCGTGGTCCCATAGTGAAATCACGCAAGTCAGCACCATCAGTAAGTAAGGTTAGGTGTTGCTTAATTTCTGCCAGTTTGGAAGTTTGTAGCCATTGAAGGCATAATTTGCCCACACTGTAGGTGGTTATTATCCCTGGGTGATGTCTTTGAGGATATCTAGGGTCTGGCCTGGTCATTTTGAACCCCTGTGTTTTGTTCAGGAATCTGTCTTGACAGTTATTAGTATCTGTGGGCCAGATCAACCACTGTTTCCAATCTGGATGTGTTCTGTTTTGGTTTAATACATAATTTACGTCTATCTCTTCATCTGTAGAGCTATTGCTGTTCATTGTTGGTTTTGGAATAGACGGTTTATTTAAGTCTTTGATTTTGGCTAAGCCTAGACAGGTGGTTTGTTGAACAGTGTCATTTAAAAATATAATTTGTTCTGGGATCATGCAGGCTCTAAACAAAGATTCTATACCCTGTACTTGCCATTCTTTTGTGCCCCAAACACTTTTCAATTCAACATTTTTGTCCCAATAATCAAAACCAAAAGTATTCATTTGTTCAAAAAATGAGTCAGAATATATCAATTTAGTGTTTGTTATCATGGTCTTCATCCCTGTCTTGTTTGACAATTTGAAATAAAATGTTTCAGCATTACTTATGTTAAAACCTGAAAAGTATGAATATTTGTCGTAAACGGTTCTTGAGCTTCCTTTTGGAGGTGTTGCACAATGTTCCCATTGATTATAATTTAAAACATTTCTAGGTTGTGCAGATCTATGTAAAAAATGGTTACCATAGTGGTTATAGCAATACATACTATCATAATTTGTAGAACCCTGCAAATAATCATGTTTGGTAAATTTAGCAGACATTACTAAGTCAGACATCATATTATTAATGCTTTCGAAGTCCCAATCATCAGCAAATGAGCTTGGTTTTACAAAGTCACTCAATGAGATCTTAATTTGGTGTGGATATTTCAGGATTTCAACCGGACCATAGATTTCGTAGTCAGTGTTGTCCCATGCTACCCCACCCGGTATAGGATTGGCTGTGAAGTTGGCTGAAGAAAGTTCTCTTTTCTCGACGTGTGAAGATGTGTGTGGTTTGAGGATCAAGTTGATTTTCTGACTTGCTGTGTCCATTTTAGCATATTTTCCCTCAATGAAGCGTCCCAAAGTTAGTATCATGATGAGCCAAAGTATGAGGATAAATGCACCAAAACCCACCCAAAATTCAATCCATGGAGAAATCAGATATGTTTCTTTCAGTAGTTTCAAAAGTTCTTTAGCTTTATCTTTAAAGGTTTTTGATGATGGCTGTGTCTTTGATTCAGTGAAGCCTTCAGAGGAATCATCGAAGTTTATGAAGTAGCCGGATGCAGTTCTGTCAATAGTTCCAATAGCTTCAGGATTAATGTTCCTTGCATTATCATTTGGTACTTCATTGTAGATTGGTGTGTCTCTGCTAAATGTTTTTATTTGGGTTTTCAGAGGTCTAAGTTCCATTGCATTGTTGCATAGTCCTTGTTGTTCTTCTGTAGGCGTTTCGAAAGTGATTAACCTCTTTGTTAGAACCTCTGTACTGGTAGCAAACCTTGGTGTTCTGCTACTTATTGGGAGTCCACTTGGCCTACTATTTGTTATCGGCCACATGATTGTGGTTTTACCAGGTCGATGGATACAACTCGGTTCTCCTTTTTACCAGCAAGTGGCGGTAGTACAACTGATCTTGTCCCGTTGACAGACAAGACAGGAACTGCTTTTCTGTAAGAAGGCCCAAATTCCTTCTTTACCGCGATCTTTTCTCTGACTAGATCCCCGACTTTTGGAATCCAGACAAGTCTTGCTGGGACAGGTGGTGGTTCTTCAGTGGTTGTTGGCTGCTGTTTCAACTTTATGTTGCTCAGGTCTTTTCTTGTTTCATTTAAGTCCTGCAAAATAGCCAAACGATCTTTGATATCAAAGCTTTTTTCCTTCACCACTGAAGTTTGACTGTCAAGGTCAGAGATCAACATCCTAGTTCCAAATAATAATTCGTATGGACTGAATCCCTTCAGAGAATTTCTTGGCAAGTTATTTAGACTACGTTGGACACTTATTAGATGTTTGACCCACCCAGCTCCCGAACCTAATACCTTTGCCATTATAGATTGCTTTATGTCACGGTTTTTTCTTTCAACAATTCCGTTCCCCTCAGGGTGAAATGGACAAGAGTACCGCAATGTCACGCCCATGCTGACCATGGCCTCCTTATAAGCTCTAGAGCTAAAAGCAGGACCGTGGTCTGAATGCAGCATGCCAATTGCGTATGTGCCGATAAAGACTCGCAAATCTTTTATAACAGTTCTGGCGTCAGCCGTTCGCTGGGGCCACATCCATTTGAATCTCGTGCATGAGTCCACTGCAACCAAGATATATTTATAGTTACCATCCCTTTGTAAGGGACCACAGTGGTCTAGGTAAACACAGGCTAATGGTTTATCCGAGATTAGAAGGGGCGTCTGCGCTGGACGTCTCACCGTTGATACTTTCATTTTCTGACATATTTCACATTCTAAAACATAATTCCTTGTTTGTCTTCTCATTTGTGGCCACCAGTATCTCTGTTTTAATAATGATACTGTGGCTGAGACGCCAGCATGTATAGAAGCAAGCCCTTCGTGTGCCGCTATTATCAGTCCTAACCTATGTTCCATGTTTGGAATTGCCCTATCCCCCACTCCAGGGATTCGAGCAAAAGGAACATTGTTTGTATCAGTTATGTATGAGTATTTTACAGGAAAGCCTTTCGGGAGTGTTTCTATCGAATCCTTTTCTGTAGCGCTGACAGCTTGTAATATTTCGCTGTCTATTTTTGTTTTTGACCGGGTGATGGCAGCTACGGAAGCCGTTTGCACAGCTGCCTTCGCGGCCTCATCAGCCAATGAATTCCCTGCAACGTGAACGCCATCACGTTGATGACTCAGCGTATGTATCACGTGAGTCTTTGGTAGTTCTTTTTGTAAAAGAACTACTTGTTCCCAGAGCATTTTATGCTTGATTGTGCCACCTTTCGCATCCTTGAAACCATTCTGAAGCCAGATCTGCAAGTATTCATTGTAAGACTGAACGCAATAATACGAATCGCACACTATGAGTGTGGGGAATTCTCGATCGGTATTTTCAAGCGCCATCTTGAACACCAGTAGTTCAGCTCGCTGAGCTGTACAATCTCCTAAAGATTGTGTTTTAGTGATTGCTGGTTTAAATTTTCCTTCGTGCCAGCGACCTTTAACGATCGCGCACACAGCACTGTAAGCTTGCTTACCCCCCACTGCGGGTTGTGCTGATCCGTCTGTATATATTATACAGACGTAGTGTTCTAGAGGCAGAATTTCGGTCGGCGGAGGACATTCAAATTCATATTGGAGAAATTCTTGTGTTTTTAAGTAAGGATCAAATTCGTACGCCACGTCTGTTGCAGCAAGAGAATTAGCCCATTGTATCCATCTCGGGTGGAGAGCTTTAGCATTTGGAATGCTTGCTTTTGTTACAGCCTCTAGGGCTGGTATCGGTGTCACGATTATTATTCGTTTACCTTGTGCCAGGGCTCGTTCTTTTGCTATAGCTGTCTGTGTTGCGGTAAGAATTTTTTCCGTTGGGCTAAATTTCATTTCAGCCTTAGTGTACAAGTGTGATTTGAATGCAATTGGTACCTTTTCTCCCTCATTAGAGGTCAGGTATGTGAATCCGCATCTCCCTGGGATGACTCGAATCACAAGATTGCGTGTGTTATCACGTGTTTCTAATTTTGTTTTAATTAACATGTCTGTTTGTAAGGATCTCAAAATCTCTGTGTGTATTTGAGTCCAATTGGTTCTTTTAAAATCTGGTTTTATTAGATCATAAAGGGGTTTAACCCTTTCTGCGTATGTGTTTTAGCACATCTGGTATTACCGAAATGGATGGAACACCGTGCGTTTTTGTGTAGATGGAAGCAAAGACTGTACCCCAAGTGTCACAGTCCTCAATGTGTGGTGCGATTCCCATTGGAAGACAGATAGTCAGAATCCTGTGTTTTTCTAAAGGGGTGGTGTCTGGAAACACCGCCTCTATTTGGGTGATTTTCTGTGCCAACCATAATGGTATTTGTTCCCGTTTAGCGGGTAATTTACCTAGGCAGGACTGTATGTTCTGTGGTGTAATTTTATTTGTGTTCCCCTGGTGAGGGGTCAGCTGTGGAATTTTAATCGCTGGCTGAATTGTTGAAGTCCGCATCACATATTGGACTAATTGTCTATGTATTTTTACTAATTGTTTTAGCTGTGTTAACAGCTCTGCTGCAGACATCCCATTGATGTCTGGATGTGGTGTGTATCCGGCTAGGACCGGCCACGTTGCTCCTGGTCTACCTAAAGGACCGAGCCTGGTGATGTGATTATTGTGTTTTAGGGCGCCATTAAATAAGAGCAAATGCTCTTGAAATTTAAGTGGTACTTCCACCTCCTCGAAAGGAGTGTACTCTCCAGGAGGTTCCTCTATTTTGTAATAGTGGAAGTACTTTGTTACAGCATTTGCTGCTGGAAAATGTATCCATGAATAGTATACCTCTGTCTCCCGATATTCGTGTGCCTCAATTACGAATATGACTGTGCCACCTCTAGGTGTCAGTCCATTTTCTATAAGTTTTAAGGTTATAGATTTTCTTTTAATGACCGGGATGAGTATTATATCCGGGTCTGTGTCTTGTATAGCAGTATCAGCTGCTGCTATTTCAGCTGCTAATCTAACTGCCTCTCTTTCATCATCACTGTCTGCCATTTTACCGACAGGATGGTTATTTCTTTTGTTTGCAGATCAGGTTTCTTATGGAAACAAAGATTAGATGCACAATATTTTGGAACTGTTTATCCTTCAACGTTGACTAAACCAAGTACCATACATAGGAGTTTCCTCCTGCGAGGTTTGGCGGATATTACCTTTCACCCACTCCAGACGTCTTTGGAGTATTATGGGGAAAAGGGGTCTGAGTGAGAAAGCACGACTGAGTTACTCTAAATGTCTTACGTTAGTTTTATCGCCCTTCCAAACGCATTGGGCGCCATGTAGTGTAGTTCCTATTATCCCAATAGGCTCTGCGCATTGGAATAATACCTTCAATAGTATAGGCCTAGACCAGACGTTAACTAGGTCTACTACTGTCGATATTAGACTTAAAGTTTTGGGTTTGCCAGCTAGCTCAGAGTTCACTAGAAACTTTCTCGAATGTTCAGGAAGGAATTAACTTCCCTGATTAGACAAGAAGGGATTTAGTTTCTGACAACCATAGAACATGACAACTTTGCTCTCCCCTAATCAAGAGTGTATCTCGAGAGTCGTGTGAACAAAAGGAAATTTATTTTACTCAGTCAGTACGTGCATTCTTAGTCTCATCAGATTGTAGAGAAAAGGAAGAGACGGGCGTGTTCAATAAAAGATGTTATTTATTGATCAGTCTCTTTTCTCGTACAAGAGAAATGGATCAATATTATTGCAATACTTATAGTTAAGTAAAGTGCATACATTAAAAGCAGAAGTATAAAATAATACTGTAAAAACATTGATATGGTTTCTAAGCCATATGAAGGTTTTAAAATGAATAAAATATATTACATACACATATACATTTGACTAAACGTACTCAACTGGTGTTTCTAGATACGCCTACCCCGTGTACCTGACCTAAGTCTAATACGTGGGCGGGAATAGAAAGTTACAGTTTAAGTTAAGTTTGTTTTTGCCAAGTGACTGACTAAAGAATTCTCTGCGAGGGGTTATTCAGTTCTGTACCTGGAATCTAGGATGGATGAGGGATGGTATCTCTCGTCTCTGGTCTCGATATTCCAGGCTGCCTGTGAGGGCTACCCGGAAGCGCCGGTGCTGGATTTCTCGGCAGGAGAAATAGGCAGCTGCTCGTTCTCAGCGCGTCAGGAAGGCGGGGCTGCGCCAGCGGGGTCTGCTCTGCTCTGGGCTTCGGCAAGTCTGGCTGCTCCGATCTCGTCACCACCGCGTGTGTTTGCATAGGGCAATATCGGTAATATTTATACCTTTAAGGTGCCGAGATTGACGTAAGGATGGACATAGATACGTCAATAAGGATGTCATACAACCAGGTCGTTAGCACATTCTTTTGCTGAAGTTCTCGGTGAAATCAAAACAATGGCCGCAGGGTTTTTCCCAGGTTGTCATAGGTTTGATTTGTTATGAGAACTCCGTATGCCTTATCAGGGGCTGGAGGAATATCGCTTGTCTAATTAGATGGCAAGCGTTATGACCTAATCAGATAACACGTTCCTGTGCCGTAGTGTGGCTTTATCAGATAACGGTTCCTGCATCATGGGGGTTTTCTGCCTCATGGGATGACTGCTAGTTAACTTGTTAGTTTGTTAACCAGAATAGGGTCAGGAATAGGGGGATCGATACAGAACCTATAGGAATACATCACAATACAACTGTGGCAGCGGTAGATCCGCGAACCCTCCCAATCACGTGCCTGAGATTTGATTGGCTGCCAGCAGTTCAAACCAGGAAGTGTTGGGAGCCATTTTGTGACTCTGTTGAACCGAGTCACAAGCAAAAACATTTGTAAAAAGAAAAGGGGGCAGGGTACAAACACCCTGACCCCCTAGGCATGTTTAAGGAGTCCCACCGGGCATGTTTTTTATTTTTTATTTTCTGCGTGATCCGCAGTGATTCCACAAATCTTGTCTGAAAAGAAAAAAAACGCAAGCACATGCTTCCTATGAGGATTGTGAGTGTCACTAATCCTGAAATTAAAAACTGTTAACAGAAGGGTATGGGGCAAAATGGAGTTAAGACAAGGTGTTATCTCCTTTGCTTCCCAACTCACTTAGAAATTACAGTGAACAGAAAATTCATCTGAAATGCACTGCTAATTCTTTGTTATGATCGAGACCTCCAGGATTTAAGGTATGAAAGTTAATGATACATCTAGAATCCAGTCTCCTTAGTGCTATAGTTCTGTTGCCTTCTATTCTCTTGTGTTAGCTGCTATTCTGTCCAGAACGTAAAATTATAGTAGGCGGGCTTCATTAGAATTTTCTGTGAAAAAGGGTCAGGCCACAGGATATAGTTTATTAACATTGGTGATGGACCTCATGTGTTCTAAGATTCTGACTTTGGCTTTGTGAATGGTACTGCCAATGTAAAAGTTATTACATGGGCATTTTAGGCAGTACACACAATAATCAGAGTTACATGTTAGATGTTGTCAGGTTTCAAATTTCTGATAGTCAAAGTTCAGTTGAATGTTCTTAGCATTTTCATTGAACTTGCACACCTTGGACTAGGCTGATATTAGTTTTCATAGAGATAACGTTACCCCACGATAGTAATATGTTTGCTAAAATGTTAAAACGAAATAGCTAGTTAAAAGTGCAGCTACCTGCAGACAAGAGGGTCATGATTTCAGTGATGGAGCAGGCTCAGTGACACCAGGGCCAAAAGCTCTAGGCACCCCATTAGGCAGCTACAATTGCTATATTTTACTACTAAACAGCAGTCATAAGTGCAGCTACCTTGCAAACAACAGAGTCATGATTTGAATGGTGCAGTAGGTGCAGTGGCAAGGGGCCCAAAAGTTGTCAAAACTCGTCTAAACACTTAATATTGCTATATTTTACTACCAAACTGGCAGTCACAAATGCAGTTATCTAGCAAGCGCTAGGGTAATGATTTCAATAGTGCAGCAGGTGCAGTGGCACTGGGACCAAAAGCTCCAGGCACCCCACTAAATCACAATTACTGCTATAGTTTACACCTAAACAGGCAGCCACAAATGCAGTTATCTTTCAGGTACTAGGATTGTTATTTGAATGGTGCAGCAGGTGCAGTGTCACCAAGCCAAAACGTTGTTAGAACTCCTCTAAACATCTAATATTGCTACATTTTACTACTAAACAGGCAGTCACAAATGCCATTGCCTTGCAGTTGAAAGGGGCCTGTTTAAATTGTGCAGCAGGTGAAGTGGCACCAAGACCAAAGCCTCGAGGCACCCCCACTAAACAGATTCCTAAACAGGCAACCATAACTTGCAAACAACAGGGTCATGACTTGAATTGTTTACTAGGTGCAGTGACACCGGGCCCACAAATTGTCAGAACTTCTCTAAAAACCTAATATTGTTATATTTTACTACTATACAGGCAGACACAATTGCAGTTATCTTGCAGTTAAAGGGTGCTTGATTTGAATGGTGCAGCAGGTGCAGTGGCACGATGGCCAAAATCTCTAGGAACCTCACTAAACACAGAATATTGCCACATTTTACTACTAAACAGGCAGTGAGAAGTGCAGATATCTATCAGACACCAAGGCCATGATTTTAATGGAGCTGCAGATGCGGTGGCAAAAAGTTTTCGTAGCTCCTCTAAACACCAAATATAGCTATGTTTAACTTCTAAATAAGCAGTCACATGTGCAGTTACCTTGCAGGCACTAGGGCCATGATTTCAATGGTGCCGCAGGTGCAGTGACACTAGGGCCCAAAGCTCTAGGAACCCCTGTAAACACCAACTACTGCAATATTTTACTACTAAACAGGCAGTCACAAGTGCAGTTACCTTACAGACAATAGGGTCATGATTTCAATGGTGCCGCAGGTGTAGTAGCACCAGGGCCAGACGTTGTCATAAATCCTCTAAACACCAAATATGGCTGCATTTTACTACTAAACAGGAAGTCACAAATGTAGTTATCGTGCAGGCACTAGGGGCATGATTTGAATAGTGCAGCAGGTGCAGTGGCCCCTGGCCCAAAAGTTGTCAGAACTCCTCTAAACACATAATATTGCTGTTACATCAATTAATTCTATTATTTACCTCTTTTATTTCATTTTTTTAAATGTTGCTATTACTTACCCTCAGTATACCACTAGTAGCAGCACAATATATTGCCTTTATGTGCATAAACAAGTCATAACACTTTAACAGACTTTCTGCAACTTATATTGTGCAACTACTCAGCAAGCTACAATTTACAACAAAAAACAGCTTATCATTAATCACAAAGGTGAAGCCTAATGCATTTACCAATGCTTGTTTGATAAATTAGTCCTATTCCATTTTAAGTTCAAAAAATGAATAGGTAAAATCTTTTACTGAAATTATGATGACAAGGAAAGCCAACACTGACATAGCAGAAACGACTCGGGGCCCCAGACCCAACTACCAAACTGAAGTATTTTAGCAGTCCATATTCTGACCAGAGTGGGATACTTATCGCGTCACATCATTTTGAGTTTTAGGTTTAGGACAATGCACAAACCGCTCTTTCCCTCTAATATGGACAGGCCAAACATTGCTTTGTGTGCCTTGCGCGGCTTCTTGCCACCAACACAGAAAAGGGACAATGGGGGACACCCACAGTCTTCTGCATGAAAACGTCAATTAACAATATTCATTAGATTAGGAATATGAATTATTTGGCTCAACCAGCTAGAAAGAATGCTTGGACGTGAGCCATCAATTACAGAAAAAGTCAGATCAGCTTCTTTGCCGGTCATTTTTTTCTAATTAATAGGTCTTAAATGTCAAGCCATATTTCAGGCCTATCAATAAAGCGTCCCAGAGTCGCGCATCGGGTGTTTATTTTTTTATTAGTCAATCGAGCTTTAACGATCGCGGTCCAAAAAAAGGCTTTGTGCATTGGATTAGTGGAGCAGAGCGTTTCATTTGAAACTAACTGCTGAACCCGGTACATTTTATTGGGCTTTCAGAAGTGCACTGATGGAATTATGCAGGCCAACAAACAATTGACTGATGTCAACCTACCTCTGTACAGTACACCACAAGGGCCAAAAGACCTCACCTAGGCTAGGCAGATGCACGCTTTCAATCAATGGCCCCGTTTATTTTGATTCGTTAATTCATAAAACATTACACCAAGTCTTTCCACCGTTTTAGACAGAGCTCTTCTTAGCAAATGTGTCTAAACCAGAGTTCCACCTAACTACTGGTGGTTAATTTGTAAAGAGTTGTTGGGGAAAAATACTGCTCAAATTCTGTACCCTATTCCTGCATCTTAGAAGTACTATGCCCCTTGTATCAATGTATCTTGTTGGGACAACCTTTCATCAAGAGCATATGTTTAAATCTCCCTGCTTGTATGGAGGGGAGAGGGGTGGAGTCAACTGCCTCTACCTGTGGAAGCCACAATGTTAGGTGGGGAGGTCACCTCCTGGAAAAGATTTTTTGTTCTTTCAGTGGGCAGCCCTGGCAAGATCCTTGCATACAACATCAAAGGTTACTTCCTGCAACCTGCAGCCACTGTCATCAGCTAACATGTTGTGTGTATCATGATGTGCAGCATTTGGGCTCTGCCTCAGTTGCTGGTCATGTCCCCAATTTGTTTCTCCACTCCTCTTGATATTTTCACCTGGCCTGTCAAAATATTCTTTGAGGTCTGCAGGATGTTCGAGTCCATACAAATGCACGGTCCAGCAGACCTACTGAGGCTTCCTGGTGGAGTAAAATTGAGGGCGTTAATGCTAGATAGACCTGTAGCCTTCTCATCCATTGCTTGCCTATTCCTCTGATTCTCTGTCTGTTGGTATTGATAAGCAGTAGAAGGAATCTATGACACTGTTTGAGCCCCTCTGGCTTCATACACAGCGTTTCTCTCCCGTTCAACATCTGGCAGGACCTCTGCTATGGCTTATGCCACACTATAAAGGCCTCCTGAGGTATGCATAGCATTCTGCCTTCTCTATTTAAGGTCGTTGATTCCAAGGGGGAAAGGACTGGGTGGCAGAATGCCCGGTTCTCTTCTAGGCTGCCATAATGGAATCTTACTGCAGGGAAGACCTATGACCACCATTGGACCCATTTAATGTGATGATGACAAGAACAAGATATAATTCAGTCGATTTGTGAGGCATGTTGTCTATAATAATTGCATCAACAAGCCTTTGTTTGATCTGTTTATAGCCTATATGCAAAACGTTGCCATCAGGGCCTACTGACCAGCTTGGGGTGGATTAACAGCTAGTATCCGCCATCTTGTGCACAGTGGTGGCTCCTCTGCTATAGCGAAGGTGTGCCGCCTCCACAGAAAAACGGCAGGAAAGGAAAATTAAAACAACACTTGTATTACTTCTCCTGTCCTGCCGAGTCTTGGATGCGGGGCCTGGGGGTTGACAGCACTGAGGGAGTAGGCAGTGCATTCATTCCCTTCACTGAGCATAAAGGTTTGGCCGGCCGTCTCAAGCCGGCCAAACCTTCATGCGCCGTGAAGCTCTCTCTTCAACCCCTGCTGGGGTTGGAGAGAGCAGGCACATAGTGCCCACACCACCATTCACTCCCGCCCGCTTGCACATATACACAATTCCTACCCAAAGACACTCTGGAGACATATTTATGGGAAAGAACTGCTGCAGGTTTATTTCATACAACACACATATGACGTTTTTAAGGTGGGTCATCTTACGGGCGATCCAAAGCAGGCAGCCCCTCGCTGTCCCGCATGCCTAAGGAGCCATCTTGCACGGCGAGTCGATGCTCTGACGGTGCAGCACATTACCAACTTCGTTATACTCTCGCCCCCCCTGTCAGGGCGGAGCGGTGTGGCACACCCCCGGTCTGTTCAGCCCCCCCGACCGCCCGAAGGACTAACGGGCGCCGACGCGGTTTCCCGGAACCTCCTTCGGCTCCTGGTCCTTGGCTCAGGCACCCTTACTGTGCCAGGCAGAGGTACCCTTACTGTACCCTTCTGCTGCAGAGGTACCCTTACTGTACCCGTCTGCTTCCAGATCCGTCCTGTACTCCGCAACAGCTCTGGAGGAGGCCCCCGTCGATGACAGAGCCCCCCACCCACTTAGCTACTTAGATCCTGACGCTGTTTGGTGCCTCTTGTACGTCCAGGAGGCATATGTCCACTCCCAATCTGGACACGTGTACCCCGTCTTCATCATAGTACCCTTCTATTTTTTCTTGTAATGGTACTTGCCTACTGAAACCCAAGCCTCTCTTCCCATGAACTTCTGCATGGATCTGTAGACCCCCTTGCGGGAATGGTCTACCGCTACCGTGATCTAGCCCTGCGAGGCTCAACTTCAGACCACAGGAGCTCACCCGCTCCTAACCTGTTCCTTATCTTCTGGGAATTTCCCCCGGAGCTAGAATCATTCCATACTCTACGACTCCAATGGTCTTTCTTCCAGATATATTCACCCTTTGCACACCACTCGTTAAGCATCGCTGCAGTATCAGTATCAGTGTTTCCGCCCGCCTGCCCGATGCGGTTGAGACCGCAGCCTGGCCACGTCCAACCCCCCAGTGATATACAACCACGGGCCCCTGTGCAACCTGGGCTTAACCCAGGGACGTGGCGGAGGGGGGGGCAGAGAGCATGGCACTCACCTTCAAAACGACGGCGATCGCGCACCTAACGACGACGTACAGCGCTCAGGCGAACAGCGCAACAGTGCTTGCGCCACGAACAGCGCTTGAACCGCGGGAGGACGACCGGGGTGGAGAGAGGCCGAGCCTTGGCCACCGCGATATATATACGGGTTCGCCCCTCCCAGAGGTAGGCCCTCCCCTGGCAGGTGACTGGAGGACGCGGGGAGGGGCACCCCATTGGTGTCGGCTGGAGCCTGCCGGGTGGGACTAAGGCGCTGCCCCGCCCATGCTCCCCTGCGGGTCACACGGTCAGCGGCAGACTCCCAGTCTGTCCTTGAGCACTAATCGAGGGCGCTCAGGCCAATCCTGAAGCTGCTGTCATGCGAGAGCAGCTGTAGGATTGGCCACAGGACAATCTGGGATCCTGTGCCCGAAGAAGAGGAGCAGAGAAACATGACACAGCCGACTTAACGTAAGTTTTTTTATTATAATTTTTTTTATTTTGCCCCCTCCCTACATGACCCCTATGCCCCCCACCCCCGCCCCGCCACTCGTCCCAAACACTGGACGCTACTGCTTGTGAAATATTTGAATCTCAGCAGACCAGACATTATGACCCTTACTGCAACGGGGAGTTTCCATCTTGTCCAAGCAGCATTAAAGAGTTTTCCTTTTGCTCTCCGTGTGAAGTGCTTATCATATTGTTCACACGAAAGATATTCTTTGAGGGGTGGGGGGCAATCATCTCAATCAGGAGGGTTTGGAAGTTTGAGTAGCTAACTTAAAAAGCTACTTACTTACTTACTTCCAACGGCATCTAACAGTGGCCACTGATTGGAATTAGAATGTTTGGGTTCTGTTTTTTTTTTATTAATTATTTATTTATTTATTTATTGCTGATGACACAAAGGACTATAATAAGGGTAGGTGGGTGTATGTAATTCTGTGGCTGCAGCATTTGTTGCACAAATATGGATTTAGCATTTTTTCCACGTGATTTTCGTAATTTGCATATTTACAAAAATATTTCTATCTTGAGTAGAGGAAGATAATATTGCTAGAGAGTGTGCTTCATAATTTGCATTTTGCTGCATAATTCAGTAATTCAGATAACCTTGCTCCACAATTTGGTCCGCTGTGCTGTATAATCGTAGTAGGTCTGTAGGTCTGACAATGTTTCAGCTTTACAGAGTGGTTTGGGGGGGCTATTATTATGGTGATAAAACTCATTACACAGGAAACTGAAATATTTTCCATAATTCATTGTTCCCTGCGATATAAGTTTTATACTAATGCACTTTGCGCTATAACAGCACACAGCCAGGGGTGCAACACAGACCGCTTCAGCCCCAATTGCGTGGGGGGCACAACTCTTCATGGGGTCTAAAACCCTTCAGGAGGGTCCCATTCAGCTTAAGGCCAATGGATATTTGTGAGAAATGTAAGAGTTAGGGGTCCCTTATCACATTCTGCTGGGGGACCCCATCATTCTGCATTACGTTACTGTACCCAGCCATGATATACACGCCCACCCACATTATGTGAGGTGAAAAAGACTGAGACACACAGGTGAACGAACACAGACCTAACTAAGCGAGACCAGTTGCCTTACACAGAGACGTGCACACACTGTGTTTGCTCTTGTATGAGTGTCTTAAGCCTTTGGCTGCTTGTTTTACTGCTCAGAGACATTCTGGGTTGCAGCAATTCCCTGGCTGCCTTCCTCCACCTTTCCTTCTGCGAGCTTGCACACAAGCAACCTAGAGCTGCCAATCACCCTGGAAGTCGACAGATGTGTATTGTTTCTGCGTCTCCAGGGCACTGAAAGAGATAATAACACTAGAACTTTAATAGGGCAAAAACAACTAGCCCGTGTTTCAATTAAAACAATCAATCTCACAAATTACATTTGTGTTGCTTGTCTTTTGCGTCTTTCTCTCTCCGGCAATGACTGAACCAAGGTCACATTTTTTAATCTTGGTTACGTTTAAAATGTTTCAGTTTGGGCCAGTGACGTGGTTGTTTTCCTTTCATACTGGAATCCTGGTTTCTAACTCAGGCGTTGGCGCTTGACAAACACAGGTTGAACTGAGCAAATCACTTTATTTCTCAGTGTCCTAAATTGCACATATGTGTAATGCCACATATGTGTAGTGCATTCTATATTAAATGCATTTGTATATTGTAATTGCCCCATAAATCTTGAAAATAAATGTACTAAATACTGGCCCAGTTTTCTGTACCACCCACCATCCATCACAGCCTGCGATCTGGTTTCAGCCTGATACCAACCACATACTGTGCTAGGCACAACACATTGCGTTTCAGAGGCTTCTGCTGCAATGACAATGTTGCTTCTTATGTGCTGCTCATTTGTATGGGTTTACACTGTATCAAATGCTCAACTTGAAATATATATGTCGAGATGGATCAACATTTTTCAGCAGAATAGAATCAGTGGCATTTGTTGTTATTAGCAAAACATGGCACATACGTCCACGGAAGATCAGTTTAATTTCCACGAGAAGATAAACAAACAATAGGATTTTCAGTACTTCTGTGAAAACTGGATGACGATTATCGTAGTGGGAAGATATGGCAAAAGGAAGTACTTTAATTACACAGGATAACTAAAGAACGGTCATACACCATACCTGAGGCTACAACACAACAACCAAGGCACTTGGAAATAATCGTATGGAGGCCTCAAGGACGAGCTTAGGTTCCTTTTGCTACATTAGGCCACTATGCCCTCTCCAGTGGGGAAAATCAAGCACAAGACGGTATTATTAACTTAAGCGACCATTGACTATGCCTTCAATGTGCAGGCATTTAAGGGATGATACCAAAGAGCCAGCACCATGATGTTACGCTATTGCATCCTGGGAAATGCCACTGTCAGCCGCCTTGTTTTAACAAATGCAAGAAAATGCGATATCTAGGTGAACGCTCATGCCGAGTTAAAAAAACATTTTTTTAAGAAAGGTATATCCGTTCAAGACTCTTCAACCCCCTGTAGTTGCTTCTACGCTTCTCAAAACTTTTTCTCCTACTAAAAAATTTTCAGAAAACAGCCTTACTTTTCCCCCCCAGCAGCGCTTAGAGCTGTGCACACAACATTTCCCTTCCCCCTCCAGCCTGCATGTCCCAAAGCCCTGACATGCTCCCTGCATTGATTGGGGCTATCTAATTATCGCCCATCTGCTTTCTTAATTAAACATGATTGTAGCAGTGTTTTTAGTTTCATCTGCTCTTTAGGGGGACCCCGGAGAGTAAAGGCAGCACTACTGAGCCATGAGAGCGGGGTACGCCCCGCCCTCTCTCCCCACTGGATATAGGCTTCGTCTACATCAACAGGCCACGAGCGGGGGCACCATCTCATACTGTAACAGATTTGCACACATTGCAGAATATTACAGGAGGGGGCTGTTAAGAGAGTTGAGCAGAATAACTTATTTTCCTCAGCTATGCATCTATTAATAATATAAATAATATAAATATGTTGTGTGAGGGAAATAGATATTTTACACCAGTAAGAGCCAGATGTATGAAACCTTTTTATGGGGGTGTGCCCACAAGTGTTTACCAAATGCAAACCAGACCCATTAAAAGAATTGGCAAGATGGAGAAAAATATGTAGAATAATTTGTATCAAGCACGTACCCTCCTTAATCTGAGACTGTCTTTGTGGGGCCTTCATATGGATATCAGTAGAGGGTAACCGCTGCTACCCCTTCACTTGTTTTTTGGTTCCTGACACTGCCTTAGCTACCCCTGGTCTCAGAGGTCATGAAGGCAATGACAGGGAAAACAAGAAAGCTGCCGTATGAGTAAAATTTAATTTCTGTGGTTTCCACACTGTTCTTCACATTTCCGCTAAGAAGCAAATGTGAGGCCACAGGGAGGCTAAATTTCACGTAACAGCTAAACCATATGATAAGATGGCGGGAGCCACAGTGTTTGTAATGTTACCCCTGCTTACAGGGGCTTTTATGTTTTTACTTTAACAGCCATTTCTTCAAAGATTCAGGTAACGCACTTGAAATTACCAGGTCGTAGAACTAAAGACACACCATTGGCTTGCATTCTTTCTCATTAAGCTAAAACATTCTCCAGACACCAGCTGGGGGGATACTGGGGCGTGGAAGATATGCACATGTGTCTGCTTGTATAGACACCACAACCTCATACAGACCAAAAAGAACCCCATTTTAGGTCTCGCCGAGGCAGCGCTTGCACTATCTCTTCGAGGCATGTTGTATTCAGAATATGGGCTTTAAGTTCTAAGCTCCGCCTAGCGCTTCTAGTTGGTTGTTTGGCCTGCCTTTTGGAAATTCATTTACTGTGGTTGGTCAATAGTGTCCATCGGTCCTGCCTTTGGGTGCTTGGTTCCCTCACACCGTACAACACCCATTGTTTCTTTTGATTTGGCCATCTGTTGCCTTCTCGCTCGCAAACAGACCCCCACCCTGCCATTATAGCTGTCGTCCTTCCTGGTTTTCTTTGCAGTGCATCTTTACTTTTGTAGCTATCTTGGCACACCGCGCTTTACTTTTAAACATATTAAGCTAAACCCCGGAGTGCCGCGATTTCTACAAGAGTAAATAAATAGAAACAAAATACGCCGCCCCCACAACTTATTTTTTCAATGTATTAACATTTGTATCAATGGTGGCACCCTGCGCTTTAGCTTTAAACATCTAAAGCTAAAGCACAGCATGCTGCGATTGCTACAAACGCCAATAAATAGAAAAACAAAGGCAGGTGAACTCTGCACACCACTCTTTACTTGTAAACATCTTAAGCTAAAGCGCAGCATGATGTGATTGTTAGAAAAGTAAATAAATAGAAAAAAACTGCTAACATTCAACTATAAAAAATATTTATTGACTTTTGTACCTATGCTACTGTAAGAATATGTAAAAAAAAGTTAAAAAAATAATCTAAAAAACATTCTCATTTGCAAAGCCAATAGCTTTAAACTAAACTAATGTGAAACCTATTGCATCGCAAATGTTTGTTTTATAATTGCAATGCAACTCGTATTAAAACTTTATATTTACAAAGTAGTCCAGCGTATAATGCATTCCATAGCATAGCTATGGGTAACAATTACGTTTAAAGGGCACCAGACTAAGGGATGGTGTGCTTGGAACCTTATTAGAACTATATAACTTCTATATCAATCATGCTACCATTTCTTAAAAGATTTAAAAAGCGGAGACCTTGCTTTAGGTAAGCAGCAAATTTACTGTTTCATCTTGCTCAGTGATGTGTCAGAGCACAAAGTACAAATTAACTTAATTAAAGAGTTTGCATCCCATTTTCTTAGTGGTTCCTTCTTGGAGAGCACATGGGTCCATAAAGGGCATCATTAATTAGGCGCCAAAAGATTCTGTTATATGGGTCAAAACAGGGGATTTTGAAGTTTTATTTGGAGGCTGAACATTAGACGTTTAAGAAACCAAAGGACATTTTTAGATACTACATAACCGAGTTAATTTACTTGAACCTTCGTAGGCGATCGCCTCCGCTTTTATTTTATCTACTCGCGCACCTGTGTCGGAGGTGGTATATGGTGGCAGATTTTGACAGTTTTCTTTCGTAGCACATTTTGTTGCCGCTTATTTAAATACCCTAGGTCCCTAATTAAAATGTATATGCCTAGCTTTTACTTTTGCAATATTATCAGGTTGATAAGAGGGTTCAACAAGGTTAAAGTGCTCATCGCAGACAAGGTCACATGCAGGTCACAGGTTCGAATCGTGGCACGACTAACTCAGTCCGCCTTCCTTTGTGGCTGGTAATTGACTACCATGACACTGAGTAGCAGTACGAGCTGTTGTTTTACAATGCTTACAAATGATAGAAAAGTGATGTCTAGCCTTCTCCCTCCCACTCTCCTTTTAATGCTCTCTGGATTGTCTCATCAGCCCACACTCCTCCTTCCTTTCTCTTAATCTCTCCTCTTGCATCATGATTTGTAGATTTCTGCCTTTTGATTACATATTGACGAATTTTAAAACATCTTGGCTTTTAGGTTACATTATTTGCCATGTAGAAGTTCTTGAACTGATTCACTTGAACTCAGTGGTATATGTGAATCCCATTTTTCCTCTACTCTCTTCTGCTGCTAGTGTATGCACTGGAAATGGACCATGTTTCTGGTGTGTATCAGCAAAAACCAAATTGTCCTCCTTGTCAGAAACCTTCCCAGTCTAATAGGAAGAAAGTGCTGTCCCCTCTTTATTTTAGTGGCTTTGTTTAGCTAGGAGGGATGGATTGGTACAGATTTGTCTAAGCCTGTGTCACCCCTTTAGGAACTGAGTGGCAGGAGACAGGGGTTGCTGGGTATTGGAAATGACCAACTTTTGTGTGGTATTCCCCAAGGTTTTTGTATTCACTACTCTTTTTGTTGACATTAGGACTCTGCACATTTACCCCAGCTAACCAGCAGTAAAGGGCTTGTGCGCTCCCTTCCAAACATGGTAAAGTTAGTATAAACCCGATTAGCACATTTAATTTCCATAAAAATACCTAGTAATTGGTATTCCATGTACCCAGGGCCTGTAAATTAAATGCTGCAGATGGGCTGTAGCACTCATTGTGCCAGACGCTTTAGGAGCACTGAAAAATATGTCACAGGAATGCACCTGCAGCCTGTAGTGAAGTTTTCAACTGCCATTTTGACCTGACAAAATAAACCTTTTTGCCAGGAATAAACCTTCAATTTTAGGTGGAGACTAGAGAGTGCATGCGCTGTCTGGAAGAGCTGTTGTATGTACTTATAGGACTTGCCTGCTTCTGCCTTTGCTTAGGTACTTTTTTTCTTTTCAACTGCCTCTATTTAATTGTCTTGATATAAAACGACCAGTAGAGGTCAGTAAAATACCAGAATTGCTTTCTACTTGGGGACTATATTTTTATTTTCCTGGCAGCTGCCTCTATTTAACTTTTTTGATAGAAAATAACCAGCAGAGGTCAGTAAAATACCAGTATCACTTTAGCATGCCCTAGATTCCAGGCCCTAGGAACTTGTATTGAACAAGCACCCATAGACAATACATTTTTTTTCAAATTTTGTATTTTCAGTGTTATGACTACCGAAGGGGCTGATTTTTTTATTAAAAACAGAACTTTGGATAATACAATTTTCCACTGATAGGCAGTATTTCTCTCCATGTGTTGCCATACCTGAATGTGTTCTGCAGTTTGGTGCTTACTTTCCCTCCATGTTAAAGAACAGTAGATGTTTCAGCACCCAGACTAATGTGCTGCAAAACTAAATACATATAAGGTCCCAAAGGCCAGACCAATTGCACTGCAAATGCTTGTTAACACTTCTATGCAGTATTCCCTCTAATTGTTTCCTTTATGTGTGGCAAATAAAGGTGCTCCATGCACTAAAGCTAAGACTGCGTCCACTGAAGACAAGCAACTACTTAGTATGCAAACAGGTGTGGCATGCAAGCTACCAAAAGCAGTGGCTTGGTAAGGGTGCCCTGGGCCCTAATGCAAATGAGAAACAAATGCCCCCTCACATCTGGGTTGGTATTGTAAGACATTCATTACAAGGGCACAGTGGAGTCCTTGCTCCCCTGTTTTAGGGTGCCACTGCATCTTGTGGCCTAATCATTCTACCTACAATTCCTCTTTATTTGCTATCACCTTGGCACTTGCATCTCCTCTTCTCACCTTTTCTTATCCCTCATCCACTTAATCTCTCTCGTTTGCCCTTATCTCCTTCCTCTCTTTTTTAAAAGTTTTTATTTATAAGGTTTTATATAGCGCGAACAAGATCCCGAAGGACATAAGAGCGCTTTACAATAAGTTGGTAGAGAGGACAAAATGAAATATACATAGCAATTGAGGAAAGAAAAAAAAATCAATGCTAAACAGTAAACAATGGTACACGTATAAGGTATAATTTTAAGAAGACAATACGATCCGTGACTGTTAGTTGTGCCAAGGAGCTAGGAACAAAGAAATAACCGCCTTATAGGTGCCTCAACCCCTTAGGGCAAGAATTTGCTCATTAAGAATCTTTTGGCTTCCAGTTTGAAATCTGTCGTCGAGGAGAGTCTGCGCACATCTGGAGGAAGAGAGTTCCAAATTTTTGGGGCAGCACCAGAGAAGGCTCAGTGACAAGTTCTCTTTTTGCTGATGATGATAGGTTTCAGGAGGAGAGTAGAGGCGCTTCTAGATGCCCTCACCCCACAGGATAATTCAAGTTTTTGCGCCAGATACGTGGGAGTATTGTAGTAAAGGGCTTTGTGCATCAGGATTGCAATCTTTAGCTTGATTTGTGCTTCAAAGGGTAGCCAGTTGAGAGATTTAAGGACTGGGATATGTGCCCAAGATAAGAGATTGCACCACCTGCTTGAAATCCTTTTGTGGCAGGAAGGGTTTGATCATTCTGAGTGTCCTCATCAAGTGGTTCGCTCCCTTACAAACATTGCTGATATGAGTCTTCATACTCAGGTGTTTATCAACTGTGACTCCAAGCGATTTGGCTGAGTCTATGATGACCGGAGTGCAGTTGAGAGCCGTAAGGTGAGGCATCCAGAGATCGATCTTGGGGGTACTTTTCTCCATGCTCCTCTTTAGACTCCCTACTTTTCTTTATCTATTTCCTCTCTGCCCACTACTTCCTCGTTCTGTCTCCTCTCATCAATCTATGTCCTACCCTTCTCTCCCACACAAACTCCCTCTAATTTCTCTATTCTCTTCATTCCAACCATACTCTATGAAATCTATATCTTGACTATGCTTCTCTCTCACTCATCTCGTCACTCTTCTTTTCTCCAACCTCCGTGTTTGTTACCTCTTGGTCTTCCTATACCCTTTGGTTGTTTTATTGTCCTTTCCTTCCTTATTTCTTTGCTTCTGTTTTACTCTCCTTTCTAAATCTAACTCCCCTTTCTTTCTTTTCCTCTTCTTTTCTTGCTTCTACATTTCCATAGCTAATCTGATCCATATATGCCACCTTTTCTCTCTATACTCAAATCTCCCTTCATGCTTGCACTCCCAAATCTTCTTTCCTCTACCTCTTTCTATTATTTTTCTCGTTTCCTATCCAGTAACCTTTCTTTCTTTACATTGCCCATTTGTATCTTTTCTCTACTCTCCCATCTTTCAGTCCATTCTGTCATTACTATATCCGTATCTATTTTCTAACGATTTCCCTCTTCCTTTATGTTCTCTACTTCATATCCCAATCTCACCCCTCTGTTCTTTCCTTCCTTAATATCTTGCCTCCACAGTTTACCTCCTCCTTCCAACCCGATGCTTTACACTTCTATTTTATGCCACCCTTTAGGTTTTTGAAATTTCTGCTGCTCTTTTGCCTGATCCATCACATTCCACCCTGTCGCCTAGTCCTCTTTTCTACTTCATTATAAGCTCCTGCATGGCCTATTGAATAAATGCTTGGCCTCTGCTCCGCTGTATCCTCTGTTCTCAGTTCAAGGAGGACCTTGCCTCCCAGTTTGGTTGGACTTTTCCTATTGGAGCACAGTCAAGGCTGATTTGCATATGACTGGGTGCAAACTGAGGTGACATGGTAGGCAAAAGAGCAACGGGTTGGCATGCTACCCGGAATGATTGCCAGTGGTTAGACTTTTTGCTATTCATCGCTTTTTGTGTGTCAGATACTAAATGAACTACAACCAGTGCAGAGGAAATTTGGCCTCTCGCATACCAGGCCATGATGCCTTAGCACTGACTGCAGCAAAAAAAGCCAAGCTCCTGACAAAAATCACATGTTAACATTAAAGTATAGGGTGGCACTCGCTATCTCCTCTGCCCCACTTGTCTAACCTCGTCTAGAATCCTCACAAGGTAATGGGGCACGCGGCCTTGGCCAGACCAGGTGCCTCAAACCTTACCACCACTAAGAAGGTTGCATCAATACCTCACCACTTGTGAAGGCTGTAGAGTACGAGGGATGTAGTTGTTTGGTCTTCTTGTGCTTACTACTCTGGACAAATCTGTGATGTATTCTGATTTGCATTGTGATTCTGGGTACCCTTCTGGACTGCATGATTGATAAGGATGTTGGAAGTAGTGTAGCCTATGTGAAAGGTGTTGCCTTTGAATCATGTCTTGGAACGTATGAAGTTCCGTGAACATCACTGCAGATAAGCACAAGTTGCTGCATACAGAGGGAAAATAGACCTATCATTCTGATAAAACCACTGATGTGAAGTTAGGTAAACTGACACATCAACATTTTTATTTTTAAAAAATGTGGTCCCTATGAGGGGAGCATAGACATGGACTTCCACTGCAATAGTGTCATAAAAACTCCTCTGTGAGTTAATTATAGTTATGCATTAAGTGCATTTATTTTACTAAAATTGTTCACATAGTACAGAAACGATTCAGAAAAGTATGACACAACATTTATGTTCCTTCAAAAACAAGGTGCACTGCGCAGTGGAAGTTATATAGAGCGAATCAAAAATGCGCTTGTGTTATATACAGAAATATATACATGTGACTGATTGGGATAATATATTAAGAATGGCACTCAGGATATGTGTCGAAAAACACAATCAAATTTGAAAATCAGAACACATTTATTAATGTCGAATCTTCAACCCCTTGGCACAATTATTTAGAACAGGGTCATCATCAGGACAAAATAAGAAGAACAGGAGACACCTTAGGATTGGGGCAAAGAGACCCACAACCGAAGATGTATCAATCACTGTTTCATGGGAAAGCCTCAGACAATTGCATGAAAGAAGCAGGGGACAGCGCCACCAATTTCTTGCAGACAAGGATGAGACAGACAGTCAACTACAGCTCGTGTTCAGATTTAAAACAAATAGATTGATAGTGTTGGAAGGTGCGGTTCAATGACTATCAAGGCCCTCAAATGTTCTGGGAGATTATCAGTTGCATGCAATAAATGGGGGTTATTTACGTCTGCACGCTCCGTGAATAAATCATGCGGAAGAGACTTCATAAAAGAGATACTGCCCAGGGCCAGCTTTAGGGCAGTGCGACTGGTGCAGCCGCACTGGGTGCTGACCTGTAGAGAGGTTGCTGACCTCTGGTGTGGGCGCTGTGTTTAGCAATAACTTATAATTGGGGAGATGAGGGGCACTCTTGCCCGGTGGTAGAAGGCTGCCATGGGGTGTGGGGGCGGCAAAAATGATTTTCGCACTGGGCGACGCGAGCCCTGATACTGCCTGTTGCGAGTACTTCAAGAACTGCTTTCCTCATCTAATCAAGGTTTTGTCATGGGATTCGGATGGGTGTATTGCTGTAGCACGCCGGCCGGAACTGTCTCCTTCATCACATCTGGACACGAGCGGCAGTAGATTGCCTATCTCAGCCTTGTCTGCAAGAAATTGGTGGTGCAGTCCCCTGCTTCTTTAATGCAGTTCTCTGAGGCTTAACAACATATTGTCCCAATCAATCACAGGTATTTATTTCTGTACATAGCACAAGCGCACTTTTTATTCACACTATATCACTTCCACTGTGCCATCACCTGTTAGAAGCACCTTGTTTTTGAAGGAATGTAAATGTTGTGTCATACCTTTCTGAATCATTTCTGTACTATATGAACAATGTTAGTAAAATAAATGCACTTACTGCATAACTATAACTAATTTGCAGAGATTTTTATGATACTGTTGCTGTGGAAGTCTAAGGATAAACTTCCCCCACAGGGACCGCCTTTTTTGATAATAATTGCCTGGCCCAGGTTAATGGGTTACTACTTTGCCCCTTTTTTCTAAAACAGCTATATTTTAGGTCACCCCTGAAAAGATAGTTCTTTGTAAATTTTCTGATTTAGCACTCTGCAAGACCCATAAATAAATAATAGCTGTTCGAAAAAGTTTAGACATTCTTTTCAGTTCGGAACACAACTACAGAGATGTGGCATGCTCCATTCCAGACACAAACCATTTCCTATAATGCTTAAGATGCCCATCCCTTTGGTTTCTTCATTGCCTTCTGATTTTACACAGTACCACAACATTTGCTCTGCATCGGTCATTTAGTAACCTTGCATTAACTTGCAGTAAGAACCCAAAGTGTCCTAATAATATTGACAAGTACCTGTTTAGAGATTCGGGTCCACATTTACTAACACTTAGCCCTGAGTTTGCATCACAGAAGTGACACAAACCCCAGCATACAGGCTTGTGGTGGGATTTACTTTCCAACGCAAATCATGATTTGTGTGGGAAAGTTGCCCACAGTAACGCAAAGTAGCAGTAGGCCATAATTTATGCCTATTTTTTGTACTGGAAGAATCCCCTTCTAGTACAAAACCTAGGCTTGAAAGAACCCCTACACCCTTATTCTAAGGCCAGGGCCACTGGAATTATCCAAGGGCGTGGCTTTCTTTGCATAATTATGGATTTGCCACGTGCCACAAAATCCCTCATCTACAGCTTTCAACCCCAAAAAAATTGTAGCTCAAATGGGTCAAAAGTTACTTAAAAAATGAGACTACCTGTTGTGCTCAAAGGTTGACTGGTCATCGTTCAGGTGCTAATTGTTGTATTTGGGTGTTAAATTGGTACTTATGAGGAACAACTTTTGCCCAGACAGTTTTAGCATGTGTGAAAATGACTAAATGTGCTGCTTTTTGCCACATAATTTACCCTTCCTTGTCTCTTAAAATAACCATGACGCATGATTTGGTCCTCTCCTACCCCATAATTCCAGTGACCCTGACTATGGTGCAAGGTACAGGTGGGTGAGCCAATACATTAACATGGACAGCTGATCCAAGGGAAGGCTCTAGCATTTAGGAGCCAATTGTAGGAAGCTGGCTTAGTATATGATGCACACTTATTTAAATGATGCACCTTGCACTAATCCAGGCAACCCTTTTGGTCGTTTTAGTGGTCTTTGATAACTGTTGAAAGCTCTCAAAGTGGTAGCTATGGAGAGCAACCTTCGGGCTTATTTCGAGGGAGTGCTAAGCAGCTTGTTTTACCAGTTCAATCATGAGTGTAGGTTAAACGAAAAATAACCACACATTGTATATATACAAATATGTCTATTTATTACACAACTCTCACTAACACATTGGCATATCTCCTACCTGGAGATATCAACACAAATACATAATACTTCAATACAAATAGCTAAGTAAGCACAAAATACAGTGGTCTCCGGGGAAACCAAACGATATACCAAAAAAGTGGAATGCGAACTGCGACCAAAGTCGGGACTTGGACCAGGAGACTCAGAGGAGCTGGGGACACAAAGAACCACCCAAGATAAGCAATCAGGAACCCCACGGAGGCTGTGTGCCGAGTCGAAACACAGCAGTGTGTCCAATAGAAGTCAACGGGGAAGTCGCGGTTGAAGTTTTTAAGAAGAAGGACCCTTCCAAGTGAACCCTGAAGAAACCCTGTGGAAGACAGAAGGTTGGAGAGTCATTCAACCCATGGATACCCCAGGAACTAGGATACCTACACCCGGGAAGCGAAGGGACGTCGGAAACTGCCATTGACCACAATGGAGGACTTCAAAGATGATGCCACTGGAGAAGACTGTGAAAGAGTCTGGTGGAATCCAAGGGTATATTCTTGAAGTGAAGAGCCTGTAAGCAGAGAGGGCAGAGTCTATGCCAATCAGAGGGGACCAGGAGGCATGGAAGAGCAATGCCCACCGAAGTGTTGACAGTTACCTTGTCGCTACAACTGTAAGGACCTGGCAATGCGTAAGAAAGCCAGGAGCTGGGAACACGCTTTCCCCACCTTAGAAGTCAAGAACCAGGGGTTCGGTGTCCAGCAGGAACAACAACAAGCCTTGGCAGTTGCAAATGGCTTGGCGAATGAAGAAAGAGCAACGATGGGACCAGCAAGGTCCTAGGGACTCACCACAGGCATGAGAGTCAGTGCAAGCCGCAAGCAAGCAGGTGAGTCCACTGGAGCAGAAGAACACCCTCAAGAGGACCCACAGGCTGAAGGCACAGAAGTTACAAGAGGACCTCGAGCTGCTCACCAAGAAGGAAGGCCCAAGATGCAGAGGAAGTGGTGAGGATGCTATAGTTAGCAGGAACAGATGCTGGAGCTTCTTGTAGCCTGAAGATCCCTGGAGAGCAGAGCCAACAAGCCTTGGTAATTTAAAGTCGACGCTGTGCATAGGGGTTTGGTCCCAGCGGTTCTGATGAGGGACACTGGCCTCAAAATTGCAGAGAAGACAAGCCTTGAGGGAGCTGCAGAATTACCACCTGTTTTACTGAGCCTTTTGAAGTCCGTTAGACTTTAGGAGCAGTAGACAAGTCAAATTCCTTGTGGTGCCTGCAGATGCAGGGGAGTGACTCCTTCACTCCAAGGGAGATTACTTTGGGTGTCCTTGATGCCCACAGGTCTAGTGAAGATCCTGGATGAAGCACAGATACAGACGATGAAGAAGGCTTGCAGAACAACAAGAACAGGAGCAGCAGTAGTCGTCCTTGATGCCGTCTTGGTTCCAGGCGAAGTCAAGCGAAGTCCAAGTGTCTAGAAGAGTGACGTGATTTCAGTCTTGAGTCTTGTCCCATGGTGAATCTAAGGACCCACCCACAGGAAGTCCATAAGTACCCTAAGGAAAGGGTTGGAACAACTCAAGCGTTAATGCCAGAGGAAGGGCAGTACTGAGGGGAGGATACACCCATGTTCTTTGTCCAGTTTCATGCCAGAGCAGGAGCCAAGGGCTCCCCTGAACTGGTTTAAACTGGAGTATGCAATGAGGGCACCAAATGTGCCCTTCAAAGCAGGCTAGTGGCACTGGCAAGTGCCCCCAACCCAATCCACTAAGTCCTGTATGAGAGGTGGTCACAACTCCCTGCGTCAGGAAGCCTATTGTTCTACCTTCCTCTGCTCAAGCTTCACTCAGAAGCAGGAGGGCAGAATTGTGTCTGTGGTCGGCAGCAGCACTAGCTTACTGTCAGACCCTGAAAAGCTGTAACTGGGAGTACAGGGGGGTACCCCAATGGAGCCCCCAGTACATGGGATTATACTTCCAACACTGGAATAAGAATATGGGTATGATTCCAACATGTTTGATACCAAACATGACCGGCTTCAGTGCAGCCACTATATAGTGAAACATCTCATTATGACTGATGTCCATTTTATGTATCAAAATGGCTGACCGCACTTACTTAGCAAAGAGAATCAACTCTGGGGTTTGTAGGGATGTCCTGCTCATTGAGGGGCACCCTCACACTTATAACCTAGCACCCTGCCTTAAGGACGGAAAAGCCTGCCATGGGGGGTGACTTATAAGTTTTAAGTATAGTGACCTCAGAAATAAGACAATGTATGTTTGTTGTGAGAGATGCAAGCACCAACTCACGCAAGCTGCAATGGTAGGCCTGTAGTCACATTTTAAGTGAACTCCCATGGGTGGCACTGTTCATGTGCAGCCCATGGGAGACCCCTTGGATACCTATACCCAGGGCACCTTAGTACCATATACTTGGGAACTTACAAGGGTACACAAGTAGCCAATTGTGGATGTACAGAATTACTTACAATGGTGAATTTAGGGAGAAGACACAGTGACCTAGGTCCTGAATAACATAATCCCAATCAGACTAGTCAAAACATACACACCCCCTAGCAAAAGATGGGGGTAACTATGAAAGCATATCCTACTCTCCTACACCCATGAACATGCTGAGCTATGAATATATTTGCTATGTCAATCATGCAGCACAGATCATGTGAGAATATGGTAAGGTGTCTTCAAAATTCAAAAAAATTTAAACCTTCACTACTTTCACCTTAGTCAGGGCACTGGATTATTGCGATTCTGTGGCTGTGGCTTTTTCCTCCAAATTAAGGATTTGCCGCATTTGTCGCTTTTTCCACATAATCATCATCTTCTGCTTAATCTGCTGATTTTAAAAATGTGCTTATAGCTTAAATGGATCAAAAGTTACAATAAATGTGGCAACGTGTGTTTGCACGCAATGGAAGGCCCTTCGCAAAGGTTAACTGGTCATCTTTCAGTCACATATTTCTGCATTTGATGTTAAACTGTTAGTAATGAGGTGACATATTTGCACAGACTGTGTTACCACGTGTAAACTTGTGTAAAAATTTGAAAACAATGAATAAATATTATAAAAAATATGCTGCATTATGCTAATTAATTAGCATTTTTTACTGCATAATTTAGTCAAGCCTGTCACATAATTTGGCACTTTCGTGCAGCATAATTCCAGTATTCCTGACTTTAGTGCATCATAAGATTATGTGCTAAGTGTTTATTAAAAGTGAGAGTTTTTTTTAATTGAACTGATAAACGTTTCTGACCCCCCAAATGACAATGCTATTCATGAACTAAAGACAAGTCAGGGATCATGTGTCCTTTATATGTGGCCTAGATTCTAATTATAGATGGGCAACTTTATAGGCTATTAAATCAAATACAAGTGATATATCGTACTGTGCACAGCAGGAACTCATGTACTTGAAGGTGCCCTCATATCTATAGATTGACAAAAGCGGAGGATGGTGAACACGCATTTGCAGTTTTATATAGCAAACATGACCGGAAAATATTGGAGCACTTTACTCGAGCCCTGGGAGTGATACCTGTTTTCTCAGTTCCGAAGTCAGCAGCTCTGGCAGGTAATACCACATACTCACCCTCTCTTTGCAGTGTGAAACAAAATCCCACGGGTGTGTTTATTTCACACTGACTGCTTCATGAAGCACTCTGAACCTAAAATCAAAGAAACAGACCCTTTTGTAATTGATGGATTTTCTGAGCCTCCTATTGCGCCTGCCATGAAAAGAGACAAAGATAGTTTTCACCCTCACCCCTTTTATGTTCTTTAAGCCTGTAAGTGGCGAGCACACTCCCTGAGAGTGTCTGTGCACTGAAAAAAGCAAGGCTGTCCTCGCACAGCCTACAGGGAACATAGCTTATAGGTCACCCCTAAGGTAGGCCATAACGGCTGATAGGGAAGGGTGCATGATATTTCAAAATTAGCACATGTGTACCGAATTTTTATATATCCTGGCATTGAAAACCTCCCAAAGTTATTTTTCACTTTAGCAAGGGTAGCTCTCCCATAGACTAATACTAGGTTATCTTATTACACTGAATAAGTGATAATTTCAGTTTGGGAACGGATGAATACTTTTTCTGCTGCACAGTCACAACCACCAAACTCATGCAAAGCCTCCAGACAATCCAGAATGCAGCAGCCAGACTGATCCTCAACCTGCCCAAGAGGACATGCATCACCCTGCACCTGAAGGACAGCCACTGGCTCCCTGTGTTGAAGAGAGGCCACTTCAAGCTTCTGACCCACGCATTCAAAACCCTCCATGACCAAGGACCAGCCTACATGAACCAACGACTGCACTTCTATCGACTAACCAGGAATACCAGCTCCGCACACCTTGCACAGACACCATGTATCCGCTGCTGCTGCTCCGGAGGACACTCCTTCTCCCACTTGGCTGCCAAAGCCAGGAACTCCCTCCCCCTTCACCTCTGCATCACACCCTCACTTACCCACTTCAGCAAGAGAATCAAGAACTGGCGCTTCATCTTATACCTACAGCACAGTGCCTGGATACCCTCTGGGTTGATTAACCACGCTATACAAGTACGACTTGATTGATTGATACTTCTTCCACTCTTTTGAATTGCAATTTAAAGTCCTCTTTAATGGCAAAGTCGAATTTTAAGTTACTATTCTGAAAATGCCACTTTTAGAAGGTTGCCATTTTCCTGCCTAAACAAAATATGCCTTTCTGCCAGTGCCCGGGGTCACTTGAATTTTCATAACTCCCCGGTGGTGTAATGTGTATTCCTTCCAGATACAGAGCAAAAGGGCCCTGGGATAGAGAAGGGTATTCCCTCTCCTGTGCAGGATTGCATAGGAGTTGTACTCAGCCCTTCATGAGCTACAAAGGGTAGCCCGTGCCCACCCCATCCTGATTTCTTAAGATG
This sequence comes from Lissotriton helveticus, assembly GCF_964261635.1. NCBI lineage: Eukaryota > Metazoa > Chordata > Amphibia > Caudata > Salamandridae > Lissotriton > Lissotriton helveticus. The sequence continues at coordinate 1,041,361,191 of NC_136065.1, read as the reverse complement.
CCCGCCCTGTCACTTGGAAAAGCAGCCCACGCCTGGGCTTTCCTGCCCTTTGTTACCCTAGACAGACTAGAGCCAAAACCAGGGGAAAAGAGACAAACAACCAGAACCAGCTAGGTTTAGACAAATGTGGTGAGCTCCACACAGGTTGGAACTGGGTATAAACGTGGCACCCTCATAACCCCTCATCAGAACCCTCGCAGACTTCAGCCTTGCTGTTAAAGAAGGAGGACATAACCTGCTTTCTGTGAATCCAGGGCCCCAGAAGTGACTCCAAGAGTCAGTTGGTTTACCTCCTGTTTGAGCTACAGGGACACAACAAGCGTCCAAAGGCCTTTCCTGCTTTCCAGCTGATCAGTACCAACTGTACCTGCCCTTGTCCCTTTGCTGCCTTTTGTGGGAGTGAGTCCTGACCCTCTAACTGCTGTCCTCAAGGCCCTGGACCCTTCACAGGAGTCAGAGTGTACTTATCCCTTCCTAACTGAAGGTTCCATCAGATCTGACAGTAAGTGCCACAGTGCCCTGCAAATCTGCACAGCTCCTACCCGAAGGCTTCATTGGATCTGATGCGGAGCGATGTAAAGCCTCGCAGAGCCTTTCTGCAAAGACATTGAATCAAGGACAAAAGCTGCAACTCCCAGCGGGCCAAACTCTGCTCAGTACCCTGTCCACGCTCCATCACAGTCAGCCTGAACCTGTAACTTTGCCACGGCCCGGTGCGACCGGATAACCGCCATTGAGCTTTGTGCCTTTTGGGTGTTATTTTGTACCTAAATCTTTAAAAACTCATAACTCAACTGGTTCTACTGATTGCATTTTTATGATTTTGTGTCATTTTTAAAAAAATACTCTCTAGTTTTGTAAAATGGATTGGGATTATTCCTGTGTTGTATTTTCACTTTATTACTGTTTGGGTACTGCATAAATACTTTACATATTGCCTCTAAATTAAACCTAGCTGCTTTTTGTCAAGCTACTAAAGGGCTAAGCACAAGTTTATTTAGTGACTTGTTTGGTTTACCCTAACAAGAAATGTGTTAATGTTTTGTGTGGGGCTCTCAGTCCTCTTCACTAATAACCCAATTTATTTAACTGAAAAATGGACTTAAAATCTGGGAAATAGGCAAGAACAGAGGGAACGAAAAACTGCTTTATAATCCAAACTTTCACATAACTAGTTAGTGAAGGCATGGCTCATGTCTGATGATGCTTGACCTCAGACACAGAACTGATTCGATAAAACAAGAAAACTGGTCAAGGAGTTGGCAACTCTGGTGCGGTGCGATCAATTTCACAGTCATTACCTTGCAAAGCTGACACAGATGGGGATAGCATAGGATTGGGAACCAGTTGCTAGGTGCCATGACTCAGAGAAAGGTATTGACGTTTAAAGGGTTTTCAGGGTATCAAAAATGTGATTAAGAATATGGTATTTGTGGCTGATTATCTCCACGTGGGTTATCAGGGTTGGTGTTAGTAGTATTTAAAAGTAGGTCAGTAATATGCCAGTGGTGCATAGGATTTATCACATGCTCTTATATGCATGCTGAAGTCTAGTTTAATACGAAGCTTCCATTTGTTTGGTGGCCATAATAAGATACAATGAAAAACATGTAGGCTACTGATGTATGAAAAGCAGATACAATATTCATCTGTGTGGTATCACCCACTACAGACAGAAAATGCACTACTAAGATAAAATGTTATGTGTAAAAGATGTACATCAGGATGACCTTCCTTTGGATTGACAACACATTAAGGTGCAAACTTATTATAAATCACATTTACGTGCACAATTTGTAGGAGCAAAAATCATAATTAAACACAAAAAATTAAGGTGCTATGCGGTGATTCCACTCCGGGTAGCAATGGATTGCAAAAAGTGGTTTCACGCCAATTAAATAAACAAATATTGTTTACCAAACTAAATGGAGTCCACCATCTTATATTTCTAAAAATAAAAGAGAAGAAAATGACGTCCACAAAATTCCGTAGGCATGTGCAGTAAAGCACGCGTTTGTATACCTCATCACTACATTATGATGCCACTGGCAGCAGTGGCTGCGTTTTCGCACCTTTTTTCACTTGTTTTTCCAAAGCAAGATCTATTGGCTTTACCAATGCTTGAGTCCTGTGTTGCTTCTTCCTTCCTTAGTTCCCTTTGTACCCAATGCCATCGCTTCCATCCTTTCCTCTTCCCGTCAGTGTTTCTTTATTCTTTTGTCTCCCTTCTTTCCTTTCATCGCTCTTCAAGTCTTCAAATTCTTACGCCCTCTCTTTTTTACCCCGTTCCTTCTGTACTTCTGTACTTCCTTCCAGTCTTGCTACCCCTCTTCCTTCCGTTATCTATTCCCTCCTTCCTATCTTACTTCACACCATCTTTATTTTACCCTTCATGTATTCCTTCCTCTCATCCTCCAGCTCTTCCAGCCCCAACCCTTCTCTCTTTAGTATGCCTTTTTATATTGTACACTTTGCTTTACCTGCTCTTGCTCTGTCTTGTAATTGTAACTCCTTGTTTCTCCTTTCTTGTCTTTTCTAACAGCTCTGAGAAGCAGCTACACTTGCAACCTTTGTCACGTGGTCCTAAACTCAATTGAACAGTACCATGCACATCTGCAGGGAGCCCGACACCAGAGCAAGTAAGTAAAGAGAACTGCAGCAAAACACCCCCTCAAAGAAAAAAGTGTCCTCGCTCTTCCGTCCGAGCCTGCTCTGCATTGTGAACAGTACATTCACCACCTTCAAACCATAAAGATATTCTACCATGTCCTCATCCCTGTGGCCAGGGCTTTTGGGTGAGTCGGGTCTCACCGGGTCTGAGCACTAGCAGTTTTTAGGTCGAGCCTTGGAGAAAGCATGCGAAGCATGTTGAGTCCAGCTCGACAACTATAGCCGTCTGTCTCCAGGGAATCTGAGACAGGGGCCGGGCACGAGCGTCGACTTAACCTCATGGCGCGCACGCCCAGCCCCTGCCTCAGATTCACAGCAAGACAGGCTCTCGCCCGCGCGCGTACACAGCCTCACTCGCGCATGTGCACACAGACACACACTGCATAAACACACACACACGCACGCACGCAGCACCCCCCACTCACCTGGCTCTTTTGTCGCGACTCCCCTGGTATCTCCGCCGCATCACTTGGCCTGGATTGCATAATTCGAACGGCACTCAACAGCCGTGCGCCAAGACCGAGTGGAAGCGGACGCCGCGTCCCCAGCGCACTCCTTGCCTGTAGCAGCCGATCCTGTGGTGGGTCTATTTTCAATCGCACTGGATGATTGGAGGCTACATCGGGCCTCACGCTCTCCGATTGGTTAAGAAAAAAAAGAAAGGCCGGTGAAATAATCCAACTCTGCCATTGGTTAGAGTAGTGTGGGCGAGTGTTCTGTCTTTTGCTTCCGGTGATATTACTGGGCTAGAGAATGGTGCTAGTGATAGATATGTGTACTCTGATTGGGCGAATCATTCATCCCACACGAGTATAGTAAACGAAGAGCCCAGTCCTGATTGGTAGGCGATCTCCGGGACTTCGTTGTGGTTGGCTTCGAGCCGGTTACCTTACATCTGCACGTGTGGTGTTTTCTGAAGCGGGAAAATGGCGGCGGTGACAGCAGCTGGTAGGGCGCCCGGTACCGGCGGGAGTGGTGTATCCAGTGGTAGAGATTTCAATTGTGTCCCCGAGGTGGCTGATTGCCTGGGAGCTGTGGCCAAGCAGGGGTAAGTGATGCGAGCAGGAGTAACAAAAGGAGGGGTAAAGGGGATGTAACGAGGAAAGTGAGGGAACCCAGTTTGACAGCATGTGAGGCTACAAAGGACTAGTGGGAGGGCATGTTAAGGTTATAGGATCAGCAACGGTTTTGACAGGGTTACCGGAGCCTCTTACGTGTTCTCGATAAAGTGGCACAGGATGGCCGTGGGTTTGGAGACATTGGAACTGTACAGTTGAAGTTTGAGGCACAACGTGGGTGGAACTTTCGGGGCAATGCTCTCTTGGACTTATCGCACGAATTGTAGACTGTACTACTACTTCTGTAGCCGTAGATGCATTTTATGGATGATTAGATGGGGACTAGGAGTTTTGCAAGGAATTCACAAACCTCCGTTACATTTACGTCATGCTAACTCCCCTTTATTCAATAATTCATTGTCTGCATAATATGACTTGTTTAAATTACTATGACGTACTTTATGTGCCAAGCTGTATATGGCCCTAGTCTTTCTCACCTCTTCCTGATAGCGGGGTTTTTATGCAGGATCTCCAGCAGATCTCTGTGTTCCCTGAAGCACTTCTTGCAAAACCTTTTATGACGGCGTGAGGAGAAAATCACCCCTGTCCTAGTAAGAGCAGATTTGATCGATCTGCAGATACTTATAGAAGCTGACAACATATTAGCGTCAGAGGCATCCACATTTAAACAAATTAAGAAATCAGACTGACAAGTAGCAATCAGTTTTGAGATGAAATCAGCCGGGGTATTCTTGGCCCATCTTGCCCTTCGGCCTTGATCAGTTAATGTAACTGAATATATGTGCATCTCAGCCACAGAAAAGTGGCCATAAGAGGATTAGGGTCACTGTGTATATCCCACTCTAACCTGAAATTAACAGGAGAAATGAAAAAGAAATGCAGAAACAAAAATGTAATCGATTTATAGAGCTAGCGCCCCTCCCTTTGTCCTTGTTTTTTAATTTCATTTCGCGGCCGAGATTTCAGCTTTGGACCACATTGAGTTCACTGTGGTGCATGCTGAGTTCGACATGGTCCATGTTCATCAGAAAGTCTCGTAAACGCGGGTCACAGCTGTCGTCCAGTTCCAAGAATTTCCACAGTTCCTGCTGGTGATCACAGTTGATGCTAGTTGCCTCTGTCGTATATCCAATCAATGCTAGTGTTTCTGCACTGAAGTGGCAGAACTGAACTAGGCTTCAATGGATAACTTGCTTTTCTCAATATGTAAATTACTTTGTTCAAGTTAACTGCATAAGGTCATCTAGAAACTGCACTTTAGGACAAAATAGTTCGCACCATCAGGAGGTTAAAAAAAAAAAAAGACAGGTTTACAGGTGTTCGGTCATAGAGGGTCATAAACAGACATCCTACTAATCCCATCGAAGAATTCTATCCTGCCTCCTGTACGAGAATGGAAGGAAGCCTTTCCCTCACAAGATTGAAAACAAGCTATTGTGAAGAATGCCAAGTCCCTGGATTTTATCCTCTGCAACTGTCCGAGAAAAATTTCTGCTATAGCCAAAAACGCAAGCCTTCAACTCCGACTACTCTGATGCACCAGGCAGTTCATTCCAGAGCAGGACTTAAAGACTGTAGTCCGGGCACTAGCTTCTCAAGTCTGGACTACAGGAGCGGCTCCTCTCCGGGCTCCGTAAAGTTCATCTGGCACCCTGCCAGAGCTGTCACCCTGTCCTCCCAAAGTGTACTTTTCTGACAGCATCTGCCCGGCATGAGGTTCAAGAGCATGTTTGTGATCTTCCGTTCAGTTAGTACCTGATGTTTGTGAATACAGATGAAACATTTAAACATTACAGTGATTGTTACCATCATGGATGAGGTCCATTGTTTACCTTCAAGTCTGCGTCTCACCTTTTGCAGCATGTGCACTCCTCAGACCTGTATCCTTTACAAGCATTTCATGATTTTTTTTTCTCCCGTCAGTGATTTGTTCCTCATACGTTTCCTTCCAATATGGCCATACCTTTCCACACAACTTAAAGCACTTTCTATAACATCCTCCTGTGTCCTGTACCTTTTCTCTTCCCTCAAACACTATTTCCCCTTAAACTCTCCATTTTTTCTTTAGACAAAAACTCTCCAGTTCTCCTTTCTTGTTTGTTTGTTCTTATTCCCCCCACCCCCTTATGTTACAACTGCTTTTAATTAAACACAAAGCTTCCACCAAGGCCATAATATCTTGGTGTGCAGAGGACTTTTCGATTTGGCTACAAACAGGGCCATTTCGTGTAAGGGACATGTTTTATTGACTGGCTCTCCCACTCTCTGACTAACTGACTCACTCACTCACGCTCACTAACTAACTCACTCTCACTGACAGACTCTCCCACTCACTCACTCTCTATAACAGACTCTCACAGACAGACTCTCACTGACAGACTAACTCACTCACTCTCACTGACAGACTCGCACTGACTCACGCTCACTGACTCACGCTCACTGACTCACGCTCACTAACAGACTCTCACTGACTGACTCTCCCACTCTCTCTCACTCACTGACTGACTAACTCACTCACTCTCACTGAAAGACTCTCACTGATAGACTCTCACTGACACTCTCCCACTCTCTCTCACTCACTGACTGACTGACTGACTCTCACTCACTGACTCACTCAGACTGACTCACTCTCACTGACAAACTCTCACCCTCTCTCACTAACTGACTCTCCCACTCTCTCACTGACTGACTCACTCTCACTGACAGACTCTCACTGACAGACTCTCCCACTCTCTGACTGACTCTCCCACTCCTTGACTGACTCTTCCAATCACTCTCAACCCCTGACTCACTCACTCACTCTCAACACAACACATATTGCATTACAAATGCAATAGGTGTCACATTTGCGAAAGTTTAAGCTATTGGCATTGTAAATAACAATGCTATTTATTTATCCATTTTCAAAACCAACACATAAATAAAAAAATTGTCATTTACAATGCCAATAGCTCAAACGTTCCTAATGCGAGACCTATTGCATTGCAAATGCTTGTTTAAAGGGGCCTCGAAACGGGTCTCTATCGGGCTCTGTTTTGTGTCCTAATGAACAACAGAATGCCAATGCTGTCACAATTCTTCCTTTTTAAATTGTCAGACCATAAGATTTACGCACTATGGTCAATTAACACACTAATGTCTGAATGAATCTTTTATTTTATTTTTCATTTTTCTCAAACAAGGATTGTTGGTTATTATTTCACCAATTCATTATACATTACAAGACCTCTTACACATATATATATATATATTTACACAATATTCACAAAAACCTTTTATACAATATCAACAATGTCACAAATATCAAAACAATTTCAATTTAGAAACAATCATACCCTCACCCATTCACAACCATTCATATCATCATACATATACACAAAACCTGGAATAGAAATATTCACAGTAAGCCATATACAATACATTTTTATCAATGATAAAGCTTTTTAGACGAAAGTTTTTATATTACTCCTTTGTCTAGATGGCATAAGTTGTCTACGCGTTTCGAACTCGCACCATTCGTGGAGTTCTCATCAGGACAAATAGCTGTAAGGAAAAAGGAGAACAAAAGCCTTCCTTTAGGGTCATGACAGAAATGATGGTAACCTTACTCACAACCTCCATTACTCAAGACACCTTGTTTTACCTCTAAGATTTCTAGAGCTGTCTGGGGTTGAGAAAATCACCCGTCAAAGCAACCAGTTATCCAATATAAACATCAATCTGTGTGGAAAAGACAACCAATCAACACCCCGTACAAACTGCCATCCTTTCTTTCTAAAGAAACGAAGTGTGGGTGAACTTACTTGTGTCTAAAGTGGAGGTCAAATGGGGGACCCGGAGTACAGCCAATCCTGTAAAGAGGTGCATATTTTGAGACTCAATTCTTATTTAAAAATTTAAAAAAGATCACTCTAAGCAAGCTTATAAACATTAATGCTTACTTGTCAAAGTCTAGATGCTGTCCACAATGGCCATTCCCAGGAAGCGGGTACTCACTGCAATGGGAGAAGTATGCGAGTGATTAGTTTGACCGGACGTGTGTTGTTAAGGCAACGTGTTGCTGTTGGTATCAATTATTTATGTCCTACGGTTCGTACCTAGTTAAAACGGCATTGCAGCTTTCCCGCTGTATTCAAAACGTGTATGATCTCTCGGCGCTGTAGTCAGTATCAGCGCTGATCCTGTGATTTGATTAACGTATGGCCGCTATCCTCGGAAGGGTTCTCAAGGAGCGTGTAATCTCTACAAACGAGAATGTGCACGAGTGGTTAGTATGGCCAATCGTATATTATGGCAACATGTAGCTCTCAGTCTCACGGCTCAAACCTAGTTGTGCAGAATTCCAGCTTACCCGTTTTATTCGGAGCGTTTTCGTTATCTCGGTGCTGCGATCAGTTCCAGCGTCGGGACTCGATTCCCACCATACTTCCGGTTCCACAAAGGTTCCTGGGAGTTGTGGTTGTTGTACCGTTTGGGTCCTTATATTCACAACTTTTTAATGGGTGTGTTTGTTGCCAATATGATTGGCTGTATTTACAAAATGTTCCTCGGTGATCAGCCAACCACCTTTTAAGTAGTTAAATATGATTTATGTGATTCTCCCGTTATCCGTGTACATTGTGAAATGGCTATCGTGTCGGCCATATTGGAGTGGGTTCCTCAGTGGGCCAGTCGATACCCTGATGGATATAATTTTAATGTTTGCCAAATACTGGTTGAAAGAAATGCCGGTTCCACATGTTTATTGAGCCAGGTTACGGAAAATTCGTGGTTTGCCTGAGAGGGGAAACACATTTTGATTTCAACTGAGTTTGTATATTTCGGTAAGCTCATTAAGTCCATGAGTAGCTGTGTTAAATTTGACAATTAACATCGCCTCTTGTTTGGACAATTTTAGATCAAGGTCTCCTCCTCTTATGTCTTTCTCTATTTTAGACATCACTGTCCACATCACATCTGATTCTTAGTGGTTATTTGCACGCCAATGGTTCACCAATGGGGCTGTCAGCACATTGTTGTTAATTCTTGATTTGTGTTGTTGAATACGTGTCCGGACTTCCTGGTTTGTCTTTCCAATATAGATGAGTCCGCATGGGCATCTAATACTGTATACGACATATCTTGATCTGCAATTAGTGAACGCTTCATGTTTCCATCCTATGTTGTTATGACTGAAAAATGTGCCTTCGACAGTTGTGCTACAGCAGTTACATGACCCACATTTGTGGTGGCCCTGAATAGGGGGTAGCCTCAACATTGCTCTTAAATCCGGAGTGCTTGTCTGCGGCAATGCTGCTCGTATCAGTTGATTGGCAATGCTTGAATTTTTTCTAAATGCAAAGAGTGGTTCCTTGCTGAAGGTTTCATTCAAATTCTTTAATAGATGCCAGTTGTTCCTTACCACTTTCTTCAGCATGTTTGAATTGGGACACCAGGTAGACACAAAGACCATCCTTTCTGATTCTTTTTTCACTCTTCTCTCCAGCAGGCATTCGCGAGGGGACCACCATGCTCTCTTCATGGATCTTCTTAACAGTTTTTTGGGGTAGCCACGTTGTTTTAAATTGGCTGTGAGATTTTCAGCATGTCTTTTATACTCCTTTTTATCAAGACAGTTCCGGCGAATCCTAAGATACTGCCCACACGGCAAGTTGTCCTTAAGGCTACGAGGGTGGTTGCTTTTGTAATGTAGAGCTTTATTGCGGTCAGTTGGCTTCTTATATAGTGTCGTGACCAGCCCGCCCTCATAGGGGTACATTTCAACATCCAAAAATGGCATTTTACTTTGCGAATAGCTGGTACTGTATTTGATGGTTGCTGTTCTGTTGTTAATCCAATCGAAAAAATTCAAAAGATCCTCTTCAGTTCCTGGCCACACAAAGAAAATATCGTCGATGTATCGACTCCAATTTTCTATCCATTGTACATATGGGTTATTTATGTACACAAAATTTTCTTCATACTTGGACATGAAAAGAATTGCCAATTCAGGGGCAAATGGACAGCCCATCGCTACTCCACTTATCTGTAGGTAGAATTCTCCATCGAAACTGAAGTCGTTTTTTTTAAGTGCAAAGGCTGCCAGTTTTAGAATGAAAGATGTGGGGATCCTGTGTGGTCTAACCCTCTCGTCAAGAATGGACTCTAGGACATATAATCCTTCCTCTTGCGGGATCTTGGTATATAGGGACGTAATGTCCATTGTCACCATCCGGGATTTATCTTTATCAAATTGTATCCCTGATATTTTATTAATGAAATCCGTCGTGTCTTGGACAAATGATTTTATTGTTGTCAGAAACGGTTTCAAGAAAAAATCCACGAATTTCGCCACTGGTTCTATTAGGGATCCACAACCTGACACAATAGGTCGGCCCGGTGGTGTTTTCTCATTCTTATGTATTTTTGGTAATACATAAAATAGTGGTATTCTCGGGTGTTTAGTTTTGAGATATTCCATTTCCTTTTTTCCTAAGAAGCCTTGGCTAAATCCTTCATCAATCATGGCATGTAATTCTCCTTTAAACTCTGTTGCTGGATATTTTTTTAGTTTGCGGTAGCAGGAGGTGTCCTCTAGTGGTTTTTTTACCTCAAAGGTATACAGGGATCTATCCCATACCACGATCGATCCGCCTTTATCGGCTTTTTTGATCACCACCGATGTATCCTTTTTTAGATTCCTTAATGCTTCAGACTCCTTTTTAGTGATGTTATGTTTGATCCAGCTTTTTTTGGTTTCCATGTCTGAAATCGCAGATAAAATTGTTTTTTCGAAGGTGAAGACCTCTTTGGGGATTTTATTTGATGGGGGGCAGAATACTGATTTGTTTCTCAGGCCAGTTGCCTCCATTGGTGCATTATATGGATTGTCCAAGAAATAAGTTTTTAGTCTCCCCTTGCGGCAAAATTCTAACGCCTCTGTCTTGAGTTGGGCAAAGTCTGTGCGTTTCGTAGGAACAAATGTGAGACCCTTACATAGTACACTTTCTTCTACAGGTGTCAGAATTTTTGAAGACAGATTGAATATCGGTGATAATGTTAATTCTTGTAATTCTGACGTCTTGTGGACATTTCCCATGGTTGGTATCTGCTTTTTCCTCGTGGTCTCGTCTGACCCCGTCCTAAAAAAGAGGAAGACTGACCCTGTTGGGTCTGATGGACTGAACCCCTTCGGTTATTATTCCTCCTTGGTTCTGGGGTTTCACTTTCACTATTACTCCCAGATGAAGACGTATCCGAAAATGTAATACATTTGGATTGAGATCTTCCTGGATGATCCTGGAGGTATCTGCGGGACTCTGGCACACGTGGTCCATTTTTTTTCAGACTGCAGTGACAGCAGGCAAATCATGTGCGTGTGCTCACACTGCTCACTTCTCGCTAGTGGAGAAGTTACTGCATGACGTCATGCCAGGTGAGCATTGTAGGGGAGGGAAATCCTTTAACCCCTTCGGTGCTCAGGCACGGTGCTCCGGTGCTCATGACGAGCTCAGCTGAGCTTGTCATGAGCCGTGGAACACTCGCCTGCGGGGATAATTCCCCTGCTGTGCTGAGCATTCCACGGAAACGGGTGTGGTCATGACAAGCTCAGCTCATCATGAGCACACGAGCACTGTGCCTCATGATGAGCTCATGAGCACCGGGGAGCTGTGCGCGCCCCCTCCCGCCCCACAGCACAGTGGGGGAATTACCCCCGCACGGAAGGTGTTAAAAGAGAGCCATGTTTCTCTCTGGATTTCCCTTCTCTTTTTGAAACCCAGGAGCAGCAACATTGTCGTGGTGTCACCAGGGCTGTAAGTGGAAGTGTTTTTCAATATTATAGTTGCTGCTTATTTATCTTATGCAACTAACAATCATTGACAAAGCCAATAGTCCTGACTTGTTGTAGGTATAAAGGTACTTTTATCATATATATGGATGCAATGACAGAAACAGTAAAGTACACGTCAGGCGGCACACTATGCTAAGTACAGGTTTTTAGCTTATGTGTTTTAAGCCACGCCCTTAATTTCATAGGCCACGCCCTTTTAAGAGACCCCCTAGTATTTTCATCCCACATAAAGCCCTGCCTGTGGCGATGTTTGTTTGCTATCTGTGCTCTGTGAAACTACTGTACGCTCTCAGGGGGAGGTCCCCTGTGTGTGTTGCTATCTGTGCTCTGTGACACTACTGTACGCTCTCAGGGGGAGGTCCCCACCTGTAATTCCTCCATGAAGTTCATACTAGTTTGAAAATCTGGTCTGGTGTAGAATTGGCCAAGCCAGAGAATTCATGGGGTGAGCCAAACCAGAGGTGCAGCTTGTTTTTCAGGCCAAAACATGAGCCGAGCCCACAAAGATGGTTGTATCAACCTAACCTTGCAATTCAGGGTGCATGCTATATATATTATTCCCACTTATAATGGCATAGCCGAACTGCTAGTCCAGTATGCAGGCGCAGTTAGGTAAAAGGGAAGCCTGTCTGCTAGTGTTGCTATCTGTATTCAAAGCTTAGGCTACGGCTTCGTTCTGCCGCGTGTTCCCAGGGCTGCACGGCCGGCGTGAATGCTGCTAGCACTGCAGGCAGCTGTTGTGCGCTCTCAGCCTGTGCACGTCCTGCCTGGTTTTACAGAGTGAATCAATACTTATTTCTTTGAGAGTGGGAGGAACTCCTGCCTGGATGCCTCGGCGAGGCTGCACTACACTCTAAGGGCCTAGGGACAATACATGCCCCACGTGTTTGTAGACACTCTAACATATCCCAAAATTTCTATCGTGATCTGGTGGAAGTCAGACGTTTTCATTCCTTGTCCTTCACTGTGCCTTAGATTTGTGATAAATAGTACATTGTGACATAGGTGCCCAAACTGTCGGCGCGTGGTGTTTTCCAACTAAAGAAACACACAAGCAAGCTCTGCTCCAAACGAATGTTGTTTACTACCTCAGCCACAGTACCAGTGCACCTCAACAGAGCACTCTTTCACCTCTTGAAATTACTTGAAACGACAAAAGAGCATCAGAGATGAGCGATCACTCGGCTTTCAGGTCTCATTAGGGAGAGGTAATTTGCTTTAGTGGCGAATAATGGGGGGGATTGCATTTTACTGATTGGAAAATGGCAGTGCGTGTTGGTAAGTAGAGTAAAGGAGAGAAGGTATTTAAGTATGGATGTTGCAACAGTCGGCACTGGTTTGCACACTCGTGACTCTTGGGCCCACTAAAATGTTTGGACTCCAGTCAACACCAAAGAGTAGCAAGGAGAGGTGAAGTCTCATTCCCCTTCCTTTGGAAACGTTAATTGTGCAGAAGAAGAGTAGCTGAATGACCTCCTTTCTCCATAGGGGTATTCAAAGTGCAGTCCCTCCTCTGAAATACATAGGGGATGAGAATAGGGGACTTAGGAATGATGTGTGAGTATTGGAGGAAGCAGAAAGCTTGGGTTGTCTAGCGCACAAGAGTCCAAGGTGAAGAGGGGGACTTGGTGGAAAGTCAGGCATCTGGCTCTTGAGCTTTAATGGATTGCCCACCTCTAGTTGATTGGTGGGCGTCTTATTGATTGCGAGCTCTCCCTCCTTTGACCCAGTAAGAGCAGCATTGCATGAAGAACGCACATTGATAGAATGCCGCGCAGCAGGCTTAAGAAAAACGTCAATATCAAAAATGTCACCATCGCTAAAATCCCAAAATAAGTCATCGAGAATACCCTGTGAGGGAGTGGAATTAAACTGAGAGCTGGTGAGCTTGCCATGGCTGTTTCTGAAGATCACCCATAAGGGACTTATGCTCAACATGTCAGGTACCAAGGCAAAACAGGACACACATAAAACGCTCTTGCAGAAGGTTCTAGAATTGGTGACCTGCCTAAGTTCTCAATGAGGTAGCGGCGGGTGCATAAAAGAGGGTCCAGGCCACCTTCAGAATGTAATAACACTAGAACACAGTTTACCAGGCTTAAATGGAAAATACTCCCTTGGGTGCCGTGGAGGCTTAATGTCTTACTTTGAGGCGGGACACTTCCAGTGAACGGTTTACAGAGCAGGAACATATCACAGTTTCCAATAACCATAGTTAAGCATTTTACATAAAAGAGAGAATTTTATTTTCATTCCAATAGTGATCTGTAGACAGTAGTCATTGTTAGTGTGTGGTCACTTGTTTTCATACCAGACAGACATTTCGACTGCTTGAATGCTTGTTTCAGGGGGTGATCTTGTGTCCTAACTAGAAAAAGTGTGTTGAATAATCAGCCTTTACTGAGTGCTCCACATTGCTGCAATATTATTAAGTCATATTACCTTCACCAGAGTAATTAAATGACGAGGACACTTAAGACAAACTCTTGTCCTCTTAAATAGGATTGATGATGGCATAAAAGTAGGCATGGGTGAAGAATTCTGCTCCGCCTGCAGTTTGCGGAGCTTTGCCTACTCCACTTTCCATGCGGAGCATAGAGTTCCAAAAAATTCCATTAAGTGACGTGCAGTGGAATCTTTTTTCTCTCAAGCGGCTCTCTAACGTTAAGTTGGCTAACCCTCATGAGAAAAAAATGCGCGCTAGACCTCTGGGCGAGATTTCTCAACACAAGTGGTGGCGGCAGGCCACGATCACTCGCGTTGAGAAATCTGCCGCTCACATGGAGGAACCTGCCGCTCCAGTAGATTATCGACTCAAGCGCCAGAAAGCAGCAGCGCCCTCTGGTGCAACACTCAGTGCTGTTCCTGCTGATTTTACAGTGCAGGACAATCTCCGGTGGTAAAAATCAGTGCCAGCAGTGCGACTTACCAGACTCTGCCGCTGGCAGAACTCGGCAGAGTGTGGTGGAGTTTTTCCGGCACTTCACGGAATTTCACAGAGAAAACTCAACAAACTCCGCCCAGGCATACACAAAAGTAGAAATGGCTACATTTCATTGAAAACTATTTTAATTAGATTTATCCTATTCTGTTGAATTTTCATGTACCTTTTGTAAATAAAAAGGTAGTGCTTTCGAATGCTCAAGAGAATTTTTTTTTAGAAGAAAGATTTAAAGCTCTGTAGACTGGCTTGGGTGCTGTCATCATAATGATGAAACACAAATTTCACAAAGAGCCTATGCATTAGTTAACACATTTCACGGAGCCCTGTGATATATGAGTTTATGTTCCACTGCATGTTGTACATTAAAAACACCCAAACACGCAGTGTACACCACGGCATACATGGCAGGAGAACGTGTAATATGGTCAATATTGCTATTGAAGGGCTCCGTTGACACCCTAAACCATGAAGTCAAAGGCCAAGTGACATGTGAACGTCACCAGAACCCTGACATTTACATTTAGGACCATATTACACATCCCCTCCATTATGTAGTTTTAGATTACATATTTATTTTGTTTAGGTTGTTAGTTTAAAAAAATTGATTTTTTTTTCCCAACAAGGAAAATGTTATTGAAAATAGCAAGTGACAAACTGGACTATATTTATTAGTTGTCTTCAGTAAAAATTCAAACCAGATGAAACTGCTTGACACTTAAAATTGTCTTGTTTACGCCACATTGTGTAATTAAAACATGTAGTTGGCAAAAAATTAGCACAAGCCCACAGGAATAACCAGAAGTACCAGTGTGTGAGCAGCTGCTGTTTGCTATGCGTGCATTTTTTGTTCTGTTTTTTTTAGCATCCAAAATCGATGTGAAAATACATTTCATAGTAAAATACAATTTGCGTAATTATGCATAATTTCTCGTAATTTTGCTAAAATTTCACACGTTTTGCCAAAAGCAAATTACGCATACTTCACACACCCCTGGTAAGTATTTAGTTGAGAATGTAGATTTTTTTTAAATAAAACACCCTAAGTGCTATTAAGCACATTCTTCTTGAGAAGAGAGAGGTTTTTGAATCTGTTATCTTCAATGTGTAGCTCGCAATGGGCCCTGAGTGTAATTAGTATGTTTAGGTTTGTTTACCTTTCCTGAATAGTTTGTTTATAGAACAATTGACAAATGCGCAGGCTCGGTGAAATTATCCAATTTTACTGCATAATTATGGATTTACTGCATTGACCACAAAATTTGCATATTTCAATAAAAATGTTCAAAAGAATACTGCTAGAAAATGCATTGCATAATGTTTCATCATTCTTTTCAGCAACATAATTTATATAGGCTCCCACTTAAATCGGTCTAAACTGTTGCATTATCCCAGAGGCCCTGACAATGACTGCACGGTGGTTTAGGGGATGTCAATTTGATGAAGAAACCGATACTCCACAGGAACCTATTAAGTATTTTCCAAATTTCACTTTAGCCTGTAAAGCATGGATTTTAATGTTACTGCATCTTGAGCAATTACAGCACCCTAAAGATGCAATCAGTTAGGATACATAACTGATAACCTTGAATATGGTCCAAAATTGCTATCCAGGTGTTTTGGTGACATTATAAACCACAAGGCTGGAGGCCAAGTGGTTTGTGGATTTCACCAGAATTCCGAACCTGCAGATGGGGTTTCTGCTTTGTAACGCGTCTGCGAGCAAAGCTTTAGCAAATACAAATCTAGTCACAACATGTATATGGGTACTATTAATTTAATGTGTAGATTCTAAACTTTGCAGGGTATTTACTCTTATTCCTGAGAGTTTTGAAAATCAAGTGAAACGTCGTAAAACTCAGCAAGTAGGAATCTGCCTAGGCAAAATGTTAGCAGAACTGGCCACAGCACCTATTAATAGGAATGCAGAGTGCTGTTTCCCAGGAGTGCTACCAATCCTTGAGTTTGGGATGCCTAAGTAGTGGGGCCATCAAAGATTTCAAGCAAAAATGCACATTCTGGAACTCCAAAACATTGTGTAGGAGAATGGAGCAGTGGTGTATGGTAAGAATCAAAAGTGCCAGCAGAGGAGAAAACTGCATGGAGCCATCGCCCTTGGCAAAATTACAGCTCTGAAGAGAAGTACAATAACGTGCTAAAGGTTATGAGGGAATCAGCTAATTAAGGAATCCAACATCTTTTGTCAGTGGTCCCAACAATGACTAATGCTCAGTAGCCACCAATAACCCACTGAGGCCATACAAAGGTCTAAGCTTGCCCACTTACAAATAGTTAGCAAGACTGTTATGTTCACAAGGAAAAGGCCAATTTGTGATACAACCAAGAAGGCTGAAGATGCCCAGCAAATTGTTGTCAATAGCAGTAGCAAATGTGTTGTGTTTCTTAGCAAAGTCTGTTGCATCATGTGTGAGAGGACAGTTTTGGTTATCTCTTCACAAATGTTAAGCTGTACTGAGTGAAGTAACTCTATCTCTGCAATGTAATAATAATCAAACTCCACCTGACACAAAGGGTACACGAGCCATGGGATGAAGATTTTACTAGAGGACGGTCAGACCAGGCGAATCTAATTAAACTTTTTACTAGACGGTTGGAACAAAAGTGTAGGGCAGAGAGGCAGCTTTTATTGGTGGCGCTTTGAAGAACCTTGGATGCTCCTCACAGAAGACTCGTAAAGACACTAGACAGCAAGGGAGGTGGGTTTTAGCAATAAACTGTGTTAGGAAATGAGTGATGGATAGCAAAGAGTGCTAGTAAAAGAAGCACACTAAGGCAGTGTGGCACAGTGATGAGTCTTCATTCTGGGACCCTTAGACTGCTCTTTTAGGTAAAAGGTAGACAAGACAAGACGTGCCAATTTTCAGTTAATTTAATGCACTGCTTCTGGAAATGTTCCCTTGGTCCTGGCAGTGAGTGGTTGCTCCACAATTGCATAAGCATATACTGTCCCCCATTTCTCTCGCCACTGCAAGTATGTCACTCAGGCAAGGCGGAGCAGTGGTAGATTTGGAACTCAGATGCTGTGTGTCATAGTTATCACATACATAATAACCTCGGTTCTCACTCACATCTACCCGTTAAAAAGACGTGTGTGTATGTATGTCAATTGTAGGCCCGTTAAACTGCTGAACAACTTAAGACAGAAGGTGCTAGTATCTTTTGGAGTCCTCATACAACCTGAGAGAGTTCAATAGCACAGACTCAGCAAAGTGTTTTAATAAAAATAATAAGGGCACCTATGGGCAATGTTAAGTTTTATGTACAGTCCCATTCAGAGGTACAAAGGGGCCAAGTGTAATGCTTCTGTGTTTTTCGAGGCACGTGCCTGAGCTGTCCCCCAAGGTACGGCTTTGGGATAGTACTCATTTTAGGCCTTACGTGATATCCTAACACAACTCACAAAAAATGGGAGTGCCTGATGCCATTAAAGGCTTCTCAATTCCTGCCCTTGCCAAGAACTAATTTCAAAATTACCAAAAGAGTTTAGTCTGCTGATTGGACAGCCAAGCTTCTATATGCGATGCAAGTCCACCCATCATGCATCTCATCTCTGCACTGGCCTGTGGGACCTGTTCAGCACTTTTAATATTTGTATAAAATAAATTAAATGGGATCCGCGGATTGGAAAAAATTTTGTCAGCAGTGCCTAACCCTGGGACATTGGGCACCCACTGAACCCAACAGTTTGTGCCGGCATATGGGGATCTGGGATTCAGCACGATGGTCTAGCTGCACCTTAAGATGGTGATATCTCTGCAGCTGTAAGGAGTAGAAGGAAGATTTAAATGGTTCTAGAATCAAAATAATCCTCCTCATTGAATAGTATACTAGTCTAAGACCTTGCGAGGTAAACCATTGCGCCTCTTCAGCTACAAATGGGGCAAAAGAGTCTTCAATTACATATGGGCTGGTCAAGGGACAATGCACACTCGCCACTAAGCATACAGAGTCCTTCAGTGATCAAAACATGCCCTAAAATCTCACATAAGCAGCTATCTTGGCTAGCTGTCTAAAGGCTTTTATAGCTCCAGGGCAGACTTGGTTCCATACATAGTTACTCAAGCTTATCCAGGTGGATCTGCCCAGTGGACTCACTGACGTTGAGTGAACCTGGAGAAACCAAAGGATCATAAAGAAAGTTAATGAAAGGACAGGATGCAGTGGTGGCTCCTCCGCTATGGCGGAGGAGCGTTGCCTCACTGCTTTTAAGCACTGCATACATAGCACAAACATAAAATGATAATAACTTTGCGTTATTATCATTTTATGATTCATGCTGCTTTGCGGACGGGGGTGGGTGGGCAGGGCTGATTTGCTCTCAGAGCCGGGACGGGAAGGAGTGGTTTGCCCACTCCTAAGTGCGGAGTGATTGTTTGGTCGACCCTCTTGAGCCACCCAAACCAGTCATGAGCACTTTCCCTATTCTCCATGTAGGCTGCATTACAGCCTGCATGGAGAACATGCCCATTCCCTGGTTGACCCTCGGACCAGGACGCTCAAACCAATCGCAATGCTGCAGGGGAGCCTGGGTGCTTACCAATCACCTCTAGGAGAGCATGAGCAGGGCTGCAGGACCCGGCGGCAAGGTAAGTTATTTTTTTGATTCATATTATATATTTGCCCCCGTGTGACCCCCCACGTAACTCCCACCCCCTCCCCCCTGCGCACGCCCTGTCACCAGTGAAAGTGGCGGCCATGCTGGCCGCCACTGGCAGGATGGTACCGGTGTCAGCAGAGTGAGAGAACTTTTGTCCATCTCAAAATACTCTTTCTCTTGCCAGATTTTCAACACTGTGAGCTGAGCCTGTCTCTTGTCAAGTTTTCATGGATCAACAGAATGCTGCAGATACTTGAAAAGTGTATTTTGGAGAGTGCTTTTTTTGCAAAGCATCATAGAACATGTGATTGTCACATGCTTTAAATATTATCAAATGTCATCAAATTCAAATGTGTGAACACTAGAGCATCACACCTACTCAGACCGGGCAGTGATGAAGAACTGGCTGTGCTGCTTTCAAACTTGTGAATTATTCTAATGCCTTGCAGGTGCAGGAGAGCTTCGAATAATGTACCCAACCTACCTGGCCCAAATGCTGTCCAATGCAATTGCCCAAAACACTACACAAGTGAATTAGGTGGCAGGAAAGACCTGTCTCAGAAGCAGGGAGTGGTCCACCAGTTGGCACAGCATCAAAAGGCTTGTTAGAACTAAAATGCCTCTACCCTACTAGTCAGGAAAATCTATTTGCCCTTGTTTCTACTCCTGGATAGAAATACGAAATTACTCTGCAGGAAATACTACGGCTTTCAGTATTTTAAACATAAAAAAAGTTTCAGCTCTGCTTACACTGCCCCTCACTTTTTATAATCGAGGCATGTCTTTGCTTCTTCCTTAACTGACAGACACCTGTCATCCCTCACCTCGGACCTTTTTTTCTGCTACACCTGCTGTATCCTAACAAAGCAGTTGGGCTCAGAGGACTTGATGCCGGGTCTTTTCTCTGGAAGTTTAGTGACGCATCACTCTTTCATGCTGAGAATTCCAAGTTACTGATACAAATCAGACCATCTCCGATTGGCCAGTGGGTCAGCAAGCCAGCACGCAATGATACAGCTGGCCTTTTAGTCAGTAGACGTCAACGTCTTTTGCATCGATCGTATGCGGGCCAATGTCCAAAAATCCACATGCAGCAACCGGATCCATTTGAAGCGGTTCATATGGAATTTCTAGCACTGTTTCTCGGGTATTTATTTTCTTATAGACTCTTCAACCTGCTACATTTCAGTTGCCTTTCCATTTTGAAGCAGGGTCACTTTCAAGCCCGCAAGACACGCAGGCTCGCCGAGCTTAGTGGCAGATTCAATGAAGACCTCGCTGTGCGTAATGAGAAGATCCTATGCTGCGATAGGAAAGCGCCGATATGGAGCTCACGAGGGGGGCGGCGCGACGCAGAAACACGTCTGTTTCCTGCCGAGAGCGGGAAAGGAGCCATACATCACGGCACGTGCGCGCACGCGGAGTGCACCCTTGCACCGGAGCTGCGTATCTGTGCGCGGCCAGAGGCTGCCTGCGCACCCCGATAAGCCGCAGCCTTGAAGCACGAGGCGGGTAACAGCGGGCCGTGATATGAATAATGGATTTAGTTTTCCTCTTCTCTTATCGCTTTTAGCAGAACTCCAGGGCAGGCCTCGGCAGAGCGCGCAACTTCACTGGCTGCTAATCTGGCCTGGCCCTGCGTGTCTGTAACATGGGGGTGCTCTGTATGGCACGTCATAGGTTCTCACAGACAACTTTGCGCTCTGTATTAAACATGTGAGCTTCCGTTCTCAAGCTCAGTTTATAGCACTCCCTTTTCTAAAGTAACTGTTGGACCAGAGGCGCAACTAGAGCCAAATTTCGAAGGGGAGGGGGCTACTAAAAATCTCGGGTTGGGGGGGGAGGGTGCAATTTTTCCAGCATTAGGCAGAGTGGAGATGCAGGGTCTCTAAGAAGAGGTGAAAAAACAACCAAAACCCTGTTACAAGTAAGTGGTCTTTTAAAGACCAGTGAAGTACTCCGGTGCGGCTGCAATAAGGGGGACGCCAGACCAGCTAGCCTACAGCAAAGACTGTGTGTGTGTGTGCCCAGAAAGCTGTCTCAGCCCGGGCTGACAAACACGACGGGGGGCTTCAGCCTTTTAAGCCCTATGGGTGTTGCTGGGCTCCTGCAGAGGACCCTTACAGTGAGGACGTCAGTTTACCCAAATGCCAGTGGTTCGGAAGTGACTTCATGTGCCCCTTGACCTTCACTTTCAAATGCATATGCTTATGCACACACACGCATACCTGCCAACTTACAAAATCACTTCATGGTGTGAGGAGGGGTGGGGCCTTGGAGGGGCGGGGCTTGGTACTGAGAGTTACGAGGCACTCTGCCCCTCACCAAGCTCCCATCCATTCCCCCCCAAAAAATTTAAAAATCAAAGGGTCATTGAGGCTGTCGCTCAGTGGTGTAACGAAACTTGAAGGGGCCCCCCTGCAAAGTACATACAGGGGGCCCCACACTCCTGATCAAGTCGTAAGCTCTCAGGCCACGGGCCTGCCAGTGCTGGAGGGGCCCCCACGGAGCTCGGGGTCCTCCCACACCACGGGGGCTGCAGGGGCCTTTGTTATGCCACTGCTTTTCACCATTGTCATATTATGCCAGGAACTCCTCAGGCATTTTAATAGAGATAAGTTGAATTGCACGCTCTCAGAGTCAGAGATGGAATCAGGCGGTCTGTTCTGCAAGAAAAGAGTTTGTACCTGCACTGAGAGAACTATTTTTAGGCTTTACCTAGAAAGGACATGCACTGTCTCTGCGCGACATATCGTTTCACACAGTAGGCTTACAATGCCCCCCCCCAATAGCTTACCATTTGTTAGCCTGAGCGTTGTTCTCATTTCCTTTGTACATGTGTGTCACACACATCATGCAGGCATTGTGTCTTCTTCTTGAGTTTGGCCCTCCCCTGGAGCACAGTCCAAGTATTTGTGTCCATCCACTGATTACGTTTATAGGGCTACTTTTTTATTTGTGCTCAGGCACTCCGTATGAGTGTTTGTGTTTTCAGTCCATCTCCAATATCACCATCCATGTAGCTTTTATTCCTGCCATCAGTTCCCCTTCCCGCAATGCCCACCTGTAGCTACTCAAACCAGAAAAGACATCAGATGGCCCGGGTCATAGACATCCTCACAGGGAGTGGGGAGAGAGGGGTGTGGAGACCTGGAGACTATTCAAAAGGGGCACCGTGCCATTTTTTCAATGCAGAGAGGGCACTGTGTCTTGTGATTAGGTGTCACCTGTGGAACCAGTGCACCGAAGTTCTCATCTTAGCTATCAAGCCATGAAACCGTGTGACAGGGCAGCCCCCAAGAGAGTTAAACATTTGCAGCCCCTACTCCTCTGCGCAGGGCTACTACGGCAACTACGTGACCTACAGTGCCGAGGCACCTGCCTTCTACCCTCTGGAAAGTGTGAGGGGTGTGTGCCCAGCTCCGGGCAAGGCCACAGGGTGTGAGGATGCCGGGCACGCTCGAGAGAGAGCCACAGTGCCCCAAATCGGAGCATAGCTGCCAAGGTTTCAGATTGCCATGTGTGACATTTGAACACCAGCCTCATGGTCCATGCTGATAGAACCCCTGTTATTGCGTTTTTTCAACTTTTCTCAGCTATCTACCCCCATGGTAATTGACGTACTTATTCAGCCCATCTCGAGGCGAACATCGACAGAACTATCCGCAGTGTGCCCTTTAATCTATACACGTGGTGCATGCTGGTTTTATACAGTCCTTTTTGAAGCGGATGTTGACAGATTTTCTTGTATAGCGCTTTTTCACCGACATTCAGGTACCACCTTTCGTGGTGTACGAAGCTATTATACAGCCCATTTTGAGGGGTCTTGGCGGTCAACTGAGAACTTTTTTGCCTCCACGGTGCTTTCATAACGATTTTGAGGACCTCATATTTCACTGGCATTTCCATCTTTCTGCCCCCGGTATTCACCTTTATCACGTGGACATATTTATGTTTCCAACCAGCTACCTATCTAGGTGGTACATATTCATTGTTTGGTCTGGCTGGTGTTTCCTCCTCATCTTAATCACATTGAATACTATTAAGAGTACACTACCTGACTTATCTCCTTTCAGTTTCAGTGCAATAGATGGTAACCTGATGAAGGCCCACATGCTGCAACGCGCGTAGTTCCTATCTACCTTATTGCCTCCATCCAAACGCGTTTATGGTTGATTTGGTTGTTTTTAATATGTTCGAGATCTATATATGAATGTCTACAACAAATATCAATTTGTTAGATCAAAGTTGCATATACATGTACAGTATGAGGTCAATACTGACATCTATGACCCATAATAATTCTATAATTATAAAAAATTACTAATAAATAAAATGAATATATTTTCTATCACGTATGTGTGTCAAGTTTAATCTATGTAGGATACTAATTATCTACATTTCTATTTTTAGTACTTAGTATGTTCTGCTGTTAAATATCTGACTGGCTTAGCTAAAGACTTTTATCTAAACTTGACATTTTTATAATTTCAGTGTAATTATAAGTGACATTTCAACATCTATGAGTGACACTTTCTTGCGAGCGCAAGAAAATCTAAGTAGATCTTAACACACCAGAAATGGCACAAAGCTGCAAAGTACCAGAAAAGAAAGGGCACTCAGTCATGGCACGATATAGCCTCTCGTTGTATAGTAGATGGTTATGTGCTGTGTGTATCCCTCCCTTCCGCAGAGGACAACGGGCCATTTCTAAGCCCCACCATCCTTTGAAGATGCACACCTGCAGGGCATAGAAACTGCACCACAATAAACATGGCGCAGCGCTGGCTAAGTAGAAAGACCATACAAAATCCCTGATGAGGTATCAAAGTGCTTTTCGAGGAGTAGCAAGTTACTCCAGACCCAAACAGGATTAGTAGTGAATTAGTATAGGGATATATGAAATTAGTTTGAGCGGTGGAGATGTGAATTTTTTAGTTGCATTGAAAAGGTTAGTGGCGGGAACGGCCTAGAAAGTATTTGGAGATTACAACAGCAGGTTTGGGATGAGTAGAGGGGGTGGGAAGAGTCAGGGGCAATGTGACAGTGGATGGACGAGGCACTTTTGTGAGAAACCTTCACATAACCAAATGGTGTTCATAGGGTTTATGCTGCACTTGAAGTAATGAGGAGCCAATTATTGGTGATGGACCTTTAATTGGATGTTCAGCACTGTGTGCATCTGCTTTCTGCTTCTATATCTCATATGCTAAACAAGACGGTAAAATGTCACTTGCGTTATACAGCTGGAATGAACACCTCCCATATTGTTGTAACTCATGCTTCACTTTACCCCCCATTAGCCTGCTTCACTCACCTGCAGCATCCTAAAGTAACTCCTGACATTAGTAGAGCTTCTCCTAGCACTGGAAGGACAGCTTATCACTTTGGAAGAAGATTGGGACAAAGGCAAGGAATGAGGAAGAGCAGAGCAAGGAGAAAGCACCAGGAGAGGGAGGGCGAAAAATCATAATAAAATACAGGCAGATGGGTGGAGAGAGAGGTCGGGGGAGATGGTAGCACCATGGAAGGTAAGTAGTATAGAATGGGAAACCGGCAAGTGAGCAGGGGCACCAGATAGAACGGTACAAGCTCCGTCTATACCTGCAATGTGCAGGTGCATGTGTGTGGCACCATCACTGCATACACCAACAATTTTGGCCACAACAACCTGTGCTTTCTCTGAGGCAATGGTCTACTGCTGCAAGAGAGTGAAGCAGCTATTTGCATAAAGAAGTCCAATGTGACTTGACTTGATGTGGCGGCACGTGAGCTGTGGCACCCTTAATTATTAAATCACATAATTGAATTGTAACAGCCACATGTCGGAAAGGAAAAACGGAAGGGAAAACAGTGACAAAATGCCAACCCACACATTTAATTACAGAGAAAAGATAATTGTATTACTGGTTGTCAGTAACCTTTCTTAGTAGTGCAACAGAGATCAACTAACCTACAAAAACTAGCAATATGATTAGAATATTAAAAAGAAATAAAGGTTTTATCATCTTAGGCGTAGTAAAAGCGCAGAACATTTCAGTGACTGTTTAGGTGTCTCCATTTACTGACCCTTGTTTTCCTGTCACCCTGGACTTAAGTGAACTCTGTGCGAGGGAAAGTTTACCTCCTGGATGTATGCTTGCATCCTAGGCTATGAGTAAAGGAAGTTAGACAATTTCCAAGGCAGGAACTTGCTTCCACAATAGAGAACACCCAGACCAACCTGCGGAAGAGGCGATACTAATCTGCATAAAAGCCATATTAATGACCTGGTGAGAAACAAGAGCGGGCCTCAGGGTTTTCAGGCCTACATAATGCAAATTAGATTTTTAGCGGCAGAGTGATCAGCTAGCTGTTGCAGGGTCGGTGTCTGGACTGGAGTCTCATTTTCCGTTTTACATGAATCATGTAAATAAAAAGAAATGATACTTCATTCCAGACACCGAGGAACTGCAGGCAGCTGATTGTGCTAAAAAGTTAATATGTGAATTGGATTAACACTCCGCTCGCTGCACTGTCTCACAGTGACACAGTCATTGTTACTTACTTGTGAGGCTTACAGGACAGCTGCCTGCCGTTCGCAGATTCTTCTGGTCGTGCTACAACAGTCACTTCTCCTCAGGCTACTCTCCTCCAGTACTGACCTGCGGGGCTGGAGAGGCCGTGCACATCGCTGCCTGCAGGCAGGGGGCATCAAATTCCAAACTTTCTTTCACAGGCCTGCGGCGGCAGAGACAAACTGCACGCTATCTACTTCTGAAAAGCCTCAGAGGCCCCAGCCGGGCCGTTCGTGCGCATGCGCACCAACTATTTAAAAAATGAAGAGGCCGTGGCGTGCGCACACCACTTAATTCATGAGTGGGGGCCCATTAGAGCGGGCCCCCCCCTGCACCGAGGGGGCTGCGAGGCCCCCCGCACTGCGGGGGCTGCTGGGGCCTGTGTTACGCCCCTGCTGTCGCTGATTGCCTGGGATGTCTTCACTCCTTTTAATGGACATTGGCTGCTTACAGCCTCCGAAAACAATCTGGAAATTCTCTCTTTACAGTCGTTTTCAGCTCGTTTTCTCTGCCACTGTGTGATTTCAGCTCCTCACCATGTGACCGTGTAAAGGGAACCGAAATCGTGCAACACACTTTGGCACAGTGTGAGTTGGCAGGTATCCACATGCATTCGCATACACACACTATCTACACATACCCACATACTCTCTCTTACATAAACACACTCAAAACTGCAAGCACACACATGACATACATACATTTAAAAGCAATTCATTTTACTTGCCTCAGCTACCAGGAAAAGTCGTATTCCAGCTATTAGTACTCCGCTTTTTATTAAACTAATGGGCCTTTATCAGGATCACTCTTAGTCTTCAAACGACTGATCACAGGCCTTAGGGGTCCATATTTCAAGAGTGCTAGGGTAACTAGGCATCCTGGATTTGCCCGGACAGTCCCAGGTATTTGAAGAACTGTCCCGGCATCTCAACACATTCTCATAAAAAAAATCCCAGCTTTTAAGAAAGGGACGGCTAAGCCTAAAAATTAATCACAGTGTTGTGCAGGTTCACATTTAAACTGATCTTCTTAGAGATCGGGGACAGAAGTTCATTTGTTTATACTCTCCTGCTGTACTGCCTCACCTCATTCAAGCAGCGCAGCAGGAGTTAATGAGATGTGAATCAGGGCTGCAGAGCCTGTACGTCAAGTCCGGGGCCAGCAGCAGCTGGACCCTGTAGTTCTTCATAGAAAGGGGGAGAGAATGTGTATATATATATATATATATATATATATTTGGGAAACTTGACGGAACAGATGTCTAGGTTTGTGGAATTTTTTTTCTTTGATTTCGTTAAAGTGCTAAAATCATATGTAAGGGACACAAAAGACTTCCTGTTAAAAAAGACAACTTGATGTGGAACGAGGACATGGTAATGATGACACTGGACATTTCTAGCCTCTATACGAGCATTGACCATCTCCAAGGGGTAGAAGCTGTGAGATGGTTCCTAGAGACTCGGCCTATGAACCTAGCTGAACATAATGATATGATACTGGAATTTGTTAAATTTTGCCTAGGAAATAATATATTTCTGTTCCAGGACCAATTATTTAAACAGATATGTGGCACTGCCATGGGCACCTGCTTCGCCCCCAGCTACGCAAATCTTTTCGTGGGCTGGTGGGAGGAGCAGGTGGCCTGGGCAGAGGGCAATGCGGAATGGACACAGAGAGTCATATCTTGGAACAGATATATAGATGATTTATTTATCGTCTATAAAGGCACAGAAGAGTCTGCCAGGGCATATATTGAGGTACTTTATAACAATAACCTCAATCTCAAGTTCACAGGCGAAGTTAGCACAGAAACAGTGAATATTTTAGATCTGAAGGTGTTCGCTGCTGAGGGAAGACTGTGCACGGCGTTGCACAGGAAACCCACCGCAGGGAATTCTGTGCTACACGCAGCTAGTTGCCATCCGGGAAAAACAATATTAAGTATCCCGTATGGTGAATTTTTGAGGATAAGGAGAAATTGTACACACCATGGTAACTATGAAACAGCTGCAGCAGAGAGCAGCAAGAGGTTTGAAGCAAGGGGCTATAGCAAGACAGCGCTCATAGAGGCTAAACTCAAAGCTGATAGCAAGCCCAGAGGAGATCTGATATCTGGGGGGGCTGCCAGTGTAGTAAGAGCAAAAAAGAAGGATGCGGAAGCCAACAGCCTGAGAATGATTATGGATTATTCATGTGACGCCCTAGAAATCAGGCAGATGTTTGCAAAGAATTGGCACATCTTAAGATCTGACCCAATTATTGGAAAGGATCTTCTGAAGGCGCCCCTTGTTACTTTCAGGAGAGCAAGATCTCTACGAAGTAGCCTAGCTCAGAACCATTGTGAAAAGTTGATAAAATGTCGCCATTTGGGAAATTGGCAGGATTTTACCCATGTCTGAAGTGCAAAGCCTGCAAAAATAGCAAAAAGGTGTTGGAATAAAATGTACCAGGTACGAAAGAACCAAAGAAAATCAAGAGTCTAATGAATTGTAACAGAAGCCACACGGTGTACTGTCTGGTATGTCCATGTGGCTTGCGCTACATTGGAAGTACTATACATCCCACTAAGATCAGGATCTTGGAATATCTCAGGGCCATAGAGAACAGGGATCCCACCTATCCGGTGGCGAGGCATTTTGAGATGTTTCACCAGAGCAACAGAGATCAGTTAAGTTTCTTCTGCACGGATCAGGTGTCCGTGGATGTAAGAGGAGGGAACAGGCTATTACTATTACAGCTACATAGATTAGAATCATGGCACATAATTGACAACCAGACAAAGAGACCAGGGGGCCTTAACCCCTTGGCTGCGGGGCCGATTCCCCCGCTGTGCTGGGGGAGGTGTGGGTGCGCACAGCGCCCCGGTGCTCATGACGAGCTGAGCTCGTCATGAGCCACGTTTCTCGTGTGCTCATGACGAGCTGAGCTCGTCATGACCACACCCATTCTTTAGAACGCCCAGCACAGGAGGGGAATTAGCCCCGCACCTGAGCATTCTAACGGTCATGACGAGCTGAGCTCGTCATCAGCACACGAGAACCGTGGCTCATGACGAGCTGAGCTCGTCATGAGCATAGGAGGGGTTAATAGTGGAGAAGAGTTGGCCATGCATCTGTAATTTTGCTCAGAGTTATGCGTGAATCTTGTGAACAGTGAACATATCCAAAGTTTGGGTGTGCCCATCCAGGGCGTAATTATTCTTTTCACTCTTTATATCTTTTCTTTTTTGCATTATATTAATGTTGTTTTTTATTTGCCCATCCAGGGCTAAAATTCAGCAATATTACAATGTAAATAGACAACAGAATGGAAAAATTGCCCACTTAAAAATGGTGGACTACCTGACTAAAGGTAAACAGTATGTCCTTTGTTTATGTTAATGAATGTTGGATATTTAAATCTGCAGTATGGCGGCGCCGGCCACTATTGACGAAGGAGGCAGCCGAAACGCGTTTAGTGGTGTACTGTTGAGCCCAATAAACGTTTGGGGCACGTTCCTATGAGTTCTGGTGCATTATTTTGTACTGTGAAGCTGAGGTCTCGAAGACCAGCGTGGTGTCCGTCATCCCGCATACAGAGCACCCGGTCGAGAGTGAAAGGAGTCTGACGGAAAGCGAGCATGATATAAATATATATATATATATATATAATTTAAGTCTGGGCGGGTGAATAAAACTACATGTGCTTCTAGTAGATTCTTAAAACTGGCCCATGAGATGCTCTAGCCATTTGTAAAGGCTGTGGTCAAATGAGGCAATCTTCTGTCTATGCTGATGAGAAATATACTCCTTTAGGACAGATTAAACATGGCTATGCTAATGCACCCCTCATCTTCGCTACGGTAATGCACTCCATCATCTTCTCTAGGTTGAACTACCAGAATGCTATCTATAAGAAACTTTGTTGTCCCACAGTTATATATATGTTGGGCTGTTAGGATCATCTCTACATTGAGGGTAACTCCTCATGTGACTGCTGCCCATAAACTCAGTCAATGCTTCCCAGTAAACCAGTGAATGAAGTTCATATATATATATCTCTTGAAGGTATCTTACTTAGAAATTGGTTGCCTCAGCCCTTCCAGGTAATAGAAGCATAACTCCAATTTTTAAAGCACTAAATACACTTGTGTTTAGGAAAACATAAAAGAGACTTTTAGTGGTGATTTAGTTCAAGGAGCTGAGCCCCAATCTCCCTTTGGGTTGCATAATGTGCCAGGTAAAAATTCCAAATAAACCATCTTAGCATAACATCTTTGCAACATCTCTCAGGTGAGTAAGAGGCTGAGCACAAAATAGTCTTGCATGCTGGACAGTGGGTGCCAGACCGAATTAAGAAATTAATATGAATCGGACAATGTAAATGTTAAAGGAATGTTGTGTCAACTTGTTTGAATCATGCATGCTACATAGAAATCCTCATCCCTGGCAGTGGTTTACCAGACCGTGCATTAATTGAGTCACAGCTCCTTACTCCCTTAATCCATTCTGACCCACCATAAGGGACCTTTAAAAGTTCCATGAGTGCTTACTTAATTTGTTTAGGTCCTGACGATGACCCACAGATTTGTGCACCACTAGGGTTGAAACTACGTCAACAACTGAGTAGATTGATGAGAATTACATAACATGCCATTATGTTAACATTTTTATATTGGCAGTGATTGCCCTGAATATCTGCCTCGCCATACGTACATATGTTTTAAATTGTATGGTTGCTTATTCACACGGAGTCACATTTTCACTGGCACCGAGCACTGCAGTGCTTCATGTTGTATGCAATTTAATGAAATGTTGTTCTGATGGTGTTACACTTAACATCCTTGGGGTGATTTCACCTGACTTTCTGCCTCTACCTCTTTCATTTTTAGACTGTGTTATGGATTTATTTTTTTCTGGCTTAGATGCTTTGGGCACTTTACCACTGCTGATCAGTGTCAAAGTGCAAGTGATCCCTGTGTAAATTGTAATTATGATTGGTTATCCATGATTGGCATATTTGATTTACTGGTATGTCCCTAGTAAAGTGCTCTGAGAGTACCCAAGGCCTGTAAATCAAATGCTGCTAGTGGGCTTGCAGCACTGGTTGTGTCACCCACATAAATAGCCCTGTAAATGTGCCTTAAACCTACCACTGTAGTGTCTTCATGCACAGTTTGTAAACTGCCATGTTGACCTGGCAAGTGCACCCACTTGCCAGGTGCTACCCTTTCCCTTTCTTGCATTTAAGTCACCTCTAAGGTAGGCCCAAAGTATCCTCAAAAATCTAAATCTAAAATATGGCTATCAGCAGAAACGTTACACCTTTTCTATAGTACTTTATTCATTCTCATAAGACATCAGTACACAATGCTGCAGGACCACTCGTTAACAACTGTATGCAATTTTGGCCTTTTCCGCTTCCACGTGGCAACAGCAGGGCAATACTGCTTGCATTATTGGAATCTGTGGAACGACTAAAGCACTGCCCTAAATCTAACCGAAACAAAAACCCTTTGAGTGCACTGTGTTGTAGGAGCAGCTGATCTATTCAAGATGAAAGGGAAGTGTGAGTATGGTGTTCAGCGTTGTGTTGCAGACTGCTTTGTGGTACCACCCCCCTCGCTTTACAGTCCCCATCCAAGCCCCACCCTCCTCTCATACACATTCCTATGCCCATTCTGTCACTACAATGCACCTGCTGTTCAGGGAGGGTGATTGTCTGATCTAGGTCCCAATGTTTCCAGGTAAGTATCCCATGCTACATAACATGCCTCTGCTCACTGACCACAGAGACCTAACGCCACATCAACCGTGGCCTAGGCCGACTTCAGTAATGCTATTGCCAGTCTCCTAGTGTTGGTGCCCATGTAGCCTTCCATGACATTTTACTGCGTCACTTAGCAGGCACCAATGCCAGGTCAATAAACTGTGGCACACGTTTGTTTTTTCCTGCAGGTTGTTGACCCCAGCAAACACAGCAAGGTGTCTCTAGGCATCAGGTTGCCTGTGAGCTCATTTATGAATTTCAGTATTGCATCCCAACATCTTACTGTAACTGTACAGTGTCATATCAGATGAGGGAAGCAGGCATCCTCTCTGTATTTGGGGTACACTGTATCAGCTCTAGGGAGTCACCCTATTCTATGGGGGGGTTAACTATAAGTGATGAAGATAATTAAACTGAATGTATCTCACTCTGCCCTTTCTGGAAAATCTTTTAACTGGGTTTCCCACTCCCAGAGCAGGTGCATCATTGGTGCAGGAGCAAGACAGCACTTGGTCCCAGATTAGTGGTCTCTTGTGGAACATGAAAGGGTTGCCAAGTTCCATCGTAGAACAGATCCCCCCACACTGTGATGTCTGCCTCTGTCCAGAGGCCTGTATCATGTATAGCAGCCAGCGATGCATTCTCCGGTATGGACTGAAGGGGCAAATCAGGTGCTTACACTGGTTTTCTGGGAGCACCCTGTTCATACTTTTTCCAGCAGCAGTGAGCTGCCCTGTACAGCAAGTTGGTGGTATTTTGCTCTTCATCCTCTCCCCATAGTCTCAGCAGCGGTAATCCAACTAGGTGATACCATATGATATTAACACAAGGGACCACTCATTTTAAAAAACCTCTCCAGGTGGAGTCATCGCCAGGAGGAGAAATTGCCCGTTAGTTGCATGGACCTCGGCGCACCCGCTCCGCGGGTGCCGCATCGCCGGTGTGA
Source organism: Lissotriton helveticus (assembly GCF_964261635.1). Lineage (NCBI taxonomy): Eukaryota > Metazoa > Chordata > Amphibia > Caudata > Salamandridae > Lissotriton > Lissotriton helveticus. Next base: position 1,041,328,801 of record NC_136065.1, on the reverse strand, counting down.
GAGAGCGGCTGCCTGTGTCATTCCGAGGGAGTCAGGAGCACTGGAACCGACTGGGCTGAGGTAGACAGCGGGGCTGCGAGCGTTGCAGGGACTCCATTTCCCAGGAGTCCCTGCTTGACCGACAGACTGCTTCCGGTCCGCTCTCCCTGTTGTCCTGCCCACCGCCCACATACTACCCTATATCTAAGGTCCCTTCTCCCGCAGCGCGGGACGCAGCTCGGGGCAAAGACCGGGCCGTTTGAGGCCGTTCGAGGACGGAAAGGACTGGACTGGGCCACCCCACTTGTGTAAATATTACCTCCCTATTATTTATCAAGGTTTGGTCGTCTTAAATTTACCATGTGCTCACGGGGTACTCGCAGTAAAACTGCAAAGGGAGGGAAAATGCACAATGGGACTCTAGATGATTTTATTACCAAGACAAACCTGGCTATTGATACTGAAATTACTAAAATGCAGAATAGAGTGTCACTAGAGTTAGATGCAGCACGAAGATTATCTCGGGACCTAGCCCTGTCAAAAAAATCTTCTCTTGGTAATATTGCTTCCGCCAAAACACCCGAGCGTCTGTCTGGTCCCCGGCCATTATTAACTGAGGCGGTTATTAATCACTCCTCTACAACCCCACCTTTGGAGCAATCTTTTATCTCATTGACAGCTCCTCCCGGGCCTGAACAGATTGCGCCATTAAATACCCCTATCTTGGATCTAGGTATCCCAAAAAAAACGGAGAGGAGCAAGCCAATTAGAAATGCAACCAACAGGGATGCTGCCCAAAAAAGGGAACGCCTTGCGAGATCAGCATACGCCCGGAAAAAGGCTAAAATCGCACGAGCAAAATTTTTCAACAATCGAAGACTCCCAGCTTCTAATAGGGTGGGGGTTGATGCTCACCAAGAAATTGGCTGTTTAAGGGGCGAGGAGAGTTGTACCAGTATAGATAGTGTGGAATTAGATTCACCAGCGAGTATAAGTCGTCCGCATCTAGCTGAGGGGGTTTTAGAGGGACCGTTAGATGAGCCTCAGGGGGGTGATGGAGATTTCCTAAAAATTGTATGGGAGACACTGAAAAATCTTTTATCCCCCCTTGAACTTAGGCTCTTACGTATTGAAAATAACCTGTTAGAGATGGACAAGACAATTGTCACCCTAGCTAGTCTTAGTCTAAAACAAATGGAACTGAAAAACTCACAGGGAGATGACAGTATTTTACAGGCCCCAGCAGCACTGCTCAGCCCCTCCCTATCTCCAAACCCATACCCAAACCCGGCCAAAGGCCTGTAACCCGACAATCACCACCCGACAAATTAATGCTCCAATTCTTCGCCCTGCTCAATGTATACCTCCTACTAAATCTGGGTCTCGTGTCGCCGTCCAAAAACCCATTAGGACCGCGACCCAACATATATATCCACAAGGCCCTAGTAATACGCAAAACTTCCGTGGGGGTTTTATAGATCTACCTCCAGATGCCAGGTCGTATGTTGCAGTGTTAGCCGGCGTGCCTGCATTGGAGTCACATTCTCATGAGAACTTTTGGTCACTAAAGAACAAGGTTATTCACTGGCTTAACACAAACAGACAGCTACCAAATCACCTAAGAAGTAACATTCTAATGGTACGTAGGGTACCGTGGGTAGGTCCAACCCTGAGAAAAAGGGTAGGGGCCAGGACACATCCCTGATGCACCCCACGTTTTATTGGGAAGCTGTCGGTGACCTGGCCCTGTTTTCCCCACCTCACTCGGGCGAAGTTGTTCTCATGTAATCTCATTAATATTTCCAAGAGTTCAACGGGTAAACCCATACGTCTCAGTGAGTCCCAGAGTTTAGCTCTTGGGACCAAATCAAAAGCCGATCTGAGATCTACAAATGCGGCATTAATAACCCCTCCACCCAAAAAAACCACCTTCCAGTAAAGCATAGTAAGTCTAAACACCTGATCTAAGGTGCTAGTGCCTGATCTGAACCCTGCTTGTATGGGGGATAGTATATTTTCCTGCTCTATCCATCCCTGGATTCTTACAAGAACCATCCTGGCAACTACTTTTTGAAGTGAATCAATCAGGCTTACGGGGCGATAATTTTTTGGCAGTGTGCGGTCGCCTTTTTTAAATATTGGTAGGATCTCAGCCCCTTTCCAAGATTCAGGGATCCTGGCCCCTGCTGCAATGGCATTGGCCAGCATTGTTATATACGGGACCCATACGTCGAGATTCGATTTGAAGAGATCAGCAGGGATTGCATCCAATCCCGGTGCTTTTCCTGACTGAACAGGTCTCTCGATAGGAAATTGTACCATCAATTCCGTGTCTGGACACTGCCCATTTATGCATTTACTGCCAAGTGGACAGGGAATACTAATAATAAATGTCCTTGGTGCCCAGATCATGTGGAAAGTACTGGCTATCTGTTTTTTGCCTGTCCCGCCTATCAAGCCCTGCGTTCAAAATGGCTCCAACCCCTATGTAGTAGGCTGAATAGCGGGGGTCATCTCGAGGCTTTGTGGAAGCTCCGTACTATTAGATCTGAGCTTGTAGTGGTTGGTGTGGCCAAGTTCCTAGGCGGGGCGTGGTTGATCCGTATCAGGAATCAGAATACCTTATAAATGACAATGTACGAAGGTTTTTATTGTATAGTCTTACATTTTTAAATGAGCTGTAAATCTTGTCTTTTAAAAAAATATATTTTTTTCATGTATTGTATGCTGTCTTTTGTGAATTTTATTTCGAAATAAAGACTTAATGACCTGACCTGTATTAACACAAGGAGCCTTCAAGTCAGCAGATTCACTAGCCCTCGCCTTGGCCACTGCAACTGCGCTGCTGCACAGATTAACTCATAGTCGGTAACAGATAGGCCCCCTTTATCTTGTAGGAGATAGAGGTCAGCCAACCACACCCTATGTCTCCCAGTAGTCCATATAACCTTTGTCAGGAAGGAGCACAACTCATTAAAAAAAGACTGCTTCAGTACAAGTGGTGAAGCCACAAAGGGATATAAATACTTAGGGAGTATTGACATTTTAGTTATGGCTACACAACCCAGTGTGGATAGTGGTAAGGTCTTCCAGAAAGGGAGGGAGCGCCAAATTCACCCAAAGGTCCGGAGTGCTGCCAAATTCCTTAAGTACTGCCAACACCAGGGCAAGGTTGCTTGCAGTAGTCATGCCCTCCCCTGGATATATTAAGGCATACTCTGTGTATAGGGGAATTATGAGCCAGGGGGAAGATTGGGCACCCCATCACGTTCCCCTCCCTATAGAAATGTTACACTTTCTTATGCAATCTTCACTGAGTGTGTTATTATATCCACTGTCTAACTATGGGGTGGTCTAATCATATTTATAGCATGTACCAGTAGCAACATTTTGATTCAAATCATATTTTACTTTGTTTAAATATGACAAAATGCTCACGAGTAATACAGATTGAGTTCATAATTAATATTTAGCACACATTATACCCAGAAGCTGCATTTGTTTACATGGACGCCCTAACATTGACAGCATTTATATATTTCCCAAAGGCTGCCCAAACATCTTCTGCCACAAGGAAATTGGAATGGTCAGTGTTTCAGATACGATTCGTCTGTCCCCTTTATTGTTATGGGGCAAAATATGGAAATCAGAAAACCTGCAACTCACCAAAGACATTATCACTGATTGCATGGCTCTAGAAAATTCAAAACAGATCCCTTGGTTGTCCTATGTTTGTAACATGTTTAATAAAATTGGATTAGGTTCCTATTATGACAACCCCGAAAAAATAGAGGGAAACCATAAGGTGGACATAAAGGCAATGTATTGGAAATCACTGAATCCACCATCCTCAGACAATGTTAATGTTTATGCTCGTAAGCTCCAACCTCAGTTTTACCTAACATTGACCCTTAATGTGCAATGGCGATTCCTATTAACAAGGTTTAGACTAGACATTTTGCATTTTTTGCTTGCCTTCCCGAAACAAGGGGGTTGGTGTGAGAGGCTGCCCCCATGTCCATGTAATAACAGGGATAGTCAAAGCACTATACATGTGGTCCTTTTTTGCTCCTTATATCAAGACCCAAGACTCCGGTTTATTAAACCAATCTTGAAGGGGAGGCAACCTTGCACCTATAAGGAAGGGTACGAGTATTTGTCAGCTTTATCCTCTGTAGAAATCTGTTGTGCCATGCTAAATTTTATCAGAGTTTCGCTAAAGATCAGGAAGGCCTACGGTTAGCATCACATTGTATATAATATCCTCTGGTGAAAATCATGTATTATATATTTTTATTCATTTATATGTCTTTTTAAATTTGGGAAAAATGTGTATTTAAACAAAACTTTTTTGTTATGAGGTATGAAATATTGTATGTTCAGTACTTTTATGATCCATTTTATGAATCGAATAAAGTTTTTGAATACGAATACGACAGCATTTATACAAATTTGAATTGTACAGTAAGGAACAGGGTTACTGGTTGAGGGGGTGAATCCCTACTCAAGCAGCAACCACAATACTTGTCAGGGTGAAGTAACAAGCAAACCCCAAATTAAACTGTACTCAACCCTCTAGTAGCTTGGCACAAAGCAGTCAGGGTTCACTTAGAGGCAATGTGTAAAGTATTTATGCAACACTTCAAACAGTAATAAATTGACAACACAAGAAGAATCCCACTCCAGAATAGAAACATGGAGTACATTTTAATAAGCAAAGCAAGAACAAAACAACAAAAATCCAATTAGCAGAACCGTGGACCTGCAATTTTCAAGATTTCTTGAAAATAGTGCCACAAAGCACCAACTGTGAGTATCTGGTCACACCGAACAAAGACAAAATGAAAAGTTCAGTCCAATTCCGTTTGGACCAGCTACAGGGAAGCAGGCCAGCTGAACAAGAGCACCTTAAATCCTGGTTGCAGTGTTGCGAGATCCTGCACCAAAGATGTGTTGTGCAGCTGAGGTGATGCAAGGTCCGGATAAGCCTTGCACAGCGTTGGTTCCAGGTGGCTGCAGACTGCTATTTGAGCTCTTGCATGATCATTGACAAGACCAGCGACAAGGGGGCCTTTAATGTGAAGTCTTGCGTTAAGCATGCGTCACACACCAGATAATTCCAAAGAAGCTGCGGGGCTTGCGATGCTAAATCCTGCGTCATAGCTGAGGCTGCGATCAATTAGGGGCTTGCGAAGCAAGAACCTGCATCAAGGATGCATAGTGCAAAGACGATTCCAAAGAGACTGTGGGTTGTGCGAGCGATGCGAAGTCCTGGCACTGTGTAAGTCTACACAGCAGAGGTTATGCTTCCTTTCTCCTTGGGGATGCTCCGTGCAGCAGGGGAGATGTGTTGGTTCTGCTGGGTCCACAGATGGGCTGTCAGGTCACCTTATGTCTCAGAGGACTGGGGAGATGTCACTCGGGCTCACTGTGGCAGAGTCTAGGTACTGGATTCAGGAGACTGAGCCCGTGGAGATGCTCTGGTGGTCTTGGTTACAAGTTGCAGATCCAGTCCTTCTCAGCCGGCCTAGATGGCAGGGCAGCAGGGCAGCAGTCCTTCAGGGTAGCAGTCCAACAGAGTGGCAGTCCCTTCAGCAACACAGCAGTCCTTCTTTCTGGCAGAGTTTTCCATAGGTCCAGATGTGCGCTGAAGAGGTTGAGTCTCAGGACCAATATCCATACATACCTTGTGCCTACTTTGAAGTAGGAGAAACTTCCAAAGGTTTCTACCCCCCAGAGGTGCTTAAAAATTCCTGCCTCCATGCCCTGTCTCCTGATTGTCTGTGGTCACAGTAGACTAGTGTCAAACCACTTTGTGAGAGTGCTCAGGGAGGGCATTTCTGGTGAACAAGTGTAGTATGTGACAGTTCAACCCCCTTGTTAACTCAGAGTGGCCAATCCTACCAACCCTAAGCTTACCTTTGTCTAACTTTCTGTCAGCAATACACAAAGACCAACTGCCAGATACAATTAATCATATGACCCAGGATACAGGCCTCAGACACCAAATTGTGCAGACATGAAAATGTCAACTTTCTAAAATTGCATTTTCGGAAATCTGATTAATATTCTGACTTTACTATTAGAGGAGGCATTTATTTACAATTCTATAGACATGAAACTTGACCTGTGTACCTGCACCTAATCGAAAGTTATCACTTATTAAATGTAATAAGGTAACCTGTTATCCTATGGGAGAGGTAGGCCTTTCAGTAGTGAAATATAAATGTAAGCCTTTTCCACTACTAGAACATAGAAAACTTAAACATATATGTCTAACTTTTTTAATACAATGTACCCTGCCCTCTGGGGTGGTCAGTGCCTACCCTAGGGGTGATTTGTTTGCATTAAAAAGGACGTTTTAGGTCAGGCAAGATGTCTTTTAGCCAGGCTGAAATAACAGTTTAAAAATTGCATGCCCAGAAGCACTGGAAGGCCTGAGATATGTTTAATGTCCTACTTAAGTGTCAAGCACAATCAGTGAGGCAGGCCGACTAGTAGCATTTATTTTACAGGTCTGGGCACATGTAGTACTCCTTTACTAATTACTTTCAAGTAAATTAAATATGCCATTTGGGTGTAAGAGCATTCTACCATGTTTAAAGTAGATAGCACAATCACTTTGTGCACTGTACCACTGCTGACCAGTGTTAGAGTCTTAAGGCCAGCAAAAAAGAGATCAGGAAAAATGGATGAGGAAGGCAAAAAGTTTAGGATTGACCTTGCTGAAAGGGCCAAGTCCAACATGCACCCTTTTTTGAAAGAGTATAAATAAAAAATTCTGTGAGAGAGTGAGATGTCTTGGTGTTTATAATACCCATTGATGGAAGCTGCAAAATAATGCACCGAGGCACAAAAGGCCTTGGCTATTGTAGATTGAGTGAAATAAGAGCTTGCCTGAGTAGTCCTAAAGGAGAGAGGCAAAGTCAACATATAGGCAAATGATATTGTAGGTAGTGCACAGGACAAATGATAATTTGTGCTTCAAAGAGCACTCACTCCTCTAATTTTGCTGTTTCATATCTTTTTTCAAAATTCAATAGTTCTCTCTTCATTAACCCCAGAAGAATGAAAAACTATTCATTCATGCTGTATTCAAAACCTAAGTCCTGCAGGTTACATACAGATCTCAGCAGTCAAAACTGCCTCACTGAGCTATCTTGTGGGTCTTTATGGTCAGTAAACGTGACCTCTCATTAGAAGGAAGCATTCTGGACTACCCTTTGAAAGAGCAGATATGAGTGTCCACACTTCTAAGGAGATGTGGTAGGGATAGTCGGACTGCACTTGGAATCTGTAAATCCCTCAATAAATGTATGTGTTCTAGCATTTTATGAAATGGTAGGCCTGCAAATAATTTCCGTTCTGAATTCCAGGCCCGAAAAGAATAGCGTCAGAATTACCCTGCTTCTGGCCAGGAAAATCAAAATTCCTGTTTGTGATTTGTATATATCTAGTGCTTCAGTTCTTGCTCTGGGTATCTGAGCACCTAAGGTATACAATAAAATGGATGTCTTGGCTAAAACCATAAAACATCTAGCTTCATATTTTATCCCTTTCTTCACCCACATTTTCAAGTCCTCCCTCAGCGAAGGTGTAATGCCCAACTGCCTCAAGCATCCAGCTCACCCCCTTCTGAAGAAACCTGATGCAGACCCCGCCGACTTTAACAACCTCTGCCCTATCTCCAATCTCACTTTCCTAGCTAAAATGCTAGAAAGCTGTGTTTATCACTAACTTAACAACCACACCAAGAAGAACAAGCTCCTTGATGACCACCAATGAGGCCTCAGACCCGGCTACTGAACAGAGACTGCTATCCTAAAACTATTAATTATGCTCTCCACATTATGGACAATGTAGACTCTTACCTTCTAGTTCTATTAGATTTTTCCTCAGGATTTGATACAGTCAATCACTCTTACCATCTAAGAATCCTAGAAGATCGAATGGGTGTTAGTACTGGTGAATACAATGTATACCATGATTCAGGCAGTCCAGACAATGGCAATACAAATAAATGTAATGCCACCATATGCTATAAACCAGGCCTGCATAATAATATTGATACTAGTAGAAACAATGGTAATGTATGCCATAATCTATGGATGCATAGCAATGTTGATACCAGTAGAAACAATGTCAATGTACACCATGATCTAGGCATGTCTGACAATGTCAATATCAGTAAAGGCAGTATTGAAGTACGCTACGACATCTCTATGCACAATACTGATGATGTAGGTAAAAATTATAATAATGACCATCACATTCTTTGTAGAAGTTCTAGCGAGCTTGTATCATTGCTGTAGGATTCACCCAAGGTGGTCTCCCCATCAACCTTGAGTCAGAGATACATGGTCAGACAGGCCCTATGACCCCATTGCACGAGTGAGAGGTCCCACGTGGGGTCTCTCTTAGCCCAAAGAAAAACTCACACCCAGGGATACCCTGATCGATCCCACAGATAGACAGTTGCACCACAAACAGGTCAGTGGAAATTGGCCCCAATAAAATACATTTGACCAGAGCCACGTGACCCCCAAAATACCACAAGGCTAGATGCCACATGTAGTGAGTAACACTCAGCCAATCGGGACATGATATGCACACCACACATAGTGATTACGCGCGCCCCACATTAGACATCTGGACACGTACACACTGGCCCACACTAGCTCTTCCAGAGGCCGAGAGTTACCTGTGGCCACTTACCACATGACTGTCCTTGTTAATTATGACTAAGATGCTTTATCAAGAATGCAGAATTGTTTTATTGTATCTCACGAGATGTATATATTGTCGGTCGAAACTCTGTACAGTGAGAGACTTTCTTCAGACGCAACTCTGTTGATACTTTCCGGGCCACTGCATTTCGTTACACCAACTTATTCCTGTTGTGTCAAACGCCTCTTCTCTTTTCATTTCTTTAAGGTAAATTCTCATCAGAGCCACATGTGTATCAAGGGCACCGTTCTATACTGGTTTGAATCTTACCTGTGGAATCACTCACAGAAAGTCAATATTGCACACTCTCAACCCCTGTGCCAAGGAGTACCACAAGCCTCAATTCTATCTCCAGCACTATTCAATTATTTTTATAAAATCCTTATACTCCCTCCTGGAGAATGCAACAACCTCTTTGTGAATGACTCCCAACTCTATCTAAGAATCTCCACCCCAAATAATCTTTTGTACCTGTCAAAAACTCTCACAGATCTCCAATGATGGATGTCGGTCCACCACTACCCCAAGAAGACAAAATTCCTCCTGTTCTCTCCTCCACTTTGCAACCTACCAACTAAATTCTGGAGAACCTCAAATCTTCTTGGCTCCACCCCTTTACTTACAGACAAGTCTAAATCTCAAGGCTTTATACTTGACATCAGTATAAATTTACATGCTCATATCAATACTATGGCAAAGACCGCCCAATTCTAACTCAATTGCCTCAAAGGGATCAAACTACTAATCCCCGCTGACGACTTCAAAATGGTAGTTCAACTGAAGGTCCTCTCTAAACTGGACTACAGCAACTCTATAATTATGAAAATTCATAAAATGCACCTTGCCCCCTTGAAGGCAACCCAAAACTCTGCTAGTCGCCTGGTCTTGGGCACAAGTTGTTTCGACCACATCACCCCTATCCTCTCCACACTCAAGTGGCTCCCCACTGAAGCAAGGGTTACCTTAAAACTATCTCACAAATAAGCTAACCATTTCAGGTGACTCCCGTTCCCTCACAAGTTCCAACTCCATTCATCTACTTTCCCCATCCTTTAAAAAACCTAGGGGCATATTATCAAGCAGGGCGTTAAAAATTATCGCTGTTTTAGCGGCAGAAAACTGCAGCTAAAGCGACGATAATGGGCTTGATAATATGGTCTTGTGAGTTCCAATAGAAACCCATGTTCTGGTGTGAACATGGGCTTCTATTGGAATTCTCCAGGGCTTATTATCAAGCCCATTATTGCCGCTTTAGCGGCAGTTTTCTGCCGCTAAAACTGCAATAATTTTAACGCCCTGCTTGATAATATGCCCCCGAGAACTCTAAAGCAATCCTTCTCTGGTGCAGCCCCCAAACTCTGGAATGTCATCCCACCTACCATCTGGACAATCCCTTTGAATGTCCTCTTGAAAAAGGAACTAAAAAACGTACTCCTACAAGGAGTCCTCCCTACCTGATTGCCTGTTATGAGCCTGCTTACTGATAATGCTTGTCGCTCAATCAGTTCAGACTTTAATTTCATTTTGCTAGCTAATACTCCATTGTAACTTTGTTATGTACTGATCTGTTAAGCTCTGTAAAGCCCTCTGATACCCCACGGGGTCTGGTTCGTCCTTTATAAGACTGCAAATAAATACATATTAATTCTACAGAGATTAGAGGCTGAAAGGCTTAGAGACCGTCAGACAGGGCTCGAGCCGGGCGTTTAGGGGAATAAAGCGGACATCACTATGGGTCCCCTCATTGTTGTTCCCCTCAGACAGCTGAGCGCTCCTCCTACTGTGGCAGGAGACTTCTCGTCACAACTCTGAAAGACAGAAGTGAGTGAAAATGCATTAGGCAGTCATATATATTTAAAAGCAAGCATCTGTATACTTGAAACAATCATCCTTAGACCTTATTTGATGTCGAGCTTGCACTTATGTCCTTCCTTCCATCCTATTGTAAAGCGCTCTGATATCCTCCGGGATCTTGTTCGAGCTATATAAAACTTTATAAATAAAATAAATAAATAAATCAGTAAAACAGGCGCACTGAAAGGGTTTCAGTGAATAATGGCCGCGTGCTTATGGCTTGGTTCCCGATAATATGGGATGAACATGACACCGAGCCATTAAATGTATATCGATATATGTCTCTATCGGTTTCCCTCTCTCAGACTTAATTAGGCCTGACACGAAGGACATTTTCAGATGTCTGCAGCTGTGGCATTCAATATCATAACTAAAACATCTATCATTATTGACCACAGCTCCATCCGAGCTGAAACCGCCTTGTACATGCAGATTGGTACACACTGCTGGTAGATACAGATTAACAGTTCTTTTTCGTTGTTGTGATGCGGCGTGTAAACAGCCAGCACCCAGTGTGCGCTCGGGTGCATTGCAATGTATATTCTCCCTTTGCGTTGATTCAAGAAAATGATTGCCATTTTTTTAAAAATAATTAAGGATCGTGTGACTCAAGTGTACACAACAAGTAGATTCCTAAAAGAAGTGCAAGTTTTTGCTCATCTATATTTCTTAGTGTCATTCAGTAACTAGCTACAATAAAATGAAATACAATCAGCATGTAATTGTGTAAAATTAAACTTGAAAGGAAATCTTACTGCTATTTGTTCACGGTGTCGTGTACCTCGACTGGTAACTGCATCGAGAAAGGGGCTGACGATCAAGACACCATGCAAAAATATGTATTTCCTGCAGGCCTAGTGTAATCAGGAATGGGACGGAAGTGAGCAGCTCTTGAGCCGCTTTGCTGATATTACTGGCCCAGATTAAGAAACCCGACAGAACAGGAATGGCAAAGCCAATAGGTCTAGCCTACAGCCAAAAAAAAAAAAATGTGGCTGCAGTTTATTTTGTAAGGGCTTCTATGCATTCACCATTTTACCAAAGAACAATTTTTTTATTACTGATCCAAGAAGGATCAATAAGAAAAAAATGTAGAGAGAAAGCGCGGTTTTAAAACAGAGCCTAAAAGTGCTTTCTAAAAATAATAATGGATAAGCAGGTTGTTGGAGCGGTTTGGGGAAGGGGTGGTAGTGAAGCAACATGGCTTGCAGGGGGAGAAGCAACATGGTGTGGTGGGTGGAGGGAGAACCAACTAGAGGGAGAGAACACAGACAAAAGAGAACAAATATGGAACGCTGGGGGACAGAAGCACACAAGCGAAAGAGAGCAAAAGAAGTACTGTTGAGGGGAATGAAGCATGTGGGCAGAGAGCGAGCCGGGAACAAAGCACACCTGCACAAATACAGAAAAACACATGCACTCTCACGGAGTGATTATACAAAAACAAATAGCTCTCTAAAAGCGGGCAGAGGAAGCATAGAAGCCAGCCAATCAAAGAGATGGTAAAGAAGCTATGCTCCAAAGGGTAGGACGAATACAAGATTGATAAAAAAACATCAAATATGAAGCAGACGAATGAGAGTGGCAGGAAAGCATATCAATGGTAAGCAGTGGATGGGCTCCAAGCCCTTGATAAGCCCACATACAATGTCTTTCACAACCAGACAGCTTTGCTGACTGATAAGCGTGACCAAAAATTTTTCCAGCAATTTGCTTTCAGGTCTTAGGTGTAAAATACAGTGTGAAAGAGCAAAAACATAAGGCTGGGAGTGAATAATGGTATGCTTTAAATAATGCACTAATTGGATGATGATTATCTTGAGTTTATGGCCAAATCGTTCACAGAAGAATATATTACTATTTTAATTCAATCATTTCTTAGTTAAAGATCTCTCCAGGGGCCCTTATTTTGTCATATGTCTTTGTGTGTCTGGCTGCAGCCACACTTGTTAAATCTGTGAGGCCTATTTTTGGCACGTGGGTTTTCTTGTGCAAAGCCAATCTGTGTGTTTAAATCTTCGGAACCTCGGAGCAATCCATCCCCTCAAAATCTTCTTTCTCACTGCTAGATTTTGGATACAAACTAGGGCAGCTCCTTCGTTAAAGTGGAGGAGCGTCGCCCCACTGCTTTGAAGCAATGAAAGAAAGTAAACATAAAATTATAATAACTCAAGGTTATTATCATTTTATGTTTTCCTGCTGCAGCAGGTTTGCGGGCGAGGCGGGGCGGGGCTGCTCCAATGACAGAGGAGCAGGGGGAGGAGTGGTTTGCCCACTCCCAAGTGTGCATGAATGTTAGGCCGGTCCTTTCAGGCAGGCCAAACATGAATGCGCATTTTGCATGGTCTCGACGCAGGCTGCATTACAGCCTGCATGAAGAACATGCCCAGGCTCCCATTCCCTAGCTGAGCTCTGTACCACAGTGCCCAGACCAATCACAATCCTTAATTGCAGCATTGTGATTGGCTTTGGGGAGGCTGGATGCAGGCCCGAGGGGAGAGATGATGACGGAGAGACGCAGTGATTAGCTAAGTGTTTCTTTATTCTTTTATAAACTCCTTTCCTTTCTCCTGCCCCCTCCACCCACGATCTATGCCAGCTGCCACTGGTACAAACCATAGTTTGCATTCAGGTTGAACTTTGTACTCAGCCATGCTCAAGAGCTTCAACACTTCAGCTCATCTTCCTTTATGGGCATACATTTATTCATTTGTTTATTGTATTTTCCTACAACTAAAAAAAGAGTTCATAATTCCTGGGAGTCTCTGAGAGAGTCTTTACTGAAATTGCAAACTGCATCTGTACCCCAAATATTTCTTTGGTGTAATAAAGGAAAAGAAGGATTTATTTTAAATCATTATAGCACTAAGTTGATGATAAAGATTGCTAGTTCTTTCAAGATTTTCTTGCCTGACAATTGAATGATTATAAAAAGTCTGGGTTTAGTTTGAATAGCAAATCAATAATATTAGTATCACCTAAGAAACACTACTGTTATGCACACTGCCCAGATTTTCATTAAACCGGCCTGTATTCAGTCTACTTTATTTGGAGATCCATATTTTACAATCTGCTTTAGAGAGTCAACAATCTTCCTTAGTAGTTTTTCAGGGGAACATCTTTAAGTACATATCACTAGTCTTTATTTCTCCCAGTACTTCTCTTCCATATCACAATTCAAATTAAGTGAGTCATTTTCTCCATCCGATGACACGCACCCCACTTGCCAGCCAAACCTTTGTATAAAACCAAGTCATCCCCCTTGTTATGTTTTGTAGATATTCCGGAAAAACAGAGTCCAGTTTTGTAGACCACCTGGAACCGAGAACTGAGTCAATGTGCCAACCCGAATAGAATAAACAATTGTATTGCAACCACCCCACAAAACATTAAGCACTATTTGACTGAGATATGTTTCAGGTAACAATCAATCACATAAGATATTACAGAAACAATTAGTGGAACCCCAACACTTCTTTAAGAAATAACACACTCAAGAACACTGGTCTGGAACACAAGGGATACATTATAATGATTTATTTTAAAATCAATAGTTTAGTACACACATTTTGATTTGTAACTACAATGAAAACTAAGAAAATAGTAACAGCAACATTTACCAAAAACGTAAACTAGAGGATGCAACATGATTGCTATTATACATTTATACCAATTCTACTCCTATTCTGATAATTTCAGAGCTGGTTCATATCCACACATCTGTCGGAATAATAGCACTTGTGGTTGTGTAATAGCAACGCCTATTCTTGTTGTAAGGGGCACCTACATTAATGAGTTCAGCCAGTGAAAAGGCAGAGGCTCCCCAGTAGCGTTCAAGTAGAATTAGTGATCTGATTCTTCCCGGTCTGTCCCACTGATGACTGGTGTAAAGATATCCTCTCTAGTTCGTCTTTGTATTCAGCTTTTGTCACCTAATTTCACTGTTGTTCAAACTCTCAGAATAAACAACTAGCAGAGAGGGACATGATGCCCTATCATTTAATTCAATTCTCCAAGCCTGTTTTTTTTTAAATAATTGCAATAAACGAGACCTGTTGTTATCAACATATTAGAAACTCTTCTGAAATCAATAACACATAATGTAAAACAGAACAGGCAACATTTAGATAAGATACTGCAAATATATTCAAGAACACTTGATTATCATATTAATATAAACTAAACATGCATTCTATTAATAACATGTACTTGTGTGCACCCTGAATATCAAGTAGGAAACATTGTGGACCTTAATATTGAAGACAAAATATGGAAAGGTAACATTTATAGATTTTCACGCCCTAACTCAGCATATGTGCCTTTGTGATATACATCTCGTAAAGTATGAAGATGTTGAGTTAAAGAACAGCAAAGCTATACTTTCTCTATACATGCGCGTATCCCTCTAAAATTTGTCTATGATGTTAAGGTATCACAATATTTCTATTTTTAATATTCAGTAGTACAATCCACGTATTCACTTTTGATTGATCAATTAGTACGCGTAAGTCATGAAGGGTCATATGCAGAATGAATTCATTACACTATTAAGGTTGATATTAAAATAGGACCCCCTATCCCCCCTCTATCATCTACACTGTCTATTCAAGCTGTAAAGCTCCTAAGAATTTAAAGCCAGATCCCAGGACAGATGTGAGGGTCCTATGGATCACTTGAATGTCATTGAAGTAAAACTACCTCATCTCTCTTACTTGTCACAGTCTGTACTAAATGAGACAGCACAGTCGAGACGCTACAGGCACACCAACACCAGGAAGCGAAAATCTTCTGCTACGTAATGCAACCCTACAATCCAAAGAGAACCTGAAGAGTGGAGACCAAAATCCTCAACATAAAACATAAAACAGATCCAAACTACCCCCCTTAAAAGAGAAAGGAGAAACCATTGTCTGTTGAACACCAGCACACACCATTTAATCTTAAGCCATCACCTACTATGTCAGCCTCTTTATCATAGTGCCAGTAACTTGCACTTGGGTCTAAGAGTAACTTACCACTGAGGCACAGTTAAAGACTCCAAACCTGGTTCCAGGAGCCCTGAAAACTTTCCAACTAAGTGGCCTGTGACAAAATCAGTGCATTAGTCCTGAGAGAACTAGCTTTACACCTTATAGAGGCTAATTATTAGTCTCTTGATCAAGTAAACCAGAAGGCAAGCGAAGCAACCTTAGTAATCTAAAACCTCAACAGTGTTACAATCAGAGAGCTCCAAGGCCCTTACCAAAGCCATGGAACTAGAAACTGGTAGAATATTGCCCCTACACATAATGCAAACACCAACCAACATGACATATGCGTAGAAGGGGTGGTTTCTTTTCAATTGCACATTACAGAGGATGTTGTTGCCCAACATCGGTCACTGTGGGACTGACTCTCAAAAGATTTGAGAAAAAAGTCCGAAATATCTTTTGTTTGATTGCTCCTATCTTTGGGAAGAATCTCTGATGTCAATGGGATTCACAAAGCACCTCAGTAATACTGGGAGTCTACACCAGTCATAGTCTCCGAGGAGCACTCTCATGCACAAAATGTGTACATGCGCCTTTTACACTTGGTGGAAAATTGTGCATTAGTAAATCATGTGGAAAAGCTTATTTGCTTATTAAATTCTAGTTTTTTTTCAGCTAGGAAAATATTGCTCCTCATGGATAAACCCTTCAACCGTATCCAGGATTCTTCCCTCTCCACTTTACCACCTTGCAAATGCCCTTATTCATGCCCTGGTGAGACCGCTCAAATCCTATTTGAATGAACTTAGATATTGTTGCTACTTGGTTTCTGGAGAGTTACCCTAAGAGGATGTCATACCTCATCATGCTGATGAGACCCAAACAAAGCCAAATGTGTCTGTGCTTGTGGAACGTCTACAAGCTATGGGAGGAGTTTTCATTTGACTTACAAAGTCACATATAGAGGGTCTTTTAATAAATATTGTCATAGTAGACTTGAAAAAGGCCTTAAGGTTTTTAAGTCTCTGCTTGACAGGCAATGCATGCACTGTCTCTCGAGACATTCTGTGTCTACTGTATGGGCTTTCAGCATGCCCATCCCTTTTGATTGGTTCCTTCATGTGCTTTTCGAAATTCCATGGTTTTTTTGGGTGAATATATTACATTTGTCCCTCCTTTTGCTGATTTGGTCAAGCCCTGTAGACTGGCCCGATCATTTCACAATTGGCAATATATGTTAGTTTCGGTGCACTACTTTTTCTTTTGCCTTGGCTTGTAGGATTGTTGTGTTTATTGGTGGCCTTGGAACCCACGTGCACGTGCTATTGTTAATGTGCATCCCGTGTGGGTTTCCCCACACCTCATTACCTGACATGCGCTCCTTCGGGACTGCAGTCTTCATTTAGGTACCCCGTGTATAGGTATTCTCCTCTCAAGCCAATTCTTGGCTTGTGGACAGCATTTAATGAAATTTGAATGCGCTTCCGTTGTGGACTTCTATACACCACACTACCTATCTTCTTTTCAGGCACCCCGTAGGGTCTCCCCATGAAGACCCCGCTACATGTTTCGGCCGATGGCTTGCATTAGCTTGTATAAGTTAATAGGTCGGACACAGCAGTCTAGCCCTTCCTGCCCCCAGCTGCTTCCAGGTACATGACCTGTGCAGGCGCACCTGCCTTTAATTACCACACTCCCTACTCGACAATCGGCATTCCAGGACTCATGCCAGCACCTCCGACAGTGGATTACTCCCACTACTGCACTCCCATTTCAATATGTGCCTCGGCCAGCTGCTATTGATCCCCAGGTAAGCGAGTGACTCTCTTGTTCGGCGATTGTACAGATCGCTCACATTTGTAAGTGCTTGTGTGTACACCTGCAACAGAAGTGTCCAAACAATGCACTGCAACTCTTGTTTCCTTTCGCTAGTAATTCATACTGCTCATCCTCTGTACCTTATAGGTTATTTTGGAAGGAGAAAATGAAAGAAAGGCAGTTTTAGTGATATTTTCGAACGGTTTGCATGTCCAGCTTTTCTAAATGCAAAATATACCTGTTAGTACGAAAACCTAAATGATATTGTGTGTTTCCCACTAGTAAACATTCAAAGATTGCAGACACCTTTAGTTCCACGTTTTACTTCAAACTCAATCTTGTAATTTGTTAATACTGTTTATGGCTCTTGCAGGTGTGTCCACAACGTGCCCTCCATTTTGTTTTTGTTTATTCCACCACCAATACATACAACAAGCAAGAGCTGCCCAACCCAATATGTATGCCCTTAATGTGCTATCACATAGAAACAATATTTCTACTTGCATTGTTTCACCAAACTATTAAAAGCCGGTATGCAGAAGAGATATTCAAGTTAGGCTTTATTTGAATCAAACCACCGACATAAACAGGTCTGCTCTCCAGCATTTCCCAAGTCAGAATGCCCAACCACACAATGAGGTAATAGAATTATAGTTCCATTATCAAGGCCTGCACGAGATCTAATAGTTCTAAACTAAACATGCAAGTAAATTACAATACATCCTCTTTACAAAATAAAAGAGTTAACAGGATGGCAACATCTCCTAGCAATGAAGGCATGAAAGAAAAATAAGAAACACAAAAAAAAATGAAAGCACGCAACATAGTGGCAGCTATAAATAAAAGAAAATAAGAAAACTTAGAAGTCACAAAAATTATAATACATAACATAATCTTTGAATTTCACAGGTACATGTCTGGATCTGGTTGAACTATTGTTATCTCCACCTCTATCCAAAGAAACACAACTATGGCTATTGGCTGTACGATGATTTGTTTCAACAAATTTAACCAACCTAGACATACTCCAAGTGCAACCATTGTCCAAAGTCACAACATTTTTTTAAATTGCAGTGATGACAAAAGGGCCAAGAAAATTAGATAACCCTTTATGACCATGCTTGGTTTTCTTTACCCAAATACGATCACCAAGGTTCCATTTCCTCTTCCTCACTGACATTGTGTCATCATACCACAATTTGTATCTTTGCTGATACTCAGCAATCTTACTTCTTTTCACTTCTTCAGTCACAACATTTCCTTTCCACTCAGGAAGCCATACTGGATTTAATTTAGAATTCGCTAACCTCCCCCTCAAGGCTTCAAAAGGCGATTTTTGAGAAATGGCATGAGGAACTGTTCGGTGTGCCCACCAAGTTTCCCTTAACGCATTACTGAAAGAAACTCCAGAATCAAGTGCCTGTTGAGCACAACTCTTGACAACTCTATTCATTCTCTGTGAGGCCATTGGCTTGTGCAGAATATATGGCAGTCTTCTGATGAATTATACCTAGACCTTCAAGAAAAACATGCAGTTCATGGGAAGTGAACTGCACCCCATTGTCAGTGACTAAATACTTAGGAATCCCTTCTGAGGTAAAAACATATTTTAAAAATTCAATCACTGACCTGGAATTAACAGCACTCATGCACCTGGAAACTACCCACTTTGAGGTGTAGTCTACTAAAATGACAACAAACCTCTCATGAGAAGGCATCACATCAAAGGGGCCCATAATATCCAACCCCAACTGGCTCCAAACAGCATCCGGTACTTCCACAGGTGAGAGAGGGACATGGCTGGTCGCATGAGACTTATCATTGATGGCACATAAATGACAGTCTTTGACAACACTCTCTACCATCTGATCCATTCCTGGCCACCAGTACCTCTCTCTGATATGTGCTTTTGTAAGACTCCTCCCCAAATGTCCTTCATGGACTAAATTAATTACCTTATCCTTGAGATCATCAGGTGGAACCATCCTATCACCTCTCATTAGATTGCCTTTGCAAAAAGTTAAATCGTTCCTTACAGTCCAAAATGGCTTTAAAGCTGAATCAAGATCATTGTAATTTGGCCAACTTTAGATATAATCCCTTTAAGAGAGATTAACACTTTGTCATTAGCACTACAAGATGACCACTCTTCTTCTAACAGTGAATTCTCCATCAACCAATTTACACACTCACATTCCTCTCTCACCTCTTTAGAATCCACTGGAAGCCTAGACAGACAGTTGGCTGATTTATTACTCAAACCTGAAATATAGTGCACACGGAAATTATACTCCTGCAAACCCTCACTCCATCTCTTTAGCCTAGGAGTCATGTGATCACTGTGATGACTCAAGAAAATTTGAACAAGGGGGCGATGGTCAGACTTGACGGTAAACGGAATTCCCCATAAATAAAACTTAAAGTCTTGTATTGCCCAATATACACTTAGCGCCTCTCTCTCAATACAAGAGTAATTGACTTCAGCCTCTCTAAGGGCTCTGGAGGCAAAGGCCACAGCTTTTTCTTCCCCTTCCACTACTTGGGAAAGTACCGCTCCCAGTCCCTTAAGACTGGCATCAGTTGTAAGGATAGTCCTCAATTTGGTATCAAAGTGACCCAATGTTGGAATCTTGCCATTTTCGGACTTGATCAAATTGAAAGCCATCTCACACTCTGATGTCCAAATAAAATGTGTTCCTTTTTTCAACAAAACTCTGATTGGCTCAACTACACTTGCAAATCCTCTCACAAATTTAGAGTAAAACTCTGCCATTTCTAGAAAGGATCTAACTTGTTCCTTGTCTTGAGGTGCAGGGGCTCTGACTATACTCTCAGCAAGCTGTAACTTAGGCTGTATACCCTCACCCGAAATAACATGACCAAGATAATGTGGTATCTTGTGTAGTGCATCGTGCATCTTTCCGGTTCCATGGTAACTGGAAGTGGAAGATGCACTGCAGCTAGATTCTAGAATGGGTGGCTGTGAGTCAGTTGAAAGGAGAAGCTGGGATGGAGAAGATATACCTGCTTGTTATGCAATAAAGACTACTTTAATTGCTACTCCTTGACCATTCTTTCTTTACATTTTGGCGACGAGAATGGGATCAGAAGATAACAAGCAGAAGAAATTGAGAACCAGACTTTAGACCAATACGGCATTTATCCTTTTTGACTGTGAGTCCACTCTCCTTCAACTTATTCAAAACAGATCTCAAGACTTTCTCATGTTCACATTTACTTTTACCATAGTCTAAAATATCGTCTTGAAAACAATAAGACATTGGAAAGGTTTCCAAGTATCATTTTCATTATTCTTTGGAAACAAGCTGCCACTGAAGCTAGCCCAAAAGGCATTCTCCAAATTGATACACTCCCAAGGGCGTGACGAAAGATGTCAAATGCCTAGAGTCTTTGTGAAGCCTTATCTGATGATACACAGACGACAAGTCCAAGACACTAAAAATCTTAGCCCCCTTCAATAAACTTATAGACTCCGATATATTTGGAAGGGGCTGGTAATCTACCCAGATCCATTTGTTCAATCCGCGCAAGTCAACACACATTCTTACAGCAGAACCACCATCCTTGGGTGCCAAAACCACCGGAGATAACCATTTTGAGGCCTCAATCACACACAATTTCAGCAGTCTCACAAGCTCAAGTCTCAATGGCTCAACCATCAAATTTGGTACTCTCCGTCCTTTGTGCACACATGGTTTGGCTGAAATTTTAAGAATAATCCGATGCTCAAAGCCCTTGAGACAACCAAGAGCATCAGAAAACACCTTTGAAATATTTACTACTAGCATCCATACCATCAATTGACAAAACTTGTCTATGTGAATTCTCGAACTTCATCCATCAACATGACTTGATCCTCCGGATTCTTGGCATTGGGAATTAAGATTATGCCTAAATCACGTTGATACCTCCAACCAAGAAGATCATCTCCTCTCACAGCCACATAAACCTTCCCCACAGTCTCTTTCCCTTTGAATACAATCCTTGCAGTCACATACCCCACAATTTCCACACAAGACCCTCCATAACTAAGAGGAGAAATATCTGGAGGCAGAAACTTTACATTCTCTAGTCCAACAACTTCATCCCATATTTTGTTCCCAATCAGCGTAAATGGAGAACCAGAATCAACCATAACAGTGAAATCATTACCATCCACAGTAATACCACAAAATGGCATAACATTTTTTTCAGAGTCCACTTTGCCCTCCTCTATTGAAATACTGGAAATGACTACCGTGCGGATACTGTCAGAAGAATTCTCTACAGTGCGGTTTTTCTTTGATGATTTACAAACATGATCATAATGTCCTTTGATCTCACAGTTAATACACACTGACTCCCTGGCATAACAGTTGGGAAAACTGGAAGAGTGAGAAAAACTGCCACATCTGTAACAGCAGACTCTTTGATTGTCACCAATACTCCTCTCACGATCGAAGGGATGATGTTGGCGCAAATCACGTTCGTTACGTGGTTGAACATCTTTGCTCAAAGTAGTACAAGATTGGGTGTTCTTTGAGACACTTTTATTCTTTGTCACCAAGGACACTTTGGCAATGCTCTATGATAATTCATCTTCTACATCATACTCTGACATGGAGTGCAGTTTCTTGACTTTTCTTTGTGCTATCATTATGAACTTGGTTACTATCCTCACGATTTTTCCTTATCTCCTTCACCCAAGAGGAAGTATTCTCAACACCTTCTACTATCGCAATGACCTCTGACAATGTGGGTTTTTTGGACAAGAGTTTTTCTTGTACCCTTGAGCTGTTGGTGCACCTTACTAGTTGATATCTCACTAAAGAGTCTGACAGATCACCAAATTCACATGTACGTGCCAAAGTTTTTAATGAAGCAACATAGGTTCAGTGGGACCTTGGATTCTCGTGAAAAACCTATGATGCTCCAAAACAACGTTTATTCGAGGTCCAAAATATCGTTCTAACATAGACGTAGACATCTCAAATAAACCCGCAGGCTCACCATCACCACCACCAATCGTTATGAGATCCATGCTGTCATACATATTTCTGCCTTCTACTCCTAGATTATGTAGTAATATAGCTTATTTCCTGAAAGCAGAACATTTTTCTTCTCTAATTGCTACAATGTATGAATCAATACTTTTCTCCACCTCTACCAGGGAAGAATAGGTTCGCCTTTTTCAGATAAAAATGCTGGAGGTTGAGACATGCTGATAGAAGTGGCCATATTATTAATTTTTTTTAACTAAATGTGGTAATCTGAAGAAAAATCCAGTTGCAAAACAAAAATTTATACCGTAATAAAACTCTGAAAATCAAATAGAGATGTAACGAATGATGATTAATCTTTCTATCGCGCTTGTCATATAATGAGGAAAATGTGTAGTCTTTCCAATTCAAATCACAGTTGTAATGCACTTCACCTTTGCCTCGCGGTAAATCTGAACGCGGCCCAATCCAAAATGGCCACTGCGACATGACGCATGACGTGTACAGCAGCGAGAACGTCCGCCTCAGACTTCACAATGTTTCAGGCATTTAGGGTGAAATGGAAGGAAGACGCAAAATGGAATTCAGAGAGCGCGCAACATGGAGAGTGCGCAAGAGCATGCGAAGGCCTTTGAAAGTAAGCCAATAACTGCCACTTATTTTTGCTTGTTGGTTCTTTGTGAAATAACGAAGAATATCAAATCGAGGGACCAACGTGCTCCCTCGATGGCTGTAACGATGATCTTGTAATCCAAATCGTAATTAAAATTCAAATCCAAATCCAGATACCAGTAAAATCCGATTAAAAGTCAATAAAAATCTTTTATCAGTAAGACAGCAGCCAAGTACCCATTTCCTTCTGTGCACTACGGCCCATGTCACGCTTTCTAGGCTACTGATAGTGCCCCATTAGATTATGTCACTGCTGTGGCATAATTTGAAAGTAATGTTTTTTAGACATCAACTTTTTCCCACTTGCAATGTACTGACAACATTGGCATGAGTGAACCAAGAAATACCAGTGTGTCATGTTCACTGAATGCACAGCCAATATTGTGTATGTGGAGCAGTTGTCTATTCAGTAACTGGGTGAATGTCTCCTTCATTGTCCCTTTACCTTGACGTACATTATTACACTGTGTTTTGTAAATAAAGAATGTCCCATGTTAATTGAGTTGGACCCAGCACATAAAATATCAAAACGTCTTTCTCGTAAAACATGGCATAAGAGAAGGCAGGCAATTGTTATTTCATTAAAAACTCACTGCCTCCCCTTAACCTCTTGAGTGCTCATGACGAGGTCAGCTCGTCATGAGCCATGGCGCTCCGGTGCTCATGACGAGCTGAGCTCGTCATGACCGCGCCCGTTAGTTGGAACGCTCGCACGCTGGGCTAATTCCCCTGCTGTGCTGAGCGTTCCATTGGAACGGGCGTGGTCATGTCGAGCTCAGCTCATCATGAGCACCGGAGCGCCGTGGCTCATGACGAGCTGACCTCGTCATGAGCACCGGGGCGCCGTGCGCCCCCCTCTGCCCCCCAGCACAGCGGGGGGAAACAGCCCCGCACGGAAGGGGTTAACTTATATAGTAAAAAGTGAGAGGGTCATCACGTGAATGACAAAAAATATATTAGCAAAGCAAATGGGGCTGTGGATTACCACAGTTCTTAGGTGAGATACACATTAATTGAAGTTTAACTACAGACACACAGCAGAAAAACACCTTTTAAAATGCTGTATGCTCAGATTACTTGTCTGCTATAGCGCATTAATCACTGGTGGCACAGCACTCAGGATAATCTGCTGTATGGCTATACACTTTTAAGTTTAAAAAAGTATGACCTATTGGCTATGCCAATGCTTGTTTGGTGATGTAGGAGGTCTCAACTTTTTTTCTAATAGGTAACCCCTCTTTTAAAAGGTGGCTGCTTTTTTAGTGAATATTGCAATACTTATGGCTTCTGTTTGTGCCTTTATTCTGCTGTGAATTCTCTCGATAACCATCAACGGACCGCTCTGCAGTGAACACAGTCACATGGAAGGACACTTCTTTCTCACATATTCTAAAAGCAGAAGGATGGCTCAGCCAGTTCAAGAGGTGCCGCTGAAATATGCAGCGATATGCAGGTTACGCTTATACCACCTGGGATTGACACAGTGGCGGCTCCTCAGCTGTAAACAACATTTGCTCCACAACTTTATCCCCTCAGGGAATCACAACGCGGTCATTCTAACTAGCGCGTTGTGATTCGGCATACCATTACTCCGCGAGTCGGAACAACAACTTGCGGAGGGGGTGGGAGGTGTTGGATTTAAAATCCAACATCTTCCCTAGTGTCCGCACAGACTGGAGTTGGAATAGTAAATTATACTATTCCAACATCCAGCGCCCCCCCCTCCGCAAGTCGTTGTTCCGACTTGCGGAGTAATGGTATGCTGAATCACAACACGGTCATTGTAACAACCGCATTGTGATTCCCTGCGGGGGAATAGGCTGCGGGATTTGGACATATATTCCTCCTCAGCTAAGGCAGAGGAGTGTCGCTATACTGCTTTTAAGCAGTGTAACTAAAGGAAAAATAAAATGATAATAACTCAATGTTATTTTCATTTTATTTGTTCCTGCTGCCTCGCTGCCGGGTCGGTCGGGCTGTGAGGAGTGGTTTCAATTCCAAGTGCGCATGCTGCTTTGGCCAGCCCTCTCGGGCCAGCCAAACAGTCGTACACACTTTCCAAGTTTCTGCATTCAGGATGTATTACAGCCTGGGTGGAGAACATGCCCAGGTCTCAGTCCCCGTCTGAGCGCCAAACCATGCTACTCAGACCAATTGCAAAGCTGCATTGCAACATTGTGATTGGTCAGGGTAGCCTGGATGCTTCCTGCTTCCGGCCCGCAGAGGAGAGACGCAGCGATAAGGTACGTTTTATTTTTTAGATATTTTTACATCCCTGCCCCCTGCCCTGCCACCCCGCCACCCCTGATCCGTGCGTACCACCACTGGATTGATAGCACTTAGAAACTACACAATTGCGGTATGAAACACTTTATAATCATTACTATTATGGTGTGGTAGAAATCAAATTGATTTCTGATAATATCATTAAAAGAATTATAAAATTGTGAGGCCATGATTAGAGAAGGGGCAATACAAAAAAGCCCCCTAACTTTCTCTACGATTGCATCGGTACTTTCCAAGCATACACATTTTTGACACGTTTACAGGGAGCCCACAAACACACGAAGTGAAACGGAGTAATTTGGTACCAATTAATTAAAGCAAGGACATTGATTGCACCCTAAAACGCTCACTGCAAACTGTTTTTGAAACTTAAAAGTTTGCTGTCCAGTTTCCAGAAGTTTAAAGTCCACTTTTAACTTTGCGCGCCGTGCTTATCACTGCCGTGAATGGGGCTTTTGGTTCCCTGGGAATATCTAAAAGTAGTTTATTACTTAGGTTGTGTTCCGTCTCTCTGCAAGAAGCTTTTGTCAGCACGGGGCCTCCTGTTTTTCTGCTGTCATTGTTCAGAAGGCGCAGTTAGCCATTGTTTGCCTTTTAACTTGTGATGCATATTGCATCAGCTGTGCATCTTCTGGGAGAAAACGTGCACATTAAAGAGGAAGGAATGCATTTTTCATTACATGGGGGCATTTGCAATTCGAGGCCATAAAAGAAGTATTTCAGTCGCTGCCACTGCTTTTAAGGTTCAAGGAAAGCATGGCTGCTGTGTTCTTGGATACAGCCGCCGGAGGGGTTGGGGCTGCGGATGTCTCCGTTGTGACTTCTCTACTTCTCTCGTCTGCAATGTCCAAGCGTTAGGCACACGAGGTAAGGTCTTGAGGGCATTGGTAGAATCTAGCACAGGGTGGACTGTGCAGGAGTATAGAAGGAATTGTAGAGAGAGTAAATCAAAGCATGTGCCTGCGGTTGGCCACTCTAGCCCAGTCCCACACAGAGGGAAATGTCGCAAAGATCCTCATCAAGTAGAATTTGATGAGAGCATTGATTTCAAAATTTTGTTTTACCCACAATGCTCCACGATCGGCAACATAATGCCACAGCACAAGTTCATGACGTTAGCACTTGTAAAAAAAAATATTAAGCAGCTTTTCCACATACTGCCTATCGAGAACCATACACCATATTAACGAGAGTGTGAAACATAACATTCATTTTAAAATTCATAAAATATTTTGGTGGCACCTATTTATGCCAATGAGTCACTTGAATATTTTTCTGTATTAATGTAATCTCATAGTGTGTGTTGACTTTTATTGCTGAATGCAATGACTGATTTCTTAATAAAATCTTTTCCAAAAAATCGCCTTTTATGTTGAATTTTTTGAAAGCCACCATGTGACTAATAAGAATGGGGCAGAAAAAAAGAGGGAACATTAGCAGTGTTACAATAAATATATTCGTACAAGTACTCCCATTTTCGTGGATGATTTGGCGTAAAGTTTGTCTAGCATTTACTAAAACTATTTAAGAATTTGCAAAGCCAATAAGTCTGGCTTTCAAAAACGTGCACTTACATTTGTGATTGTATTTACACGTTAACACATTAAAGTCCGACCTATTGGGGTTGCTAGCGTTTATTTTTTCTAGTAGGATGCCATTTGTGCAAAGAGTATACCCAGCAATGGGTCTCATGCTAGCTATACTAAATGACCAAATGATGAGACCCTGCATGCTAAAACCTATCTGGATTGCTTGTGTTCCTGTCAGGAGGAAACTAAGCTCAGCAATTCAGACTGGACGTTTCTTGTTGGGGCAGGGCAAAGATTGATTTGCATGTAACTGGTCCATGTCTGTAGTGGCACAACAAGTTGAAAAAAATGATGGCCTGGAACGAGGTTCACACTAAAGACCGTTGTCTGAGATTAATTCAAACATTCCACCCATGTGTTGGTTTGTTTTTTCCAGCTTTTAAAACTGTGCTGAACACTGTTGTCCCTAATTTCCTAGCTGTTAGTTTCCTTGCTGTAATAGCAGCTACTTATGTGCTTTGGTTCCTGTTGTAATGGCAACAGTTTTACTGTTGTTCCTGCTGTGGCTGCTTTATTGTCAATGCGGTTGCCCCTGCATGTTTGACTGCTCTGTTGCAGTCCCTGTCATGGTGGCAGCTGTGGTCACGGCTAGGTTTCTGCTGTGGCCACTGCAGTTGCTTAAGGAGTGGCAGCTGTAATTGTGACAATTGTTGCTACTGGTGTTCCTGCAATGCTGGCAGATGTGGCTGCTACCGTGGTACTTACTGAGGTTACTTGTGTGGTTGCTGTTGTGCTCCAAACTGGCATGCAGCTGTTGCCATTGCTGTAGTCCTTGCTGTGCTTGCAGCTTTTCATCAGTTGTTGTTGCTGCCGTGATGGTCTGAATAGTAATAGCTATTGTTGCTGCTGTGGTCCCTGCTGTAGTATTGTGATTCTGTAACCCCTGCTGTTATTGCTCCTCTAGTCCCTGTCATCCTTAAAGCTGTGGTCTCTGGAGGTTCATGCTGTGCTTGCAGCTGCTCTGACAGTTGTTGCTGTTTTTGGTGTTGTGGTCCCTGCTGTGGTGGTATCTGTAATTTCTATTATACCTACTGTGGTTACCACGTTGGTGACTGTTGTCCATGCCACCTGTCAGCTGTTGATGCCCCCAACATGGTGGCAGCTGATGTTCATGTCCATTTGTTTGTGTTCTACTATCCTCCCTGCATTGGTGACTGCTGTGTTCTTTGATGTGGTCACAATGTGGTTGCTACATAATCCTGGTCCTGATGGCAATTGTTGTTACTGCTGTGGTCCTTACTATGATTATAGCTGTTGTAGCTGCTGTTGCTGCCCCTGTCATGGTGGCTGTAGCTGATACTGTTGTCCTCGCTGGTGATCAGTACTCACTAGAACTATGTGATGCTTCCTCCGCATAAGCGCACACACCAGGGCAGATACTTAATTAGAGCTGCATGTAATATTGTGCCTGGTGACATCCTGGTAGTGCTTGTCTTACCTCATGGCAAGGCTAACATAATCTGAACAGCATATAGAAAAAATAAACAACATCAAGAATTAAAGGCAAAGTCTGGTCCCAATGATTCTTCCTAGATAGACCCTTTACTACTTTACAAGCATGTGGCGCGATCCTAGGAGTTTGGACACAGAGAACAAAGTCCTTCTGAGGGATTAGGCTATGGTGTTTATGCAGAACAAATGCTGGTCACTGCTCTCAACATGGCAGACACAAATGCAAACAAGAGAACATGCATAGGTCTTTCCAATAAACTGAGCCACAGAGACCATGCCCAATGAACTATCATGAGCCTACCCAGCCAGATCAGTCTGGTCACCCTATGCCTTTTGTAGCACTAGTTATATTTATTTATGGTTTTATTTTTAATGTTTTATAGAGTGCGAACTTGACCCATGAGGTTTTCAGAGCGCTATACACAGTTACATGGTAAACAAAGCAAAATAGTCTCAAGTGCAGAAATATACAAAGTTTGGGGAGGGGTAGGGTAGCTGAGGAGCATAGAGAAAAAGGGGCACAAATAAATGGATACAGTTATAGTGGGACCAGTACAAACAGAACAGAAGACCCACGCTTACATATCAGGGCGAGTTGGTAATCTGCAGAAGAGGCAACAGTTATGGATTCGATAGACACACTGTGGTAGATGCAAGCATGTCATTGGCCAAGGAATTTGCCCATGAGGAAAGTTTTGGTCTCCATCTTGAAGCGTGATGGAGAAAGGATTTTTCGGATGTCAGGTGGGAGACAGTTCCAAATTCTTGGTGCTGCTCCGGAGAATGCCCTATTGTAGGTTCTTTTTTCTGAAGGCGAGCAGGTTGGAGCAAGAGGTTTCTAGTGGACCAGGAGTTCCTAGTTCATCCAGACATCACCAGCTTCTGCGCCAGATAGGCAGGGGAGTTTGTGTAGAGGGCCTTGTGAGTAATGCATGGAATTTTCAACTGTATTCCAGCCTCCATAGGGAGCCAGTTTAGTGCTTTCAAATGTGGAGAGATGTGATCAAATTTCCTGGTGCCTGTGAGTAGTCTCGCGGCCGCATTGAGGCAGGCTTTTAGAGGAGCCAAGGAAATTTTGGGTAAACCAGTGAGGGTGGAACACCCATATTCCAGTCTCAATATGACTAGTGCTTGGACTGCCATTTTTAAGTCTGGAGCATCTATGAAGGGTTTTAGCTTCCACACGTAGCTCATGTGGAATCTGGCTGATTTAGCCATTGAGTTGATGTGGTCACGCATGTTCAAGTTACTGTCGAGGAGTATGCCCAAGGATTTGGCAGAGTTCACCGTGGTCGGCGGGCAGTTTAAGGCTGTGATGGCTTTGATCCAAGTCTCGATCTCCGGGTTGACTTTAGAGGGGGAGATCAGGAGGAATTCGGTTTTCTTTGCATTGAGTTTCAGTTGGTTTGTGGCTAGCCATCGGACACTCCTCCGTCTGGCCCACTGCACCAGAGTGAGTACAGACTGGAGAAGGCCTTGGCCTGTCCTGTGGAGTGTGCTGTTGTTCCCCGTGAACTCTCTTTCCACCCCACTTTCTCCCAATAGCTGTTTATTAGATGAACATCTTCACCACAGATTCCAGCAGGTGGCCTCACACTGGCACAGCTCCTCTCTGTTCACTCTGTGGGTATTTGACAGACCACTGATTGTCCACCTCTTGCCATATGAGAGGCGGGAGGGAGTTTTCACGGAGCAGGTCTGGTGAGGTTTATTCTCTCAGCTTTACTTGCTGTTAACCCCAGATTACTTCTTAACTGCATGAAATAAACCTTTCTTTTTGCTACCTTCCTTAAGTGCCTGTGGATGCATTTTCGGTGTGGTGTTTCATGCTGCTCTTTTCTGGGTCATCATGAAGAAGGGAGGAAGGAAATCAGCTAGGGTTTAGAGACAAAGAGCCATTCTGATGCTTAGCCAAGCTTAAATTCTCTTCGTTTCGCCTGTTCTCAGGTTGCTTGATTGTTGGTTGACCAACTAGCAGAAAATAGTCTTGGACCCCCCTCCTGCTCCTGTACAGAGCAAAAGTGCCCGGATAACACAGCATATTGCTTCCGCTGTGACAGGAGTAGGGCAGATGTACAGAAGAAAGAGTCATTTGCCCAATCCCTTTGGAGCAATAACAGAAAAAGATCAATAGAAGTGTGTGTGTATGAGGGATAGAAGGAGAACGAGGTGTGTCTGTCCGTCACCGCGCCATCTTGTCAAAGTCTGCTCGAAGGAACCCCGAAAGGCTGGCTGGAGAGAGTGCGTATTCAGGGGTCTTTTGTGAAGAGATATGGTGCCAGGTTAACCCAGAGGCAAGAGGTTCTCAAATCTACAATCAAACAATAACACACGAAAGCATCCTTTTTTTTTATGGTCTTTGAAATTGCTTTATATGTTCTTTTTAAAATGTGCCAGGTCCTAATGTAATTTTCGGAGGCCACCGCGGCTATTACTACTAAATCCATAGCACAAGCCCATCGAATGTCAGTCACCGCTACCTCCTAACAGCTCACTCATACAAGTGGGACATATTGGGCTGGTTCATGTCAGCATAAACTATCATGATAATGGCATGGACTTGCGAGTTGTATTGTTTTTTTGAAGTATGATGACTTGTTAAACGATCTGAATTCATTTTGAAAATGGCAAGTCCTCCTCTGTGTAAGTTATCATTCAGTAGTCCTTTACACAGTGCTAGAATTCTCTTTGAATGATTTCTTCTTGGATTTGCTGTGTTACATTTGTATTGGAAAGTGGAAATAATCCAGACTTTGCTGATTTTCCACCATTTTTTATTGACCTTGACATACGGATATCGGTTAAGCTGGTGTTCACCAAAAGTTAAGTTCAATTAATAAACTGATTTACTTACACTAAATCTGCTTCCATGGGTAGAAAGTGGGCATTCCAGTGTAGGAATGACGCCTTGTAGTGTTGGTGAACAGTCACAACCTCGTACGTTGTTGGGGATTCCCAACCCTTTCCCGTTGGGAATACAGATGGAGTTAGACTGGTGCATGGGCAGGAGCAGAGGGCCTTTTTGATGTTGAGGTGGTGACAATGCATCATAGAAACAAAAACAAGAAGAAAACAGAAGAGATGGCTGCATCATTTTTGACTGTAGAGGTCTTAGGCCAGTTATGAATCTGGACTGGAGTGTCGTTGTTAATGTATGTTACATAAACTCCAGTCTGACCTTACACCGGAGAGTTACTGTCTGTACTGTTACACCAAAGACTGCACACAACTTAACTTTATTGGGATTCCTGTGCGTGCAGTGGGGGAAATGGAGCAGAACTAGCACTAGATGCACTTTGTAACTTCAGGGATTAAAAGGCGTTCATCAAAAGCAATATGTCTGACTTTAATATATGAAAATATGCAAACAGCATCTGTACGTTTCGGTATTGTGATATTACAGCTTGATCTATTGGCTTTACCAAGGCTCGTTTTGGGGCATATGGAGTGCTTCAATAAATCCTACTAAAATATTTTTTTAAACAGCTGCAATGATTTTTTTTTTTAAATAGGCTTTCTGCGTACCATGCATTTATGACATAAAGATGCCAACGTGAAATTATTCAATGTACTTAGTAGTTCCTCGTCTATGCAGTGGAAGCACTCCCAAGAACTCTCATTCTGCCTCATGATACACCACACCCCCAACAGCATAAGGTGAGCGAGAGTGCTCCTCTGGATGGAGCCAAAGTGCACAGTATGTTTATTGAACAAGCATTTGCAATGCAAAAGGTCCTGTATTTACGAGAGTTTGAGCTACTGGCATTTTAAATGGCAATGCCTTTTATTTATGTGTTGTTTTTAAAACAGATAAATAAAAGATATTGTCATTTACAATGCCAATAGCTTAAAATCTCGCAAATGAGAGACCTATAGCATTGCAAATGCATTCATGCTATAATTGTTTTTAAAATGGATTAGGCGAGAGCATGTCTTTGCAGGCAGGACAAAGCTGTTTGAGAAAATAGTGCTTGGAGGCTGTAATTAAAGCCTACAGAGTAACAACACACGTAACAGGGGGTGTCGCCATGGGAGGTTACAAAATGAGACAAGGCAGTATTAAGGAGGAACTACTAAACCTCCTGACCAATGAACAGCCACAGTTTACAGTGGGCAATGGCACAAACCAATGAACAATATA
The DNA here is from genome assembly GCF_964261635.1 of Lissotriton helveticus. Classification (NCBI taxonomy): domain Eukaryota; kingdom Metazoa; phylum Chordata; class Amphibia; order Caudata; family Salamandridae; genus Lissotriton; species Lissotriton helveticus. The sequence continues at coordinate 1,041,296,313 of NC_136065.1, read as the reverse complement.
AGTGGAGAGTGGGCGGAGCTTCAAGTCCCTTCCAAATACAGCATGCCTCGCAGAGAAGCACATGCACTGCCCATGCTCGACCTAAAAATAGTGACACTGATCCTCTATGGAGCCAGGCCTCATGAGACACTTGTATTCTAGATTCTGTGTCGTAATTCCTTTGCTTTCCCACTGCTATTTGTTTCCTGGCTGGAGATAGAAATAAGAACATATTCACATTTTTGTTGTGTTAATTCTTTAGATGCTTTTTCTGTGGCGACTGTTGCTTGAATTAAACAAGTCCGAATGTGGTGATGCTGAATATTGTAAAAAGTAATACCTGTACAGACATGTGACCAGTGGAGTAATTTACAGTTTCTACTTCGGGAATTTTAATGTGCTCCGAGCTTCGCGTGCTGTCGCTTAAGAATGTGTACTGTTTGCTTCGGTCACCTTTCTGTTTTGTGCTTGAATAATTTAGTCAGTGGACAAGCTTGTTCCATGCTTCTGTCGTGTTGTACGATATTGTTCAGTGTATGAATTAATGCAGTCTATATTTTAATACATTTGCAGTTTTGAAGAGTGTGTGCAGTGATGTACAGTAATGTATTAGAAAGGCGAAAACAGCTTTCAGTCTGGCTTGTGATGGACAATGCACTTATTTTGCCATGACTGACGACTGCGTGTATTCATTCATTCATTGAGCAGCCGATAGGGCCTGTATATTCCACCCTCTTTCCGTGCCCTCCCCACAGGGCCTGTATATTCCACCCTCTTTCCGTGCCCTCCCCATAGGGCCTGTATATTCCACCCTCTTCCCGCGCCCTCCCCACAGGGCCTGTATATCCCACCCTCTTCCCGCGCCCTCCCCACATCCACTTGACGGATTCCCATCGGCCAAAAGCCAGCAACTAGAGTGATTATTCCTTGGCAGGAATCTCGGCGAAAATAGAAAGAACAGGCATTAACTAAGGACACAGAAATAATGTGGCAGAATGACTAAATTATGCGGTAAGAATTAAGAAAATGCAAATATGGGATAAGGCGACTCATTTTGTCAAAGTATTAATTATTTTGACTTATTTACACATTTTAAGACTGTTTGGGAAAAGGTTTCCCCATATTTGTACCAGTTTAACATCCCCATACACCAATAAGCGACTGAAAGGTGACTAGTTAGCCTTCGTGAAGGGCCATCTTTTCTGCAGCAGCACATGCTGGTTACATTTTTTTGATTTGCTTGACCTAGAAACATTTTTTGAATTATGCAGATTATGCAGCAGATCACGGATTATATGACAAATGTGGCAAATCTATTATTATAGAGAAATCTCATAATTCCAGGACCCTGGAAATGAGCATGTGTAGAATATTTCCGTCTAGAGTTTCTTCAAACTGGGGGTGTTATTACATCTGGTTTAAACACTATTTTGCCTGCAAAGCTAGAAGAGTCCTACATTAGTATACTACGCCCTTCCTTTGCTCTGCCTCGAGCCTGCTGTTAAGTTGGTTTCAGAATTAAGTCGGTGTTGAAAGTGATGCTAAATTCTCCCTGATGAAGGTGACAGCGAAGAAAGGATTTCCTTTGGGGACTTGCCAGTGTACTTAGGCTGAGTGCTTGAGCTAGGGCACGCACAGCTGGCGGGGTCTATTAACAACATTTCTTCTGGATTGATGGGTGCGAGATGGCAGATATTACACAATGCCAGCAGTTGGGGACAGAGGACAGACAGCCAGGTGGCAGTGTGCCAAGTCTCTGCCATTCTAAACTCTGCCCTACTGTGAATTTTTAAGGAAGCATCCCAGTGCCCATGGGTGCTTACAGAAACAAGCCAAGGCAGCAGGAGCATTGACCCACTTATCACAGAGGTTTCAAAGTTCCATTGCAAGAATGTCTTGCTATTCTTTTAGCTAGTTAGAACAAAGATGTGGTAAGACTTTCACATTTCTCAGTTTATTTCAAATGGATGTCTGATATGTCTGGGTCCACTTCAAGAATGAGTATAATGGAGTCTTCTCACAATTGCTTTCAATGGTGGGAGTTGATATAGCCTTCAATGCATTAATACTTATACCATTCAATTCTGTTTTGTTTAAGTGAAAGGTATATTCAGGCATGGGTGCAGTACTGTTAGCCATACAAGCTCAACTTCCAATTCACAGATGAAGTCCAAAATGGCTGAAGCAGGCCTGGGGCAGCTTGAACTCCAAAGCAAAGGTGCTTTTGGCTGCCAATTTGCACTGTTCCTTCGGGGAAGAGTAATAGACCCATTTGTGGGCAAGGGAAGCCCATGGAGTTCAATCAGGATGGGGGTCATGGGATCATATTTCTTGAGACACACTTCAGCATATAGGATGCCTTTTAGGGGTTCAAGTGCGGAATATCGCTGGCCGTGGTGGAGGACATTAGGAACATTAGGAGGACATTAGGACCTCAATAGGAAACATCGTCAATGACACCATGCCACAGACACTGAAAAGAGTTTCAGAGAAGCCTAAAAATCCTTGGTTCAGCGAGTCACTGAATGAAGACAGGCGTAAACTGAGAATGGTCGAAAGGAAATGGAGGCAACATCCCTCCTCTCCCGAGCTGAAAGCCCTCAGGAAAACCAGAAGCCAATATAACAAGAAGATAATCAAATCCAAAAAAGAATTTATAAAAGCTGAACTGGACAATGCCATAAATAGACCACGAAAACTCTTTGAGATTCTAAAACAACAGTCGAATAAACTAGCCAAAACAGTTCATGAGAATTCAAAAACTCCCTTAAGTTGTGAGGAATTCTCTACATTTTTCACAGAGAAAACCAAATTGCTTGAAGCTGAGCTCTCAACTGCCGCGATTAACTTCTCGACCCTTACCTCACCTATAAACGAGGCCAACGCGTCAATAGAGAGTCCCCAAACAAAAAATAAGGCAAATTGGGACACATTTGAATTATATGACCAGGAAAAGATCGCCAAAACGCTAGCGGAACTCAGACCGAACAACCACTATCAAGACCCTCTACCGGCAAAGTGCGTAAGAGAAATCAGCCACACCCTAGTTCTGATCTGGACCGAGATAATAAATGCTTCACTTGCACAAGGGACCCTCCCTGACTGCCTAAAAACAGGTCAGGTTGTGCCCATCATCAAAAAACCGACAGCGGATGCAACAGACCCGAACAACTATCGACCAGTGACCAACATACCTTTACTGGCCAAACTTATTGAGAAATGCGTACAGGGCCAACTGAGTCAACACATCGCTAAGTTCTCATTACTAGATGATTGCCAATCTGGATTCAGAGCTGGGCATAGTACTGAAACTGCGATCCTACATATTGTAGATGACGCCTTACAAGCCCTAGACAGAAATCAAGCATGCCTACTGATTCTCCTAGACCTGTCTTCAGCATTTGACACGGTAAATCATGAAATGCTGATGACCAGGCTACAAGACAGGATGGGTTTGTCTGGAAATGTGCTGAAATGGTTTAAATCTTTCCTGCAGAATAGGACTCAACGTTTCCTGGTCAACCAAGCAATCTCTTCCCCACGCCCTAATGCGGTCGGGGTCCCACAAGGTTCAACGTTATCCCCAGATCTATTTAACTTGTATGTTGAACCTCTCACGGAGATCCTTCGAAATACACAGATATCCTATCACATGTATGCAGATGACACGCAAATATACATAAAGATCGCCTCCCTTGATGACATTGACCTAATGAACAAGACACTAAAGAGAGCTCTACAATGGTTAACCACGAACCATCTGAAACTAAATGCCCATAAAACAGAATTCCTGCTAATTTCACCGACAAGGAACCTACCCGAGGTAAAGGAATGGACGAAACTGGTGACTGCGCTGAACTGCACCCCGACCCTAGTTAATTCCGCTAAATCACTAGGAATTACGTTAGATGAGAACCTTGACATGAAAGACCACATTAACTCAATGGCCAAGAGCGCCCGTTTCCACCTGAACTATTTAAGAAAACTGAAACCGTTCATCTCAGAGGCAGACCTAAAACTGGCTATACAATCCCTAGTTATTTCGAGGATCGAATACGGTTGCACCACGTTAGCGGGTCTACCGAAAACATCCACAGCACCACTAAAAGCCTGTCTCAATGCAGCGGCAAGACTGATCACGGGATCGAAGAAATTCAATCACATATCTCCTCACCTGAAAACACTAAACTGGCTACCTTATAAGGCCAGAATTCAAATGAAGATGGCTTGTATTACCCACAGAGCAGTTCACTACAACACGCCGAGATACCTTGCCAAGAAAATTAAGCTATCGGGAGGCAACAGACCAACTAGAAGCGCTAAAGAGCTGCTATTGATGCCAGCCTTTTTCCGTAAGAAAAAGACCTATGACCGAGCGTTCTCAGGAGCCGCCCCTAGAGTCTGGAATTCAATACCTCCTAACACCAGGAAGATTCAAAATACAGTAACATTCAAACGTGAACTGAAGAGCCACATGATGAGTAAATACCTTTCATAGAGAAGCTTACTGATCTCTGATATGAACATCTACGACAAAGAAGGATGGCCTCGGCTAGAATATCTTCAAGATCAATATCTGTCAATTGACTGATTCCATGTTTAAACCTTGGCCATACCCTTTACTACTACCTCACAGCTATGTGATCTGATAACTGTAACTCACAGACAATACTATATATCCTCTACCTCACTTTGTTTTATTTCCTATGATCCTGGATACATGTCAACCTTTTTCAATTCTTAATGCTTATTACACATGTTATTGCACTGTTATGCTATACAACCCTACCTCACCGAGCTTGGCCATATGCCTATGACTCAAGCTAAACGTATTCATCTCCTAATACTAATTGCATAGGCTGAAGAATACTCACCCTTATAGCCTATCGCCTTCTACCTCATATATGTTTGTTGTTACAATTGCTATTATAATGTCTGTAATCTATCTTATATGTTAAGCGCTCTGATACCCACGGGTCTTGTCCGCGCTATACAAAACTCTATAAATAAATAAATTAACATTACCATCGTCCAGAGTATGAGGGTTTGAACAACAGTTCTGAGTCGCTTTGTGGAAGAAACAGTTTCACAATTATATTTATTTTTAGAATAGAGAGCTGGTACCAAGCTGTCTTTATTTTTTTGGAAATATATTCCTTATAGGTGAGGATGGTGTCCAAGGTGAATCCAAGTTACTTGGTGTTAGGACTGGACATTGTCCTCTACTTTCCTTTTGTTTTGTTTAAGGAAAAAGGGATAATGTTGTATTCTACATATTAGTTTAATATGTAGAATACAACACTTGGCATTCAATGAAAGTTTGATTTCGAAGCCATCAAGGTTTGTTTTATTGATACTATTTCTTGGTTGTGGTTTTTGGCAAATAACAGTAAGTGCCTTGATTGGGTTGAGCTTTAGGTAGGCGTTGGACATCCAGGTCAGGCGTTGGGCATCCAGATCTGGATAAAGTGCAGGCAGTATTTAAGGCATTGGATGTCTGAAGCAGAGGAGGCTTTCAAGTAGAGTTGTGTATCATTGGCAAATTGATGAACCTTGATGCTGTTATCGATGAGAAGAGCACTAACTGGCTCCATAGAGGTTGAAGATGATATGAGAAAGTATGGAACACCAGATTCCGGTGGGACTCCCCATTTGAAAGGGATCTATGGCACCTGGAGGCATTTACCTGATTTATTAAAAGGTAGGCGTCAAGGTAAATGATAGCAACCTGGACTGAGAAGCATAACTAGCCTCCCATGGTGGAGTCCTAAGGTAGAAGCTTCTTAAAAGTAATTCCATTTAATGCAAAATTCATACATTTTCTAAATGCATTTTCGCGATTTCTATCAGTGAAATCCTGGTTGCTGCTGTTGCAGTTTGGGTCATTTGTGGTTTCTTTTAGGATGGTGCACTCATGCTCAGAGCAGGAGCTGTTTTTGTCTCTTCTACTGTCATGCAATGGATCTTGGTTCCTGTTATGTCATCGCATACTGTGATTCTCCGTGATAGAGCTCGACTGGGATTGCAAACCTTCCCTGGCATTTGGGTCCTACCGTACCAGCCCTGTGGGGGGAGGAGGGGCTGGCGGGAACACTGTGCTGCTGCGCTGTTATAAGGGGCTGATTTTGCAACAATGCTTCAAAACAGGCTCCCAGTAAAAAAAAAAAGCCCACACCAGTCTAAAACCGCCCCCACCCTTCCTGCCCTCCAGGGAAACGCCCGGTGCTCACTATGGCCAGTCCAGCCCTGCTCAGTGACCAACTCCCCTTCTGTTCATGGTCGGTCCTTAGTCAGGGGTTTTGCCTGTGGAAGGGATATGCGTTTATCACAAATACATTTTAATTTCGACCTGTGGGCGTATTCAGCCCTGAATCAGTGATAGTTATTTCTCTGTGAATTTTTCTTGCCCAACTTTGCTGTAGTAGTAAAAGAGCCATGAATACATTAAAGAGAGACAAAGGATTGGGAAAGAGAGAGAAAATACTAATGAAGACTGTACTCGGTATTCATTGGTTAGCTTTTATGCTGACTCACCACTTTCTTCATAATATGAAGTGGTTTCTCTGAATCAAAGGAAAGGAAAATGGATTGCCTTAAAAGCAGTATAACAATGATTGCTCGTAAATCAACTCGTGAGAACAACTGAAAGAAATAGCAAGAGGCTGGAAAATTAGCAACACTCAGTGCTGAAAATTCAGTTCAAAAGCCAACGATTAGATTTTTCACATACTTAATTCTTCCCTGGAAAACCCCAGACAAAGTCATTGTATATTATTGTCCCAGTGAAAACAGACACGTCTGATGTAGGTGTACATTCTTCTATATCATATTTGATTTTTATGCTTGCTGTGCGCCCAGAGTGCTTCAACTCCTCGTCGGGGTAGTAAGCGCTATGTAAATACAATTTACAATTTTATTTATTCTTTAGAGAATTATATTTTTTATTTTAAGTGTCCTAGTGGGTTGTTGGGAGCTTTGATTTTGCAGAAGGTTAAAGTGTTTCTTTGGGTAATGTTTAGCTTTATTTACTGTTGGATGAGGTTATTAGATTTAGGTGCAAACGTTTTATACACGCCTTTCTCGTGTATTTTAGGGGGCAAGTTTACAAACCCCTTTTTTTGACACAACGGCAGCACAAACAATGCGGCCAATTTACAACGCAACGCATCTAGGGAGATGCGTCATGTTGTAAAGACCTGTATGCAGGGTGGGCTTGGGCCCTCCCATGCAAAAAGCCATGCAGACCTGACGCAGTGAAATTTACAACATTTCACTGCGTTGCTCTATGCCTTCACTGCGTCAAAATCCCTACGCTTGCTCAGGCCAGGCGTAATGAATGGCGCAGGACTTTTTGTATGGGACTCACCTTTCTGTTGTGGCACATTGCTGGAGTTGCGCCACTTTCACGAGCAACTCCAGCAATGCGTCACTTTTGTGCCAACAGATGCTTCAGTATTTCTGATGCATCTGTTACTCCTTGCGCCATGGAGCCCTGTATTGTAAATACAGCGCATCCATGGTGGCACAAGGATATTTGGCACCGGCGCAAGGAAACGGACGCATCTATGCAGATGCGTCAGTTCCTTGTAAATCTGCCCCTAAGTGTATTAGTAGTGGATCGGGTAGATTTGTTTTTCTCATTGTCTGATCAGAGCTTCTTGCTTTTAACATTTAAGTGCGAAGTAATTAATGTTCAGAGTTCTTTGTTGTTGTGTGCCTAGTTAGCAAGGAGAACAAGTGTCCTACAAGGTCATTAAGATGCCAGACCATGTTTAGGAGGAGGCTCGAAAGCGAGCTGTGTTGTAATCATTTCATTAATTTCCTAGAGGTTGATGCTTCCAATACCGAGTGACAAAGCTTTCTACACATGTGCGCAGGGACATCTTAAGGATTTTGGGGGACCTGGCCCAAACGAATGTTGGAGGCCCCTTTTCGGAACAGCTTTGAATGTACTATCCAATTTCAGCTCTTTCCTTCCGACTTTGGCCAGGTCACTGACAGTGCACAGACATGCGTCCAAATTCTAAATGTGTTATTTCAATATTGTAACACAGCAGCAGCTCATTAACAGTACTGCAAATAAGCTTGGCGACACTCTCCCATTTCTTATGTGTGAGGCCCTGTTTTGATCTGAAAGAACTTTGTTATGGATGTTTCATGAATCAAAAACAAAACATTTATCTGCAAAAAATCTGTAATAGACTCTCACACTTCACCCACAATAAAAAAAAATTAAGTGAAAACGGTATTTAAAACAATATGTTTAAGAATTATTTAAGGTCATCAGTGCAAGACTCTCTGTAGACCAGAAGTTGCTCAGTATCAAGAGGCCCCTGAAAGCCTGGGGCCCTGGGCCAGAACCCACTTTGCCCATACCTTAAAACGTCTCTGCTGTGTGCGTTGTGTTAGGTGTTGGGGATTCTGATGTTGAACAGTACCGGACAGTGGTCATACAAGTCAATGAATTTATGTTTCATTAACAAAAGTGTTTCAGATTGAATGTTGGCCAAGTCTTGTGCAGACCCTTTGTAACGAGAGGGAATGTTACAGTGATTTACTACATTCTCTTTTAAGAAAGATTCTGCAATAGCCAGCACACTCATACAAACCGGTGTCCCCCCATTGCACAGATTGAAGTCCTCTGCAAAAATATTTTGAGATGAGGTCATGACCTTAGAAGTCATATTTTCTGTGTATCCTAACATGAAAGAGTTATCGTTGCCATGGGAGTGATGCAAATGGCATAGATCACTTTGTTGAGAGCTAAAGTTACGTCTGTGTAAGGACTATGGAAAGAGATCAGACTTTAGGTCATGATCTATTTATAAGATCAGGCGGTGCTGTGCATTATGGAGCGTCGCCTGCATTTTTACCCCATCCAGATTTGTCTGACAGACCATGCAACAGCATTTGTGATTGCATACAATTTATAAAAATAAAAAATAATAAAAAATAAAAAAAAGAACTGAAGTCTTTGGAACGAAACGGTCTAGCTGGGGTTGCGATGCCTGATTAACCAAGTTTCTATAAGGAAAAAGTGCAAGATAACGGTGCAAGATTTGAGATAGGTGAGCTGCAGTTCTGTAGTGTGCTACAGATTAGGTTTATGTGGACACAGTTTCAATTGTGTGAGGGCGCAATTTATCTGAAATATCACGTAGCACATATCATTGTGAAGTATTTCTTAGATTAACTTTGTCGCAGAATGCACGTTTTTGGTATGTGTGTACATCTTCATGAGTAGTGTGTTGAAGAGTACTTGCCTTCCTAGTCAACTTCATTTTGGCCTAGGTATTATTTGGAAGTTGATATCTTCCTATAGTACATGTTGGGTATATCTGTTGCTTTCCTGATGAAGACGCACTGGTCGCTGAAAAGTGCGTTTGACACGATCCTACCAAGAACCAGCCACAATCGAATCCAACTTCTTGTTGTGTTTTACTTCTTGTTTGTTTATTGTGGGTAAATAATCTAAATGTATTTTATCAAGAAATGATGATGGGATATAATGAAGTAGTTTACCTATAGAATAGAACATAGTCAATTGAGTTATCATCAATTCTTTGATTTTCCACTTATATATTTTTGGTAATAAAATGCTTTAGTCGATTTTTATCTGTGTTACTTGGCTCTTTCATGTTGAAATATCTATAAGTATATTTGATTTGAAATGAAGGGCTGCCTAAGGTCTTTGTATATAATATAGGTAATTTTGAGGTACCTGCAGAGAGTTGTTTGTTTAAGGAAATTGAAGATTGAAGTGTGTTATGGCGAGTAGTTTAGCAGACTGCTTGCTGGGTGACTTCTATGTTATTTCCCAAGATTGCTTAGAGAGTTTTTCAATTCCTCAAGGGGCATGATACATTCCTCAACTTTCTTAAACAATTTGCCATGCCTGCACTGTATCAGCTATCAAAGAAATGCAGTTTGCCTAGAAATGTCTTCCATGTTTTTGAAAGTTTACTGCAAGGGCCAGGCTGTGTGTGGATGGGAGGTTATTATGTCTTTTATTTTCTTGGTGAAATCGTTGATAGTCAGATTGTCAGGCTGGTAGCAGCAGGTAGCATATTTCTTACTGTGTAATTGGAGAGATAAATAATATCTCTTGCTCCCCATGTGTACGAGAGGGTGTTATCCTTGTCAATAATTTTGCTGATGGTGATGAATGGATGCCGTGGAGAGTTGTACTTTTGGGCTCCGTGTATTGAGCAGTAGGAGACGTTTGGATGCATAGAAAGGCAAATGGCAAAAACTGAACAAAGAACTTCAGAGGGGTAGATGCTCATTCATTTGGCTACCATGCTTATTGCATTCGTAAGCAGATAAGTGAAATTATGCCAATATTAAGATGTGTCTATGTCTGCTAGACTGAAAGAATGTGGGTCCACAGCTAGACGCAGTACTCTTGTTATGCCTTTAGTTTATTTTTAGTTAGTATGCAGGCAATTTTAAGATGAACAATATTTAAATTTCCGTATTAATCTTATCCTTTATCGTATTCATATTTTGTTAATGATTTTTATCAATTTTTAACACTAAAATTCTTGCTTAGGGGAGTGGCCAGGCAAGATGGCCGATCAGGTGTACTCTTAGTGGGCTCCGCTGCCGCCAGTTAAAATCCTAAATCATCTTGTACTGCATAGCTACAAATGTCCTGCATTGTTAGGCTGGGACCAGCTGACTGCAGTTTGCCCCCCTAGAAGCACTAGAGTGCACTGAGAGGGAGACCTGGGGTTGTTGTAAAACTGCGGCTGATTGTGCCGCTCAGGAAAACGGAGAGTCTTCCTGAGCCTAGTGAGAGAAACCTGTCATGGTCTGCTGATCTGTACAGAAGAAAAGAGGGAAGTTGGAGTTCGACAGGCGGCACTCTGTGGTGCGAGCAGGAACGTGGAGAGAGGCGTTGCAGCTTGCGGTGAGAGCGGTCCATGGCAGTGCTAGAGGTGACGGGGCCCACCGCTGCTGCATTGCAGTTGACGGAGGGTGAGCAGCCCCAGTAGTTGGCAGGCATCGGCAATGACCAAACAGCAGCACAGGAGAGCTGCAAGGATTGGCCTGTTTTGCCCGTATGGAGGTGAAAAGCGTTAGAGCCAGTGAAGCGCGCTGAGTCAACGTGGAAACACTGCAAGTGGACCAGTGGCCTTGTGAATGTTCTTGGGAGTTCGACACTGAGAATGGCCTCCATAGTGCTTGCAACACCATGCTGGTAATGAGTAAAGGAAGGTGAAAGGCCTAATGCTTCACAGTGGGCCTGGACTAGAGTGAAGGGTTTGTGTGGGCCGCATTGGGCGGAGTGTGCTGTAGTGGTCTGAGGTGAGCTGGTGTCACTGCCTGGGGCCCACCTCATAGGACTGAACCATGGAATTTTGAGGAGCTAGAGGGCTCAGGAGCCCACTGTGCAGCTGAACTTGCTGAGGCTTTGACAGAGTGAAGATGCTAAGAAGTCGGCATAGACCGCTCGGCTTGGACCTGCATATCGCATCACCCTGTGTCGTTGTACTTGGTTAGCTGAGCAAGCATGGAGCTGAATAGTGATGAATTGCTGGATAGGTACCTGGAGAGGACCTTTTGGAGGGTGGTAGCCCCTTCTTTGCCCAGACTTTTTAAGATGGGGAAAGATAAGCCAGCCAGGGGGTACCAGGACAACACCTACATGCCGTACACCACCCCACAAGGGCCTACCACGAGGGCTACTGGTCTGCTGGGAGTGGAGGCGCCAGAGGGGGGGGGGATGAGCTGACACCTGCAACAATGCTGAGGCTGTCAAGGTTTTAGAATAGCTTTGGAGGGGAAGATAGCTGCAGTGTCGATTGATGGAGGACTGCTCTGTTCGGACCTCTGCAAAGTTATGGAACTGGTCACAACAGCTGAACATACACTCACGGACCTGCAGATGGAAGTCACAACCCTCAAAGAGCAGGTGTCTGTCTTGATGGTATCAACAGCAACACTGGAAAGTAGGGCGGAGGATACAGAGAGACGATCCCTGGGGAACAATCTTATGTTTCTGGGTTTACCGGAAAGAGCGGAGTGTGCCTCAGCGGAAAATGTATTGGAGGACTGACTAAAAACTACATTGACTTTAAAATATTTATCTCCCATGTTTGTAGTTGCGAGGGCTCACAGGGCATCACTGAGACCTATAATAGCAAGAATCTTCAATTAAAGCAATCAGAACATCATACTAAGGGCTGCCCATGAAGCGGGTTATTTGCACTTTGAGAATTATAATATTGTCATTTTTACGGACTATATGTACAAAGTGCAGACGCAAAGAAGTCCTTTCTGGAATTTTAGGCAGAAACTAATGGTCATGAACTTATCCTACATGCTGATGTACCCATCCGGCTTAAAGGGATTGCTGATGGTAAAAACCCACTTTTTTTAGAAACCAGAGGAGGAGTGGTCTTGGTTGAAAATATGGCAGAGGGTGCCAGGGCGTGAGAAGGGACTACACAGGTCTGAATTTGTAGGTGAGCAGAGATGACCATGATGAGGAAGGGAAGGTAGCTCCTCTAGGTTGGGAACACAGAGGAATAGGCTCACACCGAGTGTGATGGTGCAACAGAATGGTACACTTAGTAAAGAGGCAGAAAGTGGTGGTGAGCAGGAGATAACCATGGTTGACAGTGGTGTGTCTTTGGAGCAGAGTGTGGTCACCAAGGAAGTCACATGAACAACAGCATGGATGGCGAATTGGTGGTGTTGGCTCTGTGTTAAGATCTCAGGCATGGTCTGCAAAGAATTGTTGACGGGCTGCACCTGATCCTGAAGGGGGGCACTCTGAAAGTGGTAAATGGGAATATAATGCAATTGTTAGGAATGAGTGAAAGTAATATTGTGGCTTGCTGTGCAATTTAGACAGGGAAAGGTAGGGCAGCTGGAGTGCGGCTCCTGGGTGTGTCTCGTCCACTTCAGATTGGAGGCCTGCTGAGTGTTGTTTTGCTCATAGAGATTTAGGGCCAGATGTAGGTACTCCCAGATTACTGATTCTTAAATATCGAATCATACAGATTCGGTATTTAAGAACAGGCAAATGGGATGTAGGTTATTTTTCTTAAAAAATTACCGAATCGGTAAGTTTCGGTAATAACCGAATCGGTAATTGGGGGAAACATTGAAGGGTGGCAGGGTGTCACTTTGACACCCTGTTGCACCCCTCAATTGTGTATGGGTGCACATGTTGCAGACATACATGCCCTAGGGGCATGTATGTCTGCAACATGGCACTGTTGGAAAAGCAAAAAAAATGCTTTTTCAAGGGTTTTCATTATTTACCACCAACTTGTAGTTGGTGGTAAATAACGAATCCTAAAATGGGAAAATCACTCATTTGAGTGCTGCCTACATATCAGGATACGGTAATCGGTATTTAAGAATTCGGTAATTTACCGATTCCTTAAATTACTGATTCGGTAAATTACCGAATCCTTCTTTTTTAGCCTCCTACATCTGGAAAGCCTATTACCGGTCGTTACCGACCGGTAATAGCCTACCTACATCTGGCCCTTACTTTGATAATTAGCTATTAGATAAGTTGTAGGCCTTGTGATAAGGTCAGTTTGTTCTTAACTGTAGGGGAGAGGGTGGGTGGATCGATGCGGAGATATTGACTGAACATGGTGGGTATGCACATTGTGTGGTTGTTCTGTTGTGTTCATCCAGAGAGAAAAGCTGGGAGGGAGGGGAGTTGATTTTATTAGTTCTGTTTTAGCAAGATTTACTGCTACAGAGGAGAGGACCATGATGCTGGCCAGGAAGTGGGTGATGTGAAGATGGAGGTGGGGTAGTGCCGCAGATGGGGGGGGGCAACTAGGACTGGTCGTGGATGGACAAAGCTGGTGTTGCATGGCTCTTAATATGTCAGAGGACCAGTAGGATATGTATGTGAAAAGACACAGGGTGATGTTCATCTTGTACAGGCAGGGCATTAGTATATCGTGCCTCCAGGAAACTCACCTAGTAGATGAGAAGGAATGTAAGCTGTGTGAAACGTAAGTGGAGGGGCCAGTTGCACTCATCAACTTCTGTGACCTATGCAGGCAGAGTGTCTGTATGGGTGGCACCTGCTGTGCTGTTTAAGCAGCACTATTTTGAGTTTGATCCTAGTGGTAGATACGTGTTGATGCAGGTATTGCTGGATGGTGTGGCTCTCTGTATTATGAATGTGTATGTACCTAACAATGATGATAGACTTTTATTTGAAAATGTGGGAACCGTTAACAGAAGCCATGCACACCAGGCTGCTGTGGGTGGGAGATTTTAATTGTGTGATAGCTGGGGAGTTGGACTGTAAGCCCCAGACACCTGCAACAAAGCCAGCTATGGTGGAGTCACTGAGATAGGCTAATGCAGAATGTGGGATGTGTGTACATTTCGAGGGAGATGCATCCAGTGGCTAGAGAATGTTTGTAAACACATGGTACTTACAGTAGGCTTGTCACTGAGGACATAGCCTCCACGATACAGACTGCCAAGTACTTCGGGTTATTTGTGAGACAATTATGTTTTGTTATTGGTGTTGATGGGTGGGAAGCCGCAGTGTGGCCCTTGCAGCTGGAGGCTGCCCCCGATGCCTTATGGACTCAACATGCCGAGAGGTGCTGGGCGTGGCATTGACCGAGTATATGGATGGCAACTGAGGCATGACGACTAGTAGAAGAGCACCTAAGTGGGAGCCGGTAAAGACTGTCATGAGGGGGCAATGTATGAGCTGCGTGTAAGGTATTAGATGACAGTTGAATGGGGAACCAGTGACGCTAGAGAGGGGGCTGATCAATCTGTAGAGACGTGAGGCCCTGGTCTCATCTCTTGAAGCTGTGGTCACTATGACTAGATGCATGATTGGTGAAACCTGGGATAGATTGGTTAAGTTTATGTGGAAGTAATACAGACAGAGGCTCCATAGGGAGGGAGACAAACCCAGTGGATTGTTAGCATGCCTTCTGAAAAGAGAAGATCAGTCACTCCCTATTAAGCTGTCTATGGACCCTTAACATTGCTTAAGGTGCTATGTAAGTCTTCGAGGAACGCTTGCGGAGGTTGAACGCTGGTGCATGAGGATCAACAGCTTCATCCCAGAATGAAGTACATCTATGAATTTACGCAGATTGGCCCATGTGCTGCACTTGGTGGAGGGTAGCTGGGAGGAGTTAGTCTTGGTGTCTGTGGGCATTACAAAAGCATTTGACACTCTGGACTGGACGTATATGCTTCAGGTCTTGGAATGGATGAGTTTAGACCCAAGCTTCTGTGGGTGGGTGAAGCTATTGTAGAGAGCACCATGAGCTAGGGTGCATAGTGGTGGATTGGTGGAGAGGGGCTCGCTTCAGTGTTGTCCCATCTCCCCAATATTGTTTGCATAGGCCATGGAGCCCCTGGCAGCAAAGATCTGAAGTGAAATAGGGAATATGGCATGAAGGTTGGGGATAGCGTTTATTTAATCTTATTATACATTGATGATGTATCGTTTTACCTGAGGAGTCACAGATACTCTGTGCTGTTGTTTTTGGACAGATGGATGAGATTTGGCTGTGGCTGGGCTAAAGATCAGTGGACTCAAGACACTGCTTTTCTCGTTGGGGCCTGTGCTTGGTGGCTGGACTTGAGTGGTCTCAGTGGGGCTCACATGGGAGACAGAGGCCTTTTGGTACTTGGGGATTATGATGGAACAAGGGGCAGAGCGCCAGCAATGGCACAATTTGAGGAAGATGCTGGAAGACTTGATGAAATCTGTTGCATTTTGGAATATCTTGCCACTCTCAGTAGATAGTAGGATAGCAGTTGTGAACATGGTTTTCCTTCCCAGATGTCTGTACATTATGCAGAACTCATTGCACATGATTGCAGGTAGTACTTTTAAAGGGCTAGATAGTATATTGGTCTTTCTTGTTTGGACTGGGAAAAGGAGTAGTGTTTTTTTATCAACAAAAGCTAGATCTCGAAGAAGGGGGCATGGGTCTACCTGATCTAGGATTGTAGTATTATTATGTGGCTAAGCTACAGTATGCGGTGCAATGGGTCATGGTAGAGGATAACTGTGAAAAGAGGCTACTGAGAAGCACCAGCAGGAACGCTAACTTTATTGGCGTTACTAATGAGGGGGGCCAGGATACCGGGACTCTTCCTCTACCTGGTACGTCAGGTGATGGAGATATGGGAGAGGGTGAATAACAGGGTTTTGAAATGACCTCTGTTTGGGAGAGAGCTAAGCATTTGGTCATTGGTGCAGTTCAAGCGCATCAGTGAGGTGGTGTCAGTGGCCCACTTGAGAGCAGGGGGTTGTGAGACACTGGGAGATTTGGACCGAGATGAGAGGTTCATTACTTTTGGAAACACTTGTACAGAGTTCTTGGTGGGGCCTGGCCAGTTCCTCCAATATGTTAAACTTCCAGGTACAGATCAGGAGATCTGGACAGGGTTTCCTTCGGCCTCCAGTAGATTGGAAATCTTGCAGTTGTTATTTGCAGGTGACTGTGCACAGCACTCAGTGTCATTAATTTATGGGCGCTCAAGGGAGATCATGATAAGTGGAGTTATCCTGCTAAACAGGCCTGGTGGCGAGATGTGGAGGATACTATGACTGAGAAAAAATGGGAGGGGGCTTGGGACGTAGGTGATGGGTGTCCTGCAATACCCACTTCAAGTTGATACATTCCAATTATTTGCACCTCACCTACTTGACACCAATTAAATTGAGCGGAGTGTATGGAGGCCCAAGATGTGGGGTGAGGGGGCCTCTTTTCTCCACAATGTGTGGATGTGTCCGACGGTATGTGGATGACTGTAAGGAAGAGATACAGGCATTGTGGTTGAAGAGACCCCCAAAGGATGCCTTCTAGGTATAGTTAAGAAGCCACAGGGGCGTGGGGGGTGATACTATGGAAATTTCTACAATTGGCACTGGTGGGTGCCAAGAGATGAGTGCCAATCAGGCGGCTCGGTCAGAGGGTTTCATCGGTGGCCTTATGGAGTAGGGGCATGGTTGAATGGGACCTAGCTGAGGAAAAGCACATCAGCGTGTCTAGGATGGATAATAAGGTAAGGAAGGATATAGACATGTGGGCGGAGCTGCTGAAGGCTTCCCAGGGGACTGAGGAGGCAGCAGGGGGGCTGGAGGCAGGAATACAGAGTTGGGAAGAGAGTGTAGCCGGTGTGTGAGCAGAGGAGGAGGTGAATGTAGGAGCAACCGTGTTGGGTACTACTGAGCTGGAGGGTTGATGCTGTAAGGAAAGGAAAGGAAGAAGTGCTGGGGAGTCATTTGGTCATTCCAAGACACATGGAACAGAGTTGTAATTGTATGTGCCTTGATTTGGACATGCGGAAGGACCTAACTGCGGCAAAAGGTTGAAGATAATGATGACTAATGTTGAAATGTTTTTGATGACCAGTTGTGTATGTATCAATGAAAACAATACAAATATATATATATATATATATTTTAAAAAGCTTGCTTATTACCGCTCTAAATATTTATGATAATTTTTTAACACTACATTTGTATGTACACTATATATTAGGAAAAACTCTGGACTTTACTAATGCATTCTTTTTTTCATCAGGGTCATTTTAGAGATCATGTGTTTTTTTAAGGTTTTATGATCTTTTGTTCTCTTAAAGAGGGTTTGTACTTGCCAATTTAAAATTACATTTAGGAATCTTCTTATTTAGTACAATTGAAAATGAAACTGTTAGTAACCCCTGGAGGTACAGGTCGACGAAAGCACTTATGGAATAAAGTTTACTACAGCTTAGTTTCTCAAATTGCATTTTTATTTGAGTTTGCAGACTTTGTATCCACTTTTCGTGAATATGACAGAAGGCTGGGCTCCACGCTAAAGGGGCATGCACAGTATGGCATCCTTTCTCTATATGCAAATTGCTCTCTGTAGGCTGTTCAGTTCCCTCAGCTGGAGAAGGATGGAGTGGCTGACTTTACTAAGTGACAGTCACTCCGAGCTTCATTGCGTATACGAATTGTTATTGTTTATTATCTTCCAGTAGAAATAGGATCACTTTAATTCTACCACCAAACACCCGTCGTGTTTCTCCACAACATGCCCAAGTCCAGATTGGACGCAGATTTAACGTCACGTGTATTACTTGATATTATATAGGACTACAGGCTAGCCACATGTCTGTGGAAATCCCGCATGCTATTTAAGTGCCGGTAGGGATCTGTTGTACCAGTGCGTCTCTGTAGTTAACTAACACTCTCCAACACACGACGATTACAAGTGAAGTTTTTTAATTAAGCAGTTTACGTAGTTAGCATAATACATATAAAAAAACTCGATTCTTGTGTCTCTTCTTCGTAGTTTAATAGCGTTGTTCTTCAAACAGCTCCCAACAGCCAACACGTGTTTCGTCGCATACAGGGAGGTTATCCCGCAACTTTTTCAAGGCTATATCTCCTTAGTAGAAAACCTTTGATTTGTGGTGATACTTACAACCCACAAAGGGTTTCTGTCTAGGCAGCGTCACAAATCCTGTACTCCTATCAGTATCCAGGGATCGCGGTATGCTCCTTGTTAAAAGGCTTCAATTCAAATTGCCCAAATGCCGGACGCCGCCACTCATGGGGTGCCGAGTACTGTAACCGTTCTCGGCACCTCATGGGTGGCGGCGTCCGGCATTTGGACAATTGGCTGAAAATGTGTGTAGCAGCCATGGCCCGTGGAGGGAGTTATGGTGGGGCAGGGAGGCGGGGAGGGGGAGGGGCAGGGTGGAGGGTGCTAAAAACCGGCATATTGATAATTGCAGGTAAGTAAACAATTTAATTAATAAAACGAATTTGGTAGCACGCCTTGCATCGCAAAATGCGATGTTTTTTACCTACTGACTGTACCCCAGTCCTTCATTAAGGCACATCCCGTATTTTTCTGTTGAGTCGACCTTTTGCGCCCTGAGGATTGTGAAACCCATATTGAGGTTTAACACCTCTGACAGAAAAAATCCCCCCATTTGTTCCTTGAAGAATGTTCACCTATTCATGCAATTTATTTATGTTTATTACTTTATTGTGACATTGATCCTATTGTACTGATATGTTCTTGTCTCTTGAGGCAAAACTGTATTCTCTATAAAGCCTCAAATGTAACATTGTATCCATTGGGGGATTCTATCTATCTATATATATATATATATTCATGGCAGTTGGCTGAATGTCTGATATTGCGAGGCGTGTGAGAATGAGAGTTGATGAGAAGGTATGTCTGACTTTGAATGAATGTGTCGGTATGTGTCTGGACATTTATATATAAACAATGTTTCTGCATCACAGTATTAAACGATAATAAAATATGTTTTGTTATTTTCTTCTCCTCGTTGTGGTATCACTTTCAGCTTGAGGTATGCACTGGTATGTTTTTATAGGTCGTGACTTTCTGCATATAGTGGATTAAACAGGTAGAGATCCCTTTGTTTTTGATGTAATTCGTGATTTCCCCCTGTTGATCTCTACCTATATCGAACTCAGGAGCCGGGCGCCCTTCCTTTGAGTGGTTGTTAACTTCACTACTCAGACTGTCTTTGCCCAAGCATCAGCCAAACGATAACTTGGCATAGTCATGTTTAATGCAGGAATCGGGCAGGGTCTTAGTTGCAGTGTTGCAATTACGTCTGTCATTTTATTGTGGAAATGTTTGACAGGTTGTCAGGCTGCTAGTAGTAGGTGGGATGTTTCCTATTGTGTTGTTGGAGAGAGAAGTAGCTCGATTGACTGTCATAATATTCTTGCGCTCGTTAATTCATTTCAGTAGTCACTACACGAGATACTGGGAAAATACGTTTAAAAATAACTCGCTGTATGAACGCACCTCCATCATTTCCATAGCGTCTCAAAACCTTGCTCGCACACAGAACTGTACATCGGTATCAGCATATGACCTCGAATTAGCAGATCTGGTTGACGAACATACAGCCAGCTTTGTCTTCCCTACAGAACGCTGACTTTATTCAGTTAGTATGTACAAATTCTATTATAACGTTATCAAATTCACCCCATTCTTTTTTAAGATACATCAGTCGGATATACTTCCATTCAGTGAGTCACAGATGCCACAATATTGGATGTCTGTGCTTAAAATATCTTCACATCGGCTATAAAAACCAGACAAGATCATACTGAATCTGGTGATTAAAAAAAATAATGATAGTTCAATTTTGCACAGGGACCCTTTCCTCCAAATCTTGTTCATAACTAATCCCATTTTCCTTCTACTTACATGGTTAAAAAGAAACAAAACGCAGCTATCTACACTTGCTTCCAATAATAAAATTGAATGTAATAAAATGTAAAATCACATATAATTTAATAGAATTGGTCAGCTTCTTCTGCACACGCCGTCCGTGGAGGGAGTTCGGTGGGGCAGGGAGGCGGTGCGGGGGAGGGGCAGGGTGGGGGGTGGTAAACAACGGAATATGGATAATTGCAGGTACGTAAACAATTTAATAAATAAAACGAATTTCGTAGCGCACCCTGCATCGCATTTGGCACTCCCCTGTAGGAAAATATCTTGTTGTATTATTCTTCAACCTAGATAAAATATAGAAAGACATTATAAAAACAGTTTTATAATATATGAAAAAGGTGTTTGTCAAGTAGCTCACTGATTGCTCATGTCTCCTCATGGTAGACATACTCATGCTTTTAAACGGTGCTTAAAAGTTGCAGCAAAGTGAAAGTGTTCATATATACAGCAGACAAATGAACACGTCTAAAAACTGTATGACACAGACAGTCATGGGCTCGTGAAATCTCCATAGATGAGAGTGGGGATCTTACCCTTTGGATCCATCTGTAAGGTCCCTTAGGTCAAAAGCAGTAGGGAGCGCACTGCTGCTTATAGACCGTTAAAACACAGTAAAGAAGTATCAGCATTAAAGAGTAAAAAGTCCTTCGGAGGTACAGAGCGACGTTACCTTCTGAAAGTTTAAATTGGAAGTTGAAATCACATGGTCCTGCGTGGAGAGCGCCAGAGACCTATCCCACCGTTTTTCAACTGGAACGGAAATGAAAGAAGGTGAATGAGAGGTATTTAATGCTACCTCATCCCCCGTAATTGCAATCAGGTGTTATCAGTGATTGCCCCGGCCATCCAGAGGTAGGTGGGGGGAGCAACCTGTTGCCAATTGTAACGGGAGCCAAGTTTGCACATGCGCACAATGTATGAGTGGCTTGTGTTGTGTGGTGCAAGTAGTTTGTCGGGACAATGGCCTAATATATAAAGGCTTAAGATATCCATTAGTTAAAGATTCCCTAATGCCGCTGAGGCCCGTTGTATGCATTTGTAATCAGGTATTGCCAATGATTGCCCTGACTGTGACCGTTCAGTAATAGGTGGACAGTGCTGCCTAGAGCCTATTATGTAAATGTAAATGTAGGTATACTTGTAAAGCGCACTGCCGCCCCATCTCGGGGCATCCTGGCGCTGTATACTGCTGTGGAACCCTTCCTGGCTTTCCCTGTGAGATGCTCCCTACTGGGCACCCCCAAGGTGAAGCCAGGCATCCCAGCGCTATTGGGGCCGTTGTGGAGATTAAGCAAGCTATTGCCCAGAGTTGCAGAGTGGGACCCATGATTAGAGTAGGCACCGAGGCGAGAATTATCGAGTCCGCAGACATTGAGCCCAAGTCCCTGCCGCGTCGGGAATTGAACCCTGGTCCCAGGCCAGACCTCTGCATCAGGGACTGCCGCTTCTAACAAGTGAGCCACACTTCTCCACTATTATATAGCATGTGCGGAGATGTTAACCGCATGCGTTCTGCGGTCATTTTTGTGCTGTGCGGCTATTTTGCAAAAGCCGCGTTACATGACGAGCTGAGCTCGTCATGAGCATGCGAGCGGCGCAACTCATGACGAGCTCAGCTCGTCATGAGCACGGAAGGGGTTAAGTGACTATACGGGTCCAGAAGTGTTGTTGTGGCCGCCATATTGAATCAGTTGTCTGTTTCTCTGCTGTGTGGTACAAGTAGTTTTACAGGACCATGAGCTAAAATGTAAAGGCTTGAGATACCTAAGACCATTGTAGTTAAAAATTATTTAATATGGTTGTGACCCATTGTATGCATGCAAGCCAGTGAGTGTTCCCGAGTCTACTGATGTGACGAGAACTTCATTGCGCATGCTTGGAGGAATGAGATAGTGTCTCTGGATTCTTCATGAGGCAGCAAATATCATATTGAGCCAATAGTTGTCAAATCAGTCCCCTTGGTGGCCGTAAACGTAGCGGCTCTGTAAAGGACCAGAGCCCATGAGTCCTAGTTTAAAGTGGTCATTATCCATTGCACATACAATAAAGAGGTTATGTGTACCATAGCTGAGAAAGATAGGACGAAGAAATGTTCATATTAGCCAGCATGAGATCTCAAACATAGCTCATAAATAAATGTGAAAGGAGGAAGTAGCCTTATCGTCCATATCACCTCTGTGAAAGGTGTTACATATGTTATGGGGTGTTTTAACTGCAAATTGTTTTCACCTCACACCACGGTATATCATCATTCAGATCCTTAGTGTTGGTGGAGAGGTGGAACACCCATTATTGCTCTCTCGTAAAGAGTGTTGTGCTACTCCGTAGGTGGTTGGCCTCCAAGAGCGTCCAGATCATCTGGTGTGTGAAATGGGCGCTTAGTTTAGTGGTGCTGCGTCTGCAGCAGATATTGCTGCGGTGTTCCATCATCATAGTTTTTACTGGTCTCGTGGTCATTGCCACATATTGTAGGTCACAGGAGCAAGTTATAAAATAGACATCATTTTTGGGGTTGCAATTTATGTGACTCCTTTGTGTCCAAATATGCCCCTGGCTCAGTCGGATCTCTTTGGTGCATTTGGTTAAGTGGCAAACCCCACAAGAACCACATGGGTAATGACCCGTGACAGGAGGTAGAGCCCAAAGAAAATTCTGGTTTGGTATTGTCTGGTATCAGGAGGTTTTTCAAATTGTGGGTTTTTTTCATTGTAAAATGGCCCAGTGCTTCATGATGATGAATTGTGGGCGGTTTGAGTTTACAGGGCTTAAAATAGGCAGCTTGATAATACTAGATAGGAATTCCCATAGAGGTTTGCCTGTTCAACAATATTAATAAATCTCTTATTATTTTATTTGATGCTCTAAAACAGATTGGTACACACTTCTCTCTGATAAGCTGATCTACCTAGCTAAGTAAAGGATATATACTAGGCAACCATGTACTGATTACCTTTCATGAAGATTATGCTGATTCAACAATTCATACCAGTCAAGCTTAGCAAAGTCACCAGGAGTGACCATTGTTTAAGGACACTGTCAGGTATGGAGATTAAAAAGCTGGCGGCAAAGAAATTATGCTAGCATTGTCTACCGTTGTTAAAATTCCCATTTGACAGCACTTGTGTAGTTTTCGCTAAATATATAAACTATTTCACCGAGTGACACCATCCGTGTGTGTCTGTGCATAGATATATTTGTATACATGTACATATACATATATATATATGTATATATATGTATATAAGGACACGGGGAGTGCACTCTCAAGCTTTTCTAAAAGGTATTTATTATTTCTTCAAAGTCACAAAGAATATGAGTTAGACCACAGTCCTAAACCAACGCGTTTCGGTCTCCATGAGACCTTGGTCAGTGATGTCATTTGAGATGTCATCAGTGATGTCATCAGTGATGTCACTGACCATGTCATTAATGATGTAATATGTGACGTCATCAGCAGTGCATTGCGGGGGCGCGAGTTATAGTTAGGTGAACTAACTATAATAGGGGAATTTCTATGGTTTAGTATGAGTGAAATGTCCAACTAACTATAACGTCCCTGAAACCTATGGTTTTTCTGTGAATTTCAAAGGTTTTTTAAATGCTAATTTCTAACTATGACGTGCCTGAACCCTGTGGTTTTTTCAGTGAATTTCAATGGTTTTTTAAATGCTATTTTCTAACTATAACATGCCTGAAACCTATGTTTTTTTCAGTGAATTTTAATGGTGTTTTAATGCTAATTTCTAACTTTGCCTACAAAGTTAGGACATGTGAAGAAAGAGGAAGAAAAGCACAGAAAGAAGCAAGACACATTCAGAAAGAGGCGAAAGAAGTCCAAAAAGATGAAGAAAACTGCAGGAAGAAGCAAGAGATGTGCAGAAAGAACGAAAAAAGGAGCAGAAAGTCCTCCTGTGCCCCCAACATTTTAGTGACGGGTACTGGTGGTAACTGACTCTGACTAACCAGAACTGGAGCCCGTGCTATGCTAAAAGACACTTAAAATACAGTAAAAACACCTACATACACTAGGGAACACTATGTGTTGGGGTACCCCTGTAATTAGCATGACCTCCCCTGTATTTACCTTGAGTTAGTGTCTGGGTCATTGCATGAGTACATGGGTAGTGACTGGACGATTAGCATGCTGTAATGACAGTGCATGGTGATTTTATAACTGCTTGGGTTTTGGCGGAGTGATGAGATAAGTACATGATGCTGGATGGCTGATTTGAGGAGTGCATGGGCAGTGACAGAGGGATTTCTAGAGTGCATGGGTACAACCTGGATAATTGGAGGAGTGAATCACTACTGTGTAGGTAGTTAGAGGTCGGCATGGGTAGTGCACAGGGGATTGTAGCAGTGCATGTGTTAGTGCCCGGGTCATCCCATGTGTACATGGGTACTGACTGGAAGATTAGAGTACTGCAAGGAGAGTGCATGGTGAATTTATAAGTGCTTAGGTTTTGGTGGAGTGATTGGATAAGTACATGGTGCTGGCTGGGTGATTGAAAGAGTGCATGGGTAGTGACAGGGTGATGGCTGGACTGCATGGGTACTGCTCAGGGTATTGTAACAGTGCATGAGTTAGTGCATGAGTCATTGCATGAGTGCATGGGTAGTGACTGGATGATTAGAGTGCTGCAAGGAGAGTGCATGGTGAATTTATAAGTGTTTGGGTTTTGGCAGAGTGATTGCATAAGTACACACATGTCATATCAGACCCCACCCCCTCCCTTCACCACTGTGCAAACGCACCCCCTGGCAGGTTTTAATTTGGGGGATTAATTCCCCTTGAATCCTGAGGGTCCCTGGGGGCCAACTAGCCCACCAGCTACCTCCAGAAAGCGCCACAGAGCTGCGTTGCAGAGATGTGTAAAAAGGGGCGTGGCCTCTCAACACCTCTCTGCAGCAGCTCACTGGCGCATACTGGAGGTACCTGGTGGGCTAGTTCGCCCCCAGGGACCTTCAGGATTGAAGGGGACTTAATCCCCCAAGTTACAATGTGCCAGGGGGTGGGATTCCACACTAGCTATGTCAGGCCCCGCTCCCTCCCTTCACCACTGTGCAAACGCGTCCCCTGGCGTGTTTTAAGTCGGGGTATTATTCCCCTTGAGTCCTGAGGGTCCCTGAGGGCCCTCTAGCCCACCAGGTACCTCCAGTAAGCGCCACAGAGCTACGTTGCAGAGCGGTGTAAAAAGGGGCACGGCCTCTGAACACCTCTCCGCAACGCAGCTCCCTGGTGCATACTGGAGGTACTTGGGGGGCTCGTTGGCACCCAGGACCCTCAGGATTCACTGGGACTTAATCCCCCAACTTAAAAAGCATCACAGGGCGCATTTGCACACTTGTCACATCAGGCCACGCCCCTCCCTGCACCACTGTGCAAACGCACCCCATGGTGCATTGTAAATTGGGGGATTAAGTCCCCTTGAGTCCTGAGGGTCCCTGGGGGCCAACTAGCCCACCAGCCACCTCCAGTAAGCGCCACAGAGCTGCGTTGCAGAGTGGTGTAAAAAGGGGGCATGGCCTAGGACCTCCTCTCTGCAATGCAGCTATCTGGCCCTTACTGGAGGTACCTGGTGGTCTAGCTGACCCCCAGGGACCCTCAGGATTCAAAGGGACTTAATCCCCCAACTTAAAACGTGCCACAGGGTGCGTTTGCACACTTGTCACATCAGGCCACGCCAACTCCCTGCACCACTGTGCAAACGCTCCCCCTGGAGTGTTATAAATTGGAGGATTACATCCCCTTGAGTCCTGAGGGTCCCTGGGGGCCAACTAGCCCAACAGCTGCCTCCAGTAGGCCCCACAGAGCTATGTTGCAGAGAGGTGTAAAAAGGGGAGTGGCCTCTCAACACCTCTCTGCAACGCAGCTCCCTGGCGCATACTGGAGGTACCTGGTGGTCTAGTTCGCTCCCAGGGACCCTCGGGAGTGAAGGAGACTTAATCCCTCAATGTACAATGTGCCAGGGTGTGCGTTTGCACACCTGCTATGTCAGGCCCGCCCTCTCCCTGCACCACTGTGCAAATGAGCTGAAATTAAAAATAATATATATATTATTTTGGCCCTGGGGTCCTTCTGGGACCCCATGAGCAGGCCTAGGGGGTCAGGGTGTTTCTACCCTGCCCACTTCTCTTATTTTATACCTTTGTTGCTCTGTTTTCTGGTGACTCGCTTCTACCGAGCCACAAGATGGCTGCCAACACATCCTTGTTTGGAGTGTTGCCAGCCAATCACAGTGAGGCTCGTGCACGGAACTTAGGCTCTGCCCAGATATCGAAAGTTTTATTTTTCTAATTTCTCATGAAACTACTGAACGGATTTACACCATTTAAAAAAAAGGTTGCTTTCTGATCCAAGCACTACCTTTTTGCCAAATTTGGGGTAATTCCGTTCAGTAGTTTCAGCTGTAGCATTGCACAAAGTTTCCTATGGGAAATTGATTTATTTACTCTTATTTTTTGAATTTCTCAAAAACTACTGAATGGATTCACACCATTTAAAAAAAGGTCGCTTTCTGAACCAAGCTCTACCTTTCTGCAAAATTGGGGGTAATCCTGTTCAGCAGTTCGGGCTGTAGCTCATCGTAAAATTTCCTACGGAAATTGACATGGGGAAAACGCGTTTTGGGACCCCCTTTTTTCTCAGCCCCCACTTGACGAATCACCCCCAAACTTTCAAGATAGGAGCTGACCTGAAAAGTTAAACTTTTTGGTACATTTCATAAAGATTCGTTAAACGACGCCAAAGTTATAAGCAAGTCAAAAAATGCTTTTCCTATGGAAACTAGGTTCTAACTATAACTACCTAATGGCGGCCGGCAGTAGGTAATATATATATATATATATATATATATATATATAGATATATATATCCTAACAAAGCTCCTTCTGATCTCTGAAAATAATAACTCCTGAGATTTCATTATGTAAACCAGCACTCGTAACAGTAGCTAACTGATTTAAATATTTAACATACTTTTTGAGTGGTAGGAGGCTGCCAGTCCCATTAATTTAGTTGAAGTCATTCAGAGCTTGGAGGAGAGGGAGACTGCCCTACACCGGTGGTCTCTCACCCTGCCAATCTTGCAGTTCTCCCTCAGTATTTAGAATCAGGGGAAGCGTTGAGTTTCCGAAGGTATAGCCTCTGCTCCCTCAGCCATTGGAAACCTCTGCCCTGATGGACTGTCTACCATTGGGCTGCCACAAGAGTTCCCTGTCTAAAACCATGTGAGGCATGGTGATACTGGGCACGGAACTTACTGAAGCGCCCCCCACACATAGGAAGAAACCTCCCTGTGGGTAGGGTAACTGTTTTTTTGCTTTTTTCAAGAATGAACTTCCACTTTAATAGTGAATGCTTGATAAAGAATACATTTTCTGAGCTGGCGCATCAAACTTGGTGCCCACTTGCCAAACCTCTCAGAGGAGCTACTGCAGCCGTGGCTCTACTGAAGGCAGCGTGATCTCCACCTGGCTGGTGGAATCTTTAGTTGTGGGAATGGTCTTCCACTGGGAAGACACAGGCGATTGCCTCCCCATACCTGAAGGCTTGTGAACCACTCTCCAATCTCATGCAAGCTCCTCAGAGTACCTTACTAGATGTTCTTTAAAACAACAATGTAAATCTTGTCTAGGGAATAGTTATCTACCCATCATGTTTTCTGGTAAGTTGATTGTGACCGGCCCAACACTCAAAGTTGTTAGAATCTACTATGTGCCCAGAGTAAAGTTTAAGCAAAAATAACAAAATGTGAAAACAACTACACAATGACTTCTGGAATAATATGTTGGTTGATTGCCTAAATCGACCCCATAGCTGCACCTTTTCCTTTTTATGACATAAGAGGGCATCATTTGTCTATTATATTTTTGTCTTCAGCAAAGTTTAAAATCCTGAAACATTGGATTGATACAATCCTCTGCTGTGTGAAGAAATAAAGAATTTATAGCACGCTACTGGAAAATGTGAAATTACCAACTATTCTGACATAAAAGAGAGTGTCTAGTGAAAAATAAGAAATCTATTGAATCGGATCTTGTAAGTGACCCGGATGTATGTCGGATTCCATAAGCCATGCAGAATTTGCAGTCAGATAATCATTTACCATATAACATGTAACATTTATTTGATGATAGGTTTTTGCCAGATTAGAAATGTATGAGGAGTAATTTTGACACTGATATTGGCGAGTCTTTATATGAGCTATAAGAAATGTAATTCAGTTTTTATTGACTCGTTTTTTTAACCACCTAATGTAGCATAAACGGTGTTTGAACTGAAGGGTTTGATTGAGGAGTTATGTTTTGTCACTGGCATAATTTCTATGTTTTTCCTTTCTCCTTTCGATCTGAATTATTTGTTTTTCTAAACACACTGGCTTTAGAATAGGGTGATGTGTATGTAGAATGTGTATTCATATTGCTGCTGGTATTTTGTTTTAGAAAGAAATAGTGTATGTGACTTACTATGTCTATTGAACCACTGACCTGTGCTATTTATTATGAATTAGTGCTAATGTGCGATTGCGAGCATTTGGTGATTGTATATTTTCAAAAAAAACTGCAATCATCCCAAAAGAATGCATTGTTTGAATTTCTTTGCTGTACCTGCATCGTTTTCAAAGACTGCAACATTTCAACCAGAGTAAAGATAACCAGAGTATAGATCCCATTTTTAATTGCTGACGTGATATTAAAAATAGCAGTATGATCCAGTCCAACCATGTCTCCTTAGAAAACGTCAAAGAAGCTGGAGTAACGTGACCACTTCCTTTGCGTTTTCTTTCAGCCATTCCCAGCATTTACTTATTAGCCAAATCATCTAGAGAGAAGCAATCATGGACATGATTTTTTACATTAAAGCATTTTGTTTGAAGCTAACTCATATGGTGGTTTTAATCAAATGCTATCATACATATTTATTTTATAAAAGCACATATTTTATTGACCAACAACACTGCCCAACATATGAGCTATAAAATCCACATCTATATTTAAAGGAGGCCTAAATGCAAACATAGAAACAGGGCTGGCTCTAGGCTCATGGTGGCCCTGTGCAGGGAGCGTAGGTGGGGGCCCCGGAAGAGGGGGTCCGGACGGGGCGGAGCTCAGGAAGGTGTTTTATTAATACGTCCAGAAAAGTCATTAGATGACCAGTACCTGCGGCTGCTCCTACCCTTCCGAATTTGTCTCAGAACGATACAATTTAGGAGGAGGAGGACATTGTGACACACGACATGAGGGACTGGGCGCACAGAAAGCCGCAGTGCCAGGGTCATGACAGGGGCACCGGACGCCCACAACCCCCCCACAGAGAAATAATCGGTGGCTCTTTGCCCGGAAACAGTAATATCGATGCCATATCGAATATGGTGTCTTACGCTTGGCGGATGGCCACGTCCGTTGCAGACACTGCATAGCCACCTCGTGACACAACAAGCGTTTAACTTTTGTCGAAATTTGCTCGCATGTGTCTACCGGACGCCCCAGCTGAGGAGTGAGGTGCTCTGGCAGAGCTGGGTGAGTCCCAGTAACAGACAGCAGGACTGCTAGAGAGAGAGATAGCAGCGAGTTCCTTCCCATGGAGTAACCATAGGTGCTCTCCGCGCTCCACCGGGGCCCGCGCCTGGCTGTGTGAAACTGAAAGCGCTCGGGTTGGCCCGGTCGCTCCCCTGCCCCCCGAGCTCTAGGTGCCCCCAGGAGTCACTGGGACTTGGAGCCATATTTCAACTGTCTGCCGCTTAATAGTGCAGAAATACCCTTTCTCTCCACCTTTATTGGCACAGGCGGAGCAGGGGGCCTAAAGAAATCAATCACCACCAGTTTACATGGGAGGCCGCTGACTGGAAGACAGACAGTGGCCTACGAGTCGATGGATGCGGCACCAGCAAATTGAATGCGGCGGGCCCCCCTCGGAGAAAGTGTCAGTGATTCCGAAATGTAATACTCGGCAATGATTAGGCCTTCCGCTCACTGGCTGGGAGCCATATACTGCCGCTTAATTTAATGCAAAATAGTACAGCCCCCGACTCCACCTTTATTATAGGCCCTGCAGGCACAGGCGGAGAGGGACCTAAAGGAAATCAGTGGCCGGTGGCGCTGCCACTGGAAGACAGACAGCGGGCGGCCTACCTCGATGCGGCAAAACTCCCGGCTGCAGTAAATTCACCCCTCCGACCTCAAGCATTAACAGCTACACTCACGCCCGGCTACCTATCTTCATATGACTCGCTTGCTTGCCATGACGCGTCGCGATAGTCAGTCAGTGCCACAAACAGTGTGCAGAAATATCATTATCAATCATCTGAGAGAATGGATCTATTCTGCCCTTACCCGGCAGGTGCGTTCACACTTCTTCACTTTATTCTCAGTCTGAGCTCAGGGGCCGCTCAGCTTTTGTCCGACTCCGACGTCGACGACTACCAAATGGCTGGGCTGTGCAGAGAGAGTCATACGCCACCAGTCCCACAAGTTAGTTATGCACGCG
This sequence comes from Lissotriton helveticus, assembly GCF_964261635.1. Classification (NCBI taxonomy): domain Eukaryota; kingdom Metazoa; phylum Chordata; class Amphibia; order Caudata; family Salamandridae; genus Lissotriton; species Lissotriton helveticus. Next base: position 1,041,265,596 of record NC_136065.1, on the reverse strand, counting down.
GGGAAGTCAAGCAGCAGGTTAGGTTGAGTCTGCGCGCTGCCGCAGATCACTCAAACCTGGCTTTTAGGTGCTACTTTTAGTCCTGGTTATGTACTCACATGTATCCATATGTTTTCCAGTAGTCTCCCTCCTTACTCCTCACACCGCTCTGCCATGGTCTTGTTGCTCTTTGTCCACCCTTGTGGATCAGCCCATCCTGTGATACACTCGCCTTTCTAGACACTATAACTAAAATAATTAAGAGGGACGATACATAGAATCAGGACTATCCCAGTTTTAAAGGCTGAGTGAAAGTCAAGGTAACTAAGATTACTCAAGACAGAGATTCAAGTTAAACTTTATAGGTTTATCCAACATTAAGATCATTTCAGAAGGCAAAAAGTGGCTAATCAAAAGCAGTCAGTGCCTCAATAGTAAATCAAAATCAAGTAATTTGAGAAGATCACTTAAGGATATCCTCCAATGAAAGCAAGCCGCCAGAACTAAGCATAGTTCATCAAGAGGACTGACATAGTCTTCCTCCAAAGAAAAGCCGAGAAAGACTGGCCAGATCCCAAAAACAATCTTTTTTAGGGTTTCTGACAGTAAAGCCTGGCATATTTAGTGGTGAGATCTGATGTAATAGGATTGAAATAGAAATGTATCATTCTAGTAAACCGATGAACATTCTGATACATAAGTTACATTGAATAAAATACATCTAGAAACATCTACTACTACCACATAGTAATGAATGAGGAGTACATATGAAATGAAGGAAATTACATGACGCTTATGTAATAGAGAAATACAACGGACAGTTGCATGGTGCTTTGGAAAGGCTCTATCAAAGGACCTTGAAAGTTACAAGGACAGGAACATCAGGAACAACCGTAACATGGCTTCCTGGGGAGAGCTGTACAAATTGATACATTTTATTTATACAGATGCAATGGATTAGGCTTGTATAGTTTGCTCATTTTCTTAAATGGAAAAGCACTCGTGCACAAGCTTGTTTGCATAAAATAAATGCACATTTATTTCAGCAAGTATGAATAGATGTCCGTTCAAGCTGGCTACAGCCTAGATATGCTAACTTAAGTTTATCTGACTTAGGAAATATTGTCCTAATTAACAATAACACCCTAATGTGCTTCCCCCTGCATTGCGTTCTCATCCCTGGGCTTCTCCTCCGCGCTTCACGTTACAGTCTCTCTCTCTCTCATCCGTTTGCTTTCCTCGCTGCTCTCTCCCCCAGTTGGTTCTTTTCTTGCGCCCTCTGTGTCGCTTCCCTCCACTCGCTCTACCCATGTTGCTTCCCATGTCCTCCTCTGCATTGGGGATGCTGGGCCCCTTTTCTAAAACCAGCTGCATTTTGTTTATAGCCGGAGATAGGCAAGGAAGAAATAACAGACCTCCGATGTATGTAGTAGAAATACAGAGATTTACTGTAAAGTTAATGATCCGATCCTCGTCGTGGCGGCCCCTGGGGTTTGGCGGCCCTGTGCAGGTGCACACTTTGCACATGCCTAAGGCCGGCCCTGATAGAAAACGCCCCATTAAGTAACAACATGTTCAACTCAGACACCAACAGTGTCCGCCCAGGGAAATCTCTATCGTCCTTTACTGAACTTTAAAAGAGACAATTCTACTAAAATGTTATTCTGCTCAAGAAGGAAATCAAGGAAACTTGGCATCGATCACAAGGTTAATCTGACAAAATAATTTAATGAGTGTTAAAAAATGATTTAGGACATCCACACTCTTCGCTGCTGCTATAAATCTTCCATTATCCAACCATTGGAGAAAATGAGAGGATGTCTGCATTGGCACCAAAAAGGAACGATGCTAGTCTCTCTGCAGAAAACTGTAAAGCATCCAAAAACCTCTCCAGCACAACTTTCAGGTACCAGGTCAGACAAAGGCACCAAATCCACAGGTTCTGCCAGAGCTAAATTTAGTGTGGAAATGTGTCCATAGCTATCTTCCTCATGTAAAAGTGAAACTTATGTTTTTTTAAAATCCCTATTTTACAAATGTGTTCTGCTTAAAAAAAGCTGTTTCCCATCAATGTTCTCTTGCTATTACTGTCGGAGGTACTATGATAATTTTATGATTTGCCTCTGATAAGTGGGAGTGAGACGTGGAGTGAAGTAGAAATGGAAGACAAATTATTTGGGAGGACTTGCGGGGTGCACTGAAATTTAAAAATGTATGTTTAAATAGCAAGAGAAAACGCATTTATCCTTACTCTGAAACCAATTAACCTCATCTCTTATCTTTTTACATTCCCTAAAGTGCCAATGGAGGAAGCGCAGAAGACCCCAAGAATGGATCACAGGTCCTTCAAGTCTCCTCCGTTGTGGTAGTGAGTGACAGCAGTTCCTGTGAAACATCATCGTCTAAAGTCTCCATCCGGAAAAGATGGGCCAGTGAGTACTATTCCACTATTTTCCATACCGTTCTTGGAAACTGAGCAATTATTATACAGGAATATGTCTAATTTATTTAGAATATTTGATCCAAATCTAGTATCTAGTGATGTAATTAAATATTTATAATGTACAAGTAATGGTCTTGGAAGAACTCCTGCATCTGATAATATTGCTTAAAAAAAGAGGAAACCGATACAGTGAAATCTTGTAGCCTTTATTGAATCTGTGTCTGTAAGGTGATACCCATGTGTCAATGGCATCAACATTAAAGCAATTGGAAACAGGTATCATGATTGTGCAGAAGTTCACTTTCCCAACTGTTTTCTCAGCCAAACTTTTTTACTTACGTGAGGTCTTTGTGTTTTGGCCCAAAGGGCAAAGGTTCTGCTTAGCAAGTGGCTCCCATATTACGTCTTTGTATGTGTGACTACTTTATATCGGTTTTAAGAATATCGAAACTAATTTTGATTAGGTGCCATCTTGCCTTTCTTAGATTCGGTCATCAAGTTAGGGGGCTTTTGATCCACAAAGTATTGAGATTCTGCCAATTAAAAAATGTTTCTCTTCTCCGAAGTAGAAATTATGGAAAGTGATCAAAGAAAAACAGCAGAAATAGAAGTCTTGAATTAGTCACTACACATGCATAGAAATGCTTACTTATGTGGGACATTAGGAAGCTATAACCACTAAACAAAATCCAGGGTGGGATCAGCCTCCCCATAGTTTCAAAGTCTCCCTTGGTGTTTCGTCGAGCCATTAGAAGATTTCAGCCCATGTTAAGATCACTTGGAAAGGTTTGCAGCCTTGCAGGTGTTATTGGAACATGGAGGCGCTATCCTTTTTCATTGGCCACTACTTGAGTGTTATTTATTTGGCATCGTTGTAGCATCACTCACTGGGCTCAGGGATGTTCTTATTTATCTAGTCTGTTATTTTATTCATTCATTTGACCTCTGACTACCACCATGGTCATTTCGTCTTCCGATGGATCTTGTTTTGTACTGAAATGGACTGGATATTTTGAAGATGAGCAATTACCAAATGAGGAGACCATGAATAAGGAAATTGCTATATTTAAATCTGTTATTAACCAAGGTTTAGATAAGTACAGACTTTAAAGTATATGAACCAAAAGATTTACCCATAAGTAAATAATGATACCGAATCAGCAGAATTTACTTTAAATATTAGAATTTAGTATTTCTATTCAAAAGTAAAGAATTTAAAAAATAAATGGCATACAATCTTGAATCAGACTAAACAGGTTAATACAGCACATATCAACTCTGCGAGTCCCAAGGATGAAGGGAAAAATCTTTCTCAGCTGAGAGAGATTTTGGATGACAATAGCATATGGGTGAATAGGAAATTAGTTGAGCCTCATACAAATCCTTGGGAAAGTTCAGATAGTTCGAAGTGCCCAGTTCCAGTCCTTCAAGACAGAGATCTGTCTCAGGCTATCACTGTAACCTCAAAGTCACAGCAGCATCAGCAGAGAAGGTTCCACTATGCTAGCATGCCAGCTGGCACCAGATCGCCGTATTTCCTCACAGTTCACGTTGTTCTTGGATGCCCAAGCAGTCAGTCGCAATGCTTCAAAATGAGAGAGCTTGCACTAGCCTAGTCCAGTTCCAAAATCTGTGTAATTAAACCCCATTATACTCCATGGGTTCCGGGATAACACCCTTTAACATCATCAGGAATGTCAGAAAACTCTGTCTCATTGGTCGTCTTCGATAGGATGAGGATGATGTAGTGTAGTAGGTAAAAAGTATACAATCTGGAAAAATTAAGTGATTCGCGTTACGTAGCTTCCTTAACCATTGTAAGTTTGATCATATGAACAATGAGATACTCAGAGTAAGTGAGATCCTGCTCTCGAAACTTCAGACAGTTCAACTTTCAAGCTTTGCTTTAGATGTCAAAGAAAACGATTGAGGGTTTGAACACACGTGGCAACTTTTCTAAACGTTCCCATAGGCTTCAGATCATTCTGTTTATGAGTTCATGTTTGGAAAAGGGAAGCAAGATCAGAGGCCTACATGAATTACAGCTCATTCGCGATGAATTATGCTAAAATATGAATCTAGCATTGAATAGCAAATAATACTAATCTCTCAATTACATTAGTTAATGAACACTTCAATCGAATCATAATTGTTTCATGTAAGTATAGGGAACTCCTAAAAAATGTTTGCAAATGTCAACATGACACATATATAGGAAATGTACATATAAATCTCCTTTGCATTTTTGTCATTAAGGTGCACACAATTATAAGTACGTTTGATGAAAGATTCCCAGATATTCTTTTAACTAAACCTGTGTAGCACCTACTTTTTTTGTCATTTTTAGTGTACACGTTACACAGGAAATACCATTTATTTCTAACACATGGAGCAATCATTTTTGCATGTAAGATCTCTTACTTATTTTATTATCACATGTTCTAATCACAGCATCAATGTTATTACGGTGTTAATAATTCACATCTATTAAATAAATGTAAAATATGATATACGCTCATTCTAGAAATCTGCATACGTTTACTATGCAGCATCTAAATCAGAGTTGCATTTTGTCATTTCCCAGAAACTTGAAGCTTAACACACGATTATCACCATTCATGTAAAATATTGTCACAATTATTTTCCTTCTTATTTATCATGATTTTGTAAGAGGAAAACCTCTGCTCTATCAGCATGTAGAGATTTGAACAGTTAGATTGGCTGCCAAGTGAATGCTATCCACCAGTTTGATGTTACTTGATTCTGCTGCTCAAAGTTTGAGCTTCCTGGACACAATGCCATTAATTAAAGGAGAGATTATTTATTATGTGTTGTGGGAATCTATCTGATTTAGATTCAGTCACTGTTTGTGCTGCCCTCTGCTGCTGCAAATCAAAGCATGCAAGTGCAAGTGCAGACGCACTGCATCACATTTGGTGATGCAGTGAGCGCAACGAAATTCGTTTTATTTATTTAAATGTTTACTTACCTGTAAAACTCCTTAATCCATACATTACTACCCCCCACCCTGCCCCTCCCCCTGCCCACATCACCGCCCAGCAGTAACTCCTACTGCCGACCGCTACTGTCACTGCATCACATTTCCCACCTTATCAACACTCCTATGCAGACTGTGCACTTGAGAACCATGCACACTATTTCTATTTGTCTTCTACCTTTGGCTTTGCGTGAGAAACTGTACAAGAATGTGGGGCCTTATGTACGATCCCCTTTTCAAACCATAGATGTGCAAATTGCTCACTAGCTGGTTTGTAAATCAGTATGCAATTTGCGATGTGGCCTATGTACTAATAGGTTATATCACAATTGTACATGCACGGGGATTGCAAAATGACCTTCCAGATGAATACTAAATAGTACGGTCTCAATTTCCAATCTCCTGTGATGGCAGCAAATGCAGGCATGGAGGCCTGAAATGGACAGCAGGCCACTGTCCCTGCATTTGCTTTGCCAAACAGGAAACGTTTTTTTCAAACAGCTGGTATCTGTAAGAAGTTGGGTTGTTGGTTGACTGGTGTGTGAGTCATGGTCAAGCAAAAGTCACAATCCCTTGAAGGGTGAACCACAAAAAGTTACTAAATTACCTGAGCTTAACCCTGGGTACCTTCGCACAAAAAGTAGTCAGGCTTAACTGAGAGGCAATGTGTAAAGTATTTATGCAGCACACAAACAGTAATAAAGTTAAAACACAATCCAAGACAAATCCCAAACCAATTTAGAAGAACAGAGTAAATAAACTATAATCAATTATTTGACACCAAAATGACAAAAATTTAACCAGTTGAACCGTTTAGAGAAAACTAGTCCCTAAAAGTTCAAAGCATCAACCACGGACATCTAGTTGCACGAAATCAGGTCAAAGATGAAAAATATGGCTGACCACGATGGCGCATGATTCAGATGCAAGAAGTTGACTGGGCCAAGTCAGCGTTTACCTTCGGACTTTGAAGAAATTCTGAGAAAAAGCGTCTGAAAATGTAAAGTTCTGCGGAGCAAAGCTGCAGGAGGTGTCCGAGGAGGGAGTTTCGTCTTCGGATGGCCTTGAGTCGAAGCTGCAGTGAATATTTCTCCGTTCAGACTTAGTCACCGAAATGAAAGTCAAAAATCTCCAGTGGGACAATGCAGAGGACTGTAGCCGAAGACAATTCCACAAGGTCAGATACCGCTTTGGCGAAGGTCCACTGTAACAAATTTGCTGTTGCGGAGAAGAATGTAGCAGGAGAAGCTGCAAAGTCAATTAGACCGGCAATGCAACTCAGACAGATAAGCGCACATGTTGATCCCAGTCTCCTGCTTGTTCTCAGAGGGGTTTTTAGCCAAACATTTTTCAAGTCCTCAGTTTTGAACCTTGGCCATCTGGGTAACTGTAGCGCACAACCAAGGGTCCAGGACTAGTCGGGCACCACTTGAGAGTTCAGGAATCACCCCGGCTGGGTCCAGGTGCAGGTTCAAGATGGATTAAACATTTTATGCCCCAGTGGCTGTGAATAGGAGGACAGCAAACTAGCCCTTGGAGTCACTTGTGGTAATCCTGGATGCAGGTGAATATGCAGGGCTCAACAGCAGAGCTGGTCAATGAAGGTTCAAGGCAGGCTCCAGGCAGTAAGGCAGTCCTTCAAGATACAGCAGCAGTGTGGCAGAGTGCACAGCAGGTCACAGCAGCAGGCAGTCCTCAAAGAGTCCTTCAACAGGTCCAGTAGTGAACTGAAGAGTGGGTCTGAAGGTTCCATTTTAATAACCTGGTGCCTTTCTTTTGGAAGATGGGTGAATCTTCTGGAATGGTTTTTTTAAGTGCATGGAATTTCCTACTTTCTGCCCTGATTCCAAGCTTGCTGCAATAATAATGCTGGGTTGTTACGCCCCCTTGTGTGAAGGCAGAGCACTGGCTATTCAGTTGTAAGTGGGGCTATGCTCAGCTTCACCCCCCTATCTTACCAGCAGATGGCCCCTTGAGGCACACCTATTCCTCTATTGTGTGACTGTCTGGGAGGAATTCACAAAGTCTATCTGTCATCTACACCCAGACATGTGACCTAACTTAGGCTGCAGGCACAAAGGACTAAAGCAGGAAAAAGACAACTTTCTAAAAGTGGCATTCACAAAATTGTAATGAAAAAAAATGGTTTTATCATTAAAAGGGTTCATTACTACAATTTCATAGGTACCGAACACAACATATCTACTATCTCCCAATTAGGAATTACAGCTTATTAAATGTTATAGGAAAGCCCCAATGCTATCCTATGGGATGGGTAGGCCTCACAGTAGTGAAAAACAAATGTAGTCGTCTTTTCACTACCAGGACATGTAAAACTTAAAAGTACATGTCCAACCTTTTAATTACACAGTACCCTGTACTATGGGCTATCTGGGAACTACCTTAGAGGTGGCATGAATATAATAAAAGGGGAGTGTAAATGCCTTTTCAACAAGGCAGTTTAAAACTGTTCTCAGGCTGCAATGGCATGCCTGGGACATGTTTTAGGGTGCTACGTAAGTGGGTGGAACAATAAGTGTGGCAGGCCCAATTATAGCAGTTAATTTACAGGACCTGGGTGTATGCTATAATGATCTATAGTGGATTTACAAGTAAATTAAATATGTCAATTAGGTATAAGCCAATTAAACCATGTTTAAAGGAAAGAGCACAAGCACTTTAGCACTGGTTAGCCATGGTAAAGTGCACTGAGTTCTAAGGCCAACAATAACGGATTCTGCAAAAAGTGGAAAGAAAGAGGCAAACAGTTTGGGAGTGAACCTGCAGAAAAGGAATGGTCCAACAGTGTCCATTAAAGGGGCATGTGCTGATTTAACAAAAAACTGTTCTAGTTTGGAAAGATGGGAAGGGCAGGCAGTGGTCCCCTAGACAACTGGCTGTTCCGCCTGGGTCTACTGACACAATTACCAGAGGGGACTGTTGCCCATGCGAACAGCTTTTCCTTTGTGAATCAGTTAGCACTCCAACTAAGAGGTAGGTAAGCGATCAATGGTTTGTAATCAACACTTTCATGAATCACCAAATAGAAGTGGGGGCTCAACTTTAACATCCCATCCTGTTCGTTATTTGGAAACGGTGGCAAAAGCCCATTTATAAAAGGGCCTTTGCAAGTTGTAAAAAGTCCTTTTGTGTTGGCAAAAACTGTGATTTTGCAAGTGTGTGTAACAGGAAAAGGGTTTTGTACATCAGACCCAAGGTCCTTGTATTACAAAAGATCTAAATTGCTCATGCCATAGCATCTAGGGGAGGCAAGGGCAGATGCTATGTGAAAAAACTACTGTAAAGCAATACATGTCCAGAACTGCTCACAACGTGTAAAACATATTCATAATTAACATTGTGTAGCAGATTACCAGTACCGTTGTACATCACTTTTTACACAAGAAGAACCACACACGTCAAAAAGAATCGACGTATTGCTTTTATTGTTCAGAGGGTTTGATACCCTTAAATGCTAAAATGATGCAATGAGTAACGTTTAAAATCATCTCCTTGTGAGATATATAAAGTTAAGTAACTGGATTAGTAAACGTATTGTTCCATACACACACAGAAAGAACTAATGCATTTGGCCAAAAATACATCAAAAGACAGGAAACATAAATAGTTGTATCAGGCATAGCTTCCTTCGAGAATACACTTGTCTCAATCACCATAAATATTAGCGAACTGAGTCGCATTTGGAGAAAATAATATAATATATACCTATTATAGCCGGTTCAATTGGTACACATTTTGGTGAATTTCCCAAATGACTACTCTTTGCACTAAAACTGTCTTAAAATGTAACGTTGTGAACTCTATGATGAAAGAAATGGAGTGTATCATTTTTACGTACAAATTGAAATTAAATTTACTTGTCAGACCTCAGGTAAATGCAATGCAATCCACTGTCTTCAAGCAGAGGTTGTCTGGATACCTTTGCAAAATATTCCTTATACAAAATAAAATCTCTATATAATCGAAGTGTGCAAATTCGTGTAACTGTTTCTTGCAAAATTTCATGAATTTCCATTAGAATTTCCGATGGAGGTGGTCGATGCAATGGATATTTGCCCTGCACAACAACCAAACCAGCGCCTAGTCATGTACACCTGTCCAGAGTAGGTGAGGTGTAGCATTTTCTCTGGAGTAGCGTGCTGTGTCAATGAAAGCAATCGAGTGTGGCAAGCTAGTCTTTTTTTCTTCTAAGCACCATCAACAAATATGCAGGCAAAAAAAACAACCTTCTTGTCAATAAATATATGCAGATTTCCACTGCAAGTTTAGCAGTGGAAGCTTCCAAATGTGGGCTGGCCTTCAGTCGTTGGTCACTAAAGTGTTAGTGCTTCTTGGATCAGGCCAAATCCCAGTGGATTCCCTTGCATCCATATCAATTGGATCCGGGGATTTGTGGAGGGCAGTGTACCTCCCTTGGTCCCTCTACCTGTCTTCCACACTTGTTTCTCTTTTTTTCTGTTTGTCACTCTCACACTCTCTCTACCTGTCTACATTAGGGAGAGGGAGGGGGAGGTCCTAACTGTTATCCTTTCTCTTTATCAGACTATGGATTGACTGAATAAAATAATCACCTTTCCAATTAGAGATACATTTCTAAGGTGTTACTTTTGTGTTCCTCCAGTGTGGCATTTTTATACCCATTCCTTTAAGAGGTTGATATCCTTTTGTGCCACTTTCAGAGGCTGTCAAAAGCCATCTAAGTCTATATTAATACAGTCGAAAGACCAGCTCTGCATTATGCTGCTTTGTATGTATTGGGATGTATTCTGTATTTCCAAATTAGTATTTTCTGTAAGGAATATTTTTTCTTTTAATCAAATATTGAAATAAATATCTAAAACTCTCTTTTTTTTATTTCAGCATTTAACAGCGATGACAACAGCGGCGGAAGCTCCCCCACGGTCCCAGAAACACCGGTCCTAGGAGGTGGAGCTTCTTACTTCCAGGAAGGCTTACATACCTCCTTGTTTTCTGGTGTGTTGATGAAGAGGAGCAGAATGTTGTATTGACTCTGGGATGAGCAGGAGACAGGTGGTCAGGACTGTGGCACCTGGACTAGAATCTCTCAATGCCCTTTATGTGACTATAAATCAACTTCTGAGAGGGCTTGTTAACCTGTGAGAACATGTGAGGAAATATATACAGCTGCAAGCCATGGAGCCACTATACTTACCTCTCAACATCAAATTCTTTACAAACATGTTGATAGGTAATCCCTCTGAAATGGTGGTCCATAAAAAAAGTTATTACTTGTCTTCAAGAAACCTTAAAGATCATTTCTAATTACCAATCAATGCCTAAAGCTTCTCCGGCCACCAGTTTCAGTTCTGGAACCTGTTTCCATGTAAGCACCTTTTGAGGTGGGTGATCAGCAGTTTATTGCCTGGTCACCAGTCCTGGTCTTTCCTTATGGGGGAGAATAGCACTGAAACCAGTCTCAAGAGAATGGGGTAAACCCCCTTATAGTAGCTGTCGCAATAAATTCAGGCTAAAAATAGAATGCCTTATTGAATGCAAATCCCATGTTCCTTTCAAATGTTTGAAACAAATCTCTACTAGTGGGTCTTGTAGGCTTGTGACTTCTCTAGTGGTCCTGTCACAAATCATGAATTCTAGGCATTAAAGGCAAGCAGATGGCATCTGGGGCTGGCACTAGCAATAATATGTAAATTAGCATCAATTTCACAATGGCACTTTGTTGAGACCCCGAGCATCTATTGCTTTTCATTGCAGAAGAACCTGGCTCATTTTAATTATCCGCAGTTCCTGGTCAGAGTCAAAGAAATGTCGCAGACAAGCAATGAGTGGTGAACAGAAATTCCCATTTTAGATGACGTGACAAGGTAGCGTCACCTGCAAACATAAAATGATTGAACTCTAACAAAAGAGCAGGAATACGATTGAGGGCTAAAGCAAGGGATATGTTTCGAAATTATCATTAGCAATCCTCAAATATTTGTCAAATGTCCCTCAGCATGGTCATGATGATGTAAATGAGTCATCACTTTCTTAATGGAGCACCATGTATTGACTGGGGCCTTTTACAGCTTGAAAATCCAGAGGCGTATGCTAGACACTGGGCGTAATAAAATCCCATGCAATGTTTGAAGTGGAGCAGGGTAGTCTACCTTACAGCAGACCCCCTTACAGTTTGGAGGGTAGCAGAGCCCATAAGAATGCAAAAGCAACTAAACCACAAACGAGTCTGGCAACCAGAAGGTCCCTCTGTCGGATTTGGACGTAGGACAGCCACCACAGCTGTTAGAGCATGGTAGGTCAACCATGCAAGCTCTGACAACAGAGCCAATTCCTCACAATTGAACCTGGCATATACATTTCAGGCTGAAGGCTGCAGTCCTAATCCACAGCGTGGCACCAGTTGAGGAACAGCTTTGTACATATTTTAGATGGGTACCTTCCCCCAGGGGAGTCTCATGCCAACTAAAGCTGCACTTTTCCAGCAGAGCTACTGGAAGTATTGGCAAGCGTAAAACTCTCGACCAAAAACAATTCCATTTTCTTTCTGCGAGGATCAGAAAGGTCATTTTAAAGCACCACAGTAGCGAGTTTTGAGAGGTTTTTCAAGAAAATGATGCACCGCTTTCTGCTCTAAAGGGCAGATGTTTTAGACAGTAAAGTTTATTTGTGTTGTACAAAAACACTCTCTTGAAATGACTACATTACTTTCCTTGATGTTCCATACCCCTTAAAGCTATGTGTTACACGTTTCCTGGAACAATGAAGATTTTATATTGTGAGGGCGTCACCTCGCTTTGGGTCGATTAAGATAGCAGAAATGTACTTGCTCTCCTTGACTGATGTTTTGTTCCAGCACAGCATATACCACTAAAGTTATATTTCCTTTCATCATCTAAATGGTTTGCTTGTTGCATGAATACATATTTCTCGGTTTCAGCCCAGCAACCCACATAGAGTTGTCTAACTTAGCAAGGGAATGTATCATTTTGTGATGGTGTACCACTTTGTACCATGCCAAAACACAAGGAATTATCCTTTTCAGTGTTTGGCAGCATTCTCCTAGGCTGCATGTGTTGATGGGTAATGATCTATATTCCTTATTTTTCAAAGCCCTCTTCCATTTCTATTCAAGTACTGACATTTCTTTCTGCAGAGTTCTGTGTCCACTGATTGTTCTTCCCACTGCTGGTGCTTGTTCTCCCATCATAGATTAGACAAAAACATAGGTCTTCTCTTGCCAGTTCAATAGGGCATGTCTGGGAAATAGAGCAAGAAGGACAAGTGGCTGGTTCTTGGAATTTCTAGCAGCCATCTTGAAAATGTGCTCCAGTGCCTCCCATCAACAAAATTTGCAGGGACCCAGTGGATTTGTTGGAGCAAAGCATCATGTTCTGTTGTGTAAAAGTCATTTATTTAGTATGTACACCTTTGCCTGTTTCCAGTCCCAGCGCTAGTGTCACCAAGAAATTTGGAATGTAACAATAAAAATATGTGCAACACTTAGAGCGGTCATAACGAGGTAAGCGCCACCCATAAGTTTTCTTCAGATCACCAGTGGGAATCCGTAAAATGGTTTGATGTGGTGACTTTTTTCAGCACTGGCTGCGAATATGAGCCATCATTCCTCCACCATATAAGACATATGCCCATGATTCTTAATCCCTGGAGGGCTTTTACTGGAAAATGATTGTGTATATTCTTATCTCAATTTGTGTTATTAATCCACATCGTGAGTTTCTTGATGTCACAGGTGTCATTTTTGGCTGCAACAACAGTTGTTAATGATTTAAGTTATCAATTGTACAATACATTGAAGTCGTCTTTAACCACTGAGTTGTTGGGTGTTATTTGACAACTGGAGCATTATTTGAACTTTTTCATATTGGATGCTCTGGGCGCCGTGCACGGTTTTATTTTATCACCAACATAATCTAATATTTCTTCTGTGCCACACATGAACAGTGAAAACATTGCTTTCGGAAATACAATGTAGCTGAGTCGCCTGAAATTTGCACATGTGGTCTGGATGCAGACACAAACTCCTGCCATACCCATTAATGAATCAAATTATTTTGGTACTGCAAGGAACAACTGGTCTTGTGCGCGGAAAGGGCAACCTTTCTTCTGGAATGGAATGGAGATTTGCTTCTGCATAATCTTCCTTTGGCAAAACAATGATTCATTTACACCATTCAAGTCAGGCTTCACATTGCCTGACCAAAGTCCAGGAAATCTCTCATCTTTTGGATATTGCATTAAATCAAATTATGAAATGAAATGAAAAGGATTTGTAAAGCGCATGGCTGCCCGGGAGCGTCCCAGCGCTAGTGAGTGTGCTGGCGAGAAGGATGGAGTTTACGGGAAGAGCCAGGTTTTCAGAAGTTTACGGAAGGATAGCAGGTTGGGTTCAGAGCGGATGGATAGGGGTAAGGAGTTCCAGAGCTTGGGGGCATTGTAGGAAGAGAGGCGGCCACCTGTGTGAGCCCTCTTAATTCTGGTCGTGGAGGCTAGATGAAGATGGGTAGACCGAAGGTTTCTATTGGCTTTGTAAGGTGTAATGATGTCTTTTAAGATAGGGGGGGCTTCACTTTCTTCAGTATCCTTCCTCTTTCCATAATTTCTCACCCTCCACTTTCCTTCACCCCTCCCGTGTCCCTCACTCCTTCCTAACCCCACCCCTCACCCTGCCGGTGGCCCCTGGGGTATTGGATGGCCTCCCGATGTCCGCAGAGGCTACTGAATTTGCAAGGATACAACCAGTGTTCCCTGCATATGCGCACCCACTACCAGATTGTGTTCATTTGTGCGGGGAGACAAGTGTGTGTGTGTGTGTTGCAGGGGGAGGGGTGGATTCACCTGCTAAAGTGGCGTTCACAAAGGCTTGTTTTGCTACCATTCCTTGAGTTTCTGCAGATTATGCCCAATATCTGGCGAGACATGTTCTAAGACGCCTGCTCGTCGCCTCACGCATGGTTTTGAAGCTAGCGCTGTAACCAGTTACATGAATTGTGATTGCTGTTAAATGTAAATACTGCCTGAAAAATTGGAAAGGAGAGGGAAATAACTGAAATCTATATTTATTTATTTGTTGTGTTCCTAATGCCGAGCTGTGTAGAATCAGAGGACCTTTAGAATCCAAAACAATAAGTGGAATTTTCATAATCAGAAAAAGGAAGCATACGATTATTCTTTCATATATTTTATGGGACAACTATCAAATGGCTCATGTCACATAGGACAGCTTTAGCCACTTAGAACTTTGGATATATAGAACATTACAGTTTGAGTTTTCATTTTCTATTACACGTAAAGGTTAAAAAATCCCAACATACAGATTTTGAGGTGGGTGTTTGCATGCTAACTGTGTGAAATACAATTCGTTGTCTTCTCAAATATTTTTTGTGAGAATATTATCCTGATAATGTTCTCTTTGCATTCTATACTTGTGGTCTTGCACTTATAATGGCTAAAATACTACAAATCAGACAATGCATATAATAAACTAGAGCATTATATACATTTCGCAGCTGACATGGAACAACATGTGATTCTTCTGCAAAAACCTGTGTCCACCTATTACATATTTATTTGTGCCCCTTAATGCATATATCGTGTTGTACCCTTATGCATATGACTCGATTGTAGGACAGAATATCTACCTCAAACATATCACAAGACACAAATATTGAGGAATAAATTAATGACTGCGTACTTGTAATGTAAAGTACAAGAATATCGACGACAGAAGTACAGTGGACCAAAATATTAATATTGAATATGTAAGTATATATAGAAATGTATTTAACATTACCACAACTTTAGCAAAATAGTTTAAAAAAATTAAAACTATAAAAATATATAATATAAAATCACTCACATTATTACATTTTAAAAAGTTAAATTCATACAAAAACACATACATGTACTTTATAAAATATAAATAATTCTTTTTTAAATGATAGTATGAATAAAAAGTAATCTATTAAATAATATACATTTTAAATAAAAAATATATTTATAATTCATATTATATATATCATATATATGTACTTTAAAGAAAACACAAGTTAAAAAATATAAGAAATACAATAATGTTAAAAATATATACTTTTACATTAAATTCATTCAACATATTTGCAAATATTGGGGGCAGAACACACATTGGGGCAGATTTACTCTTCTAACACCAGTCTAGCAAATATTGAAGAATGTACATACATTAAGAGATCTAATTTACTGTTCTAACCCGAGTAAAATGAATGTTGAGGAGAAGGGTGCCAGAGACCCATGTCCAAGATGGCTTCGTTGGCCAGAGCCAGAAATCCAACAATATCGTGAAGAGTTCACTGCGACACAGACTATATTTGATCAGCAGTGAGCAGCAGGACTGGGAGCAGCTCCACTGTTTTGGAGAACTCCCCAGGATGGAGCACTGTATCGAGATTCTGCTTGATTGGCCTGCAGCATCTGTAGGCTTGCTAGTGAGATACAGCAGCAGAAGAAGCCTAGTGGTTGGTACTGTGGCAGAGTGCAGGAGCGAGGTCAGACAACTTCCCGTTGCCTTTGTGAGTGGACCTATGACAGCCACTTGTTGCAAGACTGCTGGCATTCATTCTCTCTTAAGCCGTGGCAGGGCTAAGCCACGGTTTATATCACTACAGATACACTCACCTGCATGCCGCACTTTGGGGAAGAAGTCCAGGGCACAGTGGCTGTAAGAAAAGAGTATCGCCAATAAGGAAGCGAGTTTGAGAAGACACAAGACTGAAACCTAAGGTGAGCAATCTGGCAGGGCTGACCTACCAAAAACTATTTGTGGGCCATAAATTCTTTCTTAGGGTTTTGTGTGCTTGCAGTCTTCTGGATAGTGTCCGCACTAGGGTTATGGTGGTTATATAAAAGTGCTAACGTGTGTCAGAACTCTGATGCAGAGCTCAAAAGTGCTATCATGCTTATTTTGGCATTCTTCAATGTATAAATATTAGATGCAAATTTACAAAATGCAAGATTGAAGAACTGCTCCTCAATAGTGCTGAGCCGTGTAAGAGCAGATACGATAGGGCCTGGCCTGGTGTGACTTTGTAATCCATTGTTGATTTATCCAAATTGGAAGTGTTCCTACAAAACGACATACGCTTTCTGTTTTACAGGGTAAATCATAGTGTGCATCATACTAACCCCCAATACATGCTGGCACCATGGGTAAACATGATCAGGTATGTCAATCAAGGAGGTATTGTTCCTAACAAGATACAGGAGGGAATAAAAGAGGAGGAAGGACGAATATAAAAACCGAAAGCACAAAAAGGGAATCCTATGGTTTATTTCTTGTTTTCCTCACTCACACACCCCTAGGGATGTCATCCTTCATCATTGGGCTTTGCTCCTCGTCTCTTTTGTCGATAATGCCGTATGATGGAGGGTGTGAGTGTGAGGGTGTTATGAAAGTGTGGAGTGCTGGTATGTAAGGGTGTGAGGAATAAAACTGTCTAGGAGTTTCCAAGTGGGTATTTTAATGTAAAGGTTCTCCTGGCAGAATCAAAAGACCAAAACTGATAATGCTACTGTTGGGGCGTAATGTGCCTAAGTAGCTGTGAATTAATCAATATAGTGTTATCAGGTCAACATGTTTCGTGCCTTATGGTCCCGAGCAGATCAACTGCGCTTCATCAGGACAAATCCGTGCATGGAGTACCAAGAATCTACCCTCTTCTGATTGTCTGAATCAAGGAGAGGAGGGCAGGTCCTTGTTACTCCACGCACGGGAGCCATTAACAGAAGTGTGCTGTTCTCTGTCTCGAGCAGTAGGGGTAATATTGATTGCTTCATAAGGTGGGCAATCATAAATTTCTCTAGATCTACATCGCGTATTTTATTTGTGGAAAATCTACATAATACATCACAACAAAGGTGTAGGGTAGGTTTACCACCCACCTTGTATTGGTCCCGATGAAGCACTGTAGATCCACTCTGGACCATAAGGCGCAAAACTTGTTAAACAGTTTTATTCCTCACAACAACAAAAGATCTCTGCAAAAGTGACCATTCGTGGGGTGCGTAGAGCATTGCAGTGCCGGCCCAATGAGGAACATGCACAATGATGAATCAAGACATCCCTAAGGATGTGTGAGGACAACAAGAAATAATCCATAGGATTCCCTTTTTGTTGTTTCATTTTTGAGCTTCATCCTTCCTCCTCTTTAATTCCCTCTTGCATTTTGATAGTTACAGTAGCTCCTTGGTTGCTTTCGGGGCCTGGGTTCTGGACCTTCATTGCTCCTAAGCTCCCTCTTCTTTCTGTTTTAAACATGATCAATGTCAGGCTAAGAGTCTTATTATGATGGCAGTCGGTCAGACCGACGACCTCCATCGTAGTGGGCAGGTGACCATCCGACAAGGAATTGGGGGTCCCACCAGCCTACTTTGAATGTGACCACCAGCACGGCGGTCAGAAAATGCTTTATACTACTGTGGCATGGGATGAGGCCCAGGAAAAGGTCTGCAGCAGAAGCTGTAGTAGTAAAAAGCATTTTGTGCACATCCATGCACTGTGTGCCAGGCACCATGGGGTGCCTGGTGCACTGTGCATGAATGTGTGGGGGGCACTTCGTGTGCCCCTCAGGCCACTTAGCAGTGGCCCATGGGGGCCCTGCTTAGGACCCCCAAAGTCAGTTTCTGTCTGCCTTTTCATGGCGGTTGGACCACCATGAAAAAACAGTCGTAAACGGGCATCCTAACCCCTATGGTGGTGCCTGCGCAGGTACTGACTCCATTGTAGGGATAGGATTTCGATCACCACCCTGATGGGATCATGGATCCTGTCGGAGGTGGTGGACCTTCCTCCTGACCTCTGTGCTTTGACTGCCGATATTGTAATCCTGTGGTCCGACCGATGGCCTGGATGTCGGGAGGACCACCACCGTCATCCTGTCTGTGACAGTCCACCCGACATCGTAATGAGGTCATAAATTTCCCGTCACGCAAAATGCAAAGGGATGGTTCTGAAAACAGGCAAGTAGGACAGGAGGAGATAACCACACCACCACGGTCAGACTTTACAACACTACCACTGAACATGCAGAAAGGTCTTGCCACTATTAAGGGTTAGAAAGACTCAATAGCTGCCAGATCAGACCAATGTAAAGAAAGGATAGATAAACAGAATACATGGCTTAGAGAAACATATCAGAGGTGGAGGACCCCATAGCATCTTAAGACTCAACACTCAAACTACAGGACAAAGTACAGGTCATCATTAGGCAAAGGATGAGGACATAGAAGCTCAGTTGAGGAGGAACAACCTGTGAATTGTAGGAATCCTGGAATCTACAAATGCACGAAGAAGGAAGGTCTTAGTTCAAACACTGCTAGCTGATGTTCTTGACAGACCACATTTCATAGAGATATTCATGGTTCAGCATACCCATAGATTGCTGATATAGTGAACCTCTCCTTGGGCACCTCTCAGACCCATCATCATGAAATTGTTTAACTATCACAATAGCGATACAACATTCCTACTCGCTAGACAGGCTAAAGACCGCTATTATAAGGGTACTCCCATCTCACTTTATCCTGACTTTAAATAATCTGTTCAAGAGGCTAGATGGGACTTTGCAGCTATCAAGAAAAATTCCAGCGAGCTAACCTTAAATATGGTATGCTCTACTGTGTGAGTCACAGTAGATGGCAAAGTGCATATTTCAATGATGTCCAGAGCCCATTTGAATTTTCTAAACAATTTGGGAAGTGATGACCTGCGGCTGACCTAGATGCTGAGGCAGATTTGCCCACTCACTGAGAAGATGGTGAGTATTTTTTATTTTTTTATTGAGCAGAACTATAACAGAGCAAGAAAATCATTCACAATACATATAGTTGTTAAATAAAAGCATCTTCTTAACTTATGGCCGCAATCAATCATTTCCCACATCTTCATTCCAAACAGGTACAACTCCCAAGCCAATCCCAAATGTAGATAGTAAAGTGCAGTGCAGAGAAGTTTGATCAAGTTATTAAATTCAGATTACTAAAGACACAAGTCTCCCTCTAATCCTAGATACAGAAACTAAAGTGTGGTGCATAGCAGCTTTTACATAATTAAACCATTCACAATACAACAAGTGTTAGTATCTTATAAAACTGACTTATGGCTGGAGTCAATCATTTCCCACAACTATGACCCATACCGGCGCACAACCCCTGCGCCCACCCAAAATGGAGCTACTAAAGTGCATTGCTAAGCAGCTTGACATGTAAATACTGAAGCTAAGGTGCAGTGCATAGCAGCTTTTATATAATTATACCATTTATTTCATCATTACAGATAAAATTCATTCACATTTTGAATCCTCTCTACCTTAAATAAAACATGTATCTTGTCCACCAAGAATTAACCATCCAGTCTCAATCTAAAGTGCGATATTTTTTACTTTCTTGTTTTATCCATAAACTAGCAGCCCGCCCCCACCTTGTCCGGGAGCAATCAGGCTTCCCCGACCCCCGCCCGCCCCGACATAGCAGCCCGTCCCGAAATGAGTGTTCAGGGCCCCCGCCCGCCCCGGCCCCCGCCCGCCCCCTGCCATGAGTGTTCAGGGCCTCCGCCCGCCCCGTCCCCCGCCTGCCCCGACCCCCGCCTGCCCCGACATTGCCCCCGGAGCCTTACCTCAGCCGCCGGTCCTCCCCCGCGCTCCTCAGTTCACCGCTCCGCCGCTCCTCGCCGCTGGTCACCGCTCCTCCCCGCCTGTCCGCCGCTCCTCACCGCCTGTCCGCCGCTCCTCACCGCTTGTCCACCTCTCCTCCCTGCGCCATGTCCGCCGCTCCTCCTCGCGCTCCTGGACGCCGCTCCTTCCCGCGCTCCTGACGTCAGCACGCAGGTCGCGGCCGGCGCTTCTTCCACGGGACTACTTTTTTTTCACAAATTTTTTAAATAACGTATATTTTTTAACTTTATATAGCCTATGTCCATCTGCACACCCTGACGATTCCAATGATGTATCGGGTGTGTGGATTGGCGCTGTGGTTCCCGAGTTTATCCGCCTCAAAGGTGCAAAGTTCTTACTTTATAATAGTAGTATAGATTTCCAAACTACCCAACATTTCTTAATAGCCCCTGTCCTTTTTGCATAGGCTTCCTCAAAGGTTTTGAAACATAACATTTTTGTATGCCAATTTAGGTAGGCTGGAGCTTTGGTTGTCCTCCAATTCTGAAGGCTCAAGGACCGTGCTATTAAAACGGAAATCGCTATAAATGTTTCTCCCCTTTCGAGATTGGAGCATTAGAGCTCTGCCTTACAAACCTAATCTCTGGTTCCGGTTTTAATTTTCTCTGTTAGCCCTTGGTGAGGGCAGAAAACACTTCCTCCCAGAACTGGGTTAAAAGCGGGCAAGTAAAAATAATATGTAGCCAACCCCGCTGACCCATTTGTGGCCAACGAAAGCGTTTGTCCTCTATTTCTGAATACATCTTATGTAAAACTCTTGGTGTGTAATAAGACTTCCAGCATGATAAATATGCCATTCTTTTGAAATGTGCTGCTCTTAATGCTTTATTGCCATGCAACGCAATCTCCGGCCACTCTAGTTCTGAAAAAGTGCACTGGTTTCTTGGGAGATCTTATCTAAAAAACTTGTTACTAGAGAGCTTTCCCATGGTGAGGAATGATGAACATTTTCCTATTGCTGTGGCTGTTTCATATTTAAGATGTATACATGGGCAGATATTTCTGCAAACTGTTACTGCATTATTATTTATGTTACTGGATTATCTGCTAAATGATTAACAAAGTATGTGTAGTTCTTTGAACCAGGTATGGATCTGTAGTCTGTGGCAGCCACTGGGTAGCGGCATAATGGCCCCCAAATGCTTTCAAACTCTACTATTGGTTTATATGTTGGGTATTAATCAATTCGGGCTGCTTACTGAACTTTTGGGGATCAGTGTTGGGAGGGAATTGTTGTTTCAGTCATTGATCACTAAGATAAATAAAATCCCTACTTTCGTTGTGTATGATACCTGCTAGGCAGGTGGAAGGTTTAACTCTTTCCAATATATGGTCCCAAGCATAATAGTACAATCGGTATCAACCTCATCACATGGAATATCATAGGTCTTGATAATGCCCTCAAATCGAGACAAGTTGAGGCCTACTTCAACCAGTAAAATGTTTTAATTAATTGCAAATTAAACAAAAATATTCAAACCCACAAAATCCCACACAACTACTTTATATTATTAAAAACATTATAAAAAATATTTGCCATGTAATATGTATTACAAACCTGTTTATGTGCCAATGTGGAAATTTACAAAACGAATATATTCATCAAATAACAAGGTTTTTAAATCGTTTTTTTTTTAAATATCTAAGCACCTTTCTATGCGTGCATTATACAAAATGAAATCTATTGAATTTGTCACTGCTTGTTCATGTAGAAGACGTGAGAACTGTTGAGTTTTCGTGAAATCAAATATAGCACCTGTATGGGAATTGCTTTAATGTGAATTTGCTTTATCATCATGGTAAAAAATACAGCATAACTATCACCAATGAAAATTGCTATACATTGAAAAAAACTAAAATAGAATGAAATCAGGATGGGGGACTATCACTCAATGAATAAACATGGAGACCGAGAGACAGTAGGAGGCTGGACTAGTAAAAACAGAATACAATTGATATCTCTTATTTGCAAATTGTGTATGTACGCAAGCTAAACAATCTAACTCATAATGTTCTGTGAATACTCTTTTACAATGCACACTGTTGCAATTTTGTGTGACCTGCTGACATCGTTCTACTAGCTGATAACACTTTTGGAAGGGTACAGGAGGTTTTTGAACTGTTTGTGGAAGTCTGCAAGGTTCTTCATTCTGTGGAGTTCGGGAAACAAGTGCATTTCTTCAGACAGCATCAAAATGAGTTTAAAAGAAATGTGCACTAGTTTTCGTTCACCTAATCCCAGCCGGAGAAATGAATACAGGCGGAGACAGACTGCGAGATTGAGCGTCTTTCTATATTCTCGTTTCCGCTCATAACTAACTTTCCCTACTGCTTCCTCCCGCGGCTCCTCCCTTTCCCCCCTCTAGCTATGCCTGACTCCGGGACAATCGGAAGACAGGCATAGCGATGTGACATCTCCCCCTTTTGTATTTTGAATGTTCAATGTCTCTTTCTGAGTTCTTCAATGAGACGGATGTGCCTTCGCGTATTCCGTCGCAGTCGGCTGGGTAGTAATTGACTGTGAGGATGTTCTCTTATCAGATCATGGGTCTCCGATATCCGTATGGGTTCTTCGTGATTGTTCTTTTCTTGACTTGACACGTCCGTGTCCCAGTCAGGCTTCCGAGTCCTAGTGTAGGCTGTCGGGTTGCGTCTCTTAAAATGGGACACGTTTCTGGTTGTTCTTTTGCTTCCAGACTCAGCAGTGATCATGGTTCCTTTCCTTCTTGTTAATTGTAGCGGGTGATCATGGTAACAGCTATCTGCCTTGGATTTCCTTTCTTGTCTCACCAGCACCCAATCTCTTTCTCGGATATCAGATGTCTTGGAGTGTCTGCGGTGGTCTGCATATTCCTTCCTTTTCGCCTTCTTAGTCCGATCCAATTAGACCAATGTCTTGTGGTCTGACGTTGTGATTCTGGACTGCGTCACAGCATCTGTGGTTGGTATCCGGGTGCGAGGGGTCAGGCGGAGCATCAGAGTGGCAGGACACTGGTTCGTGGTGCCATGTGGCTTGGTCCTGTATGCCCGCAGTACTTCATTTAGTGCTATTTGAATATCACGGTGAGTTAACTCAGTTTGTTGGACTATCTTCTTGATGGTGGCCATAAATCTCTCCACCATCCCGTTTGTCTGGGGCCACAGGGGAGTTATTTTCCGATGCCTGAAATGTAGGTGTCTCGCAAATTCTGCAAACTCTTGTCCATTAAAAGGTAGTCCATTGTCAGACTTCCCTACTGTGGGGATTCCCCATGCGGCAAATGCTCCATCAATCACTGGTATGACAGTGGTCGCTTTAGTGGAAGAAATCTGGTGCGCAATGGGGAATCAGGAATATTCATTCATGATGAGGATGTACTTTCCCGACTTCAGTGGGCCAAAGAAGTCGATGGCTACATGTTGCCAGACACTATCTGGTAAGTCCGAAATCTGCAGGGGGGCGTGTGGTTCTTCTCGCCATACTAGTTGACAGTGTGGACAGTCTTGTAGTGTGGTCTCCACCATTTGATCAAGGGAAGGGAACCAGACACGCTCTCACATCGCTTTCTTCGTGGCTACTACTCCTCGATGACCTTCATGTGCTAAGTTTACAATTCCTTGTCGCAGCTGGCTGGGAATGACGATTCTCCAATCTCTTAGTAGTAGTCCATTGTCACTGATGGAGAGTTCATCTTTGATGTGTTTGAATGCCTTGAGTTCCAGTGTGTTGATGGCGTCACTTATCTTTGGATCTTGTATGTGCCGCCATGAGTACATGTGAACACGATGCATTATGTTTTGGATCATGACATTGTTTGTAGATGTGTCAATGATAGCTTCTAATGGAACAGCCGGTGGGCAGGCTCGATCAATGAAGAAATGGAAGTATTCTTCTGCTACTGAGTGTCGCGCTCGTGTCAGGGCTTGGGGATGCCGTGAGATGTAGTCTGCCGGATTCTCTGCCTTCCCCAGTTTGTGAATAATGGTGTACGTGTAGTCTTGCAGGCGGATGCCCCATCATTAGATTCGGGGACGCATTTTCCCCCTGGGGTTCCCAAAAATGGTTATCAGCGCTTGGTGGTCGGTGATGAGGGTAAAGTGCTTGCCACACATTAAGAGGTGAAAATGTTCACACACCCATACAACTGCTATTTATTTTTATTTATATTCTTATATAGCGCAGGACTCGACCCCCGAAGGGGTATCTCAGCGCTTGCGCTATTGCTTAAGGGTGCCCAATCAGGATTATAGACTGTGATGTGCTTAGGAAATCGAGAATAAATATGTTTTAAGGGATTTCCTAAAGGTCTGGAAAGTGATATTTTGTCTCAGTGAGAGGGGGAGTGAGTTCCAGAGTATAGGGCCCTTATAGGACAGGGCTCAACCTCCCTGCCTAGCCCTCTTAATCCTGGGGACCTGGAGCAGCAATTGGTTGGTCGAACGCAGGGAACGACCAGGACTATAAAGGTTGAATTTTTCAACCAAGTATTTAGGGCCTGAACCAAAAAGGCACTTGTCTATTATTCAGCAAACTTTAAACTTAACCCGTTGGCGAACAGGCAACCAGTGCAGTTTAGCCAGCAGGGGACGTGAAGGGGACCTGGGCAGAGCGTTAAGAACAATCTTGCCGCGGTGTTCTGGGCCACTTGTAGTCTATTAAGTTGTTCCTCATTGGCCGAGATGAGAAGGCCATTACAGTAGTCCAACCTACTGACTACAAGAGTCTGGACAAGTGTCTTTCTGTGGCTATCGGGCAGGAATGGGAACACACGCCTCAAGAGTCCGATAACACGGAAGCAGGATCCAGTTACCTGATTAACATGTTCTTTAAGCAATAATGCCTGATCTAACCGCACACCAAGGTTCTTTACTATCTGCTTAGGACTTGGTACTGGCCCCAAGTCCTGGGGCCACCATTCTGGAGACCACAGGAGAGGGGCCTCCCCGAACAACTTAACCTCCATTTTGCCTACGTTGCATTGGAGGCAGTTTAAAGCCATCCGATCCGATACCGCCCTCATACCATCAGCAAAACGATTTTTTTATTGCAGGTGTGAGGGACTGAAAGGGGAACAGAAGCTGGGTGTCGTCTGCATACGACACCGGGGTGAACCCATATGCTCTCACAATGTCAGCCAAGGGGGCCACATACACATTAAAAAGTGTAGGGCTTAGACATGAGCCTTGTGGCACTCCCTTGGTGAGCTCCCTAGAGATGGAATGGAGGGAACCCAATCTCACACCTTGTGACCGGCCTGAGAGAAAACTCTAGGCTAGGCTTTCTTTTTCAGGTTGGGAGTATGCCTTTTCGGTGTCGGTAAGACTGCGGCTGGTGTATGCAACAATGTGGCGTTGATCTGCTTCATCATCATATTGCGCTAGAATCACTCCTAACCCAATAGGGCTGGCGTCTACAGTGATCTCTGTCTTTTGCTTGGGGTTGAAAAATACGCCAGGTTGATGGCTGAGCTCACTGCTGCCTTGATTTTGTTGAATGCTCGATCACACGTGGCTGACCATTGAAATCTTAGTCCTTGTTGAGTTAGTTCCCTCAGGGGGTAACTGATGGTAGCGTAGTCTTTGATGTAGCGGGCACAGTAACTGGCCATACCCAGAAACGAGCGGATGTCACTGACATCATGCGGCTGCGGAGTGTCTGATAAGGCTGACACTTTTTCGGGGTCAGGTTTCATGCCATCTTTTGAGAATATGTGTCCATAGAATTTGAGAGTCGATTTGTGGAACTCACATTTGTCCTGATTGAGTGTAAGGTTTGTGTTGAGAAGGGTGTGGCGCACTCGGTCCAGCGCTTTGTCGTGATCTTTCTGGGTTTCTCCAAACACCAAGATGTCGTTGCTGTTGTTGAAAGCATTGGGGATATCCTGTATGACACGCCGAACAGCCTCCTGGTAAATTCTCAGCAGCTGATGAGATCCCGAAGTTGAGGTGTTTGTACCTGAAAAGTCCTCGGTGTGTGGTGTAGGTGGTGATGTATCGTGATCGTTCATGTAGTTCGAGCTGGTGATACCCCTTGTTGAGGTCTAGTTTTGAGAAAACTGCAGCCCCATTCAGGTGTGTGATCATGTCGCTGATATGCAGGCCTGGGTGTCTCCCTCTTTCGATGGATGTGTTCGGGGCTCGCATGTCTACACACAGGCCTTTCTTGGGCACAACCACGACTGGTGATACCCATTTGGTGAGTCCCGTTGATCTTTCTATGATATCTGCCTTTAGTAGATCTTGGAGTTCGTCATCTATCGCTTGTTGTAGGCGAAATGGCACTTTCCTGTGATGCTGTGCCAATGGTGTCACTTGCTCATTGATGTGTAACTTGAGCTTGAAACGAGCTAACTTTCCTAAGCCGTTAAACAGCTTCGAAAACTTGTTGACGATGTCAGGCGAGTCGTCCACTTTGCACAGGATCTCGACTAGCTTTAGGCGTACCGCCGTCGGTAGGCTGAGAAGATAGTCTGCCACTTCAGGGCCTTTGATCACGTGAATTTGTGCTTGAATTTTCCTGTCCTTGTAGGTCAGTGTAGTACGAAATTGTCCTAGACAAGGTAATGGTTCTTTGGACATCCACGTGTATACCCCTACTGCGGCTGGCTCTAATTTTGGTTTCGGGTCTATGCTTTGGTATTCCGTGGCGCAGATATAGTTGAGTGATGCGCCTGTGTCGAGAACAAACTTGGCAGAGTGACTTCCTATTCGGATGTCTAGTCACGGGTACTTCTTCAGTCTATCTGGATCCACCACCATGCATACGTATTCATCGCTGTCTTGTGAAATAGGTGTACGAGAGGATGATTCCCTGGATGTTGACCGTTGCGATCGATATGAGCTGTGTGACTGTGTACTGGATTTTGATGAGCTTGTCGAGTGATCTCTTCGTCCCTGTACAGCCCTTGCATGATGGCGTGCTTTTGTGTTTTGCTTGGTCTGCCTCGTCTCTGTGCGACTGGCTAGGCAAGCAGCTTTGAAGTGGCTGTCTTTTCCACATCGGTGACATAGTTGGCCAATGGCTGGATATTGACCCTTGTGCGGGTAGTCTTGGCGACACCGGTAACACTGTGAGGGGTGCCTACGGGAATGACTGTTCTTTGACCCTCGGCGGGGTGACTTCGTACGAGGTGATCTCGTGAATCTTCCTGAGTTGCGATGGTCTGGACAGTGCCTTGGTTCTGTATGAGATTGCACACGTAGAGCTTGTTCTTTTTTTCGGTTTTGCTGGCCTCCATTTGCTTTGCGGGTTCTTCGGCTTGATCGTTAACTCGAGTAAATTCCTCTATTTCTTCTAAAGTGTAGTGCTTCTTCAGTAGTCAGCGACGTAGTGATTCAGATTGACATCCATCAATGATTCGTAGACGTAATGCGTCTTCTGTGGTGAAGTTGTCGAATTCACAATAACGAGCCAGTCATTTTATACGGGAGATGAGGTCGTCCATGGGTTCACTTCGCTCTTGGGACGCGAGGTTGAACGTGTACCTCTCGTAGTCTTGGCCCCTATTGAAAAGAAACTTTTCATTCACCGCTTCTCTCACGTCCTTATATGACTCAGCGTTGGCCAGAGGTAGGTCTTTGATGATTTGTCTGATGTCTTTGCCTACAAGATTGCGTAAGGCTATAAGTTGTTGGCCGGAGTCACAGACTTGTGACCTCTTCATGAAGTCCTAAAAGTCCTCAAGCCAACTCTTCCATGCAGGGCCCATGCTGCTACCAGACGTCAGTGGTAGTGGTTCAGGGGGGGCGAAGGTATGATACTCCCATGGGTATCGGTCCAGGAGGCGCAACGCCATGTGCTGTACTGGGCACAGCTTGCTGCGTTGAGTCAGGGTCTGACATGGTGGGGTGCAGCGTGACTCTAGTGGGCCTTTGAGATGTTCGCAAACGTTCAGTCTCACTTTGGCAGGCTCGAGGGGTCTTTTTAGTAAATGGCCTGACTTAAAATGGCCACCATGTCAGGACTAAGCTTGTCTAGTGCAGAATGCCTGACTTTAAAATGGCCTCCGGAGGAGACTCATGTAGGTGCTCCAATTCCAAATTCATGGGGCATTATTGTTGAGCTAACCCCAGGTTGCAGACTGCCTCTCTTGTTCTCCGCTTGCCAATTAGGCCCTCCGCCGCATTCTTTATTTAATTTAATAAAAGCTGGAAACTGGAACTTTTCACAAAGAAGTGTCCTTTTTAGGTCTTGGCTAGAGAAACGTGCGAAGCGCGTTCTCGCCAGAGAACTATAGTAATCGTTTCAGCCGACAAAATCCGGCAAAACGAGACAAGAGCTGGGCACGCGCGCAGCATTGTGAATGGGAGAGGGAGCGACAAGAGCTGGCCATGCGCAGATTTGGTCACGCTCATGCTCACGGCGCCATCGTCTCCACCGCGTGCTGATAACTGCTCTCTTCCTGGCGCGGGTGATAACTTCTCTTGCAGGTTGTCAGCCGTTCCAGAGCCTTCGCCTTTCCACCGCGTTCCAGTGCCGTCCTAAGATAAACAACGCCGGTGCAGACACCGCAGGGCTACTAGCAATAATTTGCTTTATTCCACAGTAATATCCGAGCTGAACTGTCCTGTGCTGCAGCGGGACGCTGCTTCATCATGTAACTGCGAAGCCGCCACCGCGTGATGGATTCAAGGGGCGCCCGCGGACGGCGGAGGTGCCAGTAAAGGCACGGTGCGGCGCTCTATTTAGTCTCGTGAATCTGAGCCCCCTCTCGCATCTTTTCGGAAGAGGAGATTTCAAAAGCAATATATGCTCTGATTTAGCTGATTCAAAAATGCTCTGCGGTCCTTGCTGTTCTGACAGGGCTCGCTGTGGAAGTCCAAAAGCGCCGTCGTTAAGTTGATGAAGAGCAGACAGCAGCCTTCTCAAAGGTGATCCACCGAGGCCTTCCTCCTGAAGAACCAGCGCTCTTTGTTATCCGTAATGGTAAGCCCGATGACTCAACTCGATACTTTAGAAATAAGACAACAGTCCGTTTCGCTGCTTCCGAGGTCTAACACCTACCTAGGGAAATGGGTCTTCGGCTATTATCCAAGTTTAAATAAAAAAAAATAGAAAGGTTCAGGCGTGCAGGCATTTAATTGGTGAGTGTGTCCTATCAGTTACTCCCATTGGGAACTTTTATAGCGAAACGGATGGACAAATTGATGGGATCACTGACAGTAGATGGCTCTAGAGGAAGTAATTCAAAAGTTTTAAAAAAGCCTCCCTTAAATAGCACCAAATTTCTGGTTAATGAATTGTCTCAGTGAAAGGTAAGCTCCGCGAGCTCAGTTTGTTTATTACAAATGGCTGAGGCGGCCTTGAAGTATGTTCTCACCTGGTCATTGCTGCCAAATGAATTGTTGATGCACACATCCAAATATACAAATCGGTAAATGATTGCACTGAACTATGCAAACCTCTACCATTCAAAAGTTTCCATTGAGAATGTTTCCAGCAGAGAGGGAGGTGTGGGGTGGAGGAAGGGCAACTGACCAGTCTGTGATCAGTTTCATCTGTGGAGTGTGGGATTTCGTTTTTATTGTGCTAAGAGGTGGTGTCATGACCTTTTATCTGAAGTCCATGTGTGGGAAGTTGAATGTATCTTTGGCCCCTGTCCTCACTTTCCCTGGTCACCATGATCTTCTGTCCCGTTGTTCGTGCCTGTTTTAATGAAAAGCAATGAGCATGTTTTTTTACCGTCTTCCTCCTTAATAGCCTGAGCTTTCTCGCAAATAATAATAATAATATTATACACACATACATACACAGATGGCACCTCGGGCACAGGGCTGACGCAGTTATTCACACAGCTCTGATGATGCACCTCGGGCACAGGGCTGACGCAGTTATTCACACAGCTCTGATGATGCACCTCGGGCACGGGGCTGACACAGTTATTCACACAGCTCTGATGATGCACCTCAGGCACGGGGCTGACGCAGTTATTCACACAGCTCTGATGATGCACCTCGGGCACGGGGCTGACGCAGTTATTCACACAGCTCTGATGATGCACCTCGGGCACGGGGCTGACTCAGTTATTCACACAGCTCTGATGATGCACCTCAGGCACGGGGCTGACGCAGTTATTCACACAGCTCTCTGATGATGCACCTCGGGCACAGGGCTGACGCAATTATTCACACAGCTATCTTAACGGCACCTTCATCACTTTGGCAGAGGTGGGCGAACTGTTCAGGATCAGTCCAGAGCAGTGTCTACAATATGTGGCCCTATCTTGCATGGCCAGAGAAGTGCAGACCGGTTACCCAAACAAACCAGTGGAATCACACACACTGTGTGTCCTGTTGGACCCAGTTTCACATAAGGGTTTAGTTTCCTGTCTGTACACGGCCATGAAAGTAGCTAGACCGACGGATATAGTTAAGTTGCGGCGGGACTGGGACACAGATCTGGAGGTCCCTCTGACTGATGCTGAGTGGCGTTGAGCAAGGACACAGGTGTGCAAGACTGCAATTATTGCTAGATTCAAACCTACACAGTTCTATTACCGCCACAGAGCTTATTTAATGTTTTAGCATCTGAGCAGCATTTACCCTACTCAAGTTGCGGATTGTGTGAGGTTTTTGATTCTCTTCATCCAGATTTGCCTATGTTGCATGGGATTGTGAACTATTGAGACCACACTGTGTGGAGGTTAGCTCCACAGAAATCCATGTGACCAGTGTTCGGTGTCACTCACCATCAACACTGCTTGCTGGGTCTCCTATCCCTCCCTAGGGAGAGAGGCAAGATGGGTTAAAAATTTGCACTCTTAGCCCTACTCCTTTCAAGGCACCGGATACCTATTCACCTGGCTCAAGAGGAAGCCCCAAACCCACAATAAATAGAAAAACAGACCTCTTGGAATGGGTCGTAGCAGAAGGGGTACACCTTCATAGGGTCAGCACAGATGAGAATGCGGAGAGGGATCTGAATTTGTGGGACATGATGATTAATGGCATAGGAGGGTACCACGGTGAGGTATCAATGGACTCTGATGCAAACTATTCCCAGTCATCTGTGGGATCTCAGTACTCTACTGCTTCCTCTGAACTGTGACCAAAGAAATGGAGAGCATGTGGGTGTTTTTAATGCCCTGCCGTGACAAAAGTATATTTTGCTGTGACTGTGGGAGATGATCGAGGGCCACATACTGTTGGGGGAGACATTGGATCCTTGATGATTCCCGTAGAGAGCCTTTCATGTGGGTTGCAGACTGGATTTCTCTATCCCCCCATGACTGATGGATATCATGTGACTGTGTATACTGAATTTTGTACCCCTTCTTTCCCTCCCTGTCCTGCTCCTGTGCGGACATGATTATTTCCTTGGAATTGGAATATATTGTAGTATTGTGTTGAAAATGGGTTTTGGCAAACTTTGCAGTCATCATTTTATGGTTATGTCCTGTTGTTTTATGGTCTAAAAAATACAATGAAGACATATTGAAAACAAAGTCAGAAGGGGACAAGGAGAGCATGCCTTTGCTTGTGATTTTTTTTGTGCTGTATTGATAACAAATACAAAAAGAGCATTTACACTAGTTATGTGGTACCTATAGATAATACAATAGAATGAAAAACAATTTTTAGAGGGCACTGCTGCCTCTGAAGAGGCGTCCAAGCGCTAGCAGCATTGCCAAAAAGAACAAAATTAAACTGCAGGTTAAAAAGAAGAGTATTCAGATTTTTTCTAAAAATTGCTTCGGAGGCAGCAAACCGAAGGCTAATTGGATGGGTGTTACAGAGCCCAGGAGCATGGAAAGTGAATGATCTTCCTCTTCTAACTTTCTGCACCCGAGGAGTTTGAAGTAGACTTTGACTGCTGGATCTCAGAGAGTGGTATCAGGAATAAGCCTTAATTCTGTTTCTTAAATTGCACGACCTCACGGGTCCACAGTTCTAAAGGCCAAGATGAGTGCCTTGAATTGGACTTGCTTAACAATAGGCAGCCAATGAAGGTGTCGAAGAGGAGGAGATACTGATTGCACAACGTGAATTTTCAAAATCAGTCTGGCAGCCTCATTTTGCACAATCAGTAAGTCGACAGACAAGTCCAAATAAAGACTATTGCAGAGTTCAGTTTGGTCATCACTAAGGAGTGAACAATGGTCTTGCGTGTGTCCTTAGGCACAAGATGTAGCATTCTTCTTAGAGCAGTTAGTTGATATCCTTTTCACTTGGGGAGGAAAGATCAGAGTCAAAGAGGAGTCCAAGGTTCCAGTCAGGATGGCAGCTAGTACCAAAAAAGAGCACCTCTGTTTTGGTAGACCCGAGGAAATTATTATGCATCCACTCTCCAACAGGCTTTAGATACATTGTAAAAGAGTTGCGGGCCACAATTGGGTGTTGTTGGCATGAGAAATCACCCTGAGACTCCAAGTTTTAGCTAAGCTAGCTAGCAGCTCCAGGTAAATATGAAAAAGGGTGGGACTTAGAGTGCAGTCTTATAGCACTCCACACTCCAGTGGTTTTGCCCAAGAGAAAAAAGGACATAAACCACAAGAGGGCCTGGTCTTGTATCCCTATGTTTCTAAGCCTACCCAGAAGAATCTCATGGGAGACTGTGTCAAATGCTTAAGAGAAACCTAAGAGCACCACCAGGGCCACAGAGTTTTGATCAAGTTTCTCTTTTATAAATTCTGAGACTTCCAGCAGTGCTGACTCAGTGCTGTATCCAGCCCTAAAGCCGGATTAGAAGTCATGTAAGAGAAGGTTAGACTCCTTAAAATATGACAGTTGTCTGTTATCAAGTTTGTCCAACATTTTATCCACTGCGGCAGAAGAGAAATCGGTGTATAGTTACTTAAGATCTTGGTGTCCGCATTGGTTTTCTTGAGTAATGGAAGCTCAAGATTCTGTCTCCAACACTTAGGAATAAGTCATGAGGCAGGCGTCAGGTTTTGACACAGTCGTGTCCTACAATTGTCGCAGTGAAATCTGATAGATTACACTGTACCACTTCTATGAGGCTTTGTTGCGTGGG
The DNA here is from genome assembly GCF_964261635.1 of Lissotriton helveticus. Lineage (NCBI taxonomy): Eukaryota > Metazoa > Chordata > Amphibia > Caudata > Salamandridae > Lissotriton > Lissotriton helveticus. The sequence goes on along the minus strand of NC_136065.1, from coordinate 1,041,232,501 downwards.
AATGCCCACCCTGCATACATCATACATGACACAGGTAAAATGTGGCACAGGGCTTCAAAAGGTCATGTGTATGGGTAGATGCATCCCTTTGTAAAAATGGTGCAAAGTGGTGCAAAATTCACGCTGCAAGTACATCAAGAAAATTACGCACCAGAGGCTTTAAACTGTTGGAAGGGCCTCATGAGTAAGCCCCCCTGTATTTTTCCCCTACGTTGATGCACAATGGCTGCCATGCGCCAATGCTGGCATCCCTGCCCCATGGTGCAAGGGAGTATGTGTTGCGGAGTTGATTGATGTTGTGCAGGAAGGGACACCTACCTGCATAAAACCTATCAATTTCTCTTTCTCTGCAGAATGCTGTACACATAGGAAAACTGAGAAAAAGAGGTGAAATTAAAACATTTATCCTCATAGCACCTCCCAAATGTCACCACGGGGGTGCTATTAGATTTCTCATAAACCTGGGAATACTTCAGATTCAATTGGTTTGGCGTAGGAACACCCACAGCAACACCCATTGAATGCCCCTTTCACACTGTTTATTGCGCGAAAGGGGCACATGTTTACAAGTCCATGAAAAGCCACGCAAAGTGGCATTGCATGGCCTTTCAAACATGCTGTGGCAGATTGCGCTACCGGTATGTCAAACACGTGACGTCACAGCATTGCAAGAGTACAGCTAGGGCCTCATAAATGTGGCCCTTGGATAATAGAAGAACTCTAACAATTCATCCTTGGCAAGGTCAATGACACCATGGACCTCCTGCCATTGCAGCTTGGAGCATCAAGGAGATCATCAACCCTGATATGCATCGCTCACCTGAACAACTTGGGTCACAACTTGACCTGATTCCCTCTGAGTGCTGACCTCTGTACACTGGAACTTCAGCAACAAGAAACTGGAGACCAGGAACCACAGAAAACCAGAGACTCTCCGGAGCTGGTTGTAACCATGGAAGAAGAAGACATGCACAACCAGTAAATATTAAATTAGGTAATCTGCCGTCTGAGGAGTCACATCCGGGGGCTGCTCGGACTCCGCACCAGATGGTCGCGTCGCAGTGGAGCCTTTGTCGCTGGTGAGGCATTCAGGGGAAGTGTTGGGATCCTGTCTGTAAGTGCAATTTTGCATTGATGCTGCTGCATGCAGCGCATTCTGCCTCTCTTGTATAACCTGCTCCAGATTGGGGGTGGGTTAATGTTGTGGCAGGGACACCTGCTCCTATGCCTCCCACTACGACTGGCTCAGCGAATGACTGCTTGTTGTGCACCTCCTGGTGACCAGTAGATTCCATCCAGGTCCAGACCTGTTCCGCTGTGGCAAACAATCACATGTTACCATCTGAGACCACTCGTAGCCTTGCCGGGAAAAGGAGGGAGCATTTGATGCCCAACTCTCAGAGGCATCACTTAACCACTACAAAACGACCCCCTCTGCTTCTGCAACCCTGTGGCGTAGTCAGGTAAGAAAAGTACTGTGGTGTTATCCACTTTCATCTCCTCCAGCTTGCGTACCTCTCTCAGGACGTCGTCACAATCCCTGTCGGAGGCAGAAGAGAAAGGGACTAGAACCTGTCTCTGGTGGCGGACTGCTCACCGGCACTTGATGGGACCACTCCAAAACAAAGAATGGGGAGAGTGCAACTGCTGACAGTAGATCACACAATCGTGCCTCAGTATATGCCACTGCCTCAGCTCCTTCTGCTCCCTCGGGCAGACCCACCACCTGCACATAGTTCTGCTGGGAGCGGCCCTCTGCATCCTCGGCTATTCTTTTTAGTGACTTCACATGTGCCATTAGCTGCTGTACCTCCAACGCTGCATTCTGGGTAATAGGGCAGACTTCATCCAGTTTTTGCTCAATATTGTGTACTTTGTTAGTCAGCTTGTGATGATCTGTGTGCTCCAGGGTGAAGTTGACTGTGATTTTGTTGATGCGGCCTGGAAGGGAACTGTGCGTTTGTTCGAGGTAGGCACCTATTTTCTCCACAGCTGAGAGTACAAAGTCTAGTTTGGCGACAAGGGGGTCTGCGGTCACCTGCCCCAGCGGCCAGCAACCCCCAGCTGCTCGGTCCACTGACACGGAGGAGCTGCCTGGTGTCAACACCATTTAGGTATGCTTGTCCTTTGTCATGTAGAGCTTTGTAAGCGTGAGTGAGGAGTTTGAAAGTGACTCTCTTGTTGACTGGGAGCAAGTGGAGTTGTCAGAGGTGTTGCGTGATCTGGCTGCATAGGGTGATGCCCAGGACCAGTCTGGCTGCAGTGTTTTGGACGTTCCATAGTGTTTTTTAGCTGATTCTGGGTGGCGCTGGAGTAGAGTGCATTGTTGTAGTCGAGTCTCCTGGTGATGCGTGCATCGGTGACAATCTTTCTGGATTCTGTTGAGATCCATCTGGCTGTCTGTTGAGCAGGCGGAGCGTGTGGAAGCAGGCTGAGGAAACTGGGTTGCTTTGGTGATTCATATTAAGTGATAAGTCCAGCATGATGCAGAGGCTGTGTGTGTGGTTTGTCGAGGTGGGGGGAGATCCCAGAGTGGCTGGCCACCAGGAGTCATCCCATGCTGAAGAGGTGGGCCCAGGATGAGTAATCGTTCTTGTCCGAGTTCAGCTTGAGGCAGCTGTCTTTCATCCAGGTAGCAACAGCCTTCATTCCACTGTGAAAGTTGGTTCTGGCTGTTGCAGGTTCATTAGTGAGGGAGAGGATCAGCTGGGTGTCGTCGGTGTAGGATACAATGTTGAGCCATGGCTTCTGACGATGGCTGCGAGCGGGGACATGTAGACGTTGAAGAGGGAGTAACCCTGGGGTACTCCACAGCTGATCTCCGTGGGTTCTGAGAGGAACGAAGGTAGTCTGACTTGCTGGGTCCGTCCGGTGAGAAAGAGTGTGTCCAGTCAAAATCCTTGCTGCGGATGCCGGCGTCGTGGAGTCTTGTGATTAGGGTGTGTTGGGAGATGGTGTTGAAGGAAGCCAAGAGGTCTAATAGGATGAGGACTGCGGTCTCACACCGGTCGAGGAGGGAGCGTATGTCATCTCTGGGTGCGAGGAGTGCAGTCTCTGTGCTGTGGTTGCTTCGGAAGCGGGATTGGGAGGTGTCCAGGACGTAGTTCACTTCGATGAACTTGGAGAGTTTGGTGTTGAAGGCCTTCTCTATGACCTTGGATGGGAAGGGAAGGAGTGAGATCGGTCTGAAGTTCCTGAGGTCTGTTGGGTATGAGGATGGCTTCTTCAGCAGAGGGTTGATCAAGGCATGTTTCCAGTCATCGAGGAAGGTGGCGATTTCGATGGAGCAGTTTATGGTGTGGCAAAGCTGAGGGGCGATGTCGCTGGCTGCTCTATGGAAGATATGGCACAGGCAGGGATCAGTCAGGCCATCTGAATGGATGCTCTTCATGTTCTTGAGTGTGTCTTCTGTTGTGTGCCATGGTCACCGTTGGGTCATTAGAGTGCATGTGCTTTAGTAGATGATGGCAATGCCTCCTCATGGGCGATTAGGGTGGTCCTTGCAGGTGAGTTTGTAGCTGACGGGGATGGCGAAGTCCGGTCTGGAGTAGAGGTTGGTCCAAGTTTCCGTTAAGTGGGTGATGTCTGAAGAGGTGGCAAAGAGGAGGTCCCAGATTTCTAAGGCGTGTTTGTGGAGCGACCGAATGTTGAGGAGGATGCAGTTGAGCCAGTCAGGTGCGCTGTTGTTCGGCTGGGTGGCAGAGGCGTTGGTGTGTTGATGTGGCAGAAGGTGCATTCGGGGTTTTGGCAGGGAATGGCAGGGAATGGGTGCGAGGGTACTCAGTTTTAGCACAGCTGCTGGTATGGGGATGATACCAGTGAACTATAACATGAATGGTCATTACAAAATAGTGGGTAAATCCCCTTTGTTGTTTCATGGATTGGGAAAATTCAAGACTATGAAAGTACAATTACACATTAATGAGGAAGTCCAGCCTATTAATCAAAGACACAGATGAATTGCATTTTTTCTTTAGAAAGCTGTTGGAAAAGAACTTGAATCCTTACTCAAACATGATATCACTAGTCCAGTGCCATGGGTTTCTCTCACAGTGGTAGTACCCAAAAAGGACACTGAAGGAATGGTGTTGATGTGTGAATATGCGTCAAGCGAACAAAGCAATTGAAAAAGAAACAACATTCAGGTCCATACATTGCTGACAGGATAACACAATTAAATGGTGAAAAGGTATTATCTCACCTTGATTTGAAAATAAAGGGTATCATCAGTTGAAACTCGAGGAGAATTGCAGGTACATTACAATTTTTTCTACACATGTTGGACTGTTCCGTCGCAAAAGACTTAGTTTTGGTGTGTCATCAGCTGCGGACCTATTCCAAGATGTCATTTGATGTATCATTAAGCCTGTCATGAATGTTTTCAATTATAGTGATGACATATTGGTTTTTCAGAGCTACACAGAAGGAGCACTATAAAGCACTCACACAAGTGTGCTGTTTGTTTGCTGATTCAGGTTTAACTTTGAATGCTGAGGAATGTGATTTCCATAAAAAAAAGTTAACATTCTTTGACTCTATCTTTCTGATGGGGGCATGATACCTGATCCAGCTAAAGTCCAAGCATTGTCAATTGCCAGTCCACCCACAAGATTATTCCATTTTAAGTTAATTCCTTGGAAAGGCCAGCTACTGTTCAAGATATATACCAGACTTTGCCTCTGTCAGTGCATCATTAAGAGACATGACAAAAAGAATGTTTCTTTTCATTGGTCACATGAATGCGAGCAAAGCATCCAGGAAAGCAAACAAGCTGTTGAGATCGCAACTGAAATGGCATACTTTGATCTGAAGCTTCATACCGAAGTTGTTGATGCTAGCCCTGTCAGGTTAAGTACCATCCTTGCACATCACAGAGGATACCCAAATGCTCGAACGGATTGTGGCATATGCAAGCAGACGTTTGTCCTAAACGGAACGTGCTTATTCACAACATGAGAAAGAAAACATAGCAGTGATGTGGGCTTGTGAACATTTCCATCTATTCTTGTATAGGAAGCCTTTCATGCTTGTGACTGATCATCAAGCATTGTTGACCATCTTTGGCAATCCAAAGGTAAAGATCTCACCTCGCATTGAAGGTTGGGGTCTGCGATTACAAGAATACAACTACACCAAGACGGCTGAGACACATAAATTTCATTGTGAAAGGCAAGTACACCAACTGCCACTTCGTTTGAACAAATCATCACTGCCGCGAGTCAAGATAGTGACATGTTAAAACTAAAAGTCATTACACATCAGTCTTGGCACCGGCACCCTCAACCTCTTACCAGTGACAGTGAGTACCAGAAGTTTAAAACTGCAAAGACTTAATCAGAAAGGCATTATCCTAAGAGATTCGAAAATTGTAATTCCGGAGAGTCTGCGACAATATATAATTGAAGTGACCCATTATCTTACTACACATATATATTGTGAATGTGTCATAATGTATATGTAGGTAATGTGTAATGCATTTTTTTTGTACATAAAGCATTACACACCAACAACATACAAAGACCATTGAATGTACATCCACAGGCACCACAAGCACAACCACCACCAGCCAAAAATATTTTTGGTGTGTCAATACAGGTGTGTTCATTTTACCAGGATAAGTAGTAAGATGAAAACTTATGCATGACACATTAAAAAATTGCATTTGAGAGCACTGTGAAAATACACAAATCAAAGCAAATGCCAACACAGGATATATAGTGAGACAAGTGACACAGAAGCCTACCTTAGATTCCAGTGACAACGGGGTTGCTGAGCGTAGTGCTGAAGTAACAGCAACAGTAGCACAGAAAGGACCTGGACAATGGGGTTCAAGATGGAAACGGAAGTGGGACATCAAAAAAAGGTAAGTTTTCAACTCTTTATGTTTTTTATTCCGCAACCCGAGATTGGAGGTTTCCCTGTCACAGTTGCCTCGATAGATAGGCACATCGTATTCGGGATGGCGGTATTCTTGGTGGGACTCACTCCGACAGCTTCTTCTACCTCTGACGCTGTCGATGCGGGAGCAAGCTTCCGGCAGAGGCGACAGGCCACAACGGTCTTCTCTCCAGAGACCTGCCAACATCTAAATACAGCGGACAAAACGCCAAGTCACCAGGTGGGAAAACTGCAGAAAAAGCGATAGCAGGACCATTGCCGCCAACATCTAAATCAGGCCCTTTGTTTTTAGTAGACATAATAACGTGGGAAGCTGTCGTAATAAAAGTAGACATCAATTTAGTTTAAGAGGTTTAATTGTAATAACTGGACTCCCAGGCAGAGACATCATCTTCGAGTTACATTAAGCAGCAATAACTGACAAACTTAGAATCTCCCCACAAGGTGAGGATTCTCTGTAGAAGCTCCCAAGAGTAAAGTTCTAAATACATTCTTAAAACAAGCATTGGTAAATGCTACGTAAATACTACATACATTTTTCCTTTAAACAAAAACAAAAGAATGCAAAGCAAGAGAAAACAAAGAGGAAAAGGTGAAAAGAGAAAACAGAAAAGAAAAAGAATACTGAGAAAAAGAATACTGAAAATCAAGTAAAGAAATGAAAGAATAAAAATACCAATGACAAAATCAATAACTAACCATAGTACGAAAACATTAACTTCTATACCTGTGAGGAATTTTTACCTCACGAGTACTGCGCCTTAAGACAAATTGTCTCTTCATCACTTGCAAGAACATTCCTGTCAGGTAAGTGAGACTGATGACTTTCCACTAAACGACTCTTATCAAGTAGGTTGTCAGACTGATGACTTTTCACTAAACGACTCTTATTCCACCAATGTCTATTGGCTAACTTTACAGAGTTTCCTCTGACATCACTGACTTTAACTGGTGGACTGAATTTAGAAGAACCTTTTTTTACATGTATGGGTTTTTTGATGGATACAAAACCACCTGGAGAAATACTCACGTTCTTCACATTTAAAATAAATATCAAAATACATTTTCTGTTTACCTTGCACACGTTCCACCTGATTCCTGACTTCTTCATCATTCCATTGTTTCCCTTTGATCCACTTACTCATCCATCCTGGACACGACAAGGTGGAGGCCTTGCCACCACGTAAAAGTTCAAATGGTGACACTCCTGTAGTTGAGTGAGGAGTTGTTCGATAAAACCAAAGCATACTCCTCACTGAACTACTTATAACACATTTGTTTGATAAAGCCCATTGTATGCACTCACCCAAAACTCTGTTCATACGTTCCACCAAACCGTTTGTTTGTGGGTGATACAATGAACTTTTGAGATGTTTGTAAGCATGGGCGGAAAATCCGTTACGCTCGCGGATTTTTCGGATTTTCGGTAAATCCGCAATCCGCGAACTCTCGCGGATGTGGCGAAAATACGCAAATCCGTGCGAAGCGGATTTTTTGCTTGTGTTCGCACTGCTCGCGGGCCGCGGCGCGGGCAGCAACAATCTCGCACTCGCGAAAGTACAAAAATTAAAATTGGGGAGGGGTGAAGGAAGTGGCCCAGTCTCCAACTTCCTGTTCCTGTCCAGCAAGCTCCTCCCATAGGGGTGGTGTGAAGGAAGTGCCCCAGTCTCCAACTTCCTGTTCCTGTCCAGCAAGCTCCTCCCATTGCTTAGTCCATTTCCTGGCCACTTTGATTTCGATCTTGACTGGGAAGGATTACTTTTTGTGGATGCTGCTGGATATTTGGATTTGAGGCCTTTTGGATTACTTTTGGATTCGAAATTTTATTTCACAAGGAAGTAAGTTGATGTTGTTTGTTTGTGGTGATTTTTGTGTGTGTTGCTTGTTTTTTGACTTTTTGGGGGGGAAAATCTGCAAGTTCGCGAGCTGAGGATTTTTTTGCTTGTGTTCGCACTGCTCGCGTCCCGCGCAGCAACAATCTCGCACTCGCGAAATTGTAAAAATTACAATTCTGCACATGAATTGAAAACCACCAGGCTTAGTTATGGGTGCATGGCTGCATGCATGATACAACTGTTTTGTTGAATTTTATTTTTAACATGATTCTGGCCAGGGCATGGATGGCATTGGATTGTGGTGATTTTTGTGTGTTTTACGACTTTTTGGGGTGGTGTTGGGGGCTTGTTATGTGGGTGGGGGCCATTTTATTGCCTGGTCCCGTGTGGGTGGGGGTCTATGGGCCATTTTTAAGCCAGTTTGTGTGCTTTGTGCCATAGGCCTGCACCCAGTGTGCTCTGATTTCATCCATTATGGCCAGGGGGCCCAGAATCGGTCTGTTCGCGGATTTTGCTGGTTTTTCGGCACGTTCGCGCCGTGAAGCAACAATCTCGCACTCGCGAAATTGTAAAAATTGCAATTTTGCACCAGAAAACCACCAGCAGGCTGCATAAGCCTTCTGAAACTTGATGGATGGCATTGGATTGTGGTGATTTGATTTGTGTTGTGTTTTTTGACTTTTTGGAGTAGGGGTTGGGGGCTGGCTATGTTGGTGGTGGCCATTTTGAGGCATGGTCCTGGCCATGTGGATGGGGGTCAAGCGGCCATTTTGAAGGCAGGCAGTGAGCTTTGTGCCATAGGCCTGCACCCATTTTGCCTGGCTTTCACCCATTGTGCCCAGGGGGAGTCAGTGGTACATGAAACTATAACCCTCTCTGTGTGTGCTCTCTTGGATCAATGTTAAATTCCTGTTTCCCAAAAATTTAGCAATTCTTAATTTTGAAATTTCCATATTGTGTGGTGTGCACGAGTGTATTCATAAATGCCTACTTGCAAACTAATTATTGAAGTGCTACATATGCAACATATATTTACTGATGTTCCTCTGTCTTCGTTTGCTTGTAGGTGCATAAAGTCAATAAATCCGCATCATCGTTCAGCATCAGTGCCAGGAAGAAGTCCTGCTGCGGCCTGTTGTTCCGACATCTGAAGAAGATGGCTCCAAAAAGAGGTGCCCGTAGGTCCTCTAGCAAGAAAGATGTCTCTACTAAGGAGAAGAAGAAGCAAGTGGCACCACTTACCAAGGAGACTGGTGGCACCACCACTAAATTTTTGTGGGGAAAACAAAGGCCCACCATGAGTGCTGCACAGGTAGCCTGTTTAGTGGTTGAATCACCAACGACCAGTGATGTTGGCTCATCGCAAGAAAGTAGCAGCACACCATCAACACAGGTTGTAACTCATCTCACAAGTACTATTCAACAACCAAAGCCGCAACAACAACTGTATGGGCTACTAGTACAAGCACAAGTACATGCGCAAGGAGCTGTCCGAGAAGGAGCTGTCCGAGAAGGAGCTGTCCGAGAAGGAGCTGTCCGAGAAGGAGCTGTCCGAGAAGGAGCTGGCCGAGAAGGAGAAGGCCGAGAAGGAGCAGGCCGAGAAGGAGAAGGCAGAGAAGGAGAGGTTCATGGAGAGTTGCAAGTAGCGATCAGTGAAGAGGCCCATGTAGCGGCGCATGGAGCGGTGCAAGTGCCCACAATGGTTGTTCTTCCAGAAGTAGGGGCACAGGAGGAAATTGACTTTGGAGCCGGGGTATCATGTCAGGAAGACGAAGGCACTCCTCCTGATGATTCATTTTCTCCCAGCTCCCCACCAAAGAAAAGATCAAGGAGTGTGTGTAGAAGTTCCTCTTCAAGCCCCGCTCCATCAGATGATGATCTGGATCTAGATTGGCACCCATCTCCGACGTCTGAGAGGGAGGCACACCATGAGCTGCGAAAGGTATCAAATGTTGAAAGGAAGGGCCCGGAAAGCTCATACTTATGGATCCGAACGTCGGACTTGATGAAGTGGTTCATTCTGATGTTGATGAACAGGATGACAGCAATGACCTAGTCATCACACACGTCATTCCAGCCACACCGGCCATGCAGCAGACAGACATTTATACCCTATCCCGACGTCAGGCTGAGCGTGACCCTGGCGACGTGCCACTGGTAGCACCACCAATGCAGTCAAGTAGTACAACACGTTCAACAAAACCTACAGCTCCCATATTTTCTCCCCAGAGGGGGACTCCATCCAGCTCGACTCCCTCAAGTAGGGTTGCTGAAATAATTGCACAACCCAGTAGATGTCTGCAAGGCTCATCCACCACTGCTTCATCTGGCATTGGCAGTATCATCTCGTGCGCCAAAACCAGAGGTTTCAAGTCCCCAGTTTGGAACTTTTTTAGTGTCCATGCAAAGTATGATAACATAGCCGTTTGTTGCATTTGTAAGACTAGCGTTAGCCGTGGTAAGACTGGTACCAACTATGGAACCGGAGGCCAGATAGGTCATCTTGAAAGAAGGCACGCTGTCGAATGGTTTGCGCACCTAGCAAACATCAAGGGAAAGCAATCCCAAAGGGTAAGTGGCCAAAATATACCCATACTAGGTGTTTCATCTGAAGATGACGGGGAGGTAGAAGAAGCGTCAGACATGTGTCCGGTTGCACCCAGTACCCCTGGCAGCACCACACCCTCCGGAACACATAGGAGGCACACTGAGAGTCTGGGAGACACACCAATGCGGAAAATGTCAACACTGATCAGAAGTGGGTTGAAGAAGGCATCAGCATCATCCCGTAAATTTGTCCAGCACACCATTTCAGCCATGTTCTCCTCAGATGTGCAATTTCAACGCAACCACCCAATTGTACGCCTGTATAACACTAAGCTGGCTAAAATGCTAGCGGTGGACCTTCTCCCTTTTTCGTTTGTCGAAGGTGTGGGTTTCCTTGAACTCGTGGCAACACTGGCCCCTAAATGGAAGGTTCCTAGCCGGTTCTATTTTGCCAGGGTTGCTGTTCCAGCACTATATAAAGAGGTGCTTGAGTTGGTTGGGGCTGCTTTGCAGAAGAGTGCTGTTCACACTATACACCTGACAACAGACATGTGGACCAGTTGCCAAGCCCTTGATTACATGTGCATCACTGCACACTGGGTCTCTTTTTCAGGGGTTACAAAACAGATAAATGCAGGTGGTGACTTGGTCGAGATTTTTAAGGGTGCTCGTAAACATGCAACATTAGCCATGTTTGGCATGGAGAAAAGTCATACTGCAGCCAACATTTTGGATGACTTTAACAAAAAGGTCTCCCAATGGCTGCCCCCAAGAAAATGCAAGGTTGGTTATGTTTCTACTGATAATGGCAGCAATGTAGTTAGGGCCATGGAGGACGGTTTCTATTTCAGAGTGCCGTGTTTGGCGCACTGTATGAACCTTGTCGTGCAAAAGTTCTTGAAAAAAGAACTTGCAGTCGACAAAATACTGACCATCTGCAGAAGAATATTCACACATTTTAACCATTCGTTTAAGGCCCGGGAGGAGCTGAGGCGCAAGCAAAATGAAAGTAGTATGCCAGTGAAAGCACTTATCCAGGAGGTGGCAACACGTTGGAACTCAACCTTCTACATGCTTGAGCGTCTGCATGAGCTGTTTCCAGTAGTCAATGAGTATTTCTACAACCTGGGTGGTGATACGACAGAAATGATGCTAGCGGTGGAGCAATGGCAGCTAGTTAAAAGCCTGACAGACATGCTTCGTCCTTTTGAGGTCTTCACGCGTGACGTCAGCAGGGAGGACTGTTCTTTAAGCAAAGCTATCCCATTGTTGCTGAAGCTCGAGCACCAAGTCAAGGTGGTGTCTTCACAATTAAAATATGCTGGAAAGAATGAAGCATATGAGTTGGCGCAGAGATTATTACAACGCCTAGTTAGCAATGAACGGATTGTAAATATCAAGAAACAACAGCACTACATTTGTGCTACTATTCTGGATCCATGTTACAAAAAGCCATTGTTTGGCAAAGTAATAATTCCTTTTGAAACATCAGATGTTACAGAGTACAAAGGTTGGATAGCTCAGTCAGCCATTCGTTTTGAAAGAGAGCGGAAGGAAACTGTACGAGAAGACAGTACTACTAGTGAATCAGCAGGCCATCAGGCGTCCCAAAAAAGCACTTCTGCATCTGTGCCTCTGGCAGAAGTGAGTGACTTTTCCACTAAGCCGTTAACCACACCAGCAACCGTATCATCTGCACCAGGCCCAGGCGATATGTCTGAAGCGGATTGGCTAAGTGAGCTAGGGTTTCCTTGTCCCAGAAAGGACACAGAAGTGCAAAGTACAGAAATGCGGGAGGACATTCTTTCAATGGTGCAGGCCTATCTGGATGACTCAACAGCGGTCAATATTACTGAGGACCCATTGGCGTATTGGCATGGGAAAAGAAAAATATGGCGAGAGCTCACCAACCTGGCTATCAATTACTTGTCTTGCCCACTCGCAAGCGTCTTCAGAACGTGTTTTTAGTTCTGCTGGTGGCATTGTGACTTGCCAAAGGTCCCGCCTCTTGCCCGCAAATGTGGAGCGGCTCACCATGATAAAGATGAACCAGCACTTCATACCACCAGATTACAAAGTACGAGAATGCACGCAGGAAGAAGAGGACACCGACCTACCTGAGGAAAGTTCTCCTCAGTTACCAGAAGTACAACCGACTGATGAATTAACAGAGTATGAGGACGAGTTCTGCTTCCCTGACAGCGAGTTCTGAAAATGAGTCAATGACTCAATAACTGTAAATTTAGTCCTCCTTATTCACTTTTATTCCTGTGTGTCTGTCTTTCTTTGTTTAGCAAGTGCTTCATCACATTCACAACAAAACTGTAATCACCCCATCACAAGCAACAACAAGCCCATCAGCAGAACTGTCTTGATTTTGATGCCGCAGCATTCCTCATGTTCACAACAGTTAGTTGACAAGAACTCAGTCCTGGTCGTCTATCCTCCTCCTCCAGACTCACCCTATCCATTTCCCGTAATGCTGATGCCTGGATTCTGCACAATGAAGAAACTTACGTTGACGAGTCCCCTAAAGAGGGACTGTCTGGAAGTAGTGAGTCCTCATTTAAATACAATTTGCTAAGTGTGACTTTTTTGCGTTTGGGTTTAGGGGTCTTGGCTGGGCCATTGCTGGCAAGGTCTATTAAGGGATGAAATTGGTTAGGCATTTACTTTGGAAAACATTTGGCCTATTACACGTGAACGTTTAGGCGTTATTAACTTATTATTGCTCGCTTGCCTGTCTTAGGGGTGCTGTCTGTGGGGCTTCTAGGATTTTGGGGTCTGTGAGCACCGCTGCCATATTTCTAATGTTGATTGCTTTTGTTTTGCAGAAAATCCACGCCGGGAAACTCCAGTTGGGGCCCTGCTGCAGAACGCCTTAGGACACTGTGAATTCCAGGGGGAGCCAGCCCTCAAGCACAAATTACAGGTAAGATAAGCGTTTGGATGGGAGGTAGTATAATGGAGTGTTCGGAGAGGCGAGAGAGTGACAGTGGTACTAGTAGTAAAGTCCTAGGGCTCTTGAATTAACAAACTCTGTGACAGGCATTTACTTTGGAAAACATTTGGCCTATTGCACGTGAACCAACACGATGACAGTGTTCAGTTAAATGAACTTACTGCAAAACCACCACCCACCAAGCTCAAAAGTAGTAAAAAAACAGGTATGCTCAGATAAAGTTTGAAAAAGTATATTTATATCCCTAACAAAATAATCTCCCGCAAGACCCTCCCTAACCCCAACAAATAAATAGTCCTTCAAAAGTCCCCAAAAAACCCAACTCCCAATTCCCACCCCCCAAAAGTCTCTAAAAAAGGGGCAAGGGACACTCTAGGAATGCAAGATGTTGAATTTGGCCTCCAGGGCATCATGCCTTAGGGCCAGGGCGTCGTACTTCTCCTGGAGGGTGGCGTGATCTAAGCGGAGGCCCTCCACCACATTCTGATACTCGTTCCATTTCTGGACCTCCGCCTCTAGGTCGGACACTCTGCGGAGTGCACGGCGCAAGCGAGCCTTAACAGTACTGCGAGGTGCAGCTTTTGCTGCTCGGCGGTGGCGTCTTCCAGCACGGCTCCGGTTCGCTGGAGCACTGCGCTTACCGGCAGAACGTGGGGTCACGGAGGAGGATGCAGATGTTAGATTGGATGCACTGGAGTGCGTGTCGTCCCCCTCCATTTCCACCAGGCGCCGATATTGGGCAACAGTTGCTTCCAGCCTCCGTTGCCGTGCCAGTACAGCCTTCATACTCCTCGTCGGTTTAGAGGTTTTAGTATTACCAACTATATGAAGAAAGAAAGACATAATATGTAAACAATGCTCTTTAAGAATATGATTAACACAAAATGATTCAGCAGGAAGTTGTGTCACAGTACAACTAGCAACTTTCCAACGCAGTACAAAACTATTCAGGCCAGTATCATGGGCGTCCGCAGGGAGGGGCAAGGGGGGGCGCTTGAATCACCATTTCCCTTCCCACAACTCACTTGTATCCTTGGTTTGGTGCTCTTTCATATGAAAGAGATCTGGCAGAAGTGAGTGACTTTTCCTCTGAACCGTTAACCACACCAGCAACCGTATCATCTGCATCAGGCCCAGGCGATATGTCTGTTTCTCTCTCTCTCTCTCTCTCTGTCTCCCTCCCTCACCCTCCCTCTGGCTCCCTCCCTCTCTCTTTCTCTCCTTCTTTCCTCCCACTCTCTCTGTCTCTGCCTCTATCTGTCTGTCGGTCCCAGCCTGCTGTAATTACCATATTGTAATTTGTCACTGGGCCACCACTGGATACACATCATTCATATCCTATCTAAGAGTCAGATAGTACCATGATCCAGCTTACCTGTACTCGCCACCGCCACTGTCTCCTTCCTCACAGTCTGTACTTCTTGGTCCGACTCCTCTTGCGCCGCATTCTCCCCATAGCTGTCCTCGGACTCAGAGTCACTGATCACCACCACATCCGAGCTGGCCCCGCCACCAGATGTTCCACCTACAAAGTAGATTTAAGAATGTTAGATTACACCACTCACTAGTATTTGGTCTAGGAATGAAGAGAAATGTGAAAACAACAGAAACATTAATTGACTGTCTACTCTAGTCTAAAGTAAAAATGTCCATCCTTCCAGGGAAGGTTGTTGTCTTGCTGCATTTTTTTGTCATAATTGATGAATGCTTGATTAATTTTAACACACATCATTTTTTTCGGAACAGACAGAAACTGGACGTCTAAGGACAAGAGCAACATCAACTTCAAACCAGGTGAAAGCTCGGCTCGACCACAAGAAATGTGTTCCATTACTCATCAACTCAGCACCAAGCACTTATCCATTTCCAACTAACTTTATTTTAATATATGTGTTTACTTTAACTTCTAATAAAGCTTTTAAACTTGAATAGACTCTGTGGTTTTTGGTCCTCCAGACTAGAGTGACTGAGCGAAAGGTTTTGCAATTTTTGCAAGGAGGATTCCGTGCCGCTGACACTACCAGGTTTATACAGTGTGCCAAACACGCCACTCTGAAATATTATTACTCTGGTCTTTGGTGTCCATAGTTCGGTTTGTGGAGAATTGTCCCAGCAACAGTAGTATTATTGATCTTGCTCCTATCTAAACACTATTTCGAAAAAATTAAATTAGGAACGCTTGGACAACAATAGGTCCTCTATATTTAAATGAAAACTTACTGGGGCCAGCAAAGGAGCACTCGCCGCACTGGCCTGCATCCTCCTCCTTTGGAGCCACTGCATCCGCTTTTTCTGTCCGCTTGCCCCTGGGCGGACCTGACGTACAACATGAAAGAAAGAACAGAAAACATTGATGATTGCTGCTTGTCGATGTCCTTGTCAACCAAATCAAACATTTAGAAAGAACAAGAACCAACTATTTCATCCAAAATGAGGGCTACAAAGGAAGGACTGCACCTGAGCCTCTACTCTAGGGGCAGATTTACAAGCCCCTTGCAGCTCTTTTGCTCCGTTCTTGCGTCACTTTTGTGACGCAGCGCCACAACAAGAGAGGCGCCATAGTGTGGCGTATATTAACAACGTGACGCATATGGGAGATGCATCCCATTCTAAAGCCCTGCGCCATTAGGGAGCGTTCCAGCGCAAGGGAGGGCGTTCCTGCGCAGGAACGCATGCTAAAAGTGGCTATGGGGAATATATAAAATTTCAATCAGTCATTTAGGACAATGATGCGTCACTGAAACCCTGCGCCTGCATGAAGCAGACTTACGGCTTGACGCAGCATTGCTGGAGCTGCGCCATCATTGCAACGCAACTCCATCTATGAGCCGCCTTTACGGCACCGATGCGTAACGCTTCGGTGACGTTTTGGGACCATGGTGTGCCGCATTGTAAATACGGCGCACCATGGGTGGTGCTGGCGTGCCGCACACTTTGCAGGGATGCGCAGGTAATTGCTAATCTGACACTTAGGGGCATACTTACGAGTTCTGAGCTGGACACCTCCAGATGTGCACCAGAACAAATGCGTAACGCAAAACTAACCTTGCGTCACGGCAGATGCGCCGCAATTACAATGCGGCAAACCCTGGCGCAAGGGTAGGCAGATGCGTGATGCATCTCGTGACGAAAGAGAGGCGCATCTCTAGAGTCGCGTCGCAGGCGCGATGCAACTATAGCAATGCTCAGGGCTGCCCAATACTCAACATACCGCATCAGTCCTTACGCCTGCTTCAAGCAAGCAGGCATAAAGAATTGACATAGCAGCGTCGCGGAAGTGCCTGCGTTAAATCTTATAGATTTCACGCAGGCACTTTTGCGAGGCGCACAGCTGCCTGACCGCCACCCCCCACCCCCCACCCCCCCCTGCGTGGGAACGCACCCATTGTGACGCAGGCCCAGGCCTTAACGTGGCACATCTCCCTAGATGCATCACGTTGTACATGACTCGCAGGGATGCGCCACGTTTACGTCGCTGTGCGTCAGGTAAGGCAGCGTAAACGTGGCACAAGGGGCTTGTAAATCTGCCCCTTTGTGTCTAGCATTACGCAATTCTGTAAAATACACTCATACATTACTCAGCCCAATTAAATGAACACAAAATAGAAAACAAATAAGCAGTGGCACCGCCACAGAGAAGGAGAACAGTGCACCTGAAATGCACAGAAGATTTTGAAATATTAATTTACCTCTGTTATCAATGTAATCAGCAGCATTATTGCTCTTTGTAAAAAAGTTACAGCAAACATTTGCAATATAACACAGTCACACAGAGCAGGAGAAAAAACAGAGTAGTGAGTGATGAAAAAATTGCTACTACTACTCACCAAGCCCGGGGACCTCCACTCCCAGCACGTCTAGCAGGTCGCGCTCTCGGTCCAGGATATCGGTCCAGCGGTGGGTCACTTGATTGTAGGTGCGCTGGACCCCCGTGATGTTAAAAAGGGCCCGGCACACCTGCCCCCACCGCTTCCGTCGCTCCTGGCTGTTGGTATAACCAGCAGCGATCCTGCCGCCTGCCGCGATGGTCCTGGGGAGACGGCGCTGCACATAAAAAACTAGTGAGCCCACCTCCTCAGGGCTGAAGATCTCCCGGGGCACCACCATTTCCGCCCTCAAGCGGCCACACGGGAGCCGGGCACGGGCTGCGGTGCCCGTCTTGGGCAGCTTGACAGCTGTCTTCACCATGTTCTGGGCAGGTGTTAGCAGTTAGGAGACAAAAAATTAAAAAGAATAAGAGTAGGGAAGAAGGAAATAAAAGTTTAAAAAAGTAGTTGAAAAGTAAACAAAAGTAGCCTAAAACACAAAAATACAGACCTAGAAAAATAGAGGGAAAAAAAAAAAGTTAAATAGATCAAAAAAATATCAAAACAAGCAAAGGATGGCAGAGATATACAGAGGATAGAAACACCATACCCAGACACATAGGAATGAATGAAAAACAAGATGGCGGCCCGAACACGTGCGTGTAAGTAAGTTCGCACGCGATTTCTCTCGCGAACTCGTGCGAACTTGCATTCGCAAGGCGCTCATTGCGCGAGATTACACATAGCGGGCGGAAACAGAAATACGTCACGCAAACAAAATGGCGGCGCCCATACTCAACCTTGGGGTAACTCGCACGAGTTCGCGGCTTCCACGGTCGATTTCGCACGACGCCGCGCCTCGCGAATAGGGCGAAATTACCGAAAAACGAGTTTTGCAAAAGCAAAACCAACGAGCAGGTGCAAAAGTTCGAGCTCATCATTTGTAACCATTTACCTGTAGTGCTTCCTGAAGGGGCCCTCCAGAATCCGGTTGCCTACTTGCAACTATTGTGTGACCCTGCTCTGACAGTCACAGAATAGTTACAAGTATGGCATTGCATCCTGTTATTGAAACAAAAAGGAAAGGGAGCAGACAAGCAGGTGCCAGCCTTCATTAATGTCAGTTGGGGCAGGGCATGTGTTGTTGTTTGCAAAACTTAAAGCACTTAGCAGGTGTGCTTGGCTTTGCCACAATAATGTACACTCACTGGTCAATCAGAGGGTGCTGTGATGACACCGAGGGTGGCATGGGTGTGCCAGCCAGAGGGTGGCATGGGTGAACCAGAGTGCCAGTGTTGACAGAGGATGGCAGTGCTTTGCTTTGCCCCAATAATGTACACTGGTGAACCAGAGGGTGCTGTGATGACACAGAGGGTGACATGGGTGAGCCAGAGGATGGCATGGGTGACCAAAGAGAGTGCCAGTGGTGACAGAGGGTGGCAGTGATGAAGAAAGCCTTGCAAACAGGCTGGGCATGTAGAAACAACAAGTTCGCAAAACTGGCGACCCGACAAGTAAGTTCGCAATTTGCGAAATTGTACAAAACCCTCGCGAACTTGCAGAAACCCATGCGAACACCCCCCCCCAAAAAATACGAAAATCCGCGAGAATTCGCGGAATTTGCGGATTTTCGCAATCCGCAAATACGCAAATCCGCAAATTCGCGGATTGCGAATCCGCAAAATCCGCCCATGCTTAGACGTTTGATACCACACTTTATCAAATAATCCTCGACTTCGGAAGTGACAAATTGTGTCCCATTGTCTGTTACTAAATATTCTGGAAACCCTTCTTTCAAAAAAACATCACTAAGGAAATCTACCACCGTTCTTGCAGACACATCTCTCACAAACTTCACCTCTGGCCATTTAGAATAATAATCCATAAGGACAAAAGCATATCTAGAGGAAGAATCCAAAGCATAGAAAGGTCCCACAATATCCAAACCTAACTTATTCCAAGGAGCTAGTGGCAATTCTATTGGTGATAAAGGTGGAGTTCATAATTTTAAAGCTTTATCGCAACTTGAACAAACCACGCATGATTTAACGAAATCATCAATTTCCCTGTCCATTGACGGCCACCAAAACGAAAGCCGAACCCTTTTTTTTGTCAACGTGGCAGGTTTTATTAACTTTCCTCTTAAAACAACAGGAGGTATTAATCTATCAGCTCTCAAAACCAATCCACTTTCAATGGTGAGTTCATCTGCTATTTGCAGATACGTCTTAAATTCA
This sequence comes from Lissotriton helveticus, assembly GCF_964261635.1. Taxonomy (NCBI): domain Eukaryota; kingdom Metazoa; phylum Chordata; class Amphibia; order Caudata; family Salamandridae; genus Lissotriton; species Lissotriton helveticus. The sequence goes on along the minus strand of NC_136065.1, from coordinate 1,041,213,216 downwards.
AAATTAAGATTCCTTTCTTTAGGCCACCCTTCCTTAATGAACTTCATAACTTGTCTCAAAGACACATCATCACAGAGACCTTCACGCCATTCATCTTCAGACACAGCACATAACTGAGGAAGATCTACAGCAGCCACAAGAAATTGTTCCTTATCTACTTCATCATTGTTGTTTTTTTCCTCCTCATTACAAGAGATCGAGATAGAAAATCTGCACACCCATTTTTGTTCCCTGGAATATATTCAACAGAGAAATCAAATTGTAATAGCTTTGATGAAAGACGTGCAATTCTGGGCGTAAAACTTCTGGCATTCTTTCCACTAAGAATGAACATTAATGGTTTATGATCCGTTTTGTGGCAACATTTCTTTCCCCTAAGAAAATTCTTAAACTTCATGATTGCCCACCAACAAGCCAATAGTTATTTCTCAATAACTGAGTACTTTTCTTCAGTTTGAGACAAAACTCTAGAGGCATACCCAATAGTATTGAACTCACCATTCTTTTCTTGAGATAGAACTGCACCAAGACCAACATTAGATGCATCAACCGTAAGGGTGCGCATGAGAGTCGGGTCAAAATGTTTCAAAATTGTAGGCTAACCAAGTTGTTGTTTCACCCAATCAAGCACACTTTGGCATTCATTATCCCATTTAAATTTGACACCTCTGATCAACATGCGCGACAGTGGTCTCAACTTGCTTGCAGAATTATGAATAAATCGAGAACAGAATTCACATAAACCAAGAAAGGATTTTAGAGTACTCTTGTCAGTAGGAGCTTTTGCACTCACAATTGACTCAACTAAACTGTTTTTGGGAAGAATTCCTTTTTCATTTACAAAATGCCCCAAGTAATCAACTTCGTTTGTTCCAAAAACACATTTATCTCTCCGTAATACCACTCCATTCGATTGAAACCTAGACAACACCTCCTTCAATATATTATCATGTGAACTTGTGTCAGGAGCAAAAATGAGAACATCATCTTGAAAGACAGAAAGACCTTCAATACCTTTTAACATATTGGACATAAGTCATTGAAATACGATGCCGCCGAGGCAAGCCGGAAACGGCATACATACATATTGGTATGTCCCAAAAGGAGAGATAAAAGCAGTTAATGGTCTAGATTCTGGTGTCAATTCCACCTGATGGTAAGCAGATGCTAAATCTAGCTTAGTGAACACCTTGTCATCTTTTAAACTTGTTAATAACTCATTTATATTTGGAAGGGGATATGAATCAACCCATTTTTCGTTGTTGAGACAACGAAGATCTACACAAACCCTGAGTTCTCCATTTTGTTTTCTCGCTACTACCAATGGAGATAGCCACAAGGATGACTCAACAGGCTCAATAATGCCTTTTTGGCATAATGACTCAAGATCTTTTTCTAGGTCCTGTCTAATACTGAAAGGCACATTCCTAAGTTTATGCTTCACAGGACAAGCTCCATCTTTTACAATAATTTTATGTTGAAAATTGGATATTTTGCCAAGTTCTCCTGAGAACACATGTGGATAGTCATTAATTAAATTTTCTATCCCAGGACTGTCTCTTACTGCAAGTACTTGCTTTTTTGTACCAGGCCTGAGGACCTTCCCAAACAACCCTTGGTGGAACAAACCTAGGATATTTAACCCTTTATGTGCCACATACATTTTTCCCAAAATGTTCCTTCCCCTAAATTCCATAATCTCTTCTATGTAACCTGACAGACTTATTTCTCTCCCTTCATAAGAAACTGCTTTCCGATCTGGTGGCAAAAGAATTCTATTTGGCCATGTGGCATGGTACAGTTCTAACGTGATCATAGAGATTCGCGCTCCTGAGCCAACTAAAAGATTGAGCATACGATCACCTACATGGATGTTCACATAAGGATCAACACATAAGTCAGGATCTCCAACTACAATTCCATCTTCCTGAACTGCAACAACCATATTTCTTAGTTCTTTAGTGACAGATTCTTCATCAGTTTGAAAAGTTTCTTCATCAACTACACATTTTACTGGGAGAGTTTTATGAAAAGACCTATTTTTACTTGTTTGGCATACTTTTGCAAAATGTCCTACTTTGTTACAGATCTTACATGTTACAAATCTTGCTGGACATTTACTGTTTATACCATGTGGTTTATATCCACATCTAAAATAGATGTTAGTCTTGGAAAAGAATGAATTGTGTTTCTCAACAGATTGTTGGCTATCTGAATTCTTATTGTAATTTGGTTTAGTTTCTTTCACTTTTACTCCTGAAATTGGTTCATTTTTCTTTTCTTCTAACTCCTTTACGGAAATCTGAGATGTTTTGATGCTTTTCGCCATCCTTATCGTCTCTTCTAAAGTTGGATTACCCAACGTCAAAAGTTTTTGTTTGATAGCTTTGTCTGTACATTTAGCAATAAACTGATCTTGCACAAGTTGTTCTGTGAAATTTTCAGATTGACAGTCAGATGCAAGACTTCTCAACGCTGTAATGTAGTTATCAACATATTCACCAGTGTTTTGGACGCGTAAAAAAAACTTATGACGAAGCACCACTAAACTCGGTTGTACATCAAACCTTGTTTGCAACTTTTTTATTGTTTCTTTATATTCATCAAGAGGATCACCTTCAACTTGAACAGGGCTAGGAAGGTGTTTTAATATTTCCCTGCCTTCATACCCCAATGAGTGTAGTAAAATATACTTTTTCCATTCCGCACGAAATTTCATAGCACCAATTGCACCCAGATAAGTTTCAAATCCCTCAAACCATTTCCTCCATTTTATTGGTGGATCACCAGGTGATTCTAAAAATGGTGAAGGAGGAGAGACAGCTTGCAATGTCATAATAACAAAATATGGAACCTACTGTGCTTGAAATATAAAACAATAATAGTCCCAAAAAAAGACAACAAAAAAAAATGTGTAGGTTATGTTGTGCTTTCTTCGTTGAAAAAGCTCTGTAAGTTGCTGGGTGATACTTTATTCATTGTTGAAGTGTGTTTCCTTGATGTAAAGAAGTGTATTTTATTCTCTTTATAGTAAAGAATTAAAAAGAATAAGCCTTCTGTGATACCTCCTTTGTTTAAGAAAATATTCCAGTGCCTTTTATGATGCTTCCTTTACTTATAACACATTTCCTGTGCCTTTTGTGATGCTTCCTTTGTTAATGGAACGTTATATGTGTGGAGAAGAACTTTCAAATATAATCACACTATTCTACAAAATGATGATGCAACACTCGATGAAAATGGATTGTGACGTAGACTGCTCGTTTAACTTCTGCGTTTCATCAATGGAACGCACACGTGCTTGCGTGCTCCGTGACTACCATGCTGTTTATGCTAATTACGTCGATATTTCAGTTTCTGGAACGCATGCCACCAATTATGCGTTCCAGCGCTGCTTGTTCAAATTAAGAATCGCTCTGCCCCCAAAACAAGTCTAAGAGTCATGATTTCTATCCGTTCATCACAACACACATCCTTATCTTACCGCGTGTTGTTGAAAACAGCAATACAGCTCACGAAGAAATGTTCGTCTTTCACAGTTCACGAAGAATTGTTCGTCTTTCACCTCTTCCGTGGTACGCACCTTCCGCTGAAACAGGGATCAGCTTGATTCCGCTAGACCTTAAGTGAACGGAAAAGTCTCTTCAGGTAAAGCTTTATCTTTTCTTCCGAAAATTTTGAAAAAGGCAGATTTAAATTTAAAACGTCTTTGTGGGTCCATGTGGAAGTCCAGTAATCGTCGCCACAAAAAGATGTCGTAATAAAAGTAGACATCAATTTAGTTTAAGAGGTTTAATTGTAATAACTGGACTCCCAGGCAGAGACATTATCTTCAAGTTACATTAAGCAGCAATAACTGACACTTAGAATCTCCCCACAAGGTGAGAATTCTCTGTAGAAGCTCCCAAGAGTAAAGTTCTAAATACATTCTTAAAACAAGCATTGGTAAATGCTACGTAAATACTACATAAGCCCACCAGCAAGCTGTTGCAATAACCCAGTTTACAAGGTACTATTGAAAAAAACAGGCTGCAATGAGAGAGATACAAACCACTCGTCAGGTTTTTCAATAGTCAAAATTTCTGCGCAAATGTTGAAGTAAATTGGCAACAGTTCTAGTACAGTCTGTGGTGTTCAGAAATGAATGTCAGTGAAAGATTGCACTGATGCATTCGAGGTAATTTGACTGCAGGTCTTCACCCTGATATAAGTGGCACACATGCTTAAATAAAAATAAATGTTATAGGACCCAAGTGTGCCATGAAGTTATAGAATTCATTCACCAGGTTTGAGGCTAATAGTTTCGAGGTAATCTATAACCTCGCGTGTTTCCAACCAATCTTTTTCTCATTTAAATTAAACCAACTTTCCTGGATGAAGCCAGCGCTCCAGCACTGCCCATGGTAGGCAATAACATGTAAGACTTCTTTGCAATCTTAAGATGCTTCTTATTAACAGAACACACCAATTAGCACAACAGTTTGCAGTGAAGAGCAAGGGGTATAAGAGCTAGACCTATGGAATGATTTTATTAAGCCCTTGATTACAATTGATCTGGTAAATTGTATTCAGTTTGCAAACATCTCTGTGTGCAGGAATATTTAATTTCAAGTGGTGCGATGTTGCTGGAATTTTGCAAGGTAAAAGACCCGGTAATTTCTAGGATATGCAGATTTTTTTTATTATCACATCAGACAAGGCCATGTGTTGTAATCAGACCCTTTTTGTTAGAGGCAGGGTTAATGTACACCAGTCATGAAAAGGTAGCCATCCTACATCGGTAGCCAATAGTCTGTTTCTCAGAAGACATATGCATGTGGATCCTAGTGAAAATCTAAAGGGTTCAACTTGACTCTGAGGACAACTGGTGACTGCATGGTGAAGGATGACCTTTTACTCCCTACGGTATCTAATTGTATTACTTCTTCTCAAATGATCTGGAATGAGATCAAATCCCTAACCTGTGCAGCTCAAGATTTTTTCTTATTCTTATTCATTTTCTAGCTATGCTTCTCGAATATTACCTGAGTAAATAGCTGCACAAGCAGAATGGGATTCTAATGCAGTCAGCCTTGGAGACTGTCATGTCAACCTGGAAAGGTGATGCATCAGTAAACATGGTTGTTGGAAAGTGGATTATTGGTAGGGGCAAATGTATATCTGCCACCGGCAATAAGGCAACCAAAGCAGTATAGGGCTCAGAATAGGTCTTAAGAAAATTATTCCAATGCTCAACCCTTGGTAGCTTGGCTGCAAGCAGGCAGGCTTAAGTTTAAAGACAGGTATGTAAAGCATTTAAAAACACCACTCCAATAAATAATTAAGACACATTGCACAATAAAGATCCAACACCAATTTATAAAAATAGTATTTTATCTTTAAAACTAGCAGCCCGTCACGACGTTGTCCGGGTATGAATTGCTGCCGGCCAGTAGTATATTGTTTTGTAGGATTTCGTTTAGATAGTATTTCTTATCTGTGACAGGCCTGTGAAACGCTCTGATTCACAGTGCACTGCTGATGCACTTAAGAGTGCGCGTTCAGTAGTGTGGGAACTCGCGTTTCCCTACTTTATTTTTCCTTGCAATTTTATATAGCGCGAACTCGACAACATGGCATGAGCACAATTTACATTACAGAAGAACACATTCATTTGTGGTAGGCACGGGGAGACAACGCGATTTGCCTGGAATCACAGGATGTTGAGCTGATGCCGAGATACGAACGTAGCTCCCCAGATCTAAAGTTCGCAATTCTAGAACTTGTGGCGGGAGGTGTGTCTAAAAATGTATGCCGGTGCTGGCCATCAATGAGAGAGACCTGTGCATTTTTCAAATGGGTGGTGAAAAAATATGAGTATGTTGCTGGAGATGTGGGCCGCCGTGCCACCAATGTACTTACCGGGGGAGGGTAAACACCCATTATTCCGCAACTTTCTTTCCGCATACCATCACTCCGCATACTTTCATTACGAAAGTATCATGACTCCGCAATGCCATTATAACGCATGGTATTACATTTTATATGCTTTTACCACGGATGTATGACATTACAACGCATGCTTTTACATCGCATGCCTTTACAACGCGGTTTTTACAACGCAAACCTTTACAATGCATATCGCTTTGGGGTGCTGGATAGTGAATAGTTTAATTTACTATTCCAACTCCAGTCCCCGTGGACACTTGGGAAGGTGTTGGACAGTAAATTAAACGTATTCCCTATCCTAGAGCGCCTCCCAGCGCAATGCGTTGTAATGGTTTGCGTTGGGAAGTTGCGTCGTAAAGGCACTGCGTGGTAAAAGTTGCGTTGTAAAGGATGTTTCCCTTTTACCATGCATACATTTACCACGCAATTCGTTGTAAATGCATGAATGGTAAAAGCATGTTTTTTTTAAATGTTTGGATAAGGTAAGTATGGGTATAGGGGTATATGTTTTGGGGTACTGAGGTATATGTTTTGGGGTGTTTGGGTATTTTAAGGGTTCAGATATAGTTTTGGGTTATGGGGTACAGGGGTAGTTTTAGGGTTTAGGGATAGGTATGGGTTTTGGGGTATAGGGGTATTTTTAGGGTTCAGGGGTAGTTTGGGTTTTGGGGTACAGGGGTATTTTAAGGGTTCGGGGCTAGGTTTGGGTTTTGGGGTACAGGGGTATTTTTAGGGTTCAGGGCTAGGTTTGGGTTTTGGGGTACAGGGGTATTTTAGGGTTCAGGGCTGGGTTTGGGTTTTGGGGTACAGGGGTATTTTTAGGGTTCAAGGGTAGGTTTGCGTTTTGGGGTACAGGGGCATTTTAGGGTTGAGGGGTAGGTTTGGGTTTTGGGGTACAGTGGTATTTTTAGGGTTCAGGGCTAGGTTTGGGTTTTGGGGTACAGGGGTATTTGTAGGGTTCAGGGGTAGGTTTGGGTTTTGAGGTACAGGGGTATTTATAGGGTTCAGGGCTAGGTTTGGGTTTTGGGGTACAGGGGTATTTTTAGAGTTTAGGGATAGGTTTGGGTTTTGGGGTACAGGGTATATTTATAGGGTTAAGGTGGGTTAGTGTTTAAGGGTGTTGGGGTATTTTAAGGAGTAAGGGTGGGTAATGATTATGGGGTGCAGGGGTATTTAAAGGGAGCATGGTGGGATTAGCACACGATATGAGACATGGCATGAAGGGCGGAACGTACCACACGCCCCCAGCGTTTGTCACGCCCCCCAGCACATGCCCACAGCACAACGCAGACACGCCCACAAGGGACTACTTTGCTGGCACGGTTCTTTTACCTTTTAAATGTATATGGTGGGCGTCTGCATAGCCTATGTCCTTCTGCTGCAACTGCCCTTTCCAACGCAGTATTGGGTGTTGTGATTGGTGCTGTGGTTCCTGAGATTACCCGCCTCAAAGGTTTGGGCTCTCTCTTTATTATATTAGTATGGATGACACAAAAATTACAAAAATCCAAAGAAGGGAACTGGAGATATAAATGAATTTTCAAAGATTTAGCATTGTTTAGCACATAGAAACCTATAGCACCTTGTTTAGCACATAGAAACCTATAGCACCTTATCTGGACATCTGGTCATGAAGTTTCCGGCCGACCGCGATGGAGCCCTGGGTGGCTGCCCCTCGAGGTTGGTCTCATCAAAGTTTTTACCTTCTGACTTACAAACTTTTCTGGAGCTTTTCTAACTAGGGTCTCTCGAAGATCTAAGCCAGTCCGGATTTGGTGAGGGTTCACCGGATTGCCTTGCAACAAGCTCCCGGTCAAGCTTATGGAAATCTGACCTCCGGAGCATTCCAGCGGGACAAACCAAGGATCCAGGCCGACTCGCGGTTGAAGGCACGTGGCTTGGCTTTCTCAGTTGGTCCTGGTCACCTTTACTTTGATCAGACGTGGAAACTTTTACGGAGCTTATTCTCGCAGGTCCCTTGATGCTCGTCACCAGGCTAGATTCGCTGAGGGTTTGCCGGCCTCAGATTTCACCTACTCCCGGTCAAACTCTGGAAGTAGGACCTACGGAGCTTTTCAGTGGGACGAACTGAGACTGCAGGCCTGCTCGTGGTTGAAGGCAGGCGGCTTGGCTGGCCAGGTTGAGTCGGTCTTCCACTGGAGCTTTTTTCCAAAGTTGCTCCAAAGTTCTCCAAACTTCTGGAACTTCTTCCTGAAGTTCCTCAAAGAGTCACAAGTTGTCTCAAACTCACTCCAAGGGCCTGGAATCTCCAAGATGGTCCTTAAAAGTTGAGGATTTCAGTTCCCACAAGCCACCGCTGGAACACCTAGTGGAGACTTTAGGGGTTCTGAATATGTAAAAATATTGCAGATCCTCCTTAGACAGAGCCTCTAGCACCAAAGAAGATTTTGGGCAAGACTTTATCACAATGTGGGGCATGAAATGTGCAATTTTACTTTACCCAGGGCATATAAAACACATTTTATAAGGGTCCTCTGTAGTGTAGTGCCTATATTCTCAATAGACTTTGTGCATTGGAATGATATATCCTATAGATGTGACATAGGACTGAGGTCAGTATGTCTCTATTGAATATGCTAAACTTAATTGTGAGTGCCAGCTAGCTCAGAGGTCACTAGAAACTTTCTCGAATACACAAGAAGGGATTAGTTTCTGACAACCGCATAAACATGACAACTTTGTTGCCCTAGGACTGCAACAAATATCTTCAGAGTCGTGGAAACAATAGATAACTATTTTACTCAGGCAATCGTGCATGCTTTGTTTCTACAGAGTTGCAGAAAAAATAGAGAGACGGGCATTTCAATAAAAGGAGTTTATTGAACAGTCTTCTTTCTCATGCAAGAGAGGTGAACTGCTACAATCGTTAGACAGAATGCAAAGTATAATGCGCACAGTGAGGATAGTATTATAAAATAATACTGTAATAGCATTGTCTAGTGCTATGACATATGAAAATATGTACATAAAAACCACAGGCTGAAATACTCAACCGGTGCTCCTAAAGTACGCCTACCCCAATGTACCTAACCTAGGTCTAGTATGAGGGAAGATGTAAGTATGGTCTTTAGCATAGGTTTAGTTTTTGCCAAGAACTGCCAAAGGTTTCATTAGGTTTTAATCGGTAGAATGAAGGAGGTCGGTATCTTTGTCGCGGACTCGATCTCCCAACACCCCGCAAGGGGAGCCAGAAACACTGGAGCTGGAATCTAGGCAGAGGACGACAGCTTCTTGTCAGTGCGTCAGCTGGAGAGTCAGCTTCCTTCGGCACTTGCTGTAGCGAGCGGCGTCGGGCAAGTAGGTAGTCGAGCTGCACCGAACCACACCGTGCTTTGCTATAGCAAGTGAAAGTATATTTATACCTTGAAGGTGTTTAGGAATGCCAGCTTTGACGTAAAGTCGGGCATATAAACGTCACGGATGAACCCTTAAGGAATAGTTGTTAATGCATAATAATGAGTTTCTTGGAGAAATCAATATCCAGTCTAGGGGAAGTCCCTTCTGCTTAAGAGTCTGGTTTTCCAAGAAATCATTATGACGTTGATGAACGGATGGAAGTAGCCATGCCTGTATTTGGGTAGCATGGACTATGCCTAAATAAGGGCTTGATTTCTATGCCTATATAAGGGTAATGCGAATTGTACCTATATAAGGGCATGAATCAAGAAAATTCATTTGGAATCTAAAACGCCATACAACACCTTATAAATACCTGGCCTCCCACCCCTGGGGAACTTAGGGGAGACCCTGGGGGTAACTAATAAGCTCAAACATTGTAGGTTATCCATTTTAAGTGCCCCAAACACCAAAGTCGAGATTGGGCACAATTTACGTTTTAAAAGCATTCCTGCAACACAGGGCTACCTTTAAACTGACCTCAGGCTCAGCAGTGCACACATGCAAGTGCAGAAAGGGCTGCTGGCCTCTAAACTGCCATGAACTATTATATGCTAGGTTCTTAGAGGTAGTTTCCATTCCCCTGCCCTATTATGTACTAGGGCCTTATAGGGTAGATCATGCCAATCACAGGGGTACCCCAACCAATAGTGTACCCTAGTGTAAGTAGGTGTTTTCACTGTATTCTAAGTGTCTCTTTCAGCATAGTACTGGCCCTGGGCCTGGTTCGGCAGAGCGCAGGGTCAGTCAGATTCAGTTACCACCAGTACCAGTCAGCAAAAAGTTGGGGGTACCCAGGGCACAGGATGACTTTCCAACAATGGTACACTGATCAGATTGCCTGTGCGAAAAAGAGGAAGAATGATGTCCATTTGATCATAATCCCAGTTGTATACACCTCCATGCCATTCCTGTCCGCAGTCCCCAAACATCTTCTGTGATATTACCCCATCCCTAGCAGCAAGCAGAAAGCACCAGCCACAAGTGTTATATATATTCCCATGTTAAGGCTTTATTATTTGCATTTTTGTATCAATATTCCCGCAGTCAATAGTAATGTGTTTATGTACTTTTCATGATATTTTGTTCATCCACTTTTTATTGTTTTAATATTGAAAGTAATGGTGCCTACCAAACAGCCAGTAATACTGAAGGTGAACAAAAAAATGGCATTCCCCTCCAGAAGAGGTGTGTGACTGGTAAACCCAGTGAGTTTTGTAATTTTGAGGGATGTTTGGGGACCTTTGTTCAGTCCTTCCTGTCTTCCGAAGTTTGATTATGCACTCTCTAAACTTCCACTAGATTCCATTGGCCAAGCATCATTCTCAGATGCAAGGCATTAGTTGAAAATAATAGTAAGATACCACTTGATAGTTGAGACCATTGTAGAATTTGAGATGATAGATGGTATGCCTAGTATGTGCCCTCCATTGCAGTATTGTGCCCGTCCATAAAAGAACTTCTTTATATTAGTGAATTTGTGGAAGAACGATATGGTTTTTTAAACAATTCTTAAGTGCTGCTGCCATGTCCCATGTATCCTCTAATAATGATGTTTGGGGAAAAGGCTTAGTGCATCTCTTGTGACTCTGCAAGGATCCCTTCAGCTGTAGTACTGAAAGAACACTTCAGTTTTTATGAGGATTTCGAATCCGAATCCGAATCGAATCCAAATCAAATGTATTTTATTTGTATAGTTAATAAAAACCATTACAAAGGATAAGATGCCGTAGTATTAAAAGATCAGAATAAAAAGCAAGTCTGGAGATACATACATAATTAGAAGTTAAAATCATTAACAAGAATGTCCTTTGAGCTTCAAGAGGGTAGAGACAGTTACGGGGGGAATGATTGCACAAGTATTGAAAGTTCAGGGTATGGATTGGATCCTTGCCGAAGTTCTTCTCTTTTCCTCAAAGTTGGTAATAAATGTAACTGCTCTACTGATGAACTGAGGGTCCGCAGAGCACAGGACTTGTATAATCGCAGAACGACATGTGCGAATACCATATTGTTTGAACTTCGCTTTTAGTCTATTCTGGCGTTCCTGGTCCAATGCAGGACAAATGCAGATCAGGTGAATGAGATCTTGCTTTGCTGCACCACATAGGTCGCACTCCTTGATGTCCGGGGTCCTCCATTTAGGTTGATCGGCATTGGTCGTCAGGTTCCCCAACCTTTGGCAAAGGTATTTGTGTTTAACGTGTGATGAAAATGCAAGTTCCAAGTAGGCTGCCGGCATGGACTTTTTGTATGATTCTATAGTCATCCAGGCATGTGAGGGATGGCTCATGGCTAATTTGTTATTGAGCAGTGAGTGCCTGTTGGCTGCCTTCTTTACCACCTGTTTGAACGTTGGGACTGGAAGCTTGGTTTCCCAAAGCGCTACTAGTTCAGTGGTTTCAAGGGATTGTTGTAGGTATTTGGCGTACTGGGAATTCGGACTGTTATGAATTGCTTCCCACATGGCACGATAGATCTCATTATCTTGGTTCATCCAAATGCCATACCAGAATTTAACAGAAGACTTCAGTTTGATCTAGACTCTTTCGGGCAGATTTACAAGCCTCTTGCGTGACTTTTGTGCCGCTTTGCATCACTTTTGTGACACAGCTGCGCTGTAAATGTTGCGGCCCATTAACAACGTGACTCATCTGTGGAGATGCGTCACGTTGTAGAGCCCTGCGTCATATTATACTTGCTTCAGGTATGATGTATGCAGTGTGGGCGTTCCCACGCAAAAAGCCATGTTGAACTGGCGCAGTGAAATCTACAAGATTTCACTGCATCACTCTACGCCTTCACTGTGTCAAAATCCATACGCCTGCTCAAACCAGGCGTAAGGAAGGACGCAGGGCTTTTTGAATGAGGCTCACGCATCTATTGTGGCACATTGCTGGAGTTGCGTCATTTTCATGAGCAACTCCAGCAATGCGTCACTTTTGCACCAACAGATGCGTCAGAATTTCTGATGCATCTGTTAATCCTTGCGCCATGGAGCACTGTATTGTAAATACAGCGCATCCATAGTGGCGCAAGGACGTTCGGCACTGACGTAAGGAAACTGACGCATTTACCCAGATGGATCAGTTCCTCGTAAATCTGCCCCTTTGTATCTTCCGTCTTCCTTTTCCTCAGGTATGAGCCTATACTATAGTGTTTCCTGGTGTGCTGTCTTCAATATCTAGTATTGACTGGCAAATCTCATCTAGATGGTAAGTTTTCTTCAGTTGTGCACTTGTGCTGTGCTCTGACGCCCGAGGGTCTTCTTCCAGAGCTGTGATTCTTGTGTGCTCGTGATGCAAGCACAACATTTCCTAGCAATTCGTGGTGGTGTTGCAGTCCACAGGGATTTTCTGGGTATCTGGCACTTTGTTCTCTTTCATTTACATGATTATTTCAGATGGCTTCATCTGATGTTCCAGTCTTGGGGCCTCGTTTATGAGAAATGACGCATCGCTGCGTGAAAGCAGCGATGCGTCACTTCCCAGTGCGCACTTCCTTGCGACATGATTGATGCATCATATTTACAGTATGACGCATCATGTCGCAAGGAGTTACAGATACGTCAGTATTTCTGACGTATCTGTAAGCGCAAAAGTCACGCATTGCTGTGGTGTGTCACAAAAGTGACGCAACTCCAGCAATGCGTCCTTTCACATGGGGAAAGCCCCATGTGAAAGGGCTTGCGTCAGTCTTACGCCTGCTGTGAGGCAGGCGCAAGATTTTGATGCAACAGCGTCCTAAAAGTGACGCAGTGAAATCTCATAGATTTCACTGCGTCACTATTACGAGGCTTTTTGCGGGGGAACCCCCCCTGCATACATTATACCTGACGCAGGTATAATGTAGCGCAGGGGTTTACAAAGTGACGCATCTGCTTAGATGCGTCACTTTGTAAATAGTGCGCAACGGGAGGCTTGTTTTACGCCGCCAATGCGTCACAAAAAGTGACGCATCGGAAGCGCAAAACTGACGCAAGGTCTCATAAATGAGGCCCTAGATACTTATTTATTCGCAAACCTTATTCCGAAATTTACCACAGCTTAACGTGGGCTCCTACACGCGCCAGGTGCTACTTTATAAAGTACTTTATGATGCATATTGCAATGCATGCAGAGTGGGTACAGAGGGTCAGGAACAGTGCAAGCACTCGTTGACACAAATGCTAACTGATACCAACTAAACTGACGTGAATTAGATCCTGCGTGAATTAGATCCTGCGTCAATTCCCTCAGACAATTGCACATAGTGAAAATGGGTGCAAACCTTTCACACGGTTTTATATAAAACATAATTACGAGATAAAACACGCACTTCTACCACAGATGCAACACTGGAGGTTGTTTTATGGCGACAGAGACTCCATCTACTGCAACGACAACAAGATAGGAATGTGATGTGCGTGTAAAACACCTACCAAGTGAGGCTTACGGAGGAGATAGAACAACGGAACAGGATAAGCAGGGACATCATATTATGGCTCATTGAACAACAAAACCGTCCCCTGAGCCAGCTGCAGGTAGGTCACATGCAATACTAGCTCACGTTAAATTACCAGCTGTATGCATCTTTTGGTGTCAGGCTCCTTTTAGAGCACAGGTGCTGGAGTAGCAAGTCTGTACAAAGCGTTCTTGACTTGTGTTTTGGAGGTAGTAATGTCCATCACATCTCAGGTTCCTCAAACCAGGCTCAAATCATAATAATGTAAAGGCAGACATCTAATCGATAACTTTCCATGTCATGGGCTGCATTGGCTCCATGCACGTCCACAATGGTGCTACCTGCTGATTAGGCACACGTATAGGAACTGAAAATGTAGATGCCCAACTACTGTTCAGGCAAAATGTGTTGCCAAATATTACATCACCCATCTACTAGCCATGTTCTCACATTACATATCCAGGTGTAGTACCATCAATCCATGCATTGAAAATGTTCTCATTAGTCCAAGAATACTACTAGATATGTATGACGCACATCATCAAAACTCGTGTACATGAATGGTCCACGATAATGTGTGATCTGTGCTCATTCCTCTATGATATATGGCCAAGGTTGAAGGCCACTCTTTGCAAATCCAAAAACAAACCCTAGCAAACCCTCCAAGGCAGCACACAGTTGGTCATGTATCATTATTTAATGCTAGTTTTGTCAAACTCAAGTAAAGATTTCGCTTCAGAGATGTCTCTGGGTAGAAATCTTTACTACCCCAAGATTGTCCGTGACAAGATTGTTTAATGTTCTACATGCTGCAACCTAGCTCTGTGAGGTGGTATGCCTCTTTTTTTTTTTTTTTTATATATTTATGTTTTATTTTTACTCCATTTATATGTATGCCTGTACATTTTCACAGGTATCGCATTACAGGTTACAATAAAAACATACTTAACAATAAACCCAGTGCTTCGGTTATAACAATGTCAACATGCAAAAACCCATATATGTTGCTCCCTTCTCCCTTAAGCATTTAAATACATTTCTCCATGTGCATGGTAAAAGTTAGACCTCTTGGCTTTATCACTGTTTACTTGTTAGGTTTATTTTTTTTTATATAAATTTTTATTTAAGTTTTTACAACAAATTATTTATTGCCCTTGGATCCCACCCCCCCACCCCCCATGAGGACAGGTACTTCTATAGTTACATACATTGATATTGCAGTACACACATATAATTTCATTAAGGAAGGAATAAAGGAGAACAGAAAAAAAGGGTAAATATTAGCAACAAAGCTCAATACACTCTTAATCATACATTTCCTTCTGTAGTGTCTTAATGAGACCTAATTTAGTATTATAAAAAAAAAAGGTTGTGTTGCGTTATTTGGTGATTGAAGAATTTAGCATTTAACTAAAGTTTTTTCAATTCCTGTATTCAGTGCGCCTGAATCCAATCTAGCAGAGGTGCCCAAATTTTCATGCCTCTCTTCCGAATATTATGCCCCTTTTGTTTATAAATGGCGACCTCGAGGCTACATGTCGCGAGTAATCTAGCCTTCCATTGAGGAAAGGATGGTGGAGTGGGATCGACCCAGGCTGATGCGACACATAGTCGAAAGATAGCCATTGCCACGAAAATCAGCCCTTGAACTTGTCTAGGACGTTCTTTATTAGAAATGCCCAGCATAATCTCCTCCGTTGTTATGTTAATCCTAGCATGAATAACGTCCGAAAGAAACCCTGCTATTTCATTTATAACGTTTGTTAGGATATTACATGTGGCGAACATATGAACACTATCTGCAGCGGGGAGCGCACATCGTGGGCAAGTGGTACCTTTACCAGTCCCCAATTTAGCAATTTTATACGGTGTATAATATAATTAAAAATATGTTTTATAAAACTGCGCCTGTAGTTTTATAGACATTAAGTAAGTAAGTGATAAATCATATGCCATAAGGGGGATATCGGGTGGAACTTCTAGTTTAATTTGCCATGCCACCCCATGTTTGTCCATATCATCTGGGAGTATGGCATTAAGGCTATCATATATCTCGCCAAATCTTGGCGGCGTATTGCTACGTATATTTTCTATGATTTGACATATTTGAAATTTAATACGGCACCCCCTTTTTTTAGTAGGAAGTCTCTCACCTGAAGATGTTTAAAAAAATCCCTGTTGGGAATATTATAGTCTTTTTTTAATTCTTCAAATGCTTTAATTCCCTGAGTAGAGAAAAAACAACCGAGTTGCTCTATCCCTAATGCACACCAGCTCCGTACATAGGAGTCATGAAATATTTCTGGGAGATCTGTATTCTGAAATACCGGTGTGTAATGTGAAAATCGGCCAAGGCCAAGTCGTTTTTTAACCTTCCCCCAGTCTTTGACAACACTATTGATGGTTTTGAAGTTCACTTTTTTAAGGTGATCATCATTAACGTGTCGCCAGAGACAGCCTGTGCTCCCGTTCCCCAGGATAAGTTCTTGCGGTGTGGGAATACTCAGATCATCTGGGTTAGAGTTTAGTAACCTTATGCTGTAATTCATAACTGAAGCCCAGTAATAAAGCATGAAGTTAGGTAAAGCCCACCCCCCACGTTCTCTAGGTAATGTAATCCATTTGAGTGCTCTCCGTGGCTTGCTATAACCCCATAAAAACCGTGAAAACATTGAATCTATATTCTTAAATACATGTGGTGGGAATTCTAAACATATTGCCCTAAAAAAATACAAGAACTTAGGAAAAAAAAACATCTTCACTAAATTAGGTCTACCTCCAATAGATAGATGCAGGTTATCCAGACGTGACAGTTCTCTTTTAGTGTGCAACATAAGTGGCTCCAGATTATTATTTACAATGTTCCCAACATCAGCACTAATGCTGACGCCCAGGTATGTCGCCTTATCAGTTACTCTCGGATCTCTCATCACAATCTTAGGGTTAAGCACGATCTGTGTCTTACTAGAATTTAGCTTGTACCCCGAAACTCTACCGAAGTTCTGTGCCTCTTTTTCAATCCAAATCATAGCATTTGTAGGATCCCCTGTAACAATGGCGATATCGTCAGCGTACGCTAAACATTTTGTTTCTAAACCATGCACACATATATGGGAAATTAACATGTTTTTTTCGAGCCTGTGTATGAACCCGTCAATATAAATGGCAAAAAGGAGGGGCGAGCAGGGGCATCCCTGCCGTGTCCCCCTGTTGATTTTAAAATTGTCGGATAACTCCCCATTGATCAGTACCCTGGCACAGGGATTAACATATAGCTGTTGGATCGCTGTAACATATTTCCTACCTATGCCACAGTTTAACATGGCAGCCCACAGGAACTTCCAGGAGACCCTATCAAACGCCTTCTCTGCGTCAAGCAGTATAAGCGCCATAGGGTCTCCTGTAGTTCCCGTATAGTCAAAAAGGGATATGGCTCTTTGCACATGGTCAGTCGTAGATCTCCCTGGTATAAACCCGTGTTGTCTTTCAGAGACTATATTATGAATCCGAGGTGCTAGCCGTGTTGCTAATAATTTAGAATATACTTTGGAGTCCCCATTAATCAATGTAATTGGTCGGTACGACCCCATTTCCTGGGGATCTTTGTTTTTCTTGGGGAAAACTATTATTTTGGCAAGTGACCAGGATTTCGGTGGGTTCCCTCCTTGAAAGATGTTTTGAAATAGTTCAGTCATGATAGACTTGAGTTGTAGTGCAAATTTAATATAAAATTCAGTTGTAATTCCATCCAGGCTTGCGGCTTTCCCAGTGGCTAAAGAATTCATAGATAGTAAGATTTCTTCCCAGCATAATGCGCTATCTAGGATCTCCTGATCTTCTAGTCCCAAGCCCTCTGTCACTGATGGATCTATATAACTCACGGGATCCTCACATTCATTTTCATCCTCATAGTACAACTTCTGATAAAATACTTGGAAGGCTTTTCTAATATCTGCCGGATTTGCCTTTAAGCCAAGCGCAGGATCATTAATTGCTTTAATTAGAGTACTTGATGTCTCTTCCCGGCTTCTAACCGCCAAGTGGTGACCCACTTTCTCGCTCAATTCATATATAGTCTCCCTACGGGTAGTTGCTCTCACAATTGCTTTCTCAATTAAAATTTCCGATATATAGTTTTTAGCAATTGCCACCTTGTTCACCTCCCTGTCTGTCACCTCGCCATCCTGTACTGCCTTGATCAGACCTTCTTCCGCTTTCCGCAAGTTTTGTTCCAGGGACATCATTTTTTGTCTTTCTGTATTGTTACGTCGGAATGAAAATCGCATATTTTCACCCCTAACACATGCCTTCATAGTATCCCAAACAGTTTCTATTGAGGTGGACCCCAGATTATCCTCCAAAAAGGCCGGAATACAATATTCTTCGTTATTCAGTAACGCTCTTTCAAACGTCCAACTAGTAACTGTGGGTCTATCAGCCCCCACTGTGATGGTAAGTTCAAGTGGGTTGTGATCCGAGAGAATTCTCGGGAGTTTTTTTATTTGGCAAATTGATTTTAAGGTACAGGACATAAGCATGTAGTCCAGTCTTAGGAGCCTAGAGTGAGAATAATAAGTATATCCAGGATCTCCCGAGTGTGTCTCTGACCACCCATCTATTAATCCATGGAGTACACACAAATTTTTCAGAGATTGATATACTTTTCGTGTCCTACCATGATAAGCAAAACCTGGATCAGATAGCCACTCACCAAGTAGATGAATGTTAAGATCTCCACAGACAATAACAGGGAGGGGCCAATGTACCAGTTCGTTGGAGATCTTGTTCAGCACTTCCTGATCATCACTAATATTACCATAAACTGTGCATAATGTCAATTTGCTTTTCCCTTTATTATAACAGCACTCGGTTATCACATACCGCCCGAATTTATCCGCGATTGAACGCGAGAACTGGATCCCCCCTCCTTTTGCCAAAATGGCTACCCCTTTTGTGCGTGACCCCTGAGATGTAGCAGAGATGAGTCTATATCCAAGTGTTTTCAATAGATATTGCTGTGACCCCTCAATATGAGTCTCCTGGAGACATATGATATCTGCAGCTGATAGCCTAAACCCTTCTGCCACTTTCTGCCTTTTCTTAATATCATTCAGGCCGCATATATTCAATGAAAGTATTTTTAATTTAGTCATCCATATCTTTCTGATTTACCAGATAGCTCAAATGCGAGCCCTGAACACAGCCTTTCCTCCTTAGCCTCCATACCACTCTCCCCCTGTATACATCTTGTGCCCCTTGTGAAAGTTCCTGTCCCTGTCCCCGCCCTCCCCTCTCCCCCTGACACCCCTCTGGATCCCCCCCCTGTCCCTACCCCCCCATCACCCCACCATCTAGTGAGACTACCTGGTTCCCTTGGAACCAAGTTGTGGGCATCGTGTGTGTCATCGGTAGCTGGTGTCTCCGCGTCCTAATCCCTGTTGCTATGGGAATGGGAGGGAGTTTGTTATTTAGTCGTTATATTTTTCTTAGATTCATTGCACACAAACATAACATCTGTCTATGTAACATAAGATACCCCCCTCCCTCCCTCTTTCTCAAAATGTCTTATTCCTTATGCCGCTACTGCCTTGTAGATAGGTATTTATTAACGACCTATTTTTTCGGGAGTTTTCCCCCTCCTTTTTTAGGTTTTTCTTTGCCGTCTCTGTTTTTTGTGATCTCTTTGAGATAAATTTGCACTTGAAGTTCACTGGTAAAACTTCTGGTGACTCCGTTATATACGATTTTCAATCTGGCAGGATTCTGTAGAAATACAGTGGCTCCCAGCTGCTCAAAAGGAGCAAAGAGTTGCCGTAGTCGCCATCTTCTTTCCACAGTCGCGTGGGCAAAATCGGGTCTACTAAAAAACGTATACCCTTTGTGTTCTCTTTCACGGGTTGGGCGTGCGAGATCAAAAATGGCTTCACATAGAAGAAAGTTGCCAAAATACACCAGCATTGCTCTTGGGTATTTCTCTGAAGAGTGCGATCGTTTGTTGAGGGTTAGCGGAAAGCGATGGGCCCGCTGGATATCTTTGTCCCAGGCCCAAGTGGTAAGCTCCGGAAAAGATTCTTTAAAGAGGGATATCATATAGCCCCTAGAGTCGTTCCCCTCGACACCCTCCGGTATTCCCAAGAGACGTAAGTTATTCCTGCGGGCCCTGTTTTCTTGGTCCTCCACTTTCATCATCAGGTCTCGCACAATTCCTTCATGCTCTTTTCCCTGTTTTTGTAGAACGGTTACATCCTTTTCGAGGTTCTCTGTCCGTAGCTCGACCGATGCCATTCTGTCTGATATTTCTAGACAAGTTTGCCCCAGCTTATTGATTGCGCCTTGAAGTTTCTTATTATCAAGTTTCATGATTTCTTGGAATTTCATAATGGACTTAAATACATCACCCAGGGAAGGTTCAATTTGACCTCCCATCTCATGGGATGTTTTATGTTCAGTTATATTAGTATCTCTTAGCGAGTTGTATTTTGGATCGGCCGTTGATGTACCTTGTGTAGGTGGATTCCTATGGCGATGATCAATCCGATCGGTGTTACTTCCTTGATCAGTGGTATCTTCATCAATAAATTTATTATGTCTCCTCAATCTTCTTTTCTTTTTATCTTGCCTTTTCTTTGCACTATTGTCTTTAGGAGAGTCATCCATCTTTTTGGAGTTGGGGTAGGAATTGGAGTCAGAAGTTCCTAAGTTTTCAGAGTGAATCTGTTTGTGGCTAAATCCGTGTGGCTCGCTTGATGTAGACATCCCCGTCTCATATACTTCAGACTCCGAAGGTGATTCTGACTCTGACTCAATTTCAGATCCAGCCCTGTCCGGTAATAAAGCTATATTGCCGAGGGTTCCATCAAGGCTGGGAGGCGGATCAGTCTTTTCCAGCTCTGCACAACCTGAGCTAAGAGGCATTGGTAAGAGGACAGTTGGAGCAGTGAGGTTCTTGATCTGTAAACATTCTTCAGATGGTGGGGCATTTAAATCTACCGTTGGTCCTTTAGGTTCGGCTGATGTAGCCCTTTACATCTCTACTATTAGTCCAGTCGTGTATCTCCCACTTGCGGCCGCCGGGATCTTACTCCAATTACCGGGTATTTTGGACAGTTCGCTTGGGTTGCTGTCAGCTTCTGGTTGTTTCTCTTCCGCAGATTGTCCTTTAATTACTGGGATAAAGATGGTTGAGATCCGGGGTTGAGCATCGTTGGCCTGACCGCTAATTTTGGACGCTGACTTCAGGTTTTTAATAGCTTGTAGCCGCTTGGCTTTTTTTTTTGCCAATAGTTCCAGTTTAGCTGCTGTCTGCAGATTATCAGGACCGTCTTCCATATTATATTCTTTAGCCAAGTCATTTGCTTTGTTTTTATCTTTTGTTTTGTCTTTCTCTTTTTCTTTCTGCTCCTTCTGTTCCTTGTGTTCCTTCTGCTTCTCTTTATCTTTGTTTTTATCAAAATTCTTGGATTTTTCGTCTTTGTTTTTAGCCCCCCTTGTCTCGGGTCGCCGTGTTAGATTAGCCGGGCCTTGTAAGCTTGCATCTTCGAGCCGGTTTCCTGCCCCCGTGTGCTTGTCACGGTTAGTTCACTCTGAACACTCTCCCTGGACTGTTCGGATGGCTCATACCCCTCCACCTCAGCCATGCTGGCCACTTTCTCCACCGTTGGTCTCTGGCACCGCTGCGGCTTCCCTTGGGCCTTCGCACACCAGTTCACATAAGAGCAGACAGCTCTTGATTTCTGACTGTATTCCCTTGTGTACACTTTATGCCTTGCCTTTGATGAATTCCAGCACAAAGACCAGCAAGAGAACCGCTTCACAGTGCCACCAGTACCACCAATCCCCGGACGGGACACGTACCGCAAGAGCGCTGATTCAAGGCAACCAAATCCGCTGGGGCAGCAACCTGCACGGAGATACACTAAGACCGAGCCTAGACCTGCTTGTGAGCTCCATGTGTGTGTGCACTGCATCAAGTCTTGTCAGCGTCTTGCAGTGTTTCCCCCTGGTGTTGCCTTGGCAACGTAGACTGGGAGAGCAATGGAGCACCGAGACAGAAAAAAGGCCGATCTACCTCGAGGTTAGACCGAGAGTGCAGCCTTGGCAGAGTCAGCGGTTCCGAGACAGTTCTTTTCTTCCCCTCGGCAAATCCTCATGGCGGCGACGGGTTTCTTTTCTTTTTTTCTCGTAGATTTTCTACCAAGGGCTCCTGAATCAAACCCTCTGCACACTCACACCCAGCGGTAATAGAAGACGATGATGTATCCCGGTAAGTAGAGAGCTGAAAGTTGAGCTGTCATAAAGCCGTAGGTTAGCACGGCACCCGAGCTTCTCACAGACTGCTTAATCCGCTTAAACCGGACTGCTGCGGCACTGCTGCGGCACTTTTCACATAATAACACACCTTTTCCTGACAGCACTTGGCCCCTGAAACGCCGCGTACATGTCAGTTGCAGGGTAGGCAGAGAAAGCAAGATGCAGGCAGGCAGGCAGGCGGGTGTTCGGACATGGCGTAGTATGTCAGTGTGTTTACAGGTCTACGGCCCCATTCAGTTTGTCATAGTTTGTTATAGTCAGAGTCAGGGCTTACTTGTTCACTTGTAAGCTGTCCGTGTCCGTCTCCGGCAGCAGACCCTCAGCCGAGGCACATCGTCGCCATCATTTATCCCCCGGCAAACTCGAAGTGCACCTTTGTTATTAAATATTCTATTCACCGGCAGTTCACAGTCAATCTCTCAAGCTGAGCAGTGTTGAGACCCATTGCGTCAACTATTAGCAGCAGCAGCAATAAGCTTCAAGCTTCTCGTGTCTACGTCCACATCTGCATCAGAATCACCCAGGGGGTCAGGACCTCGCGGTGCGCAGCTTGCACCACCGATCACACTGACGCCATCTTGGCAGCACTGATCACCCCGACGCCAGGTGGTATGTCTCTCAATGAATATCCAGACAGCATTATGGTATCTTATGAGGCTCCCTACCAGAACAAGCCCTAGCACTAACACAAACCCGCAGTGAATGGATGACAAAATAGGAAATCACTCTCAACCTTTTTGCTTGTCAGTCCTACAGGAACAATGATTATAACCATGTTGTATCCCTAGGCAGCAATGTTATTAGTATAACCTCTCACAAATACAAATATCCACAGGCATATTACCTTAAGTAAGAGACTTTCCACGAGTCAGTACTCTAGGGTAGTGTTCAGGTTCCTCTGATATTGTCTGCCCCTCTGGAGTCGATGATGATGGAGAAAATGGACAGAGTTGTGCCACACATTTCTTGAGACCCATTGAAGGCAACCGTTTAGTTTATTACCTCTAGCACAGAGCTGTCCTGCTAAAACATATATCCTTTGATGCTACCTGGAGATTACATAGATTATCGTTATGAGGGTGCTAATTATTTTGGGATCCAATGCCCTTAGTGATTTAATCATATCAAAAGCAACTTCCTCAATTGCATTCTTGAGGGAGGTAACCCGGGCTGCAGAAATATCAGTTGGAGCATCTTGTATGGTCTTCAGATGTGTGTGGTCTAGAAGGGCCTCCCTAGTGTCCATCAGAGTGTCATCATTGCCAGTATGTTGGGTTAAGATCCCTTAATACGTTCTATCACCGATATATTGATGTGTTGCCTCTCTGTTGTCTTGAAGCAACAACATTATTCTAGCATCATTACTCCACCGCATGGCGATCCGTTATTTACTGTGTGTGACAGGCTGGCCTGGTACAAGCTGTCCACTAATGTAAGTGGGCAGCTTGCACCAGTCCAGACAACCCATATGGTTATTTAAGAGGTCTCAGACAAACTTAGATAGCTATCCAGATGGTAGCTGTGGAGAGCAGCCTTCAGGCTTAGTCTTGAAGGAGTGTAAAGGATCTTTTTGTAACAGAATGCAATCTTATAGTATAGATTAAATGAAAGAGAACCACACAAGGTATTTTTAAAAACATGTATTTATTATATAATACTCTCCAGTACGTTCCAGTATCTCCTACATGGAGATATACACAAAGGGCACAATAGTATAGCAAAGAAATCACAGTAACTAGCACTAATACACAGTGGGCCACAGGGGGGGACCAAACCATATACTAAGAAAGTGGTAAAAGGACCACGACTCGAGTCAGGACGATGTCGAGAGGACGTAGAATTGCTGGGACCCTAAGGAACCACCCAAAGTGAGTAGATAGAGAACCCACGGAGGACAGGTGCAGTGTGGGAACAAGACCGCGTGCTCCGTACAACTTCATGAGAAAGTTGGAGTTTTAAAGATTAAGGACCCTTCCCAGTGGACTACGAAGAGACCCCGTGGAAGACAGAAGGATGGAGAGCCACCCTACCCGTGGATACTGAAGTACCCAAGTTACCAAACCCAGGGAGCCTGGGTGCATAGGTGTGAAGTGGCGTTGGAAACTGCCGTCCAACCCAATGAAGGACTTCGGAGAAGAGCCGCTGCTGGAAGGGAGAAGAATGTCTGTTGGAATCCAAACGTGGATTCTTGAAGAAGAGTACCTGAAAGCAGAGGGGACAGAGTCTGGGTCACTTGACAGTTACCAGGTGCTTGGTAGACAAATGCCCACCGATGTCGGAGTGCTTTAGGATAGTTGGTGGTGACCTTGACTCTGCAGCTGCGGGGACCAGGCAACATTGAGGATGACCAGGAGCCAGATGCGAGCTGTCTCACAAAGGATGTCGAGTGCTGAGGGGCGATGTCAGGAGGGAGCACGAACAACCCTTGCAAAAAGCAATCCACGCAGGAAGTCAGGGAAGTGTGCGGTTCGGACCTGCAAGGCCCAGGAGACTCACCAGACACAGGGGAGTCAGGGCAAGCCTGGAGCAACCAGGGGAGCCCAAGAAAAGCAAAGTTGATCCTCAATTGGACCCACAGGCCAGAGGCACGGGAGTCGCGAGAGGACCTCAAGCAGCTTCACAAAACAACACGCCACGGAGCACACGGTGTGAGGTGGTTGAAGATCTTTGTAAAAGAAGACCCCAGAGGTTGGGGCTACTTGGAGAGCAATGCAATTATCGCAGGATTGCCAATAAGCACATGCACTTGCAAAAGTATGCTGTGTACAAGGGTTCGGATATTGCAGCCCCCACGGGGGATTCTGACCTCAAACTTGGTGAGAGGACAGCTCGGGCCTTGAGGGATGTAGAAACCTACTTCCTGTGTTGCTGAGCCTTTCGGAGTCCGTAGGAGTTTAGGATTAGCAGGATTAGGGATTAGCATTCCTGCGTGGATTACTTGTTGCGGTGCCTGCGAGTGCAGGGGAGCGACTCCTTCACTCCAAGGGAGATTATCTTCAGGTGTTTTGGATGCTCCACAGGTCCTACATGGATCCTGTATGGTGCACAGGCATTGACAATGTAGCAGACTGAGAGGGAGATGAAGTCAGGCCCAAACAAAGTCCAGTGAAGTCCAGAGGGCCCGATGGTCGAAGTGCAGTGGTTTCAGTTTTGAATCTTGTCCACGACGAATCTAAGGTCCTACAGCCAGGTAAGCCCCTAAGTATCTAAGGGAGAGGGTTGGAAAGATTCAGGGGACACTCCCAGGGGAGGGTCTGGACAGGGGAAGGTTACTCTCATGTCCTTTGTCCAATTTCGTGCCAGAGCGTGAGCCAACGGCTCTCAGGACTGGTTTTGTGCTGTCTGGGGCTACAAGGCTGGTACCGGGAACACCAGGGACCCCACGAAGTACGCTTCTAAGGGGTAGAATCACACCTCCCAGACCAGTTACCGGTGTGGGAGGTATGATTCCAACATGTTTGACACCAAACACAATAGGGTTTGTCACCACCGTTTTAGAGTTGGTCATCACACGGTCGCGTAATGCCCCTCTATAGTAGTATATGGCTGTTTCACAGACAACCCAGGAGAAAGGACTCCTTAGGCTGCAGGGGTGTCCTGCTCATTCAGGTGCACACTCTCACTTAGAACCAAACACCCTGCCCTCAGGATTGTAAAGGCCTGCTATAGGGGTGACTTATACGTTTTTGGTACAGTGACCCTTATAGTAAACCTATATCTTTATTAAGTGGTGAATGCACCAACTTACACAGGCTGCAATGGCAGGCCTCTAGTTCCATTTTGCATGGCCTCGCATGGGTGACTTAATACATGCTTCAACCCATGGGAGGCCTCTGGGGTACCTATGCCCCGGGTACATGTGTACCATATACTAGGGCACAGATTTCCAAACTGTGTGGCGCGACACATTACTGTGTCGCGCCCCAACCGTAGGTGTGTCGCGCAATGAGATGACTTCTGCCGGGAATCGGCAGAGTTGAGCTGCAGGGGTTCTTAGAAGGGGTGAAACAACAACAAAGCCCTATTAACATGCACAAGGCCTTTAACGACCTGTGAAGTGCTTGGGTGCGGCTGTGAGCAGTCCCGGGCTGCCACACGCGACGGGGGGGAAGGGTTGATTGGGGGGGTGGGGGTGATGAGTGGGGGCTTAAGCCCTCTGATGATAATGGGGGTGGGGGCTGTAACCCTTTGATGCCCATCTCATCTCCCGTAGAAGGCAACCCTCCGGGCACTCATGACCACTGTCGTTTGAAGCTGTCACCCCAGCCACATTCCATTTCTGTAGCTGCAGTGTGTGGATTGCGGTATATTTGCCTGCCTATTGTATTGACCTGATATCACTACCCTGCTGTTTATTTTTTTTTCTCTTTAATATTATCCTCTTGCTTTGATCAATACAGTAACTTTATTACTTTGTTGCTGCCTTTGTATGTACAAGATCTTTTGTACTTTCGCAGTTTGCTGGCCTTTTTCAGCTCGACTTTGGCGAACACCAGTCCAGAGTTATCGGGCCTCACAGCCGCCTCGCAACTGGCCGCCATCGACAACTGGCTGACCGTGGCAGGTGACGAATTTGCCCCTTTAAAACGTCTTACGGTCAAACGAGCCCATGCCGCCAACCGCTGGTTCACCCCGGAACTAAAAAAACTGAAGTTGGCCGCACGGCGGGCTGAGCGAGTCTGGCGAAGATCTTATAGCCCTGAGCAGAAGACAGCCTACTTGTCCGTGTTACAAGTTTACAAAAAGGGTATCCTTGTAGCTAAAACTGAGTTCTATACGAACAGGGTGATGGCAGCAGAGTCTCAACCCAAGGAGATATTTGCTACGATTCACGAACTGGCTTCATCTGGCAGAACTGCGCCTACCATCCCTCCATCCCAGTCCCTCTGTAACTCACTCAATGAGTTTTTTATTGACAAGGTCGTTAAAATCAAACTCAACATCCCACCTTCCTCCCCCACATTTGTCAACCCTTCCCCTCCCTACATGGGTCCTAAATTGACTACCTTCCCTCTGTTAACCACCGAGTCTCTTCTTCCGCTGCTGGTCCGAGTCAAGTCTGGCTCCCCTTTGGACTTCGCCCCAGCTTACATCCTTAGGGAAATTTATGTAGCGTGTCCCACACCGGCTCTGACCCTCCTCAACGACTCACTTACACTGGGCTCTGTTCCCAGTTTTCACAAATCAGCAGTGGTTGTCCCAATTATAAAAAAATCGGGTGCTGACCCAACCTCCCCTGCCAATTACCGCCCCATCTCCCTTCTACCCTACCTAGCAAAAGTCCTTGAGACTCATGTTACGACCTCTCTGAGTGCTCACGTAGAAGCCAATGACTGCCTCTCCTCCCATCAAGCCGGGTTCAGACCCCTGCACTCTACGGAGAAAGTGGTGATCTCGGTGATGGACAGGCTACGGGAAGGCATTGACATCAAGATCCCTCAAGCCCTGATACTTTTAGATCTATCCGCCGCTTTTGACACGGTGGATCATTCCATTCTTCTCTGCCGTGTCAGGGCGGCGGGCATTGAGGGCTTGGCCTTCTCGTGGCTTGAGTCATTTTTAGCCGGGAGAACCCAGGCGGTCCATCTCACCGGCTTCTCCGCGGCCTCTCGTAGGGTTGAGTGTGGGGTCCCCCAAGGCTCGTCACTCTCCCCCCTTTTATTTAATTTGTACATCTTCCCCCTCATTTTTATGTTACAGCAGCTGGAGGTCACGGTGTTCAATTACGCCGATGACCTCCAACTAATTTTTAACCTCTCCAACTCCCCTTCATCTGCCGAGAACGTCCAGTCAGTGATGAGACTCATCCAGGACTGGATGAACTGCAATCACCTCAAACTTAATCCAGACAAAACCGAGCTGGTCTTGACTGGAGGTGGTTGCAGTCCATGGTCCCCTTCCTTCTGGCCCCCCTCACTCGGTGTCCCTCCTTCTCCTGTGCCTAAAGTTAAAACCCTTGGGATTTTTCTGGATTCACAACTTTCTGTTCACTCACACGTTAGCTCAGTCGTCTCCTCTTGTTTTTTTTCTTTGAGAACAATTAGGAAGGTTTCCCGTTTCTTTTCTCTCCCCGCCTTGAAAATCATCGTGCTAGCCTTGGTATTGTCCCGTATTGATTACGGCAACGTAGTCTATAACGGGGCTCCCGCTTACGCAATCCACCGCTTGCAGCTGGTAATGAACCAGGCTGCGCGCCTGATTCATGGCCTCCCCAAATACCATCGGGCCAGTCCACTACTAAAGGCGCTGCACTGGCTGCCGGTGCGGGAGCGTGCTCTCTTTAAGCTCGGCTGCCTTACTTTTCAGGCAAGAGCCGGGACTGCCCCTAAATTTCTTTGTTCCGCTGTCACTCCTTATCTCCCCGGCAGAGAGCTCCGCTCTTCCCACGCGGCCCTCCTAGCCATCCCCCGATTTAAGAAACTGAGAGCTGGCGGCGCGAGGTTCGCTGTTTTGGCCCCTACCTTTTGGAACTCCCTCCCTGTTGCCCTCCGCACTGTGCCCTCCTATACCCAGTTCCGGAGGGACCTTAAAACTTTTCTTTTCATTAAAGCCTATTCTGTTTAAACTCCCCCCCTTCGCTCTCATCCTCTGTTATCGCAATAGCGCCATGAAACCGCTAGGTAGAAGTGCGCTGAACAAATGCTTTTAAATTCAAATTCAAATTCGATATCGTAAATGTTCTTGTCTTTACATACTGCTCAAAAGGCTGCATGTAGTTAGATTTCATTCTGGGGTTTTTATGACTCAAGTGCATGGACAGTCGGTATCGAAAGAGGAGTGGAGACGGTATAAAAGGGTTTCATTGCATGATTAAGAACACTAGCCAATGATGTGCTTTAAAACCTTTATCGTTTGCATCATTGCAGACTATTTACTTGTTAATGATTATATTAGATCACTTGGGCCACTGGAATTATGCTGAACGGATGGTCCAAATTATGCAACAGGGTCGACTAAATGATACTGCAAGAAAAGGCAAATTAGGTGGCATAATACAGCACAGTTTGTGATAGTACTACTTTTTAATTATTTTGTCTTTTTTTTACACATTAACGCTATTGTGGCAAAGGTTATACGTCATTAGTACCAGTTTAACACTGAACAGCAGCAATAAGCAACAGGTAGGTGACGAGTCCACCTTTGCGAAAGACTTTCCACTGTGTTGCAACACGTGTTGCCACGTTTTATGGTAACTGCAAATTTATAATTTTGAAAAATACACCCGGTCGTAAAATCTTCTAATTCCAGTAGCTCTGCTTATCACCAACTGAAAACAGTGTTCATCTTCTGCTTTCTAATTCATGTTTAATTTTATAATGTAATATGAAATTGTGCTACCTAAAAGGTAACCAAAACAAGTATATCCCTTGAAGATGGGGTGATCAGATGGTAACTTCCTGGCTTTGTTGTAGTGTTAGTCCTATCTACGGAGCAGTTTGAGTGCTGCTCTTGAGGATTTTTAGCCAAGATGAACACAATTGTCATAAATCTGCTGGTATTCTAGCGCAGTCCTTCTGGTGGTTTCCTACAGAGTGCATTGCGTGCTGCTGCTACCCTCATAGTCCAAGCACCAGATAATCTGTGGTACAATGATAACTTTCCAACTCCCCCTTGCCCAGTGCAGGGTTGATTGGGGGTGTGGGGTGGGTTGTATGGGGTGTGTGTAGGTGGGGTGTGGGGGGGTGTAGGGGTGTGTGTGTGGGGTGTGTGTGTGGGGTGTGTGTGGGGGGGTTGTGTGGGGTGTGTGTGTGGGGGATGGTGTGTCTGTGGGGTGGTATGTGTGGGGTTGTGTGTGGGGTGTCTGTGGGGTGGTACGTGTGGGGTTGTGTGTGGGGTGTGTGTGGGGGGTGTGGGGGGGGTTGTGTGGTGTGTGTGTGGGGGGGGTGTAGGGTGTGTGTGGGGGTGTGTGTGGGGTGTGTGTGGGGCCTGAACCCACCATTGGTGGTTCGGGCTCGCTCGCTGCGCTTCCTCGCGTTACCGTGTCCCTGAATTTTTTTTCACAAAAAGGTGTGTCACCAAAATGAAAAGTTTGGAAAGCTGTGTACTAGGGACTGACAAGGGTACCCCAGTATCCAATCTGGAGTGTATCTATGGGCATAACATAACAGTTTAGGGAGAAAACAGATAGACTGGGGTCCTGATTAGCAGGATCCCAGTCAGACTAGTCAAAAACAGTCTTACATCAAGCAGAAAGTGGGGGTAACCATAAGAAGCAGATCCTACTTTCCTACATTGTGCAACATGAGGTTCTTTTTTAGCTTCATTAGCCATTGTTCCAGGGCCTACACAGAAGAGAGGCATGTGAAAATGTGAAGAAATGTATCCCATGGACTCGTGTTTAGGTCAAATCACTTAAATCTATATCCTTATCTTTATAAGGTCTAAGGGCTAACCATACACATGCTGATTCCTGAGATCATAAGTGGACATGATACACTGTACAGTTTTGGTGATAAATGTAATGGATGAATTGAGTCATATCACATTCCATGGGGATTGCGACATGACCTATGCATTATTTTTCTTTCAGTTAGGCTACTCTATGTCACAGGACATGGATTGAAGTTGTGTGACACTTTCCTACCACACAGTATTTCACACAGCTTTGGCCAATAAGCTCTGGCTTTGTGGCATCTCTCCTACCCCAGCCCTCTTTTACAGTAATGTGTGTCTTCTTTAGTATAGGGGATGTGTATTACATATCTATTAAATGGGTTCTGAATGTAGGAGGATGTGCAATTTTGCATGGAGAGGAGGTCACATTTACACAAGTAACCACATTGGCCTTTAGTT
The DNA here is from genome assembly GCF_964261635.1 of Lissotriton helveticus. Lineage (NCBI taxonomy): Eukaryota > Metazoa > Chordata > Amphibia > Caudata > Salamandridae > Lissotriton > Lissotriton helveticus. Next base: position 1,041,182,325 of record NC_136065.1, on the reverse strand, counting down.
GCATATTGTTGTCAATTGCATAGCTGACCTTAGGTTGACACACCTTTAGTGTCCCGCCATTGGAGTTTCCTCGCTATCTCTGGGCATTTACAACTTTCATTTGTTTTTTAATGACAGTGAGTGTTTCTGGATCTCAGATAAACCATGTCCAGTTAGCCCTGCTTTGCGGTTTTACAGCAGCTTCTATATTTGTGTATCATTTTACATCATGACAGCATTATATAACTCCTCCATAATTCATTGTAATCCTTCCAAATCCTTCTTGTGCACCCACATTGATTTTGCCCAGGATGTTATTCCGCTGGCCTGTTTTTTGGCAGTAGGAAGTCTAGAAAGCACAAAAGGTTATCTTGGTGTTTTGAATTATGACGATTTTGACGACCTCCTCTGTGAGTTTCTACTTTCTCACACACCATTTGAGATCTCGCGCAGACACAACATTCCTGCTATTTCTCACTTTTCTCGGCACATGATACCATTGAGGAATTTGATTATTTTAGCCTCTGCACTGGCCTTGTAAAGCAAAGTAAATGTGAGGCAGCAGGAAAAAAAGATACTTTGGGGCAGATTTACAAGCCCCCTGCGCCACCACTACGTCACTTTTCGTGACGTACTGGTGGCACAGGTGGCTCCTCCATATTTACAAGGAGAGGAAAAGCCATCCTGCGTGACTTTTCCTCTCCTCGTAAATATGGCCCCTTCACACGCAGCACTGTGCGTGGAAGGGGCGTTCCATGGGTGTTGCTGTGGGTGTTCCCATGCAACACCCATGGAACAAGACACATCTAGATTTACAAGAAATCGTAAATCTGGAGATGCGCGTGAATGCTACGCCACCCTAGAGGTGGCGTAGCAAGGCTCAACGAGGAGAAATGTTTTCATTTCTCCACGTTTTTTCCTCTTTCAATGCGTGCTGCATTCTACAGCACGCAGTGAAAGAGGAAAAAGCCTCTGTGATTGTTTTTGTGCAGGAAGGTGTCCCTTCCTGCACAAAAAAAATCTCCCAATGACACAGGCATTCTTGCACCATGGTGCAAGGGTGCCTGCGCCGGTGCATGGCTGCAGTTTGTGCGCCAGTGCAGGGGAAGCACAGAGATGCGACATATTCTTGTAAATATGTCGCATCTCTGTGCTTTCCAAACTAACGCAGCACGGCGCAGCAAAATAACTTGCTGCACTGTGCTGCGTTACTTTGTTGTAAATCTGCCCCTTTGTGCTCAACATTTTGCAGGTTTTGGCACAGGTTCCCTGTCCTAGTTTGTACAATCCTTCCTGTTCATAGTCTTGCGTTACTTTCCTACTTGCTTAATTTGAGCCAGTGGTTTCCGGTGCTCTGCACTGGCAGTGGCCCTTAATTGTTAACAATGGCAGGAATGACAGCCTTCAACAGTTGTTTATTAATTCAATATACATTAAACATTACTAATAACAGACACCAAAGCCATTCTTATTGATTTGGAACATCAAATAGTCTCAATTGTCACCTTTGTAAGAGTGTGATGGTTAGAAGTAGTGTTGGTACAGTCATTTGCAGCACTGGCAGGGACAATGGGTTGCGCAATCAGAAGTTCTCCTAAGGCGGGCCCTGGGACTTATTTGTTTACACTTTAGCACTGCTCCTGGGATGCTGAAATCCTATCTTTTTCATTAACATCATGATTGTTTTCAACAAAACGGTTGTCTCGTCCATAGATCGAAGTCCTTGGCTTGCTTGTGGTACGAACTCTTTACATTGCCCTTGCCAGTTGTTTTTCAGTCTTACATTGCTAATTCTGAATTAAGACATAGCTTATTTGTATGACCTCTGTTTCAAAGCATCCTTTAATTTCACACAGGTAAGGTCCCTTTACCTACGCACAATGTACAAACAGCAGTTGTTACTGGGCGTCCTTCCGAAAGTGAATGTCTTGTTATGCGTTTCACAGGTGGAGACTTTGGGAGCTTGAAATGGAGACTAAGGGGCATATTACCAACGTTAAGCGATATTTATCGCTAACGATGCTTAGCAACAAATTTTTTAACGCTAAGCATCGTCAGAAATTATCGCAGATAAACCTTGCTATTATCAAGGTTTATCGCAAATGCGATAAAAAACGGCCGCAATGCATGAATATCGCTGAAAAGTCAGCGATATTCATGCATTACCGAGCTAATGCTCTTAGCCATGTTATCCACCTCCCATTGGATAACATGGCTAAGAACTGCTCAGGGCAGGTGTTAGTTTTTGGAGATATTCGCGCTTAGCGCGAATATCTCCAAAATTTGGTAATAGGAGATAGCGATGTTAGCGACTGTTTCCAGTCGCTAACATCTTGGCACGCCCACTTTGCATGTCATTAGTGATAAATATCACTGACATGCAAAGTGGGGCCCAAGATGGTCGCTATCTCCTACTAGCTGTCGCTAACTGGTGTTAGCGACAGCTAGGTAATAGGGAGATAATTTTATCTCCGCTTTCTTGGCTTTTAAAGCCAGAAAAGCGGAGATAAACTCCCTTGATAATATGCCCCTAAGTGAGGTAAGTAAGGATTATTTATTCGTAAGTGATACAGGACAGCAGGCGATTCTCACCACTCGCGAGCCTTCCTTCCATTCCACCACCCCACATTCAATTGGCATGCAGCCGCCTCATTGGGAGACTACTAAGCATGAGCGCAAAATCCGCTACGCTCGCGGATTTTGCGAATTTTCGGTAAATCCGCGATCCGCGAACTCTCGCGAATTTACCGAAAATTCGCAATCCGCGAGCGGCGGATTCCGAGGCCAAAAGTTCAAGCCTTCCTGGCCTGTTGTTGTAACTAATTTACGATGGCGCCGGCAAGCTGCCAGCGCCATCGTAAAATAGTTACTAAATTAGCTTCAACAGGAAGGACTAATAGATAAAATCAAGCAGGCGCTCGTGCATCTGCTTTATTTTATCTATTCGAGCTTCCTGTTGAAGCTAATTTAGTAACTATTTTAGGATGGCGCTGGCAGCTTGTCGGCGCCATCGTAAAATAGTTAACAGGCCAGGCAGCTGTGCCCTCTTCCCAAATATACCATCGAAAATCGGCTGTTATGCTGGACAGAGGCCTTTGCATCCTTGACTTTCACGAGCGCAATCCTCGTGCTGTTCCTGTGGCCAGGAGCTTTTATAGCTCACTCAAGGGACCCCTGCGCCCTTCGGCGCGATTGCATAGTAACACACACCTGGTCGCTGTAGACAACTCTCTGGCACTTTAAGCAGCTGTAGTGTAGTGAAAGCACTATACATTTACCCAACGAGGTATGGCAAACAAAGGTTTGCTGGTAAGGAAAACAAGCAGAGTTACACTTAATGGCGTCTTCTTGAATAAATATGAAGGGCAGGGTTCATCCTGGCATGATGGTCCTGGCACAAAAATTAAACCTCAACCGGAGGCACTTACAGATATCATTGAAGCATGTGCCCTAGTTGAAGCTTAAATTCAGTGGCTCATTCATCGGCCCAAAGAACAATCGTGAGCGTTGTCAAGGCTGGGCAGCTGTGCCCTCGTCCCAAATATACCATCGCTAATCAGCTGTGATGCTGGACAGATGCCTTTGCATCCTTGACTTTCACGAGCGCAATCCTCGTGCTGTTCCTGTGGCCAGGAGCTTCTGTATCTTCATCCGCTGCTCTGATCGGTCTCTGACCTTTTATACACACAAGAGGCATGTGCACTCGCATGGAAGCCCCGCCCCAAATCCGCAATCCGTCAATCCGCAAATACGCAGATTTTGCGGATCCACGATCCGTGAATACGCAAATCCGTGAATCGTGGATCCGCAAAATCCGCCCATGCTTAGAGACTACGATGCATCACATCTCCCTCCATATAATAGGCAATAACACAACATTAGAAAATAAAAACTTAAACCTAGAACAGAAGCAAATACACATAAAAATTATTGAATACTAACTAAAATATGCCCTGCACGACATAGCATATGCATTTTTTTAAATACTGTTCATCATAGAGTACTCCACAAAGATATAAGGATTATCCTTACTCACATTCTAAAGTCAAATTCATCACATAATTGCCATGCCACAATGGTTTAAATTTCATCCTTTCCTGAAGAGGATCACGTTCCCTCACATCTTCTCTTGAGAGATATGCCATCCCTCTCACACACGCACCTTTTCTTCTTCCTTACCACAGCTCCCCTCATCCTTCAACACACAGTCAGCAACTCTCACTATTTTTCTGTAATTCCACACATTGCCATCACTTAGCAACACCAAATAGGGATGCACTTTCACCACTCGAAAAGGCGCAGAAAACATTGCCAAACCTATGTCCTCCCATTGCCCAATCCGCACACGCACCCGTTCGCCCATTCAAAACTCATCTCTGAGCCCAGAAACATTTTCTGACCAATTTGTCCACTCCACCTCCTTAGAAATCAGAACTCTTGCTTTTCTTCCTCTCATGATCACAAAAGGCACCTTTCCTGTGACATATTAATCGTGGTTTGGTGTGTGCTTACCATCTTCTTTACTGCCTCTCTCCATTGGTTGCCTTGACTCAATGCCAACTACTACCCTTCCGTTAGAGTTCGGTTCCACCTCACAAAAAGCCCATTGCTCTGAGGATAACAGACTGGAGATCTAATGTGTTCAACATCCTGTATTTTCAAAAACTCGTTTATCTCTCGAGAGACAGACTTTACACAATTGTCAGTAACTGACTGCTTCGGTACCCTTCTCTATCCCAAATTTCTTCCAGAAACCTTATTACATGTAGAGTGGTGACATTAACCTCTGGCCACCTTGAAAAATAATTAATGGCCACCTAGGCAAATTTTGAACATGAACCCAACACCCCGTATGGACCAGAAATGTCAAGCCTAATCTTCCTCTATGGAGCATCCATTTTGTCAATCTCGACAGAATTGTACTACTGTCCTCTGCGAATTGTTACTCCAGGCACGTGGTACAAACTCTCATATAGCCCTCTCAACATCTCTATCCAATCCTGGCCACCAGTATTCTAACCTCACTCTGCACTTGGTTGAGCTCATGCCTTCGTGTGCCAAGCTCAGATGTGACTCCTCAACTCTTCCGGTACCACCAAGAGTTCACCTCTAAGGATCAAATCACAAGCCACCAAAAACCAGGTAATCATTTTTCTGAATGATTCAGCTTCATCTGAAACTTTTTCTTTGCTGGCCAACCCTTTGTCTCATACTCTTTCTTTCTTAAAAATCACGTTTATTTGGACCGTTGGTCCACAAACAAAACATATATTATTAAAAATTCATCTAAAAATTACACTTCATTAACACACTAAAACATATCGTAAAACACATTTAATATAAAACCCTCCAATAACTCTGATTGGAGCTGAATTATTACTAAAACTCATTAGAAAAAGTAAAAAGGAATGCCTTCACTCTTTGCATAAATTTCCCAATAGCAACAGCAATATCTAGATGGATCATTTCTGTCATTAAAGTTACTGCCTGGGCCCTAGATTTATTTTCATATTTCTTAAAAATCGGTTTTAAGAACATAATTCGTAAGTCAAGAAACTTCTGACAATCTAATAAAATATGTAACAAGTCAATGAGGTGCCCAAAATACAAGTGCATCTTCCCGTCTTATCAATCATTACATGTTTTGCCACATTATTCATATAACACGGGTTCACCCCAATTCTTACCCTGAGAACCTCCCTTCGTAATCGGCAATCCGGTAGCCTGTCAATATAGGGAAAGCTTTGCTAATTTTTCCATGCATCTATCATAAAATGCACTGAGATTTTATTTGCAAGGTAATTTTGGTCCTGTGCATGGGATAATTCCTTCCCCAATGTCTTAAGTATCTTCTTGTCAATACTAATAATAAGGGTCGTAGGGCACAATTTAATCTCCATCATATGACATAGCTTCATCATAATCGTCCTAGTCTCTCTTGCCCATTTTAATTAGCTATTCTGTATTTCGTTTTTACACCATTGTGAAATTTTGGTGTTTTCGTCTACTCCTAGACGTTGCCAGAATCGAAGTAGGGCCATACGAGCTAGAATGCCCCATGAAGTAAATCCTAATTCTAGTCTTACTGCTTGGACCATGGCTGACAAGGGCAATATAAATAGATTTTTTTAGTTTTTACCTTCCTCAACATCCCAGTTCTCTTTACCGCTCAGGTATAGCAGTTCGGCGCCGTACAGAAATTGCGGAGGTACCATGGCCGAATAAGCTTTTAGAACTGGTCTGTCTGACATCTCACCATAGGCTTTGTTAAACAGTTTCAGGCCACTAATTGATGCGGAAGTTCTTACTTTTGATGCCTCTAGATGAGTGGACCATTTCATACTCTTCCATCTCTTGCAATACAGCATCCTCTTTTACTGCCTGAACCCACTCTTCATGACGTGTGTGGCCCTCGGTGAGAGTGCCCACATTCGCTATCAACCACTCATCATCTGCTTCCCTTATCTCATCCGTCCCATCTATAATCAACCTTGATAAGCAATCGGCCACTAATTGTTTTTGCCATATTCTATTCTGAAAGTAAATTCCATCAACTTCAACATCCATCCAGTAATTCTAGATGAAATTTGACATGTGCCTTTTTTAAAAAACACATCCACCAAAGGCCAATTATCTGTACTGATTACAAAATCCACTTCCCATACGAACTTGCAGAAATGCACATGCTCCACCAACACACAAGCCCTTCCCTCTCAATGGTGGAATACATCAATTCAGCTCCCTTCAAAGGTCTTGAGGCATAAGCAATGGTTACCTCTTTACCGTTCCTGTATTGCATTAATACTGCCCCTAGACCCACACTGCTAGTATCTGTGCACATTATACACATGTCTTACGTATTGAAAGGTTTTAATGCTGGAGCCAAAGCAATACGTTTCTTGATCATGTCAAACTCCATTTGACACACTTCATCCCACTCAAATATGGTATTTTTCCATCACTTTCCTCATACATTCCGTCTTGTCAGCAAACTTTGGAACAAATCGGGAATGATACTCTGCCAGACCATGAAATGTACATAGCTGACCCTTGATCCTTGGAGAAGGTGCTTCCTCTATTGCCCTCCCAATTTTAAGCTTTGGCGTGACCCAATGACCCAAGTATCTAACACCCTTCACACCCATCTTACACTTTTTAATTGTTAATCCAAGATCAGAACCTTGCCATGTTCTTCCGCATTTTCCCTTTCCTGAAAATACTTTAGTTTTACTTTATTCTTAAATAATTGGTTCATGGCCTTCTGAAACACCGCTGCTGCAAATGCCAGACCAAAGGGAATGCACTTAAAATGATAAGTCCCTTCAGTCATGACACATGAAGTGAGTGGTCTTGACACTGGATGTAATGAGATTCGGTGGTATGCTGACGATAAATCCAATGTGGAGAAATTCTTAGCACCTTTGATCATATTCAGCATGTCACCAGTATTGGAAATAGGGTGGCAATCCACCCAGATACTCTTGTTAAGATTGCGAATATCCACACACAACCGTAAGTCTCCATTACTTTTCTTCGCCAAAACAACCAGGGACAACCATTCAGAGGCTTCAATATCTTCAATAATGTCTTCCTGACACAATCTTGCAACTCCCTCCTCAACATCTCCCTTAACACCAAAGGTACACCCTCAGGCTTGTGTGCTATAGGACAAGTACAATCTTATACGTCTGATATACTGGCGGCGAAAAGCTTCAAGCTGAGTAAACAGTGTTGCTAAGCAACAGGACGCCAGCACCAATATGCAGGCTCTCTCGCAGATTGTGCCTGTATATTACCAGTATACAGATGTGAATACATCAACGCCGAGTCCTGTTTCCTGCACATGTGCATTACCAACAATGACGCCGATAGAGCGCGACTGCGGCCTCACCAGAATGGCCTGCCGAAACCACAGACAGAGTGACTGACAAACTGCAGTAACCACAGACAATGTGGCTACCAGAATATTCATCATCCCACTTGGCATCGCTGCTCTCTTTACTCCACTCTGGATGTTAGGATCAATATGCTGGACAGCTGCTGGCCCCAAAAGGGTGCTCTCCTTCTGGCAGGTTTGGTAATCTTCACCAGTGAAACAGAGACCAGACGCTGTAAGTACGTATGATTTATTCCTAAATTATACAGAACACCAGGAGGGAGCTGCCAGTTAGCTCAGCACCCATCCTCACCGCTAGCGAGCCTCCCTTGTATTGTCAACGGATACAACAAGCCTGTCACTAGTGGAATTACATTCAATGGAATTCCTACATGTTTTACCTTGGAACGCTGCCGTTGGTTATTTAGTAGCATTAATGCTGCTCACAGAAGACTTTACCCTGCCCCAAATCATATATCATGCACTTGGTCCTTGTTAGATCTCTCAGCCTTAGGGGGTCTTCCCCCAAACCTTTTGCCTTACTCCTAAATTTTTTTATGCTGATCTCGGTATTATTGCCTTGGGACTCTGTGTGCTTTAACACTGCCAACCAGCGCTAAAGTGTTTGTGCTCACTCCCTAAACCACAGTAACATTGGCTTACACCTAATTGCCATATTTATTTTACTCATGAGTACCTAGTAAAGCGGTACTACATCCACCGTGGGCTCATAAATTAAATACTACTAGTGGGCCTTCAACACTATTTGTGCCACCCACTTAAGTAGCCTGTCATACATGCCTCAGGTCTGCCATTGCTGCCATCTTGACCTGGCAAGATAAACCTCTTTCCAGGCCTAAATATTCTTTTTAATACATATAAGTTGCCCCTAGGATAGGACCTATACAGGGGCAGGGTGCAGTGTATTTAAAACGTTGGACAGGTACTTTTAAGTAATACATGTCCTGGTGGTGAAAAGCTCTTACATTTGTTTTTTAATACTGCAAGGTCTACCTTTCTCATAAGCATACCATTGGGTTATCTCATTACATTTAAGAGATAACTTTCAATTGGGAGAAGGTGGGACTATTGAGTTTGGTGTCTAAAGAATTGTAATTTAAAATCCTCTTTAATGGTAAAATCGGGTTTTACGTCATAATTCTGAAACTGCCACTTTTAGAAAGTTGACATTTTCTTTTTACAAACCTTTGGTTCCTGAAGCTTTATCCTAGGTCATTACTAGATGGAGCTGTCAGTTGGTGTTTGTGTTTTGCTACGCAACACTGAGACAAAGGGGAATCTGTGTTGGCAGGATGGGCCATCTCTAACTTGATGAGGGGAAAGAGCTATCACCTACCCTGCTTGCAGAGTTGACACTAGAATTTTGTGCCATCAGACAAGCTAGGGCTAGGGCAGGGAGGCAGTAAATACCAAACACCTCTTGGCGCGAAACCTCCAGAACCATGTCCTACTTCAAAGCTGGCACCAAGTATAAATATTGGACCCTCAGAACCAACTTTTCAGCACACCTCTGGACCTATGGAAGACTCAGAAGGACTGCTGTCCTACTCTGCTGCAAGAAGGATTGCTACGCTGCTGCCCTGCTGCCTGAGTGAAACGGACTGGGCCAGCTTCTTCAAATCGAATTCACCAGAGTGACTTCAAATGCTAGCTAGCTGGCCTCTTGATCAGAGCTTTAGGGACATAAAATGCTCCAACCACCTTGAATCCAGCACCTAGACTCTGTCTGCTCTGAGTCTTACCCCCGAGTGGTTCTACCCCAGTCCTGGACCTTGAATGTGGGCCTGAAGGTGCTCTACCAGCCCGCCTGCAGTCCAAGCAGAACTGCGTTATCCCTCCTCATATCAGGATCTTGCTTCACAGCCCCACAACTCCTTAGAAGCACCACTGCACAATACATCCTCCATGCGGGACCTCGCATCACAGCCTGCAGTCCTTTGGAACCACCGTTGAATAATGTATCCTTCACCCAGGATCTCACAAAGCTCCGCAACCCGGATTTTAGGTACTTTGTTCTGCGGGCCTAACTTGTTGTCAGTATATGGCCTGTGCTTCATCGCAGTTGACCTGTTTTTGTGACTTTGTCCCGGTCCAGCACAACTAGAGAACCACAGTTGATGATATGTGCTCATAGGCACTACTTTCACATAAATCTTTACAATTACAGATCTCCAATTCTACTAATTGGATTTTTGTCATTTTGGACTCAAATAATGTATTGAATTTTACTGTATTTTTCTACATTGGTGTGGGATTTTTCTTGTGCTCTATTACTATTTGAAGTGCTGCACAATTGCTTTACGCATTGCCTCTACTTTAAGCCTGCCTGCTTTTTGCCAAGCTACTAGAGGCTTAAGCACAGTTTAATTTGGGGTTTGATTGTGACTCACTGGTTAAAGGCGGCAGACCCTGAAGCAGAGGTCAGACCCGGGACCAGGGTTCAATTCCCGACGCGGCAGGGTCTTGAGCCCAAATATCCACGGACTCGATAATTCTCGTTTCGGTGCCTACTCGAGTCACAGGTTCACACTCTGCAGCTCTGGGCATTAGCTTGCTTAATCTCCACTACGGCCCCCCGCGGCGGGATGTCTGGCTTTCACCTTGGGGGATGCCCAGTACGGGTATCTCACAGGGAAAAACCAGGACGGGTTCCCAAGGCAAGCGCCGAGATGCCTACGGGTAATCGAGCACTATATAAGAACGCTTAATAATAATAATAATAATAATAATAATAATAACTTCACCCTGACAGGATTTGTGGTTCCTGCTTGAGTAGGGTCTCCCTCCCCCCACAACCAGTAACCCAATTTCCAACTGTCATTTATTACACATGTGCCTCTTGCAAAATATTCGATGTGACTTCCTGCTTTTTTTTGGTATTTTGTTTCTACAAATTGTGCTGATTACAGATTTGTTGCCAGCTGCTGTGTGTTAGTGTCCCTAGAGTTACACTTGTCCACAGAATTCCTGAAGAGAGAAATGCATTCCAGACTTATCAGTTATGAGCTACGAATTGTCAGATATGAGCAGGTACAAAGCCAGCTTCATTAACAGTACATTTACCCAGAGGCCTGTACCTTGAATTCAAGCTAGGCTTTAATTGTATATTAAGATGAAAAAAAGGTCTCTGTTTAGTTCAAGCCTTGTTGAGAATTAATCATTGCCTTTGTAGATAGGTAAAGGCGTTTAACGCCATTTAATAATGATAATGTGGTGAGTAGGCTGACCCACTACATATCACCTTTTTAAAATCTGGCAACATCAGTGCAGTAAAATCTACTGTGAAAATTCGTTGTCAAGGAGAGATCACTGAAGATTGCACAAACACCTGCAAGAAACGATCAAATAATTTAGAGTCTTATTTGAATTTATTTAAAGCACCTTTGACTTCTTAAAAGCTAATTGATCCTCGACAAGACTGATAGCTGGCCGAAGAGCTAGACGAAGGATGACAACTAGTCAAGGGACCAGCCACCAAGCCACTAAAATCTACTCTTTTACATACCATGTCATGAAATGAAATGCCCTTGCTATTATTCAAGCAGTATCAACATCAGTCAAATTCTCTTATCATACGGTAAAGTTTAGCAGTAAATCATAGCAGTCCTTTTGGGCAGCCATGGACCCAAATACTCCTAGAATTTGCTGTCAACTAAGGGCCTCAAGGTCTACAATTCAGTTATTATCCGTGGATCCGAAAAAAAAGCATTTCTTGTTTAGTCTCCAGCTCTAGCCGACGTCCCCCAAAGGTATATACACGATTCCCTGTGAAAATTGTGAATTGTTTAGGTAACCCTGGGGCAGGTACCCCTCTCGTGATGTGACAGTCTCGATTACAAGCTTTAAAGGCAAAAAGAGGGCAATTGACCTGACCCTGGGAGCTGTGCACCGCAGCTCCTGATGGACAGAAATGTCTCCACACCGTTCACTGCAAACCTCGTCAAGGAGCATCATTAAGGCACAGTGACCGACTTCTACGATTTGACGGTCATTTGGTCAGCCACATTCTCACCCCTCTCAATGGCCAGAGAAATAAAGTATTTGTTCAGTTCACCAGTTGATTTGCATACTTCATACCTCTGGAGAGCCCTGACAGTGCTTCTGATCACTACTAATGAATAACCACTAGCGGCCTGAGGCTTGCAGAATTTAAGCAGGAAAGAGTGAGATTGAGGGCAATAGGAGTCTGAACAGAAATGTCTTAGGGATTTTCTTCAAGGAGTGGCAGTCACTGAGCTTATGCCACTGCAGAAAAACTGAACATATAGCCAGGCTACGGGGCAGTGCTCAGTGGTTCTTAACTTTTTGGGGCATATTATCAAGAGATATATCGCCGCTTTTTCGGCACATAGCGCTGAAAAAGCGGCGTTTTTTAAATCTCAATAACATCAAGGTCACGCTAACAAGCGTTAGCGCGTGTTTCCTTGCGACTTTGCATGTCACCGATCAATATCGCTAATGAGATGCAAAGTAGGCGTTCCTGAGCTAAACAACATGGAAAGTCATAAACTCTGTCAGGGGTTGCACTTGGAAATTTGTTAGTCAGTGGAGGGAGTATTATGGACTGGTAATTATCTGACTATAGGTCCCCACACATTAAGATGTTGATACAGGCTTCTAGTGCAGCTACGACTTGACTCTCTGAAAGGGTGACGGGCCGGTATGGGGTAGTTTGGACACATGCTGAATTTCTGTGGCTGTAGCTGACACTGCTGATCCCCATGAGGGGCACACTGAGCCCTGTTTGGTTACCGTTGACTCCCATTTATTATGTGCATGTATACTGTGCTATTTCTGGATGCTAATGTCTGCGTCATGTTTTGTGCTCACATTGTATGTTAAATTTAAAAATGACAATAAAAAAATAGTTTGCAAATATTTTGATTTTCTGCTTCCTCCTCTTTAGCTGAAAATCCTTGATAGGCCTTTCTGTACAAGCTCACCAAGCAAAGAAGCAGAGATAATATATACCTTTTCACAAATGATGCAGCATTTAGTATTCATCAGATTAGGAAAAGCAAGCCATTTGCAGTCAACACAACCGGCACACGCATAGTCTTACACCCGCAACTGCACTGACCTTTACAAATGTTGTTGCTAGCACACTATGTATCAAGGGAAGAGGTGAAGTAATGCTAATTTACATATGCTTAATGAAATATGCAAAACATGTGAATATGTTAGAAGAACTAGTATATGTTTTAACAGCAGACCATGGGGTTTCTGTTGATCTCCTAGGAAAATAATAAATGTGTATGAGACATTAAAGCAAAAATGAACAGGCTGGCCAAAATGTATTCATTTTCTAATTTCTTTCTCACATCAAGGGTGCCACAAAATACCTTTTGGTTTAATATTCTGATAAATGTTACTGATTTTATATATTATAATAATAATAATAATATGTATGTATATATATATATTCACTAAAAAAACATAGGTTTCACAATCGTTATAGTTAGGAATTAGCCTTTAAAAAACCTTTGAAATTCACTGAAAAAACCATAGGTTTCACACTCGTTATAGTTAGGAATTAGCATTTAAAAAACCTTTGAAATTCACTGAAAAAACCATAGGATTCACACCAGTTATAGTTAGCTGAACATTTTACTCATACAAAACCATTGAAATTCCCACGTTATAGTTAGTTGGACTCACTATAACTCGCGCACCCGCAATCCACTGCTGATGATGTCACATATTACATCATTCATGACATGGTCAGTGAGATCACTGATGACATCACTGATGACATCTCAAATGACATCACTGATGACATCACTGATGACATCTCAAATGACATCACTGATGACATCATCCAGTGAATGTGTGTTTCTGTAAAGTTTAAATATGTTTTACATATTGAAGAATGAGTGTATCTATGAGTGTCTGGATGAAGGATTTAGTAAGTGCGTGACTGACTGTATCAGTGAGTGATTAAATGTGTCTTACTGAATGCATGGGTTAGTGACTAAACTGTCTGAATGTGTGCATCATTATGTCTGTTGTTGTGTAAGCTGCTGCATGTGTTGATCAGTAGCTATATGAGTAGTTATATGGGTTATTGATTGGTTGCCTAAGTATTTGTATGTGAGGCTGAGTGTGTGTGTGGGTGGCCGGGAGGTGTGTGACTCTATGCATAGATGTGTGAGTAGTTGATTCACTAGGTCTATGAGTTCAAGAGTGCATGAGGAAACAGCTGTATGGGCGGTTGACTGTGTGCATGGCTGTGTTGGTGAGTGAATGGATATCTCAGTGCTATATGTCCAAGTAAGTACATATGTAAAACACAGTGCATGTGAGAGTTGGCATATATAAATGACTATACATGAGAGCCAGTGATTGTGCGAGTGGCTGTATGGATCAATGTGTACTTGTATCAGTGATTGTATAGGAGAGTAAGTATGTGTTTGTATATGTTTGTATAATTGAGGTGTTGTATGTATAACTGTATAGATGAAGAAATGGGAGTGTGATTGATTCTTTGCATGACTGACTAGGTGTGTGAGTAACTCTATGGATGATTGGCAGTGTGTGAGTGTGTGTATAGGTGTATGAGTGCATATGATAGTGTTGTATTGACGAGTGATTGTATGTATGAGTGATTGTATGGGTGAATGAGTGGATGTGTGTGTAGACTTAGGAATCAGTGAGTGCGTATGTAGTATCTAGTATTGGTGTATCAATGGTTTCAGGAATGGTAGTTTGTATTCAACACTGGATGTATCAAAGGTTAGATTAGAGTGTGAGGAGGTGCATCGTATTATCACATGAATGATGTCATCAGTGATGTCATCAGTGATGTAATTTGAGATGTCATCAGTGATGTCATCAGTGATGTCATTTGAGATGTCATCAGTGATGTCATCAGGGATCTCACTGACCATGTCATGAATGATGTAATATGTGACATCATCAGCAGTGGATTGCGGGCGCGCGATTTATAGTGAGTCCAACTAACTATAACGTGGGAATTTCAATGGTTTTGTATGAGTAAAATGTTCAGCTAACTATAACTGGGGTAAAACCTATGTTTTTTTCAGTGAATTTCAAAGGTTTTTTGAAATGCTAATTCCTACCTATAACGAGTGTGAAACCTATGGTTTTCTCAGTGAATTTCAAAGGTTTTTTAAATGCTAATTCCTAACTATAACGATTGTGAAACCTATGTTTTTTTAGTGAATTTCAAAGGTTTTTTAAATGCTAATTCCTAACTATAATGTTTGTGAAACCTATGGTTTTTTTAGTGAATTTCATAGTTTTTTTAAAAGCTAATTCCTTTGTATATCGACTTTGTAACCTACGATTTTTAGTGTTTTTTTTTATTAGCTGTTTTTATAACTATTAATTATTATAAAAAATGTTTACAAAAATTATTTGTTGAATGTATTTTTCATTTTTTTAAATCATTTTTTCCTGGTGCGCTCAGGGTGCGCGCACCGGTAAGCTTACCCGTATCATTTTGTCTTGGAGCGCTCAGGGTGTGCGCACCGGTAAGCTCTCCCAAGAGCGCAGCGAGAGCGCTATTTCTGCGTTCGTAAAAAAAAATATGTATGAAAACTAAATAATAATGCAAGACATTCAGTACCATGCTGATAAAAGTAGTATTTTTGATTTTCCGAATGAAAATGATTTGGCATTTCCGTAAAGCTAACAAAACATCACTCAGGCGCACCGCGTAAGCGTCCCCGGAAGCGCCTACGTTCGCGCCGCGTAAGCGCCCCCGGAAGCGCTCCGGTGCGCGCAGTGTAAGCGCGTCAAGTCATGTGACCTCAAATTAACACTTTTCATTGGTTGCTAACAGTTTTTTTTTACAAAGAATGAAAACCTCACCCATTTCCTTCACTTCTCCTTTCACTTTTGTGACTGAAAGACCTGTTTTTTGTTGCTCATCCTTTTTGGAATTATAATGGCTGCTAGACCCACCAGTAGCAGTGAGGACTCAGATGGGTTCATAGAGGAAGAGGCTCCTCAGCCTAGAGTAAAGGAGCATTTCATATGGAAATTTTTCTCAATACCTGCAGACCAAAAAAAAGTGAATGCTCCGAAGGAGGAGTGCCGAATTTGTCATACTGTCCTGTCACGGGGTGACCCTACCAGGAAATACTTATTTGGATATTCGACCATGATTCGCCACGTCCAACGGAGCTGTATTCTTAAAAAAATCAAAAAGAGTAACTGAAGTGGAGTGCAGTGAGAGAGGAGAGGAAAATGAGTGAGAAAGTAAAGAAAGGGACGAGAGGGGAAGGGAAGTGAAGTAGGGGGACTGAAAGAAGGTGAGTGTGGGAGGTGAGTGAGGAGAATGAGAGTGAACATGTAGAATGAGGATAAGTGAAGAAAATGTAGTAAAGGAACGGGGTGTGGAAGGGTAAGAAAAGAGCAGTGATGTTTAGGAAAGAGTGGAGATACAGACTGGATAAAGACAAGTGAGTGTGAGACAAGGTGAGTAAGGGAGTGAAGAGACAGAGAAAGTGAAAGAAAAAGTGAGAGTAGAAGACTGACTGAGGGAGGAAAGAAACATAAGTGAGGGAGTGTGGCTGTGTTATAGGGAGTGAGCGTGATAGAAGAGGAGTGACAGACTAAGGGGTCAGAGAGAATGAGGCTAACAGAGAGAGAAAGAGGGAAGGGGAGTGTAGAACTAAGAGGACAGAGGGAGTAAGAGAAGGAGTTAGTGAAGTGGAATAAGGAGAGTAAGGGAAGAGAAAAGAGTGAAGGAGCAAAAGAAGAAAAGAGACAGGAAGGAAAGTAAAGGTTAAGGTCTGAAAGAAGGTGAGTGTGAGAGTATGGCTGAGTTATAGGGAGTGAGCGTGACAGAAGAGGAGTGAGAGACTAAAGGGACGGAGAGAATGAGGCTAACAGAGAGAGAATGAGGGAAGGGGAGTGTAGAAGTAAGAGGACAGACGGAGTAAGAGAAGGAATTAGTGAAGTGGAGTAAGGAGAGTAAGGGAAGGGAAAAGAGTGAAGGAGTAAAGGAAGTGAAGTGAGAGGAAGGAAAGTAAAGGAGAAGGTCTGAAAGAAGGTGAGTGTGGGACTACGGCTCTGTTATAGGGAGTGAGAGTGATAGAAAAGGAGTGAGTGGACGGTGAGAATGTGGGTAACAGAGAGAGAGTGAGAATAGGGGAGTGAGTAAGTTAGAGGACAGAGGGATTGACAGAAGGAGTCACTGAAGTGGAGTAAGGGGAGTAAGGGAAGGGAAAAGAGTGAAGGAGCAAAGGATGGGAAGAGAGAGGAAGGGAAGTAAAGGAGAAGGTTTCAAAGAAGGTGAGTGTGGGAGTATGGCTGAGTTATAGGGAGTGAGCGTGACAGAAGAGGAGTAAGAGACTAAAGGGATGGAGAGAATGAGGCTAACAGAGAGAGAATGAGGGAAGGGGAGTGTAGAAGTAAGAAGACAGAAGGAGTAAGAGAAGGAATTAGTGAAGTGGAGTAAGGAGAGTAAGGGAAGGGAAAACAGTGAAGGAGTGAAGGAAGGGAAGAGAGAGGAAAGAAAGTAAAGGAGAAGGTCTGAACGAAGGTGAGGGTTGGAGTATGGCTCAGTTATAGGGAGTAAGTGTGATAGAAGAGGAGTGAGAGACTAAGAGGACGGAGAGAATGGGGGTAACAGAGAGAGAGTGAGAGAAGGGGAGTGAGTAAGTTGGAGGACAGAGGGATTGAGAGAAGGAGTTACTGAAGTGGAGTAAGGGGAGTAAGGGAAGGGAAAAGAGTGAAGGAGCGAAGGATGGGAAGAGAGAGGAAGGGAAGTAAAGGAAAAGGTTTCAAAGAAGGTGAGTGTGGGAGTATGGCTGAGTTATAGGGAGTGAGCGTGACAGAAGAGGAGTGAGAGACTAAAGGGACGGAGAGAATGAGGCTAACAGAGAGAGAATGAGGGAAGGGGAGTGTAGAAGTAAGAGGACAGAAGGAGTAAGAGAAGGAATTAGTGAAGTAGAGTAAGGAGAGTAAGGGAAGGGAAAACAGTGAAGGAGTAAGATAAGGGAAGTGAGAGGAAGGAAAGTAAAGGAGAAGGTCTGAAAGAAGGTGAGTGTGGGAGTATGGCTGAGTTATAGGGAGTGAGCGTGACAGAAGAGGAGTGAGAGACTAAAGGGACGGAGAGAATGAGGCTAACAGAGAGAGAATGAGGGAAGGAGAGTGTAGAAGTAAGAAGACAGAAGGAGTAAGAGAAGGAATTAGTGAAGTGGAGTAAGGAGAGTAAGGGAAGGGAAAACAGTGAAGGAGTGAAGGAAGGGAAGAGAGAGGAAAGAAAGTAAAGGAGAAGGTCTGAAAGAAGGTGAGTGTTGGAGCATGGCTCAGTTATAGGGAGTAAGTGTGATAGAAGAGGAGTGAGAGACTAAGAGGACGGAGAGAATGGGGGTAACAGAGAGAGAGTGAGAGAAGGGGAGTGAGTAAGTTAGAGGACAGAGGGATTGAGAGAAGGAGTTACTGAAGTGGAGTAAGGGGAGTAAGGGAAGGGAAAAGAGTGAAGGAGCGAAGGATGGGAAGAGAGAGGAAGGAAAGTTAAGGAAAAGGTCTGAAAGAAGGTGAGTGTAGTAGTATGGCTGAGTTATAGGCAGTGAGCGTGACAGAAGAGGAGTGTGTGACTAAGAGGACGGAGAGAATGTGGGTAACAGAGAGAGAGTGAGAGAAGGGGAGTGAGTAAGTTAGAGGACAGAGGGATTGACAGAAGGAGTTACTGAAGTGGAGTAAGGGGAGTACGGGAAGGGAAAAGAGTGAAGGAGCAAAGGATGGGAAGAGAGAGGAAGGGAAGTAAAGGAGAAGGTTTCAAAGAAGGTGAGTGGGGGAGTATGGCTGAGTTATAGGGAGTGAGCGTGACAGAAGAGGAGTGAGAGACTAAAGGGACGGAGAAAATGAGGCTAACAGAGAGAGAATGAGGGAAGGGGAGTGTAGAAGTAAGAGGACAGAGGGAGTAAGAGACGGAATTAGTGAAGTGGAGTAAGGAGAGTAAGGGAAGGGAAAACAGTGAAGGAGTAAGAGAAGGGAAGTGAGAGGAAGGAAAGTAAAGGAGAAGGTCTGAAAGAAGGTGAGTGTGGGAGTATGGCTCAGTTATAGGGAGTGAGTGTGATAGAAAAGGAGTGAGAGACTAAGAGGACAGAGAGAATGTGAGTAACAGAGAGAGAGTGAGAGACGGGGAGTGAATAAGTAAGAGGACAGAGGGATTGACAGAAGGAGTTACTGAAGTGGAGTAAGGGGAGTAAGGGAAGGGAAAAGAGTGAAGGAGCAAAGGATGGGAAGAGAGAGGAAGGGAAGTAAAGGAGAAGGTTTCAAAGAAGGTGAGTGGGGGAGTATGGCTGAGTTATAGGGAGTGAGCGTGACAGAAGAGGAGTGAGAGACTAAAGGGACGGAGAGAATGAGGCTAACAGAGAGAGAATGAGGGAAGGGGAGTGTAGAAGTAAGAGGACAGAAGGAGTAAGAGAAGGAATTAGTGAAGTAGAGTAAGGAGAGTAAGGGAAGGGAAAACAGTGAAGGAGTAAGATAAGGGAAGTGAGAGGAAGGAAAGTAAAGGAGAAGGTCTGAAAGAAGGTGAGTGTGGGAGTATGGCTCAGTTATAGGGAGTGAGCGTGATAGAAAAGGAGTGAGAGACTAAGAGGACAGAGAGAATGTGAGTAACAGAGAGAGAGTGAGAGAAGGGGAGTGAGTAAGTTAGAGGACAGAGGGATTGACAGAAGGAGTTACTGAAGTGGAGTAAGGGGAGTAAGGGAAGGGAAAAGAGTGATGGAGCAAAGGATGGGAAGAGAGAGTAAGGGAAGTAAAAGAGAATGTTTCAAAGAAGGTGAGTGTGGGAGTATGGCTGAGTTATAGGGAGTGAGCGTGACAGAAGAGGAGTGAGAGACTAAAGGGACGGAGAAAATGAGGCTAACAGAGAGAGAATGAGGGAAGGGGAGTGTAGAAGTAAGAGGACAGAGGGAGTAAGAGACGGAATTAGTGAAGTGGAGTAAGGAGAGTAAGGGAAGGGAAAACAGTGAAGGAGTAAGAGAAGGGAAGTGAGAGGAAGTAAAGTAAAGGAGAAGGTCTGAAAGAAGGTGAGTGTGGGAGTATGGCTCAGTTATAGGGAGTGAGTGTGATAGAAAAGGAGTGAGAGACTAAGAGGACAGAGAGAATGTGAGTAACAGAGAGAGAGTGAGAGACGGGGAGTGAATAAGTAAGAGGACAGAGGGATTGACAGAAGGAGTTACTGAAGTGGAGTAAGGGGAGTAAGGGAAGGGAAAAGAGTGAAGGAGCAAAGGATGGGAAGAGAGAGGAAGGGAAGTAAAGGAGAAGGTTTCAAAGAAGGTGAGTGTGGGGGTATGGCTGAGTTATAGGGAGTGAGCGTGACAGAAGAGGAGTGAGAGACTAAGAGGACGGAGAGAATGGGGGTAACAGAGAGAGAGTGAGAGAAGGGGAGTGAGTAAGTTAGAGGACAGAGGGATTGAGAGAAGGAGTTACTGAAGTGGAGTAAGGGGAGTAAGGGAAGGGAAAAGAGTGAAGGAGCGAAGGATGGGAAGAGAGAGGAAGGGAAGTAAAGGAGAAGGTTTCAAAGAAGGTGAGTGGGGGAGTATGGCTGAGTTATAGGGAGTGAGCGTGACAGAAGAGGAGTGAGAGACTAAAGGGACGGAGAAAATGAGGCTAACAGAGAGAGAATGAGGGAAGGGGAGTGTAGAAATAAGAGGACAGAGGGAGTAAGAGACGGAATTAGTGAAGTGGAGTAAGGAGAGTAAGGGAAGGGAAAACAGTGAAGGAGTAAGAGAAGGGAAGTGAGAGGAAGGAAAGTAAAGGAGAAGGTCTGAAAGAAGGTGAGTGTGGGAGTATGGCTCAGTTATAGGGAGTGAGCGTGATAGAAAAGGAGTGAGAGACTAAGAGGACAGAGAGAATGTGAGTAACAGAGAGAGAGTGAGAGAAGGGGAGTGAGTAAGTTAGAGGACAGAGGGATTGACAGAAGGAGTTACTGAAGTGGAGTAAGGGGAGTAAGGGAAGGGAAAAGAGTGAAGGAGCAAAGGATGGGAAGAGAGAGGAAGGGAAGTAAAGGAGAAGGTTTCAAAGAAGGGGAGTTTGGGAGTATGGCTGAGTTATAGGGAGTGAGCATGACAAAAGAGGTGTGAGAGACTAAAGGGACGGAGAGAATGAGGCTAACAGAGAGAGAATGAGGGAAGGAGAGTGTAGAAGTAAGAAGACAGAAGGAGTAAGAGAAGGAATTAGTGAAGTGGAGTAAGGAGAGTAAGGGAAGGGAAAACAGTGAAGGAGTGAAGGAAGGGAAGAGAGAGGAAAGAAAGTAAAGGAGAAGGTCTGAAAGAAGGTGAGTGTTGGAGTATGGCTCAGTTATAGGGAGTAAGTGTGATAGAAGAGGAGTGAGAGACTAAGAGGATGGAGAGAATGGGGTAACAGAGAGAGAGTGAGAGAAGGGGAGTGAGTAAGTTAGAGGACAGAGGGATTGAGAGAAGGAGTTACTGAAGCGGAGTAAGGGGAGTAAGGGAAGGGAAAAGAGTGAAGGAGCGAAGGATGGGAAGAGAGAGGAAGGAAAGTAAAGGAAAAGGTCTGAAAGAAGGTGAGTGTAGTAGTATGGCTGAGTTATAGGCAGTGAGCGTGACAGAAGAGGAGTGTGAGACTAAGAGGACGGAGAGAATGTGGGTAACAGAGAGAGAGTGAGAGAAGGGGAGTGAGTAAGTTAGAGGACTAAGGGATTGATAGAAGGAGTTACTGAAGTGGAGTAAGGGGAGTAAGGGAAGGGAAAAGAGTGAAGGAGCGAAGGATGGGAAGAGAGAGGAAGGGAAGTAAAGGAGAAGGTTTCAAAGAAGGTGAGTGTGGGAGTATGGCTGAGTTATAGGGAGTGAGCGTGACAGAAGAGGAGTGAGAGACTAAAGGGACGGAGAGAATGAGGCTAACAGAGAGAGAATGAGGGAAGGGGAGTGTAGAAGTAAGAGGACAGAGGGAGTAAGAGACGGAATTAGTGAAGTGGAGTAAGGAGAGTAAGGGAAGGGAAAACAGTGAAGGAGTAAGAGAAGGGAAGTGAGAGGAAGGAAAGTAAAGGAGAAGGTCTGAAAGAAGGTGAGTGTGGGAGTATGGCTCAGTTATAGGGAGTGAGCGTGATAGAAAAGGAGTGAGAGACTAAGAGGACAGAGAGAATGTGAGTAACAGAGAGAGAGTGAGAGACGGGGAGTGAGTAAGTAAGAGGACAGAGGGATTGACAGAAGGAGTTACTGAAGTGGAGTAAGGGGAGTAAGGGAAGGGAAAAGAGTGAAGGAGCAAAGGATGGGAAGAGAGAGGAAGGGAAGTAAAGGAGAAGGTTTCAAAGAAGGTGAGTGTGGGAGTATGGCTGAGTTATAGGGAGTGAGCGTGACAGAAGAGGAGTGAGAGACTAAAGGTACGGAGAGAATGAGGCTAACAGAGAGAGAATGAGGGAAGGGGAGTGTAGAAGTAAGAGGACAGAGGGAGTAAGAGAAGGAATTAGTGAAGTGGAGTAAGGAGAGTAAGGGAAGGGAAAACAGTAAAGGAGTGAAGGAAGGGAAGAGAGAGGAAAGAAAGTAAAGGAGAAGGTCTGAAAGAAGGTGAGTGTTGTTTTATGGCTCAGTTATAGGGAGTAAGTGTGATAGAAGAGGAGTGAGAGACTAAGAGGACGGAGAGAATGTGGGTAACAGAGAGAGAGTGAGAGAAGGGGAGTGAGTAAGTTAGAGGACAGAGGGATTGACAGAAGGAGTTACTGAAGTGGAGTAAGAGGAGTAAGGGAAGGGAAAAGAGTGAAGGAGCGAAGGATGGGAAGAGAGAGGAAGGAAAGTAAAGGAAAAGGTCTGAAAGAAGGTGAGTGTAGGAGTATGGCTGAGTTATAGGCGGTGAGCGTGACAAAAGAGGAGTGAGAGACTAAAGGGACGGAGAGAATGAGACTAACAGAGAGAGATTGAGGGAAGGGGAGTGTAGAACAAAGAGGACAGAGGAAGAAAGTGAAGGAGTTAATGAAGTGGAGTAAGAAACTGCACATTTTAATTAGTTGTACTTTTGAACACTTTGAAAGTCACATAACATTCACCCATCCCCCAGTGCTCATTCCCCTGTTACCATGGTAACTCCCTCCTCACCCAGCACACAGTTCAGAAGTTCATCATACTATGTTGCAAAAAAATGCAGCAAGGGTGTTTGACCACTCAATGTACCAGCTAATCATGTGCCATGTTTCTTGAAATGACTTTTCCTCAACCATTGAAATGACTTCTTTCAAAAAACAAAAGCATGCACCCTAGTTTTCAGTGGATTATGTTAAGAAAGCACCAATCATTTTTTGTTTTTCAAGTGCACTGAATCTCAACCACTTTTTTACATAACTCCTACTTTCAAACTGCCATTTCATTTCCACAACTCATCTGAATACAAGCACATCTACCTTCAAGATGCCAAAAGTCTGGTTTTTGGGTCATAGCTTCGTCCACTGGAGTCACAAATACGCAGCTAACAGAGGTATTTACAACCGTGATTTACCAAATGTGGACATTGTATGGATTGGACAGAGAGGATTGAGAAGTCACCAATTAATACCATTGGTAAAATCCTTTATGCATCTACCACACCCTGACCTCATAATTGTGCACTGTGGTGGCAATGACCTGGGCACTTTGACTGGGGTAGGTCTGGAAATGCTTTTAAAGGACATCTTTGGGCAATTGATGTCACTTTTTCCAAAATCTGCCTTGGTATTTTCTAATATATGCCAAAGGCAAAAATGGAACTGGTCCAACCAATTTTGTCCACAGATTGAGAAAGCAAGGAAACATGTGAATAAATCTGTTTCTGCTTTCCTCAGAGACTATGGTATGGGTTCCATTTAGAAAAACAACTTGCGTTACAACATGCAAGACATCTATAGGAGAGATGGTGTGCATTTTACAGATGAAGGGAATAGAGTTTTCCTCTTGAATATAAGACTCTGCATTGGTATCTACTTGTAGGTACAAAAAACACCCACATAACACAACAGCTCTTTTCAGAGCTACCCTACCTCTAAGAACTCTAAATTATTTTTTTACTATAATTTTTTACACTGTTTTTCCCTGTGGTGCGCTCAGGGTGCGCGTACCGGAGCGCGCACCTGGGAACGCACCCAGCGCTTACCCCGCGAAAATTAAAAAAAATAAAAATAAATTGCCCTTCAGGGTCCTTCTAGACCCCCCTCAGAAAACCTAGGGGGTCAGGGGGTGTCTACTCTGCCCCCTTTTAATTATTTCCCCCTTTCTTTTTCACCTCTTGTGTCTCGATTCTACCGAGACACAAGATGGCGGACTCTCCGGACTGTTTAGAATGT
Organism: Lissotriton helveticus; assembly: GCF_964261635.1. NCBI lineage: Eukaryota > Metazoa > Chordata > Amphibia > Caudata > Salamandridae > Lissotriton > Lissotriton helveticus. The sequence continues at coordinate 1,041,158,197 of NC_136065.1, read as the reverse complement.
GGACAGACACCCGACAGCCAATCAGCTTTCCGCTCGCGCACTCCCGTACGCGCCGGGTGCGCTCCCCGGTACGCGCACCTGTGAGCGCTCGGAGAGCGCCTATAGATATATATGTGTTTTTGAAGTTAATTTTCAAAAAAACCACTCGAGCAATTTTCACCAAATATAGCAAAGACACATCTGGGTACCAGTCTCTACAATTTTGCCAAGTTTGGCGTAATTCCGTTCAGCGGTTCGGGCTGTAGACTTGTCAGACCGTCCTATGGAAATTAACATGGGGAAAACACGTTTTGGGACCCCCCTTTTTTCTCAGCCCCCACTTCACGAATCCCCCCGAAACTTTCAGGGAAGGAGTGGAGCGCAGCGAGGCAAATTTAAGGAAAATTACAGGCAGATCCCTCAATCGACGCCAAAGGTATTCCCAATAGAATGTTCGCAATTTCCTATGGTAACTAGGTCCTAACTATAACTACCTACTGATATATATATATATATATATATATATATATATATTACCTACTGGCGGTCGCCAGTAGGTAGTTATAGTAAGAACCTAGGGGCATATTACCAAGGGCCATTATCGCCGCCTTAGCGGGACTTTTACCCGCTAAAGCGGCGATCATTTTATCGCCCTATTACCTAGCTGTCGCTAACACCAGTTAGCGACAGCTATTAGGAGATAGCGATCATCTTGGGGCCCATTTTGCATGTCAGCGATATTTATCACTAATGACATGCAAAGTGGGCGTGCCAAGATGTTAGCAACTGGAAACAGTCGCTAATATCGCTATATACAATTATCAACAAAGCCTTACTTTTGGAAATATTCACGCTAAGCGCGAATATCTCCAAAAGATAACGCCTGCCCAGAGCAGTTCTTAGCCATGTTATCCAATGGAAGGTGGATAACATGGCTAAGAGCATTGTCACGATAATGCATGAATATCGCTGACTTTTCAGCAATATTCATGCATTTCGTAGGATTTGTACCGCTTTTGAGATAAACCTTGATAATATCAAGGTATCTCAGCGGTAAAAGTCGTCGGTGCGCGGCGATATAATTTTAGCCGCTAACCATGCATAGCGATAATTATCGCTATTGCTTGGTAATATGCCCCACAGTTTCCATAGGAAAAGCATTTTTTGATTTGCCAGTAACTTTGGCGACATTTGCCGAATCTTCTCGAAATTTTCAAAACTAATTGTTCAATCAAGTCAACTCCTGTTTTGAAGGTTTCGGGGTGATTCGTCAAGGGGGGGCCCAAAAAAAAGGGGGGTCCCAAAACATGTTTTCTCCTTGTTAATTTCCATAGGAAACTTTAGACACGGTTACAGCTTGAACTGCTGAACAGAATTACATCAAATATGGCAGAGAGATAGCTATTGGTCCAGAAAGAACGCTTTATTTAAATGGTGTAATTCCGTTCAGTAGTTTTTGAGATATTTAAAGATTTACAGCTCTCCATATTTGAGAATTGTGAGATCTGATTGGCTGAGCCCTCCCAAGCACGAGCTTGCCTCTGATTGGCTGCCAACAAGTCAAACCTGGAAGTGTTGGCAGCGATCGTGTGCTTCAGACTGAGGGCGAGGGAAAAAGCTAACAGAAACACAGTGGCGGCTCCTCCAGGGAGTGCTGCAGGTGGTTGGGCGGGGCAGGGGAGAGGTAGGGTGGGGGGTAGTAAATTCCGGCATACGGCTGAAGGGAGTTAAGTAAATAAATAAAGCGAATTACTTTGCGTGCGCTGCAACGCCAAATGGCTAGAGCCCCCCACACAGCCCCAGGGACCAACACCTCACCGGGGCACTGTTTATTCAAATGCGGGGGTCTGTTATGGACCCCTAGGCCCCGGGTACCACAAACACTTGGGAGGGGGCAGTCCCCCTCCTGGAACCCTTGATGGCCCTGGGGACCGCCACCCCCCAGGGCAGGCTCCTGCAATGTGCCCAGGGTGCCCACCCCCAGGAAATTGCTGTTTGCTATGGCAGGGCGGGAGCACAGCTCCCACCCTATCATAGCAAACACTGCTTTGGTTTTTGGACTCGAGAGCAGGAAACCTGCTCTTGTGTCGAAGAACCAAAGCAGATTGCTTTTGCCCAAGGGGAGCTGCATGTCAGCAGCTCCCCTTGTGCAAAAGCAATGCGGGCTACCGCTGGAGGCGGGGAGCTGGCAGGACCGTGGGGGCATTAGGGCTCCCCCCACGGTCCCCAAAGTTGAGGCCAGGCCCCGGGGGATGGGGTGCCCAGGGCCAGAAGGGGCCCAGAGGAGGGCCACGCGGCCCCCTCCCTTCTTAAACAAAAAAAACCCGAATGGCCGGGCCCCGGGGAATGGAGTCCCAGGGGCCGAAATCATCCTGGGGAGTGGGGTCTCCTCCTCAAAATTACAAAAAAATAAATAACGGGCAAGCCCCGGGAGATGGGTCCCTGGGGCCAATAGTGACACAGGGAAGGGTGGCCATGCCGCCCCCTTCCCTATAATAAAAAAAGCAATAGGCTGGTCCCGGGGGATGGGGTCCCGGGCCATAATTGGCCTGAGAAGGGGGGCCACGCAGCCCCTCCTCCAAATGTATTAAAAAAAACAAGTCTGGCTATGCACCAGGGGATGGGGTCTCCGGGGCCTAATTTGGACCTCAGGACACAAGTGGACTTCATCCTCCGAGCAGCAGTGTGCCAGGATCCGCATTTGCAGAGTGGTGTAAAAACGGGCGTGGCCTCGGACCACATCTCTTTAATCCAGCTCTGTGGCATTTACTGGAGGTACCTGGTGGTCTAGTTGGTCCCCAGGGACCCTCAGAATTCAAGGGAAATTAATTCCCCAACTTAGAGCGCGCTGGGAGCGCGCTTGTAGAGTGTTGGAGAAAGGGGGCGTGGCCTGGTATGAGAAGTTAGTAATCCTGCTGGGGGGATTTAATGGAGGTTTTAGGAGGGGGACTTGGCCCTCAAGGTTGACAGTGGGGGCTAACCACCCCTCCTGTTACCGGCAGTAAATCCGACATAGTGGGATTGCTAAGAGGTGTTCGGAGGCCACGCTCACCTTTCTCCACCACTCTGCAAACGCAACTGCTATGTTATAGTTAGACATTAGCTTTTAAAAAACCTTTGAAATTCACTAAAAAAAACATAGGTTTCAGGGACGTTACAGTTAGAAATTAGCATTTTAAAAAAACTAGAAATTCACTGTCAGTCAGTCAGTCATAAAACTTTTATTCGGTTACAAAACTTTTGAAACCATAAAAAGTGCAAAAACAGAACATATAAAACATCTCAATATAATTAATTAAAAAATAAACATAGACGGAAAAATAAAACGGCTGATTAAAATTAACATTTCCATAGTTAGTACGTGTAGATAACAAGTCAGTTTGGAAAAAAGAAATTAATGTAATATAATTAATCAATCAAGATTAGAACGATATTTTAAACAGGATTTAAAAAACAGGCTACACATTTTGCGGCATATTCTGAGTCTAAAGATTTCAAAGCCAAATAGGCCGAACGACAGGATCTCATACCTAATGTGCGTAGGAGCGGCACAATCCAACGCTTACAGGCAAAGACATAATATCTGCAAAAGAGAGTGACGTGCATTGTTGATTGTGGAGATATTCCGTCACACGGGCACTTTATAATAATGGGAGACCAGTCCTGTTTTTAAGAAATGTAGCAATACGAAAAAAAGAATCAAAATGGAACCTCGTTAATAGGTACTTTTCATATGAGGTGAGATGGTAGGTTAGGTATGCTTGGATACCCGGGACGATCTGTACTGTCAAAATTTGGACGTGGAGGGCTTATTAATTTCCTGAGATAGACGTAGTTCTCTCAAGTGAGTTAAGCATAACTTTTTTAAATCTTTCCTACTGATATCGGCTAAACAGGAGGGATCTTGAAAGTAGGAAGAACGGTCCAAGTCTCTGAAGAAATTGCTAATATATGTTAGCCAGGGTATTTTATTCCATCTATCTAAGCCCAAGCAGTCTGTAATTAGTGAGCGTGTCAGATGACATTGGGTCTTTGTCCAAATACGGTGCCACAAAAGGATGGGTTGGGACCTAATGATATCTATGAGATAGTCTACACCCAATTCTATGTGGCATGCGTAATTTGGGGCACTTTGTGGTACCGCCAGCAGATATTTTAAGAACCCATTCTCTATGCTCTGGAGGGACTCGATGTTTGAGTATCCCCAGACCCCGGCTCCATAGACGGCTACAGAATGGCATTTTGCATAATAGATCTTTAACAATTCTAGTTTACCCAACTTTCTCGAGAAAGAGACTAAAGCCGAAGTTGCTAGCTGAAAAAGAAGTTTTTTGCTGTTCATAGCCGGTCTCCAACTTAAATTATCGTCCATTAAGATACCCAAGTAGGGATATACCTTGGTACATTCCAACCTCACTTTGTCATTATAAATACTCTTTGATTTATGTACCCTGGGACCAAGGTGCATAAAAAGGTCTTTTTCGCATATACTTTCAGGCCTAATACACCCATAAATTGACAGTATTTGTTGAGTTGGTTTTGTAGTTGATTCAGTGTTCTAGCTAGAATTACTGAATCATCAGCGTATAGTAGCGCCGGAATTGAGCGATGGGCTATCGTTGGGAGGTCCTGGCTCCCTTCTAGCATGGCCACCTCAAGGCCGTTGGTATATAAATTAAACAGGAAGGGAGCCAGCACGCAACCCTGTCTAACCCCTTTTGTGATGGTAAATGCGGGGGATAATTCTCCGTTTACTCCATACCTGACGCGAGCAGTGGCATCTGAATAGAGTTCGTGGTAACTAGCGGGGGGTCTACGCCCAGATCCCCAAGTATGGTCCAAAGTCTAGAATGCTGGACGCAGTCGAATGCTGCGCTGAGGTCCACGTACACCAGGAACAGATTAGACTTTTTGGCTCCGGTGTATTTCCCTATCAAGAGGGAAAGATTCAAATTCTGCTCCACTGTGCCGAGGCCCTCCTGGAACCCATATTGCAGGTCGGTCACGATGTTATTTGTGGTCGCCCAATCTTGAAGGCGCTCCAATATCAATCGGCCTGCAACTTTTCCCAGGGAGTCCAGAAGGGAGATAGGCCTGTAACAGGCGGGGTCGTTACGGTCGCCCTTCTTAAAGATTGGAAGCAATATAGATGTAGACCAGGAGTCAATTAAGCCGGCAGATGTAACTGCTGCTAGAACCTGGGTGATCAGGGGGGACCAAAGTTCGGGATTATGGACATAAATATCTACCGGTACCCCGTCAGGGCCTGGGGCCTTCCCAGTTTTAGAAGCTGTCAGGGCTTTGATGACCTCTTTGTGGTCAAAAAGGAGATTTATCGGGTAGATTTTTTCCAGAGGTTGACCACCCATGACTGCGCCCTCCTTACTGGTCTCAATTGGCTTACCATCAAATATTTTGCAGAAGTGGGAGACCCACTCATCAGCCTCCACCGCGACATCTAAATGTCTCGCGGCAGAGGAGTCAGCCAGAAATGGAGATTTAACTACTCGCCAAAACATGGCACTATCTTTACTTAGACAGCTCTCGTGGAGTTGGGCCCATAGATTACTCTTAATTTCTTTCCTGCGGTTTAGATGGGCAAGGTTATACTGCTTTCTTAGATTGGCTATTTCGATTTTATTTCTCACTGTATTCCGAAGGGCCGCCTTTAAGTTAGAAAGGGCTTTACGGCAGTGAGAATTAAACCATCTGTTGGATGTTGGCTTTTTAGATGTCTGTTTACGGAAAAGCTCCTCTCTAATGATTCTGGTAATTTCTTGGAAGCTAGTAATAACCTGCAGTGGGGGGAATCTAACGCTAAACATTTTTGTACCCATGAAAGTGCTTTAGTTAAAATGTTTCTGGTCATTTCTGTCGGGTCGGTCTTAGCCCATTTTACAGAAAAGCCATTCGTTTTGTCCATAGTCAGGGTTTGTTGGGTTAACAAACTATTAGTTACGGGACTGAGGGGTACATTTTTTGGTAGCACCACTAAACTATTTGGGAAGTGGTCACTATCAATATTCGAGCCTGTTTTGAAATTTACCATTTAGCCTTTCTTGCTCTGGGAAGACAATATAAAGTCTATAGTACTCGACAGCCCTCTCCCATGAAAGGTTGGCGAGAAATCGGTCGGGGGGTCGGTCAATTCGTTAGCGAAGTCCAACTCTAGAGAAAAGAGACATTCATTTAGACAGTTGCCGGTCAGTGTATGGACAAAATGAGACAGAGAAAGACCACGTTCATCTAGTAACCCACAATTACCATTTTTACAATTTTTACACAGTGGGATGTTAAAATCCCCACCCCAAATGACATAGACAGAAGAAGACAGATTCTTAATCCGCTGGGCGGTCAAAAAGGCTGTAATTTTATTTAAAATCCTCACACAGTTAGCGGAGTCCAAATTATTATAGAAATTAACCAGGAGAAACGTTATACACCTATTAAAAGACACTTCGAGGATTTGATAACTCTCTTCACCCTTCAATTCCACTATATGTGAGGGAAAGAGATTGTTGGTTACATAAATTACTAAACCTCCCTTGGGTCTGCCAAACACACCTGGGGACGCCGAGACAAAAAATGTTTTGAAGCCCAAGAGATGAATCGGGTCAGTTGACCATGTTTCCTGCAGGCATACTACTTGATGTGCATTTATCGTATCCAACCATGGTTGCAGGTTGGATTTTGGGCGTAAACCCGCTACATTCCAGAATAGTATGGAAAAGGTGTATGGATTATTGTGGGAAAATCTAGATTCATGGGGTTTCAAATCCTGAGGTTGAATGGACTCATAGGATATCAAGGGTTTGGAATGCATAAGATTTATCCTATCATTAAGATCTGAAGATAAGTTACTGTAACCCATATTCTGTTGGGTAACCTCTGTGCTAGCTGCACCTACTGTGTGAACAGGCACCAGAATTTGATTATAGGGGGTTAGGTTCTCTTTAGTGTCATTGATCCTATTCGACGGAAATATAGTATCTTCAAACCCCAACCGTCATTCGCAGCCATCAAGGCCCGAGAAGGCTTCAAATCTGTTAGTAACTTCCAATGGGGTAAATGGAAGCAAGTGATCCATATCCCTCATACCATGTGGATGATCCCTCCCCCTAAAACTGTTACCATAGCCCCTGTAGGGCACAGTATCCCATCCGAAGGCATTTTTTGGGCCATAGGTTTGGGCACATGCGGCGGATACTGATTACTAAAATTCATAGATTGATTGATCAGTGGGCCAGAGGGAACCCAGGGACACATTATAGGGGCCACCAGGGCTCTCGGGTAGAAGTACGTCAGATCACAGGGGACAATTGTCTTACTGGTGTTCCCTGGCATCCAATTTAGGATGTATCTGACCGCACCCGGATCCCTAAAGTTTATGACTATTAGGTCACCCTTAATGTCTTTCTCTCGACTCCCCAACCAAGGGAGGCGACGCACATGCACAATTTCCCCATTGATGTAACCAGGGAGTGGCCTATTCAGGGTGAGCCAATGCATGGTTTTATTTTTTAACTGAATGGGACCCTCTCTCCTGTCATCCTCTAATATGGGGACACCCGTGAGCACAACTACATAGGGGACTGCTTCTGGAGGTAGTTCAACTTGACGGGCTGTACGGTGTTCTACTCTATTTGGGGACGCCCTCCCTCTTGCCTCCGGCTTGTTTCTTGTAGCAGCTGTATTCCCCCCCTTCGAGGTTACCTTAGGGACATGCGGGGCAGATTGATGGGCCCTCACGTAGTCAGCGAGCAGGCAACTGTCCGCCTCATGACCCTTTAGTTCCCAAGCCTTACGGAAGACGCATATTCCTTGTGTGCGTCTTTTATGACCAGGGGAATGACACTGCCAAGGCAGATGGCTCCGCTTGAGGGTAATCTTGCCGTGCCGGTCTATTGTTTCAGCCGTGCATATGCTAGGATCGAATCCTTTGATCTTGTGATCATGCTTCCGATATTACCCTCACACTCTTTTCTCTACTGATGTCTGTCTTCCTTGCAGCTGTTCTTTGTCTCTTTCTCTTGCTCATATACGACTAGAATGGAATGTGCATAACGGTGAGAAGATGTGCTTTTACAGTTGGGAACCGGCAATGTACTGTAATTCTGTTCCGGGGTTCTGCAAACATGAAAGAAGCCCTTTTGAAGTTTACTGTGGGAACTGGGTTGTAACCTTTTGTCCGTATGTTGTGCAATGTGGAAAACGTGTATAAAAAGGAGTGATCCACATGTACAATTTGAAGCAGACTCTCAGAACCTACACTCTGTTGTACTTCTTGTGACTTTTGCATCCCTGCAGTAATAAAACGCTGATCTTTGACGCCGAAGGAAGTGTCCCGTGTCTCTGTCACTTGTGCGCCAGAACAGGTAACCTACGAAGGTTTTAGGTGTTGTCCCCTGGCACCGCTGGGCCTTAAATAGTCCAGTCCTTCAGTTGGCGCTTAACGTGGGGCGACATCAGTGGTACCGGTCCAAAGCTTGACGATTGTGAGGACTTTCGTGTGAAATCTCCGAGGGAAGGTGCACCCCGCTTCATCGATCCTGTTGTCGAAATAAGTGGTCCGAAGATTTTTCCCGCGAAGATTCCCGCCTCCTGACGGCTGCGACGGACCGATGCCCTGACTGTCGACCTGTTTTCGGCGCCTGGCGTAGTCCTTTCGTACGGCGAGACGATAGACGGGCCTTCCTGGTGACGCCATCGAGCTCTCAGTTAAGTATTTGTGGGTCGCTCCCAGTCCTTAGTTGTTGGTGCTTAGTTGTTTGCATGGTTCCATTGCATTTGTGGTTCTTAGTTGTTGGTTCTTAGTTGTTATTTGACAGTTGCAATTGCCAAAAACCGAGGGTTTTGTCTTCCACGAAGATTTAGCGCTTCGGTAACCCTTGAAGTTTGATACTAGGTTAGTGTGCACGATGCCTAGCCATAGTGGTTTCTTTGGTTTCTTTAAATGTTATAACACTGATTCCCGGTTGGAGGACTCGTGTCCGATACCTCCAGTTGGAACTCCAATTTATGAGCTCTATAGTCGACATGGTGTGGGCCCTATTATATATAATAAATATTGGGTCCGTTATACGAAAAAAGATGGTGTCCTTAGTTGGCCACCTCATGGAAGTTTTGACCTTACCATTTTAGATAATCTTGAAGCTAAATTGTTTAAAAAGAAAGCTAGGCCCGCTATGTTTGATTCCTTTCGGTTGTGGCGTAAAGAGGCCAAACAGAAAGAAATCAAACAGCTTAAAAAGAATCGGAAAGAAGGTTTCGTCCCGATAATGCAAGTTGTACAACAGTGTCAGCGAGATAAAGAAGAAAAAGAAATAGAAGTTTCCACTAGACTACACCACATGAGGATAGACAAATGTTATCCGGTTTTACCAACTAGTTTTGATATGAAAGACGAGGATTCAAAGGAGGATCCTCTGTTAGCGTATTTGATGAAATCGCCACCTCCTTATGCACAGGGTGCTACAGCCCCTGTAGTTCCTCCTGTAGTTCCTCCTGTTGTTCCAGCGGCTGCTGGTCAGCCCGTTGTTGGTCCTACGTTTGTCCCACCACCTGGTCCTATTCCCACTGCTCCTTTGCCTGTACCTCCTCAGTTAATTGTTCCTGTTACCTCAGCCGTCCCGGCTGCCTCTGCTGCCCCTACGTCTACTTCTAATGTTGTTGCTCCTGTTCTTTTTTCTCCTTCTGTTCATAATCGCATCCCTAATACTGTCGCTACTCTTTACTCCCCACTTTCTGGATCGTTATTTCGATCCGATGTCTCTGAAACTCCTCAGAGGTGAAGTCAAATCCCTGGTGGAAGGGAGAGTGCCACGTTGGTAACTATGGCGCGTAGATGGATAAGACATCCTGCTAACTACCCTCCGCGAGTGGTCTTTGATACATTCTCCCAGTTTAATGAGCCCACTCAGAGATTTGTGTTCGACGAAATGTGTAACTTTTTGAGAGAAGAATGGTATAATGATGATTTAGATACTGTACCGCCCGATATGACTGAACTTCAGAGTCAATTTTCGAACGGCATGATTGTAGGTGGAGATGTACGACGTGCATTAGAGCGACTATTAGCTTTACGGTGCACAGTGTTTTCTCGAGTGTCGTTTGATGACGATTCCGATACTCAGAAAACGAACTCTGGTCAGTATCCTATGAGAGAGGTTCCGCCAGTATACATGCCAGGTGATCCGCAAGCTAATCCTGCGATTCTGCCATACTTTCAGAGAGTTTGGATACACCTCCCATGGAAGCGATCAGAAGTTTTGCAGGTGAAACAATCTTTGCCTGATCCGCGTAAGAATCCGGCAGGTTATTATAAGGAGTTATCCCAATTGGTGGATGCTTCTATTATGAACCTTGCTGACATCGATATGCTGTTTGGTAATATCGTACCGCAACCGATTTGGGCGAAAATTCGCCAAGAGAATCATGCGAATGAGTTAGGTGGTGATTGGGCTGCATTAATAGCGGCTGATGGATTACAAGTTTGTGGTGCTAAGCCTGAGCAGTTAATTTTGAATCTGCCCCAGAGAATCATTACACTTATGAAAACACTCATGCCGGCGATGAAGGTGAATTGGGATAAATTATCGGCTTGCAAGCAAAAGAAAGACGAGAGTGTCTCGGATTTCTTTACTAGATTCGAGGAGGCATTTGTCGATCATAGTGGTCAGGACATGAGCACCGAAGGTGGTCAACGGTTATTTGTTGACAAGTTTGTGTTAAATTTGTTGCCCGAGCTGTGCAACAAATTGAAAAATTCAGAAAGTGCATGGGCTGTGTCAACCACCGCACAGATTTTAGCGACGGCTCAATATTATGAGACTAGGGAAAAGGAAGACAGTGATCGTGCAGACAAGAAAACGAAGGAGCTCAAAACAAAGGTTTTGTTGCAGCAAGCGTATCCTCCACGTTCGAATCAAAATGATTCGCAACAGCAGTATCGACCACGAGCTCAGACCACTAGAATGCAGTCGCGCTCTGACTCCTCTGACTTTAGATCTACGATTGGGTATAATCAGTGTGCATATTGTAGAAGAGAGGGCCATATAAAATACGATTGTCCCGCTTTACGTGATCGTTATAATAATGTTTCGACTCGGGGAGGTCGTGGTGGTCCTCAACAGGCCGCTCGAGGTAGAGGTCGAGGTTTCGTTCAAAATAATGAGCGCTCTACTGTTTCATCGGACGCAAATAATTGTTTCGACCAGCGAAATGTGGGGTCCACTACATCTGCACAGTACAATGTGGACGATTATTACGTTGAACATGAGATTGTTGCAGACGACCGTTACTAGGACAGCCATCGGCAAAGAGAGGGAGTAGTGTCAGTTCCGGTTGATCAGAGAGGGCCTTACGTCGCAGTTGCTACATCTGGCATAGTTGAGCCTTTTCTGTTGGACACTGGTGCAGCAAAAAGTTCCATCATGCATTCCAAACTCCCTGGCGCACCTTTGTCTGGCTTAACGAATGTTTCCGCTGGATTCTCTGGCGCCCCGGTTAGCAATCCTGTCTCTAGCCCTTTGCCCCTTACGATTGGTCCTCGTGAGCTGGAGGCTCCATTGATTCTATCTACTGGTTGTGGTGAGAATCTTTTGGGTCTGGATTTGTTAAAACGGTTATATGCGACTTTGTATTGCTCTCCTGAGGGAGTGGAGCTTACATTAGGTCGGAGAGTAATCTCTCCTATGTACTTGTTGATCGATAAATTCCCACCGGAATTGAGCTCCCTTCCTGCGTCCCTATGGGCCACAGGTCCCAATGATGTGGGTCTATTGGACATCCCACCTTATGTGATCAAACTAAAACCAAATGTGCGATTGCCACGTATACCTCAGTATCGTATCTCTCTTGATGGTGAGCGAGCGCTATTAGCGATCGTTTATGACCTGATTCAGAAAGATGTTATCGAAGAAACTCGGGGAAATGTGTGTAACAGTCCTGTGTTACCCATTTTGAAACGAACAGATCCATCTAAGCCTCCTGTGTACCGTTTTATAATCGATTTGAGAGAAGTGAATAAAATCGTGATTCCACAGTTTCCCGTGGTGCCTGATATCACAGCCTTGCTGACCCTGATTCCAGCTTCTGCCTCCTGGTTCACGGTGATCGACCTAAAGAATGCTTTCTTTAGTATTCCGATCGCTGAGGAAAGCAGAGACTTATTCGGATTCACATTAGGAGGTCGCAGTTTTAGATTAAAACGCGCACCACAGGGCTATTGTGAGAGTCCGTCGATCTACAGTCAAGCCCTTAAAAGTCAACTTGACGCATTCGTGTTGCCGACGGGTGCGGCTTTGATTCAGTACGTTGGCGATCTATTAGTGGCAGCTGATACAGAGGCTATTTGCAAAACTGCTACAGTATCGTTGTTACGCCATTTATGTGATTTACATCATAAAGGGTCACCTTCTAAGCTGCAATATTGTTGTCAAGAAGTAACCTACTTAGGTCACTTATTGTCAAAAGAAGGGAGAAGGTTGACCCCAGAAAGAATAGCAGCGATTGCTCGAATGACTGTGCCAAAAACTCAGAGAGATGTACGTGCTTTTCTAGGTATTACGTCATACTGCAGACAATGGATTCCGAATTTTTCATTGCTGGCGAAACCATTGTTAGCTCTTACGTGCAAGGATGTTTCGACTCCCTTGCCTTGGACTGAAGAGTGTCAGAAAGGTTTTTCTGAATTACGTGATGCGTTGTGTTCGGCTCCTGTGTTAGGTACCCCTGACTACAGTAAGCCGTTTACACTATACGTTCACGAGAGGGATGGTTGTGCGTTGAGTGTTTTGACGCAACAATTTGGCGACAAACAACGTCCTTGTGCATATTTCTCTTCGACTTTAGACCCAGTAGCTAGAGCCTTGCCGAGTTGTTTGAGAGCAACAGCGGCAGCTGCGGTGTCTATTCGACAATCCGCAGGTCTAGTCATGGATAATATGCTTACGGTGATGGTCCCACATGCAGTTGATACTCTGTTGAACCGGACAAAAACTCAGCACTTGACGAGTGCAAGGTTGTCTGGCTATGAGCTGACGCTCTTGGCAAGTCACATTAGGATAAAACGTTGCAATGTATTGAACCCAGCAACATTGTTGCCGATCAACATGGAATCAGATGATGTAGCACCACATGATTGCTACTTAAGAACTGAGGAGGAGACGAAAGGTCGTATTGACCTGAAAAACACTCCATTGGTAGATCCCGATGGTACTTTGTATGTGGATGGTTCATGTTTTAAGTTACCGAATGGTGATGTGACGACTGCGTATGCTGTAGTGACATTGAGTACGATTGTGGAAACTGCGAGATTGAGTCAGAATTCGGCCCAAGCGGCTGAATTGATCGCCTTGACGAGAGCGTGTGTGTTGTCCAGAGGAAAGCGGGTGAATGTGTTTACAGACAGCCAGTATGCTTTTGGTGTGGCACATAGTTTTGGTCGATTGTGGAGAGAAAGAGGATTCTTTACGTCGCATGGTACGAAGATTCAGCACGGACAGCTTGTGAATGATCTTCTGGGCGCACTTACATTGCCTAAAGAGGTGGCAATAATCAAATGTAGTGCGCATCGGAAGGTGACGGATGATGTGGGTCGTGGTAATGCGTTTGCGGATGAGGTTGCGAAAGAGACAGCTAGAGATCTGACAAATCGAATGTACGTTGCAAATTCAGTGAGATGGCCAGCGGAGACTAGCATGTGTGAGGACACGGTTGAGAGTGTGAAGGAGATACAGAATGAAGCTACTGAAATGGAAAAGACGCAGTGGAAAGAAAGCACGGGAAAGTTAGACGAGAATGGATGTTGGGTGGATTTGTCGGAAAAGCAGAGATGGATGTTACCGGATGAATATGTGCTTGCTGTTGTTACAATGGCTCATGGCACAGCACATATTAGCTCGAAAGGCATATGTAAGTTGTTGTCGCCTGTATGGAAGAATGTTGGGATTACTAAGTGTGCGGAGAGAGTGGTTAAAAATTTTATGATATGTTTGATGTATAATCCTGGCAAGGGCACCCCCACTCCACCTGGCCATTTTGCTCCTCCCACATGTCCCTTTGAAGTTATTCAGTTAGACTTTATCCACATGGAGAGATGCAATAATTTGAAGTATGTTTTGGTTGTAGTTTGTGCGTTCTCCAGATGGATTGAAGCCTATCCCCTAAAAGATAATACTGCCCTGTCCACAGCAAAAGTTTTGCTCAAAGAGTATTTCCCCAGGTACGGAATGCCTCGGGTTGTATGGTCAGACAACGGAAGTGAGTTTGTGGGAAGTGTGATGAAGAATGTATGTCGTGGTCTTGGTATAAACCAAAAATTTCATAGTGCTAATCATCCCCAGTCGGCAGGTTTGGTGGAAGGATACAATGGCACTCTGAAATTGAAACTTGCCAAAATCCAGGCAACGACTGGTTTATCATGGCCCGATGCTTTGCCTTTAGCTCTTTTATCGACCAGGGCGACCGTGCACTCTCGAGTAGGGCTTAGCCCATATGAGATTGTGTTCGGCCGTCCTGCTAATATTTGGGGAGTTCCGAGGCCAAAAGAATTTGACAGACTTGAATATCCAATGTTGATTGACTATCTCTATGATCTGACTGCTAAATTGAGTTCAATTCATCAACAGGTCTTTGAGGCACTACCGGCACAAACAGAGGGACCTGGACATCGGCTCCAACCAGGTGACTGGGTCCTTACCCGCAACTTCGGACGAAAAAGAAATCTTGAGCCGAGGTTCGTGGGCCCCTATCAGGTGCTACTGGCAACGAGGACTGCAGTTCGGCTGGAAGGCAGGAAACACTGGGTTCATGCGAGCCATACAAAAAAGGTGCCGCTTCCCTTGCCAGCTGATACATGGATCAAGAAAGGAATTGCCTCGTCTGAAACCTGTACTCCCCCGTACTATGTGCCATTTAGTGATGCCCAGTTTGTAGAGACCAATTTAGTGCAATCAGACACCCCTGTTGAACAATCCGAAGTTAACCCTTTTTCAGCAGCATTGGAGAATTCAAGCTCTGAACAATTACCTGAGCAATCGAACACTGCTTTGCCATCTGAACCGTTGTTTGAGGAACAGACTCAACCCGGAAGACATCGATATTTTCTACGATCACACAATAAGAACTAATAAAGTTTTTTTTATTATTTTTGATTTTACATTACCCCCCTCACATTTGCCTTGAATATTGTGGACATTTTATATTATGTGCATCCTTTTCTTTTCGTGCAGCTAAGAGACTTATATTAAATTGAATGCTCAATTTATAAGACCTATCATCTGGGTTGGCCGTAGGGCCGTGCGGGTACTTCCTTCTGTTTAGCAGTTATTGACACTAGGTCGATTTCTTTTGTCGATTTCTGGGAACTCCTGGGAATTGATAATCGCTACTCAGAACGAAGTGCGTCAAGAACGTCACGGACGGTCTTTAGCGGATGGAATTTACTATGCTGTCGAAAAGAGAGAAAATGTCGGCGCAAAGATCTACGTTGTACAAGTTGTTTCGCACAAAATGTTTTTTGTTTCAGATTTTTATGTTGTTCCTAACTGTTTCTATGCTACTGGTGGGTGTAGTATATTTTGGGATTCAGTTATTATTACCTTCCATTTCACCTACTCCTCCCTCTCACGATCTGAATTTTGCCTCCACTATTTCTCCTCATTCCTTTCATCTTCTGCCTCAGCATGAACAAATCAGAGGAGCGGAATTCATGAATAATTCCTTTGTACAACTTCTGCATCAGCATCAGTTGGTGATGAATACTACCAATTGTTGGGTGTGTGGGTTAATGCCACATACCATGGACAAGGGTATTCCGTATTTGGTTCTTCCTTATAGCTCCCAAGGGTCAGCTCGAGCATTCCAAACTATGTTCCGTAGTGCACTAGATTCCTACCCCCATCGAGAGCCTCGCTCTTCAAATCTTGGTCCTGGCCCGTACCACAAGCCTCTGGCGATGGCTATTGCTGATTTAGATAGAGATATTTTTGATGCATCGCTTATCCCAGAGGAGGAGTTGCGAGCATATAAGGATCTGAGTGAGGTTGAGGATAGTGTCTTAAAGTTGCATAAAATCTCAGAGTCCATACACGTGGACGAGGGAGATTGGACGCTTCTAGGATGGTTTTGGGGCCTGATGTCAACTTGGGGTTGGAAAATTCTGATGATCATAGGGGTCGTTGTGACGTTTCTGTTCACGTGTTGTCTTTGTGTGCAGTGTGGTCCTGCCTTATGTGGCCTTTGTGCTACTGCGTGTATAAGAAGGCCATCTGTTACCAAAGAGGCATTCATGGATAGGATAATGTTCCAGCAACACCTTCACGATCTGATGAATATTGAAATCGATTCTGATTTTGACTAGTGCTTGCCTACATGAGGGCAAAAGGAGCGTCTGGGGTTCCGTGAGAATCGTTACGGTGTTTTGGGCATGATCGAATATAGGCAAGTTTGGTATCTATGAACCGTAAATGACGAGCTTAGTAAGTGTACGCGTTTTCGCTACGCTACCTGGTAGGGTTCGCCTTATTTACGCATTTCTACATCTGAACCCTCGGATTCCATTTTAGATACAGCATCCATTTTGTTTCTTGCCCTCATGTAGTCAGCGAGCAGGCAACTGTCCGCCTCATGACCCTTTAGTTCCCAAGCCTTACGGAAGACGCATATTCCTTGTGTGCGTCTTTTATGACCAGGGGAAAGACACTGCCAAGGCAGATGGCTCCGCTTGAGGGTAATCTTGCCGTGCCGGTCTATTGTTTCAGCCCTGCATATGCTAGGATCGAATCCTTTGATCTTGTGATCATGCTTCCGATATTACCCTCACACTCTTTTCTCTACTGATGTCTGTCTTCCTTGCAGCTGTTCTTTGTCTCTTTCTCTTGCTCATATACGACTAGAATGGAATGTGCCTAACGGCAATGTACTGTAATTCTGTTCCGGGGTTCTGCAAACATGAAAGAAGCCCTTTTGAAGTTTACTGTGGGAACTGGGTTGTAACCTTTTGTCCGTATGTTGTGCAATGTGGAAAACGTGTATAAAAAGGAGTGATCCACATGTACAATTTGAAGCAGACTCTCAGAACCTACACTCTGTTGTACTTCTTGTGACTTTTGCATCCCTGCAGTAATAAAACGCTGATCTTTGACGCCGAAGGAAGTGTCCCGTGTCTCTGTCACTTGTGCGCCAGAACAGGTAACCTACGAAGGTTTTAGGTGTTGTCCCCTGGCACCGCTGGGCCTTAAATAGTCCAGTCCTTCAACCCCCTGATGATTTCGGCTCACAGAATTACTAGATGGATGTAAATCCTTTTGGGTGGCAAGATTAGAAGCAGGCACTACTACTATATAGGGTGAAGCTGAATTAGCTATGTCTTTAGGAAGTCCGACTTTGTTGGTAATAGCCGATTCTAAATGCTCCATCCGTTGCTCTATCCTCTTCAGTCTTTCTAGGATGGGTACCGTAAATGACTTAAACAGGCGTTCAATGGAAGCTAGAGAAAGGACAGATGACTGTTCATTAAGTGTGCGATCCCTAACAAATTCTGGGCCAGATGTCAAGCAGTTAGTGTAGGGGTCGATGATACTGCTTGAGGAATCGTTTGGGTTAAATCAGATATTAAGGTGTCTTTTGGTGTAGGTGCAAGTATAGCTCTTGCCTTAGTGCCTTTACCAAAGTCAATATGACTGATCTTGCCTCTTTGTTGAACACCACCCCTCCTTCGTCTTTTGTTCGGTGGCGGACCATACACTTTGGGCGCCTCCGATTTCTTAGGTTTGGTTTTTGTGGTCACCATCACTACTTGCGGGGTATCGGATATAGCTTCTGACCCCATACTTGAGTTACTAGGAAGTAATGTAACATTTGTATCCATATTGTTGGAGACAACTTGTGTAGGGGATGTTTCTCGCAGGAGTGCTGGAATACCCTGAGTAGATAGGGGGTCCTCGTTTTCAAAGACCAAACCTATAACAGGAGAGTTAGTCTGAGATAGTGGGATTGAGGGAGGTTTCCTCTTAATACATTCGATGGAGCGACGTCGTTCTGCCCTACGTTCGGCCAGTAAGTTCTCCTTGTCTTTATCAGGGGCAGGTTTTTAAAAATATTTTTCTAGAGTACCTTTACTATTTCCCCCTTCTGGTGGCAATACGGCTATTTCAGGGGTAGTAGCCATGAAGAATGACCCACCGAATGATGTTAGCTACAGAAGAACGTAGCAGGGCACTGGGAAGAGAGGACGCAAGGGGGTGGCTCCAGCCCAGCCTCCTTCAGCCACCGAACGGCCACAAAACGGCTCGCCCTTTGCCCGGGCTTAGCCCGGCGCCCGCCCGCGCGCGTCTCGCGATGCGCGTGGCTTACACTGTTCTTAAAGTTATTGGCTGGGCGGGACACCCGGGATGGAGGCGGGGTCTAGAGGGAAGAGTCTCCAGGTGCGGCAGATGGACAAGCCGCTAGAGTTCCTGGGACTCGCAGTCCCGCAGTTCCTGCCGCCGCCCACACGATCTCCTTCAGCTCCCTCGGGGACACGGACAAACAGCTCTCCAGGACACGGACAAACAGCTCTCCAAGCACAGTAATCTGCCCAAGGAACTACGAGCGGCTCCCGCGGAGCGGGGGCCACGAGTCGCGGTTTTGAAGACCCGGGAGGGAGGCGGGGTCTAGAGGGAAGAGTCTCCAGGTGCGGCAGATGGACAAGCCGCTAGATACAGCAATACCCCTGCGCTATACAATAACAGTTAATACTTAATAGTAGTGGTATCAAGAGCAGGTATTTAAAGAATAATTTGAGCACGTCAATCAACAATCTATGACTTCAGGAATTGGTTAGCATTCAAATTACACAATTCAGTTCAGAAACGTTCTTTTCTTGTTTGGAGTATTCTTGTTTATTGTTCCTTAATATGTGCCAACACGTGTTTCATCGCAGGGAACAGACTGCGAATCTTCAGGGCTGAATGTGAAAACATAAAAAACCCATATGTGTTTTTGTTCTACTCAAAGCATATATTACAGTAGTGACTTGGGTGTAGACAGCCCAGGTGACAAACGACATGCCATTGAGTGACTTAGTGTCAATGTGACTGCATATCACTGGTGGGGTGACATTTTTAAGTTATGATTAGAAAAAGAGGGAAAAGTAATCAAAGAGGCGAACGATATATATACATAGCAATACGTGAAAAATGACCGGAAATGGGGTGAAGTGTATGGTGAGGAAAGTGAAGTGTGTCTGATAGGGCGTTGTCCCAGGTGACTAGTAAAGTTTAAAAAAAATCTATATATATATACAAACTAAACATATTTCGTAGTTACTGCTGGACGTCCTGTCACAAGTGTGAAAAAGAAACAAATACCAATCATCGTCAAAATACTACAGTTTGTTCATCGTTACAGTGCACTCTTGTTACGATGCTATCCGCCTTATTATTGTTGGGGGTATGATAATGAATGTAAGAATTTCTCCCTTAGTCCTTCATTATGGCACTGTAAACAAAGAGCCATATACGTTCCAAACATTAAATGAACTTATCCACTATTGATACTTGTACCGCCACGTCCTTCTTACATTCTTACGAAATATGTTTAGTTTGTATATATATATAGATTTTTTTAAAACTTTACTAGTCACCTGGGACAACGCCCTATCAGACACACTTCACTTTCCTCACCATACACTTCACCCCATTTCCGGTCATTTTTCACGTATTGCTATGTATATATATCGTTCGCCTCTTTGATTACTTTTCCCTCTTTTTCTAATCATAACTTAAAAATGTCACCCCACCAGTGATATGCAGTCACATTGACACTAAGTCACTCAATGGCATGTCGTTTGTCACCTGGGCTGTCTACACCCAAGTCACTACTGTAATATATGCTTTGAGTAGAACAAAAACACATATGGGTTTTTTATGTTTTCACATTCAGCCCTGAAGATTCGCAGTCTGTTCCCTGCGATGAAACACGTGTTGGCACATATTAAGGAACAATAAACAAGAATACTCCAAACAAGAAAAGAACATTTCTGAACTGAATTGTGTAATTTGAATGCTAACCAATTCCTGAAGTCATAGATTGTTGATTGACGTGCTCAAATTATTCTTTAAATACCTGCTCTTGATACCACTACTATTAAGTATTAACTGTTATTGTATAGCGCAGGGGTATTGCTGTATTTTGTTACTTTGGGGATCCCACGGGGTCCGCTTTCAGAGCGGTTGTGAGGGTTACCGCTCACCTCATTGCCTATACGGATCACTCACTATCATCATTACCTTGCGGTCACCCAGGTTGTGCGCCTACATACTCTGAACCACTAAAAAAACCTCCTAGTTGTTTGCTTGGACAAGCCGCTAGAGTTCCTGGGACTCGCAGTCCCGCAGTTCCTGCCGCCGCCCACACGATCTCCTTCAGCTCCCTCGGGGACACGGACAAACAGCTCTCCAGGACACGGACAAACAGCTCTCCAAGCACAGTAATCCGCCCAAGCAACTACGAGCGGCAAAAAAACCATAGGTTTATGGGATGTTATAGGTAGAAATTAGCATTTAAAAAACCTTGGAAATTCACTGAAAAAAACATAGATTTCAGGGACGTTATAGTTAGTCGGACATTTCACTCGTATAAAACCAGAGAAATTCGACTGTTATAGTTAGTAGAGCTAACTATAACTCGCGCCCCCGCTGTGGTAAATAAATAAATAATACCTCTCTTTTTGAATGCATAAATGAATAACAGATAGCTCAATAAAATAAGAGTCAAGATTCGAGGTAGTAGGAGTTTGCAGGTTTATTACAGCATAAAGGACAGGAACAGGACAACCTGCACAGGAATAGGATGGCAGCGCTGCCGGGGGCAGAATCGGGACAAGGAGAGTAACTTTTCAATAACAGTGCACGATCATATATACATAACGCAAACACATAGCATTACATTGCAATAGGCGTAGCAGTGGGTGTGGTCAATAGCAGTCGCGAAAGATAAGGGTGAAAATAGGTGTAACAGAGGCGTATACATAGACATGTGATGCAAACGTAACAGAATATGTCATGAATGGGGCGGAGACATGGAGGGGGCTACCTAAGGAGCCGGGACCTCTGACCTAATGGTGCGCGCAAACTGGCGATGACGTGTTACTAGGAGAAGCTGGGGGCTTCGAACTCTGTGCTAGGAGCAGAGACTGAAGTCTGGAGAGTCAGGGCGACATGTACCTAAGCAGTATCTAGTATCTGATGTTTAAAGAACATGTTGATATGAACTAAGAGTCAGGAGGGGAGAGGCTAACGAACTCTAAGACTGGAGCATGCATTATTCTATATGTAGTGCGTGATGAAGAATATTTAATGACCATTAAAATGCAGTATTTCTCTAACGTGGAGACGTAAAGGCTCGACAATGACGGAAACTATTGATGCAGTTCAGTAGCTTTTAGGAATGCAGAGAAGGAGGGCTGAACTGATAACTGGAATCATAACATACTCTTGGCAGACTCAGAGGCAGAGCCAGGGTGAGCCGGGCACTGCGAGGCAGGAAGTAAGTGAAGGGTCGAGGATACAGGTGGGGGCTGTATCGCTCCTCAGCGAGGCTTCAGGAGACAGGAGACAGGAGCTGAATCTGGTGTCCAGGCCCTTCTGAGGCCTAGAAACGGGGACTTTACAATGGAATAACGTGCACACTGAGAAACGTGGCAACGTAACTTCACATGGGCCTGATATTCGTAGTATTCACGAGAACTGGAAACTGGCATACTAGAGGTGGACACAACTGTAATTGCGTCTTTAATCGAACATAGGGAATACATATGCATATTAATCATGCACAGATAACATATGATGGATGACGCGTAGGGACACAGAACATGACAAAATTTACTTTTCCACATTCCCTCCTTGTCACTACGTTTCCATCAGGAAACATCAATATTCATGATACCATCTATCATTTCATACAGTATCATTTGCTCGTCTCGAATTATCCTGGAACGGGATTTAGAACGGGACTTGGGACTAGGAATACAAGAGGTAGCACAAATGCCGCAAATCGCAGGGCCACATTGTATACAGAGGCAGCAGCTGAATATGATCGCTACTGCAATACCTAGAAAGGACAAGACTTTCCATCCCCAGGCGGAAACTATGTTCCAGAACCAACCGGACCATGTCCAGGTGCCTGGATCTTGGTGTAACAGATGGGCAATTTTATGGAGTCTGGTTATAGCTGAATAAACAGACGGCGCGTTATTTGGAATGAAAATGCAGCAACTAGATCCGATGACTCTACAGGCCCCGCCCCTATCGGCCAGTATGACGTCAAGGACGAGACGATTCTGTAAAACGACAAATCTCATAGCAGATTGCTCTTCGGTTAAGTTACCTAGAGCAGAGGCAGTCTCATTGACTACAGCTTCAAGGGTTCTGGTTAACCTACGGATTAGCTTACTATTCTGGATAGGTCCTATAAAGAAGAAGAAACCTCTATTGAAATCTGTATACTGTTCTAGAGCAGTTTCAGTATAATCGACAATGGGGGACTCCCTTCTATGTCTAAGGTGTACTAGATGTGTGTTTCTATGATAATCAGATGGGGCTAGGAAAACTGGTGGCAGTAAGAAGGCAATGTAACAGGTTCCCTCCCAATCGAGGGGCAGACGAACATATGCAGTTTGACCACAAATAAAATAAGAATGGCGTGAAGCTTTGAAAATAGATTTCCCACTGTCACTATATTTGACAATAGTAGTACAATCGCTATGTCCTACATGTACAGAACCATTATTTCGGACACATAATTCGCCTTTGACTGGTAGTACTGAAATAGAAGGTAAGTCTAGAGTGGAATCAGACTGAACATTCAGGACCATAAAATTCGAAGAATAATTACCTAAATTGTAAACTTCGTTTTCTAGATCTAACCCTGTTCTGTGGGGAAGACCTTGCTTGTCTGGAAAACATGTACTGTTAAGAAAAGACATATCTGTTGAGGATGACGTTAACGTGGACCATGCTCCACACGAACCATTATGTGAAAATGGATAAGGAAAGAGTGGCAGAACTCCCTTCGGTGTCTGGAAAGGGGGGAGTCGACCACACACCCAACAATTAGTGGCATTGCTGGTCTGGTGTGAATAATGTAACATGCGGATGAAAGAGTTATTACGCATAGCGAGGCGGTAAGAGAGTTCATGAGGAGGTAGATCACTAAACGTGTGCTCTACTGTAGCATTAGAAGACTCATTTATATGAGAAACTGGAAAATACAGGTAAAATGCATAACTGGTGCAGGAAATCATAACACTGAGAAATAAAACGAAACATAGAAAAACGATACATCGGATTGAGTTTTGACTAACTCTCTCACTATGGGGGTCTATTTTATACATCTCAGAAACAGTCTAACCGTTTCACCTAGGGGAGGACTTAGACAATCAAACTGGCTGACTTATTTTACTAGACCTTAACTTGAGTTTATATTCCTGTTGCGGAGTTTTCTCTAACAGGGAAGGGTTCGTAGCAATGTCTTTTGCGGGACAGTCCTTAAGAATAGTACTTTGGCAGTCCTTTGAATCCTGGGAAATGTTCTTTAAGACTGGCTTCAATCCATAAAACTTCTTTATATGCGAAAGATGCACCCAGCCTTTGCGTCCCTCCAACTTCACGGCTGTACGGGTGGCCAGGAGGACCTGTCGGGGCTCCTTCCAGCGAGGCTCCAGCGGACTTGAGCGGTCGAAATTACGCACTAGGACCATGGATCCTGGAACGATTTCATGCGGTGCCACCTCGGTATTGTCTGGAAATGCGGCGGCAACCTGTGAACGACAAGAGTTGAGGGCAGACATCAAGGAAGCTAGGTAATCTGTCAGCATATTACTTGAAACATCGGTAATACTTCGGGGTCTAGGAGTACCCCACATATTTGGGGGGCGGCCGAATACGACCTCGTACGGGGACAGACCTGATCTGGAATGTGCGACCATGCGCATATAGAACAGAGCAACTGGCAGAGCTACTAGCCAGTCTACACCTTTCTCTTGACAAACTTTTGCGATACGGATTTTCAAAGTCTGGTTATGTCTCTCTACGAGACCGGCTGCTTCAGGATGGCGTACACAATGGAACTTCCACTGGTACCCTAACAAAAGGGACACATGTTTCATGAGTTCAGATGAGAATGGCTGGCCATTGTCAGAATATACGACTCTAGGGAGTCCATAACGGGGGAAGAATTCACGAACCAACTGCTTGGCAGTGGTCGCGGCTGTGTAATCTGGGACTGGATATGCTTCTGTCCACCTGGACAAAGCGCATACAACTACAAGGACATACTTGAAACCTCGACATCGCTCCATCTGAATGTAATCCATCTGGAGGACTTCAAAAGGGTGGTCAGGGGGCTGGAATCCACCTTGTTCCACCGGGACACTTTTACCTGGATTAAACTGGCAACATATCATACAGGTACGGACTTTCTGCTTGGCTGCAGCTCGTAAATGCTTGTTGAACCAAATGTTCTGGATACTGTCTAACATAGCTTTTTCTCCTAAATGTGCTGGACTATGTGCGGTATTAATAATGACTTGAACCATAGAGTCGGGGAGAAACCATGTGGCTCTACCCTTTGTTACCCATCCCTGACCTGTCTGGACCCCTCCTTGTTCAGACCATTTCTTGATTTCATCGGGAGTAGCATGTAACTGGATATCTATGACATCTTGAGTAGGGTCTTTAACTGTCATACATGTAGTCGGATCTGGAGTGTGTGTCGGTGTCTTATTTACTGGAATATCTGGTGTCTGAGCTGTAAGCTTGGCTGTGCGATCTGCTAGATCATTACCCTGGGAAATAATGTCAGTAACTTTCGTATGTGCTTTGCACTTCATGATAGCGATAGATGTCGGTAAATGTATGGCATCTAACAGAGCCTGAATGAGGAGACCATGCTGAATCTTGGTTCCATGAGAAGTCATGAAACCTCTCTCCTGCCAGAGCACTCCGAAGTCGTGTACAACTCCAAATGCGTAACGTGAATCGGTGTAAATATTAACTTTCAGGTTCTTGGCGTGTATGCAGGCTTGTGTCAGAGCAACTAGCTCCGCTGCTTGAGCAGACAGGGTGTCAATACGGTGGGTTTCAATAACTTCAGTGTCAGTAGTCACTGCATACGCGGCGACTAGTTCTCCTGTACTTGTTCTCATACATGAACCATCCACATAAAGTGTCAGGTCTGGATCTGGTAATGGAATATCTGTCAGATCTTGTCTTGGCTTGGTCATGATGTTAACTATTTCCACACAGTCGTGTGTGGCAGAATTCGAAGTAACTGATGGTAATAGTGTAGCAGGATTTAAAATATTGCAGCGTCTGATTTCTATGTGTGGCTGGAATAGTGTCAATTCATAACCTGTTAAACGCGCAATTGTCAAGTGCTGAGTTTGTGTTCGGTTTAAAAGAACTTCCACGGAGTGTGGAACTTGTACTGTCAGGGAGTGTCCTAATACTATGGAATCACTTTGTCTTATAGCTAGTGCTGTGGCTGCAACTGACTTGAGGCACGCAGGCAGAGCCTGGGCTACAGGATCTAATTTGCTCGAAAAATAAGCACAGGGCTTGTATTGTCCTGCTTGATCTTGTGTGAGGACAGATAATGCTGTACCTTCGCGTTCAGTGACGAAAAGTGTAAAAGGCTTATTGTAGTTCGGTGTTGCTAGAACTGGAGCTTGACATAGGGCTTTCTTTAACTCATTGAAACTGAGTGTATGTTCAGATGTCCAAGGGAGGACAGTCGATACGGCTGCCTCCTGTGTCGTTAACTGTAACAGCGGTTTAGCTAGAAATGCATACTGAGGAATCCATTGTCTGCAATAAGAAGTAAGGCCGATAAAAGCACGTACCTCCTTCTGGGTCTTGGGCTGAGGAAGACTCGCTATTAACTGAATACGGTCTGGTGTCAACTGCCTACCCCTCTTGGACAGTAAGTGTCCTAAGTAGACCACTTGCTGGACACAGAATTGAAGCTTCGAAGGGGACACCTTGTGTCCCATCTCGGCTAGGAAATACAAGACTGTAAGTGATGCTCGCTCGCAAGCACATTCAGAACGGGCTGTGATCAGTAGATCATCGACATACTGGAGCAGGGCAGTGTCAGTTGGCATGTGAATGTTGTCTAGTTGTCTCTTGAGTGCTTGACTGTAAATACTAGGACTTTCTGTGAAACCTTGAGGAGCTCGTGTGAACATATAGCTCCTTCCATTTAAACAAAATCCGAAAAGGAACTGGCTGTCTGGATGAATGGGAACACTGAAAAACGCGTTCTTGAGGTCTATGACTGTAAAAAATGAGGCTTCGGAATCAATGGCTGTCAATAGGGAAGAGATATCTGGGACAACTGGATACTGGGGAATAATACATTTATTAAGTTCTCGGAGATCAATCACTAATCGATATACTGGGGGTGCATTTGGATCAGTACGTTTCATGACTGGAATGATCGGAGAATTGCATACATTGGAGTCAGTTTCTACAACTACTCCTTGAGCCTTGAGCTCGTCAATAATTTTGGATAAGGCTGCTACAGCCTCAGGTGGCAATCTGTACTGTCTGATTCGTGGCAGGACTACACCTGGCTTGAGAGTCACACGATGGGGTGTGATTTGCATAAAGCCGACATCCGTTGGACCTTGCGCCCATAGATGCTGCGGAACATTGGACAATCTTGGATCAAAATCTCGTAATACATAGTGACCCTTGAAGTCACGTAGGAACAATCGTATTCCCTCTGGGGAACAGCATATAACTGCACCTAATTCTTTCAGTGTTTTAATGCCTAATAGATTCTCTGGACATGACTTAGTAAGTAACAGATCAGTAGTGCGGGACAATGGACCTACTTCTAGAGTAACTGGCTTTGAAATTTCATTTACGATAGGTTTTCCTGAAAATCCAAGGGAAACATTTCTTGAGCCTGAGAGCGGAGCCCCTGGAACTTCGGCGTGACTGATGGTGGTCCTACTTGCCCCTGTATCAATCAAAAACTTTCTGTCTTTCCCTAATACTTGACTGTGAACATAGGGACCTTCTTGATCTACAGGTATCTCGATGAGAGGCAAGCCTACCTCCCTCTCTAGGCTGTTTCATGAATATGGCTGATACTCTGGATACTCAGACTGTGCATACTGGTACATCTGCTGTGTAACATGCTGTGTTGCAGCGATAGGCTGCGGTGCTGTAACTGTCTGTGGTGCATTCTGTGGCTGAGGAGTCTGTGAAACTTGTTCTTGTCTCGGCGGACGTGGTCTTTCTTTAGTCTTACCGGTAGCTATGTTGTGTTTCAGAACTGCACACTCGTTTATAAAATGACCTGGCTGTTTACAATAATTGCAGTTCCCTTTAACGGGAGCTGCAGGATGACTGGCTTGATTCGGACCCCTCTTCTGACTGTCTTGAGGAATGGATTGTGCAACTAGTACTTTCATTTTCGTGTCTTTCATACGTTTCCTTTCGTGTTCTTGTTCTTCTCTGATTCTATTCTGGTGATATTGAAGCATCTGTAACATTTGGGACGGGGTATTAGCTTGCCAGGTACTTTCGACTTTCAAAACTCGGTTTTTAATTTGCGGACTTGAATTCTCGACTAATTTAGTAACAAAAAGATGAGGGTATGACTCACTACTTGTCTTGAGGCCACTGTTTATGGTAAAACATTTCTCAAATCTGGAATAATAATCACTAATATCTTCGTCTTGTTTCTGTTTACAGGCTGAGATTGCATCCCAGTCTTCTTTTCTAGTTGTCAATAACCTGGGCAAAACTTGTATTAACAATTCTGGTAATTCTTTACATTTATCTCCAAGACCGGTACCTGGTACTCGTGCCTTGTCTTCAGCTTCTAGAACTGCCCAATCGATCTTTTTCTCTCCCACCTCCCATTCTTTTTCCTTGAGTTTCTCATATACCCCTGCGGGCAACAAGACTTTTAACATTTTAATAATATCTGGATACGTGTATTCTCCCATACGGAGCATGTCTTTTAATTCTCGGTGGAACCCTGCTGGATCTTTATCATGACAGGGAATTAATTTTTTCATCTCTAAGAGTTCTATCTTTCTGATCGGGGTGTAAACAAACACTCGTTGCATTTCACCACCGTCTGTCTTAACTGGATGCACTTCTCTTAACGGATTCTGTCTGTCTATGTAAAAGGGTTTACTTTCTGGGGGTGAGACATGAACAAAATGCGGGTTCAAAAACGTTCTGTATTTGTGGCGCTGTTCTAGAATGACACTCATTAAATCGGTACCTAAACCTTTCCATTTATACTGGAGTAACTCATTCAGGACATCGTGTAACGGACCTGGGTCAGAATGTTGACCCTCATACAATGTAATGAGGTGCTGGATCATATACATACCCGCCAGTCGTTGCTCGGCTGGGGGCATTTTCAGAAACATTTGTGCCACTATTTCGTCTGGAAAAGTGGTAGAATCAGTAATCCATCGGACTGCTGATCGGACCAGTTCTTGTTCATGCATAGTACTTAACTCACTATAACCGATTCGTGATTTCAGAATGTGATCGGTAGCTTGAAATACTTGTTCTAGAGAACCTTGTTCTGGTGCTGGATGGTGAAAAATTGACTTGTGTTCTAGGCGCAAATGGCGATCTGGAAATCTAGATTTTCCTACATACGCTATTCTGTCGGGATTCTCGTCCTCTACCTCTTCAGTATCAGAGTTACTTTCTTTCTCGCTTACTTGTGCTGCTTTACGTTGTTCGTGTATCCTTATTATTTCCTTACGAATCTTCTTATACATACTCTCTATACTACTGATGGTTCTGTGCTTACCCTCGGCTATATTATCACTCCACTTTGTCAGGGTTCTCATTTCGGCTTGATCTTTGGTCGGATAATCTTGTTCTCGTATTAGACAATTAATCAGAAACTTTAATAGCATGAGCTGGACTTCAGCTTTTCTTTGGCACATGACATCACTAATACTTTCTGGATCATTCCCGGTACGGATGAAACGATATACTCTGTCTAGATCTTCTTTCATATCTGGTAGGGTGACTAGATACTCGGTCACCTTTCTTACGCGTAATGAATATAAAACCATACTATCCTCGCCTGGGACTGGATCATAGCCACATTCATTAAGGGCTTTTCTTATTTCTGCAACAGACTGATGCCTGGGCGTACGCTGTGATGCTTGTGCATGTAATTCGGCTAACGTTAAACGCTTGTGTGGCGGCGGGGTTTGAGGAGTACCTCCCCCTGCGGCCCCTAAACTAGAGTCGTCTACTGATGCTCTTCGTCCTGGCAGAGTGGGAAATGGAAATGCAGGCTGGACTTGTATAGCGGGCTGGACCGGGGGTACCGTAACAGGTACTCCGGTGTCTGGAGGAGCGGGAAGTGCCTGATTTACAGGGACTGGCGGAGCAGGATTTGCATATTCTGGGACTGTGTCGTCCAAATAGGACGAAATGAAAATATCAGCTGCGGTCGGTTTGTGACGTAGCTTGGTCGGAACTAATGGTGGCGGGAAATTACTGGATGCCTCCGGGGTCGCTTGTGGCAAGCCCTCGGCAAGAAGAGGATACATACCCTTAATAAGAGCATGCCTCTGTCTGTCTGACTGTTCGGTTTTGACTCGTTCACCTATCTCGATTAATTCCCTTTCTTGGGCTCGTTCTAAGGATTCTCTACTTAATTCTGACTTTCTGATTTCTTTTTCGGTTCTTTTATGAGATTCTTTGCGCCATAACTCGATGGCATCTTTCTGTGACTGTCTGGCTTTCTTTTTCCATAATGCTTCTTCTACTCTCATGATGCACTCGGCATCCCATGTACCCGATACGGGCCATCTATACTTTTCTTCTAACTGTTTGGTATACTCTACCCATAAATCTAGATATAGTATGGCACTTATGCCATGCTTCTGATACATAAAATGACCTGGACTGTCCCTAGGAGGGACAGGAACTGCTGCTTCTAGCAGACTTTTTCTGGTTTTTAACTGACTCAGTTTTGAAAAGAGTGGCATGACTGAACTATAATCTGGACACAATACAATACACAATGAACACGAGAATCACTTCGCACTCATACCACGACATTAAAATACATGAATAACATTCAGAATAACAGTTCGAACAGAATACTACCTGGAATACGGAAAACAGAATACATGAATTTTCTCGAGAACAGAACTGACTGGAACAGAAACTAGATGCACTGCTGAAACAGTACGAAACTTACCGGTCTCATACAGAGACACGTCAGGACCCGCATCCACCGAAGTGGACACTTCGTTTGTGGGTCTGTGTACCACCAACCCACGGACCAGAGTCAATTAGATTGACCCTGTCTAGATACTACCCCAGCAACGGTACTCACCGGGCAGCAAGAACGGAAGGCCTCGGACTGGACTGGACTGCTTCGACGCCGGACGGACGAACTTCGGACTTCTGTTACGGGTGGGCCTCCGGATACCTCGGACCTTGGACTCTCGGCTTGGGCTCTGGTCGGGACTCGCCGCGTTCCTCCACCGCCTCGTCTGGATGCTGGACCGCCTCCTCCGTCTCCTCCGTGGGCCTGAGGGATACTTGAAGCAGAAATATCTGCACGTGCACGGTATGGTTCCGTCACGGCTGCAGAGGGTCAGGGGGCCGGCGTGGCTTCACCGGCGCGTGGGGAAAGGGCAAGTCCCTATTCGGGCGCCATTATGTGGTAAATAAATAAATAATACCTCTCTTTTTGAATGCATAAATGAATAACAGATAGCTCAATAAAATAAGAGTCAAGATTCGAGGTAGTAGGAGTTTGCAGGTTTATTACAGCATAAAGGACAGGAACAGGACAACCTGCACAGGAATAGGATGGCAGCGCTGCCGGGGGCAGAATCGGGACAAGGAGAGTAACTTTTCAATAACAGTGCACGATCATATATACATAACGCAAACACATAGCATTACATTGCAATAGGCGTAGCAGTGGGTGTGGTCAATAGCAGTCGCGAAAGATAAGGGTGAAAATAGGTGTAACAGAGGCGTATACATAGACATGTGATGCAAACGTAACAGAATATGTCATGAATGGGGCGGAGACATGGAGGGGGCTACCTAAGGAGCCGGGACCTCTGACCTAATGGTGCGCGCAAACTGGCGATGACGTGTTACTAGGAGAAGCTGGGGGCTTCGAACTCTGTGCTAGGAGCAGAGACTGAAGTCTGGAGAGTCAGGGCGACATGTACCTAAGCAGTATCTAGTATCTGATGTTTAAAGAACATGTTGATATGAACTAAGAGTCAGGAGGGGAGAGGCTAACGGACTCTAAGACTGGAGCATGCATTATTCTATATGTAGTGCGTGATGAAGAATATTTAATGACCATTAAAATGCAGTATTTCTCTAACGTGGAGACGTAAAGGCTAGACAATGACGGAAACTATTGATGCAGTTCAGTAGCTTTTAGGAATGCAGAGAAGGAGGACTGAACTGATAACTGGAATCATAACATACTCTTGGCAGACTCAGAGGCAGAGCCAGGGTGAGCCGGGCACTGCGAGGCAGGAAGTAAGTGAAGGGTCGAGGATACAGGTGGGGGCTGTATCGCTCCTCAGCGAGGCTTCAGGAGACAGGAGACAGGAGCTGAATCTGGTGTCCAGGCCCTTCTGAGGCCTAGAAACGGGGACTTTACAATGGAATAACGTGCACACTGAGAAACGTGGCAACGTAACTTCACATGGGCCTGATATTCGTAGTATTCACGAGAACTGGAAACTGGCATACTAGAGGTGGACACAACTGTAATTGCGTCTTTAATCGAACATAGGGAATACATATGCATATTAATCATGCACAGATAACATATGATGGATGACGCGTAGGGACACAGAACATGACAAAATTTACTTTTCCACATTCCCTCCTTGTCACTACGTTTCCATCAGGAAACATCAATATTCATGATACCATCTATCATTTCATACAGTATCATTTGCTCGTCTCGAATTATCCTGGAACGGGATTTAGAACGGGACTTGGGACTAGGAATACAAGAGGTAGCACAAATGCCGCAAATCGCAGGGCCACATTGTATACAGAGGCAGCAGCTGAATATGATCGCTACTGCAATACCTAGAAAGGACAAGACTTTCCATCCCCAGGCGGAAACTATGTTCCAGAACCAACCGGACCATGTCCAGGTGCCTGGATCTTGGTGTAACAGTTGGGCAATTTTATGGAGTCTGGTTATAGCTGAATAAACAGACGGCGCGTTATTTGGAATGAAAATGCAGCAACTAGATCCGATGACTCTACAGGCCCCGCCCCTATCGGCCAGTATGACGTCAAGGACGAGACGATTCTGTAAAACGACAAATCTCATAGCAGATTGCTCTTCGGTTAAGTTACCTAGAGCAGAGGCAGTCTCATTGACTACAGCTTCAAGGGTTCTGGTTAACCTACGGATTAGCTTACTATTCTGGATAGGTCCTATAAAGAAGAAGAAACCTCTATTGAAATCTGTATACTGTTCTAGAGCAGTTTCAGTATAATCGACAATGGGGGACTCCCTTCTATGTCTAAGGTGTACTAGATGTGTGTTTCTATGATAATCAGATGGGGCTAGGAAAACTGGTGGCAGTAAGAAGGCAATGTAACAGGTTCCCTCCCAATCGAGGGGCAGACGAACATATGCAGTTTGACCACAAATAAAATAAGAATGGCGTGAAGCTTTGAAAATAGATTTCCCACTGTCACTATATTTGACAATAGTAGTACAATCGCTATGTCCTACATGTACAGAACCATTATTTCGGACACATAATTCGCCTTTGACTGGTAGTACTGAAATAGCAGGTAAGTCTGGAGTGGAATCAGACTGAACATTCAGGACCATAAAATTCGAAGAATAATTACCTAAATTGTAAACTTCGTTTTCTAGATCTAACCCTGTTCTGTGGGGAAGACCTTGCTTGTCTGGAAAACATGTACTGTTAAGAAAAGACATATCTGTTGAGGATGACGTTAACGTGGACCATGCTCCACACGAACCATTATGTGAAAATGGATAAGGAAAGAGTGGCAGAACTCCCTTCGGTGTCTGGAAAGGGGGGAGTCGACCACACACCCAACAATTAGTGGCATTGCTGGTCTGGTGTGAATAATGTAACATGCGGATGAAAGAGTTATTACGCATAGCGAGGCGGTAAGAGAGTTCATGAGGAGGTAGATCACTAAACGTGTGCTCTACTGTAGCATTAGAAGACTCATTTATATGAGAAACTGGAAAATACAGGTAAAATGCATAACTGGTGCAGGAAATCATAACACTGAGAAATAAAACGAAACATAGAAAAACGATACATCGGATTGAGTTTTGACTAACTCTCTCACTATGGGGGTCTATTTTATACATGTCAGAAACAGTCTAACCGTTTCACCTAGGGGAGGACTTAGACAATCAAATTGGCTGACTTATTTTACTAGACCTTAACTTGAGTTTATATTCCTGTTGCGGAGTTTTCTCTAACAGGGAAGGGTTCGTAGCAATGTCTTTTGCGGGACAGTCCTTAAGAATAGTACTTTGGCAGTCCTTTGAATCCTGGGAAATGTTCTTTAAGACTGGCTTCAATCCATAAAACTTCTTTATATGCGAAAGATGCACCCAGCCTTTGCGTCCCTCCAACTTCACGGCTGTACGGGTGGCCAGGAGGACCTGTCGGGGCTCCTTCCAGCGAGGCTCCAGCGGACTTGAGCGGTCGAAATTACGCACTAGGACCATGGATCCTGGAACGATTTCATGCGGTGCCACCTCGGTATTGTCTGGAAATGCGGCGGCAACCTGTGAACGACAAGAGTTGAGGGCAGACATCAAGGAAGCTAGGTAATCTGTCAGCATATTACTTGAAACATCGGTAATACTTCGGGGTCTAGGAGTACCCCACATATTTGGGGGGCGGCCGAATACGACCTCGTACGGGGACAGACCTGATCTGGAATGTGCGACCATGCGCATATAGAACAGAGCAACTGGCAGAGCTACTAGCCAGTCTACACCTTTCTCTTGACAAACTTTTGCGATACGGATTTTCAAAGTCTGGTTATGTCTCTCTACGAGACCGGCTGCTTCAGGATGGCGTACACAATGGAACTTCCACTGGTACCCTAACAAAAGGGACACATGTTTCATGAGTTCAGATGAGAATGGCTGGCCATTGTCAGAATATACGACTCTAGGGAGTCCATAACGGGGGAAGAATTCACGAACCAACTGCTTGGCAGTGGTCGCGGCTGTGTAATCTGGGACTGGATATGCTTCTGTCCACCTGGACAAAGCGCATACAACTACAAGGACATACTTGAAACCTCGACATCGCTCCATCTGAATGTAATCCATCTGGAGGACTTCAAAAGGGTGGTCAGGGGGCTGGAATCCACCTTGTTCCACCGGGACACTTTTACCTGGATTAAACTGGCAACATATCATACAGGTACGGACTTTCTGCTTGGCTGCAGCTCGTAAATGCTTGTTGAACCAAATGTTCTGGATACTGTCTAACATAGCTTTTTCTCCTAAATGTGCTGGACTATGTGCGGTATTAATAATGACTTGAACCATAGAGTCGGGGAGAAACCATGTGGCTCTACCCTTTGTTACCCATCCCTGACCTGTCTGGACCCCTCCTTGTTCAGACCATTTCTTGATTTCATCGGGAGTAGCATGTAACTGGATATCTATGACATCTTGAGTAGGGTCTTTAACTGTCATACATGTAGTCGGATCTGGAGTGTGTGTCGGTGTCTTATTTACTGGAATATCTGGTGTCTGAGCTGTAAGCTTGGCTGTGCGATCTGCTAGATCATTACCCTGGGAAATAATGTCAGTACCTTTCGTATGTGCTTTGCATTTCATGATAGCAATGGATGTCGGTAAATGTATTGCATCTAACAGAGCCTGAATAAGGAGACCATGCTGAATCTTGGTTCCATGAGAAGTCATGAAACCTCTCTCCTGCCAGAGCACTCCGAAGTCGTGTACAACTCCAAATGCGTAACGTGAATCGGTGTAAATATTAACTTTCAGGTTCTTGGCGTGTATGCAGGCTTGTGTCAGAGCAACTAGCTCCGCTGCTTGAGCAGACAGGGTGTCAATACGGTGGGTTTCAATAACTTCAGTGTCAGTAGTCACTGCATACGCGGCGACTAGTTCTCCTGTACTTGTTCTCATACATGAACCATCCACATAAAGTGTCAGGTCTGGATCTGGAAATGGAATATCTGTCAAATCTTGTCTTGGCTTTGTCATGATGTTAACTATTTCCACACAGTCGTGTGTGGCAGAATTCGAAGTAACTGATGGTAATAGTGTAGCAGGATTTAAAATATTGCAGCGTCTGATTTCTATGTGTGGCTGGAATAGTGTCAATTCATAACCTGTTAAACGCGCAATTGTCAAGTGCTGAGTTTGTGTTCGGTTTAAAAGAACTTCCACGGAGTGTGGAACTTGTACTGTCAGGGAGTGTCCTAATACTATGGAATCACTTTGTCTGATAGCTAGTGCTGTGGCTGCAACTGACTTGAGGCACGCAGGCAGAGCCTGGGCTACAGGATCTAATGTGCTCGAAAAATAAGCACAGGGCTTGTATTGTCCTGCTTGATCTTGTGTGAGGACAGATAATGCTGTACCTTCGCGTTCAGTGACGAAAAGTGTAAAAGGCTTATTGTAGTTCGGTGTTGCTAGAACTGGAGCTTGACATAGGGCTTTCTTTAACTCATTGAAACTGAGTGTATGTTCAGATGTCCAAGGGAGGACAGTCGATACGGCTGCCTCCTGTGTCGTTAACTGTATCAGCGGTTTAGCTAGAAATGCATACTGAGGAATCCATTGTCTGCAATAAGAAGTAAGGCCGATAAAAGCACGTACCTCCTTCTGGGTCTTGGGCTGAGGAAGACTCGCTATTAACTGAATACGGTCTGGTGTCAACTGCCTACCCCTCTTGGACAGTAAGTGTCCTAAGTAGACCACTTGCTGGACACAGAATTGAAGCTTCGAAGGGGACACCTTGTGTCCCATCTCGGCTAGGAAATACAAGACTGTAAGGGATGCTCGCTCGCAAGCACCTTCAGAACGGGCTGTGATCAGTAGATCATCGACATACTGGAGCAGGGCAGTGTCAGTTGGCATGTGAATGTTGTCTAGTTGTCTCTTGAGTGCTTGACTGTAAATACTAGGACTTTCTGTGAAACCTTGAGGAGCTTGTGTGAACATATAGCTCCTTCCATTTAAACAAAATCCGAAAAGGAACTGGCTGTCTGGATGAATGGGAACACTGAAAAACGCGTTCTTGAGGTCTATGACTGTAAAAAATGAGGCTTCGGAATCAATGGCTGTCAATAGGGAAGAGATATCTGGGACAACTGGATACTGGGGAATAATACATTTATTAAGTTCTCGGAGATCAATCACTAATCGATATACTGGGGGTGCATTTGGATCAGTACGTTTCATGACTGGAATGATCGGAGAATTGCATACATTGGAGTCAGTTTCTACAACTACTCCTTGAGCCTTGAGCTCGTCAATAATTTTGGATAAGGCTGCTACAGCCTCAGGTGGCAATCTGTACTGTCTGATTCGTGGCAGGACTACACCTGGCTTGAGAGTCACACGATGGGGTGTGATTTGCATAAAGCCGACATCAGTTGGACCTTGCGCCCATAGATGCTGCGGAACATTGGACAATCTTGGATCAAAATCTCGTAATACATAGTGACCCTTGAAGTCACGTAGGAACAATCGTATTCCCTCTGGGGAACAGCATATAACTGCACCTAATTCTTTCAGTGTTTTAATGCCTAATAGATTCTCTGGACATGACTTAGTAAGTAACAGATCAGTAGTGCGGGACAATGGACCTACTTCTAGAGTAACTGGCTTTGAAATTTCATTTACGATAGGTTTTCCTGAAAATCCAAGGGAAACATTTCTTGAGCCTGAGAGCGGAGCCCCTGGAACTTCGGCGTGACTGATGGTGGTCCTACTTGCCCCTGTATCAATCAAAAACTTTCTGTCTTTCCCTAATACTTGACTGTGAACATAGGGACCTTCTTGATCTACAGGTATCTCGATGAGAGGCAAGCCTACCTCCCTCTCTAGGCTGTTTCATGAATATGGCTGATACTCTGGATACTCAGACTGTGCATACTGGTACATCTGCTGTGTAACATGCTGTGTTGCAGCGATAGGCTGCGGTGCTGTAACTGTCTGTGGTGCATTCTGTGGCTGAGGAGTCTGTGAAACTTGTTCTTGTCTCGGCGGACGTGGTCTTTCTTTAGTCTTACCGGTAGCTATGTTGTGTTTCAGAACTGCACACTCGTTTATAAAATGACCTGGCTGTTTACAATAATTGCAGTTCCCTTTAACGGGAGCTGCAGGATGACTGGCTTGATTCGGACCCCTCTTCTGACTGTCTTGAGGAATGGATTGTGCAACTAGTACTTTCATTTTCGTGTCTTTCATACGTTTCCTTTCGTGTTCTTGTTCTTCTCTGATTCTATTCTGGTGATATTGAAGCATCTGTAACATTTGGGACGGGGTATTAGCTTGCCAGGTACTTTCGACTTTCAAAACTCGGTTTTTAATTTGCGGACTTGAATTCTCGACTAATTTAGTAACAAAAAGATGAGGGTATGACTCACTACTTGTCTTGAGGCCACTGTTTATGGTAAAACATTTCTCAAATCTGGAATAATAATCACTAATATCTTCGTCTTGTTTCTGTTTACAGGCTGAGATTGCATCCCAGTCTTCTTTTCTAGTTGTCAATAACCTGGGCAAAACTTGTATTAACAATTCTGGTAATTCTTTACATTTATCTCCAAGACCGGTACCTGGTACTCGTGCCTTGTCTTCAGCTTCTAGAACTGCCCAATCGATCTTTTTCTCTCCCACCTCCCATTCTTTTTCCTTGAGTTTCTCATATACCCCTGCGGGCAACAAGACTTTTAACATTTTAATAATATCTGGATACGTGTATTCTCCCATACGGAGCATGTCTTTTAATTCTCGGTGGAACCCTGCTGGATCTTTATCATGACAGGGAATTAATTTTTTCATCTCTAAGAGTTCTATCTTTGTGATCGGGGTGTAAACAAACACTCGTTGCATTTCACCACCGTCTGTCTTAACTGGATGCACTTCTCTTAACGGATTCTGTCTGTCTATGTAAAAGGGTTTACTTTCTGGGGGTGAGACATGAACAAAATGCGGGTTCAAAAACGTTCTGTATTTGTGGCGCTGTTCTAGAATGACACTAATTAAATCGGTACCTAAACCTTTCCATTTATACTGGAGTAACTCATTCAGGACATCGTGTAACGGACCTGGGTCAGAATGTTGACCCTCATACAATGTAATGAGGTGCTGGATCATATACATACCCGCCAGTCGTTGCTCGGCTGGGGGCATTTTCAGAAACATTTGTGCCACTATTTCGTCTGGAAAAGTGGTAGAATCAGTAATCCATCGGACTGCTGATCGGACCAGTTCTTGTTCATGCATAGTACTTAACTCACTATAACCGATTCGTGATTTCAGAATGTGATCGGTAGCTTGAAATACTTGTTCTAGAGAACCTTGTTCTGGTGCTGGATGGTGAAAAATTGACTTGTGTTCTAGGCGCAAATGGCGATCTGGAAATCTAGATTTTCCTACATACGCTATTCTGTCGGGATTCTCGTCCTCTACCTCTTCAGTATCAGAGTTACTTTCTTTCTCGCTTACTTGTGCTGCTGTACGTTGTTCGTGTATCCTTATTATTTCCTTACGAATCTTCTTATACATACTCTCTATACTACTGATGGTTCTGTGCTTACCCTCGGCTATATTATCACTCCACTTTGTCAGGGTTCTCATTTCGGCTTGATCTTTGGTCGGATAATCTTGTTCTCGTATTAGACAATTAATCAGAAACTTTAATAGCATGAGCTGGACTTCAGCTTTTCTTTGGCACATGACATCACTAATACTTTCTGGATCATTCCCGGTACGGATGAAACGATATACTCTGTCTAGATCTTCTTTCATATCTGGTAGGGTGACTAGATACTCGGTCACCTTTCTTACGCGTAATGAATATAAAACCATACTATCCTCGCCTGGGACTGGATCATAGCCACATTCATTAAGGTCTTTTCTTATTTCTGCAACAGACTGATGCCTGGGCGTACGCTGTGATGCTTGTGCATGTAATTCGGCTAACGTTAAACGCTTGTGTGGCGGCGGGGTTTGAGGAGTACCTCCCCCTGCGGCCCCTAAACTAGAGTCGTCTACTGATGCTCTTCGTCCTGGCAGAGTGGGAAATGGAAATGCAGGCTGGACTTGTATAGCGGGCTGGACCGGGGGTACCGTAACAGGTACTCCGGTGTCTGGAGGAGCGGGAAGTGCCTGATTTACAGGGACTGGCGGAGCAGGATTTGCATATTCTGGGACTGTGTCGTCCAAATAGGACGAAATGAAAATATCAGCTGCGGTCGGTTTGTGACGTAGCTTGGTCGGAACTAATGGTGGCGGGAAATTACTGGATGCCTCCGGGGTCGCTTGTGGCAAGCCCTCGGCAAGAAGAGGATACATACCCTTAATAAGAGCATGCCTCTGTCTGTCTGACTGTTCGGTTTTGACTCGTTCACCTATCTCGATTAATTCCCTTTCTTGGGCTCGTTCTAAGGATTCTCTACTTAATTCTGACTTTCTGATTTCTTTTTCGGTTCTTTTATGAGATTCTTTGCGCCATAACTCGATGGCATCTTTCTGTGACTGTCTGGCTTTCTTTTTCCATAATGCTTCTTCTACTCTCATGATGCACTCGGCATCCCATGTACCCGATACGGGCCATCTATACTTTTCTTCTAACTGTTTGGTATACTCTACCCATAAATCTAGATATAGTATGGCACTTATGCCATGCTTCTGATACATAAAATGACCTGGACTGTCCCTAGGAGGGACAGGAACTGCTGCTTCTAGCAGACTTTTTCTGGTTTTTAACTGACTCAGTTTTGAAAAGAGTAGCATGACTGAACTATAATCTGGACACAATACAATACACAATGAACACGAGAATCACTTCGCACTCATACCACGACATTAAAATACATGAATAACATTCAGAATAACAGTTCGAACAGAATACTACCTGGAATACGGAAAACAGAATACATGAATTTTCTCGAGAACAGAACTGACTGGAACAGAAACTAGATGCACTGCTGAAACAGTACGAAACTTACCGGTCTCATACAGAGACACGTCAGGACCCGCATCCACCGAAGTGGACACTTCGTTTGTGGGTCTGTGTACCACCAACCCACGGACCAGAGTCAATTAGATTGACCCTGTCTAGATACTACCCCAGCAACGGTACTCACCGGGCAGCAAGAACGGAAGGCCTCGGACTGGACTGGACTGCTTCGACGCCGGACGGACGAACTTCGGACTTCTGTTACGGGTGGGCCTCCGGATACCTCGGACCTTGGACTCTCGGCTTGGGCTCTGGTCGGGACTCGCCGCGTTCCTCCACCGCCTCGTCTGGATGCTGGACCGCCTCCTCCGTCTCCTCCGTGGGCCTGAGGGATACTTGAAGCAGAAATATCTGCACGTGCACGGTATGGTTCCGTCACGGCTGCAGAGGGTCAGGGGGCCGGCGTGGCTTCACCGGCGCGTGGGGAAAGGGCAAGTCCCTATTCGGGCGCCATTATGTGGTAAATAAATAAATAATACCTCTCTTTTTGAATGCATAAATGAATAACAGATAGCTCAATAAAATAAGAGTCAAGATTCGAGGTAGTAGGAGTTTGCAGGTTTATTACAGCATAAAGGACAGGAACAGGACAACCTGCACAGGAATAGGATGGCAGCGCTGCCGGGGGCAGAATCGGGACAAGGAGAGTAACTTTTCAATAACAGTGCACGATCATATATACATAACGCAAACACATAGCATTACATTGCAATAGGCGTAGCAGTGGGTGTGGTCAATAGCAGTCGCGAAAGATAAGGGTGAAAATAGGTGTAACAGAGGCGTATACATAGACATGTGATGCAAACGTAACAGAATATGTCATGAATGGGGCGGAGACATGGAGGGGGCTACCTAAGGAGCCGGGACCTCTGACCTAATGGTGCGCGCAAACTGGCGATGACGTGTTACTAGGAGAAGCTGGGGGCTTCGAACTCTGTGCTAGGAGCAGAGACTGAAGTCTGGAGAGTCAGGGCGACATGTACCTAAGCAGTATCTAGTATCTGATGTTTAAAGAACATGTTGATATGAACTAAGAGTCAGGAGGGGAGAGGCTAACGGACTCTAAGACTGGAGCATGCATTATTCTATATGTAGTGCGTGATGAAGAATATTTAATGACCATTAAAATGCAGTATTTCTCTAACGTGGAGACGTAAAGGCTAGACAATGACGGAAACTATTGATGCAGTTCAGTAGCTTTTAGGAATGCAGAGAAGGAGGACTGAACTGATAACTGGAATCATAACATACTCTTGGCAGACTCAGAGGCAGAGCCAGGGTGAGCCGGGCACTGCGAGGCAGGA
The DNA here is from genome assembly GCF_964261635.1 of Lissotriton helveticus. Classification (NCBI taxonomy): domain Eukaryota; kingdom Metazoa; phylum Chordata; class Amphibia; order Caudata; family Salamandridae; genus Lissotriton; species Lissotriton helveticus. The sequence goes on along the minus strand of NC_136065.1, from coordinate 1,041,116,620 downwards.
AGTAAGTGAAGGGTCGAGGATACAGGTGGGGGCTGTATCGCTCCTCAGCGAGGCTTCAGGAGACAGGAGACAGGAGCTGAATCTGGTGTCCAGGCCCTTCTGAGGCCTAGAAACGGGGACTTTACAATGGAATAACGTGCACACTGAGAAACGTGGCAACGTAACTTCACATGGGCCTGATATTCGTAGTATTCACGAGAACTGGAAACTGGCATACTAGAGGTGGACACAACTGTAATTGCGTCTTTAATCGAACATAGGGAATACATATGCATATTAATCATGCACAGATAACATATGATGGATGACGCGTAGGGACACAGAACATGACAAAATTTACTTTTCCACACCGCAATGCACTGCTGATGAAGTCACATTACATCACTCATGACATGCTCAGTGACATCACTGATGACATCACTGATGACTACTCAAATGACATCACTGATGACATCACTGACACCCTAATAAAACCTTTCATACACCCACTCTAAAATACAGACTATCAATATCGAAACCATAGACACACCAATAGCAGTTAGTACATACCCGCTCAGTGATTCATACGTCTACACACACATCCACCCACTAACCCATACAGTCACTCATACACGCAGTCATTCATCCCTACAGCCACTGATATATCCACTCATACACCCATATAGACACTCACACACTGCCACTCACCCAAAGAGTTACTCAAAAACCTAGTCAATCACCCAAAGAATTAATTACACTGCCATTTACTCACCTATACAGTTATACACACACCACGTCACTTATTCATACAGACACGTACTGTCTTCGACAATTACTGACATAAGCACACACTTATCCATGCAGTCACTGTCACAATCACTCACTGTTACATATACTCACTTATATACTCCAACACTCACAAATACTGCCTTTCACATATGTAGTTACTTACACCTATACCACTAACACATCCATTCACTCACCAACACAGGTATACGTACACTCACTCACCGATACACTACCTAACACATGCACTCATACACGCATACACCCAGTGAATCACCAACTCACACATCCATGCAGGGAATCCCACACCCCCCACCCACACAGACACCCAGGCACCCATACAGGTTCTCAGACAACCAATCATTCTTTAATATACCTTGGCATATATAGATATTACGTTCTTGACATTTTTAGAAACACTCATTCACTGGATGATGTCATGAGTGATGTCATAAGTGATGTCACTGAGCATGTCATGAGTGATGTAATATGCAACGTCATTTTATTTTATTTTTTATTTTTTACTTTAAAGGTTTTATATAGCGCTGGCAGGACCCCAGGGTATCAGAACGCTTTATAGGGGTCACATGAGTAGATATAAAAATAGCAAAAAAATACAATGAGGTAGCATTCAAGTCTAATTAAAACAATAGGCAACAGCTCAATTTATACGATCTGGTTACAACGAATTGCGATATTCCACAGCAAGTCAAGAGAAGAGAGGTTTTCATGGAGAAGGGGCTGATAGAGAAGAGGGGGGCAGGATGTAAGAATGGTGAGAGGCTGTGAGGGGGTAGTGAGGAAAAATCAAGTGTATCAGGTAGGGCCTATGAGAGGGATTAGTGAGATAGAGGGAGAAGAAAAGAAAGAAGTGAAAAAGGGGGTGGAGAAAGGGCGTCGGGGGATCAGAAGGGGGGATCCTAAACAGTAGGAAACCGGGTTGGGATATGCATCAGCAGTGCATTGCGGGCGTGAGTTATAGTTATCTCTACTATCTATACCAGCCGAATTTCTCTGGTTTTATACAAGTGAAATGTTCAACTAACTATAATTTCCCTGAAACCTATGAGTTTTTCAGTGGATTTGTAAGGTTTTTTAAATGCTAATTTCTAACTATACGTCCCTGAAACCTATGTTTTTTTCAGTGACTATATATATATATATATATATATATATATATATATATATATATATATATATTTATTTCAGGGTAAAGAAACAGCTAAAGTGACATATTTTAAGCTAACGTTAAAAAACCCAAAATCAATGAAATACACCACTGATAGTTTAGTGACCTGACTATAACTTGCATCCCCTTTATGCACTGCTTATGACCTCACATACTACATCCTTCATGACATGTTAAATGACTTCACCGATGACATTGCTGATTATATTTAAATAACAACATTGTTCTAATTATTAATGAGATCAACAAATGTTTCTGACAGTCTGCTATAGGCTCTGTGAACGTGGAGTAATGCAACACCCTAAATGAATGGTTGGACTCTTATCACCCTGCCTTTAAACCTTAAAAAAAGTACAATAAATGAGATATTTCAGAATTGAAGCCCGTTTGATGGATGCCATTGTCTTTTTTGCTTGTATTTACCGAAACATGGGTACAATGGGGGTCAGTCGCTTAAGAAGAGCTGGTCAATGAATATCATTGAGCAATAGACCCTATGATCAATCTTTGCAGTTACGCACTGAAGGCTCAGCAAGTAGGGTGAAAGGTGGTAATGTAGGGGTGGGCACAGGGTCTGGCTACAGGTGTGGCCCTATAGCCAAGATCCTGCTGTGCATAACTAAAGGCCATGTGTGCAGCGTTTGGCACGTGCAGAGGGTTGGGTGCAGAGTCTGAACATAGGGCAAGCCCAATGCCCAACCCTTATTGTGTGTTGTGACACCAGGCCTTGCAGACAACCTCCACCGGTTATAAGTAATGTAATATGTGAGGTCCTAAGCAGCTCTTGAGGGGGACACAACATCCATCAAACAAATACCCATATGACAATATTTAATTTATTAGGTTTTGGAATCCGGGGATAAAGGCCTAAGCAATTTCAATGATTTGAACTAAGAAACAATCTGCAAAAATACCGAAACAAATATCCAGCAAACAAATACACACATGATGATATTTTATTTATTTCACAAATATAAAAAAATCAAAATTAGAATTTTTATGGGAATTCTGGTGCGTTTCTAAATTCAACTGTCTATACTATATTCTATTCGATGCACCGGCACTGCTACCACAAACTAATCTGAGGATGGCAAGTTCATTTTTAATCTTTAGTCAACAATTTCAAATTCCTTCACATTTACAGAACATTTTAAAATACTGAAGTTTACATTTTGCTTCTTTATTTATCTAGACTTTGGTAATCGGTTAATATTTTTTAATTTTATAAGCAATCCGAAGAACCCTTGAGTATGAGTCACAGACCGCCAGGTGTCCCCGAACCACATGTTAAGAACCACTGCTCCATTGCAAAGGACTAATTGGACCGGCAGTGACAAGTGCATTTGTGCTTTTAAATGAATAACTGGCCTGACATGTGACATTAGTCTGTCAGACAGTAACACAAAATCACTTACATTAGGTATTCTTTCCATTACTGAACATGACCTGATTGAAGGAAAAAGAAGGCATGTACGGTATTAGTTCCATTAAAACCAAATCACAGTGGGGCATCACTGCTTCTATGATTGTAAAGAGAAGTGGCATCTTGTAAAGCACATCGTAACGCAGACATGAGACGTTCATGAGATTGGTGACAATCACAACCGTGCTGATATAAGTGGGACTGTCACCTAATTAAAACATTACTGTAAACTTAATTTGTTTTAGTAAATGTACATGTATATTTGTCTGCCAAAATGCTTCTATTTTAAAAATTGGGAGCAATTAAGTGACTGAGACAGTGGGTAAAGTGAGTAAACGGATGTGGAAAGGGCACACTATCCTTATGCAAATGTCTCTCTCTTTAACTATTTTTAGCCCCTTTAAAAATACATTGTTTCAAATTGTTAAAAGCTCATAACTCGCCTCCCATTTTTAACTCACTGGTGTCAGACCTGCAATAACATCTCAATGCTCATTTACTTCAGCCTTTTCTTCAAGAAAGACTTTAAATTCAACAGCTCCTATTCAAAGAAAATGGCATTCGGGAGTGTCTCACTTCTGTCCTGAATACAAAATGTTACCACTCTAATTGTGTATGAGAGCTCTCTGGTGATGCTGAAGTGGATTACTGCGGAATTAACTGACAGACTGCTACAGACTGCTGTCGGGTTGGAAGTGCATTTTACTTTGCATGTCAGAATGATTTACTGAAATTAATAAGAAAGCTATTTGAGAACTGATAGAAAATGTGTCCTCATTTTAGCTTTCTAAAGCACTGACCATAATTTCTGTGAGAAAAATAAACTCCCTTATGTTGTTCCTTTTACAGCAGTATCCTATGAAGGACATTTATTTTAGTTTTACAGCTTTGATACCATCAAGATGGTGTTCAGGTTCACCTCACCTTTGTCATAGATATAGAAGGGTTTTTTAAATATTCTTATTTTTTATATTTTAACCATGGAACAATGAAAAAATATTTTACAGCAATCACGCAATGAGAATTTGAGCACCTTACAGTGCTCAAAGCTGAGACAGCAAGATATACAGGAGAAGTCAGCCACTCTAAAGAACATGATTGGTAAAAAAGAGAAGGCAAAGAACCAAAAACAAAACAAGAAAAAAGACAAACAGTGCTCTGGGCCTACAATTCTCTCAAATGTATTCTACGACATTACATCTGGAAAACTAATTTATACAAAGCATAGACAGTACAGACTATTCAAACATAGTGTGGGTCTGAGTTACTTTCTCTGTGGATTTCTCAGGAGATCCATGATTCCCTCTAGAGTAGTAAGGAGGAGAGCAAAGAAAAAAAGAATTGAGGAGCAATCAGGTGATGGGGTGCTTTGGGCCATAAAAAGGACACTGACCGGCTACAATAGGGAAAAACAAATATGCCATTGGCATTAGCTCAGTAAGGCCAGTCTTTCTTTTTCTTATATTTTTCAGTCATGATGCAGCATAACTCTTACCACAGACAACCAGCAATCCTATACAACTGGTGATTTATAACTGTTGATTTAGACGGTGCGAAAGTCGTCTTTTGGGATGTTTGATAAGAACAAACCTCAAATGGTGATGCAGGATACTTTACTCCCCATTTGTGCCATATCAGAGAGTACTTGGGTTGCTGTACTGGTACATTTCACCAATTCTTTCCTCCACTCTCTTAATGCTGGTGCATCCCTGGTCTTCCACTGCAATGCAATCTGTTGTTTGGCTAACACTATGGCCAAGTCTACAAACTTAGTTGCTTCTCTAGTTTTCTTAGGGTGGGGCAATATGTCGAGTAGGCAGGGCTTAATGGTATTTAGGATACCCAGCTGGCTATTGCGGCCTCTTTGTTGCAGAACCCCAGAACAGTAAGGAGCTAAAATCAGACCTGGCCAAAACATATGCTGAAGGTCAGCATTACTAGTGTTACATCTAGGGCAGTTATCCAATGTGGTTTGGAATATTTTATGGACCCTACTAGGTGTTAAATATAAAATAGTGTAGCATATTGCATTGAATTAACTGAAAACAGGTGAGTCAAGAGACAGCCTTGGGGTAACCCAATGTCCACATCCATTCACTATGAGACTTCACCGCCCCCCCCTCCCCACATCCATATCCCAAACAGCATTGACTGCAGTTAAAGGTGTTTTCGCTTGCCCTATTCAATGATAATATCAATGGGTCATCAAAAAGATGTAACCTTAACTTGTTAAGACAGCTTAAACTGCAAAATGTGCTTCTGGGACAGTCTGACCGCCCCCACCATGTCTCCCTAATGCAGTTGAGGAGTGTGTTTGGTGTCAAAAACTGGCCAAGAGGCACAGAGACATTTTGCATGAGCTTTTGGAAAGAGATAGCATGGCACTATCTATTAAGTCACCAATACATTTCACCCCTGCATGGGTCCATATATGTACCTTGACCTTATCTGCCAGTGCATTGAGTCTCAACAGTAAACACAACGGTACTTGGGGCGTATATTGGGCTTCACCAAGTGTGTAACAGAACGAGGTTCAAACAACATTTACTTACCATAACCAAGCATAGCATAATTACAGAGTGTAAGTGCTCTAGTCATTCATTAGAGCTCTGTGGTGAGGCTTAAATTGATCATTAGAGAATTAACTGGCAGACTTTTGATGGTGCTAGAAGGGTGCATGTTTTGCTTTGCATTCCAGAATATTTTAGTAACATGGATGAGGAAAATATTTGTGAACTCATGGACAATGTGTCCTCATTTTGGCTTTTTAGAGCACTAACCATGCATTCTATAACAAAAGGATGCCCATCACTTTGTTAATTTCTAAAGGAAGAGTTATCAGATTTACAACAACCTTGATTCCATCAAGATGGCAGTCAGTTGTGCCGCTTTTTTGCCATGAATGCAACATGTTAGCACTCTAGTTGTTCAGTAGCTGCAGCGGAAAACTGGGGAATTAACTGACAGGCTGCTGCTGCTGTTATGTTTTTTTTATACCTTTTCAGGTCACAGGGATCATGTCTCCTAGTCCTGTGATGGCTGCAACAACATATTCTTCATATGGTGGCCAGCCAATCAGGATTGACTGGTTCCCTTTAAATTGGCCAATCAGAGTACCTCTAGACACTAGGGGCCCGATTCACAGAATGAACTTAAGACTAAATCCTAAATTTACTACTATTTTGGTATTCACAGAATGCACTTACTACTTTTGGCATTCACAGAATGCACTTACTACTTTTGGCATTCACAGAATGAACTTACTACTTTCGGTATTCACAGAATGAACTTACTTCTTTTGGTATTCACAGAATAAACTTACGACTACTAACTTTACGTCCGCACCCGGGCCGGAATTTCCACCTCCGGGGCGGAATTTACCACTCTGCGGCGGAATTTACGATTCCAGCCCGGAATTTCCGGCCCTGTGTCGGAATTTTCCAATTCCGGCCCGGAATTTACGATTACGGGCTGTAATATACGATTTGTGGCCGTTGATCATTTTAGCCAAGGGTAAACACCTGTCCAAGTGCCTACCACCCCCCACCATGTATCAGCTGACACATTGCAGCCAATCCTAGCCCTGCAGCATGTATAAATGCAGAGCAGACACACACAAACCCTTTCAACATGTCACTGAATGTCTTTGTTGCACTGCCCCTTGCCATGTGGCAAAACTACTTGAGGAGGAGGAGGAGAGCCGAGAGGATCTTCAGACAGAGGATCAACCTATTTGGAATGTCCAGCCAAGATGTAAGGGCCAGGTACCGTTTCCCTGCAGAAGTCATCTTTGATATGGTATGTGAGTGGGAGCAGGAACTTGACTCTGTGACCTGCTGCTCACATGCAATACCAGCATATCACAAGATCCTTTCTGCTCTCCATTTCTTTGCCACTGGGTATTTCCAAAGGGTCTCCAGTGACCATGTGGGCATTTCCCAGGCGAGCCAGTTGCGGTGCCTGCATCAGGTGCTGAGATGCATCACTGCTAGAGCCTCCAACCTCATACAAATGCCACATACACTGGCCATGAGACAAAGGGCAGCAAGAGATTTCTATCTCCTTGCACAATTCCCACGTGTGCTGGGTGCAATTGATTGTTCCCATGTGGCCCTTCAGCCACTACGCCACATTGCACACATCTTCTGCAACAGACACAGATGGTATTCCATCAATGTGCAAGCTGTCTGTAATGCCAGTGGGAGGTTCATTAATGTGCATGCAGTGTTCCCAGGCAGTACCCATGACAGCTTCATATTCAGCATGTCACCTCTTGCACGGCGGATGGCTGCTGGACCATTTGGCAACATGTGGCTACTGGGTAAGTACCAAGCACTACAAATGAGTGATATGTGTCATTGAAATGTTTGAATGCCCCCCAATATTAACCATTGTACTATAAGAATCATGGCCCAACAGATACTGCATGTACTAACATATAGATCATATCCTGTGCGAATCAAAGAGGGAAATGTAAACAACTACCCTTTCTTCCCTCCTCGGGCGACGCTGGGTATGCACTCTCCCCACATCTCCTCACCCCTTACAGGCGTGCAAACACTGTACCTCAGCGTAGGTACAATAGGGCACACATATGGACTGGAGCCATCATAGATTGCAGACCTTTGGTCTGTTAAAGTCGTGATTCAGATGTCTCGACCATACAGGGGGTGTGCTGCTGTACTCCCCAGAAGTCGTGTGCAAGATCATATTAGCCTGTTGCGTTTTGCACAACATTGCTTTAACGCATGGCTTACAAATACCTCTGGAACCTCGGCTAGCTATAAATCTGGGAAACTGGGCCATTGCACATAACCAACATCAGGGCATGCAAATCTGTGATCAGCTCGTTGCCACGTTTTTCACATGAGCAACCTGTAGTGTCATGGACAAAATGTGGTTTGCTGTCTGTTGTCAATGATGAAACTTGGATAGACACAACTGTGTCAATAAATTCAACCCTGAGACGACTTTGCAAGCCACACTAACTGCATATAAATCACAGCTGCTGACAGTAGTCAAAAGGTGGAGTGTGCCTCAGGTCATGTGCCCATGTCAGCGATCAGTGTAGTGGATGTCTCTAAAAACAACTATTCACGCTAATGACAAACAATACATGTCCTGAGAGACCTACCTGGACCTCTTGAGGATGGGTCACTTAATCACAAAAGGCCATAATCCTTGCATACTCAGGCCTGGGACCTCAACAGATTTGACTCCCCCACAAATGATGGTCCCAGAACGTGAGTGATGATGTCATGGGTGAATAAGGCACCATGGGGCAGATTTACAATAACTAGTGCATCCCTGCAAGTCAGCAGGGATGCCCCAGTTATTGTGCGTCACGGCAGACACCCCTTGCGCCACCATGGATGCGCCGCATTTACAATGCGGCGCACCATGGCGCAAGAATAAACAGATGCGTGACGCATCTGCTGCCGTAAAGGAGATGCATTGCTGGAGTTGCGTCGCAAGCGCGATGCAGCTCCAGCAAGGCTCGGGGTGACCCTATGCCTAACATACTGTGTCAATCCTAATGCCTGCTACAAGCAGGCGCAGGGTTTTGATGCAGCATGGCCATAAAAGTGACAGAGTGAAATCTTGTAGATTTCACTCAGCCACGTTTAGGAGGCGTTCCTGCGCCGGAAATCCCCCTCCTGCGCCGGAACGCCCATATGTGGTGCAGGGCTTTACAACGTGACACATCTCCCAGACGCGTCACGTTGAAAATACCGCGCAGCATGGCGCTGGCTTTGCGCTGCGTCACAAAAGTGACGTAACTGTAGTGCAAATTTGGCGTACGGGGCTTGTAAATCTGCCCCATGTGTCTGTGATATATCCACACTGCTCCACCCCAATGTTACGTAACACATCACACAACTCTGATAATGAGCACTCAAAATGGACTACATGTACCATAATGCAAAGTAGGAGAAAATGAAACTGGGGTTTGATGCTGTGGCAGCCCCCCTGTCCGTGCAGAAATGTCATTAAATGGTCTGTTCCCCTTTTGTTACATATTCATGATTCTCACCTGCACTGTAATTTCAGTTTTTTCTACAACAAAACAGCCGGATGGCAGAGGATTTGATTACTGATTGTGGATGGATCAGGATGAATACAAAATGCTGCCAACTACTTCCTGTGATGAATTTCCTGTCACCCACTTTCTATATAACATTTCCTGTATGAAATTATGTGTTCCGGGTCATTTTCGGAGGTTACGGGCCAAAAACGTAATTTCCGCTTTTGAGGCGTAATGCGCATGCACGGACCCAACACTCCGGAACCGGAAACTAGGTTTTCGGGCCATAATCTCCGAAAATAAACCGGAACACATAATTTCACACAGGCAATGTTATACAGGAAGTGTGAGACAGGAAATACATCACAGAAAGTAGTTGGCAGCCATTTTGTGTTCATTCTGAGTCATCCTCTATCACTGATCAGATCCTCAGACATCCTACTGCTCTCATCACACTTATTCCCCCCAAAATGCCTGAGGAGTATGAAGGGAGAGCACCCCCTTTCACAGAAAGGGAATTGGACATCTTGGTAGAGGGGGTGCTGGACAAATTTCATCAGCTATATGGAGACCCTGAGTACCAGCTGAGCACTGCAGCCTGGGCCAGGCTATGGGCCAACATCGGTGAGCGCTGCAGTACAGTGGGAGTCTACACCAGGAGTGCTAGGGCATGCCGCAAGCACTGGGAGGACCTAAAACGCTGGTCCCGCCACAAGGGTACGGAGCTGGTGGACCTGTCTTCCCAGCACCATGTGCATCGTCCTCATCTCTCCCGACTGTACAGGAGGGTCCTGCGAGCAGCTTGGCCGACCCTCCATGTTCAGCTGGAGGAGCATGAGCAGCAGGGACCGAGTAAGTGCATCATATGCAATATGTGTCTGGGAGTATGATGTGAGTGAAACAGTGCTGTACCATTGTCTGTCCCATGACTCCATTCACCATTCCCATGTCCATGCAGCAGTCACCAAGATTAAAAAGGCACACTGTGGCATATGGCCTGTTCAGGGCAGAGTGCATTTTGGGAGTTGTAGTTAATCAGGAATAAGTCAGCGCTCCCCCTCAGCACATGATTTGAGCAGCGCCGAGACACCTTAGGGTATTTGTGCGCTATATAAATTTTATAAATAAATAAATACATTGGATGTTAAATGGTACAGACATTGTCCAGTGTGTGCATGGCCGGTCAAAGGGTATTGGATGCTGTGACTTGCATTGCATTTGTAGAGTTTGGGTTCCAATTGAGACAGATCATCATGTGCCATAGAGTCAAGACAGACTTAGAGATCCTTGCATCACTCTTAAGTGTTCCTAAATTTGCAAGGTGTGTCCACTGACAGACGTCTCACCCTCAGTGGCCTGTTTGACATTTAAAATGTACAGGTAGCTGTCACAACCACCCACCACTGTTCACCGGTGTACTGCACTACCTTTTAAGTCAACAAAGACAATATGTGGCACCGGATTGTCCGATGATGAATGGGGATGGCAAAAGGCTAGACTCACAATGTAGCTAGAAAAGTAGCCCAGACCCTATGAGGATGTGTGACCCACATTCGGCATTAGTCTTGTCCCATACAATGCTACAAAGCAGATGACACTTGTCCAGACGTTAAATAGCTGCAACTCCATATTAATGGTCAAATTCAATTAAATCTGGACTCTTCATGTTCTACTTAGGTGGACTTGTTTTGGAACTGGCACATGTCGCAGTGACAGGACACACAGATCACAAGAATGCCAAGGTTGAGGGTTGGCCAATACAGTTGCGTAAGCCACAAAAATACACATGAGATGTCCATGTCAGACTCAATTCAGTAAATGACAGTGAACATACATGTAATGTAAGTTCATAAACACTGAGGGGCAGATTTACAAGCCCCTTGCGCCTCTTTTACACCGCAGTTGCGTCACTTTTGTGTCGCAGCGACGGCGCAAAGCCAGCGCTATGCTGCGGGGTAATTACAACGTTGTAAAGCCCTGCACCACATGTAGGCATTCTGGCACCGGTGGGGCGTTCCGGCGCCCCACCCGTGGCTGAGTGAAATCTATAAGATTTCACTCATTCACTTTTAGGGCAATGCTGTGTCAAAACCCTGCGCCTGCTTGAAGAAGGCGTAAGGATTGATGCAGCATGTTAGAGATAGGGCACCCCCGAGCCTTGCTGGAGCTGCGTCGCGCTTGCAACGCAACCCCAGCAATGTGCCGCATTTCCGCTGGGGAAGCGTCATACATCTGCCCATCCGAGCGCCAGGGTGAGCCGCATTGTAAATGCAGCACATCAGTGGTGGCGCACGGGTGGGCAGATGCGTCGCAACTCTTCTGGCACATCTCTCCTGATTAGCAGAGATGCGCTAGAAGTCGTAAATCTGCCCCTGACAACTGTAGAGTGTGATCAGAGGAAAACAAATTCTGACCTTTGCTCATCTATGTATGTGTCTCGTCCTGTATGAAACAACCACCACATCAGGATTTTGCTTACATTTCAGCAGGCACGGCTGGTGATATAGAAGAACTGCAGGAACAAGTCCGGAGAAGGAGGCCATCAGTTCGCCGGCGGCTACACACTCTTTCCACCAGCGAGGAAGAAGAGGAGGAGGAGGGACCCTCAACATCAGGAGGCAATGGGATTGCGCCCACCCGGAATGAGGAAGAACAGCACTCTGGTGCTACATCCCGGGTGGAGGCTGTGGACATTGAAGGTGGGGGGAAAGGAACCCGACACCTCTGACCATGATGTGGTAGAGAGCTACTCTCCCCCACACTCTTCACCAGTGGGTCCTGAAGAGGTGTCCCCGGGGCAGGCCAACACTCAAAATGGGCCTGTCATCAGCCCCTCCCTACCTCCAGAGTCCCCCATGCCATCAGGGGCTCTAGCTGCATCCCCTGCAACCTGTCCCCCTCCTCGTAGCTGCCAAGCCAAATGCAACATCTGCTCTGAACCTGAGACACCACATCCCTCCTGGCCCCCCGGCCCCTCCCGGTGTTGTTCCTCCTGTGGCTGTGCCAGGGGACTTGAGTTGGATGTGTGAGGGTCAACCAGACATGTCCGCTCACATCATGCTACAAGTGTGTCTAGAGATACACATGATGCGAGGACACATTGTCCGATCTCTGGACAACCTCACCACCAGCGTCAATTCCATGGCCACAACCATGTCGTCTTTTGTCTCCCGACTCCCTTCCCATACCACCGTCAATGTCTCCCCTGTCCTTTGAACTGTTTCCCCCTGTACTCCTCTTGTGTCACAATCCCATATGGTGCCTGTTCCTGCCCCAGCCAGCCGTGTGCCTGCATCGGACTCTGAGGATCTGGACATTGTGGTCCTGAAAGATGACCAGAAGGACACTTGACTTTTTGACTGAGACGTTGTTCTGGACAAAGATTTAATTTTCCCCTTGTAAATCGTCTGGTTTCCCCGACGCTCCCTGACGTATTATATTTTTTTTGTCCCACCCCAATCCAAGTTCCCTTCTCCTTCTACATTAAGATCATCATTTGTTTTCCATTCTCCCTTCCAAATGGATGGTTATTTTCTGTTCCTACATGAATATCTTTGAGGAATTCTACTTAGTTTAACTTGTTTGACTTCATTTTGAATGTCTGTTTCCGAATATGGACACATATTGTGTGAGTCATATGCTATGCACATAATAGCTTGTCGCAATGATGGGTTACACTTGTAACTGGGTCTCACACAAACACACACATACCTACATCGTTAGACAGGACACGATACACAACAGAATCTTACTTTTGTAGATCTTTATTTTTACTATACACATAAGAACCCCAAGACAAATTGACCACGTGAATGGGACTGGCGATCGTGCTTGCAACTCCGCAATTTTGGAGGTGATGATCGCTGTGAGGGGTCAGGTTGAGCTTGCCGCCTACGTGTATGTGGGTGTTGTACAGGGTGATGTACAAGTGCAGGTGCAGATGGTGTCTGCATATTTGGTGTCTGTGCCTGGACAAGGGCTGGTTGTGCAGGTGGTGGGAGTGACTGTACAGAGGTTGGTGGTGGTTGTGCAGCTGGTGGGAATGACTGTACAAAGGTTGGTGGTGGTTCTGGCGTGTTGTCGGGTCACTGGCATGATGTCGTTGAATAGTAAACACAAGCTGTTGCATTTTAAATACCTGCGTAGACTCTATAACACACCCTCCAGAACACATAGGATAGACCTATCCAGACCACACTCCTGCCAACGCTGCCGATCCCCACAAGCAGACTTTGCACATCTAGCCTGGACCTGCCCACAGATCCACATCTTCTGGGTAGACGTTCACAGACTCCTTAGCACAATGATACACATTCCATTGACGCCCCTACCCGAGATAGCGTTGCTGGGTTACGTGGTGCAGCTCCCCTTGAAGGTTCGTAGATTCATGGCTATTGCCCTACTCCTGGCTAAAAGAGAGGTTGCAATTTTTTGGGGCAGTAAAAGAGCATCAACAACAAAAGGTTGGCTACAGAGCATGGCAACTTGTACGACGAAAAGTGATATGTATGCCAACACCATCCCATTAACATCCAGACCCAAAGATATCTGGGGCCCTTTTCGAATCTTCTTGGCCATGCAACAGCAGCCCCAGCTTACACAGCAAAGTCAGGGTAAGGAGCCAACGGGAGTGGGCTGAAGAAACAACATACCTCCGACACGATGGTAACGCCCTTGGAGGTGTGATATGGCATACTGTAGTCAGGGTTACGACTCAGAGGGGTTTGGATACACTGTATATATCTCCCATAGACGCCGGACTGTTCGGCAGGATGACCGAGTTTCACGAAATGTATTTATTGAACTGTGTCATTGATATGTTGTGATATTGTATATGCTGGACGAATTTGAACTACCTTACGAAATATGTAGTTGTTATGTATTACGACTGAACTTTGTATGCTGTTTACCATCTGCAAACTTGCTAAAGTTTAAAAATAAAAAAAGTTGGTGGTGGTTGTGCAGGTGGTGGGAGTGATTGTACAGAGGTTGGTGGTGGTTGTGCAGGTGGTGGGAGTGACTGTACAGAGGTTGGTGGTGGTTGTGCAGGTAGTGGGAGTGACTGTACAGAGGTTGGTGGTGGTTGTGCAGGTGGTGGGGGTGGTGGGGGTGCCTGTTCAGGGTGCCGGTGTGTTTGTGTACCTTTGCTGTGGTGCTGTACAGTTGGTGGTACACGTGTGTGGATGTGCTGTCCTGCAGGCAGATATGAAGGCTCCCCTCCCTGCGTTGATCATGAAGGGAGACTTTGGATCACTTTCAGCATGCCCTCCATCATCTTCATGGCCAAGGCATGGTGTCTTCCCCTCTCTTCCCTTTGGATGGATATCAGGTCTGTCATATTCCTGGACATTTCCTGCCAAGTTTTATCCATCCTATCCAAAGCTTGACTCACCCTGTCCACCACCTGAGAGAATTGGACCATGCCTTGCAGGGACTCAGGTGTGTCTGACAGGGTAGGCCCTATGGCACGAATGTCCTGCCTCACATCTGCCTGCTGTTGGTGTTGCTCCCACTGGCCACCATCGCTAGGTGCAGGCCCCCTCTGCAGGTGTCTGCCATGGATGTGATGAGCAGGTCCGACACCGGGGGGTTGGCAGGTGGAAGCCTGTGGGAAGGAGAATGGTGCACAGGGGATACCTGCACCTCAACAGGGCTGGTACTTCCCACAGATGGTGGAGAGGATGGCAGGCGTACACTGTGTAGGGAAGAGCGGGAAGGGGAACCACCATGTCGGTCCTGGACATGAGGGCTGTGAGGGAGTGATGTCTGTGTTGGGATGTGTGGGAGCGGTGGCTGGTTTGATCTATGCTGAGGACAGGGAATTGTTTGTTTGGGAGGAGGCTGACGAACGCTGCTTGGAGGAGGATGTGATGCCATGACATCAGAATCGTCATCCGCGGAGTGGATGGATATGTAGTCATCATCATCCACAAAGTCAACGTCCTCATGATCTTCCTCCTCCACTTGAGCATGAATTGCTGCCGACATAACTGCCTGGCGGATCAGGGGATTCTCCCCTCTGATTTCCCGTCGGCCAGCACTGGTCGTAGGTCTGTCATCCTCTTCCTCAGCATCATCTGGAACACAGAGGTTGCAACCGTATTAGTGATTGACCTGGTATCACATGTGGTGCAACACCAGGGTTGTATTAACTGTACTTTGCATCAGCAGATGAGGATCATGTTACCTGGTTAGGGTACACCACAAATGACCGCTCACACCATAGCAGTGAGGTGTTACACGGAGATATACATAATACTAGCAAACTCACCAGCTCCAGCCACAACTTTCTGTCCCTTCGCGTTCCCCCCTGGTATAACCTGCTGAACCTGTCTCCTCATAGATGTTGTAGACATAGCTGTAGAGGGTAGAGACAACATTCTCAATGATCTGCATCACCAATTGACAGACAGGCACATGTGACACTCCTGATTAGTATTTCATTTTGTAAACAACAATTGTTGATTCCATGCAGAAGGGGATCTCGATCTCTGTCATGGTTTAGTAATCTGAGCTAGTAACACACCTCATGCCAGAATTACCTGAAGGACAGGTGCGCGAGGGTTTCACTGCTGCAGCCAGGATGTCATGCATCCCCCGGGATGTTGTCCGCTGCAGTGGTATCATCCTGTCAGTAGCTGTGATGAGACACACATATCCATATTTTAGTACAACAGATGGTAGCTATGAGCCATCATGTCATTCTCAATAACCATTTGCAGATAATCCAGGACAATGTGCAGCATGTTTACCTCATGGACTTTACATGTGGGCACCTGCTCACATGCAGCATTTGCCAGCTGTTACATCCATGCAGCACTGACATCAATAAGATGACACATCAACTGACAAACTTGTATGAGAAGGTTACTGATATTTCAAAGAAGGGGATACATGACCCAGGCTCATCAGCTTTACACTGATTTCCCTTTTACCATTAAGACTAACATTTTTCATGAGTGTAATGTCTGTTGACAAGTCAAAAAGGAGGTCATGTGTGAGATGTGCAGTAGTCAGGGACATGATGTTGCTCAATTGTGCTTCCCAACCCATGAGGTCACACAGCTCATTTTTGAATGAGAGAACACAGATTTCTTATGTCCATTCTTTGAGTGTCCTCTGTTCCCATACTCTATTTCCAACATCATGGTACTATTTAGCTCACAATAGATGGTGTATTATACAGCAGACATCCAAACCTCATATGTCAAACACTCTCCTATACATGTGAATATGGTAGAAGAGGAGGCAAGCAGAAAACAACATTTGGTTATGATAACATATTGCAGATAAGCTGAGAAGCTTTGAAGCTTCCCGCCTGCACTGGATTATCGTGTTGCTCTTCAGCCAAGTTCTTTTGCAGGTGTAACTGCATGAAGATTTACCTTAGCAGCCCCTACACCAATCTCAAAGGTACACAACTGGCATCAGTGTGTACCTCAGCCATACCAATTTCATTTTGATTTAACCATGTATATTTTGCTAGGGATTTATCCTATCATTGAATTGCAAGCCTGTTGTGTTGTGGCCAGTTCATATGGCACATTGTTCTATTGTATATCCATTCTGCACTCACTTGGCATACATTTTGTGTCAGCCTCTCATTTGCCACCAGGGTCTGATCTGCCATGTGTTCAAATGCCATATGTGAGCATATTGTGATGCAGGACAACAGTGTTGTACAACACATACAACATACGGTGGAGGTGAAAGGCCCAATTAATGAGCATTCTGCCTGAATTATTCTAGGGTTGACTTACCTTGGCCCAGCACCAGACCAGTGTGTGGTCCCTGAACAGATGTCATGTCCAACCTTGTAGCAGAAGTCAGTGTGTGTCTTTGATTCTGGAAGGACCACATTGTAACTACAATGATAAGTGTGTTTTGCAACTTTACATTTCTGCTGCCACATGTGATGCACTCAATTTCTGGCACAAAGGACGAGCATAAGCAGTTGTGGGCACCACCGTTGCAGAAGTGTGTTATACATAATGTCATGAGTGATCCCACATATGACTTATGGCCCACTAACTAGATGCAACGTATATCACAATGACATGCCTACGAATCCAGAGGTAAGGTCCACTATCATGTTTTGTTGATGACCAACAAATAATCCATCCAATGTAAGAAGTACATGACCAGCTGTGTGGACTGTGCAATTTAATGTATAATGGAAAGATTTGAAGTTGGACAGTGGATGCATTGTCAATACTACTGAGACTGGTATCTCACTGCTTGTTCATCATTACCATATTCGTGCAAATAGGATTTCTTGATTAGGTCTACAGACACTATTACAATATAGTGGGGACACCCTTTTGACTAGTTGTGGCACTCGATAACAGAATTGGATTCCCAGGTCTGGGACTGTTGGTGGAATACATGTTATATTCCATAATTACAAAGGTATGATGAGCCAAGACATGTTATATTTTGTCTTTCGCTGTTCACAAATGCCATATGCTAAAGGTGAATGTCCATTGATAACTCCAATTGTAATGAAGCAATTTTTTCATCTCTGGTTGACTTTCATAGGTGGGCACTATATGTCCCTCTGTTGTCTCCTGACAATGTATGCATTTTGACCATCTCCTGGCCAGTTTGACTTACCAGTTAGTGAGGTTGTACTGCCTTCCTCTGTACGTTGTCGATTCCTCCCAGTAGATGCGGTGACCTTTGCTACTGCAGTTGTGTGTGCTCTGGCTGGATGTGTCAATGGGTGAGAAGAGAGAAAAGTAACCAAATGGGAAATGTGCTTGTGGAACTTTTCAGGGATTTCCCAATATCTTCTGCGTGCTAACAGTGTTGTAAAGTAAAGCTGCAGATGGGCAGGTAGGAGCAGTGGTGTGTTGGGGATGTAATGGCGTGGCAGAGTGGGAAATGGACAACAGAATATGTGTATGACATATTTTGATCTGATGATTCTCTCCCCTTCTGCTTTTTGATTTAGGCTGGCACAGGGTGATTTACTTCTTGGATAATTTGTGGCAGGTTTACACGCCCCTTGAGAAAGATTTACACTGCTGTTGAGTCACTTCTCTGACACAGTAGTGGTGTACAACAGACGACACATTTTGAATTATTCGCAACGTGACGCATCTATGGTGAAGCGTCACCTTGTGAGGCCCTGCACAACATTGAACCTGCGTCAGCTTTGATGTAGGCAGGGTGGGCTTTCCTTTGGGATATGCCGCGTAAAAGTGATGCAGTGAAATCTACAAGATTTCACAGAGTCACTTTTCAAAGGCCGCTGCGGCGCAACCTTATGCCTGCTTGAAGCAGACATAAGGAGTGGCGCAGCACGTTAGGTATGGGCGGTCCATGGAAATTGTTGGAGTTGCATCGTACTTGCGACACGACTCCAGCAAAGCACCCCCCTAATGCCATCAGATGCAACACACATCTGTCTATCCCTGCGCCACAGTGCACCACAATGTTAATGTGACGCATACGTGGTTGCGCAAGGGTTGAATTGCATGTCACATTGGTACTGGCATTTCCCTGCTAATATTTGTCAATTGCTACTTAGCAGAGTTGTGTATATACAGCAGCAGTAGTGTGCCCATGTTTTCAAAAGGAGGGGGGGATTTGCCATTTCTAATGCAAAGGATTCCGGGACTTGTGGTGCTACATACAGAGGGTGACACATGAGTCTCTGACTGACTATATTTTTATATACACTTTGGACAAGTTCCTTACTCACAATGACAGTGCAACACAGACAATCTTTTCATGCACTTTTTCTTTTCATTCCATTCACCTGGTTCCACGTAGTGGACGTCACTGACAGGCAGCCCATGGACCAAGTGGGGGTGTATTGTGGTAAGGATATCCTCCTCCAGTGGGGTGAGACGGATGCAGGGTCCAGGGTATGCAGCAGGGAGGATCCTGCTTAATGTAAATGTAAATGTTTGGGACTTGTAAGCGTCCTGGCGCTGAAGACCGCTGGGGAACCCGTCCTGGCTTTCCCTGTGAGATGGTCCCTTCTGGGTATCTCCAAGGTGAAACCAGGCATCCCCGGCGTCTGTGGGGGGCCGTTGTAGAGATGAGGCAAGCTTAATGCCCAGAGTTGCCGAGTGTGATCCCTGGTTAGAGTAGGCACCGAGGCGAGAATTATCGAGTCCGCTGACCCTGGTCCACGACCCTGCCGCGTCGGGAATTGAACCCTGGTCCCGGGCCGTTCTCTGCTTCTGGGTCTGCCGCCTCTAACCAGTGAGCCACACCACTCCACTTAATTTAATTCTGGAGTACTTCTTCTTCACCCTCTGCCTTTCATTCTGCCACTTCTTCTTGATGTCCTGTACTGTGCGCCTCTCCTCCCCAATGCTGTGACAACAGTGGCTAATTGCTGCCATAGGGCTGCCTTTTGTGTCCCACTGGTGCAATAGGGTGGGAGTCCATATAAGCGTTTGTGGTGCCTCCTATGAACTCCACAAGCATGGTGGTCTCCTTAGCAGTGAAGTTCCTCTTTCTCCTCATTAGTTCCATTTTTCTCTGGCAATGTGAGCATTGTGAACATGAACTCTTTGTGGCCAAACCTGTTCCTTCAATGTGTGCTGCTTTTATGTGTTTTGTGGTGCTGGTCAATTAGTGTTAAGTGGCTTCAGCTGGAGCATGGTGGGCGATGGTAGGCACTTGCAACATTCGCCATGGCAAAATGGAGCTATTGGCTGCAATTGGCTGCAGTGTGTCAGCTGATCCATGGTGGGGGGTGGTAGGCATTTGGAAAGGTGTTTACCCTTGGCTAACATGATCAACTGCCAAAATTCGTATCTTCCGGCCAGGTATCGGAAATTCCGGCCCAAAATCGGAAATTCCGCCGTAGAGCCGGAAATTGCGGGCCGTAATCAGAAAATCCGCTACAGTGACAGAAATTCTGGCCCGGAAGCGGAAATTCCGGCCCCGGAGCGGACGTACAGTTAGTAGTCCTAAGTCTATTCTGTGAATACCAAAAGTAGTAAGTTCATTCTGTGAATACCAAAAATAGTAGTAAGTTTAGGATTGAGTCTTAAGTTCATTATGTGAATCGGGCCCCAACAGTCCAACAATACCTAACTTTTTAACCCCTTCATGTCCACCATGAGTCCTTCTTTAAATGTTAAAATCTCAAAAAATGGCTGAACGGGTGTGCGCCGAATCACAAAAACCACACTGCATAGGAAACGTTCTAACTTTTTGCCAAAGTTGTGGTAATTCTGTATTGTGTTTTTTTGCTGTATAGAAGAGCAAACATTCCTATGGGAATTAACAATGGACATTGCACTTTTGGTACCCCCCCTTTTTCTTCCTTCCCACTTGACAGATAAGTGTGAACCTTTACACAAAGAAGCCAAAGGGGATGAACCATTTTGTTAAAGGTTTCGTATAGATTTGTCAAAGGGCCCCAAACTTATTTGCAAAGCTGACTTAACTATAACTACAAAGTGGTTATATATAAATATTCTATAAATTACACAGTAGCAGTTGCACAGCAAATGCAAATGCTCACTTATTCTATGCGATTCATAAGCTTTTTCTATAATTGAAATGAAAAATGAAAATAGAACAAAAAATCTATGTTTTTCTTCGTTTCTTCACTTAACCTACAAGAGACTAATAGTGACACCAAGAAAACATGTTTGCGTCATTGTGTTATCAAAACACACTTAATTTTAATTCACTACACCCTAGGTGTAAAGCAAACAAGTGATCAGAACAATGCAGAATCTACCTCACCCTGTACTTTAGGGAGGTGTCCCTAATTGGGGATGGGAGGAGACCTCACCCAGTAGTAACAAACTTCAAGGATGGAATGATGATCCCTAGTAAATAGTCTCAAATCAGACCATGCAAATATTAGTGATGCCAGTTAAAAAATGCATTTCATCAAAGGAAAGAGATCTGCTTCTTATATGACGTATTCCACCTATCTCCCATGTTGCAAAGAGGTGAGATAGGGCAGTTCCTCTTATGCTGGTGTTGCTACAAAGCAGATGAATCTCGGAGTGCTCTAGGTGCTACACCCTGTTCGTCTGCAAGTATGTAGATTATTGCTAGCAGTTTACACTAGAAATCTAAACTTGTTTGCTGTCCACTCAGCATATCTTAAACAGTGGAAGGTAAAAGGCCACCTAGAAAGGTGATAAAATATTGGAAAAAAATATTTAATTTAAGAGTTGGGTCTGGAGCTGTCTCTTTTGGTAGTCTGAAGCCCTGTGGCAGAGGGCTGAGGGCTTGCGCGCTGAGCGCTGGATATTGACTTCTCTTTTTAAAACCTGCTCACCCTGCTCTGCTGATTGCTAGCAGCCTCTCGCCTTCACCGTCCCGCTGAGTACGAGCGGCGGACGGTAATCTTGTTTTTTAATTCACTGGCCCCCTCCCGCCCTCCTGACTCCTCCCCCACCGCATCACAGCCTACATAGGCTCCGCCCTCTTCCCCTCGCACGTAGTCTGAAGCCCTGTGGCAGAGGGCTGAGGGCTTGCGCGCTGAGCGCTGGATATTGACTTCTCTTTTTAAAACCTGCTCACCCTGCTCTGCTGATTGCTAGCAGCCTCTCGCCTTCACCGTCCCGCTGAGTACGAGCGGCGGACGGTAATCTTGTTTTTTTTAATTCACTGGCCCCCTCCCGCCCTCCTGACTCCTCCCCCACCGCGTCACAGCCTACATAGGCTCCGCCCACTTCCCCTCGCGCGTAGTCTGAAGCCCTGTGGCAGAGGGCTGAGGGCTTGCGCGCTGAGAGCTGGATATTGACTTCTCTTTTTAAAACCTGCTCACCCTGCTCTGCTGATTGCTAGCAGCCTCTCGCCTTCACCGTCCCGCTGAGTACGAGCGGCGGACGGTAATCTTGTTTTTTAATTCACTGGCCCCCTCCCGCCCTCCTGACTCCTCCCCCACCGCGTCACAGCCTACATAGGCTCCGCCCTCTTCCCCTCGCGCGTAGTCTGAAGCCCTGTGGCAGAGGGCTGAGGGCTTGCGCGCTGAGCGCTGGATATTGACTTCTCTTTTTAAAACCTGCTCACCCTGCTCTGCTGATTGCTAGCAGCCTCTCGCCTTCACCGTCCCGCTGAGTACGAGCGGCGGACGGTAATCTTGTTTTTTAATTCACTGGCCCCCTCCCGCCCTCCTGACTCCTCCCCCACCGCGTCACAGCCTACATAGGCTCCGCCCTCTTCCCCTCGCGCGTAGTCTGAAGCCCTGTGGCAGAGGGCTGAGGGCTTGCGCGCTGAGCGCTGGATATTGACTTCTCTTTTTAAAACCTGCTCACCCTGCTCTGCTGATTGCTAGCAGCCTCTCGCCTTCACCGTCCCGCTGGGTACGAGCGGCGGACGGTAATCTTGTTTTTTAATTCACTGGCCCCCTCCCGCCCTCCTGACTCCTCCCCCACCGCGTCACAGCCTACATAGGCTCCGCCCTCTTCCCCTCGCGCGTAGTCTGAAGCCCTGTGGCAGAGGGCTGAGGGCTTGCGCGCTGAGCGCTGGATATTGACTTCTCTTTTTAAAACCTGCTCACCCTGCTCTGCTGATTGCTAGCAGCCTCTCGCCTTCACCGTCCCGCTGAGTACGAGCGGCGGACGGTAATCTTGTTTTTTAATTCACTGGCCACCTCCCGCCCTCCTGACTCCTCCCCCACCGCGTCACAGCCTATATAGACGTCCCTCATGCGTCAGCGCAGCGGACGAGCGCAGCGGGCGCGACGTAGGCGCGCCGGAGTCGCGCCAGAGTTAAGCCCGTCTGCGCCCGTCCGCGGCAGACCGGGGCTAGGGGCCATCACCCCTGGTCCCCTTATCCAATATTCTTCCGCTGACTTGACACTACTTCAAGGCCATTGGCCCCTCGATCCTCGCACTATTCACCGGATTACCCTTTTGGGCTGTAATTCTCCCTGTCATGCCTGCCCATTTGGTTGCCCTTCTCCTCTCGTGTCTCCGTCGGCTCCCGTCTCATCTACCATCTTTGACTCTTATTCTCCCCCCTTATCTATCATTTTACTTAATACTAGGTCCGCCATCAAGCACCACCAGGAACTGTTCATCCTATTAGACACTGACAAACCAGATCTTCTACTGCTGACGGAAACTTGGTTTTCGGAAGCCTCCCTTCCATCCCTATTGGCTGCCCTCCCCTCGACTTACTACGCTATCCGTGCCGACCGTCCTGGCGAGAAAGCGGGTGGAGGCGTTGCTCTCATTGCCCGCTCTGATCTCCAGTTCCAAGTCCTCCCCTCACCCTCCCTGGGAGGAATTGACTACTTGGTGGCCCGTTCTACTTCTCTTTCCCCCCACCTAGCCATTGTGCTTGTCTACCGCCCTCCCCAACCAACCCCATCTTTCCTTCCGGCCTTTCAAGATCTACTTGGCACCCTGGCGGTCAACTATGCCTGGGCTCTAGTCCTCGGGGACTTTAACTACTGGCCCTCAGACCCCAAGGAATGCGCCTTATCAAAGGAATTCTCAGAAACCCTCCTTTCTCTTAATTTCACCTCCTTTGTTCACACCCCTACGCACATTCACGGCCACATTCTAGACCAGGTTTGGTCTCTTAACTGCTCCTTGTCTGCACTGTCTGTTGTCCCATGCACATGGTCCGATCACTTCTTAATTTCGTTTTCCCTTAGCCGCTGTCTGACCAAGACCCCTATCCTCACTAAAAATTCATGGGCCCGTAATTGGGGTAAGGTCAATCTGTCTGACCTCTCAACCTCACTCCTGGCCTCCTCTCCCCCTCTATCAGGACTGGATTCCGCAGCCCAAGCCAAAGCCATTGATTCATGGCTCATGGAAGGAAGCGACTGCTTGGCTCCTTTTCGGCGCACCTCGATTAGACGCCCTAAAGACGCCAACCGGTGGTTTAAAAACGAGCTGAAAGAACTGAAGCTTACGGTTCGAAGGGCAGAACGCAAATGGAGACGGGACTACTCCCCCAACTCCAGGACCCGTTACGTCCATCTCCTAGGGACCTATAAGCAAAACATCACTGAGGCCAAGAAAGCCTATTTCTCGGCCAAAATTTTGGCGGCCGAGAACCAACCTAAGGAGATCTTTGCCATTACCCACGATCTGGCCTTCTCCGATAGGACCTCACTTAAGCCCCCTCCTTCCCAGAAACTCTGTGATTCACTGAATCTTTACTTTGTCGAAAAAATCTCGACAATCAAATCCAACATCCCCCCCCTTCTTCTTTTTTTGTTGACCCCCTGCCTCCCCCCGCCCAAGCCTTGTTCAATTCCTTTCCTCCTCTTTCTAAAGAACTTTTCCTGTCCCTCCTTCCCAAAATTAAATCCGGTTCCCCTTCTGACATATGCCCGGCACACATCCTACGGCAGGTTTATACTGTCTGTTCCCTGCCTCCTCTGGGTTTCCTTAACGACTCACTGGCTCGAGGGGTTGTCACTCCATCGCTAAAAGCCGCTTCCATCATCCCCATTTTGAAAAAGCCAGGAGCCGACCCCTCTGTGATGGCCAATTATCGCCCCATCTCCCTTCTCCCCTTTCTGGCGAAGGTGCTTGAGCGACATGTTACATCTGTGCTCAGCTCCTTTGCCGAGGAGAATGGGAGGCTGGCTCCGTGTCAGGCTGGGTTTCGGCCCAAGCACTCGACAGAGTCAGTGGTGGTGTCAGTATTAGACACCCTCAGAGAGGGTATGGACATGGGCAGATCTCTGGCGCTGGTCCTCCTTGACTTGTCCGCCGCTTTTGACACGGTGGATCATTCCATCTTGCTTTCCCGTGTCAAGGCGGCGGGCATAGGAGGCTCAGCCCTTATCTGGCTTTCATCCTTTTTGAGGGACCGGACCCAGGCGGTCCACTTTGGGGAGTTTTCAGCTACCCCCTGCCAGGTCCAGTGCGGTGTTCCTCAGGGCTCTTCTCTCTCTCCTTTACTGTTTAATCTTTATATCGCTCCTCTTATCTTTGCCCTACAGCAGCTGGAGGTCACGGTATATAACTATGCCGATGACCTCCAGCTCATCTTCAATCTGTCTTCTACCCCTGATTCTATCTCTAATTTCCAATCTATCCTATCTTTCATCAGGGACTGGATGAATTTCAACCACCTGAAACTCAATCCCGATAAAACGGAACTTGTGGTGACGGGTGGTTGCTCCAGTCCCTGGAATTCTCTCTTTTGGCCCCCCTCCTTTGGTTCTCCTCCCATCCCTGCTTCCTCTGTTAAGACTCTTGGCATCAAGCTAAATGATAAACTCACTTTGCACTCCCAGATTGGTTCGGTGGTTTCTTCCTGCTTTCTCACTCTCCGTACTATCCGCTCCATCTCTCGCTTCTTTTCCTTCTCTGCACTCAAACTAATTATGTCCGCACTGGTCCTGTCCCGCCTGGACTACGGGAACATCTTGTTCAATGGCATCCCTCAGTACAGCCTGCGTAAACTGCAACTAGTGCAGAACCAGGCTGCCCGCCTGGCCTTCGGTCTTCCCAAATTCCACCATACCTCCCCCCTCCTGAAAACCCTCCACTGGCTCCCTGTGCGGGAACGTGCCTTGTTCAAATTAGGCTGCATGGCGTTCCAGGCCAGGACTGGCCTGGCCCCCCTTTTCATATCCTCTGCCATCAAGGCCTATGTCCCAGGCAGAGACCTCCGCTCCTCAGCACAACTTCTTTTAGCAGTACCCCGCTACCGGAAAAAAAACAGGGTGGCTCAAAATTTTCCACTCTCGCCCCCATGTTCTGGAATTCTCTCCCCTTCCATCTTAGGTCCCTCACTCAGTATTCCAGTTTTCGCAAAGCTCTGAAGACCTTTTTATTTTCTCAGGCTCTTCTTTCGTAAGCCCTGCCTGCCTTCCCAGTCGACGTCTTAGTGACTGTTCTTGCTCAGCTGGCTGCCTGCTACTTTAGCGCCAAGAAACCGCCCAGGTGTACGTTGCGCTTGATAAATATTTTAAAACTTTAAAACTTAAACTTGAAGGATACTACTGTCGGTATATCCTATCAACTCAGATAAATGTTGTTTCAGAGGCACTTTGCTAGATGGATATATTAACTGAAATAACTCCTACTGTTTAACGAAGTTGAGTATTATGCAGGTACATCACCTTGATTCTACACAACTTCGTTAAACAGTAGGATGATATCATCATTAAAACCATTGGTGTTGGTACCTAACCTATGCACCCAATGTGGTTCTCTATTGAGGAGCTGTTTGATCTCGTAATGACTGTTAGAAAAGGGGGTTTCTAGCGGGCAGTGGTTTGCACCCTGTCCAAGTAGGGACCCTCACTCTAGTCAGGGTAAGGTGATAACACAGCTAAAATAACCCCTGTTCATCTCCTTGGTAGCTTGGCACGAGCAGTCAGACCTATCTCAGAGGCAATATGTAAAGCATGTATACAAACACACACAGTGCCACAGTAAAAACACTACAAAGTGACACCACACCAGTTTAGAAAAATAACCAATCAATATCTAAATAAAACAAGAGCAAAACGACAAAAATCCAACATGCACAAGTAGAGATATCACTTTTAAAAGGTTTCAAATAGTTCAGTCCATAGGAAACTATGGATGTGTCACTTTTATCACAAAGTACCTGGGATGCATCCAAATCAAAGAAGAAAACATGCGGAGGGTAAGTGAGGTGCAGGAAAAGCGAAGCAATGTGTTTTTTTTTTTTTGCAGAGTTTTATATAGCGCGAACTAGAACCGAACCGAATCAGTTATCAGAGTGCTTTACATAGCACCAGTTACGTTACATGAGGACACTTTCATTTTTTTTTTTTTAGGCATGTGTTGGTTCCTTACTTCCAGGGGAGGTGATGCGTTGGTTCCTTAGTGCCAGGAGAGGTGATGAGTTGGTTCCTTACTGCAGCACTGGGGAGGGGATGTGTCAGTTCCTTACTGTCAGGGGAGGTGATGTAATGGTTCCTTTCTGTCATGGGAGGTGATGCGTCAATTTCCAGACACGCGGCCTCCATTTATTACTGCTGGGCCACATCGATAAAGAACTTGCCGCACAGGGAAGATGCATCGAAAATTTGGACGCACTGGGTAGATGTGGCAGAACAAGCGCTGCGTCAATTTCCCATTTAGCTGAAAACAATTCTTCACAAGGAACTAATTTTAAGAAAATGTTTGGCATTGTTGCAAGTATCTTGATTTTTTGCATGAGCTATAAAAAAGGAGAATAATACAATGTAATCTTTAAATTCACTCAACATTTATAGTCTTTAACTAATAAATTAGGAAAAGTAGCCTGAGAATTAAACAATTAATACTCACCTCAGCCAAAATCCGTAATATATTTATGTGTAAAAACAAAAATCTTTATAAATACACATATTCAAAATGTTTATGTAATAATTGAAGAATAGAAAACAAGTGACATTTGTGACCCCAGTGAAGTGACCATAACCGACATATTAAAATATGAAGTGACTGTATTGAGTTAAGTTTAGTGCTCTCAAGACTATCCCTAATGGTTGCCGATGACGTTTTGACCCCACTGAGGATATGGGGGTCTCTTCAGGACAGAAATTTCTGAGGACTGTAAAGAATTAATATTGCATTAAATGTGTCAATTTCCCAGATGCAAAGCAGGTGATGCGTTGATTCCTTCAGCCTCACAGCAGGGTCCATGTCGGAGTCGGAGCGTGCGCCACACAAAGCTTGAGACTCGGGTTGGCACGTCGGTCGTTCGGCCGCACAGCAGTGATGTGTTGGTTTTTCAGCCGAATGGCGGTGCTGCATCGAAAAAGCAGACACTGAGAGACGATGCATGGACTTTCTTGGTTTTTAGCAGCAAAACCACCTCCAATGGCCCAGAACTGGAATTGCCACCATTTGGCAGGTAAGAACTCCCAGCCGAGGTGTTCAGGGGCTGTAGATGAAGTCTTTGATGGCCCTGAGACTTCTTAACAGGACACAAGCACACACAAGCCCTTGGAGAACCTTGGGAAGCAGGATGTAGAAAGCAAAGTCCAGTCCTTTCACTCCCAGGACAGAAGCAGTAAGCAGAAGGCCAGTACAACAAAGCAACCAGCAGAGTGTCAGTTCCTCCTACAGCATCCAGCTCTTCTTCTTGGCAGAATGTTCTCTTATTCCAGAAGTGTTCTGAAGTTATGGTGTCACAGCTCCAGTACTTATACCAGTGTATGCCTCTGAAGTAGAAAAACTTCAAGTGAAAGTATTTGAGGTGCACAAGACCGTGCCTTTCCCTGACATGGCTTCAGACACACTACAAGGGGGTGGAGACAGCTTTGTGTCAGGATAGGCACAGACCTATTCAGGTGTCAGTGACAACTCCTCCCAACACTCTAGCTCAGGAAGACCCATCACCCTGGTGATGGGCCATCAGGATATGCAGGGCACACTTCAGCTCCCTTTGTGTGACTGTCTAGAGTGAATGCACAAACAGCCCAATTGTCACCCTCCCTCAGATGTGGATTCCACAGACAGGCAGAGACTCAGCATGGTAGAGCAAGAAAATGCCCATTTTCTAAAAGTGTCATTTTCAAACACACAATTTAAAAACCAACTTCACTAAAAGATGCATTTTCAAGTTGTGAGTTCGGAGACCCCAAACTCCAACTGTCTATCTCTTCCCAATTGGAAGTTACACTTGTAAGAGGTTACGAGGCAGCTCCAATGATAACCTATGAGAGAGATACAGTGGCGTCACTAGGGTTGGTGTCACCCGGTGCAGGTAACTCATGGTGTCACCCCCTCACAACCTACCGGATGGACCATCTCACCCTCTGCCTGCACCACCTCACCCTCTGCCTGCACCATGTCCCCTCTGCCTGCACCGTCTCCCCTCCGCCTGCACCATCTCACCCCCTTCCTGCACCATCTCACCCTCTGCCTGCACCATCTCCCCTCTGCCTGAACCATCTCCCCTCTGCCTGCACCATCGCTCTCTTTGTCCACACCATGTCCCCCTCTGCCTGCACCATCTCCTCCTCTGCCTGCACCATCTCCCCTCTGCCTGCACCATCTCCCCCTTTGCCTGCACCATCTCTCCCTCTGCCTGCACTATCTCCCCCTCTGCCTGCACCATCTCACCCCTGCCTGCACCATCTCCCCTCTGCCTGCACCATCTCCCCTCTGCCTGCACCATCGCTCTCTTTGTCCACACCATCTCCCCTCCGCCTGCACCATCTCTCCCTCTGCCTGCACTAACCCTCCCTCTGCACCATCTCTCCCTCTGCCTGCACCATCTCTCCCTCCGCCTGCGCCATCTCTCCCTCTGCCTGCGCCATCTCTCCCTCTGCCTGCACCATCTTCCCCTGCCTGCACCATCTCACCCTCTGCCTGCACCATCTCCCCTCTGCCTGCACCATCTCCCCTCTGCCTGCACCATCTCACACTCTGCCTGCACCATCTCTCCCTCTGCCTGCACCATCTCTCCCTCTGCCTGCACCATCTCACCCTCCCCTTGCCAATCTAGGACACAATTGAAATCTGCAGTCCAATTAATTCTAGTCAACATTCAAAGAGTACGAGTTCACTGAGCATGTGTCATTCCCATGCAGCAGCCCAACCACAATTAGATTTTGACCACTTGCTTTCCTTATCATCAACAGCACCCTAAAAGGAACCCCAGCCACTATCCAAGTTACTAACCCCAGAGCGTAATTACAGTATGTAGTGGCAAACAGGTGCCCTCTCCATTTCTTGCCCAATTTCTCCACCAAAATGTATGTCTCCTGTAACAGTGCAATCTGACTTTTATAGTTCAGGAGATGAGTACAACCTTGGGCACTTGGGCAATTATTTAGTCACCTAACATTCCAGGTTATTAACATCCTTTGCATCGTGGTTGCAATGCTGTAGGGGAGGGTCCTGCACATAACTCACCCCTTCTGAGTTCGGAACGTGATCTGGTTTCATTATCTGACTCAATCATGGTTGACCTTAACTTGCACCTAGGTTCTGGTCAAGCACAACCACATGCCAGCTTTTTTGGTGCTATTTTTATATTTAAATTTTAAATTTCAGTAACTCCGATTTTCTCTTATTAGATTCTTGTCTTTCGAGTGCTATTTTGTTTATTAAAATGAAATCTACGTTTCTAAATTGGTCTGGATTTTTCTTGAGCTCTCTTTAAAATTATTTCTAATTTGGTATTGTATGAATAGTTTACACTTTGCCCCCAGGTTAAATCCGTCTGCCCCGTGCCAAAACTACCAGGGGGTTAAACTGAGGTTTATTTAGTGACTTATGTGGTTCAACCCGACTACAGTTGTGGTTATTGTTCGCGAGGAACACTCACTCCCTCAACTAACACCCCAATGTATTAAAAGCTGCTTTATTTGTGAAGATTTCACTTAAGAGGGTATGAAAAATGCGTCTGTCAGCTCTTTTAAAATGTGCAACGTGTTCCGCGATTTGGAGTAAAAACTATTTGCACAATACAGAAAGAAAAGGTGCGAAAAAATAATTTCAGCCTTTTTCTAAAAGTGCAGAGTTTACGTTTTGTAGCCCAACATTTTCATCGGGTGCTGGGCACTAACTGTACGAACCCAGTGGTCACCGAGGGCAATGGGCACCTGACTCTCGCTCATGGTAACATCTTTTACTAAAGCAGTTCGACAGGCCCTGGCACCCAAAGTTAACTGCTGGGCACGTGAAACTGACAGCCGGAAAGCCCTGAAAAACAACGCCGCTGCTCATTGCCTGGTGGTATATGCATGCATAACTGGGTTCGGCGGCTTCGGTTTCGAATCGTCACACTCATGACTCACACACAGAACAATTAAACCCTTCGTTGTTGTGTGACTGTGACTCATGTGACGGTGTGATGTGCAGAATGCAGATGGCGGATGGATGGTGCACATGCGATCAGCTACGGGTGGTGACGTGGTGCGCTTCTTACTAGTCAGTCAGTGTGAGTGTAGTAGATTGGTGTCACCCCCAGATGGGGTGACACCCAGTGCGGTCCGCACCCCCCGCACCCCCCTAGTGACGCCACTGGAGAGATAGCCCTAGCAATAGTGAAAAAAGACATTAGTAGTATTTCACTATCAGGACATGTAAAACACACCAGTACATGTCCTACCTTTTAAATACACTTCACCCTGCCCATGGGGCTTCCTTTGACCTACCTTAGGGGTGCATTACATGTAGTAAAAGGGAAGGTTTGGGCCTGGCAAGCAGTTGACATGGTTGTTTAAAACAGCCTACACAGACACTGCAGTGGCTGGTCTGAGACATGGATGCAGGGCTACTCATTTGGGTAGCACAATCAGTGCTGCAGACCCACTAGCGGTACAAAATGGGGTGGTGATGGACGGAGCATCTGAGCCAATCAAACACTCACACCCAGTCAAAAGATCTGGGTTGAATCCATCACCGTTCTTTAGCCCACTCTGCCACCCCAGTTAAGACATGGCTATATGCAAATCAGTCTGTCCCTGTGCCTCATGGGAACAGTCCAGCCCGAACTGCCAAGCCATGCCTTCCCTGGACCGGAAACAAGCTTCCGAGGACCGGTTTCTGGCATTGCAGCCGTCTTCAGCCCGGCTTGCTTGAATCCAGTGGCAAAGTGAGCAAGGGACTCACGTCTGAGCATACCCTGCCACACTTATGGCGGCCAACGCGGTACAAAAGGGGGTGGTGATGGACGGAGCATCTGAGCCAATCAAACACTCACACCCAGTCAAAAGATCTAGGTTGAATCCATCACCGTTCTTTAGCCCACTCTGCCACCCCAGTTCAGACATAGCTATATGCAAATCAGTCTGACCCCGTGCCTCATGGGTACAGTCCAGCCCGAACTGCCAAGCCATGCCTTCCCTGGACCGGAAACAAGCTTCCGAGTACCGGTTTCTGGCATTACAGCCGTCTTCAGCCCGGCTTGCTTGAATCGAGTAGCAAAGTGAGCAAGGGACTCACGTCTGAGCATACCCTGCCACACTTATGGCGGCCAAAGCGGTACAAAAGGGGGTGGTGATGGACGGAGCATCTGAGCCAATCAAACACTCACACCCAGTCAAAACATCTGGGTTGAATCCATCACCGTTCTTTAGCCTACTCTTCCACCCCAGTTCAGACATGGCTATATGCAAAACAGTCTGACCCTGTGCCTCATGGGAACAGTCCAGCCCGAACTGCAAAGCCATGCCTTCCCTGGACCGGAAACAAGCTTCCGAGGACCGGTTTCTGGCATTACAGCCGTCTTCAGCATGGCTTGCTTGAATCCAGTGGCAAAGTGAGCAAGGGACTCACGTCTGAGCATACCCTGCCACACTTATGGCAGCCAAAGCGGTACAAAAGGGGGTGGTGATGGACGGAGCATCTGAGCCAATCAAACACTCACACCCAGTCAAAAGATCTGGGTTGAATCCATCACCGTTCTTTAGCCCACTCTGCCACCCCAGTTCAGACATGGCTATATGCAAATCAGTCTGACCCTGTGCCTCATGGGAACAGTCCAGCCCGAACTGCCAAGCCATGCCTTCCCTGGACCGGAAACAAGCTTCCGAGGACCGGTTTCTGGCATTACAGCCGTCTTCAGCCCGGCTTGCTTGAATCCAGTGGCAAAGTGAGCAAGGGACTCACGTCTGAGCATACCCTGCCACACTAATGGCGGCCAAAGCGGTACAAAAGGGGGTGGTGATGGACGGAGCATCTGAGTCAATCAAACACTCACACCCAGTCAAAAGATCTGGGTTGAATCCATCACCGTTCTTTAGCCCACTCTGCCACCCCAGTTCAGACATGGCTATATGCAAATCAGTCTGACCCTGTGCCTCATGGGAACAGTCCAGCCCGAACTGCCAAGCCATGCCTTCCCTGGACCGGAAACAAGATAGCCTGGCTGGCTGAGATAGCCTGGCTGATGAGGATTATGAATCCGAAACCGGTCCCAGGATGCTTGTTTCCGGTCCGGGGAAGACATGGCTTGGCAGTTCGGGCTGGACTGTTCCCATGAGGCAGAGGGTCAGACTGATTTGCATATGGCCATGTCTGAACTGGGGTGGCTGAGTGAGCTAAAGAATGGTGATGGATTAAACCCAGATCAGTTGACTGGGGGTGAGTGTTTGATTTGCTCAAAGGCTCCGTCCATCATCCCCTTTTGTATCGCGGACCCACTAGCAGCATTTAATTTAGAGGCCCTGAGCACCCATGGTGCTTTTTACTAGGGACTGGTAAATCAAATGTGCCAGTCATGGTTAACCAATTACAGATACAAGTTTAAACAGGGAGCTCTTGCACTTCAGCACTGGTCAGCAGTGGTAAAGCCCCGAGTTCTAAAACCTGAAAAAAAAATTGCAGCACACAGTCAACAAAAACAGGAGGTCTGAAGCAAGAAATAACACAGCCTATCTTTTGTAGGTTAGCAATTACTACCCAATGCAGATCTCGATCAGTGTGTCCCAATGTGAGGAAGTGGTTGTTCTTCCGGGTGGTGTTTTCTCACTTCTAATGTTGCTTCTATGTAATGTTGCATGACTTTACATCCTCATATCTATGTTCGCAGGGAGACATGATCAAGTAAATAACACTTGTTAAATTGAAATGACAGAAATTGATTTAAAGGCCAAGGGAAAGGTAATCCCAAATCTAATGCTTTCTTATCATTGGTGAGCAGTCATGCACTACAATTCCCATAGGGGAAGTGACCCTTTGCTTTGATAGAGATCTTCAGTGGATGGCAAAGTCCTGGATGGCCTTAGGAGACCTTCCTCTGATCTTTCAGTGATCTCTGCTGTTAATAGCAGCAATGCAAAATATCTACATTTTTGTCTAATACTGCGATTGGCATGTTGCATGCATTTCTTGAGATCAGTCAATTTAGAGGGTAGCATCGAATGCGCAATCCAGCGCTTACTGCATAAGGCTCAACTTTGCAAATTGTTTAGTATGATTGTAGTAATCAGAAAAGCACACTACTGTTTTGATGTAACCAGAACAGGTGTCTCAGCCCCCATCCCAAATAGGACTTTGTTAGGCCTGCACAGGCGGAGTTTCTGTCTTCATCTGTTTGGGTGTTTTGGGATTATACATAGATATACCCAGGGCTCTCTCTTTTTAAGTGAGATAACTTAAATGACATGTGTTCATGGCTTCCGTGTCCTCAGAATTGCCTCTAACAATGTGGAACAAGTAAACCAAATTGTCTGCTATCTGCTTAATATCCTTATTTTATGGACAGCGCAAACATGTTTTTAACCAGTCTTTAGGTTGCTGTTCTTGCAAGTAGATTTCCTGTGGGGGAGATAAGTAGAGCTTCCGCTTGAGTCAGACATCTTCCATCTTTGATCCAGCAGGGACCTCTCGGTCCCAGGAGATGACTATCACGTCTCATTTGGCCCTACTTGAACACAAATGGCTGGCTCTTTCCTGCTGCTAATTCGAAATTGGCAGATGCTCTTCTCTGGCACCTGGGACATGCACAGCAAAAACGAGCCAGGCAACTGAATGCCTGGAGAGGAAAAGAAGGGACACCAGCCAGTTCGAAAAATCAGTTTTGTGTTTTGGCCAACCTTTTAAAGCAATCATGAGAATTAAATATTAAAACCGAGCAGGCTTGAGATCACGCCATCTTGCACTGACTTAACTCGCATTAACTGTTTGTGTGCTGGAGGATTTGATCCGTTTAAACAGCGAGTCACGTTTTGTTCAGCTATAACATAATTTTAATCTACGGAAACTTTAGTTGCTTCTCCTTTCATTCTTCTTCTTTTACCACAGCCGCAGTAAAATCAAAACTAGATGGCATTCTAATGCAACACAGTTCAATTATACCCACGATAAATGGTGTCACAACCCAAGTAACGCTGGAGTTGATTGGCAGTGGTATTCGCGAGTCGAGTTCATTCCTTTGCAATTGACAATGCACCTCAATGTCTCTCGGTGCTATGCAGAATATTACAAATCCATCAGATGTGATATGATGTGTCTGCCCTTTATATGCTTACTTCCTTAGTGGAATTGGGTGCAAGGGAGGGCATCTCAGTGTGTTTGAGCCCCACTGCATACAATGTAATATAAATCCTCGAAGGACAGGAATTCAGCAATAATAAGCAAATGGCTATTTTAAACCTATCAGGAGGGGTGTTCTGCTCAGAAAACAAAACAATTTTTTTTCTAATATCCAGCTTAGAAGTCCACCAGGATGTGGTGGTCCGAGATGGGGACACCAGCTCAAGGGAGATGCATTCAATCTGCAACTGATCTACAAAGTCAATGTTACAAGAGTGGAGATATGGGTAAGGGCAATTAAATCAGCTCCTGTGGAAGGGGCAAACAGTTGGTTATGATAGAATCTTTCGGGATGCGTGGGCACCTGGAGGTCCTGTGGCATCCGCAAGTCCCTCTAGTTTCCATTGGTAAACAGAGAAACTGATATCAATTCAATGTCCGATTGCAACCTTTATCCACAATAGCTTCTAAGCAGTGTGTTGCAGATAGATGTTTCAAATGGTTCTGGAATCTGGCCAGCCCGTGTCAGTCGATGTGGAAAGTCCCCAAGAGCCATGGTAAGGCCATGTGACCCTTTCAAGCTTGAAGCAGGAGAAACCACCTCCCACAAAGCCATAGGGCCAAGAGGCAGTGCAAGTGCAAACTTTGACACAGCCCTTCCATGGTTAAAGCATGTCTTCAACAGCTGACCTCTCTGAGTTCAACCACAGTCTGCCGGCTGCAGACTCTAAAGTCTGTTTGGGAGGCTCTGCTGCCCACAGACCAGAAACCTGGACTTGGCTCTCAGGGTCAGGTAGCTCCTCTCCGCTGTTTCTAAACAAAACTTAAATCTTCCCAGGATGACAGGGATTCTGTGGTAACCTAGGCTTTGTCTCAGCCTTAGTGGAAATAAAAGGCACATGTTGAACTGGTTCTGGTCAACCCACTATCTGTGAAGATCCTCAAAGCCTCTTTCAAAGTCCCAAAAAAATACAAGGAACTGGTCCTCTAGGACCTGTTCTTATTCGCTTCAGGTGCATTGCAGGGGTACAAAGGTCAATCAAAAGGCAACATGAAGGATCCATCTTGTTCTGCAATACTCATGTCCTCAAAGACAACACCACCCGCATAGGACATAGGTACATAACCAGGCAGCTCACAACCATAGAATCACTAGGCTTACACCATATTCCGCAAAATGGATTTTACACATGTGGTTGTTAGACCCTCTAGTCTGGGTACAGGTAAAAAGGCCTGCACTGCGGCACTGGAAAATCAGCTGCCACCAACCTTTCATTCTTTCAACAGGCTGGTGAGAAGGTTCAAACACCCTCCACTGTGAGTGAGCTTACACTTTGGGAGTAACTCTGGCCCAGCAGAGCCTTCTGATCTGCTGAAAGAGATACATAGAGGTGGAGGGCCCTCGGTGAACTTGTAGAAAGGAAAGAAGTAGCGCTATCAGGAAATCAAGAGAGAGGACAGACGCGTCTATCACTACAACTGCGTTGTTGTGTCTGCTTGGCTAAAGCGTAACTTTGAGTGATATTCAGTTGTTGTGCCCTGGCTTTTTCCCCAATGATATCGGACTATACTGGATTGTAACCAGAGGTCTGTACATAACCCCTGTACATTTTGTTTAAACTATTTTGCTGTCTATGCGAGCCCCTCTTGAATGAGGTTTGTATTTTTAAGAGCAATTTCCCTTAAATGTGACCACCCCTAAATGAGACCTCACTGACCTTAGTCATCATCCCTTGTGCCTGGGTTTTGTACATTTCTAAGTGCCCAAGGGATTAGAGTGAGAATTCTATCCCTCTGCTTGTGGTGGCAATGGATTGCGGAGAAGCAAAGAGGTTTTTCCCTTTCAAATGGTATTTGAATACAGTTTGATGACTTAAGAAGAGCAAAACTTTAGGGGACAACTCCTGCTCTGATATTCGCCTGTCACAGAATGTAGTTGGCTTCCAGCACAGAGCTGCACAACTTCATAGGGTGGAACAGTGACAAATCTTGTATTAGGCACAGTGAGTGCAGGTATGCTGGCAACAGAAAGGCACTTGTTCACAGTAGTGCAGACTGGAATTTACAATCTAGTACAGTCTAGATTTTAGATCGTAAAAGCGTCCAAGAAGTCACTTTTTTTCAATAAGCCCTATGTAGATTTTGGTGAAAATGTGTTGATTAAAGCTTTATCTAGTGACCTTGGTTATACGGTATTACACTTTCAGAATTTCATTGCAGGCATACTGTGCTGACCGTTTTAGTCTTGTTGGGAATCATACACAATTTTGTGTAGTGCAGTGTTTACTAATTACTTGAGCTCTTGGTACTTTAGGTTCTTGGGGCCTGTCTGATGTCTAGAATTATGTATTTGCCACAAGGAGGCTCTCAGTGGAGGTGTAGATAGGGACATTGATGGGGTTTTTTGGGCAAGAGTTTTCCCAATGGAATTGTTTCATCTGGGACATGCCGATCATGCAACGCTCCATTCTAATGTGGGTGAGGGAGAGTTATTATCACTGATTATACATAAGGGAGTTCACCATGGTTGTGTTTGACCCCTATTATATTCATTAATGTGGTTATGGATTATCTCAATTGTTGTAGCAATGATGCACCAACATTGGGTGATAAAAAGGTAACAGCACTTCTCTTTGTGGATGACACTCTACTTTTGTCAAGGACACCTTCCGGCCTTCAAAATCTTCTGAATAATTTTCAAGAATATTGTAATGATAGAGGGCTGGCAATCAATACACATAAGACTAAATACATGGTAAACAAACCGCATAATAATAGAAGGAACAAATCCTGTGTAGGAAACGCTTCCCCCACCCTCAACTAACTTAAAACGTTTGGTTACTACGGCTTAAGGGTTACCAATGCAGTGGGAACCTCAGATATTGAAAAGTAGCCTCATAATACATCATAGAGCTCCTGCTATCTTAAAAAAGCAGTCAAATCAGTTTCTTCAGCTCTACAAATACACAGAGCTAAAGCTCAGTCAGCTGCCCGGTATGGGGCAGAGCTATGGGACATTTCCAAACTAAAGGATCCAGTAGGAAGTCCGCCCGCCATCCTAGTGCAGTGTAGGGACCGGCCGCCAGGGGTGCGGCATTCCCGCACAGCCAATTAGGATGTGACCGCCACCCTGGTGGTCGCATCCCGCATTTTTATCAATGCGGCCGCCCGCTGCAATGCCAAAGAGGCATGTAACAGGCACCGCGCGGTGCCTGACACCTTCAGCATGGCAATATAGGGGGGTACCACAGGTACCCCCCAAGTGCTGCCCCCAACCCCCACACTCCCGGGGGCCCAGACGGGCCCCCAAAGCAATTCCCACCAGCCCTTCCATGGTGGCATCGCTGCCATGGAAAGGCCTGAACCGCCAGGCATCATAATATGGATGGCGGTGCCTGGAATATTATGCCCGAGTTCCGCCAGGCCGGCAATCGTGACGATTGCCGACCAACGGAAAAGCGGCAGTCGGACTTTCTGTCTGCCATGGTACCCCCCGCCGTGGCAATATGGTGGAGGGTAAATGTGGTTGTGATGGCGGGTGGATCGCCACCGTCAGCTGGGCGGTGGTGCTCTGCCCGCCATCATAATCACCCCCTAAGTACTTTCGCAGTATAGGAGACAAGTTTCCTTAAATCATTACTTAATCTTCCTTCTAGTTCTCAAAATCTTCCTCTATTCTTAGATACTGGTCTTAAAGGTGTTGACCATCTGGCTGGCCATAAGCCTCTTTTGCACTGGGTGAGGTTATGACCTTATCAAAAACTAGATTCCTATAGAGCCGAACTACTTGATGTTTGGATCTAGATACAACAACTAAAATAAAGTGGTAGTTCCACTTTAAAGTCTGGTTTACCAAACTGGGTCTTCATACATTATATGCTGATCCGTCTTCTATCAGAAAAACACTAAAATTACTCTGATTAAAACATACTGGGATTATGCATGACTCAATGGCATTGTTTCTCTAGTACTGATAAACTCTCTGATTTATTTTTATCCCAGAAGCGATTTCAGTTATTTGAAGTATTTTTAGATTAGAATTTTACACCTTTTATGAAAACCCTTTTTTTTAAAACAAATATATATTTGGAATAGTACCCATTAGTGCCTTTACTTCAAAATGGTGTACTGTGTGCCAAGGATCCCTGTCTTGTAAAAATTGTTCTAATAAAAAAATGAGAACGTTTAACACACAAAGCTGACTTGCTTATCCTGCTGATGAAATGTTTGACCCCAGGACTGACCGTGGTGACGCCACTTCTGGCCTGGGAGGACTCCATGCCCTGTCAAATAGACAGGGGTCAGGAGACCATTGCCAGCCAGACTCTTACACCACACATGAAGAATGCGTTTCCCTTGGGAGCCAGTTCCCTCCCCTGGAATTCCTGGCCTGCCAGGCACATGCTCAGCCTAAGGATATAGACGCTGGGCTGGGGGACCAGTGGCAGGATTGCACTTCTGAAATGATGGGAGAATTGTGCAGGATAGCTGCCACAATCACCCTGACATTTCTGGATACTGGGGGTACTACTCCCAAAAGGAGGGTATGTAACCCTAGAAGGAGGGGGAGGGGGAGGAAGGACTCTCCCCTGACTCCTGTTCAGCCAAGGGTACAGACCTGGGCTGGAGGACCAGCCTCAGTATACCACCCCTGGACTGGTGGGAGGTGGAGTGTAGAAAGGATGCAATGCACCTGGGGCTACCGCCCCCACTCTGAGAAACCACAGAGGGCAGAGACCCCTGGATGGACTGGGGCCTGGCTCTGGATGCTGACCACTGCCAGTGGCTTTTGTCGGTCGCTATCCTTGTTGACAGAGTTTTTTTTGGGTAGGGGACAGAAGTCAGAACCAAAGGGTGGAGTGGACCACATCATTTTGTTGGCCATGGTGGACCTGTCTGCCTACTGGGATGCATTTTTTAACAACTTAGTTAAGCGCTTCACAGATGGGTTCCACAGATGCGAAGAAGGATTCCCCAAGGGTTAGCTTAGTGGGCCCTGAGAGTGTAGACAGAGGGATCCAACTAGGTTCAGAGAGGTGTAGAACTGGCACATGCCCCTATAGTAGCGAGTCAAGGTCCATGTTCTGTTGCCCTGAGCAGGGAAGTTCATCAAGGTATTGATTAGGCTACCCTGGCTTTAAGCTGGAATGAGGTTGTGTTAGACCTGGCACGTTTTGCAGGGTTATTTCTAAACTTTTTGCCTTCCTCTGCCTATTTTTCTGCCATCCTTTTTGTTGGCTTTAAGACTTTAGCACTTTACCGCTGCTAATCAATGCTAACATGTACGTACTCTCCCCTCTAAACAAGGTATGATTGGTTTACACCTGTTTGCCATATTTGATTTACTTGTAAGTCCCTTGTAAAATGATACCCCATGTACCCATAACTTGTAAATGAAATGCTACCCACAGAAGTAGCTTTTCAAACATCTATCAGGCCTGTCAATGTAGGCCCTATGAGCAGGGTCCTGTGTAAATGAAAGATAGGATATGTGCCTTCATTTGTGGCATGTCCTGGTAATGACAAACAGCCCATTTTGTTTTTCACTACTGTGAGGCCTACTCGTCTCACAGGCTAGGATTGGGAATTTCCTTATATAATTTTAAGTGGTAATTACTGATCAGAAAGGAGTGGTGTTGCCCTGTTTGGTATGTTTAGATTAGCAGTGATAAATCCTACTTACTGGTGTAGTTGGGTTTTACATTACTATTTTAGAAATGCCCCTTTTAGAAAGTGGGTATTTTTATGTGCTGATGACTCTTTGTGCTTTACAGCCTGTCTCCAATACACTTCTGAGCTAAGTGAGAGCTATTCTTGGTGCATACTTTCCAGACAGCTACAACACAGGAAGGGCAGGGTGTGACAGGATACATCTGCATTCATCTGCATATTGATAGTCTTCCTGGGCTGGTACAGGTGGGTCACACTTAATATTTGTATAGTTTATGTCCTGACCTCACAAAGGACTGATTCACCCCCTAATGATTGTCTTGAGCCAGGGCTGGGCTGAAAGGATTTGTTGCACTCTTCTAAGTATTCCTTTGAAGTCACCCCTTCATCAAAGACATTTTTGAGTAGAAGTACAGGGGCTCTGACCCTATGTTTTTAGACACTGCGCTGGATTTATAACCAGACGCTGCTGGTTTACAATCTGCACATTGAAAGAGGACTGATGTGCTGCCAGGAGGAACCACCATTGGGACTACTTGCATTGTTGTGCTAGCCTGCTGGGCTGCTGGAGAGACTGGCAGTCTTCAATACGACTTGTGTGCTGGTCTGCCTGTTTGCTACCCTCTTTGTTCTCCAAGTGTTCTCCAAGGGCTTGTTCGCCAGCCCCTTTTTCCCAGAGTCTCAGGACCAGAAAAGACTCTGCGCCATCACTGCATTGCCGTGGGACTCTGAGTCTAGCATGGGTAGGTTTTTACACCAGCCAGTTGTGAGCGCTATTTAATGCCGACAGATAGCACATGTTGAGAAATTGTTGTAATCCGGTGTTGGTGCCTCTGACAGCCAGATCTCCAGCCAGGTGAGGAGATATCACCTAGGGTCAAAATATTCCTGATGGAAAAGCTGGCGATCCACCCTGAAAGCGCTGGAGGTGAATGACGTTGCCTAAGGGACAGCCACGGCCAGCCCCTGAAAATAAAGTGCTGATTGGAGGAAGGACTAAACACGTTCAAGGAGCACCACCTGTACTGTGAAGCCAAGGGGTAGATTGGCGCTGCATGCCAACTTAACGCCCTGCTCACTGAGTGCATGTCCCCTGCTGCTCCCAACAAGGCCTTGATATAATCTAAGCCCACCTCCTTGGCCTGGAAGAGTTCAGTGTTGTATTATCTTACACAATCTTGATTTGAATACAGAGTTGTGGTGGTGTAGTCTCATGCGTAGAGGTGACAACGTAGACGTAGCCAAGTAGTGCCTTAGAAGGTTATTTATTATGTCCATAAGATCAGTGGTAACAGCCCCACCACAAGCAGCCTGCTAGCTGCTCAGCCCATCTTCCAACTGACAACACTCACACCAGGCACCCAAGCACTTCACTCATTTCAATCACACCAACATTCCATACAGTACACTCACACTAGCTGAGCAGCTAGGGACAAGGTGAAAGTGAACATTATAATATAACATGAAGATACTACAAAAGTCCAAACGAAACAGTCAACAAACAATAAACAACCGGAGACACCAGTGTCAGTCATAAATGTCATCTTGAACGCTATCAGTTAATGGACAGGATAACATCATCACGAGGAGCAATGACAATAGAACATTCATATCTTAAGAAATGGAGATACATGAGTGGTCCCGGCTTCATCTTAGCACAAGTGTTGTGCCCTGTTGTGATGGGTGTGACCTATCCAACTATAAGTCCATCACACAGTTGTAGTATACCCTGATCAATGAGTTCAGAAGCTGCAGAGTAGGGAGCGCTGCTTCTGTAGGACCCCGACATACACCTAGAGGTCCTGTCTACCTCCCAAAGCAGTGAAAAAGACTGAAACCAGAACCCCTGGTTGGTGTTCTATTGCCAAGACTGTGCTTGGCGCTGCGAAAGTGTACCTTTTCTTATGTAATATTATTAAGCATTGTTTAAGATTAAGCACTCCCCCAAGACTCAGATGAGTGCTTGAGGTACCGACGGATAGTGCGGGCCTCGTAATACCTGAGCAAGGTCCAGGTGAGGTGAGGTCTATTCCCCTACCATGAAGGAAATCGTATTTCCTATGGAGGTGTAATGTCTCCAGGTTGTTACAGGTCGTACCGTATTCAACTTTTTTCTAAGTCTATTCACTTGGTGAAGGTGGTGTTTGCTTTGTTTTTCACTACTATTTAAGTGCAACTAATAAACGAACAAAGGCCCTGACGAATGCCATGGGATTTTTTACCCGGTAGGCAGAAACATGTTGGCCCGTTACTAGACAGATATTTGTTGACTGTCTCTTTTGCACTGTTCTTGGTTTTTAACTAGGAGGTGGGGTTCGTCCGCAGAATAAAGTTTTCTATAGGAGAACACGCCATCCTATTTTAATGTCACTTTATAATTGGAGTTGCACTTTTTCTCACTTGACCATCATAGATCAGCCATTACTGACGTTTCATTTGTAGTGGTGGTCCAAATCCTTTACCAGCAACAAATGGTGTGGCGCTTGTTGTCCCAATGATCAGGGAACCAGACGGATTTACACCTGGGTTTGGCCAGATGATAGGACTGATCATTGAGTCAATTTGATAGTAACCCATTGCTACAGTGTTTGGATTTGTTAACCACCTGTGATTCTCCCGAATGGTGTTGGGTCTTTCTATACACAGTGTTCACTCTTCATTATAACACGCTGTCTCCATGCGATTTATACGCTCCGTGATTTTGATAACTCGGTTTGACAGTGAAGCCATATAATAGATTTGGCAGACCCTCTGTTTTCTTGTGTTATATATATCGAAGTAGCTGGGGATAATAATCAGGTACGGGTCTTTAAACTATATATCCCTTGGACCCTCTTTAAATTGTTTTGTTGTTTAATGATATTAAGCACTGACAGGACAATCCATTTACTGAAAGTTAATTTGTGAGTTGTTGAGTTCCAGGTCCTTCAGGGATCTTGGACTGCTTACCTCCCCGCCCTGAGAGTCAAGTGCTCAGTGAGTGTATTTGGATCACACAGCAGGTCACCTGCATGACGTCAGAAGTAAACCGAACCATTTCCTGCAACTGGGCTTAAGTAACCTCTGCATGTTCAGTGGCTCCCCAACTGGTTCCAACCCTATCAAAGACAGGAAAAAATAGGGAGTCTGTGCCCTAATGGTAGTGGTGCTGCTGTCTTGAGACACTGATGGTGGCCTCTTGCCTGTTACCTGGGTGGCCCTGGTATTGATGTCAGGACAGTTGATCAAAAATGTTGATGGGTGTTGCAAGGGTACATCCCTAGCCCCAGCCTGGAGACTGGAGTGAGGGTGGGGCATAAGGAGGGGGGAGTCGTGGCATAAAACGGGAGGAAATGAGGTCTGAATTGAAATAGCTCTACGTGGCACACAGCCATGGATTACTTGCTTTTTTGTTCCTCGTTTTGACCCCCCCTGAGGACTGAAAAATGTAGTTTTACCTCAGCTTTCTAATTTCTGCAACACGCTCTGCTTCACCCCACACTGTTACTATGAGGGCAGTATAACAAAGGTCAAGCCCGCCGGTATGCACATGAGACTGACGCTTTTATGATCGAGCATACCACTGCCCTACTTTTAAAGACATGTTCATTTCGGCTCACATGCATAGACTGCATTAGGGCGGAGTTTGCCAGCTCGCGGTATACAGAAGGCCCATACTCACTCTTGGAGATAATAAAAGAGCATAGTTTCAAATTTTTCTGGTTATGTGGATACCAAATTTGAAAATATATATTTTCTTTTTTAAAACAAGTGATACTGGAACCGGGTTAGTGCTGTTATTTCTAACTTAGAAATTCTAAGTTATATTATAGGTTCCAAATACAAATTCTATATCAGCCACT
The DNA here is from genome assembly GCF_964261635.1 of Lissotriton helveticus. Classification (NCBI taxonomy): domain Eukaryota; kingdom Metazoa; phylum Chordata; class Amphibia; order Caudata; family Salamandridae; genus Lissotriton; species Lissotriton helveticus. Next base: position 1,041,071,847 of record NC_136065.1, on the reverse strand, counting down.
GAGTCTAATTGCACCTTTCCTGACAGGGCTAATGCTAGAGTGCTACCCACATTCGAATTTAGTTGCATGGAATATTTATGGTCGGCTTGGTACTTAAGTTACAAACGGGACAGGCAAATACCCAACTCTGCCAATTAGCTTAGGTGGCTGAGTTTCTGTTCATGACAGATCAGCTCAGACCACTGGCCGCAAAACCCCGTGGGTGGAAGCCCTTTCTTCTTGCTGTCACTTACTGATGGCCTTTACTTTGATGCAACAGGGAAGGGCACAAGGGGAATATTAGAATCTTGACAGGAAGCAGACCACATGTGGAGGGAGATTTAAAATGTGACTTTGGTATTTCCAAACCGAATCTTTCATGTCACACTGTAGAGAGAGTTTTACAGACCATCCTGTGGCAAGACTTGGGTAGACACTCTAAGCTTGAAGCCTGCACCGATTTTTATTATGGACACCCTTAATAAACCCTAAACCTTGCCCACTATGCTGATAATACCAGTTTAGGATTAATAAGTGATTTTTGGCTTTGTGGACAAAGTAGCGGAGCCTATAGATGTCTGCAAGCTGTCTCTACAGCACACTTCAAATTACTTATGCGACCCTGAGGAGTACTCTTTGGGTACAGCTTAAGACAGCCACTGCAGGGAGTTACAAAAGAAACATTGGTAATAAGATGCTAACCCTGAAACTGCATGTGGAAGTGTGAACTCGCAGGTTAGCTTCAATTGTGCCCCATCCATTGCACCCAGTAGTGAGTCTCTTTCTTCAGTTTCCCATTGGGTAGCAATTGTTTCTATATACTTATATGTTACTGGTATCCGTCGTTAGAATGCCTAGAACTATTTATTTATTTTCCTGCTATCAAGCCTCTTTTTCTCTAATATTTTTATAGATCCTTGCACCCTCTTCTTTCCCTCAGCACCTCCCTCTAGTCTTGAGGTTTGAACACTTTCCCAGCACTCATTCACAGATGATTTAAGCAGTCCTTTAGTTTGCATCTCTGAGATCCCACTGACCAATGATATGAGGGAATTTAGCAATATCATTGTTGGTAATGACCATCTTTTACACGGTTGTCCCCAGATTTTTGCTTTTAATAGCAGGACCGGACTGGCAACCCTAAGCAGCCCTGGCAATCTTGTCGGACCAGCCCCCCGGAGGGGGGCTACAAGTGTGAAGCAGTGCTACTTTTGTTACTGGGACCAAAATTGCAGCACTGCTGCAAAACCTCTCCCTAATACCAAAACCAGCCCCCAATGCTGCAAAACCGCTCCCATCCTTCCAGCCTCCCGGGGAAATGCCCGACGCCCGCTACAGCCAGTCTGGCCCCGTTCACTAGCCTATTTTGGAAGAGCATGGTTTTGTTCGCCTTGAGACTCTGCATACTTTACTACAATTAAAACAACAGTACAGTATTGTTCTCTCCCTTATGAACATGGTAAAACTGGTATACACCGAATTGTCACATTTAATTTACTTATAAGTCCCTAGTATATAGTACTACATGTGCCCAGGACCTGCAAATTAAATTCTAAAAGTGGGATGTAGCACTCATTGTGCCACCTATTAATGTAGCACTATAAAACAGATCTCAGGACTGCTGCTGCAGCCTGTACTGTAGTTTTAAACTGCCATTTCGTCTGGGCAAATAAAACGTTTGGCATACCTAAACTAACTTTTTTAATACTTAAGTCACCCATGAGGTAGGCCCAAAGGTCCCACAGAGCAGGGTGTATGGTATTCAAAACGTAGGACATGTGTGCTAAACCTTTCATATCCTTCAATGAAAAACTCCTAAAGTCGTTTTTCACTACAGCAAGGCTATGACCCTTATAGACTAACACTTGGTTAACATATTAAAAAGTGGTAAGTCCAGGTTGGGAGCAGATAGAGAAATACCTCTTTCACTCATTTGAATTAACATTTACAATCCTCTACAGGTAAAGTCAGATTTTAGGTCACTATTCAGAAAATGCCATTTTTAGAAGGTTATATAAACGTCATGGCGTGTGATCCATTAAGGCCTACTATATGGGGAGGGATCAATATCACAATACAAAATCTATATAGGACCCCACATGGCCATTGATAAACACAACTTGAAAAAAACACAACATTCACATTAATCTAGTGTGTTCGAGTATTAAGTTGTTTTTTTAATGGACTTATTTGCATTTATGTTTTACGGTTTTTTTGTGATACTTTTTTATTCATGGTACAGACAACACAGATACTTAAAACAATTGACACAATTAACATAAATCAAACTTTTCAAATAGAATTATTAACATAAATCCAAAATTTCACAGAGGATTTTGTTTAAGATCCAGAACTTATTGATATCAGTGAGTTATTAATATGGGGTCCAAATATATACTCTCAACAATCAATGTATTACCCCAATTCACACATGGGCTTAAATGAGTAATCTTGTAATTCCTTCTCTACCAAGACCAACCTCATTCCATCCCTTTTCAAAATTCATGGTTTTCAAAGTTCTTAACCAAAACGATTAGTTGTATGCAGAAAAGGTTCTCCTTTTTCCCCAACGAAATGCCAGCTCGTTTCTACCTCGATAACTGGTAGGTATATGTAAACCTTTTTGAGATCATCATCAGGGCCCTTTATCACTCGTTTATTCAATACTGAATGGTATTACTCCTCACATCGTGTGTGAGTCTGACTTCCAGCCATATCGGCGTAAAAAAAACCTGAGGTTGTAGCTGTAATTTGGATTGGTACTCTTTCATTCTGAAATAATTCTCCTGGTTCCAGATTCAATCCATGGCTTGAGATATTCATTTGTTATTGCATTCACTGCTCGAGAATGGTCCATTGATGTGAGTAATTGCATGAGGACTGTTCTTGAGTACTGAATGCAAAGATATATGAATATCTCAAGCCCCAGATTGAGTCTGGAACCAGTAGAGCTTTTTCAGAAAACGAAAGCGTAGAAATTAAAATTATAGCTACAACCTCTGTTTTTTTACGCAGAGGAGGCTGGAAGACGGACTCACACGCGATGTGAGGAGCAATACCATTCAGTATTGACTGAATGAGTGATATAGTGCCATGATGATGACCTTGATGGAGCAGGGGTTCGCAAAAAGAAACCTGCTCGAATTAACACCCCCAAAATACGTACTAACAGTAAGTAGTAATAGAAACTAACATGCACCTTACACACAAATACGAGGGAAATGGGTTTGCGCTTAAATAATATATGAAAGAACCTAAAACTTATTTACAGTGTGCTTGGAAAGAAAACGAGAAAAATGCATGACTAGGCCGCATGTGCATTTCTTAGTTTGCATGTTGCATTTTGCTTTGAAATAATAAATAATGCAGCTTTTTGCTTAAAGCTTATGCTGGGTAACGTTAACATGGAATAGTGCAAAGGTGGGTGGTAAACAGTGAAAAGTGCACTATCATATAATTAATGAATGTTCTTGTTCTATTGCTATAGTGAGCTGGATGAAGGCCCATGTTCCTTAAATTAGCTGAATAGGGGAGGGGTAAACAAAGGAGTGAAATTGATCTGTCAAAGGCATCCTACCTCTCTGAGAAATTCTTGCCCTATGTACCATCAAGATCCCTCCGCTCGAGTGCTAAACATCTTCTGGTGGTACCTTGGGTAAGAAAGGCAAGATTAGGAGGGAGAGCTCTTTCCTATCTCAGCCCCCGTTACTGGAACAAGCTCCTCTTGTTTTTGAGACAGTGTACAGATCATCTACAATTCAGGAAGCTGCTTAAGACCTCCCTCTACTGCGATTGCTGATCTTGCTGGAATTGCTGCATATCCTCACAGTCCGCTCCAAGCGCAGAGATACCCCTTAGGGGGTCGATTCTTATATAAACAAATAAATAAATAAGACAGAAGTGTTGAGCATAGCAGAAGAGGCGCAGGGGTTGAAGGTCAATGTGATGATTGTCTGCCAAGGGATGCAACGGACCGTGGGACAAAGAGATTTCTTCCACGGACACTGCTTAAACTATGTGTTATTGTAACATGTAATAAATTGTGTAAATGGAACAATTATGAATCGTGGGAATGGGTGCAGAACAATGAATATGCCAAAAATTGAATGAAGTCACAGTGGTGTGACAGAGCCACCTCCTAAACTCACCAATCATCTGTCGAGTTTCGTAAAATGTTTCAAATAATGTGGGACGGACATGTAGGTTTTAGGGTATACCTGGGGTGCCTTTAGGGGTGTGGTTTTGATTTGCGTGGAGGAAGAGAAAACGGATGAATGCGTCGCTTTTCGTCAGTTTGCAGAGAGGCCTAGCTGTTCCTGTCTCTGCCCCGTTCCTGGGTTCTGATATCTTTGTTCCCTGGTCCTATTTCAGGGAACTCCCACCATCACCTAGGCCAAGGGGGTGGTTTGCCACATACCGTTACGTTTGTATTATTCTGACTCAGTCTTGCAAAATTACTTGCAAATGTATTTTGACTCTGAAACTTTTGTCTCTTCATCTATCCACTCCGTCACAGGTATATTGATACGTATTATTTTAGATGAAACAATTGTCTCTTCATCTACCCCCTCCGTTAGGTGAATTTTGTTTCGCATTTAATTTTGCTGAAACTTTTGTCTCTTAATCTATCCATTCTTTAATGTACAATGTCATTGCTTGTATGATGAGTTTGTATTCATTTGAAGTTGTTGATGTTTCCTCTCCCTTTGTGAAATTTTATTATTTGCATTCTGTGACTGTATGCATTGAGCATTTGCAATAATTTGAGATAAAACTTTATTAACCTTACCGAGAGTCTGTGATCATTAAGCTGGCTGATTAGTTAATTAGATCGTATTATCATTACCATCAACTATTCAACTAATTGGTTATTTTATGTTATTGTTATGTTATTTGGGTTCTTCTATAGCGCAACGGCTACTCCAGTAGGAGTGTCCCGGCGCTTTATCGAAGAGGTCCTTTAGGAAGAGGAAACATAACTGCAGAATAAGAGGAACAGCGAAGTTAACTGGTAAACAGCCAGGTTTTTAATGCCTTTCTGAAAGACATTAGACTAGGGGCCTGTCTGAGAGAAATGGGAAGCTCATTCCAGGCGCGCGGGGCCAGGTAATGAAAAGAGCGCCCCCCTTGTCTGGTTCGCTTGATGGATGGAACAACCATTTTAGACAAAGAGGCAGATCGCAAGGTTCTGCTTGGCTTATAAAAAGCAAGGCGCTTCCTAATGTACCTAGGGCCTGAATCATGAAGGGCCTTGTAGGTCAGCGTCAGGCTTTTAAAGAGAGCCCTCTTGGCTATAGGAAGCCAGTGCAGTTCCTTCAGCAAGTCAGACGCACTAGCTCGTCTAGGAAGTCCATAAATAGCCCTGGCAGCTGAATTTTGGACTACCTGAAGTCTCCTCACGAGATATTTAGGGAGTCCTAGATAGAGGGCATTTGCATAGTCCAGGCGCGACCCGACAAGTGCTTGGACAGTGACCCTTCGGTGGTTCATAGAAATCAAGGGGAGGAATTTCCTGAGCATCCGCAGGATCCCGAAACATTTCCCCGAAAGACAGGATATTTGAGGCCCAAAGGTTAACTCATTGTCAACGATGATACCTAGATTTTTAGCCCTGGTACTTGCATTAACCGGAGGAAACAGGTCTTGTGGCCACCAACTTTTCCAGTTTGGTTCAGAGACACATCCAAAAAAAAGCAGCTCCGATTTATCGGAGTTGCATTTTAAGCCGTGTCTTTTGAACCAATCAAAGACTGCTTCTAGGCAGCCTCTAATGCGGATCCCATCGAACACCTCATTCTTTTCGTATGTGAACAAGAGCTGGGTGTCGTCAGCATAAGACACGATCTGAGCGCCAAACGACTCCGCAACCTCTGCAAGGGGGGGCCAGAAAGATGTTAAAGAGCAGGGGGCTAAGAATAGACCCATGAGGGACTCCCACTTCCAGAGTTGCCATAGCTGCGGAGTGAGGTGGCGCCCAGATCGTTTGTCGACGGCTAGCTAGAAATTATTTGAGCCAGTTCCACACCGTCCCCCGGAGACCACAATCCCAGAGTCGAGTTAGGAGGGTATCATGGGGAACAGTGTCGAACGCCGCCGACAGGTCCAACATGACCAACATGGCCTTGGTTCATCGACCAAGTAGAAGGAAAGTTGATGTATAAGTTAGATAAGTATTTTGTGATGTCACATATGGATTTTAGGAGGAAAAGGAATTCAACGTATATACATTGACCCCAGTGCATCAGGGATTTGGGCGAATGTGTATGGGCCATTGTTCTGTGATATTATCAAGTATTGATCCCTCATCAGGTATTGAACTCGCGCTGGATCACCTCGAAAAAGTTTACAAATGCCTCACCAGTTATAGTCCAAATGCGTTGCCATTTCCTTGGGGGAAAAGGAGAACCTTCTCTGCACACAACCAATCATTTTGGTTAAGAACTTTGAAAACCTTGAATTTTCAAAAGGGAAGGAATGAGGCTGGTCTTGGTAGAGAAAAAAATTACAAGAATACGCCTGTAACCCCATGTGTGAATAGCAGCAGCCGCGGGCCGTGGAGGGAGTTACGGTGGGGCAGGGAGGCGGTGAGGGGGAGGGGGAGGGTGGAGGGTGCTAAAAACCGGCATATGGATAATTGCAGGTAAGTAAACAATTTAATTAACGAATTTCGTGGCGCGCACTGCATCGCATTTTGCGATGCAAGGCGCACTACCAAATTCGTTTTATTAATTAAAGCTATCTCAATTATACCTTTCGTTCTACATGTTCCACCCATTAATGTTTCAATATCGTAAAAATACTTAATCTGATTGGTCAGGCAAGGGAGAAGATCATCACACCATGCTTACATGACATTAAATTCAGTTAAACCATTGTTCACAAACCCATCCCCTTAATTTTTATTCATAATTGTATTTCCCACCCGCATTCATGTTTTACCTGCAACAAAATTGTATACAGTCTAAATACAAGTCTACATCGTTGAAATTTTCACCGTCCGTTCCCAGGGTAGGGCACTTCTCGACCTTGGCTTTCATTCAACCGCCGAGTCATCATTCCGGGTTAACTTACAGTGTTCATGCACGGTTGTCATGTGACTCAGATTACTTAAGTTATACATGAGAGGCCTAAATGTGCACTGGTGATAAAGTCAAAAGGCAGATATTAGATTCAAGAATAAAGTGGTCACACTGTATACCACTCTCACTCATCTACTAGGAGTACAGAGGGATTTACAGGACCAGGTCGCCCTCCACTCAATCAATCGAAAAGACAACAAGACCTAGTCCGCAGGGCAATCGTTTAGTGTATATCTATGGGTATAAGTGGATATGTCTACAGGTCTTTCCACCACACCTTTGAGTTTACCAATAGGTGTATTACTCCAGATGCTTGCCAATAAGTCATAAAAGTAGCCAATCTCTGATACATCTAACTTTAGACAACACAGGACATACATTCACAAGAGAGACGACACATGAAAAAATGTGTGAATAGCTAGAAGACACCTCACGGGCGCACCACCATTGGGGCCCCTGGTTGGTACTCACCAGGGTGGCCCTGTTCTCATCATTGGTATCAACTAGCTTAACAGAAACGTGACCGACTCCCAAAGGAAAAAGACAGTGAATGGTGCAGTGGACACAAACTTATATGTGACAAGGACTAACAACGTTCAACATATAACAAAACAAATACTGAGCGCACAAGAATATGAACCTCTTTATTTGTATTCTCCTGTCCGCTAACAGTAGACACATATATAAAACAAAGAGAGAAGCGAATACTCCCTATCGATTCGCTTACAACTCGCTGCCGACATGTTTCATTGCCATGGTCAACATTCAGGCAATTTCTTCAGGGCACAGATGTTTTTTTAAAAAAAGCCACTGCCAGCAAGGTACTGTGGTTTGGGTGCTGTAAATCAAAGAAAGAAAGCACGTGTAAGGAGCTAACTGTGTTTGCACTGTGTGCTGTTATATCATTGCTAACCAACCACACTGCGGGGATGTAAATTACCTGGCTATAGCATCGACTTTCATACCGATATATTCATTAGTTTTGAAAGGTCGGGGACTCACTCCCACTCGGTAAGTGCAGTCTGTCCTCCCGTGAAAATATATCTATCAAAGACAAAAAAGCCACGCGCAGGCGGGCATTAAGAAAAGCTAGTCTAGTCTCACCGGGAGCTCCGTTTCCACAAGCTTCGTGTGCTGCAAAGTAAAGTAAATACCACTGGCAAAGGACTCCTCGGCGTCTCCTCAGCACCGGATCGCCGAGTGTTTGGGGCGTGTGATATTTATTTTCAGGTACTAGTTTCTCATTGGCTCTCCGTGTCACGTGATTAGGCTCAGACCCGGCTGAGTCTAGAGCGAGCACCTGATTCGTTAAGGCGCTCGCTTGCCGTGATATCTCCGTTCCGATTGGTCATGGCCATTAAAGGGTAGCATAGGCAGCGCTACGAGAGAATTTATTTGTACAAGTAAACACGGACATAATATTGTTCTAAATAGCATGATTGAAAAGGGGGGCGCCGATGTTGTGGCAAAAGCTCAATAGAGTTGCTCAATTCAAAATATTATCTCCCATATTTATACCAGGACCTTTATGCAGTAGGTGGAATTTAATAAAGGACAATAGTAATCGCCCTGGTTGGGCTAGTACTCAGTGGAGATGCTCCATTCAAATATTTTATCTCATGTGCTGAGTTAATGCAAATTAATAAAGACCAGTGGTCATGGCCCTTAATGAGATTGTATGTATATTCCTCTTGTTTATAGTTTCGTGGTGGGCAAGCAAATACTATAAACAGAGAAGAGGTTTTATTTACAACAGCTCAACCCCCATGAGATGGAATTAGTGTATCTACCTCACAAGGTAATTTTCATTCTCTCTACGTGTTTGACCATAGAGTACTGTGCCAAGGAACACCTATAACTGTGTATAAGGGGACCTGCTCAGCGCAGTTTGTTCCATTCCAACAATTCATTTAGCCCCTGCTGTTCACTCCGCTCTTGATATATCCAGCGTGCCTCTTTTGTCAACAGGCGTCTTTCCATGGTTTGCGCTTCACCTACCACTCTTTCCAAAACCACCCAGGAAAATGCATGTTTGTTACGATGACAGTGCTGCACTAATTTAGTGGTCAATTTTCCTTGTCGTATGGTACTGAGGTGTTCCTGAATACGGAGCTTAATCTTGCGTGTTGTTAGTCCAATGTATTCCAGGCCGCATTCACAGCTCAATCTGTACACAACATTAACAGTGTTACAGTTACTGAAATGGTTTAGTGACCATATCTTCCCGGATTTTAATGTGACGGAGGTGCATTTTTCGGTAAGATGGCAGACTGAGCAACCCCCACAAGGGTAGTGGCCATTCGGTACAGTGGTTCTTTCAGTTGGTTTACTCTCTACCATTCTTGTATGGACTAATTTGTCCTTGAGATTCTGTGCTCTGCGGAATGCAAACCGGGGTGGAGGCATTTTATGCTCTTGTGTGGACAAAATATGCCAGTGTTTTCTAATGGCTTGCCGAATTTTGGAGGCCAACGGGTCAAAGGTCATGACCACGGGTAGACATTCTGATTTTTCTTTTGTTTGTGATTCCAAAAGGGCTGTACGTGGTGTGTTCAGGGCCCTCTTATTTGCTTGGTGGATAACTTTGTTTGGATAGTTTCGTGCTTTTAGTCTACTGCTTAGGTCTTTGGCTTGTTCTTTGTACACGTCCGTGGATGAGCAATTTCTTCTGTACCGCATGAACTGGCCTACTGGAAGGTTATCCCTCAAGGCCCTTGGGTGGTATGAATGGTAGGCTAATAGCGAATTTCTGTCGGTTGGTTTTTGATGTACTCTGGTGGTAATTTTTCCATCTTTGGCCTCAATATCTAGATCGAGGTAGACTGCACTTGTATGATGGTACTTCCATGTGAACCTGAGGCTCCTATCCTGGGTGTTCAACCAATCAAGAAATTCGACAAGTAAGTCTTCTTCACCAGACCAGATGAGGAGCACGTCATCAATATAACGTTTCCATAAACGTAGGTGGTCTTTGAAAGGGTTGTTGTCTGATTCAATGACGTGCTCCTCAAACTGACCCACGTAGATACATGCTACGCTGGGTGCCATCGTCGCTCCCATCGATGTTCCCGTTACTTGCAGAAAGAGATCGTTTTTATAACAGAAATAGTTCCGTGTAAGCGCCAGCTCGACGCATTGCAAAACGAAGCTCTGTGGCGCATCGTAGAACCATTCTTGTTTGTTCAATGCTTTCGCTACTGCCACCAGAGCTGCTTCTTGTGGGATACATGAGTATAAAGACTCAATGTCTATGGTCACGATATATTCAGTGGTTGGGTTGAATGTCATGAGGTCCAGGGTATTCAAGATGTCGGTCGTGTCCTTTACATATGAATTTTGGGTTATGACTGATTCACGAAGGTAATAGTCTGCAAATTGGGACAAAGGTTCCAATATAGATTGGATACCTGATACAATAGGCCTGCCAGGGGGAGGCCTGGCAGGCTTATGTATCTTGGGGAGAATGTAAAAAGCAGGGGTCTTTGGGTTGGTGTTAATGAGAAACTCGGCCTCTTTAGCATTTATCCATTTCTTTTCCTTCGCGTTGGCGACTAGTTGAGTGATGGTATCCCTTAATTCAGGTGTTGGATCTCTGGCGAGGGGTTGGTAGTTAGCTCTCACATCCAACAGTCTTCGAACTTCGACATCATAATCATCTATATTTAGGATTACAATTGCGCCGCCCTTATCGGCGCTTTTGATGATTATTTTCTCGTTGCTCTGAAGGGACTTGATGGATTCCCAGTCTTCTCTCGTCATGTTTTTGAAGCCCATAGACTTGTTTTTATCCTCTATGGCTGTGATCTCCTCTAGAACTTTTGCTTCAAACACTGCTGTTTCAGGGCCAACCGATGCATTTGGAGGGCAAAATGATGAGGGTTTTCTTAAGTTTGAATGGTAACCCTTACTTTCTTCTGATATTTGTTTCACAAAAAACTTTTTTAGTTTTATTTTGCGCATTGTTTCATGGAACTCAGTTCGACATCTGAACGCATCATGGTTTGGTGTAGGCACAAAGCCAAGGCCTTTATTTAACACCTTCTCTTCTCCAGCAGTCAGTTGATGGGAGGAAAGGTTTATTACAATGCTGTTTATACCGGTTTCTTCCCCTTGCTCCGCGTCAGTCGTGGTGACGAGGTTTGCCATTGTGGTTGTTGGCGGTTCCCGCGTCCTCTCCCTCTTCCTTGTTGTTGTGGGAAGCCCGGGCCTTTGTTGGATGCTTGGCCCTGTTCTAAAAAATTCCTCAATAAGGTGCTTAAGTCAGTGTTAGTTGGTTCAGGTTGATTGAACCTCACTCTACTGGTGCTAGGGCCTGGTTCCGGGTCCTCTTCGCTTGACGTGTTAGCAAAAGACCCGTTGGCAGGTGTTCTTTTGCGTTGCTGAAACCGGGTTGTCTTACCGCTTCTGTTACCACTAGTCTGTGGCTGTTGTTCTTGATTGGATTGATAGTATGTATCGGTGGTATAGGGGAATGCCCACTCGTGTGTGTAACGTTGGAGGTTCCGTTGTAAACCTCTTGTTTTCTGCGTCACCATGTATTCCTTATACTCATCCAACTCTATATTGATCTTCTCTAGGTGTTCCTTGGCATCAGTAAAACTACTATCCCGGTTAATGGTTTCCTCTAATTCAGCAATTTCTTTTAATACCTCCTCACTTAGTCGCTGAGCTGTACTAATTATGAGGATTAACCAGTCCCTTGTACATTTGTTGGCGATGTAACTCCAATCACAACGGAATTTTTTATCATCCAAGAAGATGCGAGGCTCAATTCTGACTATTAGGCTAGCGGGGGAAGCACCTGCCTGGTAGTACTCTGACATAAGAGCTCCATGTAAAGCAATCCTTATATGTTTCTTTTTTAGATTACTGAGCTTCTCCCATTCCTCTCTTACTTTATTAGTCCCTTTTAGGGGGTTATCGCTAAAGAGGGAAGGGCCTGCTAGAATCGCTGCAATTTGCGCGTCTGTGAAAGCCAGGCAATTTTTATCCATTCCACAGAAAAGTGGGGTGCAATACACAGCAAGTATCAATGAAATAGCAGCACGAATAAAAATCAGAGTGTATCTGAACAAGCTACGTTGGAAACTCTCACGGCTAATCTGCCGTACACGTCACACTCATCTACTAGGAGTACAGAGGGATTTACAGGACCAGGTCGCCCTCCACTCAATCAATCGAAAAGACAACAAGACCTAGTCCGCAGGGCAATCGTTTAGTGTATATCTATGGGTATAAGTGGATATGTCTACAGGTCTTTCCACCACACCTTTGAGTTTACCAATAGGTGTATTACTCCAGATGCTTGCCAATAAGTCATAAAAGTAGCCAATCTCTGATACATCTAACTTTAGACAACACAGGACATACATTCACAAGAGAGACGACACATGAAAAAATGTGTGAATAGCTAGAAGACACCTCACGGGCGCACCACCATTGGGGCCCCTGGTTGGTACTCACCAGGGTGGCCCTGTTCTCATCATTGGTATCAACTAGCTTAACAGAAACGTGACCGACTCCCAAAGGAAAAAGACAGTGAATGGTGCAGTGGACACAAACTTATATGTGACAAGGACTAACAACGTTCAACATATAACAAAACAAATACTGAGCGCACAAGAATATGAACCTCTTTATTTGTATTCTCCTGTCCGCTAACAGTAGACACATATATAAAACAAAGAGAGAAGCGAATACTCCCTATCGATTCGCTTACAACTCGCTGCCGACATGTTTCATTGCCATGGTCAACATTCAGGCAATTTCTTCAGGGCACAGATGTTTTTTTAAAAAAAGCCACTGCCAGCAAGGTACTGTGGTTTGGGTGCTGTAAATCAAAGAAAGAAAGCACGTGTAAGGAGCTAACTGTGTTTGCACTGTGTGCTGTTATATCATTGCCAACCAACCACACTGCGGGGATGTAAATTACCTGGCTATAGCATCGACTTTCATACCGATATATTCATTAGTTTTGAAAGGTCGGGGACTCACTCCCACTCGGTAAGTGCAGTCTGTCCTCCCGTGAAAATATATCTATCAAAGACAAAAAAGCCACGCGCAGGCGGGCATTAAGAAAAGCTAGTCTAGTCTCACCGGGAGCTCCGTTTCCACAAGCTTCGTGTGCTGCAAAGTAAAGTAAATACCACTGGCAAAGGACTCCTCGGCGTCTCCTCAGCACCGGATCGCCGAGTGTTTGGGGCGTGTGATATTTATTTTCAGGTACTAGTTTCTCATTGGCTCTCCGTGTCACGTGATTAGGCTCAGACCCGGCTGAGTCTAGAGCGAGCACCTGATTCGTTAAGGCGCTCGCTTGCCGTGATATCTCCGTTCCGATTGGTCATGGCCATTAAAGGGTAGCATAGGCAGCGCTACGAGAGAATTTATTTGTACAAGTAAACACGGACATAATATTGTTCTAAATAGCATGATTGAAAAGGGGGGCGCCGATGTTGTGGCAAAAGCTCAATAGAGTTGCTCAATTCAAAATATTATCTCCCATATTTATACCAGGACCTTTATGCAGTAGGTGGAATTTAATAAAGGACAATAGTAATCGCCCTGGTTGGGCTAGTACTCAGTGGAGATGCTCCATTCAAATATTTTATCTCATGTGCTGAGTTAATGCAAATTAATAAAGACCAGTGGTCATGGCCCTTAATGAGATTGTATGTATATTCCTCTTGTTTATAGTTTCGTGGTGGGCAAGCAAATACTATAAACAGAGAAGAGGTTTTATTTACAACAGCTCAACCCCCATGAGATGGAATTAGTGTATCTACCTCACAAGGTAATTTTCATTCTCTCTACGTGTTTGACCATAGAGTACTGTGCCAAGGAACACCTATAACTGTGTATAAGGGGACCTGCTCAGCGCAGTTTGTTCCATTCCAACAATTCATTTAGCCCCTGCTGTTCACTCCGCTCTTGATATATCCAGCGTGCCTCTTTTGTCAACAGGCGTCTTTCCATGGTTTGCGCTTCACCTACCACTCTTTCCAAAACCACCCAGGAAAATGCATGTTTGTTACGATGACAGTGCTGCACTAATTTAGTGGTCAATTTTCCTTGTCGTATGGTACTGAGGTGTTCCTGAATACGGAGCTTAATCTTGCGTGTTGTTAGTCCAATGTATTCCAGGCCGCATTCACAGCTCAATCTGTACACAACATTAACAGTGTTACAGTTACTGAAATGGTTTAGTGACCATATCTTCCCGGATTTTAATGTGACGGAGGTGCATTTTTCGGTAAGATGGCAGACTGAGCAACCCCCACAAGGGTAGTGGCCATTCGGTACAGTGGTTCTTTCAGTTGGTTTACTCTCTACCATTCTTGTATGGACTAATTTGTCCTTGAGATTCTGTGCTCTGCGGAATGCAAACCGGGGTGGAGGCATTTTATGCTCTTGTGTGGACAAAATATGCCAGTGTTTTCTAATGGCTTGCCGAATTTTGGAGGCCAACGGGTCAAAGGTCATGACCACGGGTAGACATTCTGATTTTTCTTTTGTTTGTGATTCCAAAAGGGCTGTACGTGGTGTGTTCAGGGCCCTCTTATTTGCTTGGTGGATAACTTTGTTTGGATAGTTTCGTGCTTTTAGTCTACTGCTTAGGTCTTTGGCTTGTTCTTTGTACACGTCCGTGGATGAGCAATTTCTTCTGTACCGCATGAACTGGCCTACTGGAAGGTTATCCCTCAAGGCCCTTGGGTGGTATGAATGGTAGGCTAATAGCGAATTTCTGTCGGTTGGTTTTTGATGTACTCTGGTGGTAATTTTTCCATCTTTGGCCTCAATATCTAGATCGAGGTAGACTGCACTTGTATGATGGTACTTCCATGTGAACCTGAGGCTCCTATCCTGGGTGTTCAACCAATCAAGAAATTCGACAAGTAAGTCTTCTTCACCAGACCAGATGAGGAGCACGTCATCAATATAACGTTTCCATAAACGTAGGTGGTCTTTGAAAGGGTTGTTGTCTGATTCAATGACGTGCTCCTCAAACTGACCCACGTAGATACATGCTACGCTGGGTGCCATCGTCGCTCCCATCGATGTTCCCGTTACTTGCAGAAAGAGATCGTTTTTATAACAGAAATAGTTCCGTGTAAGCGCCAGCTCGACGCATTGCAAAACGAAGCTCTGTGGCGCATCGTAGAACCATTCTTGTTTGTTCAATGCTTTCGCTACTGCCACCAGAGCTGCTTCTTGTGGGATACATGAGTATAAAGACTCAATGTCTATGGTCACGATATATTCAGTGGTTGGGTTGAATGTCATGAGGTCCAGGGTATTCAAGATGTCGGTCGTGTCCTTTACATATGAATTTTGGGTTATGACTGATTCACGAAGGTAATAGTCTGCAAATTGGGACAAAGGTTCCAATATAGATTGGATACCTGATACAATAGGCCTGCCAGGGGGAGGCCTGGCAGGCTTATGTATCTTGGGGAGAATGTAAAAAGCAGGGGTCTTTGGGTTGGTGTTAATGAGAAACTCGGCCTCTTTAGCATTTATCCATTTCTTTTCCTTCGCGTTGGCGACTAGTTGAGTGATGGTATCCCTTAATTCAGGTGTTGGATCTCTGGCGAGGGGTTGGTAGTTAGCTCTCACATCCAACAGTCTTCGAACTTCGACATCATAATCATCTATATTTAGGATTACAATTGCGCCGCCCTTATCGGCGCTTTTGATGATTATTTTCTCGTTGCTCTGAAGGGACTTGATGGATTCCCAGTCTTCTCTCGTCATGTTTTTGAAGCCCATAGACTTGTTTTTATCCTCTATGGCTGTGATCTCCTCTAGAACTTTTGCTTCAAACACTGCTGTTTCAGGGCCAACCGATGCATTTGGAGGGCAAAATGATGAGGGTTTTCTTAAGTTTGAATATACCACCCATCTCTACTCTTTTCCCCTTTACTTATTATTACGTTCCCCGCATTAGCATTAGTAAAATAGCGTGTTTTGATTTCAATCAAGCAGTTGCCAAGAGTGAGTCAAGACGTGCCTCCCCAGTCCTGGATCCTTGACTGGTGTCAGAGTGTACGCCTTCACCCTGCAATCTGCAACAGCTAGACTCCAGGTGAAAATCCAGACGTTTGGGGCTTCTTGCGACTGCGAGCGACCACCTGTGTCATCCTCCTAAACGAATATCCGACAGAGACCTGCTATACTTGTCAGCAATTACCGCCCTTGTCTCTTGCCAATGCAAAGCTCTAATGGTGCTTTCGCGCAGACAACTATCTTCTTGTGGCTCCCGCCAATACGAAGCTCTGACCAAGACTCCTCACATAGAACTGGACTGTATGAGAATGTAAACTTTCCACCAAGACAAACTGGTTCCTGTATTTGGCCTGAGCTCCATCATGTTTAATCTGAACTTTTGACTTTGACCTAGTCCATTGTGACCAGATAACCATAAATGGCATTTTGTGCTCTTCAGCACTGTTTTCAGCATATCATTTTGAAATTCATAACTCCAGTTCTACTCTTTGGATTTTTGACATTTTGGTGTCATTCTATTTATTAAAATTTAATCTATTTGTCTATATATGTTTAGAACTTTTCCTGTGTTGTGTTTTCACTTTTTTATTGTTTGAGTGCCGCATAAATACTTTAGACATTGCTTCTAAATTAAGCTTGACTGCGTTTGTACCAAGCTACCAAAGGCTTAAACAAGGGTTTATTTAGTGATTTTTGTGGTTCACCCTGGCAAGGATTTCATTTATTATAACTTGAGTGGGACATTCACTCCCCTCAACTAATAATCAATTTTATTCAAATCATAAATAAAAGTAGATGGCTGCTTCCCCCTTGACCTTTCAGGAGGATTTCTTACTAGTGAAAGTAAAGTCTTTAAGGCAAAGGTGTAAGGTGACATAGAATGTGGAAAGGGGCATGCTTTAAACATTTGTTTTCCTTTTTCTTCTTTTAGAAGAGCCTGGCTGAAATGACATCAAAGTATGTCAGAAGCACTTCTTTTCTTTCTAGGGAAGGCATGTCACCAATGCTGCAACAGCTGCATGATTCTTCTTTTTACCCAGCAAGCTCCTGGCCTCAAAGGATTCCTCATCCCTCTGGATCTAGGAGCCACCATAGTCAGATTGCACTTCCTGTTCTACATTTGATTCATCTTCATCTTTCCTTAAAGAACAACAATACAACTGGCTCTTCCTGCCAGGGCCCAGGAAGTACAGGATAGGAAGAGTTTTTATGTAAACCCAGGGCCGGCTCTAGGGTGGTGCGATCAGTGCCACTGCACTGGGCGCTGACTTGGGGTGGTGGTGTTAACTGCTGCTGCGTTCCTGGCCTCCAGCAATTTTCAGGCATCAATTAAAATGTCATGATAACTCCTGTGATTAATCGTCTTCGTCCTAAGGTAGCACAGTGGGTTAAAATGCCTGCTGCTAAGAATGTGTACCATGCAGATAACAAAGTGCATGTCATGTAAATAGGTCAGTGGGTTACTGCTTCTGTAAGAGTTCTTCTTTTGTTACTTGTCGTTTATAAGTCAAAATCCAAATATAGAACATTGAGCTATTAACTGTCATCAAACAGCTGCATGCAATCTGCAAGGTATATGTTAGAGCTATATGTGTTTTGCCCAGTCTATCATTATCCTAATCTTGCCAAAAGGGTTCATTTGGGTTGAAAACAATTCTTATTATTAAAGAGAACCCCTAACAATGATGTTCTATTTTAAATTCTGAATAGGTGCTTTTCCAGAATAAGGACTCAAACTATATTCCCTACCAGTATCAAAGACATGTCTCTGCTACACTACACCTTGTAATGCTGTCTGATGTAACATTTCCTATACACTGATTTACACACATATGATTGCTCTGTGTGCTGTGTTTGTGTGACGCAAAGTGCTCTGACACCTTACACTGGTATGAGTGGTGCTATAAAGTTAAATTAATCTGAGAAACAGTGGTTATAGAGACTTGAGGGGCACTGTTAAAGGGTGCTAGTGAGGGAATCCGTGGCAGAGGAGGTCATTGGGGGGGGGGGCATCAAACATTGTTGCACAGGATGCCACCAGTGTCAAAGCTGGCCCTGTGTAAACCTGTGTTATTCTAGAGCCCATTTTTAAAAAGGGAGAGAGTCGCTGTAATAGGAAGTACAACTGGAAACGTTATTGTTTATTGTAATTCTCCCTCCACTTTGAATGTTACTTATATGTTTTTTCTTAGCATAATGCAATATTAAACAAGTACTGGTTGTGCATCGGTTTCGCTGATGTAGAAAATAAAGAGCTGTTTTCATCGATCCTCGTCCGGTAGAAGGAAAGACCTCCCTGACAGATAACACTGGAGTAGAGAGGAAGTGGTGCAGCAGTCAGAGCTGCTGACTTGATCCTGGTTCGAGTCTCTGCGGTGCCACAAAACATACCGCAATTCTATTCAAATCACTTAATCTCTCTGGGTAATAGATTGTTTTATATATATATATATGCTGCAAGAGTAAAAGGCAAAATGTTATGATAATATAGTTCCACCAAAGCGGATGTTAACAGTATTTTGGCAGCGGGAAACTGATGAGAAGCAGATGAGGAACAAGCATTGGTAAATGCAGGAAAATATACCACAGCCAATAGAAATGGAGACAATGTAAGTGGCACGCACAGGGACCAATACATAGCCAGGAAAGCGAGGAGGCAGGATCTAAGTCCCTCTTAACTTTATATTAAAAATAATAGATTTCTCAAGCACAGGGCAAGCGCTGTGCAGGCAAAACGTAAAAATTAGATGCACATTAGGCAAGCTGCAGCAAGAGAAGGTTAAAGGCACCCTTTAAACCTCAGTATAAGTGTATGGAGCAGCATAAAGGAATTAAACTTGCCAAGAAGCATAGCAGTAGGAAAATGGAGGAAGCAAGATGAATGTAGCCATAGCATACACTTCTTCTCTCAGTGGAGAGGCCACTAACTGAATGATGCAGAATTGCTTACACTCCCTTCTTTTCACCTTGTCATTATTCATTACTCGGATTCTCCTGGGATTATATATCGATCATCCTCCTCATCTAAACTAACACCTCTCTGCACATGGGGACATTGATCCTCTGCAGCGACTCATGGCACTAGATATGTGATTCACACAGCCAAAATAAAATTATTCCTATTTACTGTCTACCCGAGTGCCACAACAGTAACTATCAGGCTATAAGGGAAGTAGTTCCATGAGGTGTGTATGTGTCACAATGCAACTCTATGTGAAAGTGTAAATCTTCAAAGAAAAATGGAAGTGTAACAAGGGAAGTAAGTAAGGCCATCCTACATGTCTCTGGTTGGCTACATGTTGAGCTTTTAGTCTGTCAAAAATTCACCTTCACTTTTTGAGAGGTTGGTGTTACACAGCAGGTTGAGTCTGAAGAGAGTTTTGGGCAAGGCAAAATGTATAATCTTAATGCTCATTCAACAGCCGTGGTTTTCAAAGATGAAAAGGCTCTGAACAGGACAGGCTGTTCTTCTATGTCAAAGTCTGGAACTTTCACCTGAAGAATACCTCTGGCTCCTCCCAGTTTTTTTAAACTAACCCAAATGGTTCTTTTCTTAAAAAAAAAAAAATTTCCTGCAAGAAATAAAAACTCCTTGGGATTTCAAGGCAAAAATGATTTTTCTCGTATGCTCCTGGCCAGGATTCTTCAAGACTGGTTCCAGGAAGTCCTGCCCCACTGGAAAAGGAGTATAGGGCATCCCCACTTCAGAGGAGTATGTCGGTGACAGAGACTGAGTAGTCTCTGTCATTGACATACTTAAGGTCTGCCAGACCTTAAATCAGGTCGGTGGACAATCAGTTTGGAGGAACAGGCACTCCATCACTGTTGTGACTTGAGTACCCTCTCTGCCATACTTTAAAGATGTTAGTGAAAATAGCACCAAACAGCATATAGCCCCAACTGTGGATATCTGGTCGCACCGGAATAAATTCACAAGTTCAAGCCGACCACAATGGAAAAGCCGACTGGCTACATGGACCCAGTTAGGCTTGCTGAACAGAGTACTTTAAATACTGGTTTGTGGAGTATTGTGAGGGTCCTCATCAAAGATGCATTGTGCAGCCAAAGCAATGCATTGATTTTGAGATACAGCAAGGCTGCGGTGCGATGGTGTGCATCGCTATCCAGGATCCTGTCAACGGGACTTGCGATGCAAAGTCCGCCATCGGGTATGCGACACGCAGACAGGGCTATGCATTGGTTCTGAGGAGCTGAAATACGGAGTCCAGCATCATTGTGGAGGCTGCCAGTGATGAGGGTTGAAAGGGTCTGCACCGAGGATGCATAGCGGTGGTTCCAAGGGTCTGCGATTCAGGTCTTTGAACCTGATCCAGTCCAAGCAGCAGTGGCACAGCGATTCTGCATGGATTTGCACTGCACAGCAGAGGAAATGTGTCGGTTCTGCTGGATCAACAGAGGCTGGCAGAGCACCTTAAGCTATCTACCAAGGTTCAAGGACTGGGGTGGCACCACTTGGCAGGGTAGACTCACAAGTGGCAGAGCTACTTAAGTGGGTGGCAAAATCATTTCTGTGCTGCAGGCACATTAGTAGAATTTAATTGACAGGCCCTGGGCATATTACTGCAATTTCACTAGGGATTTACAAGTAAATTAAATACGCCAATCGAATATAAGATAAGAGAACACGTGCACTTTAGCACTGGTTAGCAGTGGGAAAGTGTGCAGAGTCCTAAGGCCAGCATAAAAAGGAGGTTTGAAGACAAAAATATAAGGGGAAAATCATACAAAGGATGCCAGGTCTAACAGGGTGCATTCAATCTAGTTTTTTTGCATTGTTTTAAAAAACTACACTGAAATAGACAGACAATCGTTGAACGCATATGTCCTTCAGCTTCCAAAACCATGAAACAGAAGTGTTCAGACAGAACCACCTGTCCTGGCTGGGCTGCTGCCCACTGCACTAGTTCTATCGTTTTTCCAGCACTGCATGATTTATCTGCCTCTCTCTCTCCCCCAGAAGTAGCACATGTTTTACTGACACTATCATTATCTCCGCTTAGTGGGTCCGGTTTTAAGAGCTCTATCAGTTTCCTTTCACCAAGTGCTCGCTGGGACCTAGGGGGACTCAAGCATATAAATCAGACCAGCACAGCTGTCAGAGGAAGCAGCTGTGTCTTCCAGATCTGGTATGCTAGGCTTCCTGTATCATAATTAAAAGATTCCAGCGGCGCGGGGTATTAAGGAAAGTAAGTCATGCAGTCTGCACCAATGACAGAACAGCTGTAAAAATAGCAAACGTACTTGCTATGCGAGCGCGTTGCTTAAAATGCACGGTGCCTTTCACTGCTGTGTTAGCGAGGCCAAAATGTGGGAACACTCGGCCCATTATCCTCTTTAATAAAAATGTATTTGAGTATATTTTGCTCGAATTAATAGCGCCAGGCCTGATTACCGCATTCTATTCTGTCTATATGGGATTACTTTTAGACAATAAAGTGGCGCTCATTTTAACAACCAGTGGATGACAGGAGCTGAGCCCGGATTTGAACGTCAGAGCTATAGGTCATATATACATATCTGAAGCAGCTGGCACTGATTGCGCTGGGTAATCCTACGAGCCAACCGCAAACGTATCATGCCAGAACTCTGAATGAAAATAAGCGCACTTTAGAGCACCACGTTGGACTTCCAGAATGTATAACGTGTTAATTAAAACAAAAAATACAACATTAATTCTGTATATTACTAGTGCTCAGGGCACAAGTCGAGATTAGACGTCGCCCACACGTTTTTTTCACAGGTTGGACGCCGTCTACCCTGCCAAGAGGTGGGACGCTATAGAAGGATGCTAAACTTGTCCCAGTGTAATATGTAGACACTGGGGCGCATTCAGCAGCGCCTGAAAGATGTCTGCTTTTGTTACGAACAGCAATGTTCAGGCGGGAAGGAGGGTTATCAGATTCCAGTTTGGAGCTATTGGGAGCCTCGCACCGAAATGTAATGGAAGGGGAACAAAGGCACACAGCTTATCACTTCACAGGTGGGTAAGAGAGGCACCCTGTTGACTTTCAGTCCCAATATATGAGACATGTGCATGCACTGTAAGAGTGTCAGATGGGTTGGTCTGTCCCAGTATTTACGCAAATAACAATTGAAATACCACTATTTTGTTTTATTTCTTATATGGCGCTACAGTGCTACTCAGCCAAATGCACAGTGGCGGCTCGCCGAGGGAGTGCTGCGGGGTGGTGAGGCAGTGCGGGTAAGGGGCAAGGTGGGGGGTAGTAGAGTCCGACATACGACGGACAGGAGTAAGGTAAGTAATTAGATAAATAAAATAATTTACGATAGGTGCGCTGCATCGCCAACTCAGCTATGCAGAGCGCGCAAGGTAACTTGTTTTATTTATTTAATTACTTTCCTTACTCTCGTATGTCTGACTCTAGTACCCCCTACCCTGCCCTGCCCCGCCTCACCGCCCTGCAGCACTCCTTCAGCGTACCGCCACTGCAAAAGCAGGGTGTCAGAGCACTTTACATCACACCTACACATTGACAATAAATCATACGTGTGTAAAATGTAAATCAATGTACAGGATGTGTTACATAAGACAGTGAGGGTTTGAAGATATAGTAGTCACGTGTTCTTTATAGCTTTTTGTGCTATACTAGAAGGATTACAATTTCTAAGCAGCAAGTAACAAAAGGATATCTGTGCTAAATGCTGTAACCCATTTACAAAAAATAAAAATCTGTCATCTGAGTGTTACATAATGTGCTTAATGCACATATTATCACTGTATGCTACTTTGATATAAAAGTGGGACTAGACAAACACAGATCTCTCTAGCAAATGTGTTAGCCACCAGAGTTATTTTACCATAATTATTATTCTCTGAGCTTTACCAGACACACAAATATTTCTGGAGCAGGTGTCTTAACCCCATAACATCTTTATAAATGCCAACTTTGCAACCAATTAATCAGAACGGATTTACTGCCATATGTCTCCATGTTGCCAATTAGTTTGTGGAAGGGTTAAAAAAAATACATGTATGTTGAGGCCCAAAATTTGCATCAGGGTTGCGTCACTTTTTTGGCACATCCCAAAAGCAAAATCTCCTTTTTTAAATATTGTAATGCACTCAAATGTATTCATGATAGACCTGCTCAACATATTTGTGAGGTCTCGTGATCTGATGTCACTTCTTGTGATGTCACTTCCTGTAATGTCAAGGTCTGTGATGCCACTTACTTTGATGCCATGTGCGATGTCACATGTAGTGATGTCACACAGTGTGATGTCACGCACCATGATGTCACTTGTATACTGCTTTACTTGGTTAGTCCCCCTACTTCTGTTTTTTAAGACTGCTAGCACTGACAACTTCTTTGAACACGACTGAGTGCTGACTATTTGGGCCTGATCTGTGCAGAAAGCTGGTGTGCTTTGAAGCCAAATTGCTCAGAGCATAGAAGCCTTACTTTCTGTAGGCGCTCCTCATTGAGGAGTAAGGGGTGTTTGAGCGCTTTCCCAAGAATGTTTTGAAAATGCAGCCAATCAGTGTCTTCACCATAACAGTCTTCGAATACATTGTGTAAAAAGTCATAGGTTAATAAAATGCAATCAAGATATACTCCTCTACTTTAATGATATAGCACGTAATCCTGCTTCTCTCTTGATTTGCCTTTAACCCTCTACAAAACTTAAACAAGCATTGGCATAGCCAGTAGGTCTCGCCTTTGGGACCTTATAAGGGGTCGATTCTGATCCCTTAAAAAGCGCTCCGAATCGTCGTACGGAGCATTTTTTTCCGTACGATTCGTACCCGTAACCGTCCCCGTACGAACGACGTAGTACGATCCACACCCAATGCAGCTATCCGTATGAATCGTACCAGGGAACGTAGGAATAGAATTCCCGTACGAATCGTCATCGGAACCCGCTGTACATGATGTTTGTACGGTTCGCGGCTGCTTTTTACGACCCGGCAAGTACGATCCGTGTTGGGTACGCTCCGTACGACCCTTTTTCTACGGGAGCTGGAAACTGCCGTAAAAGCAGAGTTCGCCCCGAAACAGGTACGGAAGGGCCCCCCCGGGTACGGCGCGTACACCCCATGATCGTAGGGATACGCGCCGTACCCCTGCGATCATGGGGGGTACGTGCCGTACACCCAGTGTACATGGGGTACGCACCGTACCCCATGTACGCTGGGTGTACGGTGCATACCCCATGTACGCTGGGTGTACAGCACGTACCCCCCATGATCGCAGGGGTACGGCGCGTACCCCTGCAATTATGGGGTGTACGCGCCATACGGTGTGAATGTGATTGTGCGCTTTTCCGTACGAATCGCCCTTACCTGACGTGGACCGTACGACTCGCGTCCTGGTACCCCGGTCGGGATCGTACTCGTCGGGTTGTACGGCGTCTGTACGAGTCGTACGGAAACGGCTCCGGATGCGAGTCGTACGGACGGTGATTTTACCGGATCGGAATCGGCCCCTAAGTGTTGAGCCAGAGCTATTGACTTTCACAATTCCTTTAAGCTATGTTAAAAAGTTATAATAAAGTGTTATAATCATTTTTGTTATCTTATATAAAATCAAGAATACATTATGTACAACTGAACAATCCTATTAAAAAAGAATTAACATAAAAAATGCCTTCTAGTTTTTTTGCCCTTGCAATGCCTGTACTAATGCTTGTTTGTTATAGTTTTTTCTTGTTAATGGGGGGAAATAAACAACAGGAGGGTGGAAGTTAGGAAAGGTGAAAGTGGAGAGAGAAAGCTCAAAGGATGAGGAATGAGAGGGGCTAAGAAGACACAGGGACGTGATTATTAAACATATTATAAGGTAGAGTCTGTAGAAAACAGAGAAAGGGGTGAGTGTGAGGGAAAGTAAAATGAAGATAAAGGTTAGAAGACAAGGAGAAAGGGGTGGACGATAAAGGTGAAAAGAAGAGAAAGCAGAAAATTAAAGACGTGAATTGAGAGAAGTAGAGGAAGGGGAGAGGGGAGGCGAAGTTACGGGAAGTGAAAGAACGGAATACTGTGCACAAGATAGTCTGAAGGAGGAAGGGCATCGGAAGAGAAAGCGGAGAGACAGTTAGACAGCAAAAGAGAAAAGAAGGGAACAGTGAGGAATTGAAAAATGGTGAATAATATACCCAGATTATTAAAAGGGCATAGATGGAACACAACGACAGAGTCGGCGGAAAAAAGAGGGAGAAAGTGGTGTTCGGGCGAGGGAGACAGCGAACAACAAAGGGACACCAAGGAGGGGGTTGAAGTGAAGATGAGGAGAAATTTGGGATTCACATTTGCGAGCGCTAGGCTCAACCTACAAATGAATCCGAGTGGCACACAGTGTGTTTGCCAGAGTCGGACAGCACCTGCCAGGGGCGAGAAAGGATGGCAAAGCGGGTAGAGTGTTTGCAAACATTCGCCACCAGTTGCGTTCACAAAGTTTTATTCCAGATTTTTGCTTGTAAATTTCGATACTGTTTATGTATACCCAGCTTCTGGTTGAAATGTAGATTAGGAATAGCGACTGGAAACCTTCCGAAGATAGCCATCAACTCAAGCAACCCATCCAGTCACCATCCATCCACCCATTCATTCATTTATACACCTCACTCACTAGTTTTAGCATTTTTATCTGGATGGTTGAGACATTACAATTATTGTTTACTTTATAGTTTTACTTAGATTGAGAAGTTTGCCGGAGCTACATAGTGCCTCTTACCCCGTGACAACTGAGGACAGGGGAACTCTACTCACAAGGAACCAGGGTACTAGTTAGATATCGGAGAACAGTGGTTCCAGTTGATAAATAGGAAAGCAATTTAAGCAATACATACGCACAATGGCAGTAAGTTTGTAAAGGCCATAGTAATATCAGGGGGCAAAATGGACTCTCTACACAGTTTGATCATTAACGTTTTTATAAATACACAAAAAGATAGTATAAAACACTTCCTTCAATTCAAAAAGCGCTACACTTTGTGCGTTGTGTCCCCAAGTGAAACATGGAACCAAAAAGTGACTATATACAGTGAACAATTTACAAGGGGTTTCCATAAATGCAAGAATCGACCATTCAAATATACATTGTCAACAGCCCTGGCTGTATGATGGTCCGTTCTGTAAACTTGTTGACGACGTTTCGACCCTCCTATGAATGTGTGGTCTCCTTAAGGACTGTTAATGTGGGGATATCTACAAGGGATAGGTAAAGCATTAGGCCCAAATTACCAGCACATATGAGAGAAACTAATTGAAGGGCTAGGATTGAAGGCGATTACCTGGATTGAAAAGGGCGCAGCTTAAGTGAATGTGATGTGTCCCGTGTGTGGTGAAAAGGAAAAGGAAGGACTCATGTGAGGACCCAACCGGGTTCTTCAATACGCGGTCAAGGGAGGAAAGGGACATGGTTACATAAGGTATTTACATGTGGAGTTGCTCGTGCACATTATAAGGAACTAGCACACTGCTGGGCCTTAAATCACAGAGAGGAAGGCTGAGGAAATCTGGCTCTTTTGGGGAAGTACAACGGGCTCTTCCGAGACCCTGCTACATCCGTAGCACAGTATTTTCTTGTATATAACACAGGAAGGATCCTGGTGCTGCAAGAGGAATGGGTTCAGTTTTAGTAAAGGAAAAAGAGCAACTGGGGTCCTGGGGTGGACTGGGAAGGCATTGTCCACACTGAGGTGGAGTGCGCATGGTAACTTACTTGATCGGTGGAGTGGCAGGCGTCTGAATCAGCTGCCGCCTAGCCTCGCAATTCGGCTCTTTGTGCATTGACACCGAGAACTCGATCTGTCATGAATTATATGCCTGGACTTCCGTCTTCCCGCGCTCTCGCGTGGCAGGGAAGCCGGAGGAGCACTGTTACCTTGATCGATCGATTGATTGGTGCCTAGTTGTCATGGCAACTGGAAGCGGGCCTGCCGGCATCTGTGTGTATGTCAGCCGTAGCCTTTTCCTGGTTGTTTATGCAGTTTCCTGCGCGCTGTTTATGTGAATCGCGATGTCCATATTACTCGACAGCGTCATAAAGGACATATGTGACGAGGTGGTCGTGACATGTCTGTATATTTACATTTAACTTCTATTCCGGATGTATCAGTGATGGACATAATGCGTCTAGTGCAAGCTATCAAAGTAAACCTTGCGTACACGTTTTGGACAGAACAATTTGATTATGACATAGTCACCTATTCACATTTACTTAAAAATTGAAATTTTTACATAGACATACATAGCAAATGTCGCGAATGGATGTATGACGGTACGACGTGTACCGTCACAACGCGTGCTTTAACAACGCGTCCCTTACAACGCAAGTCGTTACCACGAATTGCGCTGGGGGCGCGGATTGAGAATAGTATAATTTACTATTCTAACACCAGTCCCCGTGGACACTAGGGAAGGTGTTGGAATAGTAAATATACTATTCTTAATCCTCTAGCGCCCTCCAGCGCAAGTCGTGGTTACGACTTGCGTTGTAATGGACCCGTTGTTAAAGCCTTGCGGAGTAAAATCCGCGTGGTAAAGGATGTTTTTTCCCGTCGCGAATACGTGTTGTATAGTTCACGCTCTCATTCTAAAAATTGATAGTTTGACATTTAAGAGGTCTGGTGTTGCGTGTAAGGATAGGGATATAGAGGTATGGTGACCCTATTTAGTACTGGTTTTAAGTGTAACGGCTGCTGTATCTAAGGTGAAGCATACAGTATGTGGCTGAGTGAGGTTACAGATTGATGGATGGCATGCTAGGTTGTCATTGCAGTGTTTTGACATAGCCTCTCCATTCCTCTGCTGAATTCAATCCCTCTTCACTCGAATTGAATTCATCAATCCATCTACACTCAGTGCATTGTAGTATGTTGGTCAGGTCTTACCACGGGATAGCACCAATGCATTTAGCGCTACTTAAAAAAAGTACACAGGCGAAAAATTACTTACAAAAACAATTGACAAGTTCAGTTAAAAGGCCGTAGTAAGCCCATCTCTGCTGCGATTCGTAATATAAATAAACCGGCTAAGACTGGGGTGACCTGTTGCCCGAATATTTCTCACATGCACATGCAATATTCTAAACCAATTCAACGCTGCCACATCTAATTAATTGTTTTTGATACACAGGAAGGAGCGGGCACAGAATGGTTCAAGGTAGCAACACACTTTGTTAGAATATTCGAGCAGCGAAAAGTTGCAATTTAATATTCCGTGTGTATCTCAAACAGGATAAAACTCTCCGTAAATTAAACACCTTAAAATATATTAATCGTGTACACACAGGTGGTCAGATGGAGCACGTGACTGACATTGTTTGCCAACAGCTCTTACCCACGGGTGATAGATATATGTTTCGCAGTACGTCTTTATTTCTGGCTTCATGTACGCTTCACTTTGAAAGAATCTGGAGACAGCACCCCTCCGCTGAGCACCTTAAACTTCTCCGCCAGGCAAGAAACTCTTACAACAAACACATCCTGAACTCAAAAAAGAATACTTCAGATCGGAATTGGGGAATGCCAGGTACAGACCCCGCAAGCTCTTTGATCTGATCAAACACCAATATAATAAACTGGAGAAATCTCAGAAAGAATCCCCTAAATCTCTAATATCCTCGGATAAATTCTCCTCTTTCTTTACTGATAAAACCATGGCACTAGAAATTGAACTGAATACCGCCGATTACTCTCATCCCCTCCCTGACCTCCCCCCTTCTCTGCACTACCCACACTGGCCCCACCTAAAAACCAAGCTCACTGGACCGACTTCGAATACTATGACGAAGATTCCATCTCCAAAATCCTCTCTACTTTGAACCCCAATACCCACTTCAATGACCCTCTACCATCTAACTGCCTCGCCGCTGTCACCCAATCCATTATTCCCTGCTGGACTACAATAATCAATGCCTCACTTCAGCAGGGCTCGATCCCGGACCCCTTAAAAGCCGGTCAAGTCCTTCCTATCCTAAAAAAGCCATCGCTGGACCCGTCTTCCGCCGACAACTTCAGACCTATCTCCAATATCCCTCTGTTAGCTAAAGTATTGGAAAAATGAGTCCAAAAGCACCTAAGTCAGCACATCAATAACTTCCACCTATTGGACAACTTTCAATCTGGTTTCAGACCGGGGCACAGCACAGAAACCACTATGCTCCACATCGTGGATGATGCCCTCCAAGCCCTTGACCAAGGCAAAACCTGCCTTCTAATCCTCCTAGGTCTATCCTCCGCCTTCGATACGGTCAACCATGATAAACTACTCAAACGTCTTAATCTCAAGATGGGGCTCAATGGCGTTGTCCTAGAAAGGTTTAGGTGCTTCCTACATAACCGATCTCAGAGATTCCTCATTAACGGCAACCAATGGACACCAACGGACAGTTGGTGTCCCCCAAGGTTCAACCTTATTACCCACCCTCTTTATCCTTTACTTAGAGCCACTCACTGAAGTTCTTCGTACCGCCAACATCTCCTACCACATGTACGTGGACGACACCCAAATATCCATCAATATTACATCACTTGAGGAGATCATTACCTGAATAAGACCCTGAAACTAACTGTCCAATGGGTAGCCGCTAACCAACTGAAACTCAATGCAAAGAAAACCAAATTCCTCCTGATCTCCCCCTCTAGAGCCAACCCGGAGATCGAGACTTGGATCAAAGCCATCACAGCCTTAAACTGCCCGCCGACCACTGTGAACTCTGCCAAATCCTTGGGCATACTCCTCGACAGTAACTTGTACATGCGTGACCACATTAACTCAATGGCTAAATCAGCCAGATTCCACCTGAACTACTTGTGGAAGCTGAAACCTTCATAGATGCTCCAGACTTAAAAATGGCAGTCCAAGCACTAGTCATATCGAGACTGGAATATGGGTGTCCCACCCTCACTGGTTTACCCAAAATTTCTCTGGCTCCTCTAAAAGCCTGCCTCAATGCGGTCGCGAGATTACTCACAGGCACCAGGAAATTTGACCACATCTCTCCACATTTGAAAGCACTAAAATGGCTCCCTATGGAGGCTAGAATACAGCTGAATATTGCATGCATTACTCACAAGGCCCTCTATAGAAACTCCTTAGCCTATCTGGCGCAGAAACTGGTGATGTCTGGAGGAACTAGGAACTCCCGGTCCGCTAGAAACCTTTTGCTCCAACCTGCTCGCTTTCAGAAAAAAAACTACAATAGGGCATTCTCTGGAGCAGCACCAAGAATTTGGAACTCTCTTCTGCCTCACATCTGAAAAATCTCTTCTCTATCATGCTTCAAGAAGGAGACCAAAACGTTCCTCATGGGCAAATTCCTAGGCCAATGACATGCTTGCATCTACCACAGTGTGTCTGTCGAATCCATAACTATTGCCTCTTCCGCAGTTTACCACCTCACCCTGATATGTAATCATGGGGCTTCTGTTCTCTTTTTACTGGTCCCACTATAACTGTGTCCATTTATTTGTGCCCCCTTTTTCTCTATGCTCCTCAGCTACCCTACCCCTCCCCAAACTTTGTATATTTCTGCACTTGAGACCATTTTGCTTTGTTGACCTTGTAACTGTGTAAAGTGCTCTGATACCCTCACGGGTCAAGTTTGGGCTCTATAAAACATTAAAAATAAAAAATAGATAAACTTCTTATTAATGGCATATCATTAAATACACTATTAACTAACATTAATACTGATTTGTTCTTCTGATTGGTTTGTGACCTTTTAGCCATTTCATAATTTCCTCTTGCATGTGCTTTATTGGGTATATATAAGTATGTATTTTTCCAAACCTCAGTACATTCCTATTCAAACTTTCGAATGTCCTTCTTGATTTTTTTCAAGGTCTCTCATGGCACCAAGACATCTTGAACTTGTTTGTACTAGTCTTCTAGGTGGACATGCAACTTCCATTATACTATGCTCAATTGGCCTAGACAATGCAATGGCTTTCAGTTTATCTTTCTGGGTTAAACCATGTTAAAAAAACAACGGCAGCTTGACTGACAAATATTATGAGCCTTAATTTCAAATTACAGTTTAACATCTTTAAGCTATGTCTCACTTGCTACAGACTTTATTTTATGTGAGAGGTTGTTCATCAACAGTAGCATAGTGGCATTCATTAGGGTATAACTCCTTAAAAATTGAGCTACAGTATGAAAGGAGTATGAAAGATCCCATTCTCCTTTATTTGAACTAACACTATTCCCTTATGCAAAATTCAAAGTGTTTGTTTACTAGTATAATTTTTTTTAGTATTATTCTTTCCACAATGCAGGACTGCATAAAAAGCTGCCTTTCATTTTCGAAAAGCAAAAGTCACAAAAGTTACATCAGCTTTATGTTCTTTCTGGTTTATGGTGCTTAGAAGAATGATCAACCAAAGGCTTCCGAGCAGGCCTTGGGACAGTCGAACAAGGCCTGAACTTGAGTATGATTATTGATAAGTATACAGTGGCAAAAAGTGGCAATATATTCTTGACCTTTGTTGACCTTAGTTCAGCATTCAACTGTGCAGCACATGAAAAACTGTGGGGCATTTTAAGGGAAACTGGTGTTGATTCACACATATTGTCATTTTTAAATGAGTTGTACAGGCATGCTGGTGCGAGAGTTAGGTATGGGAAACAGGGGGAGTGCTCTAAAAGATTTAAAATAAGTTAAGGAGTGAGACAAGGGTGGGTTCTCGCCCCATTTCTTTTCATCCTTTATATAAATAGCGGAGATAAATACAGGGCAGAGCACCCAAAGGATTATCCAGTAATTGATGGCTGTCCCATACCTATCCTATTATATGCGGATGACGCAGGTTTAATGTCTAGGACACAAAATAGCCTTCAAAGAACTCTTACACAGTTTGTTGAATATATGCAGGATAGGGGCCTTAGGGAATATTAAGAAAACTTTTATTATGACATGTGGGAAGGCATCTTAAAAAAATGCAGGGTTTTTATTAACAAACAGAAAATAGAGTGTACTAATAGTTTTTGGTATTTGGGCATAGTTTTTGCAAGCACAGGAAAATGGGGGACCGCAATACAGTCCAGAAAGCAAATGATGTTGAGAGCAACTGGGGGGTAACCAGCTTTGCTGGTAAACTGGGCAATAAGCCAATTTCAGAGCTGATACCAATTTATAAGGCCAAATGCATCTCGACAGCAGTATATGGGGCTGGCATTTGGGGTGTAGCTAATGTTAAGAGCTTACAACAATGTGAGAGCGCCTTCTTAAAATATTTATTGGCAGTACCTAGCTCCACAGACAACCACATCTGCCACCTTGAGCTGGGTTTGTCACATATAGAAGACATCATCAGGACTTATCCTCTTTTATTGTGGCACAAGCTCTGGGTGACAGATGAGGCGATTTTTAATCGTAGTGTTATCACAGACTGAACTCTATTTCCAGGAAACAACTAAAAAAGGAATACATGATACACCTGGAAGATAAAAGATGGTCCCTAGAGAGAGGGAAACAATCTGTTATGGCAAACTACTTGATGCAAACAGGCCCAGGAATTCAGGCCTACCTATTCCAACTTTGTGGGAGTTATGAACGTATGCTGGTGACTCGGCTCCGACTGGGTATAGTATTTAGACTAGTTACCTTTCCTGAGACTAATGATTGGTCGTGCGATCTAAAACCCTGCCCCTGTGATGATGTTTCAAAACAATCAACTATCTATATCACCTTTTTCTGTAAATTATATACTAACCTGAGGAAAAGATTTTTAATACCATTTAAAGAAAATAAAGGCTTGAGACAGTGCAATAATGCCCTTATGTTCCTACAACGTATGGACAGCGAAATATATATTAGCGTGATGGTGTCTTACCTGAAAAACGTAATAAGATTTAGAAGTTCAACGTAGGGAACTTATCATCTGAATTAATTAAGGTGACACATCATACATTTTTGGATGCTGCTAATAATAGTGAGACTGTATAAATTGTAGGATTTGACTTGTATAGGCTCAGTTTTATTAATAATATTATAATATGACTAGCTGTGACTTCACTGTAAATGCTAAATCATGTTTTATTGTTTTTCTATGGATCTTGATCGAACAGAAGCAGTTGTGTTTGCACTGTAAATATCTAATCATGCTTTTTTTATTGTGCTTTTATGGGTTTTTTATAACAAAAATCGAATAAAGCTATATTTGATTTGATTGATTTGATTTGATCAGCCAAAGGTGAATCGCATATTGTAACTTGCAAATCCAAACATACTATTTCAATTGTTCATATTTTGTGGTGCAATCAAACTCCTTTTGCTTATGTTTCTTTACCTATAAAATCCTTATTTCTATCATTAGAAATTACAGAAATCGTCTTGGTTTCATTCTAACAGTGTTGTGCCGTGCTGCTACTGTGTCTTCTATTACTGGCATAATTTAATGTATTTTCAAGACTGCTCACTAGATGCTCATAGAGGGAAGCTCCTCTACTTTCTTGATTGCAAGTATGTTTTTGTCTCCCTCACGGAGCCAGTGCCCATCAAATTTAGAAATGTCCACTGGCCCAGCAGACGTTTGTAGCTTTGGCAGGAACTGTTGTCATGGGAGTTCAAGTCAATGCATTGTAAGTTTGATGGACTGCTTTGTCAACATGATGGAGCTGTACAGCACACTTATATGTTTTTTTTATTTTCAAAAAGAAAATTCCAAAGCTGGCTTTTCTTTTTGAAAATAGATTTTAGAAAAGCGCTCTCGCCATGGGATTTCCCTCCCATGTTAAGGGGGGCACAGGGGAGACATTTTCACCAAAACCAATCTCCTTTTTATTATTGTGTATGACTTTTCCATGTAAGGTCAATGCTCAAAACATGTTAAAATTCTTCTGTGTATATGGACCTCCCGCAGTTCCGGATCCCAATGTCTAGCATCTGTGATCCAGAGTGTAAACTGGATGACAGCAATCACACCCCTGCTGATATTCATTCTGGTCACAGGCATGTGAGGTGTAATGGTAAATAAAATCACCTCTGGGTGACAGTCTCCACCAAAACAGCACGGAGAAAGAAACGAGGTAGGATCTACTACTTGTATAACGGTATTGAAGTTGTTGGGACAGAAAACCACAATTGGATGGAAAAGTTGCAGTCAGATCTTGGTGGCTGTGATTAACAAAGTAGTTTAAATTAATGCATGGTCATATGGTCGAAAGTTGTGCTTGAGCCTCTGCTAGCCACTGATCTTAGGCTAACCACTCACTTTGCGATATTCCTGGCTTGTGTAGTAAAGAGACTAAAAAGCCAGATGACAGAGTTTCAATGTTCTCCCGGAAACCTTGAGAACAAGACCATAACTACACCATCTTGGCCTTTGACTCTCTGACGCAAGTGGTGTCTTTTAGCATCCTAATCCCCCATCTCCCTGTCAGCACCTAGATTTTAGGAACTCACACCTGAAAAAGTAGCTTGAAAGGTTTAGCCCTCACATGCAAAATCAAAATTTTACCGGCACTTGTATTTAATGCCTTTTCTTGAAATTTGTATCCCAAAACGGTTTTAATGTGTACAGACTTACTGCTGACAAATCATTTTTGATAAACTATGGGGCTGCATGAGTTGCTTTGACATGAAGTTTTGTATCACTTTTAAAGACCCTCTGGTATGCAGTAGTTTTCAATAACTGTGCATATATTTAATAAATATGCATGCATGGTTGTAACCTATTAGTGTTTTAGGAATAATCAAACCTTTTCTATCCACACATGTGTAACTTCATAAATTACTCATGTTGCTGTTGCAACGTACTCTAGGCACTATAGTATATGAAAAGTGGTGGATAAAATGCTTGAATTTATCTCGGCCACTGGTAATTACTTATAGCCGCCTTCCAATCCATCATTATTTTTCCACAGGATGCCACCTCAGTTTAGACCCAGCCATATTCAAATCAGTTTTGACTCTGCTCCTCTTGGGAACTTTCCAACCCAAACTGCCAGACCAGGTCTTCCTTGCATCAGAACAAAAGCAACCCAGGACCGATTTCACCCTAGTTAGAGCTCATCAGCCAGGTATTGATTTGTTCCAGTGACATAGTGTGCCAGGTGCCCATGTCTAGGCATAGCCGTCCCACTTAGGGCGACATGTTATAGTTTACAGAAATTGCTGAATGAAATGCTTGGATTAATCTTAGCCACTGTTAATTACTCTTGCCACATCCCAACCCATCGTTATGTTGCACACATCAGAGATACCTAGGGGCATATGTACAAGAACTTTACGCCGCCGTAACGTCAATTTTTTGACGTTACAGCTGCTTTTTTTATTGCCTTGTTTTACAAGATGCCGCTAACTGCAGTTAGCAGCACTTTTCCAGCGTTAACATGAATTTTCAAGATTGCCACTTCTGTTAGCGGGACAAAATGAAAATGAGATGTAAGGTGGGCATTCCCGTGAAAAGCTACCACTAACCCCACTTCGCGATATTTACAAGGAATTTCTTGTATGGTGCCAAACCCCCCCAAAAAAACAAAAAATAACTGGTCTTAAAAATGGTGCAAACACTTGGGGCCTCATTTCAGAAGGTTCTGGGGCAGGAATGCACACCATCAATAAGATAGGCCGCATTCCTGTGCCTCATTCATGAAAAGTGTTGCATCGCTGCAACATAACAGCGTTATAACACTTTTCACTACGCCCTTCTTTCAACACCATGGATGCGCTGTATTCACTGTATGGCGCTCCATGTTGCAATTAATGACAGATACGTCTGGAATCCTGACCTATCAGTCAGCGCTAAAGTCACGCATTGTTGCAGTTGAGTCACAAGCATGATGCAACTCCAGCAATGTATGGGGCCAGCCTATCCCCATGGCACTGCGTCACCCTTACGCCAGCCATGAGGCAGGTGTAAGGTACTGATGCAGTGGTGTCCTACAATTTCATTACAAGACAGGAGGCTACATTATGCATTAATCCTTTTAATGCAGCTCACAAACAGCCGCTTACATCACAAAGACTAGAATAAGAATAAGTGACATCACAGTATCTATAAAAGGCATGTGCCAGGGAAGATCAGCCTCTTTTAAATGCGGCTCACAACAGATAAGTAATCTCTCCTTATCTTCTGCTACATTGATTTATAATTTTCTGCATATTTGATATATTTAATGAATGTCTAACCGTATATTTTAATGAAAATATATTATCTTGCTTTTTATGGGGATACATACTTATTTTTCATTTCGTCAAGTTTAAGCTGAACTCGCTCTCTGGCTTGTTTCATCGCTTAACCTCCCCTCGACCTCCAATTTATGGTCGTCGATCCCCTTCTCCCTCCGCACGCCGTCTTTTAGTTGAGAATTTTACTTAAAAGTCGACATTTGTTAATCTGGGCTCGGCTCCGTCAAACAAGCGCGAGCTACCGAGTGCGAGCAGAGGAATGGTCCTTGGCAATGGCGACGCGCCGTCGTACGCCTCCTAAGGTCCATTCCTCGCTCACCATGCCCGGCTGCTCGAGCGCGTCGGTTTACCTTCAAGGTCTTTCCGACTGCGCTCGATCAGCTGTTCCTACCGCCAGGTGCCTTTTAACTCGCTGTTTCTACCGCCAGGTCGCGTTCAAAGCCTATCATCTTGAACCGATCCCCTGTTTTGGATTGCCTTATAATTCAATCGTTTTTTAACACCCTTTTAGGGTTGCCTTCACATAAAAAAAAAAATTAGACCTTAATTTATATTTAGAATTGATTTGTGGCACAACTTGTAAATAATATAAAAAAGAAAAGGGGGACTAATTTGGAAACTGTCTAATCCTTTCAGACAGTACTTGATTATTTTAATTTAGAGTACATTATTTATCCCCTTATATTATATATTTACCATGTCTGATTTGGAGTCTGACGACGCTGTCGCAAGCTCCCCTACCCACACTAGCGATTCTTTTAAGAATTTCCTTAAAAAAGAAATGAGATCATGCATGATCAATACCCTAAAAGAGGTCATGTCTCATAAAAGAACACTAAGTATTGAAGGTGATACAACAAATAATCCTTCCCTACCCAAAGCCACTAAAAAAGTCAGACACAATTTAGGCACTACTGGTAACATTCCTAACCCAGTTGACATGGGAGGTCCTAGCACCTCACACAGTATGGGAGGCCCTAGCGCCTCAAAAGGTATTGGTGTCCCTTGCGGCACAATGAGGATGGGTGCCCCTGGCGGCACAGTTTTGGGAGGTGTCCTCAGCGGCACAATTGGTGCCAGTGCCTGTGCTGACTCAGATTCCTACTCCGATGTAGAAGAAATGTATGATGAGCCCTATGACGAGTTTGTTCTTGATCTTGACGTTAACGACCTGGATGACATGGATCTAAATACGCTTTCTGAAGCGGACTCTTCCCCTTCCTCTAAAGACGCAATTCTTGATCCCCTTGGTGGAGAAATGTTCTCCCCTAACAACATCTCCCGCCCCAATAGCTCTAAATGGTTCCCTCATGACCATGTCGCTAAGTTTATTACAAAGTGGCTGAGGAATACACTTGAAACAGATAGACGCAACACCATGCGTTCTGAATGCCCCAGACCATGGATTGACGAAAAGGTCTGCCAGACCCCTAATTTAGACCCAGACCTAATAAAAAATTTATTTAAACTGGGGAAGGACCCCAGGAAAAGTCTGGAAAGAGCCCTTAAGGCTTGCCAAGACCGCCTCCTGGACGTCCTCGGCCCACTCACCAGAATTCTTGATTTAGCAGAGGAATCTTATATTTCTAATACCCCCCTTGACACTGGGCTAATAAGAGGCTGGAGCCAAAGGGCGATTGTGCTCCTAGGGAACGCTAATTCCGGTCTTAATATGGAAAGAAGAAAAACTATCCTCAACAGGATTAACCCCAAACTAGGGGACCTCGCTGAGAAAGAGCCCTCCAATAAGCCTAAAGGTCTCCTATTTGGTGAGGATATGATCAAGACAATCGGAAAGTACGTTGCCACCTTCACCGCTTTAGATAGAGCCCAGAACAACATGAGAAGAGTCTTTCCAACAAATGTTTTTGGGCAGGCCGGAAGAAGGGGCCGCTCTTCCTGCCGTGGAACCTTCCGGCCCTTCTCATCTGGCAGAGGAAGAGGTACTACCGGTAGAGGCTTCTACCCTTCCAACAAACAATTCTACCCTCAACGAGGACGTGGTTCCCGTGGCAGAGGCTTCTACTCTCGTGGAGCATCCAACAATAATTGTCAAAGTAAGTGTCCTTTCTTCTCTCTCACTTCCCAGGGTCGGGGGAAGACTCAAACTCTTTTTTCACATTTGGAAAAGATTTACCCAAGACCCGTGGGTCCTAGAAACGGTTCGGGATTCAGGATAGGTTTTCTAGACACTCCTTACCAGACCACTACTCCCAGACCTCTAGACCTTCCTCTAGAACATCTAGCAATCGTCAGAGAGGAGGTTTCCTCTATGCTCAAGAAAGGTGCCATTATCGAGGTGCCTTGGTCCCAAAAGAATTTTGTAAGTACCCTCTTCTTAGTCGAGAAGAAGGACAAAGGTTGGAGACCGGTGATAAACCTACGGGAAGTAAACAAATATCTTGTTTATCGACACTTCAAGATGGATGGGATCCATCTTCTCAGGGACCTTCTCCTTCACGGAGATTGGCTGGTCAAATTGGACTTAAAAGACGCCTATTTTACCATCCCTATGGCCGGGGAGCATCAACCCTTTCTCCAATTTATTTGGAACGGTCATCTCTATCAATTTCAAGCCCTCCCTTTCGGTCTCTCGTCTGCCCCTTGGTGTTTCACCAAGATCATGAGAACGATTGTTTCCATTCTAAGAGCAAGAGGTATTCGACTAATTATCTACCTAGACGACATCCTCATCATGTCTCAAACCCATGCACAAGTCTTGGAAGATCTCACGGTCTCCATGGACCTCATAGAGGACCTTGGCTTCATTATAAACAGGGAAAAATCCATTCTGACGCCCTCAAAATCCCTAGAGTTCCTAGGTTTCACTGTGGACACCTCCTCTTGTCTCCTCCTACTTCCCAAGAAAAAAATTGCCAAAATTCGAAAAGAAATCAGGTTTGTTCTGAGACAACAATCTCTCTCTCTCCGAGAATTGGCCAGACTCCTGGGTCTACTTTCTTCTTCGATCCAAGCTATCTTCCCAGGTCCACTGAATTACCGTGCTCTCCAGAGGGTGAAAGCCAATGCACTTCGCTCCGGTCTTTGGTACAGGGACCATGTTTCTCTAGATAAACAAGCCAAACTGGAACTCTCCTGATGGCTGGACAATTTGGACGCCTGGAATGGAAGGGCTATCTTTGGCTCGACCCCAGACTTTGTTTTGGAGTCCGACGCCAGCCTTCACGGCTGGGGAGCACGTCTCCTCGACCAAGACACCGGTGGAGTATGGACCCATTCAGAGTCTTCTCACCATATACATTTTCTAGAAATGACTGCTGGCCTCTACGCTCTTATGAGTTTCAGACACTCCCTTCAGGGCAGATCTGTCCTTCTGAAGATGGACAACGTCTCTGCAGTCTCTTATATCAACCGACTTGGTGGTACGAGGTCTGCGGACCTATCAGATCTGGCCAAGAAACTCTGGATGTTCTGTCTGGAACACAAGATTGCCTTGAAGGCAGAATATCTCCCAGGGAAATCCAATATCTCAGCAGATTGGAACTCGAGATTCCTTCAAGATTTCAGCGATTGGAAACTCGATACGTCGATTTTCAGTTCCCTGAATCATTTCTGGGGTCCTTTCGATGTCGACCTTTTTGCCAGCCGGTTGACCTTCCAACTCCCGCAGTATTTCAGCTGGATGCCAGACCCGGGTGCTCTGGCTGTCAATGCTTTTCTCCAGCCCTGGGCTCCTCTTCACCCTTACGCTTTTCCCCCGTTCGCAATGATTCAAAGGGTTCTACAGAAGGTGAGACACGAACAGTGCTCCCTTGTTCTGATAACTCCTTTCTGGCCGTCTCAAGCCTGGTTCCCCACAGCTCTGGAACTCTCTTGCGACGTTCCCTTTCTGATTCCCGCAACTCAGGGCCTCCTCTTAAACGCAAACAGAGAAGATCACCACCTGGTTCTTTCAGGGAGTTTGAACCATCTTGCTTGGAAAGTGTCAGGCAATCTAACCAATTGTCTGGACTTTCGTCATCGGCTCTCACTCTCCTTGGTGAATCATGGGCTCCAGGAACCCACTACAGATATAATAACATCTGGAAGAAATGGTCTGGTTGGTGCATGGAGAGGAACCTGGATCCCGTGGAAGCTCCTATCGTTAACATAGTTAACTTTTTAGTAGAACTCTTCGACAATGGTCTCTCCTATAGATCAATAAATTGCTTTAGATCTGCAATCTCAGCTGGACATTCTCTCATCAATGGTAAGACGGTAGGTAAGAATGTTATCATTTGTCGAGTACTCAAAAGTATTAGACTTAAAAGACCTCCTCGCCCTAAATATCAGTCTGTTTGGGATGTCAAACTTCTGCTTGACCTTTTTTGTTCTTGGCCTGACAATTCTCTCCTTAATAGGAAATGTCTTTCTATTAAACTTGCCTCCCTTCTTTGTTTAATCTCTTGTCGCAGAGTTTCAGATGTTAAAGCTCTAGAGATCTTCACCCTTACGCTTTTCCCCCGTTCGCAATGATTCAAAGGGTTCTACAGAAGCTGAGACACGAACAGTGCTCCCTTGTTCTGATAACTCCTTTCTGGCCGTCTCAAGCCTGGTTCCCCACAGCTCTGGAACTCTCTTGCGACGTTCCCTTTCTGAATCCCGCAACTCAGGGCCTCCTCTTAAACGCAAACGGAGAAGATCACCACCTGGTTCTTTCAGGGAGTTTGAACCTTCTTGCTTGGAAAGTGTCAGGCAATCTAACCAATTGTCTGGACTTTCGTCATCGGCTCTCACTCTCCTTGGTGAATCATGGGCTCCAGGAACCCACTACAGATATAATAACATCTGGAAGAAATGGTCTGGTTGGTGCATGGAGAGGAACCTGGATCCCGTGGAAGCTCCTATCGTTAACATAGTTAACTTTTTAGTAGAACTCTTCGACAATGGTCTCTCCTATAGATCAATAAATTGCTTTAGATCTGCAATCTCAGCTGGACATTCTCTCATCAATGGTAAGACGGTAGGTAAGAATGTTATCATTTGTCGAGTACTCAAAAGTATTAGACTTAAAAGACCTCCTCGCCCTAAATATCAGTCTGTTTGGGATGTCAAACTTCTGCTTGACCTTTTTTGTTCTTGGCCTGACAATTCTCTCCTTAATAGGAAATGTCTTTCTATTAAACTTGCCTCCCTTCTTTGTTTAATCTCTTGTCGCAGAGTTTCAGATGTTAAAGCTCTAGAGATCTCTAATAGATGTTATGACATGTTTGGTGTTAAATTTGACATTTTTAGAAGAACTAAAACCATGTCTGACTTTATCTTCTACCCTCGTTTCGATTTCTGCAAAAAACTCTGTGTGGTTGATTGTATGAAGGAATACGACTCCAGGATGTCTAATCTTCGACCCCCTGATGCAAATCAACTTCTTGTTTCCTATGTCAAACCCTTTAAACCCATCTCATCCTGCTCAATCACAAGATGGGTTAAATTGGCTATGAACCTCGCTGGTATTGACCTTTCAAAATTCCAAGCTCATTCAGAAGCGCAATGGCCAGCAAGTCATACTGGTCGGGTGGTAAGTTGGATGCTATCCTCAAAGCTGCTGATTGGTCTAATGCCTCTACCTTTGCCCATCATTATTGTAAACCAATTGAACATGTCTCTGATGCTGTGATTCAAGGCTACCAACATGCATAATGTAGCCTTCTGTCTTGTAATGAAATTGCGATTCTCCTATTAACATGACCAGAGAATCTGGATTTCATTAAAGACACGGAGGCTAACATTATCCCTCCCGTCCCTCCCTGGAGGAAAATTTGAAGCTTAATGTGGTTTACAATGTTTTCAGATTTCTGTATTTTTTTATTGTGTATAAAAAATATATATTTACATGGAGCATGGAATATACATGAGTGGAAGAAGAAAAAAAAGAAAGAAGAGAAAGAGGAAAAGGAAAGAAAAAAGGAGAAAAAAAAGGGGGGGGTCCGGGGGGGAGCCCTCCGCCCCAAAAACACTAAACTCAACGATAAGACCACACATTTCTGGGGAGCTTTAGCAGGGTTTACAATGTTTTCAATGTTTCACACCCTTTTAACCTTATGTTATGTTTTCTTATTGCTTCTTCTGAAGGTTACTTTGTGCCTTTCTTGATTTGTTTTATTGTCTTCCAGACAATTCAAATTGATGAATCCCCAAGGATTTTCCAAGTTTCGGCATTTCTTCCTTCAAGTTTTAAGATGTATTCTTCGTTTCCAGCTTGTCCTGTCGTTCGAGGCATTTAAAAGAGGCTGATCTTCCCTGGCACATGCCTTTTATAGATACTGTGATGTCACTTATTCTTATTCTAGTCTTTGTGATGTAAGCGGCTGTTTGTGAGCTGCATTAAAAGGATTAATGCATAATGTTAGCCTCCGTGTCTTTAATGAAATCCAGATTCTCTGGTCATGTTAATAGGAGAATCGCAATTGTTGCCAGTGAAATCTGATGGATTTCACTGAACCACTCCTATGAGGCTTTGTTGTGTGGGAACACCCACCCTGCATACATCATATCTGTAGCAGGTATAATGTGGCACAGGGTTCACAAGGTCATGCATATGCCTAGATGCTTCATTTTGCAAATACAGCGCAACATGGGGCAAGAATCACGCTGCAAGTACATCAAGAATATGACGCACCAGCGGGCAGAAACGATCAGAAGGGGCTCATGAATAAGACCCCCTGTCTTTTTCCCCTACATTGGCACACAATGGCTGCAATGTGCCAACGCAGGCACCCTTGCGCCATGGTGCAAGTGTGACTGTGTTGCGGAGGTGATTGATGTTGTGGCTCCATCTCTTCTCAAGACGTCTGCAGGTGAGGCTGGGCTAGTGGAGGGTGGAAGTGAACCAGTTGGCATTCTTGGAGAGTTGTTTGCCTGGGGTGTTGCCATGAGGGGTGCCAGGGTGACAACGCAGTGGGAGATCCATCGGTGGAGGTGGTGCGCTGCGGTGTTGGCACCTGTAAGCGTTGGCGGAGTGGTGGTGCTGAGAGAGTTGAAGGGAATTTTTTCGGTGGCCTTGATCCAGCTGCGACGGGAGGGGCAATGATGGCTATGGTGTATGGGGGCATGGTGAAGGCGTGATGTAAACAATGATGGTCGGTACAGGAGAGTCATGTGGTGTGCTGTAGTTGAAGTTCCCGCTGGTGGAGAAGACGGTCTCGAGCTTGTGTCAGGTTATGTGGGTTGGTGCGGTGACTAACTGCTGGAGTCTGATGTTGGTGAGGTTTCGCAGGAGGGGGTGGTGTTTTGGTCACTGGGGCTGTCCAGGTGGAACTTGAGGTCTCCGAGTAGGATGTAGTCAGTGGATGGGAGATCCTGGGGTGCGATGAGGTCTACAATGGCATCAGTGAATGGGGGTTCATGGCCCGGGGGGACTGTAGATGAGGGTGCCACAGAGAGTGGTGTTGCGGTTGGTCTGGATCTGGAAGTGGAGGTGTTCCATGGTCACCGTCGGGTCATTAGACTGCGTGGCCAGTCGGAGTGTGGCTTTTTTAGACAATCGCAATGCCTCCTCCTGGCCACTTGGGGTGGTCCGTGTGGGTGAATTTGTAGCCATCATGGATGGTGATGGCGATGTCAGGTCAGGAGCAGAGGTTGGTCCAGGTTTCTGTGAAGAAGGCGATGTCTGAAGAGGTGGCGTTGAGGAGGTGCCCGATTTCTGTTGCGTGTTTGTGGAGGGACCACACGTTGAGGAAGATGCAGTTGATCCAGTCAGCTGTACTGACGGTCAGCTGAGCGGCAGGAGGCGCTGGTGTGCTGATGTAGCAGAAGGAGAGTTTGCAGTTTAGACAGGTGCAGTGTGCAAGATAATTCTACAATGTTGCTAGATGGCAGGCGGTGTGGGGTCCAGGGTTGATGGCGAGGAGGGTGCTGGCTTCATAGTGGTGGAGTGTCTGAGAGGAAGGGTCCTTGGTTCTGGCCATGGGTGGACGGACGCAGATAGTTTGCCTTTGGCGCCATTATGTAGTGCTGCATGGGGACTGGACAGCTGAGAGGCGGGAAACACGGGAAAGGACAACGGAGGGGCAGGGATGCAGGGGCTGTAAATATATATATTTTTTAATTCTCACCTCGGGGCCAGGTCCCGTGTCTTCTGTGCTCCTGCTCTCCTGAGTCTGCTTCCAGGAACAGGAAGCAGGCAGCCAGTCTTCCTCTCCTAAGCCAATCACAAAGCTGCAATGCGGCCATGTGATAGTTTTTGAGTGAAGTGACAAGGCGTTCAGCCAGGGGCTGG
Organism: Lissotriton helveticus; assembly: GCF_964261635.1. Lineage (NCBI taxonomy): Eukaryota > Metazoa > Chordata > Amphibia > Caudata > Salamandridae > Lissotriton > Lissotriton helveticus. Next base: position 1,041,027,448 of record NC_136065.1, on the reverse strand, counting down.
AGGGGTGGGCATGTTCTCCATGCAGGCTGTAATGCAGCCTGCATTGTGAACAGGGATGTGCGCATGACTGCTTTGGGTGGCCTGAGAGGACCAACCAAACAGTCATTGCGTACTTGATTGGGCATACTACTCTGCCCCTGCCCTGTTCCCTGAGTAGAGCAGCCCCACCCACCCTTCCGCCCGCAAAGGAAACATAGCATGAGTACATCAGAAAGTTATCATCATGTTATGTTTCCTCTTCTTGCACTGCTTGAAAGCAGTGGGGCGATGCTCGTCTGCCATAGCGGATGACCTGCCAGTGGGGGTGCGTCACCCACAGGTGCTAGGCCTGGGCCCGACTCAACCCCTGGGCCTTCTCCGCTATGCGTCTCACCTCGACATTGACACCGTAGCACAATCCGCTGCACTCTCTCCAAATCTGTGACTCAAGCCAGCAGGATCCTAAGCCAGGCAGGATTTCACAAGCCTGGGTACAGCAGTCGTCGCCAAGTCCACTGGGGAACCTCCTGATGCAGGTGATGCAACAGGGCCCACTTAGGCATGAAGTTGCAGCGCTCCTGCCACACAAGTTAGACGCAGCTCAGGGGCCTCACCCTCCACAGCGTCCGGCCAGTGGCCCACCATCGGTAATCTTCTTCGTGCACCCCAGTGTAGTGGTGGTGCGTGGTATGCAATGAAGATCACCCTACGTGGTGTGCAGATCACCTCTACAGTTCACAGCCCCATTGGGCACCAGGTGGTCTTCTCACATAGGTCAGCAACGTGTGTCCACGCGACCTAGTAGACTTCACCACCAGGTAAGGGCGATCACCGACGCCTCAATGTCTACGCCATGGGACAGCAACTCCACAGCACCTCTGCATCCCACTCTGGGTCCCAAATAGAGGCCCAGCGAGGTCTCCGGCCCCGGGGACTGTCCGCACTTTCAAGGTCTTGGATGCCATGGTGTTTGCAAGGAGTGCGCAATGATAAGTGATGTATCACTGGTTTTGCTCATCAATGCGCCTCTTTTTATGATTGTAGCCCTGCATTTCCTTTTCTCCTGGGACTCTGGCTGGTCATCCTGGCTTTTGGGGGATTGGTGGGGTTGTTGATCTGTACTGCACTTGACCCTGGCTGCTCCATTCTGCCTTCTATTGGTTTTGATTCCTATTTTTCATTGGAGGTGGACTTATGGGCTAATTTTGCCTCTAGAGGCAAAAAAAAGTCACGCTCTGACTAACGTGAGTCTTGTTTGCCGCTAATGTGCCTTTCGCTAGTTTTCACCCGCTAACGTCAGAATTTGTATTACATTCATGCTAGTGTTAGCTGAAATGTTCACCGTGGCTACCTGAAGCTATCGCCATGTAGCGACCTATTGTAAATAATCGCTAACAGGGCGATCGTTTTTGGCGATAGGCTGTGTTAGGAAAAGTGCCGCTAACTACCGCTAACGCTAGTTAGAGGCAGTTCTTGTAAATATACCCCCTAGGGTTAAGAAATTTGGAGAACTTTGGGGCATATTTACAAGGGCTTAACACCTTAGGAACGGAACCTGGTCTTAACCTGGCAAAACGAGGAGAAATGCTTAATTTCTCCTCATTTTTGCTGTTTCTATAACACATAGAAACAGCACATTGGTATAAATGATTGTTTAAGTGCAGGACGGTGTCTTTTCCAGCACATAAACAGTGGTTAAAAAAATTACAATTTGCAACTTATATGTGTGCTAATTTGTGATTGTTTATGTGCAGGAAGGGACACCTTCCTGCACATAAACAATCATTCCCTCAACGCAGGCACCCTTGCACTATGATGCAAAGGTGCCTGCTTTGGCGCTTGGCAGCTGAGTTTAGCGCCAGCACTCTGGAAAACACAGGGAAGTGCCATATCGTTGTCAATACGGTGCATCCCTGCATTTTCAGAATGGCGGCATGTGGCACTAGCAATTTTAGCTTAACGCCAGGCTTCGCCATTCCCTTGTAAATGTGCCCCTTTATTTTTTGCCCTTGATTGCCTTTAATTTTCACATTAAAATGGTTTCTCCTTTAATGTCTCCATTTCGTTCCCAATGCACTCTGCGAAATGAGCTCCTATGCATGCACACATTCTGACTTTTGCAGGGTGTGAGTCAGTCTAACTTTTAGAAAAGGTCTGTGGATCAGACCGACTATTTATGCACCACTCTGCGTCACCGTCGGCGTGTCTCTCCGGGACACCGTAGCATGTGACGAACAATAACTATCCCTCCATATTATGACAGGCGCCCACAAATGTGCCCTGGTGCCATGAGAGACGGCAGGATTAAAATAGCTGCAGGTAGGAGGATTGCACTCACGAGACCGGGAGATGAAAACTTTCAAATAATAACCCGAGCCAATAACGTACTCCAGGGAGCAGCGACGCGCGGTTTACAGTTGCTATAGAAGCATTCCATTCCCCAGACAGGAAGGTGTTGGGTTTAAAATAGCTCTAGGTGCAGGGAGTAATAAAATTCTGTTTTTCCAGACAGGCGGTTTAAAATAACCGCATGCAGTGGAATTATACTCCAGAGACCGGCAGGGAGCTGACTGTACACAGGCCGGGTGAAGACGTACTTTATTTACTATATGAAGATGGAACTACAGATCAAGGAAATTAACTTCTCCCGTGCGCTCCCTACTAAACGGCGCCAGTCTGAATAATTTTACTTTGGAAACCTGGGCCACTTGAACACATTGGGGCATATTACCAACGATTAGCCATATTTATCGTTAACGATGCTTAGCAATGAATTTTTTAACGCTAAGCATCGACGGAAATTATCGCAGAGATAACTTGCTATTAGCAAGGTTTATCTCAGAAGTGATAAAAATCCTCGCACTAACTGCTAAATGAGAGATTATCGCTGGAAAACCAACGATAATCTCTCGAAGTTTGGCGTTAGCTTGATGATAGGGGCTCACAAACTTAGCCATGATATCCACCTTCCATAGGATATCATGGCTAAGTCAGTAAAATACTAGGTGTAAAAAAAGCAGTGCTAACCGCGCTTACCACTGTTTTTTTATCACTAACAGGGTTAGCGAAATCCTTGATAATCAGAGAAATGTCGCTAAACAACATTTCTCCTATTATTTTTCTCTGGAACGCCCCCTTTGCATCTCATTAGAGATGCAAGGGGAAGCGTAGAGAAAAAGGGTGCTAACATGCGAATTTGCGTATTAGCACCCTGTTGCTGATAGGGAGATCATTTTATCTCCGCTTTCTTGGCTTTTAAATCCCAAACAACAGAGATAAATTCCTTGATAATATGCCCCATTGGCCCTTTGGCAGACGTTAGAGAATCGAGCATTTGTGCCCGATTCAGCATCACAAGCAGACAGACATTTAAGTTCTTGCAAGTTTGTGCTTCATATATATTTCACGAGATAGCACCTGGCGAAATATGCACAGAGCAAAGTGACAAGAGGGAAAACCTACATTAACTGGATGCCGAAATCTGACCCTGCAAAAGATGCCACATTCCAACATTACTAAATTCGAAGGGGAGGTAAAATTGTACTGGGAAAAAAACTAAAGAGTGTTAGGAGTTTTCCTGCTGCATACTTACCACACGGTAATTCCTCAGAACACAGAATGGTGCTCAGTGGCTGTCTTTTTCTCATCATAATGGTCAAACGGGAACAACTCTTTCCTGCTGCTTGTCTTTGAACAAGATTCAAGTGAAAATGAGATGCTTTTATTTATGTATATTTAGCGGAATTAGGGTATTTCCATGACATGGCCCCATTTCTGTGGGAAGCAGAGCACTCCAAAGTGGCTGAATGCACATATCCAGTGCAGCAGGAGTAAATTCCTGCACAGGAGTTGGAGCAAACAAGACACGATTGCAATTCTTGTGTATTCCCTGTCTGGTTGCGGAAATACCCTGTTTTGCCTTACCAAATTTCTATCTAATTGTTTTGAACATGGGTCTAGGGCCTTCTTCAAACTGGAGTTTAGCAGTAGATGTTGGAGGAAACCAATAATTTCATAGTATACTCCCATACATGCCTCAGCTCCCAGAGTCCAAGTTTAGTGGGGCTAAATTGCTCTGACATATTGCATTTTGGGTTTTTTGCTGTAAGGGAAAAAGGATGTAGGACCTGGCCTTGAAAACTTAACCTGTTTGGTTAAGGAATGCCATTGAGTCAACCCCACCCACAAGCTAGTGACAGCCATAAAAAATAGCACTCCAAGGCACCAACCTCAAAACACTTTCAGGACTTGCAAAAGATCAGAAGAGGGCTGAACTTGCCAGTTGTGACCTGAGAGGAGCCCTGAAGGACTGGGCCTGCTACCTCTTTTACCAAGGACAAATATGTAGACTCCAAGAATCAGTTGCCGGGCACCTGTGTGGCTACAGGGATACAAAAAATCTGCAGGAGGGTTTTCCCCTGAAAGTGCCCAGCTGACCAGTGACAACTGATAATAGACTGGTCTTTACTTAACCTTTGCCTTTGCCAGACACCTCAACAATCTCCAAGTGCATTTCGGTGAGGTCCTTGGGGCCATTGAAGTTTATTCCTGTGCTTGTTTCGGCAGAAAGTTTGGGAACATTTGAAAGGTTTTTCTCCAGAGCTCCAACAGGGCTCACCAGGAAAAGAATCCAAAAGGCAGTTCTGCATCATCGGATTGGATTTCAGTTTCATCCCATGCACAGATTTCCACACCTCTGAAAAAAATGACAAACATCCATCCTGAGATGGTACTTAAACATTTTCAGCAAGTAATATCAAATGTTCTCTGTTTTTCTTATTTAGATTGAAACTTTTGTTGCTTTCTTTTTTGAATTTATTACTGTTTTGTTATTGCATAAATACTTTACAAATAGCCCTAAACTATGCCTTTTATGCTCTGTTCAACCATAGATACCAGGGGACTGTGCTCAGTTAATCTAGAGGCTTTGGGTTTCACCATGGCAAGTAAGTGCCAATATCCCTTGAGGGGAGCAACTGTACACCCTAAATAATAATTCACTTTTTTTTTTTTTTTAAACCTTTATTATATCGTTCAACACAAAATACAGAAGTAGCCCTACATCAACAGGGGCCGGTCACCACATGTATGCAGAACGTATCAGGAAATCCAATAACACAGCTCTTCAGCCGACAACCCATGGGTCCGGCAGCGGTAGAGGATAGACGATGTATTGAAAACATTTCGAGATCAAGGATATGCCTAAGGTTTCATTTTATATTTACCCCCCCCCCCCAAAAACAAGATAAAGAAGAAGATACAGGATATCCGGAGCTACACACTGGAGGTATAAAAATGCGGGTAGGCGTTAAAAGGCAGTCATGGATCAAGATAGACCAACAGTAAAAATGCAAGCGCCAGTATGTTCACTAAGGGAGAAGAACAAAGCTACCTATCTATCATCAGAACCACCCACCCCAAGCCCCGCCCACTCATATGCTGCAGGATGAGATCGAAAGTATCGCTACCGGACCCTGCGGGAAAAAGAAAAGGGGCCATAGAACACAACAAAGGCAAAATAACAAACCCCCCCCCCCGCACCCTCCACCCTGCACCCCTGCAATGGCTACGGCCTACCCCACTAGCAGCGTGCCTGTTGCCCAGAGGAATACCCTCAAGAGAGAGAAAGAGAAGAAAGAAGGGGCCATAGAACAAAACAAAGGCAAAATAACAAACCCCCCCACCACCCTGCACCCCTGCAATGGCTACGGCCTAACCCACTAGCAGCGTGCCTGTCGCCCAGAAACGTCCCTAAAAGAGAGAAAGAAGCGGAGGAGGAGAGACAAAAAAAAAAAAACCACTCCCGGACTCCCTTACCCTCCACCAGATGCGACCACCCGGAAACAAGTGTAAAATAAATATAGTGAGATGCACAATCAATCCGGGTAAGTACGAAACATACCACCCGACTCCCGCATTTCACAGGTCACAATCCCAGCAGCAGATTAAATTATTTTCCCGTATCCTAAAAAGTTCCACAAGTTAACCCTGGCCAGTACGAATGTCCACTGGAGCACTTATAACCCAGGCCACTTCAACAATGAGAGAGGTAAAGTTTTCATGAAAGTTCAAGTCAGTATGAGCAAGCCAAATAAAGGATAAAAGTTCACGATCTCCACAGAGCAAGCGAGGAAAAGCGTGGAAGGATGATAAAACTTTCCAATAGTCACAGGTGATCTTGTTAAGGCAGTCAAGGTCGTCCATAGTGATATTCGGCGAGATAGGGTTCAAGCAAGGGACGCTGACAATGTCCACGGGCGCGCGATCTGTCTCATAGGAATCAGCAGCGCGAAAGGGATCCGGCGTCTGCACAGGGACCTCGAAGTTGGATACACGATGTTTCATTGGTGGCACCACTGGCTGCGATGATGGCAAAAAGCCGCTGTCCGGTCTCCGGCAAAGATCATCCATTGTTACCGACAGTGCCTGGTGGTTGACTATGATCTGTGAGTGGAGCGCTCTAATGGCCGCCATTACGGCGCGCAACGGTGGTGTGTCTTTCGTCCCCTCCATCTCCTCTAAGCAACAGATCAGGATGCAGACCCCGGAGGCCGGCTACTCCGGGGAAGCAGGCAAATCTGGAGCGGACACCAACCACGGGCGCTCTCACCTCACAATTTTGCACCTTAGCCGCTGGTCGGGGCTCCCGTCCGCACCCCCCGACAAGCTTACTATGTCTCCGGGCGTCGGATACAGGGCCGCAGCAAACGAAGTGTCACGCCGTGGCGTGTGCGTTGCAGGCAGGATACGAAATCGCCGTTTAAAACAGGTAGATTATGTCCCCGTTCGGGAGACCGGACAAAGCCCAAGGTTCACAGCCGATGTTGTTCAATTCCAGCCCGGATGGGTTAGAAATCGAGGCCCCGGCTTCCACTCCCAGGTAGGCCGAAAATGAAACACGGCGTATCTCCGTCATCCGGTGTGATAACAAGTTCGGGATTGCGCCTTCAGAGTCAGTCACTCCTCATATATACACGGGAGTCCGGTTGGAATACAGGATAACTTGCAGGATATACGAGCTGCTGGCGGAGGTCGGCGGAGCCGGGAGCTTATGCGGCCATCTTGCTTGCTAGCGTAGCTCCTCCCCCATAATTCACTTTCTTAAAACACCTTATTAAGGTGAAACTCTGTCTAGGCAACTGCAGGAGAGCTCATACAAATTAACCTCCAAAAGCTTCTGGCCAGAGTGCAGGTAACTTTGTAAAAAGTCACATTTTCTAAATATTTATTCAAAATCTAACTTCTCCATTGAATTGAGCTTGTAATACATATCAAAATGGTGATTGAACTATTTTTCTAGCTGGTCCCAGAGAAAGCAGAATTCATATGTTAAGCTGCAATCAAGTTTTCCTCGTAGAATAGCCAGAGCCTCCCACAGCAAAAATAGCTTTTGGTGCCTTGTCACTGTAAGGACATTGTAACATTGCATTTGTACATGTCCAACTTTTAAATACCATGCACCCTACCTACCTTGTGGACTACAAGGCCTACATAGGGGAGACTTATTACTATTTAAAAGGGATGTGTTCCCCCTGTAAAAAGGGTTATTTTGACAGGTCGAGCTGCAGGTTTAAAGTGCAGCAGTCATGCTACTTTGGTAGGAGTTGCAGTTGGGTTCACCCATTCAGTACGGCCGAATGTTTTAGTGCTTTTTTTGGATCCCTCCGGTTTTTGACTTTTTACTGTGGATGAGTCTTACTACATGTGTCTTACCCACAGTAATCACAAGGCAAATGGACAGCACATGTTTACTGCCAGTGTCCGCCTTTTAAGATAAGGCCACTGCGATGCAAAAAGGCAATGGACACTTGGCTGGTTACATGTAAACACATGTACACACACATGTGGGCTGAGCGTGGGAGACTACTGTTGTGAGCAGCCGGGTAACTGCACACAAGAAGCCTGGTGCAGTGGGGCTTCTGCGGGATTAGATATTGAGCTAGGGTAGGCCTTATCATTTTAGTGTACATTAATAGAGAATGTCATTGTGATTTAGTGTTTCGTCTGTAGCGACACTTTGTTATAGACATAGAGAGAAAACTGCCTTAGAGTGCAGTTTCGCTTCCCTTCAGCCTACAGACACCAGTGACGTATCGAATTGGAGTATAAACTGAGCAAGACAATTGAAACTACGAGTTCCACAATGATATCGGTACATTTATGGGTCTTCCAGAACTCTCATATTTATCTGGCTCAACTCAGGACCAGAGTTCCAGGTTTATTACATTCCTATCCAGCCGCAGGAACAAAGGCCTTCTTACACAAAGGGAGCAGTTAACAGTGCTTCACCCAGCACCTGAAGAGGAAAGGGGTGGGAGTGGTATAATCCACATCAATCAATCAGCTGTCACACTACCAGGGATGGGCTTGTCCAAGCCCACTGAACAAAGGAGGGAACCTAGATCTTTGGAGCCAACACAGGAGGGGGCTCCTCTTTGAAAATCTAGTGAGAAAAGCCCTTGCAGGGATGTCAGCGAGGGACAGAGGCAAAACCCCTAATGAAGATGTGACTAGTAACTCTTGGATGAAGCCATCTTGAACTGTCCCAACACAACATACGGGAGCGCACCTTATGTATATTTGGACATGAACAAGGGATCAGTAAGGAATTACGATTTTGGTGTGAAATACATTTGTGAAATAAGTATGCAATAGAGGTTGTGATGGTGTTAGGATTAACCCGTAATCAACAGTTGAACAATTTCAAGATGTTTGCCGGCATTTCTGAAGGATAAATATTGCACTTATAGGTGTTTTTCAGCAATTTGCTGCATTTGACATCGTGGCAGGGACCTGGACGATTGTCATCTATACTACTTTTGAATTTTGAATATAGGAAGATTGTGGTTTTATGAGAAACCCTTTGATACAGAAATTGAAGGTATTTTAACTACTAAACGTGGCTGTTGGTAGAATAGAACAACACGGGCAATGATGGCTTCGTCGACTATATGTTTTTCCTTCTTTTCTAACTTTTTCACTCTAATTCATAGCCACATTTTTTTATTAGGCACAACAAGGGTGTGTGCACGACTTACAGTAAACATTTATAAAAAACTTTTGTTGTCACATGGAGGTGTCTTGAGAGTCTTCCTAATCACTCCACTGACTTTCTATTACTTTTTCAGCTAACTCTAATTGACCCTGCTAAAATGGGCTAAGGTGTTCAACTTTAGCACTTTAATAAACAATAATGCGTTGATGCAGGTCTTTCCAAAATATGAAATAACTAAAACCACACTATATCATCTTGTTAACATCCTTGAAAAAGTTGCAAATAGCGACAAAACACGTGTCCGCTGTACCATTGCTGTAACAACCTGGCAGCAATGGTGAAGAGTTATGTGCTGAACAAAGTGTTACATCTTTCCTCTTGTTTTGTATATTAAATAACCCTTTTGACTGCAACTAGTCAATTGTATACTTGCTTTAGCTGTGCTCTGTCATTGTTTTGTATAGTTGTATATATATGGAGGATTCTGTATATAGTTTCTAGCACTGTGGATGGCACGGTGCAAAGGCATAGAGCACGCTTGAAACAGATTGTATTCGCCAAATTGATGTGCAAACAAAACAGAGGTGCTGGCTGCCATTGATAATCCACTGCCATCATTTTTTGCTATGTTGTGCAGGAGCGTTGGAACATGGGTGGAAAGGTGTTGTGTCATCCTAGGATTGGCCAGGGGTGCTTGACTTCTGGAACATTCCTCTCCTGTTTAAAAGCTCCTGCCCAAGGAGGAGACTCTCTGTTACCTGGTGATTGCACTCCACTTTGCTGCTGGATCCTGTGGCGCCATGGAGGACTGGAAGATGGAAACCCACAATGCCCAAAAAGGACTAACGACTCTGCCCAGTTGACCCCCGTCCAGTGGAATTCTTCACGGGTCAGTGAGGTTGGTCCTCTCACATTCCCTGAAGATCAGTTAAGGGAAAGCCCTGGACTTCATGCCCAGAAACCAAGACCAGTAGAAAGGCTAGCACAGGAAGGCAGGATAACCAGCTGCCTGAAGACTACACTGCTTTGAAGGTGAGGACCTTTGCTGCAACTGCCCCTGGTGGCTAGATCTCAATACCAGGAATAGAATGATCCCAGGATCGGCACAATCGGCACAAAAGGGCCTGAGTTCTGATATATTTAAGAATGGCAACCTTTGACCTTTTTCTCTCCTCGCGAAGAGCATGGGGGCTCTGCTGCCACTTCTCGATTCATCCCAGGGGGAGCCGGGGACCAGGGTCAGCACAAGGATCATTTCTTTATTTTTGCCCAGGGAGGGAGCCCTCCCCAGCTGGAATAAGAACAACTGCCTGAAGCTGTGAACACAGACATGACAGAACTATTGATCTTCGGCAACAACAGCAACCCATGGAAAAACTCCTGGTGGCCATCAACCTAGGACCCATACCAAAACCTTCCTTTATGGCAAAATGGGGGCCAAGTCTGCATCCCATGAAACTAAGGAGGAGGGGGAGTACTGTCACGGCCCCAAATGGCAGTGGCCTTGCCCAGCTCTCTGTGCCACTGGTTAGGGGGGCAGACGGCTACCGCAGAAGATAACACCCTGCCCGCAGGAGTGGGAAGGGAGATGAAAGCTAGCAGTCCCCACTGTCAGCTGGTGAAGTGCTGCTCGTTCGGGGAACTGGAGGGGCAGTGAGGGTTGGGCTGCCTCAGCTTCCTCCAGTGTGAGGAGGCACAAGTTGCCCGGTGGGACCAACCAGCCCCCCAAAAAAAGAAACAAAAGGAGGAGCTGCTTGGCATAAGGCCTCACATCAAAAACTTAGCAGCAGTTCACCGGCACACCGGGAGAGCCACTCATAAGAAATTCACTGCTCCCGGAAGGGTCTTTCCATTTACCTGCTTTTTCTTGCTCGTGGTGGGCTCAGAATGGCAAGGACACCACCAATAATAGAATGGAAATGTAGGGGGCTGCACAGAAGGTCCGCTTTAGGAATTTCTTACAATAACCATAGTCTGTGAGGGTAAGGATTCCAGGACCCTTCCAGGATTTCCTCAATATTTCCAGCACTCCCACAGTTTAAGCTCTTACTCTACAGCTGTGATTGCGGCACCCCCTTGGGGCTGATTGTATGGTTAGAAGTATTGTGAAAGTGTATAAAAACGTACATGTGTCGAAGTGCCCTCTAGGGGCTAAGTTTATATTTGATTGTGGGTTTATAAAGCGCTAGAATCGACTCCCGAAGGAGTATCTCTGCGCTGTAGACTGCTGGGGAACCCATCCTGGCTTTCCCTGTGAGATGGTCCCTACTGGGCATCTCCAAGGTGGAACCAGGCATCCCCGGCGTATGTGGGGGGCCGTTGTGGAGATAAGGCAAGCTAAAGCCCAGAGTTGCCGAGTGTGATCCCTAGTTAGAGTAGGCACCGAGGCGAGAATTATCGAGTCCGTTGACCCTGGTCCAAGACCCTGCCGCGTCGGGAATTGAACCCTGGTCCCGGGCCGTCCTCTGCTCCCGGGTATGCCGCCTCTAACCAGTGAGCCACACCACTCCACATATTTGCAGGTCTCTATATTCAAAATGTGATGCTCTCTAGGGGTTTTATTCATGATTGCAATTTTATGGTTAGAAAGTTTAGAAAGAATACAAAGGCATATGTTTTGCTCATTTTAAATGCGTTATTGAGATAACAATGTGGACAATGATTATGGCTCACAGTCTATAGGTTTTATTAACAGTCATAAGTGCATTTACACCTGATTATTATCATTGATGATTGTGTTTAGAAACACAATTATGTGTTTAATATGTGGTCTGTGGATCTTGAACCTTTGGCAAAGCCTATAGACTTGCCTTATAGGTTTGAAAAGACTTGCTTGATAGGTTTGAAAAGACTTGCTTGATAGGTTTGTATGACCCATTTAGGGGGTCTAAGGTGATTATGTAATGTCATCTTCGGTGTCTTCCATCTACCAATGTATATATTTGTACATTACTGTGTAGTATTCAGTTGTGTGTGTGTAATAAATGTACTTCTCCTTCTTCTAAAGAAAATGTACTGACTGGATAATCAGTTATTGAGTGTTAGTATTTCGTGCCAGTGAACTGTGATTACAAGTCCACACCACCTCTCCTGAGTAGGCGTTGAACTACCTGCGAGAGTCAAGTGCTACAATGAGGTGCCTGGTTCCCAGTAAGGACAATTGTGACTTATTAATTATGCAGGTCACACAAGAGATAACCCAATTTCCTAAAGTAAAGTAATTGAATATTTTCTAAAGCATGCAAAGGGCGAGGTGTCTTGCCGCTAATGTCCTATTACAGAGCTGACCTAGTGAGGGAGACCTATTTAGTACTGGTAATGAAAACACATGCTTTTAATGATTTCCTGAAAAGTACCCAATTCGATTCGGATCTCAGAGAGCACTACATGGAGTTCAAAAGCTTGCATGCTGAGTATGAAAAACTTCTACCTCCCCAACTGGTTTTTGGACTGGCCACTAGTTTGGCCACACCTGAGCTTAGGTTACGATGGGGAACTTGCCACCAGAAGTTTTCCTGAAAACAAAGGGGACCAATTTTTTACAATGCTTTATGGATCATGCACAAGGCCTTACATTTGACCCTCTCACAGACAGGCAGCCAGTGAAGGCCACGGATACTCTTAGAGATAGGGTGGAATTTGAGAATTTCTAGAAGCATACAAGCTGTCACATTTTGCAGTGATTGAAGCTTTGATTGTAAGCGTTTCTGAATTACCAAATATAATGCATTGCAATAGTCTAGCTTGGTAAGAACCAAGGCCACCATGACCATTTTTTGCATATCTGGGGGAATGAACGGGAAGACTTTTTTGAGTATCTTAAGCAGATGGAAACAAGAGAAGTAATATGGTTAATTTGCTTAGAACAACAGGGCTGCCTATTGAATATGGCCCCAAGTTCCTCACCTTCTGAACTGGAGCTGGAACAGGGCCAAGATTAGTAGGCCACCAGGAGTCATTCCAAAATGAAATATCATTACCAAAGAGGATCTCCTCCGTTTTCTCAGTATTTAAGTGGAGACAATTTTCATGCACCCAAATTACAATGTGTGGCAAACAGTTTTTGCATTTTATGGCAACAGCGTCGACATCAGAAGAAATTGATTCAACTATCTGCGTATCGTCGGCATAGGAGATCATAGTGAATCCATGTGACCCAATAAGTTTCGCCACAGGCTAACATAAATGGAAACGATGATCCATAAGGCACCCTACAGGGTTAAACCTCAGAATGCAACAGTCTGTTCTCTATTGGACAGAAATGAACTAAGGACACTGAGGGCTGTGCCCCTGACCCCAACCCTCTCTAGCCGATTGATAACCAGTGAATAATTAACTGTGGGGGCGCGCAAACCGGCAGATCCTTTCTGGGGCAGCAGCAGCAAGGGGGGAAACGCTGTCACACCGCCGCCATGAGGACAACGGCCAACGCTGCATACTCTCGCACCTATCTGCCATGAGGGGAACGGCTTCCTTGAACTACATTTTCCAGAAACCCTTGCATCGTCGCCTGCTCTGATGCTGTGTAGCGCACCTGGAGGCGCGACATAATCACCGCCAGCTTCCCGTAACGCGGGACATGCGCGGGCGTGTCCTTGCCCATCATTGGCAGGAAGAGGCAAGGCTGGGCCACCCCCTTGAATTTGCTGAGGACAGTGTTAACTAAGGTACTGTACATTCTGGGCTTCCCTACATGAGGTTAATTGCTAATATTTGACCAAGCAGTAATTTTTGGACATTGACTCTGACAGTGTCTGACCCCCTTGTGCTGTAGGGGGTTAGATAGCATCTCTGTTTTCTTTTTGCTTATTGCTTTATTGCTTTGTACTTCTGTTTCTTTTATTACATTTTAGGGCTCACATAATTATCTGCTGTTTGACTTGATAGAATGGTGGGCATCCAATAGCATTATCATTAGTGTTATCTCGTCACTTAAGATGTGGAAGCGAACAACAATGGAAGGAACTGGGGGAAGCGGGGTAGGCAGGTCAACTAAAGGGAAAAGGACCAGAATGTCCCTCAAACATCCAGGCAGTAATTGTGTACTCGATAGGATAGATTCCCTAATAAACGAGTTTGAGGAAATCTTGGAGTGCAAACAACCGATACTCCCAATTCATGAAGGTCCGGATGAGAGAGTACCCCCAAGCTCAAGTTCAAGTTCAAATACAGCCTGCCCCCCCTGCTATCCCTATGATGTTCCAAAGACCACCCACTTGGAAGTCATCCACCACTAAATCAAGCAAGTTAGTCCTTCCTGCTCATGGGACAGTTCGACCTTCCTCTGCTTCCCTTGCCAATATTAGCAGTAATGTATCTCAAGAAGCCCATGTACAAGAACCTACCATTCCTTACTCAAATAGATTTCTACCGCTTCAGAAAACTGGGGATGAACATAGCAACAACTCCCCCCAGCTGCTCCCGTATGGCACGGCTGACGTTATCAGGGTGCGCAGTATAGCAAACCAAATGGAGCCTACGGACACAGCTATTGACGTTAATACACTAAGAGCAGAGATTGGCATTCTGAAAAGGATGTTAGAGGATCTTACAACTATAGTTACATCAATAGCAAGGAAGGTCGAGCCTCACAAAGAATATGTCACCACTGCACAATATCACTGCCCACAGCTCACCAATAGTGGCCCTAAACAATTAGCCCCATTAATTTCTAGTATAAACAGCTCAACCCACGATCCTAATGCTCATCAACCAGCCACCTCTGTCCCTCTGACCCGTAAATACGCTTTTAATGAACTCCAGAACCAGGGCACGAATAGGCCTAATAATTTTATACAAGATAGGTTTAAGAGGTTGGCAGTCCCATAGACCCTACAGCCCTCCGTAACAAAGCACACTACTCAGAAACGACAGGCCCATTCATTTACCCAACATCCTAGTTACGATATCTGGGACCTGCAGACAACCCCAATTGCTACAACTGACAGTAATGGGCCACAATCCAGTAAAATCTATATAACTAATGTCCCAAGATTAAAAACTGCCACTAAAATCATCTATGAGAGTGAAGAATCCTTAATCAATAAAGTAATTCATTGGATTCGTCACACTAGGGGTTGTAAATCAGGGATCAGAGATGATATATTCAGAGCACGGCGATGTCCCGCACCTTTTACCCAACTGGATGATATTGAGATCATCTTAAAGGAATCTGAGACTGCTGGGAATCTGGAGTTTCGCACCTGCCCTCCAGATGGTTCTTCCATCCAGTTCAGACACCAGCCTTCGCACATGCAGACCAGATTACAACACACTCAGGCAATAATACATTCAGCAGGTACCTCCTCTCTGGAGTCCAACGATTGACTACAAGATCCACCACTTCCGACTTGCCCTAACTGTCTAAACTACTCTATGAAAAGTCATCAAGGCTTAGTGGGCACAAGTAGGGCTAAAATCTATCTAGATGATGAGCTAGCCACAGAATCACATTTATCTATAGATTTACCAGTTTCAGTTCCTTTACGAGAAAACGTCCTTAACGCCCTGCAATACCTAACCACCATAATAGACCAGCAGTTGAAGATCATACTTTTGAATGTGGCGGGACTGAATAGTAAACTCCCTCTTCCTCACTGGAACGATTTTGTCGGGAATTTTGACATTTGTATTTTCCAGGAGACATGGAGTCTGGTCCCCTATATGAACCGGGTTACACTTGTCATTTTATCCCTGCAACATCTGTTGGGTGAGCCCACCCTTCAGGGGGCTTGACTGTTTGGACGATTATTGCTCTCGACTGCCGAATTATTTTCCAGCCAAGCCCTAGCCCAGATATTTTGTGGCTGAGTATTAGGGGCCCTAGGGGGAGTAGTCAAATTTAGCTCTTCAGTGTTTATGGGGGACAAAGTGTGGCAGGCCCTCAAATATAATTTCTGCACTAGAGGATTGCCTAGATAAATTTACACCATATGCAATAATAATAGTCGAAGGCGATTTTAACTGCACCTATGAACCCCTGGCTATAGAGGAATTGTCGGAAATCGAACCACAAGGTGGGCAGTACCTCAACTTGATCTTCCACCGATCAAAAGATGGACTCAGCAGGTTCTTCAATTGAATTCCATTACTATGGAATATGGCCTAAGAGCAACTAATTGCAGGTCACCTTCTGACAAGCAAGGGGCAAATGTCTACAACAGAGTGAGCTGCCCATCCCAGATCGTTTACATTCTCCTCGATATTAGATTATGGGGGCACTTGATTGATATGCTAGTGGGCTCAACCACAGAAAGCGACCATAATCCTTAGTACCTAACTTTGAAACCGCTCTGGGAAGTAACATGTTATCAGCAGAACACTCAACCCCAGGCAGTTACTAGGGAGGTAGTGCAATCAAATTGTAAAAGGACCTTGAAGTGGAAAAGGGTAGCACTAAACGAGGGGAAGATTGACGGCATCAGACAAGAGCTAGCATCTGGCACGGCCGAGCTTCAAGCTGCGGTACACAGTCCAACAAGATCATTGGCTCTATCTAGGGCCCACGAGCGCACATTCACTCAAATCACTGCACTTTTTGACCGCGCCTTGAAAAGAAAAATCCTGTGACTTTACCAAGGACCCATACTCCTGGTTCAATAAGGATTTCAGGGAAAATAGGTCTGCTCTAATCAAGGCAATCAAGGGGAAAGATAAAATGCAAATACAACTGCAAGAAACTCCTATAAAGTGGCCCAACGTGAGGCAAAGACATCCTGGGATGAATCATGATGGGAGCAATTAAAAGATGCATGCTCATCCAAAGATAATAACCTCTTTTGGAAATTGGTTACTTGGGGTAGTAGGTCAGGTCCACACCAACCCTCGAGTCATACCACTAGTCAAGCTTGGTTTAACCATTTTGAAGGGCTTTAATCTGTTGAAGGGGACAGTCAAGAGGGGAATCAATAGAGTATTTTGGGCACTTGAAAGAGGAGGAGTACTTTACAATCTTGGAGGTAAAAACTGCAATCAACAAAAAAAATCCCCGCAAAAGCTACAGTCCCGGATGGCCTACCCAGGGATCTATTTTTGGCCGACCGCACTCAATGGGCACAATACATTTTACTATTATCTAATGCCATAGCCGGAGGAGCACCAGTCCCAATTTCATGGAAATCTGCCGAAATAGTCCCCATATACAAAAAGGGAGCAAGAGATGACCCTGCCAATTACAGACCAATAAGTCTGATTGATGCTGTGCAGAAGGTCTTTGGCCGGATGCTTCTGCACAAGATCCAAACATGGTCTGAGGACTGGGATATCCTTTCACCGTTTCAGGCAGGCTTCAGAACTAAGATGGGGACAATGGACCAAGTATTCATATTCCTTCTAATTTACTGTAAGGTTGTTGTGCTAGGCAGAGGCAGTCTTTATTTAGCATTTATTGATCTGAAGACTTCCTTTGACGTGGTTCCCAGATCCAGGCTATCGGATACGCTTAGCGAGATGGACGTACCCCATTTTGTTCTTAACTTACTAGGCCGGTTGCCTGAGGGGAACTTTGCCCAAGTCAGGTAGGGGGAGCAGGGTCAACTTACAGGGCGCATCCCTGTCAAGAGAGGAGTGAGGCAGGGATGCGTTCTGGCTCCAACCCTCTTTTTCCTATATGTGGACTTCCTTCTGAAGGAGCCGGCTGACTCAACTGTTCTGGGGGGAAAAAGTTACCAACCTTGTTGCTTGCAGACAACATGTTGTTGATAGCCAAGACCCCCGCTGTGCTACAGCGTCTCACTGATAGATCCCATCTTTTCTGTGAGAACCGGGGTTTGATTATAAATGCCAACAAAACCAAAGTTATGGCTTTCAATCCCCATAGGATCTGCAGGAATGGCCCTCTCCTAAGTGGAACTCCCCTTGAAAAGATCGTCACTTTTGATTACCTGGGTGTAAGATTCACTGAAAAAATGTAATGGAAACCCCACCTAGGCAAGATGTTGATGGCCCATAAGCGTATGGCAGGTGCAATAGCAAAAGAACATCGCCTTTCTCATAATGGGCCCGTAGCTCCAGCCCTCCAGATATATTACACCAAGGCTGTTGGTGCTTCCCTCTATGGAGCAGAAGACTGAGGATTCGATAATCTCGACGAGCTCCAGAGATCAGAATATAAATTCCTAAGAGATCTAATAACAGCACCAAAATACATCCCCCTCACACGACTACTAATGGATATGGGCAGGCAATCGATAAGTGTTGTAGCCAGGCTGCGTCCCCTACTCCTTTGGGCTCATATTAGGAGGACCCCTGAGCTTTCTCCCTATGCAGAGGCCCTCACTGAGGCTATTAGCCTCGACACTGGGGGTGGGGGATAGGCTGGATATGTTACATTAAGAAAATATTAACTACAATTGGGCTTTGTGGTTGCTGGTCTAGTCAAGAGCCCCAAAGAGAGAAGTTCTTAAACCCCTGTACTGGGAATGGGTGGACCAGCGAGAGATCAGTAGATCCAATGAAGGCAAATTGACAACTGAGTTCTATTCCCATGAACTAAATAGATACTATGAGCCTTACCTTGATTTAATCAAAGTACCTAGAGGTAGAATATACTATATGTATTTTAGGTATTCATCCTTTCCAGTGGGTAAAGTGATAGCAAAATGGTCCGTAAATAACGGAAAACACTGCCCTAGTTGCAAAGCCCCCGAGGAAAGTATTGCCCACTTGCTGTTCGTCTGCCCGGCGTACAAAACATCACGGAAAAAATGTCTGACCCCGATTAGCAGGCAACTTGGTACGCTGGAGCACCACGTTGCACTCGGTATTCTCAAGTCAGATTCTAGACCTTTTTTATCCTTTTGTGTAGCAAAGTACCTGGGGCAAGCTTGGATGATACGATGGAAAGCGCTTGCCAGAAAGATATAGCTTTCATTGCACAGACAATAGATAAGACCTCTTAGCCTCAATAGCATTCTTGCTAAATATCACCATGCAAAAGCACTTTATTTCTTTTTAATTCTTGATAGATAGCACACGTAAATGAAATGAAAAGTCTCCCAATGTATTGCACTGTGCTTAAACAGAATTATGAAATACTGTTTGTTTATAACCAGATTTTAGGATGATCAAGTGTATATTTATTATTGGATCTTCTTTTACCTATACTTATTTTATTGGCTATGTTATCTTTGTTCTATGTTGCTTCTATGACTATTTATGTCGAAATTAAGCTTGTGATAATTAACTGTGTTAAACGTGGCAGAGAGGGTGAGCAAAATCAGTAAAGTGTGAAAATGCAAACTCATAAACACATTAAAATAGGGCTATTGATGAGGAAAAGTCAGCCCATAACGCACCGGATGCCCAGGCTGCTGGCGCAAGGCGCCTCTTAGTTCCCATCGTAAATAATTACCAAATAAAGAGACGGGCACTGGAAGCAGGAAGACAAGAATAGAGTTTTATTTCTCATGAGGAGAGCCTGTCATTTCGGACACTCGCATAGTGTCTTCAGGAGGTGCTCTAACAAGTTTCTCTGAGGCTTCGTCTTTTATACACAGGTTTATGGCACACAGACATCCTTCATTACAATCAAGACATTGTGAAGTATGAAGATATTCCAACACGTGGTTACAGTAGGGGCCCTTATCCTCCATACAATAGGAGGGGGCTGTCACGCAGCTGAGTGTTCTGCTGATTCCTTTAGAATGTGTGCGCCTGATCGAATCTCAGGGGGTGGGGAGGTCATGATCAATAGTGGCTCCTTTCAAGAGAGGCGCGTGCATACAGTAGTGGGCAATAAACTGTATCCTCAGGCTAAGGGATGACCAGCGGTCCATGTAGACAATTAGGTTGAGGAAGAGGTCATCAAAGGAGAGATATTCATGAAAGGAAGGATCAGTGGGGAAAATCGAGCGTAGAGAAAAGGGTTTATCAGAAGAGGGGTATTCATGGAAGGAAAGGAGGTGTTGGTCAGGGATATATGACGTTACCACGCGGTCTTTTACCACGCAGACCATTACCACGCATTTTTTACAACGCAGGATCCTTTACCACGCAGACCATTACAACGCTGGTATTTACAACGCAGGTACTGTTACAACGCATACCATTACAACGTAATTATAGGTAAGTAAATAATATGGTAAAATAATTTAATTATTAATAATATTTTTTTTAATTAAATTATTATTTTAATATTTAATATTTTAATTATTTATATTAATATTTATTTATTAATTTTTAAATATATATGTTAAAAATACCCCTGTACCCCAAAACCCAAACCCAGCCCTAAAACCTAAAAATACCCCTGAACCCCAAAACCCAAACCCAGCCCTGAACCCTAAAAATACCCCTGTACCCCAAAAACTGAAAACTGACCCTGAACCCTAAAAATACCCCTGTACCCCAAAAACTGAAAACTGACCCTGAACCCTAAAAATACCCCTGTACCCCAAAAACTGAAAACTGACCCTGAACCCTAAAAATACCCCTGTACCCCAAAAACTGAAAACTGACCCTGAACCCTAAAAATACCCCTGCACCCCAAAAACTGAAAACTGACCCTGAACCCTAAAAATACCCCTGCACCCCAAAAACTGAAAACTGACCCTGAAAACTGACCCTGAACCCTAAAAATACCCCTGCACCCCAAAAACTGAAAACTGACCCTGAACCCTAAAAATACCCCTGTACCCCAAAAACTGAAAACTGACACTGAACCCTAAAAATACCCCTGTACCCCAAAAACTGAAAACTGACCCTGAACCCTAAAAATACCCCTGCACCCAAAAACTGAAAACTGACCCTAAACCCTAAAAATACCCATTTACCCAAAAACTGAAAACTGACCCTGAACCCTAAAAATACCCATTTACCCAAAACCCAAACCTAAAATATTTTAAATAAAATGATATACTTACCAATACTTACGTTGTAATGGTATGCGTTGTAAAGGTACCTGCGTTGTAAATACCAGCGTTGTAATGGTATGCGTGGTAAAGGGTCCTGCGTTGTAAAAGTTGCGTGGTAAAGGTAGGTCGTGGTAAAAGTTGCGTGGTAAAGGTTGTATACCGTTGGTCAGGCGCGGGGTGTGATTCTCAGAGACAGAGTCATGCGGGAGGGGAGGGCTCATGACTTGTGCATGTGAGAGCGGGGGGGGCAGTCAGGGTGCATGGGGGAAGCTTGCAGGGTCAGGGAAAGGCGCTGATGATCGATCGTAGACAGAGAGACCATGGTACCTAAAATGGCTGTTGTATATATGTGTGCATGGGTCTATGCTGGCGGGATAACACAGTGTTTTGCAATGTCCATTCTGCTTACGACAAGAGGTACAGTGAACACAAATGAACGCCGCTTATGTGTATATACATTTCCAATTTCAACAGTCGCCGCTTTTTAACATACGCTAGTACATTTGTGTTTACCCCAACTGATGGGGTGTACGTATAGCCAAGTGTGGCCAATGAAATAGCGTTTGTCAATGCTAGCAGATTGCATATAACCATATGTAGTCGCTATGATTGGCGAAATGTGGTACGTATGAATTTACATTTGTTGGGTTATTCGTACAAGTCTAGAGATCGACATAACACTTTAGTCGAGGGCAATCAGGAAAAACGTTCCGACATATTATAGACTCAGGTTCTGACTTTCTTTTCAATGACATCAACATACAGTAAAAAGTGCTGTATGAGACTTTTGGACTTGAGTGACTGATGAAATATTTTTGAAAGGCAATAAAAATAGTTGAGGGAGGAATTCAGTTCGATGTAAGCAACTAGTCAAGGGGTGGGTAGAAAGTTCAGGAAGGGGGGGGTCTTAGTGAAAATGTTTTTTCAACGACGAGCCACCACTGCTAGACTCTGGTAGTCCGTTTTCTTTTCGTTGGCGCTTTTGAGCACCGGCGGTGGAGCTATAAATCCAGCTCGGAATCATCCTTACGCGTTGCAGGGTGCGATCAGTCCTCTGCTGTTAGATCACGGTCCTGTTTCCTAACTGATCTTCTTAGGGGTGCCTTATGCTGGGCACCTGCGTGTCTTTCTTCTTCCGTGGCAAAACCTAATTCTATAGTCAAAGTTTATGCGAAAAGGGTGAGTTTGTTGAATAATCAAGGGAAGAGAGGGCGGAGTGGGGCCAGATCTTTGAACACACCAAGGGACCAAGGGAGCAAAGGACAACGAGCAGGCAGGCCCATCAGTCGGACTCAAAAGGGGACGGGGACTTCAGGCACGAGTGGGTCAGCAAGTCGAGGGCTTCAAGGCAGCCCTTCATTCCTTCATCTGCCGAGTTTGAAATTTGTGCCTCGTCCCGCGTCTCGTTGCTCTGCGGCTCCACGGCTCCACCTTTGGTTGCGGTCACATGTGCTTCATGATCTGTGGCCAGGCTGTGCGTCACGTCCAGCTCCTCTCCTCGGCGATTGTATCTTTGAATGGGTAAAAAACAAGTTTTTAGAAAAACTGGCAGGAGAAGACATTTTTTTTTCATCTCAATTCCGTCCTCAATCCTGCGTAGGTGAGGGGATATGTTCATCGATCACAGTCAGAAGTCATCACTTGTGGAGTATGTAGGAGGGCATTTCTACTGAATTGGTAAACCTATTCGGCGTTCATTCGTGACGTACGTGGGGGGGAAATCGGACTAGGTACTGACAATCTTACATTTCCCTTCGGGGTCGGCTAACTCTTGCAAGCAGGGGCGTTATCGTCATGAAGAAGGGGGAGGGGGTGCAGATGTAAAACATGCGTTTCTTGGGGAATGACCGTTAATCAAGGTCATCAATTATGCTTCGAGGGTAACTGACATGAAGCTGGGGTTAATCGGGGGAAGCGGGGACGCTTTGGACAGGGAGCTGGGGTCAATCGGGAAAAGCGGGGACACTTCGGACATCCGCACTTAAGTGCAGAGGGGTGGGACAATCTGGGCATTGGGGATCGCATTTCTAACGAACTGAAAAACAGAAGACCATTGACGTTATAGTCCCCCTGTAGAAGGCCATATTAGGGGACATCAGTCGTCTCACCTGTCCTTTCTTTTATTACCAACTCGGGTTCTATCGTTTTGCAGAAAGGAGAGGTAGTAATATGGCAAGTTACAATCGTTTTAGTTCCAGTCAATTTTGCCGAACACCTTTGTGTTCGAAGAGACCCAATTAGGTTCGTGCCGGTGGGGCACAACGTTCTTGCACAAGGGGGGAACAGGGGGACCCTCAGAGAGAGAGAGAGAGAGTCGCCCGCACTCTAAACGAACCATTTGGTACACGTATGACGTGGAGAGAGAGAGAGAGAGAGAGAGAGAGAGAGAGAGAAAAGCGTGTACAATAATGGTCCATTCAGTGCGCACATAACACAGAACAGCGGGGGTTAAGCAATACGGAAACACAGGCAGAGGGATGACGTAGATCTATACATCACGTACACAAACTCAGACGGGGGAGACAGTGCATGCATTATATACAAAAATCCAAGACAAAACATAGAACAGTTATTGGCCAAAATGATCTCTTCCTGTACGCTGCGCATTCTCAGCATCCTAAGCTCTCTTTACCTTTTTTTTCTTTTTATTGTCGGCTGCCTTCACTGGAGGTTGTGGTTGCACACACTTACACCTCTGCCAATTGGTCATGAACTAACCTGGTCGGGCTAATGCTCATGGTGGGATTTTCGAGTCATTTTAGCAAATGTGTTTCCAGGCTGAGACAACAGTTGGTGTCAATTGGAGAACAATGGGGCAACTTTGAGTTACATGTCTATGAGGATGCGAAAAAGGAGGTAGTAGGTTTTTTTTAAATATTGGCAATATTCCTAGTCCTCCCGGCGGAGGATACTTGTGTAAACCTTACCTTGGAATATCCCTTAAACTTTCCCTATTTAAACGTAGGAATGTATTCATTATTGTACGTCATTTTTGGTTGCATTATTCGGGGTTTGTCGCGGTTATGTACCATAATCAAACCCTCTTACCCGTCTCTTCGTCCGCTAGATCACCATTTTCGTACATTAATCGACATTCCGATGTGACCTGCAGAGAGAGGGAAAAAGAAGGGGGCAGGGGCTACATTGATAGACACATTAGCGCGCATAAACCCAGAAAGGCTTTTACTTACTGCATACTCGGCCTATCTCCACGGGATGCAGTCCCTGCCAATTGGGCGTTCAAGCCCAGGTGGACCGTTAGTGTGACTTTTCTTATACAGGTAGTATATAAAGCATAGGCTAAATACCAGGATGTTTAGCGGTTGCTTTTGGCTGTATAAAAATTGCAAAACACATACAACAAAAACCTGGGCCGTTCATATTTGCAATATTTCTGAGCACTATACTTTTTAACTATTAACTAATCGAGCTGAGCCATTCCACCTGTAATTCAGTCATATCGGAAACAGGGGTCATTTATTCGAAACGTACCAATTTACACGTGACAACTACGTAGCTTTTCAAAAATCTTTAATAAAAAAGGTCAGTGCATAAATACGGGCCTACAACCCAGGGGGGCTGGCCAGAACCGTACATGTGGGAATACTTATTAGTGGAAAACCTAATGGAGTCGGTGGGTGTTGATTTCATACTAAAAGTGCGACAAGTACAATAAAATCATATCAAAACTTCAGTGTGAGCAAGTATCATAAGCGTTGAAATTCGAACTTTCAATAATCATGATGCGCCAAAACTTAACAACAATTCATTGTCCGAATGTTCAATCGGTACCCATCTCATGTCAATTCATTGTCCTTCATTGTCCGAACACATAATCAGTACCCATCCCATATCAATTCATTGTCCGAACTGACAGTATACATCCTATATCAATCCATTGTCCGAACATATAATCAGTACACATCCTATATCAATCTATATGTTTAAAAACTACATACATATCCCATGACACCAAGGCTGAGCAATCGGGGTACAACAAGGAGTTGAAAGTTTCATTTGTACCGGCGCCATTTTGGGTGCAACCAGGCAGATCCAGGCATAGTCTAAATCTCCACTAACTCGTGGTTGGCCCAGAGCCTCTTTCGGCAGTCAAAAAGTTCCGTTAAAGGGCAAAAGAAAGGATCGGTGGTCTGAACCATCAGTCAGAGGGGGGAGGGAGGCAACAATTTTCCTACCGGGTCATACTGGGTTTTCACCGGAACTGATCCGAACTGTAGTCTGCAGGATTTTAGTCATTCAAATCGAGGCTGGCGTCAGCATGGGAGCGTCGACGTCTTGCGGCTACATTTTCATCGTTCCGTGGGCAATCATGGCAGTCATTCCCCATCGGGGGTTTCTGCGGGGGTCGGAGGCCCCCGCGGCTCCCATAGAATCTTCAAGGTCGTGGAGAACTTTTATGATTGTGGAGTCAACAAGTGACCGGGCCATTCCTTCATGCTGGGCCCGCTCTTGCAGGGTCGACCGCCATTTTGAGAGTTCGGCAGCCACCGGCAATCGCGGGGTCAAATGAGCAGACGGGCTCCAACCTGCCGGGCGAGGCGTCGCAGCATCGCCACAGTGGACGAACCCTTTGCTGGGTGCGAGGAGCGTTGGGGTGCAGCTGGGGAGCCTTCACCTGGGGAGGTGGGAGAGGCTCGTTCGCGCCGCCTCTCCCTCCCAGTGCACCCCACGGCGTCTCGCTTGACATTTGTTATGGCCGGACCAGGGGGGTCGGAGGCATGTGCAAGACATCCCCCCCCAGTGTTGTCGCAGCCATTATAGAAGAAGTGGCGCCTAGTACGTTTCGGGCCGGGCCTCCGGTTGATGGCGGCCGGACGCTCTTCGCCACGGCCCCAGGAACGGGTCCCTTGGTTCATCCGGGGGACAGACCTTGGCGCATGGTGCAGTTTTCAGGCTATTCGTGTAGTGGCCTCTCCACCCCCAGGCCTCTTATGGAAGCCGGTCCAGACTGTCTGACAGAGGGGGGGTCGGGGGCATGGACATTTCCCCCTACAACTCTCCAGCGTTGTCGCAGCCGCCACCGCGGCCGGATCCCGTCGGCCCCGGCTTCCCCTCAGGCCCACCTCATGCGATGACCTCCGGCCGACGGCTGGCAGCAGGACCCGCCCTACATGTGTTGAAGATCTCGTCTTCCGGCTGGGCGTAGCCGCAAACCTGTTGCACTTTGGGAGTTTCCAGAATGGGGGCGGATGTCTGCTGACTTGTATCTTTCCCAGGTTGCCGCTATTGGGGCGTGGCAGGCGGTGGGACAGACATGTTTGGAGCAGTGAGGGGCGATGAAGCCTCGTTGCCTCGTGGCCGTCGCAATGTCAAGCTTGGCTTCTCTTATCATTTTCATGTTTCTTATTACGGGCTAATTTGTAACGTTTCTTGTTTCTAGGACAATCATATGTTTTATCATTAAGTATTGTTATCGTTTCCTTATTCGTTATTTAATAAAAATTTCATAAGTGGCCTACTGATTTCGTTTTCCTATTTCTTTCTTTCTAGTTTGTTTCGTGCTAAAGTTTCTGTTAACAGGATACAGTGATCACTTCGTTATTATTGCATATGTCCTTTTCACTAGGGGTGCTCTGGGGTGCTCTCTGGTGGGGCCAGATGACCTACCTCTAGTAAATGGTCCGGGTGGAACTGGTTTATCAATCAGTGGGGAGTAGATAGGCATGACAGATTACAACGGGGGACAAAGGTCCGCATTACCTACCCTTCACTACTTGCATAGACTAGACAGAGTATTTCTTTTCTATGTTATTTGCAAACAGAGAATACCTCCAAAAAGAACAAATTCCAAACAGTCAATGTTCGGACAACCAATCAAATCAATGAGGAACAACATAGGCACGACGGGTTACAATGGGGGCAAAAGCCTGCGTTACCTACCCTTCACTATCTGCAAAGGGAGAGAGAATATTCCTATTCTTCCCCGTTTGTAGGCAGAGAAGATCCTTAAGAGAGCCAACTTCGAACAATTCAATGCTCGATCAAACAATCAATCAATGGGGAGAAAAATAGGTATGACGGATTACAATGGGGTCAAAAGTCTGCATTACCTATCCTTCACTATCTGCAAAGGGAGACAGAATATTCCTATTCTTCCCCGTTTGTAGACAGCGAATGTCTCAAAGAGCAACAGAGCAACCAATCAATCAGTGGGGAGAAAAATAGGCATGACGGATTACAATGGGGGACAAAAGTCCGCATTACCTATCCTTCACTATTTGCAAAGAGAGAGAGATGTTCCTATCTGTCGCTGTTTGCAAACAGAGAATGTCTCCAAGAGAACCAATACTTCAAGTAGCACCCAAGGCTAAATGAACCAATCAAGGAACAATACCAGTATCTAAATACCGTTTCCAATATCAATAATCAATCAATCAATCAGATGGATAAAGCCATCCTACCAAATAGACGTAAAGACGTCCTACTTAACCTTACCCGGACCGGACCGTGTGGACAGTTCTTCGTCTTCCTTTCTCCAGCGCCCGATCGTTCTCTTTTCTCCATGTTTTTACCGCAGCATTCCTGTGGGATTCCAGTCAGGACATTAGGTCACTTGAGAGAGGTCCTTTCGGAATCGGTGAAGTTCATTCAATCGGCAGCCGGACGAAGGCCCTCTCAAGGCAGGTATACTCCAATCATTTAGATGTTCACCCCATCGTCTGGACCTCTCTTACCGGACCTTATGTCGCTGATGGACCCCTCGTTGGGACGCCAATTGAGGAAAAGTCAGCCCATAACGCACCGGATGCCCAGGCTGCTGGCGCAAGGCACCTCTTAGTTCCCATCGTAAATAATTACCAAATAAAGAGACGGGCACTGGAAGCAGGAAGACAAGAATAGAGTTTTATTTCTCATGAGGAGAGCCTGTCATTTCGGACACTCGCATAGTGTCTTCAGGAGGTGCTCTAGCAAGTTTCTCTGAGGCTTCGTCTTTTATACACAGGTTTATGGCACACAGACATCCTTCATTACAATCAAGACATTGTGAAGTATGAAGATATTCCAACACGTGGCTACAGTAGGGGCCCTTATCCTCCATACAATAGGAGGGGGCTGTCACGCAGCTGAGTGTTCTGCTGATTCCTTTAGAATGTGTGCGCCTGATCGAATCTCAGGGGGTGGGGAGGTCATGATCAATAGTGGCTCCTTTCAAGAGAGGCGAGTGCATACAGTAGTGGGCAATAAACTGTATCCTCAGGCTAAGGGATGACCAGCAGTCCATGTAGACAATTAGGTTGAGGAAGAGGTCATCTAAGGAGAGATATTCATGAAAGGAAGGATCAGTGGGGAAAATCGAGCGTAGAGAAAAGGGTTTATCAGAAGAGGGGTATTCATGGAAGGAAAGGAGGTGTTGGTCAGGCGCGGGGTGTGATTCTCAGAGACAGAGTCATGCGGGAGGGGAGGGCTCATGACTTGTGCATGTGAGAGCGGGGGGGCAGTCAGGCTGCATGGGGGAAGCTTGCAGGGTCAGGGAAGGGCGCTGATGATCGATCGTAGACAGAGAGACCATGGTACCTAAAATGGCTGTTGTATATATGTGTGCATGGGTCTATGCTGGCGGGATAACACAGTCAGTGTTTTGCAATGTCCATTCTGCTTACGAAAAGAGGTACAGTGAACACAAATGAACGCCGCTTATGTGTATATACATTGCCAATTTCAACATTGAACCAAAGAATCTGCGCATTTAAAATGGGAGCCATGCACCTCCCAAAGCTGGGCATAATGCGTGCCACTACAAGGAAATAAAAAAGCTGATTGTCTGTCAGTTTAGAGGAGGCCTACAGTAGGGTCGAAACCATGTTTTGATTGTCACAGTAGTGGATGGCACAACAAGTGCAACACCCTACAGGTGACATTTAACTTTCCATGCCACAGGTGTATTTTTGCACCATATGCTCTGACCTTACAGGAGTGGTAGATATGCCAATCAGGGATTAGCCAACTGTTATATGTTTTAAGAGTAAGAGCTAATAAACTGGACATGGACAGTATTATGGCGAGTCTGAAAACCAGCAATAATATTCAGCTACAAAATAGGGGTGAATGTCCCAAAAATAGCATTTTCTCATCACATGCTTTATACTGTGGGTAAAACAAATGTCCAGTCCCAACAAGGAAGAATTTGATGAAGGCAGGAAGGAAAATGAAAATTATTCTCCTGTACAGAACGCAGTGCTGCAAAGTCTCTTTGACAATTCAGATGACATTGAACAAATAAAGAGAAGCACGTCGGGGATAAATAAATGCCCAGAAACAGAACTAAATATAGAATTGGAAGCTGTTTGAATCCCTGTTCTATATCTTTCATAATCCGGGTCAATTATATTTTCTAATTATGGATGTTTCCTTTCAAAATTGTTCTCTAAGGTGCCTCTCTTAGCTCTGTTAATAAACCATTTGCTGCATTTTCATTACTTGTGCAACATATTAATGCATAGTTGCTGATTCTGAGCCAGATTAACTATAAACCTTAAAATTAAAAACAGTTCCAACAACAAGGTAACCTTCAGTTTTTTTTCACCACATGTAACTGTTTGTGGGAGTTTGCTTTTCTTTTCTGTACCCCATTCTTCAAACCTACACAATATTCTTTTTGCTGAACAATTCCTTAAGCTCCCTGTCTCAATACGGAAATACAATTCCCCATGATTTACCTCAAATTTCCTTCTTTTGATTGGATGCAGCAAACCTGTAACACAGGGTTTAGTATGTTTTTAAAATGGATGGTTTTGATGTATAATGAAACGAGTACTTCAAACACTGGGGTTGTAGTAGTAGAAGTAGGAATATAAGTTATGATAGCAGAATAAGTGATAATAGTAGAAGTAAAAGTAGTTGTGATAGCAGTAACAAAAGTGCTAGTAGTAGATGTTCACAGTTTATCATTCTCTACTTGTGATATCATCTTTGCAGAACCTTCCACACACTTTTCATGTCCACTGCTACTATATATAGCGACTTCGTAATTGATGAGAAAAAGTCTAAAGTATCAACAACTTCTGTTATACTGCAGCCATTTCGATAGAAAGAAGTGGTCTTTACAAGCTCTATTAAGTTCTAAGATTCCTTGCACTTCGTTATTCTTGCAACTTTTAATTTGTTTGTGCCATGCAGTTCTTTTTGGTGCTGGGATGGGATGTCGTGCATATTGTTGATTCCCTTATGTACTGGCACAGTTAGCTACAAAATGGCGAAAGCATGCTATGCTGTAGTGTTCTCAGAGTTTAAAACTTTAATTTGAACACCTCCATCACATTCTGTGATTTAATATTGAAGTAGTTAAAGAAGCTCTTTACAGGCAAGCAGCAGTGAGGGAGGACTTGGCCCGTCTTACCATTTATCCTGTGATGGACCCTTGGTATTTGCCTGAGGTACAGGGGAGTTAACATCAATCGAGCAATTCAATTTGTAACATAACCAATTTGGCCACACATTAAGGACCCAGAACCTATAAGTTAATTTTAAAGGAATTTATTTGAAATAAAAAACATGGTTTAAAAATACCAAATCACCACAGGTATGCCAAACCGGTGAATGAATTTAAGCCTTAGTAACAAACAGCATAGAAGAAATCCAGTTACAGCAATACAAAAGATAAGAAATAGAATTTGATAGTCTGTGTACAGGTTTCGATCCTCCAGTCTATACATGTTTAAACCTGATGTTATCTAAACTAATTCTAAGCTAAAGTTGAAGGCTGGGGAAACCTAGTAAAATCAGGGAAAGCAGGAAGGTGTCAGCATAGTGGAGATTTCAGTAAAAGGTCTCCAAACGAGGCAAAGAATAGCATAAAGCCACACAATGGAAATATAAGCAGAGAGGTCTAAACCTCTCAGAGTCCAAAGGGTTTATGCTCTAAAGACTAAAGTGCGAACACCAATGAAACCCACAGAACATTCAAGAATTCCACATCACTCACTCCAGTGGTTTTCCACCTTCTTACAGTGGAACTTGACAACTTTACTTGTTTTTCCCATCGTACGATTTGGATAGCCTAACAAACTGGGATGTCTCCCTGCTCCTGATACAACCTGAATAGAAGTCTTCTTTTAGTTTTCTAGCGCCTTGCATCCTTGCCAAAATTTCTACCGCACTTCACTACCTCTAATACTCAATATGCCTTTCTCTGACTATAACATCATGTGAACGCACCTGCAAAATTAAAAGCACTGCAGCAAAACATT
Source organism: Lissotriton helveticus (assembly GCF_964261635.1). Classification (NCBI taxonomy): domain Eukaryota; kingdom Metazoa; phylum Chordata; class Amphibia; order Caudata; family Salamandridae; genus Lissotriton; species Lissotriton helveticus. The sequence goes on along the minus strand of NC_136065.1, from coordinate 1,040,996,414 downwards.
CACGATGAAGGTTAAACATTGAAGACCAAATGCTTAAGGCCTTCGGTTAAGCCAACTTAATAATGCAGTCAAGGTACACAGTAAATACATGGTTATACATACACCTACCGATTAGCAAATACTTGTAAGCAGTACTAATTGAATAGATGAGTAGATAAGAATAATATTTTAATAAAAGCAGTGTAACTCGAAATGCACAAGTGTAAATGTGAACAAGAACTACATTTTGCAACATTATAATGAAGTTATAAGAACACACACTTATGTGAGTATTTTCCGTTGCCCTTATCCTGCTCAGGCAAAGAAGAGTTTAAAGGCTGAAACGCGTCTGCGTCGACAATTTCTTGAGGAGTCCTTATAAAAACAAAAGTGTGATTTAAAACTATTTGTGGCACAATAGAGTTAAGGGAAAAGAGGTGCCTTTTCCTATGTGCCCAAAAGACTACCTCTGAGTGGAACACCCAGACAAAATGTGTGAACACTAATTATATAAATATGTTCGGGTATTGGCAACGTAGAGTTGAGTTTATAATTGTTTGTTGTATTTTTTATATATGTATTTTGGTATCTCCTTGTGCTTTTTAATGTTATAATGATTTTTGTTCAAAGATTGGTCCCATTGCATATGTGTGCCTTAAAGTAATTAGGACAATATATTTGTGTAGGATTGTAGGCTGATGATAGGGTAATTGAGTGTTCCCTATGATAAAATAAAATGAGATATTAATTCCTCTGTACCTATCTTTTTTGCATGTGATAATGCCATTTTACATTAATAGCATCTGCTTTCCTGGCAACGCATGGTTGTTTCCTTGTATCCACACCTGTGTGTCCATTTTCAGGAGCTGCCTGGCGCCTAATAACTGCTACACGAGACAGGTTTTGCCCGTTTATTTTAACTGTGTTAGTTGTGTTTTTTACTGTAATTTTAGTTTATTTATCAGTTTTCACCTGGATCAGCGGAGCTTGAACCAGGCTTCAGGGGCTGGACTCCAGTTATATTCTTTTGTTTAGCCAATGATTTTAAGAGCACAGCATCTGCCATTGAAGCTCACCTGCTCTCCTGTCAATACTCGTTTGTTTACTTGTATCTACACCGGTGTGTCTGTTTTCAAGAGCTGTCTGGCACCTAATGAATGCTACACAAGACGGGCTTTGCCCGTATATTTTAACTGTATTATTTGTCTTTTTCACTGTTATTTTAGTATGACTTTATTTCCCAGTATTCACCTGGTTCAGGGGTGCCTGAACCTGTCGCTAGGGGTTGTTGGACTCTGGTTCTATTCTTTTGTTTAGTCAATGATTTTAAACTTCGAGCGCTGACTTGTGACCAGTTATTAGCCACGCCCCGGGCCTCCCCTTGTACCAGTCTTTAAAGTTGAATGCAGAGCGCGTCCGTGCAATGGGCACGCAACGGGCACGCAACGGGCACGCCAAAGGCACGCCCATCTGCACCCATCTGCAGCCAGACTACGCCCTGCACCAGGACCTCTGACCATTTCCATCTCCCGAAATACACCAGAGAAATGCTACCACTACTCAGTATCATGGGCGTCCGCAGAAATTTTTCCAGGGTGGGGCAAAATGTTAACGTCATCACCATCCTCCGACATGATGTGTGCCAGGTGGGGCACAAGAAACACTGGGGCGCAGAACTGGGATAGACTCAATTAAATGCCAGGACTCCAGGACATGTGACTGACCCTGCCACAGGCCAACAAACACCACCTGTAGGGAAAACGCTATACTTTCTGACAAGGTGCTTTATCTCTGTCTGCTAGGTGTGCAAACTTCCGGGTCCTCGATCCAACACCAATCAAGGCTGTCTTCAGCATGATTCGATTTTTATCAGAATACTTTAAAACAGCCTATGATTAAAGCACCAGATTAAATATACTGTATGCACGTGTATGTTAGGGATTATTTGTAGCACACATATTTACCAATATTGGCTTCTTGGTGCTAGAATTCATGATAACTTTTATCCAAAGTTAGAGCACAAAGTCAAAGTTAGTAATAAATAATGCATCAATCACACACGCTAGTGATTCGCCAATGGGTGCTCCCTTTACTAGAATTCCCCGGGCATTGCTAAATTTTACACACATTCAATTAATTTATACAAAATAAAATGTAAAGGTCAAAATGTTAGCTATATTTTTTTAAAGAAACTTAGAGTCCCTCTATGTGTAGTCAATGTCAAACTGACAATGTGCCCACGTTTAGGGATACAATAATGGCCAGCTCCCTTATGCGGAAGCCCGGCACCGTAAATGTGTGGCACATGCGGCGACCGCAGTGGCGGCACATCACGGGTCCAGGGATGCGGAGTCTTACACAGTGGTCGAAGAGGGGGAAAAAAAGTAGGGGAACAGTGGGCGGAGAATCAAAGGGCGGGAATAACCCAAGGATTGGATCTGTGGGTGGAGCCAAAGGTGGGGCCAGAATGCGCAGACATCCCACTTTTTGCTATTTGTTTGGCATTTCACTGCCCAGTTTAATCAATCAATGGATACACATGATTATTTAAGGTTATAATGAGTTATTGACATTAAAATATATTTACAAAGTGGGATATGCTTCTAATCACAGAATGTACCAAATACGATAAAATGTGGAAACACAAGCCATTTGTCTCCGAGCCATGGAGTTTCTGTCATCAGCACTACTCCCTTTTTCCACAACAGCAGTTCAAACATGAATGGAAAAATATCCTAGTTTGCAAATGTTTTCTCTAAAATTATGGCTCTGCCATATTTGCCTCATAATGCAAGATCTGCTGCATGATCTGACCATTTAAACTAATAAATTGTTTGTAGCTCAAACATATCAAAAGTTAATATGAAATGTGACTTGTGTTGCTGCAGAGTGGATATTGTAAAGGTTGACTGATCACCTTTCTCATTGCTGCGTTTGTATGTTACACTGGTACTAATAAGGCGAAATCTTCCCAGAGACTGTTAGCATGTGTACACACGCCAAAATAATAAAATATCTGAAAATATACTGCATTACGCTGCAGCCTTTTTTTTAATGCATAATTTAGTCAACACTACGGCATAATGTTGTCATCCTTTGCTGCATAATTAATTCCAGTGGCCCCACAGCAGGCAGCACATGTTAAAAGTGCTTGTGAATGAAGCAGGGAGACTGTAAGTTTGCGAACTTAGTTTGGTGTGCGTGCAAATCCTGCATTGCCAATCCCCGGTGAGTTGCAGCTACTGCTGCTGAAACAAGGTCAATGGAGGTACCTATGGGTGAGGCAGACTGGCCTCAAGGGCAGGGCCAGTCATAGCACTGGTGGTGTCCTGTGCATTAATGTTTGTTAGTGCCTCCCAATGACCACCTCTGCCATGGATTCCCTCACTACCACCCTTTAACTGTGCCACCCAAGTTTCCATGACCACTCTCTCTCAGATGCATTTAATTTGATTGACAGCGCCACTCATACCATTGTAGGGTGTCAGATCACTTTACATCACACACATTACACAGAGACAATCAATATGTGTGTAAATCACTGTATAGAAAATGTTACATAAGACTAAGGACTACAAGGTATAGGAGTCACATGACAACGATACTAGTAGCCTGTATAGTTTTATAGTGATTGGTCGGGAGAAACACAATACCCAGAATTTAAAATGTAATACCATGGTTGGGGGTTCTCCATAATAATCAGAATTGATTTCTGTCCAAAAGAACACTTTTTGGGACATTAGGATAATCAAAGACTGGGAGGGGGTGGGGGGGGGGGGTAAAATAGCGCTCTAATTTAAACCTTGCAGTTTGTATGCAGCTCTTAGATGACAGTTAATAGCTCACTGTTCTAAGTTAGGATTTTAACTTATAAACTGCAAGTAACAAAAGGATCTCTCTGACAAAAGCAGTAGCCCACTGACCTATTTACATTATGTGCACCTTGTGATCTGCATGGCATGGAGAAGCGTGGCTCAATGGTTAGAGCGGCAGACCCTGATGCAGAGGTCTGGCCCGGGACCAGGGTTCAATTCCCACTTCGGCGGCTCTTGGACTCAATTTCCCCGGGCCTGATAATTCTCGCCCCGGTGCCTAGTCTAATCATGGGTCCCACTCTGTAACTCTAGGCAATAGCTTGCTTAATCTCCACAACGGCCCCAGCAGCGCTTGGGTGCCTGGCATCACCTTGGGGGCACCCAGGAGTGGACATTTCCCAGGAAAGCCAGGATGGGTTCCACAGCGGTATAAATACAGCGCTACGAGGCCTCCGGGTAGAAGTGCGCTATATAAATACAATACATTTACATTTACATGGCGCATGTTCTTTGCAGCAGGTACATTAACCCTCTGAGCTACCTTTCCATGAGTCAAAACTTCCACTAGATAAAATTCTGATCTCTCTCTAGGAAGAACATTAATCACCAGAGTCATAATGACATTTTTATTATTGCTGAAAATTGCTGGAGGCCAGGAAGGTGGCAGCAAGCGTTTTTAAAACCATAATATACTTGCAAACATGATGCCTCCACCTAAAATCAGCATCCGGTGCGGTCACACTGGTTGCACTGCCCTAGAGCTGGCCCTTCTCAAGGTTCCTGTGATCTCAGTGACAGGGACACTGTTGCTCTAGGGTGTGCTGCTTCATAGGCCTGCCCGCAAGACTGGAGGTGAACTTCAGTATGGATAGTGGTGGACAAGCCTTGAAGGTTAACTTGCACTTGTCATGCTAGGGTCCACCTCCGGGTGCGAAGACAGGACTAAGGTGTTACGAATCCTTCTAAGGTCTAGCATGTGATTGTGCTTTTGCGGGAGAGTGGTCTGGTGGACTGGTTATTAAGGCTAAACCTGGTTCCCAGTTCCAAATTCAGCAGCTCTGACCATAGTGCCACATCCTCTCCCCCACTGAAAACCGTACTGCCCCACTGAAAAAAACTCCAACTGTCTTCAACTACAACCCAATTGTTGTCCGTTATAAACACCTGGATGCGGCTCAATTTAAATTACGCACTAGACAAGAGCAATATGCGGTCTACAAAAAAAAAATAACAACATCCTGGAAAAAGAAAACACTTATAGGGAATGCTAAATTTAGCAAACCATGGGAAATGTAAGCAGGAACAACATGGTTACCTTAATGCTTTTGAACTCACTATTCAGAAATCAGTGAGTGCTTTTTCCTGAAAAGTTAAGGACATGACTACAGGGCCCTGAATGGACCCATTTCAATGGCCATTGCTTATATCCTTACAAAACGTAAGCAGTATGGTAAAAAGACCACATCCCTGGACGTAGAGCCGCAGCACACATTTTGTTTTCTAATCCACACATTGTAGTACCTCCAGGATTGGTGCACTAGTTCCAAGTCCAGGGAAAACAACGACAAGAAAACAAAAATAGCGCTTCACTGGCAAACTCTGTAAATGTGGCCCTAATGTGTTTCAGTGTGAATAAAATCAGTTTGGCCAGTTTGCTACCACTCTGTCTTACTTTATTTAGTTATTTATATATGTTTAGCCAATATTCCCAATGCTGCACTTTGGAATTAAAACGTCAGAAAAATATGACATTTCCAGCAAAAGCGTCTTTCTTTTTTGGATCCATTTCGCAGCGAAGCAAATAAAAGAAAGGAGAGGAAAGAGAGTGAGAACCCCGTCTTGAAGTCACGGTTTTCATGGGCGTCCGCAGGGGGGGCAAGGAGGGTCACTCCAGGGAGGGGCAAGCGCCCCTCCTTGCCCCCCCCTGCGGACGCCCATGCTCAGTATGTCTGGTAAGAATTCTTTATGTAATATTTTTAATCTTAATGATGCACATAAGAACTGTGTATGTAGCAACTGCCACTACTCATGTTAGATGAAGCCATTACCATCAGCAGTTGCACCCAGGCGGGGGGTGTGGGGGGGGGGCGAAAAATATTTCGGGAGGAGCTAATTTTTCCAATCATAGACTGAATGGTTGTAAGAAGGGGTGAAAACACAGCAAAAGCCTAATTTACAAGTAAATGGTCTTTTAAAGACCTGTTAAGTACTCAGGTGAGGCTGCAATTAGATGGTCGCCAGCCCGCAAAGCTGTGGTAGCCCGGACACTACGGGGGGGGGCGGGAGGCTGAAGCCCTGTGAGCCCAATGGGTGTTGCGCGCCTGGTTGCACACCACTTATTCCCCTCCATGGCACAGGATTCCTGGGCCTCTAAGCTGAAACAAATTCTGATCAATACTCGTTCCGCTGTCAAGCACAAATATGAGCTTTTGGAGCATCTAGACTCGCATTCTCCCGGCATAGCTTTACTACTGGAAACTTGGGCAGATGAGTCCTCGGATCCAGATATACCCACAGCATTTTCAGCAGGCTATGCTATTATCAGACTAGACTGCGTGGGCAAATACTGTGGGGGCTTAGTGGTAATTTACTGTGACCATCTTGAGATTGCATGTGAGCCCTCTAAAATAGAGGATAGTGAAGCCCTCTCTTTTTAATGGAAATTAAATAATAATTCCTTGTTCAATAGGTTACAGATGTATAGGCCCCCGGGTCCAAAAACTACATTTCTAGATGCTTTAAGTGACTTTATAGAATCATGTATACTATATGCAAATTACTCCATAATAGGTGATTTCAGTTTTCATTTGGAATATCTCAATTCCAATGAAGCACCATTATTTTTAGATAACATGAGCGCCTTCAACTTAAAACTACTTGTGAACACAGCAACTCACACAGCAGGATGTACCTCAGACAGTATTTTTGAAAATTATTTTGATCTAAAGTTGGAAGCTGTTCTTCCAATTATGAGTTCAGACCATATAAAGTTAAAGTTAAAGTTAAAGGTTTTATATAGCGCCCGTAGACCAAACGGTTTCTTGGCGCTGAGGACGGAAGTACGAGGGGAGCGAGGGTGACGCTTATTCGGCAAAGGCTTGTGAGAAGAGCTGGGTCTTCAGAGCCCTACGAAAGTCCATGTAGGAAGCAGTCCTAATGCTGAGAGGAAGAGTATTCCAGAAGGAGGGAGCCAAGAAAGAGAAGCTCCTGCCACCGTGTTTCTTCCTTCTGTAATGAGGAATGCACAAAAGGTGCTTAGAGGAAGACCGGAGATCGCGAGTGGGAACGTAAGCCTTAAGTTTGGCAGTTGTGAAGGCAGGCGTGAGCCGGCAAGGGCCTTAAAGATCAGACATCCAAGTTTGAAAAAGAAACGTTCAAAAAGCGGTAAGCAATGTAATGTTTTCAGCAGTGGAGTGAAAATCTGTGTCAGACTGGGTTCTGATGCCCCCTTTAGCAGAGTGTAGTGCTGTTGGTGTCGAGTGCTGTTGATGTCCGCACGGTCAACAGCCAGCTACTTTTCTTGATCTCCATCACCAAACTACTCAAAACGTGGGGTAATGTACTTAGCTTTTCTAGGATTTGCATACAGTGACCTATGCTGAAGGTTGCATCAGGATCTCCCTGTACCCTCAAAACCAAGCTGTTTAAGGCTTCCAACTTGTCATTAATTCCCGAGATGAATATTGTGATAGGGTTTAGAAGGTCGACCTGGAGGTCTAATTTGGATGCGTGTAGGTATAGTGCATCAACAGTAGTCTGGTAGGTGTCCAAAAAAGTTGCCCAAAGCGATGTACGATTGTTTTGTTTGCCTTATTTGGCGGGTTTGGACCTGCTGCTGACTTTATGTTCAAGTCCAAGATGAGCCAAAGACCATTAGGACCGGAATCAGCCCGGTGACTGTTGCTTCTGAGGTGTGAAGCACAACATTAGTAATGGGTGCATGACACTAGCGGGACTGAGCTGCGCTAGGCTGCTTGTTCAGATAAAAAGTAAAGGACGAAAGGTGTCTCCTACTTTGAAACGCCTGACGTGTGGTAACAACAAAGGCTACAGCAGCTTGTCCTAAATAATCCAAATGCTCAGCTTGCTCAAACTGCTTGAGGGCACGTGTTCGCTAAACACAGAAATCAGGCAGCAGAGGAGAAGGGAATTTGACCCTGGACCGGGCTAGAAACTGGGCGGCTATGCAGCTGAGGAGCGGATTGGGATGTAGCTGGAGGAGCAGGGGAGCGCAAAGGGCGCAAGCCGCACTAGTGATGATGCCTACCGCTTCCGTGACCCTGGTGAGCTCTACCTTTTTGCTTTACCTAGTGCACTAAGCTCAACTTTTGTCTCCAATGCAGAGTGCTGCTTTCTGGCTTCCCCCGTTGGGGCTTTTCGCGGCCTGTGCCTAATGCCCGGCATCCTGTTCTCCCCTGGCGCAACCTTGGTGAGGCCTCCTGTTCTGCCCGCCGGCTTGAAGGTAGCATTCATTCATTCATTCATTCAGTAGCTTGCCATGTGACCTTGTATTCCTGAGACAGACCTTATTCTGGGAATCAAGCAATGCACCCCGAATTTCCTGAAGGCAGGCGCTGAGCCGGCAAGGGCCTTAAAGATCAGACATCCAAGTTTGAAAAAGATACGTTCAAAAAGCGGTAACCAATGTAATGTTTTCAGCAGTGGAGTAACGTGATAGTGTTTGGGGAATTGTTTGGGGAATTTGTAGACTAACCTGGCAGCCTGGTTCTGGATTAATTGGAGACGACGAAGTTCGTATGCAGGGATACCGACATACAGAGCATTTCCATAATCCAGGCGAGCTATGACCATGACTAGCAAGATGAGTTTCAGTGCCTCGGTAGAAAAGAAACGGGAGATTTTACATATAATCCGTGAATTAAGAAAGCAAGATGAAACTACCGCACTGATTTGAGAGTGCATGGAGAGATCACTGCTAACTCTAATACCAAGACTTTTGACAGAAGCAGAGGGAGAGGGAGGGGCACCAAGGGAAGAGGGCCAGAAGGCAGAAGACCAGGGGCTGGAGGCCCCACCAGTAAGCACTAACTCGGTCTTTTCAGGGTTGAGCTGAAGGTGGTTGGAGTTCATCCAGTCGCTGATGAAAGTTATAACTGATTGAAAATTGAAAACAGAAGAAGAGAGAGAAGAGATATTAAAGATAAGTTGGAGGTCATTGGCGTAATTAAACACTGTGACATCCAAATTCTGAAGAGCAGAGGTGAGGGGAAAAGGAGAGGAGAGAGGGACGAGCCTTGGGGGACACCATAGGTAATAAGGCGAGGAGCAGCACAGAAACCAGCCAGCTGGATTGCCTGCTGGCGGTTCTCCAGGAACGAGGTGATCCAAGCCAAGGAGGATATGGCGATCAGTCTCAGTATAAACATACCAGCCATTAAACTTTCAGCCAACAAAGTAGGACAAGATAAAAAAGTTTCAGGCCTGGAAAAAATCAATAGGACAGAACTGATTGACTTGCTCGAGGCTACCCAACCATCTCTCACGGATGATCCCAATGTAGCTGCAGGAAGCTACTCTGATTGGATCAATGTGGCAACCAACAAATTAGCCTCTACAATATCTGTTTTAGAATCATAGAAGCCGACCTACAGCACCATGGTTCTCTCACAAACTGAGAGCAATGAAACAGGAATGTTGAAGACAGGAGAAAGGTTGGAAAAGTTAATACTGCACAGAGAAAAGTTGATATAAACAAATCATCCGGGTCCATAAAAAAATGATTAAAGGAGAGAAATCCGAATGCTTCACTGAAAAAAATTATTTTGGTGGAATATTCTACCAGAGAGCTTGTTAAAACTGTTCAGGTGCTCTCTGGCCCACCCACCATTAATACATTGATTCCCAGTTGATTACTATGCTCTAAATTAGCAGACATTTTAAAAACAAATTAGAGACAGTCTTTGTGTCTTTGATGCCAGTCAGACTACTAATCCCCCAACTTTAGGGACGGACATAACAACTCTGAGCTCCGCAAGCTCCCGCCCCTTCCCACTGAGCGAGTGACAGAACTATAGGATGCACCAAATCAGGAGCTCCTTTTGACCTGTGCCCAATCTCAAGGCTTCCCTTTGCAGCCAGTTTGGCAAAGAAAGTCATGAATCAGCAACTTTCAGAGTACCTAGAGGAAAATCTTCTACTGTACGACACACAACACGGCTTCAGAAAAAATCGAAGTACTGAGTCTGACCTGGTAGTACCTACAGGGGATATTCGGGAAGTGCTGTACATGGGTGGGACGCAGCCCCCATCTTGCTAGATCTTTCCTCAGCATTTGACACAGTCAGCCACAAAATCTTAGTTGACCGTAGGTGCATCCTAGGGATTTAGGACGCAGCTCTAGACCTCCCCCAATCCTTTTTGGTTAACAGACAACACACTGTGTCAATGGGCAAATTTACATCTAAGTCTTTTTCCCTGCCCTGCGGAGTTCCTCAGGGTTCGGCACCTAGCCCAACACTTTTCAACCTTAATGTTGCACCACTCGCGACAATCATCAAAAATGCGGGCTTTCATCTGGTGCCCTATGCCGATGACACCCATATTGTGGTGTCACTGGCAAAACCGGAAAATACCTTGGGCATGGCACTCAGAACATGTATGAGTAATGTGAGTAAGTGGATGGATTATAACTACCTTAAATTAAATGCCACTAAAACTGAGGTCATCCTTTTTGGTAACAACCCCTCACTATGGACGCCGGAATGGTGGCCACCCAAACTGGATTCACTTCCTGAACTGTCTAACTGAGTCAAAAATGTAGGAGTCCTGATAGATAAAGAACTGAAGTTAAAGGACCAAGTAAATAAAGTCACATCAGCCTCTTTTCTTTCGCTAAGGCTCATAAAAAAGATTGAAAAATCTTGCCCCCTGAACTTGTGAAAACGGCTATTAGCACATTGGTTCTCACTGATAGACTATTGTAACAGCCTCATCTTACTTTCGCAGTGGGCCTTGAAAAGAGGTTCCAGATGTTGCAAAACACCGTTGCTTGATTTCTCCTCAAAATCCCCAAACATGAATCAGAAAGAGGGGCCAACAGGAAATTACACTGGTTGCCAGTTAAACAACGATGTAGGTTTAAGGCTCTCTGTCTGGCTTACAAAGCATTACATGGACTGGGGCCAGCCCATTTCAGAGAGACACTCAATTGGTATGTCCAAGGCAAGGACTCTCCGTTCAGGCTCCGCCATGAACCTGATTGTTCCTCCTTTCAGGAGAACCAACTGGAGTGCAAAGAGATTTTTAGGGTCACAGCGGTGCTCTGGAACAGCCTCCCATTGACACTAAAAGCTGCCCTCTCCCTACTTACTTTCAGAAATACCTTAAAGACCTGGCTGTTCCCGCAGGAGTAACAGGTACCCAGCCACTGGCTAAACTCGATCGGACTACTACTGCAGCAACATTTTATCGTGTTTCTACAGCGCCAAGACGTCTACCGGCATTAGTTGCGCTTTATAAATTATATAAATAAATAATTCGCTAAATAAATAGCTATTCCTGTCGCCACCCTACTGAACAGATTTATTAAGGTGAGTGTTTTCCCCATGGATTGAAAAAAGGCCTCCATTCTCCCTTTACTTAAAAAATCTTCCCTCAATCCAGTGAGGAAAAAAACTATTGTCCTATCTCATGTCTCCCTTTGTCAGCAAAAATCCTCGAGAGGCATTTGAATATTGATCTCTTAGAGTATTTAGATCGAAACAAGATTTTAGATGGAGCACGGTTTGGCTTTAGAAAAGATCAGTAGCTCAGCTCTGCCAAGACAACTACAACTACTGCTGCGAGGTTTGCCCACTTGGAGACAAATATCACAGAATTAGAAGACAGAAACAGAAGGGGTAACCAATGAGTTTTTGGAATCCCAAAAGGAGCTGTGAATCAGGCCCCATCCTGCGCTACACTTATAGCAAAGTGGATTCCCCAAGTCCTTGGTATACATTTTGCTAAAGACTTCAAAATCACAGCGCTCACAGAGTGGCCACCTATGTCCCCAAACTCTGTAATACTCCTAGAGCCCTCATTTTCAGACCCCTCTGGTTTTCACATACCTAGGCTATCCTCACCGAGATTCAGAAAACCCAGAGGATCAAATGGCAGGGTGCCTCCATTGGAATCTCACAAGACCACTCAAAAGAATGTGTCAAAAAGAGGAAAGCATTCCTATTCAAACGTCAGGCTCTAAAGGATTTAACAATACAGTTCTCCTTCATTGGACCAGCGCAACTAAACACAATCTACAATTTAAAGACTACCATCTTCAAGGATCCCAGGGATGTTCAAAGTTTGAAGATGAGCTCCTAACCCCACACCAGATGTCCACATAACTAACTCACTCTGCTCTTGTGAAGATGTGCTCCTAAAACATTACCGGATGATCTTATAGCTAACTCACTCCATTCCACTACCCAGAACTAACCATTACTAACCAACATCTACCTGCTTCCTCCTGAAGGCTTCTCATCTTAACCAATAATGTTTGTTTAACTGTTATAACACTATGATTGCTGACCTAATATTTTTACAACTTGACATGTTAAGAATGCCTTGATAATGCTTTAGTATCCCACTTAATGATGCGGGACACCTACTTGGTCATGTGCGCTACCAACAGTTTGTCTATGCAGTTTGATTGCAGTTTGTCTTTACATTTGTCTATGCACTATGTCTATGCATTAACTACGTCCTCTTAGGTGAATCCATGTACATGTTTAAATGGACAACCTAACACGTTAAATTCAGACATTAAACTCAAATGTCACACTCTTAGTTAACACATTAACAATGCCTTGACAATGGGGGCGGAGCTAGCCGCGCTAGGAAATGGCCGCGCCTTACGCGAGCTCTCCAGATCAAGCCCCTATCCTGCAATAATCCTGGGCTTATAGCCGATAATTGCCGACGAACTTTGACCGCCCTGCAAGAGGGAAACTTGAGCTATCCTATGATACCTGTCTCGAGGTGATCGGCCGACCGCATCGAGCGCACATCCGACTGCACCGGGGATTGCGAGGTACCTAGCCCGCTGTGCGTAGCCACGTTCTCCTCACGCAAGCCCGTGGCTGCAGCTGTGGAGTTAGGCCGCGACTGGAGCGGCGTGGGCGCTGCTGCTCCGAGCCTTTACAACAGCTGAGGGCCGCCTGGGAAGTGAGAACTCTACCCTCTCCCTGCCTGCACTACGAGGACAGCTAAGTCCAGAGGAGATAGGAGATAGGAGCGTGAGCGAATCACAGAGCCGAAGGGGATTGCGGAGACCCCGCGGTGGTAGTGCCGCAGACTACGCTGCACGGCTGAGACCCTGAACCCCACGCATCCCCCCTACCTATGATGTGCTGAAGTCTGATGTACTTAACTGCCTACTCTAGGATTTTGCTCTGACGACGAAACCTGAATGTGCCCACTCTCTAATCAACCTATGAATGGGTGCTGTGCAGTGTCAGGAGATTGGCGGTACCTGTTGCGCCTCACTATCGACAGACTCCTTGCGTGCTATCAGGCGCGAGGACCCGAGCCACATCTGCGACATACGAATCGCTGCTGACAATACCCGCTGGGGGTAAGTCTGGTGGAAACTACAGTGCCATATAATAACTAGGCCTCTGCCACGTGCTTGCCACTACGACTGGGCCCTGCATTGCTGCATGATACTTTTGCCGAACTGCCTGATACTTCGCGATACCATATCCTGCTACTACCACCTGCATTGCCAAGTACGAACATGGGCAAGCCGGAGAAAACACAAACGAAACTCCAATTTGACAATCAGCGGAGGCTGACCGCACCGCCTAACGACCGACAACCGACTGCCCGGGAAGCCCCATCTTCCCCCCGGCGCAGGCAGCGGTAGATGTTCAGACAATGTTTACTGCTATTCAGTCCACCCTCACTAACATCGACGGAAAGATTGACTCCTTAACATTTGGAGTGGACCGCATGGCTGAGCGGTTAGACAAACACACTGAGCATATTGATTTAGCAGAACGCCGCATATCTGATGCTGAGGACGCTGCACAACAACTTGAATTGAAACATAAAAAAATTGATAAAATCATGCAGAACCTGGCGGCCAAAACAGAAGATTTGGAAGCAAGATCTAGGAGATGCAACCTACACATTTTGGGAGTGGCGGAAACAACCCGCACTGGTAACATGGAGGTCTACGTGGAAACGCTCCTGACCGCTATCCTTGGAAAGGATATCTTCTCCCCTGTCTTCATAGTAGAGCGGGCGCACCGCACGTTGGCGACAAAACCGGCGGTTGGGGCAAAACCGCGTCCAATCATTGCAAAACTTTTAAACTACAGGGATAGAGATGCTGCGCTCCGGAAAGCCCGAGAACTGGGAACGCTCACACATGAAGGCATGACCATTTCTATCTACCCAGACTTTACCTCTCAGGTCCAAGAAGCGAGGAAGCACTTTTTGGATATAAAACGGAAATTGAGAGACAATGGTATCCCCTACGCCATGCTGTACCCCTCTCGCCTGAAGATAACTCTGGAGGGGAAGAGTGTGATCTGTAACACCCCTCAAGAAGTGCATAAATATCTACAAACCAATCACCCACATGTACTGAGACGCAGATCACCACGAGGGCAACAGGCTGACCAGGACCCACCATCAGATGCGGAATGAGTAACTGGCGCTTCTGTACCTGCCCTCTCATATAATGATTGGTGATGTGGAGAAACTGCAAGTAGTTCAATCATTGTTTGCTCCTTATATCTGTTGTATCCTCTCCAGGGTGTGTAGGAACAGGATGGCGAGACAGTAAACTGTATGTCATACACACATGCTTATGTTTGGCGGTATAGTATCCTCCCATTCAGCATTGTGGCTAGTGGACTATAATGTCCTGTTACTATCGACTCGCGTTGCTGCGAGCATGGCTTGATCCCCTGGCAACCACCTGCTGGGGTTAACGGCGGGCAGCTGCCGACCCCCCCCCCGTGTGTTCCACACCATTTCCTTGTATTTAGAAATCCCATGGCTGAAATGACTGTAGCTATATGGGTATTCAACTGTCTTTTAGTTCGTTTTGGGCTAGGCTTTGTCATGTTTGGGAATGCGAAGTGGGTGGGGGGTGGGGGCGGGGGATTTGTTGGAATTGGTACAGTCACTGCACACTGTTCTTACTTACCTAATTGGGGATTCAGCAGCTTATACGACCATTTGAAGTACACAAGGTATTTACATGATGCATTCATGATATTTGATGGCAATGGGTAAACCCTTGAAATTCATGACGTGGAATGTTAGGGGTCTAAATGATCCCAAGAAAATCCGTCAGGTCTTCGCCTATTTAGACAGACAAGCTGTAGATTTAGAGCTCCTGCAAGAAACACACCTACTCCCCAGCAAAGCTACAAGATTGGGATACAGATGGGCCGAACATTCCATATCAGCAACATACTCCTCCTATGCCCGAGGGGTAACGATCCTTATACGTAAATGTTGGACTTTGGCCCTTAGGGCAGGTTCACCCCGAGACTTTTTGCTTGAAATGGTGACCTGGAGATGGTGATTTTTGGATTCTGCGCACTTTCACTGTGTCCCAGTGGAAAGTGCGTGCGCACTCTGAGTGCATGTGCTGAGCTAGGCCTGCCCGCCCATAGGAATGCATGGGGAATGTATGTGTCCCTGGTAGTTCCTGATGCGTGGGGTGTACAGGCTTGAGTCTGGTATGTGTGAACTCGTGAGAGTGAATGCTGCAAGATGGTGTATGCAGCATGTATGTGTCTAGTAGCGAAGCGCCATTTCTAGACATGGCTGTACGTGTGCTGTGAGGGTGCTGGCGTGTGATTGGCTGGAGCTGGCTGGCATGCCAGGCTCCAGGAAGTCTGGATGGGTCTGCCCGGTGGTGAGTGGGAGATTAGCATGAGTGATGTGTGGGAGGAGTGTACCTGTGTCCTGGATGGGCTGTGTTTTCCCCACACAATGCTGGCTCCGCCCCCCTGTGGTGTGTCTAATGACCCAAGCCCTGCCAGTGAATAGAGAGGGTGGTTGAGGTAAACAGAGTACTCAAGAACCAGCTGCGACTGGTTCCGCCCCCACTCTACACCCTTGAACAAAGGAATGCACTGTATAAAAATGGGGCTGTGTCCCCACAGAAGTTGTTCTCTTCCAGGATCCTGAGGGGGCTGTTGCTGCTGCTGGGCCAGAGGACCGCCACTTGGACTGTCTCCCTGCCTGGAGACCCAGTGTGCTGGCTCTGGGCCCAGCCTTGCCCCTTGCCTGCCTACAAGGACTTTGCTGGGTCCTTTCCTGATTTATAGCGCTAGGAGCGCTTGGCTTTTCCCTCTAGCGCTTGAGAGCGCTTTGTTTCGTCCTAGCGCTGGGAGCGCTGGGGTTTGTGCCCACTAGCGCTTGAGAGCGCTTTATATTGACCCCGAGGCGCTTGGGAGCGCTTTCGTAAGGAAGGTGCCCACCCTGCATTTTTGCTGCTCTAGCGGCTGCCCACGCCGCATATTTGCGTGATTTATTTCATCGGGAGCTCACCCCGTGTGGAAGTCACCGCCGCAGCCCAGGAACCCTGCCGGGCCGCCGCGCTGCCTACGGCGACCCGGAAGTCCCGCCTTTACACCATCAGGGCCGCGCTGCCATTGGCGGCCCCGAACCGGAAGTCAGGCGGAACAGGCGGGACAGCCGGAAGTCGACAGGAGCCTACCCTGCGCTCCGGTCCCAGGAAGTGCTGCGAGAGGAGCCGGGCAGCTGCAGAGGCAGGCGGGGCTCCGGTGCCGGAAGGAGAGCCCCGCCGCCCAAGAAGAGGAGACTGCCAGCGTCCCCGCAGCCTCCGAGGAGGTGAGTGCAGTGTTGCCCAGAGAAGGGGGGAGGCGTCGGGGCACATTGCCGTGCCGGTGCCCGCCCCCCCCCAGTGCTCTCTCCCCGAGGACGGGACAGTTCCGCTTTGCTGTGCACAGAGCGGCCCCGGTTGCCAGGGGCCGCTCCAACCAGTGGGGGCCTTTCATTGCAGAGAGCCCAGGAGGGCTCAGGGGGCAATTGTTGGCAAAGAGCCCTGAGAGGCTCAGAGGGGCCCGTCATTTGTTTAGAGCCAGAGAGGCTCTACCTTGTCGGGGCACATTGTCGGTGCTCGCGCCCCCCCCCCCCCCTCCGGTGTTCAGAGCCTGCGAGGCTCAAGGGGGCAGTCCATGTTTAGAGCCCAGTGAGGCTCTTTGGGTGCCATGTGTGTTTAGAGCCCAGTGAGGCTCTTTGGGTGCCATGTGTGTTTAGAGCCCAGTGAGGCTCTTTGGGTGCCATGTGTGTTTAGAGCCCAGAGGAGGCTCCAGGGGGCATTTCCTTTCGCCCCACCAGTGTTCTGAGAGCCCAGCGAGGTTCCCACATTGGCCCCCTTGTTGTTCTTGAGCCCTGGAAGGCTCAAACCTCAATTGCACCAGTTGCCCAGCACTTTGTGGGCAACTGCTACGTTTAGGACCCTGACACTGGACACAGGGCGTCCTAGCCCCAACAAGGCCAGAGGGCCTAGGGACAGTCACAGGTGGTGACTTACGTGAGTTTGGCGCAATTGTACTTTTCTATGCACCTCTGAATGTATTGTGATGCATCATGTGTTTTCCTCCCTTACACCTCTGAATGAATGTTATGCATTGCATCATGTGTTTTCCTCTTACACCCCTACAGGTATTGTAATACATAGGTGGTTGTTTTCTCCCTAGTACAGGTGGTGCTAGTGAGGTCCTGGTTACCAGTGATTACTGGTTGTGTGCTATTTTGTGCTATATTCTATGTACTAAGTGCTATTTCTGAAAGTGCTACTTCTGATTCCTGACAGTGGTCCAGGTGGCCCTGTCTTGTACATATCCCCTGTAAATTTTGCCCGTGCCCCTGGCACATTGTAAAGTGTGTGTTTTATCTAAGGTGTTTTGGTGTAATACAAAGGCTATTTTTATATAACCTTGTGTGGAGTTTCCTTTGTGGTGGGCCTTTGGTTGTTGTTGCTGGGGTGCGTGCGCAAATACTTAGCCTACATCGCCTCCAAGTTTAGCCTTGCTGCTCGCGCCACGTTACCTAGAGGGTGAGTAGGGGTTATCTTGGTGTGTAACTCCCTTGCCCTGACTTGAGTGTGGTGGTCTCTGACTGACTTTGGCGAAAGCCCTGGCCAGCCGGGGATCCCATTTCCAACATTGGCGGCAAGCGGTGGGATAAGGATTTGTGTTTGCCTTGTACCTTAGTAGCGGCTGGCTGCACCACAAAACTCTGCATTTTAGATGACCACATTTTAGGGGATTGTATTGTTTTTGAAATTCCATTGTTTCTTCTCCTGAAGAGTGTCATTTGATTGTGTTCAGTACATTTGTCCCCCGCCCTGCTTCCAGAGTTTGGTACCTGTGTCGCTTTTGGTCAGGTTGAGAAGTCAAGGGTGGTAGAAACTGCCTTACCGATCCGAGGGGAGGGTGTGTGTGGATGAATGGTGTGTTTTCCTGGACACATGAGTATGAGTTCTCTTTGATAAGGAGATTGTTGAAGTTTTGGAATTGTGTCCTCTTACTTCAGATTGTTAAGTCCCCTGTGTTGCACGTGTCTGTGAGCATCTTGCCAAGATGGAGTCTGCTTTTAATGTCTGGGGTCTGTTTTTGCATGAACTGAGAGAGTTTTGCGAAGAGAGAGACATTGAAGTGAATGAGTCAGACACCCAGTCCCAACTTAGGGGTAACCTGATCCAATGGCAGAAGGATGACTGGGAGCGTGAGCACAGTGCGGAGAGGGCCCGGGTCTCACACCATGAGGGTGGTGGGTCAGAGGGGAGCCCTGAAGAGTCTGAGGAGGAGGAAGATGATAGCACAGGGACGCCAGCAGATAGTGAGGACCCCATAGATAGGGAGTCCCTTGCTGGGTCCAGTTTAGGAGGCAGCGCCTCATCCCTTTCCCTGTCCCCAGAGGAGCTGGAAGATAGGAGGAGAGAAAGGGAGCACCAGCTGGCTTTAGAAAAGCTCAGGTTGGAGCATGCCCAGGCTATGGCACAGCTGGGCATTAGAAGGCAACAGCTGGAGGTTAAGAAGCAACAGCTGGAGACCGAGAGGGTCTTAGCGCAGGACAGGATAGAGGAGGCTGAGAGGGCCGCCACCAGAGGCAAAGTAGCTCTGGAGGGTAGACTATCCCCTGCGCGCAGTGTTGAGTGTCTGGATCCCCCAGGGAGGGTTGGGTCCAGTGGTGGCAGCTATTTAAATCTCAGTCTAGAAAGTCCCAGTTCCCAGAGTATGGTTCCTGTTTCCCCAGAGGAGGAGAATAGGTTGAGGTTTAGGAACCTTAGGAAACCGTCTCATCAGTCTTGGGAAGACTTTGAGGATGACTGTTGTGAAGCCCTGTGTGATTGGGTACGGGAGCCCACGAAATGTGATTGGGACCTATTGTTCGATATGTTACTCAGAGAGCAGTTGCTCAGTTGTTGTTCACCAGGGTTGCGCCAACACCTGTTAGGGTGTGGATTGTCTGAACCATGTGAGCTGGCAGAGGAAGCAGACCGCTGGGAAGGGACCAGAGGTTCTGTAGAGTCATTGGTGAGTGACTCCAAAAGTAGTGGGTCAGGGATCTTCCAGCCCAGCGTGGTGGAAGAGGCTCAGTGTAGCCCAGCTAGGTCCCTGGTTAGTGAGAAGGGTGTAGGGGCTGACTGCCTGGCTCAGTGGAGCAGGAGTCAGTGGGTGGCTGAGAGCCCCCAGAGGCCCGAAGCCCTGTCTCAGAACCTGGGTGGTTTCTTGAGGGAACACCAGGTTGGGGACCTAGGCTGTCCTGTTAGTCCACTTGAGGAGGATCTCCTAGTGAGTAGAGGACCTGGAGTGTCTGTAACCAGAGCTCCTGTGGTTCTAGAGTCTGGCAGTACCGCTCCGGTAGGGAGGGTACAGGAGTTCAGAGTGAGGAGTGATTGGGGGAGTTCCCCAGTGGCTGGACCAGTGGGTCAGGGACTACCCAGTTGGGCTAGGTTCCCGTGTAGTGACCATGGTGACACCACTTCTGGTCTGGGGGATCTTCGCGCACTGTCAGGTGGACAGGGAGCGGGAGATCTGCGCCAGACAGACAGTCACACGACACATGGGCCATGTGTCAGCCTCAGGGGGATTGTGTGTGAGTCCCCAGAAGTCCTGGAGTGCCAGGCAATTGTTCCACCGAAGGTTCTGGACCAGAGGTTGGGAGGCCAGGTTCAGGATCAGCCTGACCTGAAGGGTAGGACGACTGTAACCAGTGTCCTGACCGGTTCTTCTTCCAGAGGAACTTCTCCAGGTGGGAGAGGGCAGACCTCTGGAAGGGGGTGCAGAGGGTGGGAGAGCCCACCTCTGACCCCGGTGCAACCTGAGTGGATAAGTCCTGGGTTGGAATGGCGTTCTAGGGGTACCCCTCGCAGAGGGAGGAGGAACCCTAGGAGAAGAGGTAGGGGGAGGAGAGCCTTCCCCGAGACTCCTGGTCCGCCTGAGGTTGTAGGCCCTAGGCTGGAGTACCAGTGGCAGTCTAGTCCTGTCTTGCAGACAGGAAGAGTGGAAAATGGCTCCTATGTGCCAGGGGTTACTACCCCCGCTCTGCGAATTGGCATGGACCAGTGGCACCTGGGTGGCCCAGGGCCTGGTCCTGGCCGCGGACAACTTGGGAGTACCAGTGGGGTAGCCCAGTTGGTCCAGACAGTGTGTTTAGAAGGAATCCCATGGGTTCACCGTGGCGTAGAACAGGAGGGTGTCCCTGCAGTTGCGGGCCTGCGTCCGTGTTCTATCGCCCCAAGCAGGGAAGTCCATCACGGTGGTGATTGGTCTCCCCTGCGTTTTGGCTGGAAGGGGGTTATGTTGGACTTTGGCCCTTAGGGCAGGTTCACCCCGAGACTTTTTGCTTGAAATGGTGACCTGGAGATGGTGATTTTTGGATTCTGCGCACTTTCACTGTGTCCCAGTGGAAAGTGCGTGCGCACTCTGAGTGCATGTGCTGAGCTAGGCCTGCCCGCCCATAGGAATGCATGGGGAATGTATGTGTCCCTGGTAGTTCCTGATGCGTGGGGTGTACAGGCTTGAGTCTGGTATGTGTGAACTCGTGAGAGTGAATGCTGCAAGATGGTGTATGCAGCATGTATGTGTCTAGTAGCGAAGCGCCATTTCTAGACATGGCTGTACGTGTGCTGTGAGGGTGCTGGCGTGTGATTGGCTGGAGCTGGCTGGCATGCCAGGCTCCAGGAAGTCTGGATGGGTCTGCCCGGTGGTGAGTGGGAGATTAGCATGAGTGATGTGTGGGAGGAGTGTACCTGTGTCCTGGATGGGCTGGGTTTTCCCCACACAATGCTGGCTCCGCCCCCCTGTGGTGTGTCTAATGACCCAAGCCCTGCCAGTGAATAGAGAGGGTGGTTGAGGTAAACAGAGTACTCAAGAACCAGCTGCGACTGGTTCCGCCCCCACTCTACACCCTTGAACAAAGGAATGCACTGTATAAAAATGGGGCTGTGTCCCCACAGAAGTTGTTCTCTTCCAGGATCCTGAGGGGGCTGTTGCTGCTGCTGGGCCAGAGGACCGCCACTTGGACTGTCTCCCTGCCTGGAGACCCAGTGTGCTGGCTCTGGGCCCAGCCTTGCCCCTTGCCTGCCTACAAGGACTTTGCTGGGTCCTTTCCTGATTTATAGCGCTAGGAGCGCTTGGCTTTTCCCTCTAGCGCTTGAGAGCGCTTTGTTTCGTCCTAGCGCTGGGAGCGCTGGGGTTTGTGCCCACTAGCGCTTGAGAGCGCTTTATATTGACCCCGAGGCGCTTGGGAGCGCTTTCGTAAGGCAGGTGCCCACCCTGCATTTTTGCTGCTCTAGCGGCTGCCCACGCCGCATATTTGCGTGATTTATTTCATCGGGAGCTCACCCCGTGTGGAAGTCACCGCCGCAGCCCAGGAACCCTGCCGGGCCGCCGCGCTGCCTACGGCGACCCGGAAGTCCCGCCTTTACACCATCAGGGCCGCGCTGCCATTGGCGGCCCCGAACTGGAAGTCAGGCGGAACAGGCGGGACAGCCGGAAGTCGACAGGAGCCTACCCTGCGCTCCGGTCCCAGGAAGTGCTGCGAGAGGACCCGGGCAGCTGCAGAGGCAGGCGGGGCTCCGGTGCCGGAAGGAGAGCCCCGCCGCCCAAGAAGAGGAGACAGCCAGCGTCCCCGCAGCCTCCGAGGAGGTGAGTGCAGTGTTGCCCAGAGAAGGGGGGAGGCGTCGGGGCACATTGCCGTGCCGGTGCCCGCCCCCCCCCAGTGCTCTCTCCCCGAGGACGGGACAGTTCCGCTTTGCTGTGCACAGAGCTGCCCCGGTTGCCAGGGGCCGCTCCAACCAGTGGGGGCCTTTCATTGCAGAGAGCCCAGGAGGGCTCAGGGGGCAATTGTTGGCAAAGAGCCCTGAGAGGCTCAGAGGGGCCCGTCATTTGTTTAGAGCCAGAGAGGCTCTACCTTGTCGGGGCACATTGTCGGTGCTCGCGCCCCCCCCCCCCCTCCGGTGTTCAGAGCCTGCGAGGCTCAAGGGGGCAGTCCATGTTTAGAGCCCAGTGAGGCTCTTTGGGTGCCATGTGTGTTTAGAGCCCAGTGAGGCTCTTTGGGTGCCATGTGTGTTTAGAGCCCAGTGAGGCTCTTTGGGTGCCATGTGTGTTTAGAGCCCAGTGAGGCTCTTTGGGTGCCATGTGTGTTTAGAGCCCAGAGGAGGCTCCAGGGGGCATTTCCTTTCGCCCCACCAGTGTTCTGAGAGCCCAGCGAGGTTCCCACATTGGCCCCCTTGTTGTTCTTGAGCCCTGGAAGGCTCAAACCTCAATTGCACCAGTTGCCCAGCACTTTGTGGGCAACTGCTACGTTTAGGACCCTGACACTGGACACAGGGCGTCCTAGCCCCAACAAGGCCAGAGGGCCTAGGGACAGTCACAGGTGGTGACTTACGTGAGTTTGGCGCAATTGTACTTTTCTATGCACCTCTGAATGTATTGTGATGCATCATGTGTTTTCCTCCCTTACACCTCTGAATGAATGTTATGCATTGCATCATGTGTTTTCCTCTTACACCCCTACAGGTATTGTAATACATAGGTGGTTGTTTTCTCCCTAGTACAGGTGGTGCTAGTGAGGTCCTGGTTACCAGTGATTACTGGTTGTGTGCTATTTTGTGCTATATTCTATGTACTAAGTGCTATTTCTGAAAGTGCTACTTCTGATTCCTGACAGTGGTCCAGGTGGCCCTGTCTTGTACATATCCCCTGTAAATTTTGCCCGTGCCCCTGGCACATTGTAAAGTGTGTGTTTTATCTAAGGTGTTTTGGTGTAATACAAAGGCTATTTTTATATAACCTTGTGTGGAGTTTCCTTTGTGGTGGGCCTTTGGTTGTTGTTGCTGGGGTGCGTGCGCAAATACTTAGCCTACATCGCCTCCAAGTTTAGCCTTGCTGCTCGCGCCACGTTACCTAGAGGGTGAGTAGGGGTTATCTTGGTGTGTAACTCCCTTGCCCTGACTTGGGTGTGGTGGTCTCTGACTGACTTTGGCGAAAGCCCTGGCCAGCCGGGGATCCCATTTCCAACAGTAAAGGGGTTCAGTTTCAGCTGGAAAATACTGAGACGGACCCACAAGCCAGGTTCATTATTATCACAGGCACATTACGAGGCACCAGAGTGGGCAGAGTTAATGCTTATGGCCCCAATATCGATGACCCAGAGTTCTATGTATCTTTATTCACTAAATTGCGGAACATACCGCCAGTGGAATGGATCTGGGGGGAGACCTGAATGTAGCACTAAACTCCATGCTGGACCGATCCCATGACACTGCTGAATATCACAAGCGAGCTGCGGAAGCCCTCCTAACCGGCATTGATGAGTTTCGTTTTCACGATGTCTGGAGGGAACGACACCCCACCCTCCAGGAGAGCACACACTCATCCACAGCGCACAACAGTTGGTCGAGGCTGGATTATTGGCTCTTGACAGATCGTGCATCTACCTGGGTTTCTGATGTACTGCACCTACCCAAAACACTGTCAGATCATAAGCCAGTTACTTTAACATTGGTGATTCCCACATACGTACCACCTCCATTTACATGGCGCTTTAATGCCACAGCTCTTCTTGACCCGCTGTACAGGGAAACACTACACACTGCTATAGAGGACTTTTTTACTATCAATCGACAATCTGTGGAGAGTGCAGGCACCCTATGGGAAGCTTTTAAAGCGACAATACGAGGGGTCTGTATTGGCACGACCGCAGGGATATTGAAAGATATACGGTCACAACTGCAGAGCTTCGAGAATGACATTCGACAGTTAAAGACAGACTATGAATCTACACATGACACGGCCACACTGGGGGCACTACGAGAGGCGGTTACACGCTATAACGATTTAGCGGAGGAAGAAATTAGGTACACAAATAAACGCTACAGAGCACGCAGACTAGGAGAGGGAGGACGCCCGGGTCGCATTCTTGCGCAGAAAATACTTACAGATTATAGGAATCACATGATCACGCAGATAGAGGATATAGAGGGACACACACACTATGACACCCCAGGGATTATTGGGTACATAGAGATGCAGAGCTAGTAATTAGACAAAATTATGGAACTGCCATTGATCGCATAGAAACGCAGATACAGAGGTGGATAACTCTTCCCTATCCCTTGCTGATAGAATCTCCTTGCTGAAAATGGTGATACTCCCAAAGCTATTGTACTTATTTATCAACATACCCATTGCCCCCCCTGCCTCGGTTTTTGCCAGAATTCGTGCGGGGTTTGTGAAATTAATTTGGGCAGGCAAGCAGGCTAGAATAAGTCTTCAAACGTTCACCCTCCCATATAGTGCAGGGGGATTCACGGTACCAGATATCTATCTTTACTATTTGTGCGCACAAGCACATTTTGCATATGACTGGTACCACCCAGTGAGGTACTTACCTCATCTTGCAGTCGAAGACGCTGATGCCAGCCCGATACCGTTGACTAGTATCATGTCGCATACCAGACCTCACCTCACATCGCAGGAGATAAACACTGTGCGCACCACCACCACAGCATGGGAGCGGCTTAGTCGGTTAGCACACAAGAACCCAATATATGCTCCAAATCTCCCTTTAGCCTCGCACTTTAAACTATCGGTCACGATGGAAAAGAACAATATGACAATCATGGAGCAGGCGGGCATGTCAACACTGGGAGATATTTATCCCAATGGCACGTTTATCACTCAAGATGTCCTGTCGTACATAAGTAACCAGACACTGCTTTTCCGCTTCCTATACCATAGACTGCGTGCTGCTGCTCGGGAGCTATACCCCTCCTTCCCTGATGAACTCCCACCCTACACTCGCTACAACTGCTGTTAACATCACCTGACCATGCACACATCATATCCTAACTATACAGGCAGGCACAGTCAGAGATAGGAACTGATACAATTAAAGCACAAGACAAATGGTCTGCACTACTAGATACCCCCATCACGGAGGAAGACTGGACAACCAGTTGCACACTGATAACACTTCTCACTCCAAATGGGAACCTACGTCTTATTCATTATAAATACCTCCATCAAGTATATCACACTCCTCAAAAATTAATTAAAATCAGACTAACAGATGATGCAAGATGTAGGAGGTGTGGAACGGATCAAGCAGACTTTGCGCACCTTGCGTGGTGCTGTGAGAAGGTGCAGCGGTATTGGATGGGGGTCACTAGCCAGATAGCAAAAATGATGTCCTGTACCATTACGTGTACTCCTAGATTATGCTTGCTTGGCCTGGATGTGCCATTAAAGGCAAAGGGGAAAAAACTTGTGGCCATATTATTGTTACTTGCGAAACGCAGAATTTGCATACACTGGGATAGCAAACGCGCACCGGCGCTTAAGGACTGGTTGGTGGACGCTGTTTATTGCAGAGATACCTTTTTGACATATGCTGAGGAATTACCGACTAACTCTAAACCTTCGGATATTTGGGAACCACTGTCTGAGTATCTGCATTACATTCCAGATCTGACAACAACTGTCTCTGACACCTCGCTCTTAATGTTAGACCTTAATGTTTATCATTATCGCCTGATAAGATTTGACTACTTTATTTATGTCAATACTGCACCTGTGATACTGTACTAATTACATGCTTTGCTTTCTGAATCTCAAAAAAAAAAAAAAAAACAATGCCTTGACAATGCTTTAATAGCACACTTAGATGGGCTTCCATTTGTTTGCTTGCAGTTTTATTAAGCATTTGTATATGCATTATGTTGATGCATTAATTATGACCATTTGGATACATCCAGTTACATGTTTAAATGGATCACATGCCTAGGTGGAGTATGCCACAACACTATGGCTACACAGAGCTTTTCTCCTTTATTTCAGACTAGCAGCCCATCCCGACCTTGTCCGGGAGCAATCAGGCTTCCCCAACCCCTGCCCCCCCGACATTGTGCAGCAGCCCGGCCCCCCGCCCGCCCCGACATTGTCAAGCAGCCCGAGCCCCCGCCTGCCCCGACCCCCACCTTCCCGGAGTCTTACCTCAGCCGCCGCTCCTCCCCCGCGCTCCTCATTTCACCGCACATTGTGCAGCAGCCCGGCCCACGTCCGCCCCGACATTGTCAAGCAGCCCGGGCCCCCGCCTGCCCCGCCCCCGCCTGCCCGTAGCCTTACCTCAGCCGCCGCTCCTTCCCCGCGCTCATTTCACCGCTCCGCCGCTCCTCGCCGCTTACCGCTCCTCCCGCCTGTCCTCACCGCAATTCCGCCGTTCGTTACCGCTCCTCCCCCGCGCCATGCCCGCCGCACCTCCTCGCGTTCCTGGACGCCGCTGCTCCCCGTGCTCCTGACGTCAGCACGCAGGTCGCTGCCAGCGCTACTTCAAAGGGACTACTTTTTTTTTAATGTTAATTTTTTAAATAACGTTTTTGTTTTAAATTTATATAGCCTATAACCATCTACACACCCTGACGATTCCAACGGTGTATCGGGTGTCTGGATTGGCGCTGTGGTTCCCGAGTTTACTCGCCTCAAAGGTGCAAAGTTCTTCCTTTATAATAGTAGTATAGATGATTAAGATTTGCAGACGAACTTCTAACTTCTTAACTGGAAGGCCTTATAATTAACTTGTTCCGTTAACCAGCTTAAAACACTACTAACCAAGTCCTAATTGCCCCCGCCAGAAGGCTTTCCACCCTAACGTCCTTTATTGATGCCATTAATCATTAATCCCTTTAACAGCTTCTCATGGGCACCCTTTTGCATGCCTCCCCTCCGCTAATATCCACCAGTACCATTTTCAACTAAGCTTAAGCCTTACACTACACACTCTAGAGCTTTTCAACGCGGCACTGTACCATAGCATAATATTATCTAACTCTCAACGTTTAAATAAAGGATAGGTCAGTATGCTTAGACATATTAACACTATGGTAACCTAACATGCTAATATTGCCTTAATATTGCACTATTAGTCTGTTTAATAATCTTTGAATTCTGATTTGCTACTATGCACTAGCTACAGTTTGTCTATGCATTAAGGTAATTTTTACGATGACATACCTATGACCTTATTGGAAAGATCCAGGGAAATGTCTAAATGGGCCAAGTTATAATTCCATGTTTGGAGCTCTATTAAAAAAATTATGTTTGAGCACTAGTACATCTGATCATTTGAACACTTACAAGAACTGTTATCTGACATCACGAATTGTTGTACTGATAGCCTGTTTACCTATAATACCATCACACCCCTCACACACTTCAACCCACTAAACAACACTAATAACCCACTAAATAAAACTAATACACTAAACCCAAAGACAATTTTTGATATTGTTATTATAGGCTCACCATAAATGATTTTGATTGAATAAAACATGGCCTCTACCCCATTGGTTAGAGTACATAGCTCACACTCAACCTTACACTTTGACAAAGAGCGCATCCCTCAACACCTTCACTATGTTCTCCTTCACTTGTGGCCAGCACCTCCTACTTCTTACTTAAAGCCTGCTTGGTACCTCCTTAGCTAACGAAGAAATATGTTACCTCTTTTGACACTACCTCTATACTATCTAGATGTTCTTTCCTACTCACACTCCCTCGTTCTTCCTTCCTCTATAACTCTTTCTCAACCCCACTTTCCTTCATTCACCTAACTCCTACTACACACCTCCCTCTTACACCCCTTAGACCACTCAATCCCTCCTCCACTCTTCACCCACACCCTTCTCTCTACTCCTTCCCCACCCCCTGCTTCCTGGCATGATACATGGGTCAGCTCTAAAATAATTCACTCAGCCCTTCATGCATAATCTAAAGATTCTCTCTCTTAATGTTAAGGGTTTAAACTATCTACCAAAAAGAGAGAAAATCCTAGACTACACACATAAACTTAAGGGTGACATAATACTCTTACAAGTGACTAAAGTCACCGTAAAATGAGCTCTCCTACTAAAGAAGTCCCGGGTGGGTGACCTCTCCTGTCCCCCCGCAATCAACAGGAAAAATGCCCTAAATTACTCTTATTTCTACCTCCCCTGGTCTCACTATTACCTCATCTGAAGCTGACACATAAGGCAGATGGCTTATCACTAAACTAAACAAAGACAATACTGAACTTATATTAGTGAACACTTCTGCCTAACCAATGCAGACTCATTATGGTCGGTGATTTCAGTCTCCCATGGGACGGCATACAAGAAAGAAACTATGCCTTCCCTTTAAAGCCTAACAAGTCTCACAAACAAATGCTGAATCTATGTAGAACACTTAAACTAAACGTTATTTGGAGACTCTGCAACCCTACAGGCAAGGATTACTTGCTCTTATCTTACCCCCACAACTCCTTCTCACAAATTGATTACATCTTAGTAGATGATCTGCATGTTGTAGCTAACTCAAAACCCACCATTCAACCAATATTAATATTTATTTAAAAAGTTTTATATAGCGCGAACATGAGAGCTTTACATAAGAGTTGAAGAACCCATAAAGCAATGATATAAAGCAATAACAACCGATGTAATTATATGAAGCAATGATATAAAGCAATAACAGCCTGTAAAAAATGACATAAAAGAGGCAGACAATGGGGTAATAGCATTGCCAAGCATCCCAACTCTATGATTTTTTGTGTACCACGTCTACAACCAAACCAACTGACCAAACTAAAATATGAATTAAACAAAATCCTAAGCAAGAATGCCCACCTTCTAATTCAAAGAATCAAAGGCATCAAAGCATGTGGTTGAAGCAACGCCAGTAGAATACTAGCTTCTTATCTAAAACAAAACTTCTGTAAACCTAGGGTAACCTTCATAACGAACCAACAAGGCATTTCAACCAACAAAGAGAAAGACTTTCTAACCCTGTTTGCGGACTTCTATCACAAGCTCTATGCCAGAAGTAATGATTCTTCATATGAATCTTGCTTAGACTACCCTAAAGAGATCAATATAAAAAAAAAAGATGAGGACATCAGACTCTCCCTAGATATGCATATTTCCTGAAACAAAAGCCGATGCACAATCAAAAACTCAAACCTAGAGTAGCTCCAGGCCCAGACGGC
This sequence comes from Lissotriton helveticus, assembly GCF_964261635.1. Lineage (NCBI taxonomy): Eukaryota > Metazoa > Chordata > Amphibia > Caudata > Salamandridae > Lissotriton > Lissotriton helveticus. Next base: position 1,040,967,093 of record NC_136065.1, on the reverse strand, counting down.
TTCCCTGTCGCCTTCTATCAAACATGGACATCTTTGTTAATCACCCTTCTCGAGGACCTATTCACCCACTTTTCCTCCTCTGGGGCCATTAAAGGTACTTCAACAGAAGCAACGATAATAGTCATTCCCAAAGTAGGGAAAGACCCTTCCAACCCTAAAAACAAATGGCCTATATTACTAATAAATTCTGATTGTAAACTAGAACCCATACTTAGCAAAATTATACATCCTTCCCAAACAGGATCCATCAAAGGGAGATTTAGCACAGATAATATCAGACTATTCAGCCATATAATAGAGAAAGGCCACGACCTTTACAAGCCTGCTTGCACAATAGCTTTGGAGGCTGAGAAGGCCTTTCACAAGGTCTCTTGACCTTTCCTTCACACCACTCTCACTGCCTTCAACCTAGGTCCCTCTTTTTTCAAAATAATCTTCGTATTGTACAAACAACCCAGAGCCAGAATAAGCCTCAATGCGTGGCCCATCTAATACCTTCAACCTCTAACAAGGTACGAGACAAGGCTGTCCTCTTTCCCCATTTTTATTCCTCCTAACACTGGAACCCCTTCTGATACAAATCAGAGAGAACCCAGCCATTTCAGGCATCCCTGTCAAAGCAGGAACACAGAAAGTGGCAGCCTGTACTGACAGCATTCTCCTATTTACTTCTCAAGCAAATTTAGCCCTACCACACATCATATCCATTACTAGCAAGGACACCCAGATCTCAGGATATCGTCGCAACAAAGACAAAATTGAGGTGCTTCCTGTCAATGTACACTTGAACAGCTGGATTATAAGTGACCTAGGCCTCAAATGGGCTCCTGATGAAATAAAATATCTAGTTCTATGGTTCTCCCAAAACCTAAAAGAATCCATAGACCACAATGAGAAGCTGATCTTATTCAAACTCAAATACATCATACAGAGTTTGCCCTATAGATACATTACTTAGTGGGATGGATTGAATCGGATAAGATTATGATTACTCCACTCATGAACTTCTTAGTCAGCTTGTCTCTGGTTCACCTCTCTGACTTATTCTTTAACAAAATAGATGCAATTATCACCGAATTCTTATGGCAATCCCAAAAATCCAGAGATGCCCTAAAGAAACTGAGACTGCCTAAATCAATGGATGACCTAAAGTTGCCAGACTATAGATGATACCAGCATGCATTCCTACCTAAACAAGGTAGCCTATGGTTCTCTCCCTTGAACACCATCTCCCCCTCGTGGGTTGCGACTGAGAAGGCGCTAGCAGAACCTCTCTCCCGTATCTCTTTCATTACTACTAAGAAAATAATAACTGAACACTCAACAAGCATCCTCACATGTACAGCACAAACACTTTGTAAAATTGACAGCAAACTTCCAAATAAAATGCGATACTCCACTATGGCCTCACTATGGCACAACGATCAGTTGAAACAAAGAGGCAAAACATTATTCTTAGAAAACTGGGCACAAAAGGGAATTCTAAACATAGTATCCTAGGTTCCCCCTGCAATCCTATGCCCTTCCCTCAACTCAAAGCTAAATTTGACCTAAATGACTTGGACTTTTTATCACTTTTTAAAATTTAAATGTATTATAGCCAAGCATAAAGCCACAGTATTTGTTGACTTGGCTACTACTCTATGAACATATTCTAAAGGGGGCCACTTAACCTAAAAACTCTACTCCCTACTATCACCCACAAGCTCTGCATTTATGAAACCAATACAAAATAAATGGGAATCACTCCTTCATGACACTAGCAATCCTACAGACATCACATTTGATTGGCCACGTACCTGTACCACACCAACTTTAGCTCAGGGTAGATACTGAGTGGTACTTATGACCCACTGGACCCCTGCTAAACTATTTAAACTATATCTTCATAACTCCAACACATGCTGGAGCTGTGAAAAAGGACCAGGATACCTCAGTCATATGCTACTGAATGCAACTATGCTAAAAACTTCTGGGTCGAAAAAGGGACAAACCATATAAAAAATTCTGAATGTGTCATGGACACCAACTATATATAGCCTCTATGTCCCTGGGTATCCTTCCCACTGAGATACACTATAAACTTAACAAAGAAGACGCCTTCTGTGGGATATTCTTGTCACAACTGGTCTAAAAGTCATTCTTTCTGAATGGGAAGATCTTTCCAAACTAAGCCCACAAATATGGTGGGAAAAGATACAATTCACCAGAGGGCTGGTTAAATCCTCAAACACATTTCTAAAGACTAACTCTAGGAAAAATGACAACATTTGTACAAGTTAGACACCTTTACTCAGAATACATACATACCCATAATATCTGCCACTCCCCTTCCCCATACCGCCTCCACCTACCGTCATCCTCCTTAGGTCCTGATACCCCACCACCCCTCTACATCCATCCCTGCTCCCCTCACCCCTAGTCTCCTCTTGCTTGACCTTCTTTCTCTCTAACCTTTCCTATCCCTCTCATCATTTACCACAGGATCAAAGGGGATAACCTACTTCTGATGGCCACGTACCAGGCTGTTCATCATAATTATCCATATAGATATCACTAAAACCCTCATCATTACCATACAGAGCATACGATAACACACACTGTTAGACCTGGGATCCCTGGTTGACTGAGGTAGGTACCTAAGGCCAAGCAGGGACCCGCGTTCCACCGTCAGGGAAAGGAAGGTCACCTTCTTAGATAGCCCCGCTCACCCCCTCGGTAGCTTGGCACAAGCAGCCAGGCTAATCTTCAAGGCAACTGTGTAAAGTATTTTTTAACCACGGTCACAATAACCCAATGATGACACCACAAATAGACTCCACATGAGTTTTATAAAAACAAGTATAAATTTTATATAAAAATATATGATAAGACCACACAATATAAATCCAATATATGAGGTTGTGTGCTATTTCTCCTGGCCAGTTGTTAGGCCTGCCAGCCCTTGTAAGTTCTGGCGGTATTAATGAGCACTTCTAAACATTCTCCTGTACTCCTAATTTCATGTCAGGCAGTTCGTATTGCTAGAATCAGGCACTTTTTGCAATGTAAAAATACTGTAAGACGTAACGCAGCAATCAGACACTCTGCAATGAAATTAATGCAATGCATAACGCAACAATCAGGCACTTTGCAAGGTAAAATAATGCAATGCGTAATACAACCACCAGGTATGTCGTAATGCAGAAATAAGGCAATGCATAATACACTAATTAGGTAATTTGTTATGCAGGATTAATGCAATGCACAATACGCTAATCAGGTAGATTGTTATGCAGAAAAAATGCAATGCGTGATCCGACAATCAGGTAGTTTGTTATGCAGATCAAATGCTATGCGTCATACACTAATCAGGTAGTTTGTTATGCAGGAATAATGCAATGCTTAATACTCTAATCAGGTACTCCGTTATGCAGAAATTATGCAATGTGTAATACGACAGTCAGGTACTCTGTTCTGCAGAAATGGAATAATGTGTAATACACTCAGGCCCCGATTACCGGGTCTTAGGCGGTCTCTCAGCCTCTCATTCTGACTTACAGTCAGCCTCCCAACAGTTACCCTCAACACTGGTACGATGGAATCAAAAGTACAGCTCTGCATTCCGGCCCCCTGTACTGCCACTCCCTCTGCAACACGGGCCGCGATATGAGCCAAAGAAAGGCTCGCGCTGCCAATACGAGAGCGAGGCCGAGAGTTTCTCCCTCCGAACCCGCGCCGCGCCCCAGGAGTCGACACACGTAACCTGGGAGGCGCAAACCGACTCTCCTCTCCTCGTCCAGCAGCTGGGCCTCCAATGCAGCTTTGTGAATTGGCAACAGCGGCTCGGGCCAGCAACTCAGCTCCTCTGGGACTGCCGGTCCGGGCCGCTTCAGTTACGAAGCTCTCAGGCTGCCACAAAGAAAACACACACAGCACCGCTGAGTCTTCCTTAAGCTTCATGTGCACGATCACTGGGCACTCCACACTTAGGTCTCAGGCTGCACGAATATCACACACACAGCGTCGCTGAGCCTCACTTTAACTCTGGTGCACACAATAACAAGGCAAATCCTGATGAAGGTCTCCCGTTGCACAAGGCACCCACACACAGTGGTGATGAGACTCACTTGGATTTGGTGCACACAATAACAAGGCAAATCCTCATGAAGGTCTCACGGTGTACAATGCACACGCACACAGCGTCGTCGAGACTCACTTGGATTTCAGTGCATATGATAACAAGGCAAACCCTCACGAAGGTCTCACATTTCACAACGCACTCGCATTCAGTGTCGATGAGACTTCACTCACATTCGGGTGCACAGGATCACTGGACAATCCTCACAAAGGGGTTAAGGCTGCACAAAGCACACGCACATAGTGTCGCTGATCCTTACTTGGACTCCAAGTGCCCACGATCTCAGGGCACGCCTTATGAGGGTCTCAGGCTGCAACAAGCATGCACACATAGCGAGACTCTCATGGAAACTTTTGTGTTCCTGTTTTTCCAAACAGGGAGCCAGCTCACCTCGGGCCCTTGGGGATAAGTTACTTCAGGACACAGCACACACCAAGTCCTTCAAGCAGGGGGACACGGCACACAGCAAAGTCCCTTTAGCCTTTCCTTGGTTAAAACAGCAAACTGCAGGCCAGCCCCAGAACACACAGCAAGGGCCGGTCCTATCCTTCAGTCTATTCCATTGTTTCTTCATTGGCAGAGGTCCTCTTGACCACAAGGTAGCTCCAGTCTTGTTCACACTTGATCACGCCATTCTCCAAAGTTTAGGGGCTTCAGCTCTGATAGTTATACCCCTCAATGGCTTTGAAGTCTTTGTGTTCAGGGGGGCACTGAAATATGTTCAAACCAGTTCTGGGTGCCTCCCTGCCAGTGATACCTTCTTCCTTTGATTAGTGGGTGGGAGTCTGGATTCTCAATCACTCAGCAGGAGATGGGACAATTGTTTTATGGCCGCAACCCAGGCCTCTTTCCTCTAGGAGCTATTGCTCCCCCTTCACTCCAGATGCAGGTCAGCCTGTTGCTCTCTCACCTCCTCTCCTGGGTCAAGACATTCCCCAGATCCTATCACTTTCAAATCCAGACAGTCAATCCACAGCAAGGCAAAGAAACACAGAAATGTTTAGAGCACAAAAACCCAGCCACTTCTTAAAGAGTGGTTTATAAACACACAATGCAAAAAAACACCTTCATAGAAAGATGTGTTATTACATTGTGAGTTCAGGCATACTAAACTTAACCGTTCCATCTTCAGCCTTTGGGAAGATAGGCTGGAAAACATATTACGCAGCCTTCCCATTCTATCCAATGGGTAAGATGGCCTTTCAACAGTGAAAAACGAAATGGAATTATTTCACTGTCAGGACATAGTACAGATCTTGGTACATGTCCTACCTTTCACATGCATTGCACCCTGTCCAGGAGGTACCCTGGACCTACCATAGGGGTGCCTGATGTGCATAGAAAGGGAAGGGTAAGGTCTGGCAAGGGGGTGCACTTGCCAGAACAACATGGCAATTTAACAAACTGTGAAATAAGCTAATGTTCCTAAAACAAACAGACCTACACCCTATATAGTACAATCCATATGGAACAAAAAGTCACAAGTTCTATAGTCACACGCTGCCTGTCACAGCAACACAACAAGGGAGATGAATTATGCTAGTGTTAACAATGTAAATATTATTAAAACAAAAGGCTTCATATAATAGGACAAGAACTGGATTCAGAAATTTGTTGTAAAACAGAGCATCCACATGATTTATTTCGATTCATACAGTTATAAAAACAATTAACATTTTATTTGTACATTAAAATCATGAATCACATAGACAATGATAATAGATGATACATAGAAAGAAGTTTTTAAAACAAGAATTTACACAAAAATAAAATTGTTCCAGACAACAAGTGTCGACGCGGCGTTTCGGTTTTTGAGGATGTATACACCTTCTTCAGGACAGATTCTCAACTAATAACACCATGGATTCCCTCAGGGTTAAAAATGTTTTGATGATTCTGAATCTTGATGTAGAAACACGAATATTATGACGTCCCAAGCATTAGTCGTTATGGGTACGTGTACATGAGCACTGTCGTATTCAATAATATTTCAATTGTTGCCCTGTCCAGAGGTGCGAACAAAGATTGAAGTATACGGGCACCGGAGATGCTGTACCACGAGGAGCAGGGAGGCCGAAACACTTTTTATCAATTGATCAATTATAAAAACGGGAGGTCAACCCCCAAGTCGTGTACGCCGACAGATTGAGTGGATTTAGTCCACGGCTGCAGCGATTTTTAAATTCCTACTGCTAACTGAATAACAGTGGAAGACCAAAATTTAAGTCGGTGGCTCCTCTGGACAGGGCAACAATTGAAATATTATTGATTAAGACAGTGCTCATGTACACGTACCCATAACGACTAATGCTTGGGACGTCATAATATTCGTGTTTCTACATCAAGATTCAGATTCATCAAAACATTTTTAACCCTGAGGGAATTGAGAATCTGTCCTGAAGAAGGTGTATACATCCTCAAAAACCGAAAAGCCGCGTCGACACTTGTTCTCTGGAACAATTTTATTTTTGTGTAAATTTTTGTTTAAAAAAACTTCTTTCTATGTATCATCTATTATCATTGTCTATGTGATTCATGATTTTAATCTACAAATAAAATGTTAATTGTTTTTATAACTGTATGAATCGAAATAAATCATGTGGATGCTCTGTTTTACAACAAATTTCTGAATCCAGTTCTTGTCCTATTATAAGAAGCCTTTTTGTTTTAATATTATTTACATTTTTAACACTAGCATAATTCATCTCCCTTGTTGTGTTGCTGTGACAGGCAGCGTGTGACTATAGAACTTGTGACCTTTTGTTCCATTTTTATTGTACTATATAGGGTGTAGGTCTATTTGTTTTAGGGACATTAGCTTATTTCACATATTTCCCCTGGTCCCAGACTTTCTAGTATGGGGGCCTCCTATATATTTTTCCAATTTAACAAACTGCGCACAGGCCCTGCAATGCCAGGCCTGTGTTCCCTTTTTAAGGCTACTTTTCCGGGTGGCACAATTAGTGTTGCAGGCCCACTAGTACCATTTGCATTACCAGCCCTGGCACACATAGTGCACTTTACTAGTAAGGCAAACATACCAATCATGGACAACCAATCACCACTACATATTATACAGGGGGCACTTGCACTTTGACACTGTATAGCAGTTGCAAAGTGTCCAAAGCCTCTAAGTTGGCAACACCATGTCAGAAAAAAGGTCTAGGGGGAAAGCAAAAAGTTTAGGGAACTTTAGCTAAAAGGGCCAGGTCCTACACATCCCCCTCCCAGCCGAAAGCCAGGGTAGACCAATCAACTATCTTGATGGACTTCCCTGCTTAGGGCGATAGAAAACGGACGCAGGCCCGCTATCCCAGGGACAACCTACTGTTCTATGGCTTTCTGACCCCAGGAGATTCTCTTGGTCACCATTCCCTGGGACAACTATGCTGCTCCATGGGTACTTCCAAACAGTTGGGGCCTTTCTAGGGGTGCTTGCCCCTTGCCAACCCCCAACAATCAGCAGTGATAGTGGCTGCTGAAGAGATACAACATCTGGACACTGGAGACTAGGCTGTGGTAGTTCTTTTGGACCTATCCACAGCATTCTACACCACAAGTAGCTCAGTCCTGGAGGAGCACCTAGTGGAGATCGGGATTGGAGGTTTAGCCTATGATCACCTCTGTTTTATTTCTTACTGACAGAGAGCAATCAGTCACTTTTGGAGAGTTTACCTCCAAATCCTTTTCCTTGCCCTGCGGTGTCCTGCAAGGATCATCATTAAGCCCCATGCTTTTCAAAATATATGTGGCCCCCTAAGCGAAGCTGATTCTGTCTTTTGGTTTTGCAACCATCTTTTATGCTGACAACACTCAAATTATGGTGTCGATCACAAGTAATGCTGAGGAAGTGGCACACCATTTCAACAACTGTATGTGATCCGTAGTTAGCTGGGTTAGCAATCATTACCTTAAGCTCAACTCTGAAAAAATTGAGATGCTCCCCTTTGGTAAGAGCACTTCATTTTGGAATCATTCCTGGGGGCCACAAACTTTGAGCCCTCTTCCCATGCCAGTACCCAAAGTTAGGAATTTGAGGGTAACCTTTGATTCAAAACTTCCATTTATTTAACAGATCAATAAACTAACCTCATCCTGTTTCTTCCTACTAAAAGGCCTGAAGGAAATCCTACCTTTCATTCCATTTGACCTATAGAAGACAGTCATCAACTCCCTAGTTATATCAAGGCTATCTAATTATCTAAGGCTGCCCCTTAAATAAATTACAGAGTCTTCAAATTGCAGCAGCACGGCTCCTGAAGAAAATTCTGAAGTTCAAATCACCTGGCACCCAGTAAAAAAGATAGAGGCCTTTAAAGCACGGCGCACAGCAAACAAAACTCTCCATGGTACAGGCCCAGAGTATCAAAAGAACAAATTCTCATGGTATACCCCAAGGAGATGCCTGTGGGTTGCAGCTTCCAAAAAATAGATAGCCCCTGAAACCAACAAAGTTTCTTGGGCTTGGGGTGGTGAGTAGGAGCTTTGTTCACTCTACGTGCCACCTTTGGAATTGGCTGCCTTGGCATCTTGGATGTCAGTAAAATTTGAGCATCTTCAGGAAACATCTAAAATCCTGGTTCTTTTCTTTCCATATATAGTTTCCATCAATATTTCTACGGCTGTACTGCTTCTTACAGACAATATCACCGAGATGCCCTGGACATTCATTGCGCCTTACAAATATATATCAATAAGGCACACAGAATATATGGTACTAAGTGCATGTAAATATCACACTTCTGTGACATATAAGGGTGGACCTAACATTACGCTGCTTGAATCCCTCTCTGATGTTGAGTTTAGCTATTCCAATCAAGATATAGATCTTATCAGTTGAACCAGTTAGAACCTTGTAATCTTTATCATTTTTCATATTCACCTCCAGAAGTGGTATTGGCTACTAATCCAGAATGGAGAAGAGATGCAGGCCTCATTTTCCGAGATATGGAAGAACGACCTGTCGGAGGAAGACCTAGAAAATATAGGGCAAGTATCTATGTCTTTTTTATGGTCGTATGTAAGTGCCGCACCTTTAAAAAGAACCACCTTTTCACAGTACACAAAGCCTACTTGACACCTCAGAAAATATCGAAAATGGGGAGTCAAGATATCAAGAAGTGTCCAAAATGTGGAGAAGATAAGGCAAACAAAGTCCATATGTTCTGGAGCTGCCTGGTAATACACCCTTATTGGCAGAAAGTGGGTAAGACCATTTCAGATATTATGGGGCTTAAAATAAAATTAACAACTGTGTCTATAATTTTTGGAACACTACCGAGGGATATAGACGGCCGTCCTTTAACAAAAAGACACAATGCACTCTTCTTTACCCTGATTTTGTTAGCTCGTAGAGAGCTTTGTATTAAATGGATTCTACCCTGCTCCCGTACGGAAGAGGAATGGATTAATTCCATTCAGAGGGTATCATCCTTGGACCAATCGGGTAAACAGAATAAAAAAACTACATTTTGGGAAATTTGGATAAGTGGGTGGAGACGAACTCTTATTCTTAAGATTGTATATAAGCTTTTTTTTTTCTTCTTTTCTTTGGTCCGATGATTATGGATATGCTCTAAATGGAGCCCTCGGGTAGGGCTGTCACCACCTCTAAAAAAGAGGAAATCAATGGTCTCATAGTAGAATCAAGATTAGTGGTTGGACACCATACAAGAGGCCAAAGGCGTGGCTCTGGAGAATTTTGATATCTGTCTCTCCCCTGTCGAGTGACCGGGACCCTAAAAATCACTATGGCCACTTGAGACGGTTGGAATACTCCCTTCTTGAATTCAGATCATATTGTGGATAAATGAGGACTTACATTTAAAAAAAAAATAAACTCATCCAGACGTTTCATGTCATCATAGTATCTTCACTGACTCTCCTCAAACTCCACATCCGCTCGCTTCCTTTTCATTCCCTGCCTTGCTTTTATACTCTTACATCCCTTAAAGACCACCCTCAGGGAGATCACACAAAGGGGAAGTATCACAAGAGGTTTCAAGATGGCACCCAAAATTCCACTGCTTGGGTTTCCAAACAACGTGCTTACAGCAATAAAACCACTTCCAAGCGCTTCCCAAGCGCCTGTTGCCTCCAACTCCTTCAAATCTTTCTTTAGATCAGTAATGTTCTTCATGTATTTTCTCAAGTTCTTACTGTAGTCAGGGATATTGAACCTTTTTTATCCAACAGACTCTGCCTTCTTTTGCAAGAAGGATGTCTAATGCAAGTCTATTCTGCATACCATGGACTACTGGCTACCATTTCAGTATCTACAAGTAACAAAGCACCTGGAGTACTAGTAGACAACTTATCAACTACAGTTGACAACTATCTAATCTTCATATCATTCAATGTCACCCTGACAGATGGGATAATTGCCCTAAAAATATCTTCCACGATTTCTACAGCACTAGCTCCTCGCTTGGGTCTGGAACTCTGTTCCCAAATAGGATCATTAAAATGTTCCACACAATAAATCTTTTGGAAGACAACACCTAATTGGTATGTACCATACCATTTCTTGGGCAATTTGAAGTAGGCATACTTTTGCGCAAATAAAGAAATCACAGGATTTTTTCCACCTAAAAATAATTCCCACTTTCCTATAACTTCAATGTATGGTCACTGTGATGAGGCCGATAGCGTGACGCAGGGCGGCGGCGGCATTTCCAATATTGCTGCCATCCTCGACCATCCCAGAAGTACGGGAGTCGGTCTAGAGGATGCGGTGTGTCAAAAGTACGTGCCCAATGAAGAGGAAGACGGCAGGGGGAACATCGTCATCGGACTGGTGGAGAGCGGGATCGGAGAGGGAGGAAAACTGCCGGAACCACGGACCAGAGGAAGACGCAAGGACTAGAAGTCTGGAGGAGAGGAGAGCATACGTCAGAGCCCAGGAGAAGGAGAACGGCTTACAGACTGGAGGTCAGGAGAAGCCGTGGGACGATGCTGTCAATATAGAAGTGGAAGGAGACGGCAAAGACAGAAAATGCTCGAGGAGCACTGCGCCAGAGACAGGGGCTTTCCAACGAGACAAGGAGGCTGGGTATTCCCTCGCCACGGCAAAGAGGGTCGTGAAGTCAGGCAAGTACCTACGGCATGTTCGTTTTCTGCATAGGGTTTGTGGGCACGGCAGCAGGCCACTAGAGAGTGAGCACAGATATCCCTACAGTAGTCAGCCACACGTTAGAACACTGGTGATGGAGCACTCTTACCTTCCCCTTTTTGTCTGAATAATACAGCAGTAGCCGGAGCCCTCTCTTTTGTTTCATTTTGAGTTACCGGTCTCCTGGAGTCAACGTGGGAAGAAGATTGGAAACACAGACGTGGGAAGAAACAATGAAATAGTCGGAGTTATAGTCAGCTTGTCCTCTGCTTGTACCAAGAAAGACTTTATTTTGAAATACGTATGTGCCATTAACATACCCCCCCCCCCCCACCAATAAAAGAAAGAGAAGGAAAAGAACCGAAAGCCTGTACCTGTCCTGCATAAAAGGAAGGGTGGGAAGTCCTGACCAGGGTCCCTTGACAACAGTCACATTCACTCTTTCCCTCAGATAAAATGTCACATTCATTCTTGTTATTCTGTACACACAACTTCCCTTATGTTGCCAATCCAAAGCTAATGCTCTTTGATTTCCTGCTGCTCAATAATTAATCTCTTCTTCAGTCCACTTAGGTATCCTAGTGAGGTTTGATGCGTTAAGCCTTAACTCCCCCTTCTATATTCCACCAGGTTTAAAAATGTATTTTCTATATCTGTCAATATGCAAGTTTAATTATGTCTATAAGTATAGGTGGCATCCAGTTTGTGGTAAGTGTAAAATACCTTTTAGCTGTGTCAGCGATTTGTTCATAGAAATGTCTGTTCAGATGTATAAGCAAGGGAACTTCTGAAGGGACCAAATCACAATTTGTAAAATAATATTGGATACATGTGACCCTGTTCATAGAAAAGGCTTGGCTACAAACTACAAGTGACACCATAAATTAAAGGTATGTGGTGATAGGTAATAGATTCTTCAACTGATGCAGGAAACTGCATGCAGATATAACAGTCCTTTGCATTCATAATGCCAACATATTCATAAAGCAATTTTGCATAAGCATTTAGAGAGCAATCTCTTCTGGATAAATCTACATGTAGCTCCTTGTCATCAAGCGGGTACAGACTGCTACCAGCAGAGGATGAGGGTCTATTGCTAGCTGTGGGCTTGTCCTCCACTGAGCTAGATGTAGGTGGGTGTAATCCTAAAAGCAAAACAATTAGTTGTATTACAACTATGGCTATTAATATGCCTGCTCCTATGTACCTACATCTACTGGGTCTACTGGGGCTAGGATTCATTTCCATTACTTCTATAAAAGTAGACCATTCAGTAGAACAAAGCAACAAGAGTGTCTTCACTGTCTCCAAATGTGCAAATTGGAAAAAAGTTCATGTGATGAAATTAAACTATTTAATTTACAACATCGTTGTGAGTCTTCTTTAACCCTACTCCGTGTTCTTCTAAATGACAACCTTATGCTCTTTCAGCAGACTCGGGCCTAGGTACTCTTCTTTCTCCTCCTACAAAGTCCATTCAAATGTCTCTAATAAATGCACAGTTCAAATTCACTGAAAATCACATCCAGAATTAAATGTGTCAGTCTGTTTGATGTTAAAGAAAATTTGAAATGCATTTTGAACAGAATGTTTAGTTCAAGGAGGTTCATTTAGATCTGCACTGTTATCCCAAAATTTCCAGAACTCTCTCTACCTGCCATGGGCAGCAAAGTATGTCCATTCAGGGGACAAATACCTCTAACAGGGCACTCAAGCTCTTTTGGGTCTCCTAAGAGCAAGCACTACACCTTCTCCATCACTCAATTCAGAATCCTCAGTATCCTAAGCAAAGTGTTGTAGCTTACATCCATCTGGCAGGTTCAGTCTCCCTCTTTCTTGCCTGCTCGGCCAATGTTCACCAGCTGCTGCTCATGGTGCTACAGGACTAGGCCATTCGTCGGGGCCTGGATCTGGCTCAGTGACCCCCACAAGCCACGCCTCTTCTGCTTAATCTCTGACTGTTTACTCATCGAGACCCCCCAGACCAAACAAGTGCTGTTTCATACTCTCGCTGGTTCCCTACAGCCTGAATTAGCTGCCCCAATGGTCCCGCAACCACCACTGGCACTTCTGGAAGAGGTGCTGTTACATCATCAAGAGTATACGGAACTCTGCGAGTATGGGCACGGTGCACCCAGTTGGGCAAACCTCCACACTTTACAGCCATCATAGTGACCAAGATCACCTGGTAAGGACCACACCAGCGGGGCTCCAGACAACTCTTCCTCACATGGTTCTTTTCTAGGACCCAGTATCCAGGACTAAGGTCCTGGCACTGCTTCTGATGAGGCAGGGTTGTGGCTGCTTCAACCTGATGAGACGCAGAGTGCACCACATCAGCCACTCCTTTGTAGTAATCATGAATAACGTCATCTGTAATGTTCACAAGTGCATTTGCAGGTACAGCTGGCAGTCTCATTGCTTTGACCATAATTATTTTTTGGAGTGACAATCCTTTCCTCAGATCAGGAATGCTGCAAAGACTCATTAAAACAAGAGGCAAAGCATTCGATCCAAAGACATAAAAGCACACACTGTAGCTAGTCTGGATTTCTGCGGGAAATTAACATGCTCTACCAGACCTCAAGCCTCAGGTCGGTAGCTACAATGCAGCCTATGTTCCATGTGTAAAGCTGCACACAACATTCTCAGAATCTCATTTTTGAAGTGCGCCCCTTGGTCTGACTCTAAGGAAGATACTGTGAGACTGTCATTTCTTCTAGTTGGGTAAGCCTTGATCCAACTCGAGAAGATGGACACAATCACAGGGACATATCTTAGCCCATTGCACATAGGCATTGCGATAAAGTCCAACAGCATCCTGTTGAGTGGACCTCCTGATCTTCTTATGCGGCTCATTGTTAATGATGTTCTCTTTCCTACTCTGTTCTATGGACACACAACACATCTGTGACACAATCCTTCTACCATAAATCTGAATCTACGAGTAAACCAAGAGTGACTGAACAAGTGGACCATGGCATCCCTCCCAACTTGAGCAGGACCGCGTGGTAACGTGTAGCCATTGTTGGCAAAAGACTATTTGGCAACACATGTCTTCCATCTACTGGAACCCAAATGACGTTATCACTCTTAAGACAACCTGCTCTGGCCCGACTTTGCTGTTCTCCCTCTGAAACCTCTTCCTGAAACCTGTTTATGGCCACCCATATATCAGCAGTTGTCAACAAACGATTGTAATTTGCCTGATTTGTTCCCTCAGTTATATACTCTCCATAAGTTATAAGAACAGTACTTTTTGACATCATCAGAAGTTTCCTCACTTGCTCACCTTTTTCAAATGGTGGAGCTTGAAGAAGTCATAATCCCCCTTTGGGACCATAACTGACCGTAGTCATGCACGACACCAAAGCCAATCTGACTATCAGTGAAAATGATCTCCTTTAGCTGGTCTGAAATGCAGCATGCTCCGGTAAGAGCAATCAATTCAGCCACTTGTGCGGAGAATACTCCTTGATGCCAGGAAGCCTCAACTATTCCTGAAACAATACAGACTGCGGAAGCAGCTCTCACATTTCCTCCATGGCCTCGCAAACATGAGCCATTCACAAACATTGTAAAATCAAATTCAGGCAGTGGCTCATCTTGTATGTCTGGTCTTGGCTTGGTGCATACTGACATTGAGACAGTCATGCTTCACCTCTCCATCCTCATTGTCATTGTCACACAGGTGCAACAGGGTAGCAGGATTTAAAACAGAATAGCGCTTCAATGTAAAATTCTCAGCTGCAAGTATGATTTGCTCGTACTTTGTGGAGCAGTTGTTTGTCAAGTGCTTTGCTTGAGTTCTGGTTAGCAATATTTCATGGAGTGGGGAACAAAGACAGTCACTCGATGACCCATCACAATACTTTCACACCTCTCTTTGCTGACACTTGTCGCTGCCACGGATTTGAAACATCTGGGCAGCGCTGCAGATACTGGATCAAGTGCAGCAGAAAAGTATGCAACAGGTCTTCTAGCACCTCCATGCAATTGTGTAAGCACTGAGAGAGCACATCCCTCCCTCTTACTGCAGAAAAGAGCAATTTATTTATTATAATCAGGCATTCTCAATGCTGGGGCACGACAGAGACTTTCCTCCAGCTCTAGACAGGTAATCACTCGCTTGTTATCCCAGGGTACTGGATCCATCACATCTTTGTGTGTCAGCCTCTGTAAAGGCTGGGCCACTAGGGAAAAGTAGGGTATCCAATGATGACAGTAGCCCACCATTCCCAAAAACATCCTGACTTCTCTCTGTATTGTTGGTGGATTCATTTGCACGATCGCCGGAATTCTTTCCTGTGACCCCTTCCTTGCTCCTTTCTCACTATGATGTCCGAGGTACAGACCTCCCTTAAAAAGTACTGCAATTTTTTGTGGACACTTTATCTCCATTCTCAGTTAAATGGTTCAACAGTGCAATAGTATTTTGTTTACAAGTCTCCTTTGTGTTCAATGCAACTAACACATCATTTATGTACTGAACTAGGACTGAGTTACAGGGCATGAGCATGAACTCCAGATTCTTCTTGAAGATTTGGTTTAAAATAGACGGACTCTCCATATACCCTTGTCGGGCTCGGCACCAAGCCAAAGCACGGTTGCCAAACTAAAATGCAAAGAGGAACTGACTGTCCTTATGCAACAGTATGGGGAAAAAGGCCTGGCAAAGGTCGATGACAGTGAACCTCTCAGCCTCACGTGGAATCTGAAATAAAAGCACATCTGGATTTCGTTCTATTGGACAACAGGGAACCACAATTCAGTTAATCTTTCTGACATCCTGAACAATGCAGTAGCCCATGATGGATGTGTTACATGGACTCCCCTTAATCTCCTTTAAAATACCTTGTTGGATCATTCAATCACCGGAGTAATCCTAGCCATTGTTTCAGGGGTAAAAAATATTGCGGGGTTCTTGAGTACACAACATTGGGATGTATTTGAATATGGATAGGCTCATCTCCTTTGAAGAGTCCAATGTCCTTTCCTGAAAAATCTCAACCCTCCTGTTTCACTGTATCTTTGAGATTTAGGGTAACCCTTCACTTGTCATCATAAGAAACAGTTCAATTGTTAAGGTATGACTGGCCAATTTAAAAGCAACATCCTCATTATGAGTCTGGGACTCCGCACCGTTTGGTGCACAATATATAATGCAATTCAACTTGCACAACAACTCATGTCCCAACAGATTATGAGACTCGAATCACAACCACAGACTGATGATTCTCCTCTAATGAGCCTATTTTTACAGGTACTTCCTCCGTTATGGGGCTGGTCATTTACTTTATTGGACTCCTACAACTTGGATTTTCCCAAAATGGGTAGGTAGGACCCGTAGGGAATTGCAGCGCCGGCCCTACGAGGAGCAAACGCCCGATGATGAAGCATGACACTCTTCGGGGTGTGTGAGGGCAACAGAGGAAACACAATGTCTTTCCCTCTCATAATTTTGGGTCTTTTATACCTAGGAATCCCCCTTTCTCTTTTTCCTTTCTTTTTCTTCCAATTTTTTAAGTATGGGTGACTTTTTGCACCACGATGCATGGGTGACTTTTTGCACCCTGGCATAGGAACTTTGTCCTCTTTGTTGTTTAAATATTGATTTTCGGAGCACGGACACTGGACCTTTATAAGCTCCTTGGTCCCTCCCTCTCTTTTTGATACATATATTTAGCACGGCTGTTTAGCCGTGGGACAGTTAATTTTATTCTGTCCTTTCTTTCTTTTCTTTTCGTGAGGCACACGAGACAGGATTACTTTATCAGTGGGACTTGGTTTCACAGTATACCTGGACTTCATTGCCATTGCGATGCAGTGGTTATTTGCCCCACTTTCGTAACTGTAGATGTGCGCAAGGTACGTAATGGATAACCCTTTAAGATAGCAATTTAACAAATTGTAATTTAAGAAAGTGCTGGAGTCCATTTGAGTGTTCACGATTAGGTAGCAGTATCATAGGGCTATATTACTTACAGGACAAAGTGCGGTCCAGATATGACATTAAGATAACTCCTTTATGGTAAATTATGTGGCTATGGAGGGCATTGTACGTAAATTATTTCATGTTGCAAATTGCCTGTACGTTTCTGAGCAATTTTTTCGACAATTCCCGTTCCTTGATTATGTAGTGAGCCATTGCGCATGAGCAGGGGAGTAGTGTGCCCGATTAAAGCTCAAGCGCGTTTATCTCCGGTGCTCACACATGCGCATTTAGTTGCTTCTCACTAGGATTCCTTTCCTCCCCGGAAAAGGATACCGCCTCACACCTGACCCGGCCTGTGCATTTAAACCGGCGGTTTTGCCGATGTGAGTCTCCTTTCGGCAGAAGCGTGGGCTTGGGTAGGTTGCAAGAAGGCAACACCCGCACTCATTTGTAAGTACTTCAAAGATGTAATATCCTGCACTGTGAGCACTCGGCCCAGCACTTCAGATGATTGGCTAATGTGCCTGTATGCTGCTGTCTCTGTGTTTGTTTTTAGTGCCCGGTTACTTGCGGGCGCCCATAATTCTGACCACGTAGGATTACTACACGCAGTGCTTGGTGAGCATACTCTTTGAGCACTTATAATTTTACAGTTTGTACGCTCGTTTTAAGTAAACAAACCAGGACAGATTGCTTTGTTGTATGGAACATATATTTTAAACTTTACTAGGTTGAGGACCACTTAAACTCCTCCCCACCTTTTTTCAATATTGATGCTATGTAGGGTAGGGGCCAAAACCACATTAAACAAAGCCCCCCCCCTCTTTTTGACCAGTTACGATCAACCTGTCCTGTGTGCCTTTCTACTTTATTGCTTAAGTGTAATTGATGTACACACATGTGGTACATTTTGCGGCATCAAGTTGCCATCGATGCTGTCTTATTACTTTGTTTTGTTCTTTTTCAATTTTCTAGGCTTCATTCAGGAGTGGCCTCCACCTATTAGCTGTGATCATGATAAGGGTACACAGGCTCTACTCCACCCTGATTGAGATAAGAGGGTAATTTTTATACTCACTAAATCACGTGCACTTTACATATTCTTTATGGTCCTGACGAAGCGCTAACGACCTATGGGCAACGGAAGCGCGAAACATGTTGACCTTGGCAATTGACACCTAGGCATAATAGGCCTCTTGGGTCAATAATTTTTAGCAGTATTGACTGCCAAGGGTATACTTTTAAACATATCGCTGCATGTTTACCCTTGTTTTAATTTCAATCTATCACACTGGCACGATTTTTCTTTACCCTCCTCTTGACTCATTACCCGCACACCCGCATGCATCATCCGGCATTCCTCTAAAAGATCTCCGATAAAGTGACCCTTCGGGGGACCCGTAGGGAATTGCAGCGCCGGCCCTACGAGGAGCAAACGCCCGATGATGAAGCATGACACTCTTCGGGGTGTGTGAGGGCAACAGAGGAAACACAATGTCTTTCCCTCTCATAATTTTGGGTCTTTTATACCTAGGAATCCCCCTTTCTCTTTTTCCTTTCTTTTTCTTCCAATTTTTTAAGTATGGGTGACTTTTTGCACAACGATGCATGGGTGACTTTTTGCACCCTGGCATAGGAACTTTGTCCTCTTTGTTGTTTAAATATTGATTTTCGGAGCACGGACACTGGACCTTTATAAGCTCCTTGGTCCCTCCCTCTCTTTTTGATACATATATTTAGCACGGCTGTTTAGCCGTGGGACCGTTAATTTTATTCTGTCCTTTCTTTCTTTTCTTTTCGTGAGGCACACGAGACAGGATTACTTTATCAGTGGGACTTGGTTACACAGTATACCTGGACTTCATTGCCATTGCGATGCAGTGGTTATTTGCCCCACTTTCGTAACTGTAGATGTGCGCAAGGTACGTAATGGATAACCCTTTAAGATAGCAATTTAACAAATTGTAATTTAAGAAAGTGCTGGAGTCCATTTGAGTGTTCACGATTAGGTAGCAGTATCATAGGGCTATATTACTTACAGGACAAAGTGCGGTCCAGATATGACATTAAGATAACTCCTTTATGGTAAATTATGTGGCTATGGAGGGCATTGTACGTAAATTATTTCATGTTGCAAATTGCCTGTACGTTTCTGAGCAATTTTTTCGACAATTCCCGTTCCTTGATTATGTAGTGAGCCATTGCGCATGAGCAGGGGAGTAGTGTGCCCGATTAAAGCTCATGCGCGTTTATCTCCGGTGCTCACACATGCGCTTTTAGTTGTTTTTCACTAGGATTCCTTTCCTCCCCGGAAAAGGATACCGCCTCACACCTGACCCGGCCTGTGCATTTAAACCGGCGGTTTTGCCGATGTGAGTCTCCTTTCGGCAGAAGCGTGGGCTTGGGTAGGTTGCAAGAAGGCAGCACCCGCACTCATTTGTAAGTACTTCAAAGATGTAATATCCTGCACTGTGAGCACTCGGCCCAGCACTTCAGATGATTGGCTAATGTGCCTGTATGCTGCTGTCTCTGTGTTTGTTTTTAGAGCCCGGTTACTTGCGGGCGCCCATAATTCTGACCACGTAGGATTACTACACGCAGTGCTTGGTGAGCATACTCTTTGAGCACTTATAATTTTACAGTTTGTACGCTCGTTTTAAGTAAACAAACCAGGACAGATTGCTTTGTTGTATGGAACATATATTTTAAACTTTACTAGGTTGAGGACCACTTAAACTCCTCCCCACCTTTTTTCAATATTGATGCTATGTAGGGTAGGGGCCAAAACCACATTAAACAAAGCCCCCCCCCCCTCTTTTTGACTAGTTACGATCAACCTGTCCTGTGTGCCTTTCTACTTTATTGCTTAAGTGTAATTGATGTACACACATGTGGTACATTTTGCGGCATCAAGTTGCCATCGATGCTGTCTTATTACTTTGTTTTGTTCTTTTTCAATTTCCTAGGCTTCATTCAGGAGTGGCCTCCACCTATTAGCTGTGATCATGATAAGGGTACACAGGCTCTACTCCACCCTGATTGAGATAAGAGGGTAATTTTTATACTCACTAAATCACGTGCACTTTACATATTCTTTATGGTCCTGACGAAGCGCTAACGACCTATGGGCAACGGAAGCGCGAAACATGTTGACCTTGGCAATTGACACCTAGGCATAATAGGCCTCTTGGGTCAATAATTTTTAGCAGTATTGACTGCCAAGGGTATACTTTTAAACATATCGCTGCATGTTTACCCTTGTTTTAATTTCAATCTATCACACTGGCACGATTTTTCTTTACCCTCCTCTTGACTCATTACCCGCACACCCGCATGCATCATCCGGCATTCCTCTAAAAGATCTCCGATAAAGTGACCCTTCGGGGGACCCGTAGGGAACTGCAGCGCCGGCCCTACGAGGAGCAAACGTCCGATGATGAAGCATGACACTCTTCGGGGTGTGTGAGGGCAACAGAGGAAACACAATGTCTTTCCCTCTCATAATTTTGGGTCTTTTATACCTAGGAATCCCCCTTTCTCTTTTTCCTTTCTTTTTCTTCCAATTTTTAAGTATGGGTGACTTTTTGCACCACGATGCATGGGTGACTTTTTGCACCCTGGCATAGGAACTTTGTCCTCTTTGTTGTTTAAATATAGGTTTGGAACTTCCATTGTTCTAACAGTAGAGAGGGTAGCACCAGTGTCAATCAAAAATGATACGGCTGGCCAGTCACCTCTCTATCTAAAATAGACCACTTTGGTCTACTGCCTAGACTGTGCGAATCATGAAATCTTCCTCCCCCCTCAAGCACTGTCACACAGACTGATCGGAACCGTGGTTCCCGAGTTCATCAACTATTAGATATGGTTGGAATGGGTTATTATTCTGGAAAGCATTCTGGTTCATGTTTGGAACTTGGTTCAAATTGAATCTAGGGCCATTCGCATTCTGCTGTTGCATCGGGGTTGTGGAACTTGCATTACTAGAGCTTGGGGCATGTTAGAATTCTGCACCCTTGCTCTCTGCACATTTTGTGACTGCATGGGGTTATTATTCGGGGCCTGAATTTTGTACCTGATTAGCACGATTAAGGCGACATTCCTACTTTCAATGCCCCAATTTATTGCAGTAGTGACAAGGGTTGTTTTTCTCCAAAATACCTACAGCAATCAAAGTACTTGGAACAATCGGAACACCACAATCTCTACCTTGTGGCTGGAATCCAACCCCACCTTGCATCGCAGGAGCTCCCTGCTGATACACTCCTTGCGTGGCTTCCATTTGTGCAACCATCAATTTCTCTTTCAATTTCTTATGCTTCATTTCTGTTTCATCAGTACAGTACTTCACATACTTCAAGATCTCATCAACTGCTTATTCTGCCAACAAATCAAATGCTGCTAAATCAACATGCTAATTTCAGGCCTCAATCCTGTCACAAACCTGGACACAAAAAGTCCTATATCTTTGGGCTTAATAAATAGTCTTCATATACTGGACCCTTTAAACGCCTCCAAAAATCTTTCATAATAAGCATGGATCAACTCTTTGGGTTCTTGGGTCGTCCTGTCAATCTTGACCCAATCAATATCTGTAGACAATACCTTTGATTTCAGAAATGTCTTCACCTGCTGATACTTTTTCATTACCAAGGTTGACAGACCTTTCACTATCAGGTTTCTTATGGGCTCTTTCTTGGGCCATTCTGTGAATATTTTACATTCTGCCCACAAATCTCTTGGAACCACAATCCCGAACAAAGTATTCAGATCAACCCACAAAACCTTTGAAATCTTCTCAAACCGCTCAACCTACTTGTATCATTTCACAGCTTTTTAAAAACTTTTGGGAAGTGATTAGTAAAAGATGCAAGATCACTCCTGCACCAAGGCATATGGATGGACATAACCTCCTTTGGGTACTTCCCTCAAGGGGTAATTTGAGGCACCCGCTCCCTCTTATGTAGGAGGTGGTGGTTTTCCCATAGGTCTCTTTGAGCCCTTATTATTCGCATATTTACCTTCCAATTTATCTAGCTCACTCCATTTTTTTATATTCTGCATCCATTCTCTAATCTGTATTTTCATTTCGATATTCTCATGAAGGTTATGTATTTGCAAGGGACACAGATCTCTGGTAGTAGTTCATGTTCATTGGGATAACTCCTATTAAGCTAGAATTTGTGCTTTCTGATGCAGTTGCCACTACAAGGTTCCACTTGGGTCTTACTAGACGGAGATGGACATTCTGACAGCAATGTGTCCAGGAGGCTATCATTAGAATCACTATCACTGACCTCACTCATGTCTTACGGTTCCTTTGCCTTTCCCGCTTTCCTTCTCCCTTCCTTCCCTTTATCAGATTCTTCACCAGTTAATGTAGAGTATAGTTTGACTCCCTCTACCATATCAGTTCTCCATTTCTTTTGTTCTGCATCCTACCTAGCATCAACTTAAGTACGAACGTTATTCCATGATGCTTTTCCTGGGTATGAGTTGCACGCTCCCAAGCTTTGAGCACTTCAAATAATGCAGGTCTAGGAGGCAGGGTCATCTCATATAGTATTCTCCTCAGATTTTCAATGATTCTTTAATTAAATGTACCATAGCATGGAAAAGCCAGTGCACCCTCTTTCTCTGTGATCCTGTGCCATTGGTTAGGTCAAATACATATAAGAAGTCCTACATTTATGACCTGGGGAACCTTCAGTTGATGCTTCTTGTTCCTCTCTAACAGGTATTGTCAGATTTTCTCAGATCAGATCCTGTATGACCTTAACCGCTTAAGGGCGGTGGCGATTCCGCCGTGGCGGTTTAAAGGAGTGGGCGGGCCGCGTCGGCCAACGGACGTGCGCAGCACTACGAAGGTAGTGCTCGCGACGGTCGTTGGCCAACACATGCAGGAAGGGGTTAAAATATTAAATTTCTCAACAACAATGTCAATAATCACAGATAGAATCTCGTTTCGGGCCAGAAAATAGCTGTTCACAATTCCAGTCTGTCGTTCACAACCAATACCAGAGAGGCACCCTATGACAAAGTCAACCAATAACAGAGCAGCTGCCCACCAACCAACCAATCTCAGCTTGGCACACTATAACGTTACTCTCACTCCTCGTAGCAGTTCAACCTCCTTTATAATTTCACAAACGCACTCTTCTCAGTACTGCATAGACAATCCAAAATGCAAAGCAACTTCAACAAACAACTTTGTCTGCTCCACTAAAGAAATCAACAATATTCAATCACACAAGATATGGCTTGGAGCAACACTTTCCGACCTACTCAGATACACACTTGAATAAAACCTCAACCCGCGGGGAATCACACGTATTAGTGCAGCTTCTCCCTGCGCAAAGGATCCACTATAACAGCAGCACCATACTCTCACACAAAGATTAATGTCCCTATCTCAATTGTAAGTTGAAGGGACCACAGCACTCCGGGATGATACAAAGATAATCCAATTGTAAATGCGAGTTATCAAGGTTAGGGGTATCGAGATGTTTGCCTCCTGACTGTGAGGCGCTGCAGAATTGAATCCAACAAAGAAAATCTTACACAGTGTAAGATAAAGATCTCGATTCCTTCTGGTGCGTAAATACTCATTTAAATAGTAAAATTCCAAAATAATCTCAAATGTTCGTCTTAGTAAATGCTTTAATTTGAATCCATCTTCAGAATATTATTTCATATGCTGAATGATTTCAAAAAACAAATCGCAACATTGCTGCATTTCAAGCAAGGTATATATGTACACGTCCTTCATCAATGCATCCCCTATGCATTTCGAGCAGTGCTCTTCATCAGGGGGAATGTCTGAAAATAAATCGAAAGATACAGGAGATATAGTGCGAGGTGGGAGCAAAAAAATTGTAACAATGCTATGTAAATTGTCGATGGCAACCAATGCTATTACAGGTCAAACATGCTGCTACATGTGTTAATGTGAAAGTAGCACAAAAGCAAAGATACACGAAAAATTCTGTGCTATTGTAAAGATGTATAGAAAGAACCTGAGAAAGGCCCGCATTCAAGGTGTGACATGAACAATTCCTGAATGAGTGCAACGGAAAAGAAAAAGAATTCGGGGAGTGTGGTGAAAACGCCATTAAGCGTGTGCCACAGGAAGGCATGCTCAGAGTGAAAAAAATGAAAAATGAATCGAGTCAAACGGTGCAAGTATTTACAAAAATTACGATACCAACAGGTAAACAGCAAAGCTGTAAAGAATTAAGCCGTGATGGGGTGAAAAACGATCAGTGCTTGCTTACCGCAATGTGCAAAAACAGCGTGCACTTAGGTAGACCAAACGCGCTGGCGTGTCGTACTGAACTGTGCCGGAAAACGAAGCGGCGTTATCAGTATGTGCGGGGCGGAGATAGAAAGAGGACTGAAAGTGCAAATGTGAAAGAAATGGATAAAGACAATCACCAAATTAATAAAGTTGTGTCAGAGAAAAATAAATGAAAAAACACAGGAAAACGCAATAAAGGTGACAAAATCGGCATACAAAAACGTTGAATCTAAAATATATGTGTATGAGGAAAGTGGAAATACATTGAACAAAATACCAACTACACTGTGAATGGGTAAAGATGTTACTGGAAAAAATTAATAAAAACTGAAGTGGAATAGTTAAACAAATCAGGATGGAATGTGGGACAGGCGAGTGTGAAGACCGAGAAAATGCCGAGAGGGTAAAAAAGAAGGTAAAAAAAGAATGAAAGACCCGAGGAAAGCGGAATAGATTGCAACGGTATAAATGACTATAGGCTAAAGTACATCCAGCACCTAAGGAAAATGTGTTCCAACTGAGAAGAACAGTAAGCAAATGTGAACCTGTAAGAAGTGTGCAAAAGTACAAAACAGATAGTGTTAGTGCAAGTGAGAAACGGATCAAGTCTCAGAAGTATAGGAATAGGAAGAATAGAACACACGAAAAAGTAAGCTCATAGGTGACCAGTCTGAATAAAATGGGTGAAAAAAGACTGTAAGGTGAAAAAAGTAGGACAATTTCAATTGTGCCATTGATATCTCACGACAAGCACTATAAAACTTAGCCGACTTCCAGAGGAGCAGAATAACTTTTCTCCAAATCCCTAACTCCACTGCAAGTTAATTATAACAAATCCACAACAAGAGAGACAGCCACAGATTTTTGCCTCTTCCACACTGGTTCCTACAGCTGTCTTCTAGGGCACATGTAAATATAAGCGCAATTTTACAACTCCTTGTTATAGTAACTATTTTACAAACTCATTATAGCTCACTCTCTAAAATTCTCACATTACCTGTCATTTACAGTGAACTAGCTGCTCTCTAATAGATATTAAGTTATTATTTAAATGGTAGGACTCGAATGTTATACTGCTGACTCATTTCTGAGAATTATATTCTTCTGTATAGAATTAACACTTTTCTTTTCTTTTTCTTTTTCCAGGTTTACAGTTCAGTCGACAATTGGTGGTAAGTACAAATATATATATTTATATCTACTGTGTTTTTTTTTATATCTAAAGCCTTGAACACCTTGTTTGAGGTAGTATAAATTATCTCTTTCTTGACTCTGTTCAGAACCTTCCTCATGAATAATATGAGACAAAACTCTGGATTGAAATGATAGTCTTTTGTTAGCAAGCACTTACATCTCTTGTACAATAGAAAATTTCCACTCTCTTTCTCAAAAAACGGAATGAATAGATGGAGCTCTAAAAATGCTCACATAGTCTCTTTCTTATATATCAAGAGTCTTGACTTACTTGAAAACGCTTCTTTCTCTTCAACTAAAGGTGGAAGAAGCATTAGCTGTTTACTCACGAAAGATTTCTCAGTCAGCTGCGCTCTACGAAACCTCTAAGTATAAATTTCCAAAATTCCTTAAAGACTGAAACGTCGTGATATTACTAAAAATAGTCAGGCGGAGTATTACTGGAGGAAATACTACTCCCCTGAGGATATTTTTATTCACGAAGCATGCACACCAAGAAAACGCTACTTCTCCTCAAAATAGAACAGCTGAAGTGCGCTTAGAGCGTAGTGCGCGAGCGCGATTACAGCAACGCTTCACGAGATGGCAAAACACTAGACTGGCAATAGTTAGGACTATTATCAGCAGTCGCCATCTTGGAATTCTGGCGCTGAGAATCGTGAATCAGCGTCAACATCACCAGCAAGAGTTCCTTCGAAATAGAGCGATGGCGCTTGCCCCACGGGTAATTAGGCAATCTTTTCTTTCTAAGCCTTGCAAGGAGATGACATTGTGAAGATTGTGCTAAAATTGGACCAGCCCTGACAATAGTGTCTTTTACACTTTTTAATATCTTCCAGGGATCTTAGGTCACTCCGGACCTGATAACAACTTCAACTTCTCTGGATTGAGTGACACACTCACATAACATTCAAAACATATCCTCAAGACATCACACAATTTCTACAAAAGCACCTCAAGCTACGCATAAGCTACTGTAACACACCACCCTATTTATACTCACTCCTCCGCCGGTATAACTCTCTTTCAAATCGCTGGAAATTTGCCGACCCTTCAACCGTAAACATGGGCTCTAGGGACTGGGTCTAGATTAATCTAGAATGGCATATTCTAACTCCTCCTACTTCAGTAACTAACCATCCTGGCTCTGCTACCATCTGAGGGAGCACTTGGCCCATTTTACCATTGATCCTAGGATGGACTTTTGGTAGTTGTCTAACAGGTAAGCGGGAGTTAACATCAATCAAACTATTCCATTTACAATGTAACCAATTGGCCACACTTTAAGGATCCAGAATCGATAAGTAAACTTAAAGGAAGTTATTACAAATTGAGAGGCAAACTAACATATATAAATCTCAGAAACATGGTGTACAAATACAAAATCACAGCGGGAATGCTAAAACGTCAAATTAAATTAATCCTTAGTAACAAGCATACAAGAAATTCAATGACGGCAGTGCAAAAGATAAGCAATAGAATTTGATGAACAGTGTACAGGTTTTGATCCTCCAGTCTATATATGAATAAATCTCTAAGTCCAAAGGGCATCTGCTCTAAAGACTAAAGAGTGAAGACAAATGAAACCTAATGAACATTCAAGAATTCCACGTCACCGACTCCAGTAGTTTTTCTCCTTCTCACAGTGAAACTTGGCATCTTTAGTTGTTTTTCCCATCGTACGATTTGGACATCAGTATGACCTTGGATGTCTCCTTGCTCCTTATACAACGTGAATACAAGTCTTCTTTTAGTTTGGTAGCACCTTGCATCCTTGCAAAAAGTTCTCCGCCGGCACCTCACTATCTCTAAATCACAATCTGCCTTTCTCTGACAATGAGATCATGTGAATGCAGCTGCAAAAGAAAGAACACTGCAGCGCCAGCAAAACTTTCACGTTGAAGGTTAAACATTGAAGATCAAATGCTTACGGCCGTTGGTTAAGCTAACTTAATAAAGCAGTCAGTGTACACAGTAAATACCTGATTATATATGCCGCTACGATTACAGAATAAATGCAAAGCATTCATAATTTAATACATGAGTAAATAAGATTGACATTTTAATAAAAGCAGTATAGCTCGAAAGCACAAGTGTAAATGTGAACAAGAACTACAATACAACATTATAATGAAGGTAATAGAACACACACTTATGTAAATAACTATCTTCTACAGTGAAAACACTCCAGCAACATGTTTAATGCTTCATTCTACACTAATGGGATTAAGGCACACAGAATATTTGGTGCTAAGTGTGAGAGAGCACAAATCTGAAAAATGTATAAGTACACCATATTTACAAGCATGTAGTGTTAGTTTAAATATACTTTGCACAAGAGTGTCGTATATCCAGAAGTGAAATATACAGAGTGTTTAAGTAGAGTGACAATAATCATAGCAATGTGTAGACTAATGTAGAAATGTTAGAATGAATATGAAAACCTCACGTTCTCATGTTAAGTGATTATGTAAGAGAAAAGTGAAACCTTGCAAACCAGTTACATTGTGTAGGCCTCATGGCAATTCACAGTAAATATAAAAGTGCTGCTAAAATAATGAGAGGTGGGGTTAACATTGTTCTTCCAAAATGTATTATCGAATTTAGTATTGAAATATATGTTTTATAGATGTGTTGCATTATAGAAACGTGTGCTAGTTAAGAATACTGTTTAAATTAAGTTAAATGTTTTCAGAGTGCAGGGACCCGCTTCATGTAAATCAAGTAGGCCTGAACAGATAATGTTGTTTCTTTGATGTACAATGTGCTCGTTAGAGAAGAGGTCGAGAGGCACCAAGTACAGAGTTTTACACATGTTTTATGGCCTATAGATATGGTGGAGTCTGGAATTTGAGGCCCACTGTAGGATGGTCTGAATGCAGGTGCGAGGGGTCCTAATCAGTCGTAATGAATGGAGCTTTGTTCAGCGCCGCCTGGCGCAGGCCTGTAGGAGGGTTCAGGAATTTCAGGGGGTACCAGCGAACTGGAGAAGAAGTCTGGGAACCAAGGTCAACTTTAACGAGGGTCCCGAAGAGTATCATCATGGAGTTTTGCCGCTGAAATCGATACCACGTGAGGGGCGTCCCGAGGGGCGTTCCTATCGGAAATGTGATTTTGTATTAGGGAAAGCGACCCGGGGGAGAGACAGAGCAGATGATTTTGGGAGCCTAAGAAAGCGGTTGGGTAGGCAGATAGGCTGATCACAAGAGACCGATTTACCGAAGAGACTAAGAGAAGTGCGTGATCTTCTTAGGAAGTCACCACGGCTGACACCTTTTTAGGTAAAGATCTTGTTAAGTAGGGATGTCACTTAGTCTAGTGTAGGGACAGACTAAACCTGTATTTTTCCTTTCTGTAAATGACTCTCAGGTTGCAACTCACAGCGATTCTTGCAACGCTCATGCTCTTTGAAGTAGTTTTGATAATTTCCTTTTGTCGTTTGAGGATATTCAGAGAGTATCTTTTTGTACTAATACCTGTATACCTTTTGAATCTTATTCTGAGATGTTTGTATCTTCAGATACTTTTGACTTTGAATTAAACTTTTAACCTTTCCCAGTGGTAAGTGATTCTTTAGAGTGGTGTAAGTTCTTAATTGACTAACCTAGTAGTAGATTGTCTTTTACTCAATGACAGGTACCAACGATTCAGTCGACATGATTTGGAATCTGGTAAGGTAACTAGAGACCAGAAACCCCGCGTTAACAGTGCACATAAATATCACATGTCTGTGACGTATTTATGGGTGGAGCTAAAATTACGCTGCTCCAATTGTGATTAGAACATTCTTGATTAGATTAAAGACTGTCCAAGTGCTAATTTATGCCCCTGACAGTGTTGTTTGGGTATGAGGTTTAGGCATGTTCAGGGCCATTGCAGGGTATTTTGAAGCCATATGAAAAGTACATCTTTATCAACCCTTTTTTTGTTTTCACTGCCACCACCAGTTTGCAATAAGGTGTCATGCCTCCATGGATACCTTCAACTAAAAGGAGAAAAAGTGCAGCTTTCCACCAATTTGATATTTCAGTACATTCCAGTGCTACATGTTGGTGGTGGCTATTTGGTGCATGCCTGAACACTGCATTCATTTCAATCCCACAAAAATCAACCTTTCCAGGGAGGGTGCATGCTCTTTTTAGTGCTGGTATTTTTGTCTTAGCTGAAACTGCATACATTACCTGCTTGCTGTCCTGCTAAAAAAGAGAAAGGGCGCACTAAAATCAGTCTGCTTCAGTTTTATCTCACACCTTGTTTCTTCCCACATTTTGCCTTTCTCCTTGATTCTTCCACATTTGTATACATTGGATAGTCAAGCTTACAACTGTTTGTTTGTGGTAATTAGACAGCACAAGCCTTGCCAAGAGGAATGGAAGTGCTGCACAGTTGGAGAATTAGCTAAATTCAGTAGTTAAAACTAAGTTGAGAGTTATGGGTTCTAAAAATGGAGGTAGACTATTTACTGAGTCATGATGTGGTGCTCTTTAAAGATGTGCATCTTCAGCTGTTTTCTAAATTGAAGAATCGTGGTGTGGTCTTAATGAAAATGAACGTGTCGTTCGAGATCTGTGGTGCATAGATGGAAAGGGCTTGTTGTCAACTCGTTTTCTTTTTTGCACTTTTTTGTCTCCCAGTCTAATGGTGTCCAGTATGTGGGGGTGCAATGAGATATAGTGAGCTTGTCAGTTTGATAAGCAGGAATACAGTTATGATGATTTTTAAATGATGTAGCAGGCTTCAAGGTGGTGCAGGTTTGCAAGAGAAACCCGCGGAGTTTCATTATGGTGGGTTAGAGTGCTACTATTTCTTTAGGCATTTGAGAGGGTGTCCAGCAGAGTGTAGTATTGTTTTACAGGGGTCAGTGTGGAGTTTGGGAGGCCATGGAGCACAGTGTTGCCACCATTCAGATCCAATATTACAAATGGTAGAACAACGACTCTGGAGTAGCTTTCTGGGAGGAACATTTTCACGTTCTTTAGTAAAGGAAGGTGAATAAAGCTTTATTTGGAGTGAATTCCTTGAGGGTGAGATTGATGTCAAGGGTGAATCAAAGCAAATTGGTGTAGGTCAAAAGTAAGCATCTGAATTAATTCAGGTTTATGTCAGTCTTGAGCTAGTTGTTGTTTGTTATTGTTAGTGAATATGAGGAATTCAGTTTTGATGGGGTTTAGTTTCAGGTAAGTGCTGGAAATTCTGGTCTGTATGTTGATGCAGGCTGTGCATTGGGTAATGCGTGTCAGGTTCTAATGTGACTTTCATGTAGATTTATTTGTTGTCAGCACATTGATGGATTCTGACACTCTTATAAGTGAGTAGAGTACCAAGGAGTTCTGTGTAGAGGTTGAAAATCAAAAAGTGGAGTTTTAGAAATTCCCTCGGTGATACAGGGCTTCTGGGGGAATCCATGTGTACGAACTTGTGTCACTTAAAAAGGTAGGAGGAGGACTCAAGGAGAACATTGCCAATGCACCCCATTAAAAACTTTGCATTGTGAATGGGGGTGGGAAGGATGAAGGTGTCGAACATACTTGATAGGAGCAGCAGTACCAGAATGAAGGGTTCGGCTTTATCTGTGATCAGCAGGACTTCATCCATGATTTTTAACATAGCTCTTTTTGTGCTGAAGCATGATCTGAAGCCATATTGGTAGTAATTCAGGCATGCCAATGAATGGTAGGTGAGACATCACTGGCAATGGTAGTTGAGTTGGAGTGTGCTGCTTTCTTCATAAAATGGAAGATCTGGCCGTATTAAGAGCTTCTGAAAAAATGTCTTGAGTGAGGAAGACACTGAAAAAGTTGATTTGGATGATCAGGCATGTCCTGGGAGAACTTTACTGACAGATGAGGGTAAAATATTGTCTTCATAGGAGGCAGCTATATAGGAGGTGAGAAAAGAAGAGAGGTCCAAAAAAGACAGGGGTTTGAATTATGACCAGTGTGAGCCATAGCGTGGAGTGGTAGATATTATAGTAGAAACGATTTATGATGCTCATGTGATGCAGGATCTTCTGCAATTTTTCACTGAAGAAGCTGTTGATGTCATTGCACTTGTCTGTGAAATATGGATTTGGAGGGTGAGTTTCCGTGTTAAGGTATTGCTTTTATAGTATTGAAGAACATTTGGCTCTTATTTGCTGCTTTATTGAATAAGCTGATTTTATGATGCTTATTTTTGGATAATATGAGGTCTCTAGGCACTGCAAGAGGTTGTATAGGTTCTGCTTCTCTTACCTTTCCAGTCTTCAGATAGAACATAGGTCGTCTTTGATATCTATGGAGAATTGGTGTGCTGAGAGGTTTGGTGCTTTAGTTGGAGAGTGAGTGTTCACATTGTTCTCAAAAAAATGAATAGAATTCATTTAGAAGGGAGTTGGTATTTTAAGGTGGAGGTGGCAAGACAAGATGAGTTCATGCTTTAGGTTGTCAATGGAGAAGCCCTTGATGTATGCAGTTCTGATGCTTAAGTTTGTGTTGACCTCATAGGCTGGCTGGATGTGGAGTAAGGTGATGGTGAGGTGATTGCCCAAATCCTGAGGTGTGGGTGATTTGAATCAGATGGCTGATGATGTTGGGAAGGCAAGGTCATTGATGTGGTCTCTGAAGTATGTTGGTTGACTTGCTGTAGTATAAGTTTGTTAATGAGCTTGATGACGGTGTCTCTTGTATTCTTTGTGCTTGATGTTTTTGCATGTTCAAGACACTGAGGAGGGTGGTGGGGACCTGCTGGATAGACCAGGTAATAAGAAGTTCTGAGAATGTAACTATAAAGTCCTTGGTTACCAGGAGATTAAGTAGAAAGTGATGAATTAGGTTATCTACAGTGGAATCTTGAATGTGAGAAGCTCTGTGGAGTTGTGTTGCTGATGGATGATTGCCAGACTTCCTCCCTTTTTATGAGCATGGTTCACATGCTAAATGTTGCAGCTTGTGAGAGAAAGGATGTCTATAATATACACAGATGAGTGGCTGAGTCATGACTCTGTGACATACAATGTGTTGACGCTGTGGTGCGTTATGTGGTCTCTTATGTCTAGAGCACATAGTACTGCAGAGTGTATTATGATGAGCATGTGCTGGAATCTATGTTTGGTCATTTGAAGGTGTGTGGTGGTTATTGAAAAGGTTGGGACTGTAAATTGTGAGGTTGCAAGATGTTTGGGTGGTCTCGGTCAGGCTGTGATTGTGTGGGGAACTAGTGAGGTTGCTGTTGAATAACTTTATTCGGTTTGTTTAAAACCATCAAGGTGTACAAATACAAGTACGAGCAATACTTGTTTTTTAAAAGTATTTGAACAAAATAAAAAGTCATCAGACATATCTAAAATAAAAAAAAAGAGCACAGTTAAAAATTGTAAAAACAATCATCAGCACATTTATCAACTAATAACATGTAAAGCAGCATTCAATTGAGGAGCACGACACTAGGGTAACAGTAATAAAGGGGTTTTTGCTTACAGCGCACAATTCATTTAAGCCAGCAAATCAAGTTGAATCATAAGGATTTTTTTTAGTGTTAACAATCAGCACCAACTTGATGCAGAAGCTTTTTCCGTTTGATCCAGAACGAGAATAGGAAACGACTGACCGCGGAAACTATCGGTCCTGTAGTGTCGGTTTTAAGGATTCTATAGGCAACCTGATGTTGCCTAACTCTAATGTTTAAGCAGGTCAGTAGTATCCCTCTCCTGCAGATCTTTTGGTATTTTGTACAGAAAAAAGGATGTGCTCTTCTGTCTCCAACGTTTTAGCGCATGCAGGGCAGGGTTCTAAAGATAGTCCTGCAGTCAGATCTCTAGAAAACCATAGTAGAAGGTTACCATACCTAAATCTAACATATCGACTTTTTGCAAGTGGTGGCATGATTAGATCCGGGAAGGTTTCAAAGGAAGGGCATGGCTTGACACATAAAAACTGTGAGGTTAATTGGCAATTTGCTGGCCTGGTGATATAACGTTCTTCCACGGCCGCCCAATACCTGATCTTCAACTTTGAGCAATTCTCTCTATTTGCCTTCTCTGGATATTCCCAAAGTTCTGTCATACCAAGAGTTGTAAACCAACTCACAACATGCTTAAACCAGGGGAGGGTTTTGGTACCACTAATATTCAAGACCTCCTTTAGGGAGTTGAAATGATCAGAGAGCTGCGGCGTTGTCCACAAGCGCAGCCAGTGCAATAAAGGTTTCAGTAACACCATATCAGCGATTCTTGTAATCCCAAGGTCAAAGAACAGTGGAATTAGGGGAGTAGTCATAGGCACTGAGATGAGTGATCTGGCAACGATATTTTCGGATAGCATACATTTATTTATGTTGATATACCCCCATATCTCTGCTCCGATCAAAGCACTACTCCGAGCTTTTGCTCGATACACTTCAAGAGCTGGAGTCAATGATCGAGTATAAGACTGCTTAAAGTTTCTCAATATTGATTTTGACCTGTGGACACGAGTCAAATAGCTCTTTTCCAGTTGTTGCTCCCAACCTAATGTATCACTCAGTCTTGTGCCCAGGTAATCAAAGCTTTTCACCCGCTCTAAGGGTTCCAGTGCGATCCTGACCTCTCTTGATTTACCCTTGGTTTTCCCAAACACCATAAATTTGGTCTTAGTAACGTTTAGTTCCAGACTCATGCTACTGCAGAAATCAAAAAACGTATCCACAAGGATTTGCAAACCCATTGGGGTTGTGGAAACAAGTAAGGACTCTTTCACAAAGAGCAGGATTAGGACCTTGGTACCATTTAAGGCTGGAGAGTCATTCCTGCAGTCCATTAAGCTGCTGGCCACATCATTTTTTTTTTTTTTTTTTTTTTTATTCCTCATTTGTGTGCATAGCTCCAATCTATCAAAACCGAGAAAAAGAAACCACCACAGAGCAAAAGAGCCAACTGGTCATGTACTGTGCCAACTCAGCTTATAGCTGGTAAGGGGATGTGTCTAACGAGAGTCAAGGCCGGTTCCCTACAGCACAAAATACAGTGACCAATCTTGAACTCGCTTAGGATGGTACCTCAGTTGATAGTGCCCGAATCATCGAGACCCCGTTGGAATCTAGACTATTAGTCTTGATAGCCAGAGTAGGCAATGCTCACATTAATCATAGGACCTGGGGAGAAAAAAAAAAACAAAAAAAAAAAAAAAAAAACCCCAGGTGAGATCACAACTGACCAAGCATTGCCCAGAAAGCTCTAGTATTCGGATTTCCTACCCTGGCAAGATCAAGTTTGGAAATTTGGAGGAGTGATGTTCGCCATTCGTACACCGTAGGTGGTAGAGCACCCTTCCAGTGTCTACATATCTCCCTACGTGCCGCAAGGATGGAATAGAATATCAGTCTAGTTGCTGCGTTGTGGGTATTATTTCTCAGACCAAAAATCACAAGAGCGAGGTCTATGGTAATGTGTTCACCCACAAAATGCGACAGCTTATTTTTAATAGCTTCCCAATATTCTGATAAATTCGGACAATCTAAAAACATGTGTGTATCCGTGGCTGCGGTTAACCCGCATCTAGGACATGAAACTGGACCTGTTAATGAGAATTTTGTTAGCCTGTGAGGAGAATAGTATGCCCTATGCAAGGTAAAGAGGTGGTTCCGACGGAGCCACGATGGTTTAACTAAATCCCAAAGCAATGAACAGGAAGTAGTCCAGAGCTTTTCCACATCAAGAGCTGGCATTAATTCTGACCACAAATTAGTTGGTAACTGAAAACTGACATCTATTTCGTCTAGTATTTTGTTATACCATCGCGAGGTTTCTTTTTTTACCACTGGGCTGTCTAATAAAGAGGTTACCAAGTCACTAAGGCCGCCTATTGGTTGTTTGTTGCGTCGCATTGGTTGACTGTTATATGACTGGGCCCAACTGAAAATCTGAATATATTTAAATCTTGACAGTTCTGGGCCTACTTTGTTGATAAGATAGTCCCATGGAAGTAAAGCCCCATCCATGAACAAATCATCCCAACAATAAATACCAGCTTCTATTAAGGGGTTATTAAGGGCATCTGTTGTCCATAAAGGAGGGGCAGGTAAGTTCCATATCGGAGCCCTTGCTGAATAATAACCAATCTTTATAGCTTGTCTAACTTTGTACCAGGTAGATACACAGCTTTTTAGAACTTTCAGTTTGATTTTTTTAAAGAATTTTGGGTCACTGAATTTAAACAAGAAGCCGGCATGATTAACTCCTTCACATTCCAATAAGGTAGAAAAAAGAGGTCCCATCCCAATAGATAACGGAGTTTTAAGCAACATACGCATGTGCGATAACTGGAAAGCCCATGCGTATATTTGAAGATCTGGACCAGCCAGCCCTCCCTTCTCCCTCCGCCGTCTAATTTTTTTCCACGAGATTCTGGCACTTTTATTATTCCAAATAAAGCTGGTAATAGCACTCTGTAGTTTAGAAATTAGTTTTGGGTCAAAATGAAGTGGAATTGAATTAAATAAAAAAGAAACTTTTGGTAAAATACTCATCTTCACCAAATTAAGCTTACCCAGAACAGAGAGCGGGAGATGAGACCAATCTCTCATAAGTTTCCTACACTCTGCAGCTACTTTGTTAAAGTTAAGAGAAGCAATTTCATTGATATCTTCAACTATATTCACACCTAAATAACGAATTTGGCTTTTTAATGTCACATTATTGTTAACACTGTTACAGTTCCAAAACATTGCCTCTGTCTTGAGAGCATTGATCTCATACCCTGAGACTTTCCCAAATATATGTGCCTGTTCAACTATTTCTGGGTATGCCTCTTCGTAATCTGTGGAAAAAATCATAATATCGTCTGCATACAATGCCACCTTCTTATCCCAGCCACCATAAATAAAAGGTTTAATTCGTGTGTTGTCCCTAAGAGTCTGAGCAAATGGCTCTATATATATGTCAAAAAGAAGGGGGGACAGGG
The DNA here is from genome assembly GCF_964261635.1 of Lissotriton helveticus. NCBI lineage: Eukaryota > Metazoa > Chordata > Amphibia > Caudata > Salamandridae > Lissotriton > Lissotriton helveticus. The sequence goes on along the minus strand of NC_136065.1, from coordinate 1,040,930,520 downwards.
GGCAACCCTGTCTGGTTCCTCTCGTAACTTTGAAAGGTTCTGTCAAACCTCCATTAATTAGCAGTGAAGCAGAAGGATTGCGATATAAAAGTTCTATCGTCCTCCGAAATCCATCCCCAATGCCAAACCTCTTCAAGGCCTCCGATAGGTACAACCAGTTTACCCTATCGAAGGCCTTGGTGGCGTCTAAAGTGAGAACAACTAGAGGAATTTCTTCCTTTATAGCAATATCGATTGAACCAATCAATTCGTATGTGAGTTCACAGAGCTGTCTCCCTTTTATAAAACCCTTTTGATTCGGAGCTATAATATCCGGAGCCACCCGACCCAGCCGATTAGCTAGAATAGATGTAAAAATTTTATAATCGGCATTTAAGATAGAAATGGGCCTGTATGAGCCACAATCAGAGGCGGGCTTACCGGGTTTCAGAATTAGGGTTATAGAAGCGTTATTCCATGACTCCGGTGGTGTTTTGCCCTCTCTAAGAATTTGATTAAAAAGTGTAGTCAGCACTGGTGAGACCTCCGAGATAAGATTTTTATAAATCTCACTAGGCATCCCATCTGTTCCAACCGCCTTACCATTTTTTGATTTCTTTATAGCCTCCTCCACCTCCACTATAGTTATTTCCCCGTCCAAGTAGCGAGATTGTTCTGTTGTTAAGGAAGGAAGTGATATACCCTCCAACCAATTAGTTACGTCACAATGATTTGGCCTAAGATCGTCTCGATATATTGTTTCAAAGAATTTTCTAAAGACTGCTCTGATTTCCTCATCTCTGAAACAAGTACCTGCCGTAGATGTAACTGAGCAGATGTTATTACGTGCCCGGTCAGATTTTATTTTCCAGGCAAGTAGCTTACCTGCCCCCTCCCCGTATTGAAAATGCGAAAGTTTGCTTGCCTCCCACCTCTGCATAACCCGCTTCTCCAAAACTGCTGACAGTGAAAGTTTCAACCTATTCAATTCTGCTTGTTTAACAGGAAGGGTTGGATTTCCTATGGAATTGATGGAATCGATAGTGTCTATGTCGTTTTGTACTATCGAAATGTTTCTTTCAATGGAGGTGACTTCATCTATGTAATGTCTGCTACGATAGGCTACTTTATTTTTAATAAGGCCTCTAAGTGTACACTTAAACGCGTCCCAAATTATCCCTATAGGAGCAGTATCCTTATTGGCATTAAAAAAATGACTTGTCTCTGATTGTAAAAAAGCAATATCCTCTAATGAAGAGAGAAGGGATCTATCAAAGGACCATATTCTAGTGAGAGGAGTCGTAGCCAATTTTAATAGCAGTTCGATTGCAGAGTGATCGGAGAGATGCATCGGGGTGTATTGTATTGAGATAGTGTTTTCGACTAAAGCTCTACTTGTGAGAATGAAATCAATTCTAGACCTGTGTCTATATTTCTGATTTCTAAATGAAAATTCTTGCCTTTGGCCCTCTTTAGACCGCCAGATATCTACATAGTCATATTGGTGCATCAGACCTAACAGGCAGTTCCTAGATTTAGAAGTACATTTCTGCCTACTGTTAGGGGTTTTATCTAAGAGTGGATTCAATGTTATATTAAAATCCCCTGCTATGATCACCGGGTCTGGGAAGCTAAGTAAGTGACTAAATAAAGTTTCCAGTGTTGAGGGGTCATCGATGTTAGGACCATAATATCCCACAAGTGTTAACTTGGTGTCTCCTAATTCTATTGCCGCGATAACCCATCTACCTCAGGTAGCTACTTTCTGCTGTTTAATTTTAAATGTGACAGATTTTTTGAAAAAGATTGAAACCCCCCGAGTGTTAGAACTTTGTGTTGTGGAAATTGATGACTCTATCCATCTGTTCCTACGGACCAAGTCAAGTATCTCACTCTCGATTAAGTGAGTCTCCTGGAGGATAATGATTCCCGCATCGGTATCTCGAAGATACTGCATAATTTTATTAGCTCGTGGTTTGGTGCGGAGACCATTAACGTTCCAGGACAATATTTTTAGTTTACTCATTAGATGGTAAGGTTGAGACATTTATTAAGGCTGGCTGTGACAGACAGAAAATAAACAATTCAAGCAACTTATTGCTTTGTATCTTAAGATGAGAAAAAAGACATTATGCTGCAAAAGGAGCTGTTTATATACAGAGATTGGAGCTCTTTACTAGGAATGTGATTTTGCCCCCTTACCCCCCCAAACCCACCCCGACTCCCTCCCTGGGAAAACCCCGTACTCACCAACCGGAAACCTTCCGGAAGTAAGTGCCCCTAGCTCTTCCCCGTCTCGACACCTCGTGCCCCCGATATCTACAAAATGACTCGCCGTGACATGACTATGTAAGCCGTGTGTTTGTGTGTTTGTGTTTGTGGTTAGATTATATATATATATATATTATTTTTTTTCCATTTACACACCTATTTTTATTTTTTTTTCATGTATTCCCTTTAGTTTATTCCCTTTGGCTTATTTCCCTTTTTTTTTTTTTTTCTTTCTTCTCGGCCTTATAGCCATATTCCGTTACAATCCCTCATTCATCTAATTATGATTGTACTAGTGATAATTTCAACAAAACTTGATATTACTCCCTTTGTTTCCTATTGCCAAAGGCTAACAGAAGTTCATCTGCTGCTTGTACTGATCTGATATTGTGCATTTTATTGTCTAGCATGACTTTAAGGGATGCAGGGAACCCCATTTGTACCGTAGCGCCAAGCTTGCGAAAAGCGTCCATCCTTTTCCCGAGTTCCCATTGTTTATCCAATGTGAAGTGGGACAAATCTGAGCGGATCTGGAAATTGTAACCTTTATATGTTTGCGTTTTAAGCTTAAGAGCTTGGTTCAAAATATACTCTTTTAATGAATAGGTGTGAAAATTAACGAGGATTTTCCTAGGCTTGGTCCGCTGGATGTTCCGCCTGAACGGATCCCGGTGTATACGCTGAATATCTACTGCTAGCTCCTCAATAGATTGAGGGAGATTTAGAGTTTCTTTCAGAAGAGTGGTTATGTAGCTCTTAACGTCAGCACCTTCAGACCCTTCAGGAATATTCAAAATGCGTATGTTATTCCGCCTCGCATTGTTTTCTAAAATCTCCATTCTTTCTGAGAGGGCTTGATCTTCTTTCCTTAATTTAACGATATCATCCGTGGTGCCCTCGGCTCTCATTGATATCTGGCCCACTGTCTCCTCTAAAGCTTGAGTCCTTAATGTCAAGTTGCCTAATCTCTCATCCAAAGACTCGCAAAAGCTCCTTATCTCTCTATGATTAGAGGCTGACTCAGCAAAGCCTTGCTTAATCTCAGCAGATAATGCTGCAAACATTTTATGTACCGAGTCTACAGATATTGTTTCAACACATGAAACAACCGCATCACTTAATTCTTGCGGAGTTACAGATATCCCAGCCTCAAAATTATCTTCAATGTTGGAATTGGTGTTAGGAGTCACGACCGGATCATTCCTTCCGACTGCTGAAGGAAGAGGTAGTATTAATTCATCCACTACCTTTAATATATCAGCGTCTATTGTGACACAGTCCGCTATATTTTTAGGCACTAAACTCTCTTCCTCAAGCTCGAGCTCTTCCAATGGACTCTCCTCTAGTTGCGTTGAATGAGACTGATCAATATTAACAGCTTGATTCTCAGCTAGAATGGTCGAAGTCTCGGGTGGCAAAGCTGATTCTTTGTTTTCCATGGTCTCAAACCCGAGTTTGGAAATGTTGTTGCTAGACTGAGCTTGATCTTTCCCAAGGTTCAAGATTTGAGGAATTGCCTTGAAATAAGAGCGCAAAGAGGGGGTTACTCTGGGAATGGGAGCTGTGGAGGGTTTTGCTTTAAAACGTTTCCTCCCCCTTTTTGCTTTAACCTCAGTATAGAGATATGAGGAAGTTTCCTGATCTGATTGTGGGCTTTTTCCTATTTCAGAGGCTTTCTTATCTGACTCTTCTTCAATGTCCTTCAATGTGCTCTTTACTTTCTTTTTGCGTGATAAGCTGGCCCCCACTATGTCCTTTGCTGCACTCTTGCTTCTTAGCTTCCTAACAGACTCTGGAGCATTCATGTGTGCCAAGGTTTGGCTAGGAGATGTGTAGTAAGCACTGCTATTAATCACCTCATTCACACAGTTTTTACTTACTACATGAGTTGCAGAAGACTCAGAGGACTCGGAGGAACCGCCTTTTGTAGTAGCGCTGATGTAAAGAGAAGCGTGTATTTTGATACCTAGTGTAGTGCTAGGTGCGATTATCTGTTTGTTAAGGGCTCCGTATACTCCGTTACCGCTCTTAGCTCTGACAACGCCGAGGAGACTCTGAACCTGTCTCGCTCTGCGCAGCCCCAGAGCGGCTTCTCTCCACAGATGCAGCGCAGGTGGCCTGCCACACGAAGGGCGTTCACTTCTTCGTCTGTCTCCGCGGCTGCCGAGACTGCCGCGCCCTTCCGCCCGGTCACAGCTCCAAACACCAAAGACTCGGCACATCGAACCAGGTATTGTTTACACGCTAATGCAGAGAAGTATAAAACCATGCGAGCGTAGAAATTAGGAAAAAAAACCCGCAAATTTGCAAGTTGCTGACGCTAGCGAGTCAGGTTCCTAAACCATTAGCTAGGCATCCGAGGGACGGGACGGAGCGGAGCACTGCTGCAGTCAGCCATGCTGGCCACATCATTGATATACAAGGAAAAAAGTGTAGGGGCTAGCACACTTTCCTGGTGTACCACACATTGTATTTGTATTTTATCAGTTAATTCACTTTGTGTACCCCATCTGACCTGGGCATAGTTGTTCTCATTCATGGAGTCTGGCTATCAGAGTCACCAGTTCAATTGGGGCCCCTAGGTCAAGCATTACTTTCCACAACAATTTATGTGGCACTAAGTTGAACGCAGCTCTTAAGTCGACAAATGCCACGTAAAGCTTTTGTCTTCTCAGTAGCACATACTTCCAAGTCAGGAGAGTAAATCTAAAAGCCTGGTCACATGTGCTAATTTTAGAGCGAAAGCCCGCTTGATAGGGGGACAGCACTTTTTTGAAAAATTAGGGGCTCCGAATTGAGCTGGATGGAGCTCTGGAGTTCATCCAGAACTTGGTGAGCAAAAAATATTTTGCAAGTTATCTATTAAACTGATTGGTCTGTAGTTGGATGGGACAGAAATATCACCCTTCTTATGAATAGTGAATATCTCTGCTCCCCTCCATGTTGAAGGGATAGCCCCTCCAGCCGATATGCAGTTTATTAGGGTGTTTATATAGGGAGCCTAAACCAGAGGTTCAGATTTATAAAGAAATGTACAAGGAATTCATAAATCCTAGTATACAAAGAACAATTGGCAAGTACATTGGACCAGGTCATTCTTCTGTGATTGTTGGTTACAAGGGGTTCATCCACCCTGGACAGGCAGCCAGATGTCTGGCTGCCCAATTCGGAGCCCCTCATTTTTAGCAGCAAGGGATTATGGTCACTGTATGACCTCGGAGCTATTAGCATATCCTCAACCAGTGACCAAATTCTGACATCAGGAAGGATGTAATCGATGACACTTAAACTGTTACCACATTTAAAGGTGGGTTTCTTGCTCTTGTCAGAGGGGGTCCTCCCATTGCAAGCCCTCATACTCCTGCCTAAAACCAAGGATGCAATATGCAGGGACACAGCCGTTGCTATGTAGCCATTTTTAACTGGTCCCAGGTTTGGTATGCCCCAAATCTCATTCTCCTCCTCCAGAAAAATACTCAATAGGGGGGAAGGTTCAAAGGTAGTATTAAAATCCCTGCAACTATGGTCTTTGAGGTGAGTTGATATACCCCCAACAACTCATCTAGCTGTAATAATACAGCAGATTCATTGTTATGTGATTCGGACCTAGCATGGATATTGAATATACTTAGATTAAAGCCTGTGGGAAAAGTGAGCTGGATCCTCAGTATATCAGAGTATCTATTATCAGCTGTTTATATATGCAAGCTGTAGTATTCTTTACAAGTATTATCAATCCCCCACTCACTCTGCCTGATTTTTGGGTGCTTTTGCTTCCACACTATAGGTCATATAGCCATTTTTTATGAATCTTAGCCACTGCCCAAGTTTCTTGAAAAATACACATGTCATTAGATTAAAAAATATGTACCACTCTGGATCTTGCAGTTTAGAATGTATCCCCGCCAGGGTCCAAGATATTATATTTAGACTTTTGTTTGCCTCGTTTTTCGATGTAGTTGGGCCATTACAAGATTTTATGTTGGCAAGATGCCGATTATCAATGGTTGAATTAGGCAACCCAGACAAGTAAAAAGTTAGTGAAGGATACACATCCTCAGCCACATCAGAGATACTAACAGAGGACATATCATTACTTGTCTTAAGATGTGGGGTTGCTACAGAAGGCTCCCTAGTATTATCAGTCTCTGGATGTACTATACATGAAGATGTATGTGTAAGGGAGATAGGACAGTGAGGTATGTGGGCTGATCTCATAATCAATTTTTAAACTAGTGGGTACTTGCTATAGTTACACTAGAGTAGGAGTTCAGACCCTAACAGGCCAAACAGGTAATGCAAATTCTGAGTCTGCCCTTAGTCGGGGATACCCAGGTGGTTGGACACCTGAGGTGTTGACTAGAGATGAACAGAATGCAAGAAGGTTCAGGTGGGAAACCAGTGATGTTACTTTTTGTTAAGATGGATGTATGGCAATGTAGTGATGTCACTTCCTGGTGCAATGGATGCTAGGGGGTGGAGTCCAGCAAAGTGGAAAACCAGGGCACAGCTTTATCATATATGTCATCGAAATCAATATTGCCTAAAGTAACTGAGACATTAACAAAAACCTGTACTACAGTAGCATCATTAAGCTGCAGATCAACAGCTGTGTTTTCTAGCAAAGCCTGACATGTCAGTTCTGATCCAGGAATAAGGAATGGAGGGATCTGAAACCCTCTGTGAGCAGGGAATGTTAAAAACAGAAATGCACAAACATTCGACCAGCTAAGCGCAACAGAAGTAGTGAGAGAGATAAAAACAGCTGCTCGAAAGAGGAAGTCAAATGCAAACTATTGCAGTGTGTAGGGCCGCAAATGTGCTGGCAGTGACCAAGCATGTGACGATCAGTGTCTGTGTTCTAAATCTTAGCTGCTCCTACGTCATCAGTCCCAGTGTTCAGATCCCTTAATGTATTTACCTCAGAGGCTACGAAAACAATTGGGGAACGATGGCATCAAATTACTTGGAGTACAGTTGATCAAAACCAGGAGGATGGTGATCAAACACAGACAATGGTTCATGAAGGAAACAAAGTAAATTTGATAATTAAATCATAATATATTATAAAGTGAAAAATAGGACCAATGGGAGGAGGCTGAGAAAAGAAAGAAGGGTTTGAGCAGGGGAGTAACTTCGGGGAGAGGGGTGTTTGGGGTATAACCCCCCCCCCCCAAATAAATGGACTATTTGCTTGAGAGTTGGGTCTGGGGAACCTGAATTGTATCTCCTATGCTTTCGTTGGCCCTCATTTGACAAAAACTTTTTAACATATTATTTTTTTTTCTCAGGAAGTTAGACAGGCACCCACCTACTGCAAAGCAGTATTGAACTAGTTCCCCATTGGAAAAGTGCATCCCAAACCTTGGTCATTGCTCCACCCTTCGGTATACTGTTTTTTTGTCTGGAAATGTATGATTTAGACCCCCCCCCGAATCTCAATGACTAAGCCACACCCCTAAGTTTAAGTAGCGGATGGAAGAGAGGGGGAGGATGCAAAAGGCACATGAGGGAGCAACTAGGAGGGCTGGTGAGATGCGCAGGAGGGAAAGAACAACATCGGGTGAAAGGAGAAGCACACGCAGTAGAGCAACGCAGAGCGTTGGAAGAAAAGCAAACAGATGGAAAAGAGCAACTCGGAGCGTAGGGGTGAGAGAAACACAGGAGAGAGTTCTGGAAACCACATGCTCTCTCATGGAGTGTTTCAGTAAAAAGAAAAAAGTAGTTCAATAAAAGTGAGCAATGGAAGGGCACAAGAAAAGAGGCTAGGCTCCAGGGAAGTCGTAGAATCAAGTTGGACATGGCAAGCCTTGAAATACGAAACAGGCAAACAAAAGTGATACTAAAACAATTATAATAATGGGCGGGCTTTAAGGACACTACAAGTTTTTGGTAACCTTACAATAGGTCTTTTGCAACCAAACAGATTATGCTGTCAGTAGGCTCGACCTAAAATGGATGTGATATCCTTTTCCAAGGAGTGACTGTGGTTGTGCTGCGACAAAAGACTGGAGACACTGGGGCTCATTATGATGTTGGATGGACTTGTGTCCGCCCAACACAGTTGCGGATTGGAACCGCCTGACCATATGTCGACCGTTCTGACCGCATAATTTGGACGCGACCACCCTATGGGCGGTCGGAATCATCCATTTTTCAATGGCAGCCTGTGCACAGGCAGAAAAAGCCCGCAGCACAAGCTACCATTGGAAAATGTATGTTTTTAAACATCCCTGCACCGTGTGGCAGGCACCCCGGTGTAGGGATGTTTATGGGGGCACAATAGGTGCCCCCAGCCCACATAGCAGAGGGCCATGGGGGAATGGCCCCCAAAGTAACTTTCCAACAGCCTTTCGAGGCGGAAAGGCCGACATGGAAAGGCTATCGGCAGGGCTCGAGTCGGGGTACCACGCGGGTGGACGGCGTCCCCCCACTTATTTTACCGGGTGGACGCCATCCCCCCTGCCCAAAAGCTGGACTTTCAATGATGGCGTTCCTGCCCCGCACGGCCGCCCCGTCGATCTCCCAAGTACAGTGCTGGCTGTCAATCTTGTGTAGCCGCGATCAGAACGACCCTGCCCCCATCACCTTGTAACCTTTGTTATGTTGAACCTGGGCAGGAGCGCGTTAACACCTGATCGTCAGCCACTGTTATGCAACATGTAACCCACCCATGCGCCAGATGCTCTCATAAAGCAATATGTACCTCTCGGTATATAAATTAAAGTCACAATACAAATGTCGCCGGCGCTCCATTGCTGGCTTAACATGCTTACTTGGTTAGATTAAGGCTAGTTTGAAGGTAAACAATGGTGATACATTGCCCGAGGGTTGCCAACAGCGGGAGTTCCTCTCACACAACTAAACACTCACTCTCCTGTCGTCTCCAAGAGAGAACTCACCCGTATGTCCCGCACATTTAAAGGGCGGGCACCGCACTCTCAGCTGTCTCTCTGGCTCAATCCAGCACGAGCACCCTGGTACTTGTAAAGTTTCCTCATGTCAAACCACTCCACTTTTGGTGCAAATCAGAGCGTAAGATTTATTTACTGAGGCAGCAAAACAATTATTGAAAACAAGTTTATGGAACAAAAAATCCACCGACTTGAAATTGGAAATAAGTGTGTGCAAGCCTTCTGCCAGAGTCTTGTTAAATTTCTGTCCTCCATAGAAGGCTGACAGCGCTGCAGGGGAGCCCCGGGAATCTGGGACGGCGGCAGAGTCCCACGAAGACTCCCTGTAATAAGAGGGGGAACTACCTTTTGTGACGTCACTTCCTGTCGTTACGTCACTTCCGGTGACACCAACTAACTTGGAGCTTACCCCCACTTCTTTTTTTAGGACTCGTGCCCTGGCTATCGGAAAGTGAGGGATTAGGTGTGTCTCTGATGCTCCGATGGGCTCCTTGAGACCGTTGGAGGCGCAGCGGACAGTCCCTCCACCCGATGCCTCTGCCCGCTGCACCGCACTGTGGCGGGCGGACAGTAATGGCAGATGTCGGGCAGACTACAAATGATGGTTGGTCGGTTGTGGCCCGCCTGACATCGTAATCGGGCTCATAGTCACCAGAGGCTTGAATAAAAAGGGGGGGCCCTCGGCCCCCACGCCGGCATGGCGGCACGGCGCCCCCCCCTCCTCCCCTTGACTTCCGGTGGTGGGGGGGCATGACCTCCCGGCGTCCAGCAATGACGCGGGGGGTGCGCGCCGCACCACCGGTTGGCTGCCGCCTGACCCCTGACCCGGAAGACATTGCGCAGGCTTCCGGGTCGGGGGGGCGGGCGGCTGGGGGGCCAGGGGGAGGGTGCGTGCCACCCCCTCCCCGCGCCCCTAGGATAAAGGAGGGGGGAGCGCTCAGGTGGCCCCTTGTCGCCTGGACGCTCCCCCACACTGGTCGTGCCCCGCGTCCGGGGCCTCCTAATGACCATGTGTATGTTATATTGCTCGTGCACGCTCGCCCAGGGTTCTCTCTTACCGTTTTGTGTCTGCTATTATGTAACGTTATTTACTATTGTGTATTATATTTCAGCACCACATATCATCACAATCCCCTCCAAGCTCCCCTGTCAGACCTTTACTCCGGCTGCAGCACTGATACTTAACTATGCAAGTAGTCCAGATCACGAGAACCAAGTTGACTACTGCCTTCTAGTCCTCCTTGACCTATAAGCAAACCAGGAATCTTCAAGTCGTATTCGGTACACTTCACACCCATTTGGGCATCGCTAGAACCCTCCTCATCTGGTACTCTTTCTTTCTGAAGAAATAGGGAGTATCTTTTATAGGAAGCACATTGCCTCCCTTTTATAAAGGGCCTTACACGTTGTTGATGGAAAGTAGATGTATTGCGAGAGCACTTGAACATAGGTGTCACCCCTTGGCAGGCAAGTTCAACTGTCCCCACTTCAATCTTCCGTATTCCAGAACTCCTGGTGACATAACAATATAGGGGCAACCTGGCTTACAACATAAGGCAATATGTAACACACACGACCTTAATAACCCCTTGTCGCCTGGACGCTCCCCCACACGGGCCTCCAAGGATAGGGTGACCAGACGTCCCCGGTTTCCCAGGACGGTCCCCGTTTTTGGAGAAGTGTCCCCTTGTCCGGACACTTTTCTCCAAGTGACTCAAATGTCCCCGTTTTCAAACAGTGTCCCAGGTAAACACAGAAATGTCCCTGTTTTTCATTGTTCCAGTTGAGCATGTGCGCGCATGCTCTATTTGCACTGGCATTTTGTAGCCTGTGATGTTTTATTGTTTTTTGGCAAATATATGCTGTAGTCCTTAAAAGTGTAAATATAATAAGAAGTACTAATGCTGCTGTGTAAAGGAGAGGGGTGCTGTAGCATACACCAATAAAGCATGGAGAAAGATGTATTCAAGATTATGTTTATTATCAACAAGGACCCGCGGTAGCGGGATAACAACTAGCGTTAACAGGTCTCAGCTGTCATCTGTCACCGTGTACAAGTGACGTCACCTATATACATAATGTGTTACCATGGTGATGTGGTGTGACGCTGCATTATAAACATGGAAAACATACTAACATGTACGACATCTCCCTTCCTTCATAAACAATAAACAGAAAACTATTCCATAATATAGTCTTTAAACTTGGCGGGCAATTTGACCACTCTGCCCGTTCTAGAAAGATGTCTTCCAGTTACGTTGCCCTCATTATCTCCCATGCTTGTTGCATTACACTCATTGCTTTCCTCACAGTTGTCTCCCCTAGTTCCATTCCGCACTGAAGTAGTGTCCACGGGACTGGAAGAGAATCCATCAAAACCTGCGTCTGAAACATCAGACGCTCCTTGACTGACTCTGGTGTGTGACCCATCTAGGTTACCACACGTGTCATCCCATTCTAGAATACTGTCATTTAGACCTCCTTCCTCCGTTCCTGCATTTCTCATTATGATCTGTTCTTGACCTTGTTTCAGTTTTACCACATCATCTTTACTGCGCCATCCCTCACCTTCAACTAGCACGGCTCCTTCAGTTGCTCTGTCGACTCTCAAAGGCCTGCTAAGCTTAGATTCTCCCTTAGAAACCAGACCAGGCTTCCTCACTAGCACCCAATCCCCAGGTACTATGACTTTATCTTTAGCACGATTGACATTGTCAGCATAAGCCTTATTCTTCAATTGTTTACACAGTATGTTCTCTCTTACATTGAGTTCTTTTTCACATACTTGTCTTGCTTCTACAGCTGCTGCTTTCCATTCACCTATTTTCGGCGTAATGACGCCGTTGCATACTCTTCCTCTCATCAGGAAAAATGGTGTAAACCCTGTTGCTTCCTTAGGAGTATTGTTATATGCATTTATTTTTACTTTGATAAAATCCTTTACATCCATGTCATTCGCAATAGCCATCTGGATTCCTTCTTTAAAGAATCTGTTGATCCTCTCAACTTGACCATTGCTTTTAGGACTATACAGGGGTGTTTTCTCCTGCACTATACCACGCTTTTCCAAGAAATCTACCATTGAACGCGATACAAGTTGTGATCCATTATCAGACACTATAGTTTTTGGTTGCCCTTCTCTCTCAAAGATTTTCTCCAGAAATTTTATGACTATTTCAGTAGTAATCATCCTCACAAACTTGTAACACACCCACTTAGTATAGTAGTCCGTCAAAACTATTAGATATTTACATTCGTCTAGTAGTAGATTGAAAGGTCCGGCAAAATCTATTGCAACCTTGGCCCAAGGTCCATCAGGGATTTGCACGATTTGCAGCTCATTTTTCTCCATTCTCCAATGTTTGTCTGACTTCAAACATTGCTCACAATTATCTACAGTATTTCTAACTTCGCTGTCCACACCTGGCCACCAATAGTACATTCTCAGAACATTTCTAGTGGCAGTGGTGCCAGGATGCCCTCTATGAGCCATCTGGATTATCTTTTGCCTGAGGCCTAGTGGCGGCACGAACATTTCGGGCTAGAACGGGCAGAGTGGTCAAATTGCCCGTTCTAGAAAGATGTCTTCCAGTTACGTTGCCCTCATTATCTCCCATGCTTGTTGCATTACACTCATTGCTTTCCTCACAGTTGTCTCCCCTAGTTCCATTCCGCACTGAAGTAGTGTCCACGGGACTGGAAGAGAATCCATCAAAACCTGCGTCTGAAACATCAGACGCTCCTTGACTGACTCTGGTGTGTGACCCATCTAGGTTACCACACGTGTCATCCCATTCTATCCCATCCTCGTCGCCAATTGTAGCATACACCAATAAAGCATGGAGAAAGATGTATTCAAGATTATGTTTATTATCAACAAGGACCCGCGGTAGCGGGATAACAACTAGCGTTAACAGGTCTCAGCTGTCATCTGTCACCGTGTACAAGTGACGTCACCTATATACATAATGTGTTACCATGGTGATGTGGTGTGACGCTGCATTATAAACATGGAAAACATACTAACATGTACGACAGGTGCCAATAAAAGACCTCGGATTTGTTGTCTGTAATGCTTCATCTCGGTCTGTGGAGGGAGCTGTCGTTGTTGTCCCTTTTCTATGTCTATGACAGCTGTCAAATAATCCTACTTTTAGATTGATGGTTACTGCAAACCGTAGTCCTACTTCTATGTCTATGACCGGTCCCCGTTTTTTGTTTTGAAAATCTGGTCACCCTATCCAAGGAGCATCGGTCGTCGCGGCGGACAACTGTGGCAGATGGTCGTTGCCCTTTACGGATAAGGCGTCGCGCCTTTGAGCAGAAGCGGCGTCTTTGGGGGAACCAGGCTCGAAGATACAGGAGCATTTTAAAAGTTAAGTTGTTGCAGTACATGCTGGTGCTTGTGGCGTGCGGGGAAGGCGCAGCTGGAGCTCCCCCTTGGGTGTGTGTTGTAGGGACCAAGATGGGTGGGGATTGGCAGCGGCCCGCAGTGGTTAATTGCGCCAACAAGATTGCACGGGGCTTGCGCGCTGTTCTTGCTGTGTGCTTTTTGTGCTGAGCGAGCAGTATGTGGGCCCCTTGAATTGCTGTGAGAGCAATACGACGGAAGGTATGATTTGAAAGGCACGTGTTTTTGTGGCCTTCGCTGTGAGGTTTTCACTGCTGGTGTCGCCCTTTGGGGGTCAGGGGAGAGCGTCATTGTAGCCTCACGGGGAGTTTGCCAATTTCCGGTTTGAGATTACCGTAATACCTTCCCCTTTATTCGTCATGACAAAGTTGATGCAGTAACTGCTCAGTCACTGGGTATGGAGAGCGGCCTCTTACCACCCTGTCTCTGACTGATTTACTACAGTTTCTGGGCAGTTGCACAAGCCGTTTGGAGCTCACGCAAAAACTTCAACCGAGGCATGCAACAACAGGTTACAACTGCTCTGATAACACTATTGTAAACCAATCCACCTAATACGCAGATTCCCTGACCTATCCCTACCTCATAGTCTGGGAATCATTTATTAGAATGTGTTATATTTACCGTTTTCTCAAATTTATAGTCTATTTGTGCCACAATAATAGTAAAGACTCAGGTATTCTACTCATGCGAACGAGGCATGTAAGAAGCTGGGAGAAATTATTTTGCCTATTCAGAAGCAGCTTTTGCACGTTTTCTTAATTCTGAAGCTAGGTATTGATTTGATCCTTTCATTTGCTCGGATTTTGTAAAAGCACTGCGATTTGTATGTTTTGACAGCTGGCTCTTTTGCTGTAGTACCACATAGTGGTTTGATGTTTCTTTTATTTGGTGAAAGGTTCGGTTTAACGCGCCTTACAAATGTTAATCAGAGAAACAACATCAGTGTTTCTAACTCATCTCTAACAGAATGTTCTAGCAATGTGATCATATGTTGAGGGATGGTCTGTTCAAGATCTATTTGCGTGCCAGAGCGCCTTTGTATGAGTGTCGGGGGTTGCACGGTTCTGCGGCGTACAGGTATGGATTCGGACGTAGTGGTGAAGGCATAACTCCTTCGTGATGATACGGTGCGTGGAATCTAGTTTTGGCCTTGTTGCCAGTACCATGGAACTCCGGCCAGCCAGCTATGAGTTAAGCCGATAAAAAATCCATTGTTCGCCAGGTTTTGTGCTGGTCTTGTGTTGCTAGGGGGGCTCCTCATTCCACCGCTGCCCAGGACTACGGACTGTGTATGCCTCAGGTTTGTGATAGGACTTGGAGTCTCATGTGTGCCCCATTCCGCAGGCTGCCTCCGAGCACAAAGTTTTTAAACGTCTCAATTTAGTAGAAGACAGGGGTTTTTGTGTGTGCTCCCTATTGCTTAGGCTGCCCAGGGCTCGTCACATGTTTGTGCAAGGGGTGAGGTGATCATTTTCCAATTCCACATGCTGCCCAGGAGCACAGAGTGCATATGTCTCCTGTTTGTGACGGGAGTGGGGTCTTTCAGTGTGCCAGAAGTATGTATGCCAGAGTATGCCCAAGAGTACATGCAGTGTACGTTAAATGCTAGGATCTCGGCGCTGCCCATTCGGAAGTCTAATCACGAGTACAGTAGGGTGTGATTGCCACACCATGCCGCAGACTTGTTAATTTTGCAGAACCCGAGCATGCTGCTTCGCATGCCCTCATTTGGTTTTATGCTAATCCTCTGCCAGGGAATTCGTGACAGGTTATTGGCAGAAGGGATTGCACAGGCTAACAGATAACTGCCCACCTAGGGTACATTTATTTAGTTACCACGGTTGCTGCTCATTTAGGTTAGGCAGCAAACAGCCTGGTAGCTACAATATTGTTGTGGTGTACCCAGGGCTTCAGATATAAGTTTTTTAATTATAATCGCTAGTCAGGGTGGCGGCTGATTTATCTTAGGCAGCGAATCTAAGTAAATAATGCAGCTGACATTCTTAACAAACTGTAACATCTCCGGGACTGCCAAATAGTCCGGGAAGAGCTACGGCAAGGTCAAAGGATAAGCCTGGAAATTCACATTTGAGAGTATTTTCAATTCTTTAAAGCACCTAGAAAATGTGTGGTTCTTGGTGCTATTTGAATGGGCGTATATATTTGAAGTACATCCAACAGTGGCCGATTAACCCAACACATGGCACAGAAACATTGATGAACTAACAGATAATTGTGTGTGTGTAGAATAAAGTTGCAATATTATATACGAGCCATAGTTGCTGCTCATTTATCTTATACAACAAAATACCTTGTAGGTATGATGTTACTAGTTGTTGTATCATATTTCTGGCTTACGTTAATTTAAACCACGCCCTGAATTACATTGGTCACCCCCGTTGGGAGACACATTACCAGTTTTTCATCCACAATTTATGTGCAATGCTTGGCGCGCTCCACGCTGTCGGTAAAAATTTTTACTTTCTTTATGTGAACAGACAGGGATTTATTAAGGAATGACGCTACCCGCCTCCTCCGTGCAGGGCCTCAGTGTCCAGAGCAAGGAGGGAGCGGTGCATTTCAAAGTACTTACAAAATATGACGAGGTACCAGGTAGAGTGTTACCTTCTTTTAGTGACTCTACACATAAAGGTGGACGTACGTTGTAATACTGCAGTGTACTCGCTTGTATGATGTCACCCTGGCACAATTTTACTAGTCCTGCGGTTAGTGATGTGTTAGTAAGGTCAAGCCCAGCGCTGGCGGGGGCAATGGGTGGGGCTAAATGTGGTGGCCGCCTGACTGGGACCCAGGCCCAATGTTTTCTAATTGACGAATTAGGCACTGTGGAGCTAACTAGCTTTACCCAGTAGAAAGCCCTGGTACGCTATTCGAATGTGTGTGCTGCAGTATGCTATGCTCCTGTAATGATGTAAATTTACTCTGTTCAGTGCCGCCACCCCTGGCGGCTAAGACTGCGCTCTACCAACCAGCCAAATATAAACATTTGATCATGGGAGAGGGAGCCAGGTAGGAAAGTGCGAGGATCTATGCAGCATGTTACCTCTGGATAGGTTTGTGCAGTCCTGAACTGGGTCCTCATTCGGGCAGGGATGGAGCTACACTTCTCTGAGGGCATTAAGGAGTTGAACAATGTAGTGTGCTACTGATGTTGAGAGTACTCTATAAGGGGGCGGCTTTCCACCTAAACTTGAGAACGAGCCAAAATGCACTGCTTCTTTATTGCGTGATCTCTGCAAGTTGTTTAGACGTAAATTGGGGGCTCCCGTAAGTAAGGACGGCGATATACCTCTGAGTGCCCTAATGAGGTGAGGAATTTAGTGCACCTCTGATGTTGAGAGTGCTCTATATGGGAGCCGCTTTCCAGCTAAACTCGAGAATTACCCACATATGTCTGTTTCTGGTGTAGCATAGTTCTTGCAGCACATCATTTCTTGTCTCTAAAGTTGGTGTTTCCATAGAGGACAGGTCTCATGTACACATAAACTGTGTGCTTCCTTAGGTGGGGACAGAGTTATATTTATCTAATTAGGGCAGCACATGGAAGGGGTTGTGCTTTATTTATGTCAGGTTGGCATGGAGGGTATTGTTACCAAAAGCGTAATGTCTCAACAATTTTCTTAACATGGGGGGGGGGGGGGGTAGGCCAGGCCTACGTGGGACGGCCTCTGCGAATGTTCACCCAGGTACACTCTCACCATGAACTTCGAAACACGCAGTAGCGGAGGAGCATCGGAATACGGGGCCTGTGTCTAAAACCCTAGCCACCGAAGGGTGGCACACATACGCTTTGTGGGGAGGCCGTGTTGCACAGACACGCGCATACACGTTTGTGTGGACAGATTTCCGTAATGCAATAGCAGTGGCCTGGAAAGAAATGTGCTGGGCGGCAGCAGACCTTGTTAGTAACTGTGAAGCGCGATTTCACGGCATTTCGCACTATGTACCGTCCTAAAGTAAGGATGGATTGCATTCACGGTTGACTACAGGTCTATTCTTTCATGTAGGTCATATTACCAGGCACCCTCATTGTAGCACTAAGTTAAATGCTCTGCATGTGACGCAAACTGATGCTATGTTACACACTTGCAGTGGCAGGTTTGATGGGATGTACCTAGACACTTGCAGTGGCTGGTTTGATGGAATGTACCTAGTGCGGATCGTAGATAAAGCTTAGCGTGTGATTATAACGAATACGGGCGTGTGTACTGGATTTTTATTTGTCAGGAAACAAAAAACACTAATCGTTTGCGTTTGTTTTCCTTTATGTATGACCGGACCCATGGTTGATACCCGGGAAGCGCTCCACACCGCGACTACAGGAAGGGGACCAGTGCACCGGGATCAGGAGCTGCAACCTAAGGCCTCTCAGCTGCCCAAAGGCTTCAACTGTGATGGGCGGTCAATTGCACGGCTCAAGCGGTGCCAGCGGGAAAAGGTGCTACCCATGCATTAGGGTTGAATTTCTCAAACCTGTTACGCGGGGGAGGAACTCGCTGTGGGGCGTCACGGTAATTTCAGCAGCTCAACGCAAGCGACAGAAGGAGCAACTAACATTGATGACTTGGCTTGTGGGCCACTCTTATGTGAGGCGCGCTGAAAGTGTCTTTCTTTTAGGTGACAGGAAGTTTGTTCGCAATTTATACCTCGGTGGCAGTGGCGAGGGGGGGACTCGGCCGAGGCGTTGAATCACTCGGTAAAGAGGATCGACGCGCAATTGAACAAATTACCTCGAGCCCCCCCGGTTGCAGACAATCCCTCAAGGGTGCATTTGGGGGTGAACATTCCTAGCTACGAGACTGGGTATACTTGACCGAGGCAGGGAACGTCCTGTGATATAACAAGATAGTGCCATGCTAGAGGGATTTGCGAGGCGATCATGACCTTTCTAGGAGTAGGAAGGGGGAGGCCAGATCGTCGGTCAACAATGCTGGCCTGTGGCGGTAAGGTCATGACCGGTGAGCAGCTATTTTAAGGTCTGAGGGGGCGGCATCGTCCTTTGGAGGTGTCCGCCCAGGGGGAGGTGTCACTGGCCCCTCCCAGAACTTCAGGGGCAGGTATAACTGGTGCTGCAAAGGGGCGCGGGTAGGAGAGTCACGCTGTTCTTATGGCTGGTAGCCACCCCGCGCGTACTCATGACGTCAGCGAATGGCGCGAGTAAGGGCCCTCCTTCAGTGGGTAAATGGAGTTCACGGCGTGGACCGAGTAATTAACGGACTCGGCTGCGCATGCGCACACACATCTTGTGGTGAGGCGCAGCTTGTAGGACCTGACACCGGGTAGGACCTCGCCATATGGCCAGTAATCTTAGTATGCAAAATTTCAGAGGAGGATGTTAGATTCGGTTAGGAAACAAGCTGTATTAGAATCTTGTTAAGGTTAGCATATCATACTTGTTGATATGATTGTATCGAATGTCCCTGAATATTTTGCATACAACTGTACCTTTGGTTTAATAATTTTATTCTTTTGTATCTTAATAAATACGGCCGGGGGTCCTGCGATCCCCCGCCTTCCAAAGACAATCAGGTTTCATGTCAGTGTGTCCTGGGTTGATGTGGGTCTACAGGGAGGGGGGGGGGCGGTAGCCGTTGCTGACCATGTGAAAAGGGGGGGCCCTCGGCCCCCACGCCCGCATGGCGGCACGGCGGCCTCCCCCTCCTCCCCTTGACCTCCGGTGGTGGGGGGGGGCGTGACCTCCCGGCATCCAGCAATGACGCGGGGGGTGCGCGCAGCACCACCGGTTGGCTGCCGCCTGACCCCTGACCCGGAAGACATTGCGCAGGCTTCCGGGTCGGGGGGCGGGCGGCTGGGGGGGCAGGGGGAGGGGGCGTGCCGCCCCCTCCCAGCACCCCTAGGATAAAGGAGGGGGGAGCGCTCAGGTGGCCCCTTGTCGCCTGGATGCTCCCCCACACTGGTCGTGCCCCGCGTCCGGGGCCTCCTAATTTTCCCCGCCCACCATCCCTGGACCACTTCAATTTTTGTGCATAATGTATACCTGTATTGTTGTGTGTATTGACGTGTATTAATTACTTATTTCCCGTTTAGGAAGTGGTTTTGAAACATAAATGTTGGTTGCATTAGTGTATCGTGTTTATTGTATACCTGTTTTTTATTGTGTGTATTGACGTGTATTAATTATTTCTTTCCCATTTAGGAACAGCATTGAAACATAAAATGTCGGTTGCAATTTTGTTTAGGCCTTTTTTCCCTAGTAGCCTGACGATGGTACGTCATGTGGTGTTTGTTTAGTTAGTGTAGTTGTCCTTTAGATCTTTTTTCCACAGGTCGTCGTATTTATTAGGGTATGGACATGCGGTAAGGTCATGACCGGTGAGCAGCTATTTTAAGGTCTGAGGGGGCGGCATCATCTTTTGGAGGTGTCCGCCCAGGGGTAGGGGTCACTGGCCCCTCCCAGAACTTCAGGGGCAGGTATAACTGGTGCTGCAAAGGGGCACGGGTAGGAGAGTCACGCTGTCCTTATGGCTGGTAGCCACCCCGCGCGTACTCATGACGTCAGCGAATGGCGCGAGTAAGGGCCCTCCTTCAGTGGGTAAATGGAGTTCACGGCGTGGACCGAGTAATTAACGGGCTCGTCTGCGCATGCGCACACACATCTTGTGGTGAGGCGCAGCTTGTAGGACCTGACACCGGGTAGGACCTCGCCATATGGCCAGTAATCTTAGTATGCAAAATTTCAGAGGAGGATGTTAGATTCGGTTAGGAAACAAGCTGTATTAGAATCTTGTTAAGGTTAGCATATCATACTTGTTGATATGATTGTATCGAATGTCCCTGAATATTTTGCATACAACTGTACCTTTGGTTTAATAATTTTATTCTTTTGTATCTTAATAAATACGGCCGGGGGTCCCGCGATCCCCCGCCTTCCAAAGACAATCAGGTTTCATGTCAGTGTGTCCTGGGTTGATGTGGGTCTACAGGCAGGGGGGGCGGTAGCCGTTGCTGACCATGTTAGTCTCTGCTGCTCAGGCACTACTGGTATCACAAAGTCCGTTCCTTTTAGAGTTTGACTAGCCCTTTTCATGGTGAAAATCTACAGTATGTGATATATTACATAACAGAAAAGTACTTCTGGTTTCCGAGCCTTCATTCACTGCCAATTACCATGTGTGTTGCCTTATAACAAATTTATGTATAATAATAATTGTAACATTACTATAAATACCAAGCATTTTGCCTTATAGAGAATAACATATATAATAACAGTAATTATTATTATAATAGTATATAATTATCATGTGTTTTGCCTCATAACACGTATATTGATCACAAAAAGAATCCATTTTGCCCGCACTTGTTGACATTGTATAAATAAACCCGGCGTTCACGTTAAATCCCCGCTAGAGGTCAGGTGTTTTCTATAAGATGTTTTGGTCTTGCAGCCAACTCTCAGCTGTGCCTGTGTTGCATTACTAGGTCTGCCTTTGCAGACCCCTCAAGTCCGCATGCACTTGCAGGAACAGCCCTGCTCCAAAGAAGTTCAAATCCCATTAGTCTTGTACATGTTCTTGAAAAATCACTGCTCACAGGAGCCTCACGTGAAAAGCTATTCCAGTGAAGTAGTTCTGATGGAGACGGTAATTTCTTCTGGTAGTTTCTCAATGCAAAACCCTCATGCTACCTCTAATTTACCGCTCAAAAGGTGTTGGGCCCTTCACACCATCTATTACCTTCAGGAGATTTTAAATAATCATGAACAGTAAAAACTGCAATTATTATTCAAGCCAATAAAGAGAGTTGTTGAGTGTTTTAAAGGGTTTTATTTTCTAGTCAAAAAGTTAATTTTTCTCTGACCCTTTATTCATTAGTAAAATATCAATTAGTTTACAGAATTTGGAAAACAGGAAAAATATCAATAATACAGAACACATTACAGTCTGCATATAAGCATTACATGTAGTTATGAAAATGTGGCGCAAAATTTAAGTCACAATTCTTAAAGAGTTTCTAAGAAAAATAGTCTTGCAAAGCTAATCAGTAATTAAATAGTTTGCAAAAATCTCCCATTAAGAGAAATAAATGCATAAATCAAATAAATCTTTTCAGACCTAATTAATTAGTCAAAGCACAAACTCAAAGTTTAGCATCTAAATCTAGAGAGCCTTTCTATCTGTTGCTTCTCCGTGCATCTCTGTGTCTAAAGAGCAAAAAGGAGGGAGACAGCCCGCCCTTCACCAGACCTCAAAGGAATGCGGCCTGATGTGCCAAGATATGACGTGGAAGCAAGAAACCTCCCCCTGAATCTCCTCGGACGCAAACCTGCCCTTCAGCAATCTCCCGGGACGTTTCTCATACCTAACCCATAGAAGCCAGCTGAGCTGAGAAAAAAAAGCCAGCCCCCATCCAGAGAGGACAGTATTTATATCCTAATTATTGGCAGAGTACACAAAGATGTAGCATCTTTCAGGAGAACCTTACGTGATTGGTCAGTCATGATGGCATGAGTTCTCACTCCCCTTGACTCATTCTAAAAACCTGACTTCACCAGTTTTAACAAAAGAAGCGCAAATGACTTAATACATTTTATTTGTTTGCAACATTTACTAGGAAAAATGTTTCATTCTAATTCATCCTTCCTTCCACAGCGTAGTCAGATGGACACTTTTAACTAACACTGGTACATTCGCAGAATCACAAGAATGTATAGTTTAAGATGTCCTTGACTTCTTGTCATGAGGAAAGCTGCCACAGTCTGCGCATGCTCCCTTCTCATTAAATTGCAAGCCATAGCCTTGATGGATTCACAGGCAGCCATGTTTTGTGTAGGCCCCAAAAATAAAACAAACACAAAGATAATATTAATTTCATGTAAATCAGTCCATTATGTTTCCCACGTGCATTATTAATTCACACACATTAAAAAAAGAGGTGTTATTAACTGAAAATGTTTATCAAAATATGCAACAAGTCAAAGTCTATTAAGACAGGAATAATAAATCTAGATTACATGGATGAGCTGGGAAGAGAAAAACACATTCTATTAATCTTCAAAGCTAAAAAGGCCACTTTTCTCTACACTGTAAACCACATGTTAATTCAGCACAAGCATTTCTGACTAAATAGGCCTCACTTTCATGTTTTTCATGTGCCATGTTTTTAACTTGCACCAAAATGTGCGTGGCAATTTAAATGCAGCCTGTCTGAAGCACAAAAAATAAAACAATGCATGACTGCAGATGAAATCTGCTCCATCATCCCACCCTTCTGATAATTCAAATCATAATAAAATGATTTATAATTCATCACACATATTTAATTTCACTAGTGACAGTATTTTTTTTTTTTAATTGCAAAAGCTGAGCATATAAGAATGTTACTTCTATTTCTAAGGCAAACACAAGTCTGGTCTGTAATCAGATCATATATAGCCACGCTCAATTGTTTTAGTGCAGAGTTCTGTAAGTAGCTTCTTGGAACAGTCTTCTTTAAAATAAGTAACTAAAATAATAAACAAGCATTTACAATGCAACGGTTTCGCCTTACAGAAAGTTAGACACGCTTTCAGTTTTAGTAGAGGAGACCCCTTGCCTCCCACTGCAGCTGAAGCATTTCAGCGCTGTGAATTAACCCCCTCCTGGGAGAGTTAGCTCTACTTTTTCAGAGAACTTTTAAGGCATCTGCAAAGTGGACTCTGGCCCAGGGCCCCAGCCTTTCAAAGGGGGTGGGAGTGAAGGGGAGGTGTGGTGTGAAAGAGCTAGCTCTGTTCTACAGATTTTTGCGCTCATCACTTAGATTCATTTTTAAAGACAATCTTGGAAATAGTTTATTTTTTAATTTATTTTTAATGTATATTACAGACATTTTGCAGACAAAATGTGTTATACAAGGAAGCCATAGCTGGATGGATTAGTGAAAGTATGAATGGATGAGTGAAGGGGTGAATGGAATGATGAGGGAAAGGATGGATAGATGAGTGAATGCAATGGGGGGCTGAGCAGAGAGTGCATCAGTGAAGGGACGGTGCAAGGAGAGGCTGAGGAGAGTGCAGCAGTGAAGGGACAGTGCAGGGACAGTGCAGGGAGAGGCTGAGGAGAGAGTGCATCAGTAAAGGGACAGTGCAGGGAGAGGCTGAGCAGAGAGTGCAGCAGTGAAGGGACGGTGCAGGAAGAAGCTGAGGAGAGTGCAGCAGTAAAAGGACGGTGCAGTGGGGGGCTGAGCAGAGAGTGCAGCAGTAAAAGGACGGAGCAGTGGGGGGCTGAGCATAGAGTACAGCAGTGAAGGGATGGTGCAGTGAGAGGCTGAGCAGAGAGTGCGTCAGTGAAGGGATGGTGCAGGGAGAGGCTGAGGAGAGTGCAGCAGTGAAGGGACGATGCAATGGGGGGCTGAGCAGAGAGTGCAGCAGTGAAGGGACGGTGCAGTGGGACTGAGGAGAGAGTGTAGCAGTGAAGGGATAATGCAGTGAGAGGCTGAGGAGAGTGCAGCAGTGAAGGGACGGTGCAGTGGGGAGGAGGAGTGAGTGCAGCAGTGAAGTGACGGTGCAGTGAGAGGCTGAGGAGAGTGCAGCAGCGAAGGGACGGTGCAAGGAGAGGCTAAGGAGAGAGTGCAGCAATAAAGGGACGGTGCAGGGAGAGGCTGAGGAGAGAGTGCATCAGTGAAGGGATGGTGCAGGGAGAGGCTGAGGAGAGAGTGCAGCAGTGAAGGGATGGTGCAGTGAGAGACTGAGGAGAGTGCACCAGTGAAGGGACGGTGCAGGGAGAGGCTGAAGAGAGTGCAGCAGTGAAGGGACGATGCAATTGGAGGCTGAGCAGAGAGTGCATCAGTGAATGGACGGTGCAGGGAGAGGCTGAGGAGAGAGTGCAGCAGTGAAGGGATGGTGCAGTGAGAGACTGAAGAGAGTGCAGCAGTGAAGG
The DNA here is from genome assembly GCF_964261635.1 of Lissotriton helveticus. Classification (NCBI taxonomy): domain Eukaryota; kingdom Metazoa; phylum Chordata; class Amphibia; order Caudata; family Salamandridae; genus Lissotriton; species Lissotriton helveticus. Next base: position 1,040,906,047 of record NC_136065.1, on the reverse strand, counting down.
GATGGTGCAGTGAGAGGCTGAGGAGAGTGCAGCAGTGAAGGGACAGTACCGTGAGAGGCTGAGAGAGAGTGCAGCAGTGAGTGATGGTGCAGTGGAGGAGTGAGGGCTGCAGCCTGGATGGGGGGGCTGAGCAGAGAGTGAATCGATGGCGCAGGGAGAGGCTGAGGAGAGAGTGCTGCAGTGAAGCGATGGTGCAGTGAGAGGTTGAGGAAAGTGCAGCAGTGAAGGGACGATGCAAAGGGGGGTTGAACAGAGAGTGCATCAGTGAAGGGACGGTGCAGGGAGAGGCTGAGGAGAGTGAAGGGACGATGCAATGGGGAGCTGAGCAGAGAGTGCATCAGTGAAGGGACGGTGCAGGGAGAGGCTGAGGAGAGTGCATCAGTGAAGGGACAGTGCAGGGAGATGCTGAGGAGAGAGTGCAGCAGTGAAAGGATGGTGCAGTGAGAGACTGAGGAGAGTGCAGCATTAAAAGGACGGTGCAGTGGGGGGCTGAGCAGAGAGTGCACCAGTGAAGGGACTGAAACAGGGAAGAGACGGTATAGTGGAGCTGAGGAGAGAGTGAAGGGATGGTGCAGTAAGAGGCTGAGGAGAGTGCATCAGTGAAGCGATGGTACCGTGAGAGGCTGAGGAGAGAGTGCAGCAGTGAGTGATGTTGCAGTGGAGGAGTGAGGGCTGCAGCCTGGATGGGGGGGGGCTGAGCAGAGAGTACAGCAGTGAAGCGATGGCGCAGGGAGAGGCTGAGGAGAGAGTGCAGCAGTAAAAGGACAGTGCAGTGTAAAAATAAAAATATGCCTTACCTCTAACATAAACTAAAATCAACATACATACCTGTCTGAACAACTCCGTGCACAGCGGTGCACATCGCTGAAGGGAATCGCCACGGGCCATGTTGAACCTAGAAAAGAGAGAATAAACATAAGATTAGCAAACAAAAAACAAAATGGCTTACCTCTGAACGAAAACAGAGACAGAGAGTGAGGTAGTGAAAGAGAGTGAAAGTGACTTAGTGATATAGAAATAGAGAGAGTGGGGTAGTGAGACAGAGAGAGTGAGATAGTGAAAGAGTGAGTTAGTGATGGAGAGTGATTTTGGTGGTAGTGAGATAGAAACAATGAGTGATGTTGTGACATAGTGAGATAGAGAAGGACTGAGGTAGTTTAAGAGAGAGTGAAAGTGACTTAGTGAGATAGAGAGAGAGTGAGTTAGTGAGATAGAGAGTGACGTAGTGAGTTGGAGAGAGAGAGTGAGCTAGTGAGATAGAGAGTGAGTCAGCGAGAGAGTGTTGTAGTTATTTTTTGAGTGAGTGACTTGTGTTATAGTTGAGAGTGATATGGAAATAGATAGAGTGATGTTATGGAGAGAGTTAGTGAGAGAGAGAGTGAGATAGTGTTATAGATATAATTTGAGTAGTGATGTAGTTATTTTTGTTTTGTGGGAGAGTGAAGTAGATATAGAGTGAGGTAGTGAGAGAGAGTGAGGTAGTGAAAGAATGAGGTAGTGAGGGTGAGAGTTGTTGTGCTGTATTGAGATAGAAACAGAGAGATGTTGTGAAGTAGTGAGCTAGAGAGAGAGTTAGGTAGTGTATGAGAGAGTGAAAGTGAGTTAGTGTATTTGAGAGAGAGAGAGAGAGAGAGAGAGAGCGGTAGTGAGATAGAGAGAGAGTGAAGTAGTGAGTTAGAGAGAGAGTGAAGTTGTGTGGTAGTGAGAGAGTGATGTAGTGAACTTTAGAGAGAGTGTCGTGATATAGTGAGAGAGAGATAGTGAGATAGAAATAGAGTGAGGTAGTATATAGAGAAAGTGTGAGGTAGTGAGGTAGTGAGATAGAGAGAGAGTGAAGCAGTGAGTTAGAGAGAGAGAGAGAGAGAGAGAGAGTGAAGGTGTGAGGTAGTGAGAGAGTGTTGTAGTGAATTTTTGAGAGTGTCATGATATAGTGAGGCAGTGAGATAGTGAGATAGTAATAGATAGAGTGAGGTAGTGATGTAGAGAGGGTGAGGTAGTGAGATAGAGAGAGTGAAGTTGTGAAGTAGTGTGTTAGAGAGATAGTTACTGTGGTAGTGATATTGTGATGCTGTGAGAAAGAGAGTTGAGTAGTGAGGTAGAGATTGAGGTAGAGAGAGTGAATGAGAGATAGTGTAGTAGTGTGAGAGATAGTGAGGTAGTGAGAGAGATAGTGAGTTAGTGAAAGAGAGAGTGGGGTAGTGAGAGTGAGGTAGTGAGAGAGAGAGTTTGAAGGGACGGTATAGTGGAGCTGAGGAGAGAGTGAAGGGATGGTACCGTATGAGGCTGAGGAGAGAGTGCAGCAGTGAGTGATGGCGCAGTGGAGGAGTGAGGGCTGCAGCCTGGATGGGGTGGCTGAGCAGAGAGTGCAGCAATGAAGGGACGATGTAATGGGGGGCTGAGCAGAGAGTGCGTCAGTGAAGGGATGGTGCAGGGAGAGGCTGAGGAGAGTGCATCAGTGAAGGGACAGTGCAGGGAGAGGCTGAGCAGAGAGTGCAGCAGTGAAGGGACTGTACAGTGGGACTGAGGAGAGAGCGTAGCAGTGAAGGGATAATGCAGTGAGAGGCTGAGGAGAGTGCACCAATGAAGGGACGGTGCAGGGAGAGGCTGAGGAGAGTGCAGCAGTGAAGGGACGATGCATTGGGGGGGCTGAGCAGAGAGTGCATCAGTGAATGGACGGTGCAGGGAGAGGCTGTAGAGAGAGTGCATCAGTGAAGGGACAGTGCAGGGAGAGGCTGAGCAGAGAGTGCAGCAGTGAAGGGACTGTACAGTGGGACTGAGGAGAGAGCGTAGCAGTGAAGGGATAATGCAGTGAGAGGCTGAGGAGAGTGCACCAGTGAAGGGACGGTGCAGTGAGAGGCTGAGGAGAGTGCAGCAGTGAAGGGACGATGCATTGGGGGGGCTGAGCAGAGAGTGCATCAGTGAATGGACGGTGCAGGGAGAGGCTGTAGAGAGAGTGCATCAGTGAAGGGACGGTGCAGGGAGAGGCTGTGGAGAGAGTGCATCAGTGAAGGGATGGTGCAGGGAGAGGCTGAGGAGAGAGTGCAGCAGTGAAGGGATGGTGCAGTGAGAGACTGAAGAGAGTGCAGCAGTGAAGGGATAGTACCGTGAGAGGCTGAGAGAGAGTGCAGCAGTGAGTGATGGTGCAGTGGAGGAGTGAGGGCTGCAGCCTGGATGGGGGGCTGAGCAGAGAGTGCAGCAGTGAAGCGATGGCGCAGGAAGAGGCTGAGGAGAGAGTGCTGCAGTGAAGGGATGGTGCAGTGAGAGGTTGAGGAGAGTGCAGCAGTGAAAGGATGGTGCAGTGAGAGGCTGAGGAAAGTGCAGCAGTGAAGGGACGATGCAATGGGGGGCTGAACAGAGTGCATCAGTGAAGTGACGCTGCAGGGAGAGGCTGAGGAGAGTGCAGCAGTTAAGGCGACGATGCAATGGGGGGCTGAGCAGAGAGTGCATCAGTGAAGGGACGGTGCAGGGAGAGGCTAAGGAGAGTGCATCAGTGAAGGGACAGTGGAGGGAGAGGCTGAGGAGAGAGGGCATCAGTGAAAGGATGGTGCAGGGAGAGGCTGAGGAGAGAGTGCAGCAGTGAAAGGATGGTGCAGTGAGAGACTGAGGAGAGTGCAACAGTGAAGAGACGGTATAGTGGAGCTGAGGAGAGAGTGAAGGGATGGTGCAGTAAGAGGCTGAGGAGAGAGTGCAGCAGTGAGTGATAGAAATAAACATAAGATTAGCAAAATAAACAAAATGCCGCATACATACCTGTCTGAACCACTTCGTGCACAGCGGAGCACACAGCTGCACGGAGACGCCACGGGCCAAATTGGACCTGAAAAACAAAGAAATAAACATAAGATTAGCAAAATAAACAAAATGGCTTACCTCTAACAGCAAAACAGCAGCATACATACCTGTCTGAACCACTTCGTGCACAGCGGAGCACACAGCTGCACGGAGACGCCACTGGCCATATTGGACCTGAAAAACAAAGAAATAAACATAAGATTAGAAAAATAAACAAAATCGCTTACCTCCAACAGCAAAACAGCAGCATACATACCCGTCGGAACAACTTCGTGCACAGCGGAGCACACAGCTGCACGGAGACGACACGGGCCATGTTAAACCTGAAAAACAAGCATTTACAATGCAATGGTCTCGGCATTATTAAAGGTAGAGCTATTGGCATTAAGAGGATGCTGAGAGGGGACCCATAAGCGTGAACGGGAAAAAGGCTAGTGATTGTGCATTCCCCATGAGTGTAGTAAAGGAAAAGGGGAATAAATGCCCGCAGTGATGCACAACTGATTGCGCGTGCCGGGAAGCTGCTCACACATTCCAACAGTTATTGGAAATCAAATCCCTGTCCAGTCCACATAATTTTCTCTGCATATGACTAAAAGCCTAAGACAGCCTTGTTATTTTTACGAAACCGTGTATAATAAAAGTATCCGATTGATAAAAGGTTATTAAACTTGACAGCCCTTAAGTGATCCAAGAAGTAAATATTAAAATGAAGTTTCAACAACACCAAACTTGACAGCCCTTAAGTAAATCAAGAAGTAAATATTAAAATGAAGTTTCAACAACACCAAATTGTCAAGGGAGGCCCAAGGCAGTAGTACAGATTACGATGTGATTTAATGTTCGTCCTTCGGGCAAGGTTTGTTGCTATAATGGAGAGGAAAAGCCCTGCATATTAGCCTTTAAATAATTAAACAAAGCGCTGGAAACGAGGGTTAATTTGCCGTGCACGTTCACAATATTAGCCTTTATGGAGTAACATTCAAGGTCAGTCACATCAGGTTTTTTAATGTTGTCTTTTGTGGCCCGACTTCCCCAAGCCATAAAAGAGAGGCCTGTCCACAGAATGTCAATAACAGGCCCTCTGACACCGCGCTATTTATAAGAGATACAAAACATAGTGGCGTGCGGCGCGTTGTCTTCAAGAAAAACTAGACCTGGATGCCTGCATGTCTATTCACTTATTTAGGGAACATTTATCGTTTACTCAACACACAACATCACCCCAAAGAATGCCTATGGTCTTGCGGGCTATGGAAGCATTTCTAGGGATCTCAGCACGCCCCTTGGGCTACAGAGGTGGGGGCTGGCCAGTAAGGTGGTAGTGTAAATGGTCGTAGCGGTGCGTGCAACGAACGGTGCAAGGGTGGGCACATCAGCACATGGACACTGGAGTCTGGCATCCACTGGCTAAACTATTCTCCAGGTCTTGCTTGCTATTGGGCACCATCTACTGCTGACTCCATAAGGCAACTGCCTCATCTATCCTTATGGGAGCAATAACTTGGTGTGCATTATCACTTGACTGTGTAGAGTGGTATGGCATAGAACTCTTGGATGTAGTCAATGATGTGGAACAGACACACACAGGCACAAACACAAGCACACCCACACATACACAGAGGAGCACACACACAAGCAGACACAGGGACACACACAAGCACACACGGATACACATGCAAGCACATACACAAACACACAAGCAGACACAGGGACACACACAAGCACACATGGATACACATACAAGCACATACACAAACACAGAGGAGCACACACACAAGCAGACACAGGGACACACACAAGCACACACGGATACACATACAAGCACATACACAAACACAGGCATACACAAGCGTACGTACAGACTCACACACAGGCGCACACACACACACACAGGCAAAGTGGCAGTCTGCAGAGGTTAGAGCATCAGGGCAGTGAGACGGGTGGGGGTCGGGTGTTGGAATTCAACAGACGACGGGATAGGCAATATTTAAATTTTAAAAACACTTACCTTGAGCTCGCCGTATCACCATTAAATTGAAAGGTAAAACACTTGGTTTCTTGTCCCACGCAGGAAAATGAGTTTCTAAACTGTACGAGTTGTTTTACAAACACCTTAAGTCTCAGAACGTGCGTACTCAAAGCTTTTCCCGGGTGCTGACAGGTTTGCTTTTGCTGCTATTCAAGGAATAGAATGCAATTTAAAAAAGCAATTTTAGCTGTGTTATTTCCGTGCAAGCTTTCTTCACAGACTGTGATTCAACTTGTCACATACAGCCAACTTTTAGTTGCTTTCAATAGACATCTTATCTACCATATAACGAGATTGTGGTGAGCGTAGAGCCAACCATCTGTGCACCGTTGGTTGTCGGCTGCCATGTTAAAACATGAAGCTCATTTGGCTCTTTGTTGAAAAACAATATAATAACAGCAGCGCGGCCAGCATGTTAATACATGAAGTGTGTGAGGTGCTCTGGTGGCAAAAAATTACTACAAAATTAAATATTTGTTAAAAAAAAAAAAGGGAAGGCATCTTCCACATGGTTTTCCTATTTATTTACTTTTGTACAAATCGCATCACAGCCTGCTTTAGCTATAGATGTTTAAAGCTTCAGGGTAACGTGCCGTGATTGCTACAAAAGTAAATAAACGGAAAAGAAATGCGGCGGCGCCAGATTTCTTTTCTCTTTATTTAATTTTGCAGCTATCGCGGCATGCCACACTTTAGATTTAAACCAGTGAGACTAAAGCGTGGCAAGACACAAATGCTAAGAAAACAAATGAATACAAAAAACTGTGGTCGGATGACTTTACAGCTACCAATAAAGTAAATAAATGCAACCCAAAAAAACGTTTTACTTTGCAATTTTTACAGTAAGGCAGATTTTAAAACAATTACCTCCTCTGCAGCGTCAGGGTTTCAGAAGCCGGACATTATGTCATGCCAGCTTTGTTATGCCATCATTCAAAACACGTTTGTGAATGTGTGTGTAAGAGTGCAGCGCCTCAAAGCCTTGACGCTGCCAGCTGCCTCTGCTTCATGCTAAAATTAAGCACGGCTGCAATGACACCACATGGGCGGCTGAATCGTGAAAGTGACTGCCATTTATAGAACTGAAATCAAGGGCACTCACTGGATTGTGGAAAAAATGAAGGGAGATAGTTTCCTTGGGAGTGTGAACACTCGTCAGAGCAACATTTTTATGTGAGTGCGTGGAAGCGCCACCGGACGTGATTACATCCTTGATAACGTTGGGCCAGTGTTATCCTTAAAGCACAAAGGCAGCGGCAGAGTAGAAGGGCGCCGAGATAGCTCCACATTTGTTTATGTAAGTGAAATGAAGAGCAGCAGCAACACTTCAAAATGCCTGTCGCCGATACTGGCTTTGCAAATGCGGACAATAATAAAAGCTACCAGCGGGAGGAGGGCGGGGACAAACGGAACGCTAAAAAAAAAAATGAAGAATGAAACTCACCCCTGAGAAGCCACACCGCCACAAGCATCAAGACAACAGACAGTGGGAGGGGGGCGGGAACAAAGGGAACGGGTTGCGAATACCCGACCCGGCTGGGAAGGATAAGCTCCGAAAGGGAGCAGCCGCACCTCCATGGCCGCCACAAACAGCAACACAACGGAGGGCGGGGACAAACGGGACGCGGACAACAGGAAAGGGGACGGGAAGATGGGCAACACGGCCAATGGGAGGGGGGCGGGAAAGCAACACAACAGACAGCGGGAGAGGAGCAGCATTAAACACACATTAGCAGTTACAAAAAATAAATAATAACAAGTCAGGTCCCGGGCCGCGCTGTGATTGGCTGACGTCACGGGGGTGTCCCGGGCCGGCAGCCAATCACAGCGCGGCCCGGGAATGACGTCACGGGGGTGTCCCGGGCCGGCAGCCAATCGCAGCGCGGCCCGGGACAAAGGGGCGGGGCTTAAAAAAGCACCAGAAACGCCCCCGAATCGCGTTTTCGAGAGAAAGCGCGATTGACAGCCTCTGCCTCCCAATGGCTAGCCTCCATTTATGGAGCTAGCCAATTGGAAACAGAGGCTGTCCTAACCTCACTATTAAAAACAACAGATTTCGATCTGGGAGGGGCTTCGCCCCTCGCCAGGTTACGAAACCTAAAAAGGAGATTTCACCAGGACAGTTTCAGCATTTCTTTGCTCATTGTCATCAGCTTGTCATCAGTATGGCTCATACTTTCCATGCAAATTGGACTACTTAGGTGCTGTGAAACTGTGACAGAGCACCATCAATCCTTTGCACTTTTTCAACCAAGGCCTTTCACTCTTATTTTCACTTTGATCAGATTCAGATGTGTCACCACAGCATCTCTCAGATCAAAACCGTTGCACCATCCATTATGCAGATCTTGTGTAGCAGCTGCAATCTGGTGAGAAACTGCACACTGTACATCAACCAGACCTACACAGCAATGGCTAGTGTTCTCATCAGTGTTTTCCACAAGTGCATTTGCATATGCATTTTCAAGCCACTTTGGGGATGCTGAAACACAGTCTTTTGCAAAAGGTAACTCAGTGCTGCCATTGTGTTGCTTTATTATGCTTGACACTTCAGGCAGATAGCTGCAATCCAATCCTTGTCCAATCTGTTGTTCTGCACTTATTATCTTTAAGCCCACATTATGATCTGATTTCAGAGAAACTGGCAATCTATACCTGGGCATCAGTCTTTGCAATAACACATTTGCCACTATGCAGTTGTCATTTCTCTCAAAAACAGTTCTGATACAACCCTGTTGTGCTGCTTCAAAAACATTTTCTTGAGCCTCTTTTAATTCAACTGTGAAGATTCCATTGAATGTATATGCTAACAGAACACAAATCTGTGCAACTGAATTAGCATTTCTCTCTCCCATGACAACAGTGACTCTCATTTGAGCAGATAAACTGCATGTGATGGTAAGGGCAATCAATTTAGAATTTTGGGCTGGTGTAATTACTAAAAGCCATGAAGCTTTGACAACATCATGTGTAAGGAGTATAGCATGTGCGTCTTTAATGTGTTACCTTTCAAACATGGGCCATCTACAAAATGGACATTGTTGGGCTGACTCAGACGTTCATCTTTAAAGTCTGAATTTGGCTTTATGCATATTTTCATGATATTTAGACACTCATATTCAGTTTAATCATAATCCAATTCATTTGCTGACATTTCTGTGAAGTTAGGGTCAAAGGTCATTGGGCAATACATCACAGACCTTTGAAAACATTCATCTTTTTGAATAGGCAATGAGAGAGCGCAGCCCTCCCTCTCACTGCAAATTAGTGTATTTTCTTTCAAATAAACTTTCATTCCTAGTGCTGGGGCCCGACATTCTTTCTCTTTCAACTCTAGGAATGCCTTTGTGCAATTGTTGTCCAATGGAAGCGGATCAGACACACCAGAGTGTGTCAGCCTCAGTAAAGGCTTAGCCACTAGGGAAATGTTTAGTAACCACTATCTACAGTAGCTAACCATTCCCAAAAATGTCCTGACTTCTTTCTGAATTTGAGATGAATTCATCTTGGAAATTATTTCCACCTTCTCTGGTGACATCTTTCTACCTCCCTTTCCAATTTTGTGTCCCAGACATTCATCTTCTTTTTGACAGTACTCCTGACTATTCTCATGCAATGGCACTGCGACATGAACTTTGCAAAAATCTATAAAAATAAGCCATTCTTCACCACATGGAATGTGAAAAAATATATTGGCTGGATGCGGTACCACAGGACAACATGGAAAAAAGATGCTTTTAATCTCCTGCACTATTCTGTTCTTTTCATTTTTTTCTGTGAACCTATGATCAGAAAGTTACATAAACTTCCAATCAGTTCCATCAAAAAACCTTTTATTGGTAAAATTCCTGCATCTGATGGTGTTCCTGAATACATGTCATCTGGTTCAAATTTTAATAAGACATGTTCTGCACATTTTATTAATCTGGCATCCTTCTCTGTGAACTCTCTTATTTCTGTGTTTATTATTTTTTCCAAAGCAGAAGGTAATTTTTCAACTGTCTTTTCTGAAAACAATGCTACAACTGTCTCTTGTTGAGCCATTTTAAAATGTACATCCTCATCAGGAATCTGAAAAATAGCATTATCTGGTATACAGTAATCTGTGCTGCTTAATTTGCAAAATAATTGTTTTCCTGGTAGGCCTGAGTCACAGACAACAGTTTTGCAATTTTCCTCAAATGGGCCTAATTTTGGTGCAAATTCTTCTAACACTGGGTTTGTAATTTCTCTGTTTAAAACTCCTGCAACTAAATCTGGACTTTCCACTGCCTTCACAATGGAATTGGTAAATTCAGAATTGTGAGTGTTAAAACTCTCATTTGCAAACAGAGCAACCTTTTGAACTGGGTTCTGTTTTTGTCTCTGGAAATAATTCACATTTGCTCTGGACACCTTATATAAATTAACTTTAGCATTTTCCATATTTTGTGGGACCATCTGTGCTTGAAATATTCCTGCCATAGGTACCTGTTTCTGAACTGACATTTGCATTTGCTTAACTGGCATATTTTGCATCTGCAATTCTCCATGTTTTTGTGCAACATGTTTAAATCTATTTTTCTTCTTCCAATGCTCAAATCTGTGATAAAGATGGCAAAAGGACACATTTTCCAGCAGTACAAAATCCATACCTGAATTTGCACTAACCAAAACACCTTTACTTCCATCTTGTGTTCTTTTAATCTGTACCCAATCAACATCCTTTGCTGGCACTCTGCCCTTCAGGAAAATAATCACTGCTATATTTTCCTCCATAACAACAGAAAACGATGGTGCATTCATGCAAACCCTTTTCACTGTCTCCTCACCTGGCCCTTGAACAACAACTTTAGATTCAAACCACAATTTAGTCAGCATGGCAATATAAAAGAACATTTCCAAATGAATGCACAACTCGTTCAATATTTCATCAAATCCATCAACTTGTGGGTACCACGGCATAAATGTGTCTCTCAATTGTGGGATTGTGTTCAGAAATGCTGCAAGTTCACTTTTATTCTGTGGCATATGAACATGCACTTCTCCCACTATTTCTCTCAATGAGTAAGCAAAAGCTTCTCCCTCATTCTGCTTATTATTTTTCTCAATTATATCTGGTGGCTTCTTTTCCTTATCCATTTTCCTTGCTAGGTCTGGTGGTTTCTTTTTCTTCTCATGTTTTCTTGCCCAATTGTCTCCTAATTTCTCAAACCCATTGCATTTGAAAATATATTTTATTTCTGCAATGTGCAAATGCATTCCTGAAGAACACATTTTCTCATTTGCTTCATCAGGATGTACCCTGAAACCTTTCTGAAATGGAAAACTTCCTGGAACATCAGTTTCATATTTTTGAGCCAAATCTGTCAGTCCATTATGTGTAGTTAATGCACATACCAGCTGTTTCCTTTCTCAGGGAAATTAATTCTTTTTCCTGACACTGGTTCACATTTTCATTATTTAAACAGCAAGGACTGTTAATTCCTTCATGTTCACATGTTGAATTTAAAACATTAAGCTGTCTCTCTTTTTCAGGGCCTGTGTTAATATGTTCTCCCATGTTCTCTATATTTTTAATCACTGCTGCTTCCTCCGAGCAGGTTTGAAAAATCCCATTTTCAAATATATTTATTTTATCCTGGGCTGTAGAAGTTGTAAATACCATTTTTCCCTCACCTTTCAGTGCTTGGTGTACTTTCTGTTCAATAATCTGTGTATTCTGAATTTCTGAAATAAACCCTGCCATAATCACTCCTTCTTCAGCCCTTTGCACCTTTTCAGTAGGGCCCATATTAATTGGGACAGTCATAAATTTTCTAGGCATTATCTGTGCATCTGCAGTTTGCAATTCTTGAACTGAATCAGTCATATTTGAAGCAGTAACACCTGGAGGTATCACTGTCAGTACTGAATCAACAGGTAATGGGTCAATATAAAATGTCTGCACATTTCTCTCAGTCTGTATTTCTCTCTGTTCAACAGAAGCAGTAGCCCCTGTAGTATTTACTGGTTCATTATTTTCAGTCTTTTTCATGGGAACCACATAAAGTGGTGGACACTCTGTTAACAATGCATCCATTATTTCATCACCTAAATCATTATTTATTTGAAGCTCTTTATCGGCATTAATTCCCTTCTCCTGTATCTGGTGCTTTACCTTTTTATCCTCACTTGCTTTCTCTCTTGCTGTCTTTTCCCACAGGCTTAAGGCCTCAAATTGTGCAGCTTTAGATGGTGTCTTTATTTCACATAACACTTCCCTTAATTTGTCAATAATTTGCAATTCAAAAGTACCATCTTTTGGAAACCTCAAAGCACCCTCTTTTTCAGTAATCTTGCACCATTGGTGAACCCACATACATGAGTTTTGTCCCAAATTGGTAGACATAAAATGCACAGGTGTTCCTTCAGGAGCATCACCAATAAAAAACGAATTTTTCAGTTTACCTCCTAACAGCTTCTTTAAACCTTCAAACATTTTCATTTTTGCAATAGTTCAATGCAATTTCTTTTCTCCAAAGCTGTCAGTCTCAATTTTAGTCAGTTTTACTCCTACCACTGACCCTTCACAAAATCTTACTGCAATATTTCTCTTAATCAATAACTCTGTTAGTAACAATATAAATACATTCGCTACTCTGTCTGTTGTGCTAAATAAAGGATAGATTTATATTCACTGCGAGTAACACATTCCGCTTACCCTTCACAAAGTAAGACCTTCCGTTTACTCTTCAAACACTACAGGTAAATCCCTTCCGCTTACCTTTCACTCAAGCTCAGAAGAACCTGCTACTCCTTTGGACTTATCCTTCAGGATATATCTTAGGCCAAAGTTTCACCAGCGAACCCTTTTGCTGTCAATCAAGCTCAGAAGAACCTGCTACTCCTTTAGTGTGACCCTTTCTAGGTGATATCAGACCAAAGTTTCACCAGCGAACTCTTTGCTATCAATCACTCACACAGAAAATAGTCCCTAATTTAACACTGCCAGCCCTCCTTAGCTTCTCAGTGTTATTCCAACAGACGAGTAACCTCAGTGCAGTGTGGCTTCCATTTACCACCCACTATTCCTTCCCGGGATTCCACAGGTGTGCATACCTGCGTGTTCCAGACAACACAGAACAAGACACTAACTTAACATGAAGAGTTAAAACATGTAATCAATAACCAAAAAATTATGTCCTATGAAATTACCAATATAATCAATAACACCATCAATTCAAAAATGAGCAACATTTCACCAACAGTAAAAATCCTTACTATTTTCAACACTTCAAAAAACATGCAAGCATATTAACCCCTTCCACACTCATGACGAGCTGGGCTCGTCATGCAGTAGCCTCCCAGCACGCTCATGACGAGCCCAGCTCGTCATGAATAATGGGTTTTTGCATATTCCAGCACAGGGCTGGAACTCATCGAGCATCGATGTGGTTAACAACATTTCACAACCCTATTGATACTCACACCACTTATTGCCTCACCTGCCAGTACTGCTTTGCCAGTCTTCAGGTTCTGAGCATTGGAGTCAGGAATCAGGACTTGGACATTTATCTAACTTGGGCAATTATTTTATTTCCCTCTTAAGGTCAATGATCCATTAGTTGAGTAGTTGATGGTGAAATCAATAATTACTAATCACCAAACTAATCAATAATGACCATCCTCTGCTTACCAAAAAGTGATGGAGACGGTAATTTCTTCTGGTAGTTTCTCAATGCAAAACCCTCATGCTACCTCTAATTTACCGCTCAAAAGGTGTTGGGCCCTTCACACCATGTATTACCTTCAGGAGATTTTAAATAATCATGAACAGTAAAAACTGCAATTATTATTCAAGCCAATAAAGAGAGTTGTTGAGTGTTTTAAAGGGTTTTATTTTCTAGTCAAAAAGTTAATTTTTCTCTGACCCTTTATTCATTAGTAAAATATCAATTAGGTTACAGAATTTGGAAAACAGGAAAAATATCAATAATACAGAACACATTACAGTCTGCATATAAGCATTACATGTAGTTATGAAAATGTGGCGCAAAATGTAAGTCACAATTCTTAAAGAGTTTCTAAGAAAAATAGTCTTGCAAAGCTAATCAGTAATTAAATAGTTTGCAAAAATCTCCCATTAAGAGAAATAAATGCATAAATCAAATAAATCTTTTCAGACCTAATTAATTAGTCAAAGCATAAACTCAAAGTTTAGCATCTAAATCTAGAGAGCCTTTCTATCTGTTGCTTCTCCGTGCATCTCTGTGTCTAAAGAGCAAAAAGGAGGGAGACAGCCCGCCCTTCACCAGACCTCAAAGGAATGCGGCCTGATGTGCCAAGATATGACGTGGAAGCAAGAAACCTCCCCCTGAATCTCCTCGGACGCAAACCTGCCCTTCAGCAATCTCCCGGGACGTTTCTCGTACCTAACCCATAGAAGCCGGCTGAGCTGAGAAAAAAAAAGCCAGCCCCCATCCAGAGAGGACAGTATTTATACCCTAATTATTGGCAGAGTACACAAAGATGTAGCATATTTCAGGAGAACCTTACGTGATTGGTCAGTCATGATGGCATGAGTTCTCACTCCCCCTGACTCATTCTAAAAACCTGACTTCACCAGTTTTAACAAAAGAAGCGCAAATTACTTAATACATTTTATATGTTTGCAACATTTACTAGGAAAAATGTTTCATACTAATTCATCCTTCCTTCCACAGCGTAGTCAGATGGACACTTTTAACTAACACTGGTACATTGGCAGAATCACAAGAATGTATAGTTTAAGATGTCCTTGACTTCTTGTCATGAGGAAAGCTGCCACAGTCTGCGCATGCTCCCTTCTCATTAAATTGCAAGCCATAGCCTTGATGGATTCACAGGCAGCCATGTTTTGTGTAGGCCCCAAAAATAAAACAAACACAAAGATAATATTAATTTCATGTAAATCAGTCCATTATGTTTCCCACGTGCATTATTAATTCACACACATTAAAAAAGAGGTGTTATTAATTGAAAATGTTCATCAAAATATGCAACAAGTCAAAGTCTATTAAGACAGGAATAATAAATCTAGATTACATGGATGAGCTGGGAAGAGAAAAACACATTCTATTAATCTTCAAAGCTAAAAAGGCCACTTTTCTCTACACTGTAAACCACATGTTAATTCAGCACAAGCATTTCTGACTAAATAGGCCTCACTTTCATGTTTTTCATGTGCCATGTTTTTAACTTGCACCAAAATGTGCGTGGCAATTTAAATGCAGCCTGTCTGAAGCACAAAAAATAAAACAATGCATGACTGCAGATGAAATCTGCTCCATCAGTTCTCCTCAGCCCATGTGTTCCCTGAAATCCGCCTCGGTCCTGTGAAACCTCGCAGCCCTTTGCGCTAATTATTCATCGTTCTTATCGAGCGTTGGAAACCGCTGAGCAGGGAAGGGTGTGCTGCTTCGGCGCAAGGCGCCTATGCTGCCTCTGTTACTGTGACGTAATGACAGCCACGTGGCAGAGCACACCACGAAGAGCCCTGAGCTCCAGTCAGCCATGTTCTGGGCATTTCTTCTAGTAGGCTTAATACGTTTTTCATTTCTTCAAGACAATGAAGGTCATGCATGCTATGTACGTCAGGAACATTTAGTGGCTGTTCTTCTATATCACATTAAGCGCCTAGGAGCCTGCGAGCTTTCAAGATGCAACAATGGTCGGAATGGGAAACCAAAATGAGCCCTGGCAGCCATGCTGAAACCAGCCCACTCCCTTCCTGTCCTCCCCACTTCTGTCTTTCTGTCCATTCATTCTCTGTCCTTCTCCATCACGCTCTCCCCCTCACTCTCTTTCATTCCCTCTCTGTTGAAGCCTCCCTGCCTGCTGCTGTTGATATTTGAGAACCCTGGAAAGTGACAGAAGCAGCAGCAGCGCCCTGAACTTTCAAAACCAGCATTCACGGCCTCCAGTCCACCGGGGAAATGCCTGATGGAATGAAAGGCCAGTCCGGCCTGGATGCATCCACGAGGCTATCTCCTAGGAAATAAAATATTAATTTAAAGCTGGAGGCAGTCCATGAGGCACAGGGAGAGATTTCCACGGTGTGGCCCATCCCCAGCCTTTGATCTTTATGTTCCAGTTGTAAAGGGCCCTGACGTTAGGGAGATAAAAAAAGCCTACACTTGTATTTAGTAGTACAGGGAAGGCCAGGCTCAAAGAGCATTTTGTGCACCTAAATTAGTGCTTGGTGCACAAAACAAGCATTTCTCAAAATTAAAATTCCAATTCCTAATAACAGACTGACGAATGGTGGAATGTTACCTTCGTAGGGTGCTCTGAAACAGTATTATTGGACTGCTGTATTTGCAAGACTAAGAAAGAGACAGAATTCTGGGTATTTGAAGACCCATAAACTGGTATGTTTATGCATTTTCAGTACCCCTTGAAGCTTGTTTCCTAACCAAGACACATATGCAAAGTTGCTCCAGTAAAAGGTATTTCCAGGGTGGAA
Organism: Lissotriton helveticus; assembly: GCF_964261635.1. Lineage (NCBI taxonomy): Eukaryota > Metazoa > Chordata > Amphibia > Caudata > Salamandridae > Lissotriton > Lissotriton helveticus. Next base: position 1,040,889,758 of record NC_136065.1, on the reverse strand, counting down.
AAGGGAAGTAAGCCGCTATACATTTAATGGGGATCAAGGGAAAGGGTATCATAAAGGAGAAAAAATTGTTTGCGCAAAAGCACTTTTCTTTCACATTTTCTTATGTATGTTTTTTCACTGAGTTAAAATTCTGCATGGGTAAATATTAATCCTACTCCACGAATTCTAAGACTGTTCAGAATGTCATGTTAACCTTTGTGAATACATAAAACCTTCAAAAGTAGCAGAATTCCAACGGGTTCAAACTTCCTACTGTGCAACCACGGGATATGTGAGGGGGACCAGACTGCCCACCTCCATGACATGGTCAGATGGTCAGGTAACAGGAGTCTAAAAAGTGACTCTACCACAATTGATAGTGGGTAACAGTACTGTGTAAATGGTATCATGTTTTTTTTATGTATTGTAGTATTTGTGGTGCTTCTGAGCACAACTTTGGACTTTAGCACTTATTCTTTTACAAATTAAGCACTAACATCACCGGCGCAAGATAATTCCACACGATACATATACACACCTGTTCTTGCAAGATATGAACACCCAGAAACCTGCTTCGGTAATATGGTGGTAAAAAGTGTTTCTAGGCAGAATCTTGGCACACCGCAGCCCATCAATAAATCTGCAGTCATTTGTCCTCTTCTGTTTGCTTCAACCGCGCAGTATCAGTCTGGCAGAGCGGCAGGATGCGAAGAAAGAGTGTCAAGGTTTCTGGTTATCACTGTGTGTAACGTGATGTTATGTTTCCGAGACTGCGGCACTGTATTATGGATCGGCGCTATAAATAAGCAGGCCAACTGCCTAACAGCTACTAATTTATGCCATATGTAAATGCGCGGAGCGAGAGAGTACATGATTTATTCCCCTGAACTCGGGATCCAACTTTAATTACGTGGCAGAGCAAAACCGAAATTACAATAGAGTTAAATTGCCATCTTAGCTTATGAGCATGAATCCTGAAAGCTGTTCTGCAAAGAGGATTTTGCTGGGCCCTATCTGTAGAGCGCTTTCATTTGCAGACTCCATCTGTTAGGGTCTCAAGTGCAACCTTGTTCTGCGACAATTGCAATTTTTATGGCTAACTTCACTGTGTGAACGTGTTCTGCTCTTTCATCAGGAGCACCTCCGCACACAAAGTAGGTCCTTTCAGACAATCTGTGCTTTTTGAGTCCAAATAAACCATTTTTATTTTAGTTATTTTTTTATATATTAGTCGGGGCCCTGCAGATCCCCAACATTAAAGTTTTACAAAAGCCATTGCAAAGCAAAATTAGCTTTGGTAAAGCCTATAGTCTGACAGCCAATACTAGTCATTGTCTTTGCCAGTGCTTGTTTTCATTAAGTTATGTTATGTTATCTTAAAATGACTTATAAGGCGCACAAATGCCAAGTTAAGCATCCCTAGTTGGGTCAGGCAGAAGGCTAGGTGATGAAAGACATACAAGAGAAGGAACATTCCAGACTCGTCAAGCAGGTCTTCTTTAGACGATATATAAAAGGGTGTTTGCACAATGATCCAATTTTAGTTCATGGGCTAATATTATAAATAAAAAAGTACATGGCGCAAAAAAGTCACTTTGCACCCCTCACTTTGATATGGTATGGTGGAGCAGCGTAATTTAGACTCCACCTTACACGTCACAGAAATGCAATTATATGCGTGCACCTGATAATATATTCATTGTGTGCCTTAATTTTATTAACGTGTTTTAAAACATTTAAAAAAATTACTGAAATGTATTCACTGTAGAACTTAGAGATTTACATGCAGTGCACTAATGTTCAGTTTAAACATGAATCATGTATTCTTTATTCACATTCATACTATACTTTTTTTTTTTTTTTAACAGAATTTTATTAGGTTCAACATGTGAACCATCAGTAGAAGTACAGGTCAAACAAGTCTCAAATAACATTTGGCATCCATAGCACTTTATCGACATTTGATTGTCTACATTTCAGTGTAAATAGTATGTATGCAACAGTATAAAGGAATACTCTGTAATCCGACCTGTACTTCTGGTAACAAGTAATCACCCAAACAATCCCCCTTCACCACAACCCATACCTCCGCCTAATGTTCTCTACAGCGAATCCTTCATTAACCACACCCCGCGGGAACATCTCAACCACCCATTACCCCACAACTAATGATCTGAGAGTTCAGGATTTTTTCTACCTCATTTTCACAAGGTGATATGAGGAAACTGTCAGGGGTGTCTCCCCCAGGCTCTTTTAGGCTATGTAACAAATAGTCCCAGCCCTGCCCCTCTTTGCCTCCTGAAACAGCAGTGCACCCTCAAGACATGCCCACAGGACCAAAGTCTTCTTCCATTTGTCTTGGCGGGGACCCATGGGAGCCTTCCAGTGGGATGCAATTACCAGCTTCACCAATATCGGGGCCAGATCAACAAATGTATGGAATCCCGCTAATAGACATGCCAAGGGAGACCTGCCAGTGACCATGTCGGTACAGTCAATTACTCCCTCCCAGAACTCCAACAGGGCTGGACAGAACCATATCGTGTGAAGTAGTTCCGCACCATGTTCTCCTCACTGAGGACAATAGCCGCCAGTCGCTCCAAATGTTCTTATAATTTTAACCAGGGTGAGATACGCCCTTTGTAGAATATAGAAATTGATCAATTTAAATCTAGCATTTCTCGAGATTGTGTATACATTGGAAAGAAAAGAGGCCCACTGTGCCTCTGCTATAGGGAGACCAACATCCTCTTCAGACTTCAGGCGCAAGTCCTCCAGAGGGTTTAGCATGTCCGCACGCAGGGCCTGGTACAGTATCGTTACGGCCATGGATCTGCAGTTCTTAGTGCATAGCACCTGCCGACAATAGTGAGCAGTGGGTTCAGCTGTGCCCTGTTACCAGTTGCTCTGAATCGTTACCACCACTGCTGCCCTATGTAGTAGAAACTGTCCCCAGAGTAGCCAGAACATCTCTGTGAGATTCCTCAATGCCAGTAGTTCCCAATTCCTATACAGATTTCCCAATTGGGTAATGCTGTGTGCAGACCATTCTGTTAGTTCTCGTAGGGCCCTTCCTCCGGGCACTTATGATAAACTCCTCAATGGGAGATCTGGAAAGTAAGGTGAGCTGGTCCGGGGGCGCTACAGGCTGCGCTGCCAGCAGCGTCATATGACCTGCATGTCCATGGCCCACTCGAAAGGGATCCTTTGGGAGCCAAAACGATCTAAAACAAGGTTCTGAAAGTCGTGGTTCCTTAGGAATCTTTCCATCAGGGACAACGCACAGGGTGATCCATTGGTTAAACCTCTGGAGTTGTGAGTCCAAGTAGCAGGGCTCTAAATCAGGACCTGCAAGACCCGCATTCAGGGTTGGGCCGCTCGTGCTTCAGACCTTGTTTGCCCCAGAGACACTGTGCTGCAGAGCCCTGCTGGAGGATATTTGGAGGCGGAGGAGCTGACTTTTAGCCTGACTCGTCGTGGGAGCTTTCTTTAATACCTGGTGACCGCAGTGGAGAGAGAGGCGCCGGCCCCGGGACTGCGAGGACCAGCAATCACCACCTCTCAGCTGGTCCTCTTCCCGCGTGAGCCGCGCCCCCTCCCAGAGTCACACCCCCAGCAATTTGTATAACTACTCGCGGCCCCCGCTTCGCGGGTGCCGCTCGTGCTTCAGACCTTGTTTGCCCCAGAGACACTGTGCTGCAGAGCCCTGCTGGAGGATATTTGGAGGCGGAGGAGCTGACTTTTAGCCTGACTCGTCGTGGGAGCTTTCTTTAATACCTGGTGACCGCAGTGGAGAGAGAGGCGCCGGCCCCGGGACTGCGAGGACCAGCAATCACCACCTCTCAGCTGGTCCTCTTCCCGCGTGAGCCGCGCCCCCTCCCAGAGTCACACCCCCAGCAATTTGTATAACTACTCGCGGCCCCCGCTTCGCGGGTGCCGCTCGTGCTTCAGACCTTGTTTGCCCCAGAGACACTGTGGAAAAGTAAATTTTGCCATGTTCTGTGTCCCTACGCCTCATCCATCATATGTTATGTGTGCATGACCAATATGCATATGTTATTCCCCATGCCTGATTAATGACGCAATTACAGTTGTGTCCACCTCTAGTATGTTAGTTTCCAGTCCTCGTGAATACTACGAATATCAGGCCTATGTAAGTAATGTTGCCACGTTTCTCAGTGTGCACGTTATTCAATTATAAAGTCCCCGTTTCCAGGCCTCAAAAGGGCCCGGATCACAGATTCAGCTCCTGTCTCCTGAAAGCCTCGCTGAGGAGCGATACAGCCCCCACCTGTATCCTCGACCTTTCACTTACTTCCTGCCTTGCAGTGCCCGGTGCACCCCGGCTCTGCCTCTGAGTCTGCCAAAAGTATGTTATAGTTCCAGTTATCAGTTCAGTCCTCCTCCTCTGCATTCCTAAGCTACTGAACTGCATCAACAGTTTCCGTCATTGTCTAGCCTTCTCGTCTCCATGTTAGAGAAATACTGTATTTTATGGTCATTTAGTATTCTTCATCACGCACTACATGTAGAATAATGCATGGTCCAGTCTTAGAATCAAGTTAGCTTTTCCCCTCATGACTTCTAGTTTATATCAACATGTTCCCTAAACATTAGATACCAGATAGGGTTTAGGTACATGTCGCTCCGACCCTCCAGACTTTAGTCTCTGCTCCTAGCACAGAGTTCGTAGCCCCCAGCTTCTCCTAGTAACACGTCATTGCCAGTTTTCGCGCACCATTAGGTTAGAGGTCCCGGCTCCTTAGGTAGCCCCCTCCAAAGTTTCCGCCCATTCATGACATATTCTGTTACGTTTGCATCACATGTCTATGTATACGCCCAGTTACACCTCTTTTTACTGTTATCTCTCGCGACTGCTACGCGTCACGCCTTCTACTCCACCTACTGTTACGCCTACTGCAATGTAATGCTATGTGTTTGCGCTATGTATATAAGTCAATGTTTTGTTATTTAATGTTAGCGCGCTCATCCCAGACCTAGCCCCAGCAGCTGCTGGGCCTCTTTTCCCCTGCTGGGCCCCAGTTGTCCTGCTGGGCCCTGTCATTCTGTTCCTATGCAGGTTGTCCTGATCCTGTCCTTATGCTGTAATAAACCTGCAGAAACTCCTACTACCTCGAATCTTGACTCTTATTTATTGAGCTATCTGTTATGCTATAAGTCTAGTCAAAAATAGGGTATTATTTATTTATTTACCACAACACTGTGCTGCAGAGCCCTGCTGGAGGATATTTGGAGGCGGAGGAGCTGACTTTTAGCCTGACTCGTCGTGGGAGCTTTCTTTAATACCTGGTGACCGCAGTGGAGAGAGAGGCGCCGGCCCCGGGACTGCGAGGACCAGCAATCACCACCTCTCAGCTGGTCCTCTTCCCGCGTGAGCCGCGCCCCCTCCCAGAGTCACACCCCCAGCAATTTGTATAACTACTCGCGGCCCCCGCTTCGCGGGTGCCGCTCGTGCTTCAGACCTTGTTTGCCCCAGAGACACTGTGCTGCAGAGCCCTGCTGGAGGATATTTGGAGGCGGAGGAGCTGACTTTTAGCCTGACTCGTCGTGGGAGCTTTCTTTAATACCTGGTGACCGCAGTGGAGAGAGAGGCGCCGGCCCCGGGACTGCGAGGACCAGCAATCACCACCTCTCAGCTGGTCCTCTTCCCGCGTGAGCCGCGCCCCCTCCCAGAGTCACACCCCCAGCAATTTGTATAACTACTCGCGGCCCCCGCTTCGCGGGAGCCGCTCGTGCTTCAGACCTTGTTTGCCCCAGAGACACTGTGCTGCAGAGCCCTGCTGGAGGATATTTGGAGGCGGAGGAGCTGACTTTTAGCCTGACTCGTCGTGGGAGCTTTCTTTAATACCTGGTGACCGCAGTGGAGAGAGAGGCGCCGGCCCCGGGACTGCGAGGACCAGCAATCACCACCTCTCAGCTGGTCCTCTTCCCGCGTGAGCCGCGCCCCCTCCCAGAGTCACACCCCCACTCTAGCCAATAGGGTGGCACATTATCACCACAAAAGGAAGCCCAATTACGCGCTAAGCGGGACGCGCGCGGGGCAAAGCTCGGGGCTAAGCCCGGGCAAAGGGCGGGCCGTCTGTGGCCGTCCGGGGACGATCGGGGACGGGACGGGCCAAATCACTAACATCTACGCCCAAAAAAATATACTGTGACCATCTCTGAGACAAAACATCGAAAAAAGGTAACAATTTCTCTTTTTTCCCTCTCTTGCGATAAAAGTGGCACAAGACTTCTCTGTAATGGGTCTAAAAAAACTACGCTCGAGAACAATTTTTATGAAACGAATAGGAACCGAGGAAGCTGTTAGAAAATCCACGGATAAAGGATTAAAGGCTGGCCGCAACACCCTGACCCCAGCAATCAGTGAATACTTCTCGTCTTTAACAGTAAAAAAGAAACCGGAAAAAACAATGTCTGCCTCTGAAAATAAAATATCTGGGAGTCTGGACGATCGAACATGTTTATCAGCATCCGCACATTTGCTTCAAAATGTCAGCGAAATCATGTTTACTAGCAAGTCTCCTAATAAAATAAAAGAACAAAAACTAGAAAACCCCAATTCTAGTGCGGTAAAATCATCAACGCCTATAAAAGATCATGAGAGTCTACACAAAACAGAAGACTTGAGTATTTTCAACTTTACATCGGAACAAAAAAGCTTAAATTCCGATCTACTTTTGACAAAGGGCATTGGGAGCCCACAAACACTAAAGGACCTCAGTATATCCAACCAAAAACCGGAAGTAAATAGACCAGAGTTAAGGTCAACAAACACTGACATAAAAAAACTCTCTACGTATGAACAAGATTCCTTTCTGGATCCCTTTTTAATAGAAGATGATAATCATGAAAAATCTACCATTCCTCTTTCAAAGGCTCTCTTCACATTACAAGAGATTCTCGAATCTGTTCTCTCCTTTTTAAGTAACATCCTTGAAAACTCTGACCAAACTTTGGATGTCCAAATTGGCATTTTGAAGTTCCTAGTAGAAGAGAAAAGGAAAAAGGAGTCCTCAAAAATCAAAGAAGGAAAATTAGAGGACACCAATGTGCGAAAAGAAAATGTTCACAAACAAACTACCTGTCACTCTTCTACTCAGACATCAGATGACGATCTCAAATCAACGGATAAAAGGAAAAAAACGGAATCTTTTAATGAATCCACTCTACACTCCTTAAAACGATTGTTTAGAGAAAACCCCCCAAAAAAACAAAAACAATTCCCGATTTTTAACAAAAAAACGAGAAAGGAAAGATCTCATAAAAACTCAGTAAAAGAAATCGAGGAATTGCATGTAGAAATTAACCCAGAAATTTTCTCAGGAGAAACAACACCAAACCTAGTTAAGGATGACATGATCAAAGGAAAAAACAAAAAGAAGAAAAAACCTCTAAGAAGGATTCACAAAAAGCAAAACCGCAAATTGAAATTTCAAAAAATTATAATATCTCAAAAAGATCTACAGGAGGAAAATGACGAGATAAATAAGCCATGTAGGAGTAAAAAAGGAGAATCCCCCAAAGGAACAAGCACTGATACAGAGAGAGCCTTGAATCCTAAGGCGGATGTATATTTCCCATTAAACACGGTTTTAACGACAAGACATGAAAATGCTGATAAAACTATCTCTGAGGAGGATAATGTCTGGAAGATTGACACACAATCAAATGTCCTTCAATTTGAAGAATTATTTCCAACTGACAATACTCCTCTGAACAGAAGCAGGATCCTTCACCTTTTACAAAACATAAAGTCTCTCCATTTTATGACAACTAGTGACATCGATTTAGTATCATTTCCAAAGCGAGGTCTGAGCAAAATTGCAATGGTCTCGTTCTGGTCTCCAGTAATACCAAGTATTATTCTGAAGGAAAAAGAGATAATATATCGATTTGGTTGCGATGTCATTGAGAAAATTGAGCTTACAGGAAACAAAAATAATCCAACTCTTAATATCAACACTCAACTTTTCTCCTCACTGCATCGGAATGAGGGACAAAAATCCTTGGGGACTGTAAGAGATCTGGAGGGTATCCAAATTAGAGATATTCAACAGGGAGAAGAGTTTCTGAAAATTCGTGTAAAAAAAGGGGAAAGGGAAGTGTGGCACATAGAATCAAAGGCAAAAAATGCTGCTGAAAATAGATTTGAGAATTCATGGACCTGGTTACCAGGGATGTTAAACTATAACAAAGGCTCAAATCAATTAAAGTACCCTGTTTAACCAAGGTCTAAAGGTCACAACGTGGAATATTGCTGGTAGATCAAGGAAAAAAATGAAGGAAGTCCTCATTACCCAGCCAGACATATTGACCCTTCAAGAAACCTGGGCAACTGAGCCCTTTTTACAAAAAGGTTATTATGTGTATAACATATGTGCGAAAGCCTCATATCGGGGCCATGCTAAAGGAGGATTGGCTATTTTAATGAGAGAGGATCACTTGTGGGCACAAGAGATAGTGGAAACCAATAGTGAAAATGTGCAATGTATCAAACTGTCTCTGAAAGCCTATAACTTGACCTCAATGAGAATAATGTTGCTTTTCAACGTATATGCCCCTCCAGGAAAAAAGTACGACACCTTATATGACGATACCCTGCAAATTATTATACAAATAATAGAAGCCCATATGTTTCCATCTTACTTGATAATGGGTGATTTTAACGGGAAAATTTCCAATACAGAAATAAAAAAGTGGGGAAAAATTTTGGAAGAGGAAAACTTGGAACCTTTAATCCCTCAATTCCCCATAGATATCCGATCTAACAAAAGAGGTAAAACACTGTTAACAGTATTGCTTTCCATAAATGGAACTATTCTTAATGGGAATGTGGAAGGCGATATCCCGGCTTCGTACACAAGGCAGGGAAATGGGAGACCGTCAATAATAGATTACATCATCTGTGGCAAGGACCAGTTCGAAACTATGTCCCATCTCTGCTCCAATTTCACCACAGACAGTGATCATGCCGTCATGCAACTTAGAACCAGTTGGTCGGTTCCGTCCGCAGAAGAAGGTCTGATGACTCTCGATAGAAAAGAAACTCTGGTAAACAGTGATCGGAGACGTATCTTTTGGAATCCATCCTCTTTGAGTAAAATGACAAATTTGGTCGAGCATCAACACTTCTTAAGGAATCAATATTCTGAAGACCCTATTGAAAATTTTGAGACCATGCTCATTGAACTTAAGGAGGTAATAATTAAAATGAATTCTCATAAAAACAATATTAATTCAAAAAGGAAAAATAACAACAAAACAGGGAATTCATTGATAAAGAAGACCTTAAATAAATTGATACGTGCTCAATACCTTTACCCCTCTCCTACTAAAAAGAAGGAAATAAATAAATTGAAAAATCAATTCAGAAGAGAAAAAACAAGTGAGAGAAAAACCCTTCAAGATCATAACTGGGTTGAATTACAAATTGCTGCCAAAGAATCAAACCAGAGAACCTATTGGTCCATAATAGCTAAACTATCGGGGACAAAAAAGAAACTACAATCAGTACCTGTTCCTCCGAAAGAGTGGGAATTCTACTTGGCAGAACTCTACAAAACAAACGTGGACAAATCACAAACTAACTGTACACATAAAGTGGAGGAAAAAGTTAAGGAAAAAGTAATCCCGAAAACAACAACTGTAATGGTAGAAACACACATTAGGAGGGCAAGAAGTACAGGAGCTTTTGGCCCCGATCAAATTCCTATTAAGGCCCTGCAGACAAATTCTAAGGAATGGAGCCTTTTACTAACCCCACTTTTTAACCATATTCTGTCCACTGGTCAAGTACCCAAGTCATGGCAAGGGAGTACTATTATCCCAATTCATAAAAAAGGTTCCAAAACGGTAGCAGGCAATTATCGCCAAATAGCGCTGATGGATGCTACCGGGAAAATCTTCGCAGCAGAGATACTCTTGCAATTAAAAAACTGGGCCTTCTCGATGGGTTTGATACCCATGTTCCAGTCAGGTTTCAGACCCAAACACTCTGTTACAGATAACATTGCAATTATTCAGTTTTTCCTGGACAAATATGTCACAAGAAGAAAACAGACGGTCTACATGGCTTTTATAGATTACTCGACTGCATTCGACCGAGTGGATCGTCCGACATTGTGGAAAAAATTGAGGAGTTTGGGAATTAATGAACATTTGCTACAGGTCATAATAAGTCTCCATACAACAACTTGGTGTCGAGTCCAAATGGGGGGCGAAAAAGGACTAACGAATGTAATATATACTGAAAATGGCCTCAAACAGGGCTGTCTTCTAGCTCCCATGTTGTTTTCGTTATATTTAAACGATTTGCCCAAACAATTACAAAAGGGATTAAGCTTGCCCCCGAAAATTAACCAGCAAAGAGTTTATACGTTGCTTTATGCGGACGATATAGTTTTGTTCGATCTCACGCCATTTGGTCTGCAAAATTCCCTAGATATTTTGTTTAAATATTCAAATGATAATTACTTAATTCCGAACGTAAGAAAAACCAAAGTTGTAGCCTTTTCTGGGAGGAAGAAAAGTGCCAAATATAATTGGAGGCTAGGAGATGAAAAGGTCGATGAAGAAAAAGAATATATTTATCTGGGCAGGATTCTTTCCAAGAACCTATCAAATACAAAGCATATTGAGAAGTTAAAGAAAAAATCTGACTTACATGCAGGAGCTCTATCAAGACTATATAGCGCTACGGGGAGCAGGCATTTTTCCTCATTAATAAAAATATACAAAGTGAAAATACCTGCAGTCCTGTCATATGCCACAGAATACATTCCCATTCAACAATGGGGCTTCATGGACCGTCAAGAGGGGAAAATCTTGAAAAAAATGATGAAGGTTCCAATTGCAACACCAGTTCAGGTTTTACGGCTGGAATTCGGAATTACTAGTGCTTTTGCCACTGCTGTGGCAAACATAATTAGATGGGCCTATAATCTCCTTCATGCTACGGAGGGTACCCTCAGATTTCTGCTACAAAAAGAGACTTTCGGCCCAGATGTAGATAAACAAACTTTTCTAGTGAACATGTCTGCGGCGTTCCAAATGGCTGAAATTTCAATAGAAATCTTACAGACTTGGTCCGTGTCACAACTAAAACTCTTTCTTAAATGTTTTACTCCTAGGTTGAGTTATGATTTGGACTATGCTCACAGCCAGCGGCTAAAAATATTCAAACCCTTTACTACACTCATAGAGTATAAGAATATACAGCCTTATATTTCATTTTGTCTTTCTCATAGTGCAAGGAGGGTGATTTTTATGTTTCGAACAGGGATTTTACCAGTACAATCTTTTAAATCAAAATGGTCATCTGGAGATCACTCCCATCTGTGTTTGTTATGTCAAGGGGGTGAGCAGACTGTGGAACACTTACTGTTCATTTGCCCCAACTCTAAAGTAGTAGCAGCTCGCGCTCAGTATATTTCGCCGATATATAGATCCTGCAGGCTAGTAAAGGAATCCGAAATATTAATAGCGGGTACCAACCCCCCGAATGAGTTTGTATGCTATAATTTGTACAAATTTTTTAAATCTACGCTAGCTTTATATTAATTTGTGATGTACTTATCTTTTGTTAATTATTATCTCATTTTTGTTATATTTGTGGTCCTCAGCTGAGTACCTACACAAATAAAATCTTTTTGACTTTGACTTTTGACTTTGGTTGGGCGCTGGAGTTTGGCCATCGCCACTCAAGGTCTGCCTGGTCCCCAAGTAAATTCTAATAAAAAGTCCATTACCCAGAACATTGAGCAGGGGATATAGACGGATGTATGACGTTACAACGCATACTATTACAACGCAAGCTTTTGCAACGCATTTTTTACAACGCGAGTACCTTTACAACGCATGTTTTTACAACGCGAACCTTTACAACGCAAAATAGACTAAACATACAAAAAGTACCATTACAACGAAAACACATATTACGCATACCTTTACAACGCAGAAAAAAATATAATATATATATATTTTTATATTTTGTCAAATACAACCTGGCACGGGATGCAGGGAAAATAGGGGTTTTGGGTGGGGAAGTGTATTAAAATGTGGTAAGTAACTGCACGTTAAATTTACGAAAAACAAGATATATTTATTAAATTATAACTCGAGTATTAAAATGAATACTCGAGTATTAAAAAAATATACACAAACATTAAAATATGTAATATTTTTAGTTAAAAAAAGACTTGAAAAAACCCTTTAAAAAAAGGAACGATTAAAGAAAATAGCTTTACGAAAAAACAAACTATTTACAAACACAAACCAGCCATTTTGAATAGGGTAGATAAGAAAGTAGTCCTACAACACTTTTCATGAACGCAAAATCAAAACACTGTGAACAAAATGGATGCCAAAACGGATCAAGAAAGTTAAAACTGTACTAATTAAATCAAGTTATTAAATGACATGTTTCGACAGAAAAAAATTAGTGACAAAAAGCGATTTAAAACACAGTTTTTCTCTAAAAAAAAGAACACACTGACAGAAACATATAAATACGAGCAAGGCACCATTTTGAAAGCAGTTGATTATCAACTCCCAGAGAGAGCAGACGCCAAAACTTGAACCTCTGACCTATTGAAACTGCGACGACCCTGAGTATTTACAAAAGCAATTTTTTGAGACATACAAGTAAGTTTAAGTAAGTTAATGAAAAATTAACAGTATAATAAAGATATTTTAAAGGCGGGAATAATTTGAATTTTCAAGTAACCAAAAACAGTTTCAAAAATGAAAAACATCAGAGCGTAATTTTTTTTTAATTATTAAAAATGTATTTAAATAATATTTAAAAACAGAAAATCAATTTAATGCGAATTTTAAAGAAATAAATGTCCAATATAATTTGTTGACAGCAAACAAGAATTATTAGAGAAAACGAAAAACACAATAAAAGCAACGTTTTCGCAAAGGAGCACAACTACAATTCAGTAGTATCTCAAAGGTACTTAATTTTTAAAATGATTACATTTTTGAAAAGTCATAAAAAAAAAGTACATTTTCTGATACAAGCCAATATATTTCCATTAACACAGAGATAAGAAAAAAAACACCTACATTATTGGAAAATACCACGGAGCAAGGACAATATTTAAAAATGTGCATTTTTAAAAAAGAAATCTAGGGATAGCATTTACCATTTTAACACCAGCATATTAAAGCAAAAGGAAAGGTGTATGAAAGTGAAGGTGTACCATCTAGTATTCAAAATTCCAGAAAGTGAGAACATTAGGGAAAAAGAATGAAACTATAGAGGTACAATTTAATTTAGTAAAAGTTACAATATGTGATAGTGTAAGGGTCCCAATTATAATTCTAACTCCAGGAATGATGCAACAGCAAGGAAAGTGTTGAATAGTGTGAGAGTACCAATTACTAATCTAACTCCAGGAAGGTGCAACAGTAGGGAAAGTGTTGGATAGTGTGAGGGTACCAATTACTATTCTAACTCCAGGAAGGTGTAACAGTAAGGAAAGTGTTGGATAGTGTAAGTGTACCAATTACTATTCTAACTCCAATAAGGTGCAACAGTAGGGAAAAGGTTGGATAGTGTAAGAGCACCAATTACTATTCTAACTCCTGAAAGGTGCAGCAGTAGGGAAAGTGTTGGATAGTGTAAGAGTACTAATTACTATTCTTACTCCAGGAAGGTGCAACAGTAGGGAACATTTTGGATAGTGTAAGGGTACCAATTACTATCCGAACTCCAGGAAGGTGCAACAGTAGATAAAGTGTTGGATAGTGTAAGGGTACCAATTACTATTTTAACTCCATGAAGGTGCAACATTATGCAAATAATAATATTGAGCACAGAAATACAGTCTTGTAAATATATATCAATTTAAGAGCATGCTATAACATATTATTTCTTTACAAACTTTGCAGATTCTAAACAGCAATTCAAAGAAAACAAACGAAAAGTGAAAATCTAATTCACTTTCTTCAAAACAAAGGAAAAAAACTGCCGACTTAAAAGGTAAATCTTAAAAAAAGGCACTGCACAGGATTAAAGACATCTAAGAATTTTCACCAAAGAAAACCATGCTAACAAATGTTTATTCATTTTGTGTTTTTGCAGAATAAGAACAATCCAAGAAAGAAACCCAACGCATAGACAAAACCAAAAACACAGTTTTCAATTACAAGACTTTACACCAAACTAAAAAGGTAAAAGTAAAGAAAATAAGAGTACCAATTACTATTCTAACTCCAGGAAGGTGCAACAGTAGGGAAAGTGTTGGAAACTGAGAGAGTACCAATTATAATTCTAGCTCCAGGAAGGTGCAACAGAAGGGAAAGTGTTGGATAGTGTAAGGGTACCAATTACTATTCTAACTCCAGAAAGGTGCAACAGAAGGGAAAGTGTTGGATAGTGTGAGAATACCAATTACTATTCTAACTCCTGGAAGGTGCAACAGTAGGGAAAGTGTTGGATAGTGTGAGAGTACCAATTACTATTTTAACTCCTGGAAGGTGCAACAGTAGAGAAAGTGTTGGATAGTGAAAGGGTACCAATTACTATTCTAACTCCAGGAAGGTGCAACAGTAGGAAAAGTGTTGGATAGTGTAAGGGTACCAATTACTATTCAAACTCCAGGAAGGTCCAACAGTAAGAAAAGTATTGGATAGTGTAAGGGTACCAATTACTATTTTAACTCCAAAAAGGTGCATCATTTTAGAAATAATAATATTGTGTTTAGAAATACAGTCTTCTAAATGTATATCAAATTTAAAGCATGCTATAACATATTTATTCTTTACAAACTTTGCAGATTCAAAACACCAATTCAAAGTTATCAAACGAAAAAACAAAATCTAATTCACTTTCTTCAAAGCAAAGGAAAAAACTGCAGACTTAAAAGGTAAATCGTTCAAAAAGGCACTGCACAGGAATGCAGACATCTAAGCTTTTTCACAAATGAAAACCATGCTTAAAATTATTTATTCATTTTGTGTTTTTGCACAATAACAACAATCCACGAAAGAAACCCAACGCATAGACAAAACCAAAAACACAGTTTTCAATTTCAAGAATTAACACCAAACTAAAAAGGTAAAAGTTAAGAAAATGCAACACTATCATATGATTTTTTTTTAAATGATGGGTTTTTTAAATGTAGGAAGATGCAGCAGTAGTGATTGCGTTAGATAGTGTAAAGGAACCAATTACTATTCTAACTCCAGGAAGGTGCAACAGTAGGGAAAGTGTTGGATAGTGTAAGGGTTACCAATTACTATTCTAACTCCTGGAAGATGCAACAGAAGGGAAAGTGTTGGATAGTGTAAGGGTACCAATTACTATTCTAACTCCAAGAAGGTGCAACAGTAGGGAAAGTGTTGGATAGTGTAAGGGTACCAATAACTATTCAAATAAATAAAAATATTAATCTTTTTTTTTTTTTCCAGAAAATGTCAACTCACGAAACAGCAACCTACGTCAAGTCTAAACAAGGAAACCGTTTGTTGAAACATGCTGGTTATATATATTGTAAAGAAAGGATAAGTGAACCACGTAGACATTGGAGGTGTGTGCAATATTACTCATCCCATTGCAGTGGCAGAGCGGTTACCCTTGATGAAATAATTATTAAAACCACCGAACATAACCACTCTGCCTCTGCAATGGAGATTGAAGTAAGGGAAACCATCAATGAAATGAAAGAAATTGCATGCACCTCCAATGACACTAGTGGTTCTATTTTAAGAGAAGTTGCACAGCATGTCCCCAGTCATGTTGCTAGTAATATGCCTATTATACCAAATTTGAGAAGAATTATTCAAAGACAAAAGCAGGCAAGTAATACACATACTACAACTATTCATACCTTTTCTGACATTCAAATTCCTACTGAACTCACTATTTCTTTTTCTAATGAACCTTTCCTCCTACATGACAACCAAAACCCTCTTAAACGTATACTAATATTTAGCACACCCCGCAACCTTGTAAAGTTAGAGAACAGTGAAATTTGGATGATGGATTGGACATTTAAAAGTACACCCCATCTGTTCACCCAAATTTACACAGTTCTTGCAAAGATTAACAATAATGTAATTCCCTTAGTGTATAGTTTGCTACCAGATAAGCAATCTGCAACCTACACTAAACTTTTATCAGTGGTTAAAAGCAAAACATCCAATAAAAGTCCTCGGAAAATAATTGTGGATTTTGAATTGACCATGATCAATGTGATCACTAAAACGTACACGGATACCCAAATTCAGGGATGTTTTTTTCATTTTTCCCAGGGATTTTGGCGTAAACTTCAAAAAACATCCCTGGTTACAGATTACTCAACTGATAGCAAACGACAGTTTGAAATTAAAAAATTAACAGCTCTTTGTTTTGTTCCTCCTGAAAGTGTAGATGAGTACTACACTGCAATTACTGAATCAGATTTTTTTAACGAAAATGAAGATAAATTAGCACCCTTAATAAATTATTTTGAGGACACATGCATTGGGCATCTAAGCAGATCGGGTCGCAGGAGGAAGCCACGTTTCCATGTGGAGTGGTGGAACTGCTACACGAGCTGTTTGGAAGGAGAAGCAAAAACAAACAACGTCATAGAGGGATGGCATAACTCCTTCAATCATACAATTGGCAAACCACACCCTAACTTCTACTCATTTTTGGAAACTTTGAAGAAGGAGCAAAGTTTTCAAGAAATGAGAATCTCTCAAACCTTAACAGGTAGCCTAAACCCACGCATTTCTAAAAAATCTAAGGAAATGTCTGAGAGACTATTGGCTATTCTACAACAGTTTCCGTTGTGTGTGGCTTTGGACTACCTTGATAATGTTGCTAACATTCTACATTTCTAATATGAATAAAAACCTTACGTTGCTGCTTTTACCTAAATTAAACAAACTTTTCAATTCAATTGGCTTTCACATATTTCCAATTTAAAAAAAAAAATTAACGTCGTGTCTGCTTACCTTTAGTTGTCTTCTTTCTTTTTTTTCATCTTGTTTTTCCATAAATAAATCCATTTGCTGTCATATTCCAAATATCCAAGCAAAGTAACGATGTCAACAATTTTTTTGTTTTTTCGCAAATAAACTTTTTACTATGGAAGTGCATCCAATAAATAATCCAAAGTCCAAAGTTTTCGTGAAAATTCAAACACCTTCCTGGTAATTTTTCAAAAACCACAAAATTCATATTCTTCAAAAGTTAATTTAAAAAGTTTTCCATTCCCAGCAAGTCATTCAAACTCCACGATTTCCAAGTTTTTCAATCATCTCTCTGAAATATTTTCCAACGTCCATGTGCATCCCGAAAGGTATCCAATGTCCACGGAATCCATGTTCATTTCTACTCCATTGAATAAAAAAAATTAAAGTCCACGATGTGGGAAGTTGGCCTGATATATGATGCTCACTAGTTCTAGTGATCACCTTGTATCAGTCCAAACAACCCTTATGGTGATTGGTTGTAAGTCAACCTTATAGACCAGCTATCCTAATGGTAGCATGGACAAAGCAGTCTTAGGCTAAACTCTTTTGGCATGTGAAGCCAGCTGTTTTACCACAATATAACCCCTTGAATACCTGATGAAAGGACACCACACAGGTTGTTATGAAAATAAACAGTAGATTTATTAATAACAAACACCTCTGAACTCTTTTGAGGTCAGAGGGCTAAGCACATGACAATCTCTTAGGAAAAATACGATAAGTTGCACAAAATTACAATGGTGCCCTAGGGGCACGGCAAACCATATACTAAGTAAATGGAATGTGAAAGTCGATAGAAGGAATGGAGCTGTCCAGAGGCTGTAGGATCGTTGGGACCACGCTACCCTAACTCTAGGTAGATAGTAGGAGGCCCACGGAACGTGTGTGCAGAGTGTGAACTCACACGCGAGATGCGTAACAACGTCTATGGACAGTACAGTTCAAGAAAAAGGTAAGTACGGACAATCCTGACTAGTTAGGACTAAAACGACTGTGGAACTGGACACTAGGAGAGTCAATCTACCCTTGAGCACCAAAATGCTCTTGTTACCTCACCCACGGGCTGCGGGTGCATAGGTGCAAAGTCGTGTCGGGTTCCGGCGTTGAAGTCTATGGAGCCTGGAGGAAAAGATGCTGCAGGCGACCAGGAGGAAGATGTCCGGTGTGATCCAAGGGTCGATCAGAGATGCTGAAGACCTGAAAGCAGAGGGGACAATGTTCAAAGTCACTAGCGAGTGACTGGAGTGGAACCAGGAAGGAACCAGATGTCATCGTCGCGATCAGGTGAAGAGTGGACGCTTGACTCTGCAGCCACGTGGACCAGGAGGTGTCTTCGATGACCAGGATGGAGGCACGAGCTGTCCCATGCAGGCTCTCGCTGTCGGCGGTGTCGGATCCGGAATTGGAGTCAACAGGTCTTGGCAAAGGCAACCCACGCGGTGAGTGGAAAAGGCATCTGGTGCGGACTAGGAGAGTCCGGGGTGCCCCTTTTTTGGAAGGGAGCAAGGGCCAGTCTGGAGCAACCAGACCAGCAGTGAAGATTTCAAGGTTCGATGTCTAGGAGGCCACTAGCCAGCCGGCAAGTGACCAGACAACGCATCGAGCAGCAAACAAGCAGAAGGGCCCCACGCAGATCTCGTGGAAGCTGGAGGGCTGATCTTCGGTGCAGGAGCTGCTCGGGGCTGGGGCTTCTCGATCCCCAAAGCACTTGGCCGAGTTTACCTCGGGAGTCGTGCTGGAAGCGAAGTGCAGTTTCTTTCAAGATGGCCGGTCCCACGTGTCTCGTCGCACCCACGGGTCTCACCTGTGCTGCAGATGTAAGTTGAGGTCGGAGAGGTCTGGGAATCCGGGTCTCGTTGGCCTCTGAAGTCTGGATCCTCGAGGGAAGACAACAAAGTGAAGCCGCTGGACACTTGATGGTGCCTGCAGTTGCAGGGTGGACACTCCTTGCCCACAAGGGAGATTCTTCAGTCTTCTGTGGAGCAGAACGTCGAAGTCCAGAGTTTCTTCTTGTAAAGTTGTTCAGGATAATCTAATTTGGAATGGGACCAGCTCCTACCTTTATTCTCCTAAAGGGGGCTGCACTACTGACTAGGTCCCTCCCCTGGGTGGGACCAGGAAGGGGGGTGGCTACATCCCCTATCCTTTGTCTAGTTTCGCGCCAGAGCTGGGGCAGGGATGCCCCAGCAACTGGTTTGAACCGGTGTATGCACAGGACACCTTGTGTGCCCCAGGCATGTCTCATTCCTTTCAGGCCTCCCTACCTCAATACACAAAATCCTGTCTGGGGTGGTGCTAGCACCTCCCAAGGCAGGAAACCCTTTGTCCAGGCCTCCCTCGCTGGAAGGACTCCCAGCAGCAGGAGGTCAGACTTGTGTCTGTGGTGGCAGCATCCATTTTGTGATGCCGAGGCTCGAGTTAACTTTAACCGGAGTTCACAGTTACATACATGTCGTGTCCCTCTAAAAGGGTGGAATGCTACCCCCGTCGCCAGAATTGGCGAGGGGGTAGTATTCCAATTCATATGACATCTTACTCGACATGTTTTGATAATGTTATACCAGAGTTAGCATTTAACTGCAAGGTTGATAATGCACTTAAGAGTATATGGTATAGCGTTATCATGGAACAGCTATTAGGACTTGGTTCCGCAAGCTGCAGATGGGCTCAGCTCATGCCAGAGCACCATCTCACATAATTCCAAGCACTCTGCCTTCAGGATTGATAAGGCCTGCCATAGGAGTGACCGATAGGAATATATGTGTCCATTTTAGGGTTAGATATAGGTATACTATATCTATAGCAAAGGGTGATTACACCACCTTGCCCCAGCTGTCTTGCAGCCAGTTTTGTCAGTTTTAGATGGCCAGCCAGGGGTGGCATAATACATGCTTCAGCCCCTGGTAGGCCCCGGGTACACCTATGCCCTGGATACCTAAGGTACTCTGTACAGGGACTGATAAGGGGGCCCAGTACCCCTTAGGTATGTACCTAAGGTACATGGAGTCCATTTTAACAGAGAGGGCAGGAAGCCTGGGGTCCTGAATAGCAGGATCCCAGGCCAACTAAGTCAAAAACCAGCAAAACACTAGGCAAAAAGTTGGGGGTAACCATAGTCAGATATCCACCTTCCTACACATGAAAAATATGTTCTTCCAGAAAATCATTTTCTTTCCAAGTCCATCCCGATATGTATCCAATGTCCACGGAATCCATGTTCTTTTCAACTCCATCTGAAAAAAAATTGAAAGTCCACGAAAAATATGTTCTCCCCGAAAAACATGTTCTTTCCAAACTGCATTTTCACAGGTTTCCACATCCTGAAAGTCATCCAAACTTTACTTAATTCTTCTTTTTCCAAAATCATCTTGAAAGTATTCCAACGTGCATGAGCCTCATGATGCTAAAATTCAAAGTCTTGCAAAACCATGTTATTTCCAAATTCTTTCTAGAAATAAATCTCACTTCACATCAAATTGAAAACATTACAAAATTCAATATGCATCCTAAAAATAAAACATTGTGAACGAAAATCAAAAACTTTCTAACTCGAAACTTGTAATCAATCAAAATCCAAGAAAACCTTTTTTTAACTAATTCCATCTTCCAAACTCCATGTACTTATATTTCTAAAACTCCGTATTAACAACATTTTTAATTAACTATCCTCATTTCCACCAAATCTCCAAAGTAATCCAAATTCCTTTAAACCAGAAATCTTCCATTCTTCAACACCAAAAAAATTACCAACTTTCTCAATTCGAAACACTTCTGGATAATTTTTTTCAATGCATTTTCATTGATAAATATTATTTGTGAAAAACATAGTCTGACATTGTAAAATAACATTTCCATTCAGCAATCTATTACATTTTTCATGTATATATAACATTAACCTTATTTTTTCTAACGACACGACAAAGGCATATTCTACTAACATGATCGGTGACATGCTGAAATTACATCGAGAACATATTATTTAACATATGCAACTTCTACTTATCCTTTCTTTACAATATATATTTACCAAAAAGCATTGTAATGTAAATAAATTAATTTAGAAGTGTTTCCTACCTGAGCGCAGATCAGCTTCCTGCTGCTTCCTCCATCGATGCTTTTGAAAATGGCCGCTTACATGGACGTTTACGCGTCGACGTCATCTTCTGCAACAAAGATGAAAAAAGGACTATTTCTTTATTTTTTTTAACTAAATAAAACATTTATTAATTAATGTTCCATTATATTACAAAAAATTCAAAACATTGTAAAAAATAAAGAAAATGAATCTACTAAATATTGAATATTTGAAATAAAAAATTGAAAATGATAACATTCGTGTGTTCGTTTTTTTTACTTAATTTTTCAAATTTTTTTATTTTCCAATGTAATTTCATATTTATTAATGATAAATATAACTTACCTCTATCCTTGTCCCATTTCCTTCCAAAACTTCTCTCTTCTTGCTTTTTTTCAGCTTGTTTAAAAGTTCCGCGGGATGCTTACCTTCAACTATTGAAATACATGAAGGACAAAAGTCTCCATTGAATGCAATTTAAAAGCGTGGGAAAATGTCATTTCTTAATGTTAAAACCTACTTTAATATCCAATAAGTGTACACCAATATAAATAATTTAAATTCTATAATTTTTAATATTTTTTTAATATAAAATCACTTATTCTTTATCATGTAAAATAAAAATTAAAATTATTTATAAATATTTATATAAATTACTTTTAAACCAAAAAACGTTTAAATTACATTAATATATAAATACATAAATGATTATTTTAATTAATAGAGTATTCATTTTTAAATAAATACTTTTTAATAATAAGGTTAAAATTAAAATAGAATTATTAATAAATAATACTTTTCATTAACATTTTCTTCAAATTTTACTTGAGTTTAAATGTATTTTTTAAATTACTTGAGTATTAATTTTATTTTACATATTTAAAAATATACTAAAAATAATGTATTAAATACATATAATTATTACTACTAGTACTATTATTATTATTAATATTATTATTACTATTACTATTATTATTACTTGAGTATTAATTATATTTTATTTTTATCAATTTAATAAATAAAAATGAAAAATACTTACATTGTAAAAAATATTATTTGAGAATTAAATATAATATAAAATTACTTGAGTATTTATAATAATATAATTTTTTTTAATTTGTATTATTATTATTTGTATTACTATTACTATTATTATTACTTGAGTATTAATTATAATATATTTGTATAAATATAATATAAAAAATCCAAAAATACTTACATTGTAAAAAATATTACTTGAGAATTAAATATAATATAAAATTACTTTAGTATTAATTATAATATACAATTTTTAAAATGTGTAATTTTATTATTAATTAATTAAAATATAATAAAATATAATATAAAAAAACATATACTTACGTTCTAAAGACTTGCGTTGTAATGACATCTGCGTTGTAATAGCATGCGTTGAAAAGACATGTGTTGTAAAAGCACTTGCGTTCTAAAAGTTGCGTTGAAATGGTAGTGCGTTGAAAAAGTTGCGTTGAAAAGGATGTTTCCCGATATGGATTGGCAGGGTAGAGAAGAAATATAACAGATACAGCAGCACCACCATTTTCGCACTGCAATTTGGCCTGCTACCAATAGCCTGTGAGATTTCCAGAAGTTAACATTGGTTTGGAGCGCTCTAATGGCTGCTCCAACATTGCCCTCTAGGAGGTCACAGGGGTCATGATAAATTTGGACCCCTAGACATTTCAGACAAGTTGCCTCTCAGGTGAGAACCCGCAGGTCACGGGGTTGGGACACGCCCTGGCCGACATGGAAAAGGTGGGATAATTGACAGTTTATACAGAAGCCCGAGGTGACTCTGAAGCACTACCGGAGCTATATGGCCCCCCATAGGTCATCCTCCATGTCGCAAAGGAATCGGAGTATACCATTCGTGCACAGGCCCGATCCTGTGGGAGATGCCCCAAAACTCCAGTTCACGGTAGTACACATCAGATCATGCTCCACTGTCCAAGGATTCGACTGTGATTGAGTGTAACAATTCCTAGGCAATACAATATCTTTCACAATAGAAACAAATTAGATACCAGAAAATTGTTCAAAAGTGACCAACAAATCTAATATAATGAATTATTTTTAATAAAAACAAGCATGGCATTAAAATACATTCAGTAATTGTTTAAAAAAGTAAAAAAATGACATTTACAAAATTAATATTACCATACAATTTGACTTAAATAAATATTACAATGTGAAAAACTGAGGTGGCAGAAAAACAATCTTCAAGGATTCGACTGCCTCAGTGAACAGTAATGAAGAGAGGGGGCAACCCTGTCAGGTCCCTCTCCCCACCACATAAGAGCTCAAAATGATCATACCCGACTTGACTCTCGCTTTAGGTGCTGCGTAGAGGAGCTTTGTCCATCAGCTGATTTTGGGACCCAGGCCTAGTTTGAACATGACTTGGTAAAGATAATCCCATCAAAAGCCATTTCGATGTTGATTGCTACTATGACTGCTTCATCCTTGTCCGGGAAGGATGACCCCAGGAGGGAAAGAAGCCTTCTAATATTAATGGCAGTGCTGCACCCAGGAATAAAACCAGTCTGGTCAGGGTGGATCAATTTGGGCATGAAGGGTGGGAGACAAGTATCCTGCTAAGAATGTTGTAGTCCATATTGAGCATTGATTGGGGACAGTATGCAAGAATATCCTCAGGAAGGTGGCCCAGGTTCAATAAAGGGGCTACAAGTGCCTCATAGGTGGTAAGAAGGAAGTGCCCTGCCTCGAGGGCAGCTGTGAATAGATCAACCACTTTATGTGTGAGATCCTCCACAGACCCAGTGTGGTACTTCACTGGCTGGTTGTCTATCCCTGGTACTTTGTCTCGGGCCATTGCTGTGATGGACATTCACCCTCTTGTATGGTAATGGGTCTATTGCCTCCTCCTTCCCTAAAGTGTGGCCGGCCTATTGCCCCCAATGAACTCAGTTGGAATTTGGGGGGGAACTTCAGGGGGGTGCATACAGGGAGGTGTAATAATCCTCAGACCTGGCATTACTAGCAGTCTGGCCATAGGGTTTCTCCCCAGTCGCAGATTCAAGTTCTATAATTACTGAACTATGGGATGTGATATTCACTAGCCACATCAGTAGTATTCTTGCCTTATCTCATTCCACGTGCACTCGTATCATAAGTGCACAGTGATCAAAACATCTAAGCTCTTCTGTACAGACCACCATCTGTTCCCTGGCTACTAGGAGTTGCTGTTTCAGCTCTGTATTTCCTGGCCTAGGGAGCTCTAAGGCTCTCAGTGCACCTTCCTGCATCCCTACTTCAGTCACTAGGGTAGGTCTGACCCATACTGTCGCGGCTATGCACCTCCTTCTGGTCACTGATTTGAAGGCATCCCAAACTATCGGGAGCAAGGCGGTGGAGGCTGCATTATCTAGAAAGTAGCTTTGGGTGGCCTCTCCAATGGACTGTTGAAAGAGAGGGTCATCTAAGGATATGACAAGCAGGCGCCAATCGGGGATGCAGGGGCGTTCCCTCTGTCAGTCCAGTGAAATTAATAGTGGGTAATGGCCCGAGACCGTGCGATAAAGACATTATGCATTGTGGGTGGTCCCATGTATTCCCAGTGATGTAAGGAATGTTTCCCGGCAGACATGTAGTTTGTGCATTCCAGAATGAAAAGAATAGTCCCTATAAACCGGGTATAGCTTCCTCCACTGCTCAGGTGCGCGCAGAAGCATGCGGCAGCAAGACAGACGGATGCTGGAGTCCGTGCAGCAGGTAGTTGCCGTGGTGCTACCTCTCAGAGACCCCACCAAGGCATTCAGAGACTGTAAGTACAGAGGGGCAAGTACTGAGTGTGTATAAGCACGCAGATCAGTGGAGTCCAGCGAGTTTGTTTAACAGGATTCTGGGCTGACTGTCAGAAGCAAAGTATTATTTCTAATGAGCAGCATACCTTCATTTTCACTCTGTATTATGTGAACAAGACAGTGTTTACTTGCTTGGCACAGATCAGTCACCTGCACACATGTGTTCATTAACAGTAATGAAGCACACTATTTTGCTACTACAGTCAAACAGTGTTGTTAGACCTGGCATCCTTGGCGCGGTGTCCCCTATCTTTTTGCCTTTGTCTACTGTATTTTAGCAGTGTGTGGGATTTTGTTATTGCTGGTTTAGATGTGTTGGGTACTTTGCCAGTGCTGGCCAGAGTGCAAGTGCTCCCTATGTAAATTGTGCACGTGGATTGGCTTGTTTGACTTACTACTAAGTCCCTCATACAGTGCACTGCGTGTGCTCAGGGCCTGTAAGTCAAATGCTGCTAGTGGAGCTGCAGCACTGATTGTGCCACCCACACAGGCACCCTTTCAAGGGGGGTCTCAGATCTGCCACTGCAGTGTCTGTGTGCAGTCTCTACTGCCATATTGACCTGGCAAGTGAACCCACTTGCCAGGCCCTAACCTTCCCTTTTATGACATGTGAGTCACCCCTAAGGTAGGCTCAAGGTACCGCTGTGGGCAGGGTGCAGTGTATGTGAACGGTAGGACAAGTACTGGTGTGTGTGACACGTCCTGATAGCGATATACAGTGTAATTCGTTTTTCACTATAAAAGGCTATCTGTTCCATGGGATAGAATGGGAGTTTATTTATAACATCTTATAAGTATAAATTCCATTTGGACAAAGTAGAAAGATGGCTTTTAGTATGCCTGAACTCAGAATATATAAATGCATCTTTTAGTAAAGATGTTTTTTATATTGTGTGTTTGGAAATACCACTTTTAGAAAGTGGGTATTTTCTTGTTTAGCTATTCTGTGTGACTCTGCTGGTTTGTAGATAGACTATCTGGCTTTGGAGTAACAGGGGCTGGGGATGTGCATTCACTGTATACAGCCACTGGTGGGGGGTGTGAGGTGTGCGCTGCCTTTCCTGGATGAGTCAGGGCTGGGCTGAATAGAACTGGGCGGCATTAAGAGTAGTGGGATATTTCCTTTCACCTGGTTTGCCTTAAACAATGCTATCTTCAACTCCTGTCCGCTTACTTGAGATACATATAACTGCTGAATTTCTATGGTTTTGTATGTGTAAAACCTGAACCTAACTATAACGTCCCTGTAACCTTTGGTTTTTCAGTGAACTTCTAAGGTTTTCTGAATTCTATTTCATACTTATAACGTCCCTGTAACCATTGATTTTTCCAGTGAATAAATATATATATATAATGTTCACAATGGCCCCTGGTATCCCATACCCTTAGGTCCGGCCTTAACTCAATGGGGGAGTGGAACCTCTTTATCCCCTAGGGGCGCCATCCCCTGGAGCCCGGCCATCTCCCTTGGGTGCCCCCAGAGCACCCAGTCACCACCATTGGGCCCTGTGGTCCCAGCCGGTTCCCTGCCTTCTACAGGAGCCAGCATTGCTTTCACAGACAGTGAGCTGATAAACATGCAGCTCCCTGTCTGGTAGGACAATCCTTTCGTTTGTTTCTCCACCCACTTCACAGTGAGAAGGGAAACAGACAAACATTTTGTTCTCAGCAAGCAAGTGCGGTTTCACAGCTCTCGCTTGCCCAGAGCAGAGTTTTTGTTTGCTCTGACTTAGCGGGAGCTGTCAAAGCTCCCACCAAGAAGCAAACAACTATGTCCCAGGGGTGGACACCCCAGACATAGCAGGAGCTATTGGGTAGCAGTCCTCAGGGCCATTATTGGCTCCAGGAAGGGGACCGCATGGGCCCCTCCTTTACTTTTTAGGCCCCCGGAAAGGTGGTGTTCCCGGGGGCCCTATGTGGCCGGGGGGGCCTTGTGGTCCCTCTCTCAATCTTTTAATTAATATTTGGTCCCAGGGAGGTGGTAGTGCCTTGTTGAGGTGATAGTCACTGGGGTTTGGGGGGTCCAAGCGGCTTCCCCAACAATAGCTATTTAGCCAAAGTCAGTGCGCCCGATAATATTTGTTTAGCCCTGGGGAGGTGTTGGCCCCCGGGGCTCAAAGTGCCAAAGGAGGGGGACCCATGTGCCCCTCTCCCATTTATAAAAAACAATGCTCATGGGACCTGACCCACCAGAGGGCTCTATTCAAAGCAATTGTGGGAGCCTGCACTTTAAAAAAACTTGTGGTGTCCTTATCAGGCCCCATGACCAAGGTTAAGGGATCAGGGTATTCCTACCCTGCCCTCATTTCTTTTTTTGAAATGTTTTTTTGTAGACTGGGCTGAAACCGAGTCCCAAGATGGCTGCCAACACTTTCTGGTTGAAGTGTTGGCAGTCAATCAGATTTGCGCACGGGAACTGTCAGATCCTCAGAGGATCCAAATTTGGATTTTTTTTTACTATCTCAAAACGTTGAAAAAACTACTGAATGGATTTACACCAATTTACAAAAAGGTTGTTTTCTGAACCAAGAGCTACCTTTCTGCCAAATTTGGTGTAATTCCGTGCAGCAGTTCGGGCTGCAGTTGTGTCTAAAATCCAGATGGGAAATTGCATGGAGAAAACGCTTTTTGAGACACCCCTTTTTTCTTGGCTCCTGCTTGACGGATCACCCATAAACATTCAAGACGGCAGCTAAAGTAAGCATCGTACTAATTTTTAACACTTGGCGAGGATCCACCAAAAGACACCAAAGTTATTGGAAAAACAAAAAACACTCTTCATATGGAAACCAGGTCCTAACTATAACTACCTACTGGCGATTGCCATATATCGAAGCAACTCCACTCGTTAGCTTCCCTGAGTATGGATGAACGGACATGGACTCCAATTGACTGGTGCTGAAAGTTTATTCACAACATTCCACCATGAAGTGTTTCGGCCTGAACAGGCCGTCATCACATGACGCAGCTGTGGTAAGAGACACAGAGTCAGATGTATCAAAGGGTTTTACCCATTCTGTGTCTATGGCAAAATGTGTTCGTACATATGGCCCACAATTTTTAAAGTGACAAATGCATACAATGTGCTATATAGTCAGCGTAAACAGACTGCCATGGTCATTTAGAAAGAGCAAATTATACTTAACCATCTGCTGTTGGCTATGGACCCGCAGCTAGGAAATGATATCGATCTATTGGTTCATTTAAATCTTGTTGAAATACATGATAAAAACGAATTTAAAAATGTTGTTTATAACTTTTCTATCAAAAGCAGTATTTATAAGACAAATACATGAAAATAAATATAGACATAAATGCATTTAGAAGAAGAACAAAATCAAAGCTATAAATACATTGAGAATACTGGTCTAATGTCCCTGGCTTGTATTCACGTTGATGTTTGGAACATAAATGTCAGATTTGTTTGATTGATAGCAGACTATTAATATCATTGTTGCCCATTGCTAAGGACCTATCTGCACACTGAAGCCCATGTAGGCCTAGTACTGACATGTCTGTACTGTTACAGTCTGTTTAAAGTGCTAGAAGTGCAAAAAAGTGCAACGTGCCCTAAATTAAACATTTAAAGAAACCAAAAAACTTAATGAAGTGTTAAAATACAAAGGATAGGAGCAGAAAATATTGTACTACTGGATATTAATATCCTTAATATTAACTAACCTCCCCCCTTGTTTTATTGTAGTCAGAGAGATCTAAGGATGGGCACTAGCTTCATATATATTCAATTGAACATCAGGGGTAGGATAAAAATCTCAAAGTTTGCTAAAGGAGTGTAATTTTAGGTGTCAGTAAAAGGTTCAGAAATCTATATGTGCAGCCCCTAGAACCTATTGTAGGGGCAGTGTGGGCTTGGATGTTACAGACAAGTGAAAAGATCCTCACTTGAATTAAGACCATGAGTATTCTTAGTATCTAGTTCGATGATGTATCTGGTTTCCGGTTTTCTTAAGGCAGCCTCACGGTTGCCTCCTCTTCTTGAACTCGAAATCGAGTCCACCAGGTGATATTTGAAATGTTCCAAGTTGTTACCATGTATTTCTTCAAAATGGTTTGCAACGAGGTAGGTAGGGTCAGAGTTGGTAATTGCCCGTATGTGTTGGAGTATCCGCTTGAGGGCTTGCAGCTTAGTGCTGCCCACATAGCGCAGCCCACAAGAACACTCCAACACGTAGACTACAAAATCCATTTTACAGGTAAGGAGCTTCTTAATTCTGTTGGGTCTATCTTGGAATGGTGTCAAATATGTCATTTTGTTTACCCCAAATGTGTAGGCTCTACAGGTATTGCATTTGAAGAATCCCTTTCTCTGTGTCAGCCAACTACCAACTTCCAACCTGATGATTCCAGACGCCGGAGGGCCTCGGTAGCGGTGACAGGACTTTTTGGCGGTCACCGAGTGGGCACGCGATCAGCTGACGCGTGTACCTTTTAGAGATGGTTGCAGGTATGCGGTGTAGACGCAACCAACTGGTTTGATGTGGAACCTCCCATGAAGTTTAATTTGGAACCCCAGTAGCCCTGAAGAAGTTGCTCGAATTGTTTTTGGCAACGAAACATGTCGGCTTAAGAAGATTGACTATGGTTTTATTGAAAGTTACTTTGAGATAGTATGCCTTACCAATTTTTAACGGGGAGAATTATTTGCCTATATTCTCACGGGGGTCCAATGGACACTTACTACGATAGTATGCACAGATAGGTCATTCACATTCAGGTTTCTCTATCTTTCCTTCTTGATTTCATGGGTTTGAGATTTCTTTATGACAGTACACACACTTGTTTTCTTTGGAGAGTAAGTAACCTATGATGATAAGCGGGCTTGCTGGTAAGTACCAACCAGCGCCCCCCTTGGTGTTACAACCGTGAGGTGCTTTCTCTCTTTTCCCACACTTTTTTCAGTTTATGGGTGGGGTTATGATGGTAGGTTGTTTTCATTAAGACACACCACAACACATGGACTAAACATTTATGAGAGGGAGTTATAAAAAGTTTAAGAAACCCCTCCAGTGTTGGAATTATAGAATTAGGTGTTGTCCCGTTTGGTCAGGCCTTGTTGTGGTTAATAATTTGGAAGGAGGGGACCAATAAAAGGATACTCACAAAAAAGTATTGGGATGTTGTCAATTATATACCCAATAACTAACTACAGTGTAGGTGTAGGGAGAAAGTATAGAAAAAAAGAAGAAAAAGAGGGCATTAGTCTTATAAAGACAAGAACTCAAAGGTGACATGCTTCATCATTGGTTGCCTCTTGCACACTGTGACCACAAGGTTCACTGTGTGGGCTACAACTCTCCCTCAGGAGAGGAGCGTGAGGTGTTGTTTTCAAATCATCCAATGGAAGTCGGAGTGAGGGGCAGAGTGCAAATTAAGTGTAAAAGTGTTTTAAAACTAACTCAAGGGAGATAAAATCATCTTTAATCCGTGTCCCCAATGGTTAGAGCTAAAAAAGCTACCTGAAAAATAGGGGTATAGATATTCCCTATTAAAGTAAGGTCAACATGTTTCTGCCTGTGTGACCTGCTGGTTCATGGCAATCTTCAGGGCCCATTTGTCGTCACTCTGCTTTTTCCGTGCAAAAATAATAATTTTAAAATGTGAAAAGTACCATACTTTATTATGATGGCATCGGTCAATGTGGTACCAGCTGCAGTATGGTCCACAATCACGTGGGTACTACTAATGTACCTTCCAGGGGTCCTTTACTGACAGATCTCAGGAGTCTCCATCTCCGTGTTCTGCCTCCTATCAAGTAAAGACCGAGACCAATAACAGGATCACAGTTCTTTCTCACAATATTTCTCAACTGGCGTTCTTGCTTATTATAACTAAGAAATAACCTAGTTTATTTTTCTCCCTCCTGCATTGTTTTGGAGATGCTCCCCCCTAAAAAACCCAAATATATATATATATATATATATATATATATATATATATATAGATAGATATAGATATAGATATATATATATAGATACAGATATAGCTGTTTAATTCGAAATGCAAATGCGTCGTTTATACCCGGAATAAATTTCATCTTTGAAACCTTGGATCGGAATGGGTAGTGCTTACTTTATTGTGTAACCCTGGTGGATGATATATAGATATATATATATAACTGCACTTTATACAAGTATCAACCATGCAGATGGGATAAGGGCAGTTAGACATTTTTTAAGCAAAAGACCAGTGTGTATGTTGGAGCATAACAAAATGTTGTTGGAAATGCTGGAAATGTGTTTAAATAACAACCATTTTCTCTTTCAAAATCAAGTGTTTCAGCAGTTGCGGGGAGTAGCAATGGGGGCCTGCTTCTCCCCCAGTTACTCATGCTTACACATGGGGCTGTGGGAGGAGCAGGTCCTGGGTAAGGCCTTTGGTGATATCATGTCCAACAAAGTGGAGGCTTGGTACAGATTCATAGACGACTTGTTTATAGTATGGAAGGGATCTATGGATGAAGCAGAACAATTCATCAGAGACATCAATAGGAATGAATTAAATCTAAACTTCACAGGTACTATAAGCAAGAACAAGGTCAATTTTTTGGATGTTGAGGTATATGTAGAGGAAGGGAAACTGCAGACCAAATTACACCGCAAGCAAACAGCGGGTAATACCATCCTACATGCCTCTAGTCAGCATCCCAACCATCTAATACGCAGCATCCCCTACGGGGAGATGCTGAGGATTAGAAGAATCTGTAGTACAGATGCCGCCTGCCTATCAGCACAAAATGAGAGTAAAATTAGATTCATACAGAGAGGCTATACAACAAACTTGGTGTCAAATGCAATGAAAAGAGCCAACCAAGAGGGCATGGTCCCAGCTACGCAAATTGATGCAGGGCCTGAGCATGCAACAACGAATGAAGTTGGATGCCAGCCAAGACTTATTTTGGAATATAGCCGTCAACACAGGCAATTGCAAAACATTGTCAAGAAAAACTGGCACATAATCACAGGGGATCCTGTGATTGGAAAAACGGTGGCACAATATCCGGCTATAACATACAGCCGCGCTCGATCAATGAGTGACATGTTGGTTAAGAGCAGTCCGGAAGTAACAGTCAGAGATAACTGGCTTGGGAAGAGCAAGGGTTTTCTGAAGTGTGCCATATGTAAGGCGTGTACCATAGGACAGAACAAAACAACATATAGTTCCCCATTCAGTGAAACTGAAATCTTGATCAGCAAGAAAATAACATGTAAATCAGATTATGTGGTCTATGTGTTGGAATGCGTTTGTGGGCTGTGTTACGTTGGTAGCACTAAGCTACAAGTACACAAGCGCATATTGCAACACATGAGGGCAGTTACTAATAAGGATGAAGCCTACCCCGTGGCGAGACATGTAAATCAATGCCACAAAGGGGATGTAAACTGTTTCAAGTATTATGCAATTGATATGATACAGCCTTTACGAAGAGGGGGCGATAGGGAAGCCCGGTTAAGAGTACTAGAAACCCGTTACATTCTGGAGCTCGATACAAAGACACCGTACGGCCTTAGCGCGACGGAGGATTTATACACGTGTCTGTGAGTAGAATAATATCACAAGACAGGTGTTATGATTCTTCCGGAGCTTCACTAGCCCAATATGAGATTAAGGGGTGAAAAAATCGTCAAACATTATATAGGACTGCGAGGTTTTAAAAAAAAACATTTTTAATCAAATCACTATTTTGTGTTAATCACTGATTTTCTTTTCAAAGTGCAGGATCAATGTGTAAAAATCCCGAGCAGTTTAGTAGCAGTGATCCAAAAATGAAAAAGCCCACTGGGGCAATATTTTCTAATTCTCTCATAAAACTGAACTCCAAATAAATTTAAAAAAAGAGTTTGGAATATAGTATGCACTTTACAATGCAAATTTTGCACAAATTTTATCCCCCCCTTTTTTGTACAATTTTTTTTTATTTTTTATAAATATTCTAAAGGGTATGTGTATACCAATGAACTATAACTATTGATGGTATCAATAAATAAAATAATGTGATTGATATTGCACATTTCATATAGGCAGCTCATACATTGTGAATTTTGCACATATTTTTGGAGTAATGAGTTGAGAGGGAATTATTAATAAAGGAGATAAGATAACAAATGCAAAATGTTTTGGAAAAGAAATCTTTGTAAGAAAATTTGGATCAGGCTGCAAAATATTTTGTTTATTTCTATAGGCTTGGGAGCATGTGACCTTTTTCCTGCACTACAAATCACGGGGTGAAATTTTGACCATGTCATGTGATCAAGGGCTCCAGGTCCCGAAACGCGTCATGGCAGACAAGAGGGTGCACAGAAAATAAATAAGCGCTGAAATTAACCTACATGGGTCCGTTTCGTTTCTTTGGTTCCTGTTTCTTTGGGGCGGATAACGAAGTTCTGGACATATATATATATATATATATATTACCTACTGGCGGTCGCCAGTAGGTATATATAGTTAGGATTTTTTCTCTATGGGATTTTTGAAAATTCTATGTCTAATAACTTTGGCGTTTGTGGACGGAATTGGCTGAAATTTTCAGGAAAATGGCACATTTTGTTTCTGAGCAGCCCCTGAAAATTTGGGGGGGGTTCATCAAGGGGGGGCCGAGAAAAAAGGGGGGTCCCAAAACGCGTTTTTCCAATGTTAATTTCCATAGGGCGGTTGGCCTCACTTTTAGCCCGAACGGCTGAATGGATTTGCACGAAACTTGGCAAAATTGTAGGGACTGGTAGCCCGATGTGCCTTTGCTAGGTCTCAATATATGTGCTCCAGTGGATTTTGAGAAATTAACGTTCAAAAAAAGATATATATCTGTAACAGCGGACCGGGCAGCGCTCCAGTTCGCGTACTTTTCGCGTTACGGAGCTTTGTGAAGCGAAGCTGATTGGTTCTCCGGCGTCTGTAAACATTCCAAACAGTCCGTAGCGGCCGCCATCTTGTCTCTCGGTAGGATCGAGAGACAAGAGGAGGCCAAAGCGAAGGGGCAAATGACCATAAGGGGGCATAGTAGATCTTCCCTGACCCCCTAGGTTTGATGTGGAGGTTTTAAAAGGGCCCCGCGGGGCAAAAAAAATAAAAATAATAATAATCGAACGGCTGAATGGATTTGCACGAAACTTGGCAAAATTGTAGGGACTGGTAGCCCGATGTGCCTTTGCTAGGTCTCAATATATGTGCTCCAGTGGATTTTGAGAAATTAACGTTCAAAAAAAGATATATATCTGTAACAGCGCTCCGGGCAGCGCTCCACTTCGCGTACTTTTCGCGTTACGGAGCTTTGTGAAGCGAAGCTGATTGGTTCTCCGGCGTCTGTAAACATTCCAAACAGTCCGTAGCGGCCGCCATCTTGTCTCTCGGTAGGATCGAGAGACAAGAGGAGGCCAAAGCGAAGGGGCAAATGACCATAAGGGGGCATAGTAGATCCTCCCTGACCTCATAGGTTTGATGTGGAGGCATTAAAAGGGCTCCGCGGGGCAAAAAAAAAAAAATCGTTTTTTTGGTGGGGTGCGCCCGGTTAGCGTAACGGGAAGCGGACTGGGGAGCGTACTACAAGGAAAGAAGAATGATTGACTTTTAACTTATTGTATGTTTATAGACTTTTTTTAACTTTTTTTTCTGCTGAGTGACGTCTCGGCCTATCTCCACGGGATGCAGTCCCTACCATCTCTGCGTTTAAGCCCAGGGGGACCGGTAGTGTGAGAGAGATAACGGGGCATATTATCAAGGGGGTTTATCTCCGCTTTTTTGGCTTTAAAAGCCAAGAAAGCGGAGATAAAATTATCTCCGTATTACCTAGCTGTCGCTAACACCAGTTAGCGACCGCTAGTAGGAGATAGCGACCATCTTGGGCCCCACTTTGCATGTCAGTGATATTTATCACTAATGACATGCAAAGTGGGCATTCCAAGATGTTAGCGACTGGAAACAGTCGCTAACATCGCTATCTCCTATTACCAACTTTTGGAGATATTCGCGCTAAGCGCGAATATCTCCAAAAAGTAACACCTGCCCTGAGCAGTTCTTAGCCATGTTATCCAATGGGAGGTGGATAACATGGCTAAGAGCATTAGCTCGGTAATGCATGAATATCGCTGACTTTTCAGCGATATTAATGCATTGCGGCCGTTTTTTATCGCATTTGCGATAAACCTTGATAATAGCAAGGTTTATCTGCGATAATTTCTGACGATGCTTAGCGGTAAAAAATTCGTTGCTAAGCATCGTCAGGGATAAATATCGCTTAACTTTGGTAATATGCCCCAACGTCTGTTAACGTTCGATTCGAAAGGAAATCAGGAAGTGGTGAAAAACATTGTCTGCGCCATCTTGCCTTTTTTCAAATGCCACACTTTTGTCGTGCACGGCAGCCATTTTAGATGCCTTGACCAGACCCACTCTCTGCACGCTGTCGATCCTTAGCATGGCTCCCCACCCTCGCAAGCATCTCCCCCAGGCACTGGTCACCCCCGCTCTCTTTCTTAGGCATGGGCAATAAACCTCCCCCCATCTGCGCTGCTCTTCCCTGAGAATCACACCCTGTGCCCGCCCGACACCTCCCTTTCGCCCTATTCACTACCGCACCCTCTGACACTCCTCTTCCTCTGTGTCCGATTGTCCAGGCCGGTCCCAGGCTATCAGCTAGCCTTGCAGATGTAGTTTATGGCCCCGGCTGTAAAGAATCACCCCTCTTCAAAGGAGTTATAGTAGATCAAGGCCCACACCCGATGAGATCCGTCACACCACACGCGTTCCTACTATCTGAAAACCATCCTGTATTGTGATTGGGGAGGGGACCGAGCCTGAAGCGGAAGATTCCAGGGATGACTCTTTGTACATCAAAGTTTTTACAATTATGTGTCACATTAAAAATATATAGCACTCCAACAAAGTAGTAGGATTATAAAACTTTAATAACTTATAAATATATACAACAAAACAAAAACAGTAAAAACATTTAAACATTTTTAGGGAAAAAGAAGGAACAATGGTCAGTAGCGGTCGGTTGTGCGAATAGTCCCAAGGCAGCACAACGTCCAGATTTCTGGACGGCACCCAGGTGATGTTGCCTGGGTGCCGCACTGATTTGGGTATCCGGCGTGGGGCGTCCCGGGGGGTGGGTCGTCAGTAGCGGTCTGTTGTGCGAATAGTTCCAAGGCAGCAGAACGCGCTGAAATGTGGATGGCACCAAGGTTATGTCCAGTAAGTTGCCGCCCTCCGAATAACGGCGTGGGGCGCCCCGGGGGGGGGGGGGAGGCGGCGTGAATGGGCCTCCCCAGGTGGAGCCTCGTCTGCTGTAGTGGGGCACCCCTTTACCGTTTCAGTTGCCATTCCGTCCGCTTTTGGTCCACTGTGTCAAAATCCGCAATTCAGCTGAGTTGCGCCCACTCTTGCGGTGCAGCGATAGGCGGCTGTCACAGGACTCTCAAAATGGCGGCAGGCTCTTTCCTTTTTGGGCCTGGTCCACTGAAATGGCCCTGGGACACCTTGGAAATCGGACGCTTGTCTGCTAGGTCTTGGACCCCATTCTCGAAAGCGTCCCCTCCGCCTTGAGGATTCTACAAAAGTCTTGGGGGCCCCCGACTCCTGCAGGCTTCCGGTGGGGAGCGGCTGCCATGATTGCTCGCGGAATGACCACGACGGAGCCACGAGATGGTGGTGCTTTCATGCTGACGCCAGCTTCAGTCTGAAACATCCAGAAACAAGGTGGGGCTTTCATCGTTTGGGAAAAAAAAAAGTTTTCATCCAATGAAAAGTGTTATTTTTAGGTCATATGATCAAGCCTTCCATCATTAGGAAACCAAAAGTAAAATGAACCAATGAAAAGTTTTATAAACAAGTCACATGACCTGTTATGCGGCATAGGGTATAAAAAGCGTAGAAAATCCGTTGGCACGTGAGGCGGCGTCAGTAGCGGACCGATGTGCGAATAGGCCGAAGGCAGCACAACGCGCCAAGATCCGGATGGCACCGAGGTGGTGTCCAGCAAGTTGTCGCACTGGTGTGGCCATCCTACAATGCTGAAAGTCGGCGTGGGGCGTCCGTTGGCCTGTGAGATGGCGGCAGTAGCGGACCGATGTGCGAATGGGGCCAAAGGCAGCGCAACAATATTTTCTGAATAGAAGACACCACAAGGCGCTGAGATGCCAAGATCCGGATGGCACCGAGGTGGTGTCTAGCAAGTTGCCGCACTGGTGTGGCCATCCTACAATGCTGAAAGTCGGCGTGGGGCGCCCCATTGGCCTGTGAGATGGCGGCAGTAGCGGACCGATGTGCGAATGGGGCCAAAGGCAGCGCAACAATATTTTCTGAATAGAAGACACCACAAGGCGCTGAGATGCCAAGATCCGGATGGCACCGAGGTGGTGTCTAGCAAGTTGCCGCACTGGTGTGGCCATCCTACAATGCTGAAAGTCGGCGTGGGGCGCCCCGTTGGCCTGTGAGATGGCGTCAGTAGCGGACCGATGTGCGAATGGGGCCAAAGGCAGCGCAACAATATTTTCTGAATAGAAGACACCACAAGGCGCTGAGATTCGGTTAGCACCGAGGTGGTGTCTAGCAAGCTATGCAGCTGAGTTGCGTGCGCACTTGCGGCGGATAGGTCGAAGGCAGCACAACAATGTTTTCTGAATAGAAGACACCACAAGGCACTGAGATTCGGTAGGCACCGAGGTGGTGTCTAGCAAGTTGCCGTACTGGTGTGGCCATCCTACAATCCTGCTCCGAATAACGGCGTGGGGTGCCCGAAGGGGGGGGGGGGAGGCGGCGTGAACGGGCCTTTCTAGGTGGAGGCTCGTCTGCTGTAGTGGGGCGCCCCTTTACCGTTTCAGTTGCCATTCAGCTGAGTTTCGGCCGCTCTTGATGCTACAGCGACAGGCGGCTGCAACAGGACTCTCAAAATGGCGGCCTGTTCTTTGGATTTGGGCCTGGTCCACTAAAATGGCCCTGGGACACCTTAGAACTCGGACGCTCGAATTTTTTTTCCTTTCCTCTGCATGCAAAAAAAGGTAAATGCCCGGTACGTTACACGCTTCATCTGCCACGATGTACTCTCCAGAGGAACCGAAAAAAAATATAGTTATGGTAACTATAGCATGCATCGTCATATGGAGAGGTGGCACCGATTAATTATAGTGCTGCATAAAAGAGAGATTTGGAGGAGAACCCCCGACCTGCCAGTACATTCATCAAAGAAGTGGCACTGACAGCATCAGAGGCAAGGGAAACGGTCCCAAATATTTAGAAGAACTTTGGAAAGATTAAAATGACATGTTTAGATTGTGGCAAATTAATTTCATGTGGACAGATGAGTGTTACTCTAATAAATACAGCATATGAACATCATCATAGTCGATGGTTGGTAGAGACATTTTGACTATATCCTGGACCTGCCCGTCCTCGCCCAAAATGGCGCCGGAATAAATGGGACTCGTAACTCCTTGTTGTGTACTGGTTGCACAACCTTTATATCACGAGATACGTATGCAGTTTTGAAGCACATGGCGGGCGGGGACGAGAATAGATTGAATATTTCAATATCCCTATTGATATTAAGTTCTGATGTGTTATTGATTACTGTACTATTGAAAGTTCGAATTAACGTCACCCATGGTACTTGCCCGCAAATGTATATCTAGATAATTTTATTGTAACTGGCCCTGTCGTATTTTAATTATAAAATGTACGTCCACTGATTCCGCAACTGTTAGACACCTTAGTTCTTGCAACCTAATGGCCCGCCCGTTACGTTCCTCTACAGTGTAAATGTCTACTCATCATATATGATTACAGTTTGCTCCGTGGCCGGCCCACGTGGTTATAGGCCCGTATTTGTATAATGACATTTTCACAATAAAGGTTTTTAAAAGAAAACATGGTAGTAGTATATACATTGGTAAAGTTTTTAATAATAGTCACTGTTTTAGAATCAGTAAAAGGCAAGTGAAATAAAGCAGACCAATTACATGAAGGGTAAAAGGTATAATACGCAGGAACGCAGTAAAGATAAATGGTCAAGGGCTGTTGTGTTTTCTACTCCTGCAACATAAAGTGATCGATAAGAATCTCATATTCAGGCGTATCGGCGACTAAGACAGCAGGCCGACCCTCTTTTGCTCAACGGCTCCGTCATGGGACAAAGAAACGCCCTTTTTCTCGAAAAAGGAATATATTTTACTTGCAGGACAGTTGTAAATTTTCCGGGAAAGTACATTAGCCTGGAACATTATAACATATATTTAAGAAAAAATAATGTTCGAAAGTAAAAAAAAGCGTAATTTTTAGGTCATATGACCAAGCCTTTCATCATTAGAATAAGAAAAGTAAAATGAACCAATGAAAAGTTTTATTAACGAGTCACATGACCTGTTATGCTTACGTTACGCGCTGCGCGTCGCGCCCCGGATCACTTCCGGATGCGCTAACGCGGCACGTCATATGACGCATTACGCGACAACGCAGGTCCAGAATATAGTCAAAATGTCTCCACCAACCAGCGGTCGGAACACAACCCCTTTCAGCAGGCTAAATAGTTCTGTTAAATGACAACAGAAGGGACAGGCAACAAGAACCATCAGTCAAAGAGGGGAGGGCTAGTTCTTCTCTACCGGGTCACGTTGGGGCGCTACCGGAACTGATCGAATTGGTAGTCTACAGTGTTTCTGGATGTTTCAGACTGAAGCTGGCGTTAGCATGAGAGCACCACCATTTCGTAGCTCCGTCGTGGCCATTCCACGAGCAATAATGCTAGCCGCTCCCCACCAGAAGCCTGCGGGAGTCGGGGGCCCCCAAGACTTTTGTAGAATCTTCAAGGCTGAGGGGACGCTTTCGAGAATGGAGCCCAATCTCTAGCAGACAAGCGTCCGAGTTCCAAGGTGTCGCAGGGCAATTTTAGTGGACCACGCCCAAATCTGAAGAGCCGGCCGCCATTTTGAGAGTACTGTGGCAGCCGCCTATCGCTGCACCGCAAGAGCGGGAGCAACTCAACTACATGGTGAGCGAGACGCTGTAGTCGAAAGAGCGGGCGGTAAACAGCTGAATAGCGGAAGAGGCACAGTGTAGCAAAAGCGGGTGGAATGGCAACTGAAATGGTAAAGGGGCGCCCCACTACAGCGTGTCTTTAGGTGAAACGGATTGTGGGACAAGGTCAAGAATGGAAGAGTTACCAAAAGGCAAAAAGTTCCGCTTGATCCCGGGAGCCGGCCACCTATGTCGGGGGCGATCTCAGGCTACACCAGGAGAACACGACTTGGGGAGGGAGCCGGAGCCAAGCGCCCCCTCCGAGTCCGCGCCATCACACCGTCCCTCGGGGGCCTCCGTCAAGCGGTTCAGGGTGGCACCGCATCACATTGTTCACAAATGCAGTCACGTCCTCAAACAGCCCCCACTTTACTTTGAGAATAGTGAAGCTGAAGCAAGTGCAAATAGGCTTCAGACAGTGTTACAAGCACTCCTCAAAACTTTGAACTATCAGAGTGCATGAGTTTCATGCTCGATCGATTGAGCTAGCCGGATCGGGCAACAAAAAGTATAAAATAGTTATGTAAATAGTTGTTTAATAAAATGTTTTACCCTGTTACTTTGCTGGTGTGTTGTATATATTTGTAATATTTGCATAGAGTTTATCGTTATTTTGGGCGGGGTGGGTGGCGGAGCCGAGCTGTATTGCAGCCATCATGGTGTGGAGTTCAGTTCATCTCACTAGTTTCGTGTTTGTCATGAGGGGTTGTTCCTAATGTTTCTATTTTAGCGAGGTCAAAAAGAGATCCCATTAGTGGCCTACTGATTTTGCTCGATTCCTTTTGTTTTTTTACACGATTTTTCGCTATCTGCAAAGACTAAACAGAGTATTGCGACTCTGTGCTTGTTTGTAAATAGAGAATGAACCAAAGAGAACCAATTCTAAAACAGTAAATGCTTGGATAACAATCAATCAAATGGAGAGAGACGCAGGCACGACGGATTACAACGGGGGCAAAGGCCTGCGTTAACTACCTTTCACTATCTGCAAAGAGAGAGTACTCCTAATAGAAATGAGGGGGGGGGCAGCATTCAAAGCAGATAAGTGTGCATAAACACGAAAATGTTTTTTCTTACCACGTACTTGACATTCGACAGCTTATGATATTTGCTATTAAAAAACCATTGAAATTCACTGAAAAAACCATAGGTTATAGACCATATATAGTTAGGAATTAGCATTTACAAAACCTTGAAAATTCACTGAAAAAACCATAGGTTATAGACCATATATAGTTAGGAATTAGCATTTAAAAAACCTTGTTTTACTCACACAAAACCATTGAAATTCCATATATAGTTAGTTGTACTAACTATATATCGCGCACCCGCAATCCACTGCTGATCATGTCACATATTACATCATTCATGACATGGTCAGTGACATCACTGATGACATCACTGATGACATCTCAAATGACATCACTGATGACATCACTGATGACATCTCAAATGACATCACTGATGACATCACTGATGACATCTCAAATGACATTACTGATCACATCACTGATGACATCATTCATGTGATAATACGATGAACCTCTTCAGACTCTAATATAACCTTAGATACACTCAGTGTAAACACAGACTCACAGATTGTCACTCATCCATGAAGTTACACACACACCTAGTCAGTCATGCAAACAATCAATCACACCTCCATTTCCTCAACTATACAGTTATACACACCTTACTTATTCAAACATATACTAAAACATATTTACTCTCTTATACAATCCTGGATACAAGTTCACAATGATGCATACAGCCACTCACACATTCACTGGCTCTTATGCACAGTTATTTATATATGTCAAGTCTCACATGTACTGTGTTTTACATATGTACTTACTTTGACATGTAGCACTGAGATATCCATTCACTCACCAATACACTGATGCACACAGTCAACCGCCCATACAGCTGTTTCCACATGCACTTTTGAACCCATACATCTAGTGAATCAACTGCTCACACATCTATGCACAGAGTCATACACCTCCCAGCCACCCACACATACACTCAGTCTCCCATACAAATACTTGGGCAACCAATCAATAACCCATATAGTTACTCATATAGCTACTGAACAACACATGCAGCAGTTTTCAGAACAACAGACATAATGATGCACAAATTAAGACAGTTTAGTCACTAACCCATGCATTCAGTGAGACACATTTAATCACTCACTCATACAGTCAGTCATGCACCTACTAAATCCTTCATCCAGACACTTATACATCCACTCAAGACATATTTTAACTTTACAGAAAAATACAGTCACTGGATGTTGTCATCAGTGATGTCATCAGTGATGTCATTTGAGATGTCATCAGTGATGTCATTTGAGATGTCATCAGTGATGTCATCAGTGATGTCACTGACCATGTCATGAATGATGTAATATGTGACATGATCAGCAGTGGATTGCGGGTGCGCGATATATAGTTAGTACAACTAACTATATATGGAATTTCAATGGTTTTGTGTGAGTAAAATAAGGTTTTTTAAATGCTAATTCCTAACTATATATGGTCTATAACCTATGGTTTTTTCAGTGAATTTTCAAGGTTTTGTAAATGCTAATTCCTAACTATATATGGTCTATAACCTATGGTTTTTTCAGTGAATATATATATATATATATATATCCACATGACAGGGAGCACCAAAATAAGAGAGGCCACAGGAAGCAAAATAAAGTTCATGTCTTTTTAATTTGATCAGCAGCTTGCAAGCAGTACTTCACCTGACTGAAGCAACTCTGTTCATGGCCAGACGCGTTTCAGGAATCATATCCTTTCATCAGTGGCTTAGCAGAAAAAA
This sequence comes from Lissotriton helveticus, assembly GCF_964261635.1. Classification (NCBI taxonomy): domain Eukaryota; kingdom Metazoa; phylum Chordata; class Amphibia; order Caudata; family Salamandridae; genus Lissotriton; species Lissotriton helveticus. The sequence goes on along the minus strand of NC_136065.1, from coordinate 1,040,847,011 downwards.
TGTTCAGCTGCTCACGTTTTTTTAATTAATCCAAACACCCGCCCTGGTAGGCGTGGCTGTCAGCACAGCCTCCTGGTGCTTGTAGTTCCCTAAAGTATTGCCACAGTGGGTGCGCTGTTCATTTCTCATATCTTGCAAAATTAATAATCCCAAGTGGGTAGATGCTTCTTTCAAGGCGCTGTGACTGCTCTGCTTTTCAGCCGATGATCGAACTTGGTGTAAATCACAGCCCTGAACTGTGACTTTACATCTCTTCCTCTCGGTTACTCCAGCTCCCAATTGAGGCTGGAATTTTTTCTGCTAAGCCACTGATGAAAGGATATGATTCCTGAAACGCGTCTGGCCATGAACAGAGTTGCTTCAGTCAGGTGAAGTACTGCTTGCAAGCTGCTGATCAAATTAAAAAGACATGAACTTTATTTTGCTTCCTGTGGCCTCTCTTATTTTGGTGCTCCCTGTCGTGTGGATAATTTACGGCCTGGCACGGTCGTGGAGAGGGGCTCACTGCTGGGTTTGCAGGCTCATTCCAGCCTCAATTGGGAGCTGGAGTAACCGAGAGGAAGAGATGTAAAGTCACAGTTCAGGGCTGTGATTTACACCAAGTCCGATCATCGGCTGAAAAGCAGAGCAGTCACAGTGCCTTGAAAGAAGCATCTACCCACTTGGGATTATTAATTTTGCAAGATATGAGAAATGAACAGCGCACCCACTGTGGCAATACTTTAGGGAACTACAAGCACCAGGAGGCTGTGCTGACAGCCACGCCTACCAGGGCGGGTGTTTGGATTAATTAAAGAAGCGTGAGCAGCTGAACATTTTTTCTGCTAAGCCACTGATGAAAGGATATGATTCCTGAAACGCGTCTGGCCATGAACAGAGTTGCTTCAGTCAGGTGAAGTACTGCTTGCAAGCTGCTGATCAAATTAAAAAGACATGAACTTTATTTTGCTTCCTGTGGCCTCTCTTATTTTGGTGCTCCCTGTCGTGTGGATAATTTACGGCCTGGCACGGTCGTGGAGAGGGGCTCACTGCTGGGTTTGCAGGCTCATTCCAGCCTCAATTGGGAGCTGGAGTAACCGAGAGGAAGAGATGTAAAGTCACAGTTCAGGGCTGTGATTTACACCAAGTTCGATCATCGGCTGAAAAGCAGAGCAGTCACAGCGCCTTGAAAGAAGCATCTACCCACTTGGGATTATTAATTTTGCAAGATATGAGAAATTAACAGCGCACCCACTGTGGCAATACTTTAGGGAACTACAAGCACCAGGAGGCTGTGCTGACAGCCACGCCTACCAGGGCGGGTGTTTGGATTAATTAAAAAAGCGTGAGCAGCTGAACATTTTTTCTGCTAAGCCACTGATGAAAGGATATGATTCCTGAAACGCGTCTGGCCATGAACAGAGTTGCTTCAGTGAGGTGAAGTACTGCTTGCAAGCTGCTGATCAAATTAAAAAGACATGAACTTTATTTTGCTTCCTGTGGCCTCTCTTATTTTGGTGCTCCCTGTCGTGTGGATATATATATATATATATATATATATATATATATATATATATATATATATATATATATATATATATATATATATATATATATATACATATCCGAGTTTGTCCAATTACCTCTTAGTAGATGTGTGTTGCCATACTTCGATCAAGCAGAATGGCAGATTAGCACAAAAATAATTCTGGCACTTTACTTTGAGGCACCCACTGTAGGGTTCTAATCATGCAAAAAATCGAAGTATGGCAACACACTCCTGCTAAAAGGTAATAATTGATCCTTTGGAACTACGAGTCCCAGAAATAAAAGACTCACCAGAGAGGTGCATCGGAGGGCAATGTGTATAATTAGCATGCTGATAAGAGTGCCGGAGAAGTTTAGCTGTGAAGCCACACTGGAGCCTGTGATCAGGGACCGGGAGGGTCCAAAATGCATAAGGCAGATAATCAGCTCTAAGAAAATGCCAGACCTCTAGCTTTAAATAAACAATGGAATCTGCATGTGAGTAAGTGCGTCTTGGTTTTTGGATAAACTTGGATATGATAGATATATATATATATGTGTGTGTGTATATATATATTCAAGCAACTGGAAACCAAGCACGGGCATCAATATATATATATATATATATATATATATATATATATATATTACCTACTGGCGGTCGCCAGTAGGTATATATAGTTAGGATTTTTTCTCTATGGGATTTTTGAAAATTCTATGTCTAATAACTTTGGCGTTTGTGGACGGAATTGGCTGAAATGTTCAGGAAAATGGAACATTTTGTTTCTGAGCAGCCCCTGAAAATTTGGGGGGGGTTCGTCAAGGGGGGGCCGAGAAAAAAGGGGGGTCCCAAAACGTGTTTTTAACATTGAGTTTTCCATAGGGCGGTTGGCCTCACTTTTAGCCCGAACGGCTGAATGGATTTGCACGAAACTTGGCAAAATTATAGGGACTGGTAGCCCGATGTGCCTTTGCTAGGTCTCAATATATGTGCTCCAGTGGATTTTGAGAAATTAACGTTCAAAAAAAGATATGTATCTGTAACAGCGGACCAGGCAGCGCTCCGGTTCGCGGACTTTACGCGTTACGGAGCTTTGTGAAGCGAAGCTGATTGGTTCTCCGGCGTCTGTAAACATTCCAAACAGTCCGTAGCGGCCGCCATCTTGTCTCTCGGTAGGATCGAGAGACAAGAGGAGGCCAAAGCGAAGGGGCAAATGACCATAAGGGGGCATAGTAGATCCTCCCTGACCCTCTAGGTTTGATGTGGAGGTTTTAAAAGGGCCCCGCGGGGCAAAAAAAAATAAATAATAATAATCGAACGGCTGAATGGATTTGCACGAAACTTGGCAAAATTGTAGGGACTGGTAGCCCGATGTGCCTTTGCTAGGTCTCAATATATGTGCTCCAGTGGATTTTGAGAAATTAACGTTCAAAAAAAGATATATATCTGTAACAGCGCTCCGCTTCGCGTACTTTTCGCGTAACGGAGCTTTGCGAAGCTGATTGGTTCTCCGGCGTCTGTAAACATTCCAAACAGTCCGTAGCGGCCGCCATCTTGTCTCTCGGTAGGATCGAGAGACAAGAGGAGGCCAAAGCGAAGGGGCAAATGACCATAAGGGGGCATAGTAGATCCTCCCTGACCCCCTAGGTTTGATGTGGAGGTTTTAAAAGAGCCCCGCGGGGCAAAAAAAAAAATAATAATAATAATCGAACGGCTGAATGGATTTGCACAAAACTTGGCAAAATTGTAGGGACTGGTAGCTCGATGTGCCTTTGCTAGGTCTCAATATATGTGCTTCAGTGGATTTTGAGAAATTAACGTTCAAAAAAAGATATATATCTGTAACAGCGCTCCGCTTCGCGGAGATAAAATTATCTCTGTATTACCTAGCTGTTGCTAACACCAGTTAGCGACCGCTAGTAGGAGATAGCGACCATCTTGGGCCCCACTTTGCAAGTCAGTGATATTTATCACTAATGACATGCAAAGTGGGCATGCCAAGATGTTAGCGACTTGAAACAGTCGCTAACATCGCTATCTCCTATTACCAACTTTTGGAGATATTCGCGCTAAGCGCGAATATCTCCAAAAGCTACCACCTGCCCTGAGCAGTTCTTAGCCATGTTATCCAATGGGAGGTGGATAACATGGCTAAGAGCATTAGCTCGGTAATGCATGAATATCGCTGAGTTTTCAGCGATATTAATGCATTGCGGTCGTTTTTTATGGCATTTGCGATAAACCTTGATAATAGCAAGGTTTATCTGCGATAATTTCTGACGATGCTTAGCGGTAAAAAATTCGTTGCTAAGCATCGTTAGGGATAAATATCGCTTAACTTTGGTAATATGCCCCAACGTCTGTTAACGTTCGATTTGAAGGAAATCAGGAAGTGTTGAAAAACATTGTCTGCGCCATCTTGCCTTTTTTCAAATGCCACACTTTTGTCGTGCACGGCAGCCATTTTAGATGACTTGACCAGACCCACTCTCTGCACGCTGTCGATCCTTAGCATGGCTCCCCACCCTCGCAAGCATCTCCCCCAGGCACTGGTCACCCCCGCTCTCTGTCTTATGCATGGGTAATAAACCTCCCCCCATCTGCGCTGTTCTTCCCTGAGAATCACACCCTGTGCCCGCCCGACACCTCCCTTTCGCCCTATTCACTACCGCACCCTCTGACACTCCTTTTCCTCTGTGTCCGATTGTCCAGGCCGGTCCTAGGCTATCAGCTAGCCCTGCAGATGTAGTTTATGGCCCCAGCTGTAAAGAATCACCCCTCTTCAAAGGAGTTATAGTAGATCAAGGCCCACACTCGATGAGATCCGTCACAGCACACGCGTTCCTACTATCTGAAAACCATCCTGTATTGTGATTGGGGAGGGGACCGAGCCTGAAGCGGAAGATTCCAGGGATGACTCTTTGTACATCAAAGTTTTTACAATTATGTGTCACATTAAAAATATATAGCACTCCAACAAAGTAGTAAGATTATAAAACTTTAATAACTTATAAATATATACAACAAAACAAAAACAGTAAAAACATATAAACATTTTTAGGGAAAAACAACGAAGTAGCGGTCGGCTGTGCGAATAGTCCCAACGCAGCACAACGTCCAGATTTCTGGACGGCACCCAGGTGATGTTGCCTGGGTGCCGCACTGATTTCGGCATCCGGCGTGGGGCGTCGCGGGGGGTGGGTCATCAGTAGCAAACTGTTGTGCGAATAGTTCCAAGGCAGCAGAACGATGGCACCAAGGTGATGTCCAGTAAGTTGCCGCACTGGTTTTGGTATCCTACAATGCTGCTCCGAATAACGGCGTGGGGCGCCCCGGGGGGGGGGGGAGGCGGCGTGAACAGGCCTCTCCAGGTGGAGTCTCGTCTGTTGTAGTGGGGCGCCCCTTTACCGTTTCAGTTGCCATTCCGTCCGCTTTTGGTCCACTGTGTCAAAAGCCACAATTCAGCTGAGTTGCGCCCACTCTTGCGGTGCAGCGATAGGCGGCTGCAACAGGACTCTCAAAATGGCGGCAGGCTCTTTTCTTTTTGGGCCTGGTCCACTGAAATGGCCCTGGGACACCTTGGAAATCGGACGACTGTCTGCTAGGTCTTGGACCCCATTCTCGAAAGCGTCCCCTCCGCCTTGAGGATTCAACAAAAGTTTTGGGGGCCCCCGACTCCTGCAGGCTTCTGGTGGGGAGCGGCTGCCATGATTGCTCGCGGAATGACCACGACGGAGCCACGAGATGGTGGTGCTTTCATGCTGACGCCAGCTTCAGTCTGAAACATCCAGAAACAAGGTGGGGCTTTCATCGTTTGGGAAAAAAAAAAGTTTTCATCCAATGAAAAGTGTTATTTTTAGGTCATATGATCAAGCCTTCCATCATTAGGAAACCAAAAGTAAAATGAACCAATGAAAAGTTTTATAAACAAGTCACATGACCTGTTATGCGGCATAGGGTATAAAATGCGGAGAAAATAAGTTGGCATGTGAGGCGGCGTCAGTAGCGGACCGATGTGCGAATAGGCCGAAGGCAACACAACGCGCCAAGATCCGGATGGCACCGAGGTGGTGTCCAGCAAGTTGCAGCACTGGTGTGGCCATCCTACAATGCTGAAAGTCAGCGTGGGGCGCCCCGTTGGCCTGTGAGTTCGCGTCAGTAGCGGACCGATGTGCGAATAGGCCGAAGGCAGCACAACGCGCCAAGATCCGGATGGCACCGAGGTGGTGTCTAGTAAGTTGCCGCACTGGTGTGGCCATCCTACAATGTTGAAAGTCGGCGTGGGGCGCCCCGTTTTGGCACGTGAGGCGGCGTCAGTAGCGGACCGATGTGCGAATAGGCCGAAGGCAACACAACGCGCCAAGATCCGGATGGCACCGAGGTGGTGTCCAGCAAGTTGCAGCACTGGTGTGGCCATCCTACAATGCTGAAAGTCGGCGTGGGGCGCCCCGTTGGCCTGTGAGTTCGCGTCAGTAGCGGACCGATGTGCGAATAGGCCGAAGGCAGCACAACGCGCCAAGATCCGGATGGCACCGAGGTGGTGTCTAGCAAGTTGTGGCACTGGTGTGGCCATCCTACAATGGTAAAAGTTGGCGTGGGGCGCCCTGTTGGCCTGTGAGATGGTGTCAGTAGCGGACCGATGTGCGAATGGGGCCAAAGGCAGCGCAACAATATTTTCTGACTAGAAGACACCACAAGGCGCTGAGATGCCAAGATCCGGATGGCACCGAGGTGATGTCTAGCAAGTTGCTGTACTGGTGTGGCCATCCTACAATGCTGAAACTCGGCGTGGGGCGCCCCATTAGCCTGTGAGATGGCGTCAGTAGCGGACCGATGTGCGAATGGGGCCAAAGGCAGCGCAACAATATTTTCTGAATAGAAGACACCACAAGGTGCTGAGATGCCAAGATCCGGATGGCACCGAGGTGGTGTCTAGTAAGGTGCACTGGTGTGGCCATCCTACAATGCTGAAAGTCGGCGTGGGGCGCCCCGTTGGCCTGTGAGATGGCGGCAGTAGCGGACCGATGTGCGAATGGGGCCAAAGGCAGCGCAACAATATTTTTGGAATAGAAGACACCACAAGGCGCTGAGATTCGGTTAGCACCGAGGTGGTGTCTAGCAAGCTATGCAGCTGAGTTGCGTGCGCACTTGCGGCGAATAGGTCGAAGGCAGCACAACAATGTTTTCTGAATAGAAGACACCACAAGGCGCTGAGATTCGGTTACCATCGCGGTGGTGTCTAGCAAGTTGCTGCACTGGTGTGGCCATCCTACAATACTGCTCCGAATAACGGCGTGGGGTGCCCGGGCCTTCCTAGGTGGAGGCTCGTCTGCTGTAGTGGGGCGCCCCTTTACCGTTTCAGTTGCCATTCAGCTGAGTTTTGGCCGCTTTTGATGCTACAGCGACAGGCGGCTGCAACAGGACTCTCAAAATGGCGGCCTGTTCTTTGGATTTGGGCCTGGTCCACTAAAATGGCCCTGGGACACCTTAGAACTCGGACGCTCGTTTTTTTTTTCCTTTCCTCTACATGCAAAAAAAGGTAAATGCCCGGTACGTTATACGCTTCATCTGCCACGATGTACTCTCCAGAGGAACCGAAAAAAAATATAGTTATGGTAACTATACCATGCATCGTCATATGGAGAGGTGGCACCAATTAATTATAGTGCTGCATAAAAGAGAGATTTGGAGGAGAACCCCCGACCTCCCAGTACATTCATCAAAGAAGTGGCACTGACAGCATCAGAGGCAAGGGAAACGGTCCCAAATATTTAGAAGAACTTTGCAAAGATTAAAATGACATGTTTAGATTGTGGCAAATTAATTTCATGTGGACAGATGACTGTTACTCTATAAATACAGCATATGAACATCATCATAGTCGATGGTTGGTAGAGACATTTTGACTATATCCTGGACCTGCCCGTCCTCGCCCAAAATGGCGCCGGAATAAATGGGACTCGTAACTCCTTGTTGTGTACTGGTTGCAGAACCTTGAAATCACGAGATACGTATGCAATTTTGAAGCACATGGCGGGCGGGGACGAGAATTGATTGAGTATTTCGACATCCCTATTGATATTAAGTTCTGATGTGTTATTGATTACTGTACTATTGAAAGTTCGAATTAACGTCACGCATGGTACTTGCCCGCAAATGTATATCTAGATAATTTTATTGTAACTGGCCCTGTCGTATTTTAATTATAAAATGTACGTCCACCGATTCCGCAACTGTTAGACACCTTAGTTCTTGCAACCTAATGGCCCGCCCGTTACGTTCCTCTACAGTGTAAATGTCTACTCATCATGTACGATTACAGTTTGCTCCGTGGCCGGCCCACGTGGTTATAGGCTCGTATTTGTATAATGAAATTTTCACAATAAAGGTTTTTAAAAGAAAACATGGTAGTAGTATATACATTGGTAAAGTTTTTAATAATAGTCACTGTTTTAGAATCATTAAAAGGCAAGTGAAATAAAGCAGACCAATCACATGAAGGGTAAAAGGTATAATACGCAGGAACGCAGTAAAGATAAATGGTCAAGGGCTGTTGTGTTTTCTACTCCTGCAACATAAAGTGATCGATAAGAATCTCATATTCAGGCGTATCGGCGACTAAGACAGCAGGTCGACCCTCTTTTGGTCAACGGCTCCGTCATGGGACGAAGAAACGCCCTTTTTCTCGAAAAAAGAATATATTTTACTTGCAGGACAGTTGTAAATTTTCCGGGAAAGTACATTAGCCTGGAACATTATAACATATATTTAAGAAAAAATAATGTTCGGAAGTAATAAAAAGCGTAATTTTTAGGTCATATGACCAAGCCTTTCATCATTAGAATAAGAAAAGTAAAATGAACCAATGAAAAGTTTTATTAACAAGTCACATGACCTGTTATGCTTACGTTACGCGCTGCGCGTCGCGCCCCGGATGACTTCCGGATGCGCTAACGCGGCGCGTCATATGACGCATTACGCGACAACGCAGGTCCAGAATATAGTCAAAATGTCTCCACCAACCAGCGGTCGGAACACAACCCCTTTCAGCAGGCTAAATAGTTCTGTTAAATGACAACAGAAGGGACAGGCAACAAGAACCATCAGTCAAAGAGGGGAGGGCTAGTTCTTCTCTACCAGGGTTACATTGGGGCGCTACCGGAACTGATCGAATTGGTAGTCTACAGTGTTTCTGGATCTTTCAGACTGAAGCTGGCGTTAGCATGAGAGCACCACCATTTCGTAGCTCCGTCGTGGCCATTCCGCGAGCAATCATGGCAGCCGCTCTTTATCGTTATTTTGGGCGGGGTGGGTGGCGGAGCCGAGCTGTATTGCAGCCATCATAGTGTGGAGTACAGTTCATCTCACTAGTTTCGTATTTGTCATGAGGGGTTGTTCTTAATGTTTCTATTTTAGCGAGGTCAAAAAGAGATCCCATTAGTGGCCTACTGATTTTGCTCGATTCCTTTTGTTTTTTTACACGATTTTTCGTTATCTGCAAAGACTAAACAGAGTATTGCGACTCTGTGTTTGTTTGTAAATAGAGAATGAACCAAAGAGAACCAATTCTAAAACAGTAAATGCTTGGATAACAATCAATCAAATGGAGAGAGAAGCAGGCACGACGTATTACAACGGGGGCAAAGGCCTGCGTTAACTACCTTTCACTATCTGCAAAGAGAGAGTACTCCTAATAGAAATGAGGGGGGGGGGCAGCATTCAAAGCAGATCAGTGTGCATAAACACGAAAATGTTTTTACTTACCACGTACTTGACATTCGACAGCTTATGATATTTGCTATTAAAAAACCATTGAAATTCACTGAAAAAACCATAGGTTATAGACCATATATAGTTAGGAATTAGCATTTACAAAACCTTGAAAATTCACTGAAAAAACCATAGGTTATAGACCATATATAGTTAGGAATTAGCATTTACAAAACCTTGAAAATTCACTGAAAAAACCATAGGTTATAGACCATATATCGTTAGGAATTAGCATTTAAAAAACCTTATTTTACCCACACAAAACCATTGAAATTCCATATATAGTTAGTTGCACTAACTATATATCGCGCACCCGCAATCCACTGCTGATGATGTCACATATTACATCATTCATGACATGGTCAGTGACATCACTGATGACATCACTGATGACATCTCAAATGACATCACTGATGACATCACTGATGACATCTCATTTGACATCAATGACCACATCACTGATGATATCATTCATGTGACAATACAATGCATCTCCTCACATTTTAATATAACCTCTGTTTCACCCAGTGTTAAATACAGAGTATAATTTTTGAAACCATTGACACACCAATACTAGTTACTACATTCGCACTCACTGATTCCTACGTCTACACACACCTTCACTCATTCACCCATACAATCATTCATACATACAATCACTCATCTTTACAACACTATTATATGCACTCATACACCTATACAGACACTCACAGTCTGCCACTCATCCATGGAGTTACTCACACACCTAGTCAGTCCTGTAAAGAATCAATCACACTTCCATTTTCTATTTTTTCCATTTTCCATTTAAACATAGAGTACCCTACATTTTCAACCATATACTAACACATACTTACTCTCTTATACAATCATTGATACAAGTACACATTGATCTGCACAGAGTCACACACCTCCCAGCCAGCCACACACACACTCAGTCTCCCATGCAAATACTTGGGCAATCAATCAATAACCCATATAGTTACTCATATAGCTACTGATCAACACATGCAGCAGTTTACACAACAACAGACATAATGATGCACAAATTAAGACAGTTTAGTCACTAACCCATGCATTCAGTGAGACACATTTAATCACTCACTCATACAGTCAGTCATTTGGGCTGTGCGAGTCCCACTACCCACCAGTCTTCACTATTTCCTGACCTTGGAACCCAGCACGCCAATCTAGACAACATGAATTTCGATTCGGTCTCTGGTATGACCGATCAAAAGGCAAGCACATTTGCCTTCACAACTGAAGATGCCGACAAGATTTACGGCATGATCCAGGATGACATCACCTCCACTGCCAACACCCGCAGTGTTGAGAGCAACATCAAACAGCTACTCTACTTACTGAAGAAAGAATCTAATCAAAAACTACACGCTAGTACCCTCATACGGTACCATCGGGCACAAAGGATCCCTCGGGGCTTGAGAGTCCCCTTGAAGCCTCTACTTTGTAAAAACAATGCCAAATTTGTTGAACGTTGGTACTCTATCCTGAATAAGTGTTCCCTCGACCTAATCCTGCTGATAGTCGAGGAGTTGTCTAGAACACTGGAAGAGCTATCTCAAGAAATCAAGAGCGTCAGGAACGAGCTGGACAACGCCATGACCGAGGAAGAACTTACCAAAATGTTGGAGGACATTACCACCCAACTAGACAAACACACCCGTGAGATACAAGAGAGAAAATTCCGGAAATTCAAGAGAGACACCATCGACTATAAGCTCGGCGAGGTGTACACCTGGGCAGAGGTGTACGCCCGCCGACGCACCAACAAACCGTATAACCCATTCTCAGGCGCCGAAACATCGTCCTCTGAAGATGAAAATCGACAACGACAAACACGTACCACTCCTACCTCCGAACCTCAAACACCAAGCACATCAGTTCAACCTGCGGTGCATTTTTTAGAACCAGGCCAGGACGTACAAGCCGACCCCGGGGGGGCAAGACCCGCCGTGGTAACAGAAAAAGAACAGACACCGCCGACCGGCAAGAACAAGCGCAACAGAAAAATAAGATGATAATGGAAGAAAATCTAGTTATCAACATTTCCACGACACCTCTGTCCAGTGAAGATATTGCAACCCTTCAGAAGGGACAATCCTTTGTCCCTACAACCCGTACCAACACACTTGAGCTGGAAGTCAGCACGTTCAAACTGCTACGCAACATGAGGTTGAGACACTTCTTTCAGAATGTGTGCCCTGCACCACCCCAAACGGATGACATGCTCAGAGGACTCCGTCCCCACAGTACATTTATGGCTCCTTCCAGCCACAAGATTATAGACTCATTTGAGAACTTGGTCAAACAGGAAATCTCCAAATTGCCATTCCAACGTCCCATTAAACACGGAAATGTTACCTGCAAAGAGAGAAACATCTTGCAACAGTTAGCCAACAACCCTCAAATCACTTGCCAGAATGCAGACAAAGGTGGTGCACTGGTTGTCATGGACACCAGTTTCTATGAGGAACAAATTGAGATGCACATCATGGATACTAATCTCTACGATGTCCTACCTGGGGACCCCACTGTTGAATATACCAAGAATTTGGTCCTAATTATCAATCAGGCTTTTAACAATGGTACGATTGATGACAAAACACGACGTTATCTGACACCCAACAATCCGAAACCCCCCGTGTTACACATGCTACCGAAAATTCATAAGCATCCTACCAGACCTCCATTCCGCCCCATTGTATCCACCAAGGGCAGTGTACACGAGAAGACCGGCAAATTTTTAGACAAATATCTTCAACCGTTTGTTCTGAGCACCAAATCACATGTACGAGATACCACAGACTTTTTATTGAAATTAACACCCACTATGGATGAACTAAAAGACTCCACGTTGATCATGTGCACAGTAGATGTCTGTGCCCTATACACTTCCATCCCCCACGACTGGGGCATTGAAGCTGTGGAACATGCCCTTATGACATTCGAATTGGATCAGGACCTGAAAGTGTTTTTAATGGAATTGACCATATTTACACTTTACCATAGCTACTTTTCAATACACGACAAATGGATACACCAACTAAATGGTACGGCCATGGGAAATTGCGCAGCTCCCTGCTATGCGAATATCTTCATGAAGCACTTTGAGGAAACATACATCACGAATCAGACTAAATGGCATGAACATGGCAAGCTCTACTTGCGTTACATTGATGACATTTTTCTATTATGGGGCGGTCCAGCTGAATCCTTAGTTGAATTTCTTCAGACATGGAATAACATCAACGACAGAATACAATTTACATGGGACTTTAATGAGAGCTGTGTACACTACCTTGATGTGGAGATACACAAAGAACAAGATCAATGGTACACGAGTTTATATCGTAAACCCACAGACCGCAACTCCACGTTGCACTACACAAGTTTTCACCCTTGGCAATTGAAGAACAACCTACCGTTTGCCCAAGCTCTACGGGTAAAACGCATAGTTTCAAGATCACAGGACAGCAAACAAGAAATGAGGAAATTGTTGGATAAGCTTAAAGCACGTGGTTATCCGCCACCGATCCTTGACATGGCCATGGTGAGAAGTGAAGCAATCAATAGGAGTACCCTCCTACTCCCCAAACCTAAGGTTAAGTCCAACCGCATGGTCGTGGTCTCCAAGTACTCGATCCTCTCAAAAACTTTCCAACACATCATACGCAAGCACTGGCCAATCTTAACTATGGAACCTGACTTCCAAGGATTATTCAACCAACTACTCATGTTTGCCTTTACCAGAGGCCGCAACCTGAAAGAGATTCTTACCAGAGACAAAACATCAACCACCCAAACTACTTACACTGGCCTACGGCCTTGTTACAATTGCAGTAACTGCAACAACTGCATCACTGGGAATACCACCAATCACCCACTCAAAGGTCACCCCATAAAATTACGTGTGAATGCAACGTGCAACAGCAGCAATGTCATTTATCTACTCAAATGCCCGTGTGGCAAATGTTATATCGGCCACACCGAAAGGAAGATACGTGTTCGCATTCTAGAGCACAAGAGCAATATCAGGACCAACAACTTGAAATCCAGTGTTGCCACACACTTTCAAGAAAACAGACACAATGTGGCCCAACTAAAGTTCCAAATACTTGAGCAAGTACAGGTGACCACGAACAACAAAAACACTCTGTTGAAACGCGAACATTTCTGGATCCGCTTCATGTCCACCATGATACCGCATGGTCTTAACGGCAGGATGGAATTTCAATGTTATTTGTGATTATAAATTGTGCATGTGCATGATATTACACTACCACTTTATTTCATTACCTCATTTACTTTGGATTACCCCTTTTCAATTTAGCTTTTGCACCTATTCTGAATTTCACCTATAGTTTTGCAACCATTCTAAGATGGCGCCCACATTCACTCGTGGTAGCTTCACGACCTGGTTATTTATCGCACCCTCTTCTATGTTTAGTTTCACTCTTCATATTATCACCGCGATCACACCCGGTGTTTGTTTCACCACTACCCGTCGGAACTCCCCGGAGTCCCTGCATAGTTGTCCTGAACGTGAGTACTTTATGAGCACCCCGCAGCCTCTTATACCGATTTATGGTTATGGGCACATTTTCGGCTTCATGCTTTGTGGGCAGGACCTGTCGGTTACTGTTCATGCGCACTTTCAATTTAATCACCCGTCTATATTTGAGTCTACGCTAATGCTTGTGAACACCCTTGGCTCCCTCACTGACGGTTTATTTTTGCAACGAGTAGCTTGTGTACACCTTTCAACCTTGGTGTTTTCTGACCACATTCTTATAACTCACGACGTTATCGCGCACCTATTTTTTCATGTACCATATATATCTCCGTGCACCCGTTAACTAACATTGTAATTTTGAATATGTACCGATACCACGATTCTTTCATTTTCCGTTTGTAGAGCCATCCCCTGAAGAAGGGCGGAGCCCGAAATGCATCGGGATTGGTTATAACTATGCCATCACCCTTTAAAACAACAACTCAATGTTGACTTATTAAACCATGAAGGTTGAATGCGTTTAATGAATAAAGAAGTTCCAAAGAAAACCACAATTTCTGGATTAAACTCACTTATGGAATAAGACCTACCCGGTCACCCCACGTAGTGCTCGGAGGTGCTTCCCCCTAGTTAGGGGTGGGCATTGTATTAGTTCTCGCAGTTTACACAACAACAGACATAATGATGCACAAATTAAGACAGTTTAGTCACTAACCCATGCACTCAGTGAGACACATTTAATCACTCACTCATACAGTCAGTCAGGCACCTACTAAATCCTTCATCCAGACACTTATACATCCACTCATTCTTCAATATGTAAGACATATTTTAACTTTACAGAAACATAGTCACTGGATGTTGTCATCAGTGATGTCATCAGTGATGTCATTTGAGATGTCATCAGTGATGTCATCAGTGATGTCACTGACCATGTCATGAATGATGTAATATGTGACATCATCAGCAGTGGATTGCGGGTGCGCGATATATAGTTAGTGCAACTAACTATATATGGAATTTCAATGGTTTTGTGTGGGTAAAATAAGGTTTTTTAAATGCTAATTCCTAACGATATATGGTCTATAACCTATGGTTTTTTCAGTGATATATACAAGACTTTGTGGTTAAACTACCTGCCTACATCAAGGACTCGACAGAATTTCTTAGGAGTATCAACCAGTGCAATTGGTCTGCAGAATACCTTCTAATGACAATGGATATTGCTAGTCTTTATACCAGCATTTCACATGGAGACGGCCTGAAAGCCATCAAATTTTATTTGGACAAAAGGCCTGTGGAATTGTACAAACACAATGCCATGCTGATCACTATGATCGAACGCTGCCTTAATAATAATGTCTTTCTTTTTGACGACAAGGTGTATAAGCAGTTGAGGGGTGTGGCTATGGGGGCATGCTTCTCCCCCAGCTACGCGGGGCTCCACGTGGGCTGGTGGGAGGAGCATGTCCTCAAGGTGGAACATTCCACATTTTGGAACAACAATATTGTGAAATATATAAGGTATATTGATGATATTTTTATTGTCTGGAGAGGGAGTTTGGAAGATGCCAATTTATTTGTATCTAACATTAACAAGAATGATTCTAATCTAAAATTTTCTGCTGAAATAAGCAAAAATAAGATCAGTTTTCTCGATGTCTTAGTTGAGATAGTGGATAATACCCTGACCACAAGCCTCTTTAGAAAAAGTACAGCAGGGAATAGCATCCTGCATGCACAAAGCTTTCACCCGCAACACACTATTAGAGCAATCCCTTATGGGGAGTTTCTTAGAATACACAGGACTTGCAGTACGGTAGAACTTCGAGATCAGCACCAGAAAGAGGCAAGTTTACGTTTGGAAGCAAGGGGCTATCAAAGAAATGCATTAAATAAAGCCAGAATTAAGGCAAATAAACTTGACAGAACAAGCTTACTAGCAGAAACTGTGAAGAACCAAGATAATACAAACTTGACAGACAATGAGAATGCAATCAGATTGATTACCAGCTATAGCAGACAAGCCCGCCACATCTCTAGTTTAGTGCGACAACAGTGGCCTGTAATTCTTACTGACCCTGTGCTTAATGATATCTTACCAGAGAAACCAACAATAACATACAGAAGGGCTTATAGCATGCGCAATGAATTGGTGTCGAATGCACCAGAAACAACTAAGAAGGATGATTGGTTGTCACCTCGTAAGGGTTTCTACCGATGTATCTCTTGCCGGGCTTGCCATTTTGGCATTAACACCAAGTCCTATACAACTCCTTTTGACCCAAAACCCATTGCAATTAAAGCGCACTACACCTGTAGAACAGAGCTAGCGGTGTATGTCCTAACCTGTACTTGTATTTTGAGATACATAGGGAGCACCAAGCTGCCTGTGTACCAACGTATTCTCCAGCATCTGCGGGCTATTGTGAATTGTGATCAGAGCTACCCAGTAGCTCGTCATTTTGACCAATTCCACAATAGAAACCTGTCACAGCTAAACTATTTTGTAATAGATGCTGTGAGAACGTCTAAAAAAGGTGGGGACTACGAAAAGAAGTTAAGACAACTGGAGTCAATGTATATCATAAGACTCAACAGCAAAAGCCCTGCAGGTTTAAACATGGGAGAGGATTTAAGAAACTTTTTATAATTTTCCGTCTTTCAAGTGATGTTTTCAAGTGATGTGTATCTGATTTAACCTAGAATGCCCACAGCAGAAACAAGTGTGTTCAAATTGGAACTACTATTGTAAATATTTGATGTATAAAGGGATTCTGGGAAGTTTCCTTCTGTGCGACTTATAGAGCAAACAGGATGTGGCGTAAACATCCGAGAGTATGTTTAAATCAACTGTAAAGATTTATATTTTATTGTCCAAAAATTTACATTGGTACTCTACAAACCTTGTTTTAATTTTGGTTTTTGGGATTTGACCGCACACACAACTTGTCTAAACGAGCCTGATCGCTGACATTTTGTCACTCCCCCACTTTTAAGAAATATTGAAAAATTATGTTTTGTTTATGAGATGGACAAACGTTTTATGCAATCATGAGGTTAAAATGTTTTGAAACATAGGGAAAAGGGGTAAGGACACTTTGGGCATGTGTGCTCAGTTAGCAAAGTACTTAATGAATTAATTGATTCCCTTTTGTCTAAATCATTAATGTTATGGGATATTATGACACGAATGGATGACACAGGCAACAAAGGAATAACAAGAATCTTTTTATTTTTCAAAGTATTTGTACAGAGAAAAAATCGTTTTATTTGTAAACCCACATAATTTATACTATCCAATGCGCAAATTGTATTTGCTCATATACCATTTTTTGCCTGCATGAATGGTGTTGTAAATAGATTTATTCAACTATTTATGATTTTGACTAAGTTAAGATGGCTGCCAAGTATTTGTTTGCATCTTTTGATACTACATATAGCTTTAGTCCTTACACTATGTCTCCCAATTCCCTTAGAGCGCGAAATTTTGCAGTGACCGCGCCTTTCATTTGAAATGTATGGTTCATTATATAAACGTTAATCCGTCCATCTTACCGCCAACAGTGAGCAAGGGCGGCCACGCCCGAAACGCGTCTGTTCGATGTTCTTTGATTTTGCACCCCTGCACTTATGATTAAATAAAACAACGATGGATTGAAGACTGGTTTCGGAGCGTTATTTTGAGTCCGTGCGCTGGAGAAAGTGCTTGGGAGGTTTCTTTGCACCAAAACCGGTTGGAGTTTCATATATATATATATATATATATATATATATATATATATATATATATATATATATATTTTATATTTTTTTTATTTTTTTTTTATCTACATTGTGCACACCCGATCATCCCCACTTTCTACCATCTACCAAAGGTGCACAAAAACATCAAGCACCCACCTGGGAGACCGATCGTCTCATCCATAGGAAGTCTTCTAGAAGCAACTTCAAGATTTATTGACAATTACCTATCACCCTTTGTCAAGGACCTCCCATCATTTGTCAGAGACACTCAGGACTTCCTTAGGATTATTGACAACATACAATCGGAGGATGACATGCTTCTCATTACTCTGGATGTGGCTAATTTGTATACATGCATTGACCACCAAGATGGACTTCAAGCCATTGAATGGTTCTTGAAAAAGAAAAGCATGCATTTCCATCAACACAATCGCATGCTATTAAGGATGACTGAATTTTGTCTTTTTAATAACATCTTTCTTTTTTCAGGTACAATGTATCGCCAAATCAGGGGGACCGCCATGGGTACGTGCTTCGCCCCCAGCTATGCGAATTTATTCGTGGGCTGGTGGGAGAAGCACGTGGCCTGGGGGGGGACCAACGAACATTGGCTGGACAATATTATGATTTGGACCAGATACATTGACGATCTGTTTGTGGTCTGGCGGGGAGACAGACCCTCGGCCGAGAGGTTTGTGTCAACGTTAGGCGAAAACAGTCTCAATTTGAAGTTCACCAGTGAGATCAGCGATAAAACAGTCCACTACCTGGACCTGGAGGTGTTCGCGGAGGGTGGCAGGATTCAAACCAAACTTTACCGCAAGCCGACGGCGGGCAACGCCGTCTTGCATGCCGCAAGTCACCACCCCAGATCCATGGTAAAGAACATCCCATATGGCGAGTTTTTACGCCTGAAAAGAAATTGCTCTGAACATAGCGATTTCCTTTCAGCACAAAAAGCAGCAACCGCCAGATTCATGGAACGAGGATACTCACAGAAATCACTACTAGAAGCCTCGGAAAAAGTGGATCTGATAAATAGGAAAGACCTACTGGTGAACAAAAACCTGAAAGAAACAGAAAGGACGAAACCCATAACTAGAATGATAACAACCTATAACATGAGATCCAACGAGGTGGTCCAGATTTTTAATAACAACTGGCATATTCTGAAAACAGACATTGTTCTGAAAGACAGAATATCACCTAGACCAACGATCACATATAGACGTTGTCAATCTTTGGGCGATCATCTAACTAGGAGCCATTACAGGGACCCCCCCAAACCAGTGAGATCCAAACCAATTCAGGGTTTCTACCCGTGCATGCACTGTAAGGCGTGCAAATACAGCCATAAAAAAACTAAATATGAGGGTAGACCCAATGATCCCCGACCAACCAGAACCATCAAGAAATTTCTGAATTGTAATTCAGAATTCGTGGTATATTGTCTTGTTTGCCCGTGCTCAAAGAGGTATGTTGGAAGTACGATCAATCCAGCAAAAAAACGTATCCGAGAGCACATGCGTGCCATCACTAATAAAGACAAAAATTACCCGGTGGCACGCCACTTCGAAACCCACCACAACAGTAATAGAGATCTTCTTTCCTTCTATCTAATAGATCAGTTGGAAAAACAAGAAAGAGGTGGGGATAAAATCAGAAGTTTGAGGGCAATGGAGTCGAGATACATCATCGACCTCCAGACCATGAAACCGGTGGGTTTAAATAATGACGAAGAACTTTGGGTACATCTGGAATAACTATACAGTGGGAATAACCTGTTCAGAAGTATGGGGTCACATCTGTAACAAAACCTGGACACCTATCTTCTGCCAAAACTCTCCCCTTAGTTCTGTTCTGCAGAATTAATCAGGATATTAACAGAATACATTAGGGAGGCCCATGCCCATACAGGGCTAGATATTTTAAAAGCAACTAGTAAATGCCAATTGAGGCTTATAAGAATTGCGACTTGCCTGTAGTTGATACCAAAACAGAGACAGAAACGTAAACACTGAGGTGCATGTTTATAGATTGTTGATGGGCACTCGTGATATGGAAATGTTGTAAATATATGATGAATGTTTAAAACATCTACATGAATTCTTCACATTATGTGGTACCATGTAAATCAATTCGTTATTCTTTTCCTATATAAGAATACTACTTTTCCAAAATTTGCGAGTATACTGTACATGTGTAAATATATGAGATGCAAGCACTGAGATATAGAGGATTTCCTCTTCCTGTGTGCAAGTCAAGTATTCAACGATTTATTTTGTGAGAGTTTCTTTTTAACTGTTCTTGAGCACGAGCACTTTGTTTATCGCCATTACTCTCCATGTTTAATCGTGAAGAATAGTATTTTTGCACTTTACAAGATGTCTGCCATTGTCAGGATTAACTGTCGGCTTAGTCCTCTTTTGATGCTAATGGAGAGGAGGAGATATAATGGCGTGGTAACTTTAGTATGTTGACACTGAGGAAGCCGTTTCTCGGCGAAACGCGTTTGTCTTTTCCTGGGGCAGGGGGTCTGCTATTAAATTTTTGAAAACACCTACAGCTTGGAGTGCCGTCTGCTTTCTACGATTGTCAGTGAGCGTGTGTGCATATATATATATATATATATAAAGAAAAGGTTGCCCTGCAGTGAGAATGCTCAAACAGGTGAGTATTCCTCTCTTTGTTGAGGTCAGAAGCGGATGACAGCCACTGGCTTCGAATCAAAGTTCATCACAGCCTGACCGGTTTCGGACTCCTCATTCTTGTTCACAGGCACGGTCACAGACAGCTACCTTGCAGCACCTGAAAAAACAATGGTTACATTGACGCTATAATTTGGTGTAGAAATCAGATAAGAACTAACTTTTAAAAACCAAACAACTACTGAAATTCTCCAAGTATAGTTCAGTGAGCTGTGTATAACTTTAACACCTACCATTCTCACATACTGCATCCCTCATGGCATGTTAAATAACATCATAGCTGACATCTCAAATGGAGACTGTGAGCAGTGGGGCCTGGCTGCAGGGCCTGGCGTGTGCAGCAAATAGAATGGATGTATACCTCAAAAGAACTATTCTTGCCCACAACAACATGGTGAAAAAAAGCGAATGTCCTTTTTGTGAAATGACTAATAGTCATTGGTTGTTGTGCTATTGGACATCCTCTGTTTGTCACATGACAGGAAACACGTGCCATGGGTAATGGTTGCACATTTCATGCTGCTTATTGGAACTCCTGTAATAAGGCAATCTTGTTTTACTTGATCTTTTTTGTCTTCAATCTTGTGTCCTTTAGACACATGTGTGCCTTCCAACCACGTGGCAAGACCCCTCATCTGTAAAACGGAAGAGCAGTTCATAAGCATGGACTAGTCCAATGACAAGAGGAAATCCCTCATTTGCATGTGGGCATGCTCTTTGCAAATTCGGTAACTCACCTTGCCCTTGTATAAGCTTCCAGTTGGGAACCTCCACAGGACAGACGTAACTCCCAAGGGAGGCAAGGAATATTAGCCACCTCTGGAAGTGATGTCTATTTTGCACCCCCTGAATATGAGGGTCTGTGAGAGAGGAAAGCATGGTCCCAATGACCTGGTATGTGCTCAGTCCCTCTCCTAAAGCCTGCTTGTGTGTCCCTTGGTGTAGCATAAGCTTGGAAAACATTGCAAATCATTCTATCACTGCTTGCCAATTAATCTTTGCACTGCCCCTAGAGGACCATCAATAGGAGTATGGTCACATTACTATATTAGTGGGTGAGACCTTACAGTGTGTGCTTGCTCAGTAGCTATGTCATTGTTAATGCAACAGGGCGTGCAGAGCCAATGAGCTTTACATTACCAGTGTTTTAGGCTTTAATTCATCAGCCACGTTTGGGATAGTTATTGTGTCTGTGAAAGTATAACTTTAGAAACTGATGTGGGAAAACAGAATGTCCTATTGATAGTCTGACATACCCACTAGCAGCCATCTGTGTAGGGAATAACACCGGTTCCAGGGCACAAGAGCGGGTTTTCTAACATGAATTCTACTGAAGGATGAAGACACAAAATTATTGATGAAACATAAACAAACTAGGTTTTGTGGTCTCAAGATAAAGTAATCATTGATGGTGGAATTTTTTCAAAAAACTTTTTTAACTTGTCTTAAACAAAAACTGGCCTACACGTGTTTACTGCCAGCGGGGTCGCTTCAACAGGGCAAATACCTTAACCTTTTCTATTTTAGCAAACAAAATCAAAACAACACTGATATTTCATTTTTATGTTGCTTTTCACACGAATACATAAGGAAATACCAAATTTTACATAATATTCTTAAAGTGTTCTGGAGTAAATATAATATTAATTGAGACTGTCTCTTGTCTAAATATCACAGACTCTTTGATAACCGAAAAAGGAACAATATATCGTTCTCTTGGGTTGGCGTGGAGAAATAGAAATAAACATTATTGAAACCATTATGTGACACATATGGAAAATGCAACCACCTCATAATAATTTAATCACACAGAAGGTTTTAAAAAACCCAGAAGCAATTATGAATTCAAGTTTATATCTTAAATATTCCATTCTGGGATTTCTTCTCAGCGCCCGTACTCCTGTTAATCAATTCTCTTTCATACTACGCTTTTCTGTATTTATGAAACATTCTAGAATCACAGCAGCCGTCAAAAGCAGGATTGACCTGACAGATAAATTGCTAGGAAATTAATCTCCTCTGACAGAGGTTTGATTTTTTTAACGTAGCTACAACAAAAGTCCCATATGTCGAAAGTTTAATACGTGTCACAATACTGTTAAATTTGTGTTTCCTTAAAGTGAAAACTGTAAATGGAAACAAAAACTCTTCTTACTCTGCTTTTCTAGTCAGAAAGCTTCTGCTCATATATAGTCATCATTTTAGAAAACTTAGTGAAGCAAAGAAATATAGCTTAGCCTATGTGTCTTACTCAAAACTAGGCCTTGGCTTAAAATTCCCCTCCACTCATTGAGTTTGCAGAATTGGGGCACTCAGCGCTATGCGGCAAACATGGAATTCTACTTTCTGACTCGTAGCAGATTTTTTGGGGCTTGGTGCACTTGAGCCAGGTTTTTGCACTCGCTGGTGAGCGTGACAAGTCTTGCGAGCGCTGCGAGATTTGCCACCCACCCCCGAGTCTTTGGAAGACTTGCCGGCTGCCCACTAACGCTTGCGAGATTTGATGCCCGCTAACGTGGCTTCAGACCGTGCCTGCGACATTGATGCTTTTTTTCTGATGACAGTGAGCGCGAGAGAGCGCCAGCCACCACAGTCGCATCCTCAAGCAGATTTTCTCCTCAAGAAGCCGCTAAATCCACTCAAAAAAGACTTTTTAGAGTTGATATTCTTCTACAACGGACCATTCAAGTGTTTTTTTAGTGAAAGGAGCCTTTTTTTTTATTGTAAGTTTTTTTTCAACAAGGATGAAATGCCTCAAAAACTCCAACTTCCTGTTCATGTCCAGCAGGCTCCTCCCAGTGCTTGGTCCATCTCCTGATCACTTTTACTTTGGATTTGGAGCTGGAAGATTATTATTATTATTTATTAAATTTATATTGCGCACAGCTACCCGTAATGGGTTTCCCGGCGCCAGGGACAGACTGAAGAAGAAAAGACAGGTGATTGCTGAATAAAGAATACACAGAGCCGTGATCAGTTAAACAACAAAGTTTTCAGTTTTTTGCGAAAAGCAAAAAGATTAGTCTCCATTTTTAGCGCCAGCGGAAGAGCATTCCACATCTTCGGCCCAAATGGGCAAATGAGCGGCCTCCCATTTTTGCCAAACGAATTCTGGGAACTACAAGGTTGGCTTGATTAGATGACCTGAGGGGACGACAGGGCTGGTAATCCTGAACAAGATTGTGCAGATAAGTGGGGGCAGAGCCCTGGCGAATCTTGAACAGAAGACACAAAGTTTTGAAAGCCACGCGGTCAGGAATTTTTAACCAATGAAGGTCACACAGGGCTTGCGTAGCAGACATTCTTCGTGGGACATTGCACAACAGGCGGGCAGCTGAGTTCTGTACAACCTGGAGAACATTCATAGTGGCTTTATCGGCTCCCAAATAAAGCACATTACCGTAGTCGATACGGGACATTACAAGAGCCTGAACAACCATTCGACGAGTGGACTCAGGCAACATCCATAGGATCTTCTGCAACCAGCGTAAGGTATTAAAGCAGATTGCAGCGACCTTAGTTGCCTGCTGTCGCATCGAGAGTTTCTCGTCGATTAGAAAGCCGAGGTTACGAGCAACTGGCACGGGGGTAGGCAATGGACCCATGTCACTGGGCCAGTGTCTGGAGCCCCACAGATCTTTGTGTTTGCCAAGTATAATAACCTCGGTCTTTTCACCGTTAAGTTTTAACAGATTAGCCTGCATCCAGGCAGCTACCCGAGAGAGGCCGATTTTAAGGGCAGAGGTATCCTGGACCCTGCTGCCAGACAGGGAAAACACAATCTGCGTATCGTCTGCATATGAGTATATGGACAGACCGGCGTCCTCAACGATAGAAGCAAGGGGTCTGATGTAAATATTGAACAACAAAGGGCTCAATATAGACCCCTGAGGGACGCCGTACGCAGATGGACAGATCGCCGATTCAGCTTTGTTTGAAAAAACCTGGAATGTACGCTCATTAAGAAATGAGGCCAACCAGGCAAGCGCAGATCCAGCAACACCGAGGGAGTGAAGGGACTCCAGTAGAATAGAGTGCGACACGGTATCAAAAGCCGCGCTTAAATCCAAAAGGATAAGCGCAAAGGTCTCACCGCTATCAATACCGTGTCGGAGTCTCTCAGTCACCCCCAGAAGTGCGGATTCGGTGGAATAGTTGGCGCGAAAGCCTGATTGGGATGGATGAAGATATCCTGTTTTTTGAACAAACTCATTTAGCTGGATGTTAATATGGCGTTCTAGTATTTTAGAACAAGCTGGCAGCAGGGATATGGGCCTAAAGTTGGCCAGGTTAGTAATGTCCACACCAGATTTTTTTTGTAAGGGAACGACCATGGCATGTTTCCAAACCTGTTCAACGCGCGATTCACTGAGGGAGATGTTGAGTAGCCTCATTAGAAATCTACGTGGTTCAAGGTCGAGTTGCTTTAGTATCTTCATGGGGACAGGGTCCCGAGGAGAGCCAGACCTAATGCTTTTTAGGCATGATAAAAAAGACACATCATCAAATAATTTCCAGTTGTACAGAAACTCAGTGGGAGGAGCAGGGACATTACAACAAAAGCCAAGCAAGGAAGAATCCATAGAAGGTGAAATAGAAGCTAGGGATTGGTGAATGCCCTGAACCTTCGATACAAAAAAGTCCGCAATGTTATTGCAGTGTATGCCATCTAGAGCCGGCAACGCGGGAACAGTGTCAGCACCTGTAAGTTTCTTAACAGTGGCAAAAAGAGTCCGAGGACAATTCTGCACTGAAGTGATGGTAGAGGTAATGTAAGCAGCTTTGGCCCGTTTACAGTTGGCATGATAAGCCTTTAGCCCATCCTTGTAAATCAGTTTAGAGGGAGTGGAATAGGACTTTCTCCACTTCCTCTCCAAAGCTTTACATTTAACACGTTGGATTTTTAACTCATCCGAGTACCAAGGTGCTGGGGGACGCAAGGATCGAAATTTGCTGCCAGAACAAGGAGCATGAATAGATACTGCATCAGCTAGCCACTTGGAAATAGGGGCATTCAAATTTTGCTCAGTGTTACTGAGAGAAGGGATAGTCCCAGTTAGATGCAGATTAAAAGCAGCTATGTCAATCCTGTCCCATCGATGTGAAGGTTTTGTTTCCTCTACGTAATCATTAGCTATAAAAAGACCGGGCGGTAACACAAAAGGTACAGCGTAATGGTCAGACCATACCAGCGGGCGTGCCGAATGAGAACAATCAAATGGAAGAGTGGAGATGACTGGGTCCAGCAAATGGCCGGCAAGATGAGTAGCTCCAATATTGTAAAGTTTGAGGTTGAAAACCTCAAGATCAGACAAAAACGATTTAGTGAGGGAATTATTGACATCATCTAGATGGATATTTAAATCACCAAGTATGGTGAAATTATTTGATTTCAAGAGTATAGTTGATAGACAATCCACAAGTAAGGGAGTCCAAGAAGCAGCATTCCCCGGTGGCCGATAAATTAACAGGCCAGAGAGCGTCAGTCGGGGATTGATCGTGAGTTTAAATAATGCAGCTTCACTACCTGGGAGATGTAACGCCTCCAGTTTACATTGGTAGGTGGATTTGAAAATAATAGCAATTCCACCTCCTTTACCTGAGGGTCTATCCTGATGTACCATAACATAGTTAGGTGGAATCGCTGCGGCGATGTCTGGACCCGAACTACCATGAATCCAGGTCTCGGTCAAAAATAGGGCGTCCGGCGATTCCTCAATTATGAAATCATAAATGTCTAATTTATTCTTAGGGAGCGATCTACAGTTTAAGCTCCAAAAATGGAGCAAAGAGGGAGGAGAGATACCACCCTTCTTGGGCTTCCTTTTCCCCCTACAGTGTTTAATGTACTGTTGAGTTTTGGAGAGCCGCATTTTGCCAGTGGAAAAACCACAGCCGGAACATAAGAAGTTGTGACAAGGCAGGATACATGTAGCACAATCAATGGAAATACGGGGTCTCAGTGAGTGGAGAATTGCAGATGGATAGCAAACATAGCTATTCCGGTTTAACGTACCTGAGGTCGCGTTGGCAGTTAATAGCCCGGCCTGCAGCCCGTCCTCAGCGCGGACGGGCGCAGACGGGCAGGACTCAGGCACGACTCCGGCTAAGCGAGGGCGACCCATCTGCGCGTCCCGCTGCGCGGTAGAGGAGAGCTTTAAATAGGCCCTCCAGGCCCAGCGCGATCGTGAGGGCGGTCCAAGATGGCGCCCGTCAAAGTTGAAAGTAGCCCAATCAAAGATGGCTCCTGGGCAAAGCAACCCCCGGGACCCGGACCCGCCAAAACGGCGATGTTTATTCCGTTATGTGCGGTGAGAGGGATGGGAGAATGGAAAGCCCAGCCTAATCCCGCTAAAATCAGCAAAAACGAGTAAAAAAATGAATAAATTAAATCAAAAAGCAGAGCAAGTTAAAATGAGACCAGCGCTAGCAGCAGCGCATGCGCAATGGAGGCGTCACCTGTCAAGGCAGAGATGAGGGTAGGATCGCCTTAAATAGGCCCTCCAGGCCCAGCGCGATCGTGAGGGCGGTCCAAGATGGCGCCCGTCAAAGTTGAAAGTAGCCCAATCAAAGATGGCTCCTGGGCAAAGCAACCCCCGGGACCCGGACTCGCCAAAACGGTCTTTATCTGCTGCATATATACCATTTGATTTAACGAATTTGTTTTTGTGATATCACATTTAAATACAAAAACTGTTGTCTAAGGGTATTGTTTGTTTGGCCAACCCGACATGCGCACTTCTGCCGCACCAATCCAGCAGCTGTGTTAACAGCTGTGGGATTGAAGACACAGGCCCCCGGTCGCAAAGGGAGCACTGACTTAGCCTGCTCCATCCAATCCTGCAACTGCTCTCATGCTGAAATCAGTATGAGACTGAGAGCAGCTGCAGGATTGGTTATAGGTTCACATTGAGTCATGGGTGGGGAACTGGAGTGAATCTGTATATTTCCAAGATGCGCGTTTCACATAGCTCGTTGTGATTATGCGGAGGTTGCTTTCATGTGCCAGTCGTTTATAAGTAGATTGCAGGAGAGGACACAGTGCCAGCTTTTGCTGCTGCAAGAACTGTGGTTGTTGCTGGCAGGTCCTGAAACAACATGCCTGCAGCCCTAGTAAGGATCTCTGCAAAACCCCACCCAGCTTTTCTTTACTCCGTCAAGCAGGCTTTCCAAGGCAGTCCGTTGGAATGAAACCAAGCAAAACCTTGAAGCCAGACTGAGGCAAATTACTCATTCTTCTCTTTTTTAAAAAAAAAATCTTACTTGCCAAGCTCCCCTCTTTTAAGGGTTCATGTACTAGATTCATGCCACAAGTTTGTCATAGCACTAGGACTTATGGTTAATGTAGTTTTTTTACTTTAGTACTGAGCGACTGGTCAACTAAAGGCAAGAGAAAGTTAAGCATATCCTTCCCTCCCTGCTGATCATAGAATTACAACTTAAAAAAAAAATGTTATCCTCATTCTGCAATAGTATGTATATGGAGTTTTCAGGGACCCGCTTCTCTGTTTTCTGTTGCTTCACTGCCCCTTTCTTTATTCCGGAGGTTAAATACGATTTCGGGGAGTCTCCCTGTGTGCGTATTCAGAGGGGGGTCCCCTTATTTCCATAACACCTTCAATAAATCTTTCCCTCCTGGGGGAGCTGACCAACCTGGTCACTCACACAAGCACTTTGCCTGTTTATTTATTGCCATAGCATAATCATTGGATATAGCCCATTATGTGTTTTATAAGTAGAAATCAACATTTAATTTGCAAACTGGGAATCTTCTCATATTTCCCAGAAGTTATACTTCCCGCTGGGTTTCCCTTTTCTGTCCATCTTATTTACTCTGTTTACTGAGGCTACCCATTCTAAGTGTGTGGGGATGCCGATCTTATCCAGAGTAAATAAGATGGACAGAAAAAGAATTACAACTTTCTTATTGGATGTTTTTATTTTATAATTGTTTTTAGATGACAAATGGCACGTTCATGACATTCAGGCTATGTTTGCGAGGGTTTGGCTATACTTTTGTACACAAGAAGGCCTGCAGTAATACTGCTAACTAGACATAAAAAGAGAAAGAGGACAAGAGTGGGAAGAAATGGACGAGAGGGATGCACGAAGTGAGAGTGTCTGTGAGAAAAAGAGAGATAAAGAGCAAGAAAGAGAGGTTTAATGGAGAGAAAAAAAAAGAGGCAGTCCAAGAGGGACTGAGAAGGAGAGATTTAAAGAGAGATGATAGCCAGTGGAAGAGAGTGAAATAGAAACAAAGGGTGAGAAGAAAGAGGGAGGGGTAAGAAATAGACATGAAAAAAGGGTAAAGAGTGAGAAAGAGGGAAGGGGAAAAGAGAGAGGGGAGGATAAGGAAGAGCATGTCAGACCTACTTTAGTAGAGCACAATGTAATGATTGCTGAGTCATTAGCGCTGGAACTGCTGTTGCCACTGAGTGGACCAAAGCGCTTGAGAGGACATACAGTAACTGGTATTTGTGTGTGAGGAGAGGAGCCGAAAACAGTGCCAGAGCATTGCAGCCACTCCATTCATGAACTGGAAGGGGTGAGCTGTAATGGCACTTCCCCTAAATATGACAGTGGTGTGCAGAGATGTGCTTTGAGCAAGATGTGGAAGGGGTCAGAAGGCTAAGTGATAGCGGGAGTGGCCCCAGCCCAGTCTGTGTGCTTGGTGGCCAAAAGACTGCATTGATCAAGGCCAGACGGAGAAGCAGGATGTTCTAAAGCACTTCTGAAACCAAACCAAAGTTGACCCCACTAAAGCCAAGCGAGCAAGGTTTCTGCCCCACTACCAATGAAGGCCATGGTACTGGGCACTGTAGTGCTTGAGGCGTGTCTCACTTTGAGTAAACACACGCTTTGGTCATTTTGTTAAATATTTATTCAGGGGGTACAAAACAGGAGAAGCAGCATGGAAAGGGTGTGGGTTCGGATTTTTAAGCCAAATAACTTGAATCCGTTTGGGAATTGTGCAACTCCTTGGCCTTAAACTAAACGTGAGGCAGGAGGAGTGTTGGACTTGGCCCTTTTTGCAGGGTCATCCCAAAACTTTTTGACTTTCTCCTAGCCTTTTTTTCTGACATGGTGTTGGTGGTTTTAGGACTCTGGGCACTTTAGCACTGCTGTCCAGTGTAAAGTGCATGTTCTTTCTGTGTTAAATATGGTACGATTGGTCTATACCTGTTTGGCATATTTAATTTACCTGTCAGCCCCTTGTGAAGTGATATCTCGTATACCCAGGGCTGGTAAATTTAATGCTACTGGTGGGCTTGCAGGGCTGATTGCATCACCCACCCAAATAGCCTTGCAAACCTAGCTCAGGCCTCTGCCATTGCAGGGCCTGTGCGTGCAGTGTCACTGCCGCTGTGACGTGGCACCTAAAGTGTGTGCCATGTCTGTGACCCCCTTTTACTGCATGTCAGTCACCCCTAAGGTAGGCCCTAGCTAGCCCTATGGGCAGGCCACATTGTAGGTAAAAGATAGGGCATGCACCTTAAGTGTGTGACATGCCCTGGTAGTGACAAACAGCCATTTTGGTTTCTCACTGCTGTGGGGCTGGCCTCCCATAGGAAGGCATTGGGGACTCCCTGATACGTGTTTCAGTGGTAATTCCTGATATGAGAGGTGCAGCATGGTAAAGTTTGGTATGTTTGCAATACTAATAAAAAATGCTGCGCAATGGTGTGCGCAGATTTATTATGACTATTTTAGACATGCCACTTTTAGAAGTTGGCATTTCTGTGTGCTATGTGTCTGCCTGCCTGATGTTAATTGCATGTCTGGCTTTTGAGTGACAGGGGCTGGTGAGGTGTGTGTGGCTCCAGGAGGGGCAGGGTGAGTCAACACTAGGCTGAATGGGACATCTGCATTTGGAGTGGTGAGAGAAGAAGACCCTGGTCCCTGAACAGGATGGCGCCTGCCCTAGTGAAAACTGGCTCCACCCCCCCTGTGGTGTGTCTGATGACGAGCATCCACCTAACAATGGTGGAGAGGAGCCCTGTCAACAGAGTGCTCCAATCCCCCCTGAACCAGTTGCATCTGGTTACCCCAAAGCCCTGTCCTGCAGATTAAGAGAAAATGTGTATAAATACTGGGGCTGTGACCCCATGAAGTGGTGTGCTTGTGCTTACTGGGACAGGAAGGGACGCCCTACCAGGAAGAACCACCATGGGACCCAGCTGCTGTTCTTGGGGTTCCCTGCATGCTGGCCTGCCTGGCTGCACCCTGCTGTGGTGTCCCCAGCACCAAGGACTTTTGCTTTATCATTCCTGCTTTGCCTCTACCCAGTAATGGCCCTGGAAGACTCTGGGGCTCTGCACAGGAGAAGCGCATTCTAAACAAGGGAGAATCTGCCAGCGCTGCCCGCTCCCTGTTCAGCTTGCAGGTGAGAGACAGGCGGAGCGCTGCTCACCTTTCCTGATTCCCTGCAGAGGAGAGCGCGTAGCCAGATCCCATCGTGGAGAAGGCGCAGGGTTGAGATTAGCACCTGAGCTGATTTGCGAGTTCCCTAGCTTAGACGACGATGGCGGGAGCCAACCCCGCCGTATTGGTATTAGGGGAAACTGCAGTGTCCGCGCCCCCAAAAGTGCATTGGAGACACTTCTCCGTATCGTTTTTTCTGCCTGCGAGTGGACAGGGGCTGCTCGGCATCAAGAAGCAGCTGCCATCGTTCTGACGAAATTGGAAATCAGGAATTAAAGGCCTGGTTGAGGGAAGAGCCTAAGGGCCGGAAGTCAGGCAGGAGGGAAGCCTGCGGCCGGCGAGGAAAACAGGCAACACAGTGCTGTATGTGAGGCAGGGCTCCCATATCAGTGAGCGAAGCCCTGCATGCCACACCAAGAAGAGAGCGGAGAACGGGGGAAGCAGCCTGTGTCCACCCGATCCCAAAGGGCCAGATCAGAGAACCACCATTCTTGCCCTCCGAGGCTAAGAGCCAGCCGGGTGAGTGTCATTTCCCCCTGCACCAAGAGGCAGTTCGAACGCGATAATTTCTGTTTGGTCTCCCCTGGTGGAGGGACCTGCGGGTTGCGCTGCCTGGTTTTGAGGAAACTCTGCGGGGATTTACCTGATCTGGGAAGCACAAGACCATGAGAGGTCACGTAGCATATTTGGTGCCTGCTATTACTAGAATCACAGCAAGTGCCAGTTGGGGGCCGGTGAGGGCCTTCTTCTTAGAAAGGGCATTGCGGGGATCCCCAGGACGAGCCCGGTGAATAAGGTTATGTAATCTACCAAGTGTTCTCGGGATCGGGAAAGGACAGAACAGAACACAAAAGAAGGCTTCACCAATGGTGCTTTCCACTAGGGTTTTGGTTAGCAGTGTAGAAGAAAAAAGGAAGAAAATCAAAGTAGTCCCGCAACTTCGCGTTAATTCCACGGACTTAAGTACAATAAGGAATAAATAATAAAGTCATAGCAACGATACCCATTAGCAGCCAGATACACACATTGGTCTATGGTCCAACCGTCCTCCGCATGAATACCGGTCCCGGTATGCCCCAACGGAGGGCACTGTGCTGAGTAACGGCCGAAAATGCTGTTCGATTGCTGCTAATGCTACCGTAGAAAGGGGATGCCTTGGTGGAGCCATGTGTGGCGTTGTTATAGGCTATTTCCGCAAGCCAGAGGAGATCCACCCATTCCTCCTTTCCCTGATCAACAAAACATCGCAAGTACTGCTTGAGGGACTGGTTCAGGCGCTCCGTCTGACCGTCCGTCTGGGGATGGTAGCTCGTTGACATGGCCAATGTGACGTGCAACACCGAACACCAAGTTCTCCAAAACTGGGCCTTGAACTGCGAACCCCTGTCGGACACAATCAGGCTGGGCAACACGTGTAACCTCACCACACTTTTTCAGTAACATCAACGCCAGTTGACCAGCAGAGGGCACCTGCTTGCACGCTATGAAGTGTCCCATCTTAGTGAGTCTACCACCACCAGGATCGCTGTATATCCCTGATCCAGCGGTAACCCTACGCCACAATCCAAGGATATGTTCTCCCACGGCCGGAAGGGCGTAGGAAGGGGCTGCAGCAGACCCTGAGAACGACCATGGTCTGTCTTCATGGCTGTACAGGTCGTACATACCGCCACCCACCTCCGGACATCCGCTCTCTTGGATGGCCACCAGAAATGTCTCCCCAGACAGGTCACCATTTTTTCAACCCCGAGATGGCCCGCACAGGGCGAAACGTGGCACCACCTGAAGGCCTGTTTCCGGAGTGGAAGCGTTGGTAGCAGCAAACGACGACCGTTCACCGGGATCCCGTCCTTGACCTGCCATTCCTTGTGGCCCTGGAGCCAACTCCTCCAAGAAAAAGAGCGTATCCCGCTCTGGACACCCTTGAGGATCGCATCCGGCTGTATCACCCCAACACCGCATCCGGATGGATGATGGAGTGCTCCAGCGTGGGTACCTTCGCCGAGACGGATGATTGACGGGACAGCGCGACGCCTTCCTGTTTTCCGTGCCAGGCCGATAGGTGATGTGAAAGTGGAAACCGGAAAAGATGAGCATCCATTTCAGCTGCCGAGGCGAGAGGTGTCTAGCCGCCGTCATAAATTGCAGATTCCGGTGGTCCATGAACACGGTAACCACATGCCTGGCTCCCATTAACAGGTATCTCCACTCCGTGAAGGCATCCTTGATGGCTAACAGCTCCTTCTCCGCGATATGATAGTTCCGTTCTGCGTCGTTTAGTTTCCTGGACATGAAGGCCACAGGATGCAATACGCCTGTTTGTTGGTGTCGCTGCGACAGAATGGCCCCTAGAGCCACTTTTGAAGTGTCCGCCTCCACCATGTATGGCAGTTCAGGGTTGGGATGAGCCAGTACAGGGGCCGTAACGAATGCTTTCTTCAAAGCCACAAACGCTGCCTGTGCCTCTGGATTCCACTCAAATGTTTGGGATTTCCGCAATAGCTGAGTGATCGGGTCCACAAGTCCGGAGAACCTATCGATGAACCGCCGATAAAAATTGGCGAACCCGATGAAGCATTGCACGTCCTTCACTCCTTGCGGAGTAGGCCATTCCTCCACCGCCCTGACCTTGCGCTCGGCCATTTCCTGACCATCCGGGCTAAGCATCACCCCGAGAAACTCCACAGATGTGACATGGAAGTCACACTTGCTGAGCTTACAGAACAGCATGTTTTCCCTGAGCTTCTGGAGCACCAGTGACACGTGTTGTATGTGTTCCTCCTCCGTGTCAGAATAGATGAGGATATCATCTATGTACACAACCACGTATACGTCCAGAACATCACGGAATACCTCGTTTAGAAAGTACTGGAAGGCCGCAGGGGCGTTGCATAGCCTGAACGGCATGAAGAGGTATTCGAAAAGACCGAACCTGGTTTTGAAGGCCGTCTTCCAATCGTCGCCGCTCCTCATGCGCACAAGATGGTATGCCCCCTTAAGGTCGAGCTTCATGTATACACAGGCTTTCTTCACCTGCTCCAGCAAGACGCTAATGAGCGGCAAGGGGTACCGTTTTTTTACAGGGATTGCGTTCAGAGCCCTGAAGTCCACACAAGCCCTCAATTCCCCATTGGCCTTAGGGATGAAGAAGAGGGACGAAGCTGCTGGGGACTTTGACGGTCTGATGAAGCCTAGTCCTAGGAGCTTATCGAGGTAGGAGCGTAGATGGATGTTCTCAGGCTCCGTTAAGGCATATAGTCTGCCACTGGGCACACTTGCCCCTGGAACCAGGTCAATTTGACAGTCATAAATCCTGTGCGGAGGGAGCACCTCGGCACAAACATCGTCGAAAACGTCTTTGTAGCCCTGGTATACTTCAGGAAGGGCAACCGCTTTTTCCGCCGCCGTGGCTACCATGTGAACCACGTCTTGATTGCTGATGGTAGAACCCCGTTTCACACCACAATGTTGGAAACAATGCTGAGACGTCATCCGTAGTTCGTGAGTCACCCAATTGACTGAGGGGTTGTGCTTTTGGAGCCAGGGCAGTCCCAAAATGATCCCATACTGGGGTGCTCAAATAAAACTGAAGTCGACCAACTCTTCGTGACTTTCCCCGTACTTCACGGGGACTTCCCCTGTGTGATGTCCTATAGGGCCAGTAATCAGCCTCCTTCCATCCACCGCATACACGTCCTCTGGGTACTCTTTGGGTATTAGTGCAATGCCCAGTCTCTGCACCTCTTTTTGATCCATAAAGAGGCCGGTGGCCCCTGAGTCGACCATGGCCACCACAGGAATCCACTGCGCTTGGATCCCTACGAATACAGTAATAAACAAATGCTGTTGTCGTACCTGATCCAGGCGTGATAAGGAAGGGATACATGAGTGAGTCCGAGAGGCCCCTTCGCTGTTCTTGGAGTCCATCAGTTTTCCACCTGCACACCCACTGCAGCCGTCACCGTTCTGTTGGCCCGGAATCGACTGGTCTTCGGCTTGGCCGGGCATTCACCGACATAATGCCCCTTCTTCCCGCAATATAGACAGAGGCCTTGTTTGCGGCGTGATTCTTTTTCCGATGCGGTCAGGCTGCTTCTGATGGCTCCTATGTCCATCGGTTCTGCTTTCGCTGCGATGCTGGTTTCGGAGGTTCCCATCGACACATAGGAAGGCATGGGCTTTCTTTTTCTCTTGTGATCACCTTTGCGTTCACTCAACCGATGTTCCAAGCGTAGAACCAAATTGTTGAGCCCTTCACAAGTCTTGGGCTGCGGGTCAATTTGTGCTACAACATCTTTGAGCTCATCGCTCAACCCTTGATGGAAGAGCGCCGTTTGCTTTGAGATGGGCCACTTGGTTTCGGCCACTAGACGTCTGAATGCGTTCAGGTACTGTAGGAGATCGCCATTGCCCTGACGGAGTTCCAACATTTCCCTGTCAGCGGTGTAGGAATCAGCCCGTCTGTCAAACACCTTAAGGTACTCCTCACGGAAGGCTCCCCAGTCGCATAGGAGCAGGTCGTCCCTTCTCACTAAAGGAACAGCCCATTGGGCGGCGTTTCCTGCCAGGTATGAAATGAGAAAAGCCACCCTTGCCTGGCTGGTGGAGAAAGCTTTGGGTTTACATGAAAGGTGCAAAGCCACTTGAGTCTGGAAGACCTGTACTGTGTTGGGGTCTCTGCTGTATCTCTCGGGTGTGGCCAAGGGTATGGAGACGGGCATCTCCACCACCACCGCAGGAGAGGGGTTCCCAGTTGGGGGTGCGGCATCAAAGGGGTTCCTTTGCATGGTGTCGAGCCTGGACCTTAAATCCGCTGTTTCTTGCCTGGATGCTGCGAGTTCGACTTGTACAGACGCCAAGGCAGCCAAAACATCATCCAAGGTGGCCATACCACCTTCCACCCGACCAGGAGAATGATCGTGTGTTGAAGAGGTCGGATATTGTGTAATCTACCGAGCGTTCTCGGGATCGGGGAAGGACAGAACAGAACACAAAAGAAGGCTTCACCAACGGTGCTTTTCACTAGGTTCATTGGTTAGCAGTATAGAAGAAAAAAGGAAGAAAATCAAAGTAGTCCCGCTACTTCGCGGTAATTCCACGGATTTAAGTACAATAAGGAATAAATAATAAAGTCATAGCAATGATACCCATTAGCAGCCAGATACACACATTGGTTTATGGTCCAACCGTCCTCCGCATGAATACCGGTCCCGGTATTCCCCAACGGAGGGCACTGTGCTAAGTAACGGCCAAAAATGCCATTCGATTGCTGCTAATGAGGCTGGGCAGTGCAACCTGCGTGCACTGTTTGTGGATGCGCTCTGCAGTGGTACTGAGTTCGGGAATGCCCAGCCGGGCACTCGACCGTGAATTCGGGTTGACGCCTAAGGGAGCAGCCGCTCGACCTCAGTGAACCCCAATCCAAAGCAGAATGGCAAAGTTACTTGCGCCCACACGCGCCGCTACCTCACCGGCCCACTGTTATCAGCGAGTTCAAGCAGAGACGCGGTAAACACCTCCGTGGTGTGCGTATTTGCCGAGAGTGCAATACCAGATACTCGGCCACGAAGACTAATAAAGGGGGGTGGTAAAGAGAGCAGCCACTTCTCTCATCTCCATCTGAACTGTGATACTGGAAACAGGTCCGCTTCAGCTACACACCAGGCAAGGGTCCGTTGGACTCATGAACAAGAAGGCCGGCAAGGATCTGAATATCCGACGCCTTCCTTCGGTCGTGAACTCGTTTTATGGGCGTTTCATGACTACGCGCTACATGTGCTCGGCATGCTGGTGCCTGTAGTCTTTGTTTGCCGGCTGCTCCTAGCGCGCTCGTGACTCGCTCGCGCTGCTGTTAGCGAGCGATAGGGGTGTGGGGGAATTCCTGACAGGTTAGATGACCTGGGGTTAGCCCCAATGTGTAAGGTGGAACATGAAGCCAGGAGGTGCAGTATGTACCCCGCCAGTGACTACGGTGCCCCATGGGTGTGACATATGCCTAATGATTTAGGCGTGCCCTGATATTATGTTGTGATGCTGGGTCACAAAACTTCCATTTTGTCAGGAAGGAGCACCTGGGTGTGTTGACACTGCTGTTATAAGGTGTGCCCTCTGAAAGTGGGTATGTGGATGCCTGTTCCTGATGCTGTGTATGTGCAACTGTACCATGCCCAGTGTCGTTATTGGGGTTATGCCTAACATGTGGGTGCTAAGTGAGCCCTTAGCAGTAGTTACTGGTTGCTTTGCTAGCGGGCACTGATGATGGAGGATGATGCCCTGATGTGACTTAGGCCTAAGGTGATATTGCATAATGTGTTTATGCTGGTAAGGCCTATTGCATAATGTGTTTATGCTAATAAGGTTTGGGCCTAATATGATTAATGTCTAATGTGATTTATGCGTAATGTTATGCCCAGTGTCATGCTATGGTATGTGAGGATGGTGTCTAATGTGACTGTGATAATGCCTAGGTCATTATTGTACCAGTAGTTACTGGTTGTGTTTTAGATTTACTTACCTGAACTGGTCCTGCATATAATCCCCTGTGAATATTGCCTAGTGCCAGTTGGCACAGTGTAAATGTGTGCTCATGTTTCTAATGTGTTTATGATAATACTAAGGCTATTTTTTATATAACCTTGTGTGGAGTTTCTTTTTGTGGTGTGCCTAGTGTGCTGCTGCTGTGTGTGTGTGTGTGTGTTCCGCAAACGCTTTACACATTGTCTGTGGGATAAGCCTGACTGCTCGTGCCAAGCTACCAAGGGGGTGAGCAGGGGTTATCTTCAGCGTGTAACTCCCTTGCCCTGACTAGAGTGGTGGTTTCTACCTGGCTTTGCCGCAAGCTTTAGCCAACCAGAAATCCCATTTCTAACACTGGTGGCAGCGATGGGATAGGTCTTGCGTTTGCGCAGTACCACTGCGACAACTGGTTGCACTACAAACTCTGCATTTAGATAATCACGTGTTTGGGGATTATTTTCCCTGCGTTTTATTTTTCTCCTAAAGTGTCATTTTTGAATGGTGTACTCTGCCAGTTGAATGGTGTACTCTGCGGCCATTTTTAAGAGTGGGCGGAATCATGACGGCCCCCAGCCGTCATCAGCACACGCCCACAGTGATGCATGACGGACGGGGGCCGTCATCAGCATAGAAGGGGTTAAAAGCCTTGCTAAAATGGAATCTACCCTTGACCTGAAAGACATGTTGAACTACAGTCTAGAGGAGCTAAGGGGGTACTGTGATGAGAGAGGCTTAGAAGTAAGTGGTGAGGGAAACCTTAGGTGTGACCTGATATGCTGGCAACAGGATAGGTGGAGACAGAGGGACAGGGACCGGGCTGCACTCCAAGAGAGTGGTGGGTCTGAGGGTGGCCCTGAAGAGTCTGAAGAAGAGGAAGAAAATGGCAGGGTAGGACGCAAGTAGATAATGAGGACCCCCATAGATAGGGAGTCCCTTGCTGGGTTCAAAGTCTGGGGCAGTGCCCCATCCCTTTCCCTGTCCCCAGAGGAGTGGGTGGAAAAGAAGGAAGAAAGGGAGAATCAGCTGGCTTTGGACAAGCTCCAGTCGGAGTATGCCACAGAGATAGCACGGCTGGGTTGGGAGGAGGAAAAAGGCCTTGTTGGCGCAGGAGTTGAGACTCAAGGAGTTGGGCCTTGAGGAGCAAAAGCTAGAGACCGAAAGGGTCTTAGCTCAGGAGAGGATGGCAGAGGCAGAGAGGGCCTTCGCAAGGGAGAAACTAGCTCTGGAGGATAGAATGTCCCCTGGGAGTAGTTTT
Source organism: Lissotriton helveticus (assembly GCF_964261635.1). Taxonomy (NCBI): domain Eukaryota; kingdom Metazoa; phylum Chordata; class Amphibia; order Caudata; family Salamandridae; genus Lissotriton; species Lissotriton helveticus. The sequence goes on along the minus strand of NC_136065.1, from coordinate 1,040,808,555 downwards.
AATTGTCTGGATTCTCCAGTAAGGGTGGGGTCCAGTGGTGGCAGCAATATGGAGTCCAGTGGAGGAAGTCCCAGATCCCAGAGCGTGGTACCTAGTTCCAGAGAAGAGGGTGTCACACCTGAAGGGTGTAGGTTGAGGTTCAGGGGCAGTAGGAAACTGTCTCACAATTCTTGGGGGGTGTTTGTGGATGAATGTTGTGATGCACTGGAGGTTAGGTGATGGGTAGCACGACAAATGATTTTGAAGGGCTGTTCAATCTTGCTGCCAGAGAGTACATGTTCAGTAATTTCTTTCAGGGGTTACGCGAACACCTGTTGGGGTGTGAGTTCTCTGATCCCAGGGAACTTGCACAGGAGGCAGACCTCTGGCTGTGTGCCGAGGGTCTGAAGAGGCATTGGGGAGTGATCTCAAAAGAAGTGGCTCGGGTATCTTCCAGACCTGTGTGGGGGAAGAGGTTCAGAGTAGCCCAGCTAGGTCCCAGTGTAGTGGGAGGGGTGTAGGGGCTCATGTCCTGTCTCAGTGGAGAAGCAGTGAGTGTGGGACTGTGTGTCCCAAGGTGCCCAACCCCCAGTCTCAGGGCCTGGAGGGTTCCCTAAGGGAACACTAGGTTGGGGGCCTAGGCTGTACTGGTAGACCATTTGTGGGGGAACTCCTATTGACAGGAGAACCTGGAGCGCCTGTAAATGGAGCTCCAGTGGTTCTGGTGTCTGGTGGTGCCGCTCCAGTTGGGAGGGTGCAGAAATCTGTAACCAGTGGGTCAGGGACCAGTCAGAAGGGCTCAGTCTCCTTGAAGTGACCATGTGACACCAATACTGTCCTGGGGGTTCTGCGCGCACTGTCAGATGGACAGGGGTCGGGAGATCTGCGCCAGGCAGACTGTCACACGACACATGAGTCATGTGTTACCCTCGGGGGATACTGTGTGAGTCCCCAGAAGTCCTAGCGTGGCAGGCAAGTGTTCAACCGCAGGGGTTGGTCCCTGGGTTGGGAAGCCAGGTTCAGGTTTTGCCTGACCTGGAGGGAAGGGCATCGGTAGGTGGTGTCCTGACCGGGGGGATACTGTTTGAGCCCACAGAAGTCCTGGCATGCCAGGCAAGTGTTCAACCGCAGGGGTTGGTCCCTGGGTTGGGAGGCCAGGTTCAAGTTTTGCCTGACCTGGAGGGAAGGGCATCGGTAGGTGGTGTCCTGACCGGGTGGATACTGTGTGAGTCCCCAGAAGTCCTGGCGTGCCAGGCAAGTGCTCAGCCGCAGGGTTCAGCCCCAAGGTTGGGAGGCCAGGTTCAGGATCTACCTGACCTTGAGGGAAGGACATCTGTAACCAGTGTCCTGATCGGTTTTGCTTCCAGGGATACCGCTCCAGTTGGGAGGGTGCAGGACTCTGGAAAGGGGTGCAGAGGGAGGGAGTCCTTGCCTCTGACCCCGGTGCAACCTGAGGTTGGGAGACCAGTTGCTGGAGAGAGGTCCTGAAATGATGGGAGAGTTGTGTTCTGAGGGTGCATCTCAAAGGAGGAGAATGCGGAACCCTAGAAGGAGAGGTAGGGGGAGGAGAGCTTCCCCCATGATTTCTGGTCAGCCTGAGGGTGCGGACCCTAGGCTGGAGGCTCAGTGGCAGCTTAGAACTGCCCTGACGAGGGGTAGAGTGGAGAATGGTCACTATGTGCCAGGGAATACTGCCCCCCACTCTGTGTGATGGCAAGGACAAGGTACATATGGATTCGCTAGGGACTGGTACTGGCCATGGACAACTAGGGAGTACCAGTGGGGTGGCTTAGTTGGTCATGGGAGCCTTTACAGAGGAACCACAGAGTGGCGTAGAACTGGAGGGTGTCCCTGCAGCTGCTGGCCTGCGTCGGTGTTCTATCTTGACAAATAATGTTGCTCAAGATTGGTTTGTGGCTTGGCTTGGCTCATCTTTCATGTTGTTTTGTGTACGTATGTGTATGTATGTAGTTACGCGCGCACGACTCTAGTGGTTGTGTTATTGTGTCTTGCTTCTTGTGATTCAGAACAACAGGTATCTAGGTCTGTGGGAGAGAATGAGAAGTGCAATCTAGGTAAGCTGGCAGGTTGTGTTTGAATAGAAGAGCAGATGATCTGCACAAAAGCAAGCTTGTCCTTAAGAGCCTAGGGCGTTGCTGAAGTGTGAAAGAAATGTATTTTAGCACAGGTCTCCACTGACAGAAATAACCAGCAGAACAGCCAATAGGTAGACATGTTTCTTTAAACCTTTTTCAGTTTCCCTGAGAAGGTAAGATTGGAAATCGGATCATTCATCCTGAAAGGCAGCTCAACGTGGCTATATATATATATATATATATATATATATATATATATATATATATATATATATATATATATATATCTTAGCAGCCCGCCCCAGCGTTGCCCGGGGCAGAAGGGGGCTGGGGGCAGCATTTCAGGCTTGCGTGCACCTTACCTCAGCGCTTGCTCCCAGTCGCACAAACCCAGGCCCCCGCTCCAGTCCGCCTCACTTCACCGCCCCCCACTACTCTCACTTAAATGTCTGTACCAAATGTGAAAGCCGTTTTAAAACCTATCATTTATTTTACTATCCCGCTCTAGTCTGCCTCACTTCACCGCCCCCACTACACCAAGCCAGTCTACACGCCCCGCTGCAGTCCGCTATCCCGCTCCATTCCGCCTCACTTACCGCTCCTCCCCGCGTACTTCACCGCTCCTCCCCGCGTTTCACATACCTCATGGCGCTGCAGTCTTGCTACGTTCTCCGCTCCTCCATGCGCTGTTGTCCTCCATTCCGCTCCAGTCCGCCTTACTTCACCGCTCTTCCCCGCGGTTCACGTACCTCATTCCCTCCAGTCTGGCTAATTTTTCCGCTCCTCCCCGCGCTGTTGTCCGCTCCTCCTCGTTTTCCTGTCCTTCGATGATGTCAGCACGCACGTTGTTAGCACACACGGCCGGCGCTACTTCTTAGGGACTACTTTTTTTTATTGTTCATTTTTTTAAATAACGTTTATTTTTATTTTTTTTATAGCCTATGTCCATCTACTGGACCCCCCCCTTCCAACGCTGTATTGGGTGTTGCGATTGGTGGTGTACTTTTCGAGTTTACCTGGCTCAAATGACACAGTTCTCTCTTTATAATAGTAATATATATATATATATATATATATATATATATATATATATATATATTACCTACTGGCGGTCGCCAGTAGGTATATATAGTTAGGATTTTTTCTCTATGGGATTTTTGAAAATTCTATGTCTAATAACTTTGGCGTTTGTGGACAGAATTGGCTGAAATTTTCAGGAAAATGGCACATTTTGTTTCTGAGCAGCCCTTGAAAATTTGGGGGGGGGTCGTCAAGGGGGGGCCGAGAAAAAAGGGGGGTCCCAAAACGTGTTTTTAACATTGAGTTTTCCATAGGGCGGTTGGCCTCACTTTTAGCCCGAACGGCTGAATGGATTTGCACGAAACTTGGCAAAATTGTAGGGACTGGTAGCCCGATGTGCCTTTTGTAGGTCTCAATATATGTGCTACAGTGGATTTTGAGAAATTAACGTTTAAAAAAAGATATATATCTGTAACAGCGGACCGGGCAGGGCTCCAGTACGCGTACTTTTCGCGCAACGGAGCTTTGTGAAGCGAAGCTGATTGGTTCTCCGGCGTCTGTAAACATTCCAAACAGTCCGTAGCGGCCGCCATCTTGTCTCTCGGTAGGATCGAGAGAGAAGAGGAGGCCAAAGCGAAGGGGCAAATGACCATAAGGGGGCATAGTAGATCCTCGCTGACCCCCTAGGTTTGATGTGGAGGTTTTAAAAGGGCCCCGCGGGGCAAAAAAAATAAATAATAATAATAATCGAACGGCTGAATGGATTTGCACGAAACTTGGTAAAATATTAGGGACTGGTAGCCCGATGTGCCTTTGCTAGGTCTCAATATATGTGCTCCAGTGGATTTTGAGAAATTAACGTTCAAAAAAAGATATATATCTGTAACAGCGCTCCGCTTCGCGTAACGGAGGTTTGCGAAGCTGATTGGTCATTCTGTCACTGGGCTATAGTTGGGCTACATCTGGCTGATATTTGGGCTACATTTGTTTTTTTTGTCTCTGGCGGCCATCTTTGGGCTACATTGGGCTACATTGGGCTTCATTGGGCTTCATTGGGCTACATTGGGCTACATTTGGGCTCCAACATATATATAGGCCAATGTAGCCCAATATATATTTTTCAAAGTTAATTTTCGTAAAAACCACTGGAGCATATATCTTGAGACATAGCAAAGGCACATCGGGCTACCAGTCCCTACAATTTTGCCAAGTTTCGTGGAAATCCATTCAGCCGTTCGAGCTAAAAGTGAGTCCAACCGCCCTATGGAAATGAAGGAAATGAATGGGTAATTTGTAATTAGCAAATAGCTCATCGCAAACTAGGAATGGTAAAGAATCGCTATTTATTCCTTAAAGTTCGCTATTTAGGAAATGCAAAAAACTTTGATGATACATATGGCGGTTCATCTCTAACAAGATAAGAAGCATAGGGATAGATTTATGATGACTGGCGCATCACCAGGGATGTGTTAGTCATTCTGTGCCGCTGTTCCGTCACCTATGGTGTGCTGCATTTACAATGCGGCGCATCATGGGGCAAAAACAGCACAGATGCGTGATGTATCTGTGCCGTAAAGGTGGCGCATTGCTGGAGTTGTATCGCAAGTGTGATGAAGCTCCAGCAAGGGTCGGGGGTGCCCCTGTTGCAGGGTTTCTGTTCTCACACAGAACTGTGGACAGAGGATTGGAACCTCGGCGAATTAGGGTGTCCCAAAACTCACCTTAGTAATCAAAAACCCCTTAGCAAGCTAGGTACAGTGTCACATTGGATATAACAAACTCTCAATGTTTAGACAATCCAGAATATGAACTTATAGTACCTCAGGATACGTGGAACTCATGAACAGTCGGTCGTTATATATTTCTTAGAAACCAGAACATGGAGTTAAGAAGAACACATGTGTATTTGAAATGTTTATTTACTAATGCCGTCTTCTCAGGCGTAGTATCTTAGATAATACAAGTACACATATTATCAGTAGCAAAATTACCAGCATAGTTCCTAGTACATAAAAAGCGAATGGTGACAGTATGTTAACATGCTGTAAATGAATAAGAGTTAGCAACACTTATAAGCAGCCGCGGGCCGTGGAGGGAGTTACGGTGGGGCAGGGAGGCGGGGAGGGGGAGGGGCAGGGTGGAGAGGGCTCCACCCTGCCCCTCCCCGCCTCCCTGCCCCACCGTAACTCCCTCCACGGCCCGCGGCTGCTTATATCTCACCCTCCCTAATACACATATTATATTATTTGCTAAGAAGGTCTCTTTGTGTTGGTTTAGGGCGTGCCCATACTTTAGTGTCTTAGATTTGAAGGAATCACATCAGCATACACCAGCTCTCTCTTCATGTGAACCGCATCAACTGTTGTGTATGTGTGTTCGGCAAAGCAATATAAAACCCGCCTCATGCCCAGAATTGGCAGAAGTTGCACTTATGTTATGAGTATGAAGTCGTGGAGATCAGACCTCATAACAATTCTGTATCGTGTTGTTCTTGAAACTTCAGCACTCGCTGTACAGATATAGTTTAACAAGCAAAGCAGATAGCAGAGCAATAACATATTATTCTCATGTAAACCACGATGAACTACTAGGTTGAAAGCTAAAGCAACAACTAAGTGTCGTGTGCAGAAGTTGCAAAAAAGGAAAAATGGCGTTTAAACCGGTAATGAGCCCATGCTAACTTAACACGGTGTAAAGATATCCAGGACCTAGATGACACCTCCCCATGATCCGGAAACAAACTGAATAAGATAATAGAAGTGCCATCTCATGAGAGCAGATTGCAAGTTTATATGTGGACGGTCCGCAAGGTAAAGCATTAAAAACTAGGAAAATTTAATGCTAAAGAAAAATAAAACAGCCAAGTACTTTATCGAGTCTTAAGCCAATAGGCAAGCTAAATAATAAAAACTTGACAAATAAGTCAATGAATTGTCAATGAAATGCTAGTACTCAGCATATCAAACATGAAAAAGGTCTATGACATAGCTGTGTATGCAAAATAAGCTGCAACAGCCTCCAATAGGAAGTCACCGTCTTCATCCGAAAAGAGTTCAGCCATCCAATTTAAAAGCGGAAAAGAACATACGTGCTCTCCCAGCACCGGATCCTCTATCACCATCAGAGGACAGCTCGGTGGGTTTTCAAGAAAGCTCTGTTCCAAGAAAGACTGTGTTGCCGCCAGTAAATTCCAGGGACCAATTAGTCCATGCATCAATGCCACAGCCATAATCCTTTCGCCAGGACAAACCAACTCGTGAGTAATGATAGGAGTCATCAGCTGATTAAAGTCGACGTCAGGAGAAACCGGTCCGCAGAGACACAAATCAATGGCCCAATCGAAATCACAGGTCAGGCAGTGAAATACAGGCTGGACACAGGTGAAGTAGGAGAATCGAAAAGATAATCCATATGCCGTGCTTAATATCGCCAACGGCATTGTGCCATAATATTCTAGCATGCAATTGCGGAACAGTGTCAGCAGCTGCAGGGCGGGAGCTTGCACAGGAGGGACATCCATATTTAAAAATGTAAAAAAGCACAAGAGCGTCCGCTGGTAATGCAAGTAAAAATGGGAATCCACGAAGCAGAGTGGAAAAAATAGAATGAAAGAAAGCAGGGATGACTCCAAAGATTTTCTCAAATGAAGTCACGAGACCACTGGTAACAACTTTAAAAAAGTGCGCCAGGGCCTTTGTGGAGGACGCGTTAAAGATAGTCCGAACCATCTTGCTGAAATGGAAAGGCAAATCTGTATTGAAAAGGGTCTGCACCTCTGTACGGGTGTTCGCTATGTGAAGCACGAAAGTTTCACGGGCCGAACTCAAGGCCACCTCTCTCTGAGACAAAAGAGCTCTTATTCTTGCCATGCCGTTGAAATCTGCTCCCAAGGTTGGTATTTGTGGCGAGATTGAAAACTCCCTATGTTCATGTGTGGGAGGAAATAGAACATTTCTGCAGCAAATAACCCGTTCACTTACTGTTACGATAAAAGGAATACTTTTAATTAACCCAGAACAATCTTCATTATTGAGCATCAAATAACTACCATTTTCCAACAACTTGAACGTGGGGATGATAGCAGGAACTGGCGTGCCTTGCAACACGCAAGCCATATTTGGTCGGTGTTTGTTGCATGAACCGTGTAACTGTATGTGCCTACACATTAGTGAATGATGTGGCGTCTCAGTGCATTCCTCTCCATTCAGATAAACTTCTTGATCATCTTTGAAACATCTGTATGTGTATGGAAGCGACCAGACCTCATGAAGAAAAGCACTACCTAAAGGTTCATAACGACCTATTGGTATATATTTCATACAATTTGAAAACTTATATAAAGCAAAAGGCAGCGTTATTAAACCGTGGATAAGGCACGTTGCCAAAAAACCCGCAATCCTCTGCTGATGATGTCACTGAGCATGTCATGAATGATGTAATATGTGACATCATCAGCAGTGGATTACGGGTAATAGTATCTCTAGTTTACTCCCTTATAGCTGTCTTTCTTTTAACATAAGTGTCTGTTTCCTTCCCTTATACTTACTGTTCTTTTTTTAAAAAAAAATTTTTGGTTCACTTCCGGTTCGCGTACCGGCGAGCGAACTGGGAAGCGAACTACGAGAAATAGAGGTTGGCACAGTTCCAAATATTGTACCAATTTTTTAATAACGGGGAGGTAGTTCTGAAAAGAACTTTTTTTTTATTGTTTTTGTTGTTTTATATTTTTTTTATTATTTTTCTGAACATTTTTTTACTTTTTTTGAATTTTTCTGAACAGTTTTATATTTTTTGGGGTTTTTCTTGGAGGGGGCAATGAAAACGATTCATTGTAAAGGGCTCAACAGGAGCAACAAAACAAAAAAAAAGTATTTATTATTTTGGGCGTTTCGTACAAACTTGCATATGATAGTCAATAGCTCTGTTGATCAGAGTGATGCTTCTTTCTCCGTAGCAAATGAATCCATTGCAATGTACGCAGACGTGTTTTACTTCACCAAATCTCATTTGTATATTTGGCACCATCTCCCTGCCCTCTGGTCCCGTTACTTCCGGTACAACAGATCTTCTGGCCATAATAGGGAGATTATCTAGGTCGTTCCGAAACTGTGCAGCACTGTAGTTGTTAGGATGCCACCTAGTCATATGGCGATGCATTGTGTAGTTTCCGAAACTGTATTTTTTCTCGGTCCCTCTGGACAGTCTATCTTGACATATAAGGCAAGTTACGTATCTTGCATTTACTTTTTTCTGACCTTTGGGAATTTTAAAAAATTGCCAAATGAAGTTTTCTTTCCGGTGAGACGTCCTGGGCTCCTCAGGCAAAAACTGCCTCTCTTCGTGCTCGTCGTCCTGTTCCTCTTCTTCCTCTTCTTGTTGAATTATAACTTGAGCAGGTGGTCCACTCTTCCTTGGATGTGGTGGAGGTGGTGGGGAAGCACCAGCTGAAGCTACTAAAGAAGCCATTGCTCACTGGTAACAAAGGGTCTTTCTCTCACAATGATGAAAGTCAGAGTGAGGAAAGAAGGAGGGATTTTCATCATTTGGGAAAAACAAGAGTTCTCAACCAATGAAAAGTGTTCATTTTAGATTATATGACCTAGTCTTACATCATTAGGAAACCAAAAGTGAAATGAACCAATGAAAAGTGTTATTACCAAGTCACATGACCTGCTGTGTTTACGTTAAGCGCTTTGCAGGGCCTCCCGGTTTGCTTCCAGAAACCTGCGCTTTGCGACTCGCTTCGCGTACCAGTTCGCTAACGTAGCACGTCATATGACGTATCACGCGACAACGTGAAACGTCATGTGGACGGGAGGCGTCACGATGTTGTTTTCTAACGCGGCAGTTGCGGTAAAGAAACGTTTACCGGCTCGCGGTCTATTTCGCGGCATCAAGGTCAGCTAACGGGAAGCTTCCCGATTCGCGAAGCGGGAACGAAGAAAAAAAAATATTTAAAAAAAAAATTATTCATAAACATATAAAATATATTTTTGGATTTAAAGAAGAATACATTTTACAGCTACAGATATTAGCTGTTAAAAAACCAATGAAATTCACTGAAAAAACCATAGGTTATAGACCATATATAGTTAGGAATTAGCATTTACAAAACCTTGAAAATTCACTGAAAAAACCATAGGTTATAGACCATATATAGTTAGGAATTAGCATTTACAAAACCTTATTTTACTCACACAAAACCATTGAAATTCCATATATAGTTAGTTGCACTAACCATATATCGCGCACCCGCAATCCACTGCTGATGATGTCACATATTACATCATTCATGACATGGTCAGTGACATCACTGATGACATCACTGATGACATCTCAAATGACATCACTGATGACATCACTGATGACATCTCATTTGACATCAATGACCACATCACTGATGATATCATTCATGTGACAATACAATGCATCTCCTCACATTTTCATATAACCTCTGTTTCACCCAGTGTTAAATACAGAGTATAATTTTTGAAACCATTGACACACCAATACTAGTTACTACATACGCACTCACTGATTCCTATGTCTACACACACATTCACTCATTCACCCATACAATCATTCATACATACAATCACTCATCTTTACAACACTATCATATGCACTCATACACCTATACAGACACTCACAGTCTGCCACTCATCCATGGAGTTACTCACACACCTAGTCAGTCCTGTAAAGAATCAATGACACTTCCATTTTCTTGTCTATACAGTTAAACATAGAGCACCTTACATTTTCAAACATATACTAACACATACTTACCTTCTTATACAATCATTGATACAAGTACAGATTGATCTGCACAGAGTCACACACCTCCCAGCCAGCCACACACACACTCAGTCTCCCATACAAATACTTGGACAATCAATCAGTAACCCATATAGTTAATCATATAGCTACTGATCAACACATGCAGCAGTTTACAGAACAACAGACATAATGATGCACAAATTAAGACAGTTTAGTCACTAACCCATGCACTCAGTGAGACACATTTAATCACTCACTCATACATTCAGTCATGCACCTACTAAATCCTTTGTCCAGACACTTATACTTCCACTCATTCTTCAATATGTAAGACACATTTTAACTTTACAGAAACATACAGTCACTGGATGTTGTCATCAGTGATGTCATCAGTGATGTCATCAGTGATGTCATTTGAGATGTCATCAGTGATGTCATCAGTGATGTCACTGACCATGTCATGAATGATGTAATATGTGACATCATCAGCAGTGGATGGCGGGTGCGCGATATATAGTTAGTGCAACTAACTATATATGGAATTTCAATGGTTTTGTGTGAGTAAAATAAGGTTTTGTAAATGCTAATTCCTAACTAAGGGGCCGATTAGGATGGCGGTTTTTCCGCATCCTCCGGGCCGGCGGAAGTGTCCGCCGGCCTGGAGGATGCGGAAAAACCGCGGCGGAGACTCCAAAGACCCACCGCCAAATTAGGATGGCTGGTGGGTCTGGAAATCCGTCCGCCGCTTTTCCGCCGCGGTCGGCTTCCGACCGCGGCGGAAAAGCTATAACATGGCAGGCGGTGTCTATGAGACACCGTCCGCCATATTATGATGTGTGTGTAAATATGCTTTTCCACGGCGGCATTGCCGCCATGGAAAAGCATACGGACCTTCACTTCGGGGGCCCGTTGCGGGCCCCCTGGGTGAAGGGGTGGTGGTGGGTGCACATGGGGGATACCTATGGTACCCCCCTGCATTTGCGTGCACAATGCAGCAGGCACCGCGCGGTGCCTGCCGCTTTGTGCACGCAAATGCTGTGCATGCATTTTTTACATTGGGGCGGGTGCAGCTTGAAGCTGCACCCGCCGCAATGTTAGAGATAGAGGATGTGACCGCCACCCTGGCGGTCACATCCTAATCAGATCGGAGGGAACGCCGCAGCCCATGCGGACGTTCCCTCCTCCTCAGGGGTCGCGGACGGACTCAAGTCCGTCCGCGATCCTAATCGACCCCTTAATATGGTCTATAACCTATGGTTTTTTCAGTGAATTTTCAAGGTTTTGTAAATGCTAATTCCTAACTATATATGGTCTATAACCTATGGTTTTTTCAGTGAATATATATATATATATATATATATATATATATATATATATATATATATACCTTTAATGTCAGCATTGCCAGCCAGACCTCTTCCAAAAATGCTTCTTTTACCTCATTTTGATGATATAGGTTGTGGCCTTTCCCCATATTTTTCAAAGCCTCTGTATGTAAGTAACTGTTCTTAGACTGCAAGGTTTGTGACATCGCCATCTGTACTAAACGATCTTCTTTGTCTGAAACCGCAAAATTTGGTTCATTATTTTTTTTATTTTTTTTGCAGATTTCTATAGTGCGAACTCGACCCAAAGGTATTGAAGCCTTTATCTGAGCACCAGTTACGTTACACAAGGACACATTCACTTTTTACATTTTTTTTTTATTGGTAGGCACAGGGAGATATAGGGCTATATGTATCAAAAACAAGTTTTGCAATTCTCAAATTGCGATTTTTAGCTAATCGCAAGTAGAGAATCGCAAAATGCATACTCCTTTTTTACAAATCGTAAATTGAGATTCGCAATTAAGGAATACCTTCCCATTCATTCCTATGGGCTAGGAGGTCCATAGGAATGAATGGGAAGGCATTCTCAATTTGCGATTACCACCTTCAGAAAGTGGGCGCGGGAAATCTAAGCGAAAACACTGAGGAAGTGCTCCAGGTAGCATAGAAAGCGTGGCAATAGTGAATAATATCCACAAGCAGCCTGAGTACAAAACGGGTCGAGCCGGGGCTGCCACCACCCGCTCTCGCCGCCATAACATTTTTAACATTCACTGTTCGGAAATAAGAGTGTTTATGGCACTATTTTTATGGGCATGAATGTAGGACTGGAGACAGACCCGTTTCAATATCTGTTTTAATGCCATTTGACAGAGCCAGTGCCCACAATTTCACAAACACAAACAAAAAGCTTGCTATGGTGCCCGCCTTTAAAATCTAAACATGTCCAAAAATGGAATAAACATTCAAGAACCATTGCGCCAATCAAGCTAAATAAATCCGGACCTTAATAAGCACCAAGTACGCATGCTATATTCTGGGCATGCACTTGTAGCATTTAACCCCTTGCGTGCTGCCGTTGGCCGACGGGAGCACTACCTCGCTAGTGCTGCTGTCGGCCAATGGCCGACGCGGCCCTGCCCAATATTAGGAAGTGCCGCATTGCCGCAAAATCGCGGACGCGGCAAAGGGGTTAATGTTTTCTGACATTTTTCTGCTATTCCACAATTAGGACACTGTAAACACAGATTCTTACTTTTGTGCTAGAATCAAACAGTTGGATCAACTTCCCCAGTGAGCCCTGCTCATCTGTTGGATCAACGTCGCCGGGCAACAAATACAGCAGTTACACTTTGAAAGAGGCCAGCCACCTATAGCCATGGTCGAGGGATGCATAGTGGGTGAAGTCAGTGCGATTAGTCATCTAAGACCAATATACCTACAAAAAGCTTAGGATTATAACACTTATCATTACCAAGGACAAGGCACCAAATCTCACCTATGGCGCTCTTATACAGTCCTACCCTGTGAAGGATGGAAAAGAGCGGGTTCTATGCCTCTGCATAATGGATATGACCTGAAGTGAATACCACCATAGACTCTGATGTAACTGAGGACTTTAGAACAATAAGCCCTGTGTCGTGCGTTACATTGTAAAATGTTGATCTACAGTCTGGCTTCTGGCTCCTTGCTCAGGGCGAGACGGGGCAGGCAGACTGAAAAAGGCAGCCCAACTTAAATACATCAATTTACTTAGAGATGTGATCATATCTATAAATAAATCAATGTATTCTATATTTTTTTAAGTAAAGATGTGGGAATTTCAGAAGGGTGCAACCCCAGAGCTCTAATGTACAAACCACCCCTGCATATACAGCATCCCTTTTCTTGTTGCCCCCATCTTCCAACCTCCACCCTGTGACTTGAAAAGGGTTCAATAATAGATGCAAAAGCATCAGGAGACTCCTAGGAGAGTCCACTGCCAACTGCATCAGAGATGGGAAACGTGGTCGGCAAGGCCAGAATGAAGATATTAGTATTACATCTACCATCTCCCCTTGAATCTTCGTTAGTTTGCTCTGGAGAAGGGGAGGAGGGGCCTATGCATATAGAAGTACTTGCGGCCATATGAAAGTCATATCATCACTTCCCCATCCTTGCAGATAATGACTCTTTTAATAAAACAGGGGATGTATGTTATTTGCTAGGAGCACAAATAGATATCCCCAAGGTGTTCTTCACTTCTGATACAAAACAAGACAAAGGGCTTTTGCCCACAAAATAGAAGGTGATTAAGTAACAGGTTTGATGCTGAGGTCGAAGCCAAAGCAAAGGGCCTGTCAGTTGTTTGGCCTCTCTGCAAAACACACAGAGCAATGGTCATGTATTCCAGTTGCTATTGAAATTCTGTGGAAATGTATGTGAAGGGGGTATACATGTCAAAATATTTACAAGGGAAATAAATTGCTTACATTTGAGTGTGTGCAGTGTATGCTTGGAAGTGGTGAAGTGAGGGAGATGAGAGGAAGTGCATTCGAGGAAGAGTGAGAAAAGGGTGCTGAAGAGGAAAGAGAGGCAGTTGAAGATGTGCAGATGGACGAGATATGCAGAGAAAAAGGGCATACATATCTATTATAAAGCACACATAACTGAAGGCAAAAACTCCTTCCACAGTCCTGAAAACTATTTATTTCACAGACTCACAATTTCAGATTTTAAAAATTTCCTTTTTAAAAAAAAAGGATTTTATTGTTAATCCATGATCGTACAGAAAGAGAAAAATCACAAAAGAATACATCAGCCAGTGGTACACAATTTCCTAAATTAATACAAAACATAAATCAGTAGAGAAAAAGAGAGAAGAGGAACACAATACAACACCCTGGGATTTATTTGCCCATATAAGTCACAACTGAACCCCAAATTTCGTGGCCAAGTTTCTTTTTCCGTTTGCCTTTCAGAGCATATAAACAATATTCAATATTGAAGGATGCTAAAAGTCTGGCCCTCCACAATTCAAAAGATGGTGCATCCTTCTGTAGCCACATTGAGGCAATACATAGTCTTATTATGGCAGTTGCCATAAATATCAGGTACCTATGTTTATACATCACTAGGTCCCTCTCAGTTCCTTCATCCATCCCCAATAATACAAGAGCGTTAGACAGTCGTACCATTCCACCCAATATCTCCTCCAAAAATTTCTCAATGTGCCCAAACAAACTATTTAGATGCTTGCATGAGTAAAAGATATGTACTATATCGGCCTCATCAGACCCACTACGAACATTTTAAACATTTTCAATGTTAATTATTTATACCAAATCATTGCTGTTACTCATTTATCTTAAAGAGCTAACAATCATTGACAAAGCCAATCATACTGACAGGTTATACGTGTATGTCAATTGTAGTGTGAAATATTTTGATGCAATCACATCTCAGAGAGAAACCAAAATACCAGTTGGGTAGCACACTAGAGGAATCATAACAATTTATTTTACATGTTTCCTTTTAGAGAGCCTCTACTTTTTTCATCCCACTTAAAGACCTGTTTGCACACATTTCTTTATGACCGATTGCAGCCAGTGGCTGTGGGTGCTTCCCGAAGCCTGGTTAGAGCATTTTCTTCCTACGTTGATACCGCATGCAGTGCAGGACACTGGGCAAATACACACTTAAAGGGCTGAAGTTGTCACGCTGTAAAATTTCCATATTACAGTAACTGTTGAACATATTAACGCATTATGGTATGGGGCAGTCTTTAATGTGTTTGTCCTTTAAGCTAGCTTGCTACATAAAAGTCATATCCAACTCTTATGCTTCACCACTTTCAAATGTCACCAGCCGCCACTGCAACCCATCTTTTAATTGCATGTTTCACGTTTCTATCAGGTTGGTCACCTATTGCTGCTTTTTCAGTTGCCAGAGACGAGAAGGGAACCGTGACCACCAGCTTGAATGCGCTTTTGGAATTTTACGAAATTCCTCTTCAGATGTGGGCAATTGACATCTCTTGGAAAGAAGACAAGGAAATTATGTTTAACCCAGAGCTTTCTATTCTTGGACAACATGCATTTTTGTATCACATACACATAAAGAGAATCTGTGAAAGGATGGTCATACTGGAATAAGAATTCATCTCTCTCTTCAATTACATAAAGTTTTAATTCAAACTTCTAATATGTGAAAAGACTTTCTCCAGATTTGCTTCTTCCACATATTTCACTTGTGGAACTGGATCCCCTTCCTTATCAGAATCTGCTGTTCTTCTCTGTTTATTAGGAGGCACAATTTTTAAGCACATTTTTAAGCAGCCGCAGCATTAATCATAAACTGCAAGTCCACTCTGGAGTTGGAAGCACTAATCATCTTAATTATCAGAATGTTATTCAGTCTTGCAGCACTGGTTACGAGCACACTTCTTCAGTTCCATTGTTTATAGACTACCATGCAAAAGCAGGGGATTTCTTAAATACCTTGTTGACTGGAAACAGTCATGGACATTGTTTGAAGTTCTAGACCCACAAGCTCAGGTCACTCTATAAATAATGGCCACGAGTTGGTCTCGAAAAGCCAAGCCTTCAATGATGAGTACGGCAGTAACTTGACGTAACTCCACGATGGCCGACAGGTGAGGAGCTCCGGCTGACAGCTCCCGGCCTGGGATTGCCTTTTGACTAAATCCTCTGAAATCCACTCCCCTCATTGACCCTTATACTCACCTGGGTTTCCTTGGATGGCGATCCCTCGATCCTCTTACTCACGAGATCAAATTCAAAACCGGCATCTGCAACTTTTGACAAACTTTCTTCTGTCCACGGAGTCTGAGCTATTATGGCTGATGCCCGGTGGAGCTGCTCCGTCAGCTATAGAGGAGATCGGCTGTGGATCTCCCCTCAGCCATCACCTACCCAGCCCAGCCGGACTTTGGGCAAAATATCCTTATCTCTCTGCTGTGACACCATCCTCCCAGCCCTCCATCTAACCACCGAGGTTCAGCCTCTGGTGATGCCAATTTCTGCGCGGCTGATGCCCGGTGCACCTCCAATACTTAACGGAATCTCCATCGATTACAGATCCATTTCTCCACGACCGATGCCAGCTGAGCTACCCTGGCAGCTGTTGAGGAGATGGGCTGGGGACTATGCCCTCTGGCCATCACCTGCCTTCTGGGCTTCCTGCTTCGCATTCCAGATCTACGGAGAATTATCCAGCGTGAATGCTGCTGCGCTGCTGCCCGGTGCAATCAAACTTACTTTTCTTCCTATGCGCTTACTTGGGAGCGCGCACTCCTGACCCCACAATCGCTCCCCCCCTTCATCTGGGGCTGCTGCCGGGCTTCTGAGCGGACCTCTCCTACCAGCATAGCATATTAAACAGAAACACTGCTGCCCTATAGAACCCAAGATCTGGGACTGACCGGCAGTCGCCAGCCTTCCACCTGCCTGTTCGTGTTGGCTCCTCCCCCATACAATCCTGCTCCATGGGGTTGATTTTTCCATTGTGGCTTTTCTGACTGGTTTCTCGCCAAACAGCAACACCGCCATTTTGTAGTGATATTTTTGTGGTCTTTAACCTTGATCCTCCATCTTGGCAGACTTTCTGGCATTAATGGATTTACTGGACACTGCGAGACCCTGAACTGCGCCTTGTACCAGTCCCCCCCCTCTAAACATTTCCTTGTCCAAAATGATTTGATGCAAAATCTGAGCCCAACTTTGGTCTTTTTGTTTGTGGGTCCCCAACCAGTTTTGCTGACATTCACCCCGGCATGAAACTGTGTAATTGTTGTTTTTTTTTCCTATGTAATGCTACCCCCAGTAATTGATGTAATCTTGTAACTCGCTTATTCTTATGTAAAGCACTCTGATACCTCCGGGTCTAGCCAGCGCGGTATAAAACTCGTCAAATAAATAAATAGAAAACTCCTTGTTCTGGGCATTTATGCTTGTTCCATCAGGCAGCCATTTGTCTGATGGAGCAGGAAGAGCAGTGGGGTGGGGGGAGTCGACAGATGACTGATAGGTACAATTAAATAAAAAAGAAATAAAACCATTTACCTTGGGATTGTACCATCGCCAAGTTGGTGATGCGGCGGGCGCAAGCTAAGTGTTTTTATTTATTTTTTTATTTAATTTTACCACCCCGTTGTCTGTCGACTTGCCACCCACCCAGCTCTGTCCCCGCCTCACCGCTCTTAATTGTGCTGGCCACCACTGGTTTGTGCACAATAAGTGCGGATGACAGTTTGGTCAGCCGTCTTGGGCCGGCCAGTCATGTGCACTTTGCATGTTCTCCACCGGGCTGTAATACACAGCCTGGGTGGAGAACATGCATTGGCTCCCTTTCCCCGTCTGCGCACTGAACCATGGCGCTCAGACTAATGACAGCGCCGCTAACAGCTGTGTTGTGAATGGCATATGGGAGCCTGTGTGCTTCCTGCTTCCGGGACTTGCCAGATAGAGAATCAATGACGGAGGAGAGACGGCGGCCGTGAATAGTTAAAAAAAATATATATTTTGTTTTTTCACCGCCACCCCCATTCCCTGCCAACCGCTTCAATAAAATGTACCACTATCACAACCCCTGCCCATCTTGTGAAACACTACCAACTGCTACAACACACAATAGAAGACATCAGATTGCAAGTAATCAAGTACGAAATTCCATAGCAAAGAGGTGGTAATCAAGCTGGACTCCCCAGAAAGGATCTCAGTTGGATAGACTCCGTTGATTCTATACAACATGTACTGAATTAAATTGACGACTGGAGACAGGCTGATCTGTTTTAGAAACAGCAGCATGCTCCTCCAACAATGATCATTAAGCATTGGTATGTTTTTGAATGTTTGACTCCTCAAGGTTCACAATCTCTTTTGCATTATTGATGTTTCAAGACAACTGTCAATTATCATTTCATAGGGTTTTTATAATATCTATAGCAACACTAATTAATCCGGCCTTTTTTTAAGCAGATGTGAAATATGTATCCCTTCATTTAACAGGTTGCTGCCTTATTTGAGTCCTGACATCATTGGCTTAGTTTACCCAACTTTTTTGCCTTCAAGCCTTCTTTTTTTGCTGACTTCATTTTTGCTAGCCACAGGACTCCTCACACTTTAACACTTCAAAAATACTTATGCTCTCTTCTTCAAACATAATACCATTGGCTTACACTCAATTGGCAAATGTAATTTACTTGTAAGTTCCTAGTAAAGTGTTACTACATGTACCCAGGGCATGTGAATTAAATGCCACTAGCGGCCCTGCAACACTCATTGTGCTGCTTACTGAAGTAGTCTTTAAAACGTTCCTCAAGTCTGCCTTTGCAGCCTGTGTGTTCAATTTTTGCCTTTCAATTGGACCTGGCAGAATAAACCTTTTGCCAGGTCTAAACCTTTCTTTTAAATATATATATATATGTCACCCCCAGGGTAACTCCTAAACAGCCCATAGGGTAGGGTACAGTGTATTAAAAAAAGTTGGACATGTACTTAAAATTGTACATGTCCTGGTAGTTAAAGACTCCTAAATGAATTATTTACTACTGCAAGGCTTACCTCGCTGATTGGATACCATTTGGTTACCTTATTATATTTAATAAGGGATAACTTTCCTTCAGGAGCAGGTAGGACTTTCGAATTTGGTCTCCAAAGTATTGTAATTTATAACCATCTTTAATTGTAAATGTTGGACTTGACACACTTTGCAGGGTCCCTCCCAAACTTTTTGCTTTCATCATCCTATTTTTGTAACTCGTTTTGTTGGCTATTTAAGACTATGCAAATTTATCAATGTTAATCAGTGCTAAAGTGCGTGTGCACTATCTTCTGAATATGGTAAAATTTACTTGAACCCAATTGTTACATTTATTTTACTTGTAAGTCCTAGTAAAGTGATACTACATGCCCACAGGGCTCGTAAATTAAAGGCTACTAGTAGGTCTGTAGCACTTATTTGGGCACCCACTTACGTAGCCCTTTAAATATATCTCAAGACCTGCTATTCCAGCATATGTGTCAGTTTTAAACTGCCATTTCGAGCTGGCAAAATAAACCTTTTGCCAGCCCTAAACCGTTCTGATATATGTGAATTAAAAGAAAAACAAAAACTGAGAAATGACATTCGAGGAAAGTAAATCATACAAAAACAAGTTTAAGAAAAAATATTTTAAGGGAACACAAAACAACGAAAAACTGAAGGAAACATTTTAAAAGAAAGATAACTGGAAGGAAAAATCCAAAATTACATTAAAATTGGGTGGAGTTTAGGGGTAGAGAGGGTTTTTTAGGGTTCAGGGATAGATGGAGTTACAGAAAGGGTTTTTTGGGATCAGAGACGGGTGGAGTGTTGGGCTGTTGAGGGTTCACAAATGGGCAGAGATTAGGGCTCTGAGGATTTTTTAATGTTCAGTGATGGGTAAAGTTGTGGGATGGTAAAGTGTTTTTAAGGTTCAGAAATGTGTAGAGTTTAGGGGTGTATAAGGGTTTTAAGGGTTCAGAGATAGGTGGAGTGTAGATGCATAAAGGGTTTGTTCGGGATCAGGGGGGAAGAAGGGGTGATGAGGAGCTTTTTAGTGGTCTGAGGTGGATGATGTTAAGGTGTGATGAGGGGTTTTAAGGATCTGGAATGGGCATTGTTTCGAGGTGGTGAGTGTTTTTTAGGGGTCAGAGATTGGTGATGTTTAGGGGTGGTGAAGTTTCTTTAGCATTCAGGGATGTTTGGAGTTTAGAGGTGGTGAGAGGTTTTAAGGGTTCATGGATGGGTGGGGTTTAGACAAAGAAATGAGTTTTTAGGGTTCAGGAATGGGTGGAATTTAGGGGTAGTGGAGGTTTTTTAGGATTCAGGGATGGGTGGAACTTAGAGAGAAAAAATGTTTTTAGTGTTTAGCAATGGGTGGAGGTTAGGGGTTATGGATGAGTGTAATTTAGGCATGGTGGGTGATTCCTAGAGTTTTGAGATGAATGGGATTTAGGCATAGAACGTGCTTTTAGGGTCAGGGAGGGGTGCAGTTTAGTGACCACTGACAGGTGAAGTTTAGGCTTGGGGAGGGTTTTTTACAAAGAAGGGATGGATGGTATTTATGAGTTGTGAGGTGGTCAGGGATGGATGGTGTTTAGTGGTGTAGCGGGGTTAATAAATTAAAAGCATCCAAAGTAATTACTTGACAATGTGAAAGATATAAACCTGAAGTTATGTCCCTGAAGTAAAGCACTGAAATAAGTACCTCAGATAAAATAAATTCTGAAAGTAAGACCTGCCACAATTGCATTTTCACCTCAAAAAATAAGCATGCAGGATCCAATTATGAAGAAAAAAGACATTCTATGAATTGGTTTCCATGAAATGGTAAGTCCCACTCATCCTGGACATTTCTATTAAATAGTTTGGATGAAATTATTTCTCAGTAATGGTATTTTATCTATGAAATTGTTATTCTATCAAATCACATACAGCCAAACTTTGCTTTTTGAGACATATAAGTCACCCCGAGGGTAGGCCTTAAATAGCCTTTTGGCAGGGTTCAGTGTATTTAAAAGGTTGGACATCTCCTTTTAACTTTTACATGTCCTAGTAGTGAAAAAACGTAAGTTTATTTTTCACTACTGCTAGGCCTACCACTCCGTTAGGATGACATTGGGTTAACCTACATTTAATAAGCACTAACTTTCAATTGGGAGCAGATAGGAATGCTGAGTTTGGTGGAACAAACAGTTGTTCTTTGTGTATAGCCCCCAGACACTGAGACATAGAGGACATAGGTGTTGACAGGGTGGCCAACTTAAACTTGATGAGAAGGAGGAGCTGGACACACAAAGGGCTTGAAACAAGTCTTTTGTAAACTGAGACAATCTGAAATCAAACAGGTCAGGGGGGCAAGATATTCCAAATACCTCTGGGGTGGGAACTTCCTGAACCTTCTTCTACTTCAATGCTGGCACCAAGGGTAAATAGTGGACCCTCAGTTCCAACTGTTAAATACACCTCTGGACATGTGGAAGACTCAGAAGTACTGCTGTGCTGCTCTGCAAGACGGACTGCAACTTTGCTGCCCTACTACCTGACTGAAAGGACTGGACCTGATCTTAAACTCAGGACCAATGACTCCAAGGGCTAGTTGGCTGGCCTCCTGATCGGAGCCACAGGGACAGAAAAGGCTTCAGCCACCTTGAAGCCAGCATCTGGATTCTGTCTGCTGTACGTCCTACCTCCCCCGAGTGGTCCCACCCCATTCCCGGACCCTTGAAAGTGGAACTGAAGGTGCTCTGCCAGCCCAACAGTGATCCTATGAGCAGAAACAATGGAGAACAACATATCTCCTAACAGCCGCTTCAGAACAGCCACAGCATGATGCATCCCTGATGCCGGACCTCACATCCCAGCCCTCAGACTCCTCAAGAACCACCACTGCACAATACATCCTCAATGCAGGCCTTTGAATCTCACGCCTCATGTCAACGGCATCCTTGAATATGATGCAGGACTCTGCTTCAAACCCCTGCAGCTTCTTTGGAACCGTAGGTAAGCGACACATCTTCGACACAGGGCATTGCAACGCAACCACCTCGTTGACAGCATCCTCAATGATGATGCAGTACTCCACATTGCAGCCCAATGGTTTCTTGGCAACCCTTCTGCCCTGCTAACTGAGTGAGAAAAAGTAGACCACCATTTTGACCCCTGCACCTGGACTCTGCCTGTAGTGCGTCCTAACCCCCCCCCCAAATGGTGTTCCTCCAGACCTGGATTCTTGGAAAAGTGCTAAGTGTGCAGCGCCACCCCAGCTGTGGTAACTACTAGAACCGATGCAGCATGACGCAAAACCAACACAGCTGTCCGTGGTGCCTAATTGGAACAGCTGCAGAGCGATGAATCGCCAATGCAAGCCCGCATTACCGCTACTGCAGCTCTTTGAAATTGCCACTCCTCAGAACCGACAAAACCTCAACACAAGCCTGTATTGCAGCCCTCACAGCTCATTGGATCTGCCGTTGCACAATACATCCCCATCACTAACCTCACATTGGTCCCCTGGACTGTCACTACACAGCCCTATGCTCTGTAACCAGGATTTAAGGTACGTTTTTCAGCTCAACTAACTTAGTACCTTTATCTGGCCCACGGTCCATCGCACGTGGCCTGAGTTTGCAACTTTATCGCAGTCTGGCACGATCAGATAACTACAGTTGGTGCTTCGTGCTTTTAAGCACTATTTTTACCTAAATATTTTAACTTGCTTATCTCCAGTCCTACTAGTTGGATTTTTGTAGTTTTGGCTTCAAATAATTTATTACATTTTATTCTGTTTTTCTAAATTGGTGTGGGATTTTTGTTGTGCTGTTTTTTCACTGTACTACTATTTGTGTGCTGCATAAATACTTTACACCTTGCCTCTATGTTAAATCTGACTGTCCTTCTGCCAAGCTACCAGAGGGTTAAGCAAATGTAAAATTGGAGTTTGCTTGTGTTTCACCTTGACAAGAACTGTGGTTGCTGCTTAAGTAGGGTTTCACTCCCCTGAATCAGTAACCCAATTTCCTACACTGATGAAGAATTCACCAATGATTTGAAGTTTAGAGGTCAAAACGCCGACATACCTTTGTGCTGGCTGTGTAAACAAACTGTACAAATCTCAAACATGAACTCGAAATAGAGTATGTGATTTCAATTCAATTCATAAAGCTTTTATTCGATTTGTACATACAAATCATACAAGCATAATAAAATACACAGTTAAAACTTTGAAAATCGACATATAAACATATATAAGAAAGGAGGTAGGAAGCTATACAAAGGGTAGTGGGCAACAATTGAAAAAGTAATCTTGCAAGTTTTTAGATCAACAAACTGTTAACATATACAAAACACTCAAAAAATGGACAGACAGGAAATCAATAAAGATTGCTCAATAGACATTTCCTGGCAGCTGTACATATCATTTAAATAATCATAACACACTGTGGTCATCAACCAATAGGAATAACCTTAATTAAAAGAATTGTTATAAAATTTAAAGGCTCATATATACAGACAGGAATGTAAGAAGAAAAATAGCAGCATAATACAATTCCTGGCAGCTGTATTAAATAACATAGGTACAGACAGGTAAGCATAAAGAATATTACAGTACTATACTTTTCCTGGCAGCTGTACACTTCAAGATAAAAGTGGCCAAAAAAAAGCAAATCTCCTCATTCTCTAAAGAGGATAAAAGTAGCAGTGCTGTTTCAGTAGTACGAATATTATATTTTTTAAAAATTGGTTTGAGGTATTTTAACCTGAAAGAATGAAAAAATTTACAAAAAAGTAAAAAGTGACAACTACTTTGGCGAGAGGTACTATCACACGGGCAAGGTGACTCTGATCTGGCTCTTGCATTAGGAAATGCAACCAAGTGGTGGACAATACCCAATCTAACACGTGTCAAGACATACTGATGAGTGGGACGAGTCACAAACCCCAAATAAGGTTGGAACCCCGGAATTAGATTCAGATTTTTATAGAATTTCACAGTAGTAAGAACATCAGAAATTCTATTTCGTTCTGCCTTTTGAAAATTTAGAAATGTTGTCTTAATTTCTTTTTTTGAAATAGAGACAACCTTTTCTGGCTCAAGATACACATCAATATTAAAAAGAAGGAGATACCAGTGATGGATGTATCTCAACCACTGTATTCGTGAAGAATGGTGCAAGCCTATACAATCAAGGATAATATCCTGAGTGAATCGAGTCTCCGGCTTAGCCCAAATAGAACGCCACAATAAAAGTGGCCGGACTGCTGCTAAGTCGGAGATGAACTCGACCCCGACTTCTTCATGAATCAGTTGAACAGAGGCAGAGGGAGGAACACATAACAGCCTCCTTAGAAACTTGTTTTCCTCCATTTGCATGGGTATAGCCTTGCTGTGGCCCCATACGCCTGCCCCGTACAGTGCTGAGGAGACGCAACAAACATTGTATATGTGCATCATATCTAAAATGCTTCGTGAGCCAAGTTTAGAGGCAAATCGAAAAATACTGCTAGTAGACCGCAGCATTTTTAGCCTAACTGAATCAAATTCAGAGGTCCAAGCCCCACTATCATTATATGTGATACCTAGATAACAGAAGGATTTGACATGAGTCAATTTTTCTTTATCCAGGAAAAAGGAATGTTTAGACTGCTTTACTGCCTGGCCACATGACATGACATATGTCTTAGCTTTATTCACTCGAAGCCTCCGGCCTTGAATAAACTGCATAAATTTGTCAATTAAACGCTGGAGGCCAATTTGTGTTCGAGATAAGAGTACCGCGTCATCCGCATAAAGTAACAACGGGACGGGTTTGCCACTGATCAGGGGGGCATCTGCTGGGATGTCCACCAAGGAACGGTCGACATCGTTGATAAAAAGAGAAAATAAAAGCGGGGCCAAAACGCATCCCTGGCGTATGCCCCGAGATACTTTAAAGAACGGGGTACATTCGCCTAGGGTACCATAGCGGACTTTACAGGAGAGTTTTTCATAAAGTCTGGCTAAGAAGTGAACGATTTCCCTCGGTGCCCCGGCATCGAGCAAAACCTCCCAAAGAATAGCGTGGTTAACCAAATCAAATGCGCTACTCAAATCAGCAAAACATAAAAAAAGGTTACCATTTTTCGCCACAGTGTATTTATTAATTAAAAGGTCCAAATTAACACATTGCTCCAATGTGCCCAAACCTTTCCGGAAGCCATATTGGACTCTAGTTAAAATATTGGAATCAGTTGCCCAATCTTCTAGCCTTTTGAGCAAAATCCTACTCATTACTTTTACAGAGGCGTCCAATAATGAAATTGGCCGATAGTTGGAGGCCTCTGATTTGTTACCTTTCTTATGTAAAGGGACGATAACCGATTGACCCCATGTAGGAGGGAAATCAGTTTCTGCCGCACAGTTAAAAATCCTCGCCAAGATGGGAGCCCACAACACTGGTTCATCTTTGTATAAATCAAGCGGGACCCCATCAGGGCCGGGGGCCTTGCCTCCCTTACTAATGGAAATTCCCTCGTGGCTTTCCTCTAATGTTATACCCAGCGGGAGGGGTAACCAGGGGGTAGACTCAGGTGACAATGGCGCAAGGGATAACCCTTCTGGATTAAAGATGTTTGAGAAGTGACTAACCCAATCACTGCATGCCACATGGGATGTTAATTCTGGTACATCTTCTTTATTGAGAAAAGAGCTGTTAATTGTATCCTAATAAAGTTTGCTATTTTTGGTCTCGGCTGCTTCCTTCAGCTTTTCCCACGCTTCAGACTGCAGTACCTTTTTCCTATTGATAACTGCTGTTCTGTATCTGGTCCTGAAATATTGTATGTCCTCTTTAGCGCGTGGTTTAGTACCTAAAGCTTTCTTTAAGTCTCTAAGGGCGATTATACAGGTTTTATCGAACCACCCCCGCTTTAGACCACTATTAGATGACCGGGCCTTAGAAAAAATGCCATCAATGATGCTATTCATAGAGACAAAATGGACTAGTAAGCAACCTGGGTCACAATCATTGTCCAGACAAGAACTGATTTGGTTCTTACATCTGGTAACGACCTCCTTCTGCTTAACCTTAGAATTTGAACCAGTCCATTTAATCCTTAGGCCCTTCGGTCTTATGGGCACTAAGTTAATAGAGCATTTTTCACCTGGATCTATCGTAGTACCATGCCCTAGGAGGGTTACACGAATGCTATTATGGTCACTGAGACTTTCTTCTTGTACATGCAAATTGGTATAGTCTCCACTGCTAGATATAAGGATATGATCTATGAATGACCCTGCATTTCTTCCTGTAAATGTAGGACATGATATTGCCTGATTATTTATATTACAGTTTAGCAGGGTTAGGTCTAGAGTGATTAACATATTATTTAATATAGTGCCATAACTACAATGTTGGAAGTGAGGCGAATCCACCCTCGTTCCCCTCCCCCCCCATTGACTACTCATAGCCACTCCAAAGCCACACATATTCCCATTAAGCAAATTGCAAGGCTGCAGATTAAAATCCCCTGCCCAAACAACCTCAGCCTTTCTTTTCGAAAAACCCATGGCTTTAACAATTTCCTTTTCTAAAGGCGGTAGGATATCTCCTCTGGTGGCATCAAAAATGTTGTTGTAGAAATTTACTACAACTAAATCAATGCTCTTCTTACACTCCACCCTTATTACTTGACTGTGAGTCCCAACTGTCGTGCTACTTTTAACCGTACAATCGTGCAACTTGGTGGACAAAAGCAACAAAAGACCCCCCTTAGCCCTGCCCGAGCTAGATTTAGTCGCTTTAAGGCAGTGGGATGCGTACCCTTCAATATTAATAAGGTCCAGACACCACGTTTCCTGCAACAAAATTAGGTCAAAACCCTCCTCAATAAAACTAGACCAGAAGGGCGTACCTATTTTACTGGCTAAGCCAGCGATGTTCCAGGAAATAAATGAAAGTCCTGCTGGTTTACCAGGATCACCAGTCCTCAACTCTGGCTCTATCAAGCGTGGCAGGATTAAATCATCTACCCCGAGGTTGGCAGCTAAACCCAATCTAGGGGTAACAGTAGCTGTACATCCACCAAGACTGTCCCCACTTCCTGTATACATAAGGGATGTGGGCGATAACTTTATTGGGAATACATGTGGTGTGATGGAAGAAGTAGCCGATGGGACGCATTCCATATCTAGTTTAGACGTAGAGATGTTTAAGTCTAGTTCTTTAGTAGGGCTAAGTCAATCTACCTCATCCAACACAGCGTATCTGTTAGGATGGGCAAATTGTGGGTACGAGAGATCTTGGGAAGAGGGTAAGTCCTGCCATGGTTGATGCCAATGAGGTTTAACTGGTTGTAGGGGCTGGCGAGGTAGTTGCCACTGATGGGCAGGCTGGTATGAGGGTGGTGGAAAATGAGGTGGTGGTGGAAAATGAAAAGGTAATTGCCAGTGAGGATTAACCTGGTGTGGGGGAAAAAAAGGAACATGTGATGGCTGCTGCTGAAAACTGGCGTGGTGTGGAAGGAATGACGGAAGATGCGGTGGTTGCTGCCAAGGTTTAGTGGTATGATGCAAAGGATACACAGATCCTCTATTACTTAAACTAGTAAAACTCGGTGGGTTTGGTCTTGAAGGCGCCGGTAGAAAATAAGACAGAGGGAGTGGATTGATTTGTGTAGCAGGACCACTATTGGGGGCATTACATATGTAACTAGCTGCCCCTACATCCCTAAAATTAACTGTAATTACATCCCCAACAATTGTTTTCTTGCTTCTGCCCACCCAGTCCCCTTTACGCACGGTAAGAATTTCACCGTTCATATTATTAGGTAAGGGTTTATGTAGATGGAGCCACTGAGCACATTTATTTCTTAGCTCAACAAAGGTTTCTTTCACTCCCTCCTTCAGTGGGGGGACAGCTGTCAGCACAACCACAAAAGGAGAGACTTCTGGTGGCAGGTTAATTGACCTAAAACGTGCCTGCTTTGATTTAGAGCCATCAATCTTGTGTGCAGGGGGAGGTACTAAAAGGGTGTTAGTTTTACCTACATCATCTTTAACTTGAGATGTAATAGTTTGGTTAGTAGCAACAGAGTGTTGGTGAATCAAAGTAGAACCCACAGCCTTCGGGGTCGATGAAGCTGTGGATTGAACATGATTATTCCCTGTTTGCGACACATGAGTTGAAACTGAATTCCCGGGAGCAATAATAACCTGTGCATTATTTGATGCATCTTTAGAGAGTTGGACGCAAGATAAACATTTAGAAACTGCTTCTATAGACCCTTGTGGCTGAACAGACCCTTGCCCGTTCGTCTTATTTGGCCACTTCGAATGCATTAAAGACGTGAGCCTATCAAGTTTTGAAATTAAGGGCTTGATTTGTGCTGCTATTGTGGCTTCAAGATCCAATTTAAGATCTGTTACCATATTTTGAACCCAACAAGGTATACCTGGCGCCAATTGCGGGGTAGGTGATATCAAATTGTGGTTCCTAGCTGCAACTTTTGCTTTGTTTTTACAATTAATTTGATCTTTTGGAGGGACGGTAACCCTCCCCCCTGATTTTAGAAGTATAGGTGCCGTTTCCATATCAACTAACCCACCCAGGCTCGGATCCGCTTTGCTAGATGATTGACAGGCTTCTAAATCTGGAGTAGTCTCCAGATCAACAAAAGACGGATCTGAGTCGGAAAGTGCAACTGATAAATCAACAGCATTTGGTACAGTCGGAGCACTACTAGAAGGAACAGTCAAAGGCAAAGAACAATTGTTAGATAACTGCTGGGCGGGCGATTTGGCGTTAGCAAGAGAGCCCAAAGACGAGCGCTTAGCGTTCGCCAGATCCATGGAAACTCTTTTTTCCAATAAAACAATGCTTTTATCAATAGTCTCATTCACCCGTGAAATAAAAAGGTCTATAGGTCCGGTCACCTGTGCTACAGCCGTAGCTTTTTTAGTACAACTTCTAGTTCTGTTGCGCATAGCCGACATCTGTGGCGCAAGGACAGTAAAAGATGATGATGATATAGTTAAATAAGGCGGCCACTGATGATACGATACACAAAGACACAGTTCCGCCTACCTTGATAAATAGGTGGTTTAGGCGAGATGAGGCAAGGGTTCAGGGCCTGGGCCGTCCTCTGCCGTCCTTGAACGGCCTTAAACGGCCCGCTCTTTGCCCGGTCTTCGCCCCGAGCTGCGTCCCGCGCTGCGGGAGAACACACCCTATTTATGGTAGGTTGGAGAGGGCAGTGGGCGGGGCTAGAGGGAGAGCGGACCGGAAGCTGGAATCGGTCTCGCAGGGACACCTGGATGTGGTAGTCCCTGCACGCTCGCAGCCCTCAAGCCTTCCTATGCCCAAGGTTCGCCCTGAAGTGCGCCGACAAACAGCAGGCAGAGTCAGCAAGACCCTCGATGAAGCGGCACCCGCGGAGCGGGTGCGGCGAACAGCTGATGTGGTCTGAAGAGGTGAGCGCTGGTCCGCAGAAACGCTGGCGGCAAAACCAGCTAGCAGGCAAAATGTCCCAAAGGTCAAGGGCAGCACAGGTGGTTTTTGTCAGCCGTCCGATGGGCGGTGGGCGGGGCTAGAGGGAGAGCGGACCGGAAGCTGGAATCGGTCTCGCAGGGACACCTGGATGTGGTAGTCCCTGCACGCTCGCAGCCCTCAAGCCTTCCTATGCCCAAGGTTCGCCCTGAAGTGCGCCGACAAACAGCAGGCAGAGTCAGCAAGACCCTCGATGAAGCGGCACCCGAGGAGCGGGTGCGGCGAACAGCTGATGTGGTCTGAAGAGGTGAGCGCTGGTCCGCAGAAACGCTGGCGGCAAAACCAGCTAGCAGGCAAAATGTCCCAAAGGTCAAGGGCAGCACAGGTGGTTTTTGTCAGCCGTCCGATGGGCGGTGGGCGGGGCTAGAGGGAGAGTGGACCGGAAGCTGGAATCGGTCTCGCAGGGACACCTGGATGTGGTAGTCCCTGCACGCTCGCAGCCCTCAAGCCTTCCTATGCCCAAGGTTCGCCCTGAAGTGCGCCGACAAACAGCAGGCAGAGTCAGCAAGACCCTCGATGAAGCGGCACCCGCGGAGCGGGTGCGGCGAACAGCTGATGTGGTCTGAAGAGGTGAGCGCTGGTCCGCAGAAACGCTGGCGGCAAAACCAGCTAGCAGGCAAAATGTCCCAAAGGTCAAGGGCAGCACAGGTGGTTTTTGTCAGCCGTCCGATGGGCGGTGGGCGGGGCTAGAGGGAGAGCGGACCGGAAGCTGGAATCGGTCTCGCAGGGACACCTGGATGTGGTAGTCCCTGCACGCTCGCAGCCCTCAAGCCTTCCTATGCCCAAGGTTCGCCCTGAAGTGCGCCGACAAACAGCAGGCAGAGTCAGCAAGACCCTCGATGAAGCGGCACCCGCGGAGCGGGTGCGGCGAACAGCTGATGTGGTCTGAAGAGGTGAGCGCTGGTCCGCAGAAACGCTGGCGGCAAAACCAGCTAGCAGGCAAAATGTCCCAAAGGTCAAGGGCAGCACAGGTGGTTTTTGTCAGCCGTCCGATGGGCGGTGGGCGGGGCTAGAGGGAGAGCGGACCGGAAGCTGGAATCAGTCTCGCAGGGACACCTGGATGTGGTAGTCCCTGCACGCTCGCAGCCCTCAAGCCTTCCTATGCCCAAGGTTCGCCCTGAAGTGCGCCGACAAACAGCAGGCAGAGTCAGCAAGACCCTCGATGAAGCGGCACCCGCGGAGCGGGTGCGGCGAACAGCTGATGTGGTCTGAAGAGGTGAGCGCTGGTCCGCAGAAACGCTGGCGGCAAAACCAGCTAGCAGGCAAAATTTGATAATTCAATTTTATTACAGTCAACGCAGTTTCCTTTATCTTGATAGCACACTTTTTTCAATTCTGTCAGTAAGTACTTATCACTTCGCAGTTCAATGGAGTGCCTACTTGGTTAGTTATACATTTGCCCTATATTGTGATAGATTAATTACATTACTGTTGATGCAATGTATATGGTTGCTCTTTATCCATTGATTTGGAAGTAAATCTCACAAGTACTTCATCTGTGAGGACGGTTGTACTTGAATCCACATAATACCTGGTTGCCCTTATTTGTTTTCCTTGTTTACTTGCAGTTGGTCAACTGTGAGGGCAATCTTTTACATTATACTCCTCTAGGTAAAGATTATGTCAGAGCACAATATTCTCTGATACATAAAAATGTATACATTTCAGAAAGGTCTCTCTTTTTGGGGCCAACTTCAACCCCAGTAGTAGATGCTTTAGAGTCCAAATTCGTAGATTAGAAAAACTCAAAAAGAAGTTTACCCACCCACAATTTTATGTACATTTAATGAAACAATACCTGAGTCAAAGATTATTCCACTAGCTTTACAGTTAAAAAATAAACTAGCGATCTTCATTAAAGATCCCATCTTTCGGGAGAATTTCAGCTATGTAGCAAATAAATGGTCCTATCATTGGATGATGTTTGACATACACACAGGCCTTCACATGCAAAGAAACTAGAAAGAGAAAATGCACAACTGGCACAAGAAGTTATCGATGATCAAACACTGATAAATTCCAAAGAGGCCCTTGGTGCTTTTGATTAGACCAGTATTGATTTCAATATGATCAACACAACACTCTAAAGTGAACAAACTAGCAAAATACATTAGAAATACGATAAATACAAGATGTACTTTTATTTAACAGATGAACACTATCTACAGGATGAGACAGGAGGCCACATCCAGCGCCGGACTGGCTGTAGCAGGCACCAGACGTTTTCCCAGTGGACCGGATGGATGGGGGCCAGTTTTGGACCAGTGAGGGAGGTTTTTGTTACTGGGGGCCGGTCTTGCAGCAGTGTGCCATATCGGCCCCCTATAACCAAAGCGGCAGCAGTGTTTCCCACCAGCATCCCCTCTAACAGGCTGGTCCGACTTAATTGCCATGGCCTGGTTTGCATTCTCAATCTGGCCCTGGCCACATCAAATAATGCAAAAGACAAACTAAATGCTTTATAACGTTCTTGGATTCCTCTTTGTCTGAAAGTTCTTATTCTGACAGTCTGCCACAGCCAAGGCTCACATCTATTCAACCTTACCCTATTCATTTTTAACCAAACTTTTTTTTGGCAGAGACCTGGGAGATCGAAGTCCTCACAGAGATAGAGAAGGGAAAGAGGGACAGGGAGGGGTTTTATCAACAGGAAGAACACAGGAACGCCAGCATTACTTCTGATAATTCGCCTTTTACACAAGAGAGCACATCTTAACTTGAAATGTTTTTTATTTTTTTATAAGGTATTTGTATTGATTTTCAAAGATATTTGACGTATCAGCAAACAAATCAAATACAACCAAAGAAAAGCGAACTTAAATAATCCCCAATCTCAAAATAATACAAGTATCCAGCTCACAATCCCACATGTCCAAAATTGTCCCCTAAATTCTCCATAATTTACAGTAATTTTTAGGGCAGTCATGTGCTGCATACAGCCGTTCCTCCATCTTGGAACACCAGTCCATGGCATTCTGCTATGCATGTAGGCCGGGAGCAGTCTTTGATATCCAGTTCTGGGCAATATCTTGTTTCTCCAGCAAGGTCCCCAAACACTAGGTATCTCTCAGATAATCTGCCCCCCAGTTCCTCCATTTCACCCAGAATCACAATCTGAGGGGATCAGTCTAGCAGCCTTCCCAACAAATCCGATAAAACCCCCCAGAAGTTGGGATGAAAATCGTTGTATGACAGGGCATAGCCAGACCACATGATAAAAATCTGTGGTATCAGCATTGCAGCGATGACAACTGGGGTCAAGTAGGTAGTGTGGAGAACATTAAGTTGAATGAAGCAAAGCCGGGCGGAGATGGCCAACTCCAAAGGTGCCATAAGTGCTTCCCTCCATTCTCCATCCTCCATCCTCCATCCTCCAGGGTTCCCAAACTAGCCTCCCACCGAGTACGGAGAGGCAGAAACAAGTCTGAGGAGTATGTGACCGAGGACCAATCCATCTCGGAGACCACCCTGAAGCACAAGGGTGACATAAAAC
Organism: Lissotriton helveticus; assembly: GCF_964261635.1. Lineage (NCBI taxonomy): Eukaryota > Metazoa > Chordata > Amphibia > Caudata > Salamandridae > Lissotriton > Lissotriton helveticus. The sequence continues at coordinate 1,040,775,815 of NC_136065.1, read as the reverse complement.
CCTTTACCTCCAAAGAGCTGTACTCAGAAATCACCCCCAAATCGAGTTGGTGATAGGATAAGGCAAGGAAGATCTGCAGAAAGTGGAAAAAGTGTGTATGATGTAAATGGAAGTCAGCCTGCAACTTGGAAAAGGGACACTTGCAGATCCCCGCCAATGATTGCCAAGCTGGGAGATGCCGATGAGTTCCTATCGTCCAAACCCCTCCATGCCCGTCAGGTGAAGTAGAAGAGTGCCCCTCCAAAGGAGGGGGGGGCTGTGGTCTTCTTATTTAATCTTTCAAAATATACTCTCTCACTCTCTGAAATTGCAAACATCTTTTGGTAAGATCAGAATCAGTCCCTACTTTGCAAACAACCTGCACCAAGGAGTGCATGATGCCACAGGTCTTCAGACTCCCTCTGCTCTCACTCCACCATTGCTGTCTTTACTAGTGGAATCACTTGCTTTCGAGAACGTTATCAGAGATATTGATTCTTTTTGCTAGAAGAGACACTATCCTCATTATAACATTCCCAAAACGGAATTCATTCATTCCTTAAAGAGTAATACCAACATTGTTATAAAGCATGCAGACAAGGGTGGGGGCGTAGACCAGAAAGATATTCTTGCCTAACTATCAACTAATGACAGCTATAAAAAGTTTAACAGTGACCCCACAAGGGAGATCAGGGGCACCATGGCTGAGACAACGAAAATGGCTCTAAAAACAAACGTATTATGCAAAAATAAACATGTTTTTTTGAACAACAGCATCAGAGAATTACTGTACTTTACTCTCGTCCAAGGATACACAATAGGGTCCAAAACTCAACAGGCATAAACAATGTGTCTAGGTGGTACCAGACATTTTGTCAGTATTTTGATTACTTTCATTGTAAGCAAAACTCAGGCTTATATCAAGGGCAGTATGTTTTTCATCAACACTATTGAAAATCTGGACTTTGGTTGCGTGTCTCAACTTTTGATCATGATGAATATACAGTCCCACAACACAAGGCACTGCGTGCTCTAAATGACACTCTAGAGAAACGCCAACAGCCATGTTTTGTGTTCACATCATTCATAGTGACATTGACTGACACTGCATTGAGTGAAAATGAATAACAGTTTCTCATTGTATTTTGTATGTTGTTATAGGTGCTGGTTGTGCCCCAGATCTGGAAAACTTCCCACGAGTGACTATGAAAAACTTGAAAAATCATATATTTTTCGATCCTCCCACCCTTTTCATAACATCACTTACCGAAGTGTCTATTGTTTATTAATGTTTCAGCTACAATCCAGAACATAGTAAAACCAATACAGAACAATATAAAAGCATAATGTTGAGAAAAATACATATAAAAAAGCACAAGCTTGCAATGTTAGAGCAGAAGACTGTATTAGATAAAAACGACAATAAATCATATGATATCATCATAAAACATCAGAATAAAGTCTATGCCTATGTCCATAAGGACAATATTCCCTTTTCTTTCTTCAGCTCATTATAATTATACATACATAGTCCACATTAATCTATGTCTATTAATGTGCAAATAGCATAAAAGTGCTGATTTTTCTTCAAACTTATTCAAGCAGGCCATATATAAGTGGCAACGAAATATATGGTATTAACATCAGAATAGTGTCTTTTTCCACATGGGTTACAAACAATTTCGCCTTGTGCCAACAGTACAGGTGTTAAAAAAGCATAAAGTGCAGAATAGAGTCTCTGCCCCCTAACCTACAAGTACAACAGTGGGACTGCTGCGCGTCCCCGCTGGAGCGGTAAACTTTAGTAGGCTATGTCCCTAGTTGCTCTAAATTTTAAATAAAAGGAACTCTTCATTTCTGGATGTAATCTGTCCAGGTATCACTCTTGACCCTGTTCATAATGCGTGAAATCTTTGAATGTCAGAGGGTAAGTGCTCCTAGAACTATTAATGAACTGGCCACAGGCCTCCTTTGCATCTGAGATGCTTTCGGGACTGATTGAGCTGGGATCTTCCCATAGCTGGATCACATTTTATTCACCGAGTACCTTGCTGACAAGACCACCCCAGCTATTACCTTTCATGTCCTTTAGAGGCATCACTTCCAGTGCAGAGTCTAAATACACCGCAGCAAGGTGGTTCCTGTAAGGTGGAATGCTGTACAAGACTGGACAGAGAGCTGCTACATCAGAGATTCCCGAGTTCATGTATAAGGGGATCCCAAATATCGGATCCTAGTTTGAACAATCTGTGAAGGAAATACTTTTCGTGTACTTGTAATTCCCTCGTTTTATAATAACCTCATATCTCTACCCCTTAGAGCATGGTAACAACCGCGTTTTGTTTGTAAACTTTCTGAATTGCGCCAATAGGTTAGGCACCTACTCTGTTGGCCAATCTCAATATGGTGTTGCAACACGCCTTGAAGTTAGCTGCAGCCTTTTCTGCATGGCAGCCACAATTGCTATTGTGATGCAAACGCATGACCAGATAGGCCAAACTATAACTTTATCCAGCAATTCTCCATTTATTTTAAATGCACTTTTTATAGAATGCCCTATTTTTTATTAGCAGAACCTTGTTGTTTTCACATTAATGGACAGGTCTTTATTTCTTCAATGAATGAAGAATTTGTCATAGCAGGCATATATTTTTCAAGTAATGATAATAAGACAGCATCGCTTGCATACAATAATAGCATATAAAGCTTTTCACCAAGCAGCTTAGGGACGTCGGCATTAAGCTCTTCCAGAGATGCTGCAACATTATTTACAAACTAAATAAAAAGGGGGGGAGGCAGTGTGCAGCCTTGCCATACTTCCAATGTTATCAGAAAAGGGGCACTGCATTCCCCTGTGGGCCCACAACGCACCCTTGTAATATTTTGCACGTGGAGACCTCTAATAGCTATTAAAAATGGCAAGTCAACACCTTCCTTGCAATTAGTAAGGAAGGAGCTCACGTCCACCAATCCAGGTAGACGAGTGAGACCTGCTGGAATATTTTGCTGCCCCGCTCAGCAGCAAGATTGGTTGATAGTTGGCCGGGTCTCTATGACTACCTATTATTATCAGTGGAACTAGTACTGCTGGATGCCAGGACTGAGGGATGCAGTTTGTCACTAGTGCCACATTCTAGGCATTACAGAGGATGTGTGCCCAGTAGTTCCGCTCTGTTATAAGTGCTTTGGAACTAAATCTGGGCCAGAGGCTTTATTAGACTTTTGCTGCTTTATCACTCCAAGAGGAAAAATATGTAGGCTAGTAACTATATCTGTAACTATATCTGCATTTACCAGTATCTTCTGACCAAAGCCGACCTACATCTAGATCTTGCTTATAGAAATCTTTAAAATGTGGGACCCACACCTCTGCCCAAATTATATGATCACTGTTTTGGTTTTGCTCGCTACAGCCATATGTTACAATGAGCCAGAATCGCTTGGCAGTATTTGTTCTTGCAGCTTTTAGAATGTTTGGTCACAGGCTCATATGCCCTGAATTTTTTCTCTTTGAAAGCTATTTCGTATTGTATCTTCTTAAGTCCAGAAAAAGTGACTCCGCTCTCGGTGAATGTCTCCATTTCATAGGTGCGGCTGTGAGAGAGGGTCTATGCTTACAATATTCAACGTCACACATAATGTGAATTTGTAAAGCGCACGTTCACCCAAGGTTATCTTGGCACTGAATAACTGATCTTTATTGTTACCCAACAGTACTCATTTTATCGACCTCAGAAGTATGAAAGGCTGAGTATGCCCACTGGGATTTGAACCTGTGACCAGGAGGTCAAACACATTAGTCCACTAAGCCACCAAAGCCGGATACCAGTCTAAGAAATTGCTTCCTCTTGCTGTTCTATCTCTCAGGGCCTTTGTTGGTCCAAAAGGATGGAACCTTGTCCATCCTGATGTCAAAGGAAGCAAACTATGTAGTTTCTCCCCTGCAGATGATCTCGAATCATTTCTGTATCTAATTTATGTATTATCAGCTCTTGAGCTCATCAATATTGTGTATTCTCTCACATACTTTTGCTCTGACCACCGTATGCACCATCGAGTAGAGCTTTCCGGCCAGGCTATTGGGTATGTTACTTTATCCCTCTTTAATTAATGTGCCTTCAAGACACTAATTGCTAGGTCTGCTAACAGAGAATCTGGTCCATCTCGGCTATTGTCTTATCTCGAGGTCGATTACTCTAACACAGACCTATATACTGATTAACATATAGTCTACAAGGCTTTATTTATTGCCTAGTTTGAAGGTGTAATTGTTCAGCTGGTCCAACTGAGAATGTGCATTCAGGAATCGGAAGCCTGTATTCCATAGTAAAGAAATATAACATGTCTTTCTGTAATCTAATGGTTCTGGAACGCCCCCGTCTTCCTTTTATTTTAGACATATGGATTAATTACATTATTTGGGGGGGGGGGGTTGGTGTTAAAATCACCTCATAAACTCTGGCATTCATTACTTTTCCAATGATATTTTACAAATTCGACAATGGATCATTCTCCCTATCTTTAAGCCCTGGAGGTACATACACATTTATAATATCTAAAGCCTCCTTTTGTTTCAAGTCTTGCAGGACATTTGAAGGAAGGTCCAAAACAGGAAGCTCTTCTATCGTAGCTTGGAATTAAGACGACAGCAATAAATATAGGCCCCGTCGTGTGGCCTCTTTTCCCTTTCTTACCATAATGTGGAAATCAGTATACCCATCTAAAACAACATTTGATAATGGCCTCATCTCCTGAAAACAGCAGGGGCCCTATTAGACATAGGACGCATCTTTCCCGTTTGCGCCAATGCACACCTTAAAAAGGTGTGCCAGGCGCATACAGGGGAAGTGTGCCTATTATGCTGAATAAGCTGCCCTCAGGGCAGCCACAAACTCGTGCTGCCCTCTGGGCAGTGCATTCAAGTGAAATACAGAGTTGCTGCTTCAAAGCTGCTCCTTGCTTCACAATGCAGGAGGCACCCGTCTGTACTTTCAAGAGGGGAGAGAGATCCCCTTGCATGCGGGTGCATTGAGTGACTGCACCTGCCTGCAAGGAGATGTGTAAGGGGTCCATGGGACCCCTTTCATTCCTTGAGATGGCCGCCTTTAGGAGGCGTACTGAAAGTGCATCACCTTTTTGTGGCACACTTTCAGTGATCCTCCTAAAGCCATGTTCGCCTTTGTGCCCGCATCCATAACACAGCACAGGCGCAAAGGCACAGTAATTCTCTCACACGCCTCCATGCAATTGAGGTAATGCCTACTAATGATAGTGCTGGTGCTACATGTGGGTCAGAGCTATCAGTATTACAGACGGGGCTGCACAAGTGTCTGCAGCCCCTTCTGAAATACCAAGGTGCCCCTAAAGAAAAGTGGGGCACACATACCCGTTGCGCCCTCAGGTCACTCTCTCTAATACAGCCCCAGAGGTTCTTCTCTTGCACAAAAAGTAGTTAATCTGGGTTGTCTAGTTTTTCAATTTTGCTGACACTATTCCAAGACAGAATACGAAGGTAAGCAACCCCAGAAATATTACTTATTTCATCGCTTCCAGATGACACAGTTACGCAGGGGTTTGGTTGTTAAAAATGGTTCCTAATGTAACAAACAGAGGGTTTTTCTTGTTCTTAGAGCTAATAGAGAGCTGGCAGCCCTGCCTTATTTTCATTGCTCAACTTTAGGCCCATTTATGGTTGCTAGGGTGGCATAATTCTACCCACCTAGAGTTCTCTCTTTTCGTAATCGTTAATTTACTTATAATTTCCTTTCTAGCGAATAACTTATTAGTGTTTTTTTTTGCTTGTTTATAGATATTTAGGGTTCACTAGACATATGCTCAGTCCTGGCAGCAATTACATCGTCTGGAGTATTGGGGAAACTCTTCTAGGCCCATAGTGCGATACTGGTCTATATTATTTCAAATTAACTGGCAGATTTTGTACCAGTAAAATTCAACCCCAGATATTTGCTATAGCTTGCTGTCGTCATGTGGTAGAGTAGGCTCAACCCTTTTTATGCTGTGTGTAGGGATCGTCCTCAGCGGATGAATTGCCTCAAACAAACTTACTAGTCTTGATCTATTCCAGGGGATAGATGATTGTGGCTCAGGGAAGAGATCAACAAAGTTGAGGAATGCAGTTACCACTTGTTCTTGTTGGTACTATGGAAAAGCTATTGTTTAAGGGCTGTTCCTGAATTTCTGCACTGAGTGATTTAACAACAGATGTCTGAGCTATTAATAGTTTCATGTTGCAATGGTCAGGAGCAGGCAAGCCCATTGTAACATTGATCTCCTCAATTTGGCCAATTTTCGCAACTACTTTATTGCATTGAAGGACCTTTCCTCTAGTTAGGAACTTGGGTCCTCTCCCCTTTTTGTTTATGTTATAATTTTTTGACGTAATTTTTGGCTTTGTATTTTCAAGGCATTATTGTCAATGGGTTTCTTCCCTTTGTGAATAATATAGGATAAAGCTGTGGGTTTTTCGTCTTGCCTTTGGAGTTTCAACGGGCGACATAGACTTCACATGTTCGTTGTTGTTGTTTTCGGGGCCCTTTAAACATATTCTTAATACAATACACAACGATGGTCTGCTTCTTAATCTGCACTTGTAACGTATTTTTTGTTTTGTCCCTTTTAGGTGCCTCGGTTTAAGTCCGATCCTCTCATGTGGTGGGTGCTTCACTGCTACTACACAGGACATAAACTCTATTTTTTAGATTTTTATTTAATTTCTGACTCCTTTTGGTAGTGCGCTCTTTTGCTTTAACCAGCTGTGCTTCAGTCACATTGGGGACTTTCCCGCCACTGTTAGCACAAGGAACTATTGCATCAAGTTGGTGACTTGTCATAGTTGGTGCCATCTCATTTCTGGATATTGGTCATTCTGTATTGCATGCAGCATGGACTGGAGTAGCTATACTACTTTGCGTGACATCTAAAATTCTGCACCTTGCAGCAGGTATCATTTGCTATCCTGGACGTCACTCGGGAGCTGCCTGTATTCAATGATTAATCAATCAGATGGTTGTTGAACTTATGGTACAAACGTTCTGTGTTCATATAGTGTCCATGCGTATTGTTCTAACCCAGCTATCTATTTTTCAAGTATTGCTAGACTACAGCTCAAAATCCTTTGCAATGCATTCATAGTGTCTGATGTTGAAATATCTTTTCTCCCCTGTGAGAGGCGCATACTCTGGATATCAAAGATACATTTAGGGGGTGTATGATGGAAGCATGAAGGCCAATAATACACCCTGTCCACAACTAAAATGGCTGTCGTAATATGTGCGGCTGTAATAAATATTTTTTTCTACCATTATAATTAATACGTCTGTCAGAATATAAAACATGCAAAAATGCAGATTACAAAACATATATTTTTTTTAATGTGTTTTTTACCTTTAAAAAAGTATAAATTGACCCTCCACTTTCTGACCAGTGGTACACTGAAACTGCTTGTGACCACATGTTTCTCGCACTCTCACTCACAATTTGCTGAGGAGACACTGCCATCTACCAGGCAAAGTAAGTACAACGTTTGAACAAGCCACATCCACAGTATGTCCAAATTTTTCAGAAAGATAAATATTAATATTTTGTAACTTTTTTCGCAGATTTTGACATCTGATTCACAAACAAAATGTATATTCTACTCTATTTAATTAAAGTAATGTAAGTAATTATAAATTACTTTTTCCTTAAACTAAAATAAAAATGTACAATCTTATTTTTGAAAATATTTCTTAAACTTAGTATTCTAACTGTGCTGGGGTCATCCCTCAGGGCAGGTGCTGGACAGCGACTGGGTGCAAATTTACTATTCTAACTCGGCTGGGGGCATCTCTCAAGGCAGGAGATGGACATACTGGAGGCAAAATTACTATTCTAACTCAACTGGGGGCATCCCCCAGGTGAGGTGCTGAACAATGACTTGGCATATTTACTCTTCTAACTCTGATGGGGCATCCCTCAGAGGAGGTGCTTGACTGTGACTAGGGGCAAATTTGCTATTTTAACTCCACTGGGGGCGTCTCTCAGGGCAAGTGTGGACAGTGACTGAGGGCAAACGTACTATCTAACTCAAAGGAGTTGTCCCTCAGGGCAGGTGCTGGACAGTGACTAGGGGCTAAATTACTATTCTAACTCTGTTGGGGTCGTCCCTCAGGCCAGGTGCTGGACAGGGTTTGGGAAAAATATACTATTCAAATTCCACTGGGGTCGTCCCTAAGGGCAGTTGCTGGACGTTGACTGGGGGAAAATGACTATTCTAATTCCGCTAGATATATCCCTCATGGCAGGTGGGGGCACATCTACTATTCTAACTCTGCTGTGGTCATAATTCAGGGCAGGTTCTGGACAGTGAGAGGGTGGGTGAATAAAATATTAGAAGAAAAGCAGAGAAAAACTTTGCTTTTTAATTTTCTTTCAGTGCTAAGCAGATAGTCCAAACGCTGAGGAAAGCCCAAAAATTCACAACTTTAAAAACAGAAAACATCAGGAGGCATCACCGAATTTAAAATAAGTGAGTGACTGGGGGCAAATTTACTATTCTAACTCCACTGGAAGCGATCCTCAGGCCAGGTGCATGCTTTTTTAACTCCCTATGTACAGACTAGACTTCTAAGATGTAGTGGGAAAGGAAAGGTTTACGTTCCCAACATCAAGAGAGCCAGGATGGGTGGCCATTCTTTTCGCTATCTGGTGGCTCAGCTGTGGAACACACTTCCTCAGAGTCTCCGGCTGGAGTGCTCTGAGTCTATTTTTCAGAAAGGCTTAAAGACCCATTTGTTTCCTGCGGTAGAACTTGATCTTAGTGGTAGGCCCCTGTTGACGCTGTTTTTTTAATTCTTTAGCTGGTACCTGCGCGGGGACACACTGGCGCATTGTAACCAGGCGCTCTACAAATGCTAGAAATGCTATTATTATTATTATTATTATTAGGTGCTGGAAAGTAGGGGCAAATGCACTATTCAAACTCTGCTGAAGTCGTCCCGCAGGACAGGTGCTTGGACAGTGAGGGCAAATTAATTAAATACTAGCAAAAAGAAAAGAAACATTTTGGTTTTCATTTTCTTTCAATATTAAACAGATACTCCAAATGCTGAGGAAAGCCTGATAATTCACACCTTTACAAACAAAAAACTTCTAGAGGCAACATCGAATTTGAAGCAAGTGAACGTTAAAAAAAAAAGAAGTCATCAACAAACCAAAACCTAACAATACCAAAGGATATAAGACAAAGAACTTATTTTATGTTATTATCTCCACAACCAGAAAACTGACAACACTGACCTCCAAAATCACAAACTCCAAATCCGGAATTTGAAAATTGCAGTCCTCCTTCTAAAGTACCAAGACAGACGATAGTACAGGTAAATAAATCTCACCTTTCCATTTCTCGCTATTCCATTCCGCAAGGAATGAATAGCGAGAATTATAGGGTTGCATCAGGAAAGCTAACGCAGCCGGCGGATTTCCACAAGTGCATGTGATCGTGAACGCGCATTCGCCTGCTGGTTTAGCTTTCCTGATGCAACTCTAACCGTCACTTCAAAGGGATCCGCTCTGCTCCCTGCTGCACGCGCTTTCCATCCAGCGCGCAAAGCGCGTCCACACCAAAGCCATCTGTTGCTTCCCCCAGCGGGCTAGGCCTCACTTACTTCTCCTCATGTGTGCCGTGTCTCGCATTTCTCCTCCCCCGCCAGGCCGTGTCTCGCATTTCTTTATTTTTTTATAAATTAACCACTGGCGCATTCCTATGGCCACCAACAGAATGCTTGCATCAGACCAGAGGTGACTCCTTGCAATAAGGCCCCCCATTCTCAGCAGAGCTTTCAAATATAAAGGTTTAGCCGCCTTACTTTCTGAACACGATTTATTAAGCCTCACACACTTCAAAGGCTCCGCTCCCCGCCCCCCGCCTGCACATCGCACTCTCCACTTTCACGGCCGCCAGGCCGTGTCTCGCATTTCTTCTCCCCCGCCAGGCCGTGTCTTGCATTTCTTTTTAATTTTTTTATAAATTAACCACTGGCGCATTACTATGGCCACCAACAGAATGCTTGCATCAGACCAGAGGTGACTCCTTGCAATAAGGCCCCCCATTCTCAGCAGAGCTTTCAAATATAAAGGTTTAGCCGCCTTACTTTCTGAGAACACGATTTATTAACTTCTTCCCAGGAACATGGGATTTGTGACTTTCATTCACAGCAGTGCTCTGAGCTGTGTATGTCAGAGTGTTCCGGGAATGTTATTGTATTTCCCACTCGAGAAATATGCTAGGCTGGGATGCTTTAGTCAACTCGGGCAGTGCCCTGCCGCACTTCTCCTGAGTGGAAGCCACGCTCAGTAGAAGGCACATGTGAATCACACTTTAGGGTGGCCATGTGCAAACCCAAGCAAAAGTACATTTCAACTGTCACACAGGCTTTGTCAGGTGACCTCAGGTGAATGCGCGCCCAGCGTTTTGAATTGTAGTTCAAGTGAAATAGCTCCTTTTCAGCAGTGTGAAGGCTATGTACAAAGATCACACGTCAATAAAATATGATTTAAAAATCTAGAAAACCTGGTTCTACTATCAATTAAGTGTGTGGTATGAATGATGCTGAGTTTTCAATGTAAGTGAAATGGCAAAAACACATAAAGGATATGGTTTTCAAAAACATGTTTGTTCATCATTCACGAGTGTAGGTGGTTTTCTGTAAGCATTCACCGGTACGTGAAAGGATAATATATATATATATATATATATATATATATATATATATATATATACACACTCGTGAACAAGGGTTTTCACCCGAAACGCGTGAAGTAAAGATCGCCTTATTCTGAAAAATTAAAAGGCTACCTGGAGATAACGGTGTTCCTGTCTTTCTGCCGCCGAAAAAGCGAAGGATTTCTGACTCTATATATATATATATATTTTATAGCCCCCTTCAGTCTCCGCTCCCAGTCACACCTTCAGACCTTGACCTGTTTTACCCAGTGACTCCATGAACCACCCCCGCGCCTTCTCGTGAGCTGTTGGATTTAATGGAATCCTAATACGTGCTGAGACAATCATGATCAAATATTCAGTGACCCACATTCCGTACGTCCTAACTGGTGAGGCTTTCCTTGCAAATACAGCCCTAAACCTCTGTGTCCTGCCCCCAGAGTCAGCGTCTTCAGAGGCACGTGACAGCAGCCGGCCTCTCACAGCGCCCGGCCTGCTGCTCATGGTGACGGTCCACGCAGCAGCTCAGATGCCTGTTGCTTTAGCAGGGCTTTCCCACGCCCCTCATCACATACACCGTACTGCAGACAAACGTCAAAGTGTTAGATTGCGTCAGTCATACGCTGCCAATTGATTCATGTAAAAAATGTGGTGACTACAACCACAGCATGGAATAACGAATAAAAAATGAATTATTCGTTGATGTAGCACCCACGGCTGGATGTTTCTTTGTGGCTGAACATGCTTTCATTGCAAAACACATTCATTCACCACCACCCTATCCACCACCACCCTATCCACCACTCTAGCGCCCACACTCTAGCACCACCACTCTACCCGCCCACCACTCTACCCTCCAACTTCACCCTCAAAATCCACCATCCAAATCTACCATCCAAGCACTACTACACCCTCCAAATACACCCTCGGACTACACCCTCTAACTCCACCATCCAACTCCATCCTCCAACTCAACGCTCCAAATCCACACTCCAACTCCTTCCTCCAACTACAAATCCACCCTCCAAAAACACCATCCAACTCCACCCTCCAACTCCAACATCCAAATACACCCTACAAATCCACCCTCCAACTACAACTCCAGCCTCCAAATCAACCCTACAACTCCACCCTCCAAATCCACCTGCAAACTACAACTACGGACTCCAACTCCATCCTCAAAATACAACTCCACCATCCAACTCCAACTTCCAAATCCACCCTCCAACTCCACCCTCCAACTCCACCCTCCAACTCCACCCTCCAACTCCACCCTTAAACTACACCATCAAACTACACCATCCAATTCAAAATCCTACATCCAAATCCACCCTCCAAATCCACCCTCTAAATCCACCCTCCAGATCCACACTCCACCCTCCAACTCCACTCTTCAACTACACCCTCCAACTACACCCTCCAACTCAAACTTCACCCTCCACTGAATGCCACAGCATTACTCAATGCCACAGCATTACTCAATGCCACAGTATTACTCAATGCCACAGCATCACTCAATGCCACAGCATCACTCAACACCACAGCATCACTCAGCACCACTCAACGCCACAGCACCACTCAACGCCACAGCACCACTCAACACCACAGCCCCACTCAACACCACAGCACCACTCAACGCCACAGCACCACTCAACGCCACAGCACCACTCAACGCCACAGCATCACTCAGCGCCACATAATCACTCAGCGCCACATAATCACTCAGCACCCCTCAACGCCACAGCACCACTCAATGCCACACCACTCAATGACACAGCACCACTCAGCGCACAGCATCCCTCAGCGCCACAGCATCACTCAACGCCACAGCATCACTCAACGCCACAGCATCACTCAAAACCACAGCATCACTCAATGCCACAGCATCACTCAGCACCACTCAATGCCACAGCACCACTGAATGCCACAGCATCACTCAGCACCACTGAATGCAACAGCATCACTCAGCACCACTGAAGGCCACAGCATCACTCAGCACCACTGAAGGCCACAGCATCACTCAGCACCACTGAAGGCCACAGCATCACTCAGCACCACTGAAGGTCACAGCATCACTCTGTGCAACCATTCAACAACAACTGGTTCTAATATGTTCTCTCAATGTTTCAAGCTTTATTACAAATGTCACAAAAAGATGTTAATATTTCACTTCTGTTCTTGGATTTTCATCACAATAAAATACACTGAACATAATCTTCCCAAAAGTTATTTACAAACGTTTAAGCTATTGCCATTATAAATTACAATAACTTTTATTTAAGTATTAATTATTAAAAAAATAAAAGCCATTGTTATTTGTAATATTAATACATCTAAGTCATGTAAATACAACACATATTGCATTACAAATGCTATAGGTGTCACGTTTGCGAAAGTTAAAACTATTGGCATTGTGAATGACAAAGCTATTAATTTCGCGATTTTTAAAACCAAAACATAAATAAAAAAATTGTCATTTACAATACCAATACCTCAAACTTTCCTAATGTGAGACCTATTGCATTGCAAATGCTTGTTTACTGTTGGCAACGTTTTAACTCCAAGAGACTTTTGTGTTGTAACTATCCAACATCCAAACCAAAGTCCATAACCCAAAAAATATGTTAAATTGAAAAAAAAACTCCTTGTTCAATACAAAAATCAATACAGTGTTTGAAGAAAGGATCATCCAAAATGCCATTACCGAAGACTGTTACAAAAATGAAGTGTACTCTATTCCTGTGCAGAAATCCGATGTACATGTCCAAAATCAGAAAAAATATATAATCCATGAAAGTAATTAAAAATGTTCCAACATGTACAAAATCCCATACAGTTTCGTTTTTTAAGGGGAAAAAACAATCCCAAAAAGTGAAACATTTCCAAATGAACTCTGACCACGTGCTCTGGCCTGTTTCCACCAAGTGTGTAATATATGTTCAAAATACAAAAACATGACGAAAAAAACTGAATAATGCTGTTTTTTTTCAAAAACATTTTAAAAAGTGCTTAATAATGAACTTTATTGCTTTTTAAACATATATTTGAAAAACTAATATAGACATCCCAATGGGGCCATCCTATATCAACCTATTTGGGAATGAACATGATTTTAAAACATAAAAAGAATACAATATCAATCATCCTTACTATTATATACCTCCCCCATCTATCCTTGCAATACTTTTAGACACCTATATACTTTTAAAATGTAAATAAATTGTTCTTACCTGACCGCAGCCCTTCCTTGCTTCCGATCTCCACCGTGATGTTCGATTGAATGTCAAAACAGGCACACAACCACGTGCATCATGGCTGAATGTAAAAACGAAGATATTTTTTATTTCTGTATAAATGCTCAAGCAATTAAATTAATACCGGAGTATTAATACACTTTCTCTCCCAATACCCCTGTATTTCTTGCAGCCTGTGTCTAAATTGTAGTGGTACAAATTTCTAAGCACATGTAAATAAATGTAATTAGTAATAATGTTGTGGTATACATTAATACTCAAGTATTAAAATTACTGCCCAAGTATTATTACACTTTCCCGTCCTAAACCCCTATATCCCTTGCATCCCGTGCCTAATTATCAGTGTTAGAAATTACTTATTACATGTTAGGAAATGTTAATTCTATTTTAAATTACTGTATAAATGAATACTCAGTAATTGAATTAACACCCGAGTATTAATAAACTTCCCCGCCCAATACCCTATATCCCTTGCAACCCCTGCCTAAATTGTACTGTTACAAATTATTCTTAACACATGTTTAGAAATGTTAATAGTATTAAGATTATTATATGAAATAAAACTCAGTGATGTAAATAAATGAATATCTGAGTATTAAAAATCACCCCAACTATTTTTTCTAATAAATAAACTGTCCCAAAATACTTACCAATATACTTACCTTTATACTTACACATAAATACATTGCAATGACTTGTGGTAATGACATTCATTGTAAAGACATTCGTTGTAATGGTATGTGTGGAAATGTTGCATGCGTGGTAATCACTTTGTGGTAAATGCATGTCATGGTAATGACTGTGTGGTAATGGCTGTTTCCCACAATAAAGAAGATAGAATCAGCAATACTGGAGAGTGAGCTGCTTTCATACTTGTCTGCACCAGTACTGACCAACGCTTCGCTTGTCAAGTTCTAGAAAAATCCTTTTCTTTCAAATGTTCTTCAGGCACAAGTGGAACATTTGGTAGAGTAAACTCACATATAAGAGAAGAACTGACTACAGGGGTGAGGGTTGTAGTTCTATTCATTCCCAACTCATGGATTTAAATCTCAGCCAGTTTGTCCCCCATTTGGCATAGGGCACTGTCTACATGCCAGTATCCTTGTCCTAGTTCCAATACAACGTTTATTAGGACTAGTTGTATGCTAGAATAATCCCTCTCACCTAGGTTGCCATATTCAAGTTTTCATTAGAACATAGCTCACACCTATCTATCCCATTGATGTCTGGTTGGCACACTTTAGGGTGGTGTAAAGCGTTATCCCTCATATTCTTAGGATAAGACTTTGCACTTAGGTGCTTAGTTGTCAAGGCTGAACTGCACATTTGACAGTAAGGGAGCAGTAAGTAAGTGCCAGCCTCTCATGATTGAAAGTGTCTTGTGTGTCTGGCTTAATATGTAGTCCCTGCACAGACCCATCTACCCTCTGTGCTGCCACTGCAGCTTTTGGATAACAAGGCAGCAGCCTCTTGTGCACAAGCAGAGATATTTCCTAGGCACCAATGTCCCTGTAGCAGTTTATGTACAGTCATGCTTAGTTTTTAACTTTAGATTTTAATAGGCGATAATGGCCATCAGCAGTAGCTAAATGCGAGACTAGACACAACCAAACACTACCCGTGCAATGTTATTGGATGGCATTTAGAGCTATTCAGATTAAAATTCAAGTTCACATGATCAGATATTCAGCAACGTAACTCAACGCTCTCTCTCTGGGGATGCTCAGGGGTGTTGGATCAGCAAAAACTTGACCATGAATTTAATGGCTTTAGTGTAATTAAAAAAGAAGAAGAAGCTTGGTAAATTAAGCTCTGTGTAGGACGAATATCTCTGTCTGCCGAATGAGGTGGAATATGAAGCGCCTCTGTCACAGTCTCACAGTCTCAAACTGCTGTTGTCCAGTATTGATGGATGTTGACCACTGTTGATGAGTGGAGCTCGGCCAATAAAAAAACAATACAGTAAATGGTCTCAGCTGGACAGCACACCACGCGATGTACCTGGTAAGAGGCCAGTTAACAGCAGCATCAGTTAGGGACATTTGCAGTTAAAAGTAAGTGAAACCCAAAAGAATAAAGAATGCCAGGTAAAACCAGAGAAAGTCAAAAAGCCAGAGTGAGGGTAATAAAGACCAGGGTAAAAGGCCTGGGGCCACCTTCTCACTGCAGTGGGTAGATCGGGGAGTCAAGGTATCTGCAACCTGGAGATCACCGTTTGATTCTCGGCAGGATCTGCTTTTCATCCTTCGATGGTTCACAACATGAGTGCTACTGGGTTGGTATAATATTAACCCCTGTAATTTTCTGTTCTATTAGGCCGCTTGTTTGGAACCAGTGGTGTTGGAGTTTGATTGGAGCTACTGTGCTCAATAAATCGGCAGAATCCTGCTGATACAATATTGATACCTGAGGAAATAAACATACCCTTTTAACAGAAAACCTTCTGAAGTGGTTGCCACTACGGTGTTTCACAGCTGAAGACATGGGGGCAGATTTACAAGCCCCTTGCACCTCATTTGCGCCGCCGTTGCTTCACTTTTGTGACGCAGCGGCAGCGCAAATCCTGCTCCATGTTGCAGGGGTACTTACAACGTGACGCATCTGGGAGATGCTTCACGTTGCAATGCCCTGCGCCACATGTAGGCGTTCCTGTGCAGGGGGGGGTTCCGGCGCAGGAACGCCTCCTAAAAGTGGCTGAGTGAAATCTACAAGATTTCACTCAGTCACTTTTAGGCCCATGCTGCGTCAAAACCCTGCGCCTGCCTGACGCAGGCGTAAGGATTGACGCAGCATTAACTAGATAGGGCCCCCAGAGCATTGCTGGAGCTGTGTCGCGCTTGCGACGCAACTCCAGCAATGCGTCACTTTTACGGCACAGATGCGTCACGCATCTGTGACGTTTTTGCACCATGGTGCGCCGCATTGTAAATGCGGCGCATCCATGATGGCGGAGCTGTGGCGCACAATAACTGGCGCATCCCTGCTGATTTGCAGGGATGCGCCAGTTATTGTAAATATGCCCCATGGACGGTAGTGGTCCTTATTAAAGGATTATTAGATTCAGATGTGTGCTTCGTCACAATATGGAACTTGTGAGTTTAAACACGGAGTCGTATGATGGGGTTGACCGCATATTAATCTTCCTGCTGGTTGAATTAGAAAGACTCACTGAAGCCCTGAATATCTTCGTAAGGACGAGGCGGCAAGATGTTTTTAAGGAACTGTCAATATAGGAATTAATGATGATGAGGAAGGAGTCTGTGCATTCAAGCTATATTTTCGTTGATAGTTAAATAAGAAGCCTCTTGTATTATCACTGTGGAGGAGTGAGTAAGGCTGTGCAGTCATTAATGTATTTATAGTGTGAAGGAGTTCTCTTCAACGTTGAAAGGAAAGAGGTTTGTCCTGTTTTTACTTTTGTACTCCAGTAAATGAAAGATCTTTTTGTCTAATTAATGATCCACATATGAAATAGGTACTCCATGCATTGCCCCAAACCTCTCTTTTTGTAAATTGCAGGCTGTGAGAACATGTCTGGAAGCGATTCATCAGCCAGGACAGGACTCTTTCTAAGTTTCGCCTGCAAATCGCTCGCAAAATCTATTGTTTTGTATGTAAACTTAAAAGGGGCTTACATCCCATCCCCTCTCTATCCTGGCTTTTCATTGGTTCATGTGCTTGCCACTTACTTTTTCTCCATTTCTATTGGCTGTAGCATATGTTCCTGCATTTACCAATGCTTGTCCCTTGTCTGCTTCTCTTATCAGTTTCCCGTAGTCTGAATACTGTTAATATCCACTTTGGTGGAACAATTTTTCATAAAGTTCCGCTTCTTTCTGGTTTTTTCATCTTGTAGCAGATTTATACAGCGCAATTTATCAACCGAAGAGATTAAAAGATTAGTCCAGAACTCAAAACTCGAACCAGGATCCCCAGCTCTCCAGTCAGCAGCTCTGACCACTGCACCACATCCTCTCCACTCCTATGGTACTTGTTTCTTTTTGGTAGAGCTGCTAATTCAGTCTGAAAAGGACAAGGCATTTTTATAGGGGCTACTCAGTGTTTCTACCCTTTTCATTTCCTGTGAGCTGCCTTCTCTGTACCACTGCATGGGCATTTAGAAAGGTTCCTGCTGCTTTTATCACAGCAAAGCGGGAGGGTGATTTTGGGAAGGGGGACAGGAGGGCGTGCTTTCCTCGGAACTGCCAAGTTGCATAATTCCTCTTATGAAAAGAACGGGGCTCGTTTACTGCTGACACGCTCTCATGTCAGAAGACGTCCATTTTCTCCAGTAAGATAATACAGGGATGGCGAGTTCTCACAGCTCGACCTTACAAGTGCACACATTTTTGAGCGGCTTGAGGGGAAAGTGATTGCTCAACATCACATAGCATCTAAACTAGTAATGTTCAAACTTTTCAATGCCACACCCCTGCATTGCATGTTTAAAAAAATCAGGTGGGCACTCCAACCCCAGAATGCCAAATGTATTCTCATAAAAATGGCATCCCTGAACATATTTAACAAATCAAACATTGCAGTTACGTTTGGCTTTCTCGTTTGAAAATCAATCAAATACATAATTGCAAACATTTTATTTGCAGGCCACCATGTGATCCTTTGTCAGAATTATGGAACAGGAACAGTTGTGGGTTATTTGGAGTGGCTATCAATAGCCCTACCTTGACATCTACTCTGATCCAGGATAGGAGTAACAAAATACATTTCTGATGGCCCTTCAGAAATTTATTTTGTTACTCCTATCCTGGATCAGAGTAGATGTCAAGGTAACCCATGGGGTGGGGGGTACTTGATCTTGGAGGAGGAGCATTTCCTGGGGAACATAGACAAATAGCTTGCATAAAACAGTGTTAGGTTTTTAATGAAAGAAAAACAGAGTGACATTGCCCCACCCCAGGGGTCTCTGTCCCAAAGTTTGAAGTCTTTGATCATGAGGTTTCTTACACAGTGCACTATGCAAACTAAGCCCCTCCAGTTATGTTTATGAATTCAGAATGCCTTTTTTGGTTCACGAAGGATGAAGGATTTGAGAGCACAGGAGCCCAAAGTCCTTCACGGCTAATCACATTGCTTGCTTGTGTGAATACAACAACTCCACAACTGGTTAAGTTCCTGAGTATTGTATGGTATCTTTACTACCACTTGTCAGAGGGCACATCAAAGTAGGTCCTGGGATTTGTGAAAAGCATATGTGTGTGTCCATAGGAGACTCACAGTTTGTTGCTAAAAAATCTGTAGATGGTAATGGCTTTGAATCAGAATGGTGTGGGTGCATTCATATGGTCAGTACAGAGGTGAAAGACTCTATATCCCAGTTGCAAGTCATGCAGCCAGTCAGACTCCCTTTATATACACTCGGGTGCGTTTGGCCTGTTGGATAATTTGTCAGTTAAGAAACCAGGGGGTCGCGTTTTTAGTCTGAATCCACCCACATCACGTGTTTTCCAAGTGCCTCAGTACCCTTGAATGGTAAAATTGGCAATATTCCTAAGTATCTGGGGGACCATATATCTCTCTGCTCCCGGAACTTATTAAACATTGCAATTTTGTGCCCCCGGGAGGCGAATATGATGCGTAACCCCCACAGATGGGCACAGCTCCCACTCCACAGCCACTGCACTAAAAAATAGTCAGCTAGTTTTTCCAAACAAACATAGTCTCCTTTCTTTTTAAATACTATAGACTCAAATTATACATCTAGCAGAAGTTCTGGGACCCGGGAGAGGCACTAAAATGAGATTAGAATGACTAACAAACCCCACAGTCAGCTTGGCTGAATCTATTGCTAAAAATGAACCTGCTTGTTTTTCCCTTCTGTCTTAAGTGTCGGCTAAGTGTCTAACCCCCATCAGATTCTGGAGTCAGTGTGGTGTTGAGCAAAATAGGCACAATTGTTTTCAACATTAAATCATGGAAGACAGAATAAAACACTGAAAATGAATATTCATAAGAATTTTCAGACATGATGTGTCAGTCCATATGTTTGGGGCCATAGCACAACCCCACTACCAAACTTCTTTAAGGCTTAGATTAAAATGTGCAAGAGCGCTGCAGAAATGTGTACAGCCACCCACACCCACAGGGGTAGCCCTAGTCAAAGAAAAACCGTGTGGCCCCAGATCAGGCTTGATTCCATGATCTGTCGTTTGAGGAATTGAGTTCCAGTATTTTAATGCCTTCACAGAGAAATTCTGCCTTCAAATCATTGACACCTAAATTGGGACCGCCAAAAAAGCCTGATAATTGGAACGGAGAAGACAAATGGTGGAATACCAATTGACCTTTGAGGCCATGGAATTTGGTGACAAACTCGAAGATGGCTCTTTGGACATTGTTGCTTTAGAGATTACTCCTTTTTAGGTTCCGCCTGCACAGCACTTGTGCTTTGCCTGCAAAATCTATTGTTGCCATATAAACTTGAAAGGGGTGCGACCACTGGGGCAAACCACTGTGTGTCCTTAACCTCTTCGATAATACCATCTTCCATTAATTTAGCCAATTGACTTTTCATTTCCTCACGCACTGAGAAAGGTACACTTCGAACCTTACAAGCAACTGGTTCTGCATCAGGTAACAATCTAATGTTATGCATTTAGTTGCGTAGACAACCTAACTTCTCATTAAAGACACTGGGAAATAAGTTTTTAAGATGTTCAGTGTACAAAGTATCCTTTTCACTCCCACCAATTTCATTCACATTCAATCTCTCTTTTAACAAAATGGGGGGATTACTATTGGGATCCAACATGTCTCCTAAATCTTTCTGGTGGAACCAGCTTAAGATGCTGTTCCCTCTGTGAGAAACATATACCTTTCCAGAGACTAACCTCCCTTTGTATTCAATCAATCCCTGGAAATACCCAATGAGCTTGATTGGTTCACCACCATATGCATAAGGTTTGATACCAGCTTTAAAAATCTTGACTTTACCCTCTAGATGATGAGTGTAGAAGTGTCTAGACACAATAGTTATTTCATGGCTTACTGTGACCACCTTCACAGTAATAACATGGAACGTGAACCGTCTCCTTGACCAGGTTAATAGAGGTGCAGTCCTGTTGTTCCTACACCGGTATGCTCGACCGACAGTAAGGCTTCAAGAGACTCATCTCCTGGGAATTAGCTGCCCCTACCTAGCTTGCTGCAGCTATGATGCAGTATACCAGGTGAGATTTAACCAAAGTTTTAGGGGGCAGCAATCATGATTCATAAAATCCTCATGATGGCAATCTCCCGGTCTCCTGTGATGTCCTAGGTAGATACGTCTTGTTTGAGGGGTACCTGCTAAGTGTACATATCCTCCCGCAGATTGGCCCCTCCACTCTATAGACACTTCAGGATCTCATACTCTCTTTACTACCCCCCCGGCAGGACGCTCATGGGAGAGGACTTTAATGATATTCTTGGTTCCCTGGACTCACTACGGTCCCCTGAGGCCGGCCCTGGAGAGGCTAACTGGATGATGGGACTGGGCCTCACTGACGCATGGAGGGTATGAAATCCAAAAGTCATGGAACACACTCATGCCTCAGCGACACCCAGCTCCCTGTCCCACACTGATCATTTCCTGCTGCTGACCCCAGATCTTCTGCACACCTGAGGTGCCCATAATCATGCACGGAGCATCAAGGATCACGCTCTGGTCCTGATCCCAAAGAAGGAGGGTAGGGGAAGAGAAGTTGTTGCGCCTCAACGCCTGGTTCCTTCAGGATACAACATTCACCCAAATCTTAAGGAATAATCGGAGGACCTTCCTAAAAATTAACTAGGAAACAGTAAATAAACCTGGAACACTCTGGGAAGCCTGCAAGGCAACAATGCATGGACACTCGTGCTCCTGTATAAGGCGCCTGTCCCAAGAGACTCAGACTCAAGTAACACAGCTGGAAACAACTATCTTAACCCTCGAGGATAGACACTGTGGCAGCTTGACATAATTTTTAGGTAGACAGTTGGTGTGGAGAGAACTACCCTGAGTCAATAATGTGTGAATGAGGCCCTCCGTGTTTAGGAAGCCTCAAATAAATGAGTATACGATTGCAGCGACAAATCAGGTACACTCCTCCACTGGTTTGCCACTAAAGAACTAGAATCTAGAGTGGTGCCCAGCATTACGACCATAGCAGGAGAGCGTGTCAAAACATCACTTAAATAGCCTCAACAGTCACGGATTATTTTCGGTGCCCGGAGCAGGAATTGCACATCCTGGTGGTCACAGACATCACCTTGCCCAGATTGACCCCTGCGGAACGGAAGACCCCGGGTCGCTCATCGGCTGCAGAGGAGATTAAAGATGCCCTATTGCAGCTCAACTCAGGCAAACCCCAGGCCCAGATGGGTTCCCCACTGAATACTTTCATAGCACACGCCAAATCATTACACCTCCAATTCTAAACATATACCTTGAAGCCATTGACAGTGGCTATTTCCTTATGGAAATTGACCTGACTGCTATTGTGGTCTTGCTTAAACCTGGTAAGCCACTGGACAGGTGCACTTTGTTCTGGCCCTTCTCCCTTATAAATGCTGAAGTTCAATAGTTCCCGAAGACCTTGGTGAGGGAGGTCACCCCAGTCTTGAGCCATCTGGTCCACCTGGACCAGTGTGGATTAATTACCCATCACAGCACCATGCACTGTATCTGGAGAGTTCACATGGCACTGGCCCGCTTTCAGACACTACAATGGGAACGCTATTGACCAAAAGAGGCACAGCCAAAAACTGGAATAAGGGAACAGCTCCAATGCCCGCCACTGAGAGTTTAGAGAATTGGCATGGACTGCTGTGTAAAACTGGAGGAAACTATCTACATAGCATGTGGATGCCCTAAAAACATTCCAGAATATGGGAAAAGTAGTCGTCATATTACAGATTGGAGGGGGAGAATGCTTAAGATGGGGCAGAGAGGAATGATGGTGTATAGGGATTTCTTTGGACAACTCCTAAAGGCACCCTTTGAGTGCCTGCAATGTGTGTACTCTCTTTGTATTGTTATCAGTAATCTAATATAATGTTCTTCTAAAAGAAAATAAGAAACATGCTACAACTGCCAGGATGTAGCATAAAAGGGCTACACTAGTACATTTTTCCTGACTTGCGAAACGTTGAGGTACTTCTGATTTCACCATGTGACCACAGACTATACTTTGAGGTGTGCCCCTGTTGTACACTACTGCGAAACCCCCATAGTAATAACCTTTGGCCAGATGTACATAGACTTCCGTTTGCAGTTTCTTAATAGTGAATTTGTTCTATTTGTTTTCAAATTCGCTATTAGGAAATCGCAAACAACTATGTACAACAATCTGTTTTACACTGCGATTCCCAATGGGTCGCAAGTTACTGCTCCTGCTCACTTATTACACTGGCCAACTTAGCAGCAGAGAAATACTGCTTTAAGTTCATTCATGCCTTGAGTGTGAGGTTGGTTACCCTTCTGTTCTTAACTTCCAGAGGCACCTCCTAGAAGCCGTCAGTGCCGTGCCCCAATACCTCAGCAGGCAGGATCAGCAAAACACGATCCAGTTAACAAGGGGTCAAGTTTATGCAGTGTGAAGGATGAGTGCTGCTAACATAAACACTGCGTTCCCACCCAAAGATCTGTTCACTCCAAACGTCCTCGGTTTCCACATCCTATCCTTGTCGCCAGTTTTGGGATTCAAGGGCAGGGAGGTTTATGTTGAAACATGTTTATAATGTAGGCTACAAATCACATCACAGTACCAGTGGCAACCGGCACAGGTACCCGAACAAACACTGCATAAAGTGCTTCAGGTGAAATCTTAGGGCCATATGTATCATCAAACTATTTTGCATTTCCTAAATAGCGAATTTTAAGGAATCGCTATTTAGGAAATGCAAAACGGTATGTATGTACAAAATCCCTTTTCAATAGCGATTCCTTAGCATTCCTAATTTGCGATTAGCAAATTGCTAATCGCAAATTACCCATTCATTTCCATGGGCCAGGAGGCCCATAGGAATGAAAGTGCAATTTGCGATTAGCAATTTGCTAATCGCAAATTAGGAATTTTTCCAAGGGTGCAGGGGTGTCTCAAGAACACCCTGCTGCACCCCTGAAAAAGACATTTGGGGGCATATGGCGCACATACATGCCCTAAGGGCATGTATGGGCGTCATATGGCACCTTTGTTTTTTTGTAAAAAAGCTTTTTGAAAAGAATTCGCAACTTACCACCAACTAGAAGTTGGTGGTAATTTGCGAATCCTTAATGGCAATTTTTGAATATTTTTTGTTTGATACATTGCATTTAAGGAATCGCAAAATTTGCGATTCCTTAAGTGCAATCGCAAAATAAGGAATAGCAAATTTTGCAATTCCTTATTTTGCATCAAACATGTTTGATACATACCATTTATCTAATTAGCATTCGCAAAGGCCGAAATTCGCAGAATTTCGGCCTTTGCGAATGCTAATTAGCTTGATACATATGGCCCTTAGTGTCATGCAAATGACAGTGGCGGCTGGCACTGGTAAGAGCGGTTAGGCGGGGTTGTCGGGTGGGGATTTGCCGATGCGGCGAGGGTAAGGTAAGTGTTTTTTTCTTTAATTTTAACCAACACTTACCCCCAGATTCATCATTGTCCTCTTTTGCGAGTCCTTAATAGCGATTATTAAGGATTCGCTATTAAAGACTCGCAAAACGGGATTCATGTAGAAATCGCAATATTATTTGCGATTTCTACAGCTTCCTTATTTGCGATTAGCAATTTGCTAATCGCAAATAAGGATGTGATTTCAAGGGTGCCAGGGGTGTCCAAAGGACACCCTCTAGCACCCCTGAAATGTAAATGTAGACTGATGTTGCGCACACACATGTCCAAAGGACATGTGTGTGTGTAACATCCAACTTAGAAAAATGCACTAAAGTGCATTTTTCTAAGTTTTCGCTATTTACCACGAAGTCAGACTTCACGGTAAATAGCGGCCAAAAATAGCGATTTCGCAATTCAAAAATGGTTCATGAATTGCATTTAAGGAATCTCAAATAGAGATTCCTTAAATGCAATTCTTCGCAATTTAGCGATTTCGCAATTTGCGATTTTTGCATTTGGGGTGATGAATCCCAAATGCAAAAATTGCGCTCGCAAAGGGCCAGATTCTCAGAATCTGGCCCTTTGCGAGACAATTTTCCGTTGATGAATCTGGCTGTTTGTCTGATGACTCCCTAGCATTCTGCCCTGTCACTCCCCACCCCACCCCACCGCCTCACCGCTCTTACCTGTACTGGCCGCACCTGCCCATTTGCATGAAACTATGATTTCGCCTGAATCACTTTACGCAGTGTTCCTTCAAAGGTACCTTGTCCAATGATCCCTTGAGGTGTTTCACCCAGAAAGTATCTGGAGCGCATTACTGCTGATTACCTGGTGCACTGCGCCGTGTGCCCCAGATGCTGAGCACTTCAGACTCTCTGATGCACGTCATCCTGTACTCTGCTGACACACATCACCCACTGCCTCGTGCTGTTGATATGGGGTCTGCGAGTCAGGTGAACTTCGTGAAAGCGTTTCTGCGCATGCACTGGTCCGTGTGCATGCTCTACGTGTGTATTTGAAAAACCAAAGGTGGTGATGGACGGAGCGTTGACAATACAAACACTCACCCCCAGTCAACTGATCTGGGTTTAATCCATCACCGTTCTTTAGCCCACTCTGCCACCCCAGTTCAGACATGGCCATATGCAAATCAGTCTGACCCAGTGCCTCATGGGAACGTGTGTATTTGTGCATTGTGTTCATGCATTATAGAAAGTGCTCGTTTTTGGGTGAATGTCTCACTTCCAGCAAGCTAAATGTTTTGACGTTTAGGTAGACAGATTGGAAAATGGAGCTGCCAGCATCTACAGGGTCACTCCTGTCTGCTCAGCTGCATTAAATAGCAAGATCTGAAGGCTGCACGTGCATAGATTCACAAATTGACACAAGCCAGGCTGCAGGTTCTCAATATTTAAAGTCTAGAGAGATACAACGGAAGTAACAGGCAGTGGTGATATAAATGTGCTGATCTACATTTATTAAACATTGACATGGATTTCGTGCACTTGCTGGATGACACATTGGAGCTTCGAGTCAGTTAAAAATAAGCGAACTATTTTTTACATGCCCCTCTTCACCTCACAGATAGAGGCACATGTTAATTGCAGTTTGTGCAAATAATGAATCTTTTCTATGTTCCCTGCAGGGGAACAAGAAGACATGACACGTTTCTGGAGACCTGTAGTAGGTAAACCTAGTTTCTATTTCGGGAGCTGGAGTGCCATAAATTGGTCCCTGGTGCCATTTTCATGCTGCAGGTGGTAGAAATAGCATCAACAAGTGTCCTGGTTCTCTATGACCTGACTCCGGAAGTATCATAGCTGTAATAACCATGCAGTATAATTCTACACTAATTGGTACATTGCTGTTTTCTTACAATGTAAAACATGTACAGAGAAATATAAATGAAAGGTTCAAATCAAGATGGAAAAACCCAAAACAAATATAATATTAGCCACCCTCCAAAAATTCATCGAAAATAAAACCACTTTTTATAAATTTTGCTCATTATCCAAAAAATACAAAATAGTCAAATCATTCATACAGTTTCATTTTGAAGCAGAGTATGGAACAGTACGGTCGAGAGTGTCAGAGATGCTGCGCTAGGGAAAGACAGCACCCCCAATGTTTGGAACACATCACTGTATGTTCCTCTTGTCCCTCCCACATCCACCCCGGCAGTCTTAATAGCCCCAAAAGATACTCCAGTTGCCCCATATTTTCTCTAATTTCTGTGGGCAGCCCGTGCTCTGATACACCACCTTTTCTGCCTGCTGACACCAATCCATGTCAGATTCCCAATCCCTGATCCGGGAGAGGAGGGGAGAATCTGTTTCCTATGCACCCACCATGCTTCATTTGCCCACCCCTGCGCTCACCCCAGGCCAGAGCCTCTGGTATCTAGGCCACGCCATCTCATTCTCAATATTCAGTAGGAGCCACTTCGTGTCTAGTGGGACCACCAGGTTGTGCCCCACTCCTTCCCACTAGGTCTGGATGACCGGGCAGTCCCAGAGTAAGTGGAAGGAGGTGCCCACCCGACCACAGCCACTCAAGCAAAGCATAGAGTTGCCCCTTACCATCTTATGAAAGAGCACTCTAGGCTAGTATGATCTATGTAGGATGCGCAATTGAGCCAGTCAAAAGTGGGACCTAATCGCCACCACCCTCACGGTCTGCAACACCTCTTCCCAGTCATCATCTTCCACTGTCCCGATGTCCTCCTTTCCGTAAAGGTTTCAGAGTGTCGGGGGAGTTGCAGTAATTGGAGCAATTGGGCCCCATGGTCTACTTTTTAAATGAATTCTGGAGGAACTTTGTATGGTGTATTTTGAAGTACATATAGGAGACAGGTAGGGTCATCATTTTGAAAAGGGAAGCTTTGCCCATAAGGGAGAGTGGTAAGACTACCCAATGCCCAACCTCGCGGCGAAGCCTGTCCAGCAGTGTATACAGGTTCTTACAGGGGAACTACTCTGGATTCCAAATGATATATCTACTGAGGCAGCAGAGCCCTCCAATGCCACTGACTCATTGTCAGTGAAATTGCTCTCCCTACCTCGCAGCTCCACTATTAAGTGAGACCTTGGTGTTCGAGGCCCTCCTCAACCTGCAGGTTTAACCTACGCCTCAACCCTGGTGGTCCAGTGGACCTCTGTCTCCATTCTCTTACTCCGCTTTTTCTCTCCTTTTCTACTCGTTCTTTCCCGTACTTCTATCCACCCCTTCACTTTCCTTCTGAGTCTTAACCTCCATTTTCTGTAGTTTTTCCCTCATTTCAAGCTCCCCCTTCACTCTTCTGTGTCTTTCCTCCATTTTTCACTCGTTTTTTACCCTCATCTCAATCTCCCCCTTTCACTCTCCTGTGTCCTCTGTGTCTTTCCTCCACTCTTTCTTGCACTTTTGCTGCCTTATTTGCACTTTTCTCTCTTTTTGCCTTTTTCCTTTTGCCTTTTTTAGCCTGTTTTTCCCCACCGCTGCTGCCCCCGCAGCCCCCTCACCCCCATCACGACTAGTGCGACCGGCCCAATCGAGCTCCCCTCCCCGCTCCCGCCTCCCAGCTGTCCAGTCCCTCCCAACCCCTACTTAATGGCGGCCACTGCACGGCAGCTGTGTGGCCGTGCCACCGGAGCACCAAAAGCAAGCCCGTCTGCGTCTGTCCGCAACCTGACTGCAACCAGCGCCAGGAACCCTGGATCTCTGCACCACCAACGCTATGACCCAGCGGCGCTCTACGCTCTCAACCCGGGCCACAACAACAACTGCAAGCTAGCATCACCAGCCGACACCCACAGACCCTTCAGCTGTCACCGCTGCAGGCACACCTGCAGAACCACCAAGACCACTGACCCAGCGCAATCTGCACGCAAGAACACAAATAAAGCGAAGACCCTGCAATGCATCCTCTTCCACAAACACGCCACAGAAATCTGGAACCTCCTCGACAGCACTACCCCAGACGTAGCATTCTTTACCGAAACCCGGACCAACACCACTTCGGGACCGAACATCGACATTGCCATTCCCCAAGGATACAAGATCTCCAGGAAGTACCGCCCCACCCGCCATGGAGGAGGAATCGCCATCGTCCACAAATCCACCCTCCGCCTGAGCACACTCCCCGATAAGCCCACAGACCTGATGGAACACCTTCACTTCAAGATACTGACCAGCCCTACCTCCACCCTTACTGAAACCCTCATTTACTGACCCCCTGGACCCCGCTAACTTTTCGCCAACTCCATCACGGACATCATCTCCCCGCATGCCATTGCGTCCACCAACTACACCCTACTGGGAGACCACAACTTCCACCTCGACAAACAACTGGACCCCAGCACCACATCCCTCCTGGACAACCTCCACAACATTGGATTCCGCCAGATCGTAACTGAACCCACGCACTCAGCAGGACACACCCTCGACCCCCTCTTCACAACAGGAAACTCCATCACCTTCAGCCACACCACCGAACACCCATGGACTGACCATCAATGCGTCCACTTCACATTCAGAACACCCACCATCCACAGACACCAGCACCTGCTCCCGCGAAGACACTGGACCAGAATCCCCGACGACCAGCTAACCTCATCACTCAGCAACTCCACCCCAACCATTGCGGAAAATGACGATGCCCACACCGCAGCCCGAACCCTGCACAGATGGATCTCCGACAGCACCAACACCATAGCCCCCCTCAAGAAAAACAACAACACCCACGCCAAGAAAGCTAGATGGTTCACCACCGAACTTCGGGAGTCCAGACGCACTTGCTGCTGCCTCGAAAAGGCCTGGAGGAACACCAAATCCACAGAAGCCCACAACAACTTCAGAGCCGCCTCCAATGCCCAAAACCAACTCATCAGAAAAACGAGGAAAAAAGCGATTGAAGACAGAATCTCCACTCATGCACACAACAGCAAAGAACTCTTCAACATCATCAAGGAGTTCGCCCAACTCACCAGCGAGTCCACTGACATCCCTCCCTCACAAGACCTCTGCGACAAACTCAGCACCTTTTTCCACCACAAAATCAAGAGCATCTATGACAACTTCAACAAAGACAACCAACACACTGAACCCTCACCAACCACCCCGACACCATGAAGCCAGCGATCGACAACTGGACAGCCCTCTCTACAGAAGACCCTGTGACCTACAACAATGAATCTACCCGGTGTGACCAAGTTGTCAAGTCAAGCAAGACCCTTGATGATCTGAGCACTAGTGCCACCAGTATAGATGACATCATGGCTAAATTTATCCAATTGACCCCCGTAATTAGACCAGTATTTTATAAACAGTGTAATGGTCATTCTCTAAAACAGAAGTCAGCCCCTTGGTTTAACAAGGCCTGTGGTAAAGCCAAGGCTGAACTTACTGTGGCGGTAAAAACAAAACTCCCCATTGACATAAAAAATTACAGGAAGTTATATAAACTAGCCCAAGTGAAAGAAAAAAGGGAATGGGAGGCAGATAATTGGGCCATGCTTGTCAAGGTGTCAAAGCAAAAGAATAGCCAATTGTTTGGCGTCTTATGGCCAAGGGTTTGCCTAACTTATAAATAGAATCCGATTTTCATATACAACCCCATGTGTGGGAGGAATACTTCGAAGAGTTATATGCTGGTCATGGTGTCCTGCCTGACCCTGGCTCGCAACCAAGACCCACAATCACAGTTTTAACTGAGGAGACAGTCATTTCCACAAAGGAAACTATAATAGCTATAAATGCGCAACAGAGTGGGAAAGCACCGGGACTAGACAAGCTTCCGGGGGACATGTACAAGGCCGAACCCTTAATATGGGGACCATAACTCTAAGTAGTCTTTAGCGCCATCATTTCAGGTGGCAAAATCCCTGTGACCTGGTGTGGTGCCGATATCATCCCTATCCACAAAAAGGGAGACAAGGGGCTGCCTAGTAATTACAGGCCGATCAGCCTCATAGATGTCTCCCCAAAAATCTTTTGCAAAATTATCCTATCTAGGATCCAACAATGGATCGAAGATAATAATATTCTGACAGATCTTCAGGCTGGATTTAGATCGTCCACAAGTACTATTGATCAAGTTTTTAGATTTCTCCTATTAATCTGGAAGGAAGTGGTGATTAGAGGTGGTCACTTGTATGTTGTTTTTGTGGATCTAAAAATGGCCTTCGACTCAATAGATTGTACTCAACTTTGGTCAGTATTGAGCAAATTAGGTCTGCCAGCTTTCGTACTCAACATCCTGATCTGCTTACATCACAATACATATGTAAAGGTCAGGTGGAACACCGATGGTAGTTTGACAAAAGACATATCAGTACGGAAGGGTGTACGTCAAGGATGTGTCCTCGCCCCAACCCTATTCACCCTCTATAATAATGGATTGATAGAAGAATTGTAGAACTGTGGGCAGCGATCCCCAAATATTAGCGGGCAGTGTAGTGCCTTGTCTGCTCTTTGCAGACAACACTTTAATTATCTCTAGAACAACCAAAGGGAACCAGAACCTTCTAGCTAAATTTGAAAAAGTATGCAGGTAAAATGGGCTAGAAATAAACTGTTCCAAAACAAAATTTATGACTTTTAATCCTTATAAATCAAACAAGGGCAAACTCATGCTGGGGACGCAAACATTGGAGCAGGTCAGGTGCTTTGACTACTTGGGTGTACGCATTAGTGGCAGGCTGGTATGGACACCCCAAATTGAGAGGAGCACTTTGACCCTCCAACATGCTGATTGTGCAATAGTGAGGAGGGTCAGGGCATCTCCATACCGCCTGGTGTCGCCTATTCTGGAACTCCATAGGGCTAAAGGCCTAGGAGCAGCCCTTTATGGAGCAGAGCTGTGGCGGCTAGAAAACTGAAAAGGTCTCACCCTAGCCGAAAACAAATTCATCGGGGTGATCCGAAATTTATCTGCAAGCACACCCCTATTGTCACTAAGATTAGACCTGGGCTTAAAACCGATAGATCATTTTGCTACTCTAAGGGCACTCTTGTTTTGGATCAGAATCTGGCGCAGTAACACACAGGTCCCACTAAAGGTGGCTCTGGAAGAATTGATTGCTTTGCATAAACAGTCGGGCCGCATCAAATGGTTCAACAAAATAAAGGAATGGTTCCTGGTATTAGGATTGGGGTGCATTATGGAGGATCCTGGTTCTATATCTAAACTGACGATTCCCCTTATTAAAAAAAGGTTCTTGGAGCACATGGAATTCCAAAGTGTAGAAGGCTTTGCATACTGCACTTTAACTACTACTTTCCTAGTAAGTATTAAAGGTGGGTATGGTTTTTAACATTCATGGACGACATTGAACCCCCACAGGCAAAAGCCCTGTATATTCAATTTAGACTTGGGGCTCTACCTCTATACTCTAGAAGAAGCACGTAGGGAAATACAGCTGTAACACCATATTGCCCGGCATGCTATACTCAATTAGAGTCCCTTGATCACTTTCTTTTTTGCTGTCCCACCTACGCTGACTACAGGAAAACCTGGAAAGCTCCAGCTTGTCGTTTATTGTCGTTTACATGCCCCAGCGAAGCATTGCGAATTTTAGGATCTGATACCACAAAATGGCTTGCTTTTACAATATCGAGATTCTTGTTGTACGCATAGAAGGTCAAAACTGTGTAAAAGTGTACTTGGAAATATGATTGGCTGATGCATATCAACATAGTTTCTGGGACTGGAACCATGTATTTTATACATAGTTTTCTGATGCTGTTAATGTTCGATCTTTTTATGATTCCTAAGAAATATTGTGTTTTACATTTTTAAAGGTTTATAATACGTTTGTTTTTAATTAGTGTAAATGATCATATTTCTGATCGAATAAAGAATATATATATATATATATGTATATATATATATATACATATATATATATATTCCAAGGCTCTGTATTTCAGCGGTGCACTCCACTGCAGGTAATTCATTTAATTCATGCTGTTAGAGGTCGCTACTCCTCCATTCATATTTCCTTTTCGCTGACGCGTTTCAAAGCTGTTTGCTTTTTCCTCTGGGCGTGACGATTAGTGCAGAGTCACTTCCCCACGTGTCTTCAGTCCCTTAAATGCTTTGTAGCAATTTTAGTGCATGTTAGGATTCGTAGTTGCTTGGTAGCATCTGTTGTGAAAAACGTGGTGAAGTAAAGTTATTATTTATTACCCTAACGGAGGAGTAGCGACCTCTAATAGCATGAATTAAATGAATTACCTGCAGTGGAGTGCGCTGCTGAAATACAGAGCCTTGGAATAAATAAATAAAACGGCAGTATCGGTCGTAGTGGGCGCACCGCCTAGTAAATGAGGAAGAAGCCGAAGGAGAGAGGCCCGAATGAACAGGGACTGTCCGTTTGTTCATGGCACAGCAGGTAGCTTCAATGGAAGGAAGCATGTCCATCCGGGGCTCACTGGAGAGCCTTTAGTTACAGTGAATGAACAGTTCCTGTCAAATCCTTACACAGAAATGATGATGGAATGCAGAACCCACTGTGGGAAATAAATAATAACTTTACTTCACCCCGTTTTTCACAACAGATGCTACCAAGCAACTACGAATCCCAACATGCACTAAAATTGCTACAAAGCATTTAAGGGATTGAAGACACGTGGGGAAGTGACTCCGCACTAATCGTAACGCCCAGAGGAAAACGCGAACAGCTTTGAAACGCGTCGGCGAAAAGGAAGTATGAACGGAGGAGTAGCGACCTCTAACAGCATGAATTAAATGAATTACCTGCAGTGGAGTGCGCCGCTGAAATACAGAGCCTTGGAATAAATATATATATATATATATATATATATATATATATATATATATATATATACACACACACACACACTATTGTCCCTACAATATTTTGATTATAGATATTGAAGAAAACAGAGGGAGAACAGGAAAACAAAAAAATAACCTGGATGTTCAGTGGCAAGGTCATCCTCAGAATGGTGGTCAGCAGTGAAATGGCAAAGGATCATGGTCTTAAATGGGATGTGTTTTATGGTGGGTTTTGCAGGTGTTCACAATTGCTAACATCCATCCTATAGCTGCAGCCATAGTCCAATGCTGAACGGGTCCCACGATGGACTGCAGCCGTCATTGGACCACTGCTGGTACACCGCTAGGTCAACTGTGTTATCTAAATATGGTCAAGATAATGCTGCCACCCCGACGGAGACAAAGTGTTCATCGCCACCACTGGAGTCCACCGCGTCGACTGCGGGTTATAGCTGGTGCAACCAAGCACACTTTGTCGATGCAGACAGATGTGTGCAGTCCACAGCCATAGAACTAAATATGGCGATCGGAACACCATCGGCTTGACTCAGTACTTGGGACAGCCGCCACAGCGGATTGGCTGTACTATCTTCAAGATCTGAATCAGTGTTCATGCAGACAGTTAATTGCTTGTGTCTTACTACACTAGAATATTAACAGATCAAATGTGCCAGCATAAGTTAACAAGCATTGGCAACACCATTAAGTCTGTTTTAATGTGCTAATATAGGCAGGCATTCATAATCTGAACAGACTATTTGTGCCATCTCTAGTGAGACCCACGCCGACATCCCACAGATTCCTGGTGAAAATACTAATTGTCTTTATGCCTCCCTGAATAAATGAAAAAAACTACTTGTATTTGTGTAGATAGGTGAGGAGTCACTATGCAAGTTCTTGCTTAGCGTTGCCCAGAACCGGTGATGCCAAAGATGTGGACCTGTTTATAAATGCCCCTGCAATCCGCTAAATATTCCTAATATGGGAGGTGAAGATGGAATCAATCCATGCCCTTCAGCTTCAGGGGCAGGATGAATTCTCACAAGACTCGTGAGCATCATGAATCCGGCGACCATTTTGGGTGTGGCCTGGTATGTAAGCCACATCCATAACTGGTGCCTCTTGCTTGCTATCCGGTTTCCTGCAAAGAACGAGCTCCTCGCGATCCCTCTTGAAAGAACTGACCAGTGTTTCCTTCTTGCAGCTGTTTTCTAATTGGAGCACACAACAACGGCCCTGCAAACCTGTAAGGAAGAAAGACATCGGATTAGAAAGAAGAGGTACTTGTGAGTAACAGAGCCAGTTACCAAACAAGAATATAGTAAGGCGCCTCTATACACACAGGAGATATTTACAAGTCTGAGCACTTTTGAAGGGCTTTAGAGCAGGGACATTGAAATTTGGCAAAAGGAATCACAAAAGACAGAACTTGTCAAGGGGCAGAAGATTAAGAAAACTATGAATATATGACATTATTGAATTTATGGAAAAGAACAGATTGATCTGTTGGATAGGAATAAAGGTTAATCATCAAGTAAA
Source organism: Lissotriton helveticus (assembly GCF_964261635.1). Lineage (NCBI taxonomy): Eukaryota > Metazoa > Chordata > Amphibia > Caudata > Salamandridae > Lissotriton > Lissotriton helveticus. Next base: position 1,040,740,958 of record NC_136065.1, on the reverse strand, counting down.
CGTAGAAATGAGAGAGCTAGAGACTAAGTTAAGTAAGCAATGTGTTACATGTAACAGTTTGTGACCGTGAAATGGAACAACTGAAGAATCCTGTGACTCCTGGCTTGACAACATGGACGTCCGCAGAAATTTTTCCAGGGGGGGGCAAAATTTTAACTTCATCACCATCCTCCGACATGATTGAGCACAAGTAATAAATACATTTAAAAACATCTAATAAGACAAAGAGCTTAAATAAACAAAGAAACCCATAGGGGAAGAGAAAAATCGTGCGAGGCACCCCAGCAGACGACCTGACAACTACAATAAAACAGAGGGAAAAACAAAAAAATGGCCAGAAAAAAACAAAAAGATTCTAAATCAGGTTGATGTGGTTCTAGAGCATGGGTACTCACAAACTTTCTCTCGGGGGCCAAATTTACAGTGTGGTTTGTGGCCGAGGGCCGCACCGATGGGGGCGGGGTCAGTGGGGGTGGGGCTAGAGCAACAGAAATAACTATGATCATGAGGTTGAACACATGCCCCTGCAGTGGACGCCTTAGTACACTGAGCCACCAGACCCGGCATACACGCATCTTTCTTTCTCTTTCTTTCTCTCTCTCTTTCTCCCTCCCTCTCTCTGTGTCTCCCTCCCTCTCTATATATCTGTCTCCCTCCCTCTCTCTATCTCGCTCTCCCTCTCTCCCTCCCTCTCTCTCTCTCTGTCTACCTCTGTCTCACTCACTGTCTGTCTGTCTCTCTCTCTCTCTCTCTCTCTGTCTCCCTCCCTCTCCCTGTCTCCCTCTCTCTCTCTCCCTCTCTCTCCCTCCCTATGTCTGTCTACCTCCCACTGTCGCCCTCCTCTCTCTGTCTGTTTCCATCTGTCTGTCTCCCTCTGTCTGTCGCCCTCTGTCTGTCTCTCTCCCTCTGTCTGTCTCTCTCCCTCTGCCTCCCTCCCTCCCTCCCTCTGTCTTTCTCTCTCTCCCTCTCTCTCTGTCTCCCTCTCTCTGTCTCCCTCTCTGCGTCTCTCTCCCTCTCTCTGTCTCCCTCCCTGTCTCCCTCTCTGTCTCCCTCTCTCTCCCTCTCTGTCTCCCTCTCTCTCTCCCTCTGTCTCCCTCTGTCTCCCTCCTTCTGTCTGTCGCCCTCTGTCTGTCGCCCTCTGTCTGTCGCCCTTTGTCTGTCTCCCTCTCACTGTCTCCTTCCGACTGTCTTCCTCCCTCTGTCTCCCTCCCTCTGTCTCCCTCTGTCTGTCTCCCTCTCTCTCTGTCTCCCTGTTTCCCTCTCTCTGTCTTCCTCTGTTTCCCTCTCTCTCTCTCTGTCTCCCTCTGCCTCCCTCTCTCTCTCTCTCTGTCTCTCTCTCTCTCTGTCCCTCCCTCTGTCACCCTCTAGCTCCCTCCCTCTCTCTCCCTCTGTATCCCTCTCTGCCTCCCTCTCTGTCTCTCTGTCTGTCCCTGTCTCTGCCTCTATCTGTCTGTCTGCGCCTGTCTCTATCTGTCCCTGCCTGTCCCTGTTTCCCTCCCTCTGTCTCCCTCTCCGTCTCTCTGTCCGTCTCTGCCTGTCTGTCCCTGTCCCTCATCTGTCTGTGTCTGTGTCTATCTCTGTCTCCCTCTCTCCCTCTCTCTCTGTCTCCCTCCCTCTCAGTCTCCCTCTCTCTCTCTCTCCTTCTCTTTCTCTCTCTCTGTCTGCCTCTGTCTCACTCACTCTGTCTGTCGCCCTCTCCCTCTCTCTGACTCCCTCTCTCTGTCTCCCTCCCTCTGTCTCCCTCCCTCTGCCTCCCTCCCTCTGCCTCCCTCCCTCTGCCTCCCTCCCTCTGTCTCCCTCCCTCTATCTCCCTCCCTCCGTCTCCCTCTCTCACTGTCTCCCTCTGTCCCCCTCAGTCTCCCTCTCTCTGTCTCCCTCTGTCTCCCTCTCTCTCTCTCTCTCTCTGTCCTCTGTCTCCCTCTCTCTCCCTCCGTCACCCTTTCTCTCCCTCTCCGTCTCCCTCTCTGTTTCTCTGTCTGTTTTAGCCTCTGCCTCTGTCTGTCCCTCTCTCTGCCTCTATCTGTCTGTCCCTATCTCTATCTGTCCCTGCCTGTCCCTGTTTCCCTCCCTCTGTCTCCCTCTCCTTCTCTCGGTCTGTCTCTCCCTGTCTACCCCTGTCCCTGCCTCCATCTGTCTCTGTCTGTCTCTGTCTCTGTCTGTCTCCCTCTCTCCCTCTCTCTCTGTCTCCCTCCCTCTCTGTCTCCCTCTCTCTCTGTCTCCCTCCCTCGCTGTCTCCCTCTCTCTCTCTCTACCTCTCTCTCTCTCTCTCTCTCTCTCTCTCTCTCTGTCTCCCCCTCTATGTCTCCCTCCCTCTCTCTCCCTCTGTCTCCCTCCCTCTGTGTCCCTTCCTCTGTCTGTCTCCGTTCCTCTGTCTCCCTCCCTCTGTCTCCCTCCCTCTGCCTCCCTCCCTCTGTCTCCCTCTCTCTCTGTCTCCCCCTCCCTCCCTGTCTCCCTCCCTCCCTCTGTCTCCCTCCCTCTGTCTGCCTCTCTCTCCCTCTGTCTCTGTCTCTCTATCTCCCTCTCTCTGTCTCCCTCTCTCTGTGCCTCCCTCTCTTTCACTCTCTCTCTGTCTCCCTCCCTCTGTCTGTCTCCATCCCTCTGTCGTCCCCCTCCCTCCGTCTGTCGCCCTGTGTCTCCCTCCCTCTGTCTCCCTCCCTCTCTCTCTCCCTCTCTCTCCTTCTGTCTCCCACCCTATCTGTCTCCCTCTCTCTCTGTCTCCCTCTGTCTGTCTCTATCTCCCTCCCTCTGTCTCCCCCCTTTCTCCCTCCCTGTCTCCCTCCCTTGGTCTCCCTCTCTGTCTGTCTCCCTCTCTCTCTGTCTCCCTCTCTATGTCTCCCTCTCTCTCTGTCTCCCTCTGACTCCCTCTCTCCGTCTCCCTCTTTCTCTGTCACCCTCCCTCTGTCTGTCTCCCTCCCTTTGTCTGTCTCTGTCTCCCTCCCTCCCTCTATTGCCCTCCCTGTGTGTCTGACTCCCTCCCTCTGTCACCCCCTTCCCTCTGTCTGTCTACCTCTGTCTGTTGCCCTCCTTCTCCCTCTGTCTCCCTCCCTCTGTCTACCTCCCTCTCCCTCCGTCTCCCAGCCCTATCTGTCTCCCTCTCTCTCTGTCTACCTCGGTCTCCCGCCCTATCGTCTCCCTCTCTCTCTCTCTGTCTCCCTCTGTCTGTCTCTATCTACCTCCCTCTGTCTCCCTCCCTCTGTCTCCCTACCTCTATGTCGCCCCCCTCTCTGTCTCCCTCTCCCTCTCTCTGGCTCCCTCTCTCGCTGTCTCCCTCTGTCGCCCTCTATCTCTCTCTGTCTCTCTGTCTCTGTCTCCTCCCTCTCCCTCCGTCACCCTCTGTCTCCCTCTCCCTCTCTCTCTCTTCGTCTCCCTCTCCCTCTCTGTCTGTCTTAGTCTCTACCTCTGTCTGTCCCTGTCTCTGCCTCTATCTGTCTGTCCCTATCTCTATCTGTCCCTGCCTGTCCCTGTTTCCCTCCCTCTGTCTCCCTTTCCTTCTCTTGGTCTGTCTCTGCCTGTCTACCCTTGTCCCTGCCTCCATCTGTCTCTGTCTGTCTCTATCTCTGTCTGTCTCCCTCCCTCCCTCTCTCTGTCTGACTCCCTCCCTCTCTGCCTCTCTCTCTGCCCCTCTCTCTCTCTCTCTTTGTATCCCTCTGTCTCACTCACTCTGTCCGTCTCCTTCTCTCTCTCTGTGTCTCCCCCTCTCTGCCTCCCTCCCTCTCTCTCCCTCTGTCTCCCTCCCTCTGTCTCCCCCTCCCTATGTCTCCCTCTCTCTCTGTCTCCCTACCTGTCTCCCTCCCCCCTCTGTCTCCCTCCCTCCCTCTGTCTCCCTCTCTCTCCTCCCTCTGTCTCTCTATATCCCTCTCTCTGTCTCCCTCTCTCTTTGTCACCCTCTCTTTCCCTCTCTCCCTGTCTCCCCCCTCTGTATCCCTCTGTCTCCCTGTCTGTCTGTCACACTTCCTCTGTTGTACCCTGTCGCCCTGTGTCTCCCTCTGTCTGCCTCCCTCTGTCTCCCTCCCTCTCTCTCTCTCCCTCTGTCCCCTTCTGTCTCCCGCCCGATCTGTCTCCCTCTCTCTCTGTCTCCCTCTGTCTGTCTCTATCTCCCTCCCTCTGTCTCCCTCCCAGTCTCCCCCTTTCTCCTTCCCTGTCTCCCTCCCTTGGTCTCAATCTCTCTCTGTCTCCCTCTCTCTCTGTCTCCCTCCCTCTGTCTCCCTCTCTCTCTGTCTCCCTCTGTCTCCCTCTGTCTCCCTCTCTCTGCCTCCCTCTCTCTGTCTCCCTCTCTCTGTCTCCCTCTCTCTGTTGGTCTTTGTCTGTCTCCCTCCCTCTGTCCGTCTCTGTCTGTCTCCCTCCCTCTATCTCCCTCCCTGTCTGTCTGTCTACCTCCCTCTGTCACCCCTTCCCTCTGTCTGTCTCCCTCTGTCTCCCTCCCTCTGTCTCCCTCCCTCTCTCTCTCTCCCTCTCCCTCCGTCTCCCGCCCTATCTGTCTCCCTCTGTCTCCCACCCTATCTGTCTCCCTCTCTCTCTGTCTCCCTCTGTCTGTCTCTATCTCCCTCCGTCGGTCTCCCTCCCTCTGTCTCCCTCCCTGTCTCCCTCCCTATGTCTCCCTCCCTCGGTCTCCCTCCCTCTGTCTCCCTCTCTCTCTGTCTTCCACCCTCTGTCTGTCACCCTCTGTCTGTCACCCTCTATCTGTCACCCTCTGTCTGTGACCCATTGTCACCTCACCCCAGCTTCCCAGGCACACACACAGCCACACCGAGTACTTTACAGGTCTTAAAAAAAGACCATTAATGAGGCTTTTTTGTGAATCACCCGACCCCCAAAGAGCAGAGTGTCTGGCCGCCCTGGTGCGCAGTGTTTGCTGACACTTTCATTTAAAAAAAAAAAGAAAAAACACAGGTAGGATGTCTGCAAGGCACGTTAAATGCAGACGGCCCATTGTCATTCTTTATTTGATGATCAGCAGCAGACAGAATGACAATGGGCTTGTCCACAGTCTGCTCGAGGTCGGGGAGGGGCTGCTGCAGCCTCTAGAGTTCAAAGAGAAGTGCGAGAGGCCACAAGTGAAAGAACGGCCCCAAGTGAGAGAACGTTTAAACTCCTCCTGGGGTTTCTCGCAGGGGAACAGCACAGCCTGATGTAATTACCACATTGTCCCTGGGCCAGCAATGGATGGACCGGCGATCCAGGGGGGGCAAGTGCCCCCCCTTGCCACCTCCTGCGGACGCCCTGACAACACCACGCTGACAAGACCCGTAGGCACTCATCATCTCACTTGTCTGTCTCCTTATCCACACCCACTTTCCCTTCCGTACTAGTGGTTGTCCAGTATTATCTAGCGCTGGTACTTACTAGTGTGAAAGCGGAATTCGGATTTGGCAATGTTGCTGCTCGACATCTATCCAACAGAAAGGCAATGGTTAAACCTCACCATGTAATCTGCTTGCTGCTACACAGCAAGCTTTGGGAATGAAAAACAGGGTAAAATTATAGGAGGCACAGAAAGAGTAACATATACAAGGTACAGAGAGTCTGTGCACATTCTGCATGCCTCTCCTTGGGTACCTTAGCACATTTAACCAGACCTACTGGCTATGCCAGTGGCTGTGGGCTTTTCTCAGTGTGATGCCAAGAATGTAGAGTGTCGCTCATACATGTTTTTTTGCTTACTTTGCCATAGGATTTAAGATGTAACTCAATGATAAACCTGAGTCAACACAGCGTAGGAGTTTGGGCTGAGCTGTTCTTGGTAGGGCACCCCAAAGGCTGCAATTCACATGGTTGGTCCCTGGTTCTACTGACTGGGTGATCAAACAAAGAGTTTGGCTGGAACGTGGACCCTAGTAATTACTGGTGGCTAAGAATTATGAAAGCATTTTAGTCATTACTTTTTTCCTTTTTTAGTTCCCGCTTACAGACAGCTCTTATCTACCTGTTTTCAAGGACCTATTATGTACAAGACCAATAGTAAGAGTGGACTCCATCCTAGCAATGTTTGGCTTTCTTAACAATCTCCTTCACTTGCTTCTTTTACTACGGCTTTCCTTCCTCTTCTTGTGTTTGTCCCACCGCTGGAGCACAGCTTCATTACCAAGCTTTTGACTGCTTGGCTTGTTTCCTTTTAAAGCTCCACAACCCACAACTTTTTTTTGTTTTGTTTTATAACACTAAGGGAATGCATGTGTTTTCTTGCTCTCTTCCATTGTTCTGCTTCTCCATCTTATACCTACCCCCATAAATTCCATATCAAGCCCACCTCCCCCAAACTTTTCTGTTGTTTCCCCACAAAATGCTTGTCCTTTGTGATTACAACTGTGGATGCTGTTGTTGTCATTTCCTTGTGTACAGTTGTTGTTTTTGTTGTTGTCCCTGCTGTAGTTCTTGCTGTTTTGGTAGCTGTTGCTTTTGTCCATTGCTAGACCTGATATCCTTGGCATGATTTTCCCCCAAACATTTTCCCTTCAGCCCTACCCTGATATTTGTATTTGTTGGCATTAGGACTCTGTGCACTTTACCACTACAAAAGTGCCTGGGGTAAAATTGACCTACACTTGATTGGCACATTAAATGTACTTGTACGTCCCTAATGTATAGTCCTACATGTACACAGCGCCTGGAAATTAAATGCTACTAGGTACCTACAGCGCTGACTGCACCACCCACTCAAGTAGCACTTTAAAACAATTATTAAGCCTGCCAAGGCAGCCTGTAGCGCAGTTTTAAACTGCTATTTCAACCTGGCAAAATAAACCTTTTCCAGGTCTAATCCTTCCTTTTTATTACTCTTAATCACCACTAAGGTAGGCCCTAACAGGTCCTATGGCAGGGTGCATGGTAGTTACAAAATTAAGGCATGTGTACTTAGGTTTTACATGTCCTGGTGATGGGAAACTCCAAAAGTTGTGTTTCGCTAATGTAAGACGTAGCTCCCTGATTGGCTAACACTGGGTTACCTTATTAGATTTAATAAGTGGTAATGTTGGATTGGCAAAAGGTAGAGGTATGCTGTTTGACTTACGTGAATTATGATTCAAAATCCTTTTAGTGGTAAAGTAGAATTTTAAGTCATAATTCTAAAAATGCCACTTTTACAAAGTTGTCATTTTCATGTCCTAACCATTTGTGCCTTCTGCCAGTGTCCTTGGTAAGATAACTGTGAATGGTTCTGCTGTTGAGGTTTGTGTACTCCTCCCAGACAGTGACTCAAGGGGGACTTAGTGTGGGCAGGATGGGCCATCCTGCAAGGATGGCTGTGGAAGAGTTGTTCCCTGCCCCACTTACACTTCAGAGGGTTTCCCTCCAACATACACAATGGAACCTGGTACCAGCTTTTTGTCATCCAGATGTCTTGGAGCCAAGGCAGGAAAAGGGAAGACCTTTCCAGACCTAGATGTGAGGGTAAGGTGTTCATCCACACACAAAGGCTGCCATCAGGTATAAATATTGAACCCTTAGAATAACTCTTCTGTACAGTCCTGGACCTGTGGAAGATTCGGAAGGACTGCCTAGCTGCCAGAAGGACTGTCTTGCTACTTGATGGACTGCCTTGCTGCTTGAAGGACTGCCTTGCTGCTTGAAGGACTGTCTTGATGTTTGAAGAACTGCCTTGCTGCTTGTAGGAGAACTGAAAATGAATGAGAGAGCAACCCTTCCAACAAAAGGGACAGGGTTCAAACATGTAGCAACAAAAATGAACCACTCTTGTGTATCCTATATGTAGTCAAACGCCCCTCACCTCATTGTTCCACGAGAATCATTTACTCAACAATCTTTCCTCCTTCCAAACACGCAATGAGACCTGTTTAGTGCAAAAACATCTGACCTTTATTACAATGATGCAATTCTTAATATCTAAAATATATTAATGCAATGATATCTCATAGACAATCTAAAAATTAATCACATTAAATACCGTCAAATGCAATTCACAGTATAAACAATCATCATCATCATCATCATCATATAGTATTGAAACAATGTACCAGTTACTGGTGTGGAGGTATGATTCCAAGGTGTTTGACACCAAACAAGACGAATTTATAAGCAGCCGTTTTAAAGTTAGCATTTACAGCGAGGTTATAATACACTTAAACATATATGTCTGACTGCATCACAGACACCCCCCGGAGAATGGACTCCAAAGGCTGCAGATGGGCTCTGCTCATGCAGGGGCACCCTCTCACATAAAACCCAGCACCCTGCCTTCAGGATTGATAAGGCCTGCCATAGGAGTGACTGATAGGTATTTAAGTGTAGTGATTTTGAGAGATATTGTGAACCTATATCTCAGTAAGTGGTGCAAGCACCATCTTACACAGTCTGCAGTAGCAGGCCTGTCATGTCAATTTGGATGGCCTCTCAGGGGTGGCATAATACATGCTGCAGCCCATGGGAGACCCCTGGGGTACCTATGCCCTGGGTACATGGTGTACCATATATAGGGACTGATAAGGGTACCCCAGAATCATCCAATCAGGAGTGTACCTAAAGTACATGCATTGCAATTTAAGGGAGAAAGCAGATAGACTGGGGTCCTGGATAGCAGGATCCTAGGCAGACAAAGCCAAAAACAGTGTGACATCAGCAAAAAATGCGGTAAACCATAAGAAGCAGATACTACTTTCCTACACACACCATCAATTAACCTGTGTTCACCCTCTGGTAGCTTGGCAGAGAGCAGGAGGGCTTAACTTTAGAGGCAATGTGTGAAGTATTAGTGCAACACTTCAAACAGTCATACAGTGACAACACCACAAAAAGACTCCATGCCAGTTTAAGAAAAATAGATTAAGATTTTTATAAATAATCAAGGCCAAAACAACAAAAATCCAATGAGTAGAAGTTGAAATATGAATTTTTAAAGATTAAATGTAAAAATAGAGCTTAGAAGCAATAAGCGGCTATGGGGGTTATCTAGTCGTGCTGGACTGGGGCAAAGTCAGAGTTCAGGCTGACTGCAATGGAGCACGGCCAGATAAGGAGCCACGCAAGGCCTGCTGAACAAAGTACCATGACTCTGATTGCAACAGCAAAATGTGGGGTGCAGCCAAGTGATATGTCAGTGTTGATCCTGCAGTCGAGGTGATGCATCAATTTTCTCCACACAACAATGGCAATGTGCGGATTCCGAAGTGCTGAAGCTGAGAAGTGTTGGTACTGAAGCCAATGCAACAGATTTCTCCACGTAGTTGAGGGGATGCATCATTGCAGCAGCAGCAGCGATGCAGTGGTTCTGATGCATCGGTTCTGAAGGCGATGCACTGGTTCAAAGTGTGAGGCATATTTCAAGAAAGGAGTAGAAGAGGGAAAAACACCAGCATGCCCTCCACTCACAAATGTCAATTTACAAAGACCTGGTTACAGATTACATATAGAAATGTTTAGCCTGTAAGGGAATGTTGCATCATTTCTCATCTTGCTGAGACCGGGTTAGCTGTCTAGTCATGTACCCCTCATATATGTCATCTTTGGTGTATTAAAACCAAACAACGCAGGCTGGAAACCCACAGAACTCTGACAACTAAGCGGGTGCAAAAAGTGAGGTGAAACAAGAAAGAGCCTCACATAAGCTACACCAGGGGGTCTACTGGTAGGTACTCACCAGTTTGCTCACTGTGTCATCATCAGCACTTTCTTGATACAAAATGAAACATAACCAAACTCACAATTGTGTGTCACTTAAAGAAATATATGTATCAAAGGAAGAAAAATCAAACCACAGATTGAAACCTAAAGATCCCCGTTATACACAGGAGGCTCATAGTACTCTCCTGTAAAGCTAAAATGGAGCTACGGCAACACATCACCAAGCGTGATGCACAAATTCTGTTCCCGCAACAGCGCTGATTCATCAATTCTGCTTCACGTAGCAGAGGATGCGTCACTTCCACTGGAGCAAGCACTTGGATCCACTTCTAATGGACCAGGCACAGGAGCAGGAGGCGAGACTTTGATATCCCTGAGTTTCAAAAGAGGAAGCAAGCCAACATGCCCTTGGTGATCACTCTGGGTTCAAGCAAGAGTCCAGCTCTTCCTCAGCAGAAGCAGAGGGTAGCAGGCAGCAGAAAAGTAGTTCTTCCACAATAGAAGAACAGCAGAGTGGCAGTCCTTTTAGCAGCACAGTAGTCCTTCCTGTCAGAGTTTCTTTACAGGCACGAAGTGTCTCATTTGGTGGGGTCAGAGACCCAGTACTTATACCCAGCTGTGCCTTTGAAGTGGAGGTGACTTTAAAGATGGGGTTTTAAAGTGCACAAAGGTCCTCCTCTCCCAGCCATGGCTCAAGACTCACTACATGGGGGCATGCAGCAATTTGGTTGGACACTGTCCATTCAGGTGTAAGTGCCATCCTGCCCAGGATGATTCATCAGGATGCAGATGGCCACTCAGTCACACCTAGCCCTCCTTTATTTGTGGTGGTCTAGAGGAAAAACACAAAGTCCAGCTGTTATCCACCCCAGTTATGTACTGGACACAAGCTGCAGGCAAATAAAGCATTTTTAAGAGCAGAAAAATACAATCTTTCTAAAAGTGGCATTTCCTAAAATAGTAATGCTAAATCCAATTTTGTCAGCAAAGAGAATTTATCATTACAATTTGCATGATATTAAACACGACAGAGCTACTCCTTCTCAATCAGGAATTACAGCTTAAAAGTATAATAAGAATTCCCAATGTTAACCTATGTATTTCACTACTAGGACATGCAAATTTTAAAAGTACATGGCGTACCTTTTACTTATAATCGACCCTGCCCTATGGGCTATCTAGGGCCTATCTTAGGGGTGACTCATATGTAATAAAAAGGGGAGCTTAAGGCTTGGCAAGGGGTTTTAAATGCTAATTCTACATGGCAGCGTAAACTACACACAGGCTCTACAGTGGCAGACCTGAGGCATGTTAAAAGGGCTACTTGTGAGGGTGGCACAATCAGCGCTGCAGGCCCACTAATAGCATTTAATTAACAGGCCCTGGGCACAGGTAGTAAACTCTACTAGGGACTTACATAAACATTAATTATACCAGTGGAGGATGAGTCAATTAAACTATGTTTAGGGAAGAAGTACATGCACTTTAGCACTGGTTAGCAGTGGTAAAGTGCACAGAGTCCTAAGGCAAACAAGAAGAATACAGCAAAACGTGAAGGTAAGCAGGCAAAAAGTTTGGAGAAGACCACACTAAGACTATCAGGTCTAACAATGAGGCTAAACAACATAAGAAAAAAAATCAAGCCTCTGTCCTCAACTGTTTATCACTCAGGCAATGCTGCAACTGACCTGCCAGATGAACAGCAAACTCCTCATCCTCTAACTGATGACCTCACTCAGAAATGTCATTCCTCCATCTGGCAATATATACTCAAGAAGTGGGAAGAGGGTACCATTTGGACTGCAATACTTGGGTAAGAGAAGGAACTTATATGTCACTTTTTGGCAAACTGGTTACTAAAATTGAGAGAGGCAAGAGGTTGTGGCATCATCTCTCTGCACTGAATCCACTTTAGTGTTCTCTTCTCTCCTCCCAAAAGCGGTATAAGCTAGGCCAAAGAGAACAGAAACCGAACCGCCGAGTAAAATGGCCGCACCTTGAGGTAGCTCTGTCTGAGCACACCCGTTCCTGAGCTAATCCGTCCCGAAATCCGTAATAACTGAAGGCAAAAACACCAGTTGTGCACCTATGATCCCTGCAAGTCAAGAAGGAAAATAGGGGAACCCTACTCACTATGGAACCAGGGTAACAGTTATATAAGGAAAAACAATGGCTCCTGTGGATTGATAAGATACCTTTGTAATAAAGGAGGCAAAATTGCAATATTTTAGAGGGTACCTCAGTGACAGAGGGCAAAAGAAACACTAACACAGGAGAATTCATGTAATATTTTTATAATTTTTGGGACCAAGAGCAATATAAACATAATTTGAAAATCAAAAAACATCAGTGCATTGTGTCCCAAGTGAGAATGGGAACTCGAAGTTAAGTGACAGTGTGAATTTTTATATACAAGGCTTAGACGGAGATCATACACGGTATCGGGTCGAGGTATGTGCTGGACCATCAGAATGACGAGAGTATCGTCAATGCTTTAATCAGCACGTTACAGAATAACTCCTGCTTCATACGAGAATCAGTAAAGTGGTCCGTTTGGAACATACATGGAATATTGTGCGCTAGAAATTTGAATTCCGTGTGCAGAAGGCTTCGATGTTCTAGATTTTACAAGAGTATATATTTATAGCAGAAGGGATTATCCTGTGGTACTTTACAACAAAGGTCCAACCTGCTTTTGTGATAAAAGCCCTGAAGAAGCCCGTGTTGGGCGAAACGCGTTGGCTGTGGATGCACTGAAATGAAATAAAATATTTATGATCTTCACAAATCTGCGTGAACGTCCATCACTCCTGTCTTCTCCATTGTGAAATTGCATGACATTTGTAGCCAGAAATTGTGAATTGAACGTTGCCTCTCCAAATGTGTGTTTAAAGGCATATAAAAAACTAATCAACAACATGATGGACCCTCTACTCCGACTTTGAATAAAATGGGACTATGACGTCGCTGGGCCTCGATGATGAGGGCTAAGGCCTCTCCTACAGAAATTGCCATTTCCTCAAGGCTCAGACTAGTGCAATTGAGGATAATTTATAGAATATACCTTGCTGGATCAACAATGGTAGGAATGGGATATGACACTGAGACCGGATGCTCCAGGAAATGTGGACAGGAGGGCACCTTTATACACACACTCTGGGAGTGTATAACTATCCAGAGATATTGGTCAGCGGTAGCGGGGTGCATAGAAAGAGTACTGGGACAAGGAATTGACTGTAACATCAAATTAACTCTCCTGAACATCTGGGGCCAAACAGACTTGACTACTTAAGAAAGAATGTGGGTTACTCAGGTGCTGATAATTGCTTAAAGAAATATAGCAAGAACATGGAAGGCACAGGATCGACCAACGTTGGATGAGTGGGGGAAAGACATGGACTGGTGTATGGTGATAGAGAAGGCAATATATGAATCTAGGGGTTGCCCCGCTAAGAGGACGCATGTCTGGGAAAAATGGAATGAATATAGGGGAAGAATATGTGATCCCCCACAACTCAAAAGAGGCAAAGATCCAACGGATCTGCCACAAGTGGGTGGAGAATAAATTGTAAGCAATTAGCATGTGTTCGCAGGTTCGTTGTCCACCATTTGCAGTAAATGTGCCATTTCCTGAAGGCCAAAAGCAGCAGTGGTGTTCATGCCCTTAACAGTGAAACATAGTCTCCAATTCTTTTACTGGTTTACATCCTCAAATCTCTTTCCACTTTCCATCTTTTGTGTTCAAAAGCCAGCCTGGTTATTAGGAGTGGCATCACATAAGTGAAAAATACACAAACTTTATCCTGCTGTGCTCAACTATGACTGTCCAAAAATACGGAAAGGGGATACTGTACAAGTTGAAAAAACACATTGTGGCACTGTGAAGACAAGCATGCGGGCCAAATAACAACATCTCTTAATTAAATGTTGCAGCCCAACAAAAGGACAAAGCCAATTCATCTGACGCTTCTTCAACTAAGCAACGTATTACAGAAGGACACCAAGCAAGGTTGACAGAATATCTACACACCTGCTGTAAAATCCCCACAACATACTGTGAAGCACTGTGCGATTGAAGCAAGTCCACAAAAGACCCCAACACCACTGCTCTGATACGAAATGACAATCAATCAATCAATCAATCATTTGTAAAGCGCACTACATACCCACGAGGGTCTCAAGGAGCTGGGGGGGGGGCGCTACTGATCGAACACCCAGGTCTTGAGTATCCTCCTGACGGTCAGCAGGTCTTGAGTCTGTCGTAGGCTCAGTGGGAGGGTGTTCCATGTCTTGGCGGCGAGGTGGGAGAAGGATCTCCCATGGGTGGTTGTTCTTCGGATGCGCGGGACGGTGGCGAGTGAGAGGTCAGAGGAGCATAGCTGGCGGTTGGGGGTGTAGAAGGAGAGCCATCTATTGAGGTAGGCTGGGCCGGTCTTGTGGAGTGCCTTGTGTGCGTGGGTGAGGAACTTGAAGGATATCCTCTTGTTGACAGGGAGCCAGTGCAGGTTTCTCAGGTGGGGGGTGATGTGGCTGTGGCGTGGTACATCGATGATCAGTCGTGCCGAGGCATTTTGGATGCATTGTAGTCGTTTGATGAGCTTGGTCAGGGCTCCCGCGTAGAGGGCGTTTCCTTAGTCGAGTCCGCTGCTGACGAGGGCCTGGGTGACTGTCTTTCTTGTATCTGTCGGGATCCATGTGTAGATCTTGCGGAGCATGCAGAGGGTGTTGAAGCAGGAGGAGGAGACGGCGTTGACTTGCTTGGTCATTGAGAGCGTTAAGTCGAGGATGATTCCCAGGTTGTGTGCATGGTCGATGGGTGTCGGGGCTGCCTCCAGTGCCGTCAGCCACCAGGAGTCCTCCCAGGCTGAAGGGTTGGAGCCGAGGATGAGGACCTCTGTCTTGTCCGAGTTCAGCTTCAGATGGCTGGTCTTCATCCAGTCGGAGAAGGCCTTCATTCCTTCGTGGAGGTTGGCTTTGCGGCGGCGGGATGTCGTTGGTGTTGGAGCTGGGGTTGGAAAGTTCCTTCATGATTTTGAAGAGCTCCTTGCGATTGTGTATGTTGCTGTCGAGGCTGTCTTTGAAGGAGGTCCTCTTGGCCGCCCTGATAAGGTGGTGGTTGTTACGGATGGCGTCCTTATGTGCTGCGTGGCTGTCTGGAGTTTGTTCACTGTGCCATTTCATCTCTAGTTTCCGGCAGCTTGCTTGGAGGCTAGGAGTTCTGGGCTGAACTAGCCGGCCCTCTTGCTGGTGTCTCTGTGGGGGGTTTCTTCAGTGGGACGAGGTGTTGGCGCAGTCCTCGATCCAGCTTCTGAGTCTGTGGGCAGCGTCGTCGGTGTTGGAGGGTTCGGTGGGTGGGCTGAGAGCGAGGTTTGTGTGTAGTTGGTCTTTGGTGATTTTGCTCCAGCAGCGGCGGAGGATCTGTTGGGTGCGGTGGTGTGTGGTGGATTTCTGGAAGGCGAAGTGGATGCAGTGGTGGTCGATCCAGAGGAGTGGCTTTGTTATGCCACTGGTGGCAAGCCAGCCCTGGAGAGCAACTGCTGCCTTACAGTTCCAGCACGCTTACCCTTTCCCCCACCAACACAACAGGAGCTAGAGGAAAACATGCCTGGTCCCAACCGCACTGCTCTCTGTAGAGGTCCTAGGAATGGTGCCACCATCAGTGCTGTCTCCCTGGATGCTGCGGCCATGCGTTTCGCTGCTTAGCCTCCTTAACATCCTCACACCCACTTGGTTCCTCTACACACTGCAGCAGGAAAGCACTTTTCACTCTCTGGCCCTGACAGGACTGTGCCATTGCTTTGGGTGAAGTGATAGGCCAGTCCTGGTGAATGGCTCAAGTCTCCCATTTGCAGCCCCCTCTGAGACTATAGGAGCCAGAGGCAGAACGTGACTGCACTGCCCCCAATTGGAGCCTCCCAACTCGATGGTTTGGTGCCTGGTTTCTGCAGACTGGCCCTTCCTTTGCTTGATATCCTTAACCTCCCCCACCCATGCACCCCCTTCCAGGATTCACCTACACACTGTAGCAGGAAAGAGCTTTCCCTCTATGACCTTGACTGAACTGGCTGATTTCTTGGCTATGAGTGCTGCTGCATGTAGGAAAGTGCCCCTTTTTGCATGGTTGCCCCCATCTTTTGCCTAATGTTGATGCACTTTGACTGAGTGTGCCCTGGGTTCCTGCCAACCAGGTACCCAGGGCCTATGTTTTTTCCCTAAACTGTAGTGTTGCAAAACCCGATTGGCAACTCTCTGGCCACATGTACGTCCCTTGTAAAAGGTACCATAGGTACCAAGGGCACTGTGACCAGGGAAGGCCTATAAGGGGTGCAGCACTTATTGTGCCACTCTTAGAGGCCCTGTACCTTTATGCACACACACACAAAGACACTGCCATTGAAGGTTGCATGTTTTGGTGCTGAACAAAGTTCAGAGTCGACATGGCACACATCCCTTTGTGCCATGCCTACAACCCACTGCCCTGGCATAGGTAAGTCCTCCCTTTAGCTGGGTGCACTATACCAGTGGTGAGAGTAAACGTGCATGCCCCCTCTACCCCTACTGAGTCTAAGTCAATTCTTAGATGTTGTAAGTGCAGTAATGTCATTAAGAGTATATGGTCTGGTAGTTTGTCATTACAAACTCAACAGCACCTAATGGCTTTACTGAAAACTGGGAAGTTAGGTATCGAACTTGTCAGCACAATAAACCCACACTGATGACAGTGTGGGATTTAATGAGAAATGCACTCAGAGAGCATCTTAGAGATGCCCCCTAAAAATGACCTAACTCTAGTGTCCTGGCTGAGTGGCTGCTCACCAGCTGCCACCACCAGACATATTTCTGGACCCCTGGGCTGAGAGCCTGCCACTCTCGGGGTCGTCAAACAAAGCAGATCCTGAGATAAGGTGCCAAGCCTCATCCCCAGGATGGCAGGGTTCACGAAGGGGAAGCTTCCAAGGTATGCCGCCTTTGTGAGCTATCCCAGCCATTTGGTTCTCCCAGCAACTTGCCCCCACCGATTCTGACCCCCACTTTGGGTGGAAGAATCAGAGGGAAAATCAAGTTAGGAGGAGAGGTGTGCCCACCTTTGCCAACCCCACTCCTCAGGTCGGACAGGCGAGGTGAGGCACAACTCTCAGTCCCGGCCATCTTGCAGATGTTATGTTATGTTATGTTACACACATTTATAAAGCGCACTATCACCCCACGGGTATCCTGGCACTGATACCCATTTTAAGCCTCTTTCTAAACTGCAATATATCTTCTATCTGTCCTAGATTAGACGAGAGCTCATTCCAAAGTTGTGCTGCTTCAATGCTAACTGCTCTTTCTCCAAATCTTGTTATTCTAAACCTGGGCTTGCTTACCAAGCTAGCTGATGATGAACGAAGGCTTCTGGTCAGGACATACCATTTGAATTTGCTTTGCAACGGTATAGGCCCGAGTTCATTCAGTGCCTTAAACACAATACAGAGCGATTTAAACTGTATCCTCTGTGTCATTGGGAGCCAGTGAAGCTCTTTTAAAGACAAGGAAGCAGATGAGCTACGTGATCACTTTAAGGGTAGTTTATCGGCTATTGTCTGGACTCTCTGAAGTCTTTTAATGAAATAATTGGGGGCACCCAGTAACAGAGCATTACAATAATCCAATTGACTCAATGAGATGAGACTTCTCACTATTAGTGCTCTGGCTGAGACAGGTAGCATTGGAAGTATTTTTCGTATTGCTCTGATAAGGGAATAAAAATGCCAACCGTTTTATTCCCCTGGGTTTCTAGCCTCAGTTTATTATCAAAGACTTTCCCTAAATTGCGCACTGTCTCTGACGGTAGTAGTGGCTTATCTGTATGGGTAGGCCAGAAATTGGTCAGGAGAGGGAACTTTCATCGACAAACAGAACAGGATCTCTGTTTTATCACCGTTAAACTGCAGGGAGTTGTCTTTAAGCCACCCCGAAGTCTTTTGCATGCATCCGTGGAAACTGTCGAGTGACATCGATTGATTGCCTTCCAGTGACAGGATAAGTTGTGTGTCATCCGCATAGTTCACCAAGTTGACTTTGTATGACTTAAAGATGGAAATCAATGGGCTCATATAGATGTTGAACAATATAGGACTGATTGCCGATCCTTGAGGGACACCATGCTTAATGTTTCTGAATTTAGATTGGAAGGGGGGTAAGGTCACTGCCTGTTGTCTATCCGACAGGAATGACTGAAGCCACTTCATTGCCATGCCACCTACCCCAATTTCCGTAAGCCTTTTCAAGAGGGTTCTTTGGTTGACCATATCCAATGCGGCGGACATATCCATAGGATCAGTATAACTGATTGTCCTCTGTCTGCTCACAATCTGAGTTCATCCATGACTGTTAATAGAGCGGTTTCTATTCCATGATCCGGCCGGAAACCAAATTGCACATCTTCCAGCCTATGATTAGTTTCTATGAATTGTGAGAGTGTTTTACTAACCAGTCGTTCTATAATTTTCACAGGATAAGGTAAAAGGGGATAGGTCTGTTGTTATTAGGGCACATGGAATCTAACGTAGATTTCTTCAAAAGTGGTGTCACTATAGCCTGTTTCCAGCATGCTGGTAATACCCCGCTACTCAGAGATTGGCAGCAGATTTTTTGGAGTTGTGGAAAGAGTCCCTCCTTTAATTCTTTCCATACCAAGTGCGGTAAAGGATCCAGCAGGGATCCTGAGGAGATACTTAAGGCTAATGTACTGAAGCCTTCCTCTGTTAGAGTCTCAAATTGTTTAAGAGTATCTAACTTATCCTTGCCCACATTCTCCTCCTCCTTCTGACCCAGAGTTGGGCTTTCAGCCAATCTGACCTGGTCATATCCTTCTGTTTGGTCTGTGTTGCCCGTTTACAGACCATCAATGATTTTATTAATTTTCTAATCAAAGAATATAGCTAAACTATTACATAGGTCCTGTGTCGCGATGATCTTGTTTTTTAGGCAGTCGAGTTTAGAAAGGTCAGTCATTATTTTAAATATACTTCTAGCACTATGCGGCGCCCTTGAAATAATGTTGGCATAGTGCTCTGCTTTTGCTTTGGAGATCTCAATTTTATAATTGCTCAATGCTGCTTTCAGGGCTATTTTATACTCATCCACGTAGAGCTTTCTCCATTTTCTTTCTGCCTGTTTACAGCCTGTTTTCAGAATTTTTAACTCCTCGCTCTACCATGGTGCTGACAGCCTATATGTGTTTTTTAATTCTTTGATTGGAACAATATGATCAAGGGAGATTCTAATTTGTTTGCAGACTTCCAGATAATTTTCATCCACCAATTTATATAAATCTGTGAACATGGAGATTTGTTTTGCTGTTTTCAGGATTTTATTCCATTCCCTGCCCTGGCAGCTATTTTCCATAGTGGCAATAAATTTGGTCACTCTGGGGTTTGATACCAAAAACTTAAGTCCAGCATAGGGTTAGAATACTTTCCATTGCTGTGACATTTTTTGCTGATAATATTAAGTCTAGTATGTGTCCTCCCTGATGCGTTGGTTCCGTCACCATTGATTGCAGACCTATATTCTCACATGATTGGAGGAGGTACACTGGAGCCGGATCCCCATTTGACCATAAGTTAAAATCCCCAAGAATCAATCTGGCGTGAGTAAGCAACATGTTGCTAAAGATGTGGATCAATGCCTGTTATTGGGGACTAACTGGGCTGGGGGCCCTATCACACACCATACCAGTAAGCAGGTGTCCTTTAGGGTCCTTTAATGAAAAACCCAGAAATTCTATATCCACAACTTTGTCGATATCAATCGGGGTGAAATTCCATTTATCTTTAAAAATTACTCCTACTCAACCTCCTCTTCCGCCGGGCCGAGGCTCATGAAAGGCCCTATATCCTGGTGGACATGCCAACCCCAGTTCGATGTCTGAATCTTGACATGTCCATGTTTCAGTGAGAAACACTGCATCTAGGTCATATTATGACGCGGGGACACGCCGGTGCGCGTAACCAGGCGTTCTATAAATGTCCAAAATAATAATAATATTATTCTAGCAAGAGGTGGATCTCCAGGTGATGTTTCACAAGGGAGCTAACATTTAGTAAATCACATTTAAGGTTATCCCCCCTTAGTTCTTTAAAAACTGTTCTTGACGTTACTGGTACCCTGTGATTAAAATCACCACCCCGGGCTCACCCATTGCCAGGATTGCTCCCTCTTATATCGGTGGCAGATAGACTTGGTGGAGTTTTCTCCTAAACCGACAGCATGGCTGGCGCTGTGCGTGACCGGAAGCGGGTGGGCGCAGTCAGGCTTGCATTTGGCGCGACTTACGCACATCTGCGTTTGCATCAGCCTTAAATAGTGAGGG
The DNA here is from genome assembly GCF_964261635.1 of Lissotriton helveticus. Taxonomy (NCBI): domain Eukaryota; kingdom Metazoa; phylum Chordata; class Amphibia; order Caudata; family Salamandridae; genus Lissotriton; species Lissotriton helveticus. The sequence continues at coordinate 1,040,721,025 of NC_136065.1, read as the reverse complement.
TAGCCTCCTCCTCATCAACTAGACCGCAAACAAAGATGGCATTCAATCGCTGACTCGCTCTTACATGCGGTGTACACCAGGTCACCTTGTTCTCTAAAGTGCCAAAGTGTTACATCAGTTTTTACAATAACATTCTTAAAAAGCTTTAAAACAGGTTTTGTGCAAATCATGCAATTTCCAGCAGTATGCTATTCGTAATATCTGCGCGTCCGCGCTTGCATCGGCCTTACATAGTGAGGGTAGCCTCCTCCTTCTGGTCAACGAGACCGCTAATCAAGATGGCGTTCAATCAGTTACCTGCTCTTACATGCGGCGTACACCAGCTCACCTTGTTCTCTAAAGTGCAAAAGTGCTACAACAGTGCTAAAACAGTTTTTACAATAAAATTCTTAAAAAGCTTTAGAACAGGTTTTGTGCAAATCAAGCTATTTCCAGCAGTATGTGCAGCGGGCTATTCGTAATATCTGATGTGGAGACCCAGCCATCCAGAGTGAGGCTTATACCCCCTCCCACTGGAGGGTGGCATAATAGGAGGTGTACCCACCCCAAGGAAGGGACCCATTGGGATGCCCTCCACTGTCCCTGATGATTGCTCAGTGGATTCCTGTAATAGGACCGCGGACTTCCCGAGCCATCCCACTGCAGGGTCGGAGTTTGTGGAAATCCCGAGGGAACGGGGGGATAGACACATTCTGACCGACTTTGTCACCCCGTCCCCAGAGACTCTCGTGAAGATCTGTAGGTCTGTTAAGTCAGGCTCCCCTCGGGATCCCACCATGCCTAAACGACTAGTGGACAGCTTACCAGCGCTGGAACCATACATCAGACATCTGTTGGACGTGTCATTCAGGACTAAGACCGTGCCTAGAGATTGGAAACAGGCGGTGGTGCTACCGCTTAAAAAGAAGCCCAACATCGGCTTCGAAAAACTGGAAAACCTCCGACCAATCTCCCTCTTGTCGTACCTGGCTAAAGTTGCGGAAAAAACGGTAAACATCCAACTAATGGATTTCGTGGAAGAGGCTGCCCTCCTACACAAGACCCAGTTTGGTTTCCGCCCCCGTCACTCTACCGAATCAGCGCTCCTGATGGCTGTGGAGACCTTACGTCAGGGGGTGGATGAGGGCCAGACCATGGCTCTCATCCTACTGGACCTAAGTGCAGCTTTCGACACTGTAGCTCATACCACCTTGCTACAGTGTCTGAATGATGGTGGGATATCAGGAGCTGCACTTAAATGGATCCAGTCCTTCCTGACAGAGAGAGGCTTTCAGGTTCGCCAGGGAGACTGTTATTTTAGGGAGATCAGCTTGGGCCAGGGCGTGCCTCAGGGCTCGTCCCTGAGCCCAACCCTATTTAATCTCTATGTCTCCCCGGTGGCGCCCATAGCTGAGAGCCATGGTCTGCACATAGTGTCCTATGCCGATGACACGCAGTTGGTCATCTCCCTTTCGCGCGCGCCCGGTCTTGCGGTGGACAGATTCAGGACCTGCATGCAGGAACTGGCTACCTGGATGTCCACCAACTGTCTTAAGTTAAATGGCAGCAAGACCGAGGTGCTCGTGGTGGGGGGGAGCCCATATGCCTGGTCATTGGCATGGTGGCCCTCTTGTCTAGGGGAGGTCCCAATACCCTGTCAGGAAGCCAGGAACCTCGGAGTGTGACTTGACGCAGACCTGTCATTTGGATCTCAGATAGGCCGTGTGGTGGGGGTCTGCTTCGGCGTCCTAAAAAGACTGCGGAAGGTATTAGATCTTCTTCCTACGTCAGCTCCTAGGACGCTGGTGCATGCCCTCGTCACATCGCGCCTGGACTACGGCAACTTGCTGTATCTGGGAGCCACCAGTAAGGTGATTAACCGCCTCCAGGTGCTGCAGAATGCAGCGTCTCGCCTGATTCTGAAATTTCCCAAGAGATCAGCATCCAAGGCAGCCCTTGGGGCCCTTCATTGGCTCCCTGTAAGGAGCAGGGTCGAGTTTAAGGCCCTTTGCACATGCCACCGCATTCTAGGTGGTAAGGCCCCAGCTCCGCTTCAGAGTTTGATCACCCGGTACGCGCCCCCGCGCGCTCTGCGTTCCTCCTGTGGAGGGCTACTAAAGGTCCCCAGAATAAGAAAGGCACGCATGGGAGGGAGATCTTTTAGATACTTTACTGTGAAAAGTTGGAATGCCTTGCCATTGGATCTTCGCCTGGAGCCATCTGAACTCGGCTTCAGGAAGAAATTAAAAACCCACCTCTACGCACAGTAAGCCGAGCAGACCCAGCGGCACGACTCTGCTGACTCCACTTACCACAGCGTGGGGACACGCCATTCGTGCGTAACCTGGCGCTTTATAAATTTCCCTTAATAATAATAATAATTGTTCCTGACCTGAACCTACCTGTAACGCCCCTATCTGTAGAAGAACATTTGTCTTGAGATAAAGAATTGCCATTTTCTAGTTACTTTCCTGTCACCACAGAGAAACACAGAGAATAGACTACTGTTATTCTCAGCCTTTTCATATGTTTCCTCCCCCCCCTTTTTTTGTTTCCTTTTCTTCTCTTTATCATTACAGGTACTACCAGACCTCTTGAGAATCGGGTTAATACACCTTGATCCTTTCAAGACAGACAAATACCCAACGGTCTAGGATCACAGAGACACATTGAGTCTCTCATTTATTACACCCTTTTTTCACCTTAGGTCCTGAAGTAGGCCCACCTGACCCACATGGACAATTTTTGGGGCTGAAACATGTCGACCTTTTTACAGACTATTTGAAGTGCGGGAGATCCCTAAACAAATCCCCCTATGCACGGAACTGGTTTTATTTGAACCTCGAATCCAGAGCTATTAAAATTTTGAATCTGGGGATAAGAGACAATTTTAAGAGTTTTCTCCTTTTTTCACAATAACACCCCCCCCCCCCATTACTGATCACTACTGCTCTAATCAGTGGTACACCTCCAGGTGGAGGAAGCATAAGCACTAACCCAATGATGATGCGATCACGTTTTTAAAGAGAAAGGCAGAGAACCAAGACATATACCCCCACCACCAGCCTCTGTAACGTGAATGAGGGTTTTTTATCGGTACATAGTACGATAACTTCATAAAACCCTGGTTACGCAGGACAAGTGATCAATTCCCCACTTGATTTTTTGATATACGTTAAAGGAAGCTGAATGGACCACAGTTTCTTCTTTCTCCCTCCATTGATTTAATACCACATCTTTAAGACAGTCTATTTGCTCTTATGTCTTTACTTTGTGAACATAAAAAGCTTAAATCCAACATGTTATCAGGTGAGCAAAGTCAAACAAACAAGGGTGATTAGTGAGAAGCAATGTGTCTTTATGATAAACTAAGGCATCTAAAAAGCATGCACCTCAAACACAAAAAAGGCATTAACCATGAATAAAAATGCTGCTATGTCAGCACAGTAAATACATCAATTCAATTATGCTGGCGCTCAATCACAGACTGCATTTAATTTATGATTTAGATTCTAACAAAAGCACTACTGAATGCCCAATTGCCAAAACACAAACTATGATACTGTAATTATCCATGAAATTCCACGGTCTAGATGGATATCTCATCCAAGCAGTGGCAAAACATGACAACCCAATGATTGCTGGGTGCTGACCCAAAGCCACAATCTTGATGTAGCGTTTCGGGAACTCAGATAAATCATTCATGGCCTGGACCCAATTTTTTTAGTTCCCACCACACTGTATGAGTTTAGTCCCTACCAACGTTTGTATTATATCACCTCTAAAATGTTTTTTTTAAAGGCAGGGATTTGGTAATCAATAATCAGAACTTATACTGTGATTCAAAACCATAACATAATAACAACAGACACTTTTTCTAGTAATAACAGTAATCTTTATTTAAATAATCTGATGCTCATTAAGTACAAAAATAGCACAACTCGAAATATTTTACACAAAGAACATTCGTTTTCATTCAAATCAGTATACATCTCATAAACAGCACAATAAGGGAGTGGATGGGTAGAGAGACAAAAGAAGAAAAAACATTTGCAAAATATTTATGCAAATCAGAGACTGATTATATTTATCTATCATTCAAGACTTAAAATTAGAAAATGTTACCCTCTGGCCATGAGAGTAAGCAAGGCAGTTCAGAAAAGATTTTGAAATGCAAAGTTAAGAGTCAGGAACAGCAGATCAACAGCCAGCCCACAAGAAAAGGAAACAGCGATACAGCTCTCTCCTCTTGCAAAGTTAGGAAATATCCCGCCTAAACCCACCTACTTACTAGTTATAATTATACCCCAAATTCACACTAATACAGCCCCTACTCTATCCATCCCACTGAACTAAAGATCTAATTGGCTAAAACAAGGGATGTCTTGGACACACCACTCCAAGCAAGTTCCGATTTTCAAACACACTATTGTCCAAATTCAATACGTCATTTTCAGGCTTATGTATCTTTCTGTTCCGCAGCATGTTCACATTTCGTTCACATTTATTGTAACTTTCCTGTCCACAATGTCTGTTTCCAAAGGTACTTGCTTTCAGAGGCTCATTGTTTCCTCCGTTAACTTGGGCATCACCGAAGAGACACGGAAAACTGATTAAGCACTCTCCTATCTTCACACCATGGTTTAATATTTCAAGCTAGATTTTCTGAGGCCTTTCTCTCCAGCAGAGAAAACGCAATTTTCTAGGAAAATACAAATACAACGTGAATATCATATCTTTTGTATCATTTTATTCTCTAAAGGTGTTCAGCTTAGCAATATTAATGGTTTGCACAACATTTCAAAAATCATTAGTATGATCATTAACTTGTAGCCCTTTAGTCATTAATTTCTGCATTAGTCATCTGCAGGCTTGTGGCCTACCCCAGATTTTCTTTAAACTCGTTTCCATTTTCGCATGCACATTGTTAAATTCAAACTCGATTAATAGCACACAGTTAACTTTTTAATCATTATTGTGCAAATGAGAGGTTCAATCCGAGCTGGTTTTGTTTCGCGAAAACCCTGCTTCATCACTCTCTTTAATTCTTGTTTGACAAATTAATGACATGAGGTAGCCTGTGAATCTAAATCTCCCTGTCTCCTAAAAACACAATAAGTGAAAATGAATGCAGACATCCTCACTGACAGACAACATAGTACCAGCAGCCCAGGCAGGATGCGAATGTAGCCCAGCTCTTTGACACCTGCCATTGTATTTTAGTACTGGTGGGTACATGGATTATGGTGGGAGAAATGTGCTGCAGCACAGTGGGATTTATTTGCCATTCACTTTCAGCAACCCACTGATCTTCAATTGTGCTAATAAAGAATGAGTGATGTACTGTTTGAGCTGATGGTGAGCCTGGCTTGATCGAAGTGAAGAGGTGGATGATTATCTGTAGCTGTGAAGTCACATATCAGAGTACTGATGAGGTCTTAAATGGTGTAACTGTATATAACCTTGTTGGGGTGTTTACTGCTTTCTGTTGAGGTGAGCATGAGAAAGCAATTAAGGGGGCCTTAAATTATCGGTAGTAATATGGTGAAAGGTGGGGAGTCTGCAATTAGTCATTTGTCAGCCTTGTGCGTGATTTTATCAGTTTTGCCAGTACAAAATGTAAGTATGTTATCACAGTGTTTAAAAATGGTGCATGTAGTGGTCTTTATCTCTTCTCGATTCACCACATGTAGGAAGATTATGAGAAGCAGGCTAAATGTGGTTAGCAGCCTTCTGATGAGTACAGTGTAATTAGCCTTCATTTCCCTTCTGCTTTCATGTTGTGCGTATTGGAGTGGACTACAGGAAAGGATTCTCCCCAGTACCATTTCAGGCAGCGTCCCATCTTTTGATGCTTGCTAGGTCTGACTTGAACTATTCTTTGATGCCTTGTCAGCTGTCTGCAGTTTTATTAGCTGAGTTTCCCCACTCCTCCTATATATTATAACTGTCCAGATAGTACAGGGACCCAAGACAAAAGCGTCATCGGAGAAAGGGCAATTGTGTCCTTTGCATGCTATGCATGTTATATGTTTTTGTTTGTTCCGACTGAGTCAGATTAGGATAACTGACATTTTTTTCATGGCATTTTTCCAGGGCAGTTAACTAATCTAGTCCTGATAAAAGCCCATGACCGTGTGGCCATTATACTTTAAGGCTGAAACATGTTGACTCTTATGTAGTGTGTAGGATCATTACCTCCATAGACACCCCACACCACTAATAAAGGGATGCCTACGTTTTCCAGGGTATTTTTATTCTAAGATCCTGGCAGGAGAATATCCAAAGTGCTCCCTGTGACATGGCTGAGTCCATCCTGGTTTTTATGGACCAGGATGAGACCCAGTAATGAAACATGACACCAATAGTGTGAGTGTCTAACAAAAATGTATAAATCATGTCAATCAATCAATCAAAAATTTGTAAAGCACGCTTCTCACCCGTGAGGGTCTCAAGGCGCTGGGGGGGGGGAGAGGAAGCAGCTACTGATCGAACGGCCATGTCTTGAGGAGTCTCCTGAAGGTCAGCAGGTCCTGGGTCTGTCGTAGGTGGATGGGGAGAGTGTTCCAAGTCTTGGCGGCGAGGTGAGAGAAGAATCTGCCGCAGGTGGTTATCGGTGGATGTGCTGGACGGTGGCGAGGGCGAGGTCAGCGGAGCGGAGCTGGCGTTTGGGGGTGTAGAGGGTGAGCCGCTTGTTGAGGTATGCTGGTCCGGTGTTGTGGAGTGCCTTGTGAGCGTGGGTGAGGTATGCTGGTCCGGTGTTGTGGAGTGCCTTGTGAGCGTGGGTGAGGAGCTTGAAGGTGATTGTAGCAATGAAAAGTACAATACAAAAGGGGATGATGGACGGAGCGTTTGAGCAAATCAAACACTCACCTCCAGTCAACTGATCTGAAAGTACACCAGTAGATCCTTGTAGTTAGGTTCTTTATTAAAACCCCCAGCACAGAGGAATAAGTCATACAGCTATCAAGACACAGAGCTTCTCTAATAACAGCTCTCTAAGGATGCACATACACATATAAACAATTCTGGAACATACTCAATGTTCCACACAATACAGAGATCTTAAAGTGATATACTTACACAGATCTTAAAGTGATATACTACAGTGATCCTCTTGTTGATGGGGAGCCAGTGCAGGTTCCTCAGGTGGGTGGTGATGTGGCTGTGGCGAGGGATGTCGAGAATGAGGCGTGCGGAGGCGTTCTGTACACGTTGGTATCTCTTTTGGAGTTTGGCCGTGGTTCCCGCGTATAGGGCGTTGCCGTAGTCCAGTCTGCTGGTGACGAGGGCCTGGGTGACCGTTCTTCTGGTTCCGGTTGGGGATCCATATGTAGATCTTGCGAAGCATGCGGAGGGTGTTAAAGCAGGAGGAAGAGACGACATTGACTTGTTGGGTCATTGACAGAGAGGAGTCCAGGATGAACCCTAGGTTGCGTGCGTGGTCGGTGGGTGTCGGTGCTGTACCCAGCGAGGCCAGCCACCAGGAGTCGTCCCAGGCGGAAGGGGTGGAGCCGAGGATGAGGACCTTCGTCTTGTCCGAGTTCAGTTTCAGGCGACTGCTCTTCATCCATTCGCCGACGGCCTTCATCCCTTTGTGGAAGTTGGTTTTGAAGGTGGCGGGGTCTTTAGTGACCCCGACCCGTCATGCTATATACTCTTTGTGATTCATTTCTGTGTGTCTAACCAATAAATATATGGATACTTTTTGGTTTAGCATCAGATAGACCTGTTGGTCTCCTGTCCTATCCTTGCTTTGAGTACTTAAAGTAGGCTTGCAAGGTAAAGCCCACTCAAGGAAAAACAAGGGGTTAGGAAAAAAACAAAAAGCAGGGTAGGACTTCTTTAAAGACTGTAAGTATTTTGTACCCAAGGAGAAACGCGTGACAGCAGTTCAACGGGCAGCATAGGTGTATAGCACACACAGTTCTTTGGTATCCTGTGCTAACTCATGAAACAGCCACTAATTTTGTTACTTGGGTTTTATCGAAGGCCAGTGTGGCTGCAGGTACTGGTGGTACTCATGCTTGTTTTGCAAGCCGTCTCCTTGATTCATCTCCCAAGCAGGTTTCAGTCAGCTGGGCCGTGTGCAAATCCTCGGGTTCAGGGAACCCCTCCATTGCAGGGCAGTTCAGCTACACACTTTTTAGTCAGGTCACGGCAGCGCAACGTCTACATCACTGTACGCTACTGAAGGAGCAGCGTGACACCGTTTCCTTGCTGCCACTAAACTACTGCTGCTGAGGTTCTCATGAAAGTCGAGTCAAAAACTAGGTCTAGAGAGGTGAAATTGGCTTTCAAATTGTTTTAGTATGCTGTTGATGGAGCGAGGTTTAGAATAATATTTTGTTCTGACTCGCGAAGTTAAACTTCCATAATAAATAATCGTATTAATGAGTTTGTGAATGAAAAGTACTAATCAACCTAGTTTAAAATGCATTACACGACACATGGGACTAATATATGTGCTCTCTGTTGCACTTGCAAGTACGTTGAAAAATAATAAACTAACCTTGTCTATTGTCTTTGTCAGTATTAAATGCGGCTGTTTAACTAATGGCATATTCTTATTTATGTGCTCATGTTATGTCTTTTCTATGGCAAAAGCTCGTGAAGAATTCTGCGGCCTAAAAGAAGATGGTAGATACAAAGTGCTGCTTTTTGTGCTAATGCTAGGTAACATAATTAATGGGTTAATAATTAGCAAAGGGGGTGGGTAACAGAATGGTTCTCAATACTCTAATTAATTAATATCTTGTGTTTGTTTGAATATTAGTTTTCCATGAGAGAGGCCTAAGGCCTGAGGCCTGTGAAAATGGGTGTTTGGAATCCTGTCTTGAAGAGCCGAGCATAGAGAAATGCATCAGAAAAATAAATGAAATTGACTGTGCAAGACGTGCTCTGAAAGTGACAAAATCAAGGACAGGATGCGGCAGACCTGCCAAGCTAAGGAAGCAACGGACTGTTACTCAATATAATGTTGCATTTCCGAGGAAGCTAGAGTCACATGAGTGTGAGGACAATGGCGTTTTAGAAAAGCTCAACTTTGGATTGAAAAAGGTGATGATCTTACATGGACTGACATCTGTCAGCCAATTGTAACTCTGGATGGCAGGAAAAAGTTTACTTTTAGTGGAGATTAGCTAGTTAGGAAGGTATAAAAACTTAGCCCCAAGACAGGAGGGCGCTCCTCGTTTTCCGATTCCTGAAGGGCGTGTTGTGCTGTTGGACTTTGGCGCACGTAAGGATAGCAGTCTTTAATGACTTTTCTTTTTAGGTGAAGCGAGTTTTAGACAGGGAAATAGATTAAGGGTATGGAAACTGTTATTTACTTTAATTCATGCTGAATGATTTGCTCATAATTGTCAGTCTAGTATGTCCTTTCCTCAATAAAATGCTGCTAATTTGCTAATAATAAAAAAGTTTCTTAGTTGAAAATGCTCTTTCTTTGAATAATAAAGTTAATAAAATTAGATTTTGAAATGACAAGCTGGTCTTGTTTATTCATGGTCTAGTTGCCATCAGTTGATCCATTTACTTTAGTGACTTAATTAAATGATTCTTGTTTGTAAACCATGGTTAGATATGATAAACTGCAGTTGTATATAAATGTGTAAATAATTTATGAATAGTTCTGATTAATTAGGTCACATGATTCAGCTGCCCAAAATTTGTCTCGGTAGTTTATGGGCCTTGTGAGAGATATATGGTTAATGGTGAGTATCATGGTGTTGGGTAGTGTTGTTGAGACAGATTTTCTATAGGGGTGCTGCATCAATTACTTGGTAGCACAGTTACGGTTACTATGGTAACGGACATGCTACATGGTAGTTACATAGGATAATGACTAAAACATGTTAAGTTTGTCAAGTTGTTATATGTTGTCGAAAAGGTTTTTTCCAGCAGTGTGAAAATTTCCTGGTTTGCCGGCTAAAGTCTGTGTGACAAGTGAAGTTGCACAGTGCATTTGTTCTGTTTCAAAATAGTGGCATTGTCATATATCACTAGTGTTGTGGACGTACAGCACAAGTTAAGGGATTTTAGGTGTGCTAGGTTTAAATGTATAGTGAGGATTGTCTACGAAATTGTAGCTTTCGAGTATAGTGACTTGGAGCCTGTTTTAAAACTTACTGTGAAAAGAGTAGTAGAATTTATCCAAGCTTGAGTGAAGGGTAAGGAAGCGTCGTCTATCTTACTGGCGAAAGAGGATTTCTATGGTTGGTTAAAGTCCTACCAAGATTCATGTATGCATGGTTAGGGTTTCTTCCGTTTGAATGTGCGTAAATGATTTTGTAATTAAGATCGAGTGAAACTTTGAATTGCTACCATAAGTGCATTCAGAGGGAAACAAGTTCGTTATTACCTGCTAGAAGGGTAGAGTAAGGCTACTTACTTTATCAACGAATTTAAATATTCTGTGAGAATAGCGTCGTCTATTCCACGCAAGGAATACTTGAATGATTGTAAAAATTATCACTTTATTTTAGCGAAACAGACAAATGGTTTGGTTTTCCGTAGTTACTAACTGAATTCCATTGAAACGAGTTGTTAAAATGGCGCGTGAAAATATTTTGTAAAGGAGGGGCTAGTTCAAGGAGTGAGAGACAGCGAAGCTGCAGCGGCAGTGTACGTCACAGGGTCCGCGCCGTGATTGGCTAACATACGTCACAGCTAGCGCGCTGATTGGTTCACGTGACCAAGACGAGCTGACAGCTGGTTGCCTCATTCTGAAAGCAGCAATTCTGTTGGTTGAGCAAGGTGGTGACGTAGCTTAACCTGATTGGCTTGTTGGTGAGTTTCGCGCACGGATTGGCTGGTTTTGCGGAACCACAAGAAAATATTTACGATCATTTAGAATTAAGCGGATTTGATTAAAAACATGGGTTATTACTACAAGAAAGAGGAAAAGAAGCTTTCATGGCTTCAGAAATTGAAAAACATATTTAAACCTGATAAGAAAATTGAAACGCGAGGTGGAAAGTTACTTCATAAGTACAAGACACCTGCAGCTTATATGGAAGGTGAATATGGTTATCATACTTGTCTTTGGATGGATAATTGGATGGAATATACCAAAGATGATGGTGTATTAGCATGGCCGGAAGACGGATCATTTAATATTAAGGTTTAGAAAATCTTGAGAGAAAAAATGATGGCTCTTGTGCCAAAGCCTAGACCTACTCAATTTAAAGCTTTAGTTGAATGGGAAGATGAGATGTTTGTACTAAAACGAGAAAACAGAGGTGTAACAAGAGGTCCAAAATTAGACATTAATAGGGAAACTCATGAGGATAGAATGCGTAGATGGAGACGCACAGACATGTGTGATGGTTTGTACCCAGTAAGAGTAATGGTTACTGAAGTACCAGGTCAAAAGAATACCCAAAAGAGAAATAATATTAATGAAGAAAATGACTCAGAAGATGCGGTTTTAGAAGAGATTTATATCACAAAACCGAAACCGCCACCTTAGCATTTACAACCAGTTTGTTCATGGTCTTCCCCAAGAATTCCACTCACACCAAGAGTCTCCCCGAGTGCTCCTCCCCCTCCAAGAGAAATTATTGATGAGACATCTACCATGTCAAATCAAAGCTATGGAAAAACACCTGAAAGAGTAGAGTTAAGGTCTAATTCTAGCATATCTGGAGAGAATAGAAATTATATTGAAATTCCCAGAAATGATTTTGAAATCCCAGTGCAGAGAAATGAAGCCCCAAGGAATGTAATGAGAACAGAAAGATGTGATGAATTACCAAATTCCTCAGAATATTTTCGATCAAAAGATGAGTTAATACAAAAGTTAACTAAAGGCATGGAAGCAGTAACAGTACCAGTAACGATTGGTCCTGTTCAACCAGTATTTGATCATAGGGAAATTAGACACTCAGCTTTGACTATTCCATTAAATGCAGAAATTCAAAAAGTAGCTGAAAAATTTTATTCAGATTTATCAGAGATTCACAGAGAAAAAACAATGCCTGACTTAACTTTTAATAAAGGTTCACCATGTAAAACTCCATTTGGTGCAGAATCTGATAATGAAACTCCAGAAAAGAGCATAAATAAAATAGATTTAACACATTCTCCACAAAGCTCAGAATTTAAATTACTTGATGTGGCAACGTTAAAAGCAGATTTGGAGGAATTGATTATTGGAACAATTGGACCTGACAGTTTGAAGCTATTTCAGGATGATGAATTATTGTTTATTTGTAAAAGCATACAATGGAAAACGAAAACTAAGTATGATCAATTAGAGGAAATGGCTACTGAATTAGAAGTAGATTTGAGTAGGCAGAAAAATCTGCAGAAACATTACAGAGTGGATTTCTCTGAAAAAGACATTGAGAATATGAATACCACAGGAAGAATAATTCATGTAAAAGAATTAATTGTGTTTCTAAAAAGATTAGGTGAATTAAGTAAATGGAGAGTGAAATGGACAAAGAAAAGAGAGGAAGAAAGAAGAGAAAGAGGAGAAGTAGCAAATCAGTTTCCAATGAGAGAAATAGCAGGAGGTGGATATGTGCATGTTCCTTGGACGAGACAGGACATTTTATTGTTCACAAATGATTTTCCTCAGCAGGGAGAAAAGCCTGTAGAATGGTATCGACAGGTGGATAGATTTATTAAGGTTTCAAAAGTTCTGTGGATTGATCTAGATGGATTCTTTGACATTGTTGTCCCATCGGATCTTTGGACAGAATGTAACATTTCTGTAAGTTGGCCTAAAGAAGAACCTGCTCGAGATAGAATAACAGGTGCTCCATCATCAGATGTTATGTATCTATATGATAAAGTAATTGTCTGGTTGAAAAACAAAATTGCCCCTAAAGAAGTAGACTGGGTTAAAATAGATAGAACAAATCAAGAACCAAAAGAATCAGTACATTCATTTTATGAAAGATTGCTGCTGGTATTTAAACAATATAGTGGCTGTGAAAAATTAAGTGAAAAGGACAGAGGCCACTTTATATACAGATTTGTTTATGGCTTAAGACCTGAAATTGGTGATATGATTAGAAATGGAATTGTAGGTTGGCAATCACTTTCGGTTGATGACATTCTGAGAAAAGCAAAATACTGTAGTGATGAAATAGATGCCAAGCAAAAGAAGCTGAAGGAGAAAGCTATGTGGGCACAGGTGAAGGTAGCTGAACAGCAGATAGCAACATTAGAAAATAAAAATGTTCATCAGAATCAAGGTACATTTAAAGGAAATTTTAATAAGCCAAGATTGATGGGTAATATTGAAGAGCTTAAACAAAAACTCCCATGTTTTAATTGCGGCGAAATTGGACACTGGAAGCGGGAATGTAAAAATCCGCCCAGAAATTTAAAAAATGCACCATTAAATCCACAGATGCAGAATGAGATAAATCTGCAGCAACAGCTACAGCGACAGGTAGTGAATCAGCAAAGTCAGATTCCACAACCGCCACTTCCAAATTGTGTAAATGTGCAGAGATACAATACAGAAACGGGATTCTGCGGAGGTGAACAGGTAAACAGACCGCAAAGAGTGAATGTGTCAAATGTTTCTCAACAATATTGGTTAAAAGAAAATGGAGGTAGTGATTCAGAAGATTACTTATGACGGTGCCTGAGAGAGGAGGAAGAGTGTGTGCTTGGAGCCACTCTTGAGGTAGATCAATCTGGTCCATTTGTAAATGGTAAAGTGAATGATGTAGAAATCACTTTTCTAGTGGACACAGGTGCTACCCGTTCTACTGTTAGATCAGTGGAAATAGAAAACCTACCTCTCTCTGGTGACACCATCCAAGTAGTTGGCGTAGCTAATCAACAAATTAAAACAGATTTAACAGAACCAGTTGAAGTTGAAATTGGTAAATTTAAAGACAAACACAGATTTGTAGTTTGTAATAGCAGTCCTGTAAACTTGTTAGGGCGGGTCATCTTATGCAAGATGAATTATAAAATATATTGCTCACCGGATGGTATTGAGCTCCAAACTCAAGAAGAAGATGGGCTTTACAGGTTAACAATGTTAATGGTTGAGGCAGAGGAAAGTAAATTATTTCCTGCATTTGATAAATATAATCTACCTGAAGAATTAAAAGAGACAGTCAATGCTAACATTTTGGATTTGACAGGAAGTGAAATGGGCTTGATGAAAAATGTTGACCCAGTAAAAATTACAGTAAAACAAGGAGTAGATTTTCCAAACATTTCTCAGTATAAAATGAAAGCAGAAACTATTGAAGGTGTCATACCTGTAATTGACAAATTTATAAAACAGGGTGTTCTTAAAGAAATTGAGAGTAGTCCATGCAATTCACGGATTATGGGAATTAAAAAGCCAAATGGAACTTTCAGGATTGTTCAAGACCTGAGAAAGGTTAATCAGATAGTTGTTCCATGTTGCCCTGTTGTACCAAACCCAGCGGTAATTCTTTATCAGATTCCGCATGATGCAGAATGGTATACAGTTATTGACCTTTATAATGCATTCTTTACTGTTCCATTGCATCCAGATAGCCATCAAATTTTTGCGTTCAGGTTCCAGGAGCGTATTCTAGCATGGTGTCGTATCCCTCAAGGGTATACAGAGAGTCCATCTATTTTTAATTAGTTGTTAAAGAAATCCTTGGAAAATCTAGATTTACCTGGTAAGTCAACATTGGTGCAATACATAGATGATCTCCTTGTGGCTGCAAAAACACGAGATAATTGTGTGACAGATACCATTACTCTGTTAAATCACCTGGCAGATGAGGGACATAAAGTGTCTCCTGCAAAATTACAGTTTTGCAAACAAGAGGTAAAATACCTTGGTCACAGAATCACAAGAGGAATCAGGCAGGTAACAATTGAGAGAATTAAAATGATTCAGGGAATGCAACCTCCAAAAACACAGAGACAGGTCAGAATGTTTCTAGGAATGGTTGGCTATTGTCGCCAATGGATTAGTGGATTTTCAGTAATTGCAAAACCACTGCAGAGGTTGACAAAAGCAGACATAAAAGACCCGATTACTCTAACAGAAACTGAGTTAGAAGATTTTGAGCAGTTAAAAAAGAGTTTGTGTGCAGCACCTGCATTGGGTATGCCAGATTATGAGAAAGAATTTGAGCTGTATTGCAGTGAAAGAGAAGGTTGTGCATTGCCGGTTTAGATTCAAAGACATGGCAAACTGAGAAAGCCAATTGCTTATTTCTCAGCAGTTCTTGATCCTGTTGCAAAAGCATTACCAGGCTGCTTAAAGGCAGTAGCTGCAACTAGTGTAAGTCTTGAACAAAGTGAAGGAATTATAATGGGATTTCCTGTAAAAGTTTACGTACCCCATTCTGTTGAAATTCTTCTTACTAGAAGTAAAACACAGCATTCAACAAGTAACAGGTTAACCAAATATGAAAAAGTTATTCTGGGATCAGATAACGTTTCGATTGCGAGGTGTGTGAATTTGAATCCTTTCACACTGTTGCCTGATGGTACTGTAACAGAAATCAGGAATGAGAATGACATTGATCACGAATGCTTAGATGTTTTAGAATATTGCACAAAACCCAGGCAGGACATTAAATATGTGCCTTTGGCTGAATCAGATTTTGTTTATTTTGTTGATGGTTCATGCTTGAGAACGGATGAAGGTGTTCTGAGAGCAGCATATTCTGTCTGCACAGTTGGAGATGTAGTCGAAGCCTCTTGTCTCGAAGGAATTCGTTCAGCTCAAGTAGCAGAATTGATTGCTTTGATTCGTGCATGTGAAAGAGCAAAAGAATTAAGAATTACCATAGTGACTGATAGTCAGTATGGATATGGCGTAGTTCATGACTATGGCCAGCTCTGGTCTCAAAGAGGTTATTTAACTTCTGCGGGTACTCCAATAAGAAATGCTAAATTGATCAAAAGATTGATCGATGGTATTCAGTTACCAGAGAAAATCGCTGTTGTGAAATGTGCAGCGCATAAAAAGGGCGAGGACTATATTATTAAGGGTAATTCCTATGCTGATGAGATCGCAAGGTATTGTGCGAAAAACAATTTTTCAATCAATCGGGAAAAAGACAATGAACATGTTTTGAACTCACTTATGCTAACATCTGTAGTTGAGACATGGCAAGGAGTTAAAGATTTACAAGATGAGGCAGATGATGAGGAAAAAGACACATGGTTAAAAGCAGGTTGCAGACAGCGAGAAGAAGATGAGATTTGGGTTTATAAAGATGATAGACCAGTGATGCCAAATAGCATGATTGCTGACATGGCTAGAATATATCATGGTCCAGGACATATTGGAAGAGATTCTATGATTAGGTTATTTAGGCAAACATGGTTTAATCCAAAATTCAGATTGATTGCAGAATCTTTTTGTCAGAGATGCTTGATCTGCCAACAGATCAATCCAAACAGAAAAACAGTTGTGAGCATGGGAACCATAGGACGGGAGGGTGGTCCTTTTACTAGATTGCAAATGGATTTCATTGACATGCCACCCCACAACAAGTTAAGATATGTACTAGTGATAGTCTGTTTGTTTTCAAGATGGGTGGAAGCGTTCCCAACACGTCACAATGATTCAGTTACTGTTGCAAAATTGCTTTTAAGGGAGATCATACCTAGGTACGGTTTTCCGGTGACTGTTGAAACTGATCGTGGACACATTTTGAAAACAGACTATTACAAATGATTTGTGAAGCACTGAATATAAAACAAAAGCTGCATTGTGCCTACAGACCAGAAGCATCAGGTGTTGTTGAGCAAGTAAATGGTACAATCAATAATAGGATAGCAAAAATGTGTCCAGCTACAGGGGTAAAGTGGACTGACACACTTCCACTTGTTTTGATGTCTTTGAGAAGTATTCCAGATAAAAAGACAGGACTAAGCCCTTATGATATTGTCATGGGAAGAGTCATGAGACAAGCATTTGTACCAGTTGGAAAGTTGATGAGCATTAATGATAGCGTCATTTTGGAATACTGCAGGAACCTTTCTGACGTCGTAACTTCTGTGTTCCATCAGGTGGCAACAGAAGTGATAACGAGAGAGAAGGAACAAGCTCATGATCTGTTACCAGGAGACTGGGTGAGGACAAAAGTTCACCGAAGAAGAAACTGTCTAGTACCCAGGTGGCAAAAGGCAAGGCAAGTGATACTTATCACAACAAATGCAGTAAAGTGTAAAGGTTTGAAAAGGTGGATTCATGCACGTCACACCATTCGTGTTCCTCCACCTGAAAACCCTGACGAAGGTGACACTACAGCTGATTCAGACTCTGACGAAGAACCTGAAAGAAATCCAGATCCTGAAGATCGACAGGAAAGTCGACATCTGGAAGATTCAAATGCGAATGAGGCATTGAATAAAGATACTGAAGAAATTGTGATACTAGACTCTGAAAATGATGAAGTCGTTCTAGAAAAAGAAGCAGAAAAAAGAGTCTGAACAAGAAGAGAATCAAGATCAGTACGGTATTGAAAAGCAGATTGGAAGCTCTGGAAGAAGGAACGAAGATTATGAAACTGGGAAGTTGGAGGTAATTGAAGAAGAAGAAGAAGAAGACGAATTACCAAGTACCAGCTGTAAGGATGATGTTCCTAACAGAGTGAAGCTGCCGAGAAAAGAAGTACCTGAATCAAGATTTGAAATCTCCAACAGTGAAATAAATGAAAGTGACGAAGCACACCGTGCGAGCAAGCGCAGCAAGCGAGCCTGAACCACCTAAGGAGGGTTCGAGGGGATTCTCCCCCCGAAAAAATTTTGAAAAATTTGTAGGTAAATGGTGCATTTTTAAGACTTTTGGAAGCCACTGTGCTAAACAGAAACAGGCCAATGCAATTACAAAATTAATAATCAATAGACATAAGAAAACGTACAGGAAGCGGCAGTTGGTGAAACTTCTAATGGGAAACTGCGCACCCTCCGCTTAAAGCTAATGAAGGAACGAACTGCAGCCAAGGAATGCTTTCATTCAGCAGCAAAGTCAATTGTGAACAGCTTAAATTACCCTAATCACCTCCCCTTCAGCCGTCAGTGAGAGTGAGAGGGGAGACTGAGCGGATAGTAAGAGGGGAGAGAGGTCTGACACTGAGACGAGAGAAGAGAGTGAAGGGGTGAGAGGTCTGACACTGAGACAAGAGCAGAAAGTGAGAGGAAAGAGGTCTGACAGATGAGAGTGGAGAGTGAGAGGGAAGAGAGGTCTGACACAGATGACAGCGGAGAGTGAGACATAATGGGACATTAACACAGCACTAGAATACACGCAGGCCATGTGTCGGTGACAGCGCACTGTGCATGCATGTCACCAGGGCCGGCTTTGGGGTTGGTGGCGCCCTGTACAGGAATCTAGGACCTGCAGCACAAAACAGTCCTACTAGCATTGCGACTCTGGCCTTTGAGCCAACATACTTAAATTCTTAGAGTGGCACAACTCTATTACTGAACCAGTCACACCATGCCATGCTGGTAAGCGCCAGGAGTGGGATATAGGGTGGAGCAGTTCTTTCGTATGCGCCATTTTACTTTGTTTAGATTCAGCACGCCTAGGCAGCCTGAGTGGGTGCACCTCGCGGGGTTGTGCTGACACATCCAGGGGTGCTAAACCAAGTTCTGCAAGCACAACTCTGCAAGCTGTAGTCTACGTGCAAATTAGGAAACAATATGTACATTGGTTAAGTTGTAGTACAGGCAGGCACATTGTGTTTTACTGATATCTCTGTAACTTAACTCTTGTGAGGCCCAAAGATCTTTCATTGTGGTCATGTAAGGCCTATTCAACTGTTTTAATACTTGGACACAAAGACGTATCACAAAGAAGTATAGTGCACCTGACTACACCAAAGAGGAGCCAGAGGAATGCACAAATCACATGTCCACAGCAGTCATCAGCTAGGCACATGTGTGTCGTATGTTAACAACTGAAGCAAACCGGGCAAACCGGGCCAGCTTAAATGAAAACACCAATGCTGTGGCATGTAGAGTTCAATTGACATCTATAACACTAAACCACAGACATATACGCCATTCGTGACCACGTCAGTTCAACTAAGAAACATATTTAATTTAATGCACCACGCTAATATCTTGCCAGATAATAAATATGCAATTTTCACGACTACACACTCACACAAACATAGAACTACACAGTTGCCCTGTTTACCAACACTGAACTAGTCACATTCAAATGTGCTATATGTGCTTCTAGTGACATATGCTCACTAAACAAATAGTGGTACAAAACGTGAGACACTGCATTCCTTCAAAGTAATACACAGTGCTGTTTCAGACAACCACCCTTAATAATGTAGCATTTCAACCGCAGACGCACTGCTCTCAAACTTGTCATGCTATTAAAGAATTATCGACAATTTTACACAAATTCTTTTTCACTTTCCAGGTCTTGGCTGATCCAGAATAGCAAGACGTGAACAAGCACGGCATATTTTTTCCTAAGAAAGGTGGTAACACTTGGGAAGTCTGTTGTGTTGGCTCCATTTGTGCCACGGCATCCTTTGAGATCAGCCGACTTTGCGCTGGTCTGTACCCCTCGTGTTTTGAAAGCTAGAGCGGGTGGTCGGTCCTGCGCAACTCTGGAATTCGCTCCCTGTGTCCATCTGAGCCATTCAGAACCACCTTGCCTTTCGAAATGGCAATAAAGACCTGGCTTTTCCCTGTGTAATCTTTAGCTTTCTCTGGTTCTCACTGAGGAGTCTGTGGTTGCGCTGGGACGCCTCGTCGCCTGGGCAACTATGCTCATTACGAATCTGACAAATTTGGACATTCAGCATTTGTTGGGGAGTCACCTGGTTTTCCTACGGCCCAGCTGTCGGGAAGATTTCTGATTTCTTTATTGCCATCTGTCAATAAGTCTCCTGATTTCCCTGTTTCCTAGTCCACATCCTTCGGAGATTCTACAGATTTCCCTAAAGTTTAATTGGACAGTGTGAGGAAGTTGCCCGATTTCCAGATCTCCTATTCAGCCCCTGTAAGAAAATTCCCTCATTTCCCTACCTTCCAGCCTCTGTCCCAGAAGCCCCAGAATGAATTGTCTTCCAGTTGGCACATAAAAGGGAGTCTTACGATTTCCTTGGACATCCTCTATTTTCCTTCCTCCACTTTACGGCATACGCATTTACTGACTCCCTTCCTCACTATCGTCACCTTCAGACTTTTCTCAAAACTTTCTTAAAATTAATTTTCCACATCTTTTTTTACTGCTTTTCACCCCCTTCTAAGGTTCAACTGTAACCACATCTTCTCTTATCAACTTGCTGTCTGTCTCACACACACTCACACTGACTTTTTCACATCAGCAACTCACAAAACTTTGCCTACAGACACCCTCTCTTAAATCCAACTTTCTCTCATTAATCCTTATGAGACACCTCTTCCTCCTGAATCTTTGAGGCCATAACTTCCCTCAAACTCTTCCTTCTCTCTGTCCTGCATCTCTACTTCTTTTTCGCATCTCCTATTTCTCATATGAATTATCTATCCCTCAGTGTATCGGACACACTCTGTTTCTCATGCTATCACTCCGGCATGTTTTAAATGATGAATTTACAAACGTACACAGGTGAAAAAACTGTGCTGCACAATTAGATAAAACTGACCTAGTGGCCTTGCTTTTGATGTCAGTTGAGCAAACCCAAGCACATGGCTGAAAATGTAAGTAATTGCAGTGATCATATCAAGCTAAAAATTGCTATTTACATGTAAAAAATAAAAAAGAAGCAAATAAAGGTTCATGCCATTTTAAATTGCTAGACGTCTGTATTCTTCCATTTTAGGTATTAAAGGGTTAAACCTATGCAGTTGGGGCGGGGGCCATAGGGGGTCAGTCTTATCTGGAGCAGCCCAGCCACCTCCTAAGTAAATACCCTCTAGACAGGGGGACAGGGATGGGGGTGCAACAACTGGTGCAAGAGAGTCAGGCCTCAGCGGGAGGCCAGGGGTTTAATTACACATTAACCTATGCAGGCTCTCTTCCCTCCCACCCATTCATGCTGCACACATCACTGTGCTCCTGGCAGCCAACGACCCAGCATTGAGGCCTGGCAGGGGGTGGCTGAGGACAATGAGAGCTTTGGGGAGCAGAGGCCCACTTTCCCCTGTGACAGGCCTCCACTCTACCAGGCGCCAAAACAGAAAACATGCTGCCAATTGCCACGGCATTCGAAAACCCCTTTATTCTTTTATATTCAATCAATGTAGACACAAACACAGGCACCTTTATGCTGGCTGGCGACTGTCAAATAGCACTGCGTGAGTTGGTCTTAAACTGTATTTAAATGCTAGACTTTACAAGCAAAGTCGAATGATGTTGCCATGTGTCAATTTAAGAAAAGTCTAATTATGTTGGCCCCAGTAAATTTTAAAGGCAAGATTTGGTTCTCAACCCACAACCCAAGCAGATAGAGTACCCCGTCTCCCTTCTGAAAATGCATTATCCAAAATAAACATTTGAATGGGCCTGCCAGTGTCATCTTGCTTTCACCTGCGTACATAAAATATGATTTGTGAGCCTGCCAAGAAAAAAGCGCAAATTAATGCTGCACGTGGATGGTGGGGTTTTAGGCCTTAATTTTAGGCTCGATTTCGGTAAAACCCAGGCCACATTGAGCAGGTGCCTGTCCAGGAGCTGAGTGAGTGCGCACATAAAATATGATTCCTGAGCCTGCCGAGCAGAAAGCGCAACATAATACTGCAGGTGGATGGTGGGTTTTTAATTATGCCTAATTTCGGTACTGTGCCTGGCCAGGAGCTGAGAGAGCACGTGAGAGAACTAAAGGTCTGCAAGCTATTAAACGTTTGTTCTCATGAAAGGATTTTTTACCAATCCAGTCTGAAGCAATATACAGATTCCCAATGGAGGAAAACAATTTGGGAAACCTGTCCGTGGGAGAGGCCACATCGCGGACGAGCAATGTTCACTGTCTCACACCCGGGGTGGCATACAGACACATGCCCTTAATCACAAGGCAGCCAAGCCAGTATTGTACACAAGTCGACTACAACACCAATAACCAAAAAAAACAAAGACAACCAAGGCAGCCAACACCAATAATAAATAAGGCAGCCAAGCCACCAATAATAACATACAAAATTGGAATTCCGAATCATGTCCTACTAACCTCCTGCAGTTGAGTCAGTCATGGCGCAAAGGCCAGCAAGCAGCAACTGGCAATAAAGATGATGGACTGTCTCCTCTGGGGCACTCGAGTCGGAGAGGGTCGTCTCTGCAGCCAGTGATGGAGTCCAGAAACTTTCACCAGTGCAGACAGACACGCGGGAAGCAGCCTGAGCCTGAGGTCAAGTCTGCGCAGACTCACATCCTCGGCTTCCCGCCTACCACACCCCTCTCCCAACTCGTCACAGGGTGGGACTCACCACGCCCTGTAATGAGAGGGGAAAGGGTTGTGTGACAGCCTCCACTCCCTGATTGACGACGAGGGTTAGCGATCCCGGGCTTGGAGATAAAACGCCTGGGGCTAACTCTATCTTCACGCCATCAGGGGGTGGAGACTGGGCCTTGAAGCTCAGTTTTTGCCGAGCTGATGACATCACAGCCTTCAGGGCTTCTGTCAATCAGTCAGTCTCATGTCACGTGATGCTTCCCTTGAAGTCACGGCGGTGATATTGGTGAGTGGCCGGGGCTGCTGGGGAAGAGAGTAGTGGTGCGTTGATTGTGTAACTAACACTAGAGCCAAAATTAGACTTTTAAAACGTATTTTTTTTTAATGAAATAAATATGATTGAGATGCATTTTGGAACCGGGGCGGAGCCCCGACGCCTGTGGGGAGAAACCGCCACTGGTGACGATGAATCCCAACTGAGAAGTTTGAGTAAAAAGAGCTTGGAGAGCAGAATGTAATCAGACTGATCCAAAGAAGAAGTTGGCGAGAAAAGGAGATAATTGGCCTAATGAAGACGAATGCCTAAAATTCAAAATAGTGAATAGATCAATAGAGCAAATGAATGAAATATCAAGTCAGAAAGGAGATATAGATAAGAAAATCCTGGCAGGAAGGAAAATAGAAGTGATTAGTAATAGAGCAAAAGAATTGTGACGCCAAACCAAAAGTACAAGTCCCCTGAGTGGACGTATATTATCATCCCACCTGTGGTGGAGGTGAATAGCAGTAGTCAGGAAGATTTAGATGACACAAGTGATAATGATTGATTTTGTCCCAATGTAAAATTGTAATTTGCGTTTGGCATGAGGCTGAAGAAATTGTGTTAGGTGACACAAGGTCGAAGAAATTGTGTTAGCTGGAAAAAACACATTGATGTAAGACATAAGGTCGAAGAAAAGCTGTTAGAAAGTAGGATTTTCTTTAAAAAAAACAGGAGGGTGTATATTTAGTGATTTTTAAATTTTTGTTTTTCTGAGAGGCTCTTGTTTTAAAGTAAAAGATGCTTTATACTAATACCAATTCGAGATGTTCTATCCTCAAAAGATGCTGTAAGATGTCTTTTATTTGTGTGATTTTATTAATTTTGGTCTGGTTAATTTTAGCTGTCATTTTCCCTTTTGGATTTGACAAAGAGATGTACAAAGCTAACATGACAAGTAAACTTGCATTTAAACAAGATAATCATGATGTAGTTGGTAAAACTAACAGAGTTATTGATCATAAACCAGAGATCCACCAAGATAGATCTGTTGGTGATTTTTCTAGTAATACCTTTTCAAGACTTCTTTCTGAATATGTTAGAGTGATGGAAGTTAAGGATTGTTACATTTGTGTGAAAATACCTACTTCTGTTTCTGAGGGGGTGACGTACAATATGCTTTCCCTTACTTATGGCATTACTTGTAGTGTTATAGCTAGTTTGTTTTATCAGACAGGTCGTCTAGAGTATTATTACTCGAATTATGACGAGATTTTTGCAAATTTAAAAGTTGATAAAAACCTGAATAAACATAAACATGCTAAGCAGATGAGGGAATTTTTCATTGTAACTAATGAACTTACTTATGAGTATGCTTTTAGAAACAATTTAACATGCAAGCTGGGAACTGAAGAGAAATCTTTCTTAAACTTAGTGGAAGAGAGTAGAGCAATTTATAAGAGAAATGAAATGCTGAAACAAACCAAATCTAAGTTTTGGCAAATTGAAGACGAAAAGCTTAATGGTAGAATAGAAAATGTTGCAATTCACATAGATAAACCTGTTAGTGGAAAACTTTGTATTAGGAGAGACAATACGCATTTTGATAATTACTTTGTGGGTGCAAGTCAGTGTGAGGACACTTATAAAATCTTGGGTGGATGGGGATTTAAAGGTGGTAAAGATCCAATTCTCCCTGGAATTTATTTTGTATGTGGAGACAAAGCATATTACAATCTCCCAGACCACTGGTATGGGACTTGTTTTGTTGGTTTAGTCTTTCCAAAGATATTTCATGTAGACAGAAATACAGAAGGTTCATTTGAAATTACAATCATCTGAATAGATACAAAACAGAAAGTTTTTCTGAAATTTTGGGAGATATTTTTGGTGCAGTAATACCTTTGGTGGGTATAACCCTGAATGCAGTCAAAATCAGAAAATTGTCCACATTTGTTGAAAGACTGTCTACTGATACTGCTAGTGGTTTCCAATTAGTTGACACAGAACTTATTGCCATGAGATCAATGGTAATGCAGAATCGTCTTGCCCATGACATTCTGCTAGCTAAAGAAGGAGTCTGTGGAATTTTGCATGTTCAGCATTGCTGCACATATATCCCAGACAAGAGTCAAAACATTGAAATGTATATTAAAAATATTACAGAATTACATTCAGAAATTGTACCTTTAGAAGATGAAGATTTTTCAGAACGTCTGAGCAAAAGATTTGCAGCAATCAAAACCTGGTTTCAAAAGATTGGTAGTTCAATTTTAGGCAAAATACTGACACATTTATTAGTCATAGTCTTTGTGATACTTTTGTTAAAAATCAGTTGCATGTTACACAAGAGAAAGAAATACCTTAGGGAAAAGAAGAGAATATATAAACTCAGAAAGGAACAGGAAAGAGAAATAGAATTAGAAGAGTTTCGTAGAACCCAATATGAGAGTAGCAGACAAACAGCTGAGTCAAGAGTTTAGAAATACTAACACTGTGATTATCCAATCATGTTCAAGGGTTTTTAAAATTTTGCTGAAAATTTGTGGGTGTAGTTTGGCGATTTTGAAATCACCAGATGAGGGAGTTGATGGAGCGAGGTTTAGAATATTATTTTGTTCTGACTCGCAAAGTTAAACTTCCATAATAATCGTATTAATGAGTTTGTGAATGAAAAGTACTAATCAACCTAGTTTAAAATGCATTACACGACACATGGGACTAATATATGTGCTCTCTGTTGCACTTGCAAGTACGTTGAAAAATAAAAACTTACCTTGTCTATTGTCTTTGTCAGTATTAAATGCGGCTGTTTAACTAATGGCATGTGCTTATTTATGTGCTCATGTTATGTCTTTTCTGTGGCAAAAGCTCGTGAAGAATTCTGCGGCCTAAAAGAAGATGGTAGATACAAAGTGCTGCTTTTTGTGCTAATGCTAGGTAACATAATTAATGGGTTAATAATTAGCAAAGGGGTTGGGTAACAGAATGGTTCTCAATACTCTAATTAATTAATATCTTGTGTTTGTTTGAATATTAGTTCTCCATGAGAGAGGCCTGAGGCCTGAGGCCTGTGAAAATGGGTGTTTGGAATCCTGTCGTGAAGAGCTGAGCACAGAGAAATGCATCAGAAAAATAAATGAAATTGACTGTGCAAGACGTGCTCTGAAAGTGACAAAATCAAGGACAGGATGCGGCACACCTGCCAAGCTAAGGAAGCAACGGACTGTTACTCAATATAATGTTGCATTTCCGAGGAAGCTAGAGTTACATGAGTGTGAGGACAATGGCGTTTTAGAAAAGCTCAACTTTGGATTGAAAAAGGTGATGATCTCACATGGACTGACATCTGTCAGCCAATTGGAACTCTGGATGGCAGGAAAAAGTATACTTTTAGTGGAGATTAGCTAGTTAGGAAGGTATAAAAACTTAACCCCAAGACAGGAGGGCGCTCCTCGTTTTCCGATTCCTGAAGGGCGTGTCGTGCTGTTGGACTTTGGCGCACGTAAGGATAGCAGTCTTTAATGACTTTTCTTTTTAGGTGAAGCGAGTTTTAGACAGGGAAATAGATTAAGGGTATGGAAACTGTTATTTACTTTAATTCATGCTGAATGATTTGCTCATAATTGTCAGTCTAATATGTCCTTTCCTCAATAAAATGCTGCTAATTTGCTAATAATAATAAAGATTCTTATTTGAAAATGCTCTTTCTTTGAATAATAAAGTTAATAAAATTAGATTTTGAAATGACAAGCTGGTCTTGTTTATTCATGGTCTAGTTGCCATCAGTTGATCCATTTACCTTAGTGACTTAATTAAATGATTCTTGTTTTTAAACCATGGTTAGATAGACTACTACCAACATTCACACTCCCGCCAAACTGTTGGAAAAATGCGTTCAACTGCAATTGACAAAGCACATAGAACAGTTTGATCTCCTCAACCCTCATCAATCGGCTTCCGAGCAGAGCACATTACCGAAACTGCTATGACTCACATTATTGACGACGCCCTCCAAATTTTAGATCAAAACGATACCTGCCTCCTCATCCTTCTTGATCTCTCTTCAGCATTCGACACTGTTAAACATGAGAACTTAATCGAACTCTTAAACACAAGAATGGGTCTTTCTGGGACTGTTCTACAGTGGTTCACTTCCTTTCTACACAACCAGTCACAGAAATTCAAGAGCAACAACTTGATGTCCTCTCCAGTACCTGTATCGTTGGGTGTCCCCCAAGGATCCTCCCTATCCCCTACTTTGTTCAACCTAGTTATGGAACCTCTCACCACCTTGCTACAAGCATCCAATGTACACTTTCACATGTACGCCGATGACACCCAACTATATCTCAAACTTCAATCCCCCAAAGACATTATGCTTCTGAACTCTACGATCAGAAGCACCCAATCCTGGCTTGCCGATAACCACCTCAAACTCAATGCTCTGAAAACTGAGTTCCTTCTGATCTCACCTCCCGCGAAAATCTCTACCACTCAAACTTGGCTTAAGCACCTAACTGCACTCAATATCCAACCGACCATCGTGGATTCAGCAAAATCTTTAGGGATAACACTTGATGCCAATCTCAGCATGCAGCAGCATATCAGCAAGGCAACTAAGGGAGCGAACTTCCAAATGAATACCTTGAGGAAACTTAAACCCTTCCTCCCAGCCAAAGACTTCCAAACTGCAGTACAAGCACTAGTCATCCCTCGCATAGACTACGGCAGCATCGCCCTCTGCGGTCTCCCCCTAACTACAACTGCACCCCTAAGAGCTTCGCTAAACGCGGCAGCGAGACTCATCACTGGATCTAAAAAACACTCACATATTTCCCCTGACTTTAAATCCCTGAACTGGCTGCCGTTTGAAGCCAGAATACATCTGAAAATTGCCTGCATGACGCACAAGGCTATACACCTGAACTCACCCGGCTACCTCACTCAGAAGCTGACTATTTCTGGCGGCTCCAGAACCACCAGAAGCACAAACAATCTTCTGCTGAAGCCTCGAAGATTCCGGAAGGAAAAAACTTACAAACGCTCCTTCTCAGGAATGGCGCCTAGGATCTGGAACTCACTCCCTCCTGAAACCAGGCTCATCTCCTCCACTCCTCTTTTTAAGAAAGAAGTAAAAGCTATCCTCATGGCTAAATACACTTGAACTACTACTTTGGACCTTTTAAGACTCTGCGTCGATCTGTATTACTTGTTTGATCTCTTTGCCCATTTGTATTACTTGTATTTTCGACTTACCTGATTGTCCATGCTCCCTCTTATTTGCACTATTTGTATTAATGACTTACCTACCTAACTATGCTCCCTCGTGCACCTACCCAACCACTCACTTATTACCTACAATTACGTTATGCCCAAATGTTTGATCTCTTTGCCCATTTGTATTACTTGTATGATCGACTTACCTGATTGTCCATGTTCCCTCTTATTTGTACTATTTGTATTACACCCTGACTTACCGACCTAACTATGCTCCCTCGTGTACCTACCCTACCACTCACTTATAACCTACAATTACGTTATGCCCGAATGCCTGTAGGCACTCTCCTGTTCTTACCCCTTGCCTTTGTAAAGCGCTCTGATATCTGCAAAGATCTTGTTCGCGCTATATAAAACTTTCAAAATAAAAAAAATAAAAAAAATGATAAACTGCAGTTGTATATAAATGTGTAAATAATTTATGAATAGTTCTGATTAATTAGGTCACATGATTCAGCTGCCCAAAATTTGTCTCGGTAGTTTATGGGCCTTGTGAGAGATATATGATTAATGGTGAGTATCATGGTGTTGGGTAGTGTTGTTGAGACAGATTTTCTATAGGGGCACTGCATCAATGCTGTAAACAAACGACGCCTATGCTGAAGTAAGGAAGCGAACGCAAGCAAGCGAACAATAATATTACATTTATTTGCTGTTGTGATAAATGGAAAGCGAATGGCTCAAACGCTTTATTCCAATTTGTTGTGTAATGTGTTTTATGGAAGCACCGCTGTTTCAGAATGACACCAGAACAAATGTAGATTTTAATTAAATTTACCTTTCGAGAAATACCCCTGCTGATCACTTCCTTTAATGTCTATGAAAAGTCAATTTTCCCCTTCTGCCTTCTCAAGATTGAGTGCATCTGGCCTCTGTCTGACAGCAAACATGTGCTTTTGTTAATGATGATAGATTGCGAGGGTACCCCTGGTGTGCACTGCATTCAGTGATGCTGGCGCGTGCGCACGCATGGATGGACACGAGGTACTCCGTCTGTCAAAATTCTCCGAGTCAGCATGTGTTTGAAATACGCCAACGAGGACACGTCTCAAATTAGCAAAGGGGAAGCCAGAACTGGCAGCTCGATGATGTTACGTTGGACACAGTAACAGGTGTGGTATCTAAAACCGCAAGGAATACCCTGCGCCCCAGCCACCTGTAAACAGGCGTAATTATTGTTTAATAGAAGAATGGAATGCGGCAGGACATTCTGGAGGGGCTCCCAATGTATTTTCTGTTCTTTATTTCTACATTTTAATAAGACATTTTCTTTACAGGGATGGAGCTAATATACAAGCCATTTCCGTTTTCATTTAAAGTATATTCGTAGCCTGGCAAATCTTGTCCAAATGTATTTGGGATAGCTTCCTTGGCAGTCGTACTGGGGGCTCAATGGGAATATGGGCGGGGCTCTAAACTGAGGGTCCGGAACGTGCAAGAGTTAGTGATCAGCTCCCGTTATACCGTGGCCTGTTCACAAACTGAACTTATGAGTATATCTAATAGTGCTATATATATCCAGAAGGCATGAAAGGCTGAAAGTGATTGGAATCATTGCCTTTCACATGAATAAACTTTTTAGGTTAACAATGAGCCAATTCACCTCAGGAGAAATGCTGTAAATGTATTGATTGATGAGCATTATATGTTTTGAGCATGTTCAGGCTGACACTGATGATAATTTTCTCTCTCTGTGTTTCCCATCCCTTTATAATATAGGTATTACTGGTTAGCAGAACTTTTCTGAGCCATTTAAACCATAGCGCAAATTGCAAAAACAGCTGCAAATGTGTTTGGTGCTTGTATTTACCCTTTCACCTAGCTCAATGTAAACAAGCATTGGCACTACCAATACCTAAGCGTGATTTGTGTCACTGATAGCTTTAGGCACTCAATAAGTCATTCTGTACTCTCTTTGCACTCATGCGCCCGTTCATCCTCCCACTCATTCTTGCACCCACCCTTTGACACAACTGCAAAAAAATACACACAAACTCAACAACATATGCAAGATTAATAAAAAGAATACAAGGGGAAAAAAGAAACTATACTGCTGGGTATGGTGGGTATTGTAATGGTGTAGGGCCCTAGGCCCCCAAGCATGAATAATGACTACACAGACACCATTAGTAACTGAGTAGAACTGGCCCAGGGCACTGCACCCGGTTCCTTTTATTATCAGGGTCACATGTCTAGTGACGCCTGTGGTGGATGGTGTGGGGTGTAAGCCAGCCCTCTGGGAGTGGCTGGTACATCGGGACACTAGACCAGTGACAAGCAGGTCACTACATCCCTCCCAAACTATATTCAAACTGGAAACAACAAAGTCCAACCTATGGGAGAGAATAGAACAATAATAGAAACTTCCACTGAGTCACTTCAGCTGCTTGCAGAGCAAGACAATAGTACACCTGCAGCGAGGACCACCAGTTCTAATTTGCACAGTTCAGTGGTGCCCTACGGGTCAGATACGCCTAGGATTCGAGGCGTGGAAGTGGATACTCAAGTCTCTATGGGCCAGATGTAGGTAATCCCCGATTACCGATTCTTAAATACAGAATCATACCGATTCGGTATTTAAGAACTGGCAATCAGGATGTAGGTATATTTACCGAATCAATTACCGAATCGGTAAGATTCGGTAATTACCGAATCGGTATTTACCGATTCGGTAATTGCCATTGATTCCTATGGGCCTTGAGGCCCACAGGAATCAATGGCAATTACCGAATCGGTAAATACCGATTCGGTAAAATTACCGAATTTACAAGGGGGACAGGGTGTCACTTTGACACCCTGTTGCACCCATGATTCTGGCTTGTGTGCAATGTGACACACATACATGCCCTTAGGGCATGTATGTGTGCCACATGGCACAGGTGTACATGCACAGATGTGCATGTACACAGGAATTTGTTATTTACCATGAGATAGTATTTCATGGTAAATAACGAATTCTTAAGGGCCTGTGGCACTATTTTAAGTGCCATCTATATCTGGAATTACCGATTCGGTAAATATACCGAGTCGGTATTTTACCGAATCTGTAAATTTACCGAATCGGTAAATTTACAGATTCGGTAAAATTCGGGCCCCCTACATCTCAAAAACCAATTACCGGTCGGTAACGGACGATATCGGCCGTTACCGACCGGTAATTGGCGACCTACATCTGGCCCCTATATGTACAGTTCTTTTGGACGGTGCAGGTGAAGTGATGGTGAATCACTCATCAGTCCTGTTGGTTATGGCATCCACACAAGCACTGTAATGCTTCTCTACCGAATGGTGAAGTAGTTGCAAAACATCCCTCTCACCAGGATGCCCCTCTCCCAGGTGTTCCCCTCTCTAGGAATGTCCCGGAGGCCCTCTTCATCAGGCTTCCACTGGACTGGGTGTACTTCACCGTGTCGCTCCAACGTCACCCTCTAGGTGTGTGAAGGAAGCGCTATGAGTCTAACCTTCAAGTCCCTAGCTCCACCTGAAGGGTAGTTGTTTACTCCTGCCACTTAGCATTAGATCTTTGTCTTCCTGGTACCTGCGGAAGACCGGCTGTAGACTCATCTCTTGTGGCAGGACCGTTCTCACCTGCGTCCCAGGCTTTTGCCCCTGGGTCGCTACGGTCTAGTGTTGAGGGGTCGGATCCTCTTCTTTAGGACGTCCGAGCAGCCTCACCGTCCAGTCTTCTGTGTGACCCCCAAAGGTGGGTGTCACTAATGGTCCAGCCTGCTCGGCTCTGCAATCACCAGGTGTTCCGAAGACTCATAGATAGATAGTTTTTCCAAGTGCCACCTATGTTCTCCAGGTACTGTGCTCCATGTCAGATGTTCTTGCACTCGTCACCTTTGCCTTCCAGTGTGAGAGTTGTCAGATCACACACTCCTCTCTTCTTTTTCTTCTTGAAATTTCTTCCCAGTGGGGTCATGCCACACAATTTCCTTCTTCTTATTCTTTCACTTCGCGACATGATCTAGTCCCATCTTCTAGCTTGTCTTCACTGACCAGGCCTCTCCATGTGACGTGCACTTCACACGGGTCTACCTGCTCCTGTCCTAACCCTACGAAAATGCATTCTCTTCTTTCGGTGATCAGACCGGTTGTCGCGACCTTCTTCCTTTCATTACTCATACTCGGTCTTCATTCTTTGATTCCAGGTATTTCTTCTCTGGCCTCTCTTTGGTACTCTTCTTCAGGACCTCTCCTCTGTCATCTTGTCAGACCGCTCCTCGGGCATCACCTCTGACCTCTCCTCAGGTCACCACTTCTCTGACCTCTTCTCAGGTCACCACTTCTCTGACCTCTTAACAGGTCACCACTTCTCTGACCTCTTCTCAGGTCACGCTTCTCTGACCTCTCAGGTCACCGCCTCTCTAACCTCTTCTCAGGTCACTGCCTCTTTGACCTCTTCTCGGGTCACCGCTTGGCTGACCTCTGGCAGGTCATCTACTCCCTGACCACCTGCAGGTCATCCTCGTCGACCTCTTACAGGTCATCTTTGCCGGTCTCGTGCAGGTCATCTTCTCGCTCTCGGGCTCCAGTCCATACCGTCAGGGTCTAGGGTTCGATCTTCGGAGCAACTTCTCTCCTTGCGCTCTTTCTTCATCTGATGGTACTCCTGCGTTGGGTGGCTTGCGCACTTAGTTCTTCCATGTGTGGTGGCATCCTTTCGCCCCTGGGCGTGCACACCATGCATTTTCCTCAGTCCTTCAGGGACTTGCTGCTTTCTCTCCTGGTGGAAAAACTTCCTGTGTCCTTGCTGCTGCAGTGACCACCTGTGGCCACTAGGCGCACTCCCCTTCACAGGCCCTAGCAGCCTTTCTGCATAGGTTTCTTTCAGTGCTCACTTGCTGACTGAGAATCTGTCTGTTCAGCTTCCATGGCACAAATCCGGTTTTTAGGGGTGTCTGTCACTCCAGTTTGTTATTTTTTTTTCTCACTCTCCCCTCCTGTTTCCATTAACTCTGGGCCTCAGCAGCTTTCCTCCTAGTATCCATTTCAGTGTTCCCTTGCTGAACTAGGGGATACTTCTCTCTCTCTCTGGGCAACATCTGTGTGCCCTAGGCAATCTTTTCTGTGTCCCTGTTCTGTTGCACATTATTTGTTTAGCGGGTGCGGTACAGCTAAATGGCCATTAGGTGGCACTGCATCTTTAATCTCAATAGCCTCGGCAGCTTCCTAATGCTGCGGGCCTCGTGCTCTCTCTCTTTTGGGCCAAGAGCCAGGCCCGTCTCCCCCACGCTGTTTATTGTGGAACTCAAGCACCACCACACACCTCTTCCTCACCCGCCGCATTTGGGTCACCTGACATTCTCGCACTCACCAGTCTCATGGGCAGGGTAGCTTCTCCGACGGCAGCCGCCCAAACTCACTCTGGCATATGCCAGGCAGCATCTACTCGATAAGTTCTACTGTTTCTGTACTTTTTTTTTCCTTCTACGGGCTGGGCGGGGAGGGGGGTCGCGTTCTTCAACTGTGGCTTGGGGATTGTACCAGCACCACCTTCCAGCTCCTTACTTTTCTCACTCTGTGCCGCAGACGGCCACTCGTCATCTCCTTATGGCGGTCCACGTTTTAACTTCAGCAACGATTGCAGCGACTTGTTACTGCATATCCAATTGCACAGCGTCAAAGAAATGGCTTGCAAACTTTTTCCTTTATCCAAATTCAATGTTTTATTCCATAATTTTCAAAATTCATCCAATCTTAGCTTTCTAGTTCACTGTAAGGCTGTACAGAGTCCCATTTTTTAGGTCGAGCTGGAGAAAAGCAATGCGAAGCATTGCGTCCAGCTCGACAACTTATGTCGCCCGTCTCCTGGGAATCTGAGACAGGGGTCGGGCACACGCGGCGATTGGTATCTGTGAACGCGCACGTCCAGGCCGGCGCCGTGCCTATCTCCTGCCTCAGATTCCCGTGCGCAAACACACACACACAGCCACACTCACGCATGCGCACATACACAGCCACACGCATGCACACGCGCACACACACACACACACTGCATACACACACGCACACCCCCTTAAACAGACACACGCGCACACTGACAGACACACAAATACACACCCTAACACACACAGATACACAAGCGTACACCCCCCCCCACAACTCACCGGGATCTTTCCGCGTGTCCCTCGGCAGCCAGCATTCAACGTGCAGGGTTCCAGGACTTTCTCCCGGCAGTTCCTTCCTGTTTCTTTGCAGGCCCCGCCCACGTCCCAACAAAGGCTGCCTGACTTCCGCTAGCACTCCGTGGCATCTCAGACGCATAGCGGGTAGCATTAGCACCTCTTGTTTTAAAATGCGTTTGTTTATCTAGGACGGACAAGTTTACTGGTTGCTTGTTTGTACTCACATCCCAATATAAGCTTTTACAGCAGCCCGACTCATCCGGTGTTTGGCAAAGTCTCAGTGCTGCTTCTATTTTGTGCCTCTAAAACTCATGAGCAGGCAGACGCGTTTCAGCGAAAAGCCTTTATGAATGCCGGTTGCACATCTTTAACTCCTACCTGCCACACTTCCATTGGATAATGAAAACATGGCATGTTTAAACAGACTGCTCATCTGTACAGAGGTTGGATGAAATTGTCTTTTAAGTGTCAAAGCTGTTTTTAAGCATTCAAACTTCCAGTAGTTTGTGCACGTCCTGCTCGTGTAGCTTTCTCATAATTGTATCTCTTGAGGAATCAGGATACACTGCGCACACATGCATTGTTAAAACGTTGTGTGACTTGTATAGTTGCAGCCTGTCTTTTCCATTAAACATGCAGGCTTAAATTAACATTTCTGTGTCCTTCGTCCAGCCGCAATTTACTCTGACTAATGGCACATACCGGCAGGTGCTGATTAAATAACCATTGTCCAACACTTTAGAAATGTCTGACCTGTCTGCAGGCATGCCTTCAGTGGCGATGGTTCTGGCAGTAATTTAATCCAACCATCCAAATGCCACTAATAATGCTTAGCAGCCAGTGGGTGAGCTCAGGAGAAACTACTTAGCATCATTCGCTATCCCAAACAAAACAAATGCGAATTCGGTGCCAGCTTAATTACTGCCGTAGATTCATCATGGTCGGTGGTTGCTGAAATGACATCTGGGAGGGTTGAGTGTGCTGACTCCCCATAGTGGCCAAGTTGGAAATGTCGCCGCAGTCTAAGTCCATATCACAAAGGCTTATTTAGCTTTAATAAAGATTTTAGATGATGAATGGTTTATTGATGATAGGTGCTGGCGGAAATCTCATCCGCAGTGTGTCCCAAAACCCGCAAAATTATCACTGAAATATCCATTTTCAATACGTTGAAGTCTCAAATCATTTTCTAAATTATTTGAGACTCCAAATTGGAGTTTGTTATGCTCTTCGAGTGCTCACATCAGGTACACATCAACACCTACCGCCCTTGTATTGCAATTACAGGCCTTGAATACCCATCACCTGCCAGAGTAGCCATACTATGGCAGGAAAGACCTCTTTGTGCCAGAGATTGGCCACAATAATCGAAATTATGCCCATGAAACACCAAGTAATGGCAACATATGCCAGTTCCGTATTATGTTTGAAAGGGCAACAATGATACCAAGGATGCCTACAGAATGTCCGTCACCATTTCACCAGAGATTTTCGCATTCAGGCATGGCAAGAAGTGCCATATTATGCTATTGCTACCATTATGGAGGTAAGGGTCTAAAATATTCATAGGATGGCTTTTTTATGTAAAGGATCCCTCCTCACGACCGATATCACCCATTATGCGTTAAACCGGCACTTTTGTGAGGTCACACAATGGGGCAGAAAATCCTAGTTCGAAATTTTTAGAACACCCTTGACTTATGAAGGCCAAAGTGTGGGTTGGACATGCCGACTGTAGTGTATGCACATATAGAAACGCATACCTATTGCCAAAGATACACGTTACACCACACATGCATTTGTACATGCATACACACTCACCAGCTGCACAGGAGAATGACCGTCACACCCCCTCACACCCCCTCATCCTCACACCCTCGCCCACCCCCCTCACAAACCCGCTCACCCTCACACCTCCTCACCCTCACACCCCCTCACCCTCAAACACCCTCACCCCCGTCACCCTCACCCCGTCACCCTCACCCGTCACCCTCAGCCTCCCTCACACCCTCTCTCCCCATCACAACCCCACACCCTCACCCTCACAACCCCATAAACTCACCCTCACACCCCCTCACCCTCACACCCCCTCACCCTCACACACCCTCACCCTCACACACCCTCACCCCCACACCCCCTCACACCCCCTCACCCTCACACACCCTTACACCCTCACACCCCCTCACCCACCCTCACACCCCCTTACCCTCACACACCCTCACACACCCTCACACACCCTCACTCACCCTCACACCGCCTCACCCCCTCTCACCCTCACACACCCTCACCCTCACACACCCTCACCTTCACACACCCTCACACACCCACACACCCTCACTCTCACACACCCTCACACCCCTTCATGCCCCTCGCCCTCACACACCCTCTCCCTCACACACTCCCTCACGGACCCTCACACCCTCACACACCCTCGCCCTCACTCACCCTCACACCCCCTCACCCTCACACCCCCTCACCCTCACTCACCCTCACCCTCACTCACCCTCACTCTCACATGGATGTATGACGTTATAACGCATACTATTACTCCGCATACCATTACAACGCGACTTTTACTCCGCATACCGTTACAACGCATAGCGCCTTGGGGCGCTGGATAGTGGTAAGTATAATTTTCTATTCCAACACCAGTCCCCGTGGACACTAGGGAAGGTGTTGGATAGAAAATTAAACTTATTCCCTATCCTACAGCGCCCCCCAGCGCAATGCGTTGTAATGGTATGCGGAGTAAAAGTCGCGTTGTAATGGTAGTGCGGAGTAAAAAATGCGTTGTAACAGGTGTATACCCTCTCACATCCTCTCCAGCATAGCATAACAAAAGATAGCATAGCATAACAAAACTAAACATAGTATAGCAAAACAAAACATAGCTTAACAAAACAAAACATACCAAAACACAACAAAGCATAGCATAGCATAGCATATCAAAACACAACAAAACAGCATAGCATAACAAAACATAGCATAGCAAAACAAAGCATAGCATAATAAAACACAACAAAACATAGCATAGCATAACAAAACATAGCCTAGCAAAATAAAGCATAGCATAATAAAACACAACAAAACATAGCATAGCACAACAAAACATAACAGCATAGCAAAGCAAAACATAGCATAGCATAACAAAACATAGCATAGCATAGCATAACAAACACAGCATATCATAGCATAACAAATCAAAGCATAGGATAGCAAAACATAGCATAGCATAACAAAACAAAACATAGGATAGCAAAACAAAACATAGCATAGCATAATAAAACACAACAAAACATAGCATAGCATAACAAAACATAGCCTAGCAAAATAAAGCATAGCATAATAAAACACAACAAAACATAGCATAGCACAACAAAACATAACAGCATAGCGAAGCAAAACATAGCATAGCATAACAAAACATAGCATAGCATAGCATAACAAACACAGCATATCATAGCATAACAAATCAAAGCATAGGATAGCAAAACATAGCATAGCATAACAAAACAAAACATAGGATAGCAAAACAAAACATAGCATAGCATACAGCATCTCTCCGTACCACCACAGCATCACTCAGGGGCACCACAACATCACTATGTGCTACCACAGCATCACTGAACGCCACAGCATCACTCGTTGGCCATCACATCACTCAGCGGCACCACAGCATCAATTTGTGCAACCATTCAACAACACCTGATTCAAATATGTTCTCTCAATGTTTCAAGCTTTATTACAAATGTAACAAAAATATGTTAATATTTCACTTCTGTTCTTGGATTTTCGTCACAATAAAATACACTGAACATAATCTTCACAAAAGTTATTTACAAAACTTTAAGCTA
Organism: Lissotriton helveticus; assembly: GCF_964261635.1. Lineage (NCBI taxonomy): Eukaryota > Metazoa > Chordata > Amphibia > Caudata > Salamandridae > Lissotriton > Lissotriton helveticus. Next base: position 1,040,683,200 of record NC_136065.1, on the reverse strand, counting down.
TTGCCATTATAAATTACTATAACGTCATTTAAGTATTAATTATTGAGAAAAATTAAAAGCCATTGTTATTTGTAATATCAATACATGTAAGTTACGTACATACAAGACATATTGCATTACAAATGCTATAGGTGTCACATTTGCGAAAGTTATAACTATTGGCATTGTAAATGACAAAGCTATTAATTTAGCTATTTTCAAAAACAAAACATAAATAAAAAATGTGTCATTTACAATAACAATAGCTCAAACTTTCCTAATGCGAGACCTATTGCATTGCAAATGCTTGTTCAAATAAAGCAGTTTTGCCAAACCAGGCCTCATACCACATCACGAGGGACAGTTAATTCATGTTACACAGCAAAATGAATGCATTGGGATTATTAATTTTGCTGTGTAACATGAATTAACTGTCCCTCGTGATGTGGTATGAGGCCTGGATTGGCACAACTGCTTCATTTGAAAAAATGGGACTCTGGACAGCCTTACAGTGAACTAGAAAGCTAAGATTGGATTAATTTTGAAAATTATGGAATAAAACATTGAATTTGGATAATGGAAAAGTTTGCAAGCCATTTATTTGATGCTGTGCGATTGGATATGCAGTAACAAGTCGCTGCAATCGTTGCTGAAGTTTATAGAACGTGCTGTGAGGCGAGGCACGGCTCCAGTCTGCACGCAAAAAGGATTACATTGGAAAATTAAAGGAGAAAAGGACAAACAAGGTGTGCAACTGCTACCCTATTTAGCAGGTCCACCTTTTAAGCCAGCACTGCCTCCTCCCACCAGCTGTCCATTCTTTCGACCACCGGCAGCCCACTTCCTCATCTATTCCACTCACTAAGGGCTGCCAGGCGTATCTGGCACAGAGTCTCTTTACTCCCTTAGCCTTACTTAGCCGCATTACTGTGCAGTCGACGGTCTCTCCAAATCCGGTCTTGCGCTCCCGCCCCTTCGCAGCAGCCTCTCCTACCTCATAGGCTGCACGGGGCTGGAGCTGCTACCGGGGGAATCTCCACCTCTCCTTCCTTGCAGTATGTCTCTCCACTGTCCTGACCCTTCTTATGCCGCTCCACTCACTTGCGGCCACTTCAGGTGCAGGGTGGGCTCCAGATCACCTCCTCCGCTCAGGTGTCACTTGTCTTTCTTCTCTTGACAGGGGCCCGTCACAGCCCCTCAGCAACTGTTATCCCCTGGGCTTCACCACATGCCCGATGGGACACCTGCCACTTCGCCTGTTTGTCGACGGAGTTGCGACAGACAGCCCACACGGCCAGCTCGCCTCTCTGTGTTTCTAGGGGTGCACTTGGTGCGCCGACAATGGCGCCTTCCACTTCAGTGGTAGCAGGGGTGCCCCCACACGGGAAATGCTCTCTCCTCCTCACCCACCAAATGACAAAGGGGCTGCACATGTGGGCTCAGCCCACTCATTGCCAATGTAATGGTGAAGGGCCCTAGGCCCTCATGCATTAATAATGACTACACAGACGCCATTAGTTACTGAGTAGTACTGGCCCATGGCACGTGCGCCCGGCCCCTTTTATTATCAGGGTCACATGCCCAGTTATGCCTGTGGTGGATGGGGGAAACATCCTTTACAACGCACCGTTTACCACGCAGTGCCTTTACGACGCAACTTTTACAACGCAAACCATTACAACGCATTGCGCTGGGGGGCGCTCTAGGATAGGGAATACGTTTAATTTACTATCCAACACCTTCCCTATTGTCCACGGGGACTGGAGTTGGAATAGTAAATTAAACTATTCACTATCCAGCACCCCAAAGCGCTATGCGTTGTAAAGGTTTGCGTTGTAAAAACCACGTTGTAAAGGCATGCGTGGTAAAAGCATGCGTTGTAATGTCATACATCCGGTGGATGGGTGTAGGGTGTAAGCCTGACCTCTGGGAGTGGCTGGTACATCAGAACACTAGATCAGTGACCAGCAGGTCACTACAGGTATATGTTTGGAATAACAAAACTCAACACTGCAGTGGATGTTTATCTTGCAGAGGCATTGTACATAGTCTATCACTATTTTAAAGTTACAGCATGGCTGTCACATTTAGGACCAATGTGTTGGTCATCTTTGAATGGTAAAACAATAAATGGACAACACCATTCCAAAATTGTCTACTGGTTTAAAGAAAGTGAGCAGGTGGGATGTGGCGCAATGCGGATGAAATGAGCTGCAATCAAGCTACAGGTTACCACTATTTGTAGAGCTGCTGTATGCTCTTAAGAACAAATAAAATAAAAAAAGAGGAGAGCCAAATAATTGAAAGGGGAACTATAAAAGAAGAAAGATGGAAACAAAAGATCTTGCCAACCAAAACTGACATGGAAGCACATTCATTTTCATTCATGGAGCAAAAGAGACAATGTCTGATGTAGACTCAATTATTACCCCATGAAGTAAGCTCCAATGGATGGAAGCAGAGTGTAAACAACACTCAGACAGACCACTGCTAGAAGAGAGATAACCAAAAGACCTCTATGTACCCATATAGATATATTACAGAGTGACTGTTGCCACTTTGTAGTTACATTTAGGTCAGAGTGTCCATCGGAAGAGTGTTTTTTTGTTTTACTAATAGCTTGCACGCAGTTTAAAGAATCTGGATGAAACTTTCTGAAAAATTCCATCAACCTCAGTTCCTTCCTGGAAAGTCCAAAATTTGGCAAGTTAGAACTTTACTCAGAAAGCATGCTTTTGTGAATTTGTGTGCATCTGTTCAGTTGTTTTCAAATTTAAGTTAGATATATCTGGACAAGTGTTCCAGCAGACCTATGGTGCTGGAAATTAAAATAAATAACCCTCTGATAGGCCAGACAATTGTTTCTCCTCTTGCCATTTCAGTCCAGTGGGACTGTTCCCAGTCCTGTGGTACAGAGCGATCTGACTGGCTGGCAGCAACTCAGAATACAATGTTATGGCTAACATTACAGGACTCAGGAACACAGTGCCCAAGTCTGGAAATGTTAAAAACAGGATAGAAGGGGCAAGGTAGAGACATCCTAATACTCTGCCACTTGTTGGGGGGACCCAGAGAGACCCCCCCAAGAGCCAAAATCTAAAAACAAAAAGTCCACCACGGGTACAGCGCTACTGCTGTCGGACCTAGTGTGCCCTCCCATGAGATACCACAATACTCCAGCGAAAGCCACAGCTCACTCTTCGTTCCCATGGTACTGCAGTGCCAGGAAAGCTTAGGTGGAAGCTTGCATGGCAGGCACTGTGGAAGTACCGCAGTAACGGAAAAAATTAAAAAGTAATGAAATACGAAATGTGGGCTGGGTATCTGTGGGGATTAGGTGCAGGGCCTGTCTAGTGCCCATGCCCTGTGGCCAGCCTCTCACAGCACATGGGCGAAGGCTATGAGCAGCGGAGACTGACCACTTACGGAGGGGTTGGGCGCAGGGACTGGCCAAAGGTCAGACCCTGCTGCTAAGGCCCTGCTAACCCTCTGCTGTGAGCGGTCAAAGGCTGTGCACAGCAGGGGAGTTGGCTGAATATGATTTTTTTTTTACAGAATTTCACAGAAAGATTAAAGTACCTTTATAGTTTGGTATGCTAACACGATCTTGCCTTACAATAACAAAAATGCTAGAAATTCACTGAAAAACACAATGGTTAAAGTGACATTATAGTTAGAGTTGCTAATACAATCTTAGCTTATGCTAAAAAAAACTAAACATTCACTAAAAAGCAGAGTTTAACTAACATTATTGTTAGGTGTTGAAATAAGATAAAAACAAATCTTTAAAAACAAAAAAACACTGAAATTCACCAGTTATTGTTCACAGAGCTAACTCTAACTTGCACCCTCACCATGCACTAATTTGACTTCTCATCAACTTCATATTTTTCTCACGTAAGGTAAGATCGTTTTACCATACCAACTGTGACGTAACTTTAACCTTTGTTTTTTAAAGTAAATATTTATATACGTCAATGCATTGTTCTGTGTAATACGAGATTCATATTTTGGCATACATTCATCATGTATAAGCTGTATTTCAGGAAGGCGTCAAACTTTGCTTTCTTTCCTAGTATGAGCTCATGAACGGAATAGTCTGAAGCCTATGGTAACTTTCCGTGAAATTTCCACTTGTGTTCTAACACTCAATCGCCTCATTCGCATTTGTAATTTACTTGGCTAGACTTGTAGCAAAAGTGTTACTTCTTAGAGTAATGCTTGAGAATAGACAGACAAGAGATGAGACCATAAACTTGCCTACTTTCTAAATGCAACAAAAGATCATATGACAAAACTACAGAAGTCCTAAGGAAATTGCTAGCAATGGATAACTTAATTCTTCCGGATTTATTTACTTACTACATCATCTCATTCTATTGAGAATGACCAATGGGACAGAGTGGTCCTACAAATTTGATGATGTCAAGGGGTGTAAACCTCGAATCAATGGAGTATAATTGCCTAATTGTGAACTAAGGGACGTCTCTGCACCCTGTACGCATATTGTGGTACAGAGACTGACGATTTGAGATCCTTAGAACAAGCAGATTGTGACGAATTACTTAATTTGCTGCTGGCTTGTATGCTATTGCAGTGTGATATTTTCGGCTGAAAGGGTCCTTTACATGGCATTGATGCTACAGTGCTGACAGAGGCAGATACATCTGTTTATTGAACTGGAACTGGTCATTTGGACATTGCTGAACATTCCTACTGGGTTGGTATGAAATTCGACTGATGTCTCTTTTAATTGATATCTTTAGGGTATAATCTCCCTCGGATGAGGAAGATAGATCTGTTACTATTGAATCTCACATATATGCAAAAGCTTATTAAATCTGATCAAATTGAAGCTAAGTCTATATGTTAATCTTTTGATCCTTAAAACTAAACAATATATATACAAATCTCTGCTGATTCTGTTTAATTTATTTGGTTGTGGCTAAACAATTTTATTTAATGGTCAAGGGGATTAGTGTGGGGTTTGCAAGAGAGTTGTTTCTGTTATTGAATGTTAGCAGTTATCTATTCCAGGTCCTCATATGATAATTGCTCATCCTCTTAGTAGTCCAATCCCTTTCAACACAGAACAAGATCCCTTAGAGGACCTATGTAACTGATATGGTAGCTGAGGTTATTAGGGATAATGATCAAAAATTGAATCAATTGATGTAATGTATGAAGCCCAACACCTAAACACTACAACAATACCAATTCACAGTTAGAGTCCTATTGGCTTTAACAAATGCTTTTAACAGCAAATAACCCAGGACTACTGCTTTTGTCATAACGTGATAATAAACAAACCAGACTCATTGCATTTGGCATAACATTTCCCTGCACACCAATAAAGAATATTGTTAGCATTGACTTGTCACCATAACGAACTCAGGCCTACGGTACTTGGCATATGTTTTCCCACAATGTAACCATCAGGCATATAGTCATAACATTTTTAAACTATAAACAATTATAGTTGGCAAAGCAAAGTACTATCTCTCCTAAAGTGAGATAAGGAGTCTAACAGACACATCATCTGTACCTTTGGTGTGTTAGAGAGGGTAACCAACACCAAAATATTTGCCTACCAAGGTAATCTGAGAGATTTCATGTACCAAAAAATGATCTGCAAGTTTTATTTCAGAACAATAACAATCCACCCTTGAATGCCTATTGACTATAGTTAACATATGCTTTTCACAATCCAAGTTTCAGGCATACTTCCTTTGTCATAACGTTTCATAATAAACAATCAGACCTATAACCTTTATCATTGGCTTGTCACCGTAGGCAACACAGAGCAACTTTGCTGGGAATAAGCTTTTCTACAAAAAAACCATTAAGCATACGGTAATAACATTACAAATATGCACACAACTACAGTTGTCAAAACAAAATAAAATCCCCGCTAACACAACCTATTAAGGATTACGATACTGCATGATTTATTCAGGTAATTCAGGTAAATCTTCGACACCATATGCTGAGGTGACACTTTCCACTTACTCCTATGCTTTCCACTTACTCCTACGGAGACTATGAGCAGTTTGCTGTCCAAGCACCACCCGTATCCTTGCACCTGGACTCTGCATGATGCTTGTCCCAATTCTGGCTGGATCAAGCTAGAGGTGAGCACCGAACGTGGATACTGGTGGCAGCAGGTGGCTCTTGCCAGCATTCACCTTTGTGCGACCGCCCCCCCCCCAGCCCAGTGGGGTAGACCCCCAGATCATTGGTGCCTCTTGCATTGCACCCCCCTCTGCTTGCCTGATCTCAGTGCCATCCGGCGCTGTAGAACGGAGCCCGCCATCTTGACTGATGTGGGTGAATGTACCTAAACCGCAGGTACCATTCCGTTTCTCCTCACACCTCCCCTGCCTGTTCTGCTCTTGGGCACAAAAGATGGTGGAGGAGGGAGCCCTCCATCTTGTTCTGATTGAGTGTCTGAGGTCCAGTTACCCAGCACCTGATCCTGGACTCTCCCGTGTGGCTTCCCAGCCCAACCTTCTATGAATGATGTTATTATGTATATCTTGTGTAATTTATGTAGTATACTCAATTATCCTGCTCCGTGATGTCTGAGATGCATTATCTGGGGCATGAGCTTCTTTTAGTTGCATGCAACCTGAGTGACGTCTTTTTGAGTCATTAGACCTGTAATTTTTGGCTGTTTCTGCTGCTCAAGGCTAAGATTTTTGTGACTTCTTCACTCAAATGCTTTGTATTTGTTTGTAATACAGCTATCTGATCAACAGAAAACCTTTATCACGCAGATCGCTCGCATGGTCTACCGTCCGAAGGCTGATCTTGTACATTCTAGGTTACCCAAGGCATTTCCATCATCGCTGTAGACTATAAACTCTATGCTACTCATAGACTTGTTGCTTGGCACTGTAAAATCTTAGCGAGTATGATCATTTATTAAGGTTTTTACTCTTTATGTCATCTGGCTGAGGTGTGGTCAAAAGCCTGTAAGATGTGTGCTATCTGAGGGCAGAGTCGCTGTGTGACCCTGAGTAAGATCTGTGTAACCCCTCACACTTAGTTCAAGCCTAATGATGCTGGCATCTGTGACAATGTCTTATGGTTGTGACAAGGTGGCCAACAAAAGGTCAAGCCCGACGCAAACCTCCTCCCTGAAAGGCTGATACATGGGTCTGAATTTATTATCCTCTTGCCGGGCTCCTTTTTGTTGTCAGTCTCCTTGTCAGAGAGGGGCCTACAGGACTCCCCCAAACCTTATGATCCTTACCCCCAGCATCTGTTGCTGTCCTGTCATTAATAATTCTTAAATAATATTTTTTGCATCATTAATAAGGCAGATCACCTTCATGATTTGGATTTAGTCCTGATACTGCTGATTACACTTTTACTGGATTGTCCTCGCCGTACTTCCTACACTGGTTAAACAGCAATTGTAGTGGTCTTACCTACACCCTTACCACCAGCCACTCCAGCATTCCTTTCCTAGACCTAACCATACAGGATAAAGATGGCTTATTAATCACCAGCCTCTACAGGAAACCCACGGAACGCAACACCCTGTTAAGCTACAAGAGCAACCACCCTAGAGCTCTCCGTGATTCCCTCCCTTATTCACAATTTCTGAGGTTGAGGAGAAATTGCTACCTCAAAGAGGATTATTTCAAAGAAGCACAGTCACTCAGCGCCAAACTCAGCGCTAGAGGCTACCCACGTAGACTTATAAGATCTTCGCTCAAAAGGGCTTGGTTCTGCCCTAGGGAGGTGTTGCTTGAACCCAAACCGAAAAAAGCGCAGAACCGGCTAGTCTGTGTCACCACCTTTTCGCCAGCGTCCAACTCACTTACCAAGAGCATCAAAAAACATTGTCCAGTGTTGAATGCAGGCCAACCCCAACTAGACAAACCTATGTTTGCATTTAAGAAGTCCAAAAATTTGAGAGACCATTTGGTGCGGGCTGCGTTACCCGCTCCAGATCAAATGGTTACAATAGACAATCTCTGGGGTCTCCCTAGACTCACTGGGCATGTAAAATGCGGCAACTGTTCCATGTGTGATACCACTATAGAGGGCAAGGAATTCACGCACAATGATATCAAGCATGCTCGTAGACAATTTTCTAATTGTAACAGTACAAATGCCATTTATGCTATTGTGCGTCCATGTTCTATGATTTATATAGGGCAGACAACTCAGAAAGTACGTACGAGAATGTTTCAACACAGGAGCAGAATCCGCTGCAGAACCCCAAATGCTCCTCTTGTGGACCACTTTACGGAACTGTCCCACACGGAAATTGACTTCAAGTGGACAATCATTTCTGTGATCAAACTCCCTACCCGCGGAGGGAACCTACAGCACCTACTGAACAATGAGGAACTGCACTGGATACTCAAGACCCAGAGCCTGCACACGGGTCTGAATCGCACAGAGGACTGGGCCTCCCTGATTTAGACCCTAGCCCTGCCGTGCATAAATTATCTTATGTATGACCATTGGTGTGGTTGGGCCACACACTTGAATTTCGTAATCAGTATAAGACTTTGACTGGCTCTCTAAACTTTTTTTACTGCAGAATGTCTTTTAACCATACTCACTACTTTATCAGGATATTGTCCAATGCTGTTTTGTTTTATTTTTTATCTTTTACATGTCACCGCCTGGCCTCTCACCGCGTTATTTTTAATGTCACACCTTCCAGATTCACATTAGTCCTTCATTGCTCGTGATTTGGCTTCCGCATGTTGCATGTTTTTACCACTGTGATACTCTTGCCTACAGTACACCCAAGATGGCCCCCGCAGTTACCTACTGCATACCCATTGGCTCCCTCGAATCACATGGGTGGGCCCGAAATCTTCGCCCAACCTAAAATGGCCGACACCTTTTGCCGCGCCACCATTGGTTACCTTCCTCCATGTGACCAGGAACCTCATTCCTAATATTGGCCACACACGGCAGATTGCCACTTGTGAAGTTTCCCTCACGCCGTGCAAGGACCCCCATTGTGGGCCTGCACCAGCCTTCTATCTCGGTAAGCCCACACCTTGCGCCTTGACGCACCGTGGTTCTGTAACTCTGGCACCTGTGCTTAGACCGAACCCTGATTTTTGTATATTCCCATTTTCTTCCACAGATTCATTGAACAGGGTTATCGTTCCCTCTGGTAAGCCCTCCTAGTACAGCGGTTGGCTGTTCACCCGTTACTTGCTTCCGGTTGCCCTATCGTAATCACCTGTTTTTTCTCATAGATCCTTCCGTATTTCACGCCGGACCCTCTCCCGTGGTAAGTTTTTTTCTCCCACGCGGCTGGTCTGCTGCCGATGAAATCTCTACTCTCATGTAACCCCCATCCTATTTTTTCATAGAATCCCACCAAATCGATCGCCATTCACGCGCTGATTGATTCTCAGCTTACCCCACCGGTAAGCCTTCGTCCAAACTCACAACTTTCCCGGTTATCATGACCAGCTTCACAGATCCTCGCCTTTGCACCTGTTCACATCCCATCACTCACTGATTCTCGTGCGGTGTTTCTAGAGACATCGGCAACCTCAATGTATTCTCATCACTTGACTGTGCGTTGTTCACCTTATCCAACTTTATTCCTTCACCATATTGACACCCTTCACTTATTTGTCATCACTGCCAGTCCTTGTCGCACTTTGGATGATGCGCCGCCCACCGTACTCACATTTTCTGTACCATCTCAAGCCCACTGCATGTAATAGCCGTGCACCACACCTTGCCGCCGTTTACACTTTGGCATGGTGTGAGTTGTGTACATTGTATGCAGTTGATACATGGGACCTTGTTACTGACATGATTTATCTTTCTTTATGTCTCCCCCTCCTTCTACTTTACCCTCACCGTTTACTTCCCATTGGTATTGTTTGGCAAACTGATTCCCACACTATGGGTCATATTTACATTGTTTTCTCTCTAGGCAATTATTACTGTCCTGAGGATGAACCAATATCATGTATGGTTCGAAACGTCGTCGACCTAAAATGCACTAAATGCATAGTTGAACAAAAATTGTGCATGCATATGTGTATATTGTGGATTGTCTGCTTATGATTTATGATATTCAGATGACCCTACCTTGCCTATCATTCCCCTTTTCTGTTTGTTCCCCCCAGTGTGTTAGTCAGACATCGGCTGGTGTCCCACGTACATCACACTCTGTGACAAACTCCCTTTGTATTATTTTTATTACGATATTAAACTGTCCGGCTGGACATTTTCAAAAAAGAAATATAGTTCTATTTAGTCTATATTTATTCTCTGTACATTTCCTTTCTTGTCTAGGGACCATTGTCTCTGATAATATATACTCGCCGTACTGGCAGCATCCACGGTCAGTGTTTTTCACTCTATTTTTATTATACTGCACTCACCAGAGAGACAGGCTCTAACTACATTATTTCTATGTTTAGGTTGTCGTTTTTAATATCCTGTTGAAGACCTGCATGCTGAGGCCTTCATCAACCCTCACAGCCCTAGACGGTTCGAAACGTCGACACTCCCTGTTTTCGCAGCCTGGAATACACTATGCTGGCTCAGTTGAAAATTGGATGATGCATTGTAGAATAAGTTGCATCATTCTGTAGTAATGCCATATAAGAATATATTACAATAGTATTGTAAACAGGCCTAACTCTGGCTACGCTATTTCAAAAACTACCCCGACCAGTGTTGTTTTTCTGTGTAAATTAAGACATTCGTACTTTCTAAATTCTGATTTTCCTTTTTCTTCCTTCACCCACATCACACATGAGCACTTTTTCCTCACCCTCTTTTTGGACAATCATTTATTATATGAATGCATCATTGATTAAGCCCTTGTATAGGTAATATATATAAAACAATTGCTCATAAACTCATATACATATGTCTTTCTCTCTGGTGTACTCCAAAAGAATGTTTCACTCTTTTAAAATGTGTATATGACTTCTCTGATAGAATCTGTGAGTCCTCAGCCTCTTTGGGGGTAGTGAATAAGATATGTCAGGACCAACTGTTGTTTATACTGTATTTACTCCAACGTCCTTTGACATGTTCTGGAAATACCCCATTAGTATATCATGGGTCCTGTCATTAGGAGGATCTCACCTTTATTTTTATTGCACCTTTATATTGTATAAGTCATTCCACTCTGCTCTTCCACCCCTGCATCCAAACGGTTACCAAAATTGACTATGCTTTGCGACACCTACAGGGACAAGACATGTAAATTAGACTTCAAGGCCTTTCTGAAAGACTTGTTAACAGACATGGTTAAGGATCCCACCTGTTCCACAGAAACGGGCACGCTCAAACATCAATTATACTATTGTCCTTCTGTTTTATCCTTTTGGAATTCTGTTTGGAATATTTGAATGCCAATGTTTAGCTCTACCACCCCTTTATCACTATTACATGTTTTTTAGGCTCTTTATCACCTGACATAGACATTGTACCCTCCTCTACAAAATGACTTGATCTTTTCATTGCTCTCACCTTTAAAGTGATTTTATCCTCTTGGAAAGATAACTCCAAACTATCTGTACTTACTTGGTGCAATTTCATTTGTGATGAACATAGGATTGCTATTGCTTCCTCTTCTTCTGTTTCTTTAAAAATTAAATCTGATCTCCTCTGGCTCCCCTTTACTACCTACCTCTCTTCCAAATCTTCCCCATGTTAATTCTGTTTCTTCCTTTTATGCAAATATTACCCTTATACATAATTTTGCTTTTTCTTTCTTTCCCTTTCTTTTCTTTCCCCTTTTCCCTTTTCCCTATTTCTTTTTCTATCTCTTTCTCTGTCTTCTTATTCTTTTCTTCTTCTTCCTTTTACGGTATATTTTTATATGTCATATGCCTCATGTTTTATAATACCAAGTCGAATACTTATTTTTCATATGGCTTATTAATTGTATTTGCAAAATCCTAATAAAAATCTCTTAAACAAAAAAAACAAAAAACAAAAAGGATCCCGCCTGCATCTCCACTCAGTAGCATTCACTACTGCTCCCAAAATGTCATCTATCTTGAAGAGGCCCCCCACCAGATCTTTCCAGCTCCCGTCTACCACCATCACCCAACATGGATCATCCCCATGCCAGCATGAGTAATGCCCTACTATCCCCTGTAGGAAATGACTCATATTTAATAAACTACCCTCCCAAACTAACCAAAAACGCCATGGGAAATCTCAAGGTTAAATTCCACCCCCATAACAAAGAAACTGTTATCACTGACCCACTACTCCTGTTATAACAAGGGTACCCTACTGAACACCACCTTCATCAAGAATATTCCATACAACCATAAAATTATTATAGCACCCTCCACATTGTACAATACTATTGCCAACATCTCCATCAATAGCAATGCCACAGTGTTCATGCAATCCTCAGATACGAATCTGAAACTCTTCGTTGATCTTTGTTCCTACCTCAAGAACAAATTTGACATGGTTACCCTACCACCTGCCCCTCACAACCCCACTCTGACTTCTCTTCATTTGACAACCTCATCAGTCTCATCCACCCTTAACCCTCTTCTCATCTGTCTCCCCTAGCGGACACCCATTTATCCAAAGAAACCACTGCAGCCCAACACCCCCTTCTCCAATGACTTAGCTGGCACTCCCCCACAACAGCAGTACCCCTACACTGTTACTTTCCATTCTCCAACAGCCCCTTGCACCCACACTCCCACTACCAGGATCCTAGAACCACTTCCCCCTCCCAACCAACCATTACCAAGGCTAGGATTGCAGACCCCCACCGACGCTGGCTTCCCTCAAATGCCCTGACTCGGCTAGTACTACTGTGTTTCCTCCAGCCAGGAGCCTCTTTGGAGTCACTACACTTACTCCACGCTCAACACCACAAAATCTGAACTGTAGCTGATTAGTGCGGACATGCTTAAACTAGCTCATATCACTTCCAACCATGAACACAAGTGGACTTCTCATACTACTCACCTTCAGACTAACAACATTCTAACTCCCAATTGCCACTCTGCTACCATACCTGTCCACACCAGGGTTACACATTCTTGCTGGAACCACTCCTCCTGGCCGAATAGACTATCCAGACAGTTATGAAGCAACAACATACTCTATCTCCTAGACACTTATTAACATACCAACTCAATACTGTTATCACTCACCGTCCCAGGACCCCGTAGCTAAGTAAATAAATAAAGCAAACCTCAAACAAGTGCCCATCTCAGAAGCATCCACGAATACCTCTAAAACAGCCCGGAAATGCTCACTACTCAATTGTCGTTCAGCTGTGAAACATGTGGTGGACACAGCGGAGCTTATACTTAACCTTGACATCCTTATACTCACTGACACTTGGCTGAACAAGTCCTCAGCCCCAATTCTTGACATATTTGTCCCTCTTAGTCATGACATCATCATACTAGACCATTCCGGTCATTCAGGGGGTGGTCTAGCCTGTATATACAGTTCCACACTAGTATTGAAACAGTCATAAGCACTGTTACTACCCTCCTGCGAATACCTTAGAATCAACATCACTAACAATGACAACTCAACTTGCTGTATGCACACGTTTTACCCTCCTCCTGGAGACAACTGCACGTTCATCGAACAGATCAGGGAGATTATCTCCTCTAACAATGAAGACCATATCAACCAGATTTTTCTTGGTGACTTCAACATTCACTGGAACAACCCCAGCAAACCACTAGTAAACGATTTTAAATCATTCCTCCAGGACCTCAACCTCATTCAAATCTGCAACAGCCCAACCCATAAGAAACGCTCCACCTTTCATTTAATCTTGGCAAATGAGAACACCATACAAGATGAATCTATCCTACCGTGCGACTCAACTGACTACCACTACATCACCTTCCACATATCAGAAAGTGCAATTACCACCAAGAGTCAACCTGTGAAAGACAAACATTGGGTCTGAGACACCTGCAACATTAACCCACTCACCATGTCAGCTTTAAGCAACAACATCCTGCTCCCTTCCTCCTCCATGCACAACATTCATGAACTCACTAAACACTACACCAATTCCATGTCAAAAATCATTGACACTCTTGCCCCCAAACAATTAAAGAGAACCTGTCTAAAAGATCCAACCCTTGATTCAATTGTAACCTTAACTAGGAATGCCAATTACTCAGACTGGCAGAAAGATCATGGATGAATAACCCCTCTCTGTCCAACCTCAAACTTCTATGACAAAAAACGAGCATCTATCACAGGCGCATCAGTTGCTCCAAACCAGCCTTATTCGAAAATCAACTTGACATGGCAATTAATCGACCAATAAATGTGTTAGAAATTGTTAAAAACCGGCTGAACCACAAAAGGGACCCCACATCCTCAGGCAACTAAACACTACCCAACTGCAAAATCTTTGCCTCCTTCGTTGCTGAGAAAACCATGCTAAGCACCACTGATATACAGAATGCTACAAAAAATCTACCATGTGTTCCAACCTCACTCTCCACCCCACTCAATCAGGAGGAATGCTCAAGAACCCCTCCACACACACCTAAAAACATCACCGACTGGTTTAGCTTTAAAAACTTTGATGAAGATGGCGGACGCAGCAGCGTCCGAGTGAGCAGCTGGAGGTGGAGGCTCTCGCCAGGCTCTCTCCTACGCTTTGGACTGAGCTTTTTTGAGTCACCTAAAAGCTGTATGCCCTTTAACTGAAGTTACCAAACTTCCGAGACTTTCTTTTTTTTTAAAAAAAAAGACAAAGAAAAAATAGAGATTGCTTACCGGACTGGGATGCGGTTTGACCTCTGGGGTTGCTACCGAAGGACGCTCCGGCTGGCGTGGCGGCGTTCACCGGCTTCATCGACGGCCTGCACACCTGGCGTTCTATTGAGGACGGGTTCTCGGTCCGAGCAGAACCTGAGCTGTGTGAGCCGGGAAGCAGAGGCTGAACGAGCGGGGAACTATTCGACGGAGCAGACTCGGCTAATTTCTTATCGGCAGCTCGTCTGGAGTGGAGTTTCACGAACAAAGATGGCTCAGAAGAATCCTAACGCAGGAGCGGTCTCTAAATCTCAGAGACCGAAGACAAGGGCAGCTACAGCTACAGCGACCACGGTACAAGCTCCAACGCAGCCTACGCAGCCTAATGGTGAGGTACCTGTTTTGAATTTGTTGAATGCTGTAACTGACACTGTTTCTGCCGGACTATCTACAGACTGCATAACTAGTGTTCCTGATAACGCTGTAACATACTCAGATCAGTCAAATTTACTGAATTCTGGGACTTGTAGGACAGGCACTACAGGCACTACAGGCACTACAGGTACCACACCAAAAATCCCAGGAATGTTTTCTAAAAAGAACCCAGCTCTTGCTAAGGGGCCAATACCTTTAGCTAAAAATTTGGAAATATTATCTGGTGTACATCCTGACCAGACTGTGCAGTTACAAACAGCAGGAACACTTGATATTAGTGATCTGATTACTCCAGACTCCACTTTATTAAACCCCGTCATTTCGACAGAAACATCACGGTTGTTGGGGCTACAGGTTCCTCAAATACAAATACAAAATGATATAATTAGTAGCGAATCTACTATATCTGCTATGCCCACATTGGTGGAAACGCAATCTATTGGAGAAGACGAAGAATCTATTGACTCGGCTGGAAACTTTTATTCCATGAATGATTTGTCTCATGCTCTGGACTCAGACTGTACTGACCTTGATAAAGATTGGAGCGATACAGCCTCTGCGCAGGATATAAGGAACCTCACCGTTGATGAGGATGAGGAAGAGGAAGTTTCCGATATTGAAGATTCGTCAAAAAGGCCTGAGTGGGGGAGCGAGGGGAACTCGGTTATTACGATACAAGGCAATAACCCCCATGCTACTCCATTGGCAAGCTCATCGGAACCCTTGTTTGAAGGGGCTGAGGGTTCGGAAACACCGGAAATTACACTAGCAATGCTATATCAGGTAATGCTCTAGCACAGGGAAGAAACGAGAGCTGAGAATCTTCGCACACAGGGTTCTGTGAAAAAATTACAAAATAATCTAAGGAAATTGGCTAAAACATCCACAGAAACGAATGTGAGAGTAACGGAGGCAGAAGGCAGGATTTCGATAATAGAAGACGATATGACTCAACAAAAGATTCAAATTCAGGCGATGGAAGGGCTGAAGGAAGAGATAAACTGGAAACTGGTTGATTTGGAGAATAGATCGAGACGGAATAACCTTACAATTTTGGGAATACCAGAGGAAATGGAGTCTAGCAATGTGAGGCAATTTGTTATCGAGCTCTTCTCAGAAGCCTTTCCTGAATTAACACAATGGAGATGGGAGATCGAACTTCAGAGAGCCCATAGATTCCCTTTTCAAAGGAATCTTCGGCAAAAATCAGATTCCAAACCTCGTGCTATTCTGGTTTCTCTAAACAACTTTTTAGCTAGGGAGGCTATCTATGATCTGGCTAGGCCTGACAGGAAACGCAAGGGTAAAGGAGTAGAGTTTTTTGTACGTCCTGATTATTGTCATGCCACGGTCCAGCTGCGTTGGCAGCTTCGACAGCTTATCTCTCCATTCCAAGCAAAGGAAGCCCAAGCTTTTCTTCTTAACCCTGCTAAGTTAAAGGTTATTCATAGAGGGCAATCTTATTTCGTAACTTCGGAAAAGGCAGCAAAGGAATTATTAGACCCATTTTGATTATTCTCCAATTCCTGACTATTGCCTAACTCTTATTGTTTATTATGATCTTTGATAACACTTAAATAACGAATGGCAAAATCTGTTAGGTCTTGGGGCCTCAAGGAGGATGACTCAATTAGAGCTCCATCATTGTATTAGCTTTT
Organism: Lissotriton helveticus; assembly: GCF_964261635.1. NCBI lineage: Eukaryota > Metazoa > Chordata > Amphibia > Caudata > Salamandridae > Lissotriton > Lissotriton helveticus. The sequence continues at coordinate 1,040,666,395 of NC_136065.1, read as the reverse complement.
TTTTTTCTTTCCAACTGTTATGGCTTGTAAGCAACCTATTAATCATTATTACGCTCTTTTTGATTTTTTTTTTATGTAGGTTGTACTTGATATCTGGTATCTGTAGAGGCGAGCTTAGGCGGGTGCTACTCATAGCTTCTCATGACATCAACAGTAGGGACTAGAAAGTCCCTTTGCCTCATTTGGGTCGGGGGGTTGAGGGAGGGTCGGCTGGGGTCAAGCCGGGGGTGGGTGGGGAGGGATAAGGGGGGTGCAAACAATGTCAAAAAAAGTGCTAGATTGGTTGATTTTTTTTTCTTCGACAAAATTAAAGACATTCTGATGCATACTGATCACCTATGTAAATTTAAATATGCTCTGTCTTGTCATAGATTCAGTGTCATTGCCGCAATATGTATATGGAAAGTGCTAATCGCTTGCGAATTAAATTGATTAAATATGGGGAAATTACGAATATGTTCTTGGAATATCTGTGGTCTAAACAATAAGAAAAAAAGGGGAATTGCTGCACAAATAATATTGACTATGAAGTTAGATATTCTTTGCATTCAGGAGTCACATATCACCTGGAATGATAGACAGATGTATAAAGACCTAGGGATGGTTTTATTACCATGTACTCGTCAAGGGACAACTACAAAGGGGGTTGCAATTTTGATAAGAAAAGGCCTGGGTTGCCTTAAACGTAGTAAAGTGGATAAATACCGAAGATGGGTAATTGCTGAAATTAATATCAATAACAGATTATGGACATTAAGCTCAATATACGCCCCGAATTCAGATGATCCAGTTATGGTCGATTTTCTGAATACAGAGTTAGCTGGGTGGTCGCCATCTTTGATAATTTGTGCTTCATCTAGCAAATGGTTTTAATATACGCGGCAACTCATCGTATCAGGGTGTTAAGAAGAAACTGTATAGAGCAATTCGATCTTTGGTAATGGATTATGGTTTATATGATGTAGCCTATTCAAAAAATCCTTTTGCACCTGGGTTCACTTTTTTTTCTTCTCCACACAAGAAATTTTTCCGCTTAGACTATTTTTTTACTGATTTCGCATTAATTAAAGATATTACATTTGAACTATATCCACGTATAATCTCCGACCACAATCCAATTTTGATACAGATTAAAACTGACATGGTGTCTACACCTCAAGTTAGAATGTGAACATTCGATAGGAAATTATTGTTAGATCCCGCTTATTTGGAACACATGTCAAAATGGATAAAAGAATTTTTGGAATTTAATAGAGGATCAGCATCAACACAGATTGTGTGGGATGCTTTTAAAGCGGGGGTTCGGGGAGAATCATTATCTTATGTAATTAAAAACCAAAAAATCATACATCAGAAAATGGATGCAGACTATAGACAGGTCTCGAATTGGGAGAAGAAATTAATAGCAGCAATTTCACTTTCACAAGAAACAGGGGCTATAGAAACAAAACTAGCCATTAGCAAAGCACGTCTTTATGATAGCTTTGCATCTAAATTGGCTAATCAAATGGCAAATTATTGTTCACAGATATATGAAATGGGGGAGAACTCTGGTAGGATTCTGGCTAGAAAAATTAGACAGAAAGAGGTTTTCAATACTATAAGTTCAATACAAGATGAAGCTGGCCAGGTTTATAACACACCCGAGTCAATATTGGAGGTTTTTCGTAACTTCTACTCTAAGCTATACCAGTGTGACAGTTCTCCTTATTCTTCTGATCTTTTACTTAATTTTGGGGTTATAAATCTGTCTCCTTGCTTAACTAAGGAGCAAAGGCAAGATCTCGAGGCAGATATTACATGGGAGGAAATCGAGAAAGCTTTGTTATCCTTAGCAATAGGCAAAGCCGTGGGACCTGACAGTATCCCATTAGAATTTTATAAAGTATTCAGAAATGCCTTAAAACAAGATATTTTGGGGGGGCGTGGCCAACTGCCGAACATGGTGGCAGCTTGAAGCGGGAGCTCCTCCAGGCACACCGGCCCGCAACGACTATCCGACCTCTCATCCGATTTATCGCCCGCTCGAAGGAGCGACAGTGGTGCGGGGACCCGAGCGACGCTCCATGCTCCGACCCCGGTGAGGAACGGCCCCCGGGAACTGCTCCAATCTCCGGCGGCGGACTGAGGCCTGCACCGACATAGCCGCACCGACCTCGAGTGACTGGTGGGACCCGGGCGGAAGTCCGTCCATATCGGCCAGGACGCAGTGAATCCAGCCGGCCCTTGCTGCACTCTGCTGCGGGGGAGCGCGAGCGCACCACCTGAACAGCGGCTAACCCTGTGTAGACCGGGGGACTTTCTGGTCCGGAGCCTGCCGAAGACACCGTGCAACAGGCACGAAACTAGCGACAGGGGAGAGGGCCTCCCTGGATCGCAGACGACGCCATCTTGGGCGAAACGGACGGCCGGCCGCGCCGTTTTCGCACTAGCATACAGCGGTCAGCGTTGGGGGACCCTGCCGTCTCCCTGCACTACTACAGCTCCGAGACTCACCCCTCATTGGCGAGGGGCCACATCAGCGCCCCACTGTTCTGGCACGGAGAGGACCCTGAGTGGAGCCTGGTTGGAGTAGTTAGCCCCGCGTTGGCGAGGCTGTAAAGTAACTCGGAGAGGACTGGGCGCACTCTACGGGGACCCCCAGCAGGAACCCACTGACGACTCGCTGGAGCACCAAGTTTGGTGGCTCTACACGGCGCTCACAGAACGGGGGAAGCCGAGCAATGATCTGCGCTACAAATCCTTAAGGGGCAACGTGCCGGTCACCACGACCACCGACTGCGGAGCAACTACACCCTGTGGGAGATACCCGGCACCCCCCTGTGACCGGTGAAACGCACGATTGGACCGCCCGGGACACGGGGGCACTGCACGGCTCAGAGGCCAAAGCAAAGAGAAAAAAAAAAAAACGAAAACAACTGACCCAGCATCCGAATACGCACATCCCCGTCATCGCCAAGACAAAATGGCCTGTAAGGGCACAAGGAGTACATCGACGCAGGCGAAGCTCGACAAATTTGCATACAACCAACATGGACAATCCCAGACTGGCGGCCGACACTCTGCTGGAGCGACTCCAGATGCGGGTGGTGCTCCCAAGGTGACCTTGGAGGACGTTATGAAAACCCTCACCGAGGTCAAAACGACGGTGGGCTCCATTTCCTCCGAGGTCACTCTACTCCGGGCTGACTTCAAGAAAATGGCGGAGAGAGTGTCTCAAGTGGAGGTTGTGACGAAATCGCTCGTCGAAGACACATCGGATCTGCAAGTAGCCATGGAACGCATGGAGAGAGTCACGAAACAATTACAAGAAAAACTCGACGATCAGGAAGGGCGTTCCCGAAGGAACAACGTCCGCATCCTAGGCCTGCCGGAGTCGGAGGGTAAAGCTGCAATGGACTTATACGTCGAGGACCTCATCAAAACCCAGCTGAAACCTAAAGGTCTGTCTCTCTTCTTTTCTGTTGAAAGAGCACACCGTGTTCCCGGTGGAACGGCCAAACCAGGCGCACATCCACGGCCTGTCCTGGCCAGGTTATTCAATTTTAGGGACAGGGACGCAATCCTACAGGCGGCGAGAGTCTCCCCACCGGTAAAAATTCAGAACTCAACACTGGCATTCTTTCCGGACTACACGGCGGAGGTGGCTAGGCGCAGGAAATCTTTCATGGATGTGAAAAAAGCGCTACGAGACAGAGGCCTGGCGTACTCTATGCTTTTCCCCGCCAAATTGCGCATTGTAGCCGAGGGAAAATCATGGTTCTTTGACTCACCGGAGGTGGCTAGGGAATGGCTTGATGGGTGGAGACAGGTGGGCCACCCACAGCGCCCACACAGAGACCGACAGCGCCGCCGCAGCGGAGGACAGGAGGATCACCCGTCGAGAAACCCCACGAACGAGGAAGGAGCAGCGGCACTAGATTCGGATCTTGAAAGAGACCCCCTTGACTCTGGACAACCGGTTAGGGGCTGATTTGATTGGACTGCGTGAGGGACAACGAGTTGTAGCCCCGTGGGTCCTTGGTGCTACTGGAGCTGAGTAGGGCGGGCATCGGCCGGTGCCTGTAGGGGTCTCACCAACCCCACGAGCAAGTAAGATGAACAGGGTTGGGATTAAGCACTCTGCCAAGTTGGGGAAGCGGGCGGGTTTTCGTCCGTGGTGCAGGGGAGCAGGGAGGGGGTGGGGGGGATAGTTCTAATGTTATGGTTATTGTTCTTAGTCATCACCTCTTCAATATGGAATGTGGCCACACTACAGGCCGTACACTTCTGGTACCCTAACACACGTCATTGCATATATGTTACACTACGTTTCCGCGCGACCCTGCTACAGGCTCTACACTCATGGTACCCTGGCACGAGTCATTGTATATGTGTTACGCTCCGATTCTGCACGTCAGTAGCACTGCTCACAATCCCGAATGGCCCAGCGAGCTAGTAACGCACCCGTAGACAGTGGCCCGCCGATGACAGTGGTGTCCCCCTTGAAACTACTTACATGGAATGTTAGAGGCCTGGGAGACAAGATTAAACGAGGGTTAGTCCTCCAGACCGTCAAACGCCACGGGCCTGACTTGGTGATGTTGCAGGAAACGCACCTGGCTGGGTCTACCTGTAAAGCACTCGACAGGCGGGGTTATGCCATGGCGGTTCATGCGGAGTTCACTACGGGATCAAGGGGCACCGGGATACTCCTTAGGAAGAACTCATCATTTATGGTCGAAAGCCGCAAGAGGGATGACCAGGGTAGGTTTGCAGCGCTCTCTGGCCAATGGGAAGGGAGACCTCTCAACGTAGTGTCCGTATACATCCCACCAGCGCTACACTCTACGGCACTGCCGGCGCTGGGTCAATTTCTACTTGACCTCCCAGAGGGTGACATGATCATTGGGGGGGACTTCAATGCCATAACTGATCCGCAATTAGACACCTTTCCCATGCGAGAACGCCCGAGGGGGACGGCCACGCTTCCTAGTTTTCTGACCGCGCTAGGCCTCACTGATGTTTGGCGTCAATTGAACCCCACAGCGACTCAATACACGCACTACTCAGCTACACATAACAGCCTCTCGCGTATTGATTACCTTTTCTTTGTGGGGATGGGACTGGGATCCGTGGACAAACTAGAGATCCTGCCTAGAGGTATATCTGATCACTCCCGAATATCCCTCCACATTACGACTAAGGAGAAAAAACGCGCCAGGATCTATCCTATATACCCCAATTACTTGCAAGTCCCTGGTATTAGGAAAAAGCTTAAATTGGCCACATCACACTATTTTACGGAAAATGCAGGCACAGTTTCCTCACCCTCGGTGCTCTGGGAGGCGTACAAAACAGTCTTACGCGGCGCAGCGATAGCGGCTATCACGGGGCACAAACGAGACTCCAGGAGTGACCTCACACAATTGGAATTAGCACTACATGCTGCGAACACGGCGCACATGGCCGACCCCACCCCTGCCACTGCACATGCACTACACCTCCGTCAACAACAACATTTGGCCCATCTTACAACGGTTACCAAGGGACACTTGGCAAACACCGCACACAGGGTATATGACCTGGGAGATAAAGCAGGGAAAATGCTAGCGTGGCTAGACAAAAGGAGTGGTTGTAACAAAGGTATTCAGAGAATATGTGCACAAGATGGCCAGCTCCAGACACACCCTGAGCATATAGTTTGCACCCTAGCACGACATTATCAGAAAATATACACACCAGTTCGGGCTGTCACAGAACGGGAGGCGTTAGCGTCGCTTGATCACATTGCTGTCCCCGAGCTTTCGCAGGACGCGCGACAGGAACTAGACACTGACTTAACCACAGACGAAATCCAGTTGGCAATACTGTCGTTGCGATCCGGGAAGGCGCTGGGACCTAACGGGATACCCGTGGAATGGTACAAAGCGTCGGCTCCCATGTTGAGCAAACCCCTGCTAGATATGTATGAAGAGAGTTTAGACATGGCTGCACTCCCTCTGGACCAACGCACGGCCACGATAGTCGCCATTCCTAAGCCGGACAAGCCACAGACGGCATGCTCCTCGTACCGACCTATCTCCTTGCTTAACGTGGAAGCAAAGATCCTAGCAAAACTCCTGGCTAGTCGCTTGATTAAACATCTGCAGACCCTAATACACCCCGATCAATCGGGTTTCATGCCACACAGAAGCACAGCGCTGAATTTGCGGAGAGTTCATGGGGTCCTGGCGCGAGCGCATCTTCTTTCAGAACAGGCAGTCATTTTATCTCTAGATGCCAAAAGGGCCTTCGATATGGTGGAATGGGAATATCTATTTGCGGTCCTTGCTCGTATGGGCTTCGGCCCAAAATTTATAGCGTGGATACGGCTGCTATATAGGTCGCCCATGGCACAGGTGGGGGCGAATGGTCACATTTCGCAGACCTTCCCCCTGGGACGAGGGACCAGACAAGGGTGCCCATTGTCCCCATTACTCTTTGCGCTGGTGCTGGAGCCACTAGCTATTCTACTCAGAGCAACACCACTGTTTCGGGGCATCGCCTGGGAGGACGGGTGGGAGGATAAAGTATCCTTATATGCGGATGACATGCTGATTTACATGACCAATCCCAATGACGGGATTCCTGCCCTGTTGGCTCTGTGCGATGAGCACGGGAAGGCGTCCGGTTACACCCTGAACTGGTCCAAATCCATATTATTCGTCCTTAAAGGCCAGGAGCCGGTATTGCGGAGTGACTGCCCCCTGCAGTTGGCGACCGGCTCATTTAAGTACCTGGGCATTTTCATCACCGCTAGTGCGGCGGACTTCTACACTAAGAACTTAGTGCCACCTCTAACACGTCTGCGTGCGGACGTCAAATACTGGGCTACCCTTCCGCTGACCCTCCTTGGGCGAGCAGCGTTATATAAAATGATGGCTCTCCCTAGATTTCTCTATGTGCTGGAAAACACCCCTCATGTAGTGGCTCCACGCTACTTCCAACAAGTCGCGGCGCTAGTATCTGCACTGTTGTGGGGAAATGGCCCAGCTCGTATAGCACATGACAAACTGGTTCACAGCTGGTTTGACGGAGGGATCGCACTGCCCAACCTTCAATTATACTATTGGGCATCCCAACTTAAGATCATTAATTACTGGATCCATGTCCCACGGGATGACCCCGCTTATAAAGCGGACCGGTCGCAGTTGGGGACGGACGGCATGCTTTCAGTGTTGTACAACCACTCACAGGTTCGAAAATTGCTTGGACCAACGTTACATACAGCTACCTTATGGCATACAGCACAATCACGACTAGGGTGGAAGGGGAAGATCACTAGAATGACGCCGTTATGGGACGCGAAATCATTAGGAAACTTGAGGGTCAGTAAGGGCTTCACACGCTGGGATCAAATTGGGATTTCGGTTGTGGGAGATCTTTGGGATAAGGGCTCGGTGGTTCGATTCTCACAGCTGCAGCAGCAGTATGGTATGGGCCCCAATGAATCATTCAGGTATGTGCAAATCCGTCACGCCCTACTACAAGCCATTCCACCTGACACCACACTCCCGGAATCGTCCCCACTAGAAGACAGGTTGTTAACGGAATTTATGGAGCAGAAGGCGACCTCTCTTACGTACAAAAAACTGGTTAACAACCTGACAAACCCCACGCGGAAACTTAGAGAGAGATGGGTTGAAGACATAGGGGACATGGATGACACAGAGTGGAATGAGGCGCTGGCATCACCGAGGGAAGTGGGCATTTCGGCTAGGTTCAGGTTAATCCAGCTCAAGATCCTACACCGCACCTACTACACCAGGACACTTCTACACAGAATACAGAGAGCACCACACCCCTTCTGTCTGAGAGGCTGCGGGGAGGAAGGTACTTTGCTCCACACACTGTGGGATTGCCCGTTGATCCAGGAAATATGGAGGCAAATTATGCGCACAATATCCCAAGTTCTTGAGGTGTCACTCATTCCTGAACCCCGTAAATGCCTGTTGAACATTTGGGACCCTAATGACCTGAGCAGGTATGGTCAATTGTGGGTCACGTTGGCAGTGGCCAAAAGAGACATTGCACAGAAATGGGGTGCTCCGGAAGTGCCTACGGTGCATGGCTGGATTAGAAATATGGACCTTCTAATGGTAAAAGAGAGGGCGGTATATGTGCTGCGGGCCTGTCCCCGTAAATGGAATAAAGTGTGGTTGCCGTGGAATAAATACCGGGGGGAACCATGTGAGCCCCTGCCAGAAGACGAAGACTTAGAGTCAGAGGAAGAGGATGATTAGGAGGGACGAATTAGTGCTTGAAAATCTGAGTTGTGGTGGGAGGAAGCGGGAACACGGGGGTGCCTTTAAACGAGTGTACGGACTATGTGCAATGGATGAAAAATGTCTATGTAAAGATTTAACATTCTATTGTGGTGATGACATTAGTTAAGTTTTTTGTAGATGTGATTTTCGTTTTCTTAGTTAAACCTGCTGAACGCAACTTGCTATATCATAAGTGGGCAAAGTACGACCTGGAACCGGGAATGATATGGTAACAAATACGACTCTGCACTACGCGATGGCATTTATTTCCTTCATGTACGTACTAGTACAATAGACTCGGACATCGGAATAGAATGGGACTTATCTGTATCTCTGATAAAAGTATGTTCTAGTGTCCAACTGCTGAATAATGAAGTTACTGTGAATGTCTTCTTTGCCTTCTTGACAATAAAGTTTTTATAAAAAAAAAAAAAAAAAAAGATATTTTGAGTACTTTTTTAGAAGCACAGAGAGGTGTACCGCCATCTTCCTGGGCCCAGTCTACAATTATGACATTTCTCAAAAAAGATAAAAACCCACTAAACCCGGCATCGTACAGACCTATCTCATTAATCAATGCTGATAGTAAAATATATTCAAAGGTATTAGCTTCTCGGTTATCACAAATTATCTCGACAATAGTTTCTCGATGGCAGCATGGCTTCATTCCAAATAGAGACACCTCAGACCATATTCGGAGACTCATCGCTTTAATGGACTGGGCAGAGGCTACTAAGACATCCATCGGGATCACCCTATTGGATGCTGAGAAGGCATTCGATAGGGTGACCTGGTCATATCTATGGGACTTATTACATCTAAAGGGATTTGGTCCAAGCATAATAATAGCTTTGAAAACACTCTACTTAAATCCCATATCTTGTGTTAAATTAGGAGTTAATAAGTCTGCTTCATTTCCTATTCAGAGAGGCACCCGACAAGGATGCCCCTCCTCTCCACTTCTCTTCGCTATTTATATAGATATTTTTTTGAATGTGTTAAACAGAGAAGAAGAGATAATTCCACAAACACTATTTGTAGGTGAAAATCCTCCCCCTCAAATTAATTTAGTCTCAGAAGCTTTATATTTAGGAATAAATTTAACAACCCCAGTTTCTAACATACCAAAGCTAAATTATACTCTAATTCTGAAAAAAGCTAACTCTACCCTTGAACGTATAGACCCTTTACATTTATCTTTATACGACAGAAATAATGTCTTAAAAATGTTAACCCTGCCCACATTTTTATACTTATTTAGTACAATACCGCTGGAGTTCCCATTAGATTTTTTTAAACAAGTGGAGAAGATGGTGACCAGATTTTTATGGGGCTATAAAGGCAACCGGAGAGCTTACAAAAAGATGATCGTCCCAAAACTTAGTGGAGGGTGGGGTGTCCCACATTTTTTGTTTTATTATCTTGCTGCAGTGTTGCAATTCATAGCCCCTTTAATAGTAGGTGCTAAAGCCCCAATATCTCTAGCACATACACCATCTATTTACGTATTTGCTTTAGGTACAGAAGTCCGTGGCCATTTACTAAGTATTATAGAACCAAGCTACTATAAAAAAACAAAATTCAAGGTGATAGTCGCAGCATATAGGGCATGGAAAATGATTAAGAAAATTTTGAAGATCCCAAATTTAGTAAGATATACTCCTTTAATTTCACCACACTTCTTTCCTTCAATCTTTAGAGATTCTATTATGAGAAAATGGGGGAATAAAGGGATTACTCATTTCGGAGATTTGTGGAAAGATAATTGCATAATTACATTCCCTGAACTTCAAACATGATTTAATATATCAGTACAGGACTACTTTAAATATCTTCAGATATATAGTTTCTTAACCCTTTAGGTGCTGCCGTCGGCCAACGGTCGTCACGGGCACTACCTCCCCAGTGCTGCGTGCGACCGCTGGACGTCCAGTTCAGCACTGGATAATGGACAGCGCAGCACTGGGGAGGTTTGTTTACGAGCTCCTAAGGTGTTAAGTTCTATCACATCCTTTGAACAACAGGGCCTAAAAGAAATCGGAGTGATAGATAGCCTCTATGTCAAAAAAAAGATTGTTTTTTTCTATAATGAACTCATCACAGTGCTCCCAGATGATTTAACCGTGATTCAACAGAAATGGTCAGAAAAATTAGGGGTGGATACTGTACTGATAGAGAAATCAATAGAGCTTGCAAACTCCATTCTTTTATCCGGACGCTCTCGTACACAGCATTATATGGTTCTGTTTGATCTTTATTATACACCGGCTAGAGTTATGAAATGGGGAGTAAACACAGGCATATGTTGTAATAGATGTACCTTGAGAGGAGCAGATGTAATACATATGTTCTATAGCTGCCCTAAACTGACTAAAATACTTAATGAAATTCAGAGTTTTCTCTCAAATATACTGGGCATACCAATTATATTAACATCGGAACGGGTTATAACTGGGGTTTCGTCTGCTCCGCTCAAGGATGAATATCAATCTTTGATTTTCATCATGATGTCTGTGTTTCGAGCATGTATCACCCAAGAGTGGATCAGTTCTGAATCACCGTCTTTTTCTATTTGGAGAGCTCGGCTATTAGCTAAATTTAACCTCGAATCAGCAATCTATGAAACTAAAGGACTGAAAAAAAAACAAAGGGGAAAGAAAATCTGGTTACCTTTACAGTCTTGGATTCAGGAAGAAACAAGAAGTTAGTATGGACTCAGCTGTTGAGGCTATGTCTGATTTTTGTATATATGGAAGATGTATGCATCATGCACTGTGAAGAAAAAATGTATGTAATTTTTTTTTGTCTCTTTTCTTGACTTGTTTGCAATAAAAATAAAACTTATTAAAAAAAAAAACTTTGATGAAAGGACATCTTAAAACTACTGACCTCTCTGAATTACTCCATCCACTTCAACGATCCCCTTCCCTTCAAACTCCAAAATGAATCCATTCACCTCCTACTCCCTTTATGGACCATGATAATTAATGCCTCACTCACCCAAGGTTTCATACCCGACTGCCTCAAAAGTGGCCAGGTTCCTCCAGAGTCCGACCCCAATCTGGCTTCCAACAGTGTCATAGTACCGAAATGGCCATGGTTGACGATGCCTTACGCCAACTTGACCAGAATGATGACCTGCCTACTAATCCTACTTGACCTGTCAGCTGCATTCCACACGGTCAATCATGATACCCTCTGATGCTATTGGAACACAGGATGGGCCTCTCTGGTACCATGCTAAAATGGCTATCCTCTTTTCTTCACAATAGATCTAGCACATCCAAATCAACCAAACTCTTTCTGATCAGTTGCCAGTGTTGCCTGGCGTACCGCAAGGTTCTACTCTCTCCTCAAGATTATTTAACTTATACATGGAGCCCCTAACCAAAATCCACATCTTCTATCACATTTATGCAGATGACATTCAGCTCGATATGAGAATCACCTCTCCCGACAACATCAATTTCCTCAATAACATCCTGACAAAAACGCAACATTGGTTGACTCGTAACCACCTCAAATTCAAAACCCTCAAAACAGAATTCCTATTGGTCTGATCCTTGCCCCCAGTATCAAAGACTGGCTCCCACATCTCAGTGCCTTGAACTGTACCCCACACATCATTGACTGTGCAGAATCCTTAGGTAATACCTTAGACAACGCCCTCTCCATGCAAAAGCACATCAGTGCCACCACCAGAAGAGCTAACCGTCAACTGCACACACAAAGGAAACTAAAACCTTTCTTCCCATTGGCAGACCTCAAAATAGTGGTACAAGCTCTTGTATTGCTAAAAATAAATTCTGGTACTGCTGCCCTTGCGGGCCTCCGAAAGATCACACTTGCACTGCTGAAAGCTACTTTGAATGTGTGGCAGCAAGGCTCATCACCGAATGAAAAAAGAGTGATCATATCAACCCTGACAGCCAATCACTGAAATGGCTACCCTGTAAGGCTAGGATCCATCTCAAAATTGCTTGTATAACCCATAAAGTGCTACACCACAATACCCCTCTTAATTGACCTAGAAACTAACACAATTGGGTGGAAACAGAATTTTCAGAAGCACAAGCTTCCTACTACCTAAGCCATAAACGTTTAACAAAAAGAAAACCTACAACTGGTCCTTTTCCGAAATTGCCCCCAAAATCTGGAACACTCTTCCTCCTGTGATCAGATGCGACCCATCCACATCCATTTTCAGGAAATAAGTAAAAACTCTAATATCCAACACATTTCTCTCACAATGAGAGCATACCTCCTGCTCCTCATCAGTGACTCTTTTCTGTCTATTTGTCATTGCTTCTTGCCATGCCTTTGCTGCTCCCCCAGATCCCGTTTATCCTGCAGTTCTCAGCCACCTACATGCTATTTCTGACACCTATTGGACTTTGTTCATACCAGTATGTGACTATGTGTGCCGATCACCATTTGCTTATGTAAAGTTTGTCTGCATGACTTATACTATGCCTTTGTGCACTGCCTATCGTTTTTGTATCATACCCTCCTTCGTTATTCTTATAAAGTGCTCTGTCACCTGTACAGGTCTGGTTCGCACTGTATAAAACTCTAAATATATAAATAAGTCACCAACACCAAAATCCTTGCATACTCCTGTCATTACAACAGTGGTTCTTAACCTTTTGACTTCTGTGGACCTCCACGTAATCACTACTGAAACCCGGGGACTGCCACTGATTCATTTCTGGAATCCAGGGACCCCCACTGAGTCATTACTGGAAGCCAGAGACCCAGACCTATGCATTTTCGATGATCTGTACTGCAAAACAATACAGACTTAAATATTCATAAAAAAAATACACATATAATGACATATTTTATTTACTTCACAAACAAATATAAAAAAATGTTTTTAATTTTAATGGGAAGGTTGGAGTTTTTCTAAATTCAATTGAGGCACTCATCGTCCATACTATATGTAGTTTGATGCACTTGCACTGCTCCTATGAATCAATCTGAGGATACTAACTTTGTTTTAGCATTCAATTTTACACGTTGATCCTTTATTTGGATACACTTTATTCATATGCTAATAATATTTAATTGTATTATCAGTCGCAGACTCCCTGAGTCGACTTCGCAGGCCTCCAGGGATCCCCAGACCACAGGCTAAGAACCCCATATCTACAAGATTCTGTGCAACAAATTACCTGCCTACAGGTTTTAGCACAGAGTAATGAGCCACTCTTAAAAAAACGTTTTCACAACAAGTAAGTCAGACCTATTTGATAATTCATAACTTGTCATTATAAACAGATCACACTTAAGGAAACTGACATATGTTTTTCCAGTGAACTGATAAGGCCTGTAGCTTTTACCTTTGATTTAAAACTGTGAGAGGCTGGCCTGGTATATGCTGTCCTCTAATATATGTGGGTACCCTGCACCTGTCCAGACAACCCTTATGGTGATTTAGGAGGTCTCAGACAACCTTAGAAAGCTATCCAAGTGGTAGCTGTGGACTGCAGCCTTCAGGCTTAGTCTCGAAGGAGTGTAAAGCAGCTTGTTTTACCAGAATGCAATCTTTTAGTATAGATTAAATGAAAAAAAACACACCAAGTATTTATAAAAATATGTATTTATTATATAATACTCTCTAGTATGTTCCAATATCTCCAACACGGAGATAAACACAATGCACACAATACTTTAGCAAACTAACTCAGTAAAAAGCACGAAATACACAGTCGGCCCCGGGGGGGACCAAACCATATACTAAGACAGTGGTATAAGGACCACGACTCGAGTCAGGACAATGTCGACAGTAGGTAGAATTGCTGGGAACCCACAGAGCCACCCAAGGTAAGTAGGTAGGGACCCCACAGAGAGCCTGTGCAGTGTGTGAACACGACTGCGTGTTCCGTACAAGTCTATGTGCAAGATGTGGTTGGATTTTTAAAGATTAGGGACCCTTTCAAGAAACCCTGTGGAAGACAGAAGGTTGGAGAGGCACCGCACCCGTGGATACCGTGGTACCCAAGTTATCTATCCCAGGAAAGGCGGGTGCATAGGTGTGAATTGGCATCGGAAGCCGCCGTCAAACCCAATGGAGGACTTCAGAAAAGTGCCGCCGCTGGAAGAAGAGTAAGTGTCCTGAGGAATCCAATGGTGGATTCTTGAAGATAAGTACCTGAAAGCATAGAGAACAGAGTCCATGTCACTATGTCGATGACCTTAACTTTGCAGCTGTGAGGACCAGGCAATGCTGAGGAAGACCAGGACCCCGATACGAGCTGTCCTACGAAAGATGTTGAGAGCTGAGGGGTCGGTGTCTTGCAGGTGCACCAACAAGCATTGGCAAATGCACCCTACGCAGGAGGTCGAGATGGAGCAAAGTTCGGACCAGCACGGTCCAGGCAAATGCACCCTACGCAGGAAGTCGAGATGGAGCAAAGTTCGGACCAGCAAGGTCCAGGGGACTTACCAAAATCAGGGGAGTCAGGGCAGGCCCGAGCAATCAGGGGAGCCCAAAAGAAACAAGTTGATCCTCAAGGGAACCCACAAGCTGGAGGCACTGGAGTCACAAGAGGACCTCATGCAGCTCACCAAAAGATGCGGGCCATGATGCACCCGATGTGGTGTGTCTGAAGATTCTGGTCTATGGAGGTGCTCGAGGTTGGGGCTACTTAGAGCCTGAAGATCTTCATGCAAAGATGAAAACAAGCCTTTGCAAATGCAAAGTGGATGCGGTACCCAGGGGGTTGGTTATTGCAACACCCTTGAGGACAACTGGCCTCAAACTTGGTGAGAGGGTAGAGCCGTGATGCAGAGCCCACGGAGTCTGGAGGAGCTCAGGATTTGCAGACCGGTAGACTTAGTTGCGGTGCCTGTGAATGCAGGGGAGTGACTCCTTCACTCCAAGGGAGATTACTTTGGTTGTTCTTGATACTTCACAGGCCTTGGAAGGTTCCTGTATGATGCACAGGTATAAACGTTTCAGCAGACTGGAAGGGAGATGAAGTCAGGCCCAAAAGAAGTCTAGAGTGCCCAGACGGTAGAAGTGCAATGGTATCTGATCTGAATCTTATCCCACAATGAGTCTAGGGATACACACCCACGTAAGCCCTTAAGTATCCTAGGGAAAGGGTTGGGAAGTTTCAGGGGACCTTCCCAGGGGAGGGTCTGGACAGGGGGGGAGGTTACTCCCATGTCCTTTGTCCAGTTTTGTGCTAGAGCAGGAGCCAATGTCTCCCAGGACTGGTTTGAACTGGACTATGCACAGAGACACCAAATGTGATCCTCATGCAGACTTTCTGGTGCTGGCAAGCACACCCACCCAGCCCTAATACACACAATTCTGTCTGGGAGGTGATAACACCTCCCTGTGACAGGATGCCTATTGTTCCACCTTCCTCTGCTCGAGCTTGGCTCAGCAGCAGAAGAGCAGAAATTAGTCTCTGGTCGGCAGCAACCAATTTGTGCTGTCCGGGTCAAGAAGACTGGTCCCGGGAACACTGAGAGCCTAACGGAGGGCTCTTCCAGTGCTTAGAATCAAGCATGCAAAAGAAGACGGACTACTATGTAGAAAAGGTAGGATCGGTAAGGCAACGCCGCGCACAACAAACACGTTAGATGCTGACAGAGACAGCGGATAATACGGTCGAGAGAGAGACAAACTCCAGAAAAGAATAGATACTGCAAAGAGCCGCTTTCAGCCACACGAAATAACACACAGAAGAAGACAGATCAAGATCAGAACAAAATGAATTAATCAAAACGAGAATCCACGACTGATCCTGATATAAATAATTCTTTCCAATAAGAGCGTCTGTTCAACACAAACCAAATTTGAGAATTGTCCTACCATAAATACATCATGCCCTGAAGAAGACCTTACACAAAGTAACGGTCCAGAGTTCGTAAGGTCGAAACGCGTTGGCATCACCCCTAGCGGATCAGAGCAAAACATCAAGAAGGGGACACTGCTTAAATCATTGAGTAGAGTCTGATTCTTCTAGCTCACCCCTATAATGTCTATAACAACCTCTGACTACTAATAGGACCTTCAAAATAGGAATTGTCTAGATAAGAAAAATCGAGTTCAGGCAAAAAGCAGGACGGGAATCCAGGGAACCCACACAGAATAGGGCCCCCCAAGTATGACTACAACAGTTGTCAGAATATAATTTGATGATAAAATGTCTACAAATTTTTAAATATTTGTTTTTGGTTGCTTAGCAATTGTTGTATTGTTTATATATGTTGTGCATAATTACGAACTGAAGTATTGTAGAGATCACTGTCTATTAAATGTAAGGAGATCTAATTTCTAAAAAAGTTTTGTAAAAAGAAAAAAAACGAAGAAATATTGCAGAGTCAATAAAGGGGACTTCTGCTTTTGTAAAAACTGTGTGCGATCAATGGTGTCAGAGGTAAAACTATTATTTATTCTTGTAGAATCATGTCTATGGTGTGGGGGTATGATTCCAACAAGTTTGATACCAAACATGCTAGGATTCGTTACAGGCGTTTTCGAGATGGTCATCGCACGATTACGCGGTGCCCCTCTATGAAGTATATGGCTGCTTCACTCACAACCCAGGAGAATGGACTCCGTAGGCTGTAGGGGTGTCCTGCTTATGCAGTGGCACCCTCTCACTTAGAACCAAGCACCCTGCCCTCGCGATTGCAAAGGCCTACTATAGGTGTGACTTATAGGTTTTAAGTGTAGTGACCCTTAGATATAGTAAACCTATATCTTTAGTAAGTGGTGCATGCACCAACTTGCACAGGCTGCAATGGCAGGCCCGTTGTCCCAATTTGAATGGTCTCCCATGGGGGGCATAATACATACTTCAGCCCATGGGGGACCTCGGGGATACCTATGCCATGGGTACATGGGTACCATATATTAGGGAATGACAAGGGTACCCCAGTATCCAATTTGGGAGGTACCTAAGTACTGAACGTACCAATTTAGGGAGAAGGCAGATAGACTGGGGTCCTGATTAGCAGGATCCCAGTCAGACTGGTCAAAAACAGCATCACATCAAGCAAAAAGTGATGGTAACCATAATAAGCAGATCCTACTTTCCTACAAATACTACCTCCAACACAGGCCTACTGAAGTGCTCATAATTAGCATCCATCATACATACAGTTATACCATTACATATACACCTACTAAGGATTATCATAGTCATATCCCCACAGTTTGTGTGGGTGAGTCACAAAAACCAAAACCCTTGACTACTTCTCTAATCAGTGAGATTCTGTGTAACAAAATTCCTGCTGATAGTCCTTAGCACAGTGTAATAACAATCCATCCTTAAAAGTATATTCTCTTTAACCCATATTTTTCACTAGAAGGAGGTAAGGACTGCTGGCTTTTGTCATAATGTTTTACAACACGTAGATCAACCCTGTGGAATCTGGCATGAATTCTCTCAAAGTACCGATATGGACTTGGCTTTACACCTTAACCAACACAGGCTTATTCAAATGCACATAAACTGGCAACTACCATGCATACAACTATAAAATTACAAATATGTTGAAAAAACAGTTTGAAAAACAATATATGACTGCTCTCAATATGACCTAACATGAATCACAGTGAAAATCCCGAGGGTGTGTCAGACTGGATGGCCAACGCCCAAACCCTTGCCTACTATGGTTATCTGAGAGGCTATATGTACAAACTGCCTGTTTATAGCCTGAAACATAATGTGATAATAAGCAACTGTTAAAGGCTTACTGACTTTGAAAACTGCATTTCACAATAAATAAGCTACACCAACTGCCTTGGTCATCACCTGCCTTTCATAGTAATGAGATCAGACCTATGGCAGCTGACACAGCGTTTCCCAGTGCACCAATCAGGCCTACAGCGTGTTACCATAAACAACTCAGGCCAACTGTTTTCAACTTAGGCTTTTCCACAAGGCAACTATAGGGTTCAAAGTCATAACATTAGAAAGTTATATAAAATTACAGTTGGCTAAGCAAAATAGTATCTCTCCTAAGTGGGCCTATCAAGGATTGTCACAGAGCAAATCTTTTGGATCCATGGTTTGTCATGGGGGAAACCTACACCAAACCCTGTGCCTAATACAGTAACCTTTGAGATTCCAGGTAAAAATATAGCTGTGTGTAGGTTTTAATATAGAGTAATAACAATCCACACTTAAATGCCTATTTTCCTTCACATGTGCTTTTAACAATAAATTTGTCAGACTGAAAGCGACCTATGGCCATGATCATTGGTATGCCACCCTAACTGACTCACTCCTGTTATAAGGAGTGTAACCTTGATTAACCACGAGCCAAAAAAGCACTCCTTTTTGTGGAAGCACAGCAATTGGACCCAAACAAATCCTGTACTCAGTGTAACCAACATGTGAGTGGAGCCTAAGCCGCTCAATCAATATTACTCTGAAAGCTCTTTTTTGTTTATCACATAAAGTCTGCAACAGCTGCTCTGCTAAGCCATGTCGATTAGTGTACTCTGGGCATACGGTAGTGCTCTCAAACACACAGCTCCACCATGAAGTCTACAGTTAATAATGGAAGGGGACGTGCTGGGACAGGAAAATAGCAATACATTCCTCATGACTGTCCCCCTCTCATGGGTGCTGCTGCCAGAGAAAAATAAACACTGAATTCCATACTTCTCAGAGACACTCTAACAGCATCACAGTTCCATGTGTGTGTCCTAAAAAGTTAATGGAAGGCATATTGCTGCTGACTTGGGCAACTGGATAAACAACAACAATAATCAGCAGTGTGGTGTTATATTCCATATAGGTACCCTATATAGGCAGAGGTAACACTGCAACCTTTCACCTTATCTCCTTCCCTACATTACATACATAACGGTTCATAGGGACTGACCTTTTACCTAGATACGACACTGCATTCAGAACACGTTTTTTTCCCTAGTTCAAAACATATACATTATGCATGAGGCTTCTTGGAAGCACAGCAAGATTGACAGCAGCACTAACATCTCTTGTATATTATCTCTGTATAAAGTTCAGGCCCAACGTCATCCTTTAGGCCGACACAGTAACACAGCAAGGTAGGACCCCTCGGGAGACTGGTGTGTATATTTACATCATGTCTTGCTTAGAAAGACAGAAGAGACCGTGACTTCCTGGCTGACACACTGATCAGAGACGCTGAGGATCCTACCTGCAAATAGTCCAGCTTGCAGTGGTCTAACATTCCTCGTGGGGTGTCCAACTCGAGACCAGGATGAGGTCCCATATTCTCTCATTCTCAGGTAATGAGGTGGACTAGATCCTAGAGGGATTCTTGGCATAACACCTACACAGATGCTAGGTACATTTAGGTACATCTAGTTAGGGAGACATTGTAGGAGTACACACCTTTTTATCATGTGTTTAATATACTTGTATGTATTAATGATTATTGCAAAATGGTAGAACTGTACCATTCCTTTACTTTCGTAGTACTGCTAATCATATATTTCCGCTACGGTCTAATGATTGTTACCGCACATCTATCTAACACAAGAACAACAACTGTTCAATAAATTCTTACTGAAACGCCCAGACTGTTTATTCTGTGTATCTCTGAGACAAACTAAGTGAGCACGAGTGTCTGAGCGAAAGGTAGCACATTGTTTCCACAATCCTGGGGAACAGAGTTGTCATGTTCTGAGGTTGCCAGAAGCTATTTTCTCCCCGATAAGAGGAGATTCGAGTGGCACTGTGAGCTAGCTAATGCAAACAAGGTAATATATCCAGTGGGGGTGTATGGAACCAGTATGCCGTCAAACCCACAGTTTATGTTATCCAAACACACAGATCCTGTATAGGTGTGGGGATTCAACCAGAGACAGACACTCTAACGCACTCAGAAGACTTACTTATTCAATATTCTTTAAGGCAGTATCCAAATCAAAGTAAATCATTCACAAAAAAGAAACAACTCCAGGTCAGTCTATAGGGTCTTGAATCCTGGTCGTCTGTGCTTTATCGGCAGTCCCCCTGTGGCTTTGTCCTTTCTTTTAGACAGGTCACGGTTGGAACCCCAAGAACATAAAACAAAAGAAAACAAGCGCCACTCTGGACTCTTATATCTCGTTTGTTGATGGGATGGGAGTGAGGGAAGAACACCTTAAACCATCACCAGCGCCGTACTAAAAGTTTGTGAGAGAAATCAAAGTAAACAAACAAAAAGAGATACGGTTGCCCGGGTGGTTTAGGATTTGGGATGCTCTTCCCTCTGCTAGATTGTGGACGTTTGCAGAGGACGCCCTCTTAAACCAGCCTCTCACTCGTCAACATACCTCTGGGAGCCATGCTCCTCCGTGAGCGTGGCTGGCTGCCTCGTGGTACTGGATTGGGTCCGGCTCCCATTCTTGGTTACTCGGGAAAAGGCGGCTCTGCAGTTCCGACGTCTCCTGCCCTTCAGGATGCAATGAGGCTTGGTCGGCTTCTCCTTTGGGTTCAGTGATTCCTCTCGGCTCCCTCCGTTCTCCCAGCTTCCGGGGTCCCAACGTGTGACGCCTTCCTCTACTTCCTGACTGGCTAAAAAGGCCGCCTCGTGGTCCTCCAGATTTCCGATAGGTGCACGTGACCCTGTCACGAGAGATGGCCACGCCTCCCGGAAGGGAAAGGATGAGGAATTAAATGGACCACTGTAATCCTGGCTGGAGGTGTCCCGCGATGACTGCAAGGAAAGCACAAGAGAGACTTTAGGAGGTAACGGGTCATCCTCCCCTTCATGTAACATGTCCCGGGGTATCGTCGTATGACAATAGGGTATATAGGAACTACACGACATGGCGCTGCCAACGTTGGTTGGGTACTTATTTAACAGTAGAATCTGAGTAGTTCAGTTGTGCTATTCTCAGAGACCCCTACTCACAAAACACCAGAGACATCTGGAGTGGGTGGGCAGAAACTCTGCTGCAGCTGAGTAGGCAATAAATCCTGTTTATTAGCTGTTGGTTAATCAAGCTTGAAGGACACAGTGTTCCTAAAAATTGTGCATAAAACCTTTATCTTAGTTCCCTTGGAAAAACTTCTTCATTACAAAATGACTGAGACAGGAGATAACCCAGTAGTGGATCTATACCTCTCAGCCGCAGAAGATGATGCAGATGCAATTCTGTTTGCGGAAAAATAAAAATTCAGAAATACAGTCTTCCTGAAACTGCTAGAGCATGGTTTAACACCTAGGGGTGGCATGGTAGCTTTCATGATTGAGGCACACAAATGTAACAAAACAGAGGTATTTTATTCATGGGTTACATTCCAAGAAGCAAGTACAAGAACAAAAACATTTCACTCTCACACAGAAGGAGATGCACCAGAGGAATATTGTCAGTTTGAGGACATCGAAGTTCCACTCATGTACCAGGAACATTTATACTGGTTTAAAGGTGCCCTACCCTGAATAAGAAGAAGAGTAAGACTCAGCCCGCTCGGAGGATAAGGGTCAACATGGCCACTATTAGCGGCTTACACACCACATCCTGACATTGACACAATGCCACGAGGAGACTTACTCATACAACACAAAGATTTAATTAAAATCTATGGAAACATGACGCAAGTCGTCATGAGGACATTTACAGCCCAACCAGCAATAGATGCAACAAATAGAACTCAATCTTGGGGTATAGCAGCTAAAATCACACCACAAACATTACACGCAGTGATGGGCAAGATACCCACAAAATGCAAACAAATGCCATTCTGGGTAGCTCAGAAAATAACACAGTTAGAGGCAGTATTTCCGAATACTACCCCGTATGAAAAACACAGAATACTAACAATCTGCTTGCCCATGGGGATAACACCACAAGTAGAGGATTGTACCACTTGGGGTACAGTCTTTGCTGCCATTTATAGCAGGACTCATGGTATTCATTCATTAGTGATGATGGCTGCTGTATTAAGACAAACCCGAAATGAGTACGGAGTAGAGCCTGCTCTGAACTTAGGGATGAAGTTACTAGGTAACTATGCCCAGGTATCAGCCATAATTTTAGATAATATTAAAGGGGAAGTGGCTTCTGTGGCTATCCGCCAACGCCAACAGGAGTTCAGTCCTTTAGAACAGAAACACGAACTACCTAAAATAATTGAAACAGCATTTGCAGAATTAGGGAGAGACAGTTTGGGTGGGAAAGCTTTAAAACCACAACTAATAGGCAGTTCTGAAAAGGACACTTCCAAGCAGACAGCTGCTTCAACTAAAAAGAAGTGGGATAATAAAAAACAACAAACATTTAAAGGAAACAGATCTCGATCCCGAGGTAGATCTCCTCCGCAGGAGCCTTCTGAAAAGAGGTACAATCTCAGGAATAGGGATAATATTAGGAAACCTGACAGGTATCAGGATACTGATACACATTCCTCTTGTTCCTTTTAGGGTTCATTATAAAACTCAGAGAGGGAAGGACGCTCAGAAAAACAAAAAGAGCGTACAAAGTCCAGAGAAAAGCAGCACGCTCAGGATTATACGTCAAAAAACAAGAGAAGCCAAAGGAAAAGCCACAGTTCAAAAAGAAGAAGGTTGCAGGTTGTTATGACCTGTCACCACAGAAAACAGTACACCAGAACTCCACATTGGATGTCTTCCCCTCTTACCTCTCTCCCTATTCCCTCCTCTACTTTCAACCATCTTGGGTGGAGGACTGTACCTTTAAGGGAACCACACACTGGAACCAATGGCCCGATTAGTTGACAGCTTCACGTGATACCGGAAACCGGATGAAAGGAGACATGGAAGGACCTAGCAGGTGTTCAGGAGGAAGACGTGAGTCTCGGGAGGAGCAGGAAGGAGTTTGCACCTTAATAGTGCCACGGGAGCCCGAGGAGCAGAGGGAAGAGTGTCGGAGATGGAAGACGAACCAACGCTCAACACTGAAGAACCAAAGAGGGTGCCAGTCCCTGTCTGGCAGAACACGGAAACCAGCCACGTCCCAGGAGGGACGTGGCTTTAGAAGGTACAGGCTAGGCTGGGGTTGGTCTGGGGAGCAATCCCCTCCAAGGACAGGAGGGGTGGGAGTACCTAAAAACCCAAAGCCTCCAGCGTTTGCTGCCCGGGTACAGCGGAAACGTTAATGCGCGCCCCGCGATAGAGCGAACACGGGTGATGGTATCGGGTGTTTGGTCCTTTACACCTTTCGCCTGAAAACGCTAGTGGGCAAGAGAGCCCCATACTTATATCCATTTTTTTTCTTTTCTGTTTTAATGGTTTGCCTTCTGACGTCTGTTCTCTGAGATCAAGAGAAGAGAAGACGATCGCCAAGCGTCCCGAAAGAAGAGGACACCACCTTTTGTTTCACCCCCTCAGGCATTCCTTCTGCACCATCAAAAGACAGAGATTGTGTTAAAATCAGAATAAACCGTCCATATTCCTCATTATAGCAACTCTCTGTTTATCCTCTGCGCCACACAGGTCTAAAGATCAGACATGCCCAGAATTCTGAGGACTCGACTACTGAACGGTGAATGGGCTCAGACGATGCTAGACAGTACGGCAGAAGTAACAATAGCTCACCAGAACCTGTTGGAATTTCTGGTGATAGCGGACTTGAATGATTATATCACAGTAGAGACACCCAGTACTAGGGTAAGTGTCCCACATAAAGTATATGAAATAACGCTCCAGATGGAGAGGGACAAGAGAAGAAAAGTAGAGGTCTCTTCAGGGGGAACCTTGCGTTTGGCTATGACATTTTGTTAGCTGAATGAGATTGGCCACCAGCATTCTTCATGGATTGCCCTAAAGGAGAAACAGTGATTCTACCAGCATTTTCGGATCATATTCCCAGGCACTTGCAACACTCATATGCGCAGGAGTGGGCGGTAGCCCAGGATCCAGCATCATACAAAAACCATGTTGATGGGATGAGAATTCAACCCACCAAGTAATCCCTTTAAAAAATACTCCAACTGCACAGAGGCAGTATCCAATAGAGCAAGAAGCTAAAAAAGATATCAGGAAGATCTTAGATCAACTTGAATACCAAGGGTTGATTGAAAAATGAACCTCTCAAATGAACAGTCCTTTGTTTCCAGTTATGAAACCCGACAATTCATATCGCCTAGTTTTAGACTACAGACACTTAAACAAAGCAGACTAAAGACCATGGGCCAGATGTAGGTAAGTTCCATTAACCGATTCTAAAATACCAAATTTTACCGATTTGGTATTTTAGAATCGGTAAATGGTATGTAGGTAAGTATTCGGTAAAGTTTACCGAATCGGTAATATTCGGTGATTCCCATTCATTCCTATGGGTGTCACATTGACAACCTGTTGCACCCCTGAATAGTGCATGGGTGCACATGTTGCACACATACATGCCCTAAGGGCATGTATGTCTGCCACATGGCACTTTTGAAAAAGTCACAAATTTGCTTTTTCAAAGGTTTTTGATATTTACCACCAACTTTTATTTGGTGGTAAATACCGAATCCTTAACCATGCAATGCATTCATTTGAGTGCTCCCTACTTTTCAGATTCGGTAATTTACTGATTCGGTATTTTAAGGAATCGGTAATTTACCGATTCCTTAAATTACCTATTCGGTAAATTACCGAATCTGAAATGTAGCCACCTACATCTCAATAGCCTAATACCGGTCGGTAACGGCCAAAAATCGATAATTTAGCCTGTTACAGACCGGTATTGGGCTACCTACATCTGGCCCCATGTCTTAAAATGCGCTACGCAAAAAAATGATGGACGGAGTTCTGAATAAATCATACATTGACCCCCAGTCAAGAGATCTGGGATAAATCCATTGTTCTTTTGCTCACCATGTCACCCCAGTTTAGACCCAACCATATGCAAATCAGTCTTGACCCTGTGCCTCATGGGAACAGTCCAGACCGAACTGCCAAGCCAGGTTATCCCTGGGCCAGAAACAAGTAACCTGGGAACGGTTTCTGTCTATTACCCTTCATCAGCCAGGCTAGCTTGAAATCAGTGGCACAGTGAGCAAGGGACCCACGTCTGGGCATAACTATCCCACTAAGGGTGAAAAGTGCTACAAAAATAAATGATGGACGGAATGCTGAATAAATCATACATTCACCCCCAGTCAAGAGATCTGGGTTACGTCCATCGTTCTTTTGCTCACCATACCACCCCAGTTTAGACCAAGCCATATGCAAATCAGTCTTGACCATGTGCCTTATGGGAACAGTCCAGACCGAACTGCCAAGCCAGGTCCTCCCTGGACTGGAAACAATCATCCTGGGACCGGTTTCTGGGTATTACCCTTCATCAGCCAGGCTAGCTTGAATCCAGTGGCACAGTGAGCAAGGGACCCACGTCTGGGCATACCCATCCCACTTAGGGTAAAATGTCTTGAAATGCGACATCTGCCAGCAGATGAAAGGTTCCACCGTAACAGGTCCAGTGCAGACACCATTGCTAATAGCTGACAAACCACTAGTGTGTGTCTACCGACACCACTGCGGCCCCTTAAAAAGATATGGGGCTAAAAGGTATCTCATGGTAGCAGTGGATTCCTGCTCAAGATTCCTATGGGTGTGGCCCCAGCGCTCGGCTGACGCTTGAACTGTTATGAAAGATTTACTAGTCTTCATAGGGACATTTGCAATTGGCACATTACATTCTGACCAGGGCCCTGCATTTACCTCTTGGGTTTAGAAGGAGGCCATGCGAGAATTTGGTGTAGCATTGCGGTACTCCTCTCCATACCATCCCAAGGGAATTTTGGATGTGGAGAGGAAAAACTGAGACTTAAAGCAGTCTTTAACAGCTAGAGTATTAGGCATGGGTGAGAGCTGGGTAAAACTTCTTTATGGAGTCCAGCAGGCTCTTACAACATGCTAAGAAGTTCTCTAGGGGGAGGGGGTCACTCCATATGAGGTGCTATTTGGCACAAGAATGTGGGTAACTGATCTTGATTTGAAAAACCTTTTGACATCCATGATCGTTTGGCTGTTTTACAGGATCTAAATTAATCCAGGACAGAACAAAGTGATGTCAACCTGAAGCAGACCACCACTGGGGAAGTCAAATCAGTCAGGGCAAGACCTGTATGGATCCCAAAAGTCAGGGATCTGGTCAGAGAGAAAATAGCAGACAAGAAAGAATTTGGGCAATCCTACAGAAAGCCTGTACCTGTCCTAGCAGTGAAAGGAACAAGAACTGTACTTTTACCGCCTCTTGCTGGAAAAAAGGAGAAAAGATTTGGCTTAATTGACATAATCAAACCACACAGTATGGTCGATACTGAGCAGTAGGCCACGTGGACTCCAAAGTAGCAGATGCCATCCTCTCGCTACAATTCAAGAAGTTCAAACGGAAAGACTCATCACGTTCGAGGAGTCACCTGTACGGAATGTAGGACTATGCAACAATGCTTTGGAACTCGTTCTCCTTGAACCAGAAGTTCAACTTCAAAATCAAACTCAAAATGAAAATCAAATTGCTAGTCGACCAAATACAGATGTTTACATCAACATGCCTCAACAAGAGCAAACAAAGATTTCTATAAATCCTGATGTAATACCAACAATGGATCGAACTGCTTCTGGCTACTTCATAAACGTTGATACGTTTTCTTTGGATTCAAGTGAACCTGAAACAATGCTAGCCCAAAATTCACGCAAGCAGCACGTTAAAGACTTTCTGAACTTTCTTAAAAGACTTACCTGGTATCACCATGGGTACAACTATGGGTAATTTCCGGGATCCTTTTCTTTCTTTTCTGGGTAGGCTTAGGGATAGTCTTTAGCATGCATGTTAATGGCAAATACCTTCGACAAAGCTCTGAAACCCAAAAGGTTAATTTAATTATAAATCCACATCAATCATCTCATTGAGAACAAAGGGACTTGTCATCAGTGAACATAACAGCAGTTCCTGTACTGGATGGTATAGTTTGGGACAAGGTTGATTTCGATATATTTGGCCCGACAGAAATTAAAAAAATTCTACACTTATTGAAAATATCGTTGAGTGATATCATTACCTCAAGTACATTTTCCGATGATTGGGACTTTGAAACTGTAAATAGCATGTTGTCTGATTTAGAAAAATCTGCTGCATTTTTTAATAGTGAAACATTGGAAAGCACAACAGATTTCGAAAAGATGTAAAGTTATCATCATTATGGTCATCACTTTTTGCATAAATCTGCTAATACTAGAAATGTGTTCACACACCATCAGTGGGAACATTGTCCAACACCGCCAAAAGGCAGTTCAAAAACATTTGTACAAACGTTTCCATATTTTTCAGGGTTTAATGTGTCTCACCCAGCCTCATATTATTATACGGTTGCACCAGCATCAGCACAGAAAAATATGTTAACTAGCACAAAACATATTTACTCTGCATCCTTTTTGCCCAGTTGTCTGAACAAGGTTACGACTTATGGAAAGACACCATAGACTTCAAATCGGTCTGGGGTACAAGAGAATGGCAAGTTCAGGGAATGAAGCTTTGTTTAGAGCATGCCTCGTTCCTCAGCAAAGCATGTTCTTGAACAAGACAGTGAAACAAACGTCTTGCCTTGGACTAGCCAAAACCAAGGACTTGAACAAACCTTGGAGGCCAACTTCATCACACACGCAGGGTAACACAACATCACAAAAAGAGATTACAGTAGATGACATCCTACAATACAATAGATCAGACCCCGATTGGAAAAAATGGTTGATTTGGCCCACAGACACCAATAGTCGTCAAACAAGAATCATGGGTAGAACTGAAGGGTTCAGCATCCATAAGCCAGTTCCAAGCTATGTCCAGAGAGAACAACCAGGGGTAGTGACATCATACAGTGTTGGGAAGTTGTGCCTTGATTGCCTAAAGACCTCAACACTCACAGAGGTGAAACAACACTTATCCTTCCTGTCGCAGGATGTGGATCTGAGGGATTTTTTACTAGGTCCCAGGAAGCCACGTCAGAAACATTTCATATATGCTGGTATTTATGCTGCCTACAATGAAATTTGAAAAATATCCCAACAAGAGGCCGCAGAGAGACTACGGGAAATAGACCGTATAAATCTAGAAAAATCTCTAGTAGTGGTAGACAATGGGTTAACAACATTGACCTCCAGGATATATTCCTTAGGCAACATTGTATCTTCTGCAATATACATACTAGAACACGATTTGGTCCTATTACAACAGCACAGGCAATCTCAATTACGTTCTATTATGTTGTTGAGCTGGATGCTGCAATCTTTGCGTGCAGGCTATGTGCCTTGGCGTTTTATCAACGGCATGTCTCTGTTTAAACAGATAGAAAAGGCACAAAGGGGAGCAACATATACAATGCTGTGTGTCGAAAAACTGGATAGATTACCATTTACAGTGGCAGAATTACTGTCCACAGAATGGCTAATCCATGGCCACATAACTCTACCGGTCACTACTTTTCAGTGTCAATACTGCCTTGAACAAAAGCAAAACAACAGTTGATTGACAGAATGCAGTTCGGGCTGGACTGTACCCATGAGGCATAGGGTCAAGACTAATTTGCATATGAACTGAGGTGGCTTGGTGAGCAAAATAACGATGGATTAAACCCAGATCTGTGACTGGAGTGAATGTTTTGCCATTGTGCAACATTCCATCCATCATCTTGTGTGTTTTGCTGTTCACCCTATGTGGGAAGGGTATGCCCAGATGAGGGTCCCGTGCTCACTAAGCCACAGGAGTCAAGCTATCCTGGCTGAAGATGGCTGATAGCCAGAAACTGGTCCTAGGTTGCTTGATTCCGGTCCAGGGAAGACATGGCTTGGCAGTTCGGGCTGGACTGTACCCATGAGGCACAGGGTCAAGACTGATTTGCATATGGCCATGTCTGAACTGGGATGGCTTGGTGAGCAAAATAACGATGGATTAAACCCAGATCTGTGACTGGGGGTGAATGTTTTGCCATTGTGCAACATTCCATCCATCATCTTGTGTGTTTTGCTGTTCACCCTATGTGGGACGGATATGCCCAGACGTGGGTCCCGTGCTCACTAAGCCACTGGAGTCAAGCTATCCTGGCTGAAGACGGCTGACAGCCAGAAACCAGTCCTAGGATGCTTGATTCCGGTCCAGAGAAGACATGGCTTGGCAGTTCGGGCTGGACTGTACTCATGAGGCACAGGGTCAAGACTGATTTGCATATGGCCATGTCTGAACTGGGGTGGCCTGGTGAGCAAAATAACGATTTATTAAACCCAGATCTGTGACTGGGGGTGAATGTTTTGCCATTGTGCAACATTCCATCCATCATCTTGTGTGTTTTGCTGTTCACCCTATGTGGGAAGGGTATGCCCAGACGTGGGTCCCGTGCTTACTAAGCCACTGGAGTCAAGCTATCCAGGCTGAAGACAGCTGATAGCCAGAAACCAGTCCTAGGATGCTTGATTCCGGTCCAGGGAAGACATGGCTTGGCAGTTCGGGCTGGACTGTACCCATGAGGCACAAGGTCAAGACTGATTTGCATATGGCCATGTCTGAACTGGGGTGGCTTGGTGAGCAAAATAACGATGGATTAAACCCAGATCTGTGACTGGGGGTGAATGTTTTGCCATTGTACAATATTCCATCCATCATCGTGTGTGTTTTGCTGTTCACCCTATGTGGGAAGGGTATGACCAGACGTGGGTCCCGTGCTCACTAAGCTACTGGAGTCAAGCTATCCAGGCTGAAGATGGCCGATAGCCAGAAACCAGTCCTAGGATGCTTGATTCCGGTCCAGGGAAGACATGGCTTGGCAGTTCGGGCTGGACTGTACCCATGAGGCACAGGGTCAAGACTGATTTGCATATGGCCATGTCTGAACTGGGGTGGCTTGGTGAGCAAAATAACGATGGATTAAACCAAGATCTGTGACTCGGGGTGAATGTTTTACCATTGTGCAACATTCCATCCATCATCTTGTGTGTTTTGCTGTTCACCCTATGTGGGAAGGGTATGCCCAGACGTGGGTCCCGTACTCACTAAGCCACTGGAGTCAAGCTATCCTGGCTGAAGACGGCTGATAGCCAGAAACCGGTCCTAGGATGGTTGATTCTGGTCCAGGGAAGACATGGATTGGCAGTTCGGGCTGGACTGCACCCATGAGGCACAGGGTCAAGACTGATTTACATATGGCCATGTCTGAACTGGGGTGGCTTGATGAGCAAAATAACGATGGATTAAACCCAGATCTGTGACTGGGGGTGAATGTTTTGCCATTGTGCAACATTCCATCCATCATCTTGTGTGTTTTGCTGTTCACCCTATGTGGGAAGGGTATGCCCAGACGTGGGTCCCGTGCTCACTAAGCCACTGAAGTCAAGCTATCCTGGCTGAAGACGGCTGATAGCCAGAAACCGGTCCTAGGATGCTTGATTCCGGTCCAGGGAAGACATGGCTTGGCAGTTCAGGCTGGACTGTACCCATGAGGCACAGGGTCAAGACTGATTTGCATATGGCCATGTCTGAACTGGGGTGGCTTGGTACGCAAAATAACAATGGATTAAACCCAGACCTGTGACTGGGGGTGAATGTTTTGCCATTGTGCAACATTCCATCCATCATCTTGTGTGTTTTGCTGTTCACCCTATGTGGGAAGGGTATGCCCAGACGTGGGTCCCGTGCTCACTAAGCCACTGGAGTCAAGCTATCCTGGCTGAAGACGGCTGATAGCCAGAAACCGGTCCTAGGATGCTTGATTCCGGTAAATGGAAGACATGGCTTGGCAGTTCGGGCTGGACTGTACCCATGAGGCACAGGGTCAAGACTGATTTGCATATGGCCATGTCTGAACTGGGGTGGCTTGGTGAGCAAAATAACGATGGATTAAACCCAGATCTGTGACTGGGGGTGAATGTTTTGCCATTGTGCAACATTCCATCCATCATCTTGTGTGTTTTGTTGAACAAAAGGAAGCAGGCAGATATGAAAAAATGGGTAAGGAATACATTAAGCAATCTTAGGAATCACCATACAGATTTCGATGCTGGACTGGGGATCTAGAAGTGTTTCTAAGCGGTACAAACTGTGAGAAAGCTTCAAGTGGATCGCTCATATGTCAGGATATAATGCTGCACGGGGCTTGTAATGGTTCTGTAGCGAACTTTTCCTGTCATCTGAAGGGTGCCCCAGCTGCCATGATTACTTCAGCGTTCGGGCTACTTTCAAATGGGAGTTACTTGATGCTGAACAGTCAAGGCTGCTGTGGAATGCTCCCGGGCATCGCATTTCTGGTAACCGTGAGCTCCAGGGTTACTTGTTGTATGAAAGTATTGTTTCCACCGACACATGCAGTCAGTGAGGCACAGTTATGAACTTCACTGAATGTTTCTTTAATACGGTTTGATACTCTAAGCAGAATGAAAGGCATGCTTTTACAGAAGTCTGTGCCCTTAACCTCCACTCAAGAGGATTTTGATCTACAGATCGCAAGGTCTTCAGCAGAGATACAGGCGCGTATCATACAAACTGCCCTTTTCATTTCGTAGAAATGGTAAATCGTATCTTTAACATGTCTGATACGACTAGCATTGTCCACCTATTTAAGACCATAGGTTCTGGACTTCTAGGCACCTTTCAGATGGTACTTGGCGTTATACCAAACTTAATACACTCCATATTCAGAAGCATCTTTGGAGGACTTCCGCTAATCCTGTTTCTAATAGCAGGTATCCTGATTTTCTTCCATCTGCTGCGTAATGGATGTATCAGTCACCAAGGAGATGGAAAAAGCGCTCCGGGAAAGGAAATACCGTGACCGAATGGTACAACATCTAGGCACACCTCGTCTAAGAGAACTAAGTGCATCTTGGTTCCTGTCATTACGACCAGTCTGGATGGACTGAATCTTACCTGTCCTCTGTTGCCTGTTTTGCAGAGAAGAATGCGTGTTAGACCTGTTAGACACTCCCATCATGTGCGCAACCGGATGTGAATGCTCTACTGAATGCTCTACTGGACCCGATAACGGCTCATGTTCTGCAATATCCTCAGTGTATTCCAAAGGCTTTGGGAGGCACACAGGCTGCCTCAGCATCGGCTGCGGATAGCGTGGAACATCATCTGTGCTCAATTGACGTACTCTGCGAGGGGTTACAGGGGCCGTCAACTGCGGAAGCAAGCAACGACAATGTTTCGTCTACCAGCCAGGACACAAACAATTGACTCATTTTGCTTGTCTTGTGCTGGAAGAAATTTGCCCTTTTTAATAACAAGCTCAATTCGGAAATCAGATACAAAATTGACATTCCTTTAATTTGTTGTGCATAGATGGTTTTCAAGTGCTTATAGTGGTTTGGACTATAGCTATGGACACTTTTTTAGAGCTTTGCTTTGCAAATTTTTTAAACATTTTTAAGACTTTTAGACGTTTTTAGACATTTTTAGCCAAAGAGATGTTTTTAACACTTTGTGCGTACCAATGTCTAGTTTGAATGGTAGTACAATAATAGGTTACATATGTCGTCCAGTCGGAAGAGGAGTGGGTGTTATATTGCATATATGTACTCTATATAGTTGCAGGTAACACTGCAACCTTTCACCTATATCCTTCTCTACATCACATACATAACGGCTCATAGGGACTGACCTTTTACCTAGATACAACACTGCATTCAGAACGCAGGTTTTTCCCTAGTTTGAAACTCATATATTATGCATGAGGCTTCTTGGAAGCACAGCAGGACTGACAGCAGGATGAACATCTCCTGTATAGTATAAAGTTCAGGACCGGCTTCATCCTTTAGGCCGACACAGTAACACAGCAACACAGCAAGGTAGGATCCCGGGAGACCTGTGGGTATATATATATTGTGTCTTGCTTAGAAAGACAGAGGAGACCATGACTTCCCGGCTGACACACTGACCAGAGATGCTGAGGTTCCTGCATGCAGACACTCCAGCTTACAGTGGTCTAACATCCCTTGTGGGGTGTCCAACTCGAGACCAGGATGGGGTCCCATATTATCTCATTCTCAGGTAATGGGGTGGACTAGATCCTAGAGGGATTCTTGGTATAACACCTACACAGATGCTAGGTACATTTAGGTACATCTTGTTAGGGAGACATCGTAGGAGTACGCACCTTTTTATCATGTGTTTTATATACTTGTATGTATTCATGATTATTGCAAAATGGTAGAACTGTACCATCCCTTTACTTTTGTAGTACTGCTAATCATATATTTCTGCTACTGTCTAATGGTTGCTACAGCACATCTATTTTACACAAGAATAACAACTGTTCAATAAATTGTTATTGAAACACCCAGACTGTTTATTCTGTGTATCTTTGAGACAAACTAAGTGAGCACGAGTGACTGAGCGAAAGGTCGTATATTGTTTTCACAATCTTGGGGGGATCAGGGTTGCCATGTTCTGAGGTTGCCAGAAACTATTCTCTCCCCGATAAGAAGAGATTCTAGTGACACTGTGAGCTAGCTAATGCAAACAGGCTAACATATCTGGTGGGGGTGCACGGAACCAGTCTGCCACCAAACCTACAGTTTATGTTATCCAAATGTGAAGATCCTGTATAGGGTATATAGGAACTACACAACAGTGGAAGGGAACCATTTTTTTTTCTCCCAGAACCGCACAATTATGCCCAACCAAAACATGGACTCCTGTCTACTGCCATGTAGGCTGAGCCAAAGCACCCTTATATAGTACTCTTGAAAGTTCTTTTTTGGTTCATCACATTACGTCACATGACAGCTGCGCTGTAAACAAGACCTAAACATGGGATATCAAATCATGCAAAAAGGATGAAAAAATAGTTCATGTAAGTTACTCCCATGTTTCTATGATCCTATTGTTATACAAACACCAAAACAGACCAAACGGACCTGATATTTAGGGAAAATTATATTTGAAGCAGGGCTTTTTTTAACCTGTTATTAACACTTTGGTCTAACTGACTTCATTTAGCCCTAGGAAGCAGAAAGACCTTAGAACACCAAAGGAAGAGAAATCAATAGGACGTACTTTACTTTCAACACTATTATATATATTTTGCTCTGTTGCAGCACAGGTGGCCGTTCTGTATCATACAATGCTACAACCTACCATTTCATTTTTTCCCTTTTGTTAGTAAAGCTTGCACCATTTCTGTCCACACTGCACTTCTGTTACCCATGCTAGACACCTGGGGACCATGAGACCTTACCCTTAGAACTGTGGTGTAGATCTTTCTCCAGTAGCAGCTAAGGTGTTGCTTTGTCTAACCTAGGCTCCTTCACAGCAGCATCTTCCTCGTGCAAGGGCAGCTCCAATGCTACTTCTGAGCAGTCATGTATATCAAGTTCAAGGAGTCAAACAGCAACATAGGTGTATATATATATATCAATCAAAAAAGGTGCCTGCTGAGGAAGAGCCCACAACCGGTGAGTAAGGAAAACACATACTGTGCACACGTCAGATCGAGACAATAATGGTAATCTTGTAGTTTTTGAGACAATGAGACATGTAAATATCATTGATTACATGAAGACAGTTCGTATTGTTGAATATTGGTCTTTATTTCTTTTTTCTTTATTCAAAAACGCCAACCGACACGTGTTTCATCACAGGTGAGAGACTGTGACTCATTAGGGCTGTAAAACATAGTATTTGTGAGAGGATGGACTTAAAGCAGCAGTCCAAAACAAGGGAAAATAAATTAAAAAATATAAATGAAAATGAAACTACTAAGTAACAGAGCTCGTTCTGCAAGTGACCGTGAGGATGCGACATGCAGTGTTGGGCTAAAAAAAGAGAGAACAGGGTAGTCACATGCACGGAATCGTGTGATAATCTACAATTCGTCACGCGAAAAGGCAAAAAACGCCGTGAGGACCGAAATATGGTGTCAAAAATAATCAAAAAACAATACCAAGTCATGATGACAATCCATGGGGCAATTTGGACCTAATGGTGGGCCCAAATCGTAGTTATTCAGAGACAAGGAAGTGGTATATAAAGGTATAATGACATATATATCCAAGTTGTGGATGGACCCACGGGCGTGACATGCAGGTATTAGAAAAAAGTATAAGCAAGAGAGCGCATGACGGTGCAACTCTGGTAAGAAGTGCACGTGAATGATGTGTCATTAAATAAATATAGTAATAGAACGGATTGCAGTCACGTTCCAAACCACGTTGATAAATCTGTGCACCGTGCGGGGAACTTATGTGGTACAACACGCATGAGTTTAAAAAGTCATAGAACCGGTAAGTGCTGGAAGCATGCACGTGACTGGTATCTAACAATAAACAGTAGGAAGCACTTCTAGCATGAAAACAGTGTCACTGAATAATAACGAACACCCTAAAATAGCAATACTTTATGAGGGTCGGGTTGGAGCATTCTCTATTTAGAAACCTGGAGCGGGCAATATTTCTAAAACAGTTATGCAAAGCTACGCTGAAGGTCTGTATGCTGTCTGCCCCGCGTATTCATGTAGGCAGCAAGCATCGAGTCTATTCTCAAACGATACATCCAAATACAATGAAAGATCATGGTGATTGCCGACATTGCATGAATACATATAGCAGAAAACGAGACTAAAACATGATCCCCATAGGTAGAAAAGAGAGCGGAATACCTGTAATTGCGTGATCGATATCTGTGGGAGAGTGAAAATAAGCGATGTAAATAAAGGAGTGATGGACGTGTAGGGATATGCATATTGCCATATGGTGAAAGAAAAGTCAGGGCAAACTCACCAAATATATGGAGCGGAGGTCAGCCAAGGTGTGCTGAGTAAGGTTCGCCGTGCATTCGGGTGCGAATGCAATGGGCTGTCATAGTGAAAACCAGAAAAAACGTGGGTTAGTTCCGGATTTCGGAAGATGAAACAAGGACAAAAATAAATAAATGAAAAATAAAAAACACGGGTTGCATAGGTGTAAAAAACGGGTTGTCGAAACGAAAAGTCAAAAAGAGGGAGAATAAGAGGATAGTAATGGGGAGTATCCCAAAGGGGCGAGCAGGGAGGAAGAAGGGAAGACTGCAAGTGAACGAACTTCATTCAAAGTTTATGTCTCCAAGAAGTTTTCTAATTCTGAGTCCAAATTCTGGCCGTATTTGACCGTGACTCTGAGTATACTACCATGACCCATGGTTATTCCGAACATAAGGAATTCTTTACACAGTAATTATGCTTGAGTGTTATATGTATATTTTTTCTCTGTCCTATATCATCTACATCATGTTTAGTAGCACCCTAATCATTACCACCTACATCATCCACATCTTATGAGGGTTTTGATACTTGTATTCACATGTTTCAAAATTGTTTTCGACATATTATGCTTGCAATTGTGACCATATCTCTGACACACCATTCTTACTTACTACTGTGGTTTTGACTTTTTGTTTCGAATGTTACATTATACCTATCCATTAACTCGAACCATATGCTCACTAGCACCCACAACTTTGTAAAAATGTGATCCCCTGTTTTTTCTCTTTCTCTTTCTCTCTCGCATATTTCCCCCTCGGCAACTCCTGCCACTATACCACATCAAGCTTTTCACCCACTCGAACTTTTTGTTCACTAGCACCTACTAGCTCATTAATATGATCCCTTGTATTCCTCCTTTTACCCCTGCCGTTATTTCTTTTATTACACACTCCCTTAGCGATCCTGTACAGAGGTGTGCGCTCTAGTCTTCCAATCCCTTTTTTACTTCCGGTTTCGCGTTGCATTCTGTGCACGTGATGTTCTCCTCTCCAGTACAAACACGGTGTTCCACAACAACCGCGGTTCTCCTAGATCCTCTACCATACCACGGCCAGGAGCACCACCACTATTCCGAGGTAACCAACAACCCGTTTTTTACACCTATGCAACCCGTGTTTTTTTTTTTTCTTTTATTTATGTTTGTTCTTGTTTCATCTTCCGAAATCCGGAACTAACCCACGTTTTTTCTGGTTTTCACTATGACAGCCCATTGCATTCGCACCCGAATGCACGGCGAACCTTACTCAGCACACCTTGGCTGACCTCCGCTCCATATATTTGGTGAGTTTGCCCTGACTTTTCTTTCACCATATGGCAATATGCATATCCCTACGCGTCCATCACTCCTTTATTTACATCGCTTATTTTCACTCTCCCACAGATATCGATCACGCAATTACAGGTATTCCGCTCTCTTTTCTACCTATGGGGATCATGTTTTAGTCTCGTTTTCTGCTATATGTATTCATGCAATGTCGCCAATCACCATCATCTTTCATTGTATTTGGATGTATCGTTTGAGAATAGACTCGATGCTTGCTGCCTACATTAATACGCGGGGAAGACAGCATACAGACCTTCAGCGTAGCTTTGCATAACTGTTTTAGAAATATTGCCCGCTCCAGGTTTCTAAATAGAGAATGCTCCAACCCGACCCTCATAAAGTATTGCTATTTTAGGGTGTTCGTTATTATTCAGTGACACTGTTTTCATGCTAGAAGTGCTTCCTACGGTTTATTGTTAGATACCAGTCACGTACATGCTTCCAGCACTTACCGGTTCTATGACTTTTTAAACTCATGCGTGTTGTACCACATAAGTTCCCCGCACAGTGCACAGATTTATCAACGTGGTTTGGAACGTGACTGCAATCCGTTCTATTACTATATTTATTTAATGACACATCATTCACGTGCACTTCTTACCAGAGTTGCACCGTCATGCGCTCTCTTGCTTATACTTTTTTCTAATACCTGCATGTCACGCCTGTGGGTCCATCCACAACTTGGATATATATGTCATTATACCTTTATATACCACTTCCTTGTCTCTGAATAACTACGATTTGGGCCCACCATTAGGTCCAGATTGCCCCATGGATTGTCATCATGACTTGGTATTGTTTTTTGATTATTTTTTACACCATATTTCGGTCCTCACGGCGTTTTTCGCCTTTTCGCGTGACGAATTGTAGATTATCACATGATTCCGTGCATGTGACTACCCTGTTCTCTCTTTTTTAGCCCAACACTGCATGTCGCATCCTCACGGTCACTTGCAGAACGAGCTCTGTTACTTAGTAGTTTCATTTTCATTTATATTTTTTAATTTATTTTCCCTTGTTTTGGACTGCTGCTTTAAGTCCATCCTCTCACAAATACTATGTTTTACAGCCCTGATGAGTCACAGTCTCTCACCTGTGATGAAACACGTGTCGGCTGGCGTTTTTGAATAAAGAAAAAAGAAATAAAGACCAATATTCAACAATACGAACTGTCTTCATGTAATCAATGATATTTACATGTCTCATTGTCTCAAAAACTACAAGATTACCATTATTGTCTCGATCTGACGTGTGCACAGTACCTGTGTTTTCTGTTTCAAGTGTCCAGGCATCTCTATGCCTGTTCACCTTAGAGAGGCTTCAAGGTTTCCCTCTATACTGTTTGCACCGTGTTACCTTTTTCCCAAATCTCCCATCATCACTGATATCTGTTGCACTGTGTGAGCGCCTCACACTGTCAAACCGAAACCTTCAGCTGAACCCCCACGAACCGGTGAGTATTAGGCTGGAAATTCTTTAATGAAGGCACTGCATACAGGAAGGAGCGTGATGACACCTTAATGCAAAGTCCTGCTCCCCGACGCGTTTCGTGCTTAACAGCACTTAATCATGGGCTGCATACTCAAAGTTCAGTGAAATATATATATGATTCCCACAGCTGAAAAAACAGGTACAGACCACAAAACGTTGATAAAGTGTGTTTAATCAGGAAAGATTTCACCAAGAATACATTAGTCCCAGCAAGTGCCTTCCATGACGCGTTTCGACTCCTACATCGCGGTCTTGATCTATATATATATATATTTGCATTGGCAAACACCTAGGAAGGCATCGCCGAAACACGTCTGTTTGGATTGCAATAAAACAACACTGCAACGTCTCTCGTGAGTGCCAGTTTTTCTTCTTACACATTGAAGATTTGAGCGAAGATATTGTGGCAGGCACCGCAACATCCGGGCACCCGTGCACGAGTGATCTCGTATTGGTGCAACAAGGGAGCATTTTATATATATATATATATATGTATATATATATAGATATATATATATATATATATATATATATATATATATATATATATATATAAATATATATATATTACCTACTGGCGATAGCCAGTAGGTATATATAGTTAGGATTGTTTTCCATAGGGAAATCACAACATTCTATTGGGAATAACTTTGGCGCGGGTTGAGGAATCTTCCTGAAATTTTCCTTAACTTTGCCTCGCGGCGCTCCGCTCCTTCCCTGAAAGTTTGGAGGGGATTCGTGAAGCGGGGGCCGAAATAAAAGGGGCAGCAGCGGTGCATCCATTGGGGCGTAGGGGCGTAGCCCCACAAGCCCCATGGACGCTGGTGCAATAAAATAAACACACACACTGACTGTTTTTGAAAAAGCTAATCGCCGAGCGAGCGCCGCCGGGAATTTGGGAAGCACCCAAGTTATCCGGGAGTGCAGGGGCTGGTCTGGAGACTGCTGCGCAGCTTGAGTGACAGTCCACGTGACGCACTCACTCAGCTGCAGCAGCAGACAGCCAGCCAGCCAAGGTAACTAGCGCGCAAGTGACAGGGGGGCAGAAACTACTTCAAGCATGCGCATTAGTGTTCCCCCATAGAGAGTGACCCGGGGGGTGTTTGTTTAAGCTGGCCGGCTTTTCAAAGGCGACACAGGGCGAGCAGTCAGTGAGCCCCCCTAGCCAATCCTGGCGCTGCTTGCAGCGCCAGGATTGGCTGGTCACCACGCAGCAGGTCAGGGCAATCCATTATTGGATGCCGCGCGTGGGTGTTGCACACACATTGCATAATGACCAATCACTGTATGTGACTTCATGTAGTCATGCAGTGATTGGCCATTTTGCGGCGCTGCTGACTGGTCAGATCCTCTCTCTACTACTCGCCACCAGTCGCCTCGTGTGGACCGTGTGCGGGAGCCAGCCTGTGTGTGCCCTTTCTCTCGACTCGAGAGTGTCAGTGAGTACTTACTTACTTTACTTGATGATCAGGTATAAATATTTTCATTTATTACTACTGCACTGGCATATCGGGTCAGTGGTGGCTCAGTCACTTCGGCAAAACTTCGAGGAGTCTGACTCTGAACCCGGCAAATTGACCGTTATTTATTTCAAATGTGTCCCTGTGAAAACCTCTAATTTATGTTTGTGGTAGTGGTACAAAATACACCGTCAGGGCAGCGCTCGCATCAATGCACTGTAAACTGCGCACGGTGCTGCGGCCTGGGAGAAACGTATCTTTATATGTGTGCAGCTGTCTCTCTGCTCCACTCCTGTTCTGCCGTCTCTACCTGTGCTCTTGTCTATTTGCTTCGCTCTTGCACTGCTGACTTCCTGCTTCACTCCTGCTCTGGTGTCTCCCTGCGCAACTGCGCGTGCTGCTGTCTCTTATCGTAACTCCTGCCCTGCTCTCTCCCCTTGTCGCATCTGCTTCACTTCTTCAATGCTGTCACCCAGCTCCACTGCTATGCAGTTTTTCTCTCTTCTGATGTGCTGCTGTCTCTCTTTGCTGTAGAATCATGCTGCTGTCACTTCATTCCAATCTTGTGCTGCTGTCTCTACAGCTGACTGTAAACTACAATGATCAAAGCACGTGGCGTGACTTCATGCTTCCCTTTGCCCAAAACAGCATTGCAAATTAAACCTTG
Organism: Lissotriton helveticus; assembly: GCF_964261635.1. Classification (NCBI taxonomy): domain Eukaryota; kingdom Metazoa; phylum Chordata; class Amphibia; order Caudata; family Salamandridae; genus Lissotriton; species Lissotriton helveticus. Next base: position 1,040,625,482 of record NC_136065.1, on the reverse strand, counting down.
GGTGAGAAGGTGAGCAGTGCACATTCAGTCTCAGGATGGCCTCCTTAACACTCCTTGGAGCATAGCTCGAAATATATACAACATTATCTCTTTTGTCATGTGTGGCAAACAAGCAAAACATTTTTTGAGTGTTTTTTGAAGAAGGAAATTGGAATTCTGAGTTTAAAGGCTTTATTCAGCCTTGGCAGGAGGGCAGTGAACTGAAGCCATATTTACTAATTCTTGAAGACACCGTTGCGTAGAGCAAGGCGATGCACGACACCCAAGGACTGTAGTGAGATTTACTAAGCCACGAAAAGTCATTTTGCGTGGCTTCAGGGGCATAGTCAACCCCTCCCTTTAGCAGCTACAACAGGGGCGGGGTTTTTGTCTCTGTGTCTTTCCCTCAACCCAGTGTTACATCCCCTCCTGTCCTCCCACTCTGTTGCTTATTTGTTCCCTTCCCTGCTGCTTGAGCATTCCTCTCCCACATACCACTCACTTGCACATTACCTCTATGTGCTCCAGCTGCAGGTGGCTCTGCAGGTTCTGCTCCATTTCTGGTGTACCATCGGCTGTACTCCCAGCCCCTTTGGCTGACATGGAAAACATGTAAACAAATCCTTCTCCGGTGAGTCCTGGCTCTCTTTCGCCTTCTCTTGTGGTTCAATGATCTGAGGAAATAGATATAGAGGAGCCACAGCAGTTGGAACACCTGCCTCAACTCTGTCCCCAAGGTGGCTAATTTGGTATTTCAACTTTTCCTGAATACCTTTGATACTTCGGATTTGGGATTAATGGTTACATTTGTGTGCCTCCCCATCCTATTCTATGAAGAGTAGCTATTGCTCATAATCTGTTCTATTTTTAGGATCTTTGGCCTCATTTACAATATTTTGAAGCATGGCAGTGCAGCAACCCTTCCTGCTGTACTGCTATGCGTCAAAAGAAAAGGGCAGGAATGTGCCGTATCTACAAGATATGGCGCATTTCTGACCTTTTCCACTGCACAGGCATACAATGAGCTTCCATGCGCCAATCCAGGCACTCTTGCACCATGGTGCAAGCAAGGTGTCTACATTGTAGGGATGATTGTTTTTGTGCAGAATGGGACACCTCCCTGCACAAAAACAATCACAAGAGGTTTTTCTTCTTACTGTGTGTGCTCCAGAATGAGGCACACATAGAAAAAGTAATAAAGAAAAGAAATAAGGTATTTCTCCTACTTGCGCCTCCCCTGGGGAGGCGTTGGCATCTGACGCATCCCCAGCTTTTTAAAACCTTGTAAATATGGGAATGCTCAGGTTCCATGTATGTTGCATGGGCACCCCCACAGCAACACCCATGTAATGCCCCTTACACGCAGAGTATTGCTTGACAGGAGTCCATATTTACAAGGCCATGAAAAGCCATGCAGGGTGGCTTTTCGTGGTCATGTAAATATGGGCAGGCACACGGCACCACTGGTTCATTGAAAGAAGTGATGCACCAGTGGGACAATGGGCTTGTAAATAGGCCCCATTCTGTTTTGGCTGCAACTTAGCTCATCTTTCCATGCCTAAAGTACCATGTTGTGTAAATGACTTTTTCCCATCCTTATTAGTGAGTCCCACAGACTCTCATACATATTTCTATACTTGTTTACCATATTGTTGGTACACATTATGGGCAGGAGTCCCTTTCAGTGAGGGAGTGTAACTAGTCTGGCCCCCTCTACCATTTCTTCTGACTCACTCATACTTGGGTACCAGGGAAAAAGGCACTGCAGGCCTTGTGCAACCCATGGAGGGAGGCAGGGAAGAAAAGGGGAAATGAGATAGGTTTCCCTTCAGTTATGTTTAATCTAACTGATCTTGTGACGGGAGGGGAGGGAGATATTGTGCACTCAAAGATCTCCTTGCATCTGACGAACCTTCAGTGAACACCCGAAGTGGCTTTTGAAGGGGTCAGGCAGCTAGAGAGCTGGTCTCTATATCTCACATGTTCGTCATTCAAGGGTTTACACTCTGGGTCTTGGAGCTTCTGCTTATCTTCCTCTTTGCCACAATTCTCGTGGAGAAGTGTGGCTCAATGGTTAGACCGGCAGACCCTGATGCAGAGGTCTGGTCCAGGACCAGGATTCAGTTCCCGCCACAGCGGGTCTTGGGCTCAATTTCCTCAGACCTGATAATTCTCGCCTCGGTGTCTATTCTAATCATGGGTCCCACTCTGCAACTCTGGGCAACAGCTTGCTTAATCTCCACAACGGCCCCAACAGCGCTGGGATGCCTGGCCTCACCTTGGGGGTGCCCAGGAGTGGACATTTCACAGGGAAAAGCCAGGAAGGGTTCTACAGCGGTATGCGTTACAGCGCCAGGACACCCATGGGTATTAGTGCGCTTTACAAGTACAAATTACATTTACATTACAATATTTCTAGAGCTCTCTCACTCTATACCATGGGTTCACGCTCAAACTCCTTTTCTATTCTTTGGACTCCACCAACCCCTACTTATTCAACCATTTTCCTTTATTTTTTCCCATGGTCTCCTATCCATTTAACATTTGTGTGCACCCTCTTTAATAAAACGTTAGCCACAAGTCAGTACCAGCCATGCAAACAAGCAACAAACAAACGGCAAGCTCAGTTAGACTTTACCTAAGTTTAGGTTTGATCTGTGCTCATACTTTAAGGCAATTCATCAGGTGCAGCACTTGGCCGTTCTCCACCCCAGATCGCCTGGAGAAACTTCTCCCTTACCTTTGGCACATTTGGATATGTTTAGAAATATAATTAACAGATTCTGCAAATTGAGACTTACTTAAGCACTTCTATACTCCTTATTTTCTTATTGTACCCAATTGGATGAGTTTTTTACCTCTGCCTTATTATCCATAATGTTTGTTGTATGCTGTTGCTTTTATTTTTGTCACATCTTGTTATATACGTAAAGCGTTTTGACCCTTGCTAGCCTCATACGTGTTACAAAAAACTGCTAAATAGGAATGGGACACAAAGTTGAAATAACGTGGAGTATTTGGCAGCTATACACTGGGGAGGTGTTCTTTGGGGTTAGCATTCCATTTTGATCTGTGATTGAGGCATGCAAGCCTGGTATCATGGAGAGGCCATGGTAGTAAAAGGGAGGGGCGGCATTTTTCAATTCTTGCCTAGGGCAGCAAAACACCTAGAAACTAAAAGTACATTCAAATCCTATACGATTTAAGGGGTTCACCGCGTGCACTATTCCGAAGGCCGGTGTCGTAAGAGTGCGCCTTTCAATCCAAAGCACTCACTCACTCATCACCGTGCACAGCCTTTGCCCCAATGCCTCTGTTTCTTCCTCATTTGTGGCCCGGCCTGGCGGTGGCACTAGGCCCTGACAGCAGCCATATAATTATTATACAAAATGTGCTCTTAAATATACACTTTAAATAAGGACGGGGTTTCTTGTGTTTACGTTGCAAAATCTACACATCAAGCCGTTGCACAGACGCGTGGGCTCCGGGGCCGGGGACGCCTGTTCATTTTATTTTCTAAACATGCCAGTGTTCTGCTAATGTTTGGTGCATTAACAGGTTTCAGTTCCAACAGAATTTCCCCGTCTTTTTGCCATTGACTTTTCACTTTTATTTACCGACTGCATCAGTGTAAGCAAAGGCCATCTGCTTCCCTGCTGCTATCCGGCACACTTTTAATTACCCGCCCCGCAGCCTAATAGAGATGATATATTATTAAACTAAATCTTTCTGACATTAAAAGTAATTATCTCCGAACGAGAGAGACACAGAGAGAGAGAGACACAGAGAGAGAGAGACACACAGAGAGAGAGAGAGACACAGAAAGAGAGAGACACAGAGGGAGAGAGACACAGAGAGAGAGACACACAGAAAGAGAGAGACACAGAGAGAGAGACACAGAGAGAGAGACACAGAGAGAGAGACACAGAGAGAGAGACACAGAGAGAGAGACACAGAGAGAGAGACACAGAGAGAGACACAGAGACACACAGAGAGAGACACAGAGAGAGACACAGAGAGAGACACAGAGACAGACAGACAGAGACAGACAGACAGAGACAGACAGAGACAGACACACATCTGGTGGCCAAATCTCAAAACATAAAATCAGATAACGTGCAATACCGGCTTCCCTGCTTATCCAAACTGTGTGATCCTAGGCAAACATTTTATTCCACAGAGCTTCATTTTTAGGTTGAAGCCTACCAGACGGTGCAGCTATTTGGTTTGCTCATGACATCGTGGGGAAATTCTGAAAGCTTCTCTGGGAATACATTTCACCTATTGCTTACCATTGTCTTTGTAGTTTGTAACTCACAGTTGCCTGCTTTTTATTTTCTGGTTTTAGTTGCTTTGGGCTGTCCAGCTTGAGTACAAGCGTGGTTCCCAATGCTTTGTGAAGGCTGTTTCCCAACTGCTGTGCAACTTCTTCTACTCTTAGAGCTGAGATTTCCATGAAAGTCCTATAGTCTGAATTCAGCACCTGAGCATAATAGGACGGAATGTATGAAGCTCTGTGGGTATACTGAATAAGCAGCTACCTATGTTATGCCATCTATTAATGCAATAACTGCACTTTCACAATTGCTTTATTAACCTTCCTGCTTTCTCAAATTTGCTTCAAAATGCACGATTTTTCTTCTTTTTTTAAAAAAATGTCTTGGGGGGGGGTAATCCTCCCAAACCCCCCTTTTGGGGTTCGTGCTCGCTCGCTGCGCTCGCTCGCTACGGTCCAGCATGCTAATCACTTTGCGCCCCACCACTTTCAAATGTCACCCACCGCCCCTGAAAAGGGGGGTCCCAAAACGTGTTTTCCCCATGTTAATTTCCATAGGGCGGTTGGACTCACTTTTAGCCCGAACGGCTGAATGGTTTTCCACCAAACTTGGCAAAATTGTAGGGACTGGTAGCCCGATGTGCCTTTGCTATGTCTCAAGATATGTGCTCCAGTGGTTTTTACGAAAATTAACTTTGAAAAAATATTTAATTTGCAAAGGAACAAAATGAGGGGGTTCATTTTGCCATAGAAATTATGATTAGTGCTGAAGAAAGAAAAATTAGGGCACATTTTGAGTGACTTCTCAAATCCTCTTATATTTCATTAAAAAAATTCGGATATGCAGTCTCCCAAGATGGCCACCAGAGACAAAAGAGCCCAAATGTAGCCCAAATATCAGCCAGATGTAGCCCAACTATAGCCCAATGACAGAATGTCCCAGAGTGTTCTAAAGAACAACTAGAACGCTAACAGTCTTACTTATGACAAAAGTATGGCACACCTGAAGTCATCTTGATTGGAATAAAGTGGTAACACTTAATACATTTAATTTGAAAAGGAACAAAATGAGGGGTTTCATTTTGCCATAGAAATTTTATATATATATATATTCACTGAAAAAACCATAGGTTACACACCAGTTATAGTTAGGAATTAGCATTTAAAAAACCTTTGAAATTCACTGAAAAAACCATAGGTTTCACACCAGTTATAGTTAGCTGGAAATTTTACTCGCATAAAACCATTGAAATTCCCACGTTATAGTTAGTTGGACTCACTATAACTTGCACGTCTGCAATGCACTGCTGATGACGTCACATATTACATCACTCATGCATATATTTAAATATTTAAACATTACTCGCTAATATATGTATTCACTAAGATACACTTAATAAGCCAGTTAACCAATCAAATTTTTTTTAAAACACTGAAAAAACCATAGGTTTCAGGCCTTATATAGTTAGGAATTAGCATTTAAAAAACCTTTGAAATTCACTGAAAAACCATAGGTTTCAGGCCTTATATAGTTAGGAATTAGCATTTAAAAAAACCTTTGAAATTCACTGAAAAAAACATAGGTTTCAGGAGTTATATAGTTAGGAATTCGTTTTTAAAAAACCTTTGAAATTCACTCAAAAAACTATAAGCTTTAGTGGTGTTATAGTTAGCTGGACATTTTATGAATCACTGAGTGGATGTTTAGATACTTGTATTGCTGTGACAATAGATTTAAATATGATACTCTGTATTTTACAAACAGTGATGAAAAATTGTAATAGTGTATGAAAAGGTGTATGTGATTGTCACGTGGATGATGTCATCAGTGATGTCATCAGTGATGTCATTTGAGATGTCATCAGTGATGTCACTGACCATGTCATGAATGATCTAATATGTGACATCATCAGCAGTGGATTGCGGGTGCGCGAAATATAGTTAGTACAACTAACTATATAGGAGCAATTTCATTGGTTTTGTATGAGTAAAATGTCCAGCTAACTATAACACCACTAAAGCTTATAGTTTTTTGAGTGAATTTCAAAGGTTTTTTAAAAACTAATTCCTAACTATATAACTCCTGAAACCTATGGTTTTTTCAGTGAATTTCAAAGGTTTTTTTAAATGCTAATTCCTAACTATATAAGGCCTGAAACCTATGGTTTTTTCAGTGAATATATATATATATATATATATATATATATATATATATATATATATATATATATATATATATATATATATATATATATATATGGACAGGGCACTCACAATGGTTTTCACAATTCGGGATATATACAGTTAAAAACCAAAACGTAACCCTTGGCAGTAGCTTTGAGTAATGGTGCTGTGACTAACAGACTAACTGCTGTCAGACTGTCATGAGTGTTTTACAACAGTGCCTCAGCATGATATATTAGATAGAATGGCATATATCAAAATAGGAGTGGCTAATATCTACTGCAATGTTTGAGTCATTAAAATCTGTGGAGGAGCTTTTTTTCCCGTTCTTACACAAATTATCTGTTGGGACACTTTACCATCAATAGTGGTAGAATGCTACTAATGTCAAACCCTGGGTGGGGTCCACCTTTCAGACAATCATCCCATGAACTCAACATAGTTTTGAAACTGGAAGGTGTATGTGCTATGAAATCCATAATTTGGTTTAGTGGGCGCATGAATTGGCGGCAAAGGATGTGCCCATTTCATTGTTCAAAAAATTGAATACTTGATTGTTCCTGAATGCAAAAGAATGCAACAGTACTTTTAGGAATAGGAGATACAAACACCAACGATTGGGCTGCGATACCTATGACCAGATAAAGATATATGTATTATTTCTCTCCTTGAGTGTGTGATAACAAGATGGTACCCTCTGCCAGACATGCATGATCTCTGAAAAAGACAAGTTAGGGTAAGAGATGAGTTGAAAAAGTCACAATAAGCTTGAACTTTCACATGCATGCATTTGCTCTAGTAGACATCATGCATGTTTTTTGCTTAAGCTCATTTCACACATTGAATGTTGTTTAGAATAAGGTGTTTTTTTAATAGTAAAAGGAAACAGGGTGATGCTGGTTTCTGCAAGGTGGTGGACAACAATATCACCGGCAGGTTAACATAGACTGGTCCCTGTGGTCACATGCATGGGACCCCACAAGAGAATCACGTTAGGCGCTCCCCTACTGTGTTTTGTTGTTAGAAATTCTATTCTTATTTTCTTATACATGTATAGATACCCCTAAAATACAGAAGGACCCTTTTTTCTAGTGAGAAGCTTTTGCCTCATTGAAGTGCATGGAATGCATGCCGTAATAGGCAAAGACACATACCTTTAGCCCTGAGGATAGCCGCAGACCCATATGGCTCGTTTTGAGGGCCGAAACATGTCAGCAAAAATCAGTGGTGATTGAGAGAATAAAGCTTAATCGGAACCCTGGACTTCTTTTTAATAAACCCACGGTACCATACTAATAAATGGTATTTCTGATAGGATGTACCACAAGGCTTTTTAGAAACTTTTCTTCTTTACTCAAACTGGATCCCTGCTTTATCCAGATAGATATTTTAAACAAGAACTCCCATTTGTGGTTCAGTCCACCCTGATTGCATTAACCTATCAGGGTGTGGCTAGTTGCCAATGATGAAGCATGCCACTATTTCGTGGGTGAGGCCTCTACTCCAAAATCTCTGGATTTTACAGTACAGTCTCTAAGTGGTTTCCTTGTTCTTCCTTTTTTCTAAAAAACTTGGCTACCCTTGTGTGTGAAGGTATATAGCTGCTCGTTCTACCATATCAGGTTCCACATTATTGTATAATATCTAGAGGTGTGCACTCATTGCTATATTAAAAGTGTGCTGTGCTGTAGCAGTGGAGCGGTCTGGCCGGTTCAAAGCGAGAATTGGTGATATGTCATGTTCCTGTCTTAGTAACCGGGCTAATCATTTGATGATTTTGTCGCCCTCTCTGTGGCATCGCTGTTGGTAACCCCTCACTGTTAGCTTATCCAGTCTTTCAGAATGATTGTTAGAACAAACAGAAGTTCAATTTCCATATTGCAAAAGAATCCTCACAATTTTCCACAAATAATTTTCCACCTCCTGGTTCGTGGTTGTTGCAGAGTTACAAACAGTAAACAAGCAGCTAATATTTCTATCTAAGAAAGGAGGCAACCCTATTTGTGCCGGGCTCTGGCGGCACATTGGATGGCAGTCACTGCCCTGGGCAAAACACCAGTTACGTGGGTACAAAGCAGCAACATTCATGAACTTGCAGGCGGCACCATGCAGCCCCCTGATGGTGCCCATCAAGGGTTCTAAGTGGGCTGGATCCCTACAGGTCTCAGACCCGGTGGTAAATATAAATGGGCATTGAAACTGCTTTTTTGGGTCCTATATTCATGTCCTTAACGTTATAGGAACAAACACTTATCGATTTTCAATTAGTACAGAAGGTAATCCTTGTCAGTAACTTAATTGCTGTTTATAATTCACATGCTGTACTTAATCTTGCATTTCCTGTGAGTGTTTGCTATTTCTATAATATTGTGTTTCTATACTTTTAGTTTGTGGAGCACTTTACTCTGTATAGTGCATACTTTTAGACTGAATCGCCTCAGGTTTTTAAAACTGGCGACTATTGGAGACTCTGGAGTGGAGGCTGAAGGCAATGAGAGTTTTTCACAGCACCTGTCAGTGACTCAGAAAGGTGGTAGAATACATGGTCATTCAATCCTTGGCCTCTCTGCAGAGAGCACAGAAGCAATTGTCACGTTTTTTCAGATTCAATGGTGATTTTGTGCATATGAGCGTGAAGTTCACTAATGTCAAAATATTGACAAGGAGATTTTAAAAGAAAATGCAGTGCTTACAGGTGAGTAGGTTTGTTTTGTGTCAGGGGTGGTGAATTGTAGGAGAATAGCATTCAGGAGAGAGTGAAAAGAGGTTGCTGAAGAGTAGAGTTGAGGTGTAAGCTATACAAAGGAGATGTGCAGAGAAAAAGAGCATACAGTTCTAATAGTGAATACAATTGGATCAGTTATGACCCTTTGAACACCCTCGCCCATTTTATAGGCCTCTGTAATGTTTAATTCACTTTCATAATTTCAGAATGAAAACATTTTCAACATTAGTTACAAAAAAATTCTTATAACTCAATCTTAAACTGCTAACAACCATTGACAAAGCACTAGTCTTTGTTGATGTTAGGTGTATTTCTGTCGTGCTATATAGATCTGGATACAGTAACCGAAAGCTGTGAGAGGCACAAAAAGACCGATTGGTTGACAGACAGTGCAAATCACAGAAATGTAGTTTAATTTAAGACACGTTCTTAATTACATAGGCCACGCCCATTTAAAGTTCCCCACTTTTATGCGCCCCGTTTAAAGCCCATGTGCCCGAGTATCGCTAACTCTGAACACCCGGAATTAACTGTATGCAGCAGCAGCCCAGTGCACCTCGTACACAACCGACTTCCTTCTAAAGTACCTACACCAAGCCCAGGATAGGAAGCAATAATATGGCAACTTTCGAAGAGGACTTGAACAGGACTGTGTGGCCTCCGCAGCCAATCAGTACTTCGGGATTCACGAATCGCACTTGGATTGGATAAAGAGCTCTCAAAGCTCCAATCATAGGCCACTTTACACATGATGTGTTCAGCCGTGGGATTGGTTATTATTCATCCCGGAAATGCTAAACAAAACATTACAGAGAGGTGCCAGCTGTTCTGAACTCATCTACAAATAGCGGATATTTTGCTGAATTTACTGACAGTCCATGTAAGTAGTGGGCAGGCGAGCATCTTGATTGCGCCATTTAAGATCGGAGTTGAATCGTGATTGAGCGGTCTCGTTGTTTGATGCATGCTGCTTTTGTTTTTCTTTGCTGAAACTGTCAAACGCCGGAGTTCCTGTTATGCTTATTATTTCACTGAATGTTAAAATCTTTCGTCGACTAGGATGAACCGCCATCTCCAGCCTGTAATTCAGACCTTAGGCGATGCTACTTATATCCTTTGTGTGCTCTGTAGGTTATTATTACCGGATTAGACTCTGTAACTCACGACTTGCGGTACCAACCACTTGCTTGCAATAAGACTGACGCGCTGTACAGGTTACCTGTAAATAATTAGCATTCTTCTAAACACGATAAAGCTCGTTTCACCTATAGACACTTCTACGTGTTAATGTTATTCATTAGTTGATGTTTGGTACATAAGCAGGGCACATATCAACGATAAATAGGAACTGCAATGAGCAGTCATTGTTTATACGGAGCGCCGACCAATTTATCCTCGCATAGCCACAGGCTTCAACCTGGCTTCTCCCACTGTTTGACTAACTGCCAACGGGTTCGAAACCGGGCACCCTGAAAAATTTAAACCAAGCGAGTCGGGGTGACATGCGTTAATGGTAGCATCGTACTTCCACCCATTTAGTGCAATGAGTACGTTATTCACGTTTGTTTAGTGTATAATGTAAAATGTCCTAACCATTGTGTCTGAAAGTTTCAATTTGTCTAGTTTCAAGCTTGTCAACAACCACATTAAACACATTTAAAATAGACATATTTAAATGCACATTCAGAAGACCAGTCAACCCATCAATAAACGCATCAATTATTTCTTACATACGCAAACTAGCCACAATAGACTTGGATGCCTTAGCACCTTTCACTGAATGTTCCCCCATGCCTGAAGTATGTATTCCAGCATCTGCCATCGTCCATCAAGCCGTCCTGACTAAATTGGGGGCTGAAACAGCAACAAAAGGACTTCGGATAGAAATCAACACCCTTTTCTTATTTCTCGGTCTATATTCACCTGTTCTTACTTCATATTTCTTCAAGCACTAAACCATCCAGGAAACCGAGATAGGCAATGGACTTAGGGGCATATTATCAAGGGGGTTTATCTCCGCTTTTTTGGCTTTAAAAGCCAAGAAAGCGGAGATAAAATTATCTCCCTATTACCTAGCTGTCGCTAACACCAGTTAGCGACAGCTAGTAGGAGATAGCGACCATCTTGGGCCCCACTTTGCATGTCAGTGATATTTATCACTAATGACATGCAAAGTGGGCGTGCCAAGATGTTAGCGACTGGAAACAGTCGCTAACATCGCTATCTCCTATTACCAACTTATGGAGATATTCGCGCTAAGCGCGAATATCTCCAAAAGCTAACACCTGCCCCTGAGCAGTTCTTAGCCATGTTATCCAATGGTAGGTGGATAACATGGCTAAGAGCATTAGCTCGGTAATGCATGAATATCGCTGACCTTTCAGCGATATTCATGCATTTCGGCCGATTTTTATCGCTTAGGAGATAAACCTTGGTAATACCAAGGTTTATTTGCGATAAAAATTGCCGCAGCTCAGCTGTAAATTTTTGTCTCTAACCAAGCAATAGCGATAATTATCGCTATTGCTTGGTAATATGCCCCTTAGTTCGTCTGGCTAAAACGGTAGCTACCCATTCAATTGTAAAAATCATTTAATCGAGATCCTAGGCTTTGACATTAGAAACTCGGTGATAGTTAAACTTAAAATGATTGCTCGTTTAGCTGACTGTTGCTTTCTGGAGAGATCTTCACTTGATTTCCGCTGCTGCTGAAACCTCAACACACAAAATTGGGTGTTCCTTGGTTTTGGATGAATGGCAACATCTGATTCCTCTGAGCCGTATGATGCCTGATTTGATTTGGGGACAGTTAAGTGTTCTCTTGATATGCAGTATCTATAAGTATTCACCGTAACATTGTCATCCATCAACTTAGACAATACATTTATTGAATGTACTACATAAGTCCTTGTACATAAACCTTGGCAACACTAGAATATGTATCCTGTACGCTAGACAGTTCTGGTAACTTAATGCTCGTCACTGACATCTAGTGTGATTTGCATTGCCCTGGTCCCTTGCTCATGGGGAGAATGTTTGAATCATTCAGCATTCCATCCACCATTTGTTGCAGTTACACTTTTCGCCCTAAGTGGGATGGGTATGCCCAAGTGTGGGTCCCTTGCTCACTGTGCCACTGGATTCAAGCTAGCCTCGCTGATGAAGGGTGACATACCCCGAAACCGGTCCCAGGATGCTTGTTTCCAGTCCAGGGAGGACCTGGCTTGGCAGTTCGGTCTGGACTGTTCCCATGAGGCACAGGGTCAAGGCTGATTTGCATATGGCTGGGTCCAATCTGGGGTGGCGTAGTGGGCAAAAGAACAACGGATTTGACCCAGATCTCTTGACTGGGGAGAATGTTTGAATCATTCAGCATTCCGTCCATCATTTGTTGCAGTTACACTTTTCGCCTTAAGTGGGATGGGTGTGCCCAGACTTGGGTCCCTTGCTCAGAAGTGCATTCTTTTTGTACGTTTATCCTCTCCCTTTGTAACCCAACATTACTTTTGCTTATCCAGCTGCTTCGCTCCGTTTCAATGCTCAAACTTCAATATATTAAATATCCCAAAAATGAATATGTTCCTGTAAGCCTAAATGCAGTGTTTGATTTCTTGCATATATTACATTCCTGATCCGCTTTGCCATTCAGTTTTTAACCATGTTCTTTGCATAATATCATTGGCTTTCAAATTCACGCTAAAGACGTCAACCCTGAGTTATTCCCTGGTTTCTCTGTTTTAGGGGTCATCACATTTTTATTGGAACCGAGCACATGGCCAGTCGCTTCACACACTAACATGGGGTCAGTTGGCAGCTGTGCATTAACTTTGAAAAGCTGCTCTAAGATCTGCCTCTGTTAACCCAAATGTTGGAATGTTTCTAAAACCATAAATAACACCCATTTATTCATCTCTTGACATGGTGGAAGGGCCATGTGCTGGCACTCTGTTGGACTTGGCCCTTTTTGCATGGTCATCCCTGAACGTTTTGCTTTCCTCCTAGTCTTTTTTCTGACCTGGTGTTGGTAGTTTTAGGACTCTAGGCACTTTAGCACTGCGGTCCAGTGTAAAGTGCGTGTACTCTCTATGGTAAACATGGTAAGCTTGGTCTGCACCTGTTTGGCATATTTAATTTACCTGTCAGTCCCTTGTAAAGTGGTATCTCGGATACACAGGGCCAGTAAATTAAATTCTACTGGTGGTCTTGCAGCGCTGCTTGCGCAACCCACTAAAGTAGCCTTTCAAACCTGTCACAGAGCTCTGCCATTGCAGAGCCTGTGCATGCATTTTACTGCCGCTGTGACGTGGCACATAAAGTGGGTGCCACGTCTGTGACCCCCCTTTTTACTGCATGTCAGTCACCCCTAAGGTAGGCCCTAGCTAGCCCTTTGGGCAGGGTGCATTGTAGGGAAAAGGTAGGACATGTACCGTAAGTGTGTGACATGTCCTGGTAGTGACAAACAGCCATTTTGGTTTCTCACTGCTGTGAGGCTGCCCTCTCAAAGGAATGCATTGGGGATTCCCTGATTAGTGTTTCAGTGGTAATTCCTGATATGAGAGGAGCAGCGTGATCAAGTTTGGTATGTTTGGAATAGTGATAATATAGGCTGCGTAATGGTGTGCGCAGATTTATGATCGCTATTTTAGAAATGCCACTTTTAGAAGTTATTTGTTATTTGTTATTGCGAGTTTATATCGCGCCAAATCACCTACAGGTCTCAGGGCGCTTTTACCTCATGACATAATAACCAAAGTACTGAGAGGGGTAGAGGAAGGAACAGGATTACACTAGGTTGTGTGCTGTTCTAAAAAGGTTAGTTTTCAGGACTTTCCTGAAACGGAGTAAGTTGCCCTCCTTTCGGAGTGCCTCAGGCAGGGCGTTCCACAGGTTCGGTAGCACAACCAAAAAGGATCTCCCTCCCATTGTAGCCAGTTTGAAGCGTGGGCAAACAAGGAGTTGGGCATCTGAAGACCTAAGACTTCTTTCCGGTCTATATACCTCAATCCGTTCCTTGATGTAGGCCGGGGCCTGCCCATAGATGGCTTTATGGGCTATACAGAGGCTTTTAAAGATGGACCTCTGCCCGATTGGCAGCCAGTGTAGACTCTTTAACAGTGGGGAGGCATGCGCTCTCCTCGGGAGATTAAAAATGAGCCTGGCGGCATCGTTTAGGACTACTTGGAGTCTGTTAATTAGCGTCTTTGGCAGACCCAAGTAGAGCGCATTTCCATAGTCGAGTCTTGACACTATGGTGGCAGAAACCACTGTGCGAAGCATCGACTCGGAGAGGAGAGGAACTAGTTTGCGCAGCTGTCTTAAAAGACCAGTGCAGGTACCGACTACAGTGGAAACCTGGTTGGTCATTGAAAGAGCACTGTCCAACTTAATGCCAAGACTTTTGACTGTGGTGGCTGGCTGTGGAGTTGGGCCCAACTCCTGGGGCCAGAACATGTCACTCCAGGACGAGCACTTGGATGGTACTATCAGCACCTCTGTTTTTTCTGGGTTAATTTTTAGCTGGTTAGTAGCCATCCAGTGAACTGTGTATCTAAGTATGTCCTGGGCGTGTGACTGGGCTTGTATGGTGTCATCTATGCCCAACAGTAGCTGTGTGTCGTCGGCATAGTTGAACACCCGACAGCCCATCTCCGCTAGTGTGTTAATCAGAGGCTGCAGGTATAGGTTAAACAGGAGTGGGGATAGCGCTGAGCCCTGGGGGACACCACAGGTCAGACCTCCCACTCCTGATAAGCTATCTCCCATCTGGATTCTCTGGGTTCTCCCAGATAAGAAGGATTCCAGCCACCTAAGAGCTGAGCCCTGAATCCCAACCCCAGCCAGCCTGTCCAGTAGAAGCGTATGGCTGACAGTATCGAACGCCGCTGATAGGTCTAACAAAATCAGGGCGCTCGGTCTCTTACTGTCAGCCATCCTTCTGAGCTCGTCCAGCACCGAGAGCATGACAAGCTCGGTGCTGTGATGTGCGCGAAAGCCTGCCTGCCTCTCATGGAGTAGATGGTTAAACTCCAGGAAGCTAGACAGAGATTTAAGCACATGTTGCTCAAGGACTTTGGACAAGAAAGGCAGCTGGGATATGGGCCTATAATTTTTTAAGGCGTTGGGATCTGCCCCCACTTTCTTTAGCAACGGTCTTACACGAGCTTCTTTGAAGCTAGTGGGGAGCCTGCCGGTGCTCAAGGATTTGTTCAGTGTGGCCAGGATATGGTCCTCTAACATAGGTCGTGCCAAGCAAAAAATGCTAGGAGGACAGGGGTCTGCTGGGGAACCTGATTTTGTCTTCCTCATCAGCGATTCGAGGGTTAGTGAGTCCATAAGGGGAAATGATGCTAAGCAACTGGCAGCAGGGTATGAGATAGCCTGTTGCTCGACGGGGCCATGCCCCATATTTTTTATTTCGAGCATAATGGCGTCTACTTTATCCAGAAAATATTTCTGGAAAGTATCACAATTTATGCTGCTGTTTATATCCTGAGCTTTTTTAGTTAATTCCTTCAGGATTTTAAACGTTTCCTTTTGAACATTGGTCGCCCTATTTATACGAATCTCATAGAATGAGGCTTTAGTTTCCTGGGTGGATTTTTTATAGCTGCGAAGCGCCTTGTTATTTACAACAAGGGGTGGTGATGGACAGAGTCTCTGAATTAAGCAGAGTACTCTCACCCAGTCAAGAGATCAGGGCTAGATCCAACACCGTTTTTTAGGTCATTGCACCATCCCAGTTTCAGAACCTGGCTGTATGCAAATTAGTCTGTCCCTGGCCCAGTGCATCATGGGAACAGGGCAGACCAGACTACAACAGCCAATTCTTACACTGGGAAGGAAACAAGCTTCCGGGGACCGGTTTCTGCCATTTCAGGCGTCTTCGGCCCGGCTTGCTTGAATCCTGATGGTGCAATGAGCAAGGGACTCACATCTGAGTATACCCTTCCACGCTTAGGGTGGACAAAATTATTTACAACAAGGGGTGGTGATGGACAGAGTCTCTGAATTAAGCAGAGTACTCTCACCCAGTCAAGAGATCAGGGCTAGATCCAACACCGTTTTTTAGCTCATTGCACCATCCCAGTTTCAGAACCTGGCTGTATGCAAATTAGTCTGTCCCTGGCCCAGTGCATCATGGGAACAGGGCAGACCAGACTACAAAAGCCAATTCTTACACTGGGAAGGAAACAAGCTTCCGGGGACCGGTTTCTGCCATTTCAGGCGTCTTCGGCCCGGAGACTCTGTCCCTCACCACCCCTTGTTGTAAATACTTTTAGAAGTTGGCATTTCTGGGTGCTATGTGTCTTTGCCTGATGTGTATTGCATGTCTGGCTCTGGAGTGACAGGGGCTGGTGAGGTGTGTGGCTCCAGTGGGGCAGGGTGAGTCAGCACTAGGCTGAATGGGCAGATCTGCATTTGGAGTAGTGGGAGCAGTAGCCCCTGACCCTGAATAGGTCTGTACCAGCCTTGTTCATTGCTGGCTCCGCCCCCCGTGGTATGTCTGAGGACAGAGCCCAACCTGACAAAGGATGGTGTGAACACTGTAAAGAAAATGCTCCCAAACCCCCCCCCCCCCTCTCCCCCCGAATCCAGTTGGGACTGGATCCCCAAGCCCTGTGCCAGGGCAGAACAAGGACCAACCTAGTATAAATATTGGGGCTGTGACTCCATGTAAGTGTGCTTACTTGTGCCTACTTGGAGCTGTGAGGCTGAAGGACTGCTGGGCAAAGAGGAACCGCCGGTGGACTCCGCTGCTGCTACCTAGAGGCCTCCACGTGCTGGCCTGCCTGTGCCCAGCTCTGGCCTTGGTGGCATTAGACTTTCCCCCTGGTTTACTGGGAAACTGCCTCCCAGTGCATCAAAGAGGGCGCTCGGCGCAAGGAGAACACTGCCAGGCTTGAGGGGGGTGATCTGCAGAAAGCGCGTGTGGAGCCCTTTTGCTTCGATGCCCTTGAGCCTTAGAAGGTGCTCTTGTTTCCTGGCGCAGCGTGGAGCGCCTCAGGATTTCCTTTAGTGCCCCCGGGATTTGAGCCTTTAGCGTGGGCTCGTGTTGTGCAGTCTCCGCAGGGAAGATCTATTACTTTATTGCCCCAGCAACTTGGGAGGGTGCTTGCGGATTCTGCTGCTAGTAGCCCGAGCAGTGGCCTCAACCTTCCGAGACGCAGCGGGCACAGTGTGTGTTGCTCTGTGAGAAGCTGCCATTTCAGAGCGGTCGCTTGTTGGTGAGCTGTAACCTGGCAACTAGCCCCGCGGGGAGAAGCCGGAAGCCAGGCAGGGGCAGTGCCTGATTGTGGGCCGAGCCTCATGGGCTCCCACCAGCGGCGGTCATTCAGAGAGGGAGGTCGTTGACCTCCCCTGCCGGAAGTCTGGCGGAGTCCGGACTCTGCCCATGGGCGGAGCTCCCCTGAAGGAGGAGGAGACGGCGAAGCCACATGGCCAGGAGACACACGCAGGATGAAGAAGGATCCCTGCTGGGATCGACGAAGCAGGTGTGCAGGCTTTGTTAACATCGACACCGTACAGGCGCTGGCAGCTGCACATGTTTTATTCACTCCAGCACCGGGGGCATTCTCCATTTACGGAGCCAAAGCGAGTTGCACCCCCCACCCCCTTGTATACGGTGCCAGGGGAAGATGCCAGGTGAGGAGTTGAGTTGGCGTCACCATATATTGCCAGGGTAGCAGCTGCCCCTGGTGGTAGTGGGCAGCTGAGGTAGTAACCCTTGGCCCCACAGCCCTACTTAGGGGGCAAAGGCCTTTTGGGGGCTTGGAAGCTCGGGGTGAAATTCGACAGAGGCCCCTGAGCCAGGGTGGAGGAAGGAACCTTCACCAAACTACAGCGCAGTCTGGGTAGAAAGGGCCGAGGCACTGGGACTGCATTTGGGGGCCAGTGGGATCCTGGGGTCATGGGGCATTATAGGAAATGTATTTATGCCTGAGAGGAGCAAGAGGTGTAGTAATGAAGCACTGCGCTACTGCTGATACTTTTGTTATGACCCATGAGATGGATGCAAAATGTGTTTATGCCCAAGTGCTAATACCAGTAGTTACTGGTGGTGGTTTACTACTTGTACATTCCAATGGTTCTGACAGTGCCCCAATTGGCCCTGTCCTGTATATAATCCCCTGTAAAGTATTACCAAGTGCCAGGTGGCACAGTGTACATTTGTGATTATGATTCTAATGTGTTTTATGGACAATACAAAGACTATTTTTACATAACCTTGTGTGGAGTTTCTTTTGTGGTGTGCCTAGTGTGTCGCTGCTGTGTGTGTGTGTTGCGCAAACTCTTTTACACATTGCATCTGGGATAAGCCTGACTGTTCATGCCAAGCTACCAAAGGGGTTAGCAGGGGTTTTCTTCAGCGTGTAACTCCCTTGCCCTGACTAGAGTGGTAGTTTCTGCCTGGCTTAGGCGCTTGCCCTAGCCAATCAGAAATCCCATTTCTAACACACTCCAACAATGAATTTTGCAATATTTTTTAATACATTCTGTATTTTCTTTAATGTGCCAGTACTTTACTTTCCATTAATAGTAATGAAGGAAGCACTTAGACCTCTTTACAGTAACATCAAAGTCATTTCTTTTTCTACCTGCTATTCTGAGTTTATATGTGAAAGCAGAACATTTACAGTTTTTTTCTGATTTTTACCACTTTTGTTTACTAGACTCATTTTTCTTGTGAGAAAGTAAAAATCACCCAACGTTAAATGCTATGAATGGTTATAAATACACATTTGGCACATTTACTGTTATGCACTATCCTATATTTATGTTTTGTTTATGTAACTAAAGTACCTACTTTTGGTCAACTTCTCTCTTCTCTTTATGCATTTGAGTTACTATAACTTGAGTTAGTGTGCCTTATGTACTAAATAAGAAGTAGTACTCAACCCCACCTGCTTAACTGCCCCTCTCGACCTGAAAGATTTGGAGGGGGTGAATTGAAAATACTTTTCGCTGGGGCAGCTCGGCAAAAAGTGTTTGAAGAAGTCTGCTATACTTCCCTTACCCCATGTGTCTGTGTTATGACGTGCCATATACCTGTTGTTTTTCATTTTTTTGCCTTAGTGCTGTGTGACCCAGTGATTACAGCCCAAGCTGGATTTTCTGCATCAGGTTTTCATTGTGAATGGACAACCTACTTGTACCACCCCATCCCGTCCTTGTCTGGACAATTGGGGAATTCTAAATTCATTCTGCTAGATCAGGACACTACAAGAGAACAAGTTGAACAAAAAACATTCTGGCTGCTCTGACAGCTCTGTCCTTAGATCTGGCCAGATATCCATGTAGGATATCTGTTCCAAGCACATCGTAGTGACCATCTAAGAACCACTCATTTATGGTTGAAGCACTGAATAAACAGGCAGACACCATTTCAAACATGTATGGGGTGTATCTGTATTCCATATCCAAATTGTCCATTTACTTCTAGCCCCTTGCCTAGTTTAAGGAAGACGTGCACTTCACTGGTTGGTTGGAAAAATGGAGATTGAATGTGACTACTTAGTGACTGCATATTCACCAATTGCAGAATCTGCCATCTTGAAACTCGTTTGAATATGGTTGCTGTTTTCCTGGACTAATTACAGTCCACATTCATATTCCCCAGGATAGGCTTTCATTGGAAGACCTGATTTTTATTATTGTTTTCGAATCCCATTGCCAGTCTGAAGGAACTGCTGAATGACGAAAGTGTCTGTTCTCATTGTAGGGCCCCAATTTAAGCACATTGATTGTGGTGTATCTATTTCTTTTTTTGTCCTCATACCACCATTGTTTGCAAAGTGAAGGCTGACATCCGACCTGTACCACCCCAGGCCATTTGCAATAACACATATAGTCCTGTGTTCCAGCCCAACCAGCTTCCTGGTCGCTGGTTCCACACAGGTGTAATCATAGGACGCAAGGGATTAAGTTCTTATTATACCATTCCAGTTTAAAAAATCATCCCAGATCTTGGTATGTGTGCCAGCCTCGATTCCTAAGTCCATTTTGCAGATTGTTTTAACCGCCTGGAGCCAGTCTAAACCATGAGGTGGTGCAGAGTCTATCCAGATTTTTGCAAATCTCTCTCTTGGCGAGAAGGATCAGATAGAAGAGCAGGGTCCGCCTGTTCGCCGATAGGGGCAAGGTCGACTGATTCTCCAGTCCTATCATGAGCAGCGTTAAGCTCATTTTAATATTAGTACGCAGAATTTCGTTTATTGCTCTCTCGACCGAAGACCAACAGTCCTGTAACGGGGAATTCAAAAAAAATATGCCGATCATCCGAACTTAACATACCACATCTATGACATCTTGGGGCTACAGCTGTTACGAATTTTGCCAATTTTTGGGGTGTCCAATATAGCCTGTTGACTGTAAAAAAAAATGGTTCCTTTTCAGATTTGCTGGCTTGACGACCCTATAGAATAGTTTAAAAGAAAGTTGCCACATTCTCTGTGGCTCCGGCATCTGAATAGCACCATCCCAGATCTCATGTTGTGCTTTCAACTTCTTGTCTTCAGAGAACATCAGAGTCCGGTACCAGTCAGTAACTTTCTTCCTTCTCGGGCCTCATTCTGGAATTTCTTTTCATACTCCCAGATTCCACCTATCTCTCTCCTGTTTACCTCCCCCCCCCCAGGATAGCAACTGCAGGTATTTAAACCTTGAGAGGGAACCCCCTATCTTTGCCGACAAAATTTTCCATGGCACCACCTCTTTCATCACCATGGACCACCCCCATAGTTCAATTCCCGCCCTCCATAGTGGGATACTTAACTGGTCTTGCAGGAATACTGGTGTACCTGGTGAATCCCATATTGGTGCACCATCCGAAAAGTACCCCATTCCAAGTATGTTCCTTATTCCTACCCATAGGGTAAGTACTGCCTTCAGCGTCTTCAGCCTAAGTTTTAAAAAAAATAATTTCTTTGCCCCAAATTTATAAAGAAACCCTTTTGAGCCCCACTCCTTAACCATCTCCTCCAGTAGCTCACTCCACTCCAAGGGCCCCGGTGTACCTAAGAGAGCTCTGCAAATCTTAAACTGAAAGGCCATGCAATATAATCTTAAATCCGGGAGTGCCAACCTGCCTTCTCCCAATTTACGCTCCAATTTTTTCCAAGACAACCGTGCTTCCCTGGCTGCCCAGACAAAACTGCCCAATTTGCACTGTATTTTATCGATCAAGTCTTTGGGAAAAGTAAGAGGGACACAAATAAAGAGGTATGTAAACTTGGAAAGTGGCACCATGGAGAACATTGCGGCTGCGAGCTAGACGCTCGCGGCCGCGTGCGTCATTCGGAGGAAGCACTACCGGGAGAGAGCCGCAAGAGAGATGCCACAGGCGGAAAATAATAATTAAAACTTACTGCATTTCGGAATGTTGCGGACATGTGAGCCAGGTGGGCTTGCTGGGAGCCAGAGGCCGATTTTCGGAACCCCGGGGACGCAATGGAGGGAGGCAGCAGTGGAACTCCGACGTTTCTGGGAGGCCGGCGTTAGGACTGGGAGCATAGACAGAACAAGTCGAGCCTGCCAGCAGCCCTCTGAGGAAGTGAGGAAGCCGGCTGGAGATCGGAGGAACACATTAGGAGCGTGGAAGTGAAGAGAGCTGTGTGAGAGAGGGTGGCAGCCCTCGCATATGGAGACAGGTACTACCACGGAAGGTGAGGCTCCCTCCAGGTACACTTTGAGGACCAGGAACACTGGAGGTAAGACGAATTTTATACCTATTTTGTCTGATACAGTTTCAGGATCAACACAAGGATCAAAAGTAATCGTTAAGGCGAAGCGGGGGCGGCAAAGAGGGAGTCTCCAGACGAGGGGAGCAGGGAAATCACCAGGAAAAATCAGCAAGGGTTAAAATAAAGGCAAAACTGTAAGCACGCTCACCAAAATAAAAATTACTCCCTCACTTAAATCTTTTTTCGCATGCTTCCATATATGCGGAAAGATGGTGCAGGTCTTAATATGGAAGTAGCCACATCAGGTAACCATGCTAATTCAGAGGAAACCGCAATAAGCACGAAAAAGGGTTCAAATGGCGTCGGCGGTCCCTCACAATTGAATGAGCCTAGCTGTAATACCATGGCACTTCAAGAATAAGCTATAACAATACCCGTGAGCAACAGATTTACTGTGCTGGCACTATCTGGTGACCTAGAAGCTCCTGTTCAAGCTCAGAATGGAAATAGACAGAGCAGATTGGATGCGGGAATATCTGAAGTGAGTCTGGGGAACTCAGAAGCCTCGCTGGCAATCATTCTAATCAAGCATTGATTTGAGGTCTCAGAAGTAAATCAGTTAGGCATACAAGCATCCTGCTTGGAGTTAACCCAAAAACTGGATGACGTAACCCTTCATACAAATAAATTTGAGGAAGAGCTGGTCATTGTAAAAGCAGGATGTGGTGACGAATGCTTCCGAGATCTCTAAGCTAGCAAGGCAAAACCAAATCCTAAGGGAAGACATCGAGAGAGTAGAGAATCATTCCCGAAGGAATAACGAGATTTCTGAACGTCCCGGTAGCAGAGGAAGGGTTGGATATGAAGCCTTTTATCATCCAGTTGCTACGGAATACAACCCTGAAGGGTAAGGACAATATCAATCTTGAGCACGAAGTCCAAAGAGCGCACAGAGAGCCTTTACATTGCAACCCCCAAAGGGCCAAACCTAGGAAGATCCTTGGTAATTTTCTCTCTTATACCACCAAAGAGGAGATTTTTAGTGGGGCCTTAAACAATGGCCCATACGTAGTAGATGGCTATTCATTGCTAGTTAGGTTGTACCTATGTAAAGCTACAGAACAGAGGCAGTGGGAGCTAGGAAACAAGATGGAGGAGCTACGGAAGTTGGAAGCGAAGGTTCAGTTAAAACTCCCCGCAATTCTGCGCATTATGTGGGATAATCAAATGTACAATTTTTGGACAGTAGAAGTTGTTGAGTCACTAATTGATAGGATCAAAAAGAAGGGAGATACCGCCAAGTGACCAACTTTGGACTACTGGGATAGTTTGCTCTCTTGTTTATTACTGAATTACTTCAAGTTTCCCTAATGGTGCGCCCATAGGCATTGTTATGCCTAAAAAGAGAGGGAGGGTTACCCGGGGTTGGCTAAGTGGGATGGGGCAGGATGGTGGTGGGGGTTGTGGGCAGGGTGGGGTGCAGTGGGTTAAAAAAACAAAAAAAAATCCTCAGAATCTGCTACGCAGGATAGTTTGTTAATAAGCCAGTAATGAAGCTGGAGGTAGAATATGAGAGGAAGTATTCTGGCCAGAATCCCCAGTATTAACCTACTTACATGGAATGTAAACAGTCTTAGGTCTAAACCCAGACAGAGGAAAGTGCTGAAGTATTTATAAGACAGTCAGGCACAAATTATGATTTTACAGGAGACGCACTCACTAGCAAATTAAAGTAAGGAGTTGTTTGGCAGGTGTGGCTGGGTCCAAAATGTAATTGCCTCTGATCAAGCACAATGTTGTTAGGGGGTTGCAATCGTAATTAGAAATGGCAGTAGGATTGAGCTTAAGTAGTCCAGTACGAACAGCTCCGCTATATGGGTTCTAGCTCGAATGAGATGGGCGAATAGTGAATTTATATGTGTTGGGTTTTATGGACCCAATGAGGATGATCCACAACACATTATAGATTTCGAATTGATATTGGTGGATATTTCAGCACCTGGGATTGTGGGCGGGGACTTTAATGTCCTGTTGGATCCTATAATGGATCGTTCAACTCGAAGGGAGAGTGCTCCTGTTCCCAGAATGAGGAATGCGTTGAAAAGTCTGATACATGATTTAGACTTACTAGATGTCTGGAGGCATCTGAGTGGGAAGAATGAGAGTTTATACTTATCATAGAAAACAAACACCCATCACTTCTCAAGATTAGACTACTTTTTGGTTGATAGATGCTTTGCAACCAATATTAAAAAGATTGAGCATCTTCCAGCCCACATCTTGGATCATTCAGCAGTCATCATCACTTTACAGGCTCCAAGGGCCGCAGCCCTGCAAGAGATGAACCCTACAGTGTGCTCCTTCTCCTAGATGGGGGAATAGAGATAGCTTTAAAAAAGGCTGCACTAGAATTCTTCATTAATAATAAAGATACGGCCTCCCCTGGAATAGTATTGGATGCCTTTAATATGCGCTGGGTCCTTAAAAGCCTTGCCTCTCGGAAATTCAGAGAAGAAAGGGTGGAATTAATAAACATTGAAAAAGAAGTGGGGAACCTTGAGGAAGCTTTGCATTCTATAAGTGTGGGATAGGAAAGGGAGAGGTTGGAAAGGAGGTTAGAAGAGGCCCAACTAAAATATAAGATCAGGTTGGAGTTAAAGTGTAAGGCAAGGTGGCAAGCTGCAAATGTGAAGGAATTTGAGTTTGGAGAAATAGTGGGGGCTCTGCTGGCCTGGAAGTCCAGGGTCGAAAGAACTAGAAATGAGATAAAGGAGCTGAGGAGGGAGTTAGGGGAGGTGTTTGATAGCTTGGAGGCTATGCTGGAACATGTAGTGACACACTTTTCACAGCTCTACAAGGAAGATATTACCCCAGATCCCCAAAAGCTCAATAGTTGGCTTCACATGCTTGGTCTCCCTGTTCTGAATGGTGAAGGGGAAAAAATGATGGAAGCTTCAATCACTCAGGAGGAGATTAGGGGGCAATAAAAAGAGCTAAAAATGGGAAGGCCACTGGTCTAGATGCCGTCCCCTCAGACGTATATCAACTTTTAATAGAGGATGTACTGCCTGTCTGGGAAAGCCTATTTAAGATAGTATATATGGGGGAGACACAGGCCCAGAATCATGGAGAGAGGCCTCTATTGCCCTGATATTAAAACCAGCCAAGGACCCCACGAAAGCAGTGTCATATCGACCGATATCCCTGCTAAATACATACTATAAAATCTTTGTTAGCATTTTAGGTGGGAGGCTGGCTAGAATTGCCCCTCAGCTCATACATGAAGATCAGAAGGGCTTTTTCCCTGGGAGGCAGATTCACAAACTGACCCAGCAGCTGATTGGTTGTATCAACATAGCTACATCAAGGTCAGTACCCTTGGCGGCGGTCACTTTGGACGCCGCCAAAGCTTTTGATCGTGTTTGCTGGGAGTACTTATGGACAGTATTGGAGATCATGGAGTTTGGGCCACATTTTATAACAATACTAAAGGCTCTATATCATCGCTCTATAGCTAGGATACTCCTAAATGGCTCTCTCAATAGGAGTTTTTCGGTTCTAAGAGGGACGAGACAGGGGTGCCCCATTTCCCCATTATTGTTTGATATATATATCGAATCATTTGCCCAGATGCTGCACCAGGATGATGAGGTTATCGCTTTCTGTACAAGTGTATACGAAAAGAAAATTGCGTTATACATGGATGACCTTATAATCTACACAGCACATCCAGCTGTTACAATCCCCAGGGTGGAGCTATTAGCAAAAGAATTTGAAGCTTTTTCAGGTTATTCGGAAATAATGAGAAAACTGGAATAATGTGCTGGAACATCTTATACTGGAGGGGAAGTGTCCAGAGAGAGATCAGGTATCTCGGAATAGGTATTATTAATTTATTAGATGGAATCCCTCAGCATAATCTAGAGAGGGTAGCAAAGGAAATCGAAAAAACACTTACCAGATGGAAAACTTGCCTTTGTCATTATATGGAAGAGTAAACTTAATCAAAGTGGTGTATCGATTATACTGAAAGGACTGGGCCCATAAGTTCTAGACCTGTTCTAGCGTCACAATCCGATGGTTCTTCTTCGCAGCATGAAAATGTAAAGGGGAGAAAAGTTGTTAAAAGGCCAATAAATAAGAATCATCGATGCTTTGGGGTCTAGGAAGAAGCATCCATGCTTCGCAGGCATCAGTGTGTCCAGTAAGAGGCATCCGTGCTTCACATTCAACAGTGGGTCCAGTAAGGACCATCGTGCTTCGCACGCATCTGTGGGTCTAGCAAGAAGCATCTGTGCTTCGCACGCATCAGTGGGTCCAGTAAAAAGCATCCGTGTTTCGCAAGCATCAGTGGGTCCAGTAAGAAGCATCCGTACTTCACACGCATCAGTGGATTCAGAAAGAAGCATCCGTGTTTCACACGCATTAGTGCGTCAAGTAAGAAGCATCCATGCTTGGGGGTCTAGGAAGAAGCATCCATGCTTCACACGCATCAGTGGGTCCAGTAGGAAGCATCCGTGCTTCACACAGATCAGTGCGTCCAGTAGGAAGCGTCCATGCTTTGCATGCATCAGTGGGTCCAGTAAGAAGCATCCGTGCTTCACATTCATCAGTGGGTTCAGTAAGAAGCATCCATGGTTCACATTCATTAGTGGTTCCAGTAAGAAGCATCCGTGCTCCCAATGCATCAGAGGGTCTAGCAAGAAGCATCAGTGGGTCCAGTAGGAAGCATGTGTGCTTCACACATATCAGTGGGTCCAGTAGGAAGCATCCATGCTTCACATGCATCAGTGGGTCCAGTAGGAAGCATCTATGCTTCGCATGCATCAGTGGGTCCAGTAAGAAGCATCCATGCTTCACATTCATCGGTGGGTTCAGTAAGAAGCATCCATGGTTCACATTCATTAGTGGTTCCAGTAAGAAGCATTCGTGCTTCCAAGGCATCAGAGGGTCTAGCAAGACGCATCAGTGGGTCAAGAAAGAAGCATCCGTTCTTCACATGCATAAGTGAGACCAGGAAGAAGCATCCGTGCTTTGGGGTCTAGGAAGAAGCATCCATGCTTCGCACGCATCAGTGGGTCTAGCAAGAAGCATCCGTGCTTCACATGCATCAGTGGGTCCAGTAAGAAGCATCCGTGTTTCACACGCATCAGTGGATCAAGTTAGAAGCATCCATGCTTCGGGGTCTAGGAAGAAGCATTGGTGCTTCACACTCATCAGTGGGTCCCGTAGGAAGCATCCGTGCTTCACACAGATCAGTGGGTCCAGTAAGAAGCATCCGTGCTTCACCTGCATCAGTGGGTCCAGTAAGAAGCATCCGTGCTTCACAAGCATCAGTGGGTCCAGTAAGAAGCATCCTTGCATCACGTGCATCAGTGGGTTCAGTAAGAAGCATCCGTGCTTCAAATTCATAGTGGGTCCTGTAAGAAGCACCCTTTCTTCATGTGCATCAGTGGGTCCAGTAAGAAGCATCCATGCTTCCAAGGCATGCGTGGGCCCAATAAGAGCCATCTTGCTTCACATGCATCCGTGGGCCTAGTAATAGGCATTAGCACAGTGCAGACAGCTTTTTTTCGTTTAATTACATTTATATAGTGCTTACTATTCCTGATGCGGCGTTGAAGCGCTTAGTCTATACTCATCCATGCACACATTAGGTAGAGAAGAGGCAGGCACAGTGCAGTCTTTATTTATACAAAGAACATGTGTAGAAGTTGTTGCCAAGGTGAGGCTTGATTCACTGATCAGCGACACTTTGAGGCAGCAGAACAAGTTAATCTCACACATTCAAATGCTGCAGCGGTTGTCCAAGCCTTGGTAATGTACTGGCAGCAGCTCTTCAAAGATCTGTCTCAAAACTAGGGGTGAGCGGAATTTGCGTAGTCACGTTACGCAAAGTTCAGTGAAATGGTAAAAAATCTCTGCGACCTACAAAATTCCACGAGCACGCGAAATTGCTTGTTCTGCCCGATCGCGATTTGTTTTTCCAATTTAGGGACGCTGTTCTGGTGTTCGGTGGGAAATATCTTGCGAACTTGCCCATGCGGTTGCCAATTGGCTCAGCCATCTTGTTTCACTTGTCCCGCCTGCTCGTGATGTGTGTTTCCTGTTCGTGACCGCAGATGTCCGATGGCGCGTCTGAATGACGTGTTTGCGATCGCACACTCTTGCGGGATCGCGCGGCGGGCTACCAAAATCTCGTGGCGCACGCAAACGGTTAGGAAAACTCATGGCGAATGCAGGGATCTCTGTAAGTCGCTTCCACGCGAACATTTTGAAAGTGCAAACAAGGAAAAAGTTCCGCTACGCCACGGATCGCGGAATTTTTGGCAATTCCGCGTTCTTCGCGGAAATGCCAAAATTCTGCAAATTCTACGAGCAGGGTGGTATTTACCGCCCATGCATACTCAAAACATACACAGCAGCAGCTGCGCAAGGTCTGTTTCTGTGATGACAGCTGGTCAACTTTCCTCCCACATAAACGGCTATAGAGTGTGCAGCAACAGTGGAGCATTGCTCATGCGCAGAGCAGGAAGAGTGCAGACTATAGACAGCATGCATCCTCTGAATATAATTGATGGACTCACTAAGTGCAGTAGCAATGGCGCTTTCTCTCTCTCTTTCTCTCTCTCTTTCTCTCTCTCTCTTTCTCTCTCTCTTTCTCTCTCTCTCTCTCTCTCTTTCTCTCTCTCTTTCTCTCTCCCCTCTCTCTCTCTCGCCCCTCTCTCTCTCGCCCCTCTCTCTCTCGCCCCTCTCCCCTCTCTCTCTCCCTTTCCCTCTCTCTGCAGTGCAAGCGTCCCTCACATACAGTGCAAGCACAGTATGAGCAGCGGCAGTGAGGGCTTCTCTGTCAGGGAACATGCACAACGTAGGGGGCCACAAGCCTCCTCTCCTCGGATGCCTCTAAATTGACATCAACAAAGGGTCCTAAAGAAAAGTATGCGCTCTTGGTTAAGTTGTGTTTTCTATTTCGCCCATTGCCTAAGCTCTAGGGGGTGCACATATCTCACAGCCCGGCCAGCATGAGCGCAATCAAGTGAAGCCGTGCTAATTTCCCCTATTTGAATGTTATGTGCCCATCTTAATTCTTGTTCTAGTGTGGTCGCACCAACCCCTCACTAATTAGCAATGACACAAAATGTGTTCGCTTCCTAAGAGTTTGATATTGTGAAAAAAATGCAGAGCGGTATAGTCGTATGCGAACTGAGAAATGGTAAAGTACACAGAGATGGAAGCTAGGTTTAACTGTACTTCAGCACTGCACCTGCAGCGGTCAGACTCTGCGGCTGTCAAATAGTGCAAGACGTGGATGCCCAAGGCTGGGAAATGCAGCTGCTGGGGCTGCCACAAGTTTCAAGCTCTAAGCACTAGTCTTCGTTTGTGCAGGGAGAAGCGGATAGCAGTGTGCGCCCCCAACTGCATGCCAGGTTCCCGGGGGCACTCCACAGGGAAGAAGGGGTGGCATGGCTGTGCAGTGCCTTAATTAATCCAGTAATCAGAAAATGAACACATCTGTAGCTGTGACCCCCCTCACTCACAAGGAGGGAACTGAAGGAAGGGGCGGTTGTCTCTGACCAGTGGGTTAGCTTTCAACTACCCCTTGAAGTAGTATCACACCATTGGGTTTTCCCATCGCCTGACGGCGGAGACGGATGAGCCGTGCTTTTGTGGCAGTGTTGTGATAAGTTCAGGAATGAGCATTGCAAAAGCTATTTGATCTCAGGCGAGATCGGATCCAGAGGAGGTCTGTAGGATTTCTTTTAGGTCTCGCCGAGGCAGCGCGCATGCGCTGCTCTAGGAAGGCCTTTAGCCATCGGTCTGCTCCCACACGCCTGCTTGTGCTGGCATCCACCTTGCGGGAGCGAGCAGCAGCGCGCGTGGTATTTGAAAACATATGGCTGCTTTTTCGCGGGTGCAGGGCCGCGCCACGCTCCCTCACGCTTGTTTTTCTGCTTTCAATCAAGACGGGCTTGCTTGCTTTGCTTTGGCTCAGAGTGTCAGCAGCGGAGTGTTGCTCACTTCTTCCACCCTCCCTTCATGTTATGCCCCATTTGGCTCGCCCGGTCGCCCCTCTCTTGCTCTACCACCAGCTATCTCACACTTTCTCCTGCTTCTACGAACTTCTCTCTTGCAAGGCTGCCCCTTAACATCCCTATGCTTCTCTGCTCTCCCTCCTCCACCAGGTCATACCCTTTGCCCCCTCCAGGCTCCACCTTTCCGCTTCCGTTATTGCCCTGCAGGGGTAATAACGGGGTTGTGCAATGTGCACTTCTGGATTTGGTGAGTGGAATATTTTGCATTTTTTCGGCTTCCTGGAGGTGCTTCCAGGGGCGTGCGGCAGGCACCAGCCAGGGGTCCGCACATCTTGTTGTGATCACTGCTGCGGGGCCTACGCAGCCTCCTCGTCTCGACAAAATGCGAAGTGTCCCAAAGCTGAAAGCAGGTTGGAATTAAAATCAGATTGTTTTTATTGTGCCCTGACCCTGAACCACTGCATCCGACCCCTACGGAGAGATGCGGTTTAGCACTTAAGTCTTATTCTGTTTTCTTTTAATTACTATCCTTGCCCATCTTTGCAGTGCAGTTGGTCACTTGTGGCTCTCGTCAGGTCCCGTCTATGCTCCTCTCTTGGTTCTGGTCCGTTCTTTGCACCATTGGTTTAGTCGCGTGCTATCCTCACGTTTGTGTTTGGTCATAAATGGATTGATTTCTCTTGATGTATTCTTCTGGTGAAGCTCATCCTCACCCCCTGCTTTTGCCTCGAACTTGTGTCACTGTCCAGTTTCTCTTTTTCAGCTTTTTTTCTGGTCAGTTTATTGTGAGACTTAGTTTCCTTTTGCTTTTCCTCTCATGTTTAAGTCACATCCTACCCACGTTCTATGGTGTGGTTTCTAGTCCTATCCTTTCTGTGCTGCCCAATTGTCAGTTGTTGCTGTGTTTAGCTTGTCTCATTCAGTAGATTTTTTAAATTTTTTTATTTTACAAGTTTTAGATAGCGCTAGCTTGACCCGTGGGTATCTGACACTTTACATACACACAGGAGAAAAAACAAGCATTGGCATAGCCAATAGGTATCGCCTTTGGGACCTTATGAGTGTTTAGCCATGCAACAGTTGATGTTGTTGCACCAAAGATATTGTGCTGGATAACTAAACACTTATAAGGTCCCAAAGGCGAAACCTATTGGCTATGCCAATGCTTGTTTTTTCTTGGTGCAGGTTTTTGGTGATTGGGCTGACTGAGCCCAATGCTACCAATGCGGCTGCAAGCAGCTCTTGTTGCCAGAAGGTTTCAAGAGCGCCAGTGCCGTCTCACCTTGGCAGGAGCTTTTTCTATCCCACTTGAAGTGCTGCAGGCTCAAAGTGGCTGACATGTAATTTCCAGGCCCATGCGCAGAAATCCTTCAGGGTTCAAATAAGAACAGTGTTCTCACGAAGACGAGCTACCTGTGGAAAGTTATGAGCGTACAAAGAGAATCAATTGCTCTGCCTCCAATTAGTTATTTCTGATACAAGCTGATAATTAACCTAGCCGCTTCTGCTATTCTTCCAGGTGCCTAAATCAGAAGACCTTAACCAGGATAACGGATGTTATCCCATGCACTGGTATGACTGAGGGCTGCACGATCCCTCTTGAGTTGGCAGTGGGTGGTGCTGTTCATAAGCTCCAACATGCCTAGTCTTCCTCCAGCACCCGTGAGAGTGTGCCACCAAGTGAAGAACTGGCTGTTGTTTGCGCTGATCGTCCTGGCTCGAGCCAGCGGCCCAACCTTGAACCAATCCCTTCGCGAAACGATTCTGAGTATGGCTGAGGCCACTAGATTTATGAAAGAGGGGAGGATCGAAATATGCGGAAGAGTTGACCAAATTATGCAGTAAGAAAAGCCAAATTATGCGGGCTAGTGTAGTACATTTTTTTTATAGCATTCATCATTTTGTCATTTGTATACATAGTAAAACGGTCTGGGCAAAGGTTTCACCTCCTTGGTACCAGTTTTTCCCCCGAATACGGCACTAAGTAGCTGAAAGATGACCTGTCTTCCTTTGAGAATGGCCTTTCACTGCGAGGCAACACCTGTTGCTACGTTTTTAGTAACATTTGCTTAGTTTCAACTAGATAATTTTTTTTCGTTAAAATCTGCAGACGATGATGGATTACGAGGCATTTACATAATTGTGGCCATTATCTCCTGTGGAACTTTGACGATGCCCCCCTGGGCGGAATCCTAACTGTCTGTACTTACTGCAGTGCCCGAGCAACCTTGACCGATGCCCGGTGGAGCTGTCCTGTGCAGCTATAGAGAAGTTTGGCTCTGGTTCATCCCTCGGCCGTCACCTACCCAGCCGGACATTGGACATTGTTTTCCTCGCCCCCCATTGTGTTTCCTACCTGCTTCCCCAACTCCTGTTCACCATTCCCCCTCTACCCTTTCTCTCTGCATAAGACATGTGTAAGCGCTAATAACTCACATTATTGCGTAATCTCATGTATTTTCTCCAATGTCTATACTTGGCTATGTAACTGTAACTTGTAACTCGCTGATCCTCGTGTAAAGCGCTTTGATATCTCCGGGTCTAGCCAGCGCCATATAAAACTTTGCAAATAAAAAAAAAAATGATTCCAAGGCCTCAGAACCTCCTAATTCAAGTGACCCTGGCTATAGCTCCTGCATCAAACTTCCCGGTATGAAGCAACCCCTCTGTGACTGTGTAGAGCCACAAATGAGGCTAGAGTTCTTTTTGACAAATCACTATTGCAATCAGTATTTTACTATAACTTCACATTACTCCTGTGGACTGATACAAAATGTGAAAGCCATGGCAAACAAGCAATGACTGCAGGGGACTGAACCAAAACAAGCCATGAGATAAAGTTCTTGTCTCAAAGCTAAGCCTGTATTTGAGTTTCTCGATGATGTGAGCTATGGTAGGCCACTAAAGCTGTCTGTATAGGGCCTAAAAAGGAGCTTTTAATGGAAAAATGAAAACCGATGCCCAAATGATGCTCTAGGGAGAGGTCTAGGAAAATATAATAATTTGCTAAAAATATATAATGGTCGCACAGCATTTACTTCTAATGCAAATTGAATGCCCCCACAAGGTTTAACAGCCATTCACAATGTTGCTCATCCAGAATTGGGTGTCAACGCACTTCAATTCAGCACATAAATAGTCGGATGCTCCTGATCCCTGGACACGATCAGTTGACCCACTCTGCATCTAAGATTACTAAGTGAAAACGTGTTGTATAGACTGTCCTGATGCTATATGAGAGGGCTTAAAATTCATAACATTTATTAACTGTAAATGTTATAAACTGTACCATTTTGCACCCTTTTATTGAAGATCACTTTATAACCTAATTACGTGCGATTAAACTCATACCATGCTGATATACTAGAGATGCCCCAACAGAGTAATGACACGCTCCCTGTATTCACTAAATGCATGCATATGATAGAAGGCAAATAATAAAGCAGTTTACAAAGAACAATACAGCAGTTTACCAAGATGGGCTGAAGTTCCGCATAAAGTAATTTAGGTTTTGGGATCACGCTAGCTGCACCAGACTGCCATTCACCTGTGTGAGCGAGCAAGCGAGGGGAAAGGAGGAGGTCACCGCTCTGCTGCTCGGCTGCACAGCCTCACAGAGGCTCCCCTCGTAGTGCCCCCCTCCCTCCGAGGAGCCTCGCAGCACTTGTGCGGGGGAAAAAGGAGGAGGACACCGCTCTGCTGTTCTGTTGCAGGTTTCCAGGTGGGCAGTTTATCTGAGCCTCAGTGAACCTGCGGCGCTTCCACGCCCCCACCCGAGCTTCGCTGTACTTGTGTTTCTACTTGAGTTTATCTCGAGCCCTTAGAGCCCGCACAGAGCCTGGAGAGCTTGTGGCACCCACCGCAGAGCATTGCTGCAGCATTTCATCCTGGAGAGGCAGACCTGCAGATACAGGCACGGACACGTGAAACAGGCTGAATAGGCTAAGCTGGCCAAGCAGCGAGAGAAACGAGACGGAGGTGAGAGGGGTGCTTCTCCTTACCTTGAAGAACTCATACCCCCTACTTTGACCCACTGGCTGCACAGGCTAGCAGTGGTGTGGGAATGTGTTGGAGGTGAGAGGTGAGAGGAGTGAGGGGTGAGAGGCAAGAGAGGTGAGAGGGGGTGCATCACCCTACTCGGAAGGGCTTACACAACCCACTACCCACCTTCACCCATCTTGAACCACCCCGAAGCGGCAGAGCCGCCGAAACATTTCTGCATGCAGCTGAAGCCGCGGGTCAGTCCCCCTCGTGGTAGGAGCCACAGAAAAATTTCCCGTACGCAGACAGACGCTGCAAGCCAGCTTTCAACAGTGGCAGGAGCCACATAGCAATCCTCATACAGGATCCTCACACAGCTGAAGCTGAAACTGCGAAAACCTTTCTCTGCAATTGCAGAGGTTGCAAGCGAATTCCTCAGTGCATGTGGCAGTCCTAACTATTTCTTTACTAAGAGGCGCACGGCAGGAGCCGGCAGCATCGCCTGCCACGCAATGGCCGCGTTTGCTTGCTTTATCTGTGGTTTTGTGTTCAGTCAGGTACCACAGTCAAAAGGAGTTGCCACCACATTTTGCCTAGTGACACCCTTCCTGAGCTTTTCTTGGATAAGCTGCCGAGAGATTTCCTGGAGCCCCCTGGTGTCACTGGTGTCCCGGAGTTGCACTAGATTCTCTGCGCTTCGACCCAACCACAAAGCCACAAAGCGAGGTGAGTCCCGGGTCCTGGGATCGCGGGACCGTGAGCACGGCTGTCGTTAGAGGCAGCTGTTAAGTAAGAGCCGGGGGGCGGTGAGCCAGGCAGGGCTGACTAGGTCCGACTCTGCCCGAGGCCCGCTCCCGTGTGCTCCGCTCGCCTTTTACCCCGCTTCTACTGTCTACCAGCGTCCCCTCCATTTGAAGGGTCCAGGCTCCCCACAAAAGCTTCTCTCAAAAGCGCAAGAAGCACTGGAATATTAGACCAGAAATCCTTAAAACTGCGGGCAGCAATAACATTTTAACTTCCTAACATTTCTTAACTCGTCCAACAACCAGAAGTGACACCTCTCCCTAAGAAATTTATCGCATCCCAGAATAGCTACTTACATACATAGCTACAATTGTACAGACATAACGCACGGTGGTCAGACTTAAAAAAACTACTGTAAAAAGAAAAATCCACTGTGAGCGATTGTAAGCTGGGCTCAGCTTAGTCCCTGGCTCGGGAGTACCTAGAGGGGTCCAGCCACACCCTATTTAAATCTTGGAATATGAGGTCTGGGAAAGTTAGGAAGTACACGGCGCCAACCAAGCGAAAGAAATCTAACCACTCCGAAGTCGCCGAGGCATTTAACGAGGCCAACCAAAGACCAAAATTTCAAAAACCTCAAAAACCCTTAAGTTTACGGGATTATTTTAGAAGATCGCCAGCAAAAACGGTTGCATTGTCACAATCAGGCCCTCAAATTTTGGAGGCGACTACATCTTCACCTATAACCCCGGTTCAATCGGGGCCGATCCAACTGGCCTCCCTGCAACACTGGGCATTCGAAACCAAAAAGGCGACGGAACCATCTGAAGTTTACGTCTTTGGATCTACCCATAACAATTTTCCGAGGAAGCAGCAAAAAGAGGAAACCTCTATTGCAAACAGTAAAAATTCTCAACACATTCATTCCACCCCGGGCAAGTCTTCCTCGCTCCCAGCAGAGGACAAAGAATCATCTTACTTATTGCAAACCCACCCGGAGGGTACTCTGTGTTCAACAAAGGCCTGCTTAGCTCCAACACAGCCCCCTGACACCCGCCCGGCGCCCCCAATGGAGCCCTCATTGGTTTTACACCGGCAAAAAAAGACGGCGCAAATCCATGGGGAAGTCAACATTGTGCCTCTCAACAGTAGCCAGCCACCATCAGCATCACCAACAACAACCACCCCAATCGTACCACCTGTTTCAAGCCCCCTGTACATGATATTTTCG
Organism: Lissotriton helveticus; assembly: GCF_964261635.1. Classification (NCBI taxonomy): domain Eukaryota; kingdom Metazoa; phylum Chordata; class Amphibia; order Caudata; family Salamandridae; genus Lissotriton; species Lissotriton helveticus. The sequence goes on along the minus strand of NC_136065.1, from coordinate 1,040,589,649 downwards.
CCACCTGGATTAGCAAAGGTCTCATTGCAAAATTTGCAAGAACTGCCTGAATCAAATGATCAGCTTATCTCAGACTTATCTCTCTTTTTCAAGACCAACCAAAATTCTAGCAGGCACACTTCAAATGAAAAGTTTAACCCTGAAGAACACACAGCAACCAGCGTCTGGCCACAACTCCTCCAGACTCTCCAACAAACTGTCAACGCATTAAATTACCATTCAGTAAAACTGGAGGTGCAGGTTGATCTACTAAACACCTTGGCTTTATTTACCTCCGGGATCGACAGCAAACTGGACAAACTAAACAATTTAATCCTAAGGGCACAAGCATCTGCTAAGCTTTCCCAACCAGTCTGCTGCTGCTCCCCAATTATAGACTCTCTTTCTTTGCTTCCAGAATGTCTGACTACTGTTATAAGGGAAGTGAAGCTGATGAGGGGAGGAAACGTTAGTACTACACCCCCCTCTCCACCACAGCAAGAACAACAACATCTGACCCGAGACGGGCAGAGCCAACATGGCCAATTACAACCAAAGCTGACAGACGACAACGGCCCATCATCGTCCCCAACTGGGCCTATAACTGGCTCAGACCAAGCTGTGACCGGGTTAAAAGATAGTCCAGTGCCCCAGACCGCCCCAACAGCGGAAGTTCCCCCACCGCTCCCCTTATTATGCAGTAAGAGAGAGCGCAAACGCCAGCGTAAAAAGAGAAATAAAAACAGGGAAAGCACTAATGTGGTCCATCAGAAACTCTTCCCTCTCTTTCTAAAAACAGAAAACAAAAAATCTCTCATCACAACTAGTGCATTATCGCCCATGACAAATTACAATGGAGATCTCCCGGTAACCGCTACTCCACAACTAGCGAGGAGTCACCAGGATCAAACTAAAGCAATCATGGACCCAGAAATGGACAATCTTGGCGTATCCATAGAAAACACAACGACGACCCCAGATAAGATAAGTGTAACTGGGCCCACAATGATAACAGGAAAACCTAAAGTTCCAACGGCTTTAATTCCATCCGCCTCGGACAATGCAATGTTAAGACCAAACTTTTCTAAAACTATTTGTAACAATCTAATAACCTTGACCAGTTACAGCCCATCGTTGAAGACGGCCCCTCAAAGATTGATACAACAGACATGCGAAACCAAATCAGTTATACAACACGAAAAACTGGACAATCTGCCTCCAAGTGCCTCGGATGGGAGCAAAACCGAGCCATCCGGCCATCAGATCTTACTGGTCCCTGAATACGAATCCAAGGGTCGGCATGATATTCTCAATAGATCGAACCTGATAAAACTTGTGGAAGGCATTCCAGGGCTCGCAGGGCTGTCAACGGACAGCATAGATTCAATCGAATTCCTTCCTCCCAGAGGCAACCAACCGTCCGAGGTCACCGTGGCGACCTTTAAATCGGCCAGTTGGGCAAGAGCGTTTTTAGAACACAAGTCCATCTTGCGAAATTGGGGAATCAGAGTGTACCCATATTTCACGCCAGGGTATCCAACCTCCCTGCTTACCAGATCGACTCCACCTAAACAACCGACCGCTACCAAATTAATAGTACAAGCGAGGCCCTATTCCATTCTAAAAAACGCGTCAGGATCAGAAGTCCAAATCAAATCATCTGAAAAAGAAGGCGCCCAGGTCGACTCTAGCCAAGGCTGGGGGTGGCTGCCAGCGCACCTGTCCTCAAAAAATGCAAACTGACCGTTCGTGGCCGAGACGCAGGTGGATAAATATAAACTCCCCGGAAAACTACACTCTGTAGTAGAATCACAGTCAAAAATAGACAACAGACAGGGGCCGTCACCCTTCTCATTGTGCTCATGGAACATTAGTGGGCTCCACCAAAAAACCTCAAACAACGACACTCTGGCTTTCCTATGCAAACACGAAGTAATCACATTACAGGAAACCTGGGCCACAGAGGGCCGCCCCATCGCAGGCTACATTGAATTTTGGAAGCCAGCATTAAGGGACAGCCATTACGGTCACCCCAAAGGTGGTCTGTCTACATATATCTCCAACAACCTAAAAGGTCTATTCAACCACCTTTCACTTAAAGAAGACTGGTTACTAGGGGTCAAAATTAACCCGTGGAGGAAGCAGCATCCACTCTATCTTATAAACGTTTACATTAACCCCAGCACTCAAACCAAAAAAGTCCACTTAGCCCGTCTTTGTGAAATCATGAATGACATTGCAACAGAACATCCCAATTCGGATTGTATTGTTACGGGGGACTTCAATACCAACCTATTTCAGGGGAAAGCTGCAGATTGTATTGTTACGGGGGACTTTAATACCAACCTATTTCAGGGGAAAGCTGCAGACATGGAAGGGCCCGCCCTGACTAACATCATTGAGGCCATGACCCAGACTAAACCTTTGAATCAAGCTCTCAATAAATTGGGCGAGCTCTCCGTGATGAGATTCTACAACGCAGGCTACTTGGTTATGAATGGAAGGTCAACTGGTGACACCCCACCAAATTGGACCTGGTCTAATGGAAGCAAAAACTCATATCTAGACTTCACCATCTGTAACTCGGAACTATTATTCAATCTGGACAGTTTTAGCATCCATCCACGGTCAGAAAGTGATCACAGGCCGCAGGTTATTAATCTTAACACAAAGATAGAATTCCACAAAATGGCGCCCGCAACCTACAAGGGAATACACTCTGAAAATCTAAAGCGGCTCAAATGGAGTGAGAATAACAGCACGAACATCTTAACTGTAAGTAAGGAGTTTATTAAAGGCAGCTTTGATCAAGAGGCCACCCCGACAGTGAAATGGTCGCTGCTTTGCTTTCATCTGATAAATAGCTTCCCATTGACAGTGCAGGGCTCAAGCCGCACTCCATTAGCTGAGCTCACAGTCTCCACCGACACAAAATCTCTAAAGAGAACGAGAAACAACGCCCTAAGATTATTCTTAAAATTTCCAGGGAATAGTGCCTACCACACAACCTACCAACAAGCTCAAAAAGCATTCAGGAGGGCAATTATCCAAGATAAAAAGGCGCAGGAATCCCAATACTGGGTTGAATTGCTGTGGGAGAGCAAGAAAAAAACCTCAAGGAAATTTTGGGCCCTTGTGAACCGCACCAATCCAAACCTGACCAATTCCGGCTCAGCAATTATTCAGGAAGTGGAATGGGTAACATACCTAACTGTCCACTTTCAGGTACAAGATCACTTGGGCCACACTGGTCCACTTAGTACACATGGCACTGGTACTAGTGTAACATCGAGCACTCCTCTTGCTCTAGTACAAGAGTTCACCGCGGAATATGTACTATCTGAAGAAAGAGTCATTAAAGCAGTGACAAAAGGGAGGCAAGACGGAGCACCAGGCCCGAACGGCCTCCCACAGAGGTTGTTCAATTCAGACATTCCCTTCTGGTCCATGGAGCTAACTGACCTTTTTAATTACACTCTGAGGACAGCAGCAATCCCGGATTCATGGCGTGGTGCAATTATCCACCCTATTTACAAATCTGGACCTCGCGCTGCCCCTGAAAACTACAGATTAATTGCCCTGTTGGACATAGAGGCGAAACATTATGCGGGGCTTATTCTGGAGGACCTCGGGCAATGGGTAAAGGACCACAACCTGATACCACTGAATCAAACAGGGTTTGTCGCCAACTCAGGAACCATGACAAATCTATTAGCAGTTTCTACCATCATCGACAAAGCCATTTTAACATCTAGGACATTATTTTTCTGCTTCGTCGACTTTAAAGCTGCATTTGACAGGGTTCCCAGGGTGCAACTCTGGGAAAAACTGAGGCTGTGGGGAATTCCAGACAAAATCCTGAAGCCCATTATCCAATTGCACACAAGTACCTGGGTTCGAGTGAAGTTAGGGTCCGGCACGCATCTCTCGCGAAAAATCATGACCTCAAGAGGAGTCAAGCAGGGATGCGTGCTGGCCCCCCTTCTCTTCAATCTTTTCATATCAGACTTGCCAAGCACCCTAGACAAAGTAAACAGCCACCCGCCTAGGGTAGGAGGCACGCCACTATGTAACCTTTTATATGCCGACGACCTGGCCCTGTTTAGCCTCACAAGGGTAGGGTTACAAAGGCTTCTTGACTCACTGATCCAATATACGACGATTAACCAACTAGAAGTCAATATGAAAAAGACCCTGATCGTTCCATTTGGCAAGAAACGTTATGGAGGTGGTGGCTGGTCACTAAACAAAACAAGCCTCAGCACGGGTCAATCATACAAATACCTAGGTGTCCATATGGACTCTAGGGGTAATTTTGTAAAGCAGAGTAATGTGATTGCAGCCAAAGCCACGGCACTAATGGTATCATCGACCAAGCTGTCGACGAAACTCTCAGGACCAACTCTTTCCCCCCTATTAGAAGTTCTAAGAGCAAAGATTGGCCCCACATTATCATACGATATAGAGACCTTCAAAGGTAAAATGAACACCGCCTTAAACAAAAACACAACAAGAATTTACAAAAAAGTACTGCATTTGCCAAGTTCCGCATCCCCTGCGCAGATCAGACTAGAGTTGGGGCTAACAAATTACGATGCCCATAATCTTGGCACATACCTAAAGCTCTGCCACAGACTAAGACAGGCCGAATCTGGCACACTAGAATTTCTAGTCTGGAAAGAGATTAACGAGAGTAACCCAGGAGGATCATTTGGCCGTCTTTTGAAGGATTACATCCACCAGATGTCAGCTGCTGACCTCTGGGCCCTCAATCCTAGCCAATCTGCCTTTAAAAATGCAATTTAAAAATGTGTGCGATCGATATCCCTCGCAATTGACAAAGCCCTCCTCACGAAACGCAGCCATTCTTGGGCAGTCGTTAACTCCTACAAACAAGTATCTGTAGCAACGTATTTTTCCACCACTTTTTCACTCCATCTAAAGCGCAGTTTCATTGCCCTAAGAATGGGGGACTGGCGTTTTCTTCAAAATCTACCCACCTGGCGACGTACGGAGGAGGACACAACCTGTAGAGGATGTGGGTCAGCGACAGAATCAATTTTGCACGTGGTTTGCATCTGCCCCACCTTTAACTCTCAACGAAGGCGCATGCTTAGGCCAGAATGGATCAGGTTGGGGGTTCGGACCTGTAGGCATGCCATCACCGCTGCTTTGTCCATGGACAACACTGTTTTAAACATAAAACTTGCTAAATTTATTCAACAAGCGTATCGCTGCCTTAATACAAAGAAAACAGCCATGGCCTTGCCACTGACTTTTTAGAGTAAACAATGTACTGTAACAGAATCCCCAACGACCTGGAGGGTCGTAACACTAATTGAAACTCTGCAGCATGTATCCTTTATGGTTTGTTTTTATAATTGAATACGATGGGAGATGTTTGAGACACCCCAGGCCATGTTTAACAATACAGTTTAAATTAAAAAAAAAAAAATTGTTATGCTCTTTACGTTTGCATTGGTTTCTCTTTTAAACTATTTTTTCTCACAAAACTGTACACAATGTGATTTGGGAAACTTTTAAAGATATTGTTTTATATCTAAATAAAGATTATTATTATTATTATTAATTTAGGTATATCATGTTATTTTGTTTAATGCATTTTCCTGAAATACAGGTAAGGAAGCTACCTTTTGCTTATTAGTTCCCTGCTGGAAGTGTAGTCTGATTCCCTATAAATGGAAAACAATCTGGTTTTATCATACCTGGTCTTTGTATCTGCTATTCTTATAAGTTGAATTCTATGCTTCTTCCTCGTATGGATTGTAGAACTTTGGGTCTGTATGTTTATTGGTATTAGTGTGGAGTTTATGTGGCCCGTTTAGTACATGTCGATATCTTTATTTGTGCTTGGCTTTTTAAGCTCTCTCCAATTATAAGTAGAGTAAAGTTTTCTTAATGTGATCTTCGATGTGAATGTTAATGTTTTAAAAGATTTTTTTGAGGTTTTACATTTATTTGCATACAAACAATGCCTACAATAACAGGTGATCAATGTGGTCACTAACAACCCTCACACCACCCTACAGCCCGCACCCATTGCATGTGTTCATGTGGTCACATTAGGCCACAGTAGGTACACCGCCATTTTACATGCTCACATTTTAAACTTAGCGGTACAAAAGGGGGTGGTGATGGACGGAGCATCTGAACCAATCAAACACTCACACCCAGTCAACAGATCTGGGTTTAATCCATCACCGTTCTTTAGCCCACTCTGCCACCCCAGTTCAGACATGGACATATGCAAATCAGTCTGACCCTGTGCTTCATGGGAACAGTCCAGCCCGAATTACCAAGCCATGCCTTCCCTGGACCGGAAACCAGCTTCCTAGGACCGGTTTCTGGCATTTCAGCCGTCTTCAGCCAGGCTTGCTTGAATCCAGTGGCAAAGTGAGCAAGGGACTCACGTCTGAGCATACCCTGCCAAAGTATGGCGCACAAAGTGGTACAAAAGGGGGTGGTGATGGACGGAGCATCTGAACCAATCAAACACTCACACCCAGTCAACAGATATGGGTTTAATCCATCACCGTTCTTTAGCCCACTCTGCCACCCCAGTTCAGACATGGCCATATACAAATCAGTCTGACCCTGTGCCTCATGGGAACAGTCCAGCCCGAACTGCCAAGCCATGCCTTCTCTGGACCGGAAACAAGCTTCCTAGGACCTGTTTCTGGCATTTTAAACTTGTCATCTTTACATTTGCTTGTATGCCTGTGCAGGATAATATTCTCTGAAATGGCTTTGCTTACATTTACACTTCTTCGTAAGCACATTATCGAGTGCCTTGAAAAGTTCTGTACAAGGGTTAAGTTCACTGCGCAAAATTATGTTTGTTGTTATTGTCTGCTCGCCAACAGAGCTATCACGAAAGAACAATAGTGGCGCGACCAAGTGCTTTGGCATGATTACATGAGTGAAGTTTATTATATAAACTCCACAACTCATTTGTTCGACAGAGGAGCATTTTGCTGACACTGTTGCGGTCACCCCATGCCGGAATTCCATTTCAGCTGATTCCTGTTTACCTTCTGCAAGGAATGATGCCCAGCTCTCCACCAAGAAGGGCTCCCTGATTGCACTTAGCCACAGCTAATGGGGTAGATAGATCAGCCTAAAGGGATTCTTGTAGATTCAAGCACCCTTGAAACACTAGGATAGGTAGCGCTAGGTAGGAGCACAAAATCTAATAATAATCCTATGCAAGCATATAATCTATGCAACAACACAGAGGTTGAATTGTTCATTTTCTTTACCATTCTCTTGGTGCTGATTACTTTGCTTTGTTTCCTTTTATTAATAATTGCAGCACACATATTTTACACTAGAATTATATTGTTTCAATAAATATTGAAACACTATGTTGTGTTTTTCATGTGGATCTCGTTGGGTATGCATGAGTTACGAAACGAAAGGGTTATAGATCTGTTTCCACAATTTCCTTGGGAGTCAGGGTTGTCATGTTCTGTGGTTGCACATTCCACATGTTACCTTAACAGGTTAGGGGTACAGATGGTGCACTGGAAGCTAGGAGGATTTAAGCCAAAATATACTGATGGCGTGAAGGGAATCAGTCTTGCACAGTTTTGATGTTTATGTTGTCCAACAAACACACAGTTTTACTGAGAAAGTATGAACCGTATGACATATGGATGTTAGAGTACTACATCCTACACATCAGAGTCTGTTAAAAGGGCCTCACCATAGTTTCATACCTGTTTTGTGTCTAATGGACCCAAGGTGCAAAGTATCTGGGTACATGTCCTGCCTTGGAAATCGAAGTTCCGATAGAGAAGAACTAAATCACAGGGTTTGTGTAAAAAACGGAGATTTCTCCATTATCAGGCCTAGATTTTTCTTTTTTTATTAGACCTTCAGGTTGAGTAACTTAAATCATCTACTCAACCTAACTGTAATGTACTTGGCCTGTAAACTAGTCTCAAATTGTGTGAGCATTTGCAAATATTTTATATGACAGTTGCCTTTTTCTTCATTCTCACATCAGTGCACCTTCAAATATTCAGTATTTTTGTTGTACAAGACAAAACTCTTTTGTTTGATTAAATAAACGAAACGTTTGCTCCATCTGTAATAATAATCTAGCCCACATATAGTGTACACATGATCTCAGACTTGCCTCTCAGTTTACTGATAGCATTGCCATCAGAACAGGGGCACGAGTGTTTCTCAGTTTGTTTAAACACTCACTTTTAATAAATATATTACTCTAGCATGATGTGGTAGTGCACTGTCATTTATAAGGCAGCACATTTCCAAGAAATGGACAAAAACATTCTCACTACCTTGCAGCTTTATTGATAAAACTATATAGAGTAATAGCAATAATCTGTGAAAATTGGGTTTCAGAAAACATATTTATCATATGCACACCAAAGTGTTCTGATTTGCTTTTTACTCTATTAAATGTTTTCATCAAACAGAAGTACAAAAAATGGGCTTTCACAACTACTAAAATTATATTTTCAAATGTCTTAGCAGTTTTTTAAAACTGTATTTTATTGGTTTCAAGCGAACATGAAAACATACACTGTGTGTGTTGACAGTGCCATATATATTCTCAAGACGGATACATATCAGAGGCAGGCTACAAACAAATAGTATACAGTGTTTGAGAGTGAGAGTATCCACCTGTCTGATGGCAATCAAAACAGTTCATAGATGGGACCAAGGTAACGAGCCAAGCATTATACAATGAAGCGCCGATACACACTTGATCTTCAGAAAATTGGCACAGGTCTTAATGCTCTTCACGATCAATCCTCCATCTCGTAAGACACATAGCTGTCTTCCTGAAACATACTCAGCAAATAATCCTACAGCATTATGGCGTCTGCTGCCCCTTCATTGGTACAGGACACTCATGTGGTGTTCCTCCGCCACCCCCCATTCCAGCAGGTCTCATAACCAATCTGCCAACAGTGGGACCCTCGTGCCCATCCACCCTAAGGCCACCCGCTCCTTCACCAGCAAAAGGGCCAACTAGGCAAGTTTATAAGGTTTTTGCATCCCTTTGGTCACTCCACCACTCCCAGTGGACAGATTTGTGTCGTCAGCGAAATTAAAATCCCAGTGGCCATCTTTATACGTGGCACTACTTGTCCCCAGTACTCCTGTACCTTTTTCCAGTCCCACACTAGATGTAAGAAAGTGGCCCTAATATCCCCACATTGTGCACACATAGCTCCCCCAGTAGGGTCCATTTTATTCATACTATATGGAGTGATGTAGGTACAATGCAGGGAATAAAAATGCAGGAACTTAAATCTGTTGTTACAGGACACAGTACGAACAAGGTCTGACACACTCATCCAATCCGAGTCTGAGATGGGCATACACAGATCTCTTTCCCAGGCCCCACGTGCAGGATATTGTCTAGGTTGCATGTCACTCCTAAGGGAAATGTTTGTACAGTTGACTTTGTTAGCTAATTAAATGTGTGTTAGGAAAAACCTGATACCCTGCAGCCTTTCATTTCACACTTCATACAGCAGGTCAGATAGATCACTTTACAAAATGCTGGAACTCTGCAGTTGGATAAGGAAAAGTCATTGTACACTTCTGACCTCTTTCTGAACAGAGCAAATTTGACCAGATATAAACAAGATTTAAAGGCATCTTTATTGCTCCTTCATTTTGTAACTGAACAAAACACCTGTACTTTGTCAACTTGCCAGAATGGGCGAGCAGTTCCAAAATATTGCTCAACCTGAAAAAATCTGACTTTCCATAGCGAGTGGGTGGGTAGGTTTTCCGATGCCTGATTATGTCATGAGAAATCTTCTCAACAGGAGCCACAATTTATTAAGCCAGTGTTCATGTGTAGGAGTCATGTGCTTCCCCCAGAGGGAAAGAATTGCATGCTTCATGTCCAGAAAGAGGTGAGAAATGCGCTTGCCGCAGTGGAGTGGAGGGCCTTCTGCGGGTCTTTCTAGGAGAGTGAACTCTGGGAGTTAGCCAGAGGTCCCTCTCCCAGTGTTATTAGTGTAGCGTTTTTTGGTGGTGATGTTCAGGTAATGAGAATGCTATAGATATTGGAGATCAGGTGCATTGAGGAAGTGAGGCGTTGAAGGTCGCATTCAAAGGGGTTAAGCAGCCTGGTTGTCTTCGTCCTGACACAAGGGTGGAAGATCAGTGGCGGTGCTGAACATAATGAAATTGCTCGGTTTCTGGGATCCTGTGGTCAAGTTTAAGTTCCTCAAAGATCCTAATTTGGTCTGCCAGGAAGAAATCCCGGAGACAGAAACAGCCTTTTTCCTCTCCTTATATGGAAGGCCCGTGTCTCCAGGTAAACTCTGGATGTCTAGTATGGGAGTTAGGGGAGGAAGGGAAAGATGTAAGGCCCTGCTGGGTGACAATCAAGTCCCACACAGGGTAATGATTATGACTAGGGAAAAAGGTATGAAAGCAGGCCTCTCAAAGTTTTGGATAACAACGTGATCTTGCCAAGTGGTCTAGATGCCAGGGTTTGTTCTACGAAGCACACGTGTTTATCAGTTTCCACCTTGAGCCATTCGACAATGCAGCATAATTGAGAAGCTTGATGACTGCAGAGCAAGTGCAGTACCCCCAGTTCCACCTCTTTGGAATGTCATATGCAGTTCTGGAAGGGTAATCTATAGTGCCCCCCATGTAGGACATGCACACAGTTTGGAGACTGTTAATCTCAGTCTTGGAGATTGGCATGGCCTGAAAAAGGTACATGATGCAAGGGAGGATTGTCCTATGGGCTGCAATGCATCCCAGCCAAGACAGTGAGTGATTCCTACAAGCAAGTAAGGATGTTTTGGTGTGGGGAAGCAGGGATTTGAATTTAAGTAAAGCACAAGTAGATTGGGTAAGCTTCAAGTGGATCTCCTAGTATCTTAAAGCGAAAGTTGTCCAGCAAAAGGGCTTAAGTGTGGCAATAGACTCTGTTAGACCTCCCCCCATGAACCAAGCCTCCTGATTCTGTCATGTTAATGCAGATTGCGTCTACTGCATGAAATGCCTCCAGAAGAGAGATTGGAGCATAAAGGGAGCATTCTGGGTTCCTTCAGGGTAAGCAAAATATTGTCCAGAAAGCCGGATACTTTGAAGGTGTCTCTACAATAGGAGATACCATGGATGTGAGGATTATTCCTGATACTCTGGAGGAGGAGTTCCAGGAAGAGGTTGAACAATAGGGGAGACAAAGGACAACCTTGGCAGGTGCCTCCTCTGATTTGAATTGGAGCAGATGGATGACCTTTGACCATCACTTTTGCCTGGTGAGATCCCATAAATAGCTGCAATCCATCCTCTCGGTCTGAAACTGAAGCGGTCAAGCACCGAGAAGAGCATGCTCCCGACCATCTTATTGAATTATTTTTCAGCATCCAAGAACAGGACGACTGCCGCCCTCCCCTTTCTCCTGGACACGTCAGTAAGGTGTAGCATGAGTTTGGTCTTTTCGCAAGTGTTGCGGTATGCAAAACAACCCCCCTGGTTTGTATGGATCAAGTCTGGAAGCAAAGCTTTGAGACGGTAAGAAAAGACTTTTGCAGAGAACTTTAGGTCTACATTCAGGAGGAGGGCTATCTGGTGCTAGGAGGGGCACAGTTTGAAGTCTGTGCCCGGTTTGACTATAAGCTAGATTGAGTTCTCTGTCATAGAGGTGGATGCCCCCTAATTTTGGTAAAAGGAGTTGAAGAGGTTTGCGAGTAACAGAAGGTGTTGGGGTGCAAATCATTCATAGTATAGCAGTGGGAAGTCATCTGGACCGGGGGCTTTAGAGATCTTGAGTTGGCCTATGGATGTGAGAATTTTGCCCATTACTATGGGGGCATCGAGCTCCGTGGATGCTGACCGCTTGGGAAGGTTGACCAAGCTCAAAAAAAACTCTGTGCGAGATGCATGAAGTTGTCAGCATGTAGAGCAATTGGTAAAAGGACTAGAAAGCCTGTAGCTTGCCCTCTCTCGTGGTATGAGTCACACCGCCCACCCTGACTTCCCCTATCTTGTTTGCATGACTGTAGGACCCGCAGTTTATAAACCAGTAAGGTGCCTGGCTTGTTGCTTCCTTCATGGATGTATGCTCCTGAATGGGCCAGAAGGTTGTGGGCTTTCTTGATCTCTAGTGTACCAAGTTGGCCCAGTACTGCCTGGACTTTGCCCCAGATCTTATCTTATTGGATGGGGAGTGTTTGTGTTGCTGTTTGAGGGTCGTTAGTTCAATGGTCAGTTGGGTTCTAGTGATGTTGCATGTGCTTTTGAGTCTGGCTGCTTCCTGGATGAAATGTCCCGAGTGATCACCTTGAGTGCATCCCAGACCACCCGTTTATCTTATCTCCCATCTTGATGTGTTGCAAGTATTCGGCGAGGCCTTTTGGATTGTTGCTATCATGACTTGGTCACAATGGAGGGTGTCACTGAGGTGCCAGCATCCACGTTGCGACCTCCCGCTCTCACCCCAGAAGAGAGTTAAGGTGACAGGCCATGTCTGAGAGGGACTGGGGAGCCGGTCCGCCTCAAGTATGGTGTGCTCTAGGTGTTTATCAAAGAGTATATTGAAGTCTCCTCCTGTTACAAGGGAGCCGTCTACAAGAGCTACCACGTTAGGCATGGTAATCGACACCAGGGGTACCCTCCCAAAATCCATTGACCAGCACCCACATGCCTGACACCCACCTTTGATCGATGGTTGTACTCAATGAAGGGTGCTGTGTGAGCAATCAGGATTGTGATGTCTGCCATTTTAGTGCATGAGAAGGCGTGCTATTTTATAGGAAATTTCCAGGATTGGAGTCTGCCGGTATCAGAATGTTAAAGGTGAGATTTCTGAAGGAAGTAGACTTTAGAGAGGAGAACTCATTGAGAATACTTGTCATGAATGCCTGTCTCGCCACAATGAATTGCGGGTACCGGTATAGGAGTAAAAAACTCCTCTGATCCCGCACTGAAACACTTCGTGTTCTAGTATTCGGGATCATGCCTCACTTCCGGGTCACTCCTGCTGGGCTTACGGATCGCCGTTCGCGTCTCTGCTCCTCTACCCATTGCGTCCTTTCTTCGCGACCACAGGTGTTTCTTGAATCCCTCAGCGGTTCTGGTATCCCTCTCCAATGGTTTCCGCGGTGCTGCAGACCTGAATTCCCTGCAACAAAAAGAGACACAGCATTCACTTTCAAACAAGACGGTAACACCGCTTTTGCGCTGCACATACATTTTTCCTTATTGAAGTGCCATATACTTATCTGTTGGGAACAGGGTCTCTGGAGATTCGTTTGTTCTGTTTGTTTTTCCTTGTCTTTTGCTTATTAACTATTCCAGAGTAGTTCTTTGACTCTCTTGGGTATGACCGGGGAAAGTTGGGACCTCTCATCCTTGCATGGCGTTCCAGAAACGTGAGTAAGAATCTGACAATACTTAAGAGCTTGGGAGGGTTGTTGAGCCTCCTGACATTGTAGGTGGCTTCTGTTAAAAAACAGAGAAGGAGTAGGCATGTCTGAGTGGGGATTGTGCAGCCATGTGGCCCTCCCATGAGTACATGGGACATGAGTCTGAGTGGACATCAACTCCTTTTGTGAATCACTAGCGCATACTAATCCCCAGTCTGACAAAAGCATAAATCGCTACAAGGAAGAAATCAATAACTGGCAATCCTCTGCCAGCAACACTCATTCAACCCCCTCTTCGGAAATCCATGTGGGTGAGACGCCATGAGGCATCTAAATGGTTTACTGATGACCTAAAAGTTGCGAAACTCTGTACTTTATCGTGCAGATCGCAAATGACAGACTAACTAGTCATCCGAAAAAAAGCTAGCATACTCTTTGTCCCAAGGGATATAAATGTTTGATCAAACATGCGCAAGATGTATTCTTTTTCCAGTAGAATATTAAACTTGATGAACAGGTCAAATGAATTCTTTAACACAGTCTCTGAATTATCTAATCCGGTCAGATAAACTATACCCTTCCTTCCTGCACAGAATTTATGTGACACTCTTAATTAATTATTTCTTCATTTCAAAGATTAAGACAATATAAGACAGCATACCGGCAAGCTCTTTCTCCAACTTGGTACCCCCGATAGAAGGAACCCGCGTACCCCATCTGAATTTCCTCCTCTGCAAGGATTCCTACACAGAACTGCTGTCAGAAGTTAAGTCGGGATCCCCAAATGACGCTTGCCCCCCTCCCCCCCCAAATCTTTAAAACAATCTATTCACACCCTTCCTGACTCAGCCATTTCTCTTCTCAACCAGTCCGTTAGTCAAGGCACGATCCCACCTTCAAGGAGGCAATAGTGGTCCATCTTCAGAAGAAATCTGGTGAAGACCTATTTATCTTGAAAACTATCGACCAGTTTCCATCCTGCCATACATGCAAAGGTGCTCGAAGCACATGTTGCCAGACACCTCTGTTCATTCCTAGAATACAAACTCCTTGCCTATGCCCCCTCAGGCAGGTTTTCGGCCTGCCCTCTCAACCGAAGCGGTCATTCTCTCAATTGTAAATGACATGCTGGATAATGCCTTCAGGTACCACCCAGGCGCTAGTCCTTTTAGATCTCTCTGCGGCCGTCGCCACATTCAACTATGAGCTCCTGGTCGCCCATGTCGAGGCGACGGGCCTCCAGAACTCTGCGCTTGCATGGATTATATCCTTTTTAAAAGATTGCGTGCAACCTGACCTGTTTTCTAAGGGTCACACTTCTCTTGCAGGCTAATTTGTTGGTCTCCCAGTTGAAGAAAATGTTGTTGCTGGGCTTTGCATTCCTTGGATTGGTTGTCCAACATTTGTTCAGTTTGTACCTTGCAGTCCCCACGGTCATCAACATCCCCCTGGAGAGCACAGAGGTGTTGCTGAAGGACGGTTTTCACCCCGATGTCCTTAATCTCTTGGACCAGTTGGAGGTGAAAGTTCTTGGTGATGGATTGATCGTCCCCTATGGCTGCCATCCATTCTGCTGTGGGTGGGGGTGATGTGGTTCTGTTGGAACGACTGTGAGATGGAGTCTGAACAAAAGGTTTTTATGAAGGAGTCTTTGTTTGTGCGCCCTCCCCGCTCCACGACCATTATGGTAGAATTTGGGTCCAGTCTCTGTGGGGAAGGGTCGCGGGGTGTCTGGCACTGCCTGTGAGGGCCAAAGAGGCAGGCTTGGGCGTGATTCGGGTGGCTGAGGGTGAACACCGTTGCTAAGTCCGCTAGGCGGTGGGGGGGGGGGGGGGGGGGCAGTCTGGAAAAAGGTGGTGGGGTCGTTGCAGATCTAGCCTCCAGGAGGAGCACATAGAGAGATAATGTGCAGAGGAGCACCAGGTCTCATCCTAGTGCGGCAGCTTTGGAGACGCAGGTCATCATGCCTAGGATGCTTCAGCGGCCATTGTTGTTTGGGCAGCTTGTAAGACTGAAGAGCAGTGTGTTTGCCTGCACACACAGTGACAGGCCCACCTTATCGTCATCAAAGAACAAGTACGATTCCTGTTGTTGACAGCCTGCATATACGGTGACCGAAAACCTAAATAAAAAATCAAATACAATTTTTCTGTGTTCAATGACAGCCTGCCCGCTTGGGTCAGTGCTTCTGTAACACAGCCCAATTGAGAACATGCCATGTGAGCATGACTATTTGGCTGGCCAAACCGTCATGCTCACTTAGGGAGTGAGTGCAAACCACTCCTGCTCACTGTGACTGTGGCGAGCCCAGCCCAGCCTTGCCCCACCCAACCTGACTGGTGTCCCACAAAGAAAAAGAAAATTATAAGAACTTCTTGTTATTATCATTTTCATTTTCTTTTTTGCACTTCTCAACGAGCAGTGGGGCGATGCTCCTCTGCATTAGCGGAGGAGCCGCCACTGTTCAGCACCTTTTTAGGTGTTGCCTAGGCAGTGCATGCGCAGTCTTTTCCAGACATGCTGTATTCACTCTGTGGGCTTATATCCCGCCCATTGCTTTTGATTTGTTAATTAGACTGTTGTTCGCAAAAGCTTGCTTACATGTGGTTAATCTTTGTTATATGTCCCTACTTCTTGTGTGTTGTTCCCTCCCATGGAGCATGGGCCTGTTACTTGTATCCTTTCACTTTAGTGTATTTAGCTTTGGCATGAGAACTATTTTTTTCATTGCAGAGGGTCTGTGTTTTAGGAAGGTTCCATTTTCTTATGTCATGTTACTAAAGCTTGTGGGAGTTGTGTTCTAAGCGTTTTTTTAAATAATGTAAATGCGCTTTTTTTTTAGCCTGCCTTTCCCTTGTTGATGGTGTATTCGTAATGTAAATGCCCGTTTAAAAAATAAAAAGTACTTAATTTGTTTAGCAAGTTTGAGTTTGATGGCAGATCAAGGCATACTTCAGCTATATGCCTTTCAGTCAGCTCTTACGTGTGAGTCGCTGACGCCCCCTGGTGATTCAGACTCACAGGGAGCAAGATCAACATTTCCTTGCGGCAAGGCATATCTTTTCTCCATGCTTCGGCTTCATCTGCTGTCTTCATCCTCCCCTACCTCCCAGTGAAATATTAGTCTTCACACTTCGAGTTTGGCCTTACCATCACGACCTCCTTCATTTCATTGCCCTGTCTGCTTCTGCCACTTCCTCTACCTCTCACCAGACTCGACACGCACACCATGTGCCATATAGAGTCTCCTCGCTTGCTACCACTTCCATGCGTTCTCTCTGCCAATACTCACACTCCACTCAGAGTACCCTACCTACTTCTTTTGCTCTTCCGCCTTCTTCCCACAACACTACCTCCTTCTCACTAGGGTTGAGTGAAACAAAAATTGCAGAAAAGCGAATCGGGTGAATTGTGCCTTTTTGGTTCATCCCTAGAATATTGAGTAAAAAAATTCAAAGTAAAGGAACTGCAAAAGTGGATGGTTTTCCAATGTAACCCCTTGGATTTTTCTAATACCATGCATTTCCTAGGTAAGTATTTCTCTACCTAAATGCCCCAGAAAATTATTTTTTTTAAGTCTTTCTGCAGCTCCAAGACCTACATGGTACAATCTCGTTATGTTTTCTAATATTTCTGTGACACATGATTGAGTCTCGCTATTCTTTAACATTTATTATTAATGCCATAATGCAGCACTTGTCAACTTTGTTTTGTATGCCATTAGCCTCAGCTTAAATCTTTATTAAATTGAAAGTAATAAAAAATGGGTCGAGACATAAGAGCTGCCATGATTTGTTATGCATACGCTGCAACCTGTGATTGACGCATCTCAAGTCAACTCCCTACAGGATAGTGCATACTCCGCTCTAGTGAAAATATACACCAGATATCTTACAAACCATGGAAACGAGCTTGGCATTGTGGCAATACTCTCCGATAAATCTAATTAGAATAGACAAGGGAATCCTGAGCTGTGTCGTTTTTTCTTCATCGTTCTTTAGATTTTTGGTAATAGGTGCTCTAAAAATGGTATTATTGTAAGCTGTAAAATATGCTGCTGCACTATGGGAACGGATCTAACCCTTTTAACAATTGGCTTAAAAGTGGCCATAGCTTTGTTTGGAGCTAGTAAAGTGCAATGAGCGTCCCGAAGATCTGCTTAGTAGCAGCGCACAAGCGCCTCACTTGAGGTGAATGGAGGAAAGCTTAGGTTGAAGATAGATTTTTATCGATTATGAGGTGAAGATGTTGAGACTGAGTTATGTGTTATTGGAATGCCAGCTTTTCATTACCCTTAAGGAATTGTACTTGAAGCCATACCTAAATGTTGTTGAAAGCGTGAGGGGGGGTCAGATATTTTTTAAAAAGTAATTCTTATTGGAAAGAAATTAAACATAAATTAGTGTTAACGTTTTTTTTATTAGTTTGCTACAATCTTCTTCTTTTATAAGGATAAATAAGCATGCTGGTGACTGAGAAAGATGGAGCCACTGTGGGAAGTGGAAACGGGCCAGAAGGAAGTCCCACAACAACCGATCAACAGTATGATCCATCTTTGGGCTCTTCTAAGTGTCAAGCTTTTGATCTTTTCAACCTTGTTGTGTCATATAAAAAACTGGAGATGTACCTGGAGCCCCTCAAGGATACTTGGGAAGGGATGAAATACCTAATTAAGTAAGTATCAATTTAAGCACATAGAACTTAAATTCATTTGAAACTGTCCTGGTGCATATAGAATTTCTCAGTATTTTATTCTGCAGTCAGATATTTGCATAACACAGGAAGGGAGTGAAGAGGTAATGCTCAAAAGAGCAGAAGAGGTGGATACGTCCTCCTCAAGTTATATTGTCAAAAAACAAAGGGATCCACCCGTATGGGACAGTATAGAATTATTCCTCCAGACTACGTGTGTCTACTACAATGGTGGAAAGCACACAGCTTTGTTTAAATACCTCTCACCCACCAAAAGGACCCTTGGTGGCATGCTTTATCATCGGGGTCTTCCCGCTGGGGACGGGGTGTGCTGCGATCTACGACTATGTGGGAGCTCTGGTTATGAAAAACAATACTATGTGTGGTGTAGGAGTGTGAGTGGAAGGATCAGAAGTGAGTGAATGGTGAAAAATTAAAAAATACCTGGCTCCATGGAAAACATTTATTTTAATGTTCCTTTGAGCTGGTATCGTTATAAGTGGGGAATGAGATGGAGATACTATGCTTTAATGAGCAGGGTCTCCTGTGTCGACATGGTTCTAAGCCCTCCCCTGGCTTCTCATCAGGATCTAGAAGAGATCCCTCCTACGCTCAAATCAAAACAACAGTGTATTTACACATAGTCCCTACTAAGTGGTGTACATAAATGTAACATGCACAGCTTACTATACCCCAGTAGGTATATTGCTGAATGGGTTCTGGAAGAATAAAAACAGAATTAAAATAGCATAACACATCTAAACTGCACCATATGTAGTGTTGACCTGTAAAGAAAAGTGATATATTTCTGTGATACATTTTTCTTATCTTTATCCGTTATAATAGGTAATCAGTGCTGTGTTATGCCGGCGAGATGGGACAATACAAAAACATACACAAACAAAACATAAAACACACACTCTATATCTAAGGACCGCATGGTGTGCGTATCCGTATGATAAGTAAAACTGAGAGTATCTGTTAACTATATCTCTCCTTCAAAAAACAGTTTAGTGACAGATAAAGAAGCCTCCAAAGTTTAGGCTGTTCACATACTCTTATCTCACCCAGATAATGCCCCATGAGCCTTCAAAACGGGACAGTGACTGTGACTAGTGATCCATCCCTTGATTTGGGGAATCAGGTAGGTTAGAAATGTGGATCAGATGACGGTTTACAAATGGCTTTGTCGTCACCATGATCATGGCCTAAATGTGTGTCTTGGAGTGATGGATGAACACCATTATTCTATTTGTGTGTATCCGTTAGGAGGAGTGTATGTGGCAGCAAGGCTTTAAATAGGTTTGTGGAATATATGATGCGAGGGAATGTGGATTTTATGGAGTGCTAGAGTTTCAATAAGATTTGGTTGCCTTTCACTGCTGTGGTGATCAAAAGTTTCTGTTTTACACTAATGTACTTAACCTAATATTTTATGTAGGAAAAATGCTTTTGTGCACTTTTCTTGTAATGTGACAATTGCTTCATATGGACCCACACCTGAAGCCATTCTCTCATTGTCTCTTAAGTGTCTGTCTGCAGTGCTAATCATGTTCTTTCTTTGTTGTGATGTCTCATATGGGAGCCCTTCCCAGCACAAACCACTCCAATCCTTGGTTTCTATGGTAGAGGTGTCTGATCAAACCATATCCTTCCCGAGCATCTTCCTTTCAAGCAACTCGGAGTCTTTATTTTCCATTGCACTCATCCAGTTTTCTTTTCAGAGTTGTATATTCACTTTTTCTACAGCAACGTTTTTAAGCTGGTCCCATCCCACATTTCACCATTGATCCATAGCTTTTTAATATCTTGTTTGTGTCGGTCTGACATTTATTTAGTGAGAGAGTGTTTGTTACTTGGGTTTGGTACATGGCACTATGCTGGACATGGGGATGTCTGCATGAGATGGGGCAAAGCCATGTCCCCACGAACACTGGTGTTGCCGTTCTACGCTGCAGATAAATAATACGTGGCACAAATTAGTACGAAGAAGGCCTGATTTGACTGAAATAGGATACAGCCCAGGCACAGCACTTGGCAGAGAAGAGAGAGCCATACGCCCTATGTTGTATCCCATGCCTATAAGAGTGTGTCTACTGAAACCCCCTAAAAGCAGTCCATATTTGACCATAGCAAAGCAACCTGAAAAGACCTCTGGACCCAGCACTGAAGCTCATTCCAAGTGATCACTCCTAGAACCCTGGCCATCATGAAATACATTAGTCATGATATGCTATAGGCCTGTAAACTGAAGCAAATGACAGCATAATAAGAAGCCTAGTACATACTTATTTGGGTACTGCTATATTGTCAGCAGAGGCATGGGACATAGACTGGGCAGACAGGGGAGTTCTAAGGCAAGGCATGACTGACTCTTTGGGGTAGCGCTCATGCCTCAGCCAATGCCAGGACAGTTCATTACAGGCTGGCATCACCCTTTCCTCTGTCTCTCTACCCACCTTCCTGTTGAAAGTCGAGCATGGCCACGTCCATGAGGAAGTTTATAGTTTTAATAATTATGATTTGTTCGCTTCCGCATTGAGCATGTGCAGATTTTTATGTGGGCAGTACACGTTGGCTTAAAGTCATGAGCCCTTCATATTCTGCTCTTAAGTGGGGGGGGGGGGGAATATGCCCTTATTGCCTTTATTCATCAGGTAACCAGATCTTTCCAACTGGTAGACATGGGGCTACTGCCATACATAGTCATGCTTGGGGCTTAGTTCCTGTACTGGGGTTCAGACGTGTAAAATGAGGCAGCAACAAGATCTCTGAAACGAGCGCTGAGGCTGCAGAGCTTCCTTAATTGGAATTGTGAATAGGAACATTCCCAGAAATCTTATAAGTGCAATTGGCACTCAAGGCCTTCTTTATGCCTGATCCTGTATTTTAACATTTGGCACTGCACTATAAGAAACTGGAATATTATTTGCAGTGGGAACAGTCACAACCATTGGCCTGGTGAATCATCATTGTCCCTAAATTAACCTGAGCTCAACCCCCTGGTGGCTATGACAGAGCAGACAGGCTTAACTTAGCGTAGTATAGTTAAATACTATTCTCAATTAATATAGTATAGTGTGAAGTTGTTATTCAGTACCAAAACATAAATAAAGTCAGAATGCCAGACTATAAAAATCCAGAATTTGAAAAAAACAGGATAATTAATACAAAATAGCAAAAATACAATAAAGGGAACCAAACATATGATTTTCTTTTTTCTAAAAAAGTTTTAAGTAACACTAGCTCAATGCGCCAATGATGACCACAGATTGTGGTAGACCGGGCTCGAGGTGCAATTTGAGACGGACTACGACAAAGCTCAGGTTGAATACACCAACCAGGTTTGTCTTGTTCAAAGATTTTACCTTCTGAATAAATATCTTAGGTCCCATTCCACTATAGTAATGCCCTACTAAAGCCCACCCTGGGACCTCAGCGGAGGCACTTAGAGACTCTTAGGGAGCCAGGCTGAGGCCAGCAGCAGGGTCCAGTTGTCATTGATCAACTGAGTACTTCCAGGAAATGGTCTCTTGCAGCTTGTTGTAGCCCTGTGTCTTGAATAGGAGGTCAGCCTATCGATCTTTGGAGTCCACTTATTTGTCTTGGGTACAAGAGGGAGCAGGTTCAGTCCTTCAGCTCTCCTCTCCTCTCCTCAGGTCACAGACAATAAATAGATCCAGTCCTCTTCTGATCTTCCACAGGTTGAGTAAGTGCAAAAAAACGATGGATTTAGGCCCAGATCTCTGTACTGTGGTGAATGTATGACATTGTTCTGCATTCTGTCCATGAACTGTTGTTTTTGCATTTGTCACCCCGAGTGGGATGGGTATGCTCAGACGTGAGTCCCATGCTCTCCACACCACTGGAGTCAAGCTATCCTGGCTGAAGACGGCTGATAGCCAGAAACCGGTCCTAGGATGCTTGATTCCGGTCCAGGAAATACACGGCTTGGCAGTTCGGGCTGGACTGTTCCCATGAGGCACAGGGTCAAGGCTGATTTTCATATTGCCATGTCTGAACTGGGGTAGTGTGGAGTGCAAAAAAAGATGGATTTAGGCCCAGATCTCTGTACTGGGGTGAATGTATGTGATGTATAGTTATCAAGGACCCCCTGATTACAATGGATTTGGGATTCCTAGGTCAGGGAAAAACAACTCATCGATAAATAACAACCTAGGCAATCATAATTAGAGTTCACGATCAACATAAGATTTTAAAAGGAACATAGAGCTACTAATGAATTCAAATTCTGATATTTATTTACACATATATTAAAAAGTTAACACAGATTTATATATACATAAAATGAATAACAAAGCAATGAAACATGGAAAAGAATTTGTAAATGTCATACATAATTCATAACTCATTATAAAAATTCATTAAAACAATAGAAATGGCCTAATAATTCTCGACGCGCGTTTCGGCGACCAGGGCCTTCTTCTGGAGAAGCCAAATATGTTCTATAAATACAAAAAATTAAGACACAGAAAACAAATAATTATAAACAATTCTTAAAACAAAAAGACAACATCAACATGATTAAGAACAACACATTTTCAAATTAGTAGCTTCATTTAACTATTTCATCAAAGACATTCTACTTCGTTTTCTTGGATATCTCCAATAATGGACTATAACTGCGGCAAAACAAAAGAATTTGACAGTTTTATATCAGAGTTGATAAATGCTATTCTTTCTGTCGTTTGGTGAAATGGTAGTAGGTAATAGATTCCTCCAATAACATCTTTCTATCTTTGTCCTTTAGATGGAGGAGAACTATGCTGCCTCAAATGATTTCTTTTCTTTAGAGCATTTCTTTTATAGGATCAGAAATATTCAGAGCGGTAGACAACTAGTTGGACACTAGAGGTGTAGAAAGTAAATGATAATTACAGTGTCAAAATTATTAGTGGGCACTTTCTAATTTAATAAATATATGCAACCTCAAAGATAAGGAAGCTTAATACAAATAATTACCCTGAATTGATGTCTACTTTGAATATCAGGATACAGTAGATAAGAGGAGCACGGGTTTGTTCTGATATAGAAGGTTTGTATTAAAATTGTGATTGTTCTTTGGAGCCGGGTCTAAAAAGCCAAAAGAAAAAAAAACGGAAAAGAACCAAAGAACAAGGTAAGTGACCTAGTTTATCTTATTATATTCTGGTTAATCTCATTCTACTTAATTCTACAGTTTGTACCTGGTAAAGTGGATAGAACGACTTGCGTTTCTCGCCGTCACGAGGATAGGGTTAAAAACACTGAGTACGGTGCGTGCGCTTGTAGGTCCCTAAAGAAAGCAGTTGAGAAAAATCTTTAGGATACAGTACCATCAGACTAACTACGTCTTTTCATTAATAAAAGTAATTCTAAATATTCAGATTAGAGATGTACCTGTATAGGTGTCGATGTACCTTTAAATATGTAACTTCTCCTGATGTGGGGAAGTTCCTTTCTCTTAGTTTTCTGACGAGGCTACAGGGAAATACGCAGCGTTAGTTTTTACCGACTTTAAAAACAACTGATCAGGTAAATCTGTAGTTTCGTCTATGAGGGTCTTAGTGGACTTGAAAGGACACGTTACCCTTACCTTCTGGCATAATTTTCGGTGAAGCTTAATAGTCTGACGGCAAGAAACGAGGTCCCGACGGCTCCAATCGTCAAAAAGCGATGTTACTGACGTTGGAAAGGGACGTGTTTATATAGCTGTCTTTAATGAGGTTATCTTTTTCAGCTGCGTGAGCATTGTCGTCATTGAGTATGCGACTAAGGTCCACATAGGATAACCAAAAACAAAAAACGGACTATTGCTTGATGTCTACGTTATAACTAAAGTAACACGTTGATGGGAATAGATATGAAAAACCAGGCTACTCCAACGTGATCAACATATCATATTGTGATCTTTATTAAGTATATCTTTTTGTTCGAACGTTGTCGTCATTAATCCTAAAACTGAGATCCGCATAGGGTGATCGAGAATGAAAAACAAAAAACGGACTATTCCTTGGTATCTGCGTTATAGCTGAAGTCAAACGTGAATGGAAATAATTATAAAAGACAGACTATACTGACGGGTTGACATACATGACACTAGTCCACATACGAATCCGACACCAAATTTAGACATCAAGAATACCTCAAGGTAGTGTGAAAAAAAACATAGTCCAAAAGAAATCAAGTGGCGGATACTTGAAATACTTGAAAAAATTAAAATACCTGACTCTCAAGGGGGCGCAATGATGAGAAAAAAGAGAGAAGTATTTTGGATTTTTGTTTTTGATTCTTTTCGGAGAGGCCTCAATAGTGAAATCCCGTGGGAAAATGCAATCTGTTAACAATATTTAGGATTAATAGTATATATAGGTACCCATAAACTGTAATACCCTATATACTAATTCTATAGGAGGTTTAAATAGTTTTCCCTTATTTAATGTTTAAAATCAATGAAAGAGAGAAATACCCGTTAGCTGTAACATTTTATAGATGCAAGCACCTTTCATATATTAGCATTAAAGATATCTCTGATACTGTCTCCTTATTGCGAATTTTTAATAGGGCTCTATATATGCTAAAATGAAATAGGAGCCTATCTTCAGGTTATGCAATGTAGTGTACACACTACCTTGAGTTATTCTTGATGTCTAAATTTGGTGTCGGATTCGTATGTGGACTAGTGTCATGTATGTCAACCCGTCAGTATAGTCTGTCTTTTATAATTATTTCCATTCACGTTTGACTTCAGCTATAACGCAGATACCAAGGAATAGTCCGTTTTTTGTTTTTCATTCTCGATCACCCTATGCGGATCTCAGTCTTAGGATTAATGACGACAACGTTCGAACAAAAAGATATACTTAATAAAGATCACGATATGATATGTTGATCACGTTGGAATAGCCTGGTTTTTCATATCTATTCCCATCAACGTGTTACTTTAGTTATAACGTAGACATCAAGCAATAGTCCGTTTTTTGTTTTTGGTTATCCTATGTGGACCTTAGTCGCATACTCAATGACGACAATGCTCACGCAGCTGAAAAAGATAACCTCATTAAAGACAGCTATATAAACACGTCCCTTTCCAACGTCAGTAACATCGCTTTTTGATGATTGGAGCCGTCGGGACCTCGTTTCTTGCCGTCAGACTGTTAAGCTTCACCGAAAATTATGCCAGAAGGTAAGGGTAACGTGTCCTTTCAAGTCCACTTAGACCCTCATAGACGAAACTACAGATTTACCTGATCAGTTGTTTTTAAAGTCGGTAAAAACTAACGCTGCGTATTTCCCTGTAGCCTCGTCAGAAAACTAAGAGAAAGGAACTTCCCCACATCAGGAGAAGTTACATATTTAAAGGTACATCGACACCTATACAGGTACATTTCTAATCTGATTATTTAGAATTACTTTTATTAATGAAAAGACGTAGTTAGTCTGACGGTACTGTATCCTAAAGATTTTTCTCAACTGCTTTCTTTAGGGACCTACAAGCGCACGCACCGTACTCAGTGTTTTTAACCCTATCCTCGTGACGGCGAGAAACGCAAGTCGTTCTATCCACTTTACCAGGTACAAACTGTAGAATTAAGTAGAATGAGATTAACCAGAATATAATAAGATAAACTAGGTCACTTACCTTGTTCTTTGGTTCGTTTCCGGTTTTTTTTCTTTTGGCTTTTTTAGACCCGGCTCCAAAGAACAATCACAATTTTAATACAAACCTTCTATATCAGAACAAACCCGTGCTCCTCTTATCTACTGTATCCTGATATTCAAAGTAGACATCAATTCAGGGTAATTATTTGTATTAAGCTTCCTTATCTTTGAGGTTGCATATATTTATTAAATTAGAAAGTGCCCACTAATAATTTTGACACTGTAATTATCATTTACTTTCTACACCTCTAGTGTCCAACTAGTTGTCTACCGCTCTGAATATTTCTGATCCTATAAAAGAAATGCTCTAAAGAAAAGAAATCATTTGAGGCAGCCCGGTTTCTATCCTTTGTATATCGTTTTGAAATGTAAGTATATAAATAAAAGTAATCTGTTCTAACCAGGGATAAAATCCCATAAATAAATATAAAAACTTTTGGTTCATAGTTCTCCTCCATCTAAAGGACAAAGATAGAAAGATGTTATTGGAGGAATCTATTACCTACTACCATTTCACCAAACGACAGAAAGAATAGCATTTATCAACTCTTATATAAAACTGTCAAATTCTTTTGTTTTGCCGCAGTTATAGTCCATTATTGGAGATATCCAAGGAAACGAAGTAGAATGTCTTTGATGAAATAGTTAAATGAAGCTACTAATTTGAAAATATGTTGTTCTTAATCATGTTGATGTTGTCTTTTTGTTTTAAGAATTGTTTATAATTATTTGTTTTCTGTGTCTTAATTTTTTGTATTTATAGAACATATTTGGCTTCTCCAGAAGAAGGCGCTGGTCGCCGAAACGCGCGTCGAGAATTATTAGGCCATTTCTATTGTTTTAATGAATTTTTATAATGAGTTATGAATTATGTATGACATTTACAAATTCTTTTCCATGTTTCATTGCTTTGTTATTCATTTTATGTATATATAAATCTGTGTTAACTTTTTAATATATGTGTAAATAAATATCAGAATTTGAATTCATTAGTAGCTCTTTTTTCCTTTTAAAATCTTATGTTGATCGTGAACTCTAATTATGATTGCCTAGGTTGTTATTTATCGATGAGTTGTTTTTCCCTGACCTAGGAATCCCAAATCCATTGTAATCAGGGGGTCCTTGATAACTATACATCACATACATTCACCCCAGTACAGAGATCTGGGCCTAAATCCATTGTTTTTTTGCACTCCACACTACCCCAGTTCAGACATGGCAATATGAAAATCAGCCTTGACCCTGTGCCTCATGGGAACAGTCCAGCCCGAACTGCCAAGCCGTGTATTTCCTGGACCGGAATCAAGCATCGTAGGACCGGTTTCTGGCTATCAGCCGTCTTCAGCCAGGATAGCTTGACTCCAGTGGTGTGGAGAGCATGGGACTCACGTCTGAGCATACCCATCCCACTCGGGTAGACAAATGCAAAAACAACAGCTGATGGACAGAATGCAGAACAATGTCATACATTCACCACAGTACAGAGATCTGGGCCTAAATCCATCGTTTTTTTGCACTTACTCAACCTGTGGAAGATCAGAAGAGGACTGGATCTATTTATTTATTGTCTGTGACCTGAGGAGAGGAGAGGAGAGCTGAAGGACTGAACCTGCTCCCTCTTGTACCCAAGACAAATAAGTGGACTCCAAAGATCGATAGGCTGACCTCCTATTCAAGACACAGGGCTACAACAAGCTGCAAGAGACCATTTCCTGGAAGTACTCAGTTGATCAATGACAACTGGACCCTGCTGCTGGCCTCAGCCTGGCTCCCTAAGAGTCTCTAAGTGCCTCCGCTGAGGTCCCAGGGTGGGCTTTAGTAGGGCATTACTATAGTGGAATGGGACCTAAGAGATTTATTCAGAAGGTAAAATCTTTGAACAAGACAAACCTGGTTGGTGTATTCAACCTGAGCTTTGTCGTAGTTCGTCTCAAATTGCACCTCGAGCCCGGTCTACCACAATCTGTGGTCATCATCGGCGCATTGTGCTAGTGTTACTTAAAACTTTTTTAGAAAAAAGAAAATCATATGTTTGGTTCCCTTTATTGCATTTTTGCTATTTTGTATTAACTATCCTGTTTTTTTCAAATTCTGATTGACATTTACAAATTCTTTTCCATGTTTCATTGCTTTGTTATTCATTTTATGTATATATAAATCTGTGTTAACTTTTTAATATATGTGTAAATAAATATCAGAATTTGAATTCATTAGTAGCTCTTTTTTCCTTTTAAAATCTTATGTTGATCGTGAACTCTAATTATGATTGCCTAGGTTGTTATTTATCGATGAGTGGACTGGGGTGAATGTATGACATTGTTCTGCATTCTGTCCATCAACTGTTGTTTTTGCAGGGCCTGACCGCAGGTTGGGCCCTGCAGCCAACCCCTTGCCGTGCACCTTTTTAATGATTATAAAGTTTGTTCAGAACATCTGAACAAACCTTATTAGCAATAAAATCACCTTTGTGAAGAATACCTGCAGTATCCATTGTATCATTGCACCATCACCACTGCTTCATCACGAGCGTTCTAAGTAAAACTTATCAACCAACCAACAAAACTTTTCATTACGTGCTCTAGTAAATCATCATTTCCTCACTCCAGCCTGACTTGCTCCACTGGGATTATCAATTCTCTCATGATCTGTGGAGAACAAATTAACAGCACTTTGGGTTCGAGGGGTTTTAGTCACATGTTTGTTTGCGTAATTCTCATTTTATCATTTCTTTTTTTTAATGAGATTGAATTGTTACATACTCTCCTTAGCAGGGAATGCTGCTTTGAGCTTGTACCACACAATGCCTTTAATTACATAACACATCTAGACCACAGAACAAAAGACTTGAGAGCAGCACAGATTTATTAAATGCAATTTAAGTTCTCTTTCTTTCCTTTTAGATGGCAAATGCCAGTGTGTTCTCTTTTGACATGTTTTGCTGTGAATTTCATGCTACTTACTCTAAACGAAGGTAAGCTATTCATTCTTCTCTTAGATTGAGAGAAATGCATTTTTTCCATTTCGTAGTGAATTGAAGTTAGAGTGGACATGTTTTACAAAGAATTGCTGATTTACACTGTCCTAATAGGTATGGTTCTACGGATGTAAATGAATGGTGATCAAGAGAAACCGATCTATAGCTGG
Source organism: Lissotriton helveticus (assembly GCF_964261635.1). Classification (NCBI taxonomy): domain Eukaryota; kingdom Metazoa; phylum Chordata; class Amphibia; order Caudata; family Salamandridae; genus Lissotriton; species Lissotriton helveticus. The sequence goes on along the minus strand of NC_136065.1, from coordinate 1,040,560,772 downwards.
ATAAACGGGGCAGTGTTAAACAGTTTAGGAATGTGGGAAGTTCGTGTATTTACGCAGAATTTTGGGAACATTATACATAATGAAGCACAATTGCAAATCCTTCATTAAGTGCTACATGCTAGTGTGAAATGCATTTTTTGATGCAAGAATGCATTTTACTTTTAAAAAAAACTTGGCCAACTAAAGTGTTGCCGCAAACAACTGCCGCTCACCTTCTGGTTGTTCACGCTGCCACAGAACAATAATTTTGCTGCAAGCAACAACGTGATTATGTGGCGTAATGGCGTTATCTGTTTCACGTAACAAGCAGACTCAGTTATGCGAATTACACAGGATTCATTTAAAAATGCGTCCGGCCTAGTTAGCTCGTGGGAGATAGATTTATTAGGAACGAGAAAGGAAATAATATCCCAGCAATCCTACTTCTGGGCCCCACTTTCAATAAAGAACTTAATATAAGAGAGCATGAACCATACTTCAGCAGCAACCTATTCTGTTCTCCAGTGTGCTCTTTCCCTAAAGTGACCAGATGCCAACTTACTGCATAATGAAAAGCATTAGAATGAAGCATGATTGATGTTGAACAGTCTTGATACACTCATGTGAGTAGTGTACAGACCTGCATCACTATGTACAATGGTGCAGTTGGAGTAGGGGCAATTTTACAGCTGAAACCTTTTCTAAATATTCTTTACTTTACTCCAAACCTAACAGCGGAAAAAAATAATCTAACATTTCAGCCCCATTCGGAGGCATTGTGTGCTTATGTTCAAAGTTATAGTAAGTCATTCTTAAACCACCCAGATTGGATACTAATATCACTTCTGGACCCAGCCACTAAAAACGTTGAATAATGCACAGCATGTGAATCTAGTATACCTTCAAGCTGTACACCAGTGTTACTAGTAAATAATGTATCGTATATGTTAACATTGACTTGTCCTCCTGAATTATTGGGTGAACAGGATGTTACATTGAGGAATTTCAGAGTCGGAGTTATATAGACAAGCAGTACTGCTTATCCAACAAGTCTCCACCCAAAGGGCATATTATTGGTAGTTTCAGTAAATGAGAGGATAGAATATACTGTGAATTGAATAGAGGAGGAAATACATTTGTTTACTGTAAGGAAATGCCTCTTTTTGCATGATCAACCTCGAAGTTTTGGAACAATGCTGCAGGATTTTACACTCTGAGTGCACTGAGGCCTGCTAACCGGACCTCCGTGCCAGTGTTTTGTATGTTTCATTGGCTTATACCCAATTGCATACGATAACCTACCTGTAAGTCCCTAATGTATGGTACTTGGAACCTGTAAGTTAGTGTCCAGCACTTACTGTGCCACCCTGAGTCTGACAGAGAAAAACATGGGTCCCAGCCTGCCACTGTAGACTGGCAGAGCAGCTTTAAACTGCTAACTTGACTTTGCCATTTAAACTAATGCCAAAGTCCAGATCTTCCTTTTTAATATATATGTCGCCCTAAAGTAGGCCTATTGTTTCCTTATGCACGGTTCTGCATATTAAAAGGTAGGGTATGCCTTTTCAAATGTCATTACAGTTAAAACTCCAAATTGTCCTTTTTACTAGTTAAAGGCTAATAGCCCCACTGATGAGTCGGACTACTAACGTTCAAGGTATCAAAACAATCATTAAATTAAACCTGACTTAATGCCCAAGTTGAATTTAATGTAACTTATGATTAAAAGGCCACTTTAGAAAGTTGCCACTTTGTTGCCCATGTTTTCCAGTGGCCATTTGCAGATGCTGGCCACACAACAGCCTTCTGCCCTCCTGGGGGGAAATGAACTGCTGTCAGGAAAGGACACAATATAGACCTGCCGTTGGAAGAGGTGTTACCTCTCCATGGCAGGAAGCCACCCAGGGTGTTAGCCCAAATGGCAAGCTTCATTTCAAAGGATAATCCACCTATGAAGGGCAAATGGTGGATACAAATGAGGGCGGCACTTTTGCTCGCGTAGACAGGATGGCGTTTGGGACAGGAGAGGGGAAATGCTCGTCAAATACTTTTTTTTCCGTGAGCTTATAGCTCCCATATGGCCACGTATCTAGGGTGGGCTACCAAGCTACACTCGGAGACAGGGGTTCTGTCAGCCATCTTGAGAGTGTGCAGAATGTTACACTTTGGGTTAGCTCGATACCCCTCTCTGCAAGAAGTCATCATCAGCTGTGAGGGGACCTAGTAGCTCATTGGCTAAAAGTCACCACATCCCTAAGGTTAAGTTGTGGGCATAAAAGTGGGACTCCTGGCACTCAGACCTCAGATCACATCGTCAATGGAGAGAGGACCGAATAAGGACTGCCCTGCTGTTCCCTGGACCTAGCAAAAAGAGGCTTCACCAAAGACTGGACTGCCCCTGCTGCTCATGGGCTAAGAAAGAGAGGACAGTGCCTGTGGTGCCCTACTTAAGGCAAAGATGTCTCCGAGCCTCAGATAGAAGAGGAGAACTCAGAGTCAGTTGTCTGACTTTCTGTTACAACTCTATGGTCACAAAAGCTGAAGAATCCGCCTTTGCAAAGTTGGTAGCCACAATTGCTTGTTTGCCACTGACTGCCGAAGCTCAGCCTCTGAGACCAAACCCTGACACTCAAAAGTTGCACCTGCATGTGCTGGAACTGTGAGAGAGTCGTCAAAGTGCAGTCTGGTCACCCAAGAAGGAAACCATCTGCAGCTTAATGGAACCGCTGGTTCAACTATTGTGACTGAAGATCAGTAGACTAGTGGCAACTTTTTTTGGCTGGACTTCACCTGGACTTTAAGGGACCTCGACCTCTTTTGACAAAGTTTCTCCACCGTATTTGTGGCCCCAGGAAGACAACAGTCAACCTGATCAGCATCCTCCGCATTCTGTATCCCTTGCATCAGGACCACTCCATTGATGCCTATTGTGATTTGCCCATAGAGCCCGGAACTGGACTGCAGACTGTTTAGACTGCAAGGTAACTGTCCTACTAAGGCCTATTGACTTCTGTGACTTGCTCCCTTGCTTGTGTCCGCATTGGTCACCCAAAGCGGGCTGGAGTACCTGAACACAACTTTATAAAACATTTTCAATGTAACTGCTGACTGCGGAAGTTGCCAATGCTTGTTTGCACTTTGAGGGAAAAGCAGTGATTTACAATTTACTTAATAATTCATTTCTCCAGAACCCTACGTTGGATTTTGCTTGTTTTGGTGTGTAAAATGTTTAAAAATAAGATCAAATTTTATAAACTGGTGTTGGATTCCCTTTTGTCGTGTTTCTTTCTTATTCATTTGTGCTGGTTCTACTAAATGGTGTGTACTTGTTTCATTGTTAAAGCCAAAGCCTAACTGCTCGAACCCACAGCTACCCAGGGTTGAGCTAAGGTTTTACAAACGAGCCTGACTGCACTCAAAACAGGTTTGTGAGTTTATTACATTGCGAGGTCGCACAACCACACCATATGATAAACTGCATTTTCTCAGAATTACCATGGGTGAGTAGCGACTTCTCCGATTCATGAGATTTTGTGGGAGCAAATCTGCTTAATAAATGTTGAATTAAGTCCAGCAGGATTATGAATGCTGTGTCTGCCATCTGCAGCCCAACCTTTTGGTGTTGGAGACAAGGACTCTGTGGTGCATCTTTTACCTAGCTTTTCGCGCATACCTGCCTGTTATTTTAAGGGAAGGGGAAACTGGGTGGAATGGATCTAAGCTGCGGCAGCCCATGGGTGGCACCAAAATATACCGACAGAGCAGGTGAAAGAGAAAAGAGTACACTTATGCTGGCCAACACTATCTGAGCCTGCTCAGCTCAACGTTTTTATTGAATAAGGGTGAAACTCAGACACACCCAGAAGGCAGAAATCGGACTAGAACGACCGCTCGTTGCTGATGGCAGCGTCTCCCCTGGGAACTGGACTCCAGTTGTAGGAAACAGTGACAGGATGAGTGACTGAATGACCACCGTCAAACACCAGGCCTCCAATACTTGAAACAAAATGATGACCATGAAATGCATGATTAATTATTTAATCAGTTTTGCATCAGAAAGTCCTGGGCCTCAAAAACACATTGTCAGTGGCAGGCAGCAACAAACATCAGCACCAAATATACAGTGCTGTAGATTCAGGGGTGGTGTTTGTGGTGTGACACCAACCAAATAAAGGCATTTTTGGCCTGATGGGTCTGAGGGCGTCGAGTTTGGGTCTACTGTGCCTGTGTTGATTTGTTTTTTTCTCATCATCCTGATTATACTAGGAGGGTTGAACTTGTTTTTTTTTGGATTGGAAACTTATATAGTGAAAGGTTTACCAAACGAAGTAGCAAATCTGCACCCATAGAAGTAATCCTTGAACAGATGCACATGTACTACTTTTTAGAATTCACAAACCTTGTCCAGTAGTAAGCTAGAAGGCCGTGCCAGCCTCATGTTACCAGGCATACTGTGGGTAATCAAACACCCAAAAGATGATGGGACAAATGATTGCAAATAGTCCAACCACTGGCAACCCTTGCAGGTTGCATTCCTAACCATTGTTTTTCGCCCACTATACCTCTCTAGACAGAGGGCCTGATTTCGGGTTTGGCAGAGAAAGGCAGAAAGAATGGCAGAGGACTTTATATCCATCACCGTGACTTAACACTTCCCATCAAATTTAAAGATGTCCACTGGCCCTGTAGACATCTGTTCATTAGCTGGAAACACCTTCTTGGCTGTTCCTGGCAATGTAGGAAATGTTTGATAGATGGCTCCGTCAACCATGACAGCTGGTTGTCAACCGTTTCTAAAGTTCTTTTAATTTTTCAAGTACAAACACCCAAAGTGGGAGTTTGTATTTGGAAATTTTAAAAAAACAGACCCCACACCATTGGAGTTTTTTCCCATGATGGTGGGAGTCACTTTTATTTTTTACTGTCTCTCACCATCAAGATTAACCTGGCAGTATTAAATAGTAAACGGAAAAAAAAGAAATGCCATCCAACTGTCCACTCTAAATAGGGTGGATGGCCATATGGCTTACCTTCGATGGCACCGGAAAACGTTTTACACTGATAGAGTACATTTTGTTCTGTTGATGTAAAACTTGCAGTCCGTCTGCCTCAAAATTGGGTGGGCAGGTCTTGTGTATGGCGGACAGGGTACTCTCGCTATTGCAATGGAATACCTGTCTGCCAAATCCTAAATCAGCCTTAGAGGCCCAACTAATTCAAATTTACCACTGACCCTGCGCTTCATGTGAATTGCCCATCTTGATTCTTGGTCATCTCGCCAAATCTACCTCTGGCCCCCTGCTTTATTAAGTTGGAAAAATTGGGATTCCCCCGCCTCTGCCCCCCTTGATATCGCACTGGCTAAGCCACGCCCCTGCAAATATGTACTAAATATTCTTTTAAACAAAGTGGGGCCTCAGTTAAGTGTTTTTAAAGCTATTGACTGTCAACTCTTTGGGAAAGTTGGCAAAAAAGGGAACCAACGGGAATTCACACAGGTCCTTTAATTTAATTTGAAGGTCGACGCCATTGCTCCCAATTAGATGCTTTTAACAATCTGTGCCCACTGTCCAGCAGACATTGTAAAGTCAGACCCTGACGGCAATAAACTATCCCAAACTACCCTGCTTGTAGTAGTAGAACTGTGCTAATATCTTTGCTGGTCACTGAGGGTGTAAGCATTAGACCAGTACAGAACAACGAATTATATGCATTTGTTAAAATGTTCCAGGCTGTTTATATGTTATAAATAGTTTGTTCAGAAATGTCTAACTGTCCAAGTAATGATTGCAGTTGCATGGTTCACTACGGGTACCCTGTTCATCTCTGTGCCTGCGCTGCTGGGATACCTGCAAGAGGTCTCACAGACACCGCTCTCTGAACAAGCTCAAGCCAGGAGGAAATATCACAGCGTTCGCCGAGAGGATCTACAGAAAGTAAAACTCTCCCGCCAGGAAGCTGTAGCGGAATTTAAAAGTTTGTAAGTGTTTTTACAGTATCAATTACAAGGGTAATATTGTGGTGCGGCTATCGTGTTCTTCTGGCCCTCGTCAGTACTTGTCAAAATAAGTTTGTGTAACGTTAGGACCATTGTATAAAATGTTGGCTTTTATTCATCCAGTGGCGGCTGGTGACTTTTTAAAGTTATTGGCAGCAATTAGACAAATAAGATATACATTGAAGCCAAAGTTCAGACATAATATGCAATTAAGTCACTTCTATGGAGCATCATTGTTTTGAAGAGGTTCCTAGTTTCAGGGCCGATCACTAATAAGTAAATGATAGGCAAAAATCGTCTTTCACTATTATTGTGTGTATCGCGAAGCTATATTACAAAGAATTGTAACTTTTTACTTGTAGGTAATACATGGCTCTCAGCAACATAACTGACCATTTTGCATAAAATAAAAATCTAACCTACATACATACAAGGTGTGCTTTGGTACAGGCACATTACCTCTTTTTGCTATTTTATGATAAGTCAAGATGTGAATTGACTACACTTAGATGTCTCCACCCATGCATATTACTCACCAGAGGTATCTCCCAGCTAGCATACTTAGGAACCTGCTGGATGCACAACGATCTCTGTGGTGTATTAACCCAATAGAAGATTTTAAAATGTGTTTCCCAATGATTCTCCATGACTGCCAGCAACATTCCATCCATGCCAGGTGCTTTATTCTGTGGTCTTGCTTCACTAGTAACTTAACATACCATGTGAATTTGTAAAGCCTCACACTCTTTTGGCTCTAAAATAATAGCGGTTTGTTTTTCATCTCAATGGTAGGCCTTTTATTGACCTCGGAAAGACGAAAGGCTGAGGAGACCTCCCAAGATTTGAAACTGTGCCCATGAGCTTAAACACAGGTTCCTAGAGTTGATAGCGGATACATTCGTCCACTGAGCCACCAACTCAGTAGGATCCTAGAAGCCCTCGATGCTCCCCTATGGCCTGGCTTTTGGCTTCTTATGTCTGGAACTTACAGGCTTTTTGAGTCCCTCACAAGTTAGTGAAATGGCCAGGAGAAAAAGCAGATTCCAAACAATCAGGGTGAGTCAGTGACGTCTTAAGTTAGTGAAACGGAGCTACTATCACACAATACGTACATCGGTAATCACTTTCTTATGCACTTCCAAGAACCCTTTAAGTCAGCGCGGCAGTGATGGCGAAGCAAAAAGCAAGTCTGAGGATTTGCTAATAAGCATAGTTTCTTTGTGTTGCCATTGCTTGCTGTCTGAGTTGGGGAGTGCAGCTATGGGGTGTGGACTAAGGTTCGAACACACATGCATCCTTATGCTGCTGTGTCACGTGCTTCATTGATTAAACTTACAATTATTTTCCATAAATTGAAAATAAATTTGCCATGGAAGACTTCCAAGACTGGTCAATAAACTAAAATAGATTTGTGTAACACATTCGAAGAACCAATCACCCTTATGAGTCTCTCTTTTTTTTAACTGTTAAATTTACCATAAACAAATGGCACGAAAAGAGGGGTGAGGCAACAACCTTCGAGATTGGAGGTGGCTCTTTGCAAATTGCTTTGTTTATCAAAAAAAGGTAACCTGGGGAGAAGTCCATTTTAAGCCACATTTGAAAGTTATGTATTACCGTTATATCTCTGGATGTTGGAGTATCCTTGAATACCATGGAGGAGGCCGAGACCAATTTTGAATTGCCATAGTCGTGTATTCCTGCAGTTGGAGAAATACCAAGACCACTATTAATTTAGCATCAGGCAGTTCAGTGCACGGGACTGGAAGTGGAGAAACGTAGATGTTGTTTTTTTATTTCTATCAACAAAGTGCTGCATCACGCCACATAATTTGCCGTTTTTTGTTGCGTGACTCAATGAACCCTCCCGTGTAGTTCCAGTGGCCCTGCATAATACTCGCAGATTCACACATCAGATAGCCTTAGGCTCTCACATTTCACAGAATGTCCCTGTTCAGACCTCACATTCTGTTCATATCTCGGGTCCAATGTGGTTACTTCACTTTCATTTTGTATGGACCTATCTCTTTGTAGTGAACACCTCGTCCTGTAGTAGAACCTTCTTGATATTGTATTCCAAACGAAGCTGATAGGTCCTGATTCTTGTAGAATTGTTAGTGTGCTCTTTTCAATTCTGTTATTTTTTGCACAAACAAATGCAGCAGTGAAGCCAGTGATTGCTCCACCTTCTGTACTTATCTATTGCTTCTCAATTTAGAATTGAATCTACACAGATCTCTGTTGAACATTCGTTCACTGCCAGCTTTCATTCATTGTGTTGTGTTTTTGTTTGTGCTCTTCCTTTCAGTTTAATACAACTGGATGGCTTGTTGAACACGTTCTGCAGCAGCTGTGAGGCTGTTTACCGAGTCTTGTATTGGGAGAATCCAACGGTCTCTTTTCAGTAAGTATGTGGCATTTAATCGAACCTGATATAGAGCGTAAGCATGTTCACCCCAAGGAGTCTCTTGGCTCTCACTGGTGCTCATTTCAACAAACTTGACAGAGTGAACGGCTGAGTGGACCATCCAGAATTCAAACGTGTGACCATGGTGTCGGAGACAAACCCCTAGTTTCTTCAAATCTGTTCAGTTTGAACTGTGTGTTTTATGTTGTGATGTGAATTTGAAGGCAGCACAGTAAATACAGTGGTCGAAGTAGGGGAAAAAAGTAGGGGGAACTGTGGGCAGAGAATCAGAGGGCGGGAATAAACCATGGATTGGTCAGTGGGCTGAGCCAGAGGTGTGGCCAGAATACGTAAAACTTCCCAATTTTTAGTATTTGTTTCGCATTTCACTGCCCCAGTTACAGCTGATTGTTAGTTAATTCAACCAATGGATACACATGATTATTTAAGGTTTAATATAAGTTATTGACATTAAAATACATTTACAAAGTGGGGTATGTTTCCAATCACAGCATGTCCCTGATACCCTAAAAATTGGAAGCACAAGCCATTTGTATCCCTGCCATGGAGTTTCTGTCATCAGCACTTCTCCTCATTTTTTCCACAAGAGCAGTTCAAACATGAATGGCAAAATATCCTAGTTTGCAAATGTTTTCTATATAATTATGGCTCTGCCATATTTGCCAAATAATACAACATCTGCTGTATAATCTGACAATTTTAACTAATAAATTGTTTGTAGCGCAAACAGTTCAAAAGTTTCTTAAAAATGTGACTTCTGTTGCTGCGAAGTGGATGGTTGACTGATCACCTTTCTCACTGATGTATTGTATGTTACACTGTTACTAATAAGGCAAAATCTTTCCAGAGACTCTTAGCATGTTTACACATGTCAAAATAATAAAGTATCAGAAAAAATACTACATTACACTGCAGCCTTTTTTGCTGCATAATTCAGTCAAAACTGCTGCATAATTGTGTCCTCCTTTGTTGCATAATTCCATTGGCCCCAAAGCAGGCAGCACATGTTAAAAGTGCTTGTGCATGAAGCAGAGTAGTTTGCGAACTTAGTTTGATGTACATGCAAATCCTGCATTGCAGATCCCTGGTGAGTTGCAGCTACTACTTCTGAAATAAAGCCAATGAAGGTACCAATCGGTGAGGCGGACTGGCCTCAAGGGCAGGGCCGACTTTAGCACTGGTGGCGCCCTGTGCAACAGTGTTTGTTGGTGTCCCCTAATGACCACCTCCGCCATAGATTCCCTCACTACCACCATTTAACAGTGCCCCTCAGGTCTCCATAACCACACTCTCTCAGATGCATTTAATTTGATTTATAAAGCCACGCATACCAGTGTAGGGTGTCGGAGCACTTTACATCACACATATTACACAGAGACAATCAATTATACATGTGTACATCACTGTATAGGAAATGCTACATAAGACTGAGTACTACAAGGTGCATGAGTCACATGACAACCTTACTAGTAGGTCGTATAGTTTAATAGTGATTGGTCTGGAGAAACACAAACTCAGAATCTAAAATGTAATACCATGGTTTAGGGTTCTCTTTAAAATTCAGAATTGATTTCTATCCAAAAGAACACTTTTTGCAACATTAGGATAATCAAAGACTGGGTGAAAAAAACATAACACTCTAATTTAGACCTTGCACTTTGCATGCGGGTCTTATATGACAGTTAATAACTGTTCTATGTTAGGATTTTAACTTATAAACTGCAAGTAACAAAAGGATATCTCTGACAAAAGCAGTAACCCACTGACCTATTTACATTATGTGCACTTTGTGATCTGCATGGTATATGTTCTTTGCTGCAGGCACATTAAAGCTCTGAGCTACCTTTCCATGAGTCTAAACTTCCGCTAGACAAAACTCCGATCTCTCTCTAGGAAGAACAATATGCACAGGAGTTATCATGACATTTTTATTGTTGCTGAAATTTGCTGGAGGCGAGGGAGGAAGCAGCAAGGGCTTTTTAAAACCATAATATACTTGCAAACATGATGCCCCCAAACAAAGTGCAGTCACACCGGTCGCAGCGCCCTTGAGTCGGCCTTCTCAAGGGTCCTGTGTCTTCAGTGACAGAGTCACTGTAGCTATAGGGTGTGCTGCTTTATAGGCCTGCCCACAAGACTGGAGGTGAATTTCAGTGTGGATTGTGGTGGACAAGTCTTCAAAGTTTACTCACACTTGCCACTACAAGGATCCACCTGCTGGTGCTAAGACACCAGGGCTTTTAAGGTCTTGCGGGGCCTTCTAAGGTCTAGCATGGTAATGTGTTCCCTCAGGAGATTGATCTGAGGGACTGGTCATGAAGGCTGAACCTGGTTCCCCCAGTTCCAAATTTGGCAGCTCTTGCCATAGTGCCAGATCCTCTCTCCCACAAAACACTATACTGCCACACCGAGTGAAACTCAAACTGCTTTCAACTACAACCCAGTGTGCTCCGCTGTAAACACCTGGATGCGACTCAATTCAAATTACGCACTAGACGAGCAATATGCTGCCTAAAAAAAAGTAACAACATCCTGGAAAAACCAAACACTCACGTGGAATGCAAGAGTAAGTAAAGCATGTGAAATGTAAGCAGGAACAACATGATTACCTTTACGCTTTTACACTCACTATTCAGAGCTCAGTGAGTGCTTTCCCCTGAAAAGTTAAGGATTTCACAACAAGGCCCAGAAGGGACCGGTTTCAATGTCTATTGCTTATATCCTTACAAAATGTAAGCAGTGTGGTAAAAAGACCACATCCCTGAACACAGAACACATTTTGTTTTCCAATCCACCCATCAATTAGGCATTGCAGTACCTCCAGGATTGTTGCACTTCCCCTCCCGTAGAAAACAATGCTGTTCAAAGAAAGACAAGAAAACAAAAGTTGTGTTTCATTGGCAAACTCCGTAAAGTGGTGCTAATGTGTTTGGGTGTGAATACAATCAATCTGACCACTTTGCTACCACTCTGTCTTGCTTTATTTAGTTATTTATTTATTTATTTATTTTTCATATTTTGAACCTTTTATTCCCTAGGCTGCACTTTGGAATAGGAAAATGTCAGAAAAAGACATTTAGAGTAAAAGTTTTTCTTTTTTGATTCATTTCACAGGGGAACAAATAAATGAAAGAAGGAAAGAGAGGGTGAGAACCGTTTCTTTAAGTCACGGTTTTCAGTAAGTGAGGAGGAGCTCCTAGACAGAAAGAGGTTCAATACGGGGAAGAAAGCAAGGGATGGGCAGCTGAAGCGGCAGAGCAGAAGTGGACACTGTTGTTGTATTCTCTGGGCAAGAAGGAGAAAACAGTCCCAAATGCCACCCACCAGACCATTCCTGAACGGCTACGAACGCCAAGCCTGTTCTATAGGCCTTGGCTATTTCTGCCGTCCAGGGACGCATGTTTAAAATAGGGGAACTGAATCTATTGAATTAAAGAAGTAGGAGCCCGCCCTGCCCTGCCTATCCCGCCCACTTCGACCACTGGGTAACTGTGTATTTAGTGTAGTTCCATGTTTGCGCAGAAGAAACTGTGGTTTGTTTGTAAACTACTCACTAATGAGGGTGCAAGTAGTTCTCTTCTGATCACTATTTTCATGTGATCCAGGAGAAAGCATGTCCTAGCGAAACACATGAGTGTAAATGTATGATAGATTTTATCTGTTGATTTCACCAGTCCGTTGTTCACTTCATCTCATTCCACATTCATCTCTTCACTTCTGAGTGTGGTTTTACCAAGAAAGCTCCTTTATTTCCGATTCTCTCCTTCGCATCTTCCTATGTGATGGCAGACAGGTTATATCACAGTCATTGCTTTCCTGTTTTAAAAAAAAATATATCTCTTTCAATGTAGTTCGGCAACATCAGCCATACTAGTCCTGGCAACAATATACCTAGTACCTGATTATCCTACAAAAGCTTAATTTTACTGTTAGTATTTGATATGGTCGGTAACAGCCTTTCACTGCACACAAACTGCATGCATGCAAAGAATACCTTCAGTCTACGGTACACTAGTGAATGAGCGAAGGTACTATAATATGTACTTACACTGGTATGCTAATTATTGGTTTACTTTTTGTGCTGGACTGAATATGGTGGTATATAGACTTAGTTCATGTTTACTTTGATTGTTTTGATATACTTTTTTAAACGTCTGTAGATCTCACTATACGTTTTATAATTCTTGTGACTCTAATCGTAAAAGTACTTATTTTGACATTTCTGCAGTTTGCTTTCTTAAGTCCTCTTACTGGGTAGTGTATTGTGAAGAAGCATTTCTCGTGCATTATTAAACTGTAGTTATATCTTTTTAGGCTGCCTGTAGTTTTGATTGCCCTCTGAATTGTATGTGTGTCTGGGATGAGCTGCCAAATTTCTCCATAGTGCTTTCCATCTAGGGCTGCAACATGTTGTTTTCAACTCTGGCTCAGGTTTAGGTCCGTAACCACCATCTACAGTGGGGACAAGATGAGTGCCAGGCAGGAGGGTGAGTTGATCAGACCCCTTCTGTCCTGTTCATTTGTCGGGAGAACACTATCTTCGAAGGCCTGAGCATGCCCATGTCTACTTGACAGAGATGAATGTCAACCTTCCTGGAACCCCCTCGTCCCCTGACCAAGAGCTGCACATTACTCCAGTCATGGGGCACAGTGTTTGGTTCTCAAACTCCCCTGGGTAAGTGCCTGCTGAGGAGGGTTGGTAGGCTATCCAGAAGATATAATTCAGCATTGGGAGCTAGGCAGGTGTTGGAATTGTACTTGGTTGGATTGTAAGAAACTATCATTGGAAAACCTTCAGAAGAAATATAGAAAAAAGTTGAAAAGCACTCGAAGGAATGCAGTGCTTCCACTTTTGACGATCCCTACCACCCCATGGTCGACGATGCCTGCAACCCAAGAGCTCTCACCGAGGCAAATCCAGAGAAGAAGATGGCCAGAAAAAAAGTGAAAAAATACAGCATAGTCACTGACAACCCCACTTTTGTTGCCAACATGCGCTTCATTCAGAACCGATTCGCTGTTGAAACACTGCTGTTATTGGAGTAGTAAGTCTTTGATGTGGAAGCATTCCAGGCACAAAATAATGTCTATGTGACATTGATTCAATCTATCCACTTTTAATGTTGATGCATCATTCAATGGCCGTGCTCATGCCGTTGGGACACCTGTCATTCACCCAAATCAGCGTCTAGAATCTCAATGTCTAACTTTACTGCGGAGGCTTAGAAGTATGCATCAAAGAAAATACTAATACTATCACCATCTGATAAGTCAACACCACAACCTCTGGGGCCCCCATGTTTTTTCTTTCTGATGGAAGAACTTCCGCAAACTCATCTCCACCCTCTAAATCTTCCACCATCCAACAAGCATGGTATCTGGGCAGCCTTTGTTGTCTGTGATAAACAGTTTACCTTTGACACCTAGAATATCCCCCAAAGGCATTTCCCATCATAAAATACATCAGTTGCCATTAAAGGAAAGTGTAGAATAACCAGGTTACCCTCTCTTCCTTCCCACTCACACTCATTGGAATCAATATCCTCCTTTACACTCACCTCACCAGAAGGTCCACCCTCTGAGATCTTGCCAGTGGATGATATCACAACATTTCATGATCTATTTGGTGAAGGTGCTTCTAAGTAAAAAATATCACTGGAAGCAACACAGACGGATGTATGACATTACAATGCATGCTTTTACATCGCATGTTTTTACAACGCGGTTTTTACAACGCATACCATTACAACGCATAGTGCTTTTAGGCACTGGATAGTGAATTGTTTAATTTACTATTCCAACTCCAGTCCCCGTGGATAGTAGGGAAGGTGTTGGATAGTACATTAAACCTATTCCCTATCCTAGAGCGCCCCCCAGCGCAATGCGTTGTAATGGTTTGCGTTGTAAAAGTTGCGTTGTAAAGGCACTGCGTGGTAAAAGTTGCGTTGTAAAGGTTGTTTACCAACACAGACTTCTTTTTCCATTATAATAAACACCCTCCATCTCCAAAACCTTTTCTCCCACTGGTACCAGGTTTGTTGGATATTGTAGAATTTTCATTTCTAACACTGCTACTGTAAAGGCAACAACTCCATGTCTACTTAAAATTGATAAACCTCCGCAGTAGGATCCAGATTTGAGATCTGATCCCAAACCCAACTCTTTTGTAGTCTTAGCTGTGAGACGGAAGCATGCATTGGCACTCACTCCACCCGATAGAAAAGTAAGCAGATGGATGAGGCAGAAAGAAGAAATGTAATACTTCAGCCACTGCACTAATGATGGAAGTGTGACTACTCTAATGGATGGGAAATCATGGCAGCCCTTAAATTCTTTACCAAAATACTGAAACTCTCTAGACAGTATTTTTAGGAAATTGTGCATAAAACTTTACTTTTCTGTCATCAGTGCTGCTATAGATCCAGTGAATTTGGCATCGCTCTGCTGGTACCATGGTTTCACCCTGTGCTGCTTTTTCTGGCTGCACCTGACCACCTTGAAGGCTGAGATGCATCTGAAAATTCACAACCTCCTATTTTTATGCGTTTCTTTCGTTCTGTCAACACGCTGAAGAAAAGGTGAGCATGAAGAATGAGACGAAAACCACAAAGGTGGTAGGTCCTGAGAAGAATTAATTATTAAAGTCACAGGACAGGCCCAGAGGCTGTCATTATTATTCATCAAGGGGCCCTTTCTGCCGCAACAGCACTAACATTACTGGCAAGGCAACAGGTACTCGAACCAAAGGAAATCTCTAAGGGAACTGAGCTCAAATTCAGCCAGACGGTTCTCCTGGTTTTTAACCTTCTGTTGGCTGGTCATGACTTCTCCCTCCTCCTTTTACCGTTAGCCACTCAGAGGGGGGGGGGGGGATGATGAGATATCCTGACAACTGAAAGAAAAGGTAAATATGAGTGACACATGTGTGTTGTCTATTCTAAGAGAGTGCCGTTCTGTGTTTCAAGGCTTGTACTCTACCTGTTCCACCGAAATGAGCTTCAGAATTCCGCCAAACCATACTGCGGAAGGACACAGCTTTACTTCTAAAGAAACTTGCAAGCGAACCAGTTCCTGCCTCTCACGGGGGGGGGGGGGTGGGGTGCATCTATTCAGGATATATTCTGGTTCAGAAAAAAGGCCCAAAGAGGGAATTCAGACAAATTCTGCATTTATGAAGAGCCAGCAAGTGGAGCAAGAGGGATTTTTTTAATATTAGCCCTTCATCAAATCTTCTGTCACTGCAGGTAAGGGGGTTTGGGATGTAGATTACAGGAAGTCTATTTCCACATTCTTTTTAAAAAAACTAATTTTATGGATTTCAGATGTGAACTTGCCCCCTGAAGGGCGACATGCAAAACAATTATACAAACATAGACAAATACCTGTGTATCCAGTCCAACGCTCCCCCCCCCCCCCCCCCACCCCCCTGCGCTCCTGCAATCAAATATGAAATAATAACAGGAACCAGATCACGTGTTCCACCCTCTCCCAATCTCATCATATCCTAAAAACATCCGAATTTCATCGTTCACCACTTATTGCCTAAAATGAGCAGGTTCAAACTCCATGCCCCTGTAATCCTCCCACACCTGCCATATCATGGGATGTTTTTGTGGGCAGCCTCGAGCCTTGTACACTCCCACATCCAAGCCAGGGGCAACAACATTCCTCCCCTGTGAGCTCACCTTTCAGGAAGTTGCAGTCGACAGACTGGGAGGGTCTAAAGGTCAAGTGAATTCACAAACTCTACTATATCTGTTCCCAAAACAGTACCTCCCTCGGAGTGTATGCTCCTTTAAAGTGGGCTGGGAATTTCTAAGCTACCTGTTGTATTCTACCTATTGCATATTCCTATGCATGCCTTTACCTACTTCATGCCTTCTAGTGGAATGCCTTTGTACTGTGATGCACCATGGAATGTTGGGTGCTGATTGAAGATAAGCCACAGTTATGATGGGGCTGAGCTGCCTGCTGGCTGCTCCTAGTGGGGCTTATTCCAGGATACTTAACATCTTACAATAAATCTTCATGAAATACCTCAACCAGCCTGGAGTCAATTACTACATTTTGATGGCGACGAGGATGGGAGGTAATTACTATGTCTTCAGGGTAGTATGAAAGATCTTTTTGTTATATTTTCCTCTGCTTCTCTGTTTACTATTCTTATTTATTCAATATCTATCTCCTTTCATACTTTTCCTCCTAAAGGGTGTGTCTAAAGTAGTTCTTGGGTGAATCTTTCTATTGTCTTTTTCGTGTGTATAGAGAAAGGAAGAAGAGTACCTATTAATGTGTATGTACCTTTCGGTATTACTCTTCTAGTCTTATTGCTTCACTCTATGTATTCTTCATTTTAGATATTTCTAGAAAAAGAATGTTTCTAATCATTATTCGTTCTTTCCTTTTTTTTGTATTTTCTACGTCTCATACTGTGCGGTGCCTTCTGCCACATCTGTCTGACCAGTGGATGTGTCAGCGGGTATTGATCGATACGCTTTCTCCTTCTTTTAGTTTCTATGCTCCTTTGTTCATTGATTTGTTTTGGAAGAAAAGGAGATATGTTGTATTCTACCTATTGCATATTCCTATGCATGCCTTTACCTACTTCATGCCTTCTAGTGGAATGCCTTTGTACTGTGATGCACCATGGAATGTTGGGTGCTGATTGAAGATAAGCCACAGTTATGATGGGGCTGAGCTGCCTGCTGGCTGCTCCTAGTGGGCTTATTCCAGGATACTTAACATCTTACAATAAATCTTCATGAAATACCTCAACCAGCCTGGAGTCAATTACTACACTACCTTACTGGGGCTGTAAGTAAGGTGCCAGCCGGGTCCCGAATGAGAGGAATGGAGGAGGAATGAAGAGTGCTCCGGTACAATCTTTGTAGCATTTTGCTGGACTTGTTCCCCCCCTCCCCTGGGCCCCCTGCCATGACTGTTTGGCCTCTCCCAGCAAGTCTGCTGGTATTCATGCCACACAAGACTAAACCATTTGTGTGCCATCTGCCCGTTATCTCGATGACTCCATGCATCCAGATCTGCGATCCGGGATTCAAGATCTACCAAGTCCTGTGCCACTACGTCGTTGTTCCCCTATAGTGTAATTAATATCCTCCCCCTGCATTGTTACCTTTAGTGCCTCCAACTGTGTCACCTGAGATGTTACGAAGCCAACGTCGTGGGCAAAATATTCCTCCATGTATTGCGCCATGTGAGATCCATGGTCTGGGTTTTTAGGTTCCATGGCGAGAGACGCCATTAGAAGGCCAGGCACCGATGGCCTTATTGGAGTCGAATAGCCACTGGGGAGTGATCCGTAAGCCCCCTCACCAAGACATTGGTATCAGAAAGTCTATGCAAATAGGAGTGTGGGATAAGAAGGAAATCTAGGTGGGAAAAGGAGCCCTGTGCTGGGGTGAAAAAGGTCCAAGCCTACCTGGATGGGTGATGTGCCCTCCATACATTTACCAAGCCTAAAGCAGTAACATAAAATGTAACTAGGCACTCTTAGACCCCTAGGATAGTCCATGTGGACGCCACCAGTTTGCAGAGTGGTCCATGATGCCATTCCATCCACCTCCCAACACTAGGAGTTCCTCAGGGAGTACACCCCACAACCTTGTTATCAACTCCAAAAATGACTTCGGAGGGGGGGGGGAAGGGGGTCGTAGACACAGACAAATGTGAGAGGTTTGCCATATAATGTTCTGTCACTGCCGTGTATCTGCTCTGTTCGTCTACCCATGTCTTAAAGTGCTGAAATGGAACGTGATTTTTTATCAGAATACTCTTACCTGTTTATCCCCTCGTGAGCCCATAGTGGAAAACCTGTGTGTAATCGAACTGGCCAGACAAGGTTCCTTATTGCTCAGGAGGTGGGTCTCCTGAAGTAGCAAAACATGTGCCTCCACCCTTTGAGCATGTTTCATAACGCCCCCCCCCCTCCTTTAATGTAGTCCAGAAAGCCATTCACATCCAACGATTCCATGAATCCTCTCTGTGTGGTGTTCCCTGTTTGAGGACCACTCATGGTGTACTAAGGCGGAGCTGTCGGCAGGGCAGGCGGGCAATGGGGTTGGAGTATGGCAGGTTTGCAAAACAGACCAAAGAACGTAAACAGATCCCCAATTCCCCTCACCTGCAGTACTTCGAGAACAAGAGTTATCGGTCGCAGGGCAGGCCATTGTCAGGCTCCTACAGGGAACCCCGGCAGCCTTCCCAATGGATTCTCACATCCAAAAATGCCAGTCAACTAGGGAGGCTTAATATACCACCCTCGTAGTCTTGTGGTCACGAATGCCCTGGCCAACATCTGAGTTCACTGCAAGCACCTCCGGGATCTCCTTCCCATACCGGTGTCATGTAGTGGTTGATTACCCTTATAATCTGAAATCCTGTCACAAAATTTAATTTACATAAATAGTGTTCCATGAGATAGGAGACCTTTCCATAGAAGGAGCCCGCCATGAAGAGTCAATCAAGTACATTATACTCCCAGTAAATCCACTCCTTTAGTAATTTAGACTGTCTTGGCTGCTGTTTTGACATCCAATGAAATCACACAGAGGAAATATTTTTTTTGCCTACCTCTACATTCGCAGCCATAACATTGTCCTTCAGTTGTAGGGTGTACGGTTCCCTGATTTGATACCGCTTCTTTCTGGATGCTTAATGCGTGATGGCAGATTCTACATGCATTAGTTATCTCCTTCTGCGTCAAACCTTTTGCTCTTACATCTAAGGCAATGTTTTACAGCATTCCTCCTCTACCAGCGAAATGAAATTATATATGAGATTTGTTTGTGTCCTTCAGCATCAATTTTTCGTAAGCACATTATGCGCCACAATTGTTGGATTCATCAGTCAGGCCCTTCGTGCCTGTAGCTCCCCAAAACATTCAGGATCATCTGCTGACATTGAGAGGATAATTCTGTTTGTAGAGATCGTATGATTTCTTGTTTGGATGATTATTAAAATGAACGGTAATTCATATGGCTTAGTGCAGGGCCCGTTTTATTAGTCCTGTATGTGTGATGACCATAGCAATATAGGTACCTCAACCATGTTAGCAGGTTAAAGTTGTGTTTATTTATTTGCTGTTTACTAAATTGATGCTGTTTTCCCTGAACCAAACCGTTTTCTAACAAGATTTTTTATCAGCCGATCCTAATATTTTAAGTGAGGCACTTTAAGGGACTTATTCACAAAAGTAAACATACGTGAGTAAATCTACAAATGTAAGTTTATTATTACACTCTTGATTAAGTGTATTACTTTTGGCTGTTCACCATTTATGAGTATTAAGTTACTAAAAAGTGTAGACCTGCATGTAAACTAATTTACAAAAAACTATTGGGGCAATTACAAGTTACCGCTCAAATAGTAGAACCCTTAGTAGCAACAACATTTTAACAGTCCTGTTCGGCTGCACAAGGCAGTACAGCGAGCCAATTGTCACAGTACCTGACAACAGAGATCCACTGTTGCTGTCCTTTTTGAATTTGAAAAGCCAATCCTCAGCTCCCTTCAGCAATTATTTGACATCTATAGGTCTGTCCTTACGGACAAAGCAACCACATTTTGTCAAGCCAATTCACTCAGGCAAAGCTGTGCGGAAGTCTGTAGTCCCATTTCTTCAAAATTTCGTCTTTTTGTTATACCACATTCACCATTCATTCTTTTTTTACTATTGCTTGTGGTCAACTGAACATACATGCAGTCAGCTCGTTTCGTTCAATTTTGAACTTCTTCAGGGCTTTCTTTGCACAGGTCTAACTCTGGTAATGGGTAGACATGTACAACTTATCTCTTCAATTTTGAGGCTGTGACATGTCACTGTGTTTAAGTAACCTTAGCAACTGTAAATCTATTCACGGTGAAAGATAGTAAGGACGCCAAAGCGCAACCTTTTTTTTAATGGCATCTGTCACCACAAGAAGATGTTCTGAAACACTCAAGTTCCTGCATTATTTGGTTGATTTGCCACACATGGACAGACATACACATGACAAACTATTGCTGAGGGAGTGGTGTTTGAAAGTAAAGTTGCATGTCTCCACACCTCTAATACGGCGGTGGAGCCAAATTTACTAATGTAAAGTTACTACAGCCAAAAAGGAGTAGTACTCAGTCAAGCACCACACATGGACATCCTCTGATACTGCAATACCCTGTCATAGAAAATAATAGAGACTGGGACTTTAAATAGAACCCCCATAGAAAATAGTGTTAAATTAACCTATTTCAACTTTTTATGTATTATTCATAAAATGAATACAATATCAAAACTTTAAATATAAATAAACAGTATATATTTTATAATAAAACAAGTTAACAATTTTTAATAACCCATTTGTAAAACAAAATACATTAATTCATATGATTTCTTTCCATAGATTTTTGTAATTTATTTTTAATATATAAATACAAGGTGGGATTAAAAAAAAATCTTTACAAATTATGCTAATATATTTAAATTAATTGCATATTTAACTCAAAAGTAATTATTGTAGCATTTTTTTGTTCTACATTTTAAAAAGTATGTAAAATTATTTTACATATATTTTTCACGTTTTATCATTTTTTTACATTTTCTCAATACTTTCCCATATGGAGAGCTTGGCCCCGGTGGTGGCGATATCCCTATAGTAAAGTATAGTGAAAAGTAAACCGAGAAGGGGGAGTAAGCAGAACAAAGGAGACAGTGCTCTGGGAATTGGGAAAAGACATTAGCATGATGGTGGCAGGATTACAGTCCTTTCTGTGCTGGATAAACCTGTAGAATCTGATTAAGGGATTTCCTTTCCAGTAGAAGCTATTAGTGCAAACAAATTTGCAACCCCGCTAGTTGGAATTGAAAGTATATTTCTATGCCTTGCATATACATGGAAAAACCAAAGGTGGTGATGGACGGAGCGTTGACCATACAAACACTCACCCCCAGTCAACTGATCTGGGTTTAATTCATCACCGTTCTTTAGCTCACTCCGCCACCCCAGTTCAGACATGGCTATATGCAAATCAGTCTGACCCTGTGCCTCATGGGAACAGTCCAGCCCGAACTGCCAAGCCATGTCTTCCCTGGACCGGAATCAAGCTTCCCAGGACCGGTTTCTGGCATTACAGCCGTCTTCAGCCGGGCTTGCTTGACTCCAGTGGCAAAGTGAGCAAGGGACTCACGTCTGAGCATACCCTGCCAACTTAGGGTGAACAAAGAAAAAACAAAGGTGGTGATGGACGGAGCGTTGACAATACAAACACTCACCCCCAGTCAACTGATCTTGGTTTAATCCATCACCGTTCTTTAGCTCACTCCGCCACCCCAGTTCAGACATGGCCATATGCAAATCAGTCTGACCCTGTGTCTCATGGGAACAGTCCAGCCCGAACTGCCAAGCCATGTCTTCCCTGGACCGGAATCAAGCTTCCCAGGACCGGTTTCTGGGATTACAGCCGTCTTCAGCCGGGCTTGCTTGCCTCCAGTGGCAAAGTGAGCAACGGACTCACATCTGAACATACCCTGCCAACTTAGGGCAAACAAAGAAAAACCAAAGGTGGTAATGGACGGAGCGTTGACCATACAAACACTCACCCCCAGTCAACTGATCTGGGTTTAATCCATCACCGTTCTTTAGCTCACTCCGCCAACCCAGTTCACACATGACCATATGCAAATCAGTCTGACCCTGTGCCTCATGGGAACAGTCCAGCCCGAACTGCCAAGCCATGTCTTCCCCGGACCGGAATCAAGCTTCCCAGGACCGGTTTCTGGCATTACAGCCGTCTTCAGCCGGGCTTGCTTGACTCCAGTGGCAAAGTGAGCAAGGGACTCACGTCTGAGCATACCCTGCCAACTTAGGGTGAACAAAGAAAAACCAAAGGTGGTGATGTCTGAACTGGGGTGGCAGAGTGGGCTAAAGAATGGTGATGGATTAAACCCAGATCAGTTGTCTGGGGGTGAGTGCTTGTATTGTCAGCGCTCCGTCCATCATTTCGTGTGGAATGGTGATGGATTAAACCCAGATCAGTTGTCTGGGGGTGAGTGCTTGTATTGTCAGCGCTCCGTCCATCATTTCGTGTGGTTTTGCATATACAAGGAGCATGGTCGCAGAAGGAACCTTTTTACCATGTAAACATGTTGGCGATCACAGTGGTCTATCTTGCATTGAAGTCCTTTTAAGCGACCTTGACAAGCAAGAAATTTCCAAACCACATAGCCAACTCTAACACAGTGTATGAACTGAGAGGTGAGGAGGAGTGAGATTGAGGACCGACTATACAACTGGGATCAGACTGTCAAGCAATAGTTTATGATTTCCTTACATCAGCATCCCTTTTGGGATGTGACATTCCTCATAGACATCACATTGGCCTGCAGAGTGAGTGAGATGCATGCATGGTGTTCAAACAGCTGTGTTCTTAGAGACCTGTAAATGGAAGAGCAAGGTAGACTTTAGGTAACGTCTTCTTTCCAAATTTCATCTTAGACTTACTTATTGATTAAAACTTAGCACTTTGATTGCTGAGTATAAAGCGGTTTACCTTCCAGGTTGCTTTTCTGAAGTTGATCATCTTCATGTAGCACCCCCCTGCCAGACCTTGCCAAGCTGTCTTGAAATGTGTGGAGAATCCGCACATGTTTTTTTCTGCCAATCTGAGTTATGTAGCTGGGAGAAAGGGCTCAATAGTCTGGTGGTTTGCCAGATGTTCCTCAGAGCTGCTTGGGAAATCTAATCTATGCTTTTGCCTTAAAAACACTTCCTACTTTTCCTTCTGTGCTCTGTCAACGACTGTCTTGAAATCAGACCTTACTCAGAGAGTCTGCACTTATTGTCTTGGAATAAACGTCGGACAATTGTTTTCCCAGTTGCCTTTATTCCAGAAAGCCTAGGCAGATAGCCTGAGAGAGCTACCTACGTTGATTAGGGATTATGCTTTTTTATTCTACATCTAGCATTAGAGAGGACCGCCCTGGATCCCGGCCACTACCTCCAGTTCATAAGAGCACAAATTATTGATTCCCCAGTGTTGCACTTACCAATGAAGTCTAGAATAGTGGAATTGTCCAGCTTTTAACTGCCTAAGTTTAAGTATATAGAGGCTTGGAGTCTGATTAAAAAGTTTAGCAGAAGGCGAGGTATTTGTCAGCTTGGAAGAGGACATTACGTCTGCCATCCGAAGGTATTCTGTCTGACAAATTTAGAGATGAGCAGCAGCCCTGCTGTCATCTCTGTACATTCTGCAGTCACAGTAGTTTCAATATGCTAAAAGTATGATGGCCATATGCCAAACTACTGACTTTATTTCTTCATTCTCAAAAACAAACTCCCAAAGTCCCAAAAGTGAGAATTTGTTTTTAAAAAACCAAACGAATGATACCCACACACTGGTGGTTTCCTCAGAGGGTGTGAAGGTCTATTGTTTTTTTCCTGCTCCTTACTGCCAGGTTTTTCCTAGCAGTAATGGACAGGAAAAAATAAGGCATTCCATCATCATCCCTAAAAAAGGTGGACAGCGTAACGTCCTTACTCTGACGATCCCTTCTCTGTCAGGCTGCTGGAGGAAGTATTCCATAGAAAGAGATAGCAGGGTCATCATCGAAGGAATAATTAAGGTCCGCCCATCTCTAAATAAGGCAAAAGACCAAGGGTTTGGTGGGCAGGGTACTCTGCCGTGTGTGCGACTGATTTACCCTGTCTGCCAAATTCTAAATCTGGACCTTTTATTTTTTTTTTAAGTGATGCCATCGTCTGGAAGCTGTCCAGTGTGATTAATGTGGCACCCAATATCTAGATTTCCACACCAATAATCACCTCCAAGCAGAAGTCTTGACTGCTCAACTGGCCACCTTTAGAGAATCCGGAGTAATTTATTATCTATTTGGTGTGCAATAATAACCGAGATCCTGGAACACCAGTGGTGAGCAATAATACCCAGCCAGAATTCTCCTTAATAAACGCTGATTTCAGGATCTTGTTAATTCTTCACTGTATCAACTTGGGAATTAAAAATATTTTCCTTCTTATCCGAATTTCACACGATTTGCCATTACCAGATGACCTTATGTGAAGATCTCCCTTCCCCTTTTAAAAATTATTATTTGCTGCAGTTTTTGAGCATTTCAACACATCATTTCAAGGAAAGAAACATTCTTCATGCTGCTTGACTGTTTTATCTCATTTTTAACCTGATTCTAATTGTAATTTTCTAGATTTTATGGAGCTCTCTTGGGGTCTGTCTGCATTTTGTACCTTCTTCCCTTGAGTTGGGTCCTGGCTATTCTCAATAGCAGCCTCTTTTTTTGGAATGCAGAATTCTACAGAGGTAAGAAACTATATCTTGTCTCTTTTATTCACTTAGAAAGTTGCCCTTATTGTGGTTGGATATAATTCCATCTGGATGTAGTCTTTGACCTGTTTTTATATATGAGCACTGTTTTGTTTGCTAGGTCTACCCATTGAGGGGCCCTGCTCATACCTATATTGGAGCTACTTTAAGATTTGTCTTGAGGGCATTATACTTTTGTGAGGGAGTCTAGCCTTAAATGATTGAGGGTAGGTGCTATCTTTTCTAAGCATATCAACCCACATCAGAAATGACAGTTTTATTAAAAAAAAATTAATTTGTGTATAGTAATAGGAAACACTTTTAGTATGGCCTAAACAGTAGAACCTAAAGGTTATATATAGGGAAATCCACGGGCCTCGTGAGGTAAAATGGATTACTTTCAGAAAATGACCTTCACTCTCATAACTCAATATTGTAATCTAGCCTTGAGGCATGAATGTATGATGCTACGATGCATTCCGTTGCAATGCATGCCTTTACCACGCATAACAATTACTACGCGTTTTTTTACAATGAATATGCCTTTACCACGCTTGGCGTTACAACAAATGTCATTGTAAAGGCATGTATGTTAAAGTCTTATTATTATTATTATTATTATTATTAATAGAAATTTGTAAAAGCGCAACTATGCCCGTAGGCGTCAAGGCGCTGGAAGGTGGTAAAAGGAAAGCTCAAAAATCACCAAGGGAAGAATTAGAGATAGGCTTCTCGAAATAACCAGGTCTTGAGTGCTTTACGGAACAGAGTGTGGGAGGAGATCCCCTTCAGGTCGTTAGGGAGCGTATTCCAGAGTCTAGGTGCAAGGAAGCGAAAGGACCTTCCACCCCATCTGGCCTTGGATATTCGAGGAACAGCCAGCAGGCTTTTACTGGAAGAGCGAAGTGCTCTGCCAGGGGTATAGTAGGCCACCAGAGCGCGAATAGCCTCCGGCCCGTACTCATTAAGGGCACGGTGTATAAGGCAAAAAGCCTTAAAATTAATCCTCGCCTGCATGGGGAACCAGTGCAAGTTTTTTCTGATGGCCGTGCCCGAGGAGCGTTTGGGGGCACCCACAACAAACCGGGCGGCCGCATTCTGCACCGTCTGAAGGCGCTGGACCAGACCATTGCTGATGCCCAAATATAGTGCATTGCAATAGTCCAGTCTGGACGCAATGAGCGCCATTACTACCTGTTTGCGTGACTCAGGGGAAAGATAATGAGTTATTTTTCTTAAAATCCTCAGAGCATTGCAACATGTGGACACAGTCCTGCTGACCTGCTTGTCTAGCGAGAGAGTAGTATCCAGAAAGAACCCAAGATTGCGGGCAAAAAGGGACGGCGAAGGACAGGCGCCAAGGACAAAAGGCCACCAGTCCATAGACCAGATCTCACTTTTGCCCCCAAAGAGGACCTCCGTTTTCTCCCCATTCAACTTAAGGAAGTTCTTAACCATCCATCAGGCGACCGCCTCCATGCAGTTTTTAAAATTAAGAGCAGTAATGCTCACAGATTGGGATATGGAGGCCATGATCTGCGTGTCGTCGGCGTAGGAAAGAACTTCTAGCCCAAAAGATCTTATAAGCCTGGCGAGTGGGGCAACGTAGACGTTAAAAAGCGTCTGGCTCAACGAGGAGCCCTGAGGAACCCCATACTTCACAGGCTTAATGGGTGAAGTGTACTCGCCTAGCTTAACCCTTTGCTTCCGTTGGTCGAGGAAGGATGTTAGGAGGCTGAGTGCAGAACCCTTGACTCCCAGCTTGCTGAGTCGGCTAACCAAAATGGTAGGGGACAGGGTGTCGAAAGCCGCCGTATGGTCAAGTAATACCAGTAAGGTAGTCTGACCGGTGTCGACCTTGGACCGGATGCTATCGACAACCACTGTAAGCTCCGACTCAGTGCTGTGAGTCCTGCGAAAGCCGTGCTATGAAGGATCAAGGGAGTTGGTACTGTCAAGGAAGGCACTCAGATGAAGGTTAAGATGAGCCTCCAAGAGTTTAGCAGGGGCAGGGAGAAGGGAGATGGGACGAAAGTTCTTTAAAATACCGGGGTCCAGAGTAGATTTTTTCAATAGAGGCTTGACCGTGGCCAGTTTCCAGGAGAGGGGATAAACCCCCTCTGAAATGGCCAGATTTATAACCTCCATCAAAGGGGGCAGAATAGTCTGTCTGCAATCTTTAAAGACTTTTAAGGGGCAGGGGTCTAACGGTGACCCGGACTTTAGCTTGTCCAGCAGTGTGCTGAGATGTGTAGCAGTAATGGGGGGGAACTGGGAGAGGGAATGGGAAGGGACAGGAGCTTGAATTTCCGAAATAAGGGTTGGAGGGGTGGAGAGTAGGGAACTGGAATTAAGGATTTCCAGGTCTGTGTAAATGTCCACGATCTTCTCATGAAAGAATGTGGAGATCTGGTCACACAGAGCCTGGGAAGCTGTTATGGGGTCAGGTGTCTGGATAAGAGAGAGGTTATCAACTATCTTAAACAAATCACTGGGAGATTTGAGCGAGGACGTAAGTTTGGAATAGTGGGCCTGTTTCTGTCAACACCGCAGCTTTATAGCCTTTGAGAAGGGTTTTGTGTTTATCCTTCTCCATGGGGTCCAAGTGAGTCCTCCAAAACCTTTCCTAAGGTTGTAAAAATATACTGGGAGCGGATGATGGTTGCCACCCCGCCACCGGCTTGCCCAGCTGGTCGATTGGATTGCAGGATGTAATAGCCGGCGGGGATAGCAGCAAGAATGTCAGGGACGGAATCCTCAGTCAGCCAAGTCTCTGATAAAAGGAGGATATCCACAGCTCTATCGTCTAGCAGCTGGAAAATTTCGAGTTGATGTTTCACCATTGACCGGGTATTGAGGTATGTCACGGTCAATGGAGTGGCCCCAAGAGTTGACGATTTGAGGCGAGAAGATATCAACTCAGAGTAGGGGGAAGGAGTCTCTGAGGCAAGAGTACCCGGGGAAACAAGAATGCCACAATCCAGAGCAGCCTTTGCGGCGCGGGCCTGTAAGGGTACCGTGAGGCAAAGCATTAAAAGATCAGCGGAGGAATAAGTAATGAGTTGGGCATTATAACTGGCCCGGGACCCGATCGGCCGCGGACGGGCGCAGACGGGCTTAACTTAGGCGCAACTTCGGCGCGAAGTCGGCGCTCCCGCTGCGCTTGTCCGCTGCGCGTCCACCAGGCCACCATTTATACTAACCAGGGAGTGAGCCACTAGACCGCTAACCTGCGAGGTGGAGGGGCAGGGCGGAAGTGGTGTTAGGAGCAGAAAATGGTGCTCAGTTAGACGACCCTCCGCACAAACGGCACAATGCCGGGGCGGAACGGGGCCAAGAGCGTTAGGAACAGGTAAGTGAGCTGTAGTACCCTAAGCATACAACACCGAATAAATTGTACAGTCGAGTTAAAATTGCAACACAGCTATTAAATCAGCTTTTAAAATAAATGGTAGCTGTGTCATTACATCCGCAAACAAGGGCGTTTGCAAGAATTTCTGGGATGGGGGAGTAATGACAGGACAGCTCAGAGGGTTTCAGTGCTCGCAGAGCAGAAGAGGAATATAAGGGTTCACCTGAGGCAGCATGCCTGGCCCCTGGCGCCTCCTTGTCGCTGACGGGCGCAGACGGGCTGGACTCTGGCTCGACTCCGGCGCAAGTGCGGCGCCACCGCTGATCGCGTCCGCTGCGCGGAGTCATGACTAGTTGTTTAAATACTGGCGACTAGAGCACCGAGCCCAGAATGCCCAACCTAATATGGCCGCTGCCGATTTGCGCAGCCCGGGAGCCTCAGCCCTTAGATCGGCCGAGAGACAGCCCAGGGTGCGTGAGTATGGTCCGTGACACAGCAAAGTGTGTTTAAAAATAAGGAGAGCGCCACGATAAAATCCGTAAGCGCTGGGTGGTGGGGGGGGAACGGACACAGAGGGTAACAAGCAAGAACAAGATAAAAGTATTTTTAAAAAGCGCTATCAGAGACAATACCTCCTGGCTTCCGCCTCAGGAGGTGAATGAGCAGCAACGCTTGTCGTTACAACAAATGTCATTGTAAAGGCATGTATGTTAAAGTCCTATGCATGGTAAAGGTTTTCCATGACCCCTGCCCTCAAACCAGTCCCCGTCACCCCGACCCCCAGCCTGTGTTAAAGTACCCGACCCCTGCCCTGAACCCTAAAACTAGACTGCAGCATGACACCCGCCCGTGCCCCCGGTCCTTTTTTAAAATTCCCAACTCCTGCCCTGAGCCCTAAAAATAGACCCCAGGACTACCCCCCAGGACCACCGGTCCTTTTTTGAAATACCCGACCCTTGCCCTGAGCCCTTAAACTAGACCCCAGCACTACCCCTCCCACCCCCCCAGGCCCCCAGCCCTTTTTAAAATCCTGAACCCTAACACCAAACCCCCCACCACCCAGCATAAAAAAAAAAACACCCCACTCTAAAGTACTAAATAGGTACCCCCCCCCCCCCGCCCCCCCCCCCTTCCGCCCCAGGTCCAATCCTCCTTACCTCTACAGGACAACAATGCAGCTCTTCTGAGGCGAGGCGTGACACAGGTTGTCAAGAGAAAACAGAAGGGTCTCTCCATTACCTCTAACGACGCCAATAGCCTTGACCACACCAGTACCTTTACCACCGTTACCAGCATATGCTCTTACCACCAGTGCAATGTATATGCCAATGCCATTCATACCTTTATACCATTAATTTGTTGAAAAGGCATGAGTGGTCAAGGCATATGCGTTGTAAAAAAAATGTGTGGTAATGGCTATGCGTGGGAACAGTGCATGCATTGTAATGCATGCGTGGTAAAGGTACTGTGTGGTTACAGCTGTGTTGTACTGGCTGTTTCCCTTGAAGCACAGGTCAAACCCTGTAGGCAGGAGACCTCTTTAAGTCAGGCCTCACACTCTGTTACCCCATCCCCCGCCTGCCCCAATGTGGCGGGTTGAGTGGGTGTTGATTGGTGCTGCAACATGGCCAATCCCTCCACCTGCCTGTAGCTTTCAAAATGGCAGCGGCATCAGCATGCTTATACTAGGCATCCATTCTAACTATCACTGTATTTCATGCTTCCCGTTAGCGCTCCCATCTTGGTGCAGTATATATATTGTGCCCTGCCATCTTGGTGCAGTACATTTGTGTGGGAATGGGAGAACCCCACAACTCACCCTTAGAAGAGCGCATGTCTTAGCAATAAATATATTTGCTGCAAATAACTGTGAAAGGTAGCACCTGTTTGTAATATGGTAGCATCATTTGCTGTATTGGAGGGTGACAATTATAAGCATGGAGATTTATTTCTCATATTAATAGATGAGAAGCTTAAGATGACAAAATATCTTGTCATCCTTTCCAGCCTAAGGTTTCTAGAGTTAAATATGTGGGAATGGGAGAACCCCACAACTCACCCTTAGAAGAGCGCAAGTCTTAGCAATAAATATATTTGCTGCAAATAACTGTGAAAGATAGCACCTGTTTGTAATATGGTAGCATCATTTGCTGTATTGGAGGGTGACAATTATAAGCATGGAGATTTATTTCTCATATTAATAGATGAGAAGCTTAAGATGACAAAATATCTTGTCAACCTCTCCAGCCTAAGGTTTCTAGAGTTAAATATGTTTAACTTTAGTCTAGCAACGGTCTCCCTGTCCAAGGTAGGGGACACGATATTCTGAGGAATTCATAATCCTGACATAATGGTTAAATAGCTGTTCTTCTATTGTTGACTTTGGAATTAATTAAGCAGTTGGTGTTATTCATCCACAGATATTAGATATTTAAGAATGGTTTCTACCTTCTACCTCTAGACGTGTGTTGGCTCTTTTAACTTCAAAGAAAGAGTTTTGCATTAGCTGAAATGTGATGGTTCTGTGGGGTCTGCTCTTAGCTTCTTTGTGGGTTAGAAGCCGAAACAGCACATGGAGCGACTGTTTGTCCCTGTCCCATCACCATAATCCCAGTGTTATTCTTATATTGCTTATTAGTAGCTATTCTATAAAACATAAGCCATTGTCGTCCAACATATGATACAGAAATCTGAAGAAAACCTTTTTTTTTTTTTCGGATGTATACTTTTAACAACATATTCCTCATCTTTAGAAATATTCCCAGGCTCATACATTGATCCAGAGGACTCTTCAGCAATCCTCTCGTATGCCAATAGGGGGTGCTTTATGGCTCCGTTGGTGACTCCACATATCACCCCGAAAGTGACGGAGCAGATCCACATGTGATCACAACCTGTGCATGCTGACTTCAGTTGCATTATTTCCATGCCCTGCAACAAGTTTCCGAAGCTCTGCTTCCTTGTCAGTCTTCTGGAAACTTCCAAATCTTCCACAGTGTCTTTTAACAATGTTCCCACCAAAAACAACAGGATTTATGTTATTCTGAGACTGCAAGAAACCAATTTATGTGATGGAACTGCATGAGGTCTGCCTCTGGTGCTTGCGCTCTGGGCATGGTTCTTAAGCCATGTGACAATTGTGCCCACATGCCCCTGAAAGCCACCTTGGACCAGGAGGTTAAACTCTGAAATGAAAATTTCTAAAGCCCATTATACCCGGGGGTGTCAAAGCGCTAAACTCATTTGCCAAGCACAAAAAAAGAGGTGAGGGTAGAAGCACAGATCATGGTAGCGGGCACAGTTGCGGTCCCAATCTTTGGCCATTTTTGCGAAAAGTCCACTTCCCATTCAATGATTTCCTGTAAGAAAAATTCCAAACAGAAACATAAAAAAAAGAAGTGGGACTCATCCCCATCTCTTGACGTCTGGTGAGGAAGCACAAGGGCATCAAAATATAGATTGCGTCCCTTTACAGTTCCGGGAAACCAAACCAGTTCCACAGTTGTTCCTGGTACACCCAGAGTTCCCTAATCCATTTTCAACCCCACAGTAGATAGTCTTAAACGAGATGATACTGCATATTTTTGGGGCACTCCCAGCTTTCTCCGGCCCACCTTTCGGCCCTAAGGAGCCATAGGGCTCTCCAGTCAGGGTACAACTGGCGGGTCTGCCCCTTCTCAACCCACTGCTTGGTTTGTACCGACTCAGGTACAGACCTCTACACCAGCACCATGGTCATTGTCGGCACTGACTCCACCAGTGTACTAGAAAATCTAGTCCAGTTTTTGACCCTATGCTGATGACTGCCCAATTTCGACCAAGTTCTTGCTGTGAGATCTCAAAAGTACAACCGTTTGTAATACAACCTGACTGATCCGAGGCCAGCCGATGATCCATGTGCTCGTTAGCTCTGAATCTGGTCCTGATTTTGAAGTCGGTGGAGGGGAACACTGCATAAATGTATTTAATTTTGTTTTATGTTGTAGATTATTGTCTTTTTAAAAAAATGATTTTTATTGATTTTCCTCAACATAATATTGTTAGCATCTGCATTACAACATATTTCAGTATACAATAACAGTAGTTTGAATGGCTTGGGCAAGATGCCCGGAAAGTTCCAGCCACCAATAAGGAAGTCCCATCTTGTACTCTGTGTTGCCACCAATGTTCCCTCTAATTTTTTTCCTCTGTGTGCGGCAGTATAAGGTCTCTGTGCGCTGCAACCAAGGCTATGTGCGCCGGGAACCAGACCGCGTATATGGTGCAGCGCCAAATATCACTCCAAACCTTTGCTTAAAAAAGTGAAAAGAGAGTGCATTTCCACACATGTAGCGCCACATGAAGTGTCTTAAGGCAGCCAGAAAACACACTTGTCAAACCATAATGGAAACTGCATTTGTACTGCACTACTTTTGAAATGTTATGCCGCCAATTTATATCTCTATTTTATTTCATCATTTGTATTATTGTGTGGCAAAGAAGTGAAGTCCATCTGCTCAGAAAGCATTTATCAGAATGCCCGGTCACAGTTGTGTTCATTAAGTTTCATATGTGGGACTTGACTGTGTGCAAGCTCCATAGGTGTCTATGAGCGGCATCTAGAGACAAGGTAGGTGGCCGCGCACGTGGGCAAGCGAGAGGGAGCTGTGGTCGTCGGGAGACACCATCACTGAATGTTGTCTAGTGGCTGTGTTTTAGCCATGAAACCAGGAGACTTCACATCTAAAACTGGGTTTACCATGTTAATGCTGGTTCTAAATATTGTATTAGAAATATCTCGCCATGCACTGGTGTTTCCATATGATGGATATTTTCTTGGCATTGCCATCAAAATCCTCCCACCCCAGGGCTGGCCTAGATGGAAATTGTGGCTTCAGGAGATAGTTTTTATTTTTGACTTCTTCATTTGGCTAAATACTGTGTACTTAGGCATTCTTATTATTTTTACCTTATTTTTCTTCTCCCATTTTTTGCCAAATTTAGGAGCACTTCGAATCAGACTTAAAAGTTCTAGTAAGTGATAGATTAAAAAACTGGACTGGAACCAAACACACTCTAGCCATACTCACAGGGAAACAGTCCTGTCTCACAGTCTCCAACAAAATGTCCTACAGTGGAAGTTATAAAGCCTTTGGGGCAAACAGCACAGCATTTCAGTCTCGGATCTCCTACTTTACAAAATGTTTTGACCTTGGTCAAATTATACTCGTCCTAATTATACTCGTCCTGCGCTTCCGGCCCCTTGTCTGTCAATATGCAAGATCTTCAGAGCAAGCCTAGTATCAAGATCTATTCTTAACACTTACATTACAATAAAGATGTGAAGATTTGAATTTTTTAACACTTCCCAGTGTTAGAAATGTATCCCAATGACTACTGAAGTCATGAAGTTGTTGCACACTGTAGAATCCACCACATTCCTTAGCACTGTCTTGTCTGGCTAGTGTCTACAGAGGCTGGTTAGTAAGTCATTCAGGTTAATTCACGGTCTTGACTGCATTTAACCCTCGCAGGAGGCGCCCCCACCCCAGTCAGAAGTTTAGGCTACTTAATTATAGTAACTTGCATTCCTCTTCATGCAGACAAATTATTGCTGGCTGCTGAGAGGCAATTATTCACAGCCAACAGCAAATGGGGCTGAAAGACAACACAGGGACACGCAGCGATGTGACCCGTTGGGACCAGCCTGGTCGCACATGACTCCATATCCTTCTGCTCGCTACCTCTTCTTTGCTGTGCCATTCGTGACTGACACGCAGCAGCTGGCGTAGCTAGAGCTTCTGGCGCTTGGGGCTATCCCCCAGATTGCCGCCCATGGCAGGTAGCGGCAGGGGGGGGATCTGGGGAAAAATTACAGCGAGCAGCAGGGGTGGATTGGCAGGGTTTAAGTTACGACGCCACTCTCTACTCCACTGCATAAGAAAGGGTGTGAAACTGTGGCGTAAGCATAGAGCAAACCTCGAAGGACAAGTCTCAGTTGATGAAGGCCCACCAGCACTAAAATGGTAGCTAATTGCATTAAGTAAATGTATCCCTTCCTCCTCATTACACCACTCCATACTTAACTGCTGCTACAAGACCACAGCTGTAAAACCACCCGCTAGACATCAAGCACAACACCAAAACAACTCCCCCATAGGTCACACTCTACACCCACACTCTACCAAACAACAACCGTATTTAGAAACATAAGCAAAGCTATAGCTATCTCCTTTTTGATCCACTCCATACATGTCATTTAAGAAACACCCCTCAGGTCCTTATGCATGCAACCAATGTCACATAGGCCACACTATACACATTCATTCTCGAGAACGCCACTGAAGTTGCACTGCGAGATAGTGCTCAGGAGAAGGCCGCTGAAGTTGTACCGCTAGATAGCAGTGCTTGAAGTGCAGGGCTCCCAGGCCGCCATGATCCGTGGGTAGTTTCAATTTGGAAAGTTCTACTCTACACCAGTGATTATTTCAAATTAGTTTCCTAGCATGCCATCCTGCATGTGGAAGAGGCTCTTATATCTGGAAATTGGTAGTTTGAGAAACAGTACAGTGATCTTGACAGCATTACCATTTTAGTCAGGTATGCAACAGACCTATTGTGTTTGCTAGGGGTTTTCACCCTGAAAATTGTTTTAAAAAGGGGGTTAAATAGTCCATTTTAATGCAACAAAAAAAACATAGGTTCTATAGGGGAGATGATGAAATATTCCAGTACTTTCAGGGTCTGCCTCAGCCCCCTCAGTCACCCTTCTGTCAGCTTCAGAGGAAGATGGTGATCTGAAGCAGACACTGGTGGCCTGATATGTGCACTGCAGTGTTTCTTTAAAAAATCATAGTATCAAGAACACTGATAATGAAAATGTAGAGAAAATATGAGCAGTGGCCAGGGACAAAATGTGGCGACTTATATGTGGCAGGCATTGACATTCATTGGTCCTAACAATTGCTTCTGCAGAAAATTAAAGTAGCCTCTACTTTGAATTAAAGTGCTGATGCCTCCAAGCAAGCAAAGCAAGTGAGCTGAACCCGCAACAGAACAGCTTCATTGTCTCTTCCATCCATGGATCTATCTATTCATTCTTTCACCCTTCCATCCACCTACTGGCATCCACTATTTCACCTTTAGATTCTGTCATCCTTTCATTCTTTCATCCATTAATCAATATTTCCCCATTCTATCCATTTGTCCATCCATCCAATTTGCCATCCATCTATTACGCCATCCATCTGCCCATCCACGCAGTCTAAAAACCAACTATCCACTTTGCCACCCATCGATCCATTCACTCTGCCATCCATTCTCTTTGCCATCCATCCTCCACTCTGTTATCTTACCATCATGTCTGCCATTCATCGATCAATTGTTATCCTTTCATCAATTCATTAACTCTTCCATTCATCCACTCGGCCATCCATCAGCCTACTCTGCCATCCATCCATCCTTCTATCCTCTCTTCCATCCATCCCTCCACCCCCTCTGTCATTCACCCTCTCTGCCATCCACTCTGCCACCCATTCACCATCCATCCACTCTGCCACCCATCCATTCATCAACTATTCTATCTATCCATTCAACCACCCATACACTCTGGCATTCATTCATCCATCAATCCATCCACTCTGCTATCCAACCACCCATTCATCCCCTCTGCCATGTATCAATCCCCTCTGCCATCCATCCGCTCATCCATCCATCCATTCATCCACTCTGCCATCCATCCTGCCATTCATTCATCAATCCATCCACTCTGCTATCCAATCATGCATTCAGTCACTTTGCCTTTAATCCATTCACGCTGCAACGCATCCACCCATTTACTTTGCCATCCATCCAATCTGCCATCCACCCATACATTCATTCACTTTGCCACCCATCTATTCACCCTGCCATCTATTCATCATCCATCCACTATGACTTCCATTCACAGATCTTTTCGCCCACTCATCCATCCCTTTACTCTATCCTCCTTTCAGCTGTTCCTCCACCTATCCATTCACTCACTCGCCCATCCCTTTACTTTACTATACTTTCATGTGTCCATCCATCATCATTCACTTCTTCTTCCACCCACATATCCATTCATCCTCCTACTCATTCATCCCTAATTCCTTTTTTTCACCCTTTTCTTCCAACATTCCTTCTTTCTTTCCCTTTCCATTTACTCAGCTGTAGGTTTTCGTCACCCCTGCTTGCTCTTCTATTCAGGCGGTATCCTGCATTAAGGATGAGCTTTTGACTGCCGAGTGATAGACAGAAGTTGGCCATAAAGAACCGCCCCTCCCCCACCCAACGCTGTAGCTGCTAAAGAGGGAGTTCACGACGTCCCTGGCAGCAAGCAGTTATAACAAAAATGTTCTACTGCATGGAAAACCAACTGATTCGCCTCTCCAACAAATAAAGCAGTACGTGCTGACTATTGAAAAGAGA
The DNA here is from genome assembly GCF_964261635.1 of Lissotriton helveticus. Taxonomy (NCBI): domain Eukaryota; kingdom Metazoa; phylum Chordata; class Amphibia; order Caudata; family Salamandridae; genus Lissotriton; species Lissotriton helveticus. The sequence goes on along the minus strand of NC_136065.1, from coordinate 1,040,524,259 downwards.
AGTAGCACTCACTTTAAATTAAAAAGAAAATCTGGGTACTTTTGCCGTGATACATTCTGCCCTTAGTGCAAAGCGCCACAAAGGTTTCGTCCCAGAATATCGTTGCAAATATATCGTTTGATACATAGATTGTATCCTATATACTGTCTATAAAATATTGCAAAATGTGAAATTATTATTAGAAAATGTATAACCAGTGGCACAATAGTGTTGGAAACAATATTTAGGACACTATATTTATGCCAGGCAATTTTTTTGTATATGATATTATTGCATACAAACACCACAGTCTCTTCAGTTCTCTTACGATGCACAGGTTTAAAATACTAACCGGATCTGTTTTGGGATTACAATCCAACCCTAGGATGTACTTCTTACTTTATTTCAAGATTTGATGGTATGTTACATATTGTATATAGCGCACCTGTGCCATTGGTATGGCTTTGCAGCACTTTGCTGGTGTGTACTTTCCTATATGCACTTCCCGCCGATATTTTGCCTCTCGACATTAGAATGCCACAATAGTGTTAGTCTCCATATTCAGAAATACAATCTCGAATCACGTGCTTAGAAGCAGCCGTTTCTAACTTAAGGAGCATGTTACAAATGGGCCACAGAGAGCTATATCCTAAACATTTCAACTCAGACCCTGGCATGACACCCATAACATTTCTCCGGCCTGCACTCACCCATCGGAGATACAACCATGTCACGCTTGAGCCGTCTCCATACTCGAGGCGCTAGATTCTGAGCCTGCAGTGGGCAGTTTCTCGCTTTATGTCGCATGTTACTTGTTAGTATCCCTGCTGGGGTTCACGTACATCTTCACTTCTCACAGCTGAGGCAGAAGGCACATTTTCTGCCTCGTCTGCACCTAATATCTTCCGAGCCACGACGTGCAACCTTTGCCCGTTCTCCACCCTGAACAAAGTAATGCACCTCTACACGGGCAGAGTGCAGGGAACGTGTGATGCAGCTAGCGCTGCCTAACGGGAGCAGTCTTGCCAGACAAGCCAGCAGCGCTATTGATGGAGTCCAGCCTGGTGTGCTTGCACTAACATACACGTCACGACGTGTGCAGTGCTGCTCGACTATGTGCCCAAATAAATCATGGGCTGGCCACCAGAGCCACACAGCTGCCGCCGACCGCCTCCAAAATAGTGCCGCCTGGGGGGGACCGCCCCCCCTCGCCCCCGCCCCCTAGCTATGCAGTCACAAATAGGATGGCTGAAAGACCGAGTAGTTACTCTGCCTCTCAAGACCAACCTACAACACATAATCCAAAAAAACCCCACAATTAGGCAGCAGATGTGCCCTCGGAGAGACCCATACTGTAGGGGGCAGCATTTGTGCCCCATACCCAGTCGCACAGCTTTAAGGCGAACGTTTCCACATTACTCCATGTAATCCATTTAACTCATTTTTAATCCATGTACTCCATCGTATTATCCAACTTTTAACTTTAATTCCAATGACTCCACACGTTGGGGTGTCATGCTATTTTTCCAGGTTTCTCATGCTCGATGTGCCCATCCGGACCTCTTGTCAAGAACACGAACAGACGCATGATTCATCCAAAACCAGTGTTTATTTAAAAACCCAATGCATTTCGGGCTTTGACAAGCCCTTCTTCGGGGGTCACTACAAATGACAAAAAGCATTCACCATTACACCATTATTCACTAATAATCATATAGAGATCAATACAGTCAATCACTGTTTGTATGAAACAAAATCAAGAAAGGTATTATATTTATCCATTTGCACGTCAATAAAAAAGACACACGAAAAAACACATATCATTGTGCTATCCCACATAATCACCTCAATAACCTGATTTCAATCCCCATCCTTCCTTTGGTTTACTGGGACGGATCATCTCATCTATCACACAACATCAATCACCTCCATTTACCTAACCAAAAGACGCTATTAACTAGCTGTCCACACTGTCATCACTCATGACATCAATTCATTCATTCATACTTTAACCACTCATTCTATTTCACTCCTGTCACCCTCTAAAACTACCCCCTGTTCTTCTTTCACTTCACCTATCCACATCTCGCCACTCATCTTCGTAAACATAATCCCAGTCTCACACAGTCCTGTAACTACCCTGTTGTTCATGCGCCCTCCCAATCGCTCTGCAAACGTGCGCTGCAAAACATCCCCTTTCTTTCCAAACATGAATCACATAACCGGCATTCATTCCCCGCATTTACACCACTTTCATACTTAATCACTCTCGTCATTCCCAGCTGCTAACACCACAACATTTACACGTACCTGCCAAAGAATTTCTTACAACCTCCATCTCAGTGCTTCATTTCAAAAAGAGATTGCCTCTATAATGCAAACCACCCGGTTTTTAAACCAATCTTTCCCACAAAAATCCCTCCCTTGCTCGTGTTGCCTAATTAGTCACATGATCTCTCCTGTCAATTAAAACCAACCTCTATTACAACGTGGCATTTGTAATTGGCACCCAGAGTTCATAGGATTACAGAAGTTGTCTGCATTACTCGAGCAAACAGAACCTGCCAGTCGCTTGAGGGTGTTTCATTTCTTTCAGCAGTAGGAAGTGTGAAGATGCAGGGGCTAAAGAACACAAAGCTCATTAACATTCAAATGGTCTTTTAAAGACCCGTGAAGTACTCGGCGCGGCTATTGTGTGCCTGGGAAGCTGTCTCGGCTGTGCTGACACTCTGACAGGGGTGTGGGGGGTGAAGCACTTTAAGCACAATGGACTTCGCGCGCCTGCAAGTCTCTGCCTCTTGCCTGGATTTCGCGCCACTCGCGTTTAAAAAGCGGCGGTGCGAACGGTCTTGTAGGGATGTCTTTGTCACAGTGTGCGCGCTAAATCAAGGACACTGCGTGCTCCAGGTGACAATCATGAGCGCGCGCCCACCCGCGCACGTTCGTGGGAACAGTGGTTGCCACACAGGTCCATAGTAGAGTACCTTTACATACATCATATATACAAATTGTACGTACTTCAGGAAATCCTTCCTCAAAACACAAATCAATTCCGTCACGAAATCACATGCGGGCATCAAAGTAAAATCCATACTATAATATTATAAAGAGAGGGCCCAAACCTTTGAGGCGGGTAATCTCAGTAACCACAGCACCAATCACAACACCCAATGCAGAGTTGGAAAGGGCAGTTGCAGCAGAAAGACATAGGCTATGCAGACGGCCACCATATACATGTAAAAGGTAAAAGAACCGTGCCAGCAAAGTAGTCCCTTGTGGGCGTGTCTACGTTGTGCTGTGGGCGTGGGCTGGGGGCTTGACAAACGCTGGGGGCGTGACAAACACTGCGGGCGTGTGTCCGCCCTTAATGCCATGTGAGTCGTACATACAAGCGCCAATTACGTTGCTGCGCAGCATCAAGGGGCACGCTGGGTGCGTGACACGCTGGGGGCGTGAGAAACGCTGGGGGCGTGTGTCCGGCCTTCATGCCATGTGAACGCAATTGCGCCGCATCAAGGGGCACGCTGGGGGCGTGAGAAATGCTGGGGGCGTGGGCTACGTTCCGCCCTTCATGCCATGTGGGTCGTACATTAAACAGAAGATCGTCTGCTGTGGCCGTGTGCTTTTTGGGGCTTGACAAACGCGTTCAGCTGGAGGCGTGGTAAGTAACGTTACTGCCGCCTCTCCTGCGCGCTGTTACTGAACTCTCTCATTCAACGAAATTACACGCGCCTGCTACCATCAACCAGGGCTCCAGCCGGGCTCAGGCTGCGGATCAGTACACTAATTACATGCGCCTGATAACATCAACCAGGGCTGCAGCTGGGCCTCGAGCGGGGGAACACTCGCCTGCTAACATCAAACAGGCCTGCATCTGGGCCTCAAGCGGGGGAACACGCAAATGAGCGTGTCTGCGCTGACAATTACTGCAGCCTCTCCTTCTCGCTGTCACTCAACTCTCTCATTAAATGGATTTACCCGCGACTAATAACTCTCTCATTCAACGACATTACACGCGCCTGCTAACACCAACCGGGGCTGTAGCGGGCTCAGGCGGCGGATCACTACACCAATTACACTCGGCTGCTAACATCAACCAGGGCTGCAGCTGGGCCTTCTCCGTCCCGATTCTAATGAAACAAAAAATGTTGTCTACCGCGAGATTTTAAAATAAATTGCCCTTGCCAAATACACACATTACACACATTCTATTTCATACCCGGACAACGTCGGGACGGGCTGCTAGTAACATATAAAGGAAAGAGAACAATAAGTCGATCTTTGCCTGTGGGTACAGAACAGAGTGTACCTGTCAGTCTAGTGTTTCAGTGGGTATCACATATGTTAATAGTGACGCCCGGTGGACCACCCAGTGTGGGTGCGCCAATGGAGAGGGGGAAGGGGGAGCGGCAGGAGGAAAAGGGGAGAAGGAGGAAAGTGGGGAGTGGGCTCCACCTAGGAAGGGAAGCCCGTCTCGGCCAGCTTGGTTTCAACTAGTGACTGGTAATCCCTCTATTGAGTAGGATGCTGTCACGGGGGCGCTAGTGCCCGTGAAGTCTGTGCCAATGGTTCGTGTGTTTAGATACCAGTGCCCTCTGGAGATCTAGCAGCCACGAGTGCACGCTGGGGCCCGTCTGGGCTTTCCATGTCATGGCTATTTTGTGTTTGGCTAGGCCTAGGGCTAGGTCTAGAAACTTGTTCAGAGCTTAACGCGATGCGGAGCGCTTTGTGGCACCCAATAGGAAATGGGTGGGCTGAGAAGCGTGGCTCAGTAGTTAAAGGCGGCAGACCCGGAAGCTGAGATTGACCGTGGACCAGGGTTCGATTCCCCGCCTCGGCGGGTCTCGGGCTAAAAAATTCCACGGACTCAACAATTCTCGCTCTGGTGCCTACTCAACTCACGGGGTCACACTCTGCAACTCTGGGCAATAGCTTGCTTAATCTCCACTACGGCCCCTCGCGGTGGGATGCCTGGCTTTCACCTTGTGGACACCCTGCCGGGGTTTCTCACAGGGGAATACCAGGACGGGTTCCCTAAGCAAGCGCCGGGACGCTTACGGGCAGCTGTGCGCTTTACAAGTCCAGCACATTTACATTTACATTCACTGTCACCTGGGTTTCAGCTGCTTCTGTAAGTGCGATGGCTATAGTGCTCTGATACCTTTGAATGCTTGTGCATGCCCATACCATATACCGAGCTCCAATCATCCGTGACAAGTAAATGTGCCAGGGAGTACTTACAGTGGGAAGCCTGGGGCATACGGGGCAATCCGGCCCTTGGGGAGCACATACCTGCAACAACTACGTCTAGTCGCCGTTATTAGTATGTTGCCACGTTGTTTCTGGGTCATTGTAGTGGTTCCCGACAACTACTCCAGTATTGTCAGATGATCCCAGGATATGGCCTCTGTTACCAATTCAGTAAGATTACTCTTACCTAGCCATCTAATTGGCCATAACAACTGTGCTGCAGCGCAGTAACGTTCGTAGTTCGGGGCTCCCAGACCGCCCTCCGATAATGATAGATACAATTTATATAAAGCCACCCTGGCTCTAGAGTGTCCCCAAATAGGGGATACCAAAAGAGATTCCAGTTCTTTAAAGAATTTCCACGGCAGGCGATAGGAGAGTGTGTAAAAGAAATATAGGAGATGCAGACAGACCAGCATCTGGGAGGTCGCCACCCGTCCTATGGGAGATAAGGGAAGGCTTAACCAGAACAGGAGGGTTGATTTCGAATTAGTGATAGCACGCCCCAAGTTACCATATATGGTGTCTACACCCAAGTGGTAGACCTGTATCCCCAAATATTTAATGGTATCAAATGCCCATTCCAGTGACGTTTGTGGTGCGGCCTGCCTCTGGGCCAATGACATAGGTTCCATTGGGAACACCACCAATTTAGACCAATTAACTCGCAGTTCCAAAACCAGCACGCGGTCATTCAACAGGTCCATTATCTGTTGAAGTACCTCGGTTCGGCCACGTAGGTAAATTAAGGTGTTGTCCGCATATAGCGACACTACGTGCCATTGACTATCTGCACGTAGGCCCCACTCCACTACCCCATGTTGTAATCTACACACCAGTGGCTCCATAGCCAGGCCAAAAAGTATCGTCGACAGAGGGCAACCTTGACGTCTGCCCCGCGCTATGGTAAAAAGTGAGGAAAAAACTTGAGCCGTCTTTACCCTGGCCTGCGGTCTGCGGTACAAAAACGTATCCATCTTAAAAAATTAGGGCCAAGGCCAAACCCCGACAACATCATCAACAAGTAGTCCCAACTCAAAGTATCAAATGCCTTTACGATATCTATGGATGCTATCCAGGGTATTTCTGCAGGTTCAATCCAGTCTTTCTCCCTGGTATAAAACCGTTCTGGCCTTCATGGACCAGCCGCTGCAATGAACATATTCGCTAGTAGCTTCCCGAGAATCTTATAATCTGCGTTCTGCTTTGATAGAGGACGACCTGCATCCATTAAAAGAGGGTCTGGTTTCGGTAGGACCACCAGTGTCGCCTCTCTGAGTGTGTGGGACTTCACCTTTCTCAAAGGCTTCGGTGTTCATGCTGGCCAACAGTAGCGTTCCCTGCTTAGATTATGTGGTTTAAAACTCTGATGGCCAACCATCTGTTCCTAGCGTCTTTCCGGTTGCTAATTGCCCGATTGCCTCCGTTAATCTCATCTACCGCGATGGGTCCTCTAGGGTGTCATAATGCTCTGGTATGATTTGTGGGAGTTGAATCCCAGCGAGAAAGCCTTGTGTGGAGGCAGGGTCTTGAAGGACGGGAGTTGGGTACAGTGTTGTGTAGTATTTTAGGAAGGACTGATTAATCGCCCCTTGTGTATTCACAAGGGTCCCGGTGGATGTGTGTATGGCAATAATGGTGGGTTGAGAGGTGTCAGATTTCAGTAGCCATGCTAGCAGCTTGCCAGCTTTGTCTCCCTCCTTACGTGTACGTGCTAGGTATGTTTTGTATTCCAGTGCGCAGAGGTCATCCATTGCACCCTTGTATGCCAGACGGGCGTGAGCGTGGGACGGGCTTGTAGATTATTGTCAATGTCTCCCAGATGAAGGACCAGGAAGGTACGAAATGCCTTAGGGTTTTCAAGTGCCAATGGAATAACCAAGATAGACATTTGAAATAATGTGTTCATGGATTATTAAAGCAAGGATGCATTACAATTGATAACCTAAATCTACCCTCACAATGAATTGTGTTGATGATTATTGATTGAAATGGAATTATGAATAAAGAAATAAGATATCAAGTTAATTTTTGCTCATATTAGAGTGAAATGTAATTACTTATAGAATGCACTTGAGCAACATAACATGCCAGTGCCCCTGGGGACTGCACTCATGGGAGTACATCAATTAGTAACTCCTGGTATTTCCTGATCCCTAAGAAGAATGAAGGCTTATTACTATTCTAGATCATGTCCCTTTTAGCTCCATTCTTCTAAAGGACATATCTCAAGATGTTCACGCCCAGACTCTCTTTGCCCTAGAAGCAGGAGATTGGATGATGTCCTTGGATTTGCAGGACACGTATTTCCATGTACCCTTCCTGCAGTTCTACAAGGTGGGTTATGACCACTTCCAGATTGCCATGTTTCCTTTCAGACTCACCTCACCCCTTGCAGTATTCACAAAAGTGATGCCATTGGTCACATATATTCCTGTACCTCAACGATTGGCCCCTGAAGGCAGGCTCATGGACCACCTCCAGTCGCAAGACCACGTCCAGAGGATAGCCACGCTCCTGACATTGCTAGAATTCACTGTCAATGTGCTGAAGTCACACCAGAGTCTCACGCAAAGAGTCCTGCTTATCTGGGCAACCCTGGACATGTGGCTTTGAAGTCCTTTCCTTCACTGCAGCATGCTCAAGACATTCAGGATATGATCCTAATGTTTCATCATCAGTCCTGGGTCTCGATGGAGATGGCTCTGATGCTCCTTGATCTCCTGACCGTATGCATTCTCATCATGAGCGCCAGGTGGCACATACAGTGGAACCTCAAATCTCAATGGACCCAGCATCTGAGTTGCCTCTACGAACCAGATATCCAGTCAGATTCTATAGGATGTGCAGTGGTGGTTGGTGGACAACAGTTTAAGGGCACTCTCCCTTCCTTAGGGCTTATGATTGTGACAGATGCATTGCTGCTTGGTTAGGACGGTCACCTAGGAGAGGTGGCGATCTGAGCCTGAAGAGGTGGCTTGACCAGCAGAACATCTCCCTGATTACCAACCCCCTAGCGGGGTCCCTAAATACCAGAGAGGATGGACTGAGCAGATGTTGCTTGGCAGATCATGAGTTGGGTTTCCATCCTGAGGTTGTCTGGGGTGTCTTCAGTTGGTGGGGTACATCTTGGATCCATGTGCCAATGTCGAACGTGCAGGTTCAGCAATTCTGCACTTTGGAGTTTCCTATAAGGTGCAGCTGGAATGGAAGGGCAGACTGTTATGCTCCTTTCATCCACCATGTCCTACCTTGGTTCCTGAGGAAGATCAAGAAAGGCTGCTCAGAATTCCTTTATATTGCCCCAGACTCTGTAAGGAAGTGTGGTACCTTATGCTCCTGGGCTTCAGCATTTGTCCTCCAATTAAGCTTCCATTTTGGGAGGGTCTCAGCAAGAGGGAAGGATTTAGCCCCAGAGTCTTCACAACAAACACATCTACACATGGGTATGGAGTGACTGAAGCTAAATGTGTTTGGCATGCTGGCCGAGATGATCAATGCATCCGTGCAGCCAGACAACCTTCAACAAAGTCTGTGTATGCCAGATGCTCAGTCAAGTTTGTCACTGGACGTTATGCCCTACCCACAAACCCCTTATGAGGTGAATATTTTGATATCCTTGTGTTTGTTCTTTTATTTGAAGCAGCAGTTCCTTGGAGTGGGCACATTGAGATGTTATTTGTCGACCTTTCAGCCTTCTTATGTTTAACGGACCAACCATCGTCGTTGCAATCATCACCAGTTTGTATGTGTTTTCCAAAATGTTTGATACACATATTTCTCCCAAACCATTCGGGATGCCTTGGGGGGTCCTTAGTCTTTTCCTGACATTTCTTATGTGTACACCTTTGAGTCGATGCATAGCTGCTTCTTGAGACTCTTGACTCTGAAAACAGTCTTTCTTATTGCCAATACGACCATATGCTGCATGAGTAAACTACAGGTGCTGCCTTTACAGCTTTCCTACACCACCTTCTTCCCTGACCGGTTGGTTTAGAACCCGGGTGACATTCCTTCTGAAAGTCATGGCTCCCTTTCACAATGGCCAATTGATCACTATGCTGGTGTTCTTTACTCCACCTCATTCCTTGAAGGAGGAAGAGATACTCCATCACCCTAACCGCAAGAGAGTACTTAACTTGTGCATCGACTGCACAAAGTACATGGGAGACCATCTGATCTTTGGGGGATTATCGGGCGTGGAAAAGAAAATATACTGCAAAAGAAGATTTTGTTAAAGTGGATAGGACTGCATCAGAATCTGCTATAACACTGTGTAGTAGGCCCTTTATTTAAACCCCCAGCACAGGAGAATCCAGTATCTGCAATCAGGACATCTCTCCAAGTAACGGATTTTCCAGGGAGCTCATACAAATAACAACACTCTAGATCATAATTATGTAATACAGTTCCATCTTACATCTTAAAGTGACATACTACACACTGGCCAACCAACAGCCCCTGAAAGCCAGCGTGTCCATTCTGTCAGGGCTAAGGCTGCCACAACCGCTCTGGCAGAGCGGTGTCTTTTCTTGATATCTGTGACATGGACACTGAAACACAACTGCCTTGGCACCCAGGACTGTGGGGAAGGTCACTTTGCCCACCTGGTTCTGCAGGACTTTTTGGTTTGCACACAGTCTGTGGTCTAAAGGAGAAGAATGGGCGGTTAGAAGTATCCATCAGAAGCACAAGTTACTTATCTTCAAAGGTGCTCTTACTCTATGTAACCTCATAGTCCTCAATATCCTCCCACCCCCCATTTGGTAGAGTAGCCTACACTAAAACAAACAAGCATTTACAATGCAATGGTCTCGGCATCATTAAAAGTAGAGCTATTGGCATTGCTCATGACATTTCTTTTTTTTCCTTAAATCATAAATAACAGCACTCACTGCTCTGCGCACTCACTGCTCTGCGCACTCACTGCTCTGCGCACTCACTGCTCTGCGCACTCACTACTCTGCGCACTCACTACTCTGCACTCTGCACTCACTACTCTGCACTCTGCACTCACTACTCTGCACTCTGCACTCTGCACTCACTACTCTGCACTCTGCACTCACTACTCTGCGCACTCACTGCTCTGCGCACTCACTGCTCTGCGCACTCACTACTCTGCACTCTGCACTCTGCACTCACTGCTCTGCGCACTCACTGCTCTGCGCACTCACTGCTCTGCGCACTCACTACTCTGCACTCTGCACTCACTACTCTGCACTCTGCACTCACTACTCTGCACTCTGCACTCACTACTCTGCACTCTGCACTCACTACTCTGCACTCTGCACTCACTACTCTGCACTCTGCACTCACTACTCTGCACTCTGCACTCACTACTCTGCACTCTGCACTCTGCACTCACTACTCTGCACTCACTACTCTGCACTCTGCACTCTGCACTCACTACTCTGCACTCACTACTCTGCACTCACTACTCTGCACTCTGCACTCACTACTCTGCACTCTGCACTCACTACTCTGCACTCTGCACTCACTACTCTGCACTCTGCACTCACTACTCTGCACTCTGCACTCTGCACTCACTACTCTGCACTCACTACTCTGCACTCACTACTCTGCACTCTGCACTCACTACTCTGCACTCTGCACTCTGCACTCACTACTCTGCACTCACTACTCTGCACTCACTACTCTGCACTCACTACTCTGCACTCACTACTCTGCACTCTGCACTCACTACTCTGCACTCTGCACTCACTACTCTGCACTCTGCACTCACTCCTCTGCACTCTGCACTCTGCACTCACTACTCTGCACTCTGCACTCACTACTCTGCACTCTGCACTCACTACTCTGCACTCTGCACTCTGCACTCACTCCTCTGCACTCTGCACTCTGCACTCACTACTCTGCACTCTGCACTCACTACTCTGCACTCTGCACTCACTACTCTGCACTCTGCACTCACTACTCTGCACTCACTACTCTGCACTCTGCACTCTGCACTCTGCACTCTGCACTCTGCACTTACTACTCTGCACTCTGCACTCACTACTCTGCACTCTGCACTCTGCACTCACTACTCTGCACTCACTACTCTGCACTCACTACTCTGCACTCTGCACTCTGCACTCACTACTCTGCACTCTGCACTCACTACTCTGCACTCTGCACTCACTACTCTGCACTCACTACTCTGCACTCTGCACTCACTACTCTGCACTCTGCACTCACTACTCTGCACTCTGCACTCTGCACTCACTACTCTGCACTCACTACTCTGCACTCTGCACTCTGCACTCACTACTCTGCACTCTGCACTCTGCACTCACTACTCTGCACTCTGCACTCACTACTCTGCACTCTGCACTCACTACTCTGCACTCTGCACTCACTACTCTGCACTCACTACTCTGCACTCTGCACTCACTACTCTGCACTCTGCACTCACTACTCTGCACTCTGCACTCTGCACTCACTACTCTGCACTCTGCACTCACTACTCTGCACTCTGCACTCACTACTCTGCACTCTGCACTCACTACTCTGCACTCTGCACTCACTACTCTGCACTCTGCACTCTGCACTCACTACTCTGCACTCTGCACTCACTACTCTGCACTCTGCACTCACTACTCTGCACTCTGCACTCACTACTCTGCACTCTGCATTCACTACTCTGCACTCACTACTCTGCACTCTGCACTCACTACTCTGCACTCTGCACTCACTACTCTGCACTCTGCACTCACTACTCTGCACTCACTACTCTGCACTCTGCACTCACTACTCTGCCCTCTGCACTCACTACTCTGCACTCTGCACTCTGCACTCACCACTCTGCACTCACTACTCTGCACTCTGCACTCTGCACTCACTACTCTGCACTCACTACTCTGCACTCTGCACTCACTACTCTGCACTCTGCACTCACTACTCTGCACCATTGCGAAGATTCAGCCTTAATGTATGGACATTCGTACTGTCCAGCATATGTGTAAATGATGCTCCACTTACACGGTCACGGGTATAGATAAACCAGCACTACACTTGCATAGAATACTATGAGAAGTCGAACATTCCACAAGGGTTTTAAGCCACTTCTGAGGTACCAGCCAAGTATTTCTGCCTCTTCAGAATCACCAGTGGCACTTTTTGTACATGGTGTGAGGTAAGGGTTACTCTTTTGCTGAGATACAGAATCGCAGAGGCCTCCTAAAAGCAAAGTCGTTCCCCTGTGCAAAACAATTATCTTATCAGGCAGCCCGTGAGACAGTAAGCATGTGCGCAATACGAAGAAAGTGGAACGTGAAAGAACGCAAAATTGGATCATTTCCCCCGATTTCTGTCGTTTCCCTCAATTTCTGCTTAGGGTCGTGTGACCGAGACTCGAACCCGGGTCCTCTCGGTCCGAGGTCGAGCACCCTAGCCGTTAGGACACCTCCTCTCCGCTATAAAAGCGGCATGCGGGGAGCATCTTGTGGTTTTCAAAACCCATTTGTGCGGCCTACTCTCCGCCTCCGTATCCCGTGTAATCGGAAATGTGTGGCACCGTCACAAGCCTCTCCGTAATTAGCACCGGGGCTGAGTAACGAGAGAAAGGATTACTCCCTTATAAAGTGCTTCAAACCCGGCTATCGGTATAAAGCGCCACTTAGATAAACAAGGCCACAGTTAATTGAATGCCCTCCATTTTTTAGGTCTAAATTCAATCGCGGGCCCTATGCTTTATCCCGTTCTCAAAGAAAGGGAACTTCGTATCCTTTAATGTAAGTTCTTGAACTGAAAAGCTTATTATTCTTTCAACAGTAGCATGTCTCCCTCTTGTTTAACTCCACCGAGAGTTTCATTTGCAAGAGAGTACCCAAAGCGCTACTGAGAAACTAGGGGCTGTTGCATTTAAATATCCGCAAGCCCAACACCAAGGCTGCCTAGTCTTGAATTTGTCTTGTGCTTTTTTACTACGGAGGCCGCTAGCAACCCTTCCGCCTTCCGGCCATGTCGGAGGCTGCCCCAAGTATTACATTATTTATCTTGGCGCTGTGCAATGGAGTTTCTTGTTACCCATCTCAACGAGCGTCATGTTATCGACCTTAGACGAATGATAGGCAGGGCAGCCCTACAGGATCGGTGCCTCCTGGTCCTCGTGGTGTCCAGCTGGAGGGCCTACTCTTCAGGGTGCAATTGAGAGACCTGAACTTGCCATCACAACTGTCAGTCGAAATAGGGGGCGGGTTATGCCTCTCACCGTGGCCTCGGTGGCCTGCGCAGTGCCTACCTCCCGGTGCTGGAAGGTATTTCGTGCGTAATAAATTTGACATAAGCTGGGCAGTCTTTAATAAGAGGACGTGCAAGATTATCCCTTTCACCGGCCAAAGCTTATCTCTCAATGGATGGCTGAGGGCCATTGCTCTACAGTTAATTAGCAGCAGAGGTAAATCAGGCTCTGGTCAGAGGGCACAAAGGACCGATGTGTGAGGCAGGAGGAGGCCCGAGAAATGAAGAGCAAACGGCTGGAAAGGATCCCAGTGCATCTGAGAAAACCCAGCGCTGAACACTGTGTATTTCAATATAAACAAGAAATCACTGAGGTCCGTTTTTTTTTTTTGCCGAGTTTTATATAGCGCAAACTTGACCCGAATCGGGTATCAGAGCGCTTTACAGAGCACCAGTTACGTTACATGAGGACACAACACTCACCTTTAAAGTTGCTGGGGACGGCCGCCGGTGCAATCTGCAGACTGCAGAGTTCACAGGAGAGGAGGGGCTGGGGCCGGGAGGAGCAGCTCAGGCTCGCAGTCCGTAGTCGCAGGCTCCGCTCAGCTCGAAAGGAATTTGAAAAGGAGGAAGTGGGGGGGGGGGCCCAAAGATAAAGGGCAAGATTACCGTGTCACTGTTCTGTTGCATGCAATGGTGTACGCGCTCGCACCATCTGGATTGCATTACACGGGCACTCTGACAGCTCGTAATTAAGATTAATCACTCTGCCGTGCTCGTTCTCGCACACAATATGCCACATCGGGCACGCGTAAATTACTTACATCCTATCACGGCAACGCTACTACATACACAGCACAGCGAAGACGAATCACTAGGCAGATGACAAAATACACTAAGGAATGTGTCTGTTCAGACCCCTAGAGATCCTTTCTTTCTTCTTTAGCATTAGGAGCTCGAAGCTCCACCCACTTCGTGGGCGGAGGCCGAGCCCTAAAAACAAAGAAATAGCGATTTCTGTAGAGAATTGGCAGCGGGCACACACCACACAGCTCTTTCAGCAGGATTCGCGTGCACTTGGCAAGTGTGCCACCTTTGCTTGGCACAGCTTTCTTCCCTGCAGTAAAACCGACGCCTCTGGTGACCGTCAAAGGCAAAGCAGCCAACGACGCGAAACAGCAGCCACATAACGTGACCGTGACACGGAACAATGTGTATATGTTTATCCCACTTCTTACTTTTTTACTTTCCAATGTGTTCCACATAACAAGAAAGGCTCACAAGTGTGCCATTGAGAAGAGCAGTATCAGGCTGTGTTTTTTCATTTCCTATTGAAAGACACATCTGTGCCAACAGCTTCTATGGTAAGAACTTTATCACCCTCTGCCGACAATGCTAGCTATTATCCCGTCACTGGGAGGCGCGCCTGCCTGCACCTTCTTACTCCTATCATTGTAGACGTTTTAACCAATGCCAGCCACACTGTTGTGAGCAATTTCATTTTGGTGACTTGTTTGGAAAAATTCTAGGCAACACATAGTGTGTTACGATGAAGGTCTTGTTTTCCGATTCCTATTTACACACGTAGAAATAAAAATAAAAAAGTAATGTGAAATACAGAATGAAGTCAACAAGTCAACAATATGAAAGAATAGGTAACAATTGCAGCTGTCCTTGTGGAAATTAGACTGGTGCAGATGCAAGTGAATTCTTCTTGCCCCTACAGCGGGATATGCAAAATACATTATAACAAAAACAGGTGGTGGGGGTTGGTAAATAAATATGCGCTCAAAATCTATAGACCATATACGCACTGATAAAATGGTTATTAGAGGATCTCATGACTTCAGAGAACCACCATGTTCTTGATAACGGCATTCATTTTTACAAATCATTGCTTCTAGGTTTGTTAGTGCCATAATGGTAATTAACCATGACTACAACGTCCAAAATGCATTAGGATGTTAAAGAAAAGGCTTAGGTTGGAGACTGTTGCGCCTAGTGTCATGAAACCAGCTGATAGCATCGTCACTTCCAGTATACATCTGATCCCATGGGAATTGGCTCCGTAGTAATTATTTAAAAGTCCCGAAACCGAAGTAAATTATATTTGTAGTTTTTCGACTGGAATTTCAACCAGGGTGTAAAGCAGACCTCCTCTGAATTATTTTTCCAGAAAGAGTGCAACCCCTTCTTATTAGAAAAAAACAAAAGCCCTGAAAGGTTAGCTGTAGGGAGGGCCTGAAAGAACAATTGAACATGACTGAAAATTCCATATGCATTTCTGAAGGAAATTGAAAATGCATATTTTGAAACTCTCTCTCACATTTCTAAAAGTGTTGCAATGTATATGTCGAGTTTACAACAGGCTCTATGTGCGAAGCTTAACATTAAGTAAGAGTGAACGACGTTTCTGCTACTTTCATATCTTTACATTGTCTCATAAACCCTGCCCACTCGGCACTACTTTCTTATCAAGCATTAGGAAGAACGCTGCGATGGTTCGATCGCCCCCCTCCCCCCCCCCCATCCACCCCATGTCAGAATGACCACTGTAAGTGCTAGAAGGTTCTGGGCTAACCTACACAGGCAGAAGACTGTTGCCGGCCGTCTTTCCTCTTCAGCCCTGCTCCCGGCGCTCTGCGCTCCAATACTCTGATTGTCTTAGTTATGCGTTTTTATTTATGCATTTTTATATAGCGCGGACTTTACCCGAAGGTGTCGGAGCGCTTCACAATAGGAACAGTAATGATACATGAGGAGAAAATTACAAGTGAACACATTACAAAAGCAAACGTTAAGTTACATGAGGCAAAAGTGACAATTGTGAGCAAACAAAATACAAGAGGTAGCAAACTGTACATTACAGGAGGAAAAAGTGCCATGTGTGCAAGTTACAAAAGCGTACAAAGTACCAGTAGAGGTATACTACTGCAATAAATGGCAGATTCTCAAGCACAAGAACAGAAGTTACGTAGGCAATGGTGGCACTTGTGCAAGTATCTAAAGCAAGCAAAATGTAAGAGGTAGCAAACAGTGTGTTACAAGAGAAAAGTGACGTGTGCATGTTACAAGAGAGTACCAAACACAGGTAGAAGGATAAAATTGCAATAAATGGCAACCACTCCAACCACAAGAAGAACACTGGTAAGGCACTTCCATAGTCATGGAGAATAGAATTTTCTATAATGGAAGGTCTTCCTTCAGATAATAGAGAGGGTGTGAATTAAATTTGGAAGTGTCTTTGAAGGAGGAGAACTTTGAGGTCAGTTTTGAAGGCCTGGGAGGAGGTGGTGGTCTGGAGCTGAGGCGGAAGTGAGTTCCAGATTCTCACCAGGTTGCCTGAAAGGATTGGGCCATCGATCTTTCCGTCTTGAAAGTGGGAGGTTCAAGCAGTAAATTTTCCGCATTACGTGATGGTCTAGAGCCTCCAGAGTTTTTCAGTTTATTCGCCAGGTAGAGTGGAGAGTAGGAGTGCAAGGCTTTGTGGGTGATACAGGCAGGCTCTAGCCTCGATGGGAAGCCAGCGGAGGGTGGATAACATGGGTGTGATGTGGTCGCTTCTTTTGGCCCCATAAATGAAATGAGCTGCTGAATGGAGAACAGATTTAAGGGGGGACAGGTTGGATTTGGGGAGCCCAGTAAGAAGAGAATTGCAGTAGTCCAGTCTGGAGAGGACCAGTGATTGGACCAGGGTTTTAAGGTCTTGCTCCGGGAAGAAGTGACAAATTCCCCAAAGAAGGCGCAGTTGGTATCAAGCAGACTTTGCAATGGAATTGATGTGGTAGATTAGATTGAGTATTTTGTCGAGTATGACACCAAGGGATTTTGCACTGTCGACAATGATGGATTTATTGTTAAGTAGATTCATCTGATCCATGCATGATTGAACCGGGGAGGTGAAAGTGAGGAGGCGAGGAGGAGGAATTCAGTTTTGGAGGGATTCAGAATCAGCTGATGAGTTGACATCCAGTTTTGAATGGAGTCAAGAGTGTAGCTTAGGATGGCAAGATCGTGAGTGTAGGCAACCTTGAGGTAGATTTGAGTGTCATCTGCATAGAGATGATAGTGGATCCCAGATTTACTTAGGAGATTTCCCAGTGGTTCTAAATAGAGATTGAACAATGTGGGTGCAAGTATAGAGCCTTGAGGAACGCCTTGACCTACCGCCAAAGGAGATGAAAGACTTTTGATCATTTGGGATCTATCAGAGAGCAAGGAAGCAAACCATTTAAGCACAGTGCCCTCCATGCCCATTCTCTGTTGAAGAGTGTTGAGGAGAGTGTTGTGATTGACAGTGTCAAAGGCTGCAGAAAGGTCAAGGAGAATTAGAAGACTGGACCCCCCGAATCGAGTATCTGCTGCGCGTCATCAATCACTTGCAGCAGGGCTGTTTCAGTGCTACAGTTTTGGATGAAGCCGAACTGACAATTGTCAAGAAGATCATTGTCCTTGATATGACGAGAGAGTTGTTTCGCTGCACATCTTTCTGTGATCTTCTCAAGAAAGGGTAGGTTAGTGATGGGGCGGAAGTTGTTGAGGTCATTCGCATCAGCAGTGGGGTTTTTTAAGCAGAGGGGTGACCTGCCCAGTTTTGAAGGAGGTAGGAAGGGTGCCTTGAGGGAGAGGTTGACCAGAGTGGTCCAATAGGAAAGAGAATGGGTATAGAAGTCAATGGCAAAGGCACTAGGGATGGGGTCAAGAGAATGGTTGGAGGGCTTTGTTTCGAGGATACAATTGAGGAGGGCATCTTCAGAGATGGGGTCAAAGTTCTGACAAATGGCTAAGAATTTGCGCTCCTCTGGAGGGGTAGGATGAGCGACCTGATCCACAAGTGATTTCACTTTTTCGTCAAAGAATGTAGCGAAATCGCTGCTTTTTTTGTAGAATCCTCCAACTTGGAAGTTGGGGGAGAGCAGTTAGTTTTCTTGATGAGATGAAATAGTTTTTTGGGTCTATTTTTGGCTGAGTCAAGGAGGGTTATGAAGTTTGACGCTTTCCCAAGGAAGATGTGCTTGTGGTACTTGGATCTTGCTGAACGAAGCGTGGCCAAATTATCGGTGGAGGGCGCTTGCCTCCATTGTTTCTCCAGGAATCTTAGGTGCTTCCTTTCTTCATAGAGGGATTTGTTGAACCAAGGTGCTGAGGGAGTGGACCTTATCTTTTTGCTTTGGAGAGGAGTGACGTTATTGATTTCGACTGCAAGGACTGTGAGGCATTGGGAGGCGAGTTCGTCAACATCTAGGTTCGGGACTAGCCTTGGAAGTGATAACAAAGCTGATTCACAGAGGGAACCGACGTCAATATTTTTAGCGTCACGGAACCAGGAGGTAGCCCTCTTAGGGTGGCCAAGAGTTATAAAGTGTGATAGGTGAAGAGAGAATGGGATGAGGAGGTGGTCAGACCATTCTACATGAATACGGGTAGCGATAGAAAGCATGCCTGCTTTAGAAATAACAAGGTCCAGGATTGAGCCCTTAGAGTGTGTTGATTCTGTGCAGTGTTGGAAAAGATCGTTTGCAGAGAGGAAGGTGGCCAGCAAATTCGCATGAGTCTTGCGGTAAGCCCCAGTGGAGATTGAAGTCAACCACGAAGGTCTGGTTGTCACTTTGCGAGGATTGGTCGCTGATGAAGTCAGTGAGTTCCTCCATAAACGAAGGGCCGCTACAAGGCCTGCGGTAGATGGCATGGAATCTGAGGGGTGAGCGGTGGTGTAATTGAAGCTCAAGAGATGGGCATTCAAAAGTGTGGATGGAGCGGATAGAAAAAGCCTTAAGTTGAAGGGAGTTTCTAAAGATGACTGCAACACCTCTCACAGCTTTGTCAATTCTGCCATTCCTAAATATAGAATAGCCTGTGGGTAATAGGAGATCAAACATAGAGTGAGAGGTATCGTTGAACCAGGTCTGTGTGAGGAAGAGCATGTCAATATTGTGAAGGGTGATGGTATCGGAGATATCAAGTTTGTGTTTTATTGCAGATCTGCATTTGTGGAGCAGACAGTGGAGCTCTGTCAAGACTGTTTTGGTGACGGGGGCACTTGGGCTCTGAAGGGTGATCAGGATATTGTACTTATGAGGGGGTGCTCAGGAGGCTTTAGGTGGATGCTTGGTTCTGACAGAGGAGATGGTCGGAATAGTGTAGATAGTACGGTTACTAGGAGATGCAGGTTGAAGAAAGGTGGCGTTCAAGGACTTGTGTGAGTTAACGAAGTTTGCAGACGACAGGTTGAGCTTTGCTATAATGGGGTGAGGGGGCGAGGTGCATCTCGTGGGAAGGTGAGGATTTTCCATAGGAGTAGAGGTGTATGGAAATGTGTAAATCTTGGAACTTGAAAGTGAAATGGCAGCTACAAGCTGGGAGATGGAGGTGATAAGAGAGCCTAGCTTATTTTCCAGAGAGAGTAAGGCAGAGTACATAAGGTTGGGTGGCTCGATGGAAACAGGAGGGTGTGGAATTGGTGGTGGAAGGCAGGGAGAGTTGGGGGACAGGAGGAGAGTTGGCGTATAGGGTTCAAAGGTGGGGAAAGGTGGAGGTTGAGAGCGGGAGTTGGTGTATCAGAGGTGAAGGGAGAGTTGTCTTTGTTGGCGTTGCAAGAAGGAAAGGAATTAAGGACATATTTAGGGGGAGATGGGTGCGTATCAAGGCGGTAGGGTAGAAGGCGAGGGGAGGACTGTGTGGAGTCATGGGAATGTGGGAGGTTTGGGAGGAAAAGAGGGGAGGTGGTTGGAGAGGTCCTGTCAGCTAGGAGAGGTGGCTATGAGGGAACGGGCATCTGGCAAAGTGAGGGGGGTTGGGAGAAAGGGAAGTTGAAGAAAGGAAGTGGTTCTGCTGGGCCAGAGGGAGGGAAATGGAAAGTGTTAACAAGGGGGGAAAGGGGGTAGCACAGCATTGCTGGAGGAGTGTGGGGGGAAGGAGAGAGATGCAATGGGTTTGTGGAGAAATCGGGGTAAATAGCGAGGGGAGGAGGGGGTAGAGAAGAGGGGGAGAGAGAGGAATAAGGGGAGCGTAAGGAAAGTTAACTGGAGGAGAAGGTTGAAGGAGAGGTGGACTAAAAAGGGGGGGTGGCAGGTAGGAATATGGGGGAGGAGATGAGATTTGAATAATGGGATAGTGCAGATGTAACGAGGAGCGTATTAGCTAAGGGTAAGGCTGAAGTGATGAAGGGGGGGCATACTGTGAGGGGGAGGAATAGGAGAGGAGGGCACAGGGGAGGGTGAGGGAAGAGGGCCGACCTGTGCTTCTCGAGGGTGCAGCCTATTGGAGTGTAGGGGGGTCAGGGGAGGAGAAAGGGAGTAATGGGTGGAGCTAGATGAAGAGTCGGGGGATAACCCGGTTGGAGAGGAGGTGAGTAGGGCGGGGAAGAGGTGGTTAAAGAGAGAGAGACTGGTGTCTTTGCCTTAGATCATGACCGTACCGTTGTTTTAGAGTGAGATAGTGAGGTAGCCGTTGAAACACGAAGAGGGGGAAATTTTTTGTTGTTTCCCATGAGGGATAGAGGAGGAGGTGACGTTAAGGGAATTACATAAGCTGGTGGACCAAGAGGGGGTGTCGTGAGTGAAGAAATTGAAATCGTTTATGAGCCTCCCAAAACGACCATTGTAAAATTGATCAACAAAAAGGGAATCATGGAAACGTTCAATAGTGTTATACTTCAATCGTTTTACTGAAGCTTTAGTCTGGTCGGTAGGATAAATGATTTTGTAGCAATTAATTCCAGCCTTAACTCTAGTGGTGGCCATGTTAGGAAAATGAGGCGGAGGAGGGTGGGGGGGATATGAGAAGGGTGTTACTAGGAATGTGGTGGTGAGGAGAAGTGAAAGAACATAAAGGGGGCACATATTCCAGATGCCGGGTGAAGATATCAGAACTAATGTGCCGTCCGGGAAGTGAGGTGATTAGGAACAGGTTGTTACTTCAGAGCAGAAGAAGATGGGAGGCTTGGGAGTCTCTGTGATTCCGCTGGTATTTGTTGGGCCCTTCATCTAGGTATGCATGATGCCACCTGGCACTAGATAATTTATACAAGGGAATTGTTTACATATGACAGGGCCAACTGGGCCACTGTCAGAACCATCACAAAGCAAATTTAGTAAAAGTAAGACAGATCATAAACGAACACCCTGTAACCACTGGTGATCACTGTACTTAGCATCAGCCTGTAACAAAAACCACATTCGGCACTAACTGCATTGTACGCTCATAATCTCAACAGACTAATATTGGACCCTAACCTCCTGAGAATCACTAACATTAGGGACATAAAGCACAGGGTGGAACAAAATCTCACTAGCATAACCCAAACATGCAAGACAACCTCATCATAAAACCACCTTTAGAGGAACTCAGAACAGGGTGTGTAAATCATACTACATGAAAACATTTCCTAGCACCACAGCACCGTCTTATCCAGCAGGCACCTCCGCTAGTCCCTCAGGGCAGTTTGATATTCTCTCTCTCCCCTCCTGATCAGAGTGGCAGAGTTCCAGAATTCCTCAATCAACTCTACGCAGCTACTAATGTGGTGGGCCTAGGGATCCCCTCAAACCTCCGGCCCCACTGTCGCGCTGTCTGCCCAGTGGGTCTGCCCAGTGACTTTGCTGTGCACCCTGGCCTGGTAGGGCCCTAGGCTCACCCTTTCGATGCTGAGTAAGCAGGGGTACCCGCCTAATATCCCACGAAGTGCTGCCAGTGGTCTTTAGTGTTTTGCTTTCCACAGGTCGGCGGCCAAGTTAGGGTCAGGCACCAGGTAGCTTGAGATCCATCTTAATGGGGGCCTCTGGGCATCCCTCCCAGTGATTGCCTTGTGGTCGCGGGACCGCTCCTGCCAGCACACCTCAGCACCCCCCTTTTACTTTACTTGCCGTGTGAGAGTCATTGGATAGGTGCCCCAGGACTCATTCCAATTCAGCTACAACGTACCGGAATCTCCCCGCTGCTTTCTGTAGACAATATGCCTCTACGCGGTGACTCGTTGGTGAGGGGATGTGTGGACCGCATTTGAGGAGCCAGCGCATCTGCAGATTAGGGGTCAGATCCCACGCTGAGTGTTCCCCCTTCAACGCGCTCAGCCCGCCATTTTGCAAACTCAGGGCTTCTGCCGCAGGGTCTTCTCCCGCTGCCTCTGCTGTTACTTTGGGGCACAGTGGGGCATCTGGGCTGAACATGTCTGCATGACACTCTTGCAGACCTAGTCAGACCCCATGGCATCAACATAGTCCTATGCCGACGAGACACAGCTCATCCTCTCCATAACTGTCTCAACTAGTACCCCCAAAAACAACTGCCTCCAGCTCAACACAGACAAAACCAAAGTCATAATCTTAGCAAAAACTACTCCCCTTGGGCCTCTTGGAGGGCCTTCACAGTTACCCCGCCCCCCACCTCTGCAGACCATACCAAAAACTTTAGGATCATCCTGGACAGCAACCTCTCCGTGAGCAGACGGATCAACAGCATCTCCTCATAATGCTTCCACATCCTGCGTATGCTTCTCAAGATTTTCAAATGAATCTCACTGAACACCAGACGAACAGTCACCAAGGCTCCTATCACAAGTAAACACAAAGAGATGATGGACGGAGAACTGACATTTTTCAGACACTCTCCTCAGTCACAGATCTGGGCTGATTCCATCATCATTCTTTAGCTCACTTCGCCACCTCAGTTTAGACCCAGCTATATGCAATTCAGTCTTGACCCTGTGCACCATGGGAACAGTCCAGCCCGAACAGCCAAGCCAGGTCTTTCCTGAACCGGAAACAAGCATCCTGGGACTGGTTTCTGGGTGGCGAAGTGATCTAAACAATGATGATGGATACAAATCAGATCTGTAACTGGGGTGAGTGTCTGAAAAGTTTCAGTGCTCTGTCCGTCATCTCCTTGTGTTTGCTTTGTTCGTTCTAAGTTGGCAGGGTATGTCCAGACATGGGTCCCTTGCTCACTCTGCCACTGGATTCAAGGTAGCCAGGCTGATGAAGGGTGTTACCCAGAAACCGGTACCAGGATGCTTGTTTCCGGTTCAGGGAAGACCTGTATTGGCAGTTCTGGCTGGACTGTTCCCATGAGGCACAAGGCCAAGACTGATTTGCACTCACCCCCAGTCACAGATCTGGGTTGAATCCATCATTGTTGTTAAGCTTACTTCACCACCCCATTTCAGACGCAGCCATATGCAAATCAGTCTTGACCCTGTTCCTTATGAGAACAGTCCAGCCCAAACTGCCAAGCCAGGTCTTAGGGTGCGGTGGCAGACAGTGACGAAGGCGGCTGATAGGTCCAGGAGGATGAGGGCCACGTTTTCGCCATTGCCCAGCAGGACCCTGATGTCATCGGTGGCGGCAATGAGGGTAGTTTCGGTGCTGTGGTTGCTGCGGATCCTGGACTGGCAGGGGCGTAACACAGGGCCCCGCAGCCCACGCGGTGCGGGGGGGCTCAAAGCTCCAGGGGGCCCCCTCGGCACTGCACTCTGTCCGAAGAGCTCCTAATTGAGCCCAGAGGGGGGCCCTCTACATACCTTGCAGGGAGGCCCCCTCAATTTTCATTACGCCAGTGCGGACTGGGACGGGTCCAGGATGTTGTTCTCTTCGAGGTAGCCGGTCAGCTGTCTGTTGACGGTTTCTTGATGACCTTCGCCGGGAACGGGAGCAGGGAGATGGGCCGGAAGTTCTTGAGGTCCCTCGAATAAGCCTTGGGTTTCTTGAGTAAGGCATTTATCTCGGCATGCTTCCAGCTCTCCGTGAAGGTTGCGGTCTCGAAGGAGATGTTGATGGCCTTGCGGAGATAGGGTGACGATGGTGGCTCTAGCTTTGTTGAAGATGTGGTGCGGGCATGAGTCTTACGGAGAGCCGGAGTGGATGCTGTTCATGATTTTGATGGTGTTGTCGTCATTTACATTGGTCCAGGTGAGCAGAGGGTTGATGTGGGTGGTGGCCGTGGGGTCTGAGGTGTCAGTGGCTGTCGGGCGGTCAGGTTGTTGAAGCTGTTGTGGATGTCTGCGATATTGCGATGGAAGTAGGTGGCAAGGGAGTCGCACAGGTCTTACGATGGTGGGATGTCGTTGGTGTTGGAGCTGGGGTTGGAGAGTTCCTTCACGATGTTGGAGGGCTCTTGGCTGTTCTGTGCGTTGTTATCGAGGCGGTCCTTGAAGGAGACCCTTTTGGCGGATCTGATGAGGCGATGGTGTCTGCTCATGTGGGCTGCGTAGCTGTCTGGTGTCTGTTCGCCGTGCCATTTCTTCTCTAGTTTTCAGCAGGTTTGCTTGTAGGCCTAGAGGTCCGCGGTGAACCAGCTGGTTTTCTTGTTAGTGTGTCTGTTGGAGGGTTTCTTGATCGGTGCAAGAGTGTTGGCACAGTCATCGATCCAGCGCCTGAAGTTGCGGGTGGCGTTGTCGGTGTCGGTGGGGTCGGCGGGTGGGCTTCGGGTGAGGGTGGTGTTTAGCTGGTCTTTGGTGATTTTGCTCCAGCTGCGGCGGGGAATCTGTTGAGTACGGTTGTGCGTGGTGGGTTTCCGGAAGGTGAAGTGGATGCATTGATGGTCGGTCCAGTGGAGTTTGGTGGTGTGGCTGAAGGAGACGTGGGGGCTTGCGGAGAAGATGGGGTCAAGCGTGTGGCCGGCGGAGTGGGTGGGTGTTGTGACGAGCTGTCGGACACCGAGGTTGGCGAGGTTGTCAATCAGGGTGGTGGAGTTGGTGTTGTTGTTGTTCTCAAGGTGGGAGTTCAGGTCTCTGAGGAGGATGTAGTCTGTTGAGGCAAGGGCGTGGGTTCTGACGATGGAGTCGCTGAACTGAGGCCGGCGTCCGGGGGGTCTATAGACAAGAGTTCCTCTGACGGTGGTGTTGGGATCAGTGTGGATCTGGAAGTGCAGGTGTTCGGCTGTGCTGAGGGTGTCGTTGGTGCTGGTCGAGACCCTGCGGGTGTTCTTGTGGATGATGGTGATTCCACCTCCTACTCCGTTGGTGCGGTCCCTGCGGGTGATCTTGTAGCCGTCCGGGATGGCTATGGCGATGTCATGTGCTGAGGCGGCGTTCATCCAGGTCTCTGTCAGGAAGGTAACGTCCGGGGAGGATTTGTCGAGCAGGTCCCAGAGTTCGACGGCGTGTTTGCGTGCAGAGCGGGTGTTCAGTAGTATGCATCTGAGGTGGTTGCATCCTGTCACAGCGGGCGGTTTGGTGGCTCGGAGTCTTGTGAAGCTGCAGCTTCGGCAGGAAAAGGGTCCTTTGGTGTGCTTCGAGCGGACAGGAAGCAGGTGTGCTGTTGTCCGGTGTTGAGTGCGTGGAGGGTGCTGGTGGAGGTGCGCGAGGAACAGGGGGTCTGGCTCTGGGCGCGGTCCAGGCGTGGACGGGCTTGCCTTAGGCGCGCCTTCGGCGCACCAGTAGTGCGGCCGCACAGCGGCCGCCGTATGAGGGGAGGTTGGAGGGAGGAGCAGCTGGGAGGCGGGAGCGGGGCAGCAAATGGGCAAGCAGTGGGGGTGGAGACACAGGGGAAGCAGTGGCGGGAAACGAGAGAGTAGAGTGGGCGGGGGATACAGAAGGCAAAAAATGGGCACAATTTATTAAAAGTTTTGTATAGCGCTGGCTGGACCCGAAGGTATCAGAGCGCTTCACAACCATGTACAAGAGATAGCCTTAACGGCGATGGAAGACTGATATCTGAACAACTCAAAGGGATTTCAAATAACAAAATACATACAGATCGTATTGGTTAAACGGGTAGGTGGTAATGTGAGCATCTCTTACAGTTCAGGTGTCTTCCAGGAAGAGGGCTTTGAGTAGAGTCTTGAATTTTGGGAAGTGGGTGGTCATTCTGATGTGGGGAGGGATGGCGTTCCATATCCTGGGTGCATTGCCTGCAAAGCATTTATTTGAAGTTTTGCGTTTCCGCGATTTCAACGGAATGAGAAGAAGTGTGTTGGAACTTCTAAGGGTCCTGGACTGGCCAGCCCTTTTGAGTTTCGCGGCCAGGTATTCCGGTTTACCTGTGTGGAGGGCTTTGTGTGTAAGGCATGCTGTTCGAAAGTTGGCTCGTTGTTCAATAGGGAGCCATTTCAGGTCTTTGAGCGCGGGGGAAATGTGTTCGAATTTCTTGGTTCCTGTGACCATTCTGGCCGCGGCATTGAGGGTAGTTTTCAAGGGTCCTAAGTGTGATTTGGCTGAGCCGGTCAGGGCTGCGATACCATAGTCAATTTTTGAGAGCACCAGTGCTTGAGTGGCCTGTTGAAGGTCCTTGGGAGGAAGGAAAGGTTTTATTTTGTAGAGAAGTTTAAGATTGAGGAAAGCGCTTTTGGCGGAGTTAGCGATGTGTTTTTTCAAGTTTAGTTTGGGGTCTAAGGTGATGCCTAGGGATTTGACTGAGTCTTTTGGCTTGAGGGTGCCATTGAGGGCGTCAATGGCTTTGAGCCATTCTTCAATTTGGGGGTTTTCGTCTCTGTTGGAGATGATTAGAACTTCAGTTTTTTCTTGATTAAGCTTTAAGTGATTTTGTGAGAGCCAATGTTGGACGTCTTTGAGCGTGTCGTTGAGTTTGAGAATGTCATCCATAGAGGAGGTTTCCAAATAGAGTTGTGTGTCATCAGCGTAGAGGTGGAAGGGGATGTTGGAATTCCTGAGTAATGTGGTAAGGGGTTCCATGTAGATATTGAAGAGTTGTGGGGAGAGAACTGACCCTTGAGGGACTCCTCTGCTGACGGGTAGGGGGTCGGATTCGAAGTTTTTGATTTTTACTCTTTGGGAGCGATTGTGTAGAAAGGAGGAGAACCAGTTCAGAACCGTCGATTCCAGGCCTGCTCTTTCTTGAAGGACTTTTAAGAGCAGCGAGTGGTCGACAGTATCAAATGCGGCCGAGAGGTCAAGAAGAATGAGAAGGCAGCATTGGTCGGAGTCAAGTGATTTGTGTAAATCGTCTATGACGTTAAGGATGGCAGTTTCAGTGCTGCATCCTTTTCTGAAACCCGATTGGTGAGGGTCAAGGAGCTTGATGTTTTCTAGGTGTTGGGTTAGCTGTGGGAGAACACATTTTTCTAGTGTTTTGGATAACAGCGGGAGGTTTGACACGGGTCTGAAGTCGTTCATGTCTTCTGTGTCCAACCCTGTTTTTTTTAGTAGCGGCGTGACTTGGCCTACCTTGAGGCAGTCTGGGATAATTCCCGTGTTCAGCGAGCTGTTGATGATTTTGCACCAAATTGGGGCTAGGGTGTGTTTCAGATCTTTGGTCAGGTTTATAGGAAGCCGATCTAGGGAGTGGGATGACGGTTTGGCGTTGGAGATCAGGGTAATGATCTCGGTTTCCTGAATCGGCGTGAAGGCGGACCATTGGGTGGGTGGGATCAGTAAGGTGCTGTCAGACAGTATTGGGGTATTGGTCTCACTTGGAAAAGAAGGGTTTGTGCTGAAAGAGAGGTCAATCTTGATGATTTTTTCGTTAAAAAAGTTGGCGAAGTTGTCGCATTGGTATTTAGAGGACACTGAAGCGGATTGGATGGGTTTGGATGTTTGACTTCTGATGATGTTGAAGAGCTCTTTGGGGCGGTTCTTTGCGTTTTCTAGAGCGGAGCAGAAGAAGGAAGATTTTTTGTCCTTGATGAGATTGTTGTAGTTTCTGCGTGCCGACTTGAGTTGTTCGCGGTGAAGAGAGGAAGGGTTGGACCTTCAGATTCTTTCAAGGGATCTGAGAAGTCTTCTTTCGTCATTGATGTCCGTGGTGAACCATGTTCTCGATGGAATGTTTCTGGGTTTTTTTAGTTTCAGGGGCGCCAGGCGGTCTAGGGTGGTCGACATGTTGGAGTGGTAGAGAGAGGTGAGGTCAGTGGTTGAGAGTTGCTCCGTTGAGTTCGGGAGGAGAGTGTTTAGTTCCTCTTCTAGGATGGTCTGCGGGACTTGTGCAATATTCCTTATCCATTTGGGGGGAGCTTGTTTTATGAGTCGAGATGGCGTTGGTTGGTTGATTCGGAAAAGAATTAAATGGTGGTCTGACCAGTCTACTGGAATGATGTAGTCGATGGTGATTGTGTGATTGTCCACAAAGATAGCGTCGAGTATCGCTCCTCTGTAGTGAGATTCTTCAGAGCAATGCTGTGTCAGGTCGTTTTCTATCAGGCGGTTATTGAGGGATTGTATGAGCGGGTTGTTAGTATCATTCCATCTAATGTTGAGATCGCCCAAGATTATGTTATTGGCGTTGTTGAGCGCGCATAGGGTGATTAGGTCAGTTAGTTGCATTTCGAATTCCTTTGTATTGCCTGGAGGGTGATAGAGGAGATGGCAAAGTGTTGAGCTCTTTACGTCGGATTTGATGTTGATAGAGAGGCATTCGAAGGAGCTGTATAGGTAGGGTGCGCTTTCTGTGATGTCGAGCGTGGTCTTGTGAATGATAGCTATGCCTCCACCTCTCTCTTTATGTCGGTCTTTGTGAGTGATTGAAAATCCTGGTGGAACAAGCATGTCCATGATGGGGGCTGACAGGGAGTTGAGCCAGGTTTCTGTGATGAAGGCTACATCAATATCGTGTGAGAGGATAGCTTCTGCTAATTCTGTTGCGTGTTTGGAGGCGGATCTGCTGTTAATGAGCATGAACTGTACAAAAGGAATAAGGCGAAATACAATTAATTACACTAGGGGAGCAGAAGCACAATCACAGCAGGGCTGACAAGGAAAAAGGGCAGAGCGAGCACAAGCGCTTATGGCCTACCACTGGCCACCAGGGATGAGTCGCAGGTGGTAGCCTGCGGGTGGAGGAGGGCCTCGAACTTCAGTACTTCAGCAAGCTGTCAGTCAGTCAAAATACTTTTATTCGATTTTGGATAAAATCATAAAAAGACATACATTCTATACAAAAAGTGCCAAAGTGCATTTACAAAAGTTGCTTTAAGTACAGTCATGTTTAAAAGTTTAAAATATATTTTAAAAATTATCCCAAATACAATCCAGTAAAAACAATTAATGAGGGAATTGTGCAAAAAGCAGAAGGCCGTGCAAAATGACAATATAAACAACCGTTGGGGGACAGTCATTAAATGCTATCAGTAGTAACATGGCTGGATTTAATGCGCGTTGCTGCTGCCAAGTAGTTTCCCATACAGAATATAATGCGGATGGTACTCATAGACTGCAGGTAAAGAAAGAAGTGCCGGTCTGACTTGTGTAAAGCCAGCCTCCCTCAGGATTGGAAACAAATGTTTCTTTCGGGGAACTAAAAATAATGAACAAAACATGACAAAGTGCATAGTGTCCTGAGTTGAGAAGTTGTCACAGGAGCAGGGGGGGGCTGACCCTGGCTTAGCCCAAGATTGATCATTTCCCAGATGGTAATGAATCAAGTTGAATCTGAATTACTACCAAAGGCTTTGCTGGTGGGGAGCCTTAAACTGCATCTTTTTTTACCGGACCTCGCAGCACCCGCTCCGCGGGTGCCGCTTCGCTTTGTGGAGACTGAGGCTGACTCACACTTCGAGGGACACAGGATCTGTTTGACCCAGGTAGCGGCACGCAACGGGGCTGCGAGCGTTGCAGGGACTCCATCTCCCAGGAGTCCCTGCCTGACCGACATCCATCTTCCGGTCCGCTCTCCCTGTTGCTCTGCCCACAGCCCGTAACCACTCCTATATCTTGGGCATTGGGTTCCGCAGCGCGGGACGCACGCGCGGGACTCAGACCGGGGCTAAGACCGGGCAAAGAGCGGGCCGTTTTAGGCCGTTCGAGTACGAGAGAGTCCGTTCCGGGCTATACTCCCTGGCTCTAATTTCACTTGTGTGGGAAATAGACTTTTTATTTGAGCACGCCAAGGACAAGGTGCAATGTCCACACGTGAGTACAGAAGCAGGGCAGCAAAGGGGAAGTTGAAAAATGGAACACTGGATGACTTTCTTACTAGAACCAACACTGCCATAGATATGGAGATCAGTAAGATGCAGCATAGGGTTTCTATTGAACTGGATGTAGCTAGAAGGCTATCCCAGGAGATGGCCAATGCTAAGAGATCCTCCTTGGGTCACTTTGCCTTTGCCAAAACTCCGGACCGCACAACGCGACCAGTATTAAATCTAACACAGGCAGTTATTCACCATCCACCGGTCTCATCTCCTCCAGCCCTAGTGGAGAAGGTTGGGTCTCCTCAGGCTGCCCCCCCAAATCCTAGTTCATCATTGTTCAGGGTGGGAGGGGTAGAGGGGCCACCCTTGGAGACATTACCAACTGCCAATTGTAAGGCCAAGAGTATGAGAATTTCTCCTAACTCCCTAAAGGGTTCCAACCAGAAACGAAAGCGTAACATCGCTACTGCCCATTCTAGGAAAAAGGCTAAGGTTGCAAAGGCTCAGTTACCCTCTCAAGTATTAGTTCAGCCATCCTATTCATTCCTTCCCGTGGTGAATAGTTGCCCCTTAGCATCTGAATCTAGTCCAGTGAAGCCGATGGGGGAACATGAGAATTTTGTAATAGAAAGTGAGAATGGTGAGGCACCAGTTTGTATGATTGAAGGAAAGGATGTGGATTTTTTAACGGTTGTGTGGGAAACGTTAAAAAAACTTCTTACTCCCTTGGAACTTAGACTTTCCCGAATAGAAACCCAGCTCCTCGAGACTGAAAAAAGTATTCTAAATCTTGCCACCTTGACTATACCTGACAATAAACCAACTAGCCTACCTGTTGTGACCCACACTCCTTCAGTAGCCGTTGACATTCCAGCAGTACCTCCGGTGACTAAACCTGTCCCAAAACCCCGGTATAAGGTTCCTGTAAGTACCAACGTCAACAGAGTAGCGGGAAGTGCAAACAAGTTGCCGGTTCCATCTGTCCCGGCTCCGAAAGTAGTGGCTGCCCCGAGGGCTAAAGACCGTGATACTTACTACTCCAGTCCACCGAGACAAAAATTTCCTAAAAATCATTATAGGGGTTATGTTGATCTTCCCCCAGATGTAAGAACGTATGTAGTAGTCCTTACGGGGGTGCCAGAAATTCTACATCAACAGCAGGAGGACTTTGGGTCTTTAAAAAATAAGGTCACCCACTGGCTCAACGTGAATAGGCCATTACCCAATCACCTGAGAAGCAAAATTCTTATGGTGCGACGGGTCCCCTGGATGGGCTCCTCGCACAAATCCATCTCAGGTGATTGTGTTATCGTCTCATTAGAAGATCCCAATACTGCACACTTCAATTATTCATGGAGCGACCACGGAGTTAACTCGTCTATAGCAACTAGACCATTAACTTACTTTTATTCCCCGCGCCTTCACTCTCAATCGGGGGGAAACTGGAATTGGAACACGATGCCGGTACGAAACCATGGGCAGGGAGGGTCATCTAATTACTGGCAAGACACATATGGAGGGTGGAATGGGGCTCCAACTTACAACAGGTTCGGGTGTCTTGTGGATGTGGACTGACTTCACCATAGGGCAGTTGATATTTTGTTTCCGGTAGACTTACACAGCTTTCTGTCCTACCCCTCACTTTGTTCTGCTTTTGTTTCATCATATTCACACTCTTCCCCGCCACGCTCGGCCCTAACACCACCACCATATTTTCCTGGAGATGGCAAACAAATCTCGGGTGAGATTAAGCATATAGAGGAGCAGGCCGCTGACTATCCCGAGGGGGGTACACCCAATGAGTATACAAAAAAAGAAGATGACATCACCAACCCAGGCCTAGTTGGCCATATTAACGAGGATAATGTCCTCCCTGAGGTGCTTAATGCAACCTGTTCACCGGTATTAGAGGTTTTGTCCTCTTCCAACTATAGTCAGTGTAGGATAAGCAGGTGTCCATTGGCTTTTAAATCTACCGAGGAGGTGGGGGGGACCCAGAACACTTTCGATACTTTCCTGGAACGTGGCCGGGTTGGTTAATAAATTAGATTCCTCAGAGTGGGTGGAATTTATTGAGGAATACGACATATGTCTGTTTCAGGAAACGTGGGCTAGAGAACAACACTCCCGTACAGGGTACGCTACCTTTGAGATTGCGGCAAAATGTGGCGGGAAGGGTCGACCATCCGGCGGTCTGTCAATTTGGGTAGCTTCTCACCTAGGATGTCGGGTGAGAAACCTCAAAACCATCTCACCGGACTTTCAGTGTGTTGTCCTAGAGTGGGTATCGGGGGTGAAAGTAGCATTAATACATGTATACTCTAGACCGGTTGGCATTACGGGTACTTCGGGAACAATCGAGGATTTGTCTGTGTTCATTGATCGCACCACCCTCTGTCCATCACTTGTGATCGGGGGGGACTTTAACACTCAGTATGAGCCCCTCCCGGATCATCTGGAAGGGGTAACCAACGAAGAGGATGACCTTTGGGAGATACCCATTTTGTCGGGTCCACCTGTAAAATCATGGTCACCTTTAGCCACTCAAATAATATCTTTCACCTTATCCCACTCGCTGAGGGCCTGTAACGGGCGGGCCAAGGGAGACATCCCACCCCAGCCCACCTTCAATAGACCAGGGTATGAATCACGGATAGACTATATCCTGGTGCGGACAAAGGACTGGTCCAAAATCAGGGACTTTACAATAATAAGAAGGACTGACAGTGACCATAATGTATTGTCATTGAGATTCGCTGTCCAGGGTATGCCAACAGCAAGCACAGATAAAAATTTAGCATTTCTGGAGGGTCTAGTTGCTACCAGTAACAGACGTAGAATCAGATGGCCATTACTAGTGCAAAACCCACAAAATATTCAGAAGCTATACACGAGTCAGTAGTCCCTGCCCTTGAAAAAGTTGGGGATCTTTTCCCTCAGTCACCCACTTTTGATAAGTTCAGCGTGCTTGGGGATATTCATTCCGAGCTCTGTACCAACCTAGCAGAAGTATTTAACCCGGTGGCCAGGACGAAAAAGGCCAAGGGGAGAAGAGCCTCATGGTTCAATGCTTCTTGTAGAAGAGCAAAGGCTGATCTCCTGGAGTCTCTTAAAATCCGGGAAACTCCCAGTAAGATCAGGGCTAAGTGGATGGCCTACAAGTCTATCATCTCCAATGCCAAAATAGAATGGGACCAGGAGAATTGGTCGGAAATGACGGCTGCCTTAGCATTGCAAGACGCCCGTAAATTCTGGCAGATCGTCAAGCACGGTTCAGCTGAACCAATAGCAGCAGTAAATGCCAACATTGCTGCAACTGTGTGGGAGGTCCACTTTAAATCCTTGTATAGTGCGCCCGACCAGGGTCAATTGGGGAATCCACCTGAACCAGTAATGATCCAACCCCCCGAAAGCCTATCCCAGATGGATGGGTTTACCCTGGGAGAACTTAATATGGCAATTTTGGGCCTGGCGGCTGAAAAGGCGCCGGGCCTGGACAAGCTTCCAGGCGACCTTTATAGGCATGAAGTTAAGATCTGGGCCCCGTATTTGATGGTGCTGTTCAATGCAATCCTGAACGGCAGGACGATCCCCCCAACTTGGCTGGGGGCAGAGATAGTCCCTATATTTAAGAGGGGCTCGCCTCTGCTCCCAGCCAACTATAGGCCAATAAGCCTGATAGATGTTTCCCAGAAACTCTTTACTAGGCTACTCCTGGATCGTTTGTCGGAATGGATGTCGGATTATGATATTCTGAGCCCATTCCAGGCGGGATTTAGGAAGAAGATCTCCACCGCAGACCAGGTCTTTCGGCTTGCCCTCATCTTTTGGAAAACGGTACAGTTGGAGGGTGGCAGCCTCTATACTGTATTCGTGGACCTGAGGGCGGCCTTCGACCTGGTCCCGCGCAGAAAACTCTGGGAGGTGCTGGCCAAACTGGGGGTCCCTGCGGACCTGTTGGAGATGATTATCCGTCTCCATACTGCCAACTTTGCCCAGGTGAGGTGTGGTAGGGAGGGGGCGCTGTCAAACCGATTCCCCGTTGACAAGGGGGTAAGGCAGGGTTGTGTGCTTGCACCGACTCTGTTCTGCCTCTATGTCAACGGGGTAATCGCCCACCTCAATGGGGTTGTCAATTCAGATGCTCCCAAGTTGGCAGGCACCAGGGTGCCAGCGATTATGTTCGCCGACGACACCCTGCTGCTCTCAAAGTCCCCAATGGGGATACAGCGCATCCTAAACGGTTTTGTGGATTTTTGTGGGGAACATGGTTTAGAAATCAACACCTTAAAGACCAAATTTATGGTCTTTAAGCCCCCACAAAAGCTACGATTCACACCTACTATTGGCCAGAGCAGACTTGAAAGGGTGCACACCTTTGAGTATCTTGGTGTCATGATAAATGACAATATGACCTGGTCCACACACCAACAGAAAGCACAACTTAAATTGGCCCAGTATGCGGGAGGGGTTCTGAGGCTCATGGGAAATAATAGGTCATCCATTAAACCAGTCGGCCCACCACTCCAGATTTACAAGGCACAGGCAAGGGGGGCTGCCATGTATGGTTGTGAGCTATGGGGTCACGTAGCTTCCCCAGAATTGGTGAGAGAGGAGAACAAGTTCATTAGGCAGGTGGTCCGACTTCCGTCCAGTACGCCCCTTGTTCCACTAAGGCTAGATCTAGGGCTGCGACCTCTAAGCGAAGAACTGGCACTGCGTCCCTTGGTTTATTGGCGGAGGATGTGGGCAGTCCCGGAACTGATTAGCAATAGGCAGGGTCTACAAGAGGTCCTAGCCATGCCTAATGCTGGGAAAATTAAATGGTTCAAATTTATTAAAACTGAGTTGGAGGGCCTAGGCCTACCGACACTCTGGTCTGATACCTCAACCACATGCCCACTAATTCCCCAAAAGAGACTGGCTAAGGTCTATCGCGACAGTAAACTAGCGGCACTCTGTTGTCAGGCTACTCTGGGAACACTTACGGAGTCATTTTTATGTATTAAGGACAAATACAGTTTTGAACCAGCCCTGGATAAAATACATCCTGCTCTACTTAGGAAACTCTACTTGCAGTGGAGGCATGGGACACTTCCACTGTGAGCACTAACCAGTAAGTGGAGTGATTCAGTAACCAGTTTATGCCCGGCTTGTGGAGTGGCTAATGAATCAGAGCTCCATATAATCTTTTTCTGTCCGGCCTATAATGCTTCCCGCAGGAAATGGATTGTGCCCATTTGTAGGAGCCTGGGGTTTGCGGAGTGCTTGGCCGCGTTCAGAGTATTGAAAACAGATTTGACTGATCACATTGTCTTTGCTGTGGCTAAATACTTAGGTGCAATGTGGTCTCTGAGGAGACAGTGCCTTAAGGCTGGTCATTGATCACTGATTGACTGTACCATAAAATCTGAAACTCTGTATTTTTGCAAAACTTTTATGTAACCGGATGGATTCTGATGTTTTTTAACGTTTATTCTTTTAATATTATGCATTGAATTGTGTGTATCTTTTATGGTGACAAAATTACCGAAATAAAGATTTATGATGATGATGATGATGAATCTGAATTTAGTCAAGAGGAACCTGTGAAAAGGTCTAGTAACAATACTAAGATAGGGTTCCATAGCAGTAGAGCTTGTTAATATGTAATGAGACCTCACCGAGGGCTTCTGAAGTTCTTTTTCCTCTCGGATAGATCTTGCCAGAGTCAAGAACTGCCTCTTAACCAAAACTACATCTGTGTTTTTTATACATGAAGGAAATTCAAAAAGTTCCTGTCTCCCTAATCGGACAAAAGACTTCCTCAGATAATCCAGCCAGGGGATCTTTTTGTAATGCTCTAATGTCATGACGTCCTCCATTATAGAGTGGTTCAAAGTTAACTCCTTGTTAAGCCACGTCCTTAACCAGAAGATCAGCGGAGCCAAGTTAAGCCTATCTGTGATGTAATCCATGCCCACCTCCGCGTGGATAGAGTATGTTGGAGTCGATGGTGGGTCTGACAGTACAGAGCGTAGGAACCTGTTTTCTGCTCTCTGTATAGGCTCAAGCTGTGAGTATCCCCAGATTGGGGCACCATACATGGCGATTGAGATACATTTGGAACTGTAGACCTTCAAAAGGGCCTCCATCGGCCTGGCCCCCAGTCTTTTTGGGAAGGCCATAAGGGCCGCAGATGACCTCGCTACTGATAGGCTTTTTGCCCTAACCTGTGGGCCCCACGACCCCCTCTCGTCGAAGAGCACCCCCAGGTAGGGGAAAGTTGCCGTTCTAGAGACCTCTTGGTCCTTACATCTAAAGGTTTTATTCATCCCTTTGCGCCTATGTGCTCCAACTACCATTGTGTGGGATTTACCTGCATTGACCTTCATGTCCAGGTCATCCATGAAGGTACCAAATGCATACAGCAAGCTCTGCAGGCCATTACCGGTGCGAGCTATAAGGACTGCATCGTCCGCGTATAGGAGAGCAGCGATCTTAGCTTCTCCTACACGCGGAACATCCCCCCCCTGCTTCCTCCAGGTACCTCCCCAAACCGTTAATATATATGATGAACAGTAGGGGGGCTAGTATACAGCCCTGGCGTACCCCCCGCATGGACTTAAACTGGGAACTGCATCTTCCCTCCCTGGTGACCCTGACCATAGCGGACAAATCCTGGTGTAAAGAGGCCATGACCTAACCAGGGCCCCGTCTATCCCAATCCTCAATAGCATGGCCCACAGCTTGGATCTGTTCACCAAGTCGAAGGCCGAGGAGAGGTCCATAAAAGATAGAAATAAAGACCCCTCTTTGGCCACCGTATACTTAGCGATCAGAAGGTGCAAATTGGAGCACTGTTCCATTGTTCCCCTCTTCTCCCTGAACCCGTATTGGATGTTGGCCAGCCCACCGCAGTTCTCAATACTCTTCCTCAGCTTAGTTAACAAGACTCTGCCTAGGATCTTAACGGCAGAGTCCAGGAGAGATATAGGCCTATAACAACCTGGGTCATCACGATGGCCTTTCTTGAAGATTGGGACAATGATGGAAATTGCCCAGGAAGTTGGATGGGAGCTACCGATGGCCGCGTTAAATACATTAGTCCATACACCTGCCCAAAGACCTGGGGAATGTTTATATAAATCGGCCGACACCCCATCGGGGTCTGGAGCTTTGTTCTTTGAGGTTTCGTGGATAGCTTTTTCCACCTCGCCTTTGTTAAAACTCAGGGGGATAGTCTCATGGACAGCAGACGGACCGATGGTGCAGTCCACGCACTCCCCATCATATACTGTGCTGAAATGGCTGATCCATTTTTCATCTGAAATCACACAGTCCATATCTGAGTTGGGTGTTTCAGAGAAAAAGGGCTGGTTTATAATAGTCCAGAATTTTTTACTGTCCCTCAAAACGTCTACGCTAAGTAGACTATCCCAGGCTATTTTCTTGATTGCCACTTTCCTAGTTTTAATGGCCAACTTGTATAGCCTCCTTTGATACGCTATATACTTCTTATCCCTCGGTAAATGCTTGAGTGCAAGCATCAGACATCTGTGTGCTTTGGAGCAATTTGCATCAAACCAGCGATGATGCTTGCTGGCTCCCTTCCTCGTACTGACCGAAAGGTCAGTCACTATTTGATTGCAAATAGCTTTAAAAGCCCCCGTTATTTTGTGGACCGGGCCGTAATGTTTTGACAGACCTCCAGGTGGCTATTAATTTTGGGTAAAAGCTCTGCGTAAAAAGTATCAGGCACCACATCCGCCCATTTAAGCCTTCTCCCCTGGTCCACTGAGAGTACTGTGGGCCGGGCCTCTTGTGATTGGGTCTTGGGCCCCATGTGCTGCCCCCAGGCTACCTCCAATACTACCGGATTATGGTCACTATGTACGGACATCAATGTATTATATGACATTACCCTGTTCAGGATCCCTGGAGTCATAAATATATAGTCAATAATGGACCCCGGGATAGTGCCTTTATAAGTGTGGGTTCTGGGGTTGCCTTCAGGTGGGTTGGGTTCATAAAAATTATAGTCGGCCAGCAGCTCTTCTAACTCTTCTCCCGCTGTAGAATGCTCAAAATGTGGGCCTTCTAACCCTGCATAGTCCTCATCATTCATTGTGCCACAGAGACCATTGCATGGGTGAATATTAAAATCCCCAAAAAGAATAAATTCCTGACTGAAGTGTGTGTTTTGACTGACAGAGGATAAAAAGGAATCTAAGCTAGCTATGCTATTGTTTCCAATGTCCTTATTCATTGAGTTATAAAAATTAATATAAAAAGTGCTCTTAGAAGGGGAAACTGACCTTTCAACTATTAATAGATTTGGGGAGGGATTATTGACCAATTTCAAAGACCCTTTAAGTTTTAAAGAAAAAAGGGTTATGAGGCTTCCCCTAGCTCTGCCTGCTCTACTTGGAGTGGCAGCAATGACAAAACTGGTAAAGCCATCCAACCAAAAACTATCTGCGGTATCCCATGTCTCTTGGAGGGCAATAACTTCATGTACGCGGACCAGACCCACCCAATCCTCATTTGTTACCTTGCTTTTGATGCCTGCCACGTTCCAACTAAGGAGTTTGCATACCGTAGCCTCCTCCCGCTCAAGGAGTCCTATTAGGGGGGGCCGCACACTGGCTAGTGGTCAATCAACATCCTCCAAGCCCTCCATGCCCTCGTGGCCTGACAGGGGTGCGAAGCGGTTACTAATAACTAACCCGCTGGTACAACCCCCACCCCCTGGTCATAGGGTGACAGCAGTGCGGCCTCTGTCCTTTGAGCTCGGTATTGGGAGGAACCCACGGAGGTACCCCTCCTTGGATGTGGTTTCAGGGTTGAGCCCGTAGTGGAATGACAGTGTCCAGCATAGTCTCTCTCGGGGGGTGGGGGGATAAAAAAAAAACCCAGGGGTACAGGTCTCACATGGTCTTTTGCGGTTATGGCAGAACTGTCCCAAAAGAGTTTGTCTGCCACGTTAGGCCTGTTAAAGTTAATTACCACACAGTCCCCCTGGGTGATCTTTGGTTTTTTCCCAACCCACCCCACCCTCCTTGCAAAGATAAGCGAGCCTGAAGAATCCACCCCACTGGAAGAGTCAGCACACCAGATTTTCACTTTGTATAAAAGATCGGTGGTGGATTCCCGGTCGCCCTCTTTAAGCGGTGGCACCCCTATAAACACTGCGACCAGAGGGGCGGCAGCCGGAGGCAAGCTTAAATTGAACTTGCTTGGTAGTGTTTTCCTACTTAGAGGCGTAGTTGGTTGCATCCGTAGGGGAGGAATGGATGTATGACCCACTTAGTTTGCGGGAGGAGCTCCAGGTGGGCACTGCCAACCGGAGACTATGCCATCACCCCCCTGAAGGAGGGCTGTGGAGCTGAGACTTGTCCCTGCTGTCCTACCAAGACCTTGGGGCATTGTACACCTCTTGGGCAACTCCACAGGCAGGCGATGGGAATTAATGATTTTGTCCAGCAATGAACATTTCTTAAGGAGGTCGGACAAGCATGTGTTCAATGTGTCAACAATGTCCTTTGCGATCCCTACTAGCATTGGCTCGATTCTGGCAACAAAAAGGGCCTCCAGTTGGTCCCCAAAAGGGTCAAGGGATGTGGTTGATGTACATGCAGCCTTAGATTTTTTACCTCTGTCCCGCTTTGATGCTTGGGCTGCCGGCTGGGGGTGCTGCGCTAATTCAACAGGAGCACTAAGTGGGATGACTGATATGGCCGGGGGGACAGGGTTGGTTGTAATAGTTACCACGGGTTCCAGGGGTATGGGGGGAGCTACGCTCGATGGGCCCACTATACTAATGGGAAGGGCCTCAGATATGGGGGACTCCACCGAGCCAGGCGGTGTCAAGCCCAGCTCTTGTTCTGCGTTGGCGATTTCTTTGGTAAGGGCCCCCACCGCAGATAAAAGATAAGACAATATTGACTTAGAGTGTCTGGGCATTTTGGCGTTTTTCCCCTCTTCATCACAGTTAGAGGCTTTCTTGCGCTTACCCATTTGTGGTAGTCCTTAAGGGGGTGGCCCCGCCCCGCCTCGCCTCCTTCTGCCTCGGACTGCCAAAGACGGCCCCGCCCTTGTCCCGGGCAGCACCCGCGCGCGACTCGCGGGGCGAGTGAGGGTCGTGGGCTATGAAGCGCCTCCGGGCGCGCTGCTGATGCGGGAGGTGTGCGCTGGCCCCTGGGGTGTTGGGTAATGTAGTTCCCGGATGGGAACTACCGCCATTGCCCTCACGGCACTCCCGGTGTAACAAGCCGTTCCCCTCACGGCGCTGAAGGCTGTGCTCTACCCCTGCCACGGGCCACGCAGGTCAGATGGTTTCCCCCTTTGCCTCGTCGGGGTCGCGGGCTATGAAGCGCCTCCGGGCGCGCTGCTGATGCGGGAGGTGTGCGCCGGCCCCGGGGGTGCTGGGTAATGTAGCTCCCGGATGGGAACTACCGCCGTTGCCCTCACGACACTCCCGGTGTAACAAGCCGTTACCCTCACGGCGCTGAAGGCTGTGCTCAGCCCCTGCCACGGGCCACGCAGGTCAGATGGCTGCAGCAGCGGGGGACACGGACACACATGCGGGGATGTGCGGCGTGGGGAGCGACCTGCCTACAACAGGGTCAAGGGTCCCTCTCCTCACTGCTCAGCGGCCGCCATGTGAGGGGAGGTGGGAGGGAGGAACAGCTGGGAGGCGGGAGCGGGCGGCGAATGTGCGGGTAGGGGGGCGGGGACGCAGCTGTGGGAAACTAGAGGGTAGAGCAGGCGGGGGATACAGAAGGCAAAAAACGGGCACATTAACACTACAACAGGTGGTAGCCTGCGGGTGGAGGAGGGCCTCGAACTTCAGCACTTCAGCAAGCTAAAGCAGCGGGGGACACGGACACACAGGTGGCAATGTGCAGTGTTGGGAGAGACCTGCCTACAACAGGGTCAAGGTAGACAAAGTGAAACACAATCCATCCATAGGAATAAACAGGTAAGAGCATAAAAACACAAGTATAGTTGAAAGCAACCCTATACATAAATATAAGGACAACCCAGTGAATCCCTTTCCTCAGTGTATCCACTAAACTGGAACCTTTTCCACAGTGCAGCATAAAGTTGTTCCAGAGTGTGTGGTACTCCTTAACCAACTTCCATCATTCTTGAAAGGCTGAAGGCACCCTGTTTCCAGTCCTGGTTTTCCGTGTGATAACCTTATGCATTCTGGTTGCAGTAGTCTGCTTGTGCCTCCATTGAATTATTTAGACTAACACACCTGAAATCAGTAATCTGACGGTAGAAAGTTCAGGAGTGGTCACAATGTCTGTAATGACTTGGAGTGAGGTGGTCATTCTCATATACATAGAGTGGGCTTTGAATCATTCAGTTTAACCATTAGCTTTCTTCGATCAGCCTCGTTCAGCCATTGGCTTCAGAGTTTGTCAATCAGCCCAGTCGAATATTCCTCTCTCATATAATACCATTGGCTGTTTGAATGTATTCTCCCGCCTCCAGTGCATCAGGCCTACTTGAGAACAAGCCCCCCCCTTCCATCCGATCCTGCTGGCTTCGTCTTATGTGCCTCGCTGTAATGTGCCAATGTACGTTGTGGTGAAATGCAGGCACTCTTACCTAAACACGCATTTGCAATGCAATTGATCTTGCATTTACGCAAGTTTGAGCTATTGACATTGCAAATGACAATGCCTTTTCGTTTTTAAAACCTAAATTAAAGGCATTGTCATTTACAATGCCAATAGCTTAAACTCGCGTAAATGCGAGACCTATTGCATTGCAAATGCTTGTTTTAGGTCTGTCTGGACAGTCGAGCTGTTTACCAACAGAAAATAACTTTCAGATGTACTATTGACGTGGTTGCTGGAGGTCTATGCAGAGGCGTATTATTCTGATAACCTGCCTCCCTCTCTTACTTGGGCCCTCTTGGTGCTTCTTCTGAAGCCTGAGAAGGCGGTGAACGCTTGTGACTCTTACCGACCGCTCTCTATCATAAACATTGATGCCAAAATTTTGCGAAAATGATAGCTACTAGACTCCAGCCATTAGTTCCTAATCTTGTACTCCCAGAGCAGTTGGGGTTTGTGCCCTCTAGATCCACATTGCATAACCTCCGTACTGTTTTTTCTACATTACACTATTTCGGGCACGACTTTCAGACAGTGCTTTTAGACGCCGGCAAGGCGTCCGATTCTCTCCAGTGGGAATATATGTGTACCATCCTGTTACGAATGGGCCTGCCACCGTTCTTTTTAAAGTGGATCTATCTTTTGTATACTGCACCAATGGCCTGTATGCGTGTAAATGGCTGGGTATCTGATGTCTTTTCTATCCACTGTGGCACGTGACAGGGGTGCCCTGTGTCGCCCATGCTATTTGCGTTAGCTCTTGAGCCGCTGGCGTGTACGTTACATCAGAGACATGCTGGGGCTGCACTGCGGTTTAGACAGCGGCCCCTAGTGGTGTCGCTGTATGCAGATGATATGTTGCTTTACGTCCGCGACCCTGCTACACATTTATCGGAATTGCTGCGAGAGGCTATCCGGTTTGAAAGATACTCTGACCTGGGCATTAACTGGACTAAATCTACTGTGTTCCCGCTTACAGCTGGCACCAGGGAAATAGATCTTGAATTCCCCCTGAAGTGGTCGACTGACCGGGTGAAGAACCTGGGTGTGTGGCTGCACAGGGACCCAGAAGTTGTGAGCACAGCTAATTATGGTACAGCTGTCACCACGACTCCCGAACAGGCTGAGCGCTGGGCTAAGCTCCCTCTCTCTCTTGCGGACAGCATAGCGGTCATAAAAATGACCATCTTACCCAAGCTGCTTTATTTATTTGTTAATATTCCCATTCGCTTGAATGTCACGCTGTTTAATACGCTGCAGTCAACCTTGTTGTCGTTTGTTTGGGGGGGGGGGGGTAAGAAGCCCCGCTGGAGCTGGAGTGTGCTGGTTCAGTCATTTGAGCGCAACGGTTTCGAGGCCCCTGACATGCGCCTCTACTACTTATGCGCGCAGGTGCAATATGCACATTTTTGGTACTATCCACCGAAGTTCCAGCCACATACGGCTGTAGAGGCGGATTCGGTGCTCCCATTACCTCTGGTTGCTGCAACCTTGATGGGTGGAGTGGGGTGTTCACATGTGGAAATTAGTCTTGTACATTGCACAGCCTGGGCGTGGAAAACTCAGACTAAGAGAACAAATCTGGAGTATTTATATGCCCCGATGCTGCCCCTCGCTGCACATCCTGGCATATCGGCGGCGCGAGAGCCAGCGGCTCCAAAGGCGCTGAGGGAAGCGGGGATTAAACATCTGGGAGACTTGTATAGTCAGGGTTGCTTCCGCTCATTGCCGGATCTCCAGGGTGGGTGTGAGGCTAGATTGATGCTGTGTTTCACGTATGTGCGTGTGCGACAGGCTATTCGTGCTGTGTACCCGGCATACCCGACCGAGCCGCGCACACTGTTGGCACTGCAGGTGGTGCTGGCAGGTACGGCACGTTGGGGTCTGATCACCAAATTTTACAATACCTCTCTAAGAGAAACCAATCTTAGCGACTCCCCTTCCTACAATAAATGGAAGGCAATTTTGGGCGATGCTTTCCTGTTAGACACCTGGAAGTCTTGTTGTACATTAACTGGGCGCTTAACGGCGAACTGTAATCTTCGCATAATTCATTTTAAATACATACACCAGCTTTATTATACACCGTTACAGCTGAGAAGGTTTGGGTTGCGGGACGATGCATGTTGTGGGCAGGCAGATGCGGATTTCATGCATCTTGCCTGGAGCTGCATGGGTATATATAAATTCTGGGCAAAGGACACGTATGTACTTACTGCCATTGTCCTGGAATCTGTTGAGTATGTGCCGGTGGTGTGCTTGTTTGGCTGGGTGCAGAAGCTCAAACCCTGTAATAGACGTCTGATAGCCATTTCTACTTAGTTTGCCAAGTGGGCTGTGGCACAATGTTGGGGAGCAAAAACTGGTCCGACTGTACAGAGGTGGATTCACAACTTGATATACTGCAGGGATCAGTTGGGTATATATGCTGAGGAGCTGCCTGAGGCCTCACGTCCAAAAGACTTTTGGGCACCCTTGACGGGGTACCTTCTTGGGAATCCAGACCTGCAGTGAGTTATTGTGCAACTTGAGATATTCTGGTGTGCTGGGACTTTTGGACTAGAACGTGAGAAATGTCATATGAAACAATGTACTGCCATTAGGTGTGTTCATCATAGGAAACCATGCCGGGATTTGGGGGGGATGGGTGGCGGGTTTGTTTGATGGGGCTTTATGGTTGCTTTGATATGTAACAATACGGCAGCTTGTATCAGGATATTGTACTCAGTGCCTTATTTACCCCTGTCATGGGGCGTTGTATAAATCTACATGTGCAAGCTGTTTAATAAAAAGGATTTACAAAAAAATAAAAAGATGTACTATTGAGAATGTGAGTTAGACTCTGGCCATATGTTGAATTTCTCGAGTCCAGCATTTGGTTGGGCAGAAGTTGTGCTTCCA
The DNA here is from genome assembly GCF_964261635.1 of Lissotriton helveticus. Classification (NCBI taxonomy): domain Eukaryota; kingdom Metazoa; phylum Chordata; class Amphibia; order Caudata; family Salamandridae; genus Lissotriton; species Lissotriton helveticus. Next base: position 1,040,479,533 of record NC_136065.1, on the reverse strand, counting down.
CTGAAAAGGAGTGTTTGCATTGCACTTTTTGCCGTTTGGAAAAGCTTATACTCAATACAGCAGGCCTTAGTTGGTTATAGTGGCAAGCCTGTGGTCAAGACTATAAATAAGCCTGATCTGCTAGTTATGAAAATAATAATAAAGGCAGTAGGCCTGTCATATTTGTTGTGAAAAGCATATGTTAAAGTCAATATGTATTAAAGAGATATATTGTTATTACTCAGTATTAAAGCCTGCAGAGTGGTATTTGTTACATGGAATGTCACATATTATTATAGAAGGGAAAAATTCGGCCCTTCTGAGGAATCCATGGCACTAGATTTTCACTGTACTAATCCTTGTTAGACTTTTTGGGAGAGGTTGAGTATTGTTTTGCCTACTGTAATTGTATAAATATTTGTAATGTCATAGCTATATGCATCGTGGTTACCAGTTTATACCTACCTCTGTAATCCTATGATGGCTATGGTGTCAGGCCTTTGGTAATTGCTACAGGAAGTATTGGTTCACTGAAAAAGGTTATGGTGGATTTCATAAGTTAGGTTTGTTTATTATAAAATGTATTGACAAAACCAGTAGAATAGACTTATTTTGAAAAGCGTGTGGTTAAGGTCGTAGAGTTGTACGGGTAGATTTGTATGGCACTGTGTTAAAGCATGCTGGCAGGTACTTTGTTATGTGGAATCTTTCAGATTACCATGGTAGGCACGGGTTTTGTGTCGATGACCCACTCAAACAAACTATGGTGATATAAACCATGTACTGAAATAATCCTTATTTGATTTTAGGATGCAATTTATATTGTTTTAACCATTCTAGTGTGTGTGTTTTTTGACTGTTTTCTTTACATATTTGTTATTGAATTACTGTACACCTGATGACTGGCTTATAGGAAAGCGTAAGCTCTGTACAGTCCTGAGTTAGTTATGATGACAAGACTATAGGCCTGATTTGTTAATTGAAAAAAGTTAATTCAGATGCCATACGTCTGATCTGTTTATTTCTAAAAGGTCCAATAATGGCAGCAGACCTGCTTTATTTATTATGAAACAGCTATTTGATAGGCCTTTATGGGTGGATTGTTGTTGCACTGTGTTAAAGTAGGCAGATATGTATTTTGTTGCAGGACACACATGGATTACATCTGTAGGCAAGGATTTTGATGTTGATCGCCCCCTTAGACACTCTATGGGTAGAAGATTTGTGCTATGATCATTTTTGCTTTGGAGGGCCTTACAGGCTAAGTATGCAATGGTGATTCACCCAAAAAAAAAGGTGCATATGCTGGAAAAGGATCGGTCTACTTCAGCATTTGTCTGATCATGTGGAAATATATCTGAAAGTGAATGGGTTTCCGTGCCAGGGCTCTATACATTTATTTATTTCATTTTCTCCTTTTTGTAGAACAATTTTAATTCTTTCCTTTCCTTCTCTTTTTATTTTTTATTTTAGAGCATACAACAGCTCCTCAAACAGTGTTAAAGAGCCAATTGCTTGTCGCACATTTCACCATTAGTGTGCCACATCGTGGCCACTGCCTTTAAGCCAGGGGACCATCATTTAATGGTATTGACCATGCCCTACTGAAACTTCAAAACCTAAATGGCCGTCCCGTGCTCTAGTTAGCTTTATTTGTTGTTGTAAGCATATGCCTGCCATGTTTAGGTATCAGCAGATTTTATTTGTATATACTTTTATTCTTTTAGTTTCTCTTGCATGTGTTGTTGAGCCGTTGTTGTGTGTGTCTTATTATTGTGGTTGCGTAAGTGGGTGAATGAAAGATTGGGTTGGTACGTGGATGAGTGGATCCATGAGTTAAAAGAAGGGCGACGGGGCTTGCACGATTACTTGAGTGTTTAAACTCAATTACTGAAGAGGTTCTTTCATTTATAAGCCAGTCCTATAGACATTGACAATGCTTCTTAGGTATTTTCATAACGAAAATGCCACTTTAACGTCCTCAGCGGGTTTTTTCCCCTCGAGGAATGGTATACACGCATGAATACTGTACTGTATCTGACTAGAACTATGCAGTCCTGCCAAGCACCACACATCAGGCGTTAGACTAATGCATTTTAGTGTGGTGGTCCACATCACTGCACTAATGTGCTTTAATCACGCATTTTAGCGCCTTGACGCCACTGGCACACCGTGAGGGAGTCCATGTGAGTGATCACGAGCGTCGGAGATGAGTTGCATTACCAGCAGCATACAGCCGGCGAGTGTGGTGCAGACTGTGCCGCAAGAATTGTATTGGCCTCACACAGTGAGATCTGTGTGTAAAAATTGACATTGAACATTAGCAGCCTGCTCTCACCTGGGTTGGGCTCAGCTGACTCCATTGATTTATAGACAGCTGAGACCTGCTGCGGCTGCCTCAGAGGAGGTACCAATTTACGTGGTTTTGCTGCACCAGCCTTCTCATAGCAGTGAGTGTAGAGACAGCCAAGTGAATCAGGGGGTGACGCTTTCCCTGTGTTGCTTTTTTTCAGCAACTGGAGCCCCCCACATTAGGGCCACTGACATCTTTTGGCGGTCGCGGGCGGCATTATCAGCAGAGGATCACATTGGGCACTGGCTCTTCTTTCTGTCTTGAATCGACGCCCTCTGCCAGAGTGGGGCTGCTGGTGTCTCTCAGGTCGTTGCATGTGGACAGACTCTGGGCATGATTAAGATCGTGGCAGATGGGTTACTCCATCACAACGGGAATGGATATCCAATCTTCAGATATATAAATCCCATAGGATATAATAGGAGTTATATTTCGGTGACAGAGTGACCTGCCCACCAAGATCTAAATCAGGCCTTCTGTCTCACTATAACACTGCAGGGTCCGGAAATGGCGCAGCCTGCGGCATCAGGACATGTTTTTAATTTCAGTTTCCTTCCGATGGGCCTGTACCCCCAGGAATTGCTGCCACCTACCAGAGTTTGGCTGTACTCAACACACGTGTGTTTTTTTAACTTTGTGTCTGTTCACGGTGAGAGCAGAGCTGCTGAGTGTCTTTTAAAGGCACGCGGCACTGCTGTCAGGACAGCCGTGCCACCAATCCATCATCTACTCACCGTGACAGACTTCATCCGTGACATCCATAGCAGGTTGTCTGCAGCCAGGGTGACTCACGGACACTTCTTTGCAGCCCGAGGCAGCAGGAGGGTGAGGTGCTGTGTATTCAAAAATAATCTATGGAGCCGTGGGCAGGGGAGACACGAATGGGGATTCTCCTACATTTTTTGGCTATCTAGCATATCACCCCTTCCGTTAAACAGGCTCATGGGGCAAACAATTCGTTTGGCAGCAAGTATACATTGATGATATCTTTGTAAACATTAAAAAGTAGGCACACTATAGCCTCGGAAAGCCGAATTAAACTGATTATGTTTAATAAATTGATGTCCTTTGACATATAGTTGCGAGTAAGGTGGGGATTGTGCACCCCCGTCCTGAAGAAGATGCTTTGCATCGAAACGTGTTGACGCACCAAGGAGGTGTTGTACCTTAAAATACACATACACCTCGACACAAACTTTTTAACAGTGCCAACACGGAAGCATATTAAAATTACTTCATGCGCCAGGCCCCTTTTTAATTTTTTCTCACCATTTTCACTCCAAACCCACCACTCACTGAATAACATAACCCCTTCGCACACCACACATAGTCATCATTTAAGTGCTCCCACGTATTCCGTTGGTTAGTAGCACGCCGCACCCGTAGAGGGGTGCGAAGACCCCGATGATGAAGCATGACACCAAGGGTCCTTTTGGTGTGTGAGGGGTATCAAAAGAATACTGAGTGCTCTCCAGCACCGTGGGGACTACTCTAGACACACTAGGTGTGGATTCTTTCTTTTTATAAAATAATGCTTGGGGAGACTGAATCCACCCCATTGAATCTCTCCTCAACCCTTTTTGTTGTATGTATTATATTCAAAAATAAAACCACCTGCTGCCAAATTCCTCGGGTGTATAGGAGTTTTCGGCAACAATTAAAATGTCAAGATAACTCTTGTGAATAATGTTCCTGCTGGAGTGGGATCACTGTTCTGTCTAGTGGCAGTTTTCACTCATCATGAAGTAGCACAGAGGGTTAATGTGACTGCTGTAAAGAGCGTTTACCAGGCTGATCACTGCATTTTATGGCGCTAGCTCTGTGGGTTATTGCTTTTGTCACATAAATCCTTTTGTTGCTTGCAGTTTATAAGTTACAATCCTAATGTAACACAATTATATATGAACTGCCATTTAAGAGCTGCATTCAAACTGCATGGTATAGTTTAGAATGTTAATTTTCCCCTCAGTCTTTCATTAACTTAATGTTACTAAAAGAGTTAGTTTGGGTACAAATAATTTTTTTTTTAGTAGAGCCAACCACTGTGGTTAGTTTTGAATCCTGAAATTGTGCTTATCCGGACTAAACGCTCTTAAAATATACTGCTTACCAACATGAATGACGGGATTGCTACAACTTGTAATGCTCACTTTCTTATGTAGCATTTCCTGTAGATCGATTTACACACATATGATTCATTGTCTTTAATGTGTGTATGATGTAAAGTGCTCTGACACCCTATACTGGTATGCGTTATAAAACAAATGAAATGCATAAAAAAGAGATCAATGCCCTTCCATTTCAATTGCTTTGCATGCAATTCCAGAGTATCTCAGTTTCCTCTTGCTAATATGGCTGTAATTTCTGGAATGTATCTGCTTCCATTCGAGAAACCTGTAATTAACCTCAGAGTCATTGAGGACTACACGGACCAGCAGCTCAGGGCCCCAGGAGGCGGTCCCTGCGGCCCACACACCTGATCAGCGCTATATAGCGCGTACATCTGTCCCGCAGTGCGGGCCGCCCCTGGCAAAGCCCGGCGACGTCCTGCGCCTGTCGACTACAGGAGGAGGCGGGGCAGGGCCACCCCTCTTGGCAGTGGAAATTCCGCATCCGGGTCCATCTACCTATGGGTGGCTTTTATGCTTTGAACCCCATACAAGCAAACCCTCAGGGCTAATAGGAAGAGTCTGATACTAATCTGGATTTTCTGCGTGGAGCCTGCAATAAACCCTGCTATTGATACCATTGCTTGGGAGAGGTTCTACCAGCAGAAGATACAGATTGTGGCACTAGCCATCTTCAAAAACCTGTGTTGGCTTTAAACCTCACTATTATCTGGGAGACGAAGCACAGGGCAGCTCCACTTTGAGACTGCGACTGGCAAAGACCGGACAAGGATGGGTTGGGCTCTCTTAATTTTTCAAGCTGGCTGCAAAGGTACTGTCCCCCAGGGCTTTTAGTGGGCCGGGTCTCACCGGGTCTGTGCACCGGCAGTTTTTTAAAGAGGGCCTTGAAACGGGTCTCTATCGGACTCTGTTTGTGCCCTGGCACTGGCGGTCCGTTTTTTCCAGACTGCAGTGACAGGAGGCACACACTACTCACTTCTCACTAGTGGAGAAGTTACGGCAAGACGTCATGCCAGGTGAGCGTTGTAGGGGAAGGGAAATCCTTTAAGGAGAGCCATTTTCTCTCTGGGTTTCCCTTCTCTTTTTGAAACTCAGGAGCAGCAACATTGTCATTTTGTCACCTGGGCTTTAAGTGGAAGCTTTGTCAATATTGATATATAAGCCATAGTTGCTGATTATTTATCTTATGCAACTAACAACCATTGACAAAGCCAATAGTCCTGACTTGTAGGTATTTATTTTATTTGTATTTTGAAAGTTTTATAGAGCGCGAACAAGATCCTTACGGATATCAGAGCGCTTTACACACAAATGGGATGAAAAGACAAAAGAATAATAATTAAATATGGCATTTTGTGCATAGATGAGCAAATGGTTATCAATAGAATCAAAGCAAGGTAGCAAAGGTGCATAGGTGGTCTGGCTGGACTTAGTCATAAAAGGAAAAATAATGAGTCACGAGATTTCCTTAGTCTGTATTCATGTGAATTTAGTTAAGAGGATAGATTTTACTTCTTTTATGAAGGATGCCGTGGAAGAGATAAGTCTGGTTTCTGGAGGGAGGGCATTCCAGATCCTGGGCGCCATCCCTGAGAAGGAGCGTTTATATGTTTTTTTCTTGTGGAATCTTTGAGGTTTCAAAAGAAGATTTTCTGCGCTTCTTGTGGCTCTTGAGCCACCCGAGATTGTCAATTTCTGAGCGAGGTAACTGGGCGAGTTGTGGTGTATAGCCTTGTGTGTCATGCACACGATTTTCAGGTGTATTCTAGCTTCGTATGGTAGCCAGTTCAAGGATTTTAAGTCAGGAGAGATGTGTGAGCGGTTTTTTGAGCCAGTGATGAGTCTCGCTGCAGCATTAATAGAGGCTCATAGGGGTGCGGTTGTCGATATGGGGAGGCCACAGAGGGCGACACTTCCATAATCTACTCGAGGGATAACTAGGGCTTGGACTGCAGTCCTGAAATCATTGGTTGGGAGGAAGGGTTTCAGCTTCCTCAATCTATTGATTTGGAAATTAGTTCCCTTCGTTGCATTGCTGATATGATGCTACATATTGAGATTGCAGTCAAGGGTTATGCCTAAAGATTTCGCTGAGTCCACGATGCTAGGTTGAACGTTGAGTGCAGTGAGATGTTTAAGCCAAGCCTGAGTGATGGGGGCTTTAGTGGGAGGTGCTAATTGGAGGAATTCAGTTTTTAGAGCGTTAAGTTTGAGATGATTCTCTGCCAGCCAAGTCTGTGTGTTCTTAAGCGTTGTGTTGAGTAGTTTGATGTCTTCAGGGGTGTGTATTTTAAGGTAGAGTTGGGTATCGCCTGCGTACATTTGAAATTACAGATTAGATGCTTGAAGCAGTGCGGTGAGTGGTTCCATGACTAGATTGAACAATGTTGGGGATAGGGAGGATCCTTGTGGGACACCTAGTGTTACTGGAACAGATGTGGACATAGTATTGTTAATCTTGAATTTCTGAGTCCGGTTATGAAGAAAGGAGGTAAACCACTTGAGTACTGTCCCTGATAGACCCATTCTGAGATGCAACAGATCGAGTAAGTTCTCGTGTTTGGCCGTATCATAGGCTAATGAGAGGTCGAGTAGGATGAGGAGGCAAGTACCGTTTTGATCAAGAATTTGAAGCGCGTCATCAATTATGTGTGTCATGGCTGATTCCGTGCTGAGGCCTGCTCAGAAACCTGATTGGTGTGAGTTGAGGAGGTCAAAGTGCTCGATGTGTTTTGTCAGTTGGAGGTGTACACATTTTTCTAACAATTTGGCCAAGGTAGGGATATTGGAGATAGGGCAATAGTTGTTCAGGTTGGTGGGGTCTGCAGTGGGTTTCTTTAGTATGGGCGATACTTGTCCCACTTTGAAGGAGTCCGGGATGCATCCTTGTTGAAGTGAGCTGTTAATGATTTTGGTCCAGAGCAGGAAAAGCAATGGGATAAATTCCTTCACAGCGTTTGCGTGTAGAGGGTCAGTGAGGTGATTGGAGGGCTTCAGGGTGCTGAGAATCTTGCCTATAGTTTCTTCCATGTAAGTTTCGAAGGACGACCACGTAGCCTTGTTTTTTAGATCAAGGGGTGTTTTGCTGTGGGGGCTAGAGTATAGGCTTAGATCAGTGAGATCTTTCCTGATGTTATCTGTCTTTAGATTAAAGAAAGTAGAGAATTCTTCACAGGCCGGTAGTGTGCTAGTTGTGTTTTGTAGTCATTGAAGTTCTTCCTTGGATTGAGTTTTGATTAACTCAGGCAGTTTTTTTAGCCGGTTTCTTGCTTGGTCTAGCTGGTGGCTAAATAAATCTGCTTTCGAGCGTTGTATCATATATCTAGATGCAATGACAGAAGCAATGACAGAAGCAGCAAAATACAAGTTGGGCGGCACATTATACTAAGCACAGATTTTTTGCTGAAGTGTTTTAAAGCCACGCCCTTAATTACACTGGCCACGCCCCTTTGAGAGACCCTCCAGTTTTTTCATCCCACTTAAAGCCTTGCTGTCCCCCACACAAAGTACTGTGTGGTCCATTGTCAGGCCTTATTTTACCGGGAGCTCGATAACTGGAGCAAATGGAGCCACACATTCACTCTTTGGCCTCTCCGGGGCGAGATCGGACCTCATTCAGAACGCTGCTCATGCGCTGGCTTCTCTGATGCAATTGCATCTAAGATGTGAGCGAGGGGAGGCAATGAGTCTGATGTGCAAGCCACCTTTCGTGACATCACTTCCTGTTGTGACGTCAGCGGCCCCCCACTTCTTTTTTTAGGACTTGTGCCCTGCCTAGAAGAAGAAAACACTTAATTGGGGAAGTGGAAAGCCTTATTGACCCTGACCATTCTCAGTCGACCGTGCCACAGACCAAAAGTATATTTTTCCATTGACTTCATTGCTTGATTTTACTCGCTAGAAAGTGTCACCTTTAAGTGTCACACATTTGTCGTTGACTGTCACTCAAATGCACTGTAAGTAAGAAAATGTCACACCTAAATAAGCACTCTCATACCTTGGCGTTAGGACTATATATTCCAGTCACCTTGTGTAACGTAATTGGTGCTCATCTAAAACGCTATAATACCTTAGTGTGAGTTGGCGCTATATAAAAATAAAATGCAAAAAAACTGCAAACATTACAGTATGTTTTCACCCTATCACTGATGTCGCTATGAAGATATTGTACAAACTTAAATATTTTGTGTGTATTTGGTTAAATGTTGTCCTATACTGACATCTGCTGTCAAAAAGTGGTTTTGATTCGCTTTCGCCCTTGGGCCAATGAAAATATATTGTCAATGTTGCTGTTCATCATATGCTTAAACTTTCGGACCTCACGGTCCATTTCACAGACACGAGTGACCTTTCTTTTATGCACAAATGCAAGAATTCGAGGAGACAGCTTGCTTTCCACATACAAATGGATACCGCTTAAATATATCCTGCATTCCTATCACATTCTGACATTCACACCATACTGTATTCTTTTGGGAACCGCATGGTTTCAACTAAGTGTCGCATTTCAGCAATTTAATCCCTACCACCAAATGCATATGCCAGTCTTCTGTTGCACCACGAGTAGCCTGGCCAGAACTTGATCCAACTAAACAAACTAAAAAGTGAGCATGTATGTAAACCAAGTGACTCCAAAATGTGTTTCTTTCAGGCTGAAATAGGAAAGTCTTTGGGCGTTTAGAAAATATCTTATGCAGGATGATTTGCAGTGAGTTTCATCACCTTGGTACTTGGAGTGTGAATTTCGTTTTGAGCTTTAGCCTGTTAAGGAGGTTAAGAGGCCTTCTGTTGAAAGGCTATCTATCAAATGTTTTGGTGTTGCTGATGTATTTTGTGATTTTGGTGTAGAGTGGCTTGCTGATGGGTCTAGTGCTTCAAAAGCCACCTATGTGTTGATGGGGAGTCAGTGAAGAGTTTTCAGTGTTGGAAAGATATATTTCCATGTTTGCAACATGTGTAGCTGTAGAACCCATGATTTGCACACTCCTAACATCTGCTGTTGGGTCGGAATGTTACAAATTCCAAGAAATAGGATTGGTTCCAATGTTGCATAAAACCCAAAATGCAGCAGGGCAGAGACTCCGTCTAAGATTGATTTCCTCCGATCTGGTTCTGACGTGTTCTTGAGTGATCTATTCTTCTGTGCACTGAAGATTACACTCAAAGTCAAAAAGTCAAAGTCAAAAAGTTTTTTATTGATTTGGTACTCAACTGAAGACCACAATTTATAAAACAGAAATTTTCAATGCAATTCAATATAATGATAAGAGGGGTTTTAAAAATTTATAAAGATTGTAGCAAACAAATTCATTAGGGGGGTGTTTGCATGCGGTTACAAAATCTTTTGCAGTAATTATTTTACAATTGCGATATATGGGGTCTAGATATCTAGACCTTGCAGTTACTACATTTGCAGAAGGGCATATGAATAAAAGATGCTCTATGGTCTGGTTTCCCCCATGAAAGAGAGGACATGACGGGGATCTACCCGCAAACCATCTACAGGTAAAAGTTAACACTGGCAGAATACCCAGGCGCATCATTGCAATTGTTCTCCTGGCGCCATGGGTGAGAGAATACCCTAAATATGGATGTTCTTGCTTGTATTCCAATAGTTCAGTGAATGGTTTGTACAGAGATAGTTTACTACAGTGGAAAAAATCCAGATCAAAACTCAGTTTGGGGGTAAAACATTTTAAGAAAAGTTTGAGCTGTGACGGTGTCCATGACAACAAAAGATCAGAAGTAATATTGGCTAATTGGAATGCCGCTGTCATGTTGCTTCGGAATATTGAATATGGAGCTTTTTCATCGAGAGACTCAATCTTTAGTAAGAATCGTAGTGTACCTTCTTTAGCATGAAGGATGTTATAGGCCCACCTAATTATACTAGCTACCGCTGTTGCATATGCGCTGGTGATCGAAAATTCAAGTCTTAGCGCTTGCACCGGTGTTGATGTTGAGACTTTCAAAATTTTCTTTAATATTTTTCCTTCTTTTAGATCCATATAGGACCAATGTTTGATGGCAATGTGTTCAGTGGCGTACGATAAAACCGGGGGTATCTTTGCTCTGTACACCTTTAGTAGTGTGGAAAAATGTCTATTCCCTGAATTGGAATACAGTCTCAATAAAGCACCGGCGTGTAGGTCTGATTTGATTTTTAGATGATTAATTTGTTTGAGATTTTTCAGATTCTTTGAAAAGATCCTACCTAAGTATGTATATTCCTCGACCTCTTCTATATATTCCTCGCCCAGCTTCCATCGGTACTTTACTTTCTTTTTCTTAGTGGTAAATGCGACCACTTTTGTTTTGTTTAGATTGGGTATTAAAAAGTTGTCTTTCGAATATTTGTGTAAACTATCAAGAAGGCATTGTAATCCAAAGGGCGTTAAATCCAACATGACTATATCATCGGCATATAGTAAAGCATGTATGCTTTGTGAGGCGATCTTTGGGGGCAAGCTGGAGCTTTGTTGCAAATAAATTGGAAGGTCATTAAGATACAGAGAAAATAAAATCGGTGCTAAGAGACATCCTTGTTTAAGGCCATTGAACGTGCTAATTTTATTGGTCAAACCTTTTTCTCTCCCCATCTGGACTTGGCACCATGTGTTGTTGTGGAGATTGACAACAACCCTTAGTAGTTGTTCGGGGATACCCAGCCTCCTCAATTTATTCCACAGTGTTGGTCTATCCACCCGGTCAAAAGCTGTTGAGTAATCGATGAAGGCTGCGTATATTGGTTGTGACCTACCTACTGTGTATTTGTCTAATATAGACTGAAGAATTGCTATGTTGTCTATCACAGAGTGGTTGGGTCTAAATCCTGCTTGGAACATTGGTATGAGACCCTGCGAGAATGCCCAAGATTTTAAATGGTCTAATACTTCTGCGGCAAAAATTTTCCCAGACGCATCCATCAAAGCTATTTGCCGATAATTGCTGGCTGTATTTTTATTCCCTTTTTTATATATTGGAATAATTATACTACCCAGCCAGGATTTCGGTATTTCTCCGGTTTCAAAAACGTAGTTAAAAAGAGGAGAAAACAGCAGGCTCCATTCCTTGGGATCAATTTGAAGGGCCTTGATGGGTATTTGGTCGGGTCCGGAAGCAGCCGTGCTTCTCGCTTTTCTAATGTGGCTTGCGATAGAGTTTGACATGGTCTTAATGGTTTTAGTGTTGTTCCATTCCGGTATGAGATCGGAAAACTGCCCTGAAGGGTTAGGTAAGTTGGGTTTATATAAATCGTGTAGATATATTTCCCAGTCCTTTGGTGAGACTGGAATAGCATCGAGTTTCTTTTTGGATCCAGTCATATTAGCTATTAAAGACCAGTATTTTCGTTGGTTATGATCTCTAGCGGCTATTTGAATATCTACCCAGTTACGGTCTTGCAGTATTTTTTTCTGCTTGTTTTTTTTTCTTTGTCTTTGGTTTTTAAGTCGATTAATTTCTGCCTGTGTTGTTAATGAAGGATTCAGATGTTGTGCTCGAATGAGTTTATTGAGTTTTTTTGCAGCCGGAAAATTCCGATTTTTATTTTTATTACTTGTTATACTTTTCCCATGTTTGGTTTGTTGTGTTTTATTCAGAAGTGCGTTTTTAAGGTTTTTAATTATATATTCAAAGTTTGTGATAAGGTCATCTGAGTGAATAGTAGATAGTAATTGAGTATTAGTAACCAAAGTAGTAGTGTTATCCAAAGTAGAGGAGTTCCAAAAGATCCGCCTCTGGCTGATGTCAATTTCAGTTGTGCTTTTCTGAAATGGTGCCTGTTTAGTAAAGGAGGTATATGCCATCCATAGAGTAGTTAGATGTAACAATGCGTGGTCACTTTCCTCGTTAAAGTAGATATTCAGATGCGTGACTGAGTCCTTTAGATCCAACCCACAAATTAGGTAATCGAGAATAGAAGGTGTTCCGTTTCCCCGTCTGGTCTGTGATGCAGGTATATCGCCTTCGGTGTTACCATTGAGTATTATCCCATTAATACATGGTAATAAAGATAAAAGCGACCTACCTCTTTTATCAGATTTATTTCCCTTAGGGAATTTTGGAAATGGCATTAACAATGATTCTTCTTTAGCTGTATTGGCCCATTTTCTGATTTCGCTATTTGAAATTTTTCCATTCAAGTCGCCCATTATTAGGAATGGCGTTTGTGTACGATCGTCAAGGATATAACTGATTTTGTCCATTATTTCGTCAAAAAGGACATCGTAATTGTTCCCCGGTGGAGCGTAAATATTGAAAAGCAAGATTGCTTTTCGAGGACCTGTGGATAATGAGCTCAATGACACCTTGATACACTGCAGGTTTTCACACTTTGTGTCAATATTTTGTTGGTACCATAGATATTTTTCACTTAGGAGGATTGCCAATCCTCCCCTTGCGTGGCCACGATTCGATTTCTTTGCGAAGATGTCGTAAACATAATAACCTTTCTGACAGAAGGTTGTGGTTGCCCAAGTTTCCTGAAGGGCCAGGATATCAGGATGGTTTTTTATGGCATCGGTCATTTTGTTGATGGTTTTCCCCGCCATATTCCATGATGTGATGCTCAAGCCGTTACTAAACAGAATGTTGCTGTTGGTTAATTATTTTGTTACTGTTAAGTGTCTCTGATATCCAGTCCCAAGATTTAGGTGATTTTTCGACAGTATTTCCTTCTGAATCTTTACTCCATACTATCCTTTCTCCTTCGTTTACTTGAATTCTTAAAGTGTTATTGCCCAGATCGTATGGTGTCAAATCTTCCCAGTTATTGAGGGATTTGTGTTGTCGTTTGCTTAATGTGGGAGGATAAAAAAGTCAGTTAAATCCTTTGTTATATTTAATATTCCTGGGATCAGATCTTGCAATTACGTCATAGCCGTTTTTGTGTAGTGTTTCTTTCTCACTTAGAATTATCCCTGGGAGTACTGGTGACCAGAATAGTACCAACGCTAATTTGTTATTTTCTTTTTTTGGAAAAGTCACTAAATCTATCTCATTACTTGTGAGCAAATGTAGGGAAGGTATTTGTTGTAGGAGGTTGACTATTCTTCCACGGTTCAGTGGCACATTGTCAGTGGGAAAGAGTTCTTCAATTAGGAGATATTTTGATGTTATTCCTTCCCCAAGTATAGATTTACTGGTGTCTTTTTCTGCTATTCCTTTAGTTAACAGTCCAGTTTTACAGAGTGGTGTGACCGGAAAGTATACATCTGCTCTTGGGTTTAAAGGTATCGCTTTCAGTGTAGTTTGGATAGAAGAGGATACCTCAGTTTTTGTAGCATTAGAGTTTATAATAACTTTTTTTTCCTCAGTAGTTGGTATCGAATTTGTTTGTTTTTGAAATCTAAGTTTGCGCGCCTTTTTTTTGTGAATTCTTCTTAATAACTTTCTTTTCCTTTTGTTTCCTTTTGTGCTTATGACTCCATCTGTGTCTGAGGGTTCATCCTTGGGATCATTTTCAAGGACTTTTTGTGTGGTTATTAGATGAGTATCACCAACCTGCTCAAGTTCGTGCGAGGCAGATTTATGCGTGGATTTCGAGAAGATAGGATACTGCTTAGTGTTATTTTTTGGTTCTTCTTTGAAGAGTTTTTTAAGTGAGTAAGTTGTAGTTGATGTGTTATTTCTTTTTGATTCTTTTGTTTTTGTATACAGTTTTTCTACTTTGAATGTTTGTGTGCTTTTATCATGTTTGTCAGGGGATTCTGTTTTTGTAGTACAATTGACCAATTGACCGTCGGGGTTTAACATTTTGTCGTGCTCTTGTTGTTTTTTGGTTGCATTTGATGAGTCGTTTTTCCTTTTTTCCTCAACCAGAAATTTGAGTATTCCAATTTGAACATCAAGGGTGTCGTCTGAATTTACTAGAATATGACCTAGATGGGTCAGAACTGATTCCAGTATTTCCTGCAAGATAAAAAGGGCTTTTGACGTAGGTGTTACAGGTGTTGCTGAATTTTGGTTTGGAAAAAAAGGATCTAGAAAAGACTCATGTGATGAGTGTTGATGAATTGATTTTCCTACAGAACTGATATTTAAAATATCTTGAGTTAATGGAATTTCGGAGTTATTATTTAATGACTTTGTGTTATTGCACAAAGAAACTTCTAGGCAGGTTTGACTCCCTGAAGATTTTATCGATTTTAAGGGTGTAGAATGAGATATCTCGTGATCCATTTTAAATTTGTCCTCAGTTAGCAGCTTTTCTATTTGGTTACCCTCACAGTCTGTGGCACTTGAATTGTGTGCGCGTTGTTGGTTCGGAGACAAAGGAGGTTGTTCCTCCTTGTTTTCCATGAGGTCAGTGATGTTTCCTGCTTCAGTCTTAGTAGAGAGTATTTGCTTATTCGGGGATAGAGCAGTAAAGTATTTTGTGATTGCAGAAGTACTAGATATTTTATCGTGCTTCAATGCTTTCACAGAGGATTTCCTAAGGGCTTCTTCAGTTCCCAAACGTTTCATATATATAGTACGCGATCGTAGTTTTTTCAAGGCCATTGAAGTTACATGAATGTCCGCTGATGAGAGGGAGGATTACTATGGCTCCACTAGGGCAGGTTCAAACAAATTCCTGCAAATTCCTAGGCTACTTGCCGCGACCCTCTCTAGAAATTTTGTGTTAATTTCTTGGCTTTCACTGGGGTCTGATGCGAAAATGGGGTGGCCCGTCCCGTCCTCGGTCGTCCACGGATGGCCACAGACGGCCCGCCCTTTGCCCGGGCTTCGCCCCGAGCTTCGACCCGCGCGCGTCCCGCGGTGCGCGTAACAGGACTGTTTAAGTAGTGTTAGTGTATCTATTTGTTGGGGTGTGGCACTGGGAGGGGGCGCGGCTCACGCGGGAAGAGGACCAGCTGGGAGGTGTTGAATGCTGGTCCTCGCAGTCCCGGGGCCGGCGCCTCTCTCTCCTCTGCGGCCACCGATGCCTCTTGCAAAGTCCAACGATAATTTTAGCAGTTAAACTGCTTCACGGGCTCCAGGGAAATTACGAGCAAAGCACAGCAATTCAGGTAGGCAGACAACAGCGTCGGTCTCACGAGCGGCCCGAGGCCGGAGGACTGGGGCAACGTTGAGAAAGATCCTGTAAAGTGCAGGAGTACATGCCCTCACTGAAGAGAACCACTCACTGCTGAAGAACATACCTGCTGGGTACATCTCACAATCAACTGCTTCGACACCAAATCAACCTAAGGGCATACGAGAATAATTTGTGTAGGAGAGCAGGCATGGGGAACACATTCTGCCCATGCTTAAATTAAAACTTCTTAGGGTTTAACCAACACAGGGTCTGTCATCTCTGTCTGCCGAGAAACCACAGCGAACGTGTGTAGTCCGCCTGTAACACCTTTTGATCGGAAAGACCCTATGGCACTGGCACGGTCCAAGGTGGGGTCATTACACCTAAATGCAATGCAGCGGGCAAGACTGCAGAGTCCTGCGGCTGCCAAAGGAGACTCAGACATCATGGGAGGCCCATCCAGTAGCCCGTAAGCCACATACAAATGGAGTACCTCTTGTATCGCCTTGCAAGATTCTGACTCCAGAGAATAATCTCCATGGCCATCCAAAACAAAAGCATCATCTTTGGTTTCAAAGGCAGACAAGGAGGCCTGGGCACACCGACCCCTGAAGCAGAGACTGCTCCTAAAGTCTGGGGATCCCCCTTCAGGGGTTCGACCTCAAGCCCAGCTTAAGCTCCATACCGAGAAAATGCACCAAGGGTGCTGTACCTCATCTGAAGAACCCCTCTCAAAAGTCCGCACCACCAGTAACTGTCCAGACTGTCACCGAAAGACGTCTTCAATGCTAAAAACACCTTGGATATGGCAGCCCAGCTTCGGGTCTAGAGGATGTTAACTCTTCAGGCTTCCAAGGTGAGCACTCAGCCCTCGCATATCATACAGACGAGCATCGCAAGCGTCTGTTCGAAGAAGTCCATGTGTTGCTGGAAAAATGAGTTCTAGAAATAGTGCCGGCTATTCGAAAGGAAAAACAGTATACTACTTGTACTTTCTCATTCTGAAAAAAGACTGAATTCTGTGACCAATCCTTGACTTGAGAGCATTAGGTCAGTATATCACATAATTTCAAAATGGTAAGGTGATTCCATCTTTTCCAAAATGGGGATAACGGGGCCACCCTCTAGCTCATTGATTCATATTTCCACATCCAGAGCCATCCTGCTCAATGCCAGTACTAGAGGTTTGTGCTAACTGGAGAACATTACTAATTCAGAGTTGTACCTTTTCGGGGTCTTAATGGCTCTAATGGTTTTTACCAAGTGTTTGGTGGTTGTGGCAGTGCATCTAAGTACCAGTTGCGTCCACCTTTTCCCATGTCTGGTAAAGTGGAGAAGTTGATGTTCATTCCCAGCTCACTGTCACCAAGCACTTGAGGCCCATCAGTTGGGATTCAACATCAGTGGAAAAAAAGTGCACCATTCAAATGCAAGCTTCGTAGGGTGACACTGAATACAACGACAGCAAAAGTGTATTGCAGGCCGGAGGGAGTCGAGGCCTTCCACAGGCTAATTCCATTTTGCCAGAGTTTGCAATCTCTGACAGAGAGTGATTCTGGAAATCAGAGGATTTATGGCATCTTTCATTTCCTTAGTGTCATAGGCCTGGCTTACGTTCTGATCCCATTTTAGGAGTCAGTTTTTCAACTCCCAATATAGAATTCTGGATGGATATCGATAAGGTATCTGTAAGGGGTATGTTATAGGCTGCCCTTCCAAATTCCAAATCAGTAACTAATGTATAAATGTTTTCTGACCAAAATCCAGTAGAAAAACAGTTTTTAAAGTATATATATTTTTTTAATAGACAGCTCAAAGGAAGTGGTAATGCATTCTCAAAGGCGAATGGGTCCCAACAGAACTGCTTCTCCTTTGTGAATGGAAAAATAATGTTTTATGAAGAGTAAGCATGGAACCACTGCCAGCTGTTAAACTAGAAAAAAGTGAAGTTCTCTTTTTAAACACAGTCCCATTTCCTTTAAGTAAATCCCGGATGCATGTAAAAAGATAAAAACAAAAAAAGTTTGCTTTGTTAAAAAGCAAACACAGATATGGTGGTAGGCTGACCACACAAGCCACCATCCTTGTAATTTCAGATTTTTTTAAATCATATAATACTATTTTTGTTTCAGAAAGTTCAGAAAAATCAAAAAGCAATTAACAGTATAAATAATATCTACAAGTATTTGGATATACAATTAAATACAGTTTAAACATGATTTAAAAAAATAAAGCTAATTAATACATTGCTTTTTGAATTCATAAAAAACATTTCCAAATTCTTATCAGAATATACTATTGCATCTCATTGTATGTCAGCAGTAGCGGCCTGGATGAATGACAACTGCCTCCGCCTTAATGGCGAGAAGACCGAACTGCTGGTGTTCGGGAGAGATACGTCCACATGGTCCCATGCATGGTGGCCCAGAGAACTGGGGAAACTGCCCACCCCAGTAGAGACGGTTAGAAATCTAGGCGTTATGCTGGACCTAGATCTCTCTGGTAAAACCCAGGTCAACAAAATAACGGGAAGATGCTTCGGCATTTTAAAGGTGCTTCGAAAGGTGCTGGATCTTCCTACTAAAGCCAGGAAGACCATAGTCCATGCACTGGTAACACCCCATTTAGATTATGGGAATGCCCTTTTGATTGGGCTCAGTCAGAGGGGCCTACATCAATTACAATGCGTGCAGAATGCCGCAGCACGACTGGTGCTTGGACTCCCAAGAAGAACTTCTGTTAGAGCGGCCCTAGCCAAACTCCACTGGCTTCCGGTTAGGGAGAGGATCAAATTTAAGACCCTTTGCTACGCCCATCGCATTGCGCAGGACAGAGGCCCAGGATATTTAAAAAATCTCCTAACTATACATCGTCCGATCAGGAACCTGAGGTCATCTGGTACGATGCTCTTCGAACTTCCCCGCATCAATAGAGCTAAGATGGAAGGAAAATCTTTCAGGTACCTAGCCCCGAAACACTGGAATGCTCTTCCGCTTCAACTGCGGATGGAGCCGTCCGAACTGAGATTCAAAACAAAACTGAAAACTTATCTGTTCCCTAAAATGTAAACCCTCTCTATTTCCTCTAGTAACACAGCTCCTCTGGATATGTGTAATGCAGTCAGCGCGGGGACACACAGTTTTGTGCAGCCAGGCGCTCTATAAATGTTTTATTATTATTATTATTATTATTATCTATGATTTCAGAATTCAGAGTAGCAATTTGCGAGCTACCTCATTAATTATCATGAGGTTGGTCTTATCCGACCAATTACGATTTGGAGCATATTAGTAAATAGGTGGGTTGTTAAAATTCTTTACTGGTCGCAACAATACTGGTTGCAAATTGCGACCAGTGCTTTACGACCAGTAAATAGTACATCTGGTTCATAGTTCTGTGATAGCTGGTGAAATGTTTGGAGGATCAAATCATTATTGGTGAGTTCTTTAAAGTACTTGTATCTGGGTTATAGTGTTGACTAAGATAGTCACAAATATTTACAAATCTTATATGGACCTGGGGTCATTGCTAATTCTCTTTAAGTAGCTCAAATACCTTAAAGTTTGATTTATTAAAGGAATCTCATATGCAGCAAAACTTAAGAGACTGATATGGAGAGCAAAATGGGTCATAAAAGATGGGTGGTGAATCTGGATGTCCCCTGAGTATACTGATAGTTTGTACCGGAGGGTGTTTAAAGTTTTTTGTAAAAAATGTTTCCCAGATGTATAATAATCTAGCAAGAGTTTTCAGTTTGACCTCCTAAAAAGATCTCATATTTCTACATGTAAATAAAATGTGGTATCACCCGGGTGTATAGATAACTGAAAAGGTTGGTGTGCTTCCATGGTTCTGTGAGAGTTGTTTAAGTCTTCCCAAGAGGTGGCCATTAGGGAATCACCAGTTGGGGCAAGATACCCTCTCGATAAAGGAAGGAATGAAGGGCCAAAGTCTAACCTACATTTTTATTGCTTCAAATAATTTGACTAATGTCTGGGAGGGTTGCCTTCTCTCTGGCATATGGGAAACCCTCCCTTCTCATCCCACCCCCGGGCAGCAAAGGTATTCTTTGCTGGAGAATAACAGGCCTGCATACCTCCCTGTTACAGTAAGAAGTTTACTTTGCAGCTGTACTCCCCTGCTGTCGGTCAGTTCCCGCCCTCTTATCACATTAATCAATGTATCACCTTTTTCTGGTTGAAATGCAGGTTCTCTTAGGAGAACAGCCATAACAGAATATCGAGGACACAGAACTAAACCGAGACTCAAGGTCAGTTGGCCATATTGGTCCACTAGTGGTGGCTTTGTCCTAGTTGAGGAGAGTGATTATTAAGGGTTTGGCAGAAGTCTGTACTGCTCTATACATTAATCTACGGCTCGATCTGAAGGTTAAATACAGTACAAAACACATATGACAGTGGGCACTCCAAATGGGTGTATGGAGAAAAAAGACAACGTTGTCTTTTTCTTGGACTTTCTGAGTTGTTAAAGCTTATTTGCTGCAGTACGCTCTGATTATTGGGGCTCTTTTCTTTTTCAGTTTTCACATGGTGCTCCTGCTTTATTTCACACAGTGCAGACTTGAGGGTGAAGTAGGGTAGACGTTAGATGTTTATCCTTGCACAGTGACTTTGTGACTGCTAAAGTGTATCATTCCATCTAGGAACTTTCATTTAATGCCGTGGTAGTTTGTCTGCACATCTGCACCCTCGTCTCAGCATACTTGTCCCACTTGAGGCATTGCACTGAAGTATACAAAAAAGTGATTGATATAAAAAGAAGTCAAGACTCATTTGCACATGACTGGGTCCAAACTTAGGTGGCATTGTGTGCAAAATAACAGCGGACTGGGATGCGGTCCTGAGTAATTACCAGCGGCTGTGATTTATTCTAGTATTCCATCTGTCACTTTATTTTTATTTGTTCTACTTCATTATTTTGATACAAGAATATATCCATAAAAGTAAAGTCAAATAACGACAAATTAAAAAAAGTTTCCAATTTAAACAGGTCCTCCAATAATGTAGTACATATTAAAAGGATACAGATACAAGACAAAATTCATTGCGATGTTTGTTTATCAGAGTTAAAATACAATTAAAAGGCGTTAAAAGCAAACAGACTTCAAGAGGTACACATTGAGTTGCGGGTGCACACTGCAACTTTCAAAAAGGAGCCGACCCGAAAGGTTAGCTCATCATCTTCCAAGGCAATAACCTTCCCATAGGCTGCCTTATGAGCAATCATAGATGTAGCCTTAAAATATGGTATCAAAAACCTTTTGGTGTATTTTAAATAGTAACAACAAAAGAATAAAAAAAAATGCAGAATAGTTTGTTTGTATTGGCTGTTACAAGGGCATGGCAAAATAAGCATGATTATGGCTGTACCCCACAGGAAAGCAAAGCAAACATTTCATTTTATCAACCCTCAGCCTAAAAGGCTAGCCCCTTTCCCAGCGACCAATGGGTTTTAGGAGATAGTTAGATGGAACATGGGAAATGTTCTCAATAAGCATATATCTAGCAACTGAGGTTTTCTGAATTTCTTTGTCATATCTAGCTTTTCTGTTTAATGCGTATAAAGCCTTCTGGAGGGTTTTCTTACTTATACTACCAAAATCAATGGGATTTAAAAATAAATACTCCTAGTTCACGCTAGTTAAGCTTTTATGAGCAGCGGCTAGCCAGGGTATTTCCATTTCCCTATTACATTTTAAGCAGTCTGATATAATCTCCCTGGTAAGTTGCTCCACGGGATTCTTCTAGACTGTGAGACAAAATAGTGCGGGACGAACCTTGATATAATCTTCAATGTATGGCAATTTAAGTTCACTGTGGCAGGCGTACTGTGAAGAGGAGATAGGAGCACCCAGGATTTTACTTCAAAATCTGTTCTCTTTCCCCTGGATGCTACCATAGTTAGTAAAGCCCCAGACTTCTGTACCATAGGTGGCAGTTGGAATACATTGGAGTTTAAAGATGTTAACTATTGCTGATACGACCTCCGAGGTCCTAGGCTGGGGCAAGCCAAGTATAATATTAGTGGAATTGGAAAACGTTCTCCTGCGGTACGCCACATGGTCAGCCCACAGTCCATTAGAAGCAAATTCCAACCCTAAATAGGGGAAAGTGAAAGTGGTTTGTAAACAGTCTGAGTCTAAAACAATTGTCGTGTTAAAATACTTCTTCGACCCATACACCATTAAAAAGAATTTTTTTAAATTAGTGCATAGGTCCAGACTAGTCATAAAATCAACAAAGCCCGCACCAAAATGCGTAGAGCTTTTGGGGTGTGGCCCAACAGTACCACATCATCAGCATAGAGTAGGGCGTGAGTTTATTGCCGTTAATGCTAGGGACATCATGGGTGAGTGTTACCAATGACTTATTCAGATTGTTAATGTAAAGAATATTGAGGTCGGTAGAGGGGTCAGGCAGGGTTGTGTGCTGGCCCCTCTACCGACCTCCATATCTTTCGATACCTCACCGCCCCAACTAATACGCACCCGGGCGTGCAGGTCTTTATGTAAATAATCTAAAAAATGTACAAAGGACTCGTCCAAGCCATAATTTAAAAGAATAGTCCAAAGCCGTGACAGGTTGACAAAGTTGAAGGCCGAGGTAAGATCAATGAAAGCTAGGTATATAGGTGATTTTTTAGCTGTGGTATATTTGCCAATAATCTGGTTGAGGCACTGCTCAACAGTGCCAATATTACTTCTAAACCCCAACTGGCAGGGATGTAAAATCTGGTCTTGCTCGGCCCACAACCTAATCTTATTGTACAGGACCCTCCCCAAGATTTTCAGTGTATTGTCGATCAGGGAGATTGCCCTATAACAGCTTGGGTTGGAGCGATACCCCTTTTTAAAAATCGGCATAATAATACTGGTGGACCATGTGTTAGGTATAGTGGAAACTGTTAAATTATTAAAAACGTTCAGTAATAAAGGCGCCCAAAAATCTGGTTGGTTTTGAATAAGGTCGATGGGCAAACTGTCAGGACCTGGGGCTTTACAGCCCAGGCTCTGTTCAATAGCCTCCTCTACTTCTGATAAATTAATCGAGACCCTAGTGATAACTAAATGCTCATTGGGGGCTATAGTTGAGACTGGTGCTGAATAAATCTTAGAAAAATGCGCATCCCATGTCTCGCTGGCAATATTACAGTTAATTGAAGACAGAGGGTGTACTAAAGACCCCATATCTTTAACAGCGAACCAGAAATCCTTCCCATTTTTTAGCGTAACTGCGCGGGCGAGATTGTCCCAATGCTCCATAACTATTTCCTCCTTTCAAATCGAGAAAGCTACTTTATAGCATTGTTTGAGTGTTTTAATAAGGGTTCTATCTCTAGGTTTTTTAACAAGTGCCCTTCGAAGAGCTCTATTGGCTGCGGAACAATCAGTATTAAACCAACTAGCGCCGGAATGTGTTTCCTTGATGTGCCTAGATAACAAGGTTTTAATGCCCACACACAGCTGCGTAAAAGCAGCGACTACCGCAGAATTATGTTCCGTAAAAGTCAGACCGGTATTAATTAATTCTGTATATGTTCTTGCCATCTTACCAAATAAGAATTTGTTATTTATACCACGCCAGACCAATCTAAGGTTATCAGTGGAGGGGGACAGATCCCTTGCACCAGACTCTTTGCCATAGATCGGCCTTGGGGAAACACTCAAAATTAGGTTAATGGGGTTATGATCCCCATGGATAGTAGGAACAACCTCAGCTTTTAGCACACATTTTTCTAACGAAGAGGAGATGCAAATAAAATTAATATTGGAGGCCGAACCCCTGCCTCTGTACGTAGGTTCTATATACTTAGCTCTTTTGCATACTGCAGCAAGCTCCATCGTGTCAAAAAATCATTAGTACTTCTATAATTTAATAGGCCCCCATGTTACATAATGGTGCCGTGCTGGTAGGGTAGATAGCAGAATAAATTCCGCTAGGTAGCTTAACACTAAAGTCACCCCCTAGGAAAATTCCTATAGAGCTAGCGACACATTTGGACTTCCGTAGAAAGGAAATAAATTCAAACAAATTAGTGAAATTCATGTTTGGGACACTCTGAAAATCATTATTATAAAAATTAACTAAACAAACGGAAACCCCCCCGTTAATAAATCATTGCCTGGAATTTCTCGTTTTTAGTGTTGAGGACCATTGCACTACCGCCTGCTTTGATATTAATCCAAATTGAGAGAACTCCTGCCGGTCGACCAGAGTTTGGGATAGGGACGACAGGATTAAAACATTCAAACCCCTCCAGGAATAACTCCTGTGTGGTCCATGTCTCCTGAAACATTAAAATATCCTGTTTTTGGAATAGCTCCAACCAGCCAGACAAGCATTATTCCAGCTTAATATTTTCAAACTGGGATCAGCATCAAGCACAATTGGAGTACCAAGTTCACGAGGTGGGAACACAGTTGAAAAGGGAGCTAGCTCAGGTGATACTAATGGTGCTAGTAGGGGAAGACAGTCAATCCTGACTATCCAAACCAGACAGTGGCAAAAACCTGTTATGTAGTGAGAGGGAGGGGATGGCAGAAGGAGCATCAGGGAATGTAGCTCGTTTGCCATTATTATTGATATAGCCACTGACGGATTACGAAAATGAATGACTATGTAATCTTGTTGTGAATCTATCTAGGACCCTAATTAAATATCCCCGATTCGTGCCCTTTTGTAGTTATAACAAAACATATCCTTATAAAGGCATAAGAATCTTGTCCATATTTAGTCATAGCCAATGCAGTCCAAATACGGCAAGGCTACTCCCATAGACTCCTAGAAAGTACAACGCGTTCTTTAAACAAACCAAGCCTCCAGCAGCCCGGGAATTCCCCCTGCTTTTGTTTTGATTTGCACAAGAACTCCTGGAGTCCAGAAAGAACTGTTAGTTCTTCGTGACGTCTTATGTCCAACCTTACGTCAAACCCGGCACCTTCCAGGTATAAATATACCAACGTTGCCTTAAGCAAACACAGGGTGGTTTGGAGCAGAGCGGCTATCTACTTGCCCAACGCCCAGCTGATGCGAGTGCCGAAGGAAGCCGACCCTCCCATTTCACGCACTTAGAGAGACACTGTCTTTTCTCCTGCCGAGAAATTCCAGCTCCGGTGTTTCCAGTCACCCTTGCGGGTTGCTGGGAGATCGAGTCCTGAGAGAGAGATACAAGACCTCCTTCATTCTAGAACCAAGGTACGGAGCTGATTCAAACCTTAAGAGAATTCTTGATTCAGATTCTTGGCAAAAACCAACTTAACTTAAACTGCAACTTACTTACTCCTTCCCACGTATTAGGCTTAGGTCAGGTACACCGGGGTAGGCGTATCTTAGAAGCACCAGTTGAGTACGTTAGTCAATGTTTTTATGTAAGTATATATTTTATCCGTTTTAAAGTATCATATGGCTAAGAAACCATATCAATGCTTTTACAGTATTATTTCATAATACTCCTTTTACTGTACGCACTTTACTTCATGATAAGTATTGCAATTGTGGCAACTCATTTCTCTTGCATGAGAAAGAAGACTGCTCAATAAATAACAACTTTTATTGAAAACGCCCGTCTCTCTATTTCTCTGCACTCTGGTGAAATTAAGCATGCACGATTGACTGAGTGAAATAGCTGTCTATTGTTTTCACACGACTCTAGAGATATACTCTTTATTCTGAGGGAGCAAAGTTGTCATGTTTATGCGGTTGTCAGAAACGAATCCCTTCTTGTCTAATCGGGAAAGTTAACTCCTTCCTGAACATTCGAGAAAGTTTTTAGTGACCTCTGAGCTAGCTGGCAAACCTAATTAAGTCTAACATAGTCAGTAGAGACCTAGATGACCTCAGTCCTACGTCTAAACTGCTGTTTATGTTATTCCAATGCGCAGACCCTATTGGGAATATAGGAACTACACTACATGGCGCCCAACATGTGGTAAGGCGATAATCTAACGCAATTGTGCTTTTCACACAGACCCCTTTTCCCGTAAAAACTCCAAAAGACATCTGGAGTGGGTAAAAGGTTACATCCGCCGGAACTTAGTAGGAAGAGATTCCTATATATTCGTTTTTGGTTTAGTCAACGTTGAAGGATACAGTGTTCCAAAATATTGTGCACCTAATCTTTGTTTCCTTGAAACTTGATCTGCAACAAAAAACTTTCTGTCAGTAAAATGCCGGAAGGTGATGAAGAAAGAGATACTTTAGCATCTCAACTGTTGTTAGATGACACAACTCTCCAACAGAATGACCCGAATGCTATAATCATTCCGGTCAATGTAAGAAGAACTATAACTCTTAAACTTGTAGAAAATGGACTATCATCAAGAGGTGGTACAGTCATATTTGTGGTAGAGGCCCATGAATATCGGCAGACCGAGGTATTCTATTCATGGATACATTTTGTATGTATGTATGTATGTATAGGTATTCTTATATAGCGCATTAGCTGTCACCCGACGGGCATCCTGGCGCTTAAACATGACATACAAGATGTTACCAGCATCCGAAAACTCTATTACAGCGGCCTAGGGAATAAGTGGGTCTTCAAGTTTTTCTTGAAGGAGAGGAGATATGCCAAACCCCTCCGGTACAAACGCTGTAACACAAGATTTCCACTATTACAAAATAGAGGAACCTCCTGATGAATACGCTCCTTTCGAGGACGTTGAAATCCCACTAACATACCAAGAGCACCTGCTCTGGTTAATGGCGCCCTAAAACATCAAAATCACATCACCAGGCTCGGTCCACTAGGTAGACCAGGAGCCACGTGGCCGGTTCTAGCCGGCTACACACCACATCCTGACACTGAAAAAATGTCAAGCGAAGAACTCTTAGTTAAACTAAAAGAATTAACAAAGGCATATAGAGAATTAGTTCAATTGGCAATGGACGATATACCATACCTGCAGAAATTGAAAGAAACAGATATAGCAGAACAACCTTTTGAACTTGCCAGAATCATAGAAAAATCTATGAAGAACTAGGTAGAGATAGTTTGGGTGGGAAACCAGTAAAACCCCATCTAACTTAAAATCCTGAAAAAACTTTTATTAAAAATAATCTCAACACTCCAAAAAAAGAGTTGGGAGGGTAATAAACAATCCACTCCCAGAGAAAAACGGTTTCAGTCCAGAGGAAGGTCTCCTCAACGAAGAGATAGATCTCCAGAACGAGGAAGCAAGTCTCCCCAGAGGGAGCCCTCTGAGAAAAGATACAACCTTAGAGAGAGGGATAAATTGAGAAAACCTGATAGATATCAAGATATTGATACACGTCCCTCTCGATCTTTTCAGACTTCCTCACAGAAATCGGAAAGAAGAGGACGGTCAGAACATAAAGAAGAGCACGTCAAATCCAAAGACAAGGAACCTGCTCATCAAAGTAAAAAATTACAATTTCCAAAAAAGAAGGTAGCCAGTATTAAAATAAAACATGCCGAGGATTCTGAGGACACAACTGAAAAACGGAGAGTGGGCCCAGACAATGCTAGACAGCGCAGCAGAAGTGACCATAGCTCGCAAGTTCCTGATGAATCTTCTGGAGACAGTGGACACGAATGAATACATTCAGGTGGAAACTGCAGACAACAGAGTTAGCAAACCCCATAAATTATACGAAATAACATTGCGTATAGAGGGGGACAAAACTAGGTAAGTAAGGGGTCTCTTTTGGGATAACTTATCTAAAGGCTATGACATCCTGTTAGCTGAGAAAGACTGGCCACCAGAGTTTGTCAGGGAGTGCCCTCATGGCGAAGAAATTATTATGCCTGCCTTCTCAAATCATATTCCAATTCATAAAAAATACACATTTGCAAGAAAATGGGCAGTGGCCCAAGCCCCTGCATTATATAAAAATCATGTAGGATGGGATGAGGATTCTCCTCCCCACAAAATCCAGTTAAAAAGTCAACCTACTGCACAGAGGCAGTATCCAGTTAAACAAGAAGCTAAAAAGCAAGTCAGGGAGATCTTAGATCAACTTGAATATCAGGGGGTGATTGAAAAATGCACCTCACAAATGAACAATCCTTTGTTTCCTGTCTCCAAGCCAGACGATTCATATTGTCTAGTTTTGGACTACAGACACTTAAACTCCTGCTGCAAAACATTTGCAGTACAAAACTCACACAGTGCAGCACTAATGAATAACATCGTGCGCAAAAAATATAAAACGACATTAGATATCTCAAATGGTTTCTTCTGTATAAACATAGCACCTGAAAGCAGGTATTTGACCGCTTTCTCAACAATGGGGTCACAAAAACAATTCTGTCGACTCCCACAGGGATTCAAGAATAGCCCAGGATTATTCTCAGCAAGGGTAACAGAGTTACTACAAATATATGATGATGAAGCATTATCTTATGTCGATGACATCTATCTAACAGATGACGATCTGGAGACTCACTTAAAAAGAGTGAACACCATAATATTTGGGTTCGCAGCTGAAGGGTACAAATTCAACTTTAAAAATTCACGAATTGCCCATCTAACTGTCCTGTTTTTAGGATATGAATTATCAAGTGAAGGCAAAAGCCTAGCAGACAACTTCTTAGAGAAGTGTGCTGTACTCCAAGCTCCAAAAACGCTGAAGAACTTACAATCAATACTAGGTTTCCTGAATTTCGGAAGAACATACATTCTAAATTATGCAGAGAGGGTTAAACCTCTCTATGAATTAATAAAACCTGATTTCAAACCAATAAATTGGACTCAGAAACACACAGAAATTTTAAGATCATTACAAATAGACATGTTAACTAAAACAAAACTGCAAACAAGCGAAAACGTACGCAACCTTGTAAATCGAGTCATCCCAGGAAGATGCGGATTCACATACCTGACCTCTAATGAGGGAGAAACGGTACCAATAGCTTACAAATCCCACTTGTACACACAAGCTGAAATGAAATTCAGTTCAACTGAAAAAATTCTAACTGCGGTTCAAACTGCTGTAGCAAAAGAAAGAGCCCTCGCACATGGTAAACGAATAATAATCGTTACACCAGTACCTGCCCTAGAAGCAGTAACAAGAGCAAGCATTCCAAATTCTAAAGCTCTACATCCGAGATGGATACAATGGGTTAATTCTCTTGCTGCATCAGACGTAGTATACAAATTTGATCCTAATTTAAAAACACAAGAATTTCTCCAATGTGAATATGAATGTCCTCTGCCGACCAAAATCCTGCCTCTGGAACATTACGGCTGTATAATATATACAGACGCATCAGCACAACCCACAGTTGGGGGTAAACAAGCATATAGTGCTGCATGCGCGATTGTTAAAGGTCGTTGGCACGAAGGAATTTTAGACCACTGGTCACTAAAACTCAATCTCTAGGAGATTGTAGAGCTCAGCAAGCTGAAATAAGATATTTAAAGATGGCGCTTGAAAATGCTGATCGCGAATTCCCCACACTAATAGTGTGCAATTCGCATTACTGCGTCAGGTCTTACAATAATGACATGCAGACATGGATCAAAAATGGTTACAAGGATGACACAGGTGCCACAATAAAGCATAAGAAGCTATGGGAACAAGTAGTTCTTTTGCAGAAAGAACTACAAAAGACTCACGTGATACATACACTGAGTCATCAACGTGATGGCGTTCACGTTGCAGGGAATTCATTGGCTAACAGAGCCACAGCGGCAGCGGTTCAACTGGCTTCCGTAGCTACAAAAAAGCGTACTAAAAAACAAATAGACGGCGAAACGCTACTAGCAGTAAAAGCCTCAATGAAAGGCAACTATGCGGCGTTACCTCTAAATTATCCACTCGGAAATAAATACATAATTGATGCAAACTCTGTTCCTTTTGCTCAAATCCCTGGAATGGGGGATAGAGTAATTCCAAACACGAACAGGAGAGCTTACTTGATTCAAGAAGCACACATGGGACAGGGTCTGAGGCACCAAGAGATCTTGCAATCTGTAATAGAATTACAATCACAATACTGGTGGTCGGGGATGTGCGTGCAAATTTACAACTTTGCAACTAGTTGTCAGAACTGCAATAGAGATTGCAGTGGGGAACTGGACGAGACACCAGCCCAGACACCTTTATTAGAAAGTGTCAGGCTATCTATACGCAAAAATCCAGAAGGAAAAAGGCGGTCCCATAATTATTAAGATGAAATTCACTTAAGATGTAGACACCAGCGCTCGGCTGACGTCAGAACTGTTATAAAAGATTTGCGAGTCTTTATCTGCACATACGCAATTGGCATGCTACATTCTGATCAGGGTCCTGCGTTTAGCTCTCGAGCTTACAAGGAGGCCATGGCCAGCATGGGCATTGCATTGCGGTACTCTTCTCCCTTCCATCCTGAGGGAAATGCGGTAGTGGAAAGAAAAAACGTGACATAAAGCAATCTATAACGACTAGGGTATTAGGTTCGGGTGATGGGTGGGTCAAACATCTAACAAGTGTCCAACGTAGTCTTAACAATCTGCCAAGAAATTCTCTAAAAGGTATCACTCCTTACGAACTATTGTTCGGCACTAGAATGAAAATCCAGGACTTAGATTGTCAGACTTCAGTGGTAAAAGAAAAAGCCTTTGATATCAAAGATCGTTTGGCTGTTTTACAGGACTTAAATGAAACAAGAAGAAGTCTAAGTAACATAAAGTGAAAGCCAACAGCCACTGAAGAAAAACCACCTGTCCCAGCAAGACCTGTCCGGATTCCAAAGATTGGGGATCTAGTCAGAGAGAAGATCGCGGTGAAGAAGGAATTTGGGCCTTCTTACAGAAAAGCAGTACCTGTCTTAGCTGTCAGCGGAACAAGATCAGTAGTACTACCGCCCCTTGCTGGTAAAAAGGAGAACAGAGTTGTATCCATCGACTTGGTAAAACCACAATTTATGTGGCCAATAATAAGTAGTAGGCCCAGTGGACTCCCATGAAATAGCAGAAGACCAAATCTTGCTACAATCCAAGAGGTTCAAACTGAAAGACTAATCACTTTTGATAAACCTGCAGTGAATAAAAAAGGACTATGCAACAAAGCCATGGAACTTGTGCCTCTTGAAACCCAAATTGCAACAGTTCGTCAAGAAACACCTGTCTACAACGATGTAGCCTCAGACTATGGTAATGAAACAAAGAAAGATCCAAAGGCTAATGAAAATCCGGAAGCAATTGCAACAATTGACAGAACTGCATCTGGCTACTTCATCAATTTCGATGACTTTTCTGAAGATCCAAGCGAGCATGAAGAAATGCCAGCAACAAAAACTTTGAAAGAAAAATGACTGATCTTTTTCATCAACTACAAGAAACATATCTGATTTCACCATGGATTGAATTTTGGATTGTGTTAGGTGTACTTTTCCTCCTGCTTTGGCTCATCATGGTTTTATGTTTGGGTAGATTTATTGATGGAAAAAATAGTACAATGGACACAGCAAGTCAGAACATCAACTTGGCCCTAAAGCCTCACAGATCCTCTCACATCGAAAAAAGAGAACTGTCATCAGTGAACATCACAGCAAATCCAATACCCGGTGGGGTAGCATGGGACAAAACGGATTATGAAATCTATGGCCCGATTGAGCTCTTGAAATATCCACATCAGTTCAAGGTTTCATTAAGTGACTTTGTGACATCAAGTACTTTCTCTGATGATTGGGACTTTGAAAATATTAATAATATGATGTCAGATTTGGTAATGTCAGCTAAATTCACAGAACATGATTATTTACAGGGTTCATCAAATTATGAAGAAATGTATTGCTATAATCATTTTGGTCATCACTATTTGCATAAATCTGCTCAACCTAGAAATGTTTTTAATTATAATCAATGGGAACATTGTCCAACTCCGCCAAAAAGCAGCTCGAAAACATTTTATGAGAAATTACAATACTTCTCAGGGTTTAACAACAGTGATCCAGAAACGTTTTATTTTAAAATGTTAAATAAGACAGGAATGAAAACAATGTTGACAAATACTAAATTGATTTATTCTGAAAAAGTTTATGATAAAATGTCTACATTTGGTTTTGAATTTTGGAAAAACAACATTGAAACAAAAACCATCTGGGGTACAAAAGACTGGCAGGTACAAGGTCTAGAAGCATTATTTAGAGCCTGCATGATCCCAGAACAGATAATATTCCTTAATGACACCATTCAACAAACAAATTGTCTCGGACTAGCCAAGATAAAAGACTTAAACAAACCGTCTATTTCAAGCCCATACCTGATAGTAATAGCACTACAGATGTGGAGATAGACGTATCCCATATTTTACACCAAAACAGAACAAATCCTGATTGGAAAAAATGGTTGATCTGGCCCACAGACACAAATAACTGTCAAGATAGATTCCTGAACAAAAGACAGGGGTTCAAACAGACCAGGCCAGACCCAAGATATTCCCAGAGACAACATCCAGGGATAGTTACAACATACAGTATAGGGAAACTATGCCTTGAGTGGCTACAGAAATCCACACTGGCTGAAATTAAGCAACACTTGACTTTACTTAAAGACGGTCCTGACTTGCGAGATTTCATACTGGGACCTCGCAAACAGCGTCAAAAACGTTTCATATACGCCGGTATATACGCTGCTTACAACGAAGCTTGGAAAGTAACGCAAATTGAAACTGCTGAAAAAATACGAGAAATTGATCGTATAAATTTGGAAAAATCACTTTCTGTATTGGACAATGGGTTAACGACTCTGTCCTCCAGAATATATTCACTGGACAGCATTGTATCCTCTGCTATTGATAAAATAGAGCAGGACTTGCTAATGTTACAACATGGTCAGTCCCAATTGCGTTCTATTGTACAGCTAGGCTGGACGTTACAAAACTTGCGTTCAGGCTACGTGCCATGGCGTCTAATCAACATAACGTCATTATTTTCTATCTTTAACCTTACTGATAAACAAATCAGTTTGGCACAAAAAGGAGCAGACTATACGATTCTGAGCATTGAAAAACTTGAGAGATTACCATTGACAATGTCAGAGAGACCAGTCATTGAATGGATAATACACGGAACAATTACAATTCCGATAACAACTTTCCAGTTTAAGTATTGCCAAAAATATATACCAGCTGGCCTGTATGAAAGGTTGGGTAAAGGATACATCAAATCAACCTGGAATTTACCTTATACACACAAATGCTATAGTGAAGGGAAAAAAGAGGTATTCCTTAGTGGTAACAATTGTAAAAAATCAATAAGCGGTACACTTCTGTGTCAAGGTATTAACTTGCATGGAGCCTGCGATGGTTCATCAAATAACCTTTCATGTCACCTGCATGGCACTCCTGCGACACAGATCGAGCCTTTTTTCAGACAGCTTTCCAACAGCAGCTACGTTCTAATAAGTGACCACAGCTGTTGTGGCATGGTGCCAGGAAAAGCCTATCTCGTAACCGATACTTCCAGGGTCATTTGCTGTATGCAAGTATTGTATCCAAACAGCAATCCAGACATAGAGGCGGCAATATGGCCTTCTTTGAATATCTCTTCTATTCGAATTGATACTTTAAGCAGAATGAAGTCTATTCTTTTACAGACAACTGTGCCTTTAACCTCGTCCAAAGAGACGTATGATCTGCAAGTTGCAAGGACAGCGGCAGAGATACATTCCCTATTATCGACAAATTGCCCCGTGCATTTTGTAGAAATATTAGGTCAAATCTTAAAAATGTCTGATACCAGTGGCATCGCACATGTATTTAAGACAATTTTTTCGGGACTGTTAGCACCCTTTGAAACAGTTCTGGGCGTTTTCCCGAATTTTGTGCATTCGTTATTCGGCGGCCTGCCTCTTCTTTTTGGACTCGTAGCAGGAATTTTATTTTTGATCCTTCTGCTCCGATATGGCAAGCCAAGCCACAGACAAAACTCCAGCTACGATGCAAGAAACGATCCTAGCAATACGCTACCGAGACCGAATCACTAGAGTCCTCGGATTAGCCCGGCTAGGAGATCTGAATACAACTTGGTTTCTTTCATTCAGACCAATCTGGCAAGATTGCATCTTACCTGTGCTTCGATGTCTGCTATGCGGAGAAGAATGCATGTTGGACGTCTGTCTTACACTACCCTTCAGCAGTACCTATGGATATCGATACTTTGCTTGATTCGGTAACGGCTCATGCAACGTGTTGTCCCCAGCGGCTACCTATTCTGATGACGGCATTCGTTGAGACTTCACCATTACGATTAGGTGGCGGTGAAGTACGAGATGAAAGCGGCACCACACAGGTACAACCTTCTGTGAGCATTGCTGATCCCGACATCGATGATGGCAATGATTCTCCCATATGCACTATTGCAGCTTTTTCAAACTTGGTCGAACTTTCACCTTCTGTTGTAGACCAATTTTTCGCAAGCCTGTCTGATATGATGTTCTCTCCTAACAACAAGAATAACTTTTAAAACAACTAGCCCACAGCGTTCCCTGAACTCTGAATTCGGCCTTCAATGTTTGATACACAACACTACTGAAAACAATTGGAACTATTTTTCCCCTGAAAGCGAAATTATTTTTCCACTTCCAAAATATTTACCTTTTTTTTGGCACATGGTACTCTGCTTAAAGTAGAACTATTCTTAGAGAACAGAGCTTCTATTTTTAGAGACACTAGAGACAATATTTTACCTCAGCCTCTAGCACATGTACAGTATTGTATTAATATGTGATGAAATGGTCTCGACCTTCTTTTCTGTATTAAGAGCCATTTCATGAATGCAATTTTCGCAATTCATTCAGCCAATATTTATATATGCATTTCCTGAATGATAACCCTGCTTGAAAAACGTACAGTATAAATACTCATTTTCGGTGTATTTACCATATACCATTTCAAATAAAATTTATGTATTTTGGGGTGGGTTGGAAAACACACATGCATTGTTATATGTTTAGTATTGCTTAGTATTTAGTAATGATGGACATTAATGCGTGGAGTGGGTGTTGTGAATCTATCTAGGACCCTAATTAAATATCCCCGATTCATGCCCTTATGTGGTTATAACAAAACATATCCTTATAAAGGCATAAGAATCTTGTCCATATTTAGTCATAGCCAATGCAGTCCAAATACGGCAAGGCTACTCCCATAGACTCCTAGAAAGTACAACGCGTTCTTTAAACAAACCAAGCCTCCAGCAGCCTGGGAATTCCCCCTGCTTTTGTTTTGATTTGCACAAGAACTCCTGGAGTCCAGAAAGAACTGTTAGTTCTTAGTGACGTCTTATGTCCAACCTTACGTCAAACCCGGCACCTTCCAACGTTGCCTTAAGCAAACACACGGTGGTTTGGAGCAGAGCGGCTATCTACTTGCCCGACGCCCAGCTGATGCGAGTGCCGAAGGAAGCCGACCGTCCCATTTGACGCACTGAGAGAGACACTGTCTTTTCTCCTGCCAAGAAATTCCAGCTCCGGTGTTTCCAGTCACCCTTGCGGGTTGCTGGGAGATCGAGTCCTGAGAGAGAGGTACAAGACCTCCTTCATTCTAGAACCAAGGTACGGAGCTGATTCAAACCTTAAGAGAATTCTTGATTCAGATTCTTGGCAAAAACCAACTTAACTTAAACTGCAACTTACTTACTCCTTCCCACGTATTAGGCTTAGGTCAGGTACAACGGGGTAGGCGTATCTTAGAAGCACCAGTTGAGTACGTTAGTCAATGTTTTTATGTATATATATATTTTATCCGTTTTAAAGTATCATATGGCTAAGAAACCATATCAATGCTTTTACAGTATTATTTCATAATACTCCTTTTACTGTACGCACTTTACTTCATGATAAGTATTGCAATTGTGGCAACTCATTTCTCTTGCATGAGAAAGAAGACTGCTCAATAAATAACAACTTTTATTGAAAACGCCCGTCTCTCTATTTCTCTGCATGCACGATTGACTGAGTGAAATAGCTGTCTATTGTTTTCACACGACTCTAGAGATATAGGGCCAGATGCATCAAGCTAAAAACCGGTCGCAAAGGGGCAGATTCTCAGAATCTGCCCCTTTGCGACCAGTATTTTTGCATTTGGGATGCATCATCCCAAATGCAAAAATCGCAAATAGAGAATTCGCTAAATTGCGATTGTTTGCATTTAAGGAATCTCAGATTGAGATTCCTTAAATGCAATGCATGATAGTTTCAGAAATAGCGAATTCGCTAATAGGGCACGCAAATTACCACGAAGTACAACTTCATGGTAATTTGCAAAAACTTTGAAAAATGTACTTTTGTGCATATTTCAAAGTTTCATGTTGCGCACACACATGCCCTAAGGGCATGTGTGTCCGCAACATATGTGCACAGATCAAAATCAGGGGTGCAACAGGGTGTCCTTTGGACACCCCTGCACCCTTGAACTCGCAATCTCAATTTGCGAATCGCTAATTGCGATTCGCAAATTGAGATTGTCTTCCCATTCATTCCTATGGGCCTCTTGGCCCATAGGAATGAATGGGGAGGTATACATTAATTGCGACTCGCAATTTGCGAGTCGCAATTAAGGAAATCTAAGGAATCGCTATTTTTGTAGTGATTGCTTGATGCATTCCATTTTGCTATTCCTTATTAGCGATTCCTTATTTTTCGCTAATAAGGAATCGCAAAATGGATGCTTGATGCATCTGGCCCATACTCTTTATTCTGAGGGAGCAAAGTTGTCATGTTTATGCGGTTGTCAGAAACTAATCCCTTCAGGAAAGTTAACTCCTTCCTGAACATTCGAGAAAGTTTTTAGTGACCTCTGAGCTAGCTGGCAACCCTAATTAAGTCCAACATAGTCAGTAGAGACCTAGATGACCTCAGTCCTATGTCTAAACTGCTGTTTATGTTATTCCAATGCGCAGAGCCTATTGGGAATATAGGAACTACACTACAATCTCCCTTGATACTCTTTGGGGTCTGCCCCACCCAACCAACTCTGCGTACTATGAAATGTTATTGGTGAGTGACGCCCTAATTCCTTTGTGTTTGGATAACCAATCAACACTTATGTTACGTAGTTGATCCCACGTTTTGACTTGATTTACCTTAAGGGGGGGCACACCCGACAAAACCACAAAATAAGGGCAGGCTGCCAGGAGTAAATTTAACACCTACCTGCTACCGGTAGGACTTAACATGCATGTAGTATCAGTACCACCCTCACATAATATGCTACCTCCTGGGAGAACACTGGTCTGGGCTACTGTAGATGTATTGGCAGGGGTAACCAGCTGGGACATGTTTTTTTACAAATAAACTTTCTACACCACCTTTGTTAAAGGTTCTATTTTCCGCACTACTACGCTCAAGCGCGAAACACTCCTTAACTTTATTACAAACACCGCAAGAATCGGTAGATGGGATGGGTTTGTGTACACAGAACAGGGTGTTAGGATTAGAGGTATGCACATTGTTAAATGGCACGTTTAGAGCTGTCCTCCCAGGTATAACAAGTGCGGTAGCATTATCCTGGGTGCTTAAGTACATACCATGTTGCTCAGGATGGGACAGTCGTTCCCTCAAAGTAGCAAAGTGGCTGTCGAGTAGATTTTTTCCACGCTCGAAGACCGTGTCCACAATACGATTAATGGTGACTTCTCCGTAACTGCAACTCTCAAAGGAAAACAGGCCTGTTTCAGTCTGAGTGCTAATAGAACGACAAGGTTCAATAGTTTAGGTGTACACAGAAGCAGCAACAGTCTTGGGGGTTGGAGAAGCGCGTATCCATGAACTCAAAGCAGTGCGAGATGTACTAGAACGGCTAGGTTGCTTCCTTTTGTCGCTAATGATTTTAGCAGGCTTTCTTTTGCGTTTCGCCCCAGTGATTGCCTCAGGGGCACTGGGGGTTCCAGAGAGATCAAGTTTAGTGAAGGAGCGTCAATTGTAATGCCATAGCTGGGCGCATCAAGGGAAGCCTCCGGTTTCATGTTGGTGCTGTTGGAAAAAGTAACATTCAAATTGGTACCCATCAACCTACTGGGAGGAGGGGGTGCCCCTATGCCGAGGTAGAGACGCCTCTCGGTCAATTCGATCTCGTTGGACACAATACTAACAGCCCTTTCCAACATGCTATCAATACTTGTACTGACAGGCCTTAATGGCGGCTGCCCCCCTCGCTTTCCCATGGTTACGTTGCAGCTGTTAAACCAATGTATGCGCTCTCACCTCAAAAGTTTGCTGAACACCAGCGAGAGAGAGGTGGCCCAGCCCTGTCTCCTCCGGGCTCTGATGGGTACAGACGGGCCTGCCCTTGGCCCGTGCACGCCCGCATGCATCCTACCCTGCCGGAGGTGGGTGGGGTTAAATTGCGCCTCCAGGCGCGAATGCAGCGTCACGGTGGCGTCAGGGCACCTGGGGGATGGAGTTCAGCCATTCCCCTTACGACGTTGGCAGCAGGCAGGAGGTAAGAGCCGTTCCCCGTCACGGCAGTGATTCCGGTGCTCTCAATCCTTCAAGCGTCACGCGCAGCAGGAGGTGGGCAGAGCTTAAATTGCGCCTCCGGGCGCGAATGCAGCGTCACGGTGGCGTCACGGTGGCGTCAGGGCAGCTGGGGGATGGAGTTCAGCCATTCCCCTCGCGGCGTTCGCAGGAGGTAGGAGCCGTTCCCCTCATGGCAGTGATTCTGGTGCTCTCAAGCCTCCAAGCGCCCCGCGCTGCGTGAGGTGGGCAGAAATCGCGCCTCCGGACACGAATGCAGCGTCACGGTGGCTTCAGGGCAGCTGGGGGAAGGAGTTCAGCCGTTTCCCTCACGGCGCTGGCTGCAGGCAGGAGGTAGGAGCTGTTCCTCTCACGGCAGTGATTCCGGTGCTCTCAAGCCTCCTTGCTTACCTTGCCGCCGGGTCCCGCGTCTCTGCTCCTTTTCTCCTTGT
This sequence comes from Lissotriton helveticus, assembly GCF_964261635.1. Classification (NCBI taxonomy): domain Eukaryota; kingdom Metazoa; phylum Chordata; class Amphibia; order Caudata; family Salamandridae; genus Lissotriton; species Lissotriton helveticus. The sequence goes on along the minus strand of NC_136065.1, from coordinate 1,040,441,177 downwards.
GGAACTCGAGGAATAGGAAGCAGGCCTCACTGACCAATCGCAGCTCTGCAATGCAGCATTGTGAATGGAAGCACCCAGGCTCCCTGACCAATCACAACACTGCAGGGCAGCATTGTAAAATGACTCAGCGTCCAGGTTGGCCTCTCAGCCAGGCAATGGTGGCCTGGGCATGTTCTCCACGCAGGCTGTAATTTAGCCTGCATGGAGAATGGGGATAGTGAGCATTATTGGTTTTGATGGCCCAAGAGGGCCAACAAAACAGTCATTGCACACTTAAGAGTGGGCAAACCCATCCTTCCCTGCTCCAAGTGCAGAACCCCGCCCACCCTGCCTGCCTGCCCGCAAAGGAAATATAAAATGATAATAACTCAGTTATTATTATTTTATATTTTCTTTACTTTGCATTCCTGAAAAGCAGTGGGGCGAAGCTCCTCTGCGATAGCGGAGGAGCTGCTGCTGCAAGCTCAATGTCAAAAGCACCAGTTTCAGAAAAGTATGCTTCACATTTGAGAATGAGTGGCCGATTTCTTGTTGCCAGGATTTGATTTTGATACTTTCAGATATTCTAGCTTTACGTAGCTGGTGCTTAATTCTCTGATCTAGCTTTCTACCAGGCCGGCATACCTAATACTGACAAGCGTTAAGGCACTCACTGATGGTAGTGCTTCATGGATATCAGCGATAGATCAAAGTCCAGCTACGGGCTGTACAACCAGTAGTCCAGCTGCACAATGCTAGAGGTAATGCTGTGGCATTGAGCTAAATACTCTGTGCACATTAGTCACTACCAATTTTGCATTTGCTAAAAGCATTTTTCTGAAATGCACGGGGCATATCGGAATTACAGTGACCTATGGGGCAGAAGGAGTGGTTTTGCCACCAGTACCAGGTTTCTCAGTTCTTGGTTTTGTTGACACGAACACTGTCCTTTGCAACGGCACAAACACATTTCCTGTATTACAGCAGGGGCGGCTGGTGACATTTTACAGTGGTGAGGCGCAAACTGATTTGCGAGTGCGGGCCCCAGGCCACTCAGGCCGGCGGCGACCCCCCACCCACATACACAACACTCAAAGAAACGTATTCACACACGCATACACTCAAACACATCCATTCACAACACTCTCCACCAAACATTCATGCATACACGCACGCTCGCACCAAACACTTTAAAATAAAATAAAAACACACACTCTTACCTTGCTGCTGGTCCGCGCCACCTCTGGGCTCTGCTCCACACACGTCACAGGCTCACAGCGCCCCTGGCCAATCCTGGCGCCAGGGGCACAGGTACTTTCTCGCCCGCAGCACGCCCATTAGGGCTCCTAATGGGCATGCGCAACGCCGCAAAAACACAAGTGCGCATGCGTGGGCACGGGTAAAAATTCACCCTCCATGCGCACTTGTGTTGCCGCCTGTACAATCATGTCAATCAATCAACATGACGCCCGCCCGGCGGTCTGATGTCATGTTGATTCATTGACATGATTGTCACAGTCTTAACGCAAAAATGCCGAGGGAGCTGCGGGCGGCTTCGGGCAGGGGGGCTACGCCCCCACACCCCAATGGACTAACCGCGCCTGTATTACAGTCCAACTAAATATAGGGATCGACTATGCTTTTACTAGCAGTGTTAAGCATAATTGTGCTCTTTAGAAATTTCCACTTGGTAAAGTTCCACAGTGCCCCTTCTCTCAAATCCTATTTTGAAATTGAGGCAGTATCTTTACATTGTATAGTCATTGGCGGTTATCACGCTGATATAAATTCTGCAACAGAGCAGTGAACCTGAACCCTCGCTGCCCCTGTAGAGTTTTAGCTGGAAACAAGCAACCCGTCAGAGGGAATTTAGTCAGGCTCTGGAAGAACTAGGGGCTGATTTTAGCTGTGGCTACCCCTTTCCACCTTATCCCCGTTCTCCCGGTCGATTTCACCTCTATCCTCCCCTGTGCACCCATCCCAGTCTTCCCTGACTTTCTGGATTCCCCTTTACTTTATTCCTCTCCAGCCCATGTCTACGTCTATCGCTCTCGGCACCGTGATCCCTGCACTGTCCGTCTTTTCATTCCACCGCAGCCCCTCTTTATCTACGGCACCGCCTTTCTCGGGCTCTTCTTTCACGCCGGTCTCACGTCTGCTCTTCTTTCTCTATAAACATAGTCTCGAGGCTCTTTCTTCTTCCGGCTTCAACATTTGCTCCTTAGTCAGCATATTTTAATAAACTCGCTAGATGGCAGCAGTGCCACACACGTTTTTCGTTCATGGTTATTATAAATATAAACATAACATTGAAAGCTTGTTCCCTTTTCACACAACGGCCTTACAGTGAAAAATGTATTTCCTCATTACTAGACCTCCCCAAAATGGAGTTTCGTTAGCCTACTTTCATTAGGCTGGCTTTTTTCATATTGGAGGTTTCCATCCTAATGACGCAATGTCAGCATGCTCAAATAGGCAGGCAGTTTTACTGCAGCCAAAGTGGTTGCCTAACGCCTAAAACTGTTGGGTTGGCGAATAAGTGATTGTGAGAGAAGATAAGTAATGGCATAAGGGGATATTGCTCTTAGGTCATTTACACCCTGGCCCATCACGTGTGCCTGGTGTGCATGCATGAAGCTCTCTGTTTACAATTTTAATCACTATGATCATGGTATAATGTTTGTGTGTACAATTTTGCCTACAGATACAGTAGCCTCTGGTTATATCTCTGCTTTATGCTCTGCTGCGAGCAGGAGAGGACCTTGAAGGATCTGTCTCCCGTTCTACTAAACAGGGTCGGATTGGGATCACAATTAGTTACGGGCATGCCCCAAAAAAGTGCCCACATACCCTGATCATCCCTTTTATGGATCACCATATGTTTATTCTTGCTGGAATCTGGTATGTTATTTTTTGTTATAGTTTTAAATAGCATGAACTCGGCCCAACGTCCTTGGAGACATGAGCACCAGATACTTTACACAAGCTCAAATTCATTTTCTGTATGAAGACTAAGTGATGTGCCCAGAATCACAGGATGTTGAGCTGACGCTGGGACTCAAAGCTAGTTTCAACGTCTGCAGCTCTGACGCTAGCGCTACATGCAATTATATGCCACCCTCTCCTCTACCTCAACAAGGCCTAAAAGACGCTGAGGTGACAACACCTGGCTGCTAAGGAGGCCACTTCTCTTACCCCAGTCCATTCGAGCGCCAGGGCATTTAGCTGGCAAGGGAGGTGTCAAAAAGCACATTGCTGCTGCTCAGGGAAGGTGGGGTTTAGGTGAGAATAGCCCAATATCACCCAATATCACCTCCCCCCACGCATACAACACATCCTCCTTTCACCTCCCATGGTGTTAAAGTGATGGCTCGGTGGGGCATAACACTACTTATGGCTGAGCACGGAGGCAGTGCGCCGAGTTGAGAATGCCCCACAGGCTAAAACAACACTTGGACCCTAGCCTCAGTGTACAGCTTGTCAGGGGAGTGCCCTGTGATACTGGTGCCACAATAAAGTAGCCTGGCAGGGAGTGTGAAAGAAAGTCAGTCAATCAGGCCGGCTTACCCTGAGGCACTGGCCCATCGACCAATGCCCGATTGCCCGGCTTCCCAATCCGACCCTGATACTAAGGGCTACTCGGTGACATGTATGAGGTATGAAGCCGGAACAGTATAGTAAATCCATTATTCCTTCTTATCCCCTTAATTTTTTATTTTTTTTTAGATTTAGAGAGCAGGTGTTTGTGACCTGTGGGCAGTAGAGAACGGACAAACTGCTTCCCGCTGTATGTGCCTTTCCTTAAACCATGCCAATCGTTTCAGCTGTCATTGCCATAGTATACCGCAAACTGGGAATGTTCCTTAGAACTAAAGTTCTATCCTCGTAGGAGCCACTACAAAGATTTTACTCTCGCACATCAAGATTAAAACTTGAAATGCCAGTTGAGAAGCAGCAACTTAACACTGCATCATTGGCCTGAGTGTTGGATTGCCAACTCAGACTGTTTTTCAGTTTAAACGCTGTATTTAACACCATATAAATAGAATAGCACGGGCATTTATAAAGTGTATATTCACTTCCGTTCCCCGGTCTCTAAATAACAGATGTATTTTACTTACTTTATTTGAGCTCGGAATAATGAAAGGCCACCCTGGATTCGAACCTGTTGCCATGAGGTCAAACACAGGTTTTTGGAGTGGCTGCATTAGTCCACCGAGCCACCAACCATGGCATAGTGACTTGTAAAAGTAAAATTCGAATATATATTTCTTTTATTTATTCAACTTATAGCTGCAGCCACCCCAAAAGATCTACCCCCTGACCTAACCTTCCTAAATCTTGGAACCTTCACCAATCTCGCCGACCAGGAGCAAAGCATTCTTGTAGGGGTGTTCCAATCAAATTTTTTTTGAATAAGCACAGGCCCTATCCCATGAAGGGCTTTAAAGACAAGGCAGAGAGATTTAAACTGCACTCTCTGTCTCAAAGGGAGCCAGTGAAGTTCTGCCAAAGCTGCAGATGTAGAGGATCTTCTAGGCAGCCCTTAGACTAACTTGGCAGCTGCTGACTGGATCCTTTGTAATCTATCCAGCAGGAAGTTTGGGGAAACAAGCAAAAGAGCGTTACAGTAGTCAAGCCTACTGAGAATCGTACACCTTGCTACTTGGGTACGTGCCTGAGAAGGTAATAACGGGAAGATTTTTCGAAGGGACCTAATGATCGCAAAACAAGAGGCTGGTGTTTTAGTAACCTGAGCTTCTAAAGTAAGCTTGTTTTCAAATCATAATGCCCAGATTACGGCCAGTTTTCACAGGCCGAACTGCGGACGAAGTTCCAGGGGGCCATAAATTGCAGGGAAGGAGATGAGGGATCCTGTTTGCGGCACAGAAGATCACCTCTGTCTTTCCTGCATTCAATTGTAAAGAATTATCCTGCAGCCAGCGGGCCGTTTCCCGCAGACAGTTGTGAAACACTTCCACTGATGTTGAGTCCTCTCCCTCAAAGGAGAGGATCAACTGTGTGTCATCTGCATAATTTATTATGTCGCTATTGTGTGTCTTGATGACCGCAATCAAAGGTTTTAAATAAACAATAAATAAAATAGGGCTGATTGCCGATCTCTGGGGTACACCATGCAACACGTTGGAGAAGGCAGATTGGAAGGTGGGAAGGGACACGCCTGCTGTCTATCCTGCAAAAAAGATAGAAACCATCGTAAGACACAGCCTTTCACCCGACCTCACTCAATCTTCTCAGCAGGATTTCATGATTGACCGTATCAAAGGCGGCAGACAGGTCGAGCAGGATCAATGCTGCTGCATGTCCCCTGTCTGCCCGCCTCTGAAGCTCATCCATAACGGTCACCAGAGCCGTCTCGGTCCCATGAGCCGGTCGAAATCCAAACTAAACCTCCTCCAGCAGATTGTCTTGTTCCAGGTGCGTAGAAAGAGTGATACTAACAGCACGTGCCACAATTTTAGCTGGGAACGGCAGCAAGGAAATAGGCCTGTAATTTTTTTAACATTCAGGATCAAGAGATGGCTTCTTCAGTAAAGGGGAAACCAAAGCTTGCTTCCACTGAGGGGGGACTACACCACTTGCTAACGACTGATTACAGATCGGACGAAGAGTAGGGAACAGTTCTTCCTCATACTCCTTCCAGATCTTATGTGGTACCGGGTCCAGGGGTGAGCCAGAGGAGATTCCCTGTGCCAATCTGCTGAAGTCCACCACCGTTAAAGGCGTAAACTCAAATAGTTGTTCAGGAACCTGACAAAAAGGGCCATTATCCACCCCCTCCGAATTGCCCACCTCACGGGCAACAATGCTCCTAGCCACAGAGACTATATTCCCAGCTGCTTGCTGGCCACCCTCGAGATCATCAATAATCAGCTGGATCTTTTCCTGGAAGAACCAAGCCAGATTATCACAGAGTTCTTGGGAGGGGGCTACTACATTCCTAGAGCAGTCAGGGCTGGTGGGACTATTCAGAATATTAAAAATGCTTCTGGAGCTAATAGAGGCATTACAAATTATGAAGGAGAAATAGTCGGCTTTAGACCTTCTAATCTCATTCTTATATTCCACAATTTTAAATTTCCACAGCAGCCTGTCTGTCTCCTTATAGCCTCGCCTCCATCTCCTCTACACGCTAATGTCAGGTCTTTTAGTGTGGCATTAAACCAAGGGGCAGAGGTTCTGCCCTTACACCTTTGTTTTTCAGAGGGGCACATGAGTCCAGAGTCGAGGTGATCTTTATACACAGTGAGGCATAATTCTCCTCAACTTGCATGTCTGAAGAGAAACAATCCCGACCTTGAACACAGAGCCAGAGGTCCTCAAACGTGTGAGAGCCTTCCAATCTCTGCTAGTATATTCAGTAGTAGCACGCGAGACCGGAGTCTGAAGGGTCTTAAGTTTAACAACATTTTTTATCAAAGAATGATCCGTCCAATCCATCGGCAACATTTTGCCAATATGCAGAAGATGGGATTCGGAGAAGATTAGTTCAAGGAGGTGCCCAGCTTTATCAATCAATCAATCAATCAGGTCATTTATAGAGCGCACTACTCACCCGTAGGGGCACAAGGCGCTGGGTTGGGGGGGGGGGTGCCGGTTACTGCTCGAACAGCCAGGTCTTGAGCTTCTTCCTGAAGGAGAGGTGGTCTTGGGTCAGGCGTAGGTCGGTTGGGAGTGAGTTCCAGGTCTTGGCGGCCAGGTAGGAGAAGAATCAATTATGAGTGGCCTTAGAGACCTGCTGGAAAAGGCCAAGTCCTTCCCATGAGTGAAGTAAGTTGTGGAAACCAGAGTCAAGAGAACCGTTTAACCACAAATTAAAGTCCCCCAAGATTACTAATTTGAGGTGAGTAGCTGCCATATTAGTGAGGTAATCTAACAGTGATTGTTGCTGCTGAGCACTAAAAGCCCCAGGAGGTCTATAACAGATAATCCATGTACAAATGAGACCAGAATCATTTTTTATGGTCATGCCAAGTAATTTCAGACCATTAACCACATCAATGTCAATGGTCCCTATCTTCCAGGCATCTTTGTAAATTACTCCAACCCCACCCTCCCTCCCATTTAGCATGGGTTGGTGGTGGATTTTATAACCTGGCGAACAGGCCCAACCAAGGTCAACCTCACAGTCAGGGCTGGTCCAAGTTTCTGTCATAAACAGGACATCGAGCTCGTGTGATTACAGCAACAACTGGATTTCCACACTATGCTTTGGCAGAGACCTCACATTGAGGAGCCCACACGCTAGCAAACCTTTGTTAAGAAAATCCCCAAGGGGGGACGCCGATTCAGTGAACCCAAGTGTCCTCTTATCAGCGTGAGACTCACCTATTTGTAGGAGTGACTCTCTGGAGTATCTTATGAAGCCAATGTCCCCAATAGAAACCCCACCAAAGCCCAGATGGGCAGCATGGGTGGTGATGAGCACTTCCTTAGCGCGGACGGGCACAGACGGGCTTGCCTTTGGCGCGCCGCTGGCGCGTTCACACCATCGGGGATTTTATGGAGCCCTGCGCGAGTGTCCACAACAACTAGAACGTCAACCAAACCCTACCTGCAAAATGGCGGGTCCGCTCGCATGGACGGACCCCACCGACCCTGGGTTGGGAGAGGAGCGTAAATTGAGCTGAGTCACCACTCCAGTCCCCAACAAGTCAGTGAAGGGAATCAATTTTAAAAACAAGTCAGTGCAATAGTATAGTGCCTAATTTATTAATCTGTAACCTTATTAGCATTTGTATAAATTTGCTTGTTAAAAGGGGGAACCTGGATAAAAGTGACTTTTTGCAAGGTATGCACCATGGTTCAAAACTGAGCAGTGTCATGAGCCTAATTACCTTTGGCAAGTAGCTAATTAAAAACATTATTTTAGCTAATATCCAGTCAAAATTAATTCAGACTACGGTATGTTAGCATAGATGCGAACACTCAAACATTGATTGCCTCCTACCTCAAAGACCGTTAGAGCCAGGTATTGTTTCCACCTTTTGCGTCCTCCCCTTATACTGTGGAATGTAGCATTCTAGAAGTAACTATTATCTCCCCTATTATATTAAACATCTGCTTAACTCCTGTACCTGACCACGATCAGATGCTTCATTCTGACATGCTACAACGGTGCAGATGAGACACAAATCACACAAACTACAGGTGATTCTCCCCCTCTTGAGCTCTGATGTTGATTATGCAAATAGTCTATAGCTAGGCTTCCCTTGCTTCATAATACATATACTACCATAATTTCAGAACAATGGCAAGACTCGTCGCTTGCTATTGTCCCAGGGACCATATGAGGCCTGGCCTACAAGCCATGTTCACTGGCTCGCCGTAGGCGGACACTGATTTCAGAATGGAACAACACCAGAGTGAAAAGGATTAACCATAATACAGTGAAGATAAAGCTTAAGAGGCATAATTTACACATTAGAAAAAAATAAGTGACAGAGACTGAAGGCTTGCCCCGAGAGCAAGATGGCAAGACATGAAATGTGAAACTGAACTGCAGAAATCAAGAGAAGGGGTTCATGTTCATAAGATCAGGCTGTATGCTATGCCCTGTTGGTAGAGGGAAGCATGAAGACTGATAGGGAACAAGGAACTCAAGGGTGTACTGGACAGGGACAACTTAAGCCCTACTGGCATTTTGAGGCATGAACAAAGAATCAGAAAAAGGAAACAATTGTGTCTAATGCCTTGAGGGTTTATGGAATTAACAGGAACTCAGAGCCAGTTTATTGATAAGGTAACGGGGAACTTTGGCCAGACGCTCACTGACCTGTGGGGGGTCATCCAGGCAGGGCTCCAGATTTCCGCAGCCTCAGCGCTGCCCTCCTCCAACACTCCCCAGGCTCCCTGCTACCTGGACGCGACGTGACGGCAGACGGCTGATCGGGGACTTCATCCCCCAACACCCCTAGCGCCTTGGAAGGCGTGCTTCCGGTCCCGCCCCCCGGAGGTGCGCTAAAGGACAGCGCGAACCACCGCGTCGCGGGATCGCGTGCGGGAGAGCGCCCGGGGCGAAGCCCGGGCAAAGGGCGGGCCCTCTGTGGCCCTCAGAGGCACGAGGTGGCCGGGACGGGCCAGCTCTCTTGGCTTCATATCTAAAGAAGGTATAGTACTGCATACCATTCACAAGACTATCCATGGACTTCCTGGCTTCTCCTTCACTGTCACTATTTTTGAACAGACGTTACTTTTAGTGTTACGTAAGGGGGCATACCAACCTTCTATACCACAGCCAGAGAATGGAAACGCTTATTCTGAGCTATGCGTCTCCCACCTCTATCTGCGAAACAAATATTGATGATCATCGCCAAATGCTATCCCCGTCACATACCCCCGTTTGTTTGCCAAACTTGTCCTACTGGGAGGAATTAAATGCTCTGTGCGGGACTAAGTTTATTCCAGTAATATCCCCCTCCCCCGTGAAAGGACTTAGCATCAACACTCCCCCTGACAGTCCTGGTGAACTTTCCCTACCACCTATTGAGGATAACATCCAGGCTACTGCTCTGTTGCCGGGCCAAAGCGTGAAAAGGAAATACGAAGGGGCAAGTGAATACGAACTCCAACCCAAAATACAAAAACGCCGTATCGATCCCCCATCGCCTGTTATAAACTCCATCATACCCAGGGGGGGTGGTGAATGTTTGGATGATAAAGTAACATCGCCTCTATTGCAACTACTGCCCCAGCTTGAACTGTTGTTAAATTCTGTAATAGCACCCTTGCTAGAACGAATCACCGCTTTAGGGGATAGGCTGACAAGTATAGAGTCTGCTATTAAAGCCAACTCTTCACATGTTATAAACATGGCAACACCCAATTGCTCCATTCCACTAACTACACCTGAAGTGCTTACGCTAACTGACACAACACAAACTATCTCAGCTCCCAGCATGTTACCTCCAATTGCTACTAAAACCACGCATAAACCTTTGTTTAACACAAAAAATGTCCCGATTGAAAGACAGCCTCCTAAGAGACAACCCCCACTGGTTACTAAAATTGCCCCTAAACCTTTGTTAACAAATTACTCCGCTATTAGAGCAGAGCCAAACAGAACAGCACGTATACACCTACCCCCGGAAGCCGCCCCCTTTGTGCTTGTTCTTTCAGGAGTACCAGTTCCCGCTCACAGGAAATCCGAGAGTTATCAGGACCTATTATATAAGGTCATTTTCTGGTTAGCTAAAAATAGACCCCTGCTACCCGATATGGATGGTGGTATCCTGAGTGTTAGAAGGGTGGGCTGGTTAGGGTCTCTACCAAAGGACATTCCTGGGGACCTAATCCTTGTTAAATTTAGGAACAGAAACATCGTCCCCTACTTACGATCCTCCCAGCCACACGAAGGTGATGGCCCCATCTCCATTTTGGATTTGTATGATTTTTATCCGTGTACCCCATACTTTCCCTTACTAAGATCTAAAGTAGCACACAATTATCTGCCTGAAAGGGGTGGTATTAGCTCACCAGCTGTTCATAGATATGACTCATTTTATAAACACTGCAATGCTTGAATAGCTGTTATTAAGGGTCAAGTTTACGTTTTTACCTAACCAGTATTGTGGTTTCTATGTAGTACGTTCTTAAGCAATGAAAAGGCTCCTATAGATTGGGCTTATGTCTCTTTCAACTTATATTATATGTAATTATGTAGAGCCAATAGCTGAGTGTCAAACTTGTAAACTTGTTAACTTATTTTTCTTGGGAAGTATTCCTGAATTGACTCTTTATATTTGTAATAACATTGACATAAACGTCTTTCTATGTTATTTAATTGTTTTTTTAAACAAGATTCTTGGAGGAAAATTTTAAAAATTTTAATTGTTTGTATAAACCTGTACATATTGGTTGTGTGTTTTGAGTATGTATTTTATATGCATGTCTTTTATGAAGAAAAACTTCGAAATAAAGACGTTAAAAACTGATAAGGTAACGGCATCAGGAAACAATACAACCACTGCCAGTAGAAAAGAGGAAGCTTGGTTGTGGGTGGCTAGTGCATTGTGATGTAGTGTTCATTAAAGAAGGGAGTCTTGAACGCTTTCCCTAAATTGAAGCAGTGTTGGGTGGTCCTGATGGATACAAGGATGTTTCCAGAAACAGGATGCACAGATGGAGTAGGCCTGCTTTCTTGTTTCTTTGTGTTTTTTTACACCTCTTAGTCTATATTCAGATGGTGTCCTGGCTGCAGGTGTGTCAAGATCCAGCAAATATGGTAAGCTTGTCTGCAGGATAAGAGAGGGTGCTGGTCATGATACCTTTGTAAATGATGCAGCTCGTGCGTGTTGAACATGGTGTGAGCTGACAAAGAGAGCCAATAGATTTCCATTAGGTATGGGAGTGATGTGATCATATTTCGTCTGTCCCTGGATGAGACCTGTTGCAGCAGGTAGAATGCCCCTAAAGGGTGCCAGCGTGGAGTGTGGGAAGATATGGAGAAGGGCATTAACACCATCCAGATTTGAGAGTACAAGGTGTGATCATCAGTTTTGAAGTGGCTTTCTGAAAGACATTTTTGACTTTTTTTTAGATGCTGGTACCAGACCGTCTTTGTTTTTTGGAAGTGTGTACCTTGGGTCTGTTTTCTAGGGTTAATTCATGTTACTTGACATTTGTTAAAAGTTGAGGTTCGAAGCTGTCAAGGTCCATGTCATTGAGCTACGTTTGTACTGTATCTATATTATTGTTCTTGGCAAGTAAGGGGAATTGTGTCTTGGTTGGGTTTAGCTTCAGGTAGGCTCTGTGTTTGAGGCACTAAATGTCTGAAGCTGACAACACTTTCAAGTAGAGTTGTGTATCATCGGCATATTGATGAATTTAGATGCTGTTATCTGTGAGTAGAGCAAAAAGAACAATTGATGGACAGAATGCAGAACAACGTCTTACATTCACCCCAGTACAGAGACCTGGGCCTAAGTCCATGTTTTTTTGCTCACCATGCCATTCCAGTTTGGACCCAGCCATATGCAATTCAGTCTTGACCCTGCGCCCAATGGGAACAGTCCAGCCCAAACTGCCAGGAAAGGTCCTCCCTGGACTGGAAGCAAGCCTCCAAGGACCAGTTTCGGGGTTTCATCCTGGCTGATGAGGGGTGAAACCCTGAAACCGGTCCGGGGATGCTTGTTTCCGGTCCAGGGAGGACCTGGATTGGCAGCTCAGGCTGGACTGTTCCTATGAGGCACAGAGTCAAGACAGATTTGCATATGGCCAGGTCTAAACTCAGGTGGCATGGTGAGCAAAGAATGATCGATTTAACGTAGATCGCTTGACTTGGGTGAATGTTTTGATTTGTTCTGCATTCCGTCCATTAATTGTGTATCTTTTGCTTTCTTGCCCTAAGAGCACCGGGTACCCGGACGTGGGTCCCGGGCTCACTGTGCCACTGGATTCAAGCTATCCTGGCTGATGAGGGGTGAAACCCTGAAACTGGTCCTAGGATGCTGTTTCCGGTCCAGGGAGACCTGGCTTGGCAGATCGGGCTGGACTGTTACTATGAGGCACAGAGTCATGACTGATTTGCACATAGCCAGGTCTAAACTGGGGTGGCATGGTGAGCAAAGGAATGATGTATTTAACCCAGATCTCTTGACTGGTGGTGAATGTTTTGATTTGTTCTGCATTCTGTCCAATAATTGTGTCTTTTGTTATGTGTGAGTAGAGCACCAAGCGGCTCCATGTATAGCATGAAGTTGACCGGAGACAACATAGAGCTCTTAGGGTTTGTTGACATTTTACACGTTCTCAGCATATATATGTTCTAATCATCCTTCTACGCTCAAAATATGTAACTGAGTAACAGATCAGGTCAAATTAGTAGCAGTTCACATGATGGAGCCTGCATATCAGAAGATAGTTGCCACTGCCTGGCCAGAGGTGAAACAAGTGCATGCTCTGAAAAGACGTTAAGCATTGGATATAAACAAGTCATAAACATTTGCAGATAAATTGAAACTGTCTGATGGCCACTTTCTTTCTTGAGGCATCCTTTTGTGATCAGTGTTGTGTCCAGTTCATGGTCTTTCGCGCGAGCATGAACTACTGACAATAAGTGAACTCCATCGGCAGACATATGTGACATGTACATGAGTCTGACCTTTCTGTTTCTTTTTCCATTTATTCTTCTGTGCTGAAAACTAACATAAGTACATCAGACCAGTAGGTGCACCAAGAGCATATAATCATTAGATTCTATACATTTAATTGATAGCTGCTCAGTGGATATTTAATCACCCTATGCTCAAATTATCCGACCAAGCCAACCTGGAGCGGGCCCAAATAGCAACAGACCTCATGATCAGAGCTTTCATTACAGAAGAAACCGGAAACTGTATGCTTAGAGGAAACCATACTAATCACTCATCACAACAAGTGCATGCTCAGAGATGGCATTAGGACCTGAGCAGTCATTCAGCTTTTCCAGATAATCTGAAGAAAACCTACTGTAGGAAAAATAATACTAAGGAAGATTGTTTTGTGCATAACATGCATATTGGACACCAACACCTTTCTATCACTTGTTTCTTTTCTTCTTTCTTTCCAATTAATGTTCAGATGCTGGGGATGTTGTTTCCAAATTACTGTGTATGAATGCAGATTGATACAAATAGGTTGGGCGTGAATTACAAACCTCCATGTTCCACGTTCTTTCCGTTGATTTATTTTCTATATATGTCATTGTTTTAAATGTAATACTAAAACAAACTTTATTCCGTTTTTACAAACCATGTGAACTTTTAACTTCTAATTTCCCTAAATCAATTAATAGTATCTAATACAGTGACAAAATAACAGAATGAAAAAAATGAACAATAAAAATGTTAGTCATTAAAAGACTGTCCTAAAACATTTAACTGACTTATTTAAGCTTTTAGTCCAAACTGCGAAATAACCACTTATTTAATCATCATTGCCTACTTCTGCTCCAAACGTAGCGCACAGAGCGTGTAATGTTTGTGTGTGCAAATATAAAAGCTGTAATACTTGCTCGTCTGATCCTCTTTAAGAATTTTTCTCTTTGCACTACTCAAAATATAGCTTACTTCAAAGCTCCCACCGGTTCCTAGTTGACATTCATTCACTTAGTTTTTTTTTACAGAATCTAAAGAGCAAGAAACTTGCAGACGAGTTTGAAATTGTTAATAACGGTTTAAAAGTGATTGCGTTTCATACCTGCCATTTGCTTTTTTTGTGTCTCATTGTCAGCCTTCCATTTAGGTATATTCTAACTGCCAATTGTCCTGGGATATTAAGAAATCACGATTTTGCTGTGTGGAGCAAATTCTTATGTCTGAGGCTTAGCTACCTTGAAGCATCATTGCTGTCTGTCATTATTTCTGAATCATGTTATTCGTTATATGCTATATTGTACTTGTAAGCACCATCTAGACCACACAAGAATGTTGTTTTTCTGTTTGCCAGTCTTGTCAGAATACAAAGCAGCTCATCAACAGAAGAACAACACCAGCCCTCCCGAAGTTACTCCAGATGCACCAGATTCAGATGGAGGAGCCATATCGGATCGCACACCAACACCTACTCCAACTAGTACTGAGGTTAGCAAGAGACCGTCTATTCCATTTGTTGGGCGAGGTGCATTACATGTCAGTTAATTCACCTGCCCATCACTTTTAATGGAAACCTATTTTGTAAGATTTTTTTCATGCCCAATATTGCTTTCGTAATCTTGTCCGTTTGACCTATCAATGGATCAGGTTGTTTAAGAAGCAAACGTTACTTACTTGTAGTCCTAGTTCACCTCCAAGGGAATCCTCACTAAAAGTATAAACACTGAATTCTGAATTGCCCCACCCATATGCGGTATCCTGGACCCAGTCACAAAAAAATAATGGTTTAAAAGTTTCTATTTCACAGAGTAGAGGTGCAACCATTAAGTATTTCCAGTCTTCACAGTGCTAAATTGTTTGCAGAGTATTTAGCTTCCCTAAACAAATAAGAAAGTCAAACACAACATTTCCTCTTTCTTTAAGTGCTAGTAAAAATGCTTTCACAGTAACAGTGCTGCTTTTAGAGCCTTTATCAGCACTACGTTCACCCTCGCTGTCCCAGCCTTGATGCAAACATCATTATATTATGTTTATGGTAGGGTATTTCTATAGCGCGAAGTCAGCCAAAAGGCAGCAGATCGCTGTCCATGGTCAAAGCCAAGCTTAAAGTCATCTAGTGGTGATAGAAGATGAAACTGAATTGTGGGCATTTAATGCATTTTGATGTAGTATTCTTTAAAGAGTTAAGTCTTCAACTCTTTCTTAAATTGGAGCAGCATTAGGGCAGGACCGAAGGATACAGGGATGTTGTTCCAGATCCTACCAAGGATCTACCAATTAATCCTCCCCGGTGTGTGAAAATAAATTTTGTAAAACCCAGAACCCTGTCAGCTAAAAATGACACTGCCCCAGATCGCACTTTATTTTTCATTCTTTGCCTTCTTAAACCTACTTTATTGTGTCAAGACAAGCACAAAAGAATAGAGCAGTTTTGGCCCTCACTACACGACGGCCAGGCAAACGCGTGCAACACTGCACTGTGTTACAGATCCCTCTAAGGAGAGAACACTCCCATAATGTCCACATTTCACTGGGTATACAGTACCAGTGAGGATTTCTTTATGTTCATAGGATATCCCCTTCGTGTAAATACTGCCTGTGGAATACTATATTCCTGTAGATTACATTTTATGGCAAAGGATTCACAGAAGATCCTGCTGAACTCTGATGAAGTCCTTTACAAGACGAAAAGCGTTGGGTCGGGTGAAGTACTGAATATTCAAAAAACAGTAATAAAGACATTATTACTAAAAAATGTTTGGCTCCCACCCCTTATGTGGCTCGAGAAAGAGGAAAAAAAAACAAGAAGAATTTGCGGGATTCTAATATGAATCAGTCTTGAGATTGCTTATACTTTTAGTGTTCCCTCTTTAATGGAATCTTATCTATTTTATTGTGTGGGGGTACTACAAAAGATAAGCACATTTTAGAATGTGTTTTTAATTTCTTTCCTATGTGCCTAGCTGTTTAAAATTTGATTTATAAGAATACACAATGTTGCATTTAAAATATTAGCACACTGTTCTCAACAAAAGCACACATTTATAAATCAATAACCGACATAGCTGCAGTTTCAGGGAAACAATGAATAATAAACCGATGGCGCTCAGATGCTCTAAATCTGTCTAAAGAGTATTGAAATCGATTTAATAAATCATAATGTAGGTCTATATTGCCATTTTAAAGGTCGGCTTTGTGGTTTGTTTTGACACCAGAACCATTCGATGGTAATATAAGCCTATGTTACACAGTTGATCGCTATGTGTTCTCACTGTAGCTATATTATATGTGCATATATAGTCTGCAATGTCACTCTGGCCTGTTTGTTTTCCTCTTTGACACACAGCAGTTGATGGTGCATGCCTTTGAGCTCACACTAGCTTTAAAATAACCACTATGAAAAAGTTGAATAAGTGTTATGAGAAAAAAGGCGGAACACCGGCAGTTCAAGTTCCAAATTTGAATTCTTTATGCAAACACAACACGTAGCAAAAAGGCCAATGCATTTCAACCAGGCACAGTTTTGATCACAGCCAGCACAAGTTCTTTCTTGAGTTCCATACTCCGGACCGGACTGGCTGTAGCGGGCGCCGGGCGTTTCCCCGGTGGGCCGCACGGGTGGGGGCTGATTTTGGACCCCTTGGGGGCCGTGTTTGTTACCCGACCAATTTTGCAGTATAGCTGCAATATCGGTCCCTGTAACAAAATCGGCCCAAACCGGCCCTGGCAAACTGCTCGGCCGTACCCCCAACACCCCCCACCCCCCCGGGGGGGGGGGGGCACCTTTGCATGCCCCTGTTTTGGTTTCCAGTCCGGCCCTGTCCATACTGTATATAATGTGCAACTAGAACAGTACATTGTTTGAATCAGAATTCATAAGAAAGCATTAAAAGGAAATAGGTTCTTCAGTGCAAGGTGGGATCTTAAATATTATCGAGGAAGACATTATATTGATTTTCAAATTTCAGTGCACAAACGGTGCAGTAATACAAGCATTGCTTACATTTTTGTCCTAGTAAAAGCACTGTGTTCATAGTTGCCACGGTTTCATATTCGTATGTGTGCCATTTTCATAATTTAAGTGTAATTATGAGTGACATTGAACGACTATGAGTGACTCTTTCTTGCGAGCAAAATTAAGCAATGAAGATGAGGAAAACGTATAAACATCAGAAATCGTACTCATTTGAGCAACACGAAACTCTAAGAAGGTTTTTAAACTGCTGCAAAGCACCAAAACTGGAAGGATGCGAACTAAGTGCAGCCAACATCTTAAGCAGCACTTTAGCTTCGCCATAAGTCATCATTTGCGTGATAAAAGTAATCAGTATACCATATTTTGAGATATGAGGCATGGTTTTTAAAGTAAGCTCACTTTTATTTATGTGTATTTTAAAACCTCTGGGATTGTGTGGCTTTCTCCTTTCACATGTACCCCAGCTTGAGCCAAAGTTCCACTAGCCAAAATGATATAATATTTTTAACATGCTCTCAGAGAAAGACATAGTACTTTCATGTTAGCAGGCTGACGCATGCTCAGCTTTAAATTAAATAAATTAAGAATGAGACCTGAGTGAATGTGAGCCAAGCCGTGACGAATCTCCAGCAGCTGGTCCCGGTGTCAGCTGAGCAGAGTGCTGCACAGAGGAGAGCAGCATAGATCATTCTAGCTTGATTTACAACTGGACTTTTATGTGCTTGTTGTCATTAAAGTTCAGGTAAACCCAACTGCCGCTCGGAGAGCAGAGAGGTTTTTTTTCAGGATAGAACATGAAGCCGCAACAGCAACTGGCTGCAGTTCTGTGTCTTGCGCTGCTTGAGAAATACTCCCAGCCCAGTGCCCCTCCCACCGCTGATATCTTAAAAGACTGCAATGCCACAAGCTTCAGCGGCCTGGGCCCTTGGTAAAACACACAAGATGATGGACGGAATGTTGCACTATGGCAAAACATTCACCCCCAGTCACAGATCTTGGTTTAATCAACATTCACCCCCAGTCACAGATCTTGGTTTAATCCATCGTTATTTTGCTCACCAACCCACCCCAGTTCAGACATGGCCATATGCAAATCAGCCTTGACTCTGTGCCTCATGAGAACAGTCCAGCCCGAACTTCCAAGCCATGTCTTCCCTGGAACGGAATTAAGCATCCTAGGACCGGAGTATGCAAGCACCTATATCTAAGGAGATATACCTTCAGCCAGGATAGCTTGACTCCTGTGGCGTAGTGAGCACGGGACCCACGTCTGGGCATACCCTTCCCACATAGGGTGAACAGCAAAACACACAAGATGATGGACGGAATGTTGCACAATGGCAAAACATTCACCTGCAGTCACAGATCTGGGTTTAATACATCGTTATTTTGCTCACCAAGCCACCCCAGTTGGTGTCAGTGAGATAAGCAAACAGATGAAGACTATATTGTCTGCCTATTCAGCGTGGTCAACGCTCACCACCAGCCCGCGGTAAGTGTAATACCGTTGCATAATGTGCAGCTGAGCGGAGCGCTGCCCACCTGTCCTTGAGGAGAGCAGTGAGCTAGGCTCAGGCTGACGCTCTAAAATTAATTATTTTTACGAAGGTCGGATATTAAAGACCTTAGTGTCAGTAACTGTGAGCCAAGCAATGTCGAGTTTCCAGCAGCCGCTTGGCGGTCACGGGGCAGCATCTGCATGATGAAAAGCACAGAGAGCTAGGCCAAACTAAACTTATCAGCATAACTGCCACCGCTAGTCGTGCCGTGGGCGGCCTGCCCACTACTAGTGACTTCAGTCCTGTCTCTCGGCAATTAATGGACACACTTAATGTTGCAGTCACATGACGACTTGTCAAATGAATGCCCCCGCAGAGCAGTGCACTCTGTCAGATACACTGCGGCTGCCAGATGAGCGATAATAGCGGTGCTCCTGTCTCCAGCCAAAGTTGTCAGTGACTTCAGGAGGCTCTACAACTGCGTGATTTTGCATTTTAGTGCGGTGATGCGGATCACCACAAGAAAATACATTAGGCTAACACTTGATGCATGGTACTTGGCAGGGCTGTGTGTTCCGTTTTCAAAAGGCATATTGAAATAATTAAGTTCAGTTAGCCAAATGTCAGTACATTAACAGTACAACAGTGAAATCATTTGATATAAATAATATTTAAATTAATAGTTTTAAGGTTATGAAAACCATCCTTATTAAATATTTTACTTCCGCATCATAGAATTCTCGAGTCTCTTTTGTGTATCGTTGTCAACGGAGAGGGCATTAAGAAAGTCCCCTCAAAAAATGTAGGAAAAAAGAAGGGAAAATGCTTCACAGGAGCTAATAGCCTTAAACAAAAGCGACAAAAAAAAAAAAAAGAATTCCGTTGAAATTTCATCAAAATTAAGGTAAAAAAACCTGATGTGTTCTGATATTCTCTCAGCTCGAACTGGAAGAAAGAAGTTAGGCAGTAAGGCAAACTTCCACTACAGTGCATGCTGGGTGATAGCACTTACTAGCTCTTTTAAGGAGTAATGTATCTATTTTAACCTTATATACTCTTGACCTTTCGAGCACCCTTTTCCTTCAATAGGTCTCGCCTGAGAGCATGCGCTGGCCTGGCGAGACATTTAGTAAGTGGGCTTTAAAAATCCAACCACACGCTTTTGCTTGTGGCCTAAAGCTTGTGGTTACGCGCACAGGCGCCATCTGGCTTTCCGCCATGGCTCATTAAGCACAACGCTCGCGGGCACCCTTACAGTGCGCAAATCACTTTCATTTCCATGCTCCTCCACCCCCTGCTCTCTGCTTTCACAACCCCTTCCCTTCTCCCTCTCCCTCCTCGTCAGTCACCGGGCTACAGCTTCTATAAATAGCAGGCAGCTATCTTTATGCGTGGCTCACCACAAATGCAATATTGCGCTTTAAACCGTGCCACGCCGTGCGTTGCGATACTTATTCCTTCTGCCATTTTACATCCTCTTTCTAAATTCAGACAAAAGTGGCATCTACTAGCACTCACTGTTCCTTTGTGTCTGCTATCCCACTACTATTGTTTTCTACATTTATAAAGACAGACGTTCTTTCGGTGTCTAGCTCATCTTGGATTTCCTCATGACCAAAATGTGTTGTTTTCCTTTGATGATGTCACGTGAGTCACGGGCTCAGCACGAGTTGTCATATGCTCTTGTTTCCTGGTTTCCATTAATTGGCCGCCAGTCTTTTAATGTGTTCGTCCTTTTACTTAAGAGGTGCCCCACTGCCGAAGACTTGCCAAACAAAACACGCTCTCCTTGCTTTGCCTTAGAATAAAGCTATTAATGGGATGTGACCGTGCCCAGAGGAAGGTTAGAGCAGATTATGCGCACAGCATTTCCTTTTAGCTGGTCCGCCACATACTTCCGAGTACAGAGTCCCTGATTTGTTCTCAGTCACATTCCTCAGA
The DNA here is from genome assembly GCF_964261635.1 of Lissotriton helveticus. Classification (NCBI taxonomy): domain Eukaryota; kingdom Metazoa; phylum Chordata; class Amphibia; order Caudata; family Salamandridae; genus Lissotriton; species Lissotriton helveticus. The sequence continues at coordinate 1,040,420,688 of NC_136065.1, read as the reverse complement.
CCACGCGCCTGTGTCCTGGTGCAGCTGGCCTGTCTGGGCCTTACTGAGAAGCACAAAGTGACTGTGTGTTTTTCTTCCAAGTAATCATCACACAACACAACTCCACATTCACGTCCTCTCATTGTTCTCTTGCAGGAACAGCCAACTGTACCCAATCACTAGAATTCTATCCGTTCAATAGATTCTATTGTCTCTAACACAGAGGTCTTCAAACTTTTCTGCTCCGAGCCCCCCCCTAAGCAAAATGTTTTGAGGTCGGGCCCCGCTACAAAACTTTAAGGCAATGATTGGTGGAGCGGGAGGGACATGGCTGTGTGCAACGGACGGGCTTATGAGATGATTTCAGGAATACCTTTTCTATAGCTCATTAACCACACTAAGTACGATACTTCTAAAACAGCAAATGCATCAAACAAAAACATGTGTGATCCCAAAAATACTGCTCCCCATTATTGCGGTGTTGTAGCCCCTCACACTCTTGGACCCAAATGCAACTACACCTGCTGTATTATTGATAACAGCAGTCCTGAGTAGCAGGCTATCTCCTCTACATCTTTCACCTCTTCCCCACCATGCCTGCCCATCTCTCCGATTTTGAATGAGGTTCTCTGTTCCTTTCAGAAAAACATAAAGCTCCCACACCAGGTCTCCCTTTTTTCTGCAAAGGTGCCCTCGGTCCTAATGCTAAAAAGGAAAATAAGCTCACATGCCTCTTTTTTAAAGGTAGACAGTGATAACTGTGATGCAGTGGGCCCCTCAAACCCATAGGCCCCAGTCCTTCTGCATCTGCATAATTATTGATAATCAGCAGTGGCCACTTACACACCTGGCAGCAGTACCTGCTTCACTAATGAATGGCCTGTTTTAAAGAAAAAAAAGGCCATTTATATTACCCCATTTGCTACGTTATCCATCATCCGCATGCATAGTACTGCATATCCAATTCTTCAGTGTTGTAAACTAGTACTTACAAACATTCTATTCTGGAGGACAGATTTATGTCTTTTCGAAAGTTCTGCTTTATTGTGCAGTACAGGAAGACAAATACATTTTGTTGCACACTTGTGTTTTTAAGTGAACCTAGTTCTATGTATGTTGCGGTTTATTTTGCTGCACAATTCACTTCTTTTGTGGTCTTCTGCCATGTTTTTTAAATATGTTGAGCGTGGATTCAGCAGCCATTTAATCTCCCAAACATTCTTTGGGATTGGATCACCACGTACACCTTATTGCTGTTGTCATAAGGCCGTTTGAGCTCAGGTACAAAAAAAACCCATCTGCTTATTGCCGCTCAGATTAATATGTCCTCACAGCACTCAAACAAACATTAACTATTCCCTTGGCTGCTAAACAATTCCCACCCCCTTTAACAATTTCTTCTTTAACTTCATCTTGACAACTTCCGTTAGTGATGAACCCTTTTGCCTTTTCTCCTGACTCCAATATTTCTTTGCACCAAATCAGCCTATCTGCCCCTGAACCAAGCCTGCCTTCCTTTCATTCCACCATTCTCCTCTTACTTTCCGTTGCTCTTTTCCCTGTTACCTCTAAACTCGTCCTAGGGGCCTTTTGATGAGCTTGATCTCTATAACTAATACCTCTTTCTCTGACTGCAGCTCTTTCCCAGTGCTCAACCTGCTGCTGAAGCCTATTGTCCCTGTACCAGAGTGGGCTGGTAGGCTCAGTGCTTCCCTGGAGTAACTGCTCAGGTGTGAATTCAGTGCTGTGAAGCAATTACCACTCCCAAATCTCCTGGGGTGAAGAGGGCAGTACCTACCAAACAACCCAGTGCCCTGCAAGTCCCTCCCTGTGTGGTGTGCATTTAAACCTCATAGGAAATAACAATCGAATTTACCAACACTGTTGTTTTGTAATTACCACATTTCTTATAATCATGATTCAAGCAGAAAAAAACTACTACCATAAGATTCGGGACTAAGGAAATTTCTGTAATAAAGGCCTCCGGGCCGGCCTTAGTCCTGGTGGCACCCTGTACGACAATGTTTGGTGACGCCCCCTCACCCCCCAATGACCACCTCGCCACGGATTCCCTCACTACCACCATTTGGCAATGCCCCCCAAGTCTCCATTACCACTGTCTTTTAGATTAATTTAGTTTTATAGCGTCACTCATACCAGTTTAAGGTGTCAGAACACGTTACATCACACATACGTTGCACGGAGACAATCATACAAGTGTTAATCCGTGTATGGGAAATGTTACATAAGACAGCGGCCTACAAGTTGTAGGAGTCACATGTCATGCATACTGGTAGGCAGTATAGTTTAAGAGTCCTTGGTCTGGAAAAACACAAATTCAGAATTTAAAATGTAACACCATTGTGAGTGGTTTTCTTTTATAAGAAGACTTGATTTCTACCCAAATGAACCCTTTTTGCAATACTAGGATAAGGAAAAACTGGTCAAAAAAATATGTAGCTGTAATATATTCCTTGCAGTTTGCATGCAGCTCTTTGGTGACAGTTAATAGCACTCAGCTATATATTAGTATTTTAACTTTTAAACTGCAAGTAACAAAAGCATCTCTCTGAGAAAAAAAATAACCCATTGACCTATTTATAGTGTATGTACTTTGTGATCTGAATCAGACATGTTCTGTGCAGCAAGCATATTAACCGCGCTATGATGAGTTAAAAGAAACTTCCACTTCCAGACAAAGCTTAGGTCTCTCCCCAGAAAGAACATTAATCACTGGAGTTATCCTGGCATTTTTATTGATACTTTGAAAATTGCTGGGGCAAGTAATGTGGCATCAGGTGCTTTGAACATTATTGATTTTTATGCATCATAAGAAAAACAGCCAGTTGTTAAAAATACATACATGTCTTTTGATTTTAGCAACCTTTTTGACCCTTCCAGCACACTTCCTGACCTCCGCCCCCATGGCATGCTGATCACTGTTCTCACAAGGGCTCGAAGTAAATGAAGACGGCATGGAAATGCAGCAAATAACATGCCGCACTTCCAGGCCATCTTCATTTACATGCAATTACAGAGGCGCGCCCCCCTGGGAACCCATTCACGCCCCCCAGGGGGGCGCGCCCCACAGTTTGAAGACCTCTGCTCTAACATAACAGATGTGTATATTTCAATACACACATATATTGGAAAAGACTTTTTGAAACGTTAGAAATTAAACAACAAATCAATGCATGCATAGTGAATACAGTACTTCAATTGAGCAATATCTGTAGTGAAATCGGTCGGAGTCCAGCTGTAATGGGGCCAATAGTCCACATTCCATTACATACAATTCCTATCAAGTCAATAGAAACAAGCATTTGCAATGCAATAGGTCTCGCATTTGCGAGAGTTTAAGCTATTTGCATTGTAAGTGACAATGCCTTTTATTTATGTTTTAAAAACAAGCACATAAATAAACTGCATTGTCATTTGCCAGTGTGCCAATATCTACCTTTTAGCGTTTCTCATTACGAACGCGCTGGTTGTTTTAATAAGGAAGACTTGTATGAAGCAATGCAGTTAAATATGTTATTTATTCCTTTCCGCTTTCTGGCTTATTTACCACTACATACTGGAAGTCATCCACCACCATCCATATCAGAGCTCCCCATCCCCTTTCTCCTCCAGTGAGTCTTAACCCTCATGATCCTATGGTTTGACAACCTGAAGCGTCCTTCCTGCCTCCACTCCGGAAGTTAGTTGATAAATATCAGACCGTTTTCATATAATTATTTTGGTTTTTGTGCCACATTGGCTATTCTGATAATGTGTTGCATGGCTAAACACTTATAAGGTCCCAAACGCTTACTCATGGTAATTGAAAAATGAACTGAAAGAGTAAATGTTCCTTAAAGATTTCAATAAAAGTAGGCATTTGTTTATAATCCTAATGGAAATTGACCATTGTGAGGAGCAATACGAATCCTCAAACGGTGAAGAATGCTTAAGGGGTGGAAGAATATAAATGTATACCCATGCCCATTACGAGGGAATAAATCTCCTGTGAGCCACAGGTTTCTCTATACATCAGTCGAGACCCCAGAGTTGTCGAGCACAACAGCCCACCCAGGCTTTTGCTTTTTAGGTCGAGTCTGAGTCCGCGCTCATGCGCCGTTCTGCAAGACTTGTTGTTGTGGAGTATAGAAGAGAAGCCCCGCCCACTACCACCCATATTTTTCACTGGCTTGTGTCATTGCCCTTCGTAAACGCTGGCTTGCAAGTAGTTATTAGGGTTGTTTGTACCTCCTTGGTACCGCCTTGTCTGCGTTTGTGAACTCCCATGGCGACTGGCCCTTCTACTTCGGGTGCGACATGGTATGCCTTATTTACTATGTAAGCACTCTTTTCTTTAATGGGTTTCTCCTACTGCAGGCACAACGTGCTTTCCTCGCCATGTCCGCTTTCACTTTCAGGCAGCCCCAGACAATGGCGGACGCTTCTTTGAGGTGAAATAGGTCTCGCATTCACAAGAGTTTGAGCTATTGACGTTTTAAAATGACAATAGCTTAAACTCCTGGAAATTGTGAGATCTATTGTATTGCAAATGCTTATTTTTTTGTTAATGAGCTTCTTTACTCCTGATTAGAGTTGATTGACACTTTTCTTTATGTGCATTCTGAAAACAATCACGAAAATATGGTCGCAATTGTGGTATTTTAAACGTGCGTACACAAAACACTACATAGAAAACAGAATTGCGTATCCAGTACACCTTCCATAGTAAGTGATACAGCTTTAGAGCATCTAACACTGGCGAGGGTTCTTCAGGTAGCTTCATAACCTAACCTGACCGGGATGATGACACGTTGCAAATGAATGTAATGGGATAAATGCGTTATTCTCAATCATTCTGAATATTTGCCTCTTCTGTTTCCAATTATTTACGAATATTCCACCCATCCCCTGTTCTTCATTCCCCCAGATCTTACCGCTGCTCTCTAGACCCCTGGCTCTTTAACTTGGTATTCACTTTCCTACTCTCAACTGGGCCTGAATTCCTTCCATCTGGTACCTTGGATGGAGGCCCCAGAATCCAACTGTGTTTTGTTTCTGCAGCGGTATAAGAACCCTGTGGGGTCTCCAAGATCAGCTGCTGGCTGGCACCACCCCAGGTATTTTCCGACTTTGGCAGATTGTCCGGTCATTCATTCCAGTTCGAATCGTACGCTTTCCTCATGGGTAACTTTCGTCGGCGTTTTGTTTCTTCTTTCGCTTCCTGCGTTGGCAGTCATTGGGTTTTCATTTTACTTGCGTTTTAATCAAGCCGGGAATAATCCAGGGCTCAAGTTTTATTCTCTGTGCATTTTTTGTTGTTTTTCTTTCTTGCGTTTGTGCTCCATTTTCTGTCTTTTCGCCTAAAGATTACTAAGGAAGATGTATTTTAGAAGAGTTATAAGTTAATGATAGTTGTAAAATAAATGTACACGTCAATAGTCCTAGGTCACACGGCGGTGAATGTATTTGTCACAGTCAGCACCGGAATGTGTTAGGAAAGTTGCGTTTTATGGAGCTCGAGTAGCATTAAACGGAAGTATGCTGTGACAGGCCAAATCTGATGCAGGTGTAATACTTAACTAGAGAGCGGATGTCTCAGAACCCAAGGATGCTACTGACAGATCTCTTTGAAATGGCTATCACTCGACTGCACACCTATCTGTGTATGTGGTGAGTCCGTGTAACAGTCACAGGCGGTAGGTGTGAAATGCTCCTTCATGCTCTTCTGCCTACCTTTGCCTCTCCCCCTTGCACCGTCCACATAGGTGTCATTCATTCACTCATCCACTTTTTCACCTGCTCATGCTTTAAAATGTTCCTGTCCCCCTCCTAATTTCCTTGCTGCTCCCCCCCACAGAGGCGGCTCTAGGCTCATGGCGGCCCTGGGCAGGGAGCGTAGGTAGGGGGCCCCCCCGGAGAAGCGGAGGCCAGTGAAGAGGGGGGGGTCAGGGTGTTTGGAAGTGGAACAGAGCCAAAGGCCGCCAAATCCCTGCCAGGGGCCGCCACGCAAATATGTTTCCATCCTCAGAGGATTATTATATTAAGGATATGTATTGGCTTGGCGGCTCCTGGTGCACAGCTTGCACATGCCTAAGGCCTCCCCTGCCCCCCATGCACACTTTACCCTGCACCGCATTTCATCGCTCTGCTCTGTACACAGACTCGCACTCAGTGTAACCAACATATCCATTTTCTCCCAAGACCTTGACGTCCAAGCAGCAAATATCCAGGGGCGTGTGCCTTGCATCCCTCCAGGTGTCCCAACCCGATCCCATGCCCCGGTTAAGCTAAAAACATAGAAACTCTACTACAACAGCGATCTCTGTAACTTTAGGGTGAGACCCTGCAGTCTACCCATTGCCGCCTTATGGGTGGTGAGGGTCAATGCAGGCCTTCAGCATCCGCCTCTGACCCTAACACCTCTGCCCTTCCTGGAGTCTGGCCACTATGCCAAATGAATGATAGGGTACCTATCCGCCCCGCGTCCTACCATCTCCCACTAACCATGAATCCTCCAGGCTGAGCAAGGCAGCAGGCGGTATTCCGAGTACGGACACTTGTTGACCCTGCCAGAGTGGGGAGAAGGTCGTGCCTCTCCTCTTGGGCCTATTATCGCACTAATTGACTGTTTTTTATTGTCACACCTTGTGGGGCCTAATCCTTCCATACACGCCCAGGCACACCTGGTTCAATGTCTTACTGTCCCCATTTCCCTCTCCTTTTTAAACACATGCATATGAACTGCATACAAATGGCGGCCAGATTAGAAAAGCACTTCAACAATAATACAGCGCACTATTGATCCAAATTCACTAAGAAATATACGTGCACAATATTACAAACTGCCGCACCCTCATGTGCACAACATGGCCCGATAGTCATATAGTTGACAAAATGTGGCAACTCAATGGAACTGTCACACTTCACACCAACACATTCTTTGAAACGTGCAGGTATCAGCATAGACCTAACACATCCTCACAGTCCAATCATCACCATGAAACATTGGTCTGCTCAATAAATGTGGGCGGGGTTTCTCAGTGTCAGTCCGAAGCGTTTCTTGTAGAGAAACGAAACTCCCTGGATTTGAAAAAGCTCGAGATTGTTATTAAAAGCTCTGCATAGATGACTAACATATTGATTCTGTTATTTGTGTCTTTCTGCTCACAGGACCTTTCCCCCGGAAGTGTGGAAGAAGCGGAAGAGGCGGAGCCAGATGAGGAGTTTAAGGATGCTATTGAGGTGGGCCAAAAATGATTGTGAACTCAGCTGGGCGTGAAATGAATTCAATAACTTGCAGACCAAAACTTTCTTTCCTATTCATTTTCAGAATATATATAGTGCAAGTATGCAAGGCTTTTGCATGGACTACAGATGTTATCTATGAATGATGGTCTCAGCGGTTCAGATGGCCTTTATTTTGTATCGTTAATCTTGTCAACTCGGTGGACGAGCATGTAAATCATCTCTCTAGCTTCATGACAGAAATCGGCGTTACATTCTGCCCGGCGGGAAGTAGGCATTTTTCTAAAGGGAATGTACCACCCTTTATTGAATTAAGTGACAGTGACAGGTCGAGACTCACTTTAATGGAAATGCCTTGCTAGCAAGAGTTTTCTTCTGTCATCTACAGTGTGTGGAGCAGGGAAAATTCGCACCCCAATGCAAATCTGGCCCAATCTCATCTTATGCTTCATTTGTAAAAAAACATAAGTGCCAGTGCCCTATTCAGGAGACCACTACAGCTTGCACCACCCATTGACCCACCTAGTGCTGCCAATGACAGCACCAACATAGCTACTAACCATCACACTCCTACATATTTGACAATCCAGATTATTTCCGGCCCCCAAAGCTATAGGAATGACTTGGGTGGCCCATATTCGTCTTATCTGATAGAAACATCTAGCTGCAGACTCCTTACCTTTGAATTCTCTAGGCATCAGACTGGATCGGGAAGATTTTTCATGAGCAATACCCCTGTGTACTGCTAAGTGGCATCGGTCAGCTCTGCGTGACATCATCCGTGCTGGAAGTGACGTCCGTGTCACCTATGTAGGTGCCACCTCAGCGCACTGATGTCTGTTCTTTTCTTTCCGCACCAGCCAGTGTAGATCCGAGAAGAGAGCTACCCCTCTGTCGGTTTTGGACAGGATTTTTGCAACGTTTTGTCTTTTTTGTTTTTGTTTTAGGTTTCCTCCTGGTGTGTAGACAAGTGTCATTGAGGAATATAGGTTTTAAACCCTGTGGCACCTGTCACTGCGCCATGTTGGTGACGGACTTGCACCTCATGTGTTTGTGGTGCTTGGAGCACAATGATGACTCTAAGTTGTGCTCTGACTGCCGGGCCAAGGCACTGAAGGCTTGGAGGGAGTGGTCCCTAAGCTGCTCGTGGCCTGCATGAAACTCCGTGGAATCACAGTCCCACTCGAGAGGAAGGTCTCAGGACAGTTCCAGGAGTCAGAATTCCTCTTTGTCCCACTTCAGATTATTGGGACACTCCAGTAAGAGTAATAAAAAAAAACGGAAGGTGCCAAAGTGTGCTTTGACTTCCCCCTCTTTCATTGGCCAATGCGACGAAGGAACATCGGCGCTTGAGGCCTGGTTGCTCAGAACCTGCGGCTGGGCTGACTCCGCACCTCCTCTCTTTTCCAGGAGCCGAAGTGACTCTCCGCTCTAATCAAGGAATTTTGAAGCCAAGCGCCTCATTTTTGAGCGGCCCGACCTCTCTGCTTGCCTACGAGCCACGCAGGGTCAGAGAGGGCCCCATCTGGCTCCGATGGACCCCAGTGATTCAGTCATGGATCCAGACGGGCGCCGGTTGTGCCAGTGTGACCTTCCCCGGGGCCGGCTCCGCCACAACCGTTGATGCCAGTCCCATTCTGATACCTGATGACACTGAAGCGGAGTTTCATCGACTGATGCCAGCATCAACAGGACCCCGTGTCTTAGGTAGGAGCCTGAGCTTTATTCTGAATGGATAGGCCTTTGGGGAGAATGGGAGGGGTCACTGGACCCTTTAGAATGCTAGTAGGAACAACACTTCAACTGGTGTGCGGAACTAGGTAATGCCAGTGGACTGGATACGTCTCCAGATACAGGCATTTTTTCTCCCCTACCATGGCTACTGAAGAGGGAGCTACTTATACAATGGTGATGCGGAGGGCGGCTGAGATCCTTGACCTTCAATAGACCTCAGTGGCAGTCAAGACTAACATCTTGACGGAGGTGCTGCAACCAGGAGTCACCTCTTTTGAACCCCTACTCCCATTCATCGAAACCCTCACGGATGTCATTCTAGTCATCTGGTCCAAACCCAGCACAGTGGCCCCTGTGAATAAGACGATTGCTTGATGCCACCTCCCTCCTACAGGGGACCCAAATTTCCTCACCCAACAGCCGACCCCAGAAAGCCTCCACTTCCCATGGTGCGTTCCCTGCCGTTCCCCCGGGAAGGTAATCCAGGAGGCTGGATAGCTTGGGTAAGAAAATGTTTTCTTCTGCCAGCCTTGTATTGCGGTCAGTGTACACTGCATGCTTATTTAGGCCACTATTCACACACGCGGTGGGAAACGGTTGCACAAGTGCTGCCACAGGTCCCAAAGGAGGCCTGAGCCATTCCCTCTCAAGCGGTTACATATAGGAGAGGTACAGTGAAGTTCACTATACGCTGTGGTTTCAACGCGACTGATTAGCTTGGCAGAGCTGTTTCGTCAATGGTGGCACTCGGATCGCTCGCCTGGCTGAGAACATCTGGCTTTTCGGGGCAGTCAATGCTTTCCTTAAGGATATGCCCTTTGATGACACCTGTCTTTTCAGAGATAAGGGCGGCTCCTATTGGACACTTTGTGGACTCGCGGGCTAGGGCCAAGTCATTGGGCCTCTGGGCTGCCCCACGTCCCCAGTCTGCTTGTTGCTCCTTTCATGGCCATCTGAACCGCACCAACCTTATCCTACCCACTGAGCCGTGCAATCCTCCCAACTTCTGCGTGGACAAGAGCCCGGTTCCCACTGGCCTCGTGGGTTGGGTAGCCAATAATATTGTCCAACCACCATTCTAGCCCCCTCCGCAGCTCCCAAACTCCAACCACTCCTAGTCTCGCCCTTTTAGATCATGAACTTCCAGTTGGTGGCATGATCCGCCATCACCTCCACCACTGGCAGTCCATAACATCGGACAGGTGGGTTCTGCAGATAGTCTGATGGCGCTACTCCCTCCCCTTCAAGACTGCTGATACCTCCATGCCTCCTTCTTACGACCGGCTGACGGAGGGTCATCTGTCTTTGTTCCAGGAAGAAGTCATGACTCTGTTGGCCAAGGGAGCAATAGAGAGGGTTACGGTGCCAGAAGTAGGCTGTGCTTGCTATTCCAGTAACTTTCTGGTTCCAAAAGATGACGAGGGCCTTCGTCCTCTCCTAGATCTCTGAGCCCTCAACTACTTCCTCAAAAAGAAGAAATTCAAGATGCTCACATTGGCTCAAGTCTTGTCTGCCCTGGACACAGGAGACTGGATGGTAGCGTCGGACTTGCAGGACGCCTATTTTCACATTCCCGTCCAGCCAGCCCACCGACGCTATCTGCGGTTTACGGTAGGCCATGAGCATTTTCAGTTCACTGTGCTCCCTTTTGGCCTTACCAATGCCCCTCAGGTGTCACCAAGGTGATGCTGTTGGTCTCCGCTCATCTGCGTAGATCAGGGGTGCTAGTCTTTCCCTATCTCGATGCCTGACTGCTGAAGGCGGGCTCGCCTCAGGCTTTTGTCTCCCTCCTCCAGACTGTGGCAGACCTCCTACATTCGTTGGGTTTCACTATCAACATGCCGAAGTTACACCTGACTCCCTCATAGATGCTCCCTTTCATCGGAGCTGTTCTTGACAAAGTGCAGTTTCAGGCTTATCCTCCCTAGTGGAGAGTCCAGGATATTCAGGCTATGATACCTGTATTTCAGCCTCTATCCTGGGTTTTGGTGAGATTGACTCTGGGGCTACTGGGCCTCATGGCTTCCTGCATCCTGCAAGTCTCACATGCCAGATGGCATCTACAGGCTCTGCAGTGGGACCTGAAGTTCCAGTGGGTACAGCATCTCTCAGACATGGTTCAGATCTCGGAAGGAACTGCATTGATGGCTAACATACCCCAACTAGGTCTCACAGAGACAGATTCATCACTCAAGGGATGGGGTGGCCACCTGGGAGAGGTGGAGTTCAGAGGACTCTGGTCTTCGGCAGAATCCGGACTCCATATCAACCGGTTGGAGCTCCGAGCGATCCGATTGGTACTGAAAGACTTTCTATCCTTCCTCAAAAGAAAGCTGGTACTAGTGTTCACAAACACCACCACCATGTGGTACTGCAACAAACAGGGCAGGGAGGGGGCATGGACCCTTTGTCAAGAGGCCTTGCGTCTCTGGACATGGCTGGAACAGCAGGGCATTTCGCTGGTCGTTTAACACCTTGCAGGTTCTGTGAACGCCAGGGCAGACAAACTCAGCCGTCAATGCCAAGTGGATCACAAATGGTGTCTCCACGCGGAGATGACGCAAGGTCTCTTTCAAAAATGGGGAGAGCTTTGGTTCGATCGGTTCGCCTCTGCAGAGAGCGCGCAATGTCAGCAGTTTTGATCACTGGAGTTTCCAAAGTGGCTCTCGCTCGGAGACACTTTTCATGTCGATTGGAGCTCAGGCCTCCTGTGTACGCATTTCTGCCCATACCACTCCTGCCTAGAGTCCTCAAGAAGATGAGGAACAACTGTGCCCAAATCGTTCTTATGGCCCCGGAATGGGCACAGAGAGTCTGATATCCCGAGCTTCTCAATATTAGCACCGATCATCCGATCAGGCTGTCCCTTAAGAAGGATCTTCTGACTCAGCAGCAAGAGAGGGTCCTTCATCCGAACCTGTCCTCTCTGTGCCTTCTTTTTTGGAAATTGGGCAACGGCAGTTGATAGCTTTTGACATTCCTCCCGTATTCTGTAATGTTATTCTGGCAGCCAGACGTTCCTCCACCATTTGGTATACTCTTGCTGATGGAAATAGTTTGTATTGTATTGTACAGAAAAGTCCATTGACCCTCTTTCTGCCTCTCTTTCTGATGGTCTACTTTTTATTTTGACCCTCACCCAGCAGAGCACATGGCTGGACACTCTGAAAAGGTATCTTTCTGCTTTGTCTGCCTTCTTGTAGCTGCCAGACAAACCTTCCTCATTTAAATCTCCAATTGTAAATAGATTTCTAAAAGGTCTTGTAAATATGTTCCCACCTTCCCCTTTGCTTATGCCTCACTCAGACCTTAATTTGGTTCTCACATTTCTTATGTGTGGTCCATTCAAGCTTTTACACACTTGTCCCCTCAGGCTTCTCACCATCAAAACAGCCTTTCTTGTGGCCATGACATCGGTCAGGAGGATGAGTGAGCTGCAGGCTTTATCATCCAAGCCTCCCCTCCTCTGAGTTTTCTGTGACAAACTGGTGCTTCGCACTAGGGCCTCTTTCCTATCGAAAGTGATAACACCATTTCATGTTGGCCAATTTGTCACCTTGCCCATTTTCTATGCTCCTCCACATCCCTCTAAAGAAGAGCAGCGACTCCACCGTCTGGACCCCAAAAAGAGCATTGTCTTTCTACCTTGACCACACATGAGAGTTCCAGGTGGACGTCCATCTCTTCATGGGGTATGTTGGTGCAAAGGAAAGTAGGGCAGTGCAGAAATGGATCATCTCTTGATCGGTTGTTCTCTGCTTAAGAGCTCATTCCACCACAGCTAAGGCTGAGACCACTGCGCTAGCCCATGGAGTTCCAGTCCTGGACATCTGTCTGGCAGCAATGTAGGCATCCCTGCACAAGTTTACCAAGCATTACTGCCTGGAATGTCAGGTTCGCAGGGACGGGCACTATGCCCATTCACAGAACTTCTTAGGCTAAATTTGTCTGTAGAACCACCTCCTGGGATGGTATTGCTTGGGTATCTATTCAAAGATGGGAAATTGGCATTTAGGTGTCTCTATCAGATGAATAAGTTACTGACCTTTAATAATGCCTTATCTGGTAGAGACAATATCTAGCCACAAATTCCTTACTGACCCACCCATCCTCCCCGTTCTTCGGACAGATTTCTAGGGTCAGTACTGATCCCTTCCAGGGCCCTAGTTTGGACAGACCAGTGAGTGTCAGTGCATTTCATCGCTCCGCTCTTCTGGTGTGGAAAGCTGTGAAAAGTAACTGACATCAGCACCCCGAGGTGGCTCCTATATAGGTGACACGGACGTCACCTCCAGTGCGGAGGATGCCAGGCGGAGCCGACTGACCCCACCTACAGGCATGCAAGGCTACTGCTCACGAAAAAATATCCCTGATTTAGTCTGATGCCTGGAGAATTCAAAGGTAAGAAATCTGCAGTTAGACATTGTCTCTACCAGATAAGGCGTTACTGAAGGTAAGTAACTTGTTCTTTAATGTATATTGGATTAAGATAAAGTGCTGTTGTGTTCATGTCTAAATTAGACCAATAGTGCCACCATGTGGTGGACTGTCATGAGTACTTATGCTGACAATTAAAACCACTGGTTCGAATTAAGCACTGATGTTGTGGCACCATTGCCACCGAGCATGGCAGTGATGCGTGGGAACTCTCACTAGCAGGAATTTCCTTCCACCAGGACTGTCTGCCTGTCACGGTCAGGTGGTGGTAATTTGCATGTAGATGTTGTCTGGTCTCACCCCATGTCACTGTCATCAATAAATGTTATTTCTCCATTATATTGTTGACCATGGGTGGACATAAATCAGTACTTTGTTTGTCTTATCGAAGGTGTTATCCATCCTTCCTCAGGGACAGGAGGTGGGATGGAAGGGGAGCACTAGACAGACATTTATCCCTGTGGGACAGTGGACCATTCATCAGAAATGTAAAAGCAAACGAGAAACATTTGGGGCTCTGAAGAACTGTAATCTTCATTCTCAGGGGTCTCACTAATACAAAGAACTTGGCACAGAAGCTGAAATATGAAAAGACATCTTTATTAAACTTAATTAAGTGAGACTACGTCACACAGAAGCCTTTAGCAACTGAATGAGGCAGTCTAAAGAGTACAAAACACAGAGGCCTTTTATATGCTTAGGGTTACAAACTCAGCATAAAAGAAAGGGGCAGTACTAGCTTCTACAAGCATGCAAAATACCTAATATGGACATACAAGATCTGCAAAATATTAGCCAATAGGAGAACATTCAAAAAAAGCATCATATAACCAGAACGTCCCCCTTACGTCGTGTTTCTGCCCAACCCACAAGTAAATTAACTACAGCACCTATAGGTCAATCAGTAATGGCAGAACATGTCTATATGCAGTTAGGCCAGCTGGTGTCTGAGATTGATTTCAAAGCAAGGACAGAGGGGGGTTTTCAACACGTTGCAGTCCAAAGGGCAGAGACACTTCATGAATAGAGCAGCCTGTGTAAAGGCAACGCAAATTGACGACAAATGTAAGATGGAGTCAAAATTAAAGAACCTCGGCTCTCCTTTTTCTACATTCACTCTGACGGATGAGGTTCCATTTTTGAAATCAGTTGGCCATTAGTTCCCAGCAGAGAGAAATATATTGCACCCACCTACGTGAGCAGGTCATCTTATGTAGTCCTAGTACGTTTCATCTTGCAAATCTTCCTGCGGGATAACACTTCTGGTTGTCAGTTGTATAGGCATGCTGCAGAGTTTTTTTAAAGCCTGCATGCAACTTCAGTATACTTGTAGCAGTGCTTTTATTAACTCATTAACTCGTTTTTGGTGGTATTGGATTTGTCCCTAAAAGCAATATATTGAGGGAGCTGGCTTTTGAAAGCATTATTTAAGTAGCTTAATTTTGCAAGAGGGGCAGCTACTCTGTTGAAGGCCTTGTTAACCAATTATGGTAGTCAAAACTGGACTCTTCGCTGTAAAGGAAGGTGTAAGTGTTTTCATTGTAATGGCTCCTGTAGACTCTATAACCACTGACTCACTCTAACTACTTGCGGTATAAGTTGTTATGGGAGATGTGCTTATAATGGCAATCTGAAATCGCTTTAATGCAGTGATTGTGGGCACCTCAATCCAAACTCTCTCCTGTGAATAGGACGCTTATTATGATTGTGCATTCATTCATTACATCTTTGCAAGCTGATTTGCATTGTGCTCCATGGAGCGTGAATGTATTAATAGGGCAGGCCCATAGTCTTGTCTGCAGATTGAAATCAAGTGGAGCCCAGTAGAGATTTGCAATTGAGAGACATGGGAGAGAACACTCGGTCTAAAATGTAACTCACTCTATAGAGCCTGAGTCTATCTTGCCCATAGACATAAGCAACTTGAAATACAACCAATTAGAATTGAAATGCGATTGAAAAACATCCCTTTGACCTTAACTGAGGTGAGGTGAGTGCATGAAATGGGTAAATTATTACTCATCGTGCTTTAAGGAACCCCTTCGACGCTCATGACGAGCTCAGCTCGTCATGGAGTTTCCATTGACTTCAATGGAAATTACATTGAATGTCCAAGTTCAAGCTTAGCATCCAAGTGGTTAAACTGCTGTGATGGCCTCCATATCAATTGAAGGTTAGAAAGATTTATAGATCTTTTGAACTGCACAACTTGGGGATAGTCTCAACAGGGTATTTTGTTGCATGAGAGCTCCAGCTTCTCCTCAAGACCACTGTAAGTGATTTATGCATGTGGTGTTTTGTGTGCAAGTGTGCTAGCCCTGTGGTGGTTGTATCTCTTTGGCATACATTCTGTATTTGCATGCTGCATGGTTAGTTCATGGCCTTCCTGTAGTAAATAGACTTCCATGCTTGTGTCACACCCATTCACAAACCTTGGTTAAGTAATCTAGTATTTTAATGAGCCCCCGGCTGGGCCAGGTCCCGGGGGGCAATGTCAAAATTAAATTGTGGGGGCACGCGGCCCCCCCGCAGCCACCGGGACCACCACCTCCCCGGGGCTTCTTTATTTGGATGTGGGAGTGGGCTCCCAGACCCCACACCAAGCCCCAGGGACCGCCACCTGCCTGGGGCTTTATTTAATTATGCACGGGGGTACGTGCCCCCCGCAGCTCTGGGGACCGCCACCTCCCCGGGGTTTAAACTAATATAAAATAGGTGTGGGGGAGCTCCTGCTCCCCTCACACTGCCCCGGAAACCACCACCTCCCCGGGGCACTAAATAGTCAAGTTTGGGGGTCCGTTATGGATCCCTGGCCCCAGGGACCACCACCTCCCCTGGCTTTACAAATGGAGGGAGGGGGGCCGCGCGGCCCCCATCCTGAAGCCCTTGATGGCCCTGGGGACCGCCACCTCCCAGGGCCGGCTCCTGCAATGTCCCGGGATGCCCACCCCCGGGACATTGCTGTTTGCTATGGCAGGGCGGGAGCCTCTGGGCCAAAAGTCACCCAGGGAAGGGGGGCCACGCAGCCCCCCTTCCCTATAAATATATTTATGAAAAGGAGGCCATGCCCCAGGGGATGGGGTCCCGGGGGGAAATCGGCCTCAGGAGGGGGGCTGGGCAGCCCCCTTCTCGTTTTTTTTTCAATTTTATTTTATTTTTTTAAAAGGTCAGTCCCTAGGGGATGGGATCCCCAGGGCCCCTAAAATACTAAAATAAGAGGGCCACACAGCCCCCCCTTCTAAAACAAAATATATTTTTAAAAGCCGGCATCTCGCCGGAGGCCCCGCCCCCTCCCCCTCCCTGCAGCACTCTGCCAACGTGCCCCCTGGTGCGTGCTAAGTTGGGGAATTAAGTCCTTTTAAATACTGAGGGTCCCTGGGGGCCAACTAGCCCACCATATACCTCCACTAAGCGTCCCAAAGCTGGATTGCAGAGAGGTGGTCCGAGGCCATGCCCCTTTTTACACCACTAGGCCAACACACCTCTTGGCACACTGCTGATGGAGCGATGAGGTCCTCTTGTGTCCATGACGCAAAGCAGAATTGCTTTGGGGCAGAGGGAGTTGCATGTTAGAATTTCCCTCTGCCCAAAAGCAGTGCTGGCGACAGGGACCGGGCGGGGGGGCTTGAGGCTCACCCGCGATCCCCAACGACCTGGCCCCCCCTCCATATTTTTTTTTTAAGATAAAGGATAAGGCTGGCCTTGGGGGATGGGGTCCCCGGGCCAAAAATGGCCCCCCGCCTTACACCCAAAAAAATGCTTTTAACTTGGCCGGGACCTGGGGAATGACTTTATCAGTGATGTCAGTTGAGATGTCATGAGTGATGTCACTGACCATGTCATGAGTGATGTAGTATGCGAGGTTATAAGAAGTGCATTGTGAGGGCGCAAGTTATAGTTAGCTCAGCTAACTATAACGGCTGAATTTCTCTGTTTTTGTACGAGTGAAATTTCAACCTAACTATAATGTCTCTGTAACCTTTGTTTTTCCCCGTAAATATCTAAGCCTTTTTGAATGCTAATTTCTAACCATAACATCATTGAAACCTGTGGTTTTGTAAGTGAAAAGAAATATATAATATATATAGATATAGATAATATATGACAGTGCATGTTTTTGAAACCTATTTCTACCTGTTTATGTGAACTTGAAAAAACAGGCTCTAAGGTATGAGGCACACGTGACTAGATGGACTTACCTTGACTCAGAATTCTGTTATCAGTTTCCCTTTCCAATTTAAAACTGTGGGAACAGCAGTGTACGTGGTTAGTGGCTCAGAAATACATCATTCTGAATATTACAACCCAGGGTTAGTAATCAGCCTGGGATGTTGTATAATTGTGGTCACACAGCCAGCACGTGCAGTTTTGAGTTATGCTTTCTCTCCATAGGTATCATGTCATATTTTCCAGTGTGCTTTGGCACAGGCAAATATCTGCGTTAATTGAGTGTAACGTCTAAATTAACATTTGCTTGGGCTAACGGGCTTGGCCTAATTGTATTTTGCCTCAGCTCGTTAAACATTACACTGTGGTGAAATATCGGTCTCTGGTGTGGTATTACCTGTTAGGGCCAAAACTCTCAAATCCCTGACAGTTCCTCTGCAGAAACAAAGTGATCGGCCTCAGACCACAGAGAACGGAAACAGTAGGAAGGCCGTTATTTTTTCCCGTTTGTGAATGTTAGTTTTTTTTTAACCAATATTGCAGTCTTACATAAGTAAATTATATTTTCATTAGGCAGATAAAAACAAAACAATAAATCAAAGTGTAAAAAAATATATAAATCAAAGAAGAAAACACAACAAATGTACAATCACCCAAGCAACAATGGAGAAGTAATAGCAAAACAGGCCTACAAATGTGGGTATGGGATATTGTAGATTTGCAGTATTTCTGAAGCATGTACAGTCTCCTATGTACTACTCACGGTATTTGCACAAATCTGTTGCACCAGCCCCATCCCCGAGAAATGCTCACCATGGCATTAATCCATCAAGAGACCATAGCCCATCACTTAAGGCCTGCGTCTGGGGTCATACGGACTGTCTGTATCTCCTGCTTGCCACTAGCTCCCTCTATTTTAGAAACAAACATTGGCAAAGTCAGTAGTGTTGTTTTTTTCCTAATAGAGGTTGTGCTTTGTCATTGATTGGTAAGTTTATGTGGAGTGGTGAGAAAATGAAATATTCAGTCTACGTATGAGGAAGTATATGGATGGCTGAACAGACGAATTGGTGCATATGCAGATATACTCACTCAATTCGTTCATTCATATATGCAAATGTTAACCCATGCACTCCTCTCCTCCATCCATACATTCTTCTGTTTGTGCAGCTTTATCCCATTAATTCATCCATCCATGTATGCATTAATTTAGACATACATGCACACACTCATGCGTCTGTTCTTCCATCTATTGCTTCATGCTTGTAGTGACCACTTCACAAACATACGCACAAATTTGGCAATCAATGAGGGAGCACTTTCACATGTAAAAAAGCTAGGCCTGTGCGCTTTGCCAATGCTTGCTTTTTGAGATGTGGGTAGCTATTGCTCTTGCAGCACATGCCTTTTTCAGGTCTTTTCCTCAGCCTTTTTAGCTCTCAAGGCATACCTCTGACGTCCTGGTCAATTGATCGCTACCCAAAGAAAACATTTTGTTATTTTCAGAAAAGATTTCTAGCCCCAACCCCCAGATCTCTTAGTAATGCTTAGCATGTGCAACTAGAAGAGTCTGAAGCTGCAGAACCATTGTTACAAGTAAGTAACACGCTTCTCATCAGGGAGTAGTATTTTTGTCTGTTGTATTAGGAAGAGGTTATCATCTGATGTCATGGGATGTCTGGTGTCAGGAAGAGGGTGTTGTCTGAGGGGGTTGTCTTTAGTAACCGGGAGGATGCGCCTCAAGCATCACGGGAGATGTGCAGAGGGCTCTGGGGTTAAAGAAGCAAATTTTATCCTCTGGATTTCTCTAGATTCCAGTGATTAGAGGTCACGGTGGTTTGATCTACAGTAATAGGAGGAAACTGGACAAAATTGGAAATTCTGAGCAGCAGAAAATTACATTTACATGTCAGTTGGGCATCACCTGAACCACTCCCAGCCCCTTCTGAGCAAACAAGTGAGAGTGAAGTAGGGGAACTTAGCAGCATCATCCTTGTGCTGGAAGCAATGTATACAGACCAGCACCACAGAGCACGTCCTCTCAAAGCTGATCAGAAAGTCGCCCACACTACTGTTTTAGGTGCAAGCTCTGATCCCAACAGGTAAAGCTCAGATTTATTAATAAAACACCCAAAGTGTCTGAGAAAGTATTTCGATACAACTAATCGAAACCTGTTCGAGAACCTAGTGAGAAAGGGATAGAATCCCTATTGCGGACTGTGTGTAGAGGGTAGCACAACAGGGCCTTTGCAGAGCCTTAATAAACATAATCCTGTGGACATGTCCAGGCCTTCTCTTTCCTTGCCTTGTGATAGTGTATATGACTTTCTATTTTAAATTGTGTCAGTCAAGTAAACTTTGTGATTCTCTATACTTTTAAATCAAAGATAAAAACGTGATAGAGAATGTACCTTGCATAAATAAGTGCTTTGAATATTATCTGGTCCAGCCTTGATTCATCCTATTATCCTTTGGGTTCACGTGTACTTTTTGTGAAAGTGGTACCCTTATTTCATAGGTTATCGTGAGTTACTGGTCTCTTCTTCCAAATGTGAGTTTCAACACTGGGTACCAGATGATTAAACATGATACACTGTGCATTGAACGAGGGAAAGTTTTTGGGAAAAAGTAGCAGTATTGTTTGGATTAAGAATGATGCCTCCATGTGCGGAGACACACACACTCACCAACCATATATTCCGACACACAAGTGCCAGGTTATGCTTGAGTGCCTGTACATCTGCAACACAATAGCAGGCAGCCTTACATTCAAGCATAACACACATATGTGTATACATTCACACGCAGACCCAAAGCTGTGGACAGGCGTGGGTTAACAGACTATCTGGAACGCCAGTAAGGAGAGCAGCATCAGTGCAACACCAGGACATGCTCGTTTTGCTCCCTGAGAAACTTTTAAAACCTTGAGAGGAAATGAGGACTGTAATTCGATTAGGTTACTCCTCGGCACAGTTACCCAGCTGGCAGCCATCTTGGAGATAAATGCACCGTTAACCAGCTGGCAGCCATCCTGGAGAGAAATTGAGCATAAAATATGCAATGCAAATGTGGCTTGCAAATGAAAACATTATACTGATATTCCTTTTTTATTGCTTTTATTTGAATTTATAAGAAGCACGTGAAGGATTAAACTGCATCTTGTACCAAAACAGTCATGTAGGTGTTATGTTACAAGTACATGGGACCTCGACAAACCAGCAGCGAACAGTCCGGTCCGCACACGCGGGTCAGTGAGGAGGATACCAAGAGAGGCAACAAGGCACATTAAAAGGGAACTACATGGAACATTCGGAAAGTATAAGAACGTACATCCAGTGTGTCTGGCGGAGTTTCTGTTCAGCACTCCCCAGGTGCCAGACTCTCAAGACCCGTGGACTTGTACAACTGGTGTATTGACAGCAAGGGACCTGCGTTAGCACAAGAAGAGCTGTAAAGTCAGTGACTGTAATATTTTTAGCAAACTAGCCATAGATCTGAACAGAAAGTCCACAATTATGATGCATGCTAGAGAGAAGATTTGGAGGGCGCACCTGATCTCCCTGAAGTGTTTCGTCAATTGCAATTGAAATATTGCATAAGCAGGCTTGCACATCTTGCACACCAGGGGAACGACTACAGGTGGTGCATAAGATGTCCTCTTGGGGCTGTTTCAAAATGTGCATACCACTTTGATCATGCAATGGTTTAAGCAAGCTGATCTGGGCCCATCTCTGTATATATTTTTCTTATTTACCGCCTAGGTCTAGCATCACTTAAAGCTGCCTCCAGGCCTACTTAAATCCACCTCCTAGTGCTCATTGCCTGATGTACAAAGGTACTGTGCAATAGCAAAGCCACCTTTTCGGAAAAATCACAGGGTTTGTGACCACAAAATGCAGCTTTACAATGTACAAAAGCCCTTCTACAAGTCGGAAAAGTCATTTCAGATCGTAAAATTTTTGTCACCCTCTCCTACTTGCAATATGAAAGGGCGTGGAAGCCTGCCTCTCTTCAACTACCTTCCTAAACAACAAACATGTTTTTAAAAGCAACGCCAGTCTATTTAATGGACGTGGGCAGCTTTAAAATCGTGGTGCCACTTTAGGAATGCAAATGCTTGAATGAAGTCCTGCATGCCCTTGCAGGTCTCCATCCCGTCATTCGCAGCCAGTACAAAGAATTCGCAAATTGTGCCATGCCTAATTCTTTAGGCTGTTCTTTTGCTTCTTTCTGCCTGTGAATGAACAAATTGCAGTATACGCTGTAGTCCGCTAGGCTGTCATATATCCGAAGGTTGATTAATGAGGGCACTAGACACAGTGAAGGGGGAGGCCAGTTAGAGCACCAGATGTTCTCCCCTAACTGAGCTCCAACTGGGAGACTACTGTTTCTGCAAAAGGACTGACACTCTTCCCAAGGATAAAAGTGTACTACCACAATCTCCACAGTGCTACATAGTTTACTAGTATTATCAACAGATCTGGCATGAATCAACAGGGCGAAATCCCCAAGATCTAGATTTCGAGGGCATTTCTGTGTCTCCTTCAGGCTCGGTGTGAGATTGATACAGGTTCCCTCAAATTCGTGGAAGCAAGGGGCAGTGCAGATTCAGTTAAAGGTAAAGTCCATAAGTGAAATGGGCGATTCTTCACCCCTCCAATAATGTAGACTTTTACAGCCGCTTCTCAGATTAGGTCCTTCGATATGAAGCCTTGTGCCTCCAAGGCACGCTCGAGTGGTCTTCTACACAGGGATCATTCTACCAGACCTTGCCTGAACTGTGAGACACCTCTCTCCAAATTCTAGCCTTCCATGGACAGTACAGCAGCAGCACTTCTATTGATCATTGGTGTGGTCCTAGCATTGAGTGAATAGTAACGCAAGCCCTGGTGACACTAGTTAAATGACTGGTGTTGCAGAACTTGTACGTTTATATGAATACACTATATTGATTGTAAAGGAAAGATGTTTCTAGCAAACTGTGGCCAATGAACGGAAGCCAGCACCAGTCATAGCTTGCTGCGTCCAAAAATCCATATCTCCCGCCAACCCCATAAGTTGCATCTTCTCGTGAATCTGTCATTCTGGTCTGGAGAGGGTATTCCCAAATTGTCAGAGAGTGTTCATTGGTAGGACATTGTACACTCTGAGCAGGATCGCTTCTGTTTCCAAATCGTGCACACCGTATCAGTGTATCATCCTAACAGTCAACTTGAGCCCTGAGTGACTATTGGTAAAACACTGCCATAGCAAAGTGCTCATGTCCACAGGGGCCCTTATCCCCCTTATATATTTACTTTGTAAGCTCGGGATTTAAAAACTCTTAGTAACACTGCCTTTTTAAAAGTTCCACTGCAACTGCTACACTATGGTCCATGTGTTCAGAGAACTCCACGTCAAGAAAATGAATCTATCATTTACAGAAAATGTTCTGTTTTCCCTAGTCTGCAAACTGCTGTACAAACAAAAAGAAACAAATACGCTGCCACTCTACCTGTCTCTCTAACTGCTGCATCGGTGAAATGATAAAGCGGCTACTGTTTTATTGCAATGGCGTGCCTCCATATGACAATTGCCATAAGCCAAAGGCTGCTGAGTGTGATGCATATATGTGCAATCAGTTTATGAGGGGACTGAGCTCCATGGCCCTCTCTGTATAGATGTCTAGATTCCGAACCAGCTGAAGCTCTGTTTGCTAGAACTGAAAAAGGTAATATTAAACATCCAACGGGAAGGAGAAGCATGTGGACGGCGATAATGGTTAATTTCGCTTTTATCGCCAAGCGATAAGGGTCTATGTGCCTCCAATGTATGCTAAACGTGGTATGGATAGATATTTAAGCAAAGTAAAAAACATCAGACATGAATATCTACTCGGAAAGGTGGAGGCAGGAAGCAACTGGGAATTGAGGAAATAACGCTCTCTTGCCGCGTGACGCCGCATAAAAAAGGATATGCGAAGAGGTTAAATAGTCTGTAGAAATCAAAGTTAAATATCACGTAGCACTGTACGAAGCTGGCTGCAATGTAAGGCATAAAAGAAGGTATTGCCATGAACAAGTACTGAATTGTAACTTGCTTTGACCCTTTTCTCCCCTCTCTCTGTTTGCTCCTGTGCTGCTTGTAAAGGAACACCTGATGGTGATAGTGGTGAGTGGTTAGGGTTTGTATGGCAGATGGTGAACGGTTTTTGTTACAAATAGACTAAAAGCATGCAGTGCTGTGTTTGTGCCATCCTAAATTCTGAGCTATAAATATTGTTAGTCTCCTGACTTTGCCATCACTACTGTGTAGTAAGGTCAAGTATGAAGCTGCCAAGCAGCCATGTCACATGCATGTTGTGTCATAGCAAGCTTATTGGCAAGTCACGCCACTATTCATATAACCTGGGGGACTTACCAGTTCTATTCTAAACTCCGGCCTGGTACTCGTGTCCTGGGTACGTTACCCCTGGTTACATTTTATTTCACTGGAAGCCAAGTAATCCAAAGAGATGGTAGTTTTGGTATTTGTCGTTAAGGATTTTATTGCGATTGGTTCAATATCCTACATGTTTTTCTGCTTGCTCCTGGGTTAGGAGGATGATGACATTTCTCAGGGAGCTGTCGAATATGAGCTCCTGCAGGACAACGGATTCATGATGAGTAAGAATGAGGCGATCAGGAACAAGGTTTCGAAACTCACAGAAAAGTTACGGAAACGCTACCCAGCGAATACCATTGGTGAGTTCTTTCTTTTTTGCATGGTTTACTTGAATTGAGTTCAACGATGGTGTTTAGTGTTCTATGTATATGTTTAATAAACTAAATAAAACTGTGGAAAGGAATACTTCATCAAGTTTGAATCTTATGGCTAATGGCCAACAGCCTATCTTCTGCATGGAGGCGGCAAGTGTTTACAGTATTTTATTTCTCTTGTGTCCTTCTGGCTTGAAAATGTATTTCACTTTCACATTTAGTCAAACCTTTAAGCTTTATGACAGACACTTTTCTATGAACGAGAGTGCTGCATCTTCCTCGCTGAGCTCTAAGCTCACTCAACATTTTTCACAGATATTGGTAGTATTTTAAACGTGCAATGGCAATACCTCCACCTTCAAGATGATATTCGGATCCCTACTCATTTGCTTTTCTTTTTTAACTTTGAGCTACAATTTTTATCCACACCGCTGGTTTTCACACAACTTCTTTTTGAGTACAATAACATAACCAAGTTCTTGCAGAACTTTCTAACTCATTGTGCGAATTTGTATAGACCTCATTCACAACCCCTTTTGCATAAGTAAGTGCACATTATGCATGAAAAGAGTTGAATCACTGCTTGAATATTCAGTTGCAAAAACAACAGATGATGGGTGGAATACTAAACAATGCAAGCATTCACCTCCAGTCAACCATTCCGTCCATCAATAGTTCTTTTTGCATTTGTCACAGTGAGTGGGGCAGGTATGCCCAGATGGGGGTCCCGTGCTCACCATTCACTGGAGACGAGCTAGATTGGCTGATCAGGGGTGATAGCCCGAAACCGGTCCTAGGATGCTTGTTTCTTGTCCAGGGTGGACCTGGCCTGGCAGTTCGGGCTGGACTGTTCCCATTGGGAGCAGGGTCAAGACTGATTCGAATAATGGCTGGGTCCTAACTGGAATGGCATGGGGAGCAAATAAACGATGGATTTAGGCGCAGATCTCTGTACTGGGGGGTGTATGTTTGACATTGTTTGGCATTCTGTCCATCAGTTGTTCTTTTTGAATATTCAGTAGCCGCATATACAGAATCAGGATCGTAATACCATTTCCTGTCTGCGAGAGTTGTGCTAATTTTTCTGCCGCTGTTAATTTTATAGGTGCTCAAAAACGTTTATAATTCCCTTTCTACGCTTTCGCACCTCTAATTTAACACCCAAATACATTTAGGTGCAAGTGGTGTAGTAAGTGCGGGAAATGGCCTTAACACATCAATTTTAAAACTGGCTAGTCTATTTATAGAATGATAACCTTAGTCCAAGTAATATACCTTGATATGGACATGTGAATTTGCAGGAAGGCATGAAAACGTTCCTGCAGCACAATATTAATGTTCTTCACATACCAATAAATGCTTCAGTTGGACACGTGCATTTTTACTGCAACACTTTCTCTTCAGTGGCGTAACTGATTCATTTCTTTAATAAATGAAATAGACCATATGTTCTTGATTTGCTTCTCCCTCATATTTTTATACTCTTTTAACCTCAGAGGTAATGTGGTTAGCTATGAAGCTGCTAATACCGTGCATTTCTGAAGATAGAAGTACACACAACTTGCTGCTAACCACACACTGGAAAACAGGATCTGCATACTTTCCACAGAGGCATCCCCACTGGTTTAGGGGTTTGGCAGAAGTATTTTTTGTCTTTTGTAGTTTGCACAGTATCACTCCCTGGACCTTGCCTGATAAAACAGATGTAGAGATGATGTATGGTCCAGGTCGATTTTCTTCTCTTTAGTTATTTTCAGTAATCATTATTATTTGCCGTGTAACTTGAGTGTGTGCTTCCTTCCAGTGGGTCACTTGACATAAAGGCCATTGCTTTCATCGTAGCAGACAACAGATTCGAAATACAAATTGCCATCTTTGTAGGTTGATTTTCTAACGTGTGATGGCATTAGACAGTATATCCCTAAGATACATATTTAACGTATTTTTCATCAATTTAAAATAATTATTTGGTTATGAAAGTTAATGCTAGAATAGCTGTATCCACAAAAGGTATAAAACAATTAATATCTATCACACAAAGAGCCCTCGGGTCCAGAAACATCCCTGAGCTCCTCCCTCGCAGCGAGGAGGTATCCCTATGAGGAAGCATGACACCTCTGGTGTGTGAGGGAAACCGTTCTTAAAAGGGACTCCCCCCCCCCCCCTCTCAGCATAGCTGTTCCCACCCACACACTCACCCGGTGAGGGCTCTTTGTGTGATAGATATTATTAGGATTCGGGAGTTTGCCTTTGCTGGTCCATTACACCTCCTCAGGCCCCCCTGTTGTGTTTTTTTTTAAAATAATTAATGCCATAAGTTTGACAAATGAAAGCCAGCCTTGGTTTCGCTGAGCTCAAGAGGTGACTTCTTAGGATATACAACATCCATACTGGAAGACTCAGCAAACGTTCTGAGTGATCATTTTTTCAAATGCAGAATTTTCAGGTAACTTTTCAAATGTATTAATTGCCTTTATTGTTCCAGTATTATTGAAATTGATCACCCTTTCTCCGTAACTGTGTAAATCTTCGCAGCCTAAAAGGTTTAGATTAAACCTTGATCGTGCATACTTCCACATCCCTCCTGACTTGGCCTCCACTGCTTTTTCTGTGCGACCTTCCTCCCTTGCTGATTCATTCTGTTATCCACCATTTCAAATTGTTTAATCACGACCATAGGCAGAGCTCTATATATATAGAGGAAAACCTCTAATTTTCTTCATGACGCAAGGACGTTCTGCAAACTAAAAACGCATATAGATGTTATTGACCTTACCTTTTACTGCCTTGTGAACAGTGCTTTCCAATAAGGAATTGGGCACCTTATCTCAAGGCTGTAAGGTTTTGAAGAAAACCAACCTAGACCAACTTACCAGGCCACCTTCTGTCCTATTTCAAATAGTTTAAAATAAAATAAAAAATATAACATCTGTAATACCATCTTAAGCAGGCTTCCAGCCAGGTGAAAGTACTGAATTGGTGCTGCCTTCAGTTCTGTGCATGACCTCACTATGGGTTTGGATGGTAGAGATGTATTAGCACTCATTCTGCCAAATCTGGCAACAGTCTTTAACACTATCAACCAGTGACTCCTCATCTGCCGACTTTAGGAAGCCAGGAACGGTACAGTTGCCCTGGGTTTCCTTACTCCATGGGTATTATTTTCCCCCTTTTTTCTCCTTCAGTCATATTGGACTCAAGCTCTTCAAACACTAATCTGACTCCTAGCTGATTCTCAAGGAGAAATGTCACTTCCGCCTGGCCTGAGAGGATTACCTTGACATTAACCCAACCTGGGTAAGTTGGAACATTTGCTCAAAAATAAAGACTTTCTACTGATAAATAATAATCTCTGGCCGACTTCCTTTTGACACTGATCCCATACACCTTTCATCTTTTGTCATTTCGAATCATTGCATTTTAGTTCATTCTGAACAGTCGGTCATTCCTAATGTAGAGCTGCTTCGAGATTCTGTCTAGTTTTCAGCTAAGCCAAGTTGTGTACTTTCTTCCTCTTCTGCACTACATTCATAATATCACATCTTTTAACACCTTCATATCTACAATCCTGGGCTTCGTTTAGGCCTGTGTCCAGGCTCTTGCCATTGAGGCCCTTGACCATTTACAACACATCCTTAATGCTGCCACATGCACTTCAGACTGTTTGCTCCCTCTTTGTAAGTGTCTTTGGTTTCACTAATATAAATTGTGAACGGGGCCTTTTACAATGCTGGTCTATCTTTCTAGAGATCTAAATTTCTCAAAATCATGTATTAGTCTCTTGAGCTCTTGAAGAACCTTGCTGCTCAAAGTACCGATTTTCTGTCACGCTCGTTCTGGAAGTAGGGTCTTTGTGTCAAGCTCTGGCATACTTTACCTTTTACTTTGAGGCCATAACTAAACCATCTGAAGTGTAGGGACAGCCTATAACTTGTCTCTTTCTACTGTAAGTGCTCTGTTCCTTTTCTGTCGTACCCCTTATTTTGACGGCACCATGAAACTCTCACAGTTAAAAGAAATGCTTAACCAGCACTATTTAAGCTGAAGATGTGTTCTATTTCTCATCTTATAGTCAGTCGCAGGAAAGGAATTGGTTTTCCAATGAAAGTGGAAGCCCATAAAACATGATCTTGATTTTACTATACAGGGGACGAAATAAAAAGAACTAGACATTCTGATGACGTAACACTCTCAAGATATAAGGGTAAAAGTCTTCACACTGTGAGGGCACATTTGCCGTCTGACCATTTCTTTTGACTTTGTAGATAACCATGAATGTGGTCTGGTTCTGAAGAGAAGGGATTGCATCACGCAAGAGCCGCTGAGAAACTAGGTAAAATGGAAGATGTACAGTACCCATTTTACTTGCATAACGTTTTGTTTGCCACCTTAAGGCATTCAGAAACATTGCCTATAGCAAAAAGTTGCAACCCGTACATATACTAAGATTGTTGAGGGCTTGCAATCTATGATCCATAGACCTACACACCCCATAGCCTCATTGTAATTTGTATTTTTATTTTACCGAATTTTGATATAGCGCAAACTTGACCCGAATGTGGTATCGGAATGCTTTACATAGCACCAGTAGCGTTACATGAGGACACATTCTTTTGTTTTTGGTGGGCACAGGGAGATTAAGTGATCTGCCCAGAATCACAGGATGTTCAGCGTCGTTGCCGAGACTCGAACCCAGATTCGAGGTCGACCGCCCTAGCCGTTAGGCCAACTCCTCTCCCCAATAGCTGTATATATTACTATATAAGCTTCATAGACCTGTCTGCAACAAAATGTGTTACAAGCCTTTGTTCTTTGTGATATTCATTTTAACAGTCCCACTGTGCAAGATTCTTTGTAAAACATCTAACTCTTGGCATTGGGTTGAGTATTTTGCAAAGCAGATACTTCCTCTTGGAGTAAGCCCTGCAAGCTGACCCTCACTACCCTTCATATGTCAAGTGCACAAACGAAGGAACTTTCTTATCCAGTTTGAGTGTGATAGAACCAGTATTCTTGGGACACCAGTGGTATAGGTTGTTCTCACCACGGATACTACCTTGGAGCAACTTGCTTCTAACACGTACTGCTTGTCCCAGGATGTTCTAGAACAGCCTCACACATGCCTTGAACATTCGTTTTTCCATGAACTGCACCATAGCAAAACACAAATCTACAAGGATACTTCAGATTTCTAATATTGCCCACTGCCATGGACTATATCGCTTGTTTAACCCCTTCCATGCGTCGGATGGCCGGCAGCCGTCCGACGTCACGGTGGGCGTGTGCGGAGGACGGCCGGGGGCCGTCCGAACCACGCCCACGCCGTAAATCACCCGCACCGCGGCAGAATTTTCGCCGCGGTCAAGGGGTTAAGGCCCTGAACTGGAGCTATTGGCCTCCACCACAGGCGAGCACCCATACAAGGGACAGGGCCTTTAATATACAGTGTAGCCAGAGGTAGAAGAGCTGAAAGGCTATTAGAACATTCCACTCACTGAAAGCAGAATGTTCTAAATTAAAGAGGTAGAAATAGACCAGTATTGAAACGATGGAAGTTTATACCAGCCAGTATAAACTCTGAGCCACTTTATTATCTTCAATGGAGCTTCCAACATTTTAATGTTCTAACTTGAATTTACTACTACTTCTCCTGTGTGGCATTTTGCAATACACTTTTAGCAAAAACCTTGTCCAGATGTTTCTCAAATGTAGTTAGTTTTGGATGAATATACATTCATATGCCAATAGCTGCAACACACTCTGTACCTTACAGTAACTTTATACCATATTGCTGAATCGGTTAGCTAATTCTTCATCTCTGTTTATTTGAAGTCGTACTTCTTTCTTTAATTTTATTGTGCTCTAAATGAACTCCCAGTTAATACCTTTTTTATATGAAGAGAAATAAAGTATCCTTTAATATGTTTACGTACTGTACTCCTTAAACAGAAAATCTGTAAATACATTAAACTATCCCTCCTTGGCCTACTGTAACTGTACTCAAATAAATGTTGACAGACAGCACCACGTTATCAAACTCTGCAAAATTGTGAGGATTGTGCACCTCACTTACAAGAGGTGCATGTAGAGAATCTTATCGCTGCCTGCGATCGTGGGCCCCAATCGGGTCAGCGTTGATTCGGTTTCTAGACCCTGTCTTCCAGTCTCCTATGGTCAGTTCGCAGGAGACCCCGATGAAGCGCCACAGCAACCATTTTAATTCCCAGAGCTGTTCTAGTGGCTTCTATAGCTGCTAGAATAGCCTCTGCATGGACTTCTAATCGTGCAACAGGGCGGGGGGGTTATGACTGGCCTCTCTTCAGGGTTTTAAGCCGCCCATTCCCACGTGTGTGGGGATCCCGGCTGCTACCCCATTCAGTTTACATACATGGACTTCCCGTGGCTGCACTGTGATTGGGTTTGCCTCCACTCATTTACGATTGGCACCCCCTTGGCATCTGTGGGGCAGCCACCTTTCTCAGGGGCTCAACGCCCCTGCCCCCACCCAGTCTGCCCAATGCCTCAAGCTCTGGCCATAGGGGTCCAGCTACTCATTACCCTCATGGCCCGACCTGAGCAGGAGAACATGCCCCCACAGGCACAAGTACCCCATGCTCACCGTCTGTGTGGTATGCGGCGTGGTTTGTCTCGCTATATGCTCGCTTCTTTTCACGGGAGCTCCACCTCTAGACACACCACTACATCATGTTTACATTCATTGTTGCTATGGTTTAAATGTGTATCAGTAGCCGGAGAGCGGGTTTTTAGTTGCAGCGTCAGTTAGACTTTGCATTCCCTGTTTGCCGGTTGCTGCTCGTCGTGGGTGAAGCTCTTAACCGCAATAAATCCTTTTTGCTCCACTAAGTCTTCGTATCTTACTACAGTCGGCTATACAATGGGCTGGTCTCTCTAGCACCTGTGATCCAGCGTCCCAGCACATTTCCCTGGATCCAACGCTACTCCAAGGTCCCTGCCTGTGTCCTCGCAGTGGGCTTAGGATGCTACCTGCTCCTAGGCGCTTTACAGCCATGCGCTCTTCCTTTCTCAGTGCTGGCTGTGAGCACTAGACTCTGCTAGCCCACACCGTCTACAACTTGTCCACGGGCCCTGAGAATCCACCCCTTCCAATTGCTCTTCGGGCCCCCTTCACCTTGTAGTGTCCCAAATTGCTGCTGGCCTCTGCCTGGGTTGATGCGTCTCCTCTCAGTCACCACCGAGTGACTGGTGTCATTCTGGGCGGGCGGTTAACATGCGCCAGCTGCCATCATTTTGCAGCTCTCCGCTGACTTCTACCTTCATTCCTGCGTCTGGGCTCGCGTTGCTTCGCATTGCTCCAGATTACCAGCGCCCCCCTCCGCAGAATAGATGAGGCCCTCTTGGCTTGCGCCAGTCCTCCGCTGCCAATCCACGGGTGGAAAAAAAGCACCTCCACAGGGCCTGGCACCGGAATGACGGTCTCACACGTCCCACTCCATTTGTGACAGGCGATGCCCCCCCCTCACATCCTTAGTATTGATGTGCTGCTTCCAAGTATTTTAGTTGTATTAGGCCATTTGCCATCAGCCATCTATAGTCATCACTTTAACCATGCTTTAAGCCCTGCTACTAGTCAACCCGGCTAGCATTTAATATCCACCTTCCTGGGACTAGCTATCCCTGCACTTAAGCGAATGAGCAAACTGCCTATTTTTCGGCAATGTGACTCCTCATTGTGTTACTTGACAGTTTTATAGATTAAAATGGTGGGTCCCGA
The DNA here is from genome assembly GCF_964261635.1 of Lissotriton helveticus. Lineage (NCBI taxonomy): Eukaryota > Metazoa > Chordata > Amphibia > Caudata > Salamandridae > Lissotriton > Lissotriton helveticus. The sequence continues at coordinate 1,040,388,636 of NC_136065.1, read as the reverse complement.
TGATGAGGCATGTCACCAACCAAATTGGTGAGTGAGGGCTTTATTAACAACCTAGTTGGATTCTACATTTGTGCTCTACTCTCAAAAAGGCACACTCTTTCGTTGTTATGATTAGTTTTTTAGATTAGGCATGATATTACTCTTCTACCGTCTTTGCACTATTAACTGCTCGATAAAGCAAATCATCTTTCTAGTAGTGCTCAATTTTTGTGTGCTAGGTATCACTTGTGTGAATGCAGCTGGGGTAATTCTTGCTTTCTGACTGGGGAAATGGTCTGCTTTTGCCTAATTTCTAGTAATACAGTGAAAAAGTGTGTATATTAAGCGTGGCGACGTCAGTGAGCCAATAATGATCTGCCTTACTGAAGATGAACAGAAGTTGTGGCTGCTCTGGCGTACACTGCCTTCCCATTTGTTTCAAGGATTGGGAAAGCCCAAGCATCTCAGCAGTTGAACCAATTTGCACTGCCAATACTTTGCTATGCAAGATAACCTCCGTGTATGTGCGCGCATCCCTGCCAGCCATCTTAGAATAGATTTAAAAAACATTATAAATGCGTTCTAAGATGGTCACCATGGATGTGCACACCATATTCGAATGCATTGGTAATATTTGAATAAATCCATGCAAAGATGGCCCGATGGATGCGTGCACTTTTGAGGTTGACATCGTTGAATTGGCTTGTTCAAATAATACAAATCCATTTCTTTCTGTCTGTCACACTTGCACATTCGTGTACAGCCATCTTGAAATGGGTAAAATTCAATTTTAAGATGGACATCCACTCATAGTGCAGTAGGCACAAAACAATAACGAAAATAAAAAAAGAAGTGCTTCAGCAGCAGGGAATGGGTGCAACAAGAGCGAAGGGGTGGTGGAGCAACGGACAGGTGAGGGGCATATTTATATTATTATTATTTTTTTTTTTTAAAGAGCCTGATGGGGACATTGGGGAAGCAATAGGTCAGCTGGTGGGGAAAGAATAGGAAGCAACACGGAGAGCGAGGAGGTGGGGACACAGTCAAGGAAAAGCGGCACATGGGGGGCGGGGGGACAAGAGTGCGTAGAGGAACAGAACATGTAGTTCCCTACATCCAAGCAATGTCACCAGTCTAAAAACACAGGTCTTGCAATCCAACCGAAATTCTTCTTGGCGACGCAAACAGAAGAATAGTCGCAAAAGCCGTTGAATCAATAGAAGACAACTGAGAACGACAACAAAGCCATCAATGCACGACCGAGCAGCTGACCAAAAGCCAACGCTAGGTGTATTGGAAACAAAAGGTCACGAGTCTGTAGAGGAGACGTTAAAAGAAAGCCCTTTAAGCCTCCTCAATATAAGGGCTTCCTTTTTACCCTTTACCCAAGAAAATCTTTCTAGGAAATGAAGGCTCATAAAGAGCTCTGGGGATTCAGGGATAACTGATGCGTCCTCCTGAGACTCAATAGAAAAATACCGTTTTAAGGGATCTGCTGTAGGCATAATGAGGTTCTGCGAGTTAAGCATTTAATGGAGAGCTACACTTGTGCAACATGTTTGCGTGTTTTAGCAGTTCTTTATTGGAATTCACAGAGTGCAGTACAGACTCCAACAAAATGCTACAAGCGAGAAGGTCTGCAGACACAGAAACGTAATCACCAGACTCCCAGATAAGGCAAGACCTCTTCCTATCTTTCGTGCCGTCAGAAAATTAATGACTGTGGCCGAAAGGAGCCCAGCTCTTTAGTGCACTATCTGCAGTGTCAAAGGAGTCTGGCAATGTAGAACAGATTGTGTTTTTTCCCTTGTGTTTCTCCGGGGAATCTTGATTCCGATAACTAATAGATTCATCTTAAGCCCCGTTATCTATAAAAACACCTTAAAGGCGAGTATGAGAAAAAACATATCTTCTGAGAAATTTGGAAAATAGCTGCGGTTCAGGGAAGATGGCAGAGAAAAAGCATTCTGTAACGACATGCCTTTGCTTTTCTAGTTACAACATTCAGACGTGCATGATGTATTTCCTTTTCGAGGAGGTAGCAAATACATTTCCGAAAGAGAAAAATGTATATTTAACAATTAATCTTTGTCGCTTTGTACCAGATTTACGAGTGTACAATAAGAAACTGTAGGTCTGAGGCAAAGTATTAGTGCAGCCTACAAATCACCCTGTTTGGGCCTGTGCACTACAACTCTCTCAGCCCTATTATCATATCACCTTAAGCGTTACATGTAGTGTCACTGAAATATCCTTCCAGGAGGACGGTCACTTTTTAGCTTTTGGGTAGCGAAAGTGACACCATCCAAACTTTGATGACATCACCGGAAGTAACATCACATTACTTTTTGACCCTGGTGATGTTAGGGAAGGTGTTGCCACGTAACAATTGACCTAATGACATTAAGGTAGCAACACTGATGAAATAAAAACATAAAACACCCAAAATATAATAATTAAAGGATTAAATATTACGTGCAAGAAAATAAAGTAATGTAAGAGGTTTCCAAACAGATACAGATGAATGTTTCTAATATATATATATTTTGTTGGTCCCAGTGGCCATTAGCAGCAGCATGAGCATGGACCACACCACAGTGATCACTGGCAGCTCCATGTCAGGCACAGTTACCATTTCCAGGATCTGCAGCTCCACCAGTAGATCCAGTACCACCAGCAGGCAGCAGACTGCACCAGCCTGATCTAGTCATTGCCAATAACAGCCCAATGACAGACATGAGCTTTGATGCCTTAGCAGTCAGCTCTTTTTGCAGTTCTATCAGTCTCCTGGTTAGAAGGTCAAGATTTTGGTCCTGGATTTTCTTTTTGTACATTACCAGCCTTGGTTCTTGGCTTGGGAGTCGTTACCTGGAAGTGCACAGTGGGGCAACAGTGTCCCACACATCTCTATTTATGGCAAAGATGATAGAATAATGAAGATGTGTAAACCCACACCCAGAAGAGCAGAAAACAGAAGAATGTAAGCAGGACAGGGCCTACATCAACATCAGTAGTGCAGGAGCATAATAAAACCAAGACCAGTGATTGATCCATGGTGGATGACCCTCCGCATGGCCCCTGACCATTGCCGTTACCAAAAAAGACGACTGCTTACCGTTCTCTTTGCCATTTGTGATGTTTGTGACATTACTATGTGTGCATGATTGTCTGCCTTTTAATCTTGCAACATTTTTCAAATGGTGGCAGGGTATAAGTTTCCTGATAATTTGTACCTTGATTGCCCCTTGATACATGTTAATAAGCATTCCTAATGGACTCAATGCAATTTTGTTTTTGAACAACCAAAAAGTTGGCCAACTGTTTCTGTATCGATGAATATTTATCCTTAAAGGTTTTACAAGTGCAGTATTTTTTAGCTTTATTAATGGAGATCTGGATGGGTTGAATGTGCATCTTCGAAAGATACCAATGCAAGAGAGCTGCAGTTATAGGTAAGTAGATTAGTTCTTGAGCAGTGGATGTTTCATAGATTTACATTATTGAATTAGGAGTATCATAATGTAGAAATGAGATTTGCATTAACAGATTACACACCTCCATCACTGTTGCCTCTGATTTTGACTGAATATTGAGAAAGTAGTCATTGGGTAGAGGTCCTTGTTGCTGCTTTCCAAATGTCCCTTGGGGGAGTTTAGCAATAAATGCAGCTGCGGCAGCCACCCCCCTGGCGGAGTGAGCCTTGATTCAATGTCCACCTGGCAGAAAGCAGTGCAAGCTGTGGTCCATTGAGCAACGTCAATATAAGCAAGAGTTACTTTTGTTACTAAAATTAATTAGAAGCTCATCTGACAAAGTCCTTAGTCCAGTCAAAGCAGAATTTCAAGCATTGTTTAATATCTAAAGAATGTAGGGCCCTCTCTGCTTGAGAGGTGGTCTGGAGAAAGACATTTATTAGCAGTATTAAAGTCCAGATAACCTAAGGTGAGTTGCATAAACCTTGTTTAAGTCCTGTGGGGGAAAGCTAGGTTTTACATTTATAATTGGCTGCTGAATCATCGCAAATAGTAACTACTTCTTTTCTTTGAAAACAGTTTGCTTGTAATATCTACACAACATCAATCTCAACTTTGAAAAAATATTTGATTCAGATTGTCGGCTTATGGAGCTTTCTCTCAATATTAATTCAGGGGGGGATTCAGAGCCATGCAGGTCAGGCCTGATTGGGTGTTAGTCAGTAGGGAATGAGCCTGTCCTAGCACAGGCACTCTGTAGAGTGCATTGACCCCAGAGTATCAACTCTTTTCTGAGGGGGGGTGGTTCTGAAGGAAACCCAGAATGTAAGGCAGGTGCAGCCTAGACGAAGAAGTCGCCCAAAAATGTCCTTATGGCCAGAAAAATGACAAACAATGGAGGTCTTCGAAGGGCCAAGAACTTTGGAAGCTGAAGTAATATGTGCAGGCTAGTGGTTTCCAAGTGCAGAAACCAAGAAGGCATAGTGGCATAGGGACAGGAAAAGGATGTTTATCTGGGCAAGGCAAGAAGTATAACACAGGAGCCAGGAAAGGATGTCCGAACAAAGAGCCTGGCAAAGCACCACATTAGGACACTGCCACTCAACCAGATGATTAACAGCTGGACTTTAGCAGTACTGTCTTCCTTTTATGTAATCGGATCCAGATATATTCTATGTGTGTTCAGTGCTTCAGTTACGAATGCGAACAGACCATCACTGGCCCGTGCTAATTCATACTGCAGATGTGGAGGGAAACACTACCCTCCAAAGAATGAAGACTGGGTTCCAAGAAAATGATTCACTATTAACCAGCAGGCGCCCCTCTGTCTGTGGACTACTTCATGGAGCCAGGTGGCCTTGCAGTTCCAGCTGCAGCATTCTTTTCTTATGGTCACTACCTAAGCATTCAGTGTCCCTCCAGACCCTGCGACCATCCAACCACAACCACCACGCCCTATGAAGACCCCACAGCCTGCCAGTCCTGTACGAAGGCTATGCGGTGATCCTTCATGCCTGACAGGGCTATGATGAGAGCACACAGCGATGGCACTTTCATCAATTATCATTGTTCTACCTAATACAATGCAGAGTTTCTCCTAGAAAGTGCACACATAAAATAAGCTACCCTGAATAAATCTCTGATTCTATACACACAAACAAGCACACTACACTTGATTGGGTGAGGTGCAGGGCATCTTAAAAAATGTGAAGGACTGTCCTCACACACCACCAGGTGTAATGCTTCATCATTGACAGTCCTCACTCTCTAGAAACTACGTTTGGTAGAGAGCGGGCCTACAACTGGTTACGGGGAGGTACTTCTAAAAACTAAGTGGGGGCCCGTGATAAAGTGAGAGGTTAAAAATCAACGCAAACACCAAATAACATTTATTTTTTAGGTGTTTACTTGATATTAAAAATCAAGCATGGAGAAATGGGGAGCTAGTACCCCATCAACGCCAATGTCGTCAACATGTTTCTGCCATGTTGGCCCAGAGGGTCCTTGGCATTCATCAGGACAAGATAACTAGGCTCCTATCTTATCTCTTCTAGTTAAGAAATTACCCCCATGTAGAATGACCTTTGTCAATTTCTACCTAAAGTTGGGATTTCCTTGAAACCTGTAAAATAAAGCTTAACACGGTGTCAAACAGGGCTGGCTCAAACGTGTATGCAGAATCAGAAATAATCGCATCATGCATATTAACAAAATTACGCATGCGGATGTGAAACACGTGTCACTGCAAGCGTGGCACACATACATATTACAAATATACACGTACTTTGAGACCAGCTCACAATCTTGCCCCAAGGCAGGGGCTGAAATGCCCTATGAGAAAGGGGGTTGAGGGACCCCTGTAGTCACACTCTGGAACCAGAGAAGGAAGGAATAAAAATAGATATTTGGAAAGTAAATAATTGCACAAATGCTTTGTTCACTCACTTGAAACAGGGCTAAGATAATGCGAAACCCTGATATTTCAAGCATACACCCAACCACACACACTTACTGCCTCAAGGTGCTTCCCTCGGTTTTTCTTTCTTTCTCCTAAAGACGTCCTCTCCTCTTCCCCGCTGGTGGCAGAGTGAGCATGGACATGCTGTTTTTATAGGTGCCGCGTGGTTAGAAAAAATGGCTAAATTAAATTAATTGGTGTCCATTGACGCTTAATTAGTAAGCTCAAGATCCGGTGCCCGGGTGATTGCATGGATGTTGCATGTAATGTTGCCGGCGTTTGGTGAGTATGATCAGCTGAGGCCCTGCTGTAGCAAGATGTGTCACAGCGTAAGGTAAATGCCAGATTTTTACATGGTGCCTTCATGACCGCGTATTTGCGAAGAGACACAGCACCCAGGGGGCTTATAGTAACTAACAAACCACACATTTTTCTAAATAACAAGGAATTTAGGAAAAACAGCTGGTCACATATTGCATGGAAATGTACTAAGGTGTAGCTGGTACTGATCATCAATACCGCAAGGAAACTAGCGGATCTTTTTCTGATAAAGACACAAACTAGTGAAAGTAAACTAAAAACCACAGTTCACATCTCTGTATATAAAAAGAAATTGGAGGAGATTAACAATGACCACAGTCAATACAAGGAGTACCTCACACAGTCTAAATTGACCAAACTGAAAAAAGAGGTACTTAAATTCAGCTATGAAACAACATACCGATATGTCCCAGGTGAACATTATGAGAAACCTCAAAACCAGGCTCCTGGCATTAAACAGAGGTTCAGACTCACTCCCATGAAGTGGACCTTCAGCTCTGGAGACGAGAGGAACAGCAGTGAAAGCAGTGATGAGGGGACATCAAGAAGACCACAGAGACCTTATTATCAGGACCAACATCTCCCACCACTGCTTCCACATTTCGGCTACTGGCAACAACCCTTTTCCCCACAAGGCTTTCCATTTCAACAAGGTCCCCCTCCTTTGTTATACAGAGGCAGAGGCCATGGCAGAGCAAGGTAAATAAAAAACACATAACCAGCCAGAGTACACTGGGGGGACCAAGCACCAAACATACTGGTGACGAGGAGCAAAGGAAAAGACCAAGGACCAATGATGAGCAGGGGACAATCAACATAGTGAACCTGAGCAGTCACTCGCTTTCACCAGATGAAAAGGTGGTTCTCTCGAAGGGATTGGGATTCGTACCAGCAGCAAAAAGTGATCTCTTCTCACTTCGTGTAGAATTGTCACAATTATTTCAAAGAATAAAATTGAAGAGTTTTTTTTAAGATAAAGAATCAAATAAGGATCAGGGGGCTGCCAATACTGGTCTTAGAAAAAATAGGCATTCATACCCCCACACAATCCATCCCATGCCACATTTTGGCATTCGAACAAGCTCTCTTGAAGGAAGTGGATGCTGTTGACTGCCTCAACAACATGGTCTTCCAGAACCTGAAACGGGGAGAAAATCCGGCTCTTGAATTTAAAAAGGAAACACACAACTAATTATAAAACCGGCAGATCAGGCCGGAGCTATTGTCCTCATGGACAAACACAAATACCACACCGAGTGTATCCTACTCCTGTCCGATCGCAACAGTTATGAAATCGCAAAGAACGACCAGACACGAGACTTACCAGCAAGATAAAAATCTTAGTTGAGGAGGGCCTACTGGATGACTGGATCACAAAGTGGATTTTCTCGTGGGTGACACCCCATGCACACCAAGATTCTACATCCTGCCCAAGATGCACAAGAATAAGGATGGACCACCAGGCAGGCCTATTGTGTCTGGCATTGGGTCCGTATTGGAGCCACTCTGAGTTCTGCGACTGGTTCCTTAAACCCATTGTACAGACATCAGCCTCATTTCTGAAAGACACTAAAGATGTCCTATGTCTACTGAGAGATACGGAAATCAACCCTATTGAGGACTGGGTCATCACATTGGACATAGAAGTTCTATATACAAGCATCCCACAAAGACACTGTCATTGGTCAAACTCATCCTACAAGAGAGGGATTGGCAATTCTTACCTCCACGCAATTTCATTCTGGAGTGTGCAAGAATGGCACAAACTGAAAACTTCTTTGAGTATGAGAACACCATATACCATCAGATTAGGGCCACGTCTATAGGGAGCACCTGTGCTCCTAGAATGGCGGGCCTCTATGTGCATCAGTTTGAGGTTGACCATATATACAACCAGGAAAACCCCTACAGGCAACAATTTAAACTTTTGCGCAGATACATCAACGATGTCCTGATAATCTGGAGCGGTAATGAACAACAAGCAATAGAATTTGCGAAGTAGGTGGATACAAAAGATGAACACCTAAAGTTTACATACACTATCAACAAACACGAAGCAGTCTTCTTAGGCCTCTTCATAACACTGGATCATGATGGAATTAAGACAAGAGTTCATAACAAGACAACGGACAAAAACAGCCTCCTCATGTTTGAAACCTTCCACCCTAAGGCACTAAGACAGAACGTTCCGGTAGGCCATTTCTTCCCCATCATGAGAAACTGCTCCTCCTTGGATGTCTGATACACGAGCACAAACCGTGGATGACAAACGAATCAAATGCCACTACCCAAAAAAACTGGTGACAAGAGCAAGAAAAAGAGAAAAGAACAACAACCGGCAGGCCCTCCTGGAAAACCATGCAAAACAAGATAATGAGAGAATGGTTTGTGTCACCAACTACACCCCCATTTACAAAAAGGTCCAAACTATAGTATAAAAAAGGCACATTTTAAATGGAGCAGGAAAACAACGGCCCCAACCCTTGTTCGTGTTTAAAAGAAAGACGAACATCCATGATAAACTAGTCCACGCGAAAACACAGCTACCACCAATCCAAGACCAGGCAACCCTATGGGAATACCAGCGACCAGTGGGCCACTACATGTGTGGCAATTATGTGGCATGTCAGTACACTCACCACACAAAAGAAGTAGATATCAAAACAGGGAAACCATGGATTTTAAAGAATTTCACAAACTGTAATAGTGAAAACGTCATCTACCTCCTTATGTGCCCTTGTGACCTCTTCTACGTATGCATGACAAGAAAAATCAAAATGAGAATCAATGAACATCGCAGTACGATTTAGATGTAGAAGAAACAACACCAAATTAACACATCACTACCTTGAAAAAGGTCATAAGGATGGAGACCTGAAATGGGTGGTCCTCGAAAAAATGAGCCCTAATAGTCCAAATATACAAATAAGACTTCACACTCGGGAACAAGGTTGGGTGCACTGCCTAAAGACATGGGAATCCGGCCTCAATTATGATATACCATAGCTGAAAATTGGATGATACAGCCACTAACACCGTTGACTTTACAGTTGCTGACACTGGTGGTACAAGTCTGCGAACACTCATTAATGCTAAATATAAACCGTATACCCCCACATCTCCAACTGGCTTGATTACGAAACCTTTCACTCAGAACTATTCGTTAGAGAAGGTAATTTTGATGGATCAACAAGTTATGACATAACGCTTGTCCATCCTGCGAGTCAATAATACACATTGATATGGTGCCCTTGTTATTAGTTTCTAGTAATTTCTATTATTTCTTAGTGCAGCTGCATGATCATTCATTTTGGGCACATCAATAAAGAACAAATACAGAGGTGCGACTAGATTCCCAAACGTCCTTGTATCTTTTAATCACTGTTAAAATCCCTTAAAGTATATCAACTATCATTTTATTTAACAATGAGGAAGACGCTTTCCCTTCATTAACCGCATTTCCATTATTTTCGGTTGAAAGACACATGCGTATAATTAACAACTCCATCTGATAATTCAGGCCGCACAGCTACACGCATGCGCAGCCTTAACCACGCCGTGTCCTCCCGTCAGGTTATGCCGATACTGACGGATGGGACACGCGACCCGTCATCTCCAACTATGACGCTGCACTCAGGCAAACTGGTTTTGAAACACCGGATCTTCTCTTCTGCAGACATTTCCCTTACACGGTGACACATCCTGCTACAGGAGGGCCTCAGCTGATCATTCTCACCAAACGCCGGCAACATTACTCACAACGTCCAGGCAATCACCCAGACACAGGATCTTGTGCCTCCCAATTAAGCATCAATTGCCCCCAATCAATTTAATTAACCCATTTATTCTAACCATATGGCACCTATCAAAACAAAATGTCCACCTCACTCCGTCACCAGCGCGAAGAGGAGAGGACGCCTTTAGGAAAACATTGAGGGATGCACCTTGAGGCAGTAAGAGTGTGGTTGGGTGTATGCTTGAGATAACCGGGTTTCGCAGTATCTGAACCCTCTTTCAAATGAGTGATCAAAGCAATCGTGCAATTATTTACTTTCCAAATATCTATTTTTATTCCTTCCTACTCTGGTTCCAGGGTGTGACTACAGGGATTCCTTGGGGCATTTCAGCCCCTGACTTGGGGTAAGATTGTGAGCTGGTCTCACAGTACTTGTATATTTGAATATGTATGTTCGCCACATTAGCAGTGACACGTGTTTCATTTCCACATGTGTAATTTTGTTAATATGCATGATGTGATTATTTCTGAATCTGTATACACGCTTGAGCAAGCCCTCTTTGACACTTTGTTAACCTTTATTTTACAGGTTTCAAGGAAATCCCAACTTTAGGTAGAAATTGACAAAGGTCATTCTAAATGGTGGTAATTTCTAAACCAGAAAATATTAGATAGGAGCCCTAGTTATCTTGTCCTGATGAATGCCATGGACCCTCCAGGCCAACACGGCAGAAACATGTTGACGACATTGGTGGTGATAGGGTACAAGTTCCCCATTTCTTCACTCTTGATTTTTAATATCAAGTAAACACCCAACAAATAAATTGTATTTGGTGTTTGCATTGATTTTTAACCTCTCCCTTTATCAAGGGCCCCCACTTAGTTTTTAGATGTGCCTCCCTGTCTCCAGGTGTAGGCCCACCTTCTACCAAACACAGTTTCTGGAGAGCGAGGACTGCCAATGATGAAGCATGACACCTGGTGGTGTGTGAGGGCAGTACTTCACATTTTATTAGATGACCTGCACCTCATTCAATCAAGTGTAGTGTGCTTGTTTTTGTGTATACAATCAGAGATTTATTCAGGGTATCTTCTTATGTGTGTGCATATTGCGCTTGGAGGCCAGCTCACCCTGAACACCATGTAGCCTGTAGTTCCCTCCACTAGCAAGTTCAAGGGTTATGTGTGTGGAGATGTTTCTCCTAGAAAGCACATGCATACAGTAAACCTTTTCAGGTGGGCACAAGCTGGACACCAGGGCCAAAAGAAATATGGGCCATTTTCAAAATCCATAATCCTCTCTAACCAATTTTTGAGCCATTTTCTTGGGCTCTCTGCATAAAGCATAGGTGGAAGCTGGCACCAGCTGATCAATGGAATGTGTATTGCAGAGTAGCAGTGTCTACTTATAGACTGTGGTCTCTTCAGTTTGCAAACAGACCCAATGCAGGACTGTGGTGAAGATCAGATTGTGTGAGAGATGGGTTTTATTGGAGAGATTTTCCCTATATCCAATTCAGGGTTGCTCTGTCTTATAGTCAGATCTGTAGATTGAGCTGTAGTGTGCAGCGGCATCTGTTGAGGTGTGGGGTGGGTCATACAGGGTGGGACTGGAACAGAAAATAGGCCGTGCCACCAACATAAAAGTGGCCCCCATTAGTGAATCGGGTAGCTAAAAAAGTGGACAATGTTTGCAAACTCTATTTTAAGGTGTGGAAGACTACATGCTTTGTATTTGCTGCAAGCAATGTTTGTTGTGATAGCAGGGAAATGAACAGCAAACAGTGACCCAGTAGACCATGAAACAAGTCTACTAAAAACGATAACAAAGGCCCACTCACTGACCTGTCAGATCAGCCCTGTGGGCTCTGCCTGGGTGCTCTATAGGCCAGTCCGACCCTGGGGTAATATCGAACACATCGGCTAATACTAGCCAGAGCTTTGTAGAATTCTTCATATGTTTTATCATTGTCTGCCTATTTCCCGGGAGGAGTCTCCCTGCTGATTTGATGAGCAAATACCAGGTCAGAGTCTTTGTCTGGTGATTCGAATATTGTGTAGTGAGATTGGTCTGGAAGTTCCATCTGCACCGTTAGAGATAGGGAAAAGATAGTGGTGGTCCATTTAGGAACTGAGGCAAAATTTGTTAGATTTGAAGCACCCTTTGTTTTCATGATGTTAAAGCCCAGTACCCTAATGCTGGGTGTCAATGGATGCAGTGGCGTGCATACATGTAGAATAGATGCCATGAGAATAATATTGTTGCTGAAGAAAGTGTTTCTTTTTTGTGGAAAATTAACATAGCACAATCAGAACAGTTAGCATCCTCCTCAAAAGGTACTTGGGCAATGGAGAGGTTGGTTGCAATCATGAGGAAGGTTCTGCTAAACTGCCGCCTGAGCAATTGAATACCTTTCAATCAGTAATACACATATTGTGATGGTATAGCCACCTTTATCTCTCTAGTTTGTGGGCAGTGAGGGCTGCTTGTGTGTCATACCCCATCTTGGATCCCTGACTTGTAAGCCAGTCGTCGAGGTCTTTACATTGAGTGGCAGCCTGTAGTTCATCGTGGGCTTGTCCTGGAACTAAAGCATCAGTCTGAAAAACATGAGCTGCTTTCTCAAATTCTTAAATGTTTTTCCTGGAGGATAGTATTAGGCATTGGTTTCAAATTGCCTTCCCAGAAGTGAAAACTGTAATTTTGCACCAGTTGGCTATCCCAGGTGCTCCGCTAATGTGTAATGTTTGCCAATCCTAAACCCACACTTTTCTAAATGCAGCATCCTGTGTCCATCGACATGATCATGCACATATCAAGGCTTTGCTTCGAGTAATCAACTTTATACAAAGATTAACCTGGTTGAGTCCGGACTGGTGATCTTCATGGCGTTAGCGACACAGTAATAATTCTATTGGGCAAAGCACCTGTTTCTTTCCAGAGCATCCTCAGAAATTGTATGCGATTGTGCCATGAAGTAGAGACTTTGTTACACCGTAGCACCAGGAGCTGAGTTTAAGTGACAATTAAGAGTCCTCTGTAGCAGTAATTTACTTTGCATGCTTTAAAACATTATCTCAATTCTGTTTGGCACATCTCCTACCCAGTAGGGCAGCCCTACCAGTGGGGAATTCCGAAGGCTCCCTCCTTGGGTCGCTCCTCTTCTTTTCATATGTCACCTGTCTTCAGAACATTATCTTCTCCATATGGTTCACCTACCGTCACCCAAGTCTTTGTCTCCTTCACTCATCTGGAGATCAAAGTAACGATGCACCAGTCATTTATCCTTGCATAGCCAATGGATGCCTTGTTGGGAATTTATCCACGGGTATCTTTAGGCCAATCAGTCTCAGATGTCTCTATGGCAACTAGCAAAATAATGAAATGTGTATTTTAATACATCCCAGCTGGTCTACCCCTGGCCCAAATAGCTACAATAGTTATTTATACTTAACAAAAAGCCTTACAAATAAAGCTAAACAAAAATAGCCATGTGTTCGAACCTATCTCATCCTCCCTCTCTGATGCCAACTATGCGGAAGCATGACTTTAAAGGTTCTGAGATTTTCGCCTTTTTCTAAATCATTACAGTGAAGTTGTTCTGAATTATAGATTCTCTTGTCTGCCCATGGTGGTAATCAAACATTGTGGATTTGTGACTCTGTGATACTCATCTAGTAATTTCTGCGCTCTTAAGATGCTACTATGTTTAATTATTCTTTTGTGAACTCAAATGCTTTTTTAGAGCTCAACACTGGGAAAGGCAAAGCGTAACAGTGGATGAATTTGACAATGCAGCCTGGTCTGAACTTTTGCCTAGACACGATAGAGTCCTGAGAGTATCAAGGCATCTTCAAACAGCATCCAAAGCCCAGACTTCGCAAGCCTGTGATGTAAACTAATAAATTATGACCGAAAGCTTGTTATTTGATCGTGCCATTGCATTGAGTGTTACCGAACAGCTGTTTGCAGCTGTTTGGTAGTCTGTGAATGCCTTCTGCAGCTACATTTGTCAACTTTCAGCAAACCTGGCTGTCCAACTAGTGTCCATGCTCTGGGTAAGTCTAGTAAAGCGGTGGTGACAGTGTAGCAAATGCTGGTGAATCTGTAGCATGTCCAGACATTTTTCTTGGTGTTACAGAGTATGGTCTACTCATCGCCCTGATACAACGTTTCATTTGTATGTGAAACCCTAATCCTTGCACTGACGTTCCGTGAGCAGTGTGTGTGTGTGTGTGTGTGTTTGTGACATGTTTGGTACTAGGACTCTGTGTGTGGGAGAGTCAGAGCACTAAGACCAGTTAGATCATGTAATGCAGCTTCTCAAGACAGTAGAATTGTATTGATTGTATTGACTGCTTTACTGGGGGTTGAGTGTGGAGACTCAGAAACTGAAGTAAAGGAGGATGGACAAAGAGTTCTACTTAAAAATGAACTGAGGACTTTGTTAGCAATGAGCTGTTGAATATTTCTTCCTCTGCACTTCCGTTTGATAGGTGGTAGGGATGAGGCATGCAACTGCGGTTTCCATTAATCAAGGTGACGACATGTCTATGCAGGACCTGTACTTTTGTCTGTCCCTTATTAGGGCTTCAGGAAAGCTGATTACAGACTGGGTCAGACATCTCAGATTCCATTGTGCCCTTATTTTGAATATTCCTGCTTGGAGCCAGCATCATTGCTGCCTTCTGAAAGAGCCATCACCTTGCACAAAGGCTCTCTCTCTGAATTGCAGCCAGAAACATATTTGAAAGTGAGCCAACCCAAATCTGTTCTGAAACCTTAGACAGTGGATCCACAGTCCGTTTCTTGCAAATGTGTATAAATGTCATGTCCTCTTTGTTCCGGTTCTTAGTTCTTCATGATCAAATTAGGGAATGCTCTACAGATTACTCAAAGGACTGCAGTATGACCACAGCTGGTGTCCACAGGTCAGCCAATCTCTCAGAGGTTAGATGACATCACCTGAAGTCTACACTTTCTGCTAGAGTATAGGGGGAAGGGGCTCTGCCTAGAAACCTGCATGCCTGCTGTAAGAGGAAAGGACTGCGCCTAGCCCTGAAGGAGTAGAGACAGTCCAGGAGGAGAAGCTCATCATGCTCCTGTGAACGAGTGACTGCCAGGGAGTGAGCCAGCAGCAACCTTAAGTAGAAGTTCTTCCCCAGTCTTCGTAAATGGTTCTAATCGTTTACCGCATCAAGCCGTCCACAAAAGCCAAGTATCGCATATATTTGGCAGTCCACCGTGACTGAGAGACAGGTGCTGCCACTGCTGTTGTTTGAGTAGTCAGTCACTGGTAAGGTGAGTGCTCTGATTGGCCCAGAGGCCACAAATGCTGAATTTATTAATGCCCTTGTGATTGTCACGGAGCCTGCACCTGTTGTACCAGAATTGTATCTCCACCAGGCGTAAGGGAGTTGCAACTGTTGAAAAGGACATGAAGTGTTCCCTAAAGCCTTCAGTTCTGAACACGGCCATGTCCTGAATAGCCTAAAAGCCGCCACTGTAAGATAATACACGTGTCTTTTCGGCACCCGCCCGGATTGCAACTCCCAGATGGACATAACCACAGGACTTGACTTGTGAGAATGAAAGACTCAATAGCAGACCAAGGGCAACAGAGTGAATGAGGACTTGTTGTGAATAACCACAAGAAGTGAAAAGCATACTAGATTGTTGGGTGCATATGGGCTTTGATTGTTATTGAGTGAAGTGCCACTGTGCACATCTTAGATTAGATGCCAGGGATGATGGACTGTGGAGAACTCAATTTGTATGTAGGTCCTCAAGATCGCAAAAAGAATTTTAACCCTCAGTTTGCCTTCTTTCGATTGCACTGTGTAGTATTATACGCTACTGTGTGCTTAAATCACTTTTATTTATTCAAAAGGTAGGCACTGGGCTGGACAATACTTTATTGTTTCTGTTGGTTGAGTGTCGCGTTCCGATCTCTTTTCCCCCCACTGTACTTCCCTGAGAACTCGGACTGTTCACTCATGCTACCTTGACAGTCAAGTGTGGAAAGCGTGTGCTTGCCCCAGTTTGCTGAGCCATAATAGGATGAGCCCTAGTACACCAGTGACAAATGGTCCCAATCACCAAGATTGGAACCAATTAGCCCCTGTCTTTCGTGTGGTCCTCCGAACAGAGTTTGAAACTAGGCTTTCGATCCATTACCCTGCAGTTATGCGTATCCATCAATGGGGCCATGTTTTTAGGTCTAGCTTACCAGACAGTGCGAGCTGCCTGTTAGTGACTGATGTATTGTCATCTTACAGCGGGCTTTGAATCCACTCATTGCTTATCGTTGGTTTGGCTTTTCATCACGCTCATTGGCTTCTTTCTTTTTCATAAGCTTGTGTGGTTTTACTTGTGTTTGTCCTTCCCTGGAGCATGGCTGCATTACTTATGTCCTTCCACTGCTCCCTTTTCAAGCACTACTTTTTTCTTCATAATTAAGCACTCCACAAGAGTGCATGTGTTTTCCATCGGTCTCTCTTGTAGTCTTCTCTTCCTTCCTCCGCCATACTCCAAGTTGTTCTCTCTCAACGGTGTGCTTCTCTCTTGACTCTTCTGTGATGTGCTTCTCTCCAATCATAGCTTTTTCACCTGTGTGCTCCCCCCCATCCTGCACCTCCACATTGGTCTCAGTCTCTCTCGTTTGCTTCCCCTCTGTGCTCCATGTTTCTCTATCTGTTGTTTGCTTCCTCCCCACCCATGCCGGCTGTTTTGCTTCCCTGGACCAGCTCTCTTCATGTTGTTGCTGCCCTCCATGTTGCTCCCCCACGGCTTTTGCACGTTTTGTCTCTTTATTTAATGATCCATATTAGATCTGTTAATACAATGGGAAAAAAAACACCTGCATCATTTTGTAGGTGTACTCATGGATGGTGTTCGTGCCTACAAAATAATGTGGCCAGCGTGACAGTCTTTTTATTTTCTCTTCTTTAGCCACGCTGCTCTGCATCGGGATGCTGTGCAGTATCGCTAAATATCATTGGCAAAACCAGTAGATCTCAAAGGCGAGATCTATTTAAAAAGAAATGGCCATAGGTAATAGGTGTCTAGGTAGACCACAGATCCTAATTAAAAAATACTGTTTTTATTTTTATTTTCGTGCAGGATTGTATCTTAACGTTTGAATAGCACCTCATACCAAGGATGAGGATCTGAAGCCCTTACTTATGGATGAAATGTCATTGTGTGTCATCGGTAAAGTGTGGATTTAAAGAGTTTTTCTGTCAAGTGTGAAGTTTGGAGGAGTGCTCCACTTTTGTTACAATATATTTGTAGCTGTGATTAACATGAAGTCAAGCAAAGAGATGTAAAATATGCTATGCTTTGGTGAATACTGACCACCTCAGAGCACAGCTGTGCCATTGTGCTTTATTTGTGGAGAAGTGTGGCTCAATGGTTAGAGCGGCAGACCCTGATGCAAAGGTCTGGCCCAGGATCAGGGTTCAATTCCCACCTCGGCGGGTCTTGGGCTTAATTTCCTCAGACCTGATAATTCTCGCCTCGGTGCCTATTCTAGTCATGGGTCCCACTCTGCAACTCTGGGCAATAGCTTGCTTAACCCCTTCCACACTCATGACGAGCTGGGCTCGTCATGCAGTAGCCTGCTCACACGCTCATGACGAGCCCAGCTCGTCATGTATAATGGGTTTTTGCATATTCCAGCACAGGGCTGGAACTCATCGAGCATCGATGTGGTTAATCTCCACAACGGCCCCAACAGCGCTGGGATGCCTGGCTTCACCTTGGGGGTGCCCAGGAGTGGACATTTCACAGGGAAAAGCCAGGAAGGGTTCCACATGGGTATGTGTTACAGCGCCAGGACACCCCAGTGCGATTTACAAGTACACATTTTATTTAATTTAATTTCAATTGTATTTTCTATGTAGCAGCATCATCTATCAGCTATGCTGTGCACAACAATTGTGACTTTACAAAGTTAGGAAATCTTAGTTTATTTACAACAGACAGTGATCTTAACAGATTATTGTGGTACAATATGCTATTATCTAGATGTGGTTTATAGGGAAAGTTTGAAACCTGAGGAAACAAAAAAACTGTGGGATAGATTTAAAATTTGGCTGTCCGAATACTCCTTTGCATACATGATGGAGAACCCTGTCAGCCAAAGCAGTGGCTCGCTCCCTATTTAAGGATGAGAAGACCATCTCCTGTCTATCAACGGAGCCCCGGTTGGCTCTGTCGACTGAATGCTTTCTCCATCAGAGTAGGTCTGGCAGAGGAATAGAATTACATTGCCTGTCCTATTTAGGGTTGACGCTGTGATGTCCTTTTTTACAGTGGGACAAACCTTTTTGGGCGTTGGTCATAAGTGAGTTAGTTTTCAATAACAAACTTCCAATTTGACCCGATTACGATGTCGGGCAGAATGCCATCCAACAGCTTGTCGGAGGCTTTCCGCCCGACATCGATGGTTTCCCTCCATCCGTGGTATTACAATGACGGCGGTTGGAGGGAACCCACGGGGATTCCGCTGCGCTTCCGACTGGCCCAAGGAACCTATCAGAGCATCGAAAGGCATCATAATCCCATAATGACTGTAGACCCAGCCTCGGCTCTGCCGTTGGAATTAGGATATTACTTTTACAGAGCCTTTCCATGTCAGCCTTTCCAAAATGGAAAGGCTGTTGGAAAGTGACTTTGGGGGGAGGGCCCTAGCAGGGTGCACTGGCCCTCCCCTATGGGGCCTGGTGGGGGGGGGGGGCAAAAACATCCCTACACCATACGGCAGGCACCTCTTGATGCCTGTCACACGGTGCAGGAATGTTTACAGACTTACATGTTTTCAATGGCAGCTTATGCTGCTGTCCTTCATCGCACAAGCGGCTATAGAAAAATTGATGTTTCCGACCACCTGTAGTACGGTCTCATCCAAATTCTGTGATCGGAACCGTCGACCCTTCGTCGGGTGGTTCCAGTACGCAGTGGTGTCAGTCGGAAGCAAGTCCGACCGACATCGTACCCTACCCGTTTGATACGTTGTATTTGAACAGCAAAAGCTTTGGTGAACGGCTGTCAAAACTAAAGCCAACTGTCCACCAAACTTTTTGTAACTTGCCTAGAACGGACATGATGGCTGTCCATCTGAGGGATCAGAGATCACTACTAGGCGGGCAGTGATTTCTAGATTTGGCATGTAGATGGTAGCCTTTAAGTGTGGCAGACCTAATGTCCTCTGCCAACTTGACAGACTGTACTGTTTGCCAGGCTCTGGATCCGGCCAAGTGTCTATCATGTTAAGATGTACTAATTGGTATGCTACATATAGATGTGCATAAACGTAGATGATTATTTGATTTGTATCTCTTGTTGTAAATGGAACTCTTTCAGTGTTGTTAAGTTCTTAAACCACATTTTCAGGTTTTCTTACCTTGTTGATCAAGGATAGTCCTTCAAAACCTTGTGTTTGCCACTGCATCAGAGCCTGGTTGGCACATTCTGCAGGTACCAGCAATTTGGAGGAGGGGACGGGGGGGGGTGGTAGGGGTAGGGGGGTTAAAAAATTCTTTAAATGGTCAAAATGTATGGATTTTATCCAACATCTCTATTTAGTACACATTAGAGCAATCTCCTTTTTTCCTTTCGGGTCAGCATGGTGTAACCATTATACAATGTTTCTCTGATTTGGCTATTGCAGTCTAATTAGAGCAAACTGCAAACGTGCCAGCAAGCAGCAAGATGTGTAACAAGAGATTTTGGCCAAGAGCACAGTTCGTGTTCTCAGACCACCCCATATCAGACATTTCACAGGAATTTCTAGACAAGTTGATGACATTTATTAATATGTTTGGTACAAATTGCATTTTTATTGGCGCATGTAAAAATATAGTGTCATGAGTATTTTGAGGAAAAATTCCAAGAATGAAGAGACTGGCAACAAAAGTTTGTGGGTTGCATTAAATAGTTTCTCAAAATCGGGTTTTAGCAGATGGTCAGCATTCCTGTGGCATACGCATTTTAGTCCTGGGAAATCGGGAGAAAGTTTTATGAAGCAACTCATTTTCATTTCCTCGGTTATTAGGTCCGTTCTTGAGACAACGTGAGCTGTGGGCTGCAGCCAAAGGACAATAAATGGCTTTGGGACCGCATCCTTTACCCATTACTCTTTTGGAGTACCATTCAAATATTGGGCAAGGCCGCCGCTGGACACCATTGATTCTGTGGGGAATTAGTAGGCCCACGCCAGCCATTGCTTAGTTTGAAGTGTCGGTGGCATTTAGGATTGGCCAACAGCACAGCCGTTCTGTGTTTAGTGGGTTAAGCATTGTGAGTGATGGCATTTTGCTGCTTTACTTTTGTGTCCACATTTGGAAGGGACAAGAACTGACTAACGAAGGAGCGTACCTTTAATTTTATATTTATTTATACAGCGCACGTCCACTCAGATGGAGTTTTTTGGTGCTGTCTAGGACATGCTCTGATAAACTCCGCTTAAAGAGCAGATCAATGAGACTGTTGTGATTTCTGATTACGTAAATTCATTATTACTAGGCATGTGTTTTAAATGAGTAGGTTCCAGGCAGATATATAGCAATAAGCTGTTCTGAAGTTCAACTGCCAGAACTTTAAAAGATTTACTGACTATTCTTTTAATCCTGGTCTTCGTGGTGGATCATAGGGTTTGATTTTGGGACCCTAGGGCACACCCTGGATAATATTTAGTGACTTTTTTAACCATATAGGACTGGTCTACATTCTTAGAGAACCTATATGCTATACAAACTGACTTGACCATAATGAGTTCATGAACCTGAAACCAATGGAAAAGGTTAGGATGAGACGTCCATGGTTGGAAGAGGAGTATTGTGTTGCAAATGTATATTAGAGAGCTGGACCGCAGGATGTGGCCCCATCCACTCCAGTCAATTGAGTGTCACTGTTACTTTTCAGGTCATTACATCACATATATACATATATATTACCTACTGGCGGTCGCCAGTAGGTATATATAGTTAGGATTTTTTCTCTATGGGTTTTTTGAAAATTCTATGTCTAATAACTTTGGCGTTTGTGGACGGAATTGGCTGAAATTTTCAGGAAAATGGCACATTTTGTTTCTGAGCAGCCCTTGAAAATTTGGGGGGGGTTCGTCCAGTGGGGGCCGAGAAAAAAGGGGGGTCCCAAAACGTGTTTTTAACATTGAGTTTTCCATAGGGCGGTTGGCCTCACTTTTAGCCCGAACGGCTGAATGGATTTGCACGAAACTTGGCAAAATTGTAGGGACTGGTAGCCCGATGTGCCTTTTGTAGGTCTCAATATATGTGCTCCAGTGGATTTTGAGAAATTAACGTTTAAAAAAAGATATATATCTGTAACAGCGGACCGGGCAGCGGCCCAGGACGCGTACTTTTCGCGCAACGGAGCTTTGTGAAGCGAAGCTGATTGGTTCTCTGGCGTCTGTCAACATTCCAAACAGTCCGTAGCGGCCGCCATCTTGTCTCTCGGTAGGATCGAGAGACAAGAGGAGGCCAAAGCGAAGGGGCAAATGACCATAAGGGGGAATAGTAGATCCTCGCTGACCCCCTAGGTTTGATGTGGAGGTTTTAAAAGGGCCCCGCGGGGCAAAAAAAAATAATAATAATAATAATCGAACGGCTGAATGGATTTGCACGAAACTTGGCAAAATTGTAGGGACTGGTAGCCCGATGTGCCTTTGCTAGGTCTCAATATATGTGCTTCAGTGGATTTTGAGAAATTAACGTTCAAAAAAAGATATATATCTGTAACAGCGCACCGCTTCGCGTACTTTTCGCGTTACGGAGCTTTGCGAAGCGAAGCTGATTGGCTCTCCGGTGTCTGTAAACATTCCAAACAGTACGTAGCGGCCGCCATCTTGTCTCTCGGTAGGATCGAGAGACAAGAGGAGGCCAAAGCGAAGGGGCAAATGACCATAAGGGGGCATAGTAGATCCTCGCTGACCCCCTAGGTTTGATGTGGAGGTTTCAAAAGGGCCCCGCGGGGCAAAAAAAAATAATAATAATAATAATCGAACGGCTGAATGGATTTGCACGAAACTTGGTAAAATATTAGGGACTGGTAGCCCGATGTGCCTTTGCTATGTCTCAATATATGTGCTTCAGTGCATTTTGAGAAATTAACGTTCAAAAACAAGATATATATCTGTAACAGCGCTCCGCTTCGCGGAGATAAAATTATATCTGTATTACCTAGCTGTTGCTAACACCAGTTAGCGACGGCTAGTAGGAGATAGCGACCATCTTGGGTCCCACTTTGCATGTGAGTGATATTTATCACTAATGACATGCAAAGTGGGCATGCCAAGATGTTAGCGACTGGAAACAGTCGCTAACATCGCTATCTCCTATTATCAACTTTTGGAAATATTCGAGATAAGCGCGAATATCTCCAAAAAGTAACAGCTGCCCTGAGCAGTTCTTAGCCATGTTATCCAATGGGAGGTGGATAACATGGCTAAGAGCATTAGCTCGGTAATGCATGAATATCGCTGAGTTTTCAGCGATATTAATGCATTGCGGTCGTTTTTTATCGTATTTGCGATAAACCTTGATAATAGCAAGGTTTATCTGCGATAATTTCTGACGGTAAAAAAATCTTTGCAATGCATCGTTAGGGATAAATATCGCTTAACTTTGGTAATATGCCCCAACGTCTGTTAACGTTCGATTCGAAGGAAATCAGGAATTGTTGAAAAACATTGTGTGCGCCATCTTGTCTTTTTTCAAATGCCACACTTTTGTCGTGCACGGCAGCCATTTTAGATGCCTTGACCAGACCCACTCTGTGCACGCTGTCGATCCTTAGCATGGCTCCCCACCCTCGCAAGCATCTCACCCAGGCAGTGGTCACCCCCGCTCTCTGTCTTATGCATGGGTAATAAACCTCCCCCCATCTGCGCTGCTCTTCCCTGAGAATCACACCCTGTGCCCGCCCGACACCTCCCTTTCGCCCTATTCACTACCGCACCCTCTGACACTCCTTTTCCTCTGTGTCCGATTGTCCAGGCCGGTCCTAGGCTATCAGCTAGCCCTGCAGATGTAGTTTATGGCCACAGCTGTAAAGAATCACCCCTCTTCAAAGGAGTTATAGTAGATCAAGGCCCACACTCGATGAGATCCGTCACAGCAGAAGCGCGAATATCTCCAAAAAGTAACAGCTGCCCTGAGCAGTTCTTAGCCATGTTATCCAATGGGAGGTGGATAACATGGCTAAGAGCATTAGCTCGGTAATGCATGAATATCGCTGAGTTTTCAGCGATATTAATGCATTGCGGTCGTTTTTTATCGTATTTGCGATAAACCTTGATAATAGCAAGGTTTATCTGCGATAATTTCTGACGGTAAAAAAATCTTTGCAATGCATCGTTAGGGATAAATATCGCTTAACTTTGGTAATATGCCCCAACGTCTGTTAACGTTCGATTCGAAGGAAATCAGGAATTGTTGAAAAACATTGTGTGCGCCATCTTGTCTTTTTTCAAATGCCACACTTTTGTCGTGCACGGCAGCCATTTTAGATGCCTTGACCAGACCCACTCTGTGCACGCTGTCGATCCTTAGCATGGCTCCCCACCCTCGCAAGCATCTCACCCAGGCAGTGGTCACCCCCGCTCTCTGTCTTATGCATGGGTAATAAACCTCCCCCCATCTGCGCTGCTCTTCCCTGAGAATCACACCCTGTGCCCGCCCGACACCTCCCTTTCGCCCTATTCACTACCGCACCCTCTGACACTCCTTTTCCTCTGTGTCCGATTGTCCAGGCCGGTCCTAGGCTATCAGCTAGCCCTGCAGATGTAGTTTATGGCCACAGCTGTAAAGAATCACCCCTCTTCAAAGGAGTTATAGTAGATCAAGGCCCACACTCGATGAGATCCGTCACAGCAGAAGCGTTGCTATTATCTGAAAACCATCCTGTATTGTGATTGGGGAGGGGACCGAGCGTGAAGCGGAAGATTCCAGGGATGACTCTTTGTACATCAAAGTTTTTACAATTATGTGTCACATTAAAAATATATAGCACTCCGACAAAGTAGTAAGATTCTAAAACTTTAATAATTTATAAATATATACAAGAAAACAAAAATAGTAATAACATATAAACATTTTTAGGGAAAAACAACGAAGTAGCGGTCGGCTGTGCGAATAGTCCCAACGCAGCACAACGTCCAGATTTCCGGCGTGGGGCGTCGCGGGGGGTGGGTCATCAGTAGCAAACTGTTGTGCGAATAGTTCCAAGGCAGCAGAACGCGCCGAAATCTAGATGACACGAAAGTGATGTCTAGTAAGTTGCCACCCAGCAAATAACGGCGTGGGGCGTCGCGGGGGGTGGGTCATCAGTAGCAAACTGTTGTGCGAATAGTTCCAAGGCAGCAGAACGATGGCACCAAGGTGATGTCCAGTAAGTTGCCGCACTGGTTTTGGTATCCTACAATGCTGCTCCGAATAACGGCGTGGGGCGCCCCGGGGGAGGCGGCGTGAACGGGCCTCTCCAGGTGGAGTCTCATCTGTTTTAGTGGGGCGCCCCTTTACCGTTTCAGTTGCCATTCCGTCCGCTTTTGGTCCACTGTGTCAAAATCCGCCATTCAGCTGAGTTGCGCCCACTCTTGCGGTGCAGCGATAGGCGGCTGCCACAGGACTCTCAAAATGGCGGCAGGCTCTTTCCTTTTTGGGCTTGGTCCACTGAAATGGCCCTGGGACACCTTGGAAATCGGACGCTTGTCTGCTAGGTCTTGGACCCCATTCTCGAAAGCGTCCCCTCCGCCTTGAGAATTCATCAAAAGTTTTGGGGGCCCCGACTCCTGCAGGCTTCTGGTGGGGAGCGGCTGCCATGATTGCTCGCGGAATGACCACGACGGAGCTACGAGATGGTGGTGCTCTCATGCTGACGCCAGTTTAGTCTGAAACATCCAGAAACAAGGTGGGGCTTTCATCATTTGGGGGAAAAAAAAGTTTTCATCCAATGAAAAGTGTTGTTTTTAGGTCATATGATCAAGCCTTCCATCATTAGGAAACCAAAAGTAAAATGAACCAATGAAAAGTTTTATAAACAAGTCACATGACCTGTTATGCGGCATAGGGTATAAAATGCGGAGAAAATACGTTGGCACGTGAGGCGGCGTCAGTAGCGGACCGATGTGCGAATAGGCCGAAGGCAATACAACGCGCCAAGATCCGGATGGCACCGAGGTGGTGTCCAGCAAGTTGCAGCACTGGTGTGGCCATCCTACAATGCTGAAAGTCGGCGTGGGGCGCCCCGTTGGCCTGTGAGTTTGCGTCAGTAGCGGACCGATGTGCGAATAGGCCGAAGGCAGCACAACGCGCCAAGATCCGGATGGCACCGAGGTGGTGTCTAGTAAGTTGTCGCACTTCTGTGGCCATCCTACAATGTTGAAAGTCGGCGTGGGGCGCCCCGTTGGCCTGTGAGATGGCGTCAGTAGCGGACCGATGTGCGAATGGGGCCAAAGGCAGCGCAACAATATTTTCTGACTGACACCACAAGGCGCTGAGATGCCAAGATCCGGATGGCACCGAGGTGATGTCTAAGTTGCGGACTGATGTGCGAATGGGGCCAAAGGCAGCGTAACAATATTTTTTGTATGGAAGATACCACTAGGCGTTGAGATGCCAAGATTCGGATGGCACTGAGGTGATGTCTAGCAAGTTGGTGTGGTCATCCTACAATGCTGAAACTCGGCGTGGGTCGCCCCATTAGCCTGTGAGATGGCGTCAGTAGCGGACCGATGTGCGAATAGGCCGAAGGCAGCACAACGCGCCAAGATCCGGATGTCACCGTGGTGGTTTCATAGTTGAGAGGCACTTCATCTGCAGTGGGGCGCCGAGATCCGGATGGCACCGAGGTGATGTCTAGCAAGTTGCTGTACTGGTGTGGTTATTCTACAATGCTGAAACTCGGCGTGGGGCGCCCCATTAGCCTGTGAGATGGCGTCAGTAGCGGACCGATGTGCGAATGGGGCCAAAGGCAGCGCAACAATATTTTCTGAAGAGAAGACACCAAAAGGTGCTGACATTCCAAGATCCGGATGGCACCGAGGTGGTGTCTAGCAAGCTATGCAGTTGAGTTGTGTGCGCACTTGCGGCGAATAGGTCGAAGGCAGCATAACAATGTTTTCTGAATAGGAGACACCACAAGGCGTTGAGATTCGGTTACCATCGAGGTGATGTCTAGCAAGTTGCCGCACTGGTGTGGCCATCCTACAATACTGCTCCAAATAACGGCGTGGGGTGCCCGAAGGGGGGGGGAGCCGGCGTGAATGGGCCTTCCTAGGTGGAGGCTCGTCTGCTGTAGTGGGGCGCCCCTTTACCGTTTCAGTTGCCATTCAGCTGAGTTTCGGCTGCTCTTGATGCTACAGCGACAGGCGGCTGCAAGAGGACTCTCAAAATGGCGGCCTGTTCTTTGGATTTGGGCCTGGTCCACTAAAATGGCCCTGGGACACCTTAGAACTCGGACGCTCGATTTTTTTTTCCTTTCCTGTACATGCAAAAAAAGGTAAATGCCCGGTACGTTACACGCTTCATCTGCCACGATGAACTCTCCAGAGGAACCGAAAAAAAATATAGTTGTGGTAACTATACCATGCATCGTCATATGGAGAGGTGGCACCAATTAATTATAGTGCTGCATAAAAGAGAGATTTGGAGGAGAACCCCTGACCTGCTAGTACATTCATCAAAGAAGTGGCACTGAGAGCTTCAGAGGCAAGGGAAACGGTCCCAAATATTTAGAAGAACTTTGGAAAGATTAAAATGACATGTTTAGATTGTGGCAAATTAATTTCATGTGGACAGATGAGTGTTACTCTAATAAATACAGCATATGAACATCATCATAGTCGATGGTTGGTAGAGACATTTTGACTATATCCTGGACCTGCCCGTCCTCGCCCAAAATGGCGCCGGAATAAATGGGACTCGTAACTCCTTGTTGTGTACTGGTTGCAGAACCTTGAAATCACGAGATACGTATGCAGTTTTGAAGCACATGGCGGGCGGGGACGAGAATTGATTGAATATTTCGACATCCCTATTGATATTAAGTTCTGATGTGTTATTGATTACTGTACTGTTGAAAGTTCGAATTAACGTCACCCATGGTACTTGCCCGCAAATGTATATCTAGATAATTTTATTGTAACTGGCCCTGTCGTATTTTAATTATAAAATGTACGTCCACCGATTCCGTAACTGTTAGACACCTTAGTTCTTGCAACCTAATGGCCCGCCCGTTACGTTCCTCTACAGTGTAAATGTCTATTCATCATATACGATTACAGTTTGCTCTGTGGCAGGCCCACGTGGTTATAGGCTCGTATTTGTATAATGAAATTTTCACAATAAAGGTTTTTAAAAGAAAACATGGTAGTAGTATATACATTGGTAAAGTTTTTAATAATAGTGACTGTTTTAGAATCATTAAAAGGCAAGTGAAATAAAGCAGACCAATTACATGAAGGGTAAAAGGTATAATACGAAGGAACGCAGTAAAGATAAATGGTCAAGGGCTGTTGTGTTTTCTATTCCTGCAACATAAAGTGATCGATAAGAATCTCATATTCAGGCGTATCGGCGACTAAGACAGCAGGTCGACCCTCTTTTGCTCAACGGCTCCGTCATGGGACGAAGAAACGCTCTTTTTCTCGAAAAAAGAATATATTTTACTTGCAGGACAGTTGTAAAATTTCCGGGAAAGTACATTAGCCTGGAACATTATAACATATATTTAAGAAAAAATAATGTTCGGAAGTAATGAAAAGCGTAATTTTTAGGTCATATGACCAAGCCTTTCATCATTACAATAAGAAAAGTAAAATGAACCAATGAAAAGTTTTATTAACAAGTCACATGACTTGTTATGCTTACGTTACGCGCTGCGCGCCCCGGATGACTTCCGGATGCGCTAACGCGGCGCGTCATATGACGCATTACGCGACAACGCAGGTACAGAATATAGTCAAAATGTCTCCACCAACCAGCGGTCGGAACACAACCCCTTTCAGCAGGCTAAATAGTTCTGTTAAATGACAACAGAAGGGACAGGCAACAAGAACCATCAGTCAAAGAGGGGAGGGCTAGTTCTTCTCTACCGGGTTACATTGGGGCGCTACCGGAACTGATCGAATTGGTAGTCTACAGTGTTTCTGGATGTTTCAGACTGAAGCTGGGGTTAGCATGAGAGCAGCACCATTTCGTAGCTCCGTCGTGGTCATTCCGCAACCAATCATGGCAGCCGTTCTTTATCGTTATTTTGGGCGGGGTGGGTGGCGGAGCCGAGCTGTTTTGCAGCCATCATTGTGTGGAGTTCAGTTCATCTCACTAGTTTTGTATTTGTCATGAGGGGTTGTTCCTAATGTTTCTATTTTAGCGAGGTCAAAAAGAGATCCCATTAGTGGCCTACTGATTTTGCTCGATTCCTTTTCTTTTTTTTTACACGATTTTTCGTTATCTGCAAAGACTAAACAGAGTATTGCGACTCTGTGTTTGTTTGTAAATAGAGAATGAACCAAAGAGAACTAATTCTAAAACAGTAAATACTTGGATAACAATCAATCAAATGGAGAGAGAAGCAGGCACGACGGATTACAATGGGGGCAAAGGCCTGCGTTAACTACCTTTCACTATCTGCAAAGAGAGAGTACTCCTAATAGAAATGAGGGGGGGGGGGCACCATTCAAAGCAGATCAGTGTGCATAAACACAAAAATGTTTTCACTTACCACGTACTTGACATTCGACAGCTTATGATATTTGCTATTAAAAAACCATTGAAATTCACTGAAAAAACCATAGGTTATAGACCATATATAGTTAGGAATTAGCATTTACAAAACCTTGAAAATTCACTGAAAAAACCATAGGTTATAGACCATATATAGTTAGGAATTAGCATTTAAAAAACCTTATTTTACTCACACAAAACCATTGAAATTCCATATATAGTTAGTTGCACTAACTATATATCGCGCACCCGCAATCCACTGCTGATCATGTCACATATTACATCATTCATGACATGGTCAGTGACATCACTGATGACATCACTGATGACATCTCAAATGACATCACTGATGACATCACTGATGACATCTCATTTGACATCATTCTTGTGCTAATACGATAAACCTCTTCAGACTCTAATATAACCTTAGATACACTCAGTGTATACAGACACTCACACACTGCCACTCATCCATGGAGTTACTCACACACCCAGTCAGTCATGCAAAGAAACAATCTCACCTCCATTTCTTCAACTATACAGTTAAACACACCTTACTTATTGAAACATATACTAACACATATTTACTCTCTTATACAATCCCTGATACAAGTTCACAATGATCGATACAACTACTCACTCATTCAGTGGCTCTCATGCACAGTTATTTATATATGCCAACTCTCACATGTACTGTGTTTTACATATGTACTTACTATGACATGTAGCATTGAGATATCCATTCACTCATCAATACACTCATGCACACAGTCAACTGCCCATGTAGCTGTTTCCACATGCACTCTTGAACTCATACACCTAGTGAATAAACTGCTCACACATCTATGCATAGAGTCACACACCTTCCAGCCACCCCTACACAAACTCAATCTCCCATAGAAATACTTGGGCAACCAATTAATAACACATATAGCCTCTCGTATAGCTAATGATCAACACATGCAGCAGTTTACAGAACAACAGACATAATGATGCACAAATTAAGACAGTTTAGTCACTAACCCATGCATTCAGTGAGACACATTTAATCACTCACTCATACAGTCAGTCACGCACCTACTAAATCCTTCATCCAGACACTTATACATCCACTCATTCTTCAATATGTAAAACATATTTAAACTTTACAAAAACACACAGACACTAGATGATGTCATCAGTGATGTCATTTGAGATGTCATCAGTGATGTCATTTGAGATGTCATCAGTGATGTCATCAGTGATGTCACTGACCATGTCATGAATGATGTAATATGTGACATGATCAGCAGTGGATTGCGGGTTCGCGATATATAGTTAGTGCAACTAACTATATATGGAATTTCAATGGTTTTGTGTGAGTAAAATAAGGTTTTTTAAATGCTAATTCCTAACTATATATGGTCTATAACCTATGGTTTTTTCAGTGAATTTTCAAGGTTTTGTAAATGCTAATTCCTAACTATATATGGTCTATAACCTATGGTTTTTTCAGTGAATATATATATAGACAGAGACAGAGACCGAGAGAGAGCGCTTGCGTACCCACTATGCAGTGCTTATGACCTCAATATTATATTACTTATGACATGTTCTAGGACAAATTTTAAAACATTACAAGTCTAGCAGCATTTCAGAAACAAAAGAAATACATTTAATCTTGAATTAAATCTTGAATTAACTAATGCAAAGTATTATACTATGATCTGACCACAGATGCATCAATTGCTCACCAGAGAAATGTCATTAACAGTTCAAAACATTGACTCCGCTTTCAAAAAATGAAAGGGGTGCTACCACGTGCCTTTGGGCACAGGAACAGAATCACAATGGGTAGCAGGTCTGAGGTTGTGATTATCAGGAAATCCAACGGCGGGCCACACTGATCACACAAAGGGGGGCGAGGGCAGGGGGGGGACGCGGGGAAAGGAGGTAAAAAATTTAAATTAAAACGTACCTTTTCGCCGCTTCTCTCCTCTGAAGTTCTCCCTCGCTCGGCAACAGGAAGCACACACAGGCTCCCAGTCAGCCAAACACAACACTGCTTTAGCAGCGTTGTGATTGGTCTGAGCATTGTGTTTTGGTGCTCAGACACTGACTGGAAGCCTGGGCATGCCTGCATGGAGAACATGCGAAGTGCGCAAGATTGTTTTAAGAGGCCCGCCCCCTGCAGCAAAGTAGTGTAAGAAGGAGAAAATAAAATGATGATAACATGAGTTAATATCATTTTATTTTCCCTTTGTTTCACTGCAAAAAAAGTAGTGGGGCGACACTCCTCCGCCTTAGTGGAGGAGCCACCACTTAGGGAAACAACTTATTTTTATATGCTCGTTTGGATATACTGAATGTTCCAATACTTTAAAAACAATTAAAGTAAGAGAGAAGTCATCACAGCCTCAAACTTTGATGAACTAACCATTATTTAGCCATCTCCCACACTCAAAACATTTTCATAATTTACGTTATTGAAAGATTTCAACTTCTATTAAAAGACCATATGGCAGAACTGGTTTAACCAACGTACTTGTGAGTTTCAAGAGGATGTCAGAAACGTTTGTCCCAGCTAGAGCAACTCTCTGGCATTCGGGACTTAAAATGCTATAAAGAAAATACACAACAAAACCGAATCACCAGACAGGATTTGTTTAAAATAAATCCACTAAAAGCCACAAATTGCACATCTTCTCGATGATTGACACATACAAGACCACTATCCAGGCTCCTATGGCGTAGAGGAGGACGGGTGTTCAAATGGTTTCACCCTGAAAACAATATTTAAAAATAGACCACATACGTACAAATTGACAATAATATTGATAGAACATGAACGTTTGCAGTACAAATAACCAATGTAAGACCCCTCTTGAGAAATCTTAAATAAACATTTAAAATCTTACTCATTTTGGCCCTTCCCACAAGATAAAGATTTCTAAAACAAAATCGTCAGAAAGCAATACTGTTAACTAGATGCACCATAAACTGCACAGAATGATGTCTTCCAACCAGGAAGACGCATGCATGCAAGGTCTTGGCACAATTTGCCAGCCTTGGGGTAATTCACATTATATGACCAGGCTCTATCGTATTTAGATGTGTAGTCTATGCAGGACGCTTCTACTAGTCTAGGCATGAAACTAGAACTAAAAAAATAAAAATACTAAAAAGAAAGGTGCATTGAAATTGCAATGAATTATTTCATCACAAATACTGTAAGCTTCTCCCTCACTTGACCCCTCTAAACTCCGTGGGTCAGCAGTTATAGTTTTCACTTTATAAGTCTTCCCTTTGCGTCCCTCCCTAAACAAATGTAAGCAGCAGTAATGCTCAAAATGAGCTAATTGTCTTTCAGACCACTCGCTACACAAGTCATACATTTGCTTCATATTTAGTTGGATAAAATGAATATGTTTGCTGAAGAAATTGGGAACCAGCCATTTTAGCCTCTACAAAAGATCTGATGTGTTTTTGAACCCTCTGCTCTTGAAAAATCATTTAAAATTGTGCATTTTTGAAAATATTTACCTGCAACTGCATCATTAGTCTTTATAAATGTAAACGTCTAACTATATACAAACTCCTTTACACATAAATCATAAAGAGTGAAAAAGACCCCTTGAAGGACTGATTGAAAGCACTACCTTTTGTGACACGCTAGATCCACTAAAGTTTAGTAGGAGACTGCATTACAATGGTGTGCCAGTTTCCCCTCAGCTCATCCAATATTGCCTGTATGCTACTGATAATACCAATGAAATTGAACGGCTAAAACCGAAAAAGTGCTCTCTCATTACATCATTGATGGCATCATTCAATGAGTGTGTTAGTTTGCTGCATACTTTACATAGTGGCTGGTAAGTATCATCCTACTTTACCTGAATTTGTACAGCCTCTTTTCTGCAAATGGTTGTATTTGTTTACAAAATGCTAGTGCTTCTAATGGGTCATAGGTTTGTAAAGGTATTGAGCACATTATGAATGTTTGTGTAAAGGTCTAACACTGTGTGCAGGTGACAGTTGATGAATTGTGTCCAGTATGTTGGACACAAGTTTTTTTGGTTTTGTTAAAAAAAACATTCCAACAGGGCAAAGATTCTATGTAGCAGATTCTAAGTATTGTAAGAAGTTTTTAGTAATTGGGGGTGATCGTCTCAGCATGACAATTTCTACGTAGGAAAGACGACCGTGTGAACCAGGTACTTTCCCATGTACATGGCTTGATTAGCTACAGAAGGTGATCTGTTTATAACGTTTTCGGAAGAATATGAAGGATGTGAGTAGTGTGACCTTTAGCTCCTTCAGGCCTTGGATGTATACAGTGAGTAGTCCCCTTTTGAAGAGTTTTCCCATAGAGTGACCGCTGCTGTTAGTAGATCCTTTTTAACAATCTGCTGTGTATTTCTCATAGGAGTTTGGCTGTCTGCAAATAGTATGGTATAGGGTAAAGTCTCTGCATATGGTAAACACGGTATACAGTACTCCCGTTCCCTGTCCGCTTCATATCTCACAGAAAGCTCACTAACTGTGAAGGGTTTGATACTGGCTAAAGGTGGCATGTAATAGGGCATTCGTTTTGTAACAAGGCTTAAGTGTCTGGAGAAAGTTGGTTTTCTTTGAAAAGTTGTATACAGAATAAACAACATCTGCAATAAGGGTTACCCATCAATGTGTGATTGATTACCAACATGTTCAGCTACCCATTAGGTGTATAGTGGAGGATCAATGTTGCACATAACAGAAGCTTGCTTTACCTGAGGAGATTGTATGTGTGATGGCATTAACAATGCTTTGTATTAATCTGAGCTATTTGTTACTTTATTTCATACCTTTTAATGTCATTCTTCTTCATAGAGTAATGAGTACAAAAGTAGCTTGGATTATTATGTGATCAGTGATGTCATCAATGCTGTCATTTGAGATGTCATGAGTGATGTAATCTGCCGGATCATAAGCAGTGCATGGTGAGGCGCAAGTTATAGTTCACTTTGCTAACTATAACTGGTGAATTTATGTATTTTTTTAGTTCAGAACGTTAAGTTGTCACTGACTTTTCCCCCTAACTATAACCTCACTTTAGCCTTTGCTTTTTTTCAGTGAATTCTTACGTTTTTTTTTAATGTTACATAAAATATAATTTGTTCCATATTAGAACGTCACTTTAACCTTTGTTTTCTTTAATGAATTTATAAGCTTTCTTCTAACAAAGTAGTATCTTATTGCCATACCTACTGCCAACCCCACTCCATGCACCATGTGAGGTTGGCCGAGGTTTAGGGCCAGGGTCTGGGCTCAGTTACCCGCTGCACATGGCTTGTGCGCAGCGATGGGTTTGGCGTAAGGGTTTGAAAAGTGGGGCTCCACTAACACCCCCTCCCCAAATAATTTGGAAAAAATGGCAGGCAGCAATTTTCTCTTTCTTTTTTTTTTTTACATGATCTTTTTTGCATGATCTCATGGGATTGCAGCGAAACAAATCTTTTTCTTCATTTTTGACACCCCTCCACCCCCACAAGTTTTACTGGGGGCAATGTATCGCTCCCTTGCCCCCTTATGTATTTTTTTGTTTATTGGTTTGTTTGTTTTTAAATTGTAAGACTGGGGACTAAGTCCCCACGTCCTGTAATGGCTGCCAGAAATGTTTTTCTTAATGTTGCTGGGAGCCAGTCAGAGCACGTGCTCCTACAGGAGCATGTCTCCTGTGGTAGCGAATTGGCCCAAGGGAAGAAGTGCCTCCAGGCCAAACAGAATGCTCTGTTTATTAAAATCGGGTTTGAGGGACTCTCGTGAGAGTCCCTTGAACCCAGCCATCCAGATATAATAATATTTTTTAGACTTAATCCCTTCGCTGCTAGGCCTTGGGCTTAGGCTGTGGGCGCTTGGTGGTGTCAAAGTCTATGTGCATGGATGTTTGTGTGTGTATTTATAGCATATTTTTTGGTTTTCTCAATACTTATTGACCTATGACCTTAAGTCCATTTAATCGTGAGCTTCATGGCATGAATTCGTAGAAAATGTATTTCATACGAGGGGCTATTTGTACTGTACAAGTAGCATGCTGTTATACTTTAAGGAAATAATCCTGTAATGATTAAAAAAATATGTAAACAAATATATATTTGGGTGCCAAAATTCATCCAAGCCGGTAAAACTGTGGCTCTGTTGAATTGCTCAGTCACTGGTGAATAACTTTACTAAAATATTCCTTGGGAATTAGAAGTATTTGTAATATTCAAAAAATGACCGCTAATTGTCTCGTGAGTGGCCTTTTTACCCGAGCTGTAGCAGCCTCTGCTTCCCTGCGGAGAACCGGTTGAAATGAGCCGGGAAAGCAGAACTGTTACAGCAGGAAGACAATGCAGCTCTTAGAATGTGCTTGCTAGCCCCTTACTGTACATACGAAACAGATTAGATCTCTCCCCCTCAATATCTGTCTCTCCCCCAGCTTCACTACCACTGTCGCCCTGCGTGGGAGCATTGTGATGTCGATTCACAGCGCCTCCACCGCAGCACTCCTCCAGGCACATTACATTCCACCTATGTTTTGTGACAACACGAGGAAAAGTGACTCAAGCAAAGACGAGACTCTCTTCTCGCCTCTGTCATAACATTAAAGTAAAATAAACATCTGTGTGGCGGGGAAGCCAGCGATTGGAATGCAGAACGAATTGCCTCCTGATTATAAGTAAGCTGTTAGGAGGCCATCTTGTTTTTGGGGATTTTTTGTGTGTGGCGGTCCCTTTCATCCTGGTTCCTCTCGCGCCCTATATGAATTAGTTTGTGAATGCAGAACATTCTTTGAGGTTAAAAACCTTACAGAAATGAGCCATGTCTATTAAATGGAGCAAAGTCATCGTTTACTCATCTCCATATAACACTTCAGAAGCATTTCACCTTCTGCATGTTCTTTTCAGACAGGGCAAGCTTTGACTTATGACCCATTCCGTCTTTTAGTTCTATCTTTTTTTGAAGTTCGAAGGACGCTGAGAATTTAGTGACGCTCTTTCTTCTTTTCCGGTTTGAGTTACTGGAAGGATTACTTCCTAAAATATGACTTTGTCAGTGAACAGCTTTTCTTAGAACTTGGTTACCACATGTGGCTATGTCTGCTGTATGTTTTCTTAAATCAGTCTGAGAGCAACCAATTTGAGTGTAGGATTCCCCTTAATCCATGAATGCTACTTTTTATAAGTCTTAGTAAGAGTCACAGAAATCGAGGTATACTAGAGAGGCAGCGAACACATTTTTACAAAACGCAGGCTTCAGATAGTTCATGGTATACCTCCACTCTTGAAATGTGATTTGCTGTTCCTGTGTTCACAAGGATTTGATCAGGGGTGATTACACGTACATGTGACTGAAAATGACTGCTGGTGACTGGGACAACATGACTTAAGAATGTCTTCTGCTGTAGCATAGTGTTTTGTGTATTGGTAGAGAGCGCTGTTGTGAACCCTGTGATACCCAAGTATCTGGTGTATTTGTGCTGTGTCCAGTGTGCCCAATATTCTGCTTACTATGTATGGTTGGATCTTGTGCATGTGTTGATAATAACAGATTGTGCATATAGCTTTCTAGGTTCAAGGATCAAGAGCCAGGCCAAGGGTGGATCCACATTAAGAGCTGTGGCAGAAATCTTCGAAGTCAAAGGGGTCGAGTGTTGTAAATGACTTGATCGCCGGAAAAGAGTTCATTCCAAAGATCGATTAGGAGGCTGTTTCGGTAGTATAGTCTGAATCTATGCATTTAACAAAAAACCGAAATGCACCATGTGCAACACAAACAAAGGAGCCAAGTAATTCACATGAAGTCCACGTTATTTTTCCATGGTCCACATATTTTCTTTTGAGTATAGCCACGATCCTCGTATATACGGCCTTCAAGGGTCCTGCATGTGTTTATCGCTGAGAGCCATTTGTCAACCGTATGTGCACCCGTTGTGCACCTATTGTGGACCGTGTCGTCTTGCAAGTGTAAGACGCAGAAGAATGAAGGAACAACCATATCTGGTGGCATTAAACTCATCCATAATCTTCAATAGAGCTATCTGGAAGTTACCCTGTACAGCTCAACCCTGACATTATGCTAGGGTCATGCTATAGAAATACCATATGTGTACAGACTTACTTACTGCCAAGACCACCCAGTACGTTGGAAAGAATCATGTTAAACCTGACTTGCAATGCCAGAAAAAATTGACAGCTTGAGACCATGTGGAAGACGTCTCCCTCCACAGACTGTCATTTTAGACACAGTGGGCAGTAAATATATCTCATGGTGCACAGCCTGATTGTTGTAAAGTGCATTCCAAGCAAATTGTTAATCGACCTAAATCTTAAAATGGCCTTCTCTTGAGGAGCAGTTAGTGCAGTTTGACACTTCTCTTTACGACCATTCAGGTACCAGATGCAGCCAGCAAATTGGGAAAATAGTCTGGTTATTAATGCTACAACTTATAAATCTTAGTAATTTTCTTCTCACCCATGGCCTCCACCATGAGTTTGGCTTCAAGGAGCAGAAGTATGGTAGTTTTGTTGTATGAGGTCAGAGCTTGATGGAGTTGTAATTTTGTTGGTAGAAGCCCAATATCATCCTGCCGGACGGAGCAAGAACACATGTAAGTTTGACGCATGATAAAACCCAAAGCAGAAACTTCCAATGTATGCCAACTTGGTTAACTTTCATGATTGTTTTTGTGTTAAGCACTTGCCAGGCAAGAGCAGAATTTCTCTTTGTTTACTGAGCCACCCCACTGCCTTCAGGTCGTCTCTCCAGGTTTTAAAAATAACTAAAGCTATGGTAGCAACATATGAGTGAATGGATCCCATTAAGAAAATGAAGTGGCGACTGTCCACCCTGTGCTCACAACTTACCTCTGTTTGTCGTTTCTGAACCTGCTCCAGAAAGCTTCTCATTAATCACAACCAGGTGTGATGCTCGATCACAGGAGAGATAACATCTCTCACCAATTAGCTGTCATCTAAGGTGGATTTTTAACATTTGACCATGTATATGTTCAGGCACATCTCTTCAGTTAAAGTCTTTTGCAATTGCTAGTACCTGTTGAGAAAAATGAACTTGGGAGTACTTATGGATTATTCTTTAGAGCACAAAGCACAGCCATTTTCAATAGGACTGCTGTCTCCAAGAGTGACAATGGAAAACGAGTCTACATAGCAAGATTGTGGTAACTGGTATTTTCATGCCAGGGTCATCACTATCTTAGGATGTAACTATTGCTAACATTCCTATGGAATCCCTACATGTGTATATTCCATTTGAATGTGTAGATATGATTTGTAACTGGAGCCTGGAGGAGAACGATGCCTGGTGTGTCTCTCCTGTGATACATACTTAAATAAACATGTTGGACAACGACCGTAGGTTGGCGTTTCATCATCATTCGTGAGAACCTACGTTATTACACTGGTGATGAGCTGAAGTTGGCAGAGTGCAACTAAAAAGAGAAGACACCTCAACATTAGGCCTACTACGTGGCAACTGTGACTCCAGAACTTATTAGGAGAAGTATCAGAAGGAAGATCTTATGGGTCTAGGAGTGGCGAGGTGCTGTGTGGACTTCGCGTTGTACATAGGTTCTCTATCCATTTTGAAGAAAAGGGAAACGTGAGTACAGGCGCTAGTATGAGCTTGCGCTCCTGTGCACACCTACAGTGTTGATTGACTGCTTGCGCCATTCCTCGTGTGTCTTTGCGTAGATGGTGGGGACGTTCGGAAGGCGTGTTGGTGCAACAACAAGCCAACCACGTTTAGAAATTGACGTTTTGTGGTGCACGCAGCGGCCATCTTTGTTGCTTGGGAAGGTTTACATCGCATGCATCTATCTTCACAGTGTTTAGGTTTCCACACGTTTCATCGAGCTTGGATTTCTTTCAGTGACAGGAACGCTTGGAGTCTGGAGAATGCATGTCTCT
The DNA here is from genome assembly GCF_964261635.1 of Lissotriton helveticus. Taxonomy (NCBI): domain Eukaryota; kingdom Metazoa; phylum Chordata; class Amphibia; order Caudata; family Salamandridae; genus Lissotriton; species Lissotriton helveticus. The sequence continues at coordinate 1,040,349,993 of NC_136065.1, read as the reverse complement.
ACCCGCCGACAGGCATGCCTCATTACTTATCATAATTGTGGAGTTGGAGGCGCTCCCTTTGTTTGAACCCCTGCTGTTCATTGAAAAGTGCCTGTCTCTACTCAGCGACACGCACACCTCATTACATTGCAGATTTGTGGTGATTAATATGCCTGATGTTTAACCCCAGCTGTTCACCGAGAGGGAATTATAAAAGGTCTTAAAGGCACTGTGTATCTCCTTTTATGGTACTGTGCTCCTGTTTTGCAGTGATAAGCCATTTTGATGCCCAATATAATTTTAAAGTGCTGACATCTGTACTTGAATCCATTTTCTTCCTAGGATACGTGCACTTGTTCACATAAGGGTGGTATTTTGTTGTTGTTGTTAATCTAGCATAATAAGAATGCAAAATGTACCTGCTCCACAGTTCTTCTTGTCCCTACCTGGAGAGCTGACAATCAAATGGAGCAAGTGGAAGAAGGTTTTTGAGCATTATGCTATGGTTCGCGGTGCATCTTTAACCTTTGAGCGCAAGACAGTGTTGTTGTTACGTTGCCTGGGTTCTGAGGGGCAGGAAGTCTTTGATCGTTTGCCAGCTGTCTCCAATGGTGATGCGTATGAGATGTCCATAAAAAAACTGTACATTCATTACTTAGCTAAAATTAGGACTATTCTCGAGCGGTTTAATATCTGAAGGCATTTACAAAATGCTGGGTAGTCTGTTGAGAACTTGGTCACCGAATTACGCACATTGGATTTGTCCTGCAAATTCCTAGGTACATCATCTGAGAGGATAAGGGATCAATTTATGCTTGGATGTAACGTTGAAAAAGTCAAAGCTGAACTTTGGCTCAAAGATGATCCATCTTTAGAGGATGTTTTAGTAACCACAAAGAAGAAAGAGCACGCTTTGAAATGTGTTGAAGTCATTAAGAATGACTCTAAAGTGGAAGTACAGGTTGTAAAAAATAAAGGAAAAGCTGTACAAAAGAAACAAGGGTGGTAGGCATGTCAAAAAGTTGATAAACAAATGGATGGGAAAGTGAAGGCTAAAGATGGGAGAAAATGTTTTAGGTGTGGGAGCACTACTCATTTGGCCTTCTCTAAATAGGCCCAGCCCTGAAGGTTGTGTGCAGAGGCTGCGGTAAGAAGGGCATTATTATAGTGAGTGTAAAAATAAAGATGCCAAAGGAAGTGTAAAAGTGAAAAGATTTGGAGGTAGGATGTAGTGATGAATTTGATTTTGACTGCAAACCAATCGTGTTGCAGCTTGATTATGGCTCCTGCAAGAGTCCCATCAATGATATTTTGGTGGATGGCAAACAAACTAAAGTTCTGTTTTACTCTGGAATGAAAATCACTTTGTTGTGAGGTGTTTTTTTTTAACAGAATCTGGAGGAAAGTGTGAGAATTTTGAAACCCAACATCAGACCATTGGCTTATGGAGGTGAACCTATCAAGTTGAGGGGGCATTTAATGGGCATGATTGAATATACGGGCAAATGGGTTGCTGGGAAGGTGTATGTCTCATTGAGAGTTGCCTGCATAATGAGCTGGTTTCACCAGCGAGATCTAGGAGTCATGCTTGACCCCAACAGTGATCCTCCCATAATTGTGAAGAATGATGTGCGGTCTGTCTCGCGAGCGGAGAGTGTTAGATATTTAGATGATTTTGAGCAGGGGTTGGTTGAACTATTCCCATCTGTGTTCAGGTTTGAGGCAGTTTCAAGGGGTATTGCCATAGGATTAAATTGAGAGATGGTGTTCAGCCTAAGTGTGGTAAGGTGCACAGTGTTCCTTTTTCTGTGATGAATGGGATGCCGTTGGAGTTGGAAAAACTGCTGAAGGAAGGAGTCATTGAAGATGTGGAAAGGACTCATTGCTTGGCTCCTGTTGTAGTGGCCAAGAAGAGTAGCGGTGAGTTGCGACTATGTGTTGACTTGCCTGAGCGTAACAAAGGTGTGCTGATTGAAAAATATCCCATTCCGAATATTACTGAATTGTTGGTATCTTTGGGAGGTGCTGAGGTGTTCCACACAATTGATTTAAGAACAACTGATCACCAGATAGAGCCGGAAGAGGTTTAAAGGGATGTAACAACTTTTGTAAAACCTTTTGGCACTTAAAGATTTAAAAGAATGCCATCCAGTTTCGTGTCGGCGGCCTCTGTTTTTCAGACGATCATGGAGAGAGCACTGAAGGGTGTAGAAGGCATTAGAATATACCAGGATGACATTCTAATTTTTGGTCCTGATGCTCTTGTGCATGACGAGTGGGTGAGGCTGGTGCTCAGGAGATTGGAAGGTGTCAATTTAATGATTAAAGAAAGAGGAAACTCTGCTTGTTCAATGCCATAAAGGATTTGTTCTCTCCTACCAGTAAAGAGGAGCTACTCAAATGTTTAGGGGTGGCAGATTATTATGGTAAATTTATCCCTAATTTCACTTTGAAAAGTGCAAAAATTAGACTACCTTTAAAAAAAGGATTGTCATTCCTCTGGGATGAGGATTGTGAGGAAGAATTTGAAGGGGTTGAACAAAGAGCTTGGTGAGGCTCCTAATTTGAGGAGATTTAACTATAATTTGTCACTGATGTGAGTGTTAAGGGTTTGGGAGTTGTTCTGTTACAAGGGGAAGGTTCTAACACTAGGACCATCATGCTTGCTTCTAGGAGTTTACGCAGTCTTGAAACACAATATTCGGTCATTGAGAGGGAAGCCTTAGCGATATTTTGGGCAGTCAGGAAAATGAAGCTGTTTTTGAGGGGTTCCGAGTTTTGTGTTAAAAATGACTACAAACCATTTAGAGAAGTGTTTCAGAGTAAGGGGATTGATGCAGTGTCTGGGAGGATTACCCGCTGGGTTTTGGCTTTGGAGGAGTATAATTTTGTGGTTGAGTACTTACCTGGTAGTAGGAATGTTGTTGCGGATTCCCGGTCAAGGCTAGCTCCAGAACATGATGGTGCAGAGTCTGATGATGAGAAGGTGGAAGAGATCAGTGTATTTGTGCAGTTTGATGAGGCTGCCATATCTGAAGAAGAATGGAGAAAAGCTGAAGATCATGGTATTCAAGACGTTTTTGAGAGGTTAAGGATTGGTTGGAGTAAGAAGGGGTGCGCTAGTAGGGAGATTACAAAATTGTGGACAGTGAGAGAGGAATTGTATGAGTCAAATAGGTTATTTCGAGGATTTAGATTGTTGCCCCCGGTTGTGTTTAGGAAGACGTTACTCAAGTTGGGACATGAAAGTCACTTGGGTCTTTCCAAGACTAAGGTGAGATTAAGGGTGGTTTACTGGTGGCCGAGGATGGACATTGAGGCCAAGAGGTTAGTTCGGGAATGTGTTTAGTGCATGGTGAGTGAAAAGGTTTTGAAGCCAAGGGCTCAACCTATGGTAATGTGACTGCTACCAGAAGGCCTTTGAGAAGAGGTTGCTCTTGATATTTTGGGGCCCATTCATAGTCATAGTGGTACTTTCTAGGTGTTCATGTTGATTGATTTTGTTTTCACAATGGCCTTAAATAACCATTACCTGGGTGTTGAAACTAAACATTTGGTTGCGTTATTGCAGGAAAGTACTAATAGAAAGGGTGACCAATGTGGGATCACACTGCTTCACCTTCCAGCAAGTTCGCTCCTGAGCATTATAGTGCATGTAGTTAGCCAAGCGTGTTTACTTCCAAAAGTCTTTCGAGTATTTCACCAGGTTGGTGCAGATAAGTACTGACCATCTCTATATACGTGTTTCTGGATTAATATTCATCGTCAGTAGAGATTAGATATTTCAAATATTTGGGGTTGCTGAGCAGGCTGCCAAAGTATTCTCGGGTCACAGTACCTCTCAAGGCACGCATGTGCCTCTCCACGAGCTCGTCAGCTCAAATGGCTCGAAGGAGCCTTTCAAACAGGAAACCAATGTGGGATCACACTGCTTTACCTCCCAGCAGGTTCGCCCCTGAGCATTATGGCGCATGCAGTTCGCCAAGCGTGTTTACTTGCAAAAGTCTTTGAAGTATTTCACCAGGTTGGTGCAGATAAGTACTGGCCATCTCTATACACGTGTTTCTGGATGATTATCCGTCGTCAGTAGAGATTAGGCATTTCAAATATTTGGGGTTGCTGTTTAAAAGTACTCCCTTGAGTCATTGAGCTGATGAGCTCGTGGAAGAAGCACCCGCGCGCCAGTGAGAGGTACCTGACTTGATGTAATGTTTGGCAGCCTACTCCGCAAACCCCAAATTTGAAGCCTGTAATCTCTACTGATGACGGTTAAAGAACCAGAAACACGTGTCTAGAGACAAGCACTGTCTGCATCAACTCTGGCGAAACACTCGTAAATATAGCAAAGCAAGCAACATAAGACTGCATTTACCATAATGCCAGAGGCAAACCTTGCTGGGGGGGTGAGGTTGTGTGCTCCCACCCCTGTTCCTATTAATAGAAAGGGTGTTCCTGGTAAATTGTTGACTGATAATGGTGTGCAGTTAGAATCAAGCGAAATGGAGAGATATATGTCTGAGAAGGGCATTTTGCATGCTAAATGTGCTTTGTATCACCCAGAAGCCAATGGGATTTTGGAGCGCTTTAACAGAGTATTAAAGGAGCCGATTAGGATGACTAAAGACAATGCGGTGGATTGGAGAGAGGAGGTACACAAGGTGTGTGTGTGTGTGTGTGTGTGTGTGTGCATCATTTAACCCCCCCACCCATTCAGTGACTGGTAAGTCACCCTTTGAGCTTTTTAGGGAAAGAAGAGCTAACGGTCTGTTGGCACCAGGATGGGTGATTGGAAAATGTGAAGGGTAGGTGGATAAGAAGAACATGTTTGACAGAAAATAGCTCAAAGTTACAAAAGTGAAGGTGGGAGACTGGGTGAGGATCAGATTACTAGGGTGTTGTATGAAATTATCCGAGCCTATTTGTGTTGTGAAGCTGTTTAAGAATGCTATAAAAACTACGGACACCAGGGTGTGGAATCTCAATAGAGTAACTGTTGTGAATTAATGAGTATTTGGAATGGTGGGAGAAGAGGCAGGTAAAGCTGAATGTGGGTGGAAGCTTGTGGAGAGGGAAGTGTAAATGTGAGAAGGAGTTTGAGTGGGTAGACAAACTGCAAGCATTCCATTCGTCACCTTTTATGTTTTTTAAATGTACTGCCCACCCCCTAAAACCTTCAGTGAAACCTACATGTAGCACTGTATTAAAAAGTGTTCTGAAAATTCATAATTGGTGCAGAGCAAGTGTTTCTTGCCATAGTGGGATGTCTGTTATGTATCACATAGCCAATTTTAAAATGGCTCCTCACTTAACTTGGTCCAGGGAAGACATGGCTTGGCAGTTCGGGCTGGACTGTTCCCATGAGGCACAGGGTCCGACTGATTTGCATACTGCCATGTCTGAATTGGGGTGGCGGAGTGAGCTAAAGAACGGTGATGGATTAAACCCAGATCAGTTGACTGGGAGTGAGTGTTTGTATTGTCAACGCTCTGTCCATCATCACCTTTGGTTTTTCTTTGTTCGCCCTAAGTTGGCAGGGTATGCTCAGACGTGAGTGCCTTGCTCACTTTGCCACTGGAGTCAAGCAAGCCCGGCTGAAGACGGCTGTAATGCCAGAAACCAGTCCTGGGAAGCTTGATTCCGCTCCAGGGAAGACATGGCTTGGCAGTTCGGGCTGGACTGTTCCCATGAGGCACAGGGTCAGACTGATTTGCATATTGCCATGTCTGAACTGGGGTGGCGGAGTAAGCTAAAGAACGGTGATGGATTAAACCCAGATCAGTTGACTGGGGGTGAGTGTTTGTATTGTCAACGCTCTGTCCATCATCACCTTTGGTTTTTCCTCACTTAACTCTGTCTTTGAGCACATTAACATTTCAGGATATGACCATAGTGTGTCCACTGCGATTTATGTATTAAATATCAGGACCCAACAATGCCAAGAAGAAATAAAGCATGGCATAGAACAAAGTAGCAACTTCTGCATCTCTCCCCCCACCTGGCCACCTTTCGATTGTATATTGGAAGCATCTATTGAAAACTGTAATTTGGCATAGCACCTAGTGGCTAACTAAAAATACACTTCCCTTCACCTCCCAAAAAACCAAACGAATAGTACCACTGAGTACTCACTATGCAGTAAAACTTCTCAACATCTCACACCAACCAATTAATCATTTATTCTATTGAAAAATAATGCCACTCTCGATCTATATCGAAGCAGCCCCTTTGGAAAACAGGTTGCTTCAGGGAAAAGAACACATAACAGTAGAGAGAAAGGTACGTGCATGCATGCATGCATGCATATAATTAATCCCACACATATGATTTTCACAAAATTATTTTGTATTAGTCTGTACTGACATCCGGCCTATCAGGTAGGTTGTCAATCCTGTTCAGGTCATCCTATTTCCACCAAAGACTGAATGAGTCCTAGAAGATTGCTTGCATCTGTTACTGTCTCTTATCCTTTGGTCTGTTCTCCTGGAATAAGCCTGCAACTTAAAGCGCTGAACATGTGTTGGGCTACCCACACGGTCCTTCCCCTGCCTAATCCCGAGGTGCTTTGGGAGTCTCAAAGAAAAAGGAACTGAAGAGAATCTTCAACTTTGTCAGATGTGTGAGCATATATTTTATGTTTGTGAGAATACTTTTTTGGTTTCGTTCTTTGGAATTATTATTTTTTTTTACTGTACCTTTCCTATTCAGTCTGGAATGTGATGCTTGATGATTCAAACATGACCTGGTTCAGAGCCTACAGTCTTAAGATATCACTGAGGACTTTTTACTTTGAGTATGTAAACAATGAGGGGCTCAGTGGTACTCCAGGAGGGGGTTTTGGAGCAGAGGCCACTGAGCTCACTCTACATTGAAGCTAGTGCATCCACTTGTTCAGCTGTTTTCAAAGAAATATTCCAGCATGTTACCTTGCACTTTCTTAGGGAATCCCACAACTCCTCCTAGCCCACCCCTCCGCATCTTTAACCCTTCGCTTGAGGAGCTTTCAAGTCTTAGTAAGCTGTGACACTGAAGTGGCTGGCTCTTTAATTGAATCTTCTAACTCGAATATCTGACCTGCCACTTCAGTATCTACAGTAATGTGCTGTGTCACGATGGACCTATGTGGAATCTGTTCTTTTCTCTGTGTTTAGTCACAGAAATAGTATGTTTCCATCAGTCCCCCAAGAACATCTGACGGGCAGTGGCATTTCAATTTTACCGATATCCGACCCATGTTCCCAAGGGATTCGTGTTTGGGAACAAACAAACTAGCAAAATAAAATCTAGAAAGGCAGTCAGGTGTGCATCTGTGCCTGTGGGGAAACAAACCGTGAGGTCACCAGTCTTGTCTTTGAATCTTTTACCTACAGGTATTACACTGATCTTCAACCTTTGGAGGTTTGGTACTCGCTTCTAGCGTTCACACATGCATACAGAGCTTGTCATATCAAGCCCTGCCTGTTCATGGGAAGAATTGAAAGTAATGATCTTTCATCTAGCAGAGTTCTTACAGACAGAATGACTCCAATTCTTAAATAAGAGGCAACTCAAATAAAATAGCCCTCACCTGAGTTTTCTACACGTTGGCTCTCTGAGAAGAGTTAGGGTTTCACTTGTCAACATGCTCCTGTTACTTCACAAGAACAAACGATACATCACATAAAGGCTTCTAACCAGTGGTGACTTTTTGGATACACAAATAAATGGCACAGTTTGTACTACTCACAGAGAGTTCACACACCGACTGTGAGTATATGCTTATAAACGTCTCAAATGACATACTTAGTGTGTTGAGGGAATCACTGCAACACACATAGTTCAACATGCAAATAACCTATATATATATATATATAGAACAGTCCAGAGTCCCATAAAATCTCGGGTTAGTTATTGCCCAGTTGGTGAGAGTGTCCTATGCATTGTGGGCTATTCCACAAATGATTGTCATCAGTGTGCTGAGCCCAGAAGTAGAGAATTTCCATTTGTCTCAATTTGCTTGTGCGCACAAGAACAGTTTTTCTGTCGTAAATCAGCTGCCAGCACTCGCACTGGTTTTAGAAGACAAGGTTTGCCACTTAGCTTAGGTAGTTGTGGACTACCGTCACCTCCTGTGCTCTGTGCGAGCTCTGATTTCTCAGGCTTGAAGCAGATGCAGTTGGGGAACTCCACACTTCAGGAAAAGTCAATGCGAAGAATCAAGTTGCTCCTAGGTAGGATTTAAATAGTGTTTGCGAACCAAGATGGCCACCTAGACTTCAGGAGCCATCGCAAGAGTTTGGTGTAGCCCCAGCCACAGAGGAGTACCACCACCACCCGAAAAATGTGCGACCCAGATGCAAAGGACCATCTAGTAAGCTGTAAGACGGTGCACCAGTCATGTAAGTGCCCTTTTGAAGATGTTAAGGCTGCAGATCCATGGACCCGAGAGACTGCGGAATCCATGAAGTAAGGAACACCTCTGAGGTAAGTAGAACTTGTAATACATGATGTTTAATGCACCCGGTCTAGAACCATATCTTTTTTTGTTTTCTTTTTTTTGTTGTTGTCCTCATCTCACCTTAGATCTGTGCAGGTTTAGCAAGCCGTCTATGATCAATCTGGGCGCCCTTCGACTCACTGCTTAGATCCACGCCCCCCCCCCCCCCGGGCTACCTCTTGTGGTTGAGGTCAGATGTAATCATTGGACCGGGAAACCGCCACCTTTGTGCTAGGAGTTTATCAGATGTAGATGTCACATCAGAACCATATCTCTTTGCAGTTGTTTTTCCCTAAATGTTGTCTGTACTGAGTAGCGAGGCCCAATGGGACAGAGAGAGAAGAGCCCCCAGGGGTCCACTAGGTGTAAAAGGAGTTATGAGAGTCGGAGTTTTTCGCCCCACTGGGTCGTTTCCTGATACGCTGATCTTGGCACGGTAGGACAAAATCCTACTTCCTAGACTTTGCTTGTAGCGTACTGTGATTATCTGGATGGCTTGTAGGATGACATCAGGCAACTATACTCGGTCTTCTGCTTCGTTGTTGTGAGCTGCTGGACTGTAGCATTAATGGACATGGAAGTTGCGGAACTAGCTTTAGTATGTTTTTACATATCCCATGGTTAAGGAGTAACCCTGCCTTGTCTATCACCATGGTGTCCTGGGTCAGTGCCTCACAAACAGTCCACTCTACTGCGAGATCCTGCATGTCCCAGTGCTCTTTTAACAAAGCGTTGCCTCTGTCTGCATTAATGGCCTGAAGGTACTCCTGCAATGACACACAGCTCTAGTATATAATATGGGCAGCCCAAACAACTGCCCGGAGTCTGGGGCTGTATACCTACTAAGCACAAATTGTAATTCCTTGCAGTACAAGTATTCTCATTCCAATCAATGTAAGAATTAGAAAATGCCCCGTTTGCATGATCACCCCCATTTGTGTCACTTGTGTACTGCAGCACGTATTGGGCCATCTACTAGACTGACAAGTAAAACATTGGTTCTTCGCCCTCACTCTATCGATCTATCGCCCTCACTATCTATCTATCGCCCTCACTATCTATCTATCGCCTCACTCTATCTATCTATCTATCTATCTATCTATCGCCCTTATCTTTGTACTAGTTGATTCAATGCCCATTAGATCGCCTTGTTAGACTAATGTTCTGATTTGTTACCTTTGCCTCAAATTGTAAACCGCTCTGATATCCTTCGAGATCAAGTTTGCGCTATATGAAACTTTATAAATAAATAAATAATAAATGCCTCTATGCATGTTCTGACTGCAGTCAACCTTAAGAAGATCTTTTAGCCCATAAAGTAGGGTGCCTAATATTTAAATGTGAGTGTGCAGGAATTGAGTGTTGGCATATTCCTCCAGTGACAAGCCCCTAGAGCATGGCTCAAGAAAGGGACCCCCTGACTCCAAGGACTTCATCAGTATTCCAATATGAGACCGATTAACCAATAAGCTCCAACACACTGAGCATTACTTGAGTATTATGCATCAATGTGTCCTGTGAGACTCACATGATTTTATTGAAACCCAAACCCTCTTTCATCATGAATAGATAAACTGATGAACACTAGGAATATATTTTCAAGATTTATTAAAATGAAAATCCTATCCTAGTACACACAACATGGAAAGTTATTTAAAAAATAAACAAGATAATGGGAATTATTTTTCTCAATAAGCAAACCAACAGGAAATATTGTGACATTATGATGGTATTTTAGGGTATCTCTTCATCACTATCCCCAACCCCTCCATTCCCTCTGCGAACTAAGATGACCTTAGCACCAACATGTGCCTACCCGATTTTCACAGATGGCCCACATCTTCAAACCTGCAGAAGCAGTGTTCAGTAAGAAGGCAGCTGCCGAGGTAAATAAGCCTATCTGAGGACTTGTGCCTTTTCTGCAGCTTTTAGTTAGTGAAGGTGTTAACAAATACCGTGTGACCCTCACCCTGAAGTCCCTGGCTAGAAGTTCTATTTAATAACACTTCAATGCAGGTTATTTATATACTCTGTCTGAACGTTGTTGCACATTTTCGAAATAAAGAATAATGAAGCCCCACTAGCCTTTCTCCTACTTATATTCTGTGAAACATTGCTTATTGTTTAAAAACAGTAACTGAGCAATCAAGAGATCACATTTCATGTAACCTTGTTGATTGCCTAGAAATAATAACTAGAAAATCAGAATATACATTCATGATAAAATGAGCTTTAATATAATCAAGCAAGCTGAATTATCACGCTGCAATGAAACAAATACTTTAACTACATGGCTAATTTTGAGTTTGCATTTAAAACATAGATCTAAATAACACATATGTATAATCCAAAAGGGGAATACCTAAATAGAAAACATATAAAGATTATATATGGATTGTAATGTATTCTATGAAGAGAACTTAAGTGCAATGGAAATTAATTTTTGCTAACTCCGGAATAAGCTACCAAAATGAATCAACCATGTTTAATAAAAATCCAGTTCAGTGGTGAAGTTGGATTTTTGATCTCTATACTAGAAAAGTAACTTTTAAAAATTTAGACTACAGAAGGCTAATTATCAGCAGAGGCTCCATGCAGTGTTTTTCCCTTACTTAGGTGTGAAAACTGTTCCCAGATCTTTAACAATGGCTTGGGTCTTTGGCAGGAGGGCCTCATGTGAGAAATGTGACTCAGCTTGGGCAGGGTAGTTGAGGATGTTTGGGGAAACATTAATTTGAAAGGGACCAGGGTGAGGTCTGCTCATTCATAGTTGAGTGTAACGGGAGAGCTAAAGAAGTAAAGCCCTTTGATCTCAAGGCACAGTGTAGCCAGCTTTGCTCCAGCCCAGTGGGAAGGGAAGTTGGACCCAGAACCACGTTGGTGTATTTGATGTAGAAAGGACTGCTTATTTTTCCTACGCACACCCCTTGTTAGGACACGACACACTGTCAAGATCAGAGGGGCTCTACAATGTTGCATTTACCCCACTGTTCAACACCTTTGGCAACACGCGCTGTGTTTCATCCTCACCAACAGTGCCACCGCGATCCTTTGCAGCCGATGAGGTGCTGACCGGGGACTGACGCGGGCGCCATCTTAGAAGGATTGTGGGGTGGCGGTATTGTCGATTGAAGACTCCCGCCCTCTGGAATGTTTAAACAGCGCTGTACTACGCGCGCTCATCAGATCTTTTTGGCACTTTCCTGAGGCTCAGCCGGGAAAGTTAGGCGTGCTATCACCTTTAGCTGTTCACTCTAACATCAGTGATTATTGTAAGTTGCTTTCCTGAGGCTCAGCCGGGAAAGTTGGGGTGTTTCATTTTTAAAGTGTTTTGATTTTAAAAACTCACTTATTGATTTTCAACACCTTTGGCAACACGCGCTGTGTTTCATCCTCACCCACAGTGCCACCGCGATCCCTTGCAGCCGATGAGGTGCTGACCGGGGACTGACGCGGGCGCCATCTTAGAAGGATTGTGGGGTGGCGGTATAGTCGATTGCAGACTCTCGCCCTCTGGAATATTTAAACAGCGCTGTACTACGCGCGCTCATCAGATCTTTTTGGCACTTTCCTGAGGCTCAGCCGGGAAAGTTAGGCGTGCTATCACCTTTAGCTGTTCACTCTAACATCAGTGATTATTGTAAGTTGCTTTCCTGAGGCTCAGCCGGGAAAGTTGGGGTGTTTCATTTTTAAAGTGTTTTGATTTTAAAAACTCACTTATTGATTTTCAACACCTTTGGCAACACGCGCTGTGTTTCATCCTCACCCACAGTGTCACCGCAATCCCTTGCAGCCGATGAGGTGCTGACCGGGGACTGACGCAGGCGCCATCTTAGAAGGATTGTGGGGTGGCGGTATAGTCGATTGCAGACTCCCGCCCTCTTCCTGCTCCTTTAAATGGCAACCATCAGACGACGGCGCAGCGGGCGGGCGCAGCGGGTGCGCCTAAAGCAAGCCCGTCTGCGCCCGTCATCGCCAAGACATAGCCTCTCGCCATACCCCCTGGCCCAGCCCACTCAGAACCCATGTGCTACGATAGGAAGACACTTATTGCGTTTAATCAAAGCCATGAGAGCTGTGGGGCCCCTCTAACTCAGTTGGGTGAGACTGCCTTGAACTGTAGGAGGTGTGGGTTTGCTACCCCAGCACCGTGTCGGGTGGGACATGGAAGAGGAGGAGGTCAACCAATGCTGCTCAAGGTATACCAATTAAATGTTAGGTCTCTTGTTAAGCACCATATGGAGGTGCAGCTGTTTCTCACTGAAGAACTGCCAGATGTCCTTTTTTTCTGTGAAACATGGCTACGGGACGATATGGCGGGGATTCTCAACCTTACCCTTCCCTCCAGATACCTGATTAACATCATTAACAGGGACTCTAGGGGTGGTGGCATAGCCATAATTTACAAAGCTCAGTACCCCTGCTCCTTTATTAAGGAAGACATCTGGGGGTGTGAATGTGCTCGTTTCAGGATTGAAATAAGTGCACATTTTACCTTCTCAGGATTGTATGCCTACCGTCCTCCAGGGCCAGCGGCCAAGTTTATCGAGGCACTATTACAGACAGTCAGTTCCTTGGTGGTGGGATCCGCCAATTTCTCGATTCTGGGAGACTTGAACCTCCATTTCGATCAAATCCAAGACTCGACCATTCATAATCTGCTGGCGGATCTGGCTGCCCTACAGCTCGAACAACTAATACCAGAGGCTACTCATATTGCCGGACATATACTGGATCCGTTTTTTTCCAATATACCGGCTGTGAGTATAACTCCGCCTAAGCCCATGGGATGGACAGACCATTATTTAATTGAATTTAAGCTTGACATCACTGAGCCTTTCAGGCCAGACAGGGAGAGGCTGGGCCTTAGGAGGCCCGGGCACAAATTGAAATCAGAAGATCTTCAAGTGGTCCTGGGCGCTTTCCCCTTAAGAAATCTGGTTGATCCGGAGTTGGCCTATAGTGCCTTTTGTAAATGGATTTTAAGAGATCTGTACACTCTCATTCCAGCCAAATGGTCAAAGGGGCGTACGTCTAATTCTAGCCCATGGTATAGTGAGTCACTGAGAGCTATGAGGAAGGAATGTAAGAGGGCAGAGCGGATATGGAGAAGGGAGTACAATAGCGGAGACAAAATAATATACTTGACTAGAATAAAGCGGTACCATAAAGCTATTTGCTCTGCACGTGCTGCATTTTATGCGGAAGAGATTAAAAACAGCTCTAATCCTACCAAATGTATTTTTAAAATTGTAAATGAACTTAAGAGTGATAGTCACCTCTACTATTATAACATCTGCCCAGCAATGCGAGGAACTTTCTACCTTTTTCATTGAAAAAGTACAAAAAATGTATCAATCTTTCCCGCAGCATCCTCAATCCTCATCTACCCCTGATGGGGAAAAGGCTGAGGGCCCTACTCTGGCTCTAATCCCGGAGATGTCTAGCGAAGACCTCACTAGGTTATGTGGCAAAATTAAATCAGGGTCCCCGCTAGATCCTATGAAACCAGCACAATTTATCGAATCACTTGTGCTCTTCCAACAGCCGCTAGGCGAGATAATCAACCTGTCCTTCTCCATGGCCATTGTTCCGGAGACCTGGAAGCAGGCCTTGGTCTCCCCTATCATTAAGAAACCCACGTTGGACCCCTCAAAACCGGAGAATTTTAGACCTATTTCTCTCCTCCCGTGGGTGGCGAAGATTGCTGAGGCTCATGTGAATAATGTGTTATCTCAATACATGAGCCTCCATAATATTCTGGATCCATCTCAGAATGGCTTTAGACCTGGCCATAGCACCGAATCTGCCCTACTAGCCACATCTGAACATCTGCAATCGATCTTAGATGCCGGTCAGAGTGCAGTGCTGATCCTGCTGGATCTCAGCGCTGCCTTTGATACGGTATCACATGCCATTCTTTTACATCGCCTAGAGGCAATAGGGATTACCGGATCTGCCTTGGAATGGTTTAGGTCATTTCTGACGGACAGATCCTTCCGGGTATCGGCCCCGCCATTTCTTTCCCAAGCACATTCCATAGGCCAGGGGGTTCCTCAAGGCTCAGCGCTAAGCCCGTCTCTGTTCAATCTGTATGTCCAGCCACTGTCGGCTGTGGCAAAGAACTGGGACCTAACGATGGTATCATATGCTGATGATACCCAGCTTGTGATCACTCTAGCTGAGGGGCCATCTACATCGGCCACTAGGTTCAGAGACGAGCTGACAGCTGTGGCCCAAGGAATGGCAGATAATTGTCTTCAACTTAATGCGACCAAGACTGAGGTCCTGCTGGTGGGGAAAAATACCGCCCTCTGGAATGAGCATTGGTGGCCGGCATCCTTAGGGACTATGCCAATACCTAAGACCTTAGTTAAGAACTTGGGAGTTTGGATGGTCTCCTCGCTCAGCTTTCAGACCCACACTAAGCGAGTGGCTGCCACATGTATGGGCTTGTTAAGAGGCCTTAATCCTCTTTTGAAGTTCTTTGAACCAGCAGTACGACAGCTTATTGTTCAATCTACCATCTTATCTCGATTGGACTACACTAGTGTGCTACTCCTAGGGGCCAATAAAGCCGAGATTCAATGACTCCAACGAGTCCAAAATCTGGCAGCTAGGATTTTGGTGGGACTTCCCCGCCGATGTTTGGTCAGATCTACGATCAGGGGGTTACATTGGCTTCCAATTTTTGCCCGGATTCAGTTTAAAGCTCTGTGTCTGGTGTTTAAGATCGTCAAACTAAGGAGCCCAGAACTTCTATGTACCCTTCTGACCCCCTATGTCCCTCACCGTAACCTGCGCTCGCTAGGATAACACCTGGTGACGGTACCACGGATTAAACTCTGCCGCATTGGTGATCGTTCATTTCGATTCATGGCAGCCAAGCTATGGAACTCCTTGCCGGCCCATATCCGGGGAATGGAGGACGTGCTAGTCTTCAGGAAAGCAATTAAAACCCTCCTTTTCCCTTTAACATAGCCTTTGGATGTTGTTTGGGGAGCTCTCAGGAGAGCCTGTTCCAGTTAGATTTGTTAGCGCCGGGACGCCTCTGCTGGGGCAGCTGTGCGCTTTAAAAAACACTTAACATAACATAACATAGATTGCAATAAAACAAATAGGATGTGCTGCAAAAGTGGGAAGGTTTGCCATTGGAAACGCTTTTCTCATTGGTTAGGTTGTGTCCTGCATTCACCCCATCCACGTGCTAGTGAATCCTACAATTCACCTCACCCCCAGCTCATGATAACACATCTGGACCTGTGGAAAAACAGAAGAGAACAGGACCTCCTGTGTGGAGACCTGAAGAGGAGGATTTTCTCCCACTTGAACTCTGGACTGAGAAGTGGACACGAAGGTTCAGTTGGCTGTTCCCCTTTGTGGCTACTGGGACACAACAAGCTACAAGAGGCATTTTTATTGAAGTGACCAGTTATAACTGAATGTGGCCTAGACCTCACTGGTGGCCTTTGTTGGAGTGACAACTGAATTTGGCTCTGAGGCCCTGTGAGTTTTAGAAGTGACCAAGGGTAGCTGATCCAGAAAATCTGAAAAGCTATGACTCCTAAAATGTTCATATTTTCAAGACCTCTAGAGCTTCAACAGGAGCTCGCTGCAAATGTTTCTGGTTTTAAGTGGTCTTCATCAGATACAGCTTCAAGATTACCTCACTGGAGGAGACTGAGCTCCAAAACAGAGACTAAGGGTCTAATTTAGAAGTTTACAGACAAGTTACTCCATCTCAATGTGACAGATATTCTGTTTGTGTTATTACAAATGCCATAGAGTTTACCAAATTCTAAAACAAGCTCTAAGTCGCAAGGTAGAAATGTTGCCTAGGCCAAGATATGAAAGTACCTGCCTGATGAGAGAACTTACGCGACAGCAAATTACAAAATTAAAAAATTTCCTGCTTGGTAAAAACAGTGGCTTCACTGGGAACTCGTCCAGCGGCTATCTGACTGCAGAAAGATTTAACCGAAAACCGCCTTCAACCTTACCCCTCTGGAGGGTTTCAACTTCCATTTTGGAGACTTTAAACTGGACAACTTACTTGGTGTATCCATCCTCCACTCCATTGTGTTCGGCCTAAAATTGCTCCTGATTAGTGCTTTACTTTTTCTTGGCACTTTTTGCGCTAAACTTAAAAAACAATGATGTCTCTGGTTCCCCTTATTGGATACTATTGTGTTTGTGTCTGTTTTCTAATTAAAATTATATGTTGTTTTTCAAATTGGTTGTGGGAGGTTTGTGTTGTGGTTTTTACTTTTTGTTTTGTTGCAGCTAAATTCTTTATACACTTTATCGGCTCTGTGCGATAGCTATAGAGTTGAGCCCAGGTTGATTTATTCTGCTTGTGTGTTGGGCCTAACAGAATTTTGACTTATTACTTGCGAAGGACTCACTTCCTCCTCAATATTAACCCATTTCTTTTTTACAGTAACCGATGAGGGGAAATTAATGTATATACCCATAAGCCATACAACATTTTTTTAAAACTGCTATTGGGAAGCATTCAATGATGTATGATTTCATAATTTACATATAGAGAAGAAAAGATGAATGAGCTCTGTGCTCAAGTGATCACATGAGAATGAAAATGCCAAAAACACAAGGTGTGTGTATTTACATAGACTGACAATGAACCATACTTGCTTAATTCTATTGGGACAGAATTAATCTATTGTAATGCAGATGTTGAGAAAATGTAATGGCTTCAATTGATGTTTGAGTCAGTGGGATTTCAAACGTTTTCTTAACAGGTCATCATCAGGGCAACAAATTTTTGAGGGAAAAAACTGAGCTAAGCTTCAGCGGAGAGGTCTGAATAGACTTGAGAAAACTTATTGTCCCAAACTGGTTATGGTAGAGTGATGGAGATATCTGCTGGGCCCAAAAAATGGAGGATGTCAACTGTTCAATCAAACAGAGATAATAAACTGATTGATTCTGGATATGATAGGCAGTGAATTCTCCATGAGGTAAAATTCCCAAATTAATCTCGACCAGAGAACATTTGATGTCAAAGTCAGAGGAATTTTTTGAGCGCACAAATCACCAAAAAGGTCTCATGGCGCTTACGGAGACTCCGTGTGAACTGGAGGTCTAATATAGCAGCATTATTGATGGTCAAATAACCAAGTTTTTAATTCCTTGCTGAAGTGCTTGTGATTGGAAATGGATAGAAGCTGGGACGGAAGATTGTTCCAGTGGGCAGGTGCAAGAAAAGAGAAAGATCGACCACCATTTCTTGCCGAGCGAATTCGTCGAGGGGCCAGAAGCTATTTAGTACTGGATCTTAATGGTCTTCTTGGATGATACCAATTCAGTTTCTTGGCTAAATAGCTTGGTCCGGTTCCATATAACTTCTTGTGGACAAGGCAAAGAATTTTGAAGCAACCTCTCTTTTTCACCGGGAACCAATGAAGAGTTCTTAGGCTCGGGCTGAAGGGGTTCTTTGGGCGGGGATTCAAAATAAGTCTAGCAGCGGTGTTCTGAAAAATCTGAAGTTTTTGAAAGGAGGTCTTCATTGATAGCAGCTAGTAAGGCATTACCACAGTCCATACGACTTACAAGAAGCCCCTGTACAAGCAGTTTTCTGGATTCGGTTGGAATCCATTGCGTAGTTTCCCGCTAAATCCCATAACAGGTGCCTATTACCAGGTTTACATGCTTATTTATTGACAACTTATTGTCAATTGTTATTCCCAGGTTATGCACTACTTGTATGGGGGATGGACATGGGCCTAAAATTTGGGGCCACCAGTCGCTACACCAGTATTCGTCGGCCTTTCCAAACAGGATGATCTCAGTCGTGCTTCCATTTAATTGCAGGTGGTTGCTACCCATCCAGCTGTTAATGTGGATCATACACTTTTTAAAATGGGTCATTGTGTCTATGGGCTCAGGGCCAAACGTAATTGACAGCTGAGGGCCGTCCGCGTAGGACACCACCTCAAAGCCATAGGACCTGATTACCCTGGCCAATGGTGTTAAATAGAGGTTGAGAAGCATAGGACTCAAGATGGAACCCTGTGGAACTCATATGCTTACCACCCGGCTACATGAGGCCAGGGTGCCTATTTGTACTGTTGTTGTTCGGTTCATGAGATTGTTTCCTGAACTAGTCATGGGCCCTTCCCCTGACTCCCACCTCCCGGAGCCGTTGTTCTAAAATGCTATGGGAGATGAATTCAAATGCGGCTGACAGATTCAAAAGGACTAACATGGCTGATTGCCTGTTGTCCAATGCCAGCCTGATGTTGTCAACTACCTCTCCTACTGATGTTTCGGTGTTATGTGCCGCCCTAAACCCTGATTGCGATGGATCAAGAAATCCATGTTTTTCTAAATGGGTGGTGTTAGAACCTGAGATGCCAGGTCACCTAGGGTAGCCTGGCCTAGGGGTAAGACATGCAATTCTAGAGGCACAAGTGTGAAGGTTGCAGACCACCCAGCAGTAAATCCACGCAATAGCACTTAAAAAGGACACTACACCAAATTGTTAGGAAAATATGTACTGGTTTATAAAAATAATATACTCTGCTCTTCGGTTTCAAAATATACAGTTTAAGCACTTTAGTTTGTCATGGAAGCATTAACTCCACTTTTACGTTCTAAAACATATTAACAACCAGCATTTCAGGACAATACCTTTAGTCAGGCCTCTTAATCAAAACTGTTAAGTAACACTTGAATTCTAATTGCTCAGGAACACATTTACTACACTCTACTTTACTCTTCAGCAACTTCCCATCACAGTATTACTTTAAAAGAAGCAAAATTAGCACTTATGTTTAAACAGGTAAGCAATATTCATCACATTGATAACCCTATAATTCTCCTTCTTGGTTTGATAAAGAGGGATTGGTTAAAATCACTTAAATCAGCTTTCAAATAAGCCCAGTTAGGGATTCCTCAAGGACGCTGCACTCTTGAAGACAGAGTCTATGTTCACTCACTTATGAGGTCTCAATCTATGCCACCAGTTACTCTTGTGGAAGTCACTTCCCCACGTAACTACCTCCTTACTTGTTAGTGTTGTTGATGGAATTGTCCTGCGCCAGAGGTGAGGGGGGGAAACAACCGTTCTGGCCAAGGAATCGAGTGGGCAAGGGCTCTCTCTCGCCTTACCAAGCTCCCCTGCTCTCCCTCCTCACTCGGGCCAGCTCCTCTGCTTGGCGCTCGAGTGGAAGGTAGGCCGATTTCCCAATGCCCTCAGACCACTACCGGGCCTCTCAGCTCCCCCCTCCCTGCTCGGCCAGCTCCTCCGTGTGGCGCGCGAGCAGAGGGAGAAGGCGGGACACTCACTCAGGCTGCTGAGGCAGCCGGCGCTCCTTCGTGTTGCTCGACGGGGCCACTACCCTCGCGGACATGCGCGGTAGCGCTCGCGTTGATGCTGCTTCACTCTGCACCCGCTCACAGGAAGGACGCGTTACACACGGCCTGCTCGATCCTAGGCCCCTCCTGCGCCAGGGATACTACAATGCTTGGGCATGCGCGTGGAAGCAGCGTCTCCACACTGGAGATCGCGCACTCGCATCAGCGCCTCCCCTCTTCCTCCTCACCCCCTGGGACCGGGGAAACCACCTCAGGGCTGCTCTTTCGTCTAGCGACGGCCTCGCTTCCTCACGCCACCAGCGACCACAGCGCTAATCCAGCGCTACTCCACAGGTGCTGAATTGGGGGTTACACTGCACAGCCTTCCTCCGCTTCCGCCCCAGCCAGTAAGTGATGAGCCCTGGAGGAGGGGGGGAATGGTTCTGCCACTAGGAAAGTCACGGCAGCCAGAAGCAGGTTATAGTTGTCCACTGCACGAGGGGGGGGGGGCCACAAGGATTAACCCTGCCTCTTCTGAACACTGCTCAAGAAGAGCCTCTCTCTGCTGGGCAGAGGACTGCGCACCGCAGCACTGCAGTCTCCTTCTCCTTTGACACCCCGCTATTCCTAAGCTAGGGGTTAGTCAGGCGCCCAGGGTCTCCCTTAATCTTCCACAGCGGGGACAAGACAAGAAACCCACAGGAGAGGTAGAGAAGTGGAATAATTAGGCTGCTTCCCAGTCCAGGAGTTCAACCCTTACACTAGTCTCCCCCCACCTGCCAGGATAGCCTGTCCTCCAGCTGACTCTCTTAGGTAGACAAAATGGCTGCCCCGCATTCCGCCTTATATAGGCTGCCCCTCAGTGGTCCAGAAAGGACCAGAAGGTTCTGGAACGCCCTATACTGGTCTATGGGCAAGTTCTGGGTTTGGCAGTTAAGGCAGTTGGTAACCACCATTTTGTGTGGTTCCAACTTTTCCTGTCAGAACAGGCCTCTGGGCCTGAGGTGAAAGACTATGAGGGACAAAAGAACACCTATCCCCTTGGCCAACACCTATAAAAACTAGTGGACACAAAAATTATTAAGGGTATGAGGGGCAAAAAGGGGACAAAATAAATAATAAATTGGAGGGACTACGCAAAAAAACCAGACAGGTCTAACAGGTGGTAAGTGGTAAGCAGTTTATTAACCAGGCACTCAAGTACCTTTCCAAAATATGGCAGTAGTGAGATTGGGCGGTAGTTTCTGGGCACCAGTGGGTCAGATGTTGGCTTTTTTAGAATGGGCGTTTACTTGAGCCGCTTTCCATCGGCTAGGAACCGTAGCCTGAGCTATAGACATATTGAATATCTTTTTTTTTTATTTTTATTATTTTTATTTGAGAAAGATGGTACATATAAGGACAAATTTAATAAATTATTACATACATGATAAGAACATTGATATACATTTGATATATTTACATGCATTTTCTAAAAGAAGTTTATTAGCGTGAGCGAGGAGAATAAATATATATATAGGAATAGAAAACAGTTTCAATTAATTAAAGGCGAGCCTCTTTTAACCATTTCTATCTATTCTCCAAGTAGTTACAGGAGCCCACAGGCGTATACCCTTCTTACGCTCCCTCTTGCCTTTATATTCATAGAGGCAAGATTCTATTTTATGAATTCCTAAAAATCTTGAAAGCCACATCTGAAAGGATGGAGGGTTCGTATCTTTCCACGCCGCAGAAATTAGAATTCTAAGTACAGCAACAGATAAAAACATTAGATCTCTTTCAGCGTCCCCCAGACCCAACTTGGAATCTATACCAAGTAAAATTAAGGTAGGGGATAGGTCGATGGACTGACCTAGCAGCCCCTCCATAAATTTCGTTATCTCTTTTTTAACACTATCTAACTGTTTGCAGGAAGAAAACATATGTATAATGTCAGCCTGACTTTCATTACATCTAGGACAATTATCATTTTCGCTTATACCCCAGGCAAATATCTTCGCAGGTGTATGATACAGATTAAAAATAGTCTTGTAATGTTGTGCGCGAAGATTTGATGCCCGGAATATTTTTTTATTCAATAAGAGAGCAAGATCCATATCGACTTCTGAATCTCCCAATTTTGTCGCCCAATTGGACTCAACCTTCTGAATGTCATCCGGGGTTTGATCCAATAAACAATTGTATAAAATCTTAATCTTCCTACAACCTCTATTTAATAGCTCAATCATTGGGAAATCTGCTGTACATGGAATCCGAGAGGCCTGGCTGCCTTAATTGCCCTGGTAACTTGACCATATGCCAGCCATTGACTATCTGGAATACCAAATCTTTCCTGCAAGATTTCAAACCCCAGGATTTCACTTCCTTCCATCACATCTCCCAGGGATCTAAGCCTCAACCTTTTCCACATGAGCAAATTACTATTATTTTTTAGTTGGGGAAAGAGAGACGAGTTGTACAATTGCAAATAAGAATTAACTTTCGGGATATTGAAGATTTTCATAATTGCTTTCCAAGCCTGCCATGCTCCGAGCAGTGTCTTCAATCCTGTTTTTTTATAAAAGCTTCGTTCCAATTCACACTGAAATAAGTTTATAGTCTTTTCACCCAATAACATCCTATATCTCTGGGGAGGACAATGTTGATCTACAGACCCAAATGCTATATCAGATAAAGATGTAGATTGAAATAAAATAGTTATTTGGGTTAACAGGCAGGACCAGTGATATAACTTTAAATTCGGTAATCCCATCCCGCCCCTTTCTCTAGGTAGCGCCATTAAGTTTGTGGATCACCTTACCCTTCCATATTGCCATACAAATCTGATAAACATAGATTCAAGTTGTTTCATGATCCTGTCCTCTATTAGTAAAGGGATGGCCCGGAATAAGTAAAGAACTCTGGGGAACATGGACATTTTGACTGCATTCACCCTTACTATTAATGAGAGGTGTAGCACATCTATTCTTTTTAATTCTGTCTCAATATTCTTAATGAGCGGCAGATAGTTCTCGCTTACAATTTTCTCCACATTGGCATTGATTTTCACCCCTAGGTAAGGAGCAGAGTCGACGAATCTATAATCAGTTTTGGCGATATTTTTGGAGCACATGACCTGCGTTTTCGTTTCATTTAAAAGATAGCCTGACTCTTCCCCAAACAGCTTAGCCATCTGAATCAGGACAGGAAGAGTTTGTTGTGGGTTATTTGTTAACACTGCAAGGTCGTCAGCGTAGGCCAATATTTTACTTGAATAACCGTTGCATATCACTGGAGCTATCTCTGGGCAGTCCAGGATACCCTGAATGAGGGGGTCAATATACAACGCAAATAGAATAGGGGAGCAGGGACATCCTTGCCGAGTTCCTCTTTTTATATGTATAACCCCAGATTTTTCGCCCATTGCTGTCACCTTAGCTGTCGGTTCTACATACATGGTTTTATGGGCACCTATAATATTGGGACCAAATCCCCTCGCTTCTAAGATGGCCCAGAGAAAGCTCCAGTCCACGCGATCAAAAACCTTCTCTGCGTCGAGCAGGATCATGGCGACATCCCCCCCCCCACGGCAGCCTGGGCGTCAAATAAAGATATTGCCCTACAAGTATGATCAGTTGTACCCCGGCCGGGGTCATACCCATGCTGCCATGGGGATACGAGACCGCCAATGACCCTGCCCAACCTCTTTGCCAGAATTTTTGAGTACAACTTGGTATCGGAATTTATTAATGAAATGGGTCGGTAGGATCCCACCTTCTCCGCTGGTTTCCCCTTTTTATGGAAAATTGCTATATTTGTCTCTGTCCAGGAGGCGGGTGTTAATCCTGTACACATAACCCCATTAAACAAATCTACCAGAAGCGGAGTGATTTTGGTTTCTATTATTTTGTATACTTCTAAAGGAATCCCATCGGGAACTGAAGCTTCACCAGAGGCTAATTCCCGTAATGCCAATGTTACTTCAAATAATGTAAATTCCTCATCCAATTTTTTTTTGACTGACTCCTCTAGATAGGGGCCCCGATCTTGTATTCCTTCCCCTGGTTTTTTAGTAGGTTCTTCCTGCTCATATAGCTGCTGATAAAATTTCTCAAATACTCTCAGAATGTCCTTGCTTTCTGTATACCTGATCTCGTCCTCTTCTATACATAAAATAGTATTTCTTGCTTTTTCCTGCCTTAACCTGAGGGCAAGCGCTCTCCCTGCCTGCTCACCAGTCTCATATCTTTTAACCCTATTTGATATTCTCCTGTGGCTTTTATAGTTACCTCTTTCTGGAGTGCAGGTTTGATTGTCAGTAAGGCTTCCTGACTTACAGTGGTATTGACCCCTTTGACTATATCCTTCGTATGTTGCTCTTCTACTTTTACTAACTCTTTCATTAAACCCTCGATCTTATTTCTATCTTCCTTTCTTAATCTTGCAGAGCAGCTAATAGTTTCACCCCTCAATGCCGCCTTAAAGGTTTCCCAAACCGTATTTCTAGACGCGCTATACCTATTTGCTGCGAAGAATTGTGGGACCCATTTTTTCAAATGATCTATAATTCTATTATCCCTAAGGAGCATTTTCTCGAAAGACCAAGAGTTACTTTTCCTTTCCCTCTGACCTATATTATATGATAGAATTAGTGGGTTATGGTCAGAGACCACTTTAGGAAGTTTGAGTATGTCTACTTTAGGTAACTCAGAAGATGAGATCAGGAAATAGTCTAACTTCGTGTATTTTTGAGCAGGATTAGAAAAGTATGTAAATCCAAAATCCAAAGGGTTTTTAGCCCCCCATACGACATGCATCCCATGAGAGCCTAGAAGTGATCGGATAGATTGATAGACCTTAGGTTTGCGACCTACATATAATTCAGATCCGACCCAATCAGCCGAAATATTAAAGTCCCCCGCTATTATCAACGGTGTAGCCCATCCCACAAGTTCAGTTTCTAAAAAATCAAATATTTCGGGTTCATCCTGATTGGAGCCATACGTCACACATAGCGTGAAACCAAGGTCTAATTCAGCAATTACCCATCTCCCATTACTATCCGCCTTCACCTTCCTTGCTTTGCCTAAGGAACCTCGAATCAGTATAGCTACACCCCGGATTATAGACGTCTGTGTAGAACAAGCTACTAATTCAAAACCACCCAGGGAAAGTTGATTGCGTTTTGACCATGGGAGATGGGTTTCTTGTATACAAATAATATCTATTCTTTCGTGCCTTACTAAGAATGCCAATCTCTGCCTCTTCCTCCAATCATTCAGACCTCCCGCATTAATAGTGCATATTCTAATGCTTGCCATTTAATTGTTTATGTCTCTCATCACTTAAATCCTTAATCATGTTGTTGTCCTTCTCATCAGATCTTTGTCCAAAAGTGTACCACTTTCCTTTTTTCTCCTTTTTCCACCCATTCACCACCCAAACCCACCCTCCGTCCGCTGCCCACGTCTGGGGGGGCCCTGAAGGGGTGTGTCGCGGCTCGAGCCGACTGCCCGGTGGCCCCGTGTGTTACCCATACCGTGTGCTCTGGGGCGCGCCTCCCTTGGCCAGTTCCCGGGCCTGCTTGGGGCCGGTGCCACGACGGAGGAGGTCCCCGCTGGATCCTGCCTCGCACACTGGGGGTTTGGAGTGACATTGCAGCCTGCCTGGCCCTGGGGGGGCCGGGGTTCCCTGGCTCTTGGTCGGAGAGGTGGGCTCGGTGCAGCCGGAGAGCTGGAGAATTGCACGCCGCTTTGGACTGCGAGGGCTGGACCTGGAGTTGCCTCGAGGGACGAGCCTGCTGCCCGGATAGTGCCTGGAGGCCTCCAGCGGATGGTCCGAGACACACAGTGAGTGCCCCCCCCCTCCTCCTTCCCTCTGGTGGACCTACGCTGGGGCGCTGTGACGGGACTTGTGCCCTGGGAAGTGATCTGGGCTGGTCGGTGTGAGGACCCGGGTGCCTGCCCTGCTTCATCAGCTGCTGTGAGGTGCGAGTGAGCTGTGGGGTGGCCTGGTGGACGACGGGGCTGGACATCCTGGGTTCTGGAGATGTTCCTGGGCGAAGCCCGAACCGGGGTTCCTGGAGGCCCTAACCTGGTGCAGCGACTGTCCTGCTGAACGTTCCCGCTGGGGCGGGCTGCCCGAAGCTGGGCTGTGGTGTCTGTGGTCTGGGGGTGCCCACTGGGAACGGCGTGCAAGCCCCGACGGAGTCTCCTTGGCCCCCCCGAGTGGACGCTGCTGTTGAATTGCCGTAGACAAGGGGCCCGCAGCGAGGGAAGAGAGGCCCTCTTCCTTGCCACTGACCATGACGAGAGGTGGGGGCGGCACCGGGTCCACCAAGCAGGGGCCGATTGATAAGTTCACGGGGCCCGGCGGAGCGTCTGGGGCCTCCGGAGGTGGCCAGACCACAGGCCCTGACAATGCAGCCCTGATGGCCGCCATTACGCAGTCCAGGGACATGCTTGATGCCAAAATTGGGGCGGTTGGCGCCGATGTCATGCTGCTGCGTCAAGATCTCCGCAATGCTGTGGCCCGCATCACAGAAACTGAAACTTTTTCCACCCATTCACCACCCAAACCCTCCCTCCTCCCCTTCCTCCCCTTCCTCCTAGACCCCTGCCCCACCCACCCTCCCAACACCCCTACTCTCCCCTTTTCGTGAGGCACACAGAACTAGTCTGTGTTGGTGATGGAATACAGTGATCCCAGTGAGGACACTAACATCAATTACAACTAACTACAAAATTTGTGGAGCCCAAAACAATTCTACTTAATATAAAGTAAAAGAGATTACCAAAATATCAGCGTTTCACAACGCTACGCTGCTACCGCTTATATCAGCTCGTCCCTACATTGAATATCAAAAACATTGACAGTAATATTCATAGGGATTCCAGATATTCTTGAACTTTTATCTCTGATGAGAAAAATAAAGCCTTGCCCTTATTTACTATCTTCAACTGTGCAGGATTTAACAGAAAGGCCTGCAGATTCTTTTCCTGGCAGGGCTTAATCATCCCTCTCAGCCGCCATCGCCTCTCCACAGTAGTGTGACAGAAGTCAGGCCTGACAAAAAAGGAAATTCCTTCGGCATTTCTTTTTGTATTTGGTCTTACGAGTTCTGATATAGCTTGCCGTAGGACAAAGTTCCCAATGTACATCAATACCGCTCTTGGATAGGCTCCCTCCTTCGTGTTCTTTTTAATGTTAAAAGGTATACGATGGGGGGCGTGGCTTTGAGGGCGAAGATGGCGGTCGCAGCTTAGAGGAGCTCCCGCCGGCCCACACCATATCCGTCTGTTATCCTGGCCCCCGTGCCCCGCAAACCGCCCTACCTGTGCTAGGAGTGTTCCGGGTGGCACCGAGACCTGTCCGGTGTGCCGCCCTGCGTCATCGGCGGCTCCGGTGATCCGCGATTGTTGGCAGCGCGGTGCGGCCTGCAGTCCACGAGTGGAGCCGGGGCCTCAATTTTCACGACCCGGGGCCGGCGGCCAGTGGTCGGGCCGGCCGGAGGAGATTCCCCGCCCAGACGCATCGGCGCCGGAGCCCACGGGACCAGCTGGGGGTGCCTAGGACGTTGGAGGCTGCACCGGGGTGTTCCTGAGGCGGAGTTGGGGCGCCGCGGCCTGTGCGGACCCCGGGAGACCGGGGCCTCGATTTTCGCGACCCCGGACCGGTCCGAGTCAGGGGGACCGAGGGTCGCTGAGGCTTGCTCCCGGTGCCGGTGTGGCACTTGCTGTGCGCGGCGTCCGCTGCCCACGTCTGGGGGGGCCCTGAAGGGGTGTGTCGCGGCTCGAGCCGACTGCCCGGTGGCCCCGTGTGTTACCCATACCGTGTGCTCTGGGGCGCGCCTCCCTTGGCCAGTTCCCGGGCCTGCTTGGGGCCGGTGCCACGACGGAGGAGGTCCCCGCTGGATCCTGCCTCGCACACTGGGGGTTTGGAGTGACATTGCAGCCTGCCTGGCCCTGGGGGGGCCGGGGTTCCCTGGCTCTTGGTCGGAGAGGTGGGCTCGGTGCAGCCGGAGAGCTGGAGAATTGCACGCCGCTTTGGACTGCGAGGGCTGGACCTGGAGTTGCCTCGAGGGACGAGCCTGCTGCCCGGATAGTGCCTGGAGGCCTCCAGCGGATGGTCCGAGACACACAGTGAGTGCCCCCCCCCCTCCTCCTTCCCTCTGGTGGACCTACGCTGGGGCGCTGTGACGGGACTTGTGCCCTGGGAAGTGATCTGGGCTGGTCGGTGTGAGGACCCGGGTGCCTGCCCTGCTTCATCAGCTGCTGTGAGGTGCGAGTGAGCTGTGGGGTGGCCTGGTGGACGACGGGGCTGGACATCCTGGGTTCTGGAGATGTTCCTGGGCGAAGCCCGAACCGGGGTTCCTGGAGGCCCTAACCTGGTGCAGCGACTGTCCTGCTGAACGTTCCCGCTGGGGCGGGCTGCCCGAAGCTGGGCTGTGGTGTCTGTGGTCTGGGGGTGCCCACTGGGAACGGCGTGCAAGCCCTGACGGAGTCTCCTTGGCCCCCCCGAGTGGACGCTGCTGTTGAATTGCCGTAGACAAGGGGCCCGCAGCGAGGGAAGAGAGGCCCTCTTCCTTGCCACTGACCATGACGAGAGGTGGGGGCGGCACCGGGTCCACCAAGCAGGGGCCGATTGATAAGTTCACGGGGCCCGGCGGAGGGTCTGGGGCCTCCGGAGGTGGTCAGACCACAGGCCCTGACAATGCAGCCCTGATGGCCGCCATTACGCAGTCCAGGGACATGCTTGATGCCAAAATTGGGGCGGTTGGCGCCGATGTCATGCTGCTGCGTCAAGATCTCCGCAATGCCGTGGCCCGCATCACAGAAACTGAAACTCGGATTACAGGGGTGGAGGAGGATGTGGTGGCCCTGAAAAAGAAAGTGGAGGACATGGCCAGGATCCAGAAAGGGCTAGCGCTCCGTGTCGAGGATGCGGAGGGGAGGGCGCGAAGAAATAATCTGCGCTTTGTGGGCTTTCCGGAGGATTGTGAGAAGGGATCCATGGATGTATTCTTGGCACGCTGGTTGGAGAGTTGGATTCCCCCGGACGCCTTGTCGCGCTGCTTTGTAGTGGAGCGCGCCCATAGGGCCCTGGCGCAGAAACCGCCGGCAGGAGAGCGACCACGTCCAGTCATTGCCAAAATCCTCAACTTTCATGACCGGGATGTTATTCTTAGAGAAGCGAGAGCGAAGGAGGACTTGTCGTTCGAGGGTCACAGGATTATGATTTTCCCGGACTATACCAGGCTGGTGCAGCAGCAGCGCCGATCCTTCCAAGATGCGAAAGCCAAGTTACGTGGACTGAAAATTCAATATTCACTGTTGTACCCTGCTCGTCTGCGTGTAGTGTTTCATTCCAAGACCCACTTCTTTGACACCCCGGAGGCGGTGTTTAGCTGGACGGATGAGACTGTCAGGATCCGACCGAATGCCCAGCCGGGCCTGAACTCCGGAGCGTCGCGGGGGTCGTCGCCGGAGAGGGGCGAATCCTCCAACAGGAGCAGGAGACACAGGAAGTCCAGGTCACGGCGACGCTCCCAATCCGGGGGTGGCCTGCTGGATGGTGCACAGTCAGACACTGCTCAGTCTGGGACTGGGACCTGAGGGTTGTAGAGCCCCCATCTTGTCTCCTGAGCGACATTCGTCTCTGGCCTTGGCTGGTGGCCATGGGGGTACACTACTAATTGTTGGGCTGGCGCATGGTATGGTGTGGTCTAGGCCATGGCTGGACACAGGGGGGGGCGTGATGTCTGTTGTAGATCTGTCCCGCCGCGCTTAGGCGGTGGGCCACTTGTGCTTACTGGGGTTCGGGGTGCTGACCCATGGGCGGCCTTTTCCTCTCCTGTTCGAGGGGGGCCCTAAGGGGAGGTGCTGCTAGTTGGGGGGTGTGAGGGGATCCATTGGCTTGGGGGGCTTTGGGCGCTCTGTTTTGGGCCCGAGGCTCTTTATGCCGCGACAGGTACTTCACTGTTTCCTGAGGTATAGGGGTGGGGGTGGGGGGATAGACGGGGGTTCGGTAGTTGGGGATGTTGTGTTGGTGAATGGGGTGGGGGGGGTACAGGGTAGTTGGGTAGGGATGCACGTGATTTTTGCTGCTGTGATTTTTATGCTGCGTGGTGCTTGGGCTAGGTCCGAGGGTTTCCAGATGCTCTCCCACCGAGACTATGGGGGATTCCCCGGAGACAGCGCCTGTTAGTGGCTCCATGAGGATACTTAGTTGGAATGTTAGGGGAATGCTGGACAAAATTAAAAGGGGAGCAGTACTGGGCTGGGGTAAGAGAGACTCGGCGGATGTCATGTGGTTGCAGGAAACGCATATGTTGGGGACGAAAGTACTGAGCTTACAACGCTTTGGTTTTACCCAGGTGTTCCATGCAGGCTTTGCCAGGGGGTCGAGAGGGGTGGCTGTCCTCATTCATCGACGACTTTCTTATACTCATGAGCGCCATTGGCTTGATCCCCAGGGTCGATTTGTGTTTGTCAAGGGCATGATTGGGGTGGAACCTGTGGTGTTCGGCAGTGTGTATGCTCCCCCACCC
The DNA here is from genome assembly GCF_964261635.1 of Lissotriton helveticus. Classification (NCBI taxonomy): domain Eukaryota; kingdom Metazoa; phylum Chordata; class Amphibia; order Caudata; family Salamandridae; genus Lissotriton; species Lissotriton helveticus. The sequence goes on along the minus strand of NC_136065.1, from coordinate 1,040,319,694 downwards.
CTGCAGTGGTCTCTGGCGGAGCGCCTGTTTGATTTGTGGGCCGATATCCCGGACTGCCTGGCTGTGATAGGGGGTGACTGGAATGATGTGGTGGATGTGAGTCTGGACAGGCAGAGAATGCAGGTGGCCACGGGGGCGCCTACCCCTACACGTCTGAAAGCGTTAAGCGATGGGCTAGGCTGGGTGGATGCATGGCGACATCTGCATGCCAGGACGCGTGAATACACATATGTGTCAGCGGTGCATGGCTCCTTCTCCCGGTTAGACTGTGTGTTTGTACCCGGGGCCTTCCTCGATAGGGTGAAGCAGGCCGTGATTCAGCCTCGAGGACTGTCGGACCATTCCCCGGTCGCAGTGCGGATTGCGCTCTGTAAACCCCATCAGTCGTTCCGTTGGCGGATGTCTTCGTGGCATCTCCAACGGGCAGAATATACGACTCACATGCGCGTAGCAATAGCCCGGTATTGGCGGGAGAATTTGACCGAAGGCATGGACAGCGTGACGGTCTGGGAGGCCATGAAACCTACGCTGCGGGGCGTGGACATCGCCTGGTGTGCTGCCGCCCGTCGGAAGCGTCAAGAGGCCATTGTGGCGGCTGCGGCTACGGTGCGGGCTTTGGAGGGGCAGTGTAGTGGAGATGCGGGCGATGTGGCTCTCAGGCTACTTCTCCAGGCACAGCGATCCTATGCTTCGATCCTACTGGACGAGGCTCGACAGGCCTGGCTGGCCACGCGGAGTAGGGTATACCAGTGGGGCGACAAATCATGCTCTATGCTCCACCGACTGTGTCAGCAAACTCTACAGCCGATCTCTCTGCCGGGCCTTACAGATGGGGAGGGGATTGCCATGACGGACCCGGCTGCGCTTGCGGCGAGTTTTGCCGACTATTATGCGGTACAATACGCTTCGCGGGATTGTCTCCCACCAGAGGCAATTGACAAATTTATAGCTGACCTCCCCCCCCGGGTGATATCGGATGAGGCCAGGACAGCTCTGGACCTTCCCCTGTCGGCGGAGGAACTGGGCGACGCGCTAGGACAACTTAACACGGGTAAGGCGCCTGGACCGAGTGGCTTCCCCAGTGAATTCTACAAACAGTTTCATTTGCAGTTGGGACCACACAGGCTTTGGAAGCGGCTCGGGAGGGTGGTTGCTTGCCGGTAGACTGGCGTCAGGCTGAAATAGTGGTGTTCCTGACAGGCCCCCTGACAGACACGAGTCATATCGCCCGATATCTCTCATTAATTTTGAGGCTAAATTGTTGGCCAAGGCGTTGGCGAATCGTCTTCTCCCGTATGTCGCAGATCTGGTCCACCCGGATCAGGCGGGGTTTATGCCGGGCAGAGCGACAAGGCACAACATCAGACGGGCACAGGTGGCGGTGGGTGCGATGGGGGCGACTGGGGAGCGGGCGGCGCTCCTACTGGCAGACATCGACAGAGCGTTTGACTCTGTCAGCTGGACATACCTCTTTGCTCTGTTGCCGCGCCTCAACTTGGGTCCAGTTTTTGTCTCGTATGTCAAACTGTTGTACACCAACATCACAGCCTCGGTACGTGTCTCGGGAGCCATTTCGGAGAAATTCCCGATTGCTAGGGGAACCCGGCAAGGGTGCCCCCTGTCCCCGTATCTCTTTGCGCTCGTCATGGAGCCGCTGGCGGCCTGGGTGCGCATTGACGCGCAGCTTCGTGGCTTTGTATGGAGTGCGAGCCTCACGGACAGGATCGCACTGTATGCGGATGACGTTCTTTTCTTTTTGACGGACCTCGATCGTTCGGGCCCGCGTATTTTGGAGATAATGCGCATTTTCGGGGACGTCTCGGGACTCTACCTTAACCCATGCAAATCGACTCTCTGGATGCTGGGGGGCCGGCGCGAGGTGTCTCCTTGGGCAGCGGATCTGCAGGTAGCGGTTGGTGGCCTGAAATATTTGGGCGTCTTCCTGTCGGAGTCTGCCGCTATTGCGTGGGAGCGTAACGTACAACCGGTGTGGGACAGGGTTCAGTCCGACGTCAAAGCGTGGTCGCGCATGCCTCTTAATATCTATGGCAGATCTGCTATTTTTAAGATGGTGGCCCTCCCTAGACTACTATACCAGCTACAAAATCATCCGTACAGAGTGGACCCGCAGTGGTTCCGACGGGTACATTCCTTGTTGGGCCGATTTCTGTGGGCTGGGGGTGCTTCTAGGGTGGTACTGCGGACCTGCTTTTTGTCCACGTACTGTGGAGGTCTCGCGACGTCCGACATATTGTCATACTATCAAGCCTCTCATTTGCTGGTCTTAAACGAGTGGTGGTACGGTGGCCGTGACGATCCGGCGTATGCCCTAGAACACTTTCTGATGGGAGATGCCACGCTCCATACACTCTTGTATTCGGCAGGGCGGCGGAAGTCGCTGCCGCATGTGACCCAAGTGGTCTTCCTGATCTGGAGGCAGGCACTACGACGAATGGGCTGGTGGGGACGACTGACGGCCGAAACTCCGCTGTGGAACAACGGGCGGCTCCCTGCACTGGCCTCCTTGCAAGGGTTTGGAGGCTGGGATTCCATAGGGATCTCGTCGCTTGGTCATATCCTTACCGGGACTACCCTTAAATCCTTTGAAGCGCTTAGCGCTGAGTTTGCGATGCCCAAGACCCAGTTTTTTAAGTATCTACAGCTTCGTCATGCTCTGGCGCCGAGTCTGGTGGAGCTGGACCAGCTTCCGGACTTTAGCCCCGTGGAGGCTAAGCTTTTCATGGGAGACCTGGGGGATAAAAAAGTCTCGAAAATCTACCAAACACTGGTCACTCACTGCTCCTCTTCCCTGGTGTCGTTGAAGGCCTCTTGGGAGGTGGATGTTGGTCCGTTGGATGAGGATGACTGGAGGGAGGCGCTGGAGTCCCCCCGGGGCACGGCTATAGCAGTGCGGTTGCGATTCATACAATATAAATACTTGCATCGGGCCTATTACACCAGAGAAAGACTGTGGAGGGCGGGCCTTATTGCTTCCCCAGATTGCCTGCGCTGTGGGGCTGAGAGAGGCACTTTGGTGCATACTGTGTGGTCTTGTGTGGGCCTGGTCCGGTTCTGGGGTGGGGTGTGGGACTGCCTGTCGGAGGTGCTGGGATGGGAGCTACCTCGTACACCTAGGTTGGGTCTTCTCCATGTCCTGGATCAAGTGGGTGGTAACATTTATAAGCGCCATCTCCTTCTGTTAGGCCTTGTTGTGGCCAAGAGGGATCTGGCGAGGGCCTGGAAGAGTGACCGCGCCCCCCCGCTTAGCGCCTGGAAGGCGGGCTTAGACTTCCTCATGGGGCTGGAATTGCCAGTGTTTGAAGCCAGGGGCTGCCCTCGGAAACATTACAAGATCTGGAAGCGGTGGGCGGACTATAGAGACCTGACATTGGAACCTCCTGCTGAAACGGACGTTGATCTGTCCGATGATTGAGACCTCGGGGCCTGGATGGCTCCAAGACACTTAGTGTTTTCCTTTTGTATACTGCAGCTGATTGTGATCACGTGCATCGGGTTAGGGCGGGATAAGGGGTGGGTAGTTGGGACTGTTGCTGTTGTGGGGGGGATAATGGGGTGGGTTGGGGCTAGTCAAAAGTTTGAGCTATACGTATATTATACTGTCATTTGCATACTGACGTGTTCTCCTGCTCTTGGAGGGCTGTACACTTGATTTGCTTGAACTTTTAATAAATACGGTTTTGAAAAAAAAAAAGATGGACTCTTTGAACTTCTGTAGACATATTGAATATCTCTGTAAGTTTAGTTATATGAGGAGAGGCTAAATGTGTGCAGGAGAGGGGGATCTGATGGGGGCACCGGATTTAATCTTAGCTAGAGCTATGGAGACTTCTTCTGGAGTAAATGCTTTCAAATCCAATAATAAAGGTAGGGTAGCATCAATGTTTGTTGCTAGATGAAAATATACATAATTAATTTTGTGATGAGGAAAAGACCTATGAATAGATTTAACCTTTTCATCAAAGAAAGAGGACAGTGTATCTACCCATTCTTGCGTGGGGGTATAGATGGGCTGATCAGACTGAGGAGTGGTGAACTCCTTCAATATTTTATAAAGCTCTTTATTGGAGTTTGCGGCTTTGTTGATCCTATTTGTCAAATACAGCTTTTTTGCCGGTTTGATGTTGTTTAAGTAAGTTCGATGGATTTGATTATATTTTGAGCGATCTTCCTTTGTCTTAGTTTTTCTCCATTGGTGCTCCGCGGTCCTACTGGCCAATTTATAAATTTTTAATGCTGATGTAAACCAGGGCGAGACTTTAACCTTGACCTTAACCCTCGAAAAAGGTGCCACTTTATTTAAGGTTGATGTGATTTGGTCTTCAAAGGCTAGTGCCACCTGGTCTATATCTCCCGTATGGGAAAGGACTGATGATTAAAATGGGCCGAAAATGTTGCATGGGTGACTTTACGCCATGGCCTTATCCAGGTGAAATCCCTGTTGGAACAGGTATTTAAGGTGCCTATAGGTATACACATTTTTTATAAATTGTGATCAGTCCAAAGTAAGGGTAGGGATTGTTCCATTATGACATTTGTTGCATTGGTATGAGGAAAATGATATTTTGCCTGACCAAATATGTCCACTACATATACCCTATGTTACATGTCATGTGCATGTCACCCATGCATATTTTCCCGTAGTGGCCTGAATCACTAGGCCTCTGCAAACATGTCCTGCAAGTCAAGTCATCAAGTCTCCCAAACGTTAAGCTAAAATGAAGGCCCATGTATTTGCATTTTGCATTGTGCTCTTTTAAATAAATATCGTACTGGTTGAGCCTGAAACCACTTTCTGAATTAATGTTTTCATGACTCTTGGCATACTGAGCTGCAGTCACGTCAGCAAGAAGTCTGCCAAGACAGTATTATGAATAACAGTTATCCGTCTGCTGTACAGAGTGGCATCCCTGCCCGGTGAGGAAAAGTAAACAGAACCCGTCCGATAGCCATTCTGTCTCCATTTAAGTGAATTACAGTGCTTGCACCCATAGAAAGCTCATGCAATGAACAAATAAATATGCCCTCTCTGTCTTTTAGTGATGAACAACTTGTGCTCCAGATAATACATCCCCTATCATATCAGATTGTACAAGACGTGCTCAAGTCGCCTTGACACAAGAGATCTCTCTACTAGGTTGAAAGTCAGCTTCCTCCCAATTACACGTCAATTGCACGTCATGTCCAAGTTGCACACAAGTAGGGCAGAGTTCCAGCTGGTCATGCAAACTCCTCCTAAGTACCCACCCACCTATGACACCTAACAAATCCAAGTTGTGGCTTGCCTGGTGAGTAGGTCCTACCACCAACTGACCCAGACCTAACGTTTCCAAATTTGTTACCAATTGGTTAGTGTCGGGGTCTGATAGTAGCTCTGCATGATAATTAAAATCACCAAGAAGGATAAAGTTGTCTGCTGCTAATAGATGTGAAGCAATTCATTCAAATAGGTGATTTACAAAATTAGTTTTATGACATGGGGGCCTATAAACTAGGGCCCCTCTCCATGTTCCCATTGATTGAGTTGCTATTTTAAAGATGAGTATTTCAGATATTTCAGACGTACATGAATCCAACATAGTGATTTCAAGATAGTCCTGGCTATTCTATGTTCACTCCGAACAGACCTTCCAGAGGTGGCGGTATAGCGCTTATAGTCAGGTCCTGCTTTGCATGCGTGTGGAGTGGCCTTAACATCGCCGGTTGTGAAAGCGCCTCCTTTAAAATCACTGTCAGCCCTGAATTTACATTCTCTGGGATGGTGGTGTACCGTCCGCCGGGTAGTGATGTGGTGTTTCGAAGTTCGTTTCCGGATGCCCTTGGCACACTGGTCACAGGGTGTGCCAATTATTCTATCTTGGGCGACCTGAACTTACATTTCGACACACCCTCCAACTTGGCGGTTCGCAGCATCGCCGCTGACTTAGAGGCCTTTCAGCTTGTTCAGCTGGTTTCGCAGCCTACCCACATAGGGGGTCATACTCTTGACCCCTTTTTTACCAACTTGCCGGAGACTAAAATTACATCTATTTCTCCGTTAACATGGACCGACCATTTTCTGGTGACCATTCTGTGTCCCATTCCGACGGCCCCTTCCATCCCGTCGGTGAGATGTGTTCCAAGGAGATTGTGGAATAAACTTAGGCTAGAGGATTTTCACCACCTTCTAGCGGAAGATCCGTTGGGTCCACTGGAAGATGTGGAGGAGGGGTATGACCGCTTCTGCTCCTGGACTACCAGGGCTCTCGACACTCTAATTCCCATCATATCGAGTAAAATCAGTACTAGAGAGTCGAGCCCCTGGTACGACAGTGCCCTGCGTGCCTTGAAGGGAGCCTGTAGACGGGCAGAAAGAGCTTGGCGAAAGACATATGGAGCTGATTTAAAAGCTGCATATGCTGTATCCACCAAGATTTACCATCGGGCCATTTGCCGAGCTCGGGCAGCTTACTATGCTGCAGAATTTCGCTGTAGCCCAAACCCGTCGAAGACCATCTTTAAGGCCGTGAAGGATCTGGTAGCGAAGCGAACTTCCTCTGTAGTGGTGAGTTCCACCTCCCACTGTGAATCCCTGGCTGCGTATTTTCTGGGGAAAGTCCAAACAATCTATCGGGTATTCCCTAACACAGGGATCGACTTGGGAAGTTCTAATGCGACGCCACACTCTACCACCCTGCTTTCCTTCCCCCCTCTTTCCTTAGATGGGTTTGACAAACTCGCTTTGCGAGTTAAATCGGGCTCTCCATCTGATCCAGTTAGACCTGCTCTGTTTAGAGAGCAGGCCTTTATGGGGCGCACTGTTGTGTGTTCCCTTGTCAACCTATCTTTGGAGGCAGGGGTGGTTCCAACTAAGTGGAAGCAGGCGGTGGTGTCTCCCATCCTCAAAAAGCCTTCCTTGGACCCATCTAAGCCCGAAAACTATCGTCCCATCTCGCTGCTGCCTTGGCCGGCGAAGATAACAGAGGCCCATGTCAACTTGGCCCTGTCTGAGTATCTCGCACGAACCAATGTCGTCGACCCCACACAAAACGGCTTCCGTGCTGGGCACAGCACGGAGACCGCCCTCCTTGTGATGGTGGAACATCTCCGTGCGGTGCTGGATGCTGGACAGACGGCGCGCTGATACTGTTAGATCTCAGCGCCGCCTTCGACACAGTCTCTCACAGCATCCTCCTGCATCGGCTCGAGGAGATAGGTGTCGGCGGACAGGCTCTGCAGTGGTTCCGCTCCTACCTTGGCAATCGTTCCTTCTGTGTTTCCATCTCTCCCTTCAAGTCCAACTTCCAACCACTGGCCATGGGGGTTCCGCAGGGATCCTCGCTGAGTCCCACGTTGTTTAATCTCTACGTGAGACCGCTAGCTGATGTCACTAGGCAGTGGGGCCTAACCTTGGTCTCATATGCCGACGACACACAGCTGGCGGTTACTCTCAGCGGGGATGCGGAAGTAGATGCCCCCAGGTTTCAGGATGGATTGAAGGCGGTGGCTAGCTGGTTGACAGGGAACTGTCTCCAGCTGAATGCCACTAAAACAGAAGTTATGGTTGTCGGTAGGGGAGCGGAACTCTGGGGTGACCAATGGTGGCCATTTGAGCTGGGACCATCCCCGGCGCCGGTTTTGGAGCTGAAAAATCTGGGAGTGTGGATAGACTCGGGTCTGACTTTCGTAGGACATACTAAAAGAACAGCGGCTTGTTGCTTTGGTCTGTTGAGAGGCTTAAGACCTGTTCTTAAGTACTTTGATGCCCCAACCAGACAGTTAGTAATCCAGGCCACTGTCATCTCTCGCCTGGATTACGCGAGTTCTCTTCTCGCCGGGGCCAATCAGGCTGAGCTTACTCGATTACAACGGGTACAAAACGCCGCAGCCAGGGCGATTGTCGGCCTCCCTAAATTCTGCTCGGTGGCGAATGTTCTTCGCTCCCTACACTGGCTCCCAATAAGGAAGCGTATTCTTTTCAAGGTACTCTGCCTGGCTTTTAAGATCTTGAGAGGCATAGGCCCTGAAATCTTGTCTGGCTCTCTTTCCCTTTATGTCCCTACTCGCACTCTTCGCTCCCAGGGCCAGGCCCTGGTTGTAGTCCCCAGATACAGGCTTTGCCGCATGGGCGGCCGCTCCTTTGGTGTAAAGGAGGCATCAGCTTGGAACTCTCTCCCGGTGGAATTGCGCCTGTTAGAGGATCTTATGGCTTTTAGGAAAGCCTTGAAAACATTCCTGTTTTAGTCTCTAACCCCCAGCCTGTGTTATGTACTTTAGAGTGGTCCTCCCTGGTTCTCTTTTTAGCTGTGTTATGTTTTTTATGCACTTCCTTGTCAAATGCGCCAGGACGCTCCTTAGCTGGAGTAGCTGTGCGCACAATAAAAACCAATAACATAACATAACATAACCTTAGAGTCCACTGCTATCCGCCCACCTCTACTAGCAACTCTGTGTAACCTAGTTAGATGGTATTCTAGCGGAAATGCGATGGCTACGTCAGGGGAGGCTTGTTCATGGAGCCATGTTTCCGTTATAAAGCAGATGTCAGGCTTTTCAGAACCAAGAAGACTCCATATTTCCTACGCATGCTTAGGTATTGATCGAGCATTAAAATAAAGCGCTTTTAATTGTTTGGGGATTTCAGAGGACTTCCTAACATTTTTTACTTGAGAAGTTAATGGAGTCATAAGCTCATTAACGGTCATTCATGTGCCTGCCACATGAGAGGCAATATATGCCTCAGTATCTAGCTGCCCTTTCAGTTTAGAAGAGCAGAAGGTATGTTTGATACTTTTAGCTCTCAAATAGAGTAGTCTAGTTTTGCCATGATGATATACAAGGTCTTAGGAAAATATATCTCTACCTTTGCCAGATTAAATTGGACGGGCAAGGGTCCTGGCGGGTGGCGGCAGTCTGGCGCAGATGGGCTTGCCTTTGGTGCGCCTTTAGCACGTCCACGCCCCTTCCTGCTTTAAGTAAGGAGGAGGGGAGGAGGCGAGTGTATCCTATACACTGCCTATAGAGGCAGCACAAAAGCAGTAGGTCTTCGCAAGTGATGAGTGAGACACCACGTAGGCAAAGTCTGGGATTGTATAGTGGCAATGTTAAGTCTTTTCCTCCTTATTCACTGGGGCAATTATTCTGTGCACCATCTGGGCCCGAGCCTCAAGCTCCTTGACTAGGTTAGCCTCTTGAGGAACCAGCTGGAGCAGCTCCCGCACTCCTTCATCACTGATGTCCTGGAATGGGAATCAAGGTGTCAGGCACTCCTGACTGCCTGAATGAAGCCCAGCCTCCACTGCTGGCTACCTGTCTGATGCCCAGCATCCACTGCTGTCCTCGACAGTGCCTCATCATGTACGGGCTGATACGCTACAGCCCAAGCTCTGAAACCTTGAGGCCCAACCCACTCCCAGTCTGCTGCCAGCACGGAAGCACTACAAGTATGTTAGGCAGCACGAGCAGCACAAAGCAGCTTCTGTGAAGCTCCCAAGCACTGTAAAGTAACCAGTTTTGCAGATCATGATCTTTGGCAACTTGTGGGAGATATAAAAATAAGTGTTGGGACAGGACTGTCCACTGCATGGTAAATGGGCTTGTGTAGCTGGCCAAAGTTCCCGGCTGCTTGTGAAACTGATATCCTGAACTTTCATTGTGGCCCTGACATAATTCTTATCAGGCATGTGCCCAGAAACCTTGGCCTGTCCTTCACTATACGAGTTCCAGGGCCTGTCCTGTGTCTAGAGAGATGCAGCAAGTGTGGCGTCTGCACGTTCTCACTAGAAGCCTGCTAGCTGGGAGAGGAAAGGAGTCTACCTTGGCCTATTTGCTGGGAAAGGAGTCTCCCTGGCACTCCACGAGGACAGACTGTTCACGAGGAGAAGTCTAATGTATATCATGCATGAAGAACACCTAGAGAAAGCAAACAACCTGGGAGAGCAAAACCAGAGGCACCCACTGCTGAGAGTGGGTCCCCCTGTTACTTCCCGAGGTTCCTGCTGAGAACCATATCCAACAATTGATCAAATTCAAACCATTGTGTCTGCCCAGTAGCTGCTGCATGCCATGATCTTGTGTAGCTTCTGTCGTCAGATTAACAAGCTGCAGTGCTGCCAATGCAGAGCCAGTCGGCCTGGGAAGGCTGAACTACCAGGGGCACTTTCTTGTTGACCAATCAGCCCAATGGGTGGTGCAATTGCCTTGTTGAAGGACCCAATTACATTCTGCCAGTTGAGGGTCCGCAACTGCCGAAGTTGCAGTGACTATTAGACCGTGCCCAACAAGCTGCAATTGTGTTGCAAATTCTGTTCGGAAGGAAGGCTGCTACGCACACTAAAAACCTGGGTTGCTCCTGATCTGCTTCTCACACTGCTGTAGAACCAACAACCAGATCATGTGGGCCTCTACCTGTGATCAGAACAGAAAGACCGAAACGCGCAGATTTTAATCCACATCTGAATCTGTAGGGTCCGCATAAGCTAGTCTGCATCTGTGCCTAATTCATGCTTCTGTAACAAGATATTGGAGACTATAATTAATAGGATCATACAGGCAGGAGAGAGTACTGGGTGGGTGTTACGACCACTCGAGATCATAACCAGGGGTGCCATCCTGATTGAATTGCATTTGTATTGCTGTGTGATTCAAAGTACTTTCCTTAAATTGAAGACAGCCACTGGACTGAAAATTAAGTTATTGTGTCTGTTGGTTGACTGTTGACTCTTGAGCTCTTGTTCCCCTGCTCTACCTCCCTAAAAAGCATGTGACTGTTTACCCTCTACCCTTAGAATCAAGTGCGGAAATTGTGACTTGGCCTGGTTTGGAGAGCCATAGTAGGATGGGCTCCAGGACACTAGTAGCAAACTACGTCAACCACCACGGTGGCCCCCAGTATCCCAAGTCTTCCCTTTAGCGTCCCAACAAGGTCTAAAATCGAGCAACTGATATCTTGCTTTAGGTCACGCCCTATTTGATTTATCTTCCTTTGTGAAACCTCTAATAAAAAAACAAGATCTGCTAAAGTGTGCTACTGTGTATTCGGAATGGGGTGGATTGAAATTGAAACTTTTTTTCAGTTTGTGAAGTTCAAGGTTTTCCTAGTAACATAAAAGGAGAGTTTCTTTTCCCGAAAGTTAACATCCTATTGCTAAGATTTTAGAATATAAACATATTCTAGTCAGATACAGTTTATTTAGATGTTTGTTTAGGATACTACTTTGCTATGCTGGTGAAGTAATACAAAATCCCCGGGAACCCTTCCTTTCGGCTCAGTCCATGCAGCAAACATGGTAAGGTTGCATAAATGCGGCCTAGATGCATGACGTTCTATGTATGGCACTACTTCCTGGTTCTTTCCTTTCGAACACATGTTGCTTTGAATCATCTGGTGTTCTTGTGGACTAAAAGCGACCCTGTCCCTTGTAAGATGTTGAGTTGTATCTTTAGAGGAGTCTTGTAGTGAGTATAGGGGACTTGAAAACAGGGCACAATACCATGCTCCCTGTCTGTCAATGAGAAAGCAAATGTCCTCGCCAATAGCCTTCTCCCTTTGAGGTTCTTTCTCACTTGCTATGTATAAAAGATGGTAGGTACTTCCTTCTCAGACCAAACTTTCACTGCCTCCAGAGACACTTTAGCACCATTGGTCCGACTTCCCCTCGGTATCGGGCTTTGGGATCCCGAACAATCCTTTCACGGTTTGTGATGTTTCTAACTCATTGCGACAAGAGCTGGAGTACATTACATCTGTCCCTTGCTGTGATTTAAGGGACCCTGAGTTTTTTTCTAGTGACTCCACTAGTTGCACCATGGTGGTAGCTTCGGGCCTCCTACGGGTTCATTCTTTCACTCTCAGTCTTGTACAGCTTGTCCAACACCCAACTCCTCCTGCTTGCTTTCGACTCAAGCTCTTGCATGAGGCAGGCAGTTTTTAAGGTCGTGTTCAGGAAGCCAGTCTATTTTAGCTAGAATTTGGCTGCCACCCCTCAACTTACTATAGCTTAAACATTTTACCACATTTTACTAAGACCTAAACACAAAAGGAAGATTCTGCATCTGAAAGCGCTAGCCTACGATGAAGTGTTATGGAGTAACTCTCAACCCAGTTGTGCATGACACTGCCATCCTAATGTATTCTCTAGATTCTAGAGGGATAGGAGATTCCACACAATGCCCCTGGTACATTTTCCAACAGTGGTTCAGGCTAACTCCAAAACGCTACCAATGGTCTCCCTCTGTGCTAATCCATCGCTGCTACAAATCCTAGGAATGGTTGAGTCTATGGGAAACACAGCAGCTGTTACTTCAAGTCATTGTGATCAGGAACATCTAGAAGTGAATTGTGCTCGTTTAATACTGTCCCTTTTGAAGTGGGACCGAGATTCATTCGTATGCTGTCATTCTCCCTGGGTATATTTGTTTTGACTGTAATGGTTAGTACCAGAGGCTACAAAGCTGTCTGCATGGTAGAAGTACTATTGCATTTTGCATGCAGTATAACAGATAGTAGTGCTTACCATGCTACTAGACATGCCAACAGTACCATCTGCTACGCTGCATATACTAAATGGAAATCTTTTGAAAGTGAAAGCAGTGCCTGCTGTCTGCCTTCAAAGAAGGGAAAATATTTTTTTTAAGTAATAAAATCTGGACTATCTTATGTTGGCTTACTTGTCACCACACCGCTTTACTCTTATACTACTCTGTTTATGTCGACCCTGCTGCCCTTAGTATTTGAGCCGTTGGAATCATAATGAAAATAGCTCAATTCTAGTTTGAAATAATATCATGTGTTTGTTTTAAACTTGTCATTAGTGCACTTTATTTGGATACAGATGTATTTTACTGGCTAAGTTGCAGATTGTGTAATGCTAGTGACCTGGGTTCGGGCGAGTCTTCCTTCACCTCTCCTTGTAAAAATCTGTCATGTAATTGGATAATCTAAAAATGTGTAGTGCAATAGGTTTTATTTTTTTTAATTGTACAGAATCTTAAATAGTCCTCCGATACCTTCTATGTACAATACCCCATTGCTGGTTAGGAATGATGTTCATATATTTTATTCAACATCTCTTAAACTGTGGCATTTCCTCTGCTTTCAATTCGTTGTTTTGTTTTGCTCGGGCCTGCCTCGTTAATTCCTATATTTATGCAAAACAGTTGATGAGACACTGTCTCTTATGTTGTGTGGTCCTTTGTTTTCCAGCTACCTGTACTGGATGCACTGCCACTTTCTCTGTCCTAAAAAAGAGGGTAAGAAAATAACTCTTTATCTGTTCAAATTGTCTTAAGTATTTCTATTTGTAAGTGCAATGTTCATTGAGACCAGTCGGGTGAGAAGTATTGCAGTAAAACCAATTGTTTTCCTCCTTTCGAGCTGTGCAAACTTAGAATGTGCCGCATTTACCTGCGAAAATTGCACCAGGTTTTACCAGCTACATATAGAGTGCAAAAATCCACCAGTTGGGGAATCGCTGAAGCTAATACAATACCGAAATTGAAACGCAGGAGGTGCAATGAGTGCCAAGATTCACCATGTTTACAAAAAAAACTGAGTGTGACAGACATTTGCGTATTTGGAGAGTTTTCCTTTTCAGCACTGAACCATGTACAATGGTGTGCCAACAAGTACAAAGCATGAGAAGCTAATCAAGGTCCCTGATTGGTAAATCTTGTATGGTGTCGTTTTTGCCATCAAGTAGTTAGGTCCAGAGTACTTGTAGTAGTATGCATTTTATTTTTCTCTTTCGGGGCGACACGGTGGTCAGAGTTGTATGACTCCTCATGATGTTGACTGTAAGCCCACAATGCCCCTGTACATGTACTCTGCTGTTGGGTTGAGAGGTGCACTGACCGAGCTCCCGACAAAGACCAATTGTGACTAGGTTGGAGAGTGTTTGGAGACAGGGTGTTGTCTTGGAGCCTCCTCAAAGCCATTTCAAAACTGAGCATGCTTTTTAAATTCTGACCCAACTGCGATCAAAATAACGCCCTGTATGTTTGTATGTATGTCAGCCTCCCAGGATACCATTAGTCAGAGGATTGTAATGTATGGTCCTCTTTCAATCCTTAAACTCTGATTTTATGGAGAAAAGTTTATCCTGGCACACTTGGACAATGGGATAAGGCACACTCTATGTTAGAGAAACAGAAATAACAGGCCCCATGGGTTTCTTGGATGAAGAAGACATTTCTTAGGAGAACACAGGAGTATTATGAACTTCAGGTTATTACATAATAAATCCTAGAAGGAGTCATCTGAAAGACCCTAAATCTACAAAGCGACAGCAAGATGTCTGCTAAAGAAATAAAGTACAAAAGGGGGTGGTGATGGACGGAGCATCTGAGCCAATCAAACACTCACACCCAGTCAAAAGATCTGGGTTTGATCCATTACCGTTCTTTAGCTCACTCTGCCACCCCAGTTCAGACATGGCTATATGCAAATCAGTCTGACCCTGTGCCTCATGGGAACAGTCCAGCCCGAACTGCCAAGCCATGCCTTCCCTGGACCGGACACAAGCTTCCGAGGACCGGTTTCTGGCATTCCAGCCGTCTTCAGCCAGGCTTACTTGAATCCAGTGGCAAAGTGAGCAAGGGACTCACGTCTGAGCATACCCTGCCACACTTATGGCAGCCAAAGCAGTACAAAAGGGGGTGGTGATGGACGGAGCATCTGAGCCAATCAAACACTCACACCCAGTCAAAAGATCTGGGTTTGATCCATTACCGTTCTTTAGCTCACTCTGCCACCCCAGTTCAGACATGGCTATATGCAAATCAGTCTGACCCTGTGCCTCATGGGAACAGTCCAGCCCGAACTGCCAAGCCATGCCTTCCCTGGACCGGACACAGGCTTGGTAATACTTGTATGGTGCCGTTTTTGCCATCAAGTAGTTAGGTCCAGAGTACTTGTAGTAGTATACATTTTATTTTTCTCTTTCGGGGCGACACGGTGGTCAGAGTTGTATGACTCCTCATGATGTTGACTGTAAGCCCACAATGCCCCTGTACATGTACTCTGCTGTTGGGTTGAGAGGTGCACTGACCGAGCTCCCGACAAAGACCAATTGTGACTAGGTTGGAGAGTGTTTGGAGACAGGGTGTTGTCTTGGAGCCTCCTCAAAGCCATTTCAGAACTGAGCATGCTTTTTAAATTCTGACCCAACTGCGATCAAAATAACGCCCTGTATGTTTGTATGCATGTTATGCCTCCCAGGATACCATTAGTCAGAGGATTGTAATGTATGGTCCTCTTTCAATCCTTAAACTCTAATTTTATGGAGAAAAGTTTATCCTGGCACACTTGGACAATGGGATAAGGCACACTCTGTGTTAGAGAAACAGAAATAACAGGCCCCATGGGTTTCTTGGATGAAGAAGACATTTCTTAGGAGAACACAAGGGTATTATGAACTTCAGGTTATTACATCATAAATCCTAGAAGGAGTCATCTGAAAGAGCTTTACTGAACAAAAAGACCCTAAATCTACAAAGCAGACAGCAAGATGTCTGCTAAAGAAATAAAGTCAAAGGTTGACAAACAAAAATAGTTTATTTCTAAATAACGTTACGCTGAAGGCATTGATACGCCGATGCATCTTTCTGATCCAAACAAACATAAGGAGGAATTCAATATGCAAGATCCAACATCTGAAAGTGATTGAGGTCGTAAGGACAGGGATAAACGGTCTGAGAACTATCAAAGCTGAGAAGATTCTTTGGACTCTACTTCAGAGCATAATAGAGATAGGGAATGGGGGAAAATCATCTAACTCTCCTTCAGAGCACAATCCACTTCAGAATCAAAAGAATGAATATTGGACTCAAGAATATCGAACTCTGCTTCACAATATGATCAAGCTCCAATTCCGAGAGCTCGGCCATCAAAGTCAATAAAATAATCGCTAAACAGAAGTTATTGAGCCCAGGAGAATTAAAAAATTTTTTTTAAGTACAACGCAGATATATCTGACTTAAAAAGAAGCAGAGCTTTAAAGAGGCACTTGACTCATAAAAATCCCAAAGCCCCTGGGGATTAAATGATCAAGAGAATACACTGACAGTCTAAAACAAAGAGTCAAGTGGTTACTCCTGGAAGTTTGAGTGGGTGTTGAGTAGCTGGAGAGCATTACGGACAGTGTTGCAAAAGCCATATTCCCTCTGAGCCTACATGAATGGAACGAGAACTGCACATCGGCGATCTGGATTGTGAGAGGGTATTGTGTGACGATTCTCCCTCATAAGGGAAAATGAGATGTAAAGATTCCTAGAAGCTCTGGTGGACGGCTTGGCACTCATATTGCAGACTCACCTGTCGCACTTGTGAAAGTATTTTGTGGTGTCTTTTATGCAATGTGTACAGTTGACAAGTTTTGTTTATAGTTGGAAATAATAAAACCAGTTTACAAAAGAAACTAAATAGAAAAAATACCTCCACCAACCCCACAGGAGTTTGTCACAGGGGTGTATGGAAATTGAATTATTACTAAGTGAGGACTCTGAGGTTGCACCAGTGGCAGAAGATCCAGCTTCACACATTTTGTAATAAGAGGAAGGCATCATTAAGTAAGCAATAGAAATGCATTCACATCAAGAAGACATTGTGCTTTACTAAAGTAGACGCTCATTATCAAAGGGGCAGCTGACATTTGAGGTACAAATAAATACAGAACAAAAGGGTGTCAATTTTATGTTAGAAACTAGAACTCCTCAGTTTAGGAGGCATAACTACTCATGTTACATACTATTCTACAGCAAAAGAGGTATTCCTTAAACCAAACACAGAAACAGTGGTGATCCCAAGAATAGAAAAAAAGTGCAAGACTTCGACTGAAGACCTACAATACATTATATCGCAAGTAGAAGCAGAATATCTGTTTGCAGCTAGGAAAAGAGCTTAAACTGGAGTCACGCATGGACCACTACATGACAAATATAGTAAAAATACTTGAGGCAGTAGGTTGAACAAGCATTGGCAAAGTCAATAGGTCTCTCCTATGCAAGAGCTATTGGCTTTGCCAATATGTTTTAGCCATGTTGTTCACCAGTGTGGTTATTGTTCAGCATGACTTAAAATAGGGGGGTAAAGGAGAGTGGTGTGGAGTGTCGTAAAGTAGAGTAGAGTGGAGTGGTGCAGAGTAGAGTTGAGCGGCATGGAGTGACATTGAGTGGTGCAGAGTGTTGTGAGGGAGTAGAGTATTGTAGAGTGGAAGGGCGTAGGCTGGAGTAGATTGTCAGACAGGAGTAGACTGTTGTAGATTGGAGAGGCATATAGTGTTGTGGAGTGGTTTAGAGCACCGTGGAGTGGTGTAGAGGATATTGCCGTGAGTGGAGTGGAGCGTTGTAGAGTAGCGTTCGTAGAGCAGAGGAGATTGTCATAGAGTGGAGATGTGTAAGAGAGTGGAATGTTGTAGAGTTGAGTGGCATAGAGCAGAGTGGAGTGGCGTAAGGTGAAGTAGTGACGTGGAATAGAGTGTATATAGAGTGTAGTATTGTGTTATAAAATAGGGTGGAGTAAAGTAGCATGGAGTGGCATAGAAGGAGTTGCATAGATCGTTGTACAGTGGAGTAGTGTTTTAGAGTGCAATAAAGTGGAGTCGAGTGTTGTGGAGCGGCGTAGAGTATAATGGAGTAGAGCGTTGGAGTGGAGTTTTATAGAGTGTAGTGTTGTAAAGTCGCGTACAGTAAAGTGGCGTAAAGTACAGTGGTGCAGAATAGATTGGCATAGAGTGCATTGGTTGTGAGTAAAGTGGTGTAGAGTGCACTAGCTTAGATGCAGTTTTGTGCAGAAGAGTGGTGCAGTGTAGAGTTTAGTGGTGTACAGTAGATTGTGTAGAGTGAATTGGCATGGAGTGGTGCAGGGTAGAGTGGAGTGCTGCAAGGTAGAGTGCACTGGCGTATAGTAGTCGTGTAGAGTCCATTGGTGTAGAGTTCAGAGTTATAGAGTAAAGTGGCGTAGAGTGCAGTGTTGCATACTAAAGTGGTGTAGAGTGGAGCGGCGCAGAGTAGAGTGGCCTGGATTGGAGAGATGCATAGCAAAGGGTGCAGTGGTGCATAAAAGAGTGGGATAGAGTGCCCTGGCATAGCGAAGAGTGGCTTAGAGTAGAGAAGTGTAGAGTACAGTGGAGTAGAGTGCAGGGGCACGTAGTACATTAGAGTGGCATAAAGTGTAGTGGTTTAGAAGAGAGTGGTGCAGAGGCATAGAGTAGAGTGGCGTAGAGTTCAGTGGCAGAGAGGGCAGTGCTGCAGAGTAGATTGGAGTGGCGGAGAGTGCAGTGGAGTAGAGTGGGGCAGAGTAAAGTTACATAGAGTGCAATGGTGCAGAGTATAGTGGCGTGCAGTGCAGTGTAGCTTGGCAAAGAGGGCAATGGCGTAGAGTTTATTAGTTTTGAGTAAAGTGGTGTGGAGTGCAGTGGCATAAAGTGCAGCGGTGCAGAATAGAGTGGAGTGGTGAAGGGTGGGGTGGTTAGAATGGAATGGTGTAGAGTAAAATGCAGTGGCATAGAATGCAGTGCTGCAGAGTAGAGTTTAGTAGCATACAATGCATAGGTTTAGATGGAGTGGAGTAGAGTGGGGCAGAGTAAAGTGACATAGAGTGCAATGGTGCAGAGAAGAGTGGTGTAGAGTGCAGTGGCTTTAAGTAGAGCGTTGTTGAGTATAGTGGCGTACAAGGCATAGAGTGCAGTGGTGTAGAGGGTATTGGTTTTGAGTAAAGTGGTGTGGAGTGCAGTGGCGCAGAGTGCAGCGGTGCAGAATAGAGTGGCGTGGCATTAAGTGGCACAAAGTGGAATAGAGTGCAGTGGCATAGAGTATGTTGTTTCAGAGTACAATGCAGTGGTGTAGAGTGTAGTGGTGCAGAGTAGAGTGTAGTAGCATACCGTTCATTAGTGTAGAGTGGTGCAGAGTAGAGTGGTGTAGAGTGCAGTGGCTTTAAGTAGAGCGTTGTTGAGTATAGTGGCGTACAAGGCATAGAGTGCAGTGGTGTAGAGGGTATTGGTTTTGAGTAAAGTGGTGTGGAGTGCAGTGGCGCAGAGTGCAGCGGTGCAGAATAGAGTGGCGTGGCACAAAGTGGAATAGAGTGCAGTGGCATAGAGTATGTTGTTTCAGAGTACAATGCAGTGGTGTAGAGTGTAGTGGTGCAGAGTAGAGTGTAGTAGCATACCGTTCATTAGTGTAGAGTGGTGCCGAGTAGAGTGCAGTGGTGCAGATAAGAGTCGCGTAGAGTTCAGTGGTGGAGAGTGCAATTTTGCAGAGTAGAGCAGGGCAGGGTGAAGTGGTGTAGAGTAGTGTGGAGTGGTGCAGGGTAGAGTGCAGCAGCGTAGAGTGGTGTAGAGTAGGGTGCAGTGGCAGACAGCACAGTGGCAAAGAGTGCATACTGCAGAGTAGGCTGTCAAGAGTGCATAGGTGTATAGTAAAATGACATTGAGTGCATTGGCATGGAGTGCAGTGGTACAGACTGGAGCATAGTGGCATAGTGTTCATTGCCGTGAAGTAGAGCGGCATAGAAAGCAGTGGTTCAGTGTAGACTAAAGTTGCGTATAGGACACTGGGTCAAGTGTTGTAGAGTATAGTGGCACAGACTACAGTGGTGCAAAATAGTTGGCTTAGAGTACAATAGCATAGAGTGCATTGGCATAGAATTCAGTGGCCCAGAGTGGTGTGGCACTGATTGCAGTGGCGTAGAGTAGATTGTTACAGAGTGGAGTGATGCATGGCAAACCAAACCGTGGTGAAGTATCCACTTTCCCTGTCAAACCTAGCACAGGTAATATCGAAGTGGTCAATTTCAAAAAGCAATTCACTAATAACATAACCCCATAAATGTGTAGAAGATGTTTAAGCAGACAGTGGAAGCAAATGGGTGGCATCACACATGGATTACAAAACTGGAATTTCTAAATCACATATTTAATGTGTGGGCAAAATTAGATAAAGGGCCTTATTTAGAGTTTCAACAATAATGACCTGGTCTCCTTGTCACTTCTATTTCAATTACTTATGAAAAAAAACACGCTAACTTGTGTTTGTGGTTGGGTTATTTAATCACCCAGTTTTTTCTAAAATTCGTTTTTTTCCTAGATAAAAGGACTCTGTTCTCCTCAGAACCACATATACAGTTTACACACATTTATCACAATACTTTACTAAAACTCACATTTACATATACAAACAATTCAATCCTTCCCGCTTAATGGGATTTTCCTAATACTATACACAGTAAACCTTACTATACATAGTACAACCACATTAAGAAACAAAAAACCAATGTGGAGCAAAAATATATGCTCTTTGTTATTCAATCAAATTGAACAGTAAATTAATTTTCAAATTATTAATACAGCGTCTTTCCAAAGTGTCAATCCTATATTATTTATGTAGGCGCTTTAATTTGACTCCTGCTGAACTCTCGCTGTGCCGACGCGTTTCAAGCCACACTGTTGCCTTTGTGGGCTCTCATCAGGGCATCTTAGTTTCCAACATTGGACTTATCTAAAGGACACAAAAAATGAGACACCTATCACTCATCTGCACAATTATCTTTGTTTTTACGCCTTTACCTTTGGCTAGTTTGGGACCTACCTGCCAATGCGGTAAAGTTTTTTTTTTAATATAAGGGCTCCTTAGCAATTTTCACAGCTGATTATAAGGTAAACCTGTAGGCAATAAAACATAATTTTCGTTTTTCTATACCTCCTGGTCACCAAGCTGTTGTTAGAGGTAATTCGACATTTTTTGTGTTATTCAACATACCTGCAATTTCGTTCGTTATGCGACTTATTTGCTTTCTCTCTTCATTGCCAGGCCATTCTGTTTAAAACACAAAATGAAGACATACATTCGTTCAGCACAGCTCTCGATCTTGCCATTACGGATAATATATCAGGGGCATGCACGTACCTTTCAGCGTGTTATTAATTCACCGCCTACTCGTATGTGCTCGCTGGTCTTAGCTGTCACGTTTCCTAAGTAGGTGACACTGGGCTTTAGGTTAATGCTTCTACATGCTTCGTTCATTTATTTCAATCTTTTCCGCGGGGACGCCAAGTGTTTACCTTGCAGTATTCCTTGGCTCCCTTCAATGTAGCACTCGCTCGACACGTTTTCCTCAATGTGCGGTGCGCAGTCATAGACGTGTATACGTATTGTGACTTGGTGCTGCTGGAAGTTGTAGTCCATTGTACTCCCGGAGCACCAGTCTGTTGGTATTTTTAAGGGGGATCTCAGGTAAAATTTAAAAGCTCGATTTTCTTCGCCTGACTGACGAGGAACTTGCAATTATATCGATTAGGTGTAGATGCTGTTAATTACTTATATACCAGCATTGTACTAATCACTAACTATATTCAAAGTTCTCAAAATTTTATTGTTCTTATGATCTGTCTCTAACATGTGTGAGAGCTAGCGAATTAGAGATAACTCCTACATTCACATATGTATTCCTTATTATTTATCCATAGCCAGCCTATTCGTATGAGTCTACCTGAGTCCACATTATTAAAACCCACCATATATTATTGAACACTTGCATCATAATTTTCATGACATTCCGACACATGATTGCATCGATATTCATAGTAAAGCTCATGCAAACAACGGAATATACAGTACTCACTCTTGGCATTAACACAGCGCTTTAAATCCTGGAAATTTCAGACATTTCGTTCATCCCTGTCTGCACAGTGTTAAATTTCATGATCAGATAGGCTTCTTTTCTAAGCAAGAGAGCCTCAACATTAGGCACCTTATTCGATACATTCAATGATATTAGTACCGTCCAATTCAAATCCCTCTCTGTGTGCCCTGCACTTATATAGTGCTCCACCATAGGGGCAGTCATTACCTTTTTTTTAAGACGGGACCTGTGTTGGGTGATTCTTTGATTGACCTGCTGGGAAGTTTTGCCAATATATAATTTCGCACATGAGCAAACTAACAACAGCTTGGTGACCAGGAGGTATAGAAAAACGAAAATTATGTTTTATTGCCTACAGGTTTACCTTATAATCAGCTGTGAAAATTGCTAACGAGCCCTTATATTAAAAAAAAAAACTTTACTGCATTGGCAGGTAGGTCTCAAACTAGCCAAAGGTAAAGGTGTAAAAACAAAGATAATTGTGCAGATGAGCGATAGGTGTCTAATTTTTTGTGTCCTTTAGATAAGTCCAATGTTGGAAACTAAGATGCCCTGATGAGAGCCCACAAAGGCAACAGTGTGGCTTGAAACGGGTCAGCACAGCGAGAGTTCCGCTGAGTCAAATTAAAGCGCCTGCATAAATAATATAGGATTGACACTTTGGAAAGACGCTGTATTAATAATTTGAAAATTAATTTACTGTTCAATTGGATTGAATAACAAAGAGCATATATTTTTGCTCCACATTGGTTTTTTGTTTCTTAATGTGGTTGTACTATGTATAGTAAGGTTTACTGTGTATAGTATTAGGAAAATCCCATTAAGTAGGAAGGATTGAATTGTTTGTATATGTAAATGTGAGTTTTTGTAAAGTATTGTGATACATGTGTGTAAACTGTATATGTGGTTCTGAGGAGAACAGAGTCCTTTTATCTAGGAAAAAAATGAATTTTTGAAAAAACTGGGTGATTAAATAACCCAACCACAAACAGAAGTTAGCGTGTTTTTTTTCATAAGTAATTGAAATATAAGTGACAAGGAGACCAGGTCATTATTGTTGATACTATTTGAAAAAGGCCCCACCTGGTTCCGGTTTATTGGGCCTATCCCCCCCAGTTTATCTACTTATTTAGAGTTTGGCACAAGTGATAGACCGTCACAAAATGATGGAGGGTCATTGGCTGTAATGCATTTATAATAATGTGAATGGGATATCCACCAAGTTTGTGATGGCATATCCCATCCACCAAACTCTAACCAAGGCCAGTAGGCCTGTTTGCAATAGAAACAAATGTCAAATGTCAAATCCATGCATCAGGCATTACCATTCAGTCAGTGCGAATGTATTGGCAATAAGCTGGTGTAGGCAATTTCCTTACACGTTTCCTCAGATACTGTTAATCAAGACAGTGATAAACAAAGTCCGAACCTCGCATATGGTAATGATATTAATAGCACCTGGATGGCCAAGAGAATTTTGGAAATCACACTGCATGTAGATTTCTCATTAAAACAATATGGGGTCCCCTCTGTCAAAGGATAGACTGACATTAAAGAAAGGGAAACTATTTCACTCAGAACCTCATTCTCTGGGGCATTGTTCCTGTGATTCTAGAGTTTTAATTTTCCAGATAAATGCATAGCTGTTATAAAAGAAGCAAGAACCCAATGAACTAGGAAATGTTATGAGGCACAATGCTATGGATAACTGGTGTTCTAAAAGTAACTTCATACGCTAACCAGTGAAATAGTAGTTCTACCTTATTTAACATATTTGTTGTGAGGTGGACTCGGTTATGCATCAATATCAGTTCACCTATCCGCCATAGTAGGCTATAGCAAATGGGTTCACCAAAACGTTTTTTGCAATACCAGTCACAAAAAGATTCTTGCAATAGCCTTAAAGACTATGTACACCACATAGAGTACCAAGCAGGCCTTTGCAGAAATCCTCATTTAAATCCATGCATCCATTCACAAAGCCATCTTACAGCATCTTACTTTGAGCTACAGGCTTTTGCAGTGGAGAAACCATACCAATTTGTTCACAATGATAACGTAGTCATGAGAACTCATTCATCATTTATACCAGCCACAGCTGGTGTCACCTTTCCATGTCCTCTAATCAAGTACTTGTATTCTTTCATAATCCAATTGGTAGCATTATGCACAGCATGTGAATCTAGAACAGTTTCATGCTTTTGGGTGTGGCCCTAAAATGTTACAACCCTAATATCCCCCCAATAGTATGCCGATGGGTGGGTGGATCAGGAAGGTGTTGAACCTCAATTTCATGAGGCAGTGTACCCCAAGACAAGGTGCAAAACAGCATGATAAAAATACAGCCAAATAAGGAATGACAGACTCAAGAAGTGAGTTCTCGGGTGAAAGTAGAAATTTAGATTTATTACAAAAAATTGATAATGTACAATAAAGAATTGTAACGTGCAGATGCCTAAAGTCATTGCCATATCCAACGTAGCAGATACGGAGGTTGCTCATACCTAGCAGCAAATTCATGGAACAAGCTACCTTTTCATCTATGGACCTCCTCATCTTTTTCAGAGTTCCGAAAGTCCATGAAGGCCTGGCTTTTTGGCTAATCAACTGGACCCTGCCAACAGCTGGATATCCTCATGGGTGACTAGAAGCGCTCTACAAATCAACTGATTGATTTGATAGATAAAGGCATTCAGCAATTGGGCAATGCAGAATAATAAGCAAAAATATATACGAAATCCCAAATAAGCAGCAAAATCTGGTATCTGGAGATGTCGGAACAAACTTGTTATAGAACAACAGTAAACTAACATGAATGAATGCAATTCTGAAACCAGGAGGAAGAACCTTGAAGGAAAGTTACATTACTGAGCACATGAGACTTGCTGGAATATGTGCAGTAGAAATAAAACACTGTGAATGTGACACGATGAGACATCCATTTTGGACAAGATTGCTTCGAGGCCTAGCTGAAGCGTCTCATCCTCAAATTAGAGATGGTACAGACGCAGCAGCTAAATTAGTTCTACAACTCCATAGCCGGAGTTCTGTATTAGCAACACTTTACACTGGCTTCCGATTCATAAAAGGATCTTTTTTTAATTACTTCTGCTCGTTTATGGAGCATTTCAAAGCACCAGACCTAAATATCTCAATAACCAGTTCTGCCACTATCTGACCCAACGTAATCTAAGATGTTCCTCGGAGAACCTTCTGAAACCACCTTCTTTCCGACTGAAATCTCGAGGCGAAAAGTCATTCGCCATACTAGGCTCTAGTCTAAAGCATGGAACCTGCTTCCTCGCGGTATGCACTTTGTCGATTCTGAAGCTTTAAAAACAAATTTAAAACTTGGTTCTTCCAAGCCACAGAATCACTGTGTAGTTTGTTAATTTAAGAATACCAGCTTTTCTTTTTAGGATATAATAGCTTTTAGCATAGTGCCAGGATGCTCCTTGGAGTGACAGTCGTGCTTTACAAATACCCATCATTCATTAGCCTAAGCAAAGAAAGGGTACTTTACCAGGTTATATCAAAAATAGTTTCAAAGACATAAGCATCATATAAGGGTATACATGTAAAACATTTTTCCACAAAAGGTAACATTGTAAATTGCATGATTTACAACAGATTCCAGAAAAAGTATAAAGTTAATTATGAAAAAAGTAAATGACCTGCAAAGACAGTAGTGCCACCAAGTCAGTTTCAGGCTGGCAGTCTAGGTTTCAGAGTGTAACAGCAAAATGTATGGAATCAACATTGGGACACTAAGCAAGAATACTATTTTGCTGCAATGGTACTTTACCTGTGCCACTATTGTACAGTATTTAAAAACTGTTATCTGTGTTGTATCTTTCAGTTACATAAAAAATATCAATCAGAATAATAAAGTAGTATTATTCCTATGAAGTCTTGATTGTTTACTGACTTATAAATAATATTAGCCTTGCTGGAGAAGGACAAGGCCAAAGAACCAGAAAAGCCTAAGTCAGCTTTATTGATGCATCAAATAATAAAGTGCTTAGCTGGTGCACAACTACATTTGTTCTATGTTTAGTGTCTTCCTTTTATTGATTTGCATGCCGTTATCTCACAAAATAACTTGAAAGCAGGGACCTCAATTCAACTATTATTGTGTCCTCTCTTTGCAGAGAAACTGCAGTAACTGTGGAAATAGCTTTTGTTCGAGATGCTGTTCTTTCAAAGTACCAAAATCTTTTATGGGAGCAACAGGTTAGTACTTGGGTTTGGAGGACTGATAGAAGACAACCTTTATCTATTGATCTTATAAAAAGGATGGTAAATAAGAATCACGTTCCTTCAGCAAATATTGTTTCCCTCTTATGTGGCATGTGTATCATAAAGATTTCATCATGTTTGTATTAATTGCGTTTATGCTCAACATTGAAACACTTAGGGCTTAATTCTCAAAATGCTCCTTGTAGTACTAGAAAATGTACTACAAAATGCAGTCCCCAAACTACATGCACAGTGCTACGACTTAGCACTCCCTATAGTTGTGCAGGCGTAGTTCTCTGCCCCGACTGCGGAATCTCCAGGGGCAGAAAATTGCACATCTATAAGTATAGGGAGTGCGAAGTTCTGAAACTTCCGACATGGGTTGTGAATGCCCAAAATTTGTAAACTTATCACAAAGTGTAAGGTAAATCTGAGAACCTGGCCCACAGTCTCCAAATGTTATTGAGTGGTCCCACACTAAAGGGTCATCTATTATCATACTATTGAAGTCTTCCAGTTTGTAAAGGACTACATCAGACCTGAAATAAAAGAAACCTCTTAGATTTCTAAGGAGAATGTGTGGAAATTCAGGAGGAGTTATCTGTCAAATTGTCAATGAAATGCAAACACATAACTGCCACTAAACCTCCAACATCAGAAATTGCCCCTCATTCCATTAGGAAAAACAGATGGCAAAACATATGTTTAATTAGAGAACTGCTATCAAAGATTATTAAATCTATAAAAACGCTTTTTAATTTAATGATCTTTACTAGCTGCTCTCATCAAAACTCACTTCCAGTCTGTGCCTTTAATAGAGTTCCACATAATACATGCCTTCTTTAGTACCTTCCCTAAAAACTGATCACCTCATTATTGAAAAACAGCAAGCTGGCCAAACGTCCTCACAAACTTCAGACCAGTAACAAATCTTCCATGGTTGGGGATGTAATGGAAAAATTTGTAGGTGATCAGCTCTCAACATGCTGGCTATCAAGGAATCTGATTTTCGTAAAGCATGCTACAATTAAACTGCAGCCATGAAAATTCTTGCTAACGTTCATGTGCTGTGTAATGAGGAAGCCTGCCTTCCTGACATCCCTGTAACCTTTTGTAACAATTTATTATCATAGCCTCATGAAGATCCTTGACACTCACATCGGACTCAAGAACATACCTCATTCCTCAACACCAATAATAGGCTGCACCCTTTCAAATTAGTGACAGTGTACCGAATATCCACTAAATCAAAAACTCAATAAACTGTCATTTGGGCACTCACAGTAGAAATTGTGCATTATTGCATCAAAGACCAGGTCAGCTGATCCTACTGGGAACAACAAACATTGAAAAAACGTGGGTTCTACATATGCCATCTGTTTTTTCAGTTTATTTGAAAGAATATAATTCACTTGTGATTCAAGCTTCCAACCCTACCCAAATCCCCACCCATCAACCCAAATGTACCAAGATCTTTTAATCTGGTGCTGTTGATTTAAATATCTCTGACAGGTATGACTAGCAGATTAAACTATTAAAGGTGGCACTTGAACAGAACTTCATTCTTTGGGCATTCCTTTAATGGGATTGGTGATCTAACATAACGTTGTAGCTAAGCAGCAAGTTAACAGATTTGTTCTTTTGGTATCTTACAAGGAAATGTCAGATCAGTAACAGGTGTTGAAACCTGTTTATAGATGAAGATTCTCCCTCCATATAGAATAACTTGAGATCCTCGCCAAGTCCTGATGGTCTCAATAAGCATCTCATTGGGACCGAAATGTTGACAGATTATGTCATCATCGGGGCTAATTCAGTGATGTTTACACCCCAACTTTCCGTCTCCCTAAAGGGCTCAGAGGAATGTGCCCTGTTGTTTTTGTCGTGCCCATTCGATTCGATTTTATCCCTTGTTTTTTCTGCTTTTACCATGTTGAAGTCTTTTGTATTAGTTTGTTTGTATGAATAATTTTTTGCTTTAAAGGATTGATGGGTGGAGTTTTGTATAGTGTTGGAAGTTTGAGTTAAAATTGAATTATGTTCTTTAAAATAAACAGAAAAAGTCTGTATTCTACATAGCCTCTCTATGTTGTTTCAATGTTTTTCCATGTTTGTTTTTCTTACTAGATCAGTTGACATAAGGTCTTTGATGCACCAATGCACGATTACCTATGTGAGTGCCCAAGGGGCAGTGTATTGTGATTTATTTTTTTCACCTAATTCCTTAGCAACTGCAAAACATTGTTGAGAATGGGAAACGCATAATGTGATCTTCATTCTGTCACATGCAGAATTCCCTCTTACGCCGACATACACATTCTCAAAAATGGCTAGTGAACATTCAAAAATTAATATCTTCAAACTTCCTCCAATTAAAACCCAGCTAACACTGGAATCATTCTTGAGGAGCTAATAATAGACATTTTTTCCCTCTGAAGCTCTGGGTTTCCTATTTGACCCGAACCTTTCCATGAAAATGGCTGTCATGCTCACAGTGCAGTAAAATAGTTAAAGCTGTCAATGGAAGTGCCCTTCTCATTGTAATACCTAAGAACTCCATTTCACTCATTAAAGCTCTGCTACATTTAGCTGTCAGATTTCTCTCTGAATCCAAAAATAGCACCACATAACTCCACTTTTAAGACCGCGTCAGTGGCTACCTTTAGAGGTGCAAATTAAATTCAGTCTCTCTCACTTCACCTACAGATCCTGTAGACATCAGCAACCAGCATATCTCCACTGTACTATAAACCTATACGGATGTGCCACAAATGTCAGAAGCGAAGACATTCTTCATCTGGAATCAAAGAGATTCAAATCTCACTCTATTGTGTAAAAAACTGTTTTCGGCGCTGCTCCATCTTTATGGAACTCTCCATTTGACGAGCTAAGTTGCAAGAAAGACCTTGTCGTGTACTACAGAACAAAAACTGGAAACTGTTATTCAGCTTTCACCTTAACTTTAGTTCCTTCTTTTCGCATGGTCAACTACATGCAAACTGTCTTCTTACCTACTATTCTCCACCTTCTTGTTATTTTCCTCTATCTTCCTCTCCTCTTCTTTTCATCCAGTCATACATTAGAATTTTTGCATTTTCTATTGTTCTCTGCCTTATTTAAATGTAGCTAGTGGACTTTGGTGACTTTATTCTTGCATTCTTGGCTAAGTATTTAGAGACATCAGTTTTAAGACTGGGTGATGTATCTAATCTGCTTTGTAGCCCCAACTAGATCCATCTGTTTCTCCAGTGTTGCATCTTTCATAGATTCACATGCTTGAATCTTCCCCATCATCATGGTGGGAGTTCTGGTAACCGTGATAAAAGCAGTGTTAATTCTTAAGCATTAGGAATCACACTGAAAACAATAGACATTGTTTGTAACTGCCGATAGGAGAAAAGGTAAGTTCCCATGCATATGTTGTTTATTCTTCAGTTACAAGGTAAAATAAGCCACCAGAGATACTGCTAGGCAATAACCCAACCCAAACTGTTGTTCCTCAAGATTCCACTGTTGAGCTTGGAACCCAGTGTAAACTGAATTCCATGCTCAACACCATCAGATAGACTTAAAGCACTACATAGGTTTTGTCTTTACAAAAGAAAACATCCCAATGGAAGCATGTGGAGTTGTACGGTAAAACCACAACATTGCCCTAACTGCATTAGCCACCACACATTTATTGCTTACAGCCCACTGTATACACTCTCCCAACATCTGATTCATCCTGTCTACCAGGCCATTGGTTTGAGGGTAATACAGCAAGCTTCTCAGATGCTTTACTCCACTAGTTAGCAACGATTTTTCCACCTCACCTGACACAAACTGCGTACCATTATCAGAAACCAGCGTAGCCGGGAAACCTTCTTTTAGGAATACGTCTTTCAAGAATTCAGCGGCCAATCCTGATGTGACTTCTTTCACAAACTTAACCTCCAGCCATTTAGTGTAATAGTCCATCATGACCAAAGCAAACTTGAATGAAGGCGCCAATTCATGAAATGCTCCAACAATGTCAATTACTATCTTTTCCCATGGTGCAGCAGGCAAATCAATGGGATGTAAAGGATGGGGAACGCAACTTCATGCTTTTGTCACTACCAGCACATCACACATTCTTTGACCACCTCATCAACCTCCCTGTCCATTGAAGGCCACCAAAAGGACAACCTCACCCTTTTCTTTGTCATTGTAGCCCCTAGATGACCTTCATGGACACAAGTTATAATAACCTTCCTCAAAACAATAGGTGGTACCAACGTATCTGCTCTCAACAACAATCTATCCTCTGACAGCACTTCTGCCATTTTTACAAAGGTCCTGAAATCAAAATCAAGTTTCCTCTTACAAGGCCACACTGACTCCACGTATTTCATGACCATCTTCATGGAAGAATCTTCTTCGGCCATTCACCTTCAGAAATTGCACACATCTGCGGTAGATCAACAGCGGCCACCAAACAATCCACCTGGTCTTTTTCCACTCCATCATCCCCTTCCTCATCACACTCCAAAGGTCACCACAAATAGTCTGCACAGCCATTTCTACTACCAGAGATGTACTCCGGTATGAAATCAAATTGTAACAGCTTAGATGACAGCCATGTGGGGTAAATCCTCCAGCATTCCTTCCACTCAAGATAAAGATCAAAGGTTTATGATCTGTTTGTATTCTGAACTTCCTTCCCCACACATAATTCCTAAACTTCATAACTGCCCACCAACAGGCTAACAGTTCTTTCCCAATCACGGACTATTGCTTCTCAGCCCCTGTTAACACATGTGAGGCATAACTAATTGTTCTTATGTCACTACCTTCCTCTTGACTGAGCATTGCCCCCACTCCAACATTGTTGGCATCAACTGTCAGGACACACTGCAATTCAGGCTCACAATGCTTCAAAACTTTAGGTGAAACAAGTTCACCTACTCAAACATTTCATGGCATTACGCATCC
This sequence comes from Lissotriton helveticus, assembly GCF_964261635.1. NCBI lineage: Eukaryota > Metazoa > Chordata > Amphibia > Caudata > Salamandridae > Lissotriton > Lissotriton helveticus. The sequence continues at coordinate 1,040,288,868 of NC_136065.1, read as the reverse complement.
AAACAAAGATAACTCCCTCATGAGCATGCATGACAATGGTCTGAACCTAGTGGCAAACTTCTGAATAAATCTTGAGTAAAATTCACACAATCCTAGAAAGGATTTAAGTCCAGCTTTGTCCACAGTTGGCTTAGTCTGGTTAATACTGTCAACCAGACTAGATTTTGGGGTGATGCCATTGCTGGAAACCAAATGCCCCAGCTACTCAACCTTATTAGTTAGGAAAACACACTTTTCTCTCCTTAGCACTACGTCCTTCTTCTGGAATCTTTGAAACACCTTTTCAAGTATACACTTGTGTCTGCCTATCTGGTGCAAAAATCAAAACATCATCATGGAAAACAGACAACCCTTTGATACCTTTCAGCATGTCTACCATTATTCGCTGAAAAACTGAAGCCACAGAAGCAAGCCCAAAAAGCATGCAGCATTACTGAAAAGAACCGAAAGGGAAGACAAAGGCTGTTAAATGTCTTGATTCTGGTTCCAGCTCAATTTGGTGGTAAGCTGAAACTAGGTCAAGCTTGGTGAACAGCCTAGCCCCCTTTAGGCTAGCGAACAGTTTGATTATGTTGGGTAAGGGATGAGAATCCACACAAATTTATTTATTAAGGCAGTACAGTGCAAATCTACTCAAATCCTACCACCAAGGGAGGCACCCACAATGATGAGTTAATGGGTTCAATTAACCCAGTTCTCACCTAAGTATCCAATCCTTTCCTTAGATCTTGCTGTATGCTGAAAGGCACATTTCTGAGTTTGTTTCACTGGCTGTGCACCCTCCTTCACTTTGGACTTGTGCTTGTAATCTTGAACTTTTCCTAATTCACCTAAGAACACATGGGGATATTTATTCATCATTTCTAATTCTATGCTATACCTCACAGCCAACACCTGCTCTCTCGCTCCTGGTCTGAGAATCATTCCAATTGTAAAACAGAAGAGGGACCCTGAATCTAAGAAAAAACTACAAAAGGGGAACAACCCGCCAGGGCGAGAACAAGAGGAAAAAACATGAAAGGGGTGTTCCCTAAATAACAAGGATCAAAGTTTAATTAATATCAACAGTATAACCCACACACCACAAAAAGAATAAATGTATTCAAAAGAGATTTTTAATTTTCATTTTGACAATCAACATGATTTTTTGTATAATAAATAGAGTAATTACATTTGAGCAATACAAAACATTTTTGGAAAAATATACATAATCAGAAACATGCAGAAACAGTCTAAAACCTAGGACACGCAAAGACACTTCAAACAGGGCAGCAAATAGATCCACTCATACATCCAAACATCCCTTTTAAACAATCAAATTCATGGGGATACATTTATTCATCATTTCTAATTCTATGCTATACCTCACAGCCAACACCTGCTCTCTCGCTCCTGGTCTGAGAATCATTCCAAACACGCCATGGTGGAACCACCCTAGAATATTCCACCCTTTATGAGCCACATAGACCTTCCCGGCTTTTTTTCGACCCTTGAACTCCAGTATGTCTTCTATGTAGCCGCACAAATTTATATTGTGACCCTCATAAGATACTGTATCCGAATCCTACCATGGCGTCCCTCTATCCCCCAGTGCGCCTTCTGGAGATTCACTAGTCAGGTGCTGAGAGTTCATATGGGACAGCCTATAGCCCAACACAGTTAAATGAGAAATGCCAGAACACTGATGAGGGAGATGCTTCTAAATGCTTAGTTTGAGACTTTTCTTTTCAAAACAAACATTAAACTGCTGTTCAAAGTTATGACACTTTTCAGGAGCATTATCCGTATGATGACCCTTATGAGGAGCAGCACAGTATGCAAGAGGACACCATTACAGTCCCTATTTCTCTGGTAACTCATTTGCACCATATGCTCAACGATTACTACATGATATTTCCTGAGGCGCATGCTATGATGCAACATACTCCTGTACGTTCAGAAGCTCCGGAATGAGTATCCCTTCCTAAAACTCCTTTGGGCACACAACAGCAAAAGGAGAAAAGAATCATGCCTCTCATCACTATAAGGGATGACTTTATTGACAGTGATGGGGAGGAACAGCCAGAGGAGGAGGAGATTCCTTCTGGTCCAGCAGGTGACCATCAGGAATGCAATGATTATGTGACTTCGTTATTTACGTCGCCTTCAACTGAGCCGGCAGATTTGCCCTCAGCAGATATTTGAGGTTTTCATTAGCTCTTCGAAATAGCATCCAAGAGTTTTGACTTGCCTCTTCCTGTCAAACAAACTGAATGTTTCCTATATGATTTTTAGGATTCGGCTTACAAATCCGTCCGATCCATCCGTATAGTGGAGGATATATGGATAGAGGGATTGAAGCTTATGAAGACCCTAGCTTCAGTGGCAGCTGTGTTAACCAGGTTGGATAAAAAGAATAAAGTGAAAAACAATCCACCTAAATGTCAAATTGGTCATCCACGCCCTGACTCAGTCATTATGCTGGCAGCCCAACACCGATCTAAGAATCCTTCTACTCCTTGCTCTCCCACTCCGCATAAGGGGGGTAGATGTTTAGACAACATTGGTAAGCGCTTCTCCGCTATGGCGGCACCCTCAATCACGACTTCCAATACACTGGCCATATTAAGGAGATATGATCGGTGGTCTGACATATCTGCAATCCTGGAATATCTACCAGAAGATAAGAAAGAAGCAAAGAAGATTCTGAAATTATTATGGATGCTGCAATGGATATCTCCTCAACCGCTTTCTGTCAGATGACAGGAGCCGCTGTTCTGCGTCAGGAAGGTTGGATGAAGGCCAAATCATTTCGACGAGATATAAAAAAACAAAACTACTTGTCACGCCATTTGATGGTGAAAATCGTTTTGGAAAGCATGTAGATGGTGCCCTACAATTCTCCAGGGACAATGCAGCAGCAATGTTTTCACCCCTTTTGGGGAGGCAGCGGTCACGGGTAGTTTATGTCTTTAGTACCTTACCAACAGAACAGATACCAGCCATATTCCCAGAAGGGATATTGTTCACAATATTCCTCTCAGCAGCAGTATAGAATGACGGCAGCTTTGTCTTCTAATCAGCAACCCTCACATAGACTCTTGGTTGGAGGAAAATCCCAGGAAGCCTCTAGGGGCCAATGATACTTTGCGGGCACCTGTCACCCTAGTCTCACATCGACAACAATTTGTAAATCCCCTTTCCAGATTTCACAGTCAATGGAAGAGCATCTCCTCTGAAAAATGTTAGATGTAATGCAGCATGGTCACACCCTGGAATTTGTTCAAAAGCCTCCCAGTTTTTCGCCTCACAGAACATCACGTTGTCATCTGTCCCTGCTGAAGCAGGAGATTAATTTGCTTCTCTCTAAGGATGCGATAGAAGAGGTTTTGTTAATTCTCTGCAACAAGGGTTTCTGTTCCAACTTTTTCCTCAACAGAAAGAAATCAAGAAAATGGAGACAGGTGATGGATTTGAAGCTCTTAAACAAATACATAAAGAAACAACCTTTCAGAATGCTATCCTTTCAGGAGATTCTGCAACTCGTGAATACGGTGACATCACTGGATTTCCTAGATGCACAATTTCAAGTGAAGCATCAAATGTTTCTATGGTTCTAGGTGGCAGGGTGCCGTTACCAGTTCAAAGTACTTCCTTCTGGGCTGCATTTGGCTACCATAGTCTTCACAAAATGCATGGCTGCAGTGGTAGCCTTCTAGAGAAGAAACGGACACAAGGTGTTCCCTAACCTCCAAGGCTTTTCCACCTGCGGAAAGCATTACTCGCCTAAAGACAATAACAGCTTGCCTATCAGGTAAAGACTTCACTTCTGTCTGGAAATTCTAGTTAATGTTGGTAATGATGTCATCTTGCATCCTGTTGATACCCAATTGTCGTCTTCACATAAGATCTTTACAAGAGCAACTAGACGGAGAAGGGGTTCGATGTCCGGCAACATTTGGAGATACAATATTGACTACCCCAACTATGAAGGTAGCGATGGATTAGTGGAAAGAAAGGGCAAATGGAACTCTGGGTGTATCGTTCATTCCTGTGCAGTCACATATCATAATGACAACCGATGCTTCACTGGAATGCTGGAGAGCTCATTTGCTGGATCTGGAATGTCATGGCAAATTGTCTGCTCAAGAGGCAGAATTGCACATCAATCTTCTGAAATGGAAGCCAGTTTTCCTGGGCCTCCAGTCTATTCTTCCCAGACCCCGCAATTTCTTGATATTGGTAAGAGCAGCGGAGTTGGCCTAACTTCTAGGGCGGTGTGGGCGTGGGAGAAGGGACGACCTTGACACCAGGTATAGCAGGCAATGAAGGTTTTATTTTCAATGAGCTTTTGTACACAAATGTTTTTCTCCTCCTCTGAGTCAATCGGTCCCGGGAGTATGCGCTTGGATCCGTGGCTGTAGTTTCCTTCCCTCTGTTGTTGGTCTCGGGGGAGGTGCTTCGCGGGACCCAGGCCAGCTCCGTTACATGGAAGAGACCAGAAAGAGGGATGCCGTTAATGTGGGTTCTCACTAAGTTATGCACCTTTTAGGACCGGGGAAGTGAGGACAGCCCAAGTGTACAGTGCTCTCTCACACGTAGTGCACGGTGAACGAAGGGGTTGTGGTAGGAGGTGAGGCACAGGGTCGGACACGGGGTATGGAGGGGGGAGCGGAAACACAAGGGGTAGGAAACGAGCAAGGGTTTTTACAGCTATTTACACGTGAGCACTCCGGCTCCCCACCCAGGCTGCCCAACGCCGCCGTACCTGTGACAGCCACACTCCTCCCTCTGGAGTGTGGCACGGCGGATCACGGGGTCGTTGGCCTCCTGGCTCTCCGTCTCTTTCAGCCTCCACGATGCCTCCTCGATGTTCCTTCGGCTTTTCCTTCGCGTCTCCGTTCTTCTCTCCGCTCTTCTCCGTCGCCTCTTCCGCCTTCCGCTCCTCCGGGGTGTAAACACACCCTCCATACAGCACTTCCTGGCTTTTGGCCATTCCGGCTGGGCTGACGTCCTCAGGGGGCGGTTCCTCCTCCACGGAAGCAAACGCCCAGTTAAAGGGGCCGCTGTGTTCTTCTTGATCTTCGCTGTCGAACGGCTCGTCCCTCCACTGGTCAGTCTGGAATGAAGGAGGGGGAGCAGGGTCAGCGGGGCAAGGACTCCACCATTCCCTAGGGGTAAGCCTTCCCCCCTCTCCCATGATACAGGCGGCCAACCTCAAATCTGGGGAACTGGGTTCGAGTCTCGGCAATCGCTGAACATCCTGTGATTCTGGGCAAATCACTTAATCTCCCCGTGCCTAACAAAAATGAATGTGCCCTCATGTAACGCAACTAGTGCTATGTAAAGCGCTCTGATACCTGATACCTTCGGGTCAAGTTCGCGCTATAGAAAACTCTGTAAAAAAAAAAACTGTTTTACCTAACCAAGCAAGGAGGAACGAGATCAAAGTCTTGTCTGCTCAGGCTCAGCAAATTTGGGAATGCTTGATTCTGCACAACATTTGTCGAAAAATAGAACATGTTCCTGGAGTAGAGAACGAAAGGGCGGGTTCCATTAGTAGAACAGCTAAACAGTGCCATGAACAGTACCATGAACGGGAACTGAATCAGCGTCAGTTACTGCAAGTGTCCATCAATGAGGTAACCCCAAATCTGGATCTCTTTGCCACCTTACAGAACAAGAAATGCAGGATGTACGCATGCATGTTTCCACAGAGAAGGCTTGGCATAAATGCATTGCAGCTAGCTTGGACAGAAATGCTCACTTGCGCTTTCCCTCCTTTTCCCATGATTCCAAAGGACTTTTGGAACGTGGAGTAGGAACCATGCCACCTCATTTTGATAGCTCCAGCGTGGTCTAGGCAGTACTAGTTCACAGAACATCTTCTCCTATGAGAGTGTCAGCATATTAAACACAAGCCTATGGAAAATCTTCTCTCCATGAATGAGGGTCAGGTGGTCCATTCATAGATACAATCTCTCAGCTTGTCAGATTGGTTCCTCAAGACAATGAGTTTGGGTCGCTAAAGGTGCCAGAAGATTGCAGGTCAATTCTACAGCACTCTCGTGCAGACACCACAAGTATAAGTTATAAGGCGAAAGGAAGAGATTTTGTTCTTGGTGTATCTAAAAATCTGCATCTCTAGAGCAGGTACTTCCTTATTTTCTCCATCTAGCAAAATCAGGTCTAGAGCATTTGCCCGTATAGGTCCATCTGTCAGCTATTTCCAGATTTCAGAGGCAAAAGGAGAAACTCTTGTTATGGTCCAACGAACAAAAAAATTGTGTTGGGGAAAGTTGATTTTCTATTAGCCATTATTTTTGCTGGGAGAATAAGAGAGCTTCATGCCTTGAAAATTAATGAACCATACTTCCAAATCCAGGATGACTGAGTCATATTATGATCTAATCCTCAATTAAATCCAAAATGCTAACTTAATTTTTACCTGAACCACCCTATTGTGTTAACAGTATTCTTCAGAAATCCTTCATCTGTAGCAGAGAGAGCCCTATACTCTCTGAGTGTCAGACGGTGTCTAACTTTCTACTTGGATCGAAGACTTTTAGAAAATAAGATCAACTTCCGATTGCCTAATATGAGCATCATCAATTTTAGTAACTATCGTCCAATCTCTCTGCTCCCCTGTGCCAGTAAGTTACTGAAAAAATATATCAACAACCTTCTGACCACTTTCTTGGAGGATAACAGTCTCCTTGATCCCTCGCAGACTGGCTTCCGCCCCAAGCATGGGACGGAGTCGGCTCTGTTGGCGGTCCTGGAGGAAACTAGGGGCATCTTGGATCGGGGAGGATCGGTGGCAGTCATCCTCCTCGATCTAAGTGCCGCCTTCGATACTGTAAATCATACAATCTTGTTACAGCGCCTCCGGGAGATTGGGATACAAGGAGGAGCACTGGAGTGGATTCGTTCATTTCTATCCAGCAGAAAATTCCAGGTCTTTGAGGGAGCGACTATTTCTACAAGCAGGCCCTTGGACTGTGGAGTCCCACAGGGGTCCTCATTAAGCCCGACGTTATTTAACGTCTATATGAGACCGCTGGCTGGGGTCGTCCGTCCGTATGGTATTAAGATCGTGACCTACGCGGACGACACCCAACTGGTGGTCTCTCTTACGCGGGCTGGAGACCCTGTGGGCACAGCAGATCTGATGGGATGCCTGAGCGAGGTTAGTAGGTGGATGACCCTGTCTTGTCTCAAACTTAATGGAGACAAGACAGAGGTCATGATGTTGGGACATCTAGCTCCATCTACAATTGACCAGATCTGGCCAGCTTGCCTAGGCACTCCCCCAGTCCCCAGGGATGCCATCAAGAGCCTGGGTGTCTGGTTGGATAAGTCCCTGACGTTTGACCATCAGGCTGTTGTACTATCTGCCACTTGTTTTGGCCTCATTAGAATGTTGAACAAGATCCTTCCGTTTTTACCTTTTGAGGCAAGACAAATTGTGGTCCAAGGACTAATTCTTTCGAGGTTAGACTTTGGAAATGCGCTCTATCTTGGTGCTCCAGATTTTACATTAAAAAAGCTACAAGTAATTCAAAACTATGCGGCTCGGACATTGCTTCAAATCCCTCGGAGGACCTCTGTAAAAGCTGGACTGATAAGATTACACTGGCTTCCGGTGAAGGACAGGATCAGTTTCAAATCTCTCTGTCTTGCCCACCAATCTTTCTGGGAAACCGGTCCATTAATTAGTCGCCCTTTAATTACTCCCTACTTACCCAGCAGACAGCTCAGGTCTACTAACGCTCTACTTGCCGCTGTGCCAAAGATCAAACGGTCCAGATCAGGAGGTCGGTCCTTTTCCGTGAATGCGGCCAAGCTGTGGAACAGTTTGCCTCTCTACCTAAGGTCCAATTCGGACCTTACCTCTTTTAGGAAGCAACTGAAAACTTTTTTGTTCAATAAATAGCTTGTTCCTTTTTTGAATTTAGGCCCCTCTGAGATCACTTGTTAGCAGTCAGCGCTAGGACGCCTCTGGGCAACTATCTGCGCTTTAAAAAACCCATTTTCATTTCATTTCATTTCATTTAATTCGGTACACGGAGAAAGAGTCAATCGTTATCATGTGCCAGTATTGCTCGTTGGACAACCATAACCTTCTGCCATGAAAAAGAAGGAACACCATTGACTGCAAAGGTGAAAGCACATTCTACAAATAAGGTAGCTGCATCTTCAGCCTCATTTGCTAGTGTTTTGTTGCCAGACATTTGCAGGGCGGAAACGTGGACTGTCTACTGCTGTTGGGCAGGCAGTATTGTCTCCTATTTCATTGAGGTACAGAACTTTTGTTTTCATATACTATGTGTTTAAAGTTACTTTTACATGCACATATACCTATTATGTTATCCGATGTTTTTTCACATCTTTATGGTAAATTCATGCATTTGAGGCCAATCTTGAGGTTTTTTGTTTATACTTTCATGTTTGTTTTCTCATGACGGAATGGCTTGCCTTATCCACCGCCATATTGTCTTTGATACTGCTTACTGGTCCAATGCAAGCATGTGAATCTATGAAAGATACAACACTGGAGAAAAAACAAGTTACTTACCTGTACACTGTGGTTTTTCAGTATTGATACCGTTCATAGTCACATACAACCCTCCCTCCTCTTCCTTAGGTTTCCCCACTCTTTATACCTCTTATTTTTCATAATTGCACTTTTGCTCGAAATCTGAGGTGTGGTGGCTCTGCAGGGGAGTAGGGATTCAGGGTCTCTTCTCTGATTGGTTGTATTAAAACAATGTGGTTTGGCTCTGCTTTTATTACTGTTACCATAGGACTCCCACCATGACGACTGGATAGGTTATATAAAAGATATCAGTACTGGAGAACCACAGTGTACAGATAAGTTACTTGTTTTATCTGGGCAAGCCGTATGAACATTTGTAGCTAAAATAGGTTACTTCGTTATAGTTGCTGATACCAGACAAGTTACAGAATAGCAGTAATACATTGATGACCTAGGTGCATGTCATGTAAACAAAAAACTTACACTGGGAGCACATTTTGAGCAAACTTTATTCCTTAGCAGAGGTCAAACGCAAGGTGTCAAATAGCAGAATGTTTTAGCATTGCACAATTTTTTCATGTTCCTTGTTTTCTGCGAGATTCCTATCTAACGCACACACCCAGGACTTACATTAACTATCGAAATTTGTATTTTCTGTCACGGATCTATCCACTCTTTCGATAATTACTCCTCCCCTTTTCAACATGCATAAAATTGTACGTCACTAAAGTAACACTCTTTTTCAACTGTCCAATGTTTTCTGCTCTTTAGCTGCTTCCCTTTTTTGCACGCCTCTGTTTGCAAAACGTTATACCTGAAGCCACAGTCATCCTCTATTTCGCCATGCTTTTCTGATTTCACAATCTAAAGTCTCCAGAGCCCCCTTCATGTCAAGTTATGCCCTTTTTCCTTACCCTTTGCTCTATATCGTTAGTCCCATTACGTAATTCTTTGAATGCAATGCCATTAACTGTCTCATATGGCTAATGTGCTTTTGCGATTCTTAGCTCAAATGGAACTATAGGAAGTGTTTATTAGCCAGCACTTTCACCACTGGGGAAATTCTGCCAGTGCAGTAGATTTTTCACAGTCAGACGTTTATTGTAATGCATCAGAAACAAACCGGTTTAATTGGGTTGCTGATGCCAAAAAACATGGCAGACTCAAGAAGGCTTAACAGGTGAATATTCATACATTTAAGCTATAGCCACTTTTTCCACGGTAGCTGCACAAATCTACTCAAAATAAATGTTAGAGTGAGTGTATTTCTAAGGTGGGAAAGAAAACCCTCCCAAAACATGAGTGTCGCGGAAGGGGCATTGAGGAAAAAAAAGTGATGTGCAGTAGCACTAATCTGCTGTCAAGTTTCCAAGGTATGTTGGACCTGTGGAGAGCTACTGAAGTCAGCATAGAGCAGGTATATTAATGGAAATCCCCAATTTGAAAATAGATCCATGACTACTGGGATTTTTCAGATACCCCAGAACATCATAAATACTAGCACATTGTGGATTCTTGACTTTCCAATTTTTTGATGTCAGTACATTTAGACATTTTCTTTTCTTTTTCAGCCCCTGATGCACAGAGAGAAACGGTCTTTGTTTGTGCACCATGCAATCAGACTTTGAGCAAGAAAGAGTGACCATCTGATCCTCTGATTATGCAGAACAGCACTGGATGTTGTGTACCACCTGCCATGTGTCACCTCCTCTTGGCACCCTAGAACATATGTCCTATTGGATGCAATGGAGGCCTTGTTGGAGCGACAAAAGAGTATCACAGAATGAGATTTATCTTCTAAAGTTCTCATGTACTCTTAAAGCCTTTCATCCACTGAGACTTTCATACATTCGGTGTCCTGTGTTTCTGATTTATCTACCATCAGTAACTTGCATTTGAAAGCCAGTTAACTTGTGAAAATGTAAGTTCCTTAGTGCCGTTGATGGACACGAGAAGGCTCCTTTGATGAAAAACATAGCTGCTCATTGTGGTTTGTCATTATTATTTATATTTCGCTTATGTTTGGTGTTCATTGCATCTTGAGGGATCTATCACTGCAGAGCTTCAATGTTAAAGAGTTTACTTAAAGTTGAATTCTGCAGTACGTTTTACTTTGTTGTTATGGCGCTTCTTCTTTGTCTTGTCCAGCTCAGGGCCAAACATACTGTTATTTAGTTTTGTTTGTTAAGTTTTCAGAGCCCTGTTAATTTATCAAACAACACGACCAAATATTTAAAACAGGCTTTTTACAAGAAATCTGTATTGTTGAAACATAGGAATAGTTGGATATGATGAGGAAATCATTGTGCTGATGTTTATAATTTCCGTAGAGATCATTGTTATTTGCAGTGTAGGTCAGGCACAGGCTAAAGAAAACGTACAGTGGCAAATATGTCTTTCTTTTACCTATATAAAAATGCTGCTCATCCACAATGTACTTACTGTTCGACAAATATTGCGCAACCACTCTAGAAAATAAAGCTATAAAATTATGTATATATGATAATCTCAGTATGATGAAGGTGAGCTTGCAACATTTTGGAATATCTCTACAGTTCACTGACAGATTATATTAATTTCCGAGCAGTAATTAGTTACCAGCTATCAGTTCATAAGATCTACTCCAGCAAGTCAAGAGATCTGATAAATATTGTATAGGCGGAGGATGTGAATCTTTGGGTGATTTTTATTACGTTTACTGTTCTCTTAGCATATTTTATGGTTTACTCCTGAGGAAGTCACTTTTCAGAGTTTTCAAAGGAGCTTTGCAACAACTTTAATTCCATTCCGCTAAATCTTGCATAGAGTAACTTAGAACATAATCACAGTGCTTCAGTTAGGTGAAAAACCAATCACTACACAGTGTTATCATCGGGTTTCAGGAAAATGTATCTAGTATAGTAATGTGCCTATGGTTGAAGACAGCGAGATTAAGCAATTTTTATTGTGGCATGGAAGCACACCGTTTGTGAAGACTGGTTGTTTCTTTGATTTTACATTCATCATGTTTGATATTTTAATAAATGAAGGTTTGAGGTTTTAAATGGAAAATATATATTCACAAAATTATATTAAATAAAGATAACTTATTATTGGGATGTGTCTACTTGCTTTTGTTTGTTTTTGTGATTTAAGTGTATCTAAAATTACAAGTACAGTTGTACAGCCTGATTTTCAATTGCGGACACCAAAGTAAAAAATGTGCTTCTGAAGATTACTCCTGCATTTAGGGAAAGTTTCAAACCTTTATATATTCCACCACAATTTCCATCAGTACTCGTGGCAAACCTCACTCTAGTTTTCCAAAAGTACTCATTTGGGAAAAATGGTAGCATGCAGAATGTGAACCAGGACTTAATTTTTTTATTGCCAAATTTGCTTTGAATGTGCATTAGGATGTTTTTCTTTCCCTAAAGGTACTTTTTCCAGTACCCCTGTTACATTTGGGAGTGATGGCGCCTTTCTGCACATTATCCTGCTTTTGACAAGAGTACATTTGTATGTGTGTCCATGCTGGGTAACTGTCTCCAATTGCTCTGTGAAGAGCCCCCCAAACTTGAAATTTTTTACGTGTCGGACCTGCTTGCAACCTTCTCCTGACCCTACAATGCGGATATTCCTAACTAGACTGGTAGAAATTCATAGTTGCAAATCTGATTCCCTTTGGTAAAGTTCTGTGTTATGTCTCTTTAAGTAAAATGTTGCTCGAGGTGTAGCTCGAGATATGTATTGTGGCACTGTAGGTATTATTGTTCAATTGAGCATTCCAGGTTTCGGATGTTAACAAATTTGGCGACGGGATTCCTATCAACGGAGAGAACCCACATGAATATTTTTTCAGGGGGAAAAACTGATTTTTGGGGGAGATTAATTCGAGATAGTTTTCAGACTGAACTCGCATTTCGAGTTTTTGAGAGAATTGCGATAACCGCGCTACTGATTGTTTGCTGCGGTAGGAATTTATTCTCTATATGCGTGCGAAGGAAAGAAAATTCTGACCGGCATGTTTTAAAGTGTTCCCTCGAGTGGCAATCCTCCGTGGAACTTTGAAGGTAACGGAACGTGTCGTCTCCTCGAGCGCCAAGCCTCCGTGGAACTCTGAAGATAATGGTGCATGCTGTGTGGGCTAGGCTGACGCGTCACGTTGTGGAAAATTGAATTTTGCCATGTTATATGTGCCTACGTGTTCCCCATCCTATGTTATATGTGCATGACCGATATGCATATATCCCCCTATGATCGATTAAAGACGCAATTATAGTTGTGTCCAACGTTAGTATGCCAGTTTCCAGTTCTCGTGAAAGCAACGAGTATTAGGCCTATGTTGCCACGTTTTACAGTGTGCACGTTAATTTATCGAATTGTCCCCGTTTCTAGGCCTCATGAGGGCCCGGACACCAGATTCAAGCTCCTGTCTCCTGAACCTGCTCCGAGGAGCGATACAGCCCCCACCTGCATCCCTGACCCTTCACTTACTTCCTGCCGCGCAGCACGGTGCCCGGCCCGGCTCTGCCTGCCTGTCTGCCAAGAATATGTTATGCCTCCAGTTATCGGTCCAGCTCCTCGCCTTTGCATTCCTAAGCTACTGAACCGCATAAACAGTTTCAGCTATAGTCTAGTCTCTCTGTCTCCATGCAAGAGAAATACTGTATTAATATCCATAGAAGAATCCTAGCACACGCAATACATGTAGAATATATGCATGCACCAGCCTTAGTGTCAAGTAGCCTTTGCCCTGATAACTTTAGACTCTATCAACATGTACTCCAAACACGAGATACCAGATATGCTATAGGTACATGTCGTCCTGACACCGCAGACTTTAGTCTCCTCTTCTAGTACAGAAGTCATAGCCCCCAGTTCTCCCCGGTAACACGTCATTGCCCGTTTGCGCGCACCACTAGGTTAAAGGTCCCAGCTGCTCAGGTAGCCCCCTCCATGTTTCCGCCCATTTCATGACACTTCTGTGACGTTCTCATCACATGTTTACGTGCACGCCCTGTGCACGCCTTCTTTTCACGCCCATGTCTTCTTATCTTACGCTTGTCACTAGTTACGCCTACTGTATGTAATGTAATTGAAATGTCTTACTATATATATGTTGAATTGTGATGAAACGTGTGCAGCTGCCATCCCGTGCCTCTCCATTTTATTTCAGGCTGTCCCGATCCAGTCCCTTCCCTTTTGCCTGAATAAAGCCCGTTCGACTCGGATACATCGGATCCTGCCTCTTATTTATTGAGCTATCTGTTATTGTTAATGCATTCAAAAATAGTACCGGTAATTAATTATTTATTTACCACATAATGGCGCCCGAACAGGGACGAGCCCCTTCCTCACGCGCTGGCGATGCAACGCCGGTCCCCTGACCCTCTGCAGCCGTGACGGAACTATACCGTGCACGTGCAGATATTTCTGCTTCAAGTCTCCCTCAGGCCCACGGAGGAGACGGAGACTGCGGTCCGACATCCAGACGAAGCGGTGTGGAATGCGGTTCGTCCCGACCAGAGCCCAAGCCGAGAGTGCAAGGTCCGAGGTATCCGGAGGCCCACCTGTTTCTGAAGTCCGAAGTTCGTGGTCCGACGTCGTAGCAGTCCAGTCCAGTCCGAGGCCTTCCAGTTTCTGCTTCCCGGTGAGTACCGTTGCGGGGGAAATATCTAGACAGGAGCATTAGTTTGTTCCTGGTCCGATGGGTTTGGGTAAACAGATCCAGTCTGTACTGTTTTAGCAGTGCATCTAGTTTCTGTACTGTTCTAGCAGTGCATCCAGTAAATTCTAGTAAGTCCGTTCTCGAGAAATTCATGTGTTCTGTTTTCAGTGTATCAGGTAGTATTCTGTTCGAACTGTTATTTATGTATTTTTATGTCGTGGTATGAGTGATTTGTTTGCCATTCTATTACTGTGATTATTGTGTATTGTGTTCGCAAGTAAGCTTCTGAAAATGCCTCTGTTCTCGAAATTACGTCAGATAAAGACCAGAAAAGGGTTACTCGAGGAAGCAGTTCCTGTCCCTCCTAGGGACAGTCCTGGTCATTTTATGTATCACAAGCATGGCTTAGATGCCATATTATATCTAGACTTATGGTCAGACTACACGAAAGATCTCGAAGAGAAATATAGATGGCCTGTAACAGGTACATGGGATGCCGAGTGCATCATGCGAGTAGAAGAAGCATTATGGAAAAAGAAAGCCAGACAGTCCCAGAAAGATGCCATCGAGTTATGGCGCAAAGAATCTCATAAAAGAACCGAAAAAGAATTCAGAAAAACAGAATTAAGTAGGGAATCCTCAGAAAGAGCCCAAGAGAAGGAATTAATAGAAGAAAGTGAACGAGTTAGAGCAGAACAGTCAGACAGACAAAGAAATGCCCTTATTAAAGGTATGTATCCTCTTCTTGCCGAGGGCTTGCCGAAGGCAACCCCGGAAGTATCCTGTAATTTACCGCCACCATTGGTCCCGATTAAGCTACGTCATAAACCGACCGCAGCTGAAATTTTTCTCTCGTCCTACTTGGACGACACAGTCCCAGAATATGCAAATCCTATTCCGCCGGCTCACCCACAACCTCCTGTTAATAATGTAATTCCTGTTCCTCCAGCCACTGGTCCCGGGGGTCAAGTTAATGTTATAGCACCCCAGGACCAGCCCACAGTAAATGTACCCGCTTTGCCAGTTACTTTACCAGCACGTACAGTATTCCCCGACGATTCTAGTTCAGGAGCAGTAGGGGGAAGTGCTCCTAACACCCCGCCTCAAGCAAGACGACTGACGCTGCATGACGTAGCGTTACAGCGTACGCCAAAAGTGGCTACATACACAGATCTCAAGCGACTTCTTACCGACTGTATATATGATCCAGTCCCAGGCGAAGATCACATGATCTTATATTCAGTACGTTTAAGACGGGTGGCCAGCTTCTTGATCACCCTGCCCGACATGAAGGAACATCTAAACAGAATATATCGTTTTATCCGTACAGGAGAGAATCCAGGAAGTATTCACGAAGCTATGTCACAGAGGAAAGCCGAGGTTCAACTTATGATTTTAAAGTTCTTGATTAATTGTCTAATAAGAGAGAAAGATTATCCAGATAAAGATCAAGACGAGATGAAGGCTCTGATCAGGTGGAGTGACAATATAGCCGAGGGAAAACACAAGACACAAGGTAGTGTAGAGAGTATGTACAAGAAAATTCGTAAGGAAATAATACGTATACACCAGAAGGAGGAAGAAAAACGAGCAACCGAGAAAGAGAATGACTCTTCTAGTGAAGAGGTAGACAGCGAGAATCCCTCCAGAATAGCGTATGTAGGTAGAACTAGACTTTCCGACCGACATTCACGCCTAGATTACAAGAACATTTTTCCTCCTCCAGCACCAGAACAGTGTTCTCTTGAACAAGTATTCCAGGCTACCGATCAAATTCTGAAATCACGAATAGGTTATAGTGAGCTTAATACCATGCATGAACAAGAACTAGCCCGATCAGCAATCCGATGGATTAGTGATTCAACCACGTTTCCAGATGAAATCGTGGCCCAAACGTTTCTGAAACTGCCCCTAGCCGAGCAACGTCTGGTGGGTATGTATATGATCCAGCACCTCATCACACTGTATGAGGATCAGCATTCTGATCCAGGCCCTCTACACGATGTATTAAACGAATTACTCCAAAACAGATGGAAAGGTTTAGGTACCGATTTAATTAGTATCATCCTAGAACAGCGCCACAAGTACAGAACGTTCCTGAATCCGCATTTTGTTCCCGTCTCACCTCCAGAAAGGAAATCATTTTACGTAGACAGACAGAATCCGTTACGAGAAGTACATCCAGTTAAGGTAGAGGGGGGTGGTCTAGAACGAGTATTTGTTTACACCCCTATTACAAAAATAGAACTCCTGGAAATGAAAAAGCTAATTCCCTGTCACGATAAAGATCCAGCAGGGTTCCACCGTGAATTAAAGGACATGCTCCGTATGGGAGAATACACGTATCCTGATATCATTAAAATGTTAAAGGTCCTGTTGCCTGCGGGCATATATGAAAAACTCAAAGAAAAAGAATGGGAGGTGGGAGAGAAAAAGATAGATTGGACCGCATTAGAAACTGAAGATAACACACGAGTTCCAGGTACCGGTCTTGGGGAAAAAGCTAAAGCTTTGCCCGAATTGTTAATACAAGTCTTGCCAAGATTACTAGCCACGAAAAAGGAAGACTGGGATGCCATCTCAGCCTGTAAACAGAAACAAGACGAAGATACTAGTGATTTCTATTCCAGATTCGAGAAATGTTTCATTATTAATAGTGGTCTGAAAACAAGTAGTGAATCGTATCCCCATCTTTTCGTTACCAAACTAGTCGAGAATTCAAGTCCACAAGTTAAAAATCGAGTACTGAAAGTCGAGAGTACCTGGCAAGCTAATACTCCGTCACAAATGCTTCAGATGCTACAGTACCACCAGAACAGAATTAGGGAAGAGCAGGAACACGAAAGGAGACGTATGAAAGACACGAAAATGAAAGTACTAGTTGCACAATCTGTTCCCCAAGACAGTCAGAAGAGGGGTACGAATCAAGCCAGTCATCCTGCAGCTCCCGTTAAAGGGACCTGCAATTACTGTAAACAGCCAGGTCATTATATAAACGAATGTGCAGTTCTGAAACATAACATAGCTACTGGTAAGACGAAAGAGAGACCACGTCCGCCTAGACAAGAACAAGTTCCGCAGAATCCGCAAGCACCGCAGAACGCACAACAG
Organism: Lissotriton helveticus; assembly: GCF_964261635.1. NCBI lineage: Eukaryota > Metazoa > Chordata > Amphibia > Caudata > Salamandridae > Lissotriton > Lissotriton helveticus. The sequence continues at coordinate 1,040,271,589 of NC_136065.1, read as the reverse complement.
ACAGTTACAGTACCGCAGCCTATAGCTGCCACACAGCACGTTACACAGCAGATGTACCAGTATGCACAGTCAGAGTATCCAGAATATCAGCAGTATTCATGAAACAGCCTAGAGAGGGAGGTAGGCTTGCCTCTCATCGAGATTCCTGTAGATCAAGAGGGTCCCTATGTACACAGTCAAGTATTAGGGAAAGACAGAAAGTTTCTGATTGATACAGGGGCAAGTAGGACTACCATCAGTCATGACGAGGTTCCAGGGTCTCCGCTCTCAGGCTCTAGAAATGTTTCCCTTGGATTTTCAGGAAAGCCTATTGTTAATGAAATATCGAAACCAGTTTCCCTAGAAGTTGGTCCATTGTCCCGAACTACTGACTTGTTACTTACGAAATCGTGTCCAGAAAATGTATTAGGCATTAAAACACTGAAAGAATTAGGAGCAGTTATATGCTGCTCTCCAGAAGGAGTACGATTGTTCCTACGCGATTTTAAAGGTCATTATGTATTACGTGATTTTGATCCAAGATTATTGAATGTACCACAGCATTTATGGACGCAAGGTCCAACTGATGTAGGTTGTATGCATATCACACCCCATCGTGTCACTCTGAAGAAAGGTGTTGTATTACCACGAATCCGACAGTACAAATTGCCACCTGAGGCTGTAGCAGCCTTATCCAAAATTATTGACGAACTGATTGCTCAAGGAGTAGTTGTAGAAACTGACTCCAATGTATGTAATTCTCCTATCATTCCGATTCTGAAACGTACTGACCCAAATGCACCTCCAGTTTATCGATTAGTGATTGACCTTCGAGAACTTAATAAATGCATCATACCCCAGTACCCAGTGGTTCCAGATATCTCTTCCCTATTGACAGCCATTGATTCCGAAGCTACGTTCTTCACTGTTATTGATCTCAAGAACGCATTCTTTAGTGTCCCCATTCATCCAGACAGCCAGTTTCTTTTCGGATTCTGTTTAAATGGAAGGAGCTATAAATTTACACGAGCTCCTCAAGGTTTCACAGAAAGTCCTAGCATTTACAGTCAAGCACTTAAAAGACAACTAGACAATATTCACATGCCAACTGACACTGCCCTGCTCCAGTATGTCGATGATCTATTGATCACAGCCCGTTCTGAACGTGACTGCGAACGTGCGTCACTTACAGTCTTGTATTTCCTGGCCGAGATGGGGCACAAGGTGTCCCCTTCCAAATTGCAATTCTGTGTCCAGCAAGTGGTCTACTTAGGACACTTACTGTCCAAGAGGGGTAGGCAGTTGACACCTGACCGTATCCAGTTAATAGCACATCTTCCACAGCCCAAGACTCAGAAGGAGGTACGAGCTTTTATCGGCCTCACTTCTTACTGCAGACAATGGATTCCTCAGTACGCATATCTAGCCAAGCCACTGATACAGTTAACGACACAGGAGGCAGCCGTATCGACTGTCCTCCCTTGGACCCAGGAACATACACTTGTTTTCAATGAGTTAAAGAAAGCTTTATGCCAAGCACCTGTTCTAGCAACACCGAACTACAGTAAGGCTTTTACACTTTTTGTCACTGAACGTGATGGTACTGCATTATCTGTTCTCACACAAGATCAAGCAGGACAATACAAGCCCTGTGCTTATTTCTCTAGCACATTAGATCCGGTGGCCCAGGCTCTGCCTGCGTGCCTCAAGTCAGTTGCAGCCACAGCTCTAGCTATCAGACAAAGTGATTCCATAGTGTTAGGACACTCCCTGACAGTACAAGTTCCACACTCCGTGGAAGTTCTTTTAAACCGAACACAGACTCAACACTTGACAATTGCACGATTAACAGGTTATGAACTGACACTGTTCCAGCCACACATAGAAATCAGACGCTGCAACATTCTAAATCCAGCTACACTGTTACCCTCAGTTACTTCAAATCCTGCCACACATGACTGTGTGGAAGTTGTTAACACCATGACAAAGCCAAGACAAGACTTGACAGACATTGCATTACCTGATCCCGACCTGACACTTTATGTGGATGGTTCATGTATGAGAACAAGTACAGGAGAGTTAGTAGCCGCATATGCAGTGACTACTGAAACCGAAGTTATAGAAACACATCGTATTGACACCCTGTCTGCTCAAGCAGCAGAGCTTGTCGCTCTGACCCAAGCCTGCATACGAGCCAAGAACCTGAAAGTTAACATATACACAGATTCCCGTTATGCATTCGGAGTCGTACACGACTTTGGAGTGCTCTGGCAAGAAAGAGGTTTTATGACTTCTCATGGAACCAAGATTCAGCATGGCCCCCTCATTCAAGCTTTTTTAGATGCAATACATTTACCGACAGCTATCGCTATCATGAAGTGCAAAGCACATACGAATGTCACAGACATCATTTCCCAAGGTAACGATCTAGCAGATCGAACAGCCAAGCTTACAGCTCAGACTCCAGATATTCCAGTTAACACGATACAGACAGACATTCCAGCCCCGACAACTTGTATGACAGTTAAGGACCCTACACAAGACGTACTATATATACAGTTACATGCTACTCCCGATGAAATCAAGAAATGGTCTGAACAAGGAGGGGTCCAGACAGATCAAGGATGGTTGACGAAGGGAAAAGCCACATGGTTTCTCCCCGACTCTATGGTTCAAGTCATTATTAACACCGCACATAGTCCTGCACATTTAGGAGAAAAAGCCATGCTAGACAGTATTCAGAACCTCTGGTTCAACAAGCATTTACGAGCAGCAGCCAAACAGAAAGTGCGTACCTGCATGATATGTTGTCAGTTCAATCCAGGTAAAGGTGTCCCGGTGGAACAAGGTGGATTCCATCCTCCTGACCATCCTTTTGAAGTCCTCCAGATGGATTATATTCAGATGGAGCGATGTCGAGGTTTCAAGTATGTCCTCGTAGTTGTATGCGCTTTGTCCAGGTGGACAGAAGCATATCCAGTCCCAGATTACACAGCTGCGACCACTGCCAGGCAGTTGGTTCGTGAGTATTTTCCCCGCTATGGATTACCTAGGGTCGTGTATTCAGATAACGGCCAGCCATTCTCATCCGAACTCATGAAACAAGTATCCCTTCTGTTAGGGTACCAGTGGAAGTTCCATTGTGTACGCCATCCTGAAGCAGCCGGTCTCGTAGAGAGACATAACCAGACCCTGAAAATCCGAATTGCCAAAGTGTGTGCAGAGAAAGGCGTAGATTGGATAGTAGCACTGCCAGTCGCCCTTTTCTATATGAGAATGGTTGCTCATTCCCGTTCAGGTCTATCTCCGTATGAGGTAGTTTTCGGTCGTCCCCCAAACATGTGGGGTACACCTAGACCACGTACCATTACAGATATTGACAGTAATATGCTGAAAGATTACCTTGCCTCCTTGATGTCTGCACTACAATCTTGTCGTTCACAGGTTGCTGCTGCTTTTCCAGACAACACCGAAGTAAAACCGCATGAAGTCGTTCCAGGAGACTTTGTGTTGGTTCGCAATTTTGATCGTTCAAGTCCGCTGGAGCCTCGTTGGAAGGAGCCCCGCCTCGTTCTCCTCACCACCCGGACAGCAGTGAAAGTGGAAAACCGAAAAGGCTGGCTACACTCCAGCCATGTGAAGAAGTTTCATGGACTCAAACCAAAGACTTTTTTCAAAGACTGCCCCGTTCTCAAGGACTGCCCAGACTCTGAATCTAAACTTCCCTTGTTAGAGAAAACTCCGCAGTAGGAGTATAAACAGAAATTAAGGTCTAGTAAGTCAGCCAGTTTAATTGTCTAAGTCCCTCTCGGGTGAAACGGTTAGACAGGTTCCTGACATGTATAAAATAGACCCACACAGGGAGAGAGTTAGTCAAAACTCTAAGAGATGCATCATTACTCTGTTCTTTCTATTTATTCTGAGTCTTATGGTTACCTGCATAAGTTATGCCTTACATTTATGTTTTCCTAATTCACATGTACATATGTTTTCTAATGTTACAGTAGAGCACACATTTAGTGACCTGCCTCCTCACGAGTTATCCTATCGTCTTGCTATGCGTAATAATACTTTTATCCGTATGTTACACTATTCACACCAGACCAGCAATGCCACTAATTGTTGGGTGTGTGGTCGACTCCCCCCTTTCCAGACACCGAAGGGAGTTCTGCCACTCTTTCCCTATCCGTTTTCACACAATGGTTCATGTGGAGCATGGTCCACGTTAACGTCATCCTCAAATGATATGTCCCTTCTGAATAATACATGTTTTCCAGACAAGGAAGGATTTTCCCATAGAACAGGGTTAGATCTAGAAAATGAAGTATATGATCTAGGTAATTATTCCTCGAATTTCATGGTTCTGAATGTTCAGTCCGAGACTACTCCAGATTTGCCTGCTATTTCAGTTCTACCAGTTAAAGGCGAATTATGTGTCAGAAAAAATGGTTCCGCACATGTGGGACATAGTGATTGTACTACTATGGTCGAGTATAGTGACAGTGGGAAATCTATTTTCAAAGCCTCACGTCATTCTTATTTTGTGTGTGGTCAGACCGCATATGTTCGTCTGCCCCTCGATTGGGATGGAACATGTTATATTGCCTTCCTACTGCCACCAGTTTTTCTAGCCCCATCTGATTATCACAGAAACACACATCTAGTACACGTTAGACATAGAAGGGAGATCGAGTCCCCAATTGTCGATCAAACTGAAACTACCCTAGAACAATATCAAGATTTCAATAAAGGTTTCTTCTTCTTCATAGGTCCTGTCCAGAATAGTAAGTTAATACGTAGACTAACTAGAACCCTTGAAGCAGTAGTGAATGAGACTACTTCTGCTCTAGGTAACTTAACTGAAGAACAATCTGCTATGAGATTTGTCGTGCTCCAAAATCGTCTCGTTCTTGACGTCATACTGGCCGATAGAGGAGGAGCTTGTAGAGTCATCGGATCTAGTTGTTGCATTTTCATTCCTAATAACGCGCCGTCTGTTTATTCAGCTATAACCAGACTTCATAAAATTGCCCATCAGTTACACCAGAATCCAGGCACCTGGACATGGTCCGGTTGGCTCTGGAGTATTATATCTGCCTGGGGATGGAAAGTATTGTCATTCTTAGGTATAGCAGTAATGATTATATTCAGTTGCTGCCTCTGTTTACAATGTGGCCCTGCGATTTGCGGCTTGTGTGCTACCTCTTGTATTCCTAGTCCTATTCCTAAGTCCCGTTCCAAGAAAATTCGAGACGAGCAAATGATGCTATATGAAATGATAGATGGTATCATGAATATTGATGTTTCCTGATGGAAACGTAGGGCACAAGGAGGGAATGTAGAAAATTGAATTTTGCCATGTTATATGTGCCTACGTGTTCCTCATCCTATGTTATATGTGCATGACCGATATGCATATATCCCCCTATGATCGATTAAAGACGCAATTATAGTTGTGTCCAACGTTAGTATGCCAGTTTCCAGTTCTCGTGAAAGCAACGAGTATTAGGCCTATGTTGCCACGTTTTACAGTGTGCACGTTAATTCATCGAATTGTCCCCGTTTCTAGGCCTCATGAGGGCCCGGACACCAGATTCAAACTCCTGTCTCCTGAACCTGCTCCGAGGAGCGATACAGCCCCCACCTGCATCCCTGACCCTTCACTTACTTCCTGCCGCGCAGCACGGTGCCCGGCCCCGGCCCTGCCTGTCTGCCAAGAATATGTTATGCCTCCAGTTATCGGTCCAGCTCCTCGCCTTTGCATTCCTAAGCTACTGAACCGCATAAACAGTTTCAGCTATAGTCTAGTCTCTCTGTCTCCATGCAAGAGAAATACTGTATTAATATCCATAGAAGAATCCTAGCACACGCAATACATGTAGAATATATGCATGCACCAGCCTTAGTGTCAAGTAGCCTTTGCCCTGATAACTTTAGACTCTATCAACATGTACTCCAAACACGAGATACCAGATATGCTATAGGTACATGTCGTCCTGACACCGCAGACTTTAGTCTCCTCTTCTAGTACAGAAGTCATAGCCCCCAGTTCTCCCCGGTAACACGTCATTGCCCGTTTGCGCGCACCACTAGGTTAAAGGTCCCAGCTGCTCAGGTAGCCCCCTCCATGTTTCCGCCCATTTCATGACACTTCTGTGATGTTCTCATCACATGTTTACGTGCACGCCCTGTGCACGCCTTCTTTTCACGCCCATGTCTTCTTATCTTACGCTTGTCACTAGTTACGCCTACTGTATGTAATGTAATTGAAATGTCTTACTATATATATGTTGAATTGTGATGAAACGTGTGCAGCTGCCATCCCGTGCCTCTCCATTTTATTTCAGGCTGTCCCGATCCAGTCCCTTCCCTTTTGCCTGAATAAAGCCCGTTCGACTCGGATACATCGGATCCTGCCTCTTATTTATTGAGCTATCTGTTATTGTTAATGCATTCAAAAATAGTACCGGTAATTAATTATTTATTTACCACAACGTCTTCAGGCATGCTAGCATCTGCTTACGTGTGCTCGGAACGTACGTAAACCTAGGGTTACCTGACGTGCCGCCATCTTTAAAAAAAAGTAAACTAGAGTTTCCTCATCGGCGAATCGGAGCTTCATATTATTTATTACCGGTCAGTCTTCGATCTCACATAAACATACAGCCTTCTTCAGCCTTTGGATTTCTGATAATAATATTATAAGGTACAGTTTCTAATTAAATTTTTCGCTTTCTTGATAAACTTATCTACTTGAAACTGTACTTTACTTGATACATACTTGAAATTTTACTTTTTATCTAACAATATGGCCTCGCAACAAAACTTCACAATTCAGCCTCCATTACCGTTTTGGTCTTCGGGTTGTGAACCTTCCATTAAATGGTTAGAGTGGAAGGCTTATTTCTTGAATTTCATCAAAGCCATTGACTTGGATAAAATAATGCCTGTGGATAGGAAGAAAACTCTATTCCTTTATTCCATTGGTCCTGCTGATTTGAAAGCTTATGATAAGATGCAGAAAAGTACCTTTAGTGGAGATGTGGATGAATTTTTGACCATTCTTAATGATTTTGATAACCATTTTGCGCTTAAAGTATGTATTGGGATTACAAGGTATACATGATATCACAGAAAACAGGAACCAAATGAAACTATTGATGAGTATGTTTCTGCTTTGAGACTTATCGCTGAGGATTGTAAGTTTGATCACCTAGAGAATCAGTTCATAAGGGATCAAGTTGTAATGCATGCCAGCGATTCATCTATTCAGGAGCGTTTATGGATTAACGGTGATTCTGATTTGAAAGATATTTTAGCACTGGTAAGGAAGGCAGAACTCTTCAGCCGTAGTGCCAAAGCTTTGAAGAATGATGCTAAAACAGATGAGAAGAATGAAACCACTGTCAGCAAAATTAAAGAAAAGTCTTTTGACAAGAGTAAAAAAAACAACGTTAAGGTTTCGAAACATGATGCATCAAAGAAAAATGAAAATTTAAAGTGCTTTCGTTGTGGGAGTGGTTCACACCTAGCTAATAACAAACTTTGTCCTGCTTTAAAGCAAAAATGTTTGAATTGTAATAGTGTGGGACATTTTGCTAAGGTCTGTTATAGGAAAAAGTCTGTAAAAGTGAAAATGTGTGGATGATAAAAGTGTGAATAGCTCAGATGAAGATGATAATCTAGTTAAGAAACTCTCTGTTCATACTGTTTTAGATAATGATGTCACTAATGGTGTTAAGGAGTTACTTCTACTCAATATTATTGACAAAAAGAATAACAAGAAGAAACCTCTTTGTTTATTATCTTTAGGTGGTATCGATATTCAAATGTATGCGGATTCTGGTTCTCCGTACACAATAGTAAATGAAGAAGTTTGGAATAATAAGTTTGTCAAAAAATGTGGAAATAAGTTATTACCTCCTGACATTCGACCTGAAGGTTTTTCAGGAGAAAAAATTGATATGATTGGCTATACGTCTCTTATATTCAGATTTAAAAGGAGAGAAGCATTTGGGAAATTGTATGTTTCAAAGAGAGGTCCCTCTGTTTTAGGAGCGTTAGATCAAGGCAACCTTGGAATAATTCTTAACCCAAATAGCGAAGATCCTGTGATGCTCATCGATGATAACACTGATTTTTGTAAGGAAATTTTAGATCTATATCCCAAAGTCTTTAATAAAGAGATTGGTAAGTTAAATGACTTTAAACATCCCATTGTATTAAAACCAGCTGCCTGTCCAAAGTACACAAAGTTAAGAATATCCCCACTGTTTTGAGAAAGGAGGTAGATTTTGAACTGGAAAAACTTGTTATGGCTGACATCATCGAACCAATTGATTCATCACTGTGGATTTCCTTCATTGTCGTTGCACGCCGTAGTAACGGCAAGTTAAGATTGTGCATTGATTTGAGACATTTGAATAATAATATCGTAGCTGACAAGTTTCCTTTACTGAAAATTTCAGAGATGTTGAGTTTAATTAAGGATGCAAACTGGTTCTCCACCATAGATTTGTAAGCCGCTTTTAATCAGTTTCCCCTCACAGATGAAAGCAAACCTTTAACAGCGTTTATCACACCTTCAGGTTGTTTTCAATGTAAGAGCTTACCATTTGGTCTTGCATCCGCTGCTGCAATCTTTCAAAGATTGATGCACCAACTTTTCAGGAAATTTGACAATATAAGATGCTTTCAGGATGATATTCTGTTTTTTGGGAAAGATAAACAAGTACATGATGCTATCCTGAAAGAAGTTTTAGACATCTTAGAGCAAAAAGGGTTAACGGTTGAACACACCAAGTGTAAGTTCGCTGTGAGACCTATTACTTATCTTGGTCATGTTATCAGTGGTGAGGGAATTTCTACTAAGCCCTCCTTAGTGGATTCTTTAGTGAATGCTCCACATCCAAAGAATAAGGATGAGGTAAGATCTTTTGTTGGGTTGGTCGCGTTTCACTCGAAATTTGTGAAAAACTCTTCGAGCAAAATCATTAACATTAGACAATTGCTGAAGAATAAATCGAAATGTTTGTGGTCAGTAGAGTGCAATATGAATATAAGAAAAGTTTATTGTTTCAGTTAATTAAAACCATAACAATACATTTTGTAAAATCAAGTGCTGCGGTTGATGCTCTTAATGTTTGGCTACATTTTCTTTCGTTTAATCCTAAAACATTCTGAATCTAGTGCAAATATTTTCTTATTTTTAAAATATGAACGTTTTGGTGCACATAATATACAAGTTAAAAAATCGATCAAGAGACTTTTGTTGATCCATTTGAAATGTGATTCCCAGAGTTCTGGTACTATTCTTTGTTAAGTTCGAGAGAGCCATCTTCCGCAGAGGCCGCCATCCTATTACCCTTTTTTAAGCAGGGTACCAGGTTACATTTCAACGCTTGAACCTGAGCCAAAAGGAACTTTATTAATAGGCAGTTCAAACGGTGTCTGTTGGGTTTAGGGCTGCAGTAATCGCCGATCTGCACGTTCTTATGCATCGGTCGTTCATGGCTTTTTTAGAAAGATGGCTCGAACATGGGCTAAATTCGGGCAGATACAAACAAGGTGAATGAAGTCCTCCTTGCTGCTCCCACACAATCTAAAAATTTTGAGTCCGTCATGCACCCAGATTGGCTGGTCCATGGTGGAAGGAAATTTTCCCAGTCGTAGCGCCATTAGCTTTTGTTTTCTAGGGGCCGGGAATGTAATTGTTAGATATGGGGCTGCAGTGAGTGTTTTGTATTTGGATATAACCATCCAGGCATGTTTTCTTGTGCTGAAGGTGGCTTTGTCAGTTAAAAGTGAATGGAATTTTGCTGACTTATTTATGGCTTGCTAGAAGGCTGGGTAAGGCAGATTGATTTCCCAAAGGTTTCTTGTGCCAGTGTCTGTTAAGGCCTTCTAGAGAAATTGATTGTATGGGGACTTTGCATCAGTTTTTATTTTGTCCCACAGCGCTTTATGCAATTCTGAAGCTGCTGTATTCTGTTTCAAGCTGTACCAATGCTTGATAGTTGCGTACTTCCTTCCCACTATTTGGTTTATTACTCCAAATTCTAATCTCGTCTGAGCTGGTGAAGCTCCCCGGTGAATTTGGAAGGTGGATTTGTAGATAGCCGTCTGTATTTTATTCAGCAGATCCGCATCTTTCCCATGGAGGGCTACGCTGCCGTATGACAGCGTAGGGAGCACCTTAGCTTTTATTGTTGCCAGTAGAGGTTTATATGATGGCCCCGTAAGCTTTTTTGCTAGAGACCTAAAGGCAAACGAAAGTGCGTTTGCTCTCTGGGCAATGTACGTTTTTTGCTGCTGGTGATTGTGTCGGTTGTCAAAGTAAAAGCCCAAGTACTTATAGTTAGGCACAGCTTCTATGTTTTTTCCCTCCAGTTGGACGTGTTGATTGACTATCCGTCGTCTGGTGATGAGCATTGTTTTGCTTTTTGTTGTGTTTATCTCCAGGCTGTTATTGGTTATGAATTCCGCTAGCCCCTCTAATGACCTTTGAGGGCCAATCTTAGTTAAGCTCATCAGTACAACGTCTTCTGCGTAGAATATATGAGTTAGAGATAAGGAACCTAATTTGGGTGGGTGGGATGAGATCTTGTTTAGGCTTGAGGCTAGGTCTGCCATAAAAATATTGAAGAGATGCGGGGTTAGAACACAACCTTGCTTAAGGCCTTTGCTGGTGTTGATTTTTCTTGAGAGCCGTGTTCCGTTCCCCAGTTTTACTTCCATCCATGTGTTGGAGTAAAGGAGTAAAATTCCTCTCAATGTTTTTTCCGGAATATTCCAGCTGCGCAGTTTCCTCCACAGGATATTGCGATCTATGCTATCAAAGGCCGCCTTTAGGTCAATGAAACGGAGATGTAGGTGATGTTTCCTTCATAGATATTTATCAGCTAACACTGAGAGTGACAGGACGTTTCTCATTGTCCCGCTCCCCTTCCTGAAGCCTGTTTGATTCGGCGGGATTCTCTTTGTGGCATCAGACCAGCTTATCAGATCTTCAAGGAGTAAGGATGCATAGTACTTCGCATCCACATCCAGGAGAGCGATCAGTCTATAATTTGCTGGAGATGTTCTGTCTCCTCATTTGAAGATAGGTGAAATTATTGAGCCTGGCCAGCTTGATGGAATTTGATTTTCAATTTCTACCTCATCGAATAGTTTTTTTAAATTTCCACTCCAAAAGTCTGTGTCAGCTTTGAAAACTATTGGGGGAATACCGTTCGGGCCTGGAGCTCCACTGCCGTGAGTCTTCCTTATAATTCTTCTTATGTCCTCCTCGCAGAAGCCTGGGCGTCTGGACGTGTCTGCTGTCTCGTTATTCTCCAAAGGTTGAGCCTCTTCTCGATGGGGCCTTGATGTCCGTTGGTCCCCATCTGGTGATTGAATTGCACTGCATTCTTCATTCGGGAATGCTGCATTTGTACAGGGGGTTTTGTGTTCGCCACTAGCTATGGAGCTCACTTTTCTTTGTTTGACCCTTTTATTGTTGTTTGGTTGTTCTGCTCATGTGTTGGGCAGGTCTTGTATTGCATCCGAGAATCTCTGTATTAATAGCGCAGCCCAGTCCGCTTCTTGGACATTTGATGTTATTGGGTTTGAAGGATGGTTTAAACACTTTATGATCCTCCAGAATGCATTTGAGTTGGTGTTCTTTGCCGTGCAGAGTAGTTTTGCCCAGGAATCGTCCTTCAGAAATCTTTTATATTCCCACATTTTCTTTTTATACTCTTTCTTAAGATTCTGTCTTTGGGCCCAGTCTTTTGATGACGTAGTTGTCTTTTTTAATGCTCTAGCATTTCTCCTTATTTCTATTTTGAGCTTTACCAGGTTTTTTGGCAGTGGGATATTGTAAGTTGAAGGCCGTGATTTTTTTTGAGAAGTGGACATAATTGTTGTTAACTCTTCCGTGAAGTTCTCCCATTTTTGTATCTGATTGCCTATAGTTGTCTCACTCCCCGTTTTTAATCTCTGTACTTTTACCTGCAGATCTTCAATGTTGGCCGTTGTCCAATTTAGTCGTTTCAGGTTGGTGGAGAGGGAACTATCTCCAACTAGCTTGGTGTTACGATGTTTGTTAAATTTTAGATTGAAATAGGTATGCTGGTATGAGTGGTCACTTTTTGATGTAAATTCAATTAAAAATTGCAGAACAAGGGGTAATAGTGGAAGTGAGACTGCTGTGTAGTCAAGTCTTGAAGTGGTCGAGATTCCTAGATGAGTGTGCTGTGGCGGGTTGTCACCTGGAGTTCTCCCGTTAAGGAACCGCAGTCCAAGAAATTCCAAGCTTGTTACCAGTTGTTGACCAACTAGATTGTGACGCTCTGTTTTAAGGTGGTTTTGTGGTGTCACGTTCCAGAATTCGTTGTCTACAGCTAACTTCTCATCCTCCTCTGGTGTGTGGATTAGATTTGAGTTGAAGTCACCTGTTAAGATGACTTCCCAGGTGGGGTTGTTATTTCGAATATCACTAATTGTGTATACTAGCTGATCCAGCTGGGTTTGTTTCTCTTTCAATTCAGAGGTACATAGGAGTTCACTAGTAATACCGGAGTCGCTCTGCCAGGAAGAGACAGTTTTATTCATTGCATGTTTGGCCCATGCGCGGCTATTTGCTCTGATCTGATATTGATGTCCGTCGAGATATAGACTGATAGTCCCCCTTTTGGTCTGCCATATTTGCAGTTTTTTCTTGCTGGAATGTTAAAATGCGTGTACCCAACAAGTGGTAGCCCCTCTAGTGCCCATGTTTCTTGAAGGGCGATGGTGTTGCATACTGCCCAATTGTGGGGGGGCAGACCGTTTTCCAGCCATTTCCTGGCGCCGGCTATGTTCCATGATAGTAAATGGAAGGTTTCCTGACTCTTATCCTTTGATGGTTTTTGGGATGGTCAGTTGTCTTTCTGTTTGTTCAATGTACCAGTTAGCCAGCGCCAGTATTCGGCGTCGTCTTTAGTATTTGCTTGTTTGCCTAAGTTGGTCAAAGGATAATTTGCCGGCGATGGACTATTCCCTCTTGCATTCCGTAGTACTGAATGAGCCTGCTTTTTTTTTTTTTTTTTTGGCGAGCTTTTCCTTTTGCCCTTCGTTGCCAGTGGTTCCTCGAGTGGGCCTGGGTAGCGTGGTTTTGCCGGTCTGGAGAGCCTTATGCCCCATGAGTCGAACCTTTCCCTTGAGGATAGTATTAACTGTACGATCTCCTCTGTTCGCCATGTTGTTAGTGTTTGTTCCAGTGTGTTATTTTCTTGCTTGCAGAATTTGACTGAAAGTAGGTCTGCTGTAGTTAGGTGTTGTAGCCCTTGAATATTAGCGTAGAGTTTAAATATGTTGCCCCTGTTAAGAATGTCATGCATCCCCTGAGTTTCATATTCTGGAGTGAAAAGCAGCTGTTTAAGATGTAGATCATCTTTGCTAGACCAATTCCCGGGGCCTTTTCCAGGTTCAGGTCTGTAGTCCATTCTGATTCCGTTATAAGGCCCAGTCGAGGCGGATGTTTGTATTACGTGCCTACCGATTGCCTGTTTGTCACTTGATTCTGCACGTTGAGATGTCAGTGGCCTTATGATCTGATTACTCTCTTTCGCCAGTCCCCCGTTTGTGTCTGAGTTGGTCTGGGGGCTCCATGATGTAATGGGATCTTTATATCAGCGATAGGGGGTACGCTTTGGTTGTTACTTACATTATCAAGCTGGCCTTGCTTGATGGTCCCACATGTCGTACCTTGAATGCTGCTTTGTCTAGGGTTTGATTCTTCTTTGCCTTGTGAGCGACATTTAGTCCCTTCGGGCCCCTTTTCCAGATTGACGTTGAATTTTGGCCCGGTTGGTGTAGATTTTTTATTTTGCCGTGCCTCTTTGCGTTGTGGGATTGTCTCCGAGTTGCTGGGGGGCCCTATGAGTCCACTTGTTTGTGGCAAACTCCCACTTTCTATGCGGATGCTTTTTGCTGCTGCGCCATTTGTCTGTGTGGAGTAGGCCATGCCCGACCTCAGGTCTCTCTCGCTTATATCACCTGTGGACTCTACATCAATACGCGTAGAAGGGTTGCTTTTCCCCTTCGCAAGTAGGACCTCCCTTCCTTTTGTTGATGAGAGCTGTTGTCTTGGTGATTTGGGCATTTGGTCAATTAGATCGTCAGATAGTCTTGTCATATTTAATGTTTGCTCCTTTCTTTTAGCTGTGGTGAATATGGGGAACATTCTCACCCCTTCCTCCGTGTTCCCTGCTATTTGTTTATTCCTTGCTTTCCTTTCCCGTTTTTTTGGGCGTCTAGTTAATGTAGTTTCTTTGTTTGGAACTGGTATATTTAACGTCGGACTTGCTTCTTCCAAATTCTTCCCCTTATGTGTTTCTGTTTCTAATTTTGTGGCGGGATAGTGATGTTTAATGTTTTCGGCTGATTTAACTTTGGAGGAAAGCGGGCCTGATTCTTTAAGAGCCAGTATTTGTTCTATAAGATTGGGGAGGAGGCTCAGTTTGTCTATAATTGGGCCATAGGAACAGGGGCTTTGTTCCAGTGTGTACTTTGATTGAGCTGTTGTTATCAAATTATTCAATTTATCAAGTTTGGTATCAATCCCCGCAATGTAGTGGGCTATGGTATTCATTAGATCAATTTGGATATCCATTTTATCGGATTGCCAGTTTAGTGCCTTTGCTGATGACTGAAGGGTTTCTATTACTGAGAGAAGCAGCCCTGGATGGGTTGCACTGGCGCTATGTTCAAGCTTTGGATAGGATAGGAAGTCAGCACATTCTTGGTGAGGCGAGGTGTTGCCAGATGTTGGGATTGAAGTTATTCCTGCTCTGATTTTTTCCGATATTTTTTCCTGGCTTCTCAACTGAATAGGTTGCCCTTCTTTGTTTGAGCTGCACGTTTTTTTTCCCATGTTTTTTTTTCCCTTTGTGGTTAGTTTTGCTTGTATCTTGCAGCAATTCCTTGTTTGCTATTAGACTTGATGTAGAGCTTAGTAGCTTCAGCCATGAAGTTTCAAAGACATTCTGATTATTTGATTCCATTTGGCTTGTCTTTTGTTCACTGTGTATCTGTGCATCAGATCTCCGTGAGTCTTTGTCAAAAGATTTGTGTGTTTGCAGCTTTGTAGGGGGGCTCTGTGATTTGGATTTTAAGAATTTTGTGAAGGTTAGTGCTGTGGTAGGTGTTGCGTTGGATTCTGATCTTTCTACACAGGTCCAGTCTTCCTTCGTCCTCTTGCTGCCTAGGGTGGCCTTGATTGTTGCTCCCGTCGCCTGTGTTTTACTCTGGCCCAGAGTAGAGATTTCTCCTGTGCTACACATTTGTAGGGAGGTGGCTCTCCAATTGAGGCTCTCGCCGGTTTCTTTCTGCAGTTGGTTGATTGCTGTTATCTCATCCTGATACGGGCTTTGGCGAGTTGAAGTGATTAGGTTTGCCCGAGATGGATGGGGAGTTGATGCACTGAATATAGGTGTTAGGCCTTTGTTGCAGACTGCCTTCTCGGGAGTTAGAGGTGCGGGCAGACCTGGCAAGGCTTGTGGGGTCATAAGGAGAGTGGCTCCTGGGTTTTTCAGAAAAAAGAAAGTCTTGTTTGTCCCTAGTTTCTCTCTCCCGTCCTGCTTTTTATTCTTGATCATAGTTGCAATTGGGGAGATTAGTGGAGTGTGTAGCACTGTTGGTGGACCTTTTTTTGTTTGCGTTGAGCTGGTTGCCGTTTTATTCTGTTTTATGTTACTCTGGTCGGCGATTGGGGATTTCTTCGCCTTTAGGGTTTTTTTGGGCTGCTTTGGTGTCCTCCTAACCTGCCTGATCTCATCCTTTGAGGGCAGGGTGGCTGGGTTGTAGTAGTTTATTTGCCGCTTTGAGGGCTTTTTTTTGTTTTAATTTTTCTTTCCCTTCCTTCGGTCCGCAGCCCACAGCCTTGTTCACCAGCCTGTTCGCCCAACAGATGTAGCACTCACCTGCCTCCCCCCTACTCTCTGGCGAGCAACAGCTGGGGGTGGGAGTAGCTGATCGGGGAGCTCGGAGGTACTAGCAAGTACTGGGAAATAGTTTGACAAGCTCCCAGAATGCGAGAGCCAGCAGTTCTCACCCGCTTGTTTATATCCTTGTCCCTATTGTCTCGGTTGCGTTCTCTTACCTTTGTCTTGCCGCAATTTCCTCCGCTGGGATACACCGGAGATCGTTGGCGGCTGTGGCCAGCTCGCCGATCAGCTCACCGGTCACAATCACAGGTGAGGCGTGGGGCGGAGGTCGGCGGAGCGAAATCTCAGTGCCCGTCGAGCTGAACGCCAATGGTGGGGGGGCCAAGAACCAGCGTCCAGTCGCCCTGCAGCCGGTCAGCACTTCCAGCAAGAAGCCAGAATCCGCGCGAGCCTTGAACCTCGAGCTCCGCCGCAGCACATCCGCGTCCTACTTACTTGATGCCGGCGGTCAGAACAAAAACGTGGCAGCTGGATCAGGAGACACCTGTAGTCTAGTGTTGCGATAGCGACTTGCGGCTCCTGCCTTCACTGGAAGATTACCCGTGGCTCCTGCCGCACTGAGAGTGGACTCGCGGCTCCTGCCGTGGTAAAAAGCAGTTCGTGGCTCCAGCCGCACTGTGGGGCAGCTCGCGGCTGAAGTTCCCGGCGAATGCTACAGTACCTTCCACGTAAGATTCCCTAAAAGGTGAGTTTGCAGGCGTTTTTTTGCAGTATTCCACAATGTGCCCAAACGTGCCTAATGCTGCCCCTCTTCCGCGTACCTGGAGGGACTGTGGGCACCGCCACACGCAGCCACGGCCACAGCCTGCCCCCCCGGGGAAGAGCGCCACAGCGCAGCAATGCCGCGCCAGCTGCACTTTTCCGTCCCCAGCAGACCGCGGACTGCAGACCGGGCCAACACTGCTCCCCGCCGCTGGCTTTTGTCCTCCTTGTCCGCCCACAACCTCCGCTGCCAAGGCCCCAGGGAGAACGGGGAATACGGGACAAACGTGGGGGGGGGGGGAGTGCTACAGCCGTGCGGCGTCTCTGATACTGGTGCTGCCTCTGCGGGTCTCGCGCCTCCATCTGCTTCGTCTGCAGTCCTCTGTCAGTTTCCAGTCCAGTCACCAGCACAAGGAGCAATCAACAGGACTTCACTACATCACAATATGGAATTTGAGAACATTGAGTCTGAGATTGCTAAGGCACCTGCTCTGAGTGCGTTTGACCCTAATCTTGATAATATTATTACTGTGGACGCAAGCAATAAAGGTTTAGGAGGTGTGTTTTCCCAAGTTGATGCAGATGGAGAGGAATGTATTGTTGCTTATGCTTCACGTTCTCTGTCACCCACTGAGGAAAGATTCTCAGTGATTGAGAAGGAATCTTTAGCTTGTGTTTGGTCTCTTGAGCATTTTATAGCTTATGCATGGGGAAAACCATGCACTCTTAAGACTGATCACAAACCCTTGGTGAGATTGACTACAGAAGGTTTATTTAATGCTTCCCCTAGGATCGCAAGAATGTCTTTGAGGCTACAGGACTATATTTATAAAGTAGTCTATGTTCCTGGAAAGGAAAAGGTAGTAGCTGATTTTCTTTCACGGATGCCAATTAGTTTGTGGGACAGTTATGATCATGAATGGGAAAATATTAAAGTGGCTCTAATACATGATCATGGATTACCCTGTATTGATAAAAGTGAGCGGGAAAAGTCATATGAAAAAGACACAGTCTTGATGGAACTATCTTCTTTCATCACTAAAGGGTGGCCTTCTAAATGCAATTCGTCAGATGAATTTAAGCATTTGTGGGAAGTTCATAATGAGCTTTCTACATTAAACCTCAAGGTCATGCGAAATGATAGTCATTCCCCCCACCAACATTCGAGAAACTATTGTGAAATTGTGTCATGAAGGTCATAGTGGCATAGTAAAAACTAAGCAAAGGATATAGCAATGGTATTGGTGGCCAGGAATGGATTTATTTATTGAAAGAATAGTTAGGAATTGTGTATGGTGTGCTAATTCAGACAAAACTCTAGTTACTTTAAAACCACTGATGGCTGAACCAATTATTCCGAAATCTCCTTGGCACACGGTTGCAATTGATATAATGGGGCCTATTGGGTCTCAAAGCAAATATGTGCTAGCTGTAATCGATCTTTCTTTTTTCTAGGTGGCCTGTTTTAAAGATCGTTGAAAAAATGAGTTCTGAAGTAGTAATTCATTTTTTAGACTGTGTGTTTGTTAGTGAAGGATTACCAGCACTACTAATAAGTGACAGTGGTGTTCAGTTCACATCAAAAATTGCTAAAGACTATTTCGACAAGGTAGGAATAAGACACTGTACTACATCCCTTTATAATCCAAGTGGCAATGGCATGATTGAGCTTTTCAATAGAGTTTTAAAGAATCTGCTGTCAGTAATAACTTTGATTGGGAATTACAGTTGATCAGGACGGTCTGGATGTATAGAACCTCACCTCATGATGTTTTAGGTACATTACCTTTTGAAGTTATGAGAGGGAGAGCTGTAAGAACAAAGTGCAATCCAGAATGGATGGGTAACCATCATCTTAAACCCATTACTCCTGGGTCAAGGTTAAGAAACCTTGGAAAGTAAAAAAAGGAGACAGTCAATTTTCTGAACCTTTGAAGGTTGAAAAAATCTTTAGAAATGCTGTCCAATCAAGTGATGGAAAAGTGTGGAATTTAAAACGCATTGCAATTCTTAACCCCATCCGCGCTGATGACGAGCTCAGCTCGTCATGAGGCTTACCTGCCGTGCGCTCATGACGAGCTGAGCTCGTCATGAATAGCGGGATTCCGCAAACTGCCGGGCACAGCGGGAAAAGCCGCCGCAGCGATGCGGTTAAAAGTGATATACGTTTGTATAAAAAAAATGGTAACTCTGGTTTATCTAGAACAGCTTCACAACATTTTATTATTGATGATGATCTTATAAAAAATGATAGTGGTGAAATACTTTCACCAAGATGTTCTGTTTCTCATGATATGAGTTGTACCCAGTGTATCAGTACTGACGTAGATCCCATTGCTGATTGTTCTTCCTTGAGGGACAACATGAGGGCTGGAACATCTAAGAATGAGAATGTATCTGTTCCTAGATCATCAGACCCTGTGACCACTGATACTGTTGTTAATACTGATGTTGTCAATACTTCGTCAGACTCTGTAACACCTGATACTGTAACACCTGATACTGTAACACCTGATACTGTTGTTAACACTGGTGTTGTTAATGCTTCATCTGACACCATTGTTAATCGCTCAGTGCGTACCCGCACCAAACCTGTTTGGTTAAAAGATTTTGTTTGTGATGAACTATCTAATTAGTGATTTTGTTTTTGTTTTGTATTAGGAGGAAGATGTGTTATGTCACTTTAAGTAAAATGTTGCTCGAGGTGTAGCTCGAGATATGTATTGTGGCATTGCAGTTATTATTGTTCAATTGAGCATTCCAGGTTTCGGTTGTTCTCACCAGACAATCTGCATTAAGGAATGCAGATGTTCGGAGAGAAGGACTGAAAGGAAGCTGCTCCGTTGATGGACTTCATATTCAATAAATATTTCAACTTTCAACTTGTTCAGCGTCTGACTTAACATTCTGCCAAACCTGATTTAGTGAATAGGGATTGTTATTTTGTCCTTGTATTCACTTTTCCCCCCACCCGAACTGAACTTAGGTGCATTGATGACTTTATAAATTGCACATCAACTGGTTTGCGAATGGGTGTGCAATTTGTGATGTGAGTTATGTACTTATAGGTCGGTCGCATCACAAGTTCTCTGTTCGTGGGGGTTACAGCATGATCTGCCTAATGAAAATTAAATAGACATGTTGCAACTTGCGATCTCCTGTAAATGGCTGTCTGTGCAGGGATGAAGGTCTGCTAGAGAAAGCAGACCTCCGTCCTTGCATTTGCTTTCGAAATGAGAAAGATGAATTTTTTTATAAGCAGCCCATGTCCATTAAATGCACAGGTTCGTCTTCAAAAAACAATGTTTCCCATTTGAGAAGATGGAGGCGGAGGCAGTGAGGCCAATGATCCGATTCCCAACGGAGAAGGTGTCCCCATTGTGAATCAGTTACCACCCAAACTAGGGTTGCTGGTAACTCATCAATGGTTTGCGACCACAGTTGCAGTCACAAAACAATTTACAGATTTCTTTCCAAAACACAAACATGAGGGGGGCAGCCCTTTCACGTCCCCTCTTATTTTTGATTCATAAAGGAGTGCAAAAGCCCTTTCAAAGGTCTGAAATAATTTTCTCACTCATAAAAGGGCTTTTGTACCTTAAGAAAATCCTTTTTTGCTCACAAACACTGTGATCTTGCAAATTGCAGGGTTTACAAGAACAAAAGGGCTTTGTACATCAGCACCTAATCTACTGTTTTGTCTATAGCAAAATAGAGCATGACCTCGTTTAACTTAGCAAACTACCTCAGTATTGCGCTTAATTTTGTACTTCTCCACAATAAATGTGGGCTAATAAAGGGTAACAAATTCAAGCAGTTTAAAAAGCTCCCAATAGTCTGTGATCCAAAGCAGCTGTTACCTCATAGGTAGGCATTTGGCAAACAATGCATTTCTGATGGATACTTCTTCTTGCAGATTCTTCAACTTTGAACAATCCCAGGTGCAGACTGGTTCCCGAAAGCTTCTATAATAGCTCTTTGGCACTGGCAGGTCACATCAACTTCATTGTGACATCAGATTTGGAGTTGTAATGACAACATCGGAGTCATAAATTCTTTTGAATGGTGACCAATGGCAGTTCTGTTTTTTCTGCGCCTTTGAACATGGTCTAGAACCGCACTCTCCTGTGTGGGATTTATCGCAATTCAAATTTCTTTCACTTTGTTGCGAGTAGGTCATGCACCCACCTTAAATATTAGGCTTTAATCCCTGTTGGAGTTGTGATGGTCCCAAGTCCATCACAGACCTGCACAACAATGGTCTGTGGTGCTCTGGCTCATTTCATGATAAATTGCATAACCTCTGTCAACAGATGCACCCTAAGACCATCAAGGAACACAGAGCCAAACTCCTTAATGGCTCATACTGAACAAGGTACTAGGACTCGACTTTGGAGGAGTTCAAAACTGCAACCTAGAATAAGATCCTCACTGAGATCTTTACCCTTTGGCAAGTCTTCATAAGAGAAGAAACAACAACATGAAAATAAAGTCTTGCCACTTCTCATCGGGCCAAAAGCATAGGTGAGTCTTCCCTGGTTCCACTACCTTGGAGGCGGAGTTGGAGATATCCCTAGCTCCCTCCCAGTGGCACCAGATCCAATGCTGTCAACTTCACCTTTGCCTCCTCCAACTTGGCAAGCGTTGGTGCCCATCTACCCAGAGTGCCCAGCTCCTGGAGTGGATGTGCCTGGCTTCATGCAAGCCTTGATGGATATCTTCAAGACAGCTACTGTCTTCTGGTGTGCAGGCTGGCCCCATCGGACAAGTTAGTAGCCCTTTTGGTCCAGCCCTACTTTTAATACTATGAGTTTTTCCCAGCGACTCCACAGTTCGGGGTTCCTCATGGCGCATCACCATCTCCAGGCACTCCTGGATAAGAACCAGACTCGCACCAACTTCAACTTTGCTGCCACAAACCACAGCAATCTGCTCTCCACCTCCGGTGCTTTCGCACTGGTGCAGCATACAGCACAGTTATGTACTCAAGTTTTGTGCCCAGAGTGCCATTCGCCTTGGAGAGGGTTGCATGGACCAATGACAGTGGCACGGGCAGTTGTGGAGAGTGGCGCAAAGAGCAAGCCAGGCATCGCGGACAGGCGGACTGGAGCTTCACGTTGGCAGTCCTCTGTGAGTAGATGATGATGCAGTTTGAAGAGACGCTGGCGGTATCTTGTGCTGATTTTTGGTGTGAGCAGGCCGCTCAATGCAAATGGCCCATTTGCGATCACAAAGAGCTAAAAAGCTTGACTTAATCTTGTTGAGCGACATCACAGGTCCAGGACTTGAGGGGCATCACCTGGGGGTCAGGAACTTGCAGCTTGGTCCAGGAGCTGGTTGGGGAGCCTTTTGTGTCCCTGGGGCTCTGATTAGGATGCCAGCAGACTAGCCCTTGGATTCACTCTGGGGACCTGGATCCAAGATAAAGTTGAACGTCCAGTTATTCTTCCCCAGACAAGAGGGCAGTGGCTGTCCCTGGTGCAGCACAGCAGTCTTTCATGGCAGAGTATTCACAGGTCCAGAAGTGCACTGAAGAGTTGGTGTCAGAGGTCCTTCTTTTATACACAGTTTTGCCTTTGAATGGGGGAAAAACTTCTAGAGGCATGTATTTGAAGTGCACAGATGCTCTGCCTTCCTGTCCCTGGCTCCAGACTAACAATGGGGAATGCATCCCTTGGTGTGGAGGTTCTACACAACCTATTCAAGTGTAAGTGAGGCTGTTCCCAGCTCCTCCCTCCCATCCGGACAGTATTTGCCCATCCATACTCCGTTAAAAACCCTATTGTGTGTGGCTGTCTAGAAGCAGTGCACAAAGCTCAACTGTCAGCTTCATCCAGTCATCTGACCAGAGACAGGCTACAGGTTCTAAATGGCTAAGCTTGGAAAAGAAAAACTTTCTAAAAGTTGCATTTTCTAAATTATAAGTTAAAATATGACACTAAACATGAACTGGTTTCCAATTCCATTTGGAAATTACACTAATAAAATGTAATAGGATAATTCCAATGTTATCCTACGAGAGATGTAGGCCTTGCAGTAGTTTTCACTACCAGGACATGTAAAACCTAAAAGTACATGTCCTGCTTTTTAAAAGAACATCACCCTGGCCTCTGGGGTGTCAAGAGCCTACCATAGTTGGGGCTTATATGTATTGAAAAGCAAGGTTTGGGCCTGGGAAAAGGTTTATTTTTTCAGGTTCACATGGCAGTTCAACTGCACACGCAGTCTTCAATGGTAGGCCTGTGACATGTTTAGGGGCCAACTTAATTAAGGGGCACAATCAATGCTGCAGGCCCACTAGTAGCATTACATTTACAGGCCCTGGTTACATGTTGTACGATTTTACTAGGGACTGATAAGTAAATAAAAATAAGCCAATTGGGGAGAAACCAATATTACTATGTTTTGAGGAGAGAGCACTTGCACTTTCGCACTGATTAGCAGTAGTAAAGTGCGCAGGGTCCTAAGGCCAGACAAAAATTAGATCAGGAGAAAAATGGAAGAGGGAGACAAAAAGTTTGAGGGGAAACAACCCTAAGGGCGACAGGTTTAATAGTGATGCAGTCCACATTTTGACAAGAAGTATGCAGCCCTGAAGAATACCCTGCATGCCTGGTTCATCATTCTCCTCTCGATTCTGTAGTGGTGGAGGTCTTTTCCTTCCAAGTGAAAAGCAACTGAAACCAAAGCATGGTTGCATTGAAGAGAAATGGCGTCTTTAGCCATTATTGATTTGGCAATGGATGTGACCACATCAGAGTCCAGGCATCCAACTAGAGGGAACACGTGCTATGATGACAAAGCTGCCATTGTTCAACTTCTTCTAGACCTAAAGTTCAGTGGGGGATCCTAGATGCACCCCAATTGGAGAATCAATAATTTGTAAATATGTTGACAAGGCCCTGCTGTTGATTAAGTTAGTCACAAATACTGCCAGGCAGCTGCACTTTCAAGGTGCTTCTGGAAGAAGGTAATCATCTTATAGAGGATGATACCTATCTTACAAAAACCAACCGTATCCAGCTCCACAGCAGTGCTATCAATATCTGTATCTGCTGAAGGAACCTGAAACTCCTCTACCACTGACCTCCAAAAGCAAACACCATGCCTAAGGCAAGCTGACACAGGCTGCCATCAGGCACCGGCCACAATGCCCATGCCTCCAACAAGACATCTTCCAACAGAGGGGCTTTGGGGAGAGAATTTCGTTTTCTACGAAGAATGGGAAAAAGAACTACAAGTGACTGATGGGTCCTAGATTTGATGAGATTTGATCATGCATGATAGAGCAGCAACACCATCGTATCCTCGGGGCAATATTCTCCCTATGCTATACAAGGGCGCCTTACAATTTGTCCCCCAAAGACAGCGAAATGCAGGATTCTGTTCTCACTTCTTTCTTGATAAGAAGAATGTCAGGCGAAAGGAGGTGGATTATTTTTTGATCTATTGTAATTTAAACGCATACCAAAAAAAAGAAACTACGTGGTATGTCTGCAGGAGATTCATCAATGCTTGGTTGAAGAATAAATGCTATCTATAGATCTGTAGGGTGTTTATTTTTACATTCCCCTCCACTCCAAATACCGAAAATATCTATGATTCATGGTGAACACCTGCCATTCTCAAGTTCGCTCTAAAATCAGCCCCATTAGAAAGGGGTTAGCTCCGTTAATAGCTTTTTGGATGATACAAGGCCACCAAGTATTTTCCTACTAAGATCATTGTCTGTTAAAGGGAAATTCCTTCCAGTACATCAACAATTATACAAAAACTTGTCTCGCGTTAATCAGCAGGTTTAGCTTCTACCTGCAGGACAGTACAGTCATGAGGGGCAGTTCTAGACACTATCAGAAGGAAGGCCTTTTCATCAGAAGAACACATTTCAGAAATAAAGAATTTATAAAAACAGTTATTGAAATCCTTTTTAAAGATGATGTCATCCTGCATTCCTCTTGTCCCATTCTGTTGACCATACATGAGAGCGTTTCAGAAAGAACTTGAAAGCTGATGGGAACAAAGCATTTTTCATTTAATGGCAAGGTGAACGTTATATAACACACAGAAAACAACAGGTGCCGCTCACCATCAAGAAACAGCTTGTTTTTTAAGTACATCGGGCGCATCCATGGAGGGATGTGGTATGCACGTGCAACCCTTAGCCACCAATTGCAAGTGGTCAGAAAAGGTAGTGGGTCCCCATGTAAACATGATGGAGATTAGAGCTGTCAAATTATAACTTCAATCCTTACTTCCCTGTGCAAGAGGTTTTTCAGTACTTATTCGGACAGAGAATAGGATTGCAATGGCTGATTTATCAATCTTTCAGGCAGAGCAATGCAGCAAGCCACCTCGCTGCACTGTGTGAAATGCCGCTGGCACCACGACACGAAGGGGAGTATGGGGGGACAGCGCCCTAGTATCACACATCTGGCGAGCGCAGCCAGTAGCGCGCCCCCGGTGCCGCCCCCCCGGACAACAGCCAATGGGGAGGGCTCATTGTGGACGGGGGAGGGCGCTTCCTAAGTATATCCTTGGCCAGCAGCATGGCTCGGCCTTTCTCTCCCGCGCCGTGGCTGCTCTGCGCTGTAACGCATTACAGTCGCAAAGCGTTGCAAGTACAGCAATTAGAGTAGTGTCAGTATCGCCGACAATCTCTGAAGTGCACGCCTAAATTGTAGATGTGAGAACCAGGTTTGCAGTCAAGTGCACGTTTAATTGTAGATGTGAGAACAATGTTTGCAGTGCAGTGATTATTGTAGAATGAATAACCTTTTGGAGGGCAGTGTCTGTAGATATGGTAATAAACTTTTGGAGTGCAGTGTCAAACTATGATTAAAAACAGGGAATGCCAATGGGGTTGCTATGGTTTGCTGTGTAGTGGTTGATCGTATGTGTAAATAAACTTGGAATACAGTGTCAAACTATGAATAAAAACAGGTAATACCAATGGTGTCTTTCCTTGCAGCTGATTGTCGCGTGTGGGTGATGGGCCATTCCTACGTCACAAGGTTGGAGCAGTGGGCGAGGCTCAAGAGATGGGATCTGAACTTAGCGAGGACGCAAATTCTATGGCTGGGTTTCCCGGGAATGAGATGGGGCCAGCTGAAGGGCAGACTGCAGCAATATATAGCAGAACGGGGCGGTCCTCCCAGCATCCTGATTATCCATCTAGGGGGAAATGACCTGGTAAAGGTGGGAAGGAAAGCCTTATTGGAGGCCATGCAGAAAGATGTAACGGCAATTACTAACGAATTGGGAACCACGGAAATTATTTGGTCTGAGATTGTGCCCCGCAGGGCCTGGAGGGGAGCACGATCGGGAGTGGCGATAGAGCAGGGCCGGAAGAGGGTTAACAGGTCAATGCAGAAATTCCTGGAAAAAAGGGGCCTGGGTTGCATTAGGCATGCGCTGATACAGGACAGGACTGAGGGGTATTACGAAAGCGACGGAGTACATTTGTCTGGGCTGGGAATGGATGTCTTTCTACTGGACTTACATGAAGCCTTGTCGGCAGCAGGGTGTCGGTAGCTGGGTAGGTGGGGGGGCTCTGTCATCGACGGGGGCCTCCTTCAGAGCTGTGGCGGATTACAGGGCGATCTGGAAGCAGATGGACAGTAGGGGTACCTCTGCGGCAGAAGGATACAGTCTAAATACCTCTGCCTGGCACAGTAGGGTGCCCGAGCCAAGAACCTGGAGCCGAGGGGGTTCCAGGAAACAGCGTCGGCGCCCCGTTAGTCCTTCGGGCGGTCGGGGGGCCTGAACCGACCGGGGGTGTGCCTCATCTTCCGCCCTGACAGGGGGGGCGGGAGTCTAACAAAATAAAGTGAATGTCTGCACCGTCTGAGCATCGACTCGCCGTGCAAGATGGCTCCTTGGGCATGCGGGTCAGCGAGAGGCTGCCGCTTTGGATCGCCTGTAAGATGACCCACCAACCGTACCTGTGTTGTACGAAATAAACCTGCACCACTGCTTTCCCACAAATATGTCTCATGGTTTCTTTGGTATGTAAGTTATGCACGCAGGGCGAAGTAAGCCTGATGGTGTGGGCACTATGCCGCTGGCACCACGACACGAAGGGGAGTA
Organism: Lissotriton helveticus; assembly: GCF_964261635.1. Classification (NCBI taxonomy): domain Eukaryota; kingdom Metazoa; phylum Chordata; class Amphibia; order Caudata; family Salamandridae; genus Lissotriton; species Lissotriton helveticus. The sequence goes on along the minus strand of NC_136065.1, from coordinate 1,040,244,854 downwards.
TGGGGGGACAGCGCCCTAGTACCACACATCTGGCGAGCGCAGCCAGTAGCGCGCCCCCGGTGCCGCCCCCCCGGACAACAGCCAATGGGGAGGGCTCATTGTGGACGGGGGAGGGCGCTTCCTAAGTATATCCTTGGCCAGCAGCGTGGCTCGGCCTTTCTCTCCCGCGCCGTGGCTGCTCTGCGCTGTAACCCACCCTGAATTCTGACCCAGCTGCAGAGCGGTTGGCACTGTTTGGATTTTTTAATGATCATGTTTTTCATGTTTTATGTTGCAGGCGGAGTCACAGGGCGATCTGGAAGCAGATGGACAGTAGGGGTACCTCTGCGGCAGAAGGATACAGTCTAAATACCTCTGCCTGGCACAGTAGGGTGCCCGAGCCAAGAACCTGTAGCCGAGGGGGTTCCAGGAAACAGCGTCGGCGCCCCGTTAGTCCTTCGGGCGGTCGGGGGGCCTGAACCGACCGGGGGTGTGCCTCATCTTCCGCCCTGACAGGGGGGGCGGGAGTCTAACAAAATAAAGTGAATGTCTGCACCGTCTGAGCATCGACTCGCCGTGCAAGATGGCTCCTTGGGCATGCGGGTCAGCGAGAGGCTGCCGCTTTGGATCGCCTGTAAGATGACCCACCTACCAGTACCTGTGTTGTACGAAATAAACCTGCACCACTGCTTTCCCACAAATATGTCTCATGGTTTCTTTGGTATGTAAGTAAGCATGGGCGGATTTTGCGGATCCACGATTCACGAATTTGCGTATTCACGGATCGTGGATCCGCAAAATCCGCGGATTTAGCGGATCGGCGGATTTGGGGGCGTGGCTTCCATGCCAGGACCATCGTGCCAGATTGAACCCTGCCCTTCGTATTTATTCAAGAAGACGCCACCGTTTTGTGCCATACCTCTACTCAACTGGAGTACTTTCTACTGGATAATCAGTAAGTGCTACCTCGTTGGGTAAATGTATAGTGCTTTTACTACACTACAGCTGCTTAAAGTGGCAGAGAGTTGTCTACAGCGGCCAGGTGTGTGGTACTATGCAATCGCGCCGGGCGCAGGGGTCCCTTGAGTGATCTGCCCATCATAGTGGGTAAATGGCGGGAAGACGGTGCACACCGCGAGTGTGTGGGCGGGGCCAAACGGACGGCGCTTCCATGCGAGTGCACATGGCTCTTGTGTGTATACAAGGTCAGAGACTGATCAGAGCAGCAGATGTAGAGACAGAAGCCCCTGGCCACATAACAGCACGGGGATTGCGCTCGTGAAGGTCAAAGATGCAAAGGCCTTTGTCCAGCGTCACAGCTGATTTTCGACGGTATATTTGGGAAGAAGGCACACCTGCCCAGCCTCCACAACGGTATTATTCCATTCCTGGTCTGTAGTAATTAATTTACGATGGCGCCGGCAAGCTGCCAGCGCCATCCTAAGATAGTTACAAAATTAGCTTCAACAGAAAGCTCTAATAGATTAAATAAAGCAGGCGCTCGATGACCTGCTTTATCTTATCTATTAGAGCTTCCTGTTGAAGCTAATTTAGTAGCTATCTTAGGATGGCGCTGGCAGCTTGCCGGCGCCATCGTAAATTAGTTACAACAGACCAGGAATGGTTGAACTTTTGCCCCCGGAATCCGCCGCTCGCGGATTGCGAATTTTCGGCAAATTCGAGAGAGTTCGCGGATCGCGAATTTACCGAAAATTCGCAAAATCCGCGATCGGAGCGGATTTAGCGCTCATGCTTATATGTAAGTTATGCACGCAGGGCGAAGTAAGCCTGATGGTGTGGGCACTAGGGAAAGGGCAAGAATATGCAGTATTTACCAGTACACGAGTATTCCTGTCCTTTTCTAGTGCTGGCCTTTTTTTGTGTGCCTAGCTTCATGTTGCAAGGGTGCCTGCAATGTAGGCAGGGTTGATTTTGTGCAGGAAGGTGCAGAATGCAGCACATGTAGAAAGAGGAAAAAACAAGGGCAAATACAGATGTTTCAATTTGTTACTCCTCACCACTAATGGTGAATCGGAGAATGTGCCAAAATCCATGGTTTGATGCGTGGGAACACCCACGCTCCACACATGGAATGTCTCCCTGTCACAGACTAATGCAAGGCAACGATTCGCATTGCCATGCATTACTCTTGTTTTCTCAAGCCATGCAGGGCAACGCAAATTGGCTTTGTGTGGCTTAATACATCACACTAAGGTTTTTTAGTCTACCTTGCGCCCCCTTGCGTGGCGCAGAGGTGGCACAAAACCTTGATAAATATGGGCCTTAATGTTTTACAGCAAGAAGCAAGGAGCAGCAAGGTCACAACTTTTCTTAGCAGAAGTACAAGACTTGTGAAACTGGGCTATTCTACATCAAGTACAAGGTAACGCAACACAGTGCTGCCTTGTGTTACATTGCGTCAGGGAGGCATTCCATGGGTGGAGCATGTGTGTTTTCCAATGCATCCACCCATGGATGTTGACGCAATCCAAAATGTATTAAGGTCAGTATACCTAGGATTACATCAAAATGGTGCACCTCCCAGGCCTAATGAGGAGAAAAATCTTTATTTCTTCTTGTTACTTCCTTTTTCTGCATATGCATCATATACAGAAAAGGGAAAATGGCTCTTTGTGTAAGAAGGTACTCCTTCCGGCACAAACAAATATCCAGCTTGTAATGGAAGCATCCTTGCAGCAAGGCGCAAAGGTCCTTTCTTTGTGTTGGCGGTAGGCAGCCTCTGAAGCGGAAGTGCACCATATCTTAGTAGATATGATGCATTTCGATCTCTCTCCATTTCACTCAATGTAGCGCGGCAACTTTACGTGCCGGACTGGGTTGAGTGAAATGGTTATAAGTATGCCCCTAAACGTTTTTATGGTGGTATGAGGAGTTCGACATGGCGGACAGCTCGTCATAAATTGGTGAGCTGCCTGCCAGCTAAACCCATGGTTCCCCCACTTCAATAAGGGGTGGGGAAACCTAGATTTTCGACAGCGGAGATTAAGCTGGCTGCCCATCATCTGGAGGACTTCCAGCATCTATGTGCATGAAGGAAGGGCCACCCCATAGTCATTGAAGGCTACCACCTTCACCAGGAGTTCAGCAGCACGCGCGCCGTGGTGGCAGTATTCCTTGTAGTGATCAATAATAGTGAACAGGACTGTTTTACCCTGTGTCACTTGCGTGAGGCCTGCTAACTCACTCACCTTTTAAACGTTCTGCTGTTGTGCACTTAGGCCACCCTTGGCCTGTCGCAGGTAGAATTGGAGTGCTGCACAGAGCAGGAGTAGTGACTCTGTGCTGGTTGTGTGTCCGCCCAGGAAGGGTACAGTACAAGGATAGAGCAGTACTGTTCAGTGCATGTGTGGTTAGAACATGTACTGGGTGAATGTATACCTGTGAGGAATACATGACATGAAAGCTGTTGTATTGTGAAGCGCGTGCACAATGAGGGAATGTACTGGGTGTATGTGTAGTACAATATATAAAGGGTGAAGTGTTGTGCAGCATGCACATGGTGAGTGTGTGTGCTCACATTGTGTCTATTTGTAACCAACTCACTGATTAAATAAAGAAGAGTTTCAGTGCTGAACAGTGCGCTCAAAGTTTGTGTGTGTGATGGATGCTTGTGTGATTGTCAGGTTACAATGCATTGAGGTACTAGTGCTGGGTAGTAAGTGTGCTGTGAGTGTACACAGAGTATATTTGCCTTCTCTGATACAATACATGAAGGAACCTGGGTTCTATTTTGGATTGCCCAAGTCTGCCTGGTGAAGACATGAGGAGGAGAGAAATCCCCCCAGTAGATTTGTGTATTGCCGCATTCCTGTGGGCTGTGTGGGACACACACTGGATGGTAAGAGACTCCTGTTATACTTCAAAACACTGCTGCTTGATTTAGTGATGTGTCATAAGGAGTAGGGCTGGGAGTCTGCAATTAACCTTTTGATGCACACATCACTGTGGCTGACATTCAGGTGTGAACTCTGGTCACTCCCATGAATTGTGTTGTGGGACAATCAGCTTCGGAATCTTGCCTGCTGTGACAGACATCTTTCATGAGGAAAGAAAAGAGAGAAGTGCTCACTTTAAAAGAAGCAGAACCCCAACAAATCTTCGAAGACTCAGACCCAAAATCACATTTGGTATCTGGAAAAGGACTATGAGAAGGGGCGGTTGAGTCTCAAAAGATTTACTGTTGCCAAACTGCAGAATGAGCTATGTGAGAAGTTGAAACTCTGCAAGACTTCTGCCTGTGACCAGAACTGAGGACAAAGGTCTGCTAGCCTTCCTGCTGGGAGCGAGGGACATCACCCGAGATCACCTGCCCTGCAGCACCAGCGCCTGCCTGGACCAGTGTGCCCTCTGAGGAAGAGGAGGCCATTTGAGGGGAGCCCTACTGTGAGTACTTGCGGTGTGAGGTGTGAGAATATGGCTGAGCACCAATCTGGCCATAGCCTGTGTGCAGGGTTGATTTTGGTGACCCCTGGATGCCAGGAGAGGACTGTCATATACTGAGCAGAATGTTGACCACCATGCAGGTCTTTCCAAGCCCATACTGTTTCACTAAGTGTCCCCATATTCCAGTGGGGTCCACTGGTAAAATTATTTCTTTGAGATGTGCCAAGTCTGTGACTGTCTGGACCTTAACGCTTATGCTGGAAGAGCCTGCACCCACATGGGCGTCCGCAGGGGAGGGCAAGGGGGGGCACTTGCCCCCCCCTGGAACACCGGTCCATCACTATTGACAGCCCCCACAGTGGTGTTTGTCTGCAGGGCCGTCAATTTTAAAAGCGTGAGAAAGCGCTTGCAATGACGGTCCTGCTTGATGAGAGGGAAAACTGCTGCTGATGGGCAAGAGAGAAGGTCCGGGCCTGGCTGCTCCCACAGCTTGAAGCAGAGGCGCACCTAGAGTCGAATTTCGGGGGGGGGGGGGTTTGGCGACACATTTTTCAAGCTAAGGAAGAGTGGAGCTGCAGCCAGGGGCCCTAGGAAGGGGTGATTACACAATTCGCCCAGAGATGCAATGGTGTGTCTGCCTGTTTTTTGTGAGATCAATTGGAAAGTCCTTCTGTGCACTCGTGATTTATTCGTACTCAAGCTATATTCCTTTCTTTTGTTGGTGCTACTACATCCTGGTACCTACTCTTTAGGTGCCCTTTTGTATACCATATCGTGTGTGGCGCAGACACTTCTTTTGCGATGGATGTGTGCACTTTTCAGCGAACATTAAAGTTTCATCAATTTCTTTTCCATGGTAATAATCAGTTTTAACTCTTTTTCAATTGTCAACAAAATATTTTAATTCATATTTTGGTTTCCATTGTTAACTGTTGTTATACGTTTTTTAATATATCCATTATTTCTAAAATAAAATAATGGATATATTAAAAAACAGTTAACAATGGAAACGAAAATATGAATTAAAATATTTTGTTGAGAACTGAAAAAGAGTTAAAACTGAACAGAAGTGTCTGCACCACACATGATATGCCTGTTTTTTGCACCATAAGCACTAGTATTACAGAAGGGTCTGCATATGAAGTGGATTAAAGAGTTTACGCCTTGAGCTCCAAAGGGGCAGTCCCTCATGTTCATTGCAGTATCGAGTGTAGCCCCTGGACCACTGTCTGTAGTCACTGTCGCCTCGCCTGCCATGATTCACGAAGGGAAAGCTGTCCCACAGAGACAACTTTTCTTTTCTGAATCATGTACCAACTGCAGCTCAGTGTTGGTATCAGATCAACGGTTTGCGACTGCCATTGCGTTTGAAAACCATTGATATATGTCATTGTAAATTGCAATTTGAAGATAGCACCCTTTCCACTGCCCCTCCAAATTCCAATATGAAGTAAGATGCAGAACCCCTTTTGTCAATCATGAAGGTTATACACAACTCTAAAAAGGGGTTTTGCAGTAGCAAACACTGTGATGCTGCAAATTGTAAGCTTTATGACCACAACATCCTTTTGTATTTGAGGGCCCTAGTTATTTAGATAAAGCAGGATGTGCAGTGAAAGGAATGACGTTACAAATGAGTAGTGCCTTTAATGCTCTGGATATGCTAGGATCTCCAATCTACCTCTCTACCTCTCTCTCTTTACCTTTCTCTCTACCTCTCTACCTCTCTCTCTTTCTTCCTCTCTCTCTCTCTCTCTCTCTCTCTCTCTCTCTCTCTCTACCTTTCTCTCTACCTCTCTCTCTCTACCTCTCTCTCTACCTCTCTACCTCTCTCTCTCTCTATACCTCTCTCTCTCTACATCTCTCTCTCTATGTCTCTCTTTACCTCTACCTCTCTCTCTACACCTCTCTCTATACCGCTCTACCGCTCCCTATCTCTCTCTCTCTCTCTCCTTCTCTACCTCTGTCTCTCTCTACCTCTCTCTCTCTACCTCTCCCTCTCTATCTCTCTCTCTCTCTCTACCGCTCTCTCTACCTCTCTCTCTACCTCTCCCTACCTCTCTCTCTACGTCTCTCTTTCTCTATGTCTCTCTTTACCTCTACCTCTACCTACCTCTCTACACCTCTCTACCTCTCGCTATCTCTCTCTCTCTCTACCTCTACCTCTACCTCTCTCTCTCTACCTCTACCTCTCTCTCTACCTCTCTCTACCTCTCTCTCTACCTCTCCCTCTCTATCTCTCTTTCTCTCTACCTCTCTCTCTACCTCTCTCTACCTCTCTCTCTACGTCTCTCTCTCTCTCTATGTCTCTCTTTACCTCTACCTCTACCTACCTCTCTACACCTCTCTCTACACCTCTCTACCTCTCGCTATCTCTCTCTCTCTCTACCTCTACCTCTACCTCTCTCTCTCTACCTCTACCTCTCTCTCTACCTCTCTCTACCTCTCTCTCTACCTCTCTATCTCTCTTTCTCTCTAACTCTCTCTCTACCTCTCTCTACCTCTCTCTCTACGTCTCTCTCTCTCTCTATGTCTCTCTTTACCTCTACCTCTACCTACCTCTCTACACCTCTCTCTACACCTCTCTACCTCTCGCTATCTCTCTCTCTCTCTACCTCTGTCTCTCTCTACCTCTCTCTCTGTACCTCTCTCTCTCTACCTCTCTCTACCTCTCTCTCTACCTCTCTCTTTACCTCTCCCTCTCTACCTCTCCCTCTCTACCTCTCCCTCTCTATCTCTCTCTCTCTACCTCTCTCTCTACCTCTCTCTCTCTACCTCTCTCTCTCTACCTCTTTCTCTCTACCTCTCTCTCTCTCCACCTCTCTCTCTCTACCTCTCTCTCTCTCTCTACCTCTCTACCACTACCTCTCTACCTCTACCTCTCTCTCAACCTCTCTCTCTCTCTCTCTCTCTCTCTCTAACTCTCTCTCTCTACCTCTCTCTCTCTACCTCTCTCTCTCTACCTCTCTCTCTCTACCTCTCTCTCTCTCTACCTCTCTCTCAACATCTCTATCAACCTCTCTCTCTACCTCTCTACCTCTACCTCTCTCTCTACCTCTCTCTCTACCTCTCTCTCTACCTCTCTCACTACCTATCTCTCCCTACCTCTCCCTCTCCCTCTCCCTACCTCTACGTCTCTCTCTCTCCCTACCTCTACCTCTCTCTCTCTACTTCTCTCTACCTCTCTCTCTGCCACTCTCTCTCTCTCTCTCTCTCTCTCTCTCTCTCTCGACCTCTACCTCTCTACCTCTCTCTCTCTACCTCTCTACCTCTCTCTCTCTCGACCTCTACCTCTCTACCTCTCTCTCTCTCTACTGCTCTCTCTCTCCCTCTACCTCTCTCTCTACCTCTCTCTACCCCTCTCTCTCTCTACCTCTCTACCTCTCTCTCTCTACCTATATCTCCCTACCTCTCCCTCTCCCTACCTCTACCTCTCTCTCCCTACCTCTACCTCTCTCTCTCTCTACTTCTCTCTACCTCTCTCTCTCTCTCTACCACTCTCTCTCTCTCTCTCGACCTCTACCTCTCTACCTCTCTCTCTCTACCTCTCTCTCTCTCTACTGCTCTCTCTCTCTACCTCTACCTCTCTCCCTCTCTACCCCTCTCTCTCTACCTCTCTACCTCTCTCTCTCTCTACCACTCTCTCTCTCTCTCGACCTCTACCTCTCGACCTCTACCTCTCTACCTCTCTCTCTCAGTACTGCTCTCTCTCTACCTCTACCTCTCTCTACCCCTCTCTCTCTCTACCTCTCTCTCTACCACTCTCTCTACCTCTCTCTCTATCTCTCTCTCTACCTCTACCTCTCTACCTCTACACCTCTACCTCTCTACCTCTACACCTCTACCTCTACCTCCACCTCTCTCCCTCTACCTCTCTCTCTCCCTACCTCTACCTCTCTCTACCTCTCTCTACCTCTCTCTCTACCTCTACCTCTATTACTCTACCTCTCTCTCTCTCTCTACCTCTATCTCTCTCTCTCTACCACTCTCCCTCTCTCTCGCTCTACCTGTACGCCTCTCTCTCTCTCTCTCTCTCTCTCTCTCTCTCTCTCTCTCTCTCTCTACCTCTATCTCTCTCTCTCTCTCTACCTCTCTCTCTACCCCTCTTTCTCTCTCTACCTCTCTACCTCTACCTCTCTCTCTACCTCTCTCTCTCTCCCTACCTCTACCTCCACCTCTCTCTCTACCTCTCTCTACCTCTCTCTCTACCTCTCACTCTACCCCTCTCTACCCCTCTCTGCCCCTCTCTACCTCTCTCTACCTCTCTTCCTCTCTCTCTCTGCCTCTCTTTTACCTCTCCCTCTATCTCTATACCTCTCTCTAACTTTACACCTCTACCTCTCTCTCTCTCCCTACCTCTACCTCTACCTCTTTCTACCTCGCTCTACCTCTCTCTCTCTACCTCTCTCTCTCTACCTCTGTCTCTCTACCTCTCTACACCTCTCTCTCTCAACTCTCTCTACCTCTCTACACCTGTCTACCTCTCAACCAGTTGAATTCCGGGAAGCCCAAACATCAGTATTTCAAATCTGCGCATGAAACGTGGGTAGGATGAGCCGTGCAGCTCAGAAAGGGATGTTCTTTTTACATCATTTGTATGTAATAGAATTGGGAAGCAGGAGAGCAGTCTCACAGTTGAGATAGGGATTAACATACACTGGTGACAGCTTTTGAATTGGCTTTAAAACCATTCAAAGATGGCTGCAGTATCTACGTGGGATCTGGTGGACTAAGTGGCAGCCGGAGCCATATAGCACTGCTTGTCATTTAAAAAAAAACAGCATTGACATAGCCAATAGGTCTCCCCTTTGGGACCTTATAAGTGTTTAGTTTTCTAGTACAATATCCTTGGTGCAACAACTCCAAGTGTTGCATGGCTAAACACTTATAAGGTCCCAAAGGCGAGACCTATTGGCTATGCCAACGCTTGTTTGTTTTTTCCTCTGTTTCATTGTGGTTGCCAGGTAATCTGCTGTGAAGCCTCACATGATTTTTCTCCCACCCCATGAGTTTCTTTGTTTATTTAAGCTTTGTCTTATTAGATTTTTTTATTTGTTTATTTAATACTTGTGCTCAATCATGTCGAAGGATGGTGATGAAGTAAAAATGTTGCCCCCCCCTGAAAATATTTCTGCGGACGCCCATGTGCACCCACATTACCATGTATCCAGGTAACTCTGTATGCTAGGAGGGGCTGTCGGTACCAACGTTGCCACATGATTCGGGCCACCGCCCAAAAGATAGACTGGGGCTACGATTGGCAGATATGACCCACACTGCAAGGGAACTGCCCCAGACTCACTATTGAGGACTGCTGGAGACACCACGGACGATATCGCACACTCACTGGCTCCAGTCGGGAGCTGAAGTACAGATTCCCCCCTCGCCAACACATAGTTATAAGCCATCTTACCATGTCTCCCCAAGCTGGGAGCTGTGCCAACAACGGAGAGACCTCTGTCAGCACAGCTCAGGAGAGCGAACCTGTGCCGCTGGTTGCTGCTGCATGGGCTGCAAGCAGCCTGACTTCTCACAACTGAGCAGGGCACTTATTTGCACAGTGAAGGAACCCGCTGAACTCTTCTATGCTGCGAGATCAGGTTGGATGTGAATTTGGGCAATTTGACTCAAGGGGACTTCCTGCTATCGCTGCTGCAGCACCATAGACACTTTTGACTAAAATCCTGAAGAGTCAAAGGGGACATTCCCTGCGTGTGGCCATCGGTGTATGGGAAATAACCTTGTACAAGTTCACGAAGGAGGGCGGGACAGGGATTTGCCTGACCACTACATACCCAACCTCAAGGGAATTGCATTATTGCTTGTGAATAAAGGAAAGGGCTTGGAGGATCGCTGGGGCTACACTGTACTACCAAGGGATAGGGAGCAGGAGGCCCACGGGATGCGCGCGCAGTGTCTTTACACGCACGCGAGTTACCATAGAGTTAGAATGGGAACGAAAGAAATGGAAACTAGTTCTTTTAGGACACTTCCGGATGGACTAGGGAAAAGCTACTTGAAACTAGGACACTAGGATAGTCAATACCCACAGGAGTACCGAAATACTCGCGTTACCTCACCCACAGGAAGCGGGTGCATAGGTGTCTGAAAGTGTGTTGGGTTTCGTCGCTGATTCCTATTGACCCTTGGAGAAAGATGCTGCAGGCGACGAGGAGAGAAGTGTCCGGTTGGATCCAAGGGCGGTTCGAGGATGAAGAGTACCTGAAAGCAGAGGGGATGGAGTCTGGGTTACTAGCCAGTGACCAGGATGGAACCAGGCGATGTCACGAAGCAATCAGGTGATATCGTGAGGCTTGTCTCTGCAGCCACGTGGACCAGGAGGTGTCGACGATGACCAGGAGCTGGGCACGGACTGTCCCACAAAGGATCTCGCTGTCGGCGGTGTCGGCTTTCGGATTGGAGTCAACAAGTCTTGGCAAAGGCAACCCACACAGAAAAGGAAGATGGATTCTTAATCAGACCAGCAAGGCCTGATGGACTGCTCCTTTTCAGAGGAGCAAGGGCCAGTCTGGAGCAACCAGACCAGTGTCGTAAATCGAAGGTTTCGTTGTCACAGAGGCCACTAGCTAACGGGCAAGTGACCGGACAGACGCATCGAGCAGGAACATGCAGAAGGGCCCCACGCAGAACTCGCGGAGTGTGGAGGGCTGATCTTCGGTGCAGTTGGAGCTCGGGGCTGGGGCTTCTCAATCCCCAATGCACAACTTCGAGGGTGCCTCAGAAGTTGCACGGAAAGCAATTCGCTGGCTTTCCAAGATGGCCGGTCCCACGTCTCTCGATGCCTCCACGGGTCTCAGCTCTGCTGTGACTGTGGATCGGGCTGTTGGAAGTCTGGAAGTCTGGGTCTTGTCAGGCTCTGTGCTCGGGCTCCGGCAGGAGCATCAACAAAGCAAACCGTTGATCGCTTGATGGTGCCTGCTTGTGCAGGGTGGTCACTCCTTGACCACAAGGGAGATTCTTCAGTCGTCTTCCTGCAACGTAGATTGTTGAAGGTCCAGAGTTTTGTATCAGAGTTTCAGTCAGGATAAATCTAAAGTCTTGGGACTCAGCTCCTACCTATATACCAAATTTAGGGGCTGGATTACCTGCTAGGTCCCTCCTATGGGTGGGACCCAGGAAGGGGGTGGTTACACCCCTTTCCCTTTGTCCAGTTTCGCGCCAGAGCTGGGGCTGGAGTGCCCCAGCACCGGTTTGAACTGGACTATGCATGGGACACCTTGTGTGCCCCAGGCAGCGTCTCATTTCATTCAGCCCTCCCTGCCCCAATACACTATAGCCTGTCTGGGGTGGTGCTAGCACCTCCCAAGACAGGAAACCTCCCAAGCCTCCCTCACTGGAAGGACTCCCAGCAGCAGAAGGTCAGACTTGTGTCTGTGGCAGCAGCATCCATTTTGTGATGCTGAGGCTCTGGTTAACTTTAACCGAGATTAGTAGGAACAACATGTCTTCTCGCTCTAGAAGGGTGGAATGCTACCCCAGTCGCCAAAACTGGTAGTATTCCAAAGCGTATGACACCTTACACGACATGTTTTGATAAAGACAAACCAAAGTTATCATTTAACCGCGCGGTTCATAATGCACTTAAGAGTATATGGTATGGCAATATCCAAGAACAGCTATAAGGACATGGTTCCGAAAGCTGCAGACAGGCTCAACTCATGCTAGAGCACCATCCATACTAATATAATAAAGAGAGAGCCCAAACCTTTGAGGCGGGTAATCTCAGGAACCAAAGCACCAATCACAACACCCAATACAGCGTTGGAAAGGGCAGTTGCAGCAGAAGGACATAGGCTATACAGACGCCCACCGTATACATTTAAAAGGTAAAAGAACCGTGCCAGCAAAGTAGTCCCTTGTGGGCGTGTCTGCATTGTGCTGTGGGCGTGTGCTGGGGGCGTGACAAACGCTGGGGGCGTGTGGTACGTTCCGCCCTTCATGCCATGTCTCAGATCGTGTGCTAATCCCACCCTGCTCCCTTTAAATACCCCTGCACCCCATAATCATTAACCACCCTTACTCCTTAAAATACCCCAACACCCTCAAACACTAACTTATCTTAACCCTATAAATATACCCTATATATAGCAACTGACCACACTCCTGAGGCGGAAGCCGGGAGAGCGCGTAGCGCATTGCTTTGCTTTGTTTTAAAAATTGTATTTTTTGTCACAGAATAACGTGTGCTAGCTTTTAAAAACTCACCACAGCACCCTGCATCTCCTTACAAATCGAGCACTTGACCCAGCCACGTAACGGACTCTAACGCTGCCAGCTGACTCAGAAACTGCTCCACTCCTCGGACGCTCGCAGCGCGAGGAGTCAGGCCACGCCCACTTGCTTGGCCACGCCCCCCTCGAGTCGACTACTTAAAACGCTGATAGAAAGCGCCAGGTAGCAACTGACCACACTCCTGAGGCGGAAGCCGGGAGAGCGCGTAGCGCATTGCTTTGCTTTGTTTTAAAAATTGTATTTTTTGTCACAGAATAACGTGTGCTAGCTTTTAAAAACTCACCACAGCACCCTGCATCTCCTTACAAATCGAGCACTTGACCCAGCCACGTAGCGGACTCTAACGCTGCCAGCTGACTCAGAAACTGCTCCACTCCTCGGACGCTCGCAGCGCGAGGAGTCAGGCCCCGCCCACTTGCTTGGCCACGCCCCCCTCGAGTCGACTACTTAAAACGCTGATAGAAAGCGCCAGGTAGCAACTGACCACACTCCTGAGGCGGAAGCCGGGAGAGCGCGTAGCGCATTGCTTTGCTTTGTTTTAAAAATTGTATTTTTTGTCACAGAATAACGTGTGCTAGCTTTTAAAAACTCACCACAGCACCCTGCATCTCCTTACAAATCGAGCACTTGACCCAGCCACGTTAGCGGACTCTAACGCTGCCAGCTGACTCAGAAACTGCTCCACTCCTCGGACGCTCGCAGCGCGAGGAGTCAGGCCACGCCCACTTGCTTGGCCACGCCCCCCTCGAGTCGACTACTTAAAACGCTGATAGAAAGCGCCAGGTAGCAACTGACCACACTCCTGAGGCGGAAGCCGGGAGAGCGCGTAGCGCATTGCTTTGCTTTGTTTTAAAAATTGTATTTTTTGTCACAGAATAACGTGTGCTAGCTTTTAAAAACTCACCACAGCACCCTGCATCTCCTTACAAATCGAGCCCTTGACCCAGCCACGTAGCGGACTCTAACGCTGCCAGCTGACTCAGAAACTGCTCCACTCCTCGGACGCTCGCAGCGCGAGGAGTCAGGCCACGCCCACTTGCTTGGCCACGCCCCCCTCGAGTCGACTACTTAAAACGCTGATAGAAAGCGCCAGGTAGCAACTGACCACACTCCTGAGGCGGAAGCCGGGAGAGCGCGTAGCGCATTGCTTTGCTTTGTTTTAAAAATTGTATTTTTTGTCACAGAATAACGTGTGCTAGCTTTTAAAAACTCACCACAGCACCCTGCATCTCCTTACAAATCGAGCACTTGACCCAGCCACGTAGCGGACTCTAACGCTGCCAGCTGACTCAGAAACTGCTCCACTCCTCGGACGCTCGCAGCGCGAGGAGTCAGGCCACGCCCACTTGCTTGGCCACGCCCCCCTCGAGTCGACTACTTAAAACGCTGATAGAAAGCGCCAGGTAGCAACTGACCACACTCCTGAGGCGGAAGCCGGGAGAGCGCGTAGCGCATTGCTTTGCTTTGTTTTAAAAATTGTATTTTTTGTCACAGAATAACGTGTGCTAGCTTTTAAAAACTCACCACAGCACCCTGCATCTCCTTACAAATCGAGCACTTGACCCAGCCACGTAGCGGACTCTAACGCTGCCAGCTGACTCAGAAACTGCTCCACTCCTCGGACGCTCGCAGCGCGAGGAGTCAGGCCACGCCCACTTGCTTGGCCACACCCCCCTTCTCCCCTTCCTCAGTCAGCTTCTATAAAATGTGTATATGGCGGAAGCGCAGCGGACGAGCGCAGCGGGAGCGCCGTCTGCGCGCCGAAGGCTCGCCTAAGGCAAGCCCGTCTGCGCCCGTCCGCGCCAGACCGAGCCTAGGGCCCCTGCCCCTGGCCGGCTCAGACCGACCCCGAATCAAATACTCACAAAATACTCTGTACCAACTCAGAGATACGTCAAACACCAGATGTAACGGATCTATTAGCCCGGAGCAGGAGCCTCTTAGCTGCCCTATCTGCGCCTACAAGGCTATGCCCTTATCCCACTCCGAACCGGCAGGCCTGGAGATGGCTCTACTGAATTGCAGGTCACTCCCTAAACATCACGTTGAAATTAACCTACTATTAACCGAGTCAAACTTGGACGTTCTGTTTCTAACAGAAACTTGGCTGTCCGGTAGTTCCGACCCGGACATTATCCAAGCACTACCTCCTGGGTATCTCATTAAAACCCTCAATAGACCTACAGGAACGGGAGGCGGTATCGCGATTATCTATCGCGACAACCTCACATGTCAATTCAAAGACAGCCCCATTCTCGACAGTGAAAATATCCTCTTTTCTCTACATTTGCCACCCTCCACCACGCTAACGGGGGTGTTAATCTACCGCCCGCCAGGACAGGTAGGGCGTTTCATAAACTCACTCATCGATGTCATATCCTCCCTGGCCTGTCGAACCCCAAACTTCACTATCCTCGGGGATTTAAATCTCCACTTCGATGACCAAAACAATAAACTCGCCACAGACCTAAAAACTGAACTAACTTCTCTGAATCTTCGACTACTCCGTAATGACCCCACCCACTCTAAAGGACATCTACTGGACCCCATCTTCTCGAACCTCTCCCAACTCTCTGCTCAAATTCCTTTCCCTCTCCCCTGGTCTGATCATTTTTTGGTCCCTTTTAAATTCCAACTTCCAGGGAAGATCACGGAAACCCCTCACCCACGGGCCCCGTCTCGCCCATGGAAAAAACTGGACGTTAACCTATGGGAACGCTCTCTGTCCTCCACTCTACCCATAGTTGACCCCGACCCCTCCAAAGCCGAAAATCAACTACACAACTGGATTAGCGACTCTCTCAATATAGTCCTACCGTTAAAAATCCGCCCTCCCATTAGGAGATCCTCCAATCTACCTTGGTTCACCGAGGAACTGCGCGAATTAAGACGGAAAGGCAAAAGGCTTGAACGCCATTGGAGAAAGAAATGGAACACTGACGACAGAAGTGGATATAAAGCCCACATTAGGCTCTACAAAAACGCCTTAAAAACGGCACAGGCCGCCTATTTTGAGGACCAAATTGCAGCCGCAACCAACTCCGCTAAAGAGACCTATCGGATAGTCAAATGCCTCTCCAAAATTCAGGAACCCCCCTCACCTCCCGACCTGGATGGCTCAAAATGCAACCAGATGGCCGAATTCTTTTCGAATAAAATCGAAAAAATTCTCAACGCCCTCCCAGCGGTGTGTACCACTCTAAGAGGCCCCCACCACCCGATCTCCCAAAACACCCCGAGGTTGCTCTCTTTCCCCCACATCACCACTGAAATGTTTCTCAACGTCCTGCACAAAGTCAAAAGCGGCGCCCCTTCAGACCCAGCTCCTATCAGTCAACTGAAACAAGTTGCTTCCACTATAGCCCCTCCGTTCACCAACTTGATCAACGCCTCCTTTGAGCTTGGCATTGTCCCAGCAAACTGGAAAAAAGCCACGGTTAAAGCTCTTTTAAAAAAAACCGCATCTTGATCCAGCAGACCCATCAAACTTCAGACCAATCTCATTACTGCCGGCAATGAGCAAAGTCGCAGAGAGAGTAGCGAACCAACATCTTTCTGAGTTCCTAGAGACCAACCACCTCCTTCGCCAAACCCAGACGGGTTTCAGACCAGGACAAGGGACGGATACCGCATTGTTAGCCATGGTCGAAGAAGCTAGGAGCATACTCGACGCAGGAGGATCAGTGGCAGTGATCCTCCTCGATCTAAGTGCCGCCTTCGACACGGTTGACCACGCAACCCTTGTTCACCGTCTTGAACTAACAGGAGTGGCGGGCTCCGCCTTAGCCTGGATCTCATCTTTTCTTGAGAACAGGTCTTTTCAAGTAACAGATGGGCACTCCATCTCCAAAGCTCAGGCACTCAAGTGTGGGGTGCCTCAGGGGTCCTCCCTGAGCCCCACACTTTTTAATGTATACATGGCACCCCTCGAGGATGTTGTCAAACCTTTCGGGATTAAATCAATAATGTACGCCGATGACACCCAGCTCGTCGTTTCCCTAAACCAACCAGACAACGCCCTCACCAACTTATGTAGCTGTCTGGAAAAAGTGCACCAGTGGATGTGCGAGTCTCGGTTGAAATTGAACGGGGAAAAATCGGAAATACTCCTCTTAGGAAACCCAAATAAAATCCCCACTCCTCTTCCCTGGCCACCATGCATGGGATCTCCACCACCCCCTAAATCAGAAGTAAAAAGCCTAGGGATATGGCTAGACCAGGAGCTCAGTTTCAAAACACAAGCGAGGAAAACTGCGGGAACGTGCTTCGGCCTCATAAAGATGGCACGAAAGATTCTCCATCTTCTCCCCCCTCAATCCAGGAAGCTCTTGATGCAGGGGCTGGTGAACTCCAGATTGGACTATGGCAATGTCCTATATCTGGGGGCCCCAGTCTCTGTAGTTCACAGACTCCAATGTGCACAAAATGCTGCGGCCAGAATACTCACTGGAACCGCCGCAAGGAACTCCGCTAAACCAGCTCTCAAAAGTCTGCACTGGCTACCAGTCAAGGAAAGGGTCGACTTCAAGACCCTGTGCATTACCCATCGAATACTTCACAATGAAGGCCCTCCCATACTCAGGCCTCTGGTGTCCCACCAAACATCTAGCAGACATCTCAGATCTAACTCCCTCTCCTTGGCAAAAATCCCCAGAATTTCGAAGGCCAGAACAGGTGGTCGCCAGTTCTCGTACAACGCCCCCAGGCTATGGAACGCCCTCCCACTCTCCCTTAGACAGGAACATAACCATCTCAGATTTAGGAAAGGACTGAAGACTCTACTCTTCCCCTGAGCGCTCCCTCACTTGACTTCCCACCCTCCAGGATGTGTTCATTAGCGCCGGGATGCCTAAGGGTAGCTGAGCGCTCTACAAAACCCTAAATCAAATCAAATCAATCAAATCACCCTAAAACCCAAACCTATCCCTAAACCCTAAAAATACCCATGTACCCCAAAACCCAAACCTAGCCCTGAACCCTATAAATAGCCCTGTACCTCAAAACCCAAACCTACCCCTGAACCCTAAAAATACCCCTGTACCCCAAAACCCAAACCTAGCCCTAAACCCTAAAAATACCACTGTACCCCAAATGCCAAACCTACCCCTGAACCCTAAAATACCCCTGTACCCCAAAACCCAAACCTAGCCCTGAACTCTTAAAATACCCCTGTACCCCAAAACCCAAACCTACCCCTAAACCCTAAAAATAACCCTGTACCCCAAAACCCAAACCTAGCCCTGAACCCTAAAAATAACCCTGTACCCCAAAACCCAAACCTAGCCCTGAACCCTAAAATACCCCTGTACCCCAAAACCCAAACCTAGCCCTGAACCCTAAAAATACCCCTGTACCTGAAAACGCAAACCTAGCCCTGAACCCTTAAAATACTCCTGTACCCCAAAACCCAAACCTACCCTTGAACCCTAAAAATACCCCTATACCCCAAAACCCAAACCTAGCCTTGAACCCTAAAAATACCCCTGTACCCCAA
Organism: Lissotriton helveticus; assembly: GCF_964261635.1. Lineage (NCBI taxonomy): Eukaryota > Metazoa > Chordata > Amphibia > Caudata > Salamandridae > Lissotriton > Lissotriton helveticus. The sequence continues at coordinate 1,040,226,724 of NC_136065.1, read as the reverse complement.
AACCCATACCTATCCCTAAACCCTAAAACTACCCCTGTACCCCATAACCCAAAACTATATCTGAACCCTTAAAATACCCAAACACCCCAAAACATATACCTCAGTACCCCAAAACATATACCCCTATACCCATACTTACCTTATCCAAACATTTTAAAAAAACATGCTTTTACCATTCATGCATTTACAACGAATTTCGTTGTAAATGTATGCGTGGTAAAAGCATATAAAATGTAATGCCATGTGTTATAATTGCATTGCAGTGTCATGGTACTTTCGGAATGAAAGTATGCGGAGTGATGGTATGCGGAAAGAAAGTTGCGGAATAATGATATGATATGATATAAAGGCTTTTATAGCGCGCTCTGCTACTAAAAAGGTATCCTGGCGCGGAAGGTGAGGAAGTTCAGAATGCGAGGGAGAGTTTAGGAATTAGACAATAATACTGAACAGGTGAGTTTTCAGCCCCTTCTTAAAGGCCGTAATGGACGGGGCAGCCCTAAGCTGGAAAGGTAGAGAATTCCAGGCCACAGCGGCCCTAACCGAAATGGACTGTCCTCCTAGTCGGGAGTACTTAAATCTGGGCACAATCATTTGAAGCTGATTAGCCGAGCGGAGGCACCTGTTAGGAATGTACAAGGCAAACCTTTTCCTCAAGTAAACAGGGCCAATCTGATGGAGCGCACGAAAGGAGAGAACAAGTATTTTTAACAGAATCCGGTGGGCAACCGGGAGCCAATGGAGGCTGCGTAGAAAGGGGCGGACGCCGGATCTCCTGGACAAATGGAACAGAAGTCTTACGGCCGCGTTTTGGATGACCTGAAGACGTTGGATCAGATAAGCCGGTAGGCCGCTAAACAGACCGTTCGCGTAGTCCAGCCTGGAGAGTATTAGAGCACGCGACACCGTCTCTTTAGCCTCTCTCGGAAGGAGGGGAAAGAACCTTCATAAGGCTTTGAGAGTAGCAAAACATACCCCCGTGAGTTTTTTAATATGATCCTCAAACTTAAGGTCTTTCCTAAACCACACCCAAGGTTTTTTGCTGGGCCACCCATGGATTTGGGACATGGCAAATCAAGCAGCCATAGGAGGTTGCTGAATTTATCAGGGAAGGAGCTATAAAAAAGAACCTCGGATTTGTCTTCCTTACACTTAAGCTGGGCAAGTGCTAGCCAGCGAAAGACCGACGAGAGGCAGAGTTGGACCGCCGACATATCCAACTTGTCCTTTGGCCAGGTGAACAGAAGTTGGGTATCGTCGGCGTAAGCCATTATTTTGGCCCATAAATGTTCCGCCAAATAAATCAAAGGAGTTAAATAAACGTTAAAAAGCAGGGGGCTCAGAGTAGACCCCTGTGGAACTCCTGTGGTGAGTTTTTTTTGGTAGAGAGGCGTATGGCGGCATCCAGACCTGTTGCGTCCTATTGTCCAAAAAAGACGTCAGCCAGTCAAGTGCATGTCCGGTGTTTACTCTCCCCCGGTAAGTACATTGTTGGCACGGCGGCCCAAATCTCCAGCAACATACTCATATTTTTTCACCACCCATTTGAAAAATGCACAGGTCTCTCTCATTGATGGTCAGCACCGACATACACTTTTAGACACACCTCCTGCCACAAGTTCTAGAATTGCGAACTTTAGAGCTGGGGAGCTACGTTTGAATCTCGGCATCAGCTCAACATCCTGTGATTCCAGGCAAATCGCTTTGTCTCCCCGTGCCTACCACAAATGAATGTGTTCTTCTGTAATGTAAATTGTGCTCATGCCATGATGTCGAGTTCGGGCAATATAATATTGCAAGGAAAAATAAAGTAAGGAAACTCGAATTCACACACTACTGAACGCGCACTCTTAAGTGCATCAGCAGTGCACTATGAATCGGAGCTTTTCACAGGCCTGTCACAGACAAGAAATGCTATCTAACGAAATCCTACAAAACAATATACTACTGGCTGGCAGCAATCCATACCCGGACAACGTCGGGACGGGCTGCTAGTCTCACATAAAACCAAGCACTCTGCCTCCAGGATTATTAAGGCCTGCCATAGGATTGACTTATAGGTATATATGTGTCTAGATATAAGGTTAGATATAGGAAAACTATATCTAAGCAAGGGGTGATTACACAACCTTGCCCCAGCGGAGTGATCAGCCAGTTGTGTCAGTTTGGATGGCCAGCCAGGGGTGGCAAAAGATATGCTGCAGCCCCTGGTAGGCCTTAGGTGCACCTATGGCCTGGGTACCTATAGTACACTGTGCAGGGACTCACAGGGTGACCCAATATCCAATTGGAGATGTACCTAGAGTACATGGAGTCCATTTTACAGTGAGAGCAGATAGCCTGGGGCCCTGATTAGCAGGATCCCAGGCCAACTAAGTTGAAAACCAGCTAAACACAAGGCAAAAAATCTGGGCTAACCATAGTCAGGTATCCACCTTCCTACACCCGCAATAACCTGAAAACCTCAAACTTTGCCTAAAATCATTACTTTTCCTTACATTACTGTGATGGAAACTCACGATGTCAGCAGGAATCCACAAAATTCCTACCACCCTGTGATAACCCATGCTGCACTCGCTCCCCAATCACCTTGGGTATCTGATCTAGAATTACTGTGTTATAATTCTCTCTCTTAACCAACCTTCTTTTCTTTATTGTTTGTATTCTTAGTAGTATTGCCAATAAGTGCTGATGGCTGTCTGCCCATTGGCGTAATGGCCTATGAGTGGGAGTTGAGTTTCATTATTGTTTGTATTGTGCTGTCAGTACCACAGACCAGTATCCATCATTCAGGGCGCACATACTGCACGGCACAAAAGGTGGGATGCATGCACCTGGGTATGAGCCGGGAACACGCCTTTGAAAAACTGGGAGTAGGACCCTTACCTCACCCTTGGGCAGGTTAAATGGATGCACAGGAATCTCCAACATTACTATTGACATGGAATGTTCGCTGCCTAGCGGGTTATGCTAAACGACACTGGGTTTATCAGTGTCTATGGAGATGCAAAATCTCTGTCACGCTCCTCCAAGAAACCCACATGACCGGACATACACTCATCTTAATGCACAAGCGATGGCATGATAGTGGGAAACACATACTCCTGCTACGCAAGAGGGGCCTTGATATGTATGGCACCTGAGACTCAACTAGTGGTACTCCATACCCGAGTTGGCCCAGACAGGCGTTATGCGATATTGGAAGGGGTACTAGATGGCTTAGCAATCTCACTGATCTCACTTTAAGCCCCCAATTCTGGCCAATCTCTATTTCTGCCAATGATATCCCCAGCCCTGCTCCCCGATCCATTAGCATTGGCCTACTGGGGTGGAAATTATAACAGCACCCCAGACCTAGCTATAGATCGCTCACGCCCTCCACTCTCAGGTGCTCAATCCATCGCCCTGTCATAACATTTAGAGACCTGGGCCACCAATCTACACTTGTAGGATGCATGGCACAGAATACACCCTACCCAAAAGGAGTACTGCCATTACTCAGGACTACACGCCTTGCACACAAGAATAGATCTAATCTATTGTTAGCATGAGTCTCTCCCCAGGGTGTCCTGTGCGGAATACCTTAATCACACATTATTGAATCACAAACCCTTATAATTACAACTGGCATGGGGGAAAAACTAAATCCAGAGTCCCTACATGGTGTTTGCCCCTAGAGGCACTCAATGACCCTCCCTTATGCGCCTCCCTGTCACAAACTACTATAATATACATCCTAGAAAATGAAGGCTCTGCCTCCAGAGCCGGGGTGGAATGGGATGCATTCAAGGCGGATTATCGTGGACACACCATAAAAGCAATGTATGGGGCCCGAATGTCCCTTATTGGGGAATTGGATGACATTGAGATAGAAATACGGCACGGCAAGGGCTTGGCGCCCACTGGTCCATGCATCATTCCTACACTAGCTCAAGCCAGGCTGTTACACAAAACAACACTGGATAAGTTGCGCACTACAGATTATAAAAAGTACTTAGCCAGAAGGCATGCAGAAGGGGACAAGGCAGGCAGGACACTAGCATGGCTGCTGAAAACCGACACATCTCAAACAACCATTACATCCATTTACAATCAGAAGGGTCATCTTGCTAACACATAGGATGAGATCAACACGGCCTTCTGCCACACTTACACCTCCCTATACAGCGCTCCTCTGTCATACGACAACGGTGAAACTGCAGCTCTTTTTTAAACAAATAACACTCCCACAAAATCACTATGCGGCCCAGGAATGCCCATCTCGGTAAGTGAAATAGCAGAAGCTATTCAACAATTGGCGAGAGGAAAAATTCCGAGGTCCGATGGATGTCCTTCAGTACGCAATTGGTCCCTCACCTACACTGGGTATATTCAGAAGCTTAGGATCGGGAAATGCTACCGCCCTCAATTTGTGAGGCTGTACTAGTGGTGCTCAGATGGGATCATTCCATCCCCTGTCCCTTCTAAATATTGATTACAAAATACTGGGCAGGGTGTTAGCTAACAGATTACTGGAAATAAATCTGTATTTGTATTTGTAAAGCACAAACTACTCACCCTTGCGGGTCTCAAGGCGCTGGGGGACATCGTGGAATTTAAGTGAGCTATTGCCCAGAGTCACATGGTGCTGAGCTGAGCTGCCGCCAGAGCCGGGGATCGAACTGTGAACCCTGTGCTCCGAAGTCAGCTTCCCTGGCCGCTGCATCACACCTCTCCACACAACACAACTACTAGTGCACAATTACTAATATGGCTTAATTCCCTTCAGGAACACCAGCCTCAATCTAAGACGGCTCTTCCTGCTGTTAGAATAGGCATGCACGGCAGGAGAACCAACATGGATCGCTTCCCTAGACATAGAAAAAGCGTTCGATACCATGGGGTGGGAATATTTGAGGGTGGCTTTAGATGGTTATGGAATAGGCCCCCATTTCCTACAGTGGATCAAGCTTTTATATAACGTGCCGCAGGCATGAGTCAAGACAGGCAGCACAATGTCTGTCCCCTTCAACATTGAACAAGGAATGAGGCAGGGGTGCTCCCTATCACCGGTTATTTTCGAACTGGCAATGGAACACCTGGCCTGCGCACTACGTAGCCAGGTGCTTGACTGGGGCATCAAAGTGCATGGCCAATGGCACATAGTCTCACTCTACGCTGACGATGCGCTGATCTCCGGTGTCAGAAAAAACGAAACTGGGTCTAGACTCCTAACCAGCAAGGCTGAGTCAAATCTGAACTGAGCTAACAATACAAGTGCCAGTACTGGGCTAATTTCTTATCTACTAGCCAAAAGAGCTGTTATGAATCAAACATAGCAGTCTATAATCACATTTGTTTCAAATTTATTTAAATACTTTTTCAGGAATTTTTCAGGCAACCGAAGTAAAATAAAGACGGAAGACTCATTCACATCGGACTGTGTTTCTTCTCACAGGATAACTAAGAAACCGTGTTTGGTCCTGAGGAGAACCCCTCCACTTAAGGGGTTCGAAACGCGTCGACCTTTTTTGGTCCAGTGTCATTTAAAAGATTTGAAACAAGGAAACAAAATATATTACGATCAGTCTGGACTAAGCCACTGTTGTGATTTATGGTTTCAATGCTATAGGGCTGGTGTAGCATATAATTTAATGCAACTCTGACACGGACCTATACTTCAGTGGTATTTGTTTTTTTTTTAACATAAATGTTTTTTTGATCACAAATGTTTTTTTGAATATAAATGGTATGCTTGGGGAGTGAAAGTTTCTAGTGTGGCTGTGTTACAATAATTTTTGGTTTGTAAATATTTGTAAAAAGTCTGTTTGTATTTGTATATTTTGTATATATTTATGATATGCACCAAAAAGTTCTATTTGAAAAATATGAAAAATTCCTGAAAAAGTATTTAAATAAATTTGAAACAAATGTGATTATAGACTGCTATGTTTGATTCATAACAGCTCTTTTGGCTAGTAGATCTCCAGTGTCGGCAGACAGTGTTACACGACCTCATGGAACTACTAAATTTCTATGGTCGCATTTCTGGCTTGAACGTGAGTTGGGGAAAATCACTCTCATTCCCAATGGTACCCCAGACCCCGGAACAGAGGGCAGACCTACAGCAAGCCCCACCCACCTGGTCTTATAGCTCCTTTAAATATTTAGGAGTACACATGTATCACTCACAGACAGACCTAATAAATGGGCATTTGGGCAGGGTAATTGCTAACGCCCATTCCTCCATGACATTCTGGATGGATCTACCACTCTCCCCCATGGGGCGTATAGCCATATATAAAATGTTACTACTCCCAAGGCTACTATACTTCTTCGCAACTCTTCCCTTCCTACTGCCAGCTAAACTGTTCTGCAACCTAAAATCTCTACTGACGTCTCTGATCTGGGGTAAGACAAGAATCAGAGTTTCCCTCATGTGACGTCCATGCTCCAATTACAGAAGGCGATCTAGGAGCCCTTAACTATGAACATTATTATGCAGCCATGCTGCTACAATGGCCAATGCGGTGGCTAGCGGCATACAACATCACTGAACTGGGAGGCTGTGAATCTAATCTATGCCAAACTATGATACTGGAGTGGCTGAATGGCTCCGAGACAATGATCCCGAAGAAGTCAGGAAATATAGGCAGCTGTTGGACCCTCTACCTATGGACAAAGCATTCACACCCACCTTACGTCCCCGACTTGCCACTTGGGATACTCCCCGGCTCTATTACATGAACTATGTGACCAGAACTGTCAGACTGGAACACGGCTGGACTAACAACATGGGGTGATCTGTTTGTCGATTCAACTCTCAGCGAATTTGAAACTCTGGGAGATAATTATGGCATACCCCCAGGCTCTTCTTATTATACGCATTGCTTACACAACAGATATTTAAGAAGTGGAGTAACACACACACCCCGAACCCAGAACATGTAACCCACACCAAACATTAACACACAGAACAGGCCGGAGGGCAATCACCGTGATATACAATTCTTTGAGGCTAGACACTACACCCCTACTAGTAATAATTACAAGTGCCAGAATTAAATACACCCAATTCAATTATCTTCTCCACACATCTCTCACACCAAAATGTCTAGCACAAATGTACGCAAATTCACCCGACATATGCCCTTGATGCCACAACCCTGATGCAACATTTATACACATAGTATGGACATGCCCACAGCTGGCAACAAATTGGAATGAGGTGGCCACCACACTCTCTGAGACCACAGACACAATGATTACCGCACAGAGTCTCCATTTCTTGCTTGGCATAATCTAGCGAAACACAAGTCGCAAAAACATCAACAAATTCCTGGACCTCGCACTAGGCCTTGCCAAGCGAAAACTGGCTATGTCCTTGAAGTCAAACACAGCACCATCCCTACATGCACGGATTGTGGACCTTCGCAGGGCACTGGTGGCTTTACAGAAGCTGACGGAGGACATCACTATAAATCATCCCCTTGCTAATGACCCCCCAGACTGGTAAAAGTATTTAACGTTCGTAGAATCGATATTTACTCGCGCTCCCTCTAATTCGGTGGCAGTGTGAGCCTAATTTAATACTCAGCAACCACGCTTCCATCATTGACCACATCCACACTGACATCTGCCTTTCCCCTCCCTCCCTCCCCCAGCCATTTTCCAGCCCATCCAGGATGCATTCACAATCTAGCTGTGCCCAGAAACGCACAAGTACAGCTCCACCAATAATCCCCCTTATGTGTAGGAATAACACACTTTTCACCCCTACTCCTACAAACTACCTCAACGCTCTATCAACAATATAATGCTATGTTCACCCTTAATAGAACATCAGGTACTCCTTCTGATGCACGACAGATGCTCAATATGTTATGTTAATAGTGTTATGTGAAACCACTGGAGACTATTACGACATTGCTACTAATCCTATGACGGTACCAAACACATCAGCTGTTATATTGTAATATGTTGTTGTATAATATTATGTATAACTTCCATTGTTTTTTGGACTGAGCAAACTAAAATGAAAACCAATTAACACTATTAAAGAAACAGTAAATGATCAGACAATGTAGCAAAGGTTAAAAAAAACACAAATCAACTGTAATAACGTATTGTTGTTGAGCAGTTACAAGTGGCGTGAGTCACAATTCACCTGCTATACAGAAATTAGAGAGAGTCATTTTACAGGTGTTGCAGGTTCCTGTGTATTATAAATAAATAATACTATAATAAGTAATGTGTATTATAAATAAATAATACTACTGCCTCATTGATCAAGGCCCTCATTACAAGCAGTTCGTAAAAATCCCTAATATTCTTCCACTTACCTTTTACTAGGTATTCAGAAAAAATGGCTGTGAGCAGGCAAAAAGGGGCATTTTCTCACAGTATATAAGAAAATACCCCTTTTTGCATGCTCATGGGCATTTTTTCTGAATTTCAATGCTGATACCCTGTACTTTGCACACTTGGGCACTACTTTACTGCACCCAGTGTATGTGTTCTGATCCCTAAAACATGTACACTTTGGCATATTTAACTTTCCAGTAAGGCCACAGTATGTGATGTAGGGAAATACGCAAAAGGTAGAGAACGTTATGTCACCTTGGGACTGCAACACATATTCAGCCATTCACTAGACTCATAAGGGAAACTTGGCGTCAGTCCTACAAGTGTAACCTGACTCCTGATTCTTTAAACCTGCAGGGAAACCTGTCATATTCCTTTTGTGAGAAGGGAAAGCCTATATTTAAATATTAAGTAGGTCACCCCTAAGTAGGTCTTGTAGCCCACAAGGCAGGGTACCTTTTATTTAAACGTGGAACATGTACAAATGTAATGTTTCCTACAGTGATCAAACTCCTAAAGCTATTTTACAGTTAGGGCTGTAGCTGGTGCCATGAAGAAACTGCTAAAGTACGGTTATTATGTTAATTCTGCATATTTGATTTGGAATAAGCAACAGAGATGATTCAACCACTGTTTTTTAATATTTATTCAAAATCATATTCAATGGTTAGGTTACATTTTTTATAAATATGCAGGAAACGTGACTTATAAAAAGTAATATTTTTACTGCCTGAAGCCTCTGCAGACTACTTAGCATTGGCATGTGTGCAGTTGGCCAATCAGAGCTGCTTTGATGAGGTGTAAAATACTACTCTCAGAGCAAAGAAAGTGGCTTGGGCATGGCAGGATGGCTTGGTGGAGGAATATAACCCAGCTCACCCCAAGCATGGTGGTATAGGATTGTCCAGGCTCTTCACTAACTTAAAAGGCAAGAGTAGAGGCCTGTACTTTTATAGTTTATTGATAATAGAAGCTGGGAAAAGAGGGGTCTATTGATCTCAAAGCCTAATTTAGCCTCCTGCCTTTAGTTTCAGTGGAGGACGGAACTAGCCGCAGAATCAATTTAGAGTTGTTGAGTGACTGAGGGATGCTCATAACCTTAAATGCACCCCCTGTGTGTGCCAAAAGTTAGATCCAGGGATAGAAATATTTTGTAATGTCAGATATTACTAAAAATGGTGCACTGTGGGAAAGTTACCTGTAAGGCAAACTGGATGTGGTGCAACAATAGAAAGGTTTGCCGTTGGGGACTTTATTCCTATTGGTTAGAGTGTGACTAGGAGTCTCCCCCACCTACTGGCTAGTGAATTGAACAGAAGTAAATCCTCACCCTCAGCTCCTCAGAGAACTTTCCGCACTTGTGACTCTACAGAAGTGCCTTCCCAGGAGAGGCATAATTAGGAGAAATATGTTAATTTTCTTTGTTTTTTCATTTTTTTATGTGCGCTGCAATCTGCATTTTCCAAAGAAATGCACATGCGCTGGCTTGCGCGCTTGCACAGTTTTCTCAAGGATTACCAAGACGGCGAGGAAGAGGAGGAGGGCAGCCCGGGGATACCGCAGTACAGAGGTAAGTGGTTTAACATTTATTTTTAATTAATGTTGAATTACTTGTTAATGGGAGGGTGGAGACGGGTGGCGTAGTGTAGTGTAGAGGAGTTCCTCTGAGTTTCTACGCAACTCCGTGGACCTCTGCGTAGCCCCGATACGCCCAGGTTTAGTAAGAACAGAGAGAAAATGAAGATACAGAATGTACAAATACAAAATTAGAGGTAGTCCATTACTTTTCTTCTAAACAATCTTCAGAAAGATTGGGAAACAATGGACCGATGACTTAAAATTAAATAAAAAGAATCACAATTCTTAAATAAAAGATTCAATCTGGCATTCAGACTTAGTGAGTTGAAGAATTAAGAAGAGTAATGTCCTTCCTACACTTAAAACAAAGACCCCATTTTATATCAAGACAAGATTCTCTTATTATGCATATTTAAAGTGAAATAATACAGAAACAAATGCATGAAAAACTGGTTTAAGATAAAATTTCTGAAATGTGCAAATCGAGGACCAATTTGCAACTCATCAAATATCTTTCAGGCCAGCACCAGCAAAAAGGCCATAGATGTTATTGGACTCTTGGAGGCGTGAACACCAAAGGAAGCCATATCAACTCCAGTAAGAATCATGACAGATTCAATAGTATTTAATATTATTGCCAATGGGTTTTATTTTAAGTCCCAACCTCCAATATTGTCTATAAGAGGATGTTGCAGAGCCAATTGCTGGCCATGTGTAGTGCTGGGCTTACTCCAACTCTGAGCAGGGGTACGTTTATGAATGTTTTAGGTTTTTTCTGTCAGTAGCTATAGACGTGTGGTTTGTGAATAGGAGTGAACTTACTCTTGTATGGGTGAGTGCTTTCTCTTCCTATACCCCTCCCTAGCCCTCCATTACCACCTCCCTTAACATTTCCCCTTTAGTTGTAAATATTCTGTTTTCCAGCCACTCCTGTGGTCCCTTCGACATTTACTATTGAAACATATACCAATGTGTGTGAAAACTCTGAAGGGGAGTATCTATTGATAGTAAACGTTAAGAGAGGAAGCCTCTCCACAAAGTTTGTGAATAACATTTTGTGTAAGTGCAGTTTGTGAATAGGGCCCATTGTGTCCAATGTACATGCAACTCCACCAATGTGTTATCTATCAAAGTAGAAAACTATTCCCTTTTGAGAATGATTGAACATCTTCTGGCAGATGCATCAAGCAAAATACCTCCCGGTAAAATAGCGAATCGGTAAAACAGCCCGATACCGAACGCAAAACCAGAAAATGCCATGCATCAACCCCAAATCGGTAAAAAATAAAGAATTGCTAAAAAATCCCCTCGGTAAATTACCGAATCGCAATTCAGACAATCGGAAATAACGAACACCAAAGCTGACCTCGGAAATACCGAATCGCTAATAAAGAATCGCAATGGAATGCATGAAAAATCGCAAATACCGAAAATGCCCAAAATCGCAAATTTGCATGAGCAAAATAAGGGGAATCTCAAACTGGAGGTAAAGTTATTTGAAGGAATGAAGAAAAAAAAAAATTCCAGGCGCTGACAATTAGTAACCCTTTAAAAATGCCCCTGGAAACCCCACAAGTCTACCAAAATTGCTGCCCCCCTCCGTGCTTGCTTGGAGGAGGAGGATCAACGCCCAGGCTCAGCGCAGGAGGATGATCCAGGACAGGGTCTTCAGGGTGCGCATCACATTGCTGGGGCAGACAGAGGAACAGGTGTACGATAAGTACAGACTCAACCGTGCCATGATCATGCGCCTAATAGCAGATCTGGAACCATTACTGCAGCACCAGACCCGTAGGACCAACGCCATACCAACCCATGTCCAGGTCCTATGCAGCCTGCACCTGCTTGCGTCTGGAAGCTTCCATGGGGTAATAGCAGAGACCGGAGGCGTGTCGCAAAGCGCACTATCACGCTCCTTCCACCGGTTCCTAGAGGCCATGCTGACATTCATACATCGCCACATCACCTTCCCCACAACCCCCCAGCAGCTGACCCGCACCAAACGGGAGTTCTACCAGGTGGCACAATTCCCCCATGTGATAGGGTGTGTTGACTGCACGCATGTCCCCATCTGTCTTCCCTCAGCCATCGAATACATCTTCCGCAACCGCAAGTCATATCATTCCATCAATGTGCAGGTCGTGTGCAATGCTAAGCACATCATAACGGACCTCGTAGCCCAATTCCCAGGGAGCACACACGACGCATACATCGTCCATCACAGTGGCATCCACAGGTGCCTGATCAACGGTGATTTTGGAGAAGGACACCTACTAGGTACATATTGATGCATCATCGTTTACTCCATCCCCACATGTATCATTGCATTCATGCTGCTGACCATTCTCTCCCCATCCTGCAGGTGACAGCGCTTACGCCATGCGTGAGTATCTACTCACTCCCTACCTCAACCCAGCAACACCTCAAGAGCAGCGCTACAACAGAGCACACATCAGCACAAGGAATGTGGTGGAGCGTGCATTCGGCATCCTTAAGAATCGCTTCCGAATACTGCACAAGACAGGAGGTGCCTTGCAGTACGACCCAGTGACCTGCTGCCAGATCATAGCTGTCTGTGCCATCCTTCACAACATCGCCACCCGTAGGGGGATACCCATAGAGGTGGACGGAGAGGATGAACTACGTGCACAACAACCCCCCCCCCAACACCAACAGGCACATGTGCCAAACACAGCAGAAGGGCAACGGAGGCGGACATATATCACACGGCATCATTTCTGAGACAGGTAAAAAAAAGCCTTGACAACATGATCTGGTTTGCAAGGGTTTAATGGACATGAACACCTGACTGGTGCAGATAAATGTAACACAAACATGATGCAGTTGAAATAAAAGCAAAACTTAAATTGTCCGTTGTCAACACGGGTGCTGCATGTGGCACTATAGTTGGCCCATGGTTACGTCACCATGGATAGGGAGACAAATTGCCACATGGCTACTTGCGTTTGCCACGTACCCCCAGTCTCCTGTCCCGTGACTCCTCCACATCTCCACGATGAGTGTCAGTGGCTGTTGCTCTGCGCACATTGCGCCTCCTCCCGCTGGTCTCCGGCAAGGAGACACTGCTCACACTTTAGGCTGCCTCACTCCCCTCATCCACTCCCACAATGCTGACAATGACAGTTCCAGACTGCAGATGCTCCACTGCAGTGGTCACTCTCTCGAGGGCCCTTGCCACATCCCCACAATAATGCCCTAAGTCCACCTGCAGGGACACGGACCTGCGGGAGAGCACAGCTGTGCTGTTGCACAGCTTAGTGATGCTCTAATAGTGGAATTATTATTGAGCATGTTCTGCCTGTGCCTCCGGCGCTCACTTTGTTGGCCTGTAAAACAGCACGTGTCAGTTCCTGCAGGCATAGCTTAATGTCATTGTTGCCCTCAGCTACGGCTGTGGTTAGCTTACGGACAGCGTCAGTCATGGTGCCAATTCTGTTGGACAGTTTTGTCAAGGTTAGATTAATTGCACCTATGTGTCTCCCCTGCAGGCGCTGGACGCGCAGCATCCGGGTCTCAACGACTCCGTACACATCTGCCAGATCCACTGGTCTCGCTGCAGCCCTACCCAGGGGCCCGGCCCTCTGTCTGACACGCTGACGTGCTGTAGGGTGGTTGGAGTGACGACAGCCTGCCGTGGGACATTTGGGGATGCTGTACTCTGCTCCGTCTCAATCTCGTGCAGGGAGGGGACATTTGCCCTGCGGAGTTGCCCACACTGGTGGTGGTGGTGGAGGTGGTGTTCTTGTGCGCACGGATGGCGGTGGTGGAGGTGGTGTTCCTGTCCGCACGGATGGCGGTGGTGGAGGTGGTGTTCTTGTCCGCACGGATGGCGGTGGTGGAGGTGTTGTCCGCGGTGGTGTTGAAGGGGAGGACATGGCTTCATGTCCCTGTGGGTACTCTGCATCGGTCACCACTGGGGTCTCAGAGATGACGAGGCGGCCGCTGTCATCAGATTCCATGGGGGATGCATCTGTGTGTGAAACAGTGCATTGTTAATATTTTGTCATTATATGTGGGTATTGCATTCTTTTGTCTATATAAAGTACATATTTGGACTGACATTTTTCCCTTTGCTGCTGTTTTCATATCATTCACCTCTGGGGTCAGACATGCACTCATTTATGTTATGACTACAACTCCCATGATGCAACACTATGGTGAGGGTATGTGCTTTAGGCACGGCTACATGTGCACTGTGTCTGGCATGGGGGAGTGGGCAGGGATTGACAACACGCTCTATATATACGCTGCCATGCATCTTACCTTGTCCTCCCTCCGCTGCACCAGAGGTGTCCAGTTGGGTGACCCCCACAACAGCTTCAGGTTCAATTGTTGACTCCACAAGGTCCTCCAGGGCTGTGTTTGGTGTCACATTGGATGACCCCCCACCTGTCCCTGCTGCATCCTTGACCCTTTGAGCAATCTTCTCCTTTGCCCTTTTATGGAGGTCATACCAGCGTTTCTTTAAGTCGTCAATGCTGCGGTGGGTGACTCCGACAGCACTGACCCTGTCCTTGATGCGCAGCCACATCTTTCTTTTTTCTGCCTCAGGCACCTTCAGGGACAGCTTCCCAAACAGCTTCTCATTTTTGCTGCTGAAACCCTCAATTAGTATTTCAAGTTCCTTATCAGAGAACTTGCGCTTTCTCTTCCTGCGTGTGTCCTTTCCCTGCTGGGGTGCCTCCTTCTCCATCATCAAATGCTTGGCTGGTCCTGGTTGCTGCTGGTTCTGTGTAGCTCCTCAGTTCCTGTGCTCTGCCTCCTCCTCTGAGCTCCTCGGGCACTGAATGGAGCATGGGCTGTCCAACTTCCTGGTTGTGATGTCTTCAGCCTGCTTCCGATGCGTCGTGTCTTTTTGCGAATTCGCAAATACCGAATTCGCATTTACCGATTCGGTATTTGCTAATTCGGGATTTGCTAATGGTGTCTCGCTATCGTAGTTTCGCTGTGAAATAACGATTTTTAGCGAATCGGTAATTATTACCGAATCTCTTGATGCATCGCGGTTTGCGTGTCCTTATTAGCGATTCCTTATTTTTCGCTAATAAGGACATGGAATACCGAATTTTGATGCATATGCCCCCTTGTCTATTATTCGAAATGTCTGCCAGTTTCTTATCTCTGCCTGCGATTGGTTCAGTATCAATTTGTTAAAAATAGCATAGATAATACAGGAATTTGATCTGCAGAAGATCTTATAAATAACAAGCATCCTCTTAATAAGAATGTTCCATGAAAACTATTTAAAATTCTCTAAAAATTAGATAAATGTAATAATTGTTGGCGCTGGGAAGCATAGTTTGAGCTCTGTGTATTTCTAATAGAAATAGCCTCCCTGCAGCCAAAATTTCTGTCAAAAGCACAGGAAAAAAGTTGAGCATTTCCATTTTTGGCAGTAGTTTGTATTGTAGTTGTTTATATAGCAGCACATCATACCCTGAATGAGGTGCTAAAGTGCATTAGCAGAAAGTAGAAAAAAAACGTAGTGTGGACACCGTAGTGCATTTACCCTGGCATGATAACCAGAGGATTTCTCTTATCTTAAAATTGGCCATGTTAAGCGACTAGAAGATCTATGAGGCATAAAACACATGAGGTTTATATTAATTTATTGTATTGTCTTGGAAGGGTGTGGTTTATGAGAGAACAATATTTGGGAAGTGTTTTGGTATTGTGCCTGAGGGATTTGCTGAGATTGTCTAGCCACGCTTATGTCAGGAATTGAATGAAATATGAAAGACAGAGGAGGAACTTACAGGAATGCATTGGTTAGAAGCAGCCATGCATATTATTCTATGGAGTCCACCCATTAGCGACAGAGAAGCAACCCATATGATTGCAATGGTTACAGGAAGTCAGGCTATATGATCTATAGAATTCACTGTGAAATGAGATGGGGAGTATTTTAAAGGAGTATGCATGCTTAAAGCAGCCAGGTTTAGACTTTGAAGTGCGGATGTTGGCCAATGTCCGATACCCACACTCCCTCCTCAGTGTGTCTCACGGCCAGTCGGGGTCGCAGGGGAGGGCTCTAAAGGACCTGCTGGTGCTCGCATGAGAGTGTTTCCTTTTTACAATTTTTAGTTCGGGCTGCTGGGGAACAGCTTCCCCAGCAGCCCAGGTCTTTTTTTATTATTATTAAAGGAAATGATGATCAGCATGTATAGCGCGCTGATGTAATTTCTGTGAAAGTGAAGTGAAACTAGCTGTTTGGCTAATTTTACTTCCACTGAATCAGTGTTCAGGGGCATAGCTCACCCATGAGCACCGAATTAGACAGAAGCGATATCATTGGAAAGCGGGGAATAGTTCCTTTTCAATTATAGCCCTCCCTATTGGATCCCTGATTGGGATCACCAAAGGAGGGCGCAGCCCCAAGCAAGGATCCACCCACTAGACATCAGGGATTTGTGGAAGAGGAAGCGGCTCTTTGGGCAAGGGCTTATGCTCCCCTGACCATCCTTGCTGCCACCCTATAAAGATTGTAACAGTTTTTTACCCTTACTGGGCCAGACATGGGGTTTGCCCCTAACTTGCCCTTAGTGGGCAGAAGGGTTGCTAGACAGAAGGTATTTCAAAATGGCCCCAAAACAAACAAAGGTATGGGGCAGCCTACTCTGGCATCTGGCCATAACCCCACCCTAGAAGTGGCAATATTGCATTTCTGCCCCCCTGGGAGCAAATAGAAAGATTTTCCTAAATAGGGAGATTGCCCAAGATCTGACCCCCCCCCCCCAAACAGGGGTTTTGCATTTTGAGCAAAAGAAAGGGGTGCAGGAGTTGCATTCTGGCATTGCCCATACACCCAAGGGACAAACCAATCTTTGTTCACCCACAAGGGATAGACAGGGGGCTTGCCACCAATTTGCCCATGGGGAACAGAAAGCCCACTAGATGCCAGGGATTTTAAAAAGCTTAACTCTGCGGGGTTAGCGAGAAGAAGAGATGGAAGCTGACACCGGTATGATAGTGAAAACGAAGCTTTCAAGATAAAAGAAATCCCCTGAGGAAGAGCTTTATGCTTGAAATGCATTGGGATAAAATACATTTGTGAAATGAATATACAAAAATTATAAAAGAAATATAAAGAATGAAAAACTCGCTAACATGAAATGTTTGGAAATGAAAATAAAATTTGCAAACAGTATTGAAAATATTGAAAATATTGAGTAATAATTGAATGAAAGAATAAAGGAGTGCAAGGAAGGAGTGGGCCCTGTGTCACAGGAAACACATGTCGCAGTATCGTACAAACCTACCCTGACAGCTCATCAGGATACCTACCTTTGCACCAACGACATTTGTAAAACTAAGACAAATTTATAACAATAAACAAAACTAGGAGTGCGTTACCACCTCTAATAATTTTTGTTACATGAATGTATGACATTGTAACACATACTAATACCACATGTGCCATTACAATTTGGGTATTACTGCTCAAATGTCAAAAAAATACCATTATAACACAAACTTTTACCATGCATATGCCTTTAACACGCATGCAATTACAACGCAAAGGCATGTGTGATAAATGCATACATTTTGTAAAAATGTTTGATAGATAATTAAAATGTGTATATATATATATATATTTATAATTTCACAAGGTTGTCCTATTTGAAGACACAACACGCAGCAGGGCAATCGCACAAATCACCGCAGGCAGCCACGCTGACAACAGGCTCCAGGCATGTCAAAAGCCATACGCGTTTCGAGCTCCCATGAGCTCTTGCTCACTGGCAGGAACGGAGGCAGGAAGCGGGGAAGTAAGAACAACCTTATTTATTAGTAATGAAGAGCCCCGCCCATGTGGGTGTTGCTGAGAGCATGCTGGTACTGATAGTCCGTAATACTGCCCTCTCAGACTCAAAATGCTCTGAAGGGTGCAGCCCTTCAGTATTATTATCTACACTCCGTGTCAGAGAGTGATACCCTGGAGCACCGCACAATTTAAATCAACCTATTTGCAACCGCAGTTGTGCGCCCCGTTAACCCCACTGTGTGTCTTCAAATAGGACAACCTTGTGAAATAATATATATATATATATATATATTTTTTTTTCTTTCTTTTACCCCTTAACCCCTCAAATTTGCCTTCCCACCCAAAACCCCAAACCCACCCTAAACCCTAAAATTGCCCTTCCACCCAAAATCCCACTCACCCTAAACCCTAAAATTACCCTTCCCAGCCAAACCCACCCTGAGCCCTAAAATTACCCTTCCCACCCAAAAACCTAAACCCACCCTAACCCCTGAATTTACGTATATATCGATCTATAAGTATATATAATATTTATGTGTATATGTATATATATATATATATATATGTATATATATATATATATATATATATATATATATATATATATATATATATATATATATATATATATATATATATATATTGTTTCGCAAAGAACCTGAGCTTTTTAAGAATGCACACGCAGTCACGGCTGACCCAGACGGGATTTATTGCAGTGGAAACCGACAGCAGTTCCTTTGAATTGTTCAGTTTTCCCGACGCGTTTCGAGGCACACCCTCTTCCTCATGGGATGCTGTCTTGGATGCGGCATGGGACTTCAACATGTATGCTGCCTTAATTATCCGCCCCCAGTGGGCCACGTGATTCCGTCAATTTTTTCCGCAGCATGCTGGACTTTGTAGTCCGCGTTGATAAGTTGTTGCCTTTAGTGGGCTCCCTTCTGCATTCCAATATTTTGACAGTTCTTAAGTACATAAAACCTTTGTAGGTCCAAGAAATTTGCTTCGGCTCATTTAAAACCTTTCCGGACTGTGCTGACCGCAGCTTTGAAGAAGTTCTGATGCTGCGCAGCCCCCTCCTTTGCTTGTCTCACCGGAAGGTGGTGCCATCCTTCCCGGCCAGGCCGCCGTGTAAAATATTGTTTCGCAAAGAACCTGAGCTTTTTAGGAATGCACATGCAGTCACGGCTGACCCAGACGGGATTTATTGCAGACTACATATGCTATAGGCTTCTGCTGAAAAATGCATTATCATCACAAACTATTATCTGTCTGCTCATAGGACAGAATGAGCTATTCACATATGACTAAACTATCATGTAACTTAAGTACAGCATTGAAAAATTACATTTAGCCATTTCTTTATGAAGACATTCAACCACAAATGATCATTATTGAGTAAGTCCCCACAAGGATGGTTCTGTGCGCGCGATTATAAAACAATATATTTGCAAATTTGAAGCAGGATCCTGTATTAGGAATTTTTTCTTTACATTTTGCTGTTATTGGCATATTTTTAAACAAATGGGAAAGGTTAGTCCCCACAAGGCAGGTGTTCACACATAGTCCTGACGGCTGGTGGTGTGTGTGCGTGTGCCTGGTGAAAGCGTGCAGTGACGGCTGGTGGTGTGTGTGTCCGGTGGAAGCGTGCACTGATGGCTGGTGGTGTGTGCCTGGTGGAAGCATGCACTGAAGGCTGGTGGTGTGTGTGCCCGGTGAAAGCGTGCGCTGACGGCTGCTGGTGTGTGCCTGGTGGAAGCGTGCACTGATAGCTGGTGGTGTGTGTACCTGGTGAAAGCATGCACTGACGGCTGGTGGTGTCTGTGCCTGGTGGAAGTGTGCACTGACGGCTGGTGGTGTGTGTGTGTGTGCCTGGTGGAAGCGTTCACTGACAGCTGGCAGTGTGTGTGTCCGATGGAAGCGTGCACTGATGGCTGGTGGTGTGTGCCTGGTGGAAGCGTGCACTGAAGGCTGGTGGTGAGTGTGCCCAGTGAAAGCGTGCACTGACTGCTGCTGGTGTGTGCCTGGTGGAAGCGTGCACTGACAGCTGGTGGTGTGTGTGCCTGGTGAAAGCATGCACTGACAGCTGGTGGTGTCTGTGCACGGGCAGTGACGATCAGCCCTCCATATAATGACCGCCTAGAAAGTGACTTGCCTCCCAAAAACCCATACCCACCATGAAAAATCCTTTGCCACGTCAAAACCCGCACCCATCCTAATTGCTGAAAAATCCCTTACCACTCAAAAACCTACATGCACCCTAAACCCTAAAAATTCACTTCCCTCCCAAAAACTCATACCATCATGAAAAATCCCTTGCGACCCAAAATCCCATACAAACATTACACCTAAACGATTCATTACCACCCAAAACCTATACCCAGCATAAACCCTAAACAATTCTTCACCACCCAAAAACCATACCCACCGAGAACCCTAACATATCCCTTGCTCCCAAAAATCCACACCGATCCTAAACCTTAAAATTTCCCTTGCCACCCAATAAAATATACCCACGCTAAACCCAAAAAAGTCTTACCACTCAAAAACGTACACCCACCCTAAACCCTAAAAATTCACTTGCCTCCCAAAAACCCATACCCACCCTGAAAAATCCCTTGCAACCCAAAAACCTAATACAAACACTACACCTAAACAATTCATTACCACTCAAAAACTCATACGCAGCATCAACCCAAAAAATTTAATTACCACCCAAAAATCCATACCCACCGAAACTAAATATTTCACTTGCTCCCAAATTTTCACACCCACCCTAAACCTTAGAAATTCCCTTGCCACCAAAATACCACACCCAGCCTAAACCCTAAACATCCCTTGCCAATCAGAATCCCATAACCACCCTTGAAATAAAAATTCCTTTGCCACACAGAAACGTAACAAATCCCTTGCTACCCAAAAACCCTTAATCACCCTCAGCCCCAAACATTCCCTTACCACCCAAAAAACGATTCTCACGCTAAACCCTAAAAATTCCTTGTGACCCTAACCCCCAAAAATCCCTTACCACCCAAAAATCCATACCTACGATAACCTTAAAAAAATCCTCAACTCTCAAAAACCCATACCCAGCCTTACCCCATAAAAATTCACTGGTCAACCAAAAAACTTTACCCAACCTAATACCGAAAAAGTACCTCACCACCGAAAAACACACATCCACTCAAATCCCTAAAAATTCATTTATCATCCAAAAACCCATAACCACCCAAAACCATAAATTGCCCTTGCACCCCAAAAATCCACACCGAATCTATACATTAAAAATTCCTTTGCCACTTAAAAACCCACACCCATCCCAAATGCTGAAAAATCCCTACACCCACCATAAACCCTAAAAATTCACTTGCCTCCCAAAAACCCATACCCATCCTGAATAATCCCTTGTCACCCAAAAACCCATGCAAACACTACACCTAAATGATTCAATACCACCAATAAACCCATACCCAGCCTAAACCCTAAAAATTACCTTATCATCCAAAAACCAATACCCACCCAAAACCCTAACGTATCCCTTGCCCCAAAAAGTCCAAACCCACCCTAAACATTAAAATTTCCCCTGCCAGCCAAAAAAACATACTGACCCTAAACCCTAAAAAATCTCTTACCACTCAAAAACCTACGTCCACCCTAAACCCTAAACATTCACTTGCCTCCCAAAAACACATAGCCATTCTGAATGATCCCTTACCACCCTAAAACCCATACAAACACTACACCTAAACGATTCATTACCACTCAAAAACCCATACCCAGCATAAACCCTAAAAAATTCCTTACCACCCAAAAATCCATACCCACCCAAAACCCTAACATGTCCCTTGCCCCCAAAAATTCACACCCACCCTAAACCTTAAAAATTCTCTTGCCACCAAAAAAACCATACCAATTCTAAACCTTGAAAAATCTCTTGCCAATCAGAACCCCATAACCACCCTAGAAATAAAAATGTCTTTGCCACACTAAACCGTAACAAATCCCTTACCCACGCTCAGCCCTAAATATTCCCTTGCCACCCAAAAAAACAATACTCACGCTAAACCCTAAAAATTCCTTGCTACCCTAACCCCCAAAAATCCCTTACCACCCAAAAACCCATACCTACCCAAACCTTAAAAAATTCCTTGCCTCTCAAAAACCCATACCCACCCATACCCCATAAAAATTCACTGGTCACACAAAAAAACTATGCCCAACCTAAACCCGAAAAAGTACCTTACCACAGAAAAACACACATCCACTCTAATCACTAAAAAAATCACTTATCATCCAAAAACCTATACCCACCCAAAACAATAAATTGTCCTTGCCACCCAAAAATCCACACCCACACTAAACCTTAAAAATTCCTTTGCCACTTAAAAACCCACACCCATCCCCAATGCTGAGAAATCCCTTACCACTCAAAAACCTACACCCACCCTAAACCCTAAAAATTCACTTGCCTCCCAAAAACCCATACCCATCCTGAAAAATCCCTTGCCAACCAAAAACCCATACACACACTACACCTAAACGATTCATTACCACCCAAAAACCCATACCCAGCCTAAACCCTAACATATCCCTTGCCCCAAAAAATTCAAATCCACCCAAGACCTTAAAATTTACATTGCCACCCAAAAAAACATACCCACCCTGAACACCAAAAAATCCCTTGCCAATCAAAAACTCATACCCACCCTAAAAATAAAAAATCCCATGCCACCCTAAACCCTAACAAATCCCTTGCCACCCAAAGACCCATACCCATCCTAAGCCTCAGAAAATACCCTTACCACACAAAAAAAGATACCCACACTAAACCCTAAAAGTACCTTACCACCCAAAAACACACATCCACTCTACTCCCTAAAAGTTCCCTTATCATCCATAAACCCATACCCACCCAAAACCATGAATTTACCTTGCCTGCCAAAACTCCACATCCATTATAAACGTTAAAAATTCCTTTGCCACTTAAAAACCCACACCCATCCAAAATGCTGAAAATTTCCTTGCCACCCAAAAACCTATACCCACACTAAACCCTAAAAATTCACGTGCACCTAAAAAACGTACCCACCCTAAACCTTAAACTATCCAGTGCCACCCAAAAATCCATACCACCCCTAAACCCGAAAAAATCCCTTACCACCCAAATGGTGGTAAGTGGGCAGTGACAGTGTCCCTACCGCTTTTTAAACTGCGCTACCGGCGTATTTGTGAGCAAGGCTGATACGCTGATACAGCGCTTGTGATCACTTTTACTTCACTTTTTAAAACTTACTGTGCACTGGTGTGGAGGAGAGCGGGTCGCTGTACCCGCGCTGCTTATATCGCTCTATTGCAGGATTTGTACCGTAGGACTGGCCGCATTCCATAGTCTGTTCTGCTGAGGCACTCGGGAAGCAGACAGGCAGCCACATTAACCAATTAGAAGGCACTGGACTCGCCCTTCCCTCCCGCCTCGTTCTGACGCCGGTGGTTAGCGCCGTTTGTGCAGAGGGCGTGGAGGGTCCGAGCCAGCTGCTTCCTGGAGTCCACCTGCAGCGCTCTAGTTGTTGGGACGCTGGGGGGATATAAGGCACCAGAATCTGCAGTTCCTCGTGGTAAGTGGGCAGTGGCAGTGTCCTTACCGCTTTTTAAACTGCGCTACCGGCGTATTTGTGAGCAAGACTGATACGCTGATACAGCGCTTGTGATCACTTTTACTTCACTTTTTAAAACTTACTGTGCACTGGTGTGGAGGAGAGCGGGTCGCTGTACCCGCGCTGCTTATATCGCGCTATTGCAGGATTTGTACCGTAGGACTGGCCGCATTCCATAGTCTGTTCTGCTGAGGCACTCGGGAAGCAGACAGGCAGCCACATTAACCAATCAGAAGGCACTGGACTCGCCCTTCCCTCCCGCCTCGTTCTGACGCCGGTGGTTAGCGCCGTTTGTGCAGAGGGCGTGGAGGGTCCGAGCCAGCTGCTTCCTGGAGTCCACCTGCAGCGCTCTAGTTGTTGGGACGCTGGGGGGGATATAAGGCACCAGAATCTGCAGTTCCTCGTGGTAAGTGGGCAGTGGCAGTGTCCCTACCGCTTTTTAAACTGCGCTACCGGCGTATTTGTGAGCAAGACTGATACGCTGATACAGCGCTTGTGATCACTTTTACTTCACTTTTTAAAACTTACTGTGCACTGGTGTGGAGGAGAGCGGGTCGCTGTACCCGCGCTGCTTATATCGCGCTATTGCAGGATTTGTACCGTAGGACTGGCCGCATTCCATAGTCTGTTCTGCTGAGGCACTCGGGAAGCAGACAGGCAGCCACATTAACCAATCAGAAGGCACTGGACTCGCCCTTCCCTCCCGCCTCGTTCTGACGCCGGTGGTTAGCGCCGTTTGTGCAGAGGGCGTGGAGGGTCCGAGCCAGCTGCTTCCTGGAGTCCACCTGCAGCGCTTTAGTTGTTGGGACGCTGGGGGGGGGGGATATAAGGCGGATGTTTCCTCGGCAGCGCAGCGGACGAGCTCAGCGGGCGCGCCGGAGTTGCTCCTGAGTTAAGCCCGTCTGCGCCCGTCCGCGGCCGATTGCGGCCCAGGGCCAGAACCCCTGGCCCTCCCCCAGCCCATATCAGTTGGAGCCGAGAGGATCTACTTCTCCTCCGTCATGAGTATTTGGGACCCTGCTTACATAGCATGGAGGTAGGAAACAACGTGGCCTGCAACTACTGTAGCTTCGCCTTTTACACAGGGGAAGCTAAAGTTAGTGCCCAACACTCTCTGATATGTGGCCTGCTAAACGTACGCTCCCTACGTAAGCACTGCCTCGATATCCACGATCTACTCAGCGGGTCGCAATGGGATCTACTTTTCCTTACGGAAACATGGTTAGATCAAGATTCCATGCCAGAAATTATCGAAGCAATCCCAGAGGGCTACTGTCTTCAGAGACTGGACAGAATAAAAGGGAGAGGGGGGGCATAGCCATAGTCGCTAAACAGGATTACCAATGTCAGCTGGAACGTACGAACATTGAGGGTAGTGAAGCTGGTGCCTTTTCAATCTCGATAAATGGCAACCTCACCTTGAAAGGCCTTTTGATCTACCGCCCCCCGGGCCCTTCTAGTGGAGGACGTTACAGAAGCTGCACTAAGTACGGATAAATACCTAGTCCTGGGCGATCTAAATTTACACCTAGACACCCCCACGGACAAGGCAGCAAGTGATCTTTGTCTGGCTATGGCAAGCCTGCAGTTCGACAGAAGGTACAACACCCTACCCACAAGATGGGCCACCTTCTTGATCCACTTTTCGCAAATTGGAACCAGGTGGACGCTCAGACTCCCATCCCTATCCCATGGTCTGACCACCATCTTATTCCTTTTACCATTGGGACACAGGGACCTTGTCGGGCCGACCCTCCTGCTGACAAACATCCTAGGCGAAGATGGGCGGCGTTCTCCCAAGCTCGTTTTAATCAGGCGCTAATTGCGAAGGATCATCCCGGTGGTGTGGGGGTGGAAGAAATTAATTCCAGCCTAGACCAACGCATCACGGAGGCCCTGGACCTGGTGGCTCCACTTGGTGCGGCCAAAATGGGGGGTAGAGTTATGAGATCAGCTCCTTGGTTCAATGAGGACATGCGGGTGGCTAAAGCAGCTTGCAAACGGGCGGAGAGGCAATGGAGGATTGCCTATTCAACTCCCTCCAAAGCAGAATACATAGAATGCAGGCGTAACTACCATAAGCTGCTTAGAAAGGGTAAATCAATGTACTTCTGCACTAAGATTGCAGAAGCTGAACAGTCCACCAAGGAACTCTTCTCTATTTATAAATCCATTGCAGTAGGGAAGCCCGCTGTGATGCCCACGAAACTCTGCACTACGGAGGGCTGCGACCGTATTGCAGAATTCTTTGCTAACAAAGTTACTAACATCTATAACTCCTTTCCTCAGCGGGCAAACAACAACAGCCCCCCACACTGGGAGGTTACTGAAACCAAAGGAGAACGACAGCTTACCTCCTTCGCCACCCCCTCGACTGAAGAATTAATCCGTATTTGCGGGTCGATAAAATCGGGTTCCCCAAGAGACCCGACAACTCCCAGTCGACTCAAGGGTAGCCTGCAAATACTTGAACCCCATGTCCGCCACTTACTAGACACCTCCTTTAAATCCCAGAGTGTCCCCAAAGCCTGGAAACAAGCAATTGTACTACCCCTACAGAAAAAAGCCAATGTTAATTTTGAAAAACTTGACAACCTTCGCCCTATCTCCCTCCTGCCCTATATGGCTAAAGTGGCGGAAAAAATAGCCAACATTCAACTCATGCAGTACGTGGAGGAGGCCTCGCTACTCCACGACTCGCAATTTGGCTTCCGCCCCCGTCATTCGACGGAATCGGCACTTCTTGTGGCGGTTGAAGCACTACGACAGGGCGTGGATGAGGGCCAAACCATGGCTTTGATCTTGCTTGACCTAAGCGCAGCATTCGACACTGTAGCACATTCCACCTTGCTACAGTGTCTGAATGGAGGAGGGGTTACAGGCGCTGCGCTGGATCGGGTCCTTCCTGTCTGACAGGTGTTTCCAGGTCAGGCTGGGTGAATGCTATTCGAGGGAGATCGAGTTGGGCCAGGGCGTGCCTCAGGGTTCGTCCCTGAGCCCAACCCTATTTAATATCTACGTCTCCCCCCTAGCGGCCATCGTGGAGAGACACGGTCTTCGCCTGGTGTCCTACGCCGACGACACGCAGTTGGTCGTCTCCCTATCGCGTGCACCCGGTCTTGCAGCGGACATCTTCAGGAATTGCATGCAAGATCTTGCAACGTGGATGTCCGCAAACTGTTTAAAACTGAACGGCAGCAAGACCGAGGTGCTCGTGGTGGGGGGAGGGCCTTCTGCTTGGTCGTCGGCGTGGTGGCCGCCCTGCCTGGGCGATGTCCCTGCTCCTTGTCAGGAGGCCAGGAACCTCGGCGTGTGGCTGGATAGAGACCTTGCCTTTGGTCCCCAGGTTAGCCGGGTGACGGGGATGTGCTTCGGTGTCCTAAGAGCCTTAAGGAAAGTCTTAGATCTGCTTCCCATTTCTGCTCGAAGGACGCTGGTGTACGCCCTGGTCACCTCGCGACTTGACTATGGGAATCTGCTCTATCTGGGGGCCACGAAAAAGGTCATGGGCCGCCTTCAAGTGCTTCAAAACGCCGCGGCACGGCTTGTACTCAGGCTTCCCAGGAGATCATCCTCCATCCCTGCTCTTCAAGCCCTCCACTGGCTTCCTATGGAGAAGAGGGTTGAGTTTAAAGCCCTCTCCACATGCCATCGCATTTTGAGCGGTAAAGCCCCTGAACCGCTTCAGAATCTGGTGACCCACTACGAGCCTACTCGCAAGTTACGGTCTTCTCAGACCGGACTGCTAATGGTACCCAGGGTAAGGAAGGCCCGTATGGGAGGGAGATCTTTTAGATTTCTCGCTCCCAGATGCTGGAATGTTCTGCCTCCAGAACTACGTCTTGAACCATCTGAAACCCTGTTCAGGAAAAAGCTTAAAACTCACCTTTTCAGCAGGTAGCCTTTAATGGGAGGGAGGGCGGCCACTTTTCACTTACTACAGCGCGGGGACACGCCAGTGGCGTCACCAGGCGCTTTACAAATGCCCAAATAAATAAATAAAT
Organism: Lissotriton helveticus; assembly: GCF_964261635.1. NCBI lineage: Eukaryota > Metazoa > Chordata > Amphibia > Caudata > Salamandridae > Lissotriton > Lissotriton helveticus. The sequence continues at coordinate 1,040,199,359 of NC_136065.1, read as the reverse complement.
AAAATAAATACCCACACATTCCCCATAACCCTACATATTCCCTTGCCAACCAAAGAACCCATACCCACCCTAAATCCTAAGAAGCCCTTATCACCTACAAACCTATCCTCAGCCTAAACCCTGGAAATTCCCTTGCCAACCGAAAACCCATACCCACCCTAAACTCTCAATATTCCCTTGCCACCCAAAAACACATATCCCCCTAAACCCTAAGGCAAACCTTACAACCCAAAAATCTGTAACCACCCTGCACCCTTAAATTCCTTATCACCCAAAAACGTATACTCACCCTAAACCATAAGATTTCCCTTGCCCCACAAAAATCCACACTTAAAACCTTAAAAATGTCCTAGTAGCTCAAAAACCCCTACAGACCATAAACCCTACAAAATCCCTTGCCACCAAAAATACCACACCCATCCTAAACGCTAAAAATTCCATTGAAACCCATAAAACCCATACCCACCGTAAACCCGTTCATGCGTCACTCTATGCCTGAATGGGTTTTCTTTTGACTTTTACTGGGTGCTCCCTTGTATCTGGACAAAGCTATACTTCTCTGAAGAGCGCTTATGAGAGTGAAACACATGTCAGGGGTTGTGCTGCAGTGTGATCAAAAGTGCTATTTATGCCACTTTCGGCCACATTTACGACCATTTTCATTTGCGACTCGCAATTTGTCAATTTTAATGACTCGCAATTAGTGAGTTGTAAAAGGAAATGTAGTAATGTGTCTCAGCTGCATTTTGCAATTCCCAGTGGAGTCGCAACTGACCTACCTCATCACTAATGATATACAATACTCCACTATACAATACTCCACTATACAATACTCCATTCCATGCCACCCCACTCTATGCCACTCTGTGCCACCTTCTCTACAACACTTTGCTCCACTCTTCTCTAGGCCAATCCACTGTGCACTCCTCCACTCTACGCTAGTCTGCACCAACCTACTGTACTATACTGTACGCCACACTATGCCACTCTTCTTAACTGTTTCCCACGCTACTCAGCTGTTCACCACTCTACTCATCTGTTCGCCACTCTACTAGACTCCATTCTACAACACTTTACTCCACTTTATGACACTAAACTCTAATCTAAGACATTTTACTCCACTATATGACACTTTATTTCCAATCTACAACATTTTGCTCCAATCTATGACACTTTACTCCAATCTACGACAGTATACTCTATGACAATCCATCCTACGACAGGCTACCGACTTGCAAAATAGGGTTGGTACATGCAACAACACTTTTTAGCATTCGCAGATGCCCCGCATCTCCGGCTGTGACCATTAACATACACTTGGGCGCAGAGTCATGGGAATTAGAACCACGGGCCACATGTATCAGCCTGATTTACAAAAGTAACTTACAATATTGGGTAATTACACTTTTGAGTAAGTTTACTACTTTTTGGCTGTTCACAATTTTGAGTAATTAAACTTTTGGGTAAGTTTGCTACTTTTGGGCTGTTCACAATTTTGAGTAATTAAACTTTTGAGTAAATGTACTACTTTTTAGCTGTTCACAATTTTGCGTAATTAAACATTTGAGTATGTTTACTACTTTCTGGCAATTTCCAATACATGTCTCCTCCAAGCTGAAGGGGCTGGTGGCTGTACACTTTTGAGTAATTTATACTTTTGAGTAATTTACACTTCTGAATACGTTTAATAATGTTTGGCTAGTCCTAAAATCTAAGTGTAAATGTACTTAAAAGTGTTATTTACACTCGAATTTTGTGATTAGCCAAAAAGTAGATGTTCTCAAAATTCTACATTTTTTCAAAAGTGAAAGTTATCTTTGTGAATCAGGCCCTTATATATTGTCCTAGTGTCACTCTCTTGTTATCTTAAAAGTTTTTAATTCCCTAAACTAGTGTCAAAGTTACAATGTCCCAGTATGAGATATGTTTGCCTTGCTTCTGTACTGTCTCTCTACCATTGCCCTGGCCTAAGGCCATGTCTTGGAATTTGTGACTCCTTGTTCCAGTGTCTCTTCACCAGGGCACACTTATTCATGTCCCAAAGTTTGTGTCTCAATGTACTGGAATCAATGCAACCCTGTCTCATTGCAATTGTCTCTCTCTGTCCAAAAGCGTTTTTCTGCTTTCCCCATGCCTCCCATATGCACGTCTTTCTATGTCCATGTCTCTCTATGTTAATATTTGTCCACGTCCATCTCACCATATCACTGTCTAGGCAGCTCAATGTTCTTTTGACTTCCTGTGTCTGTTTTCGCATCTATGTCTCCCTGTTTTAATGGATGCCCTTGTGTCTCTCTGATCCATTTTTTATTGTCTATTTTTCCCTGTGTCTCCTGTGTCCATCATTCACCACTCCATGTTTATGTATGCCCACATCAGCCTCACCCTTCTCGTTGTCATTGTCTACCTCTACCCATAATTCCTCTTGTCTCAATCCGCAGTGGCTGACTGCAACCCAGCAGCAAATCATCTGTTCAATGAAGCTTAGACCTGTAATTTCCAGGAATTGCTGGACGTTGTACTCAATACACTTTCATTGTAGCAGGAGCTTCCAAAAAGGGGGCGCTTTACTCAGAAAAGTATGTGCAGCATCCGTGGTGACTGTAATGCAGAAACCAGGATGTGATAGGAACTTGGAGAGTAATAGTGAAGAGTGCAGATAAAGCGACATGCACAATCTGCAAAATGTTTATTGTCTATTGGAGAACACGGAGTTTCAACCCAGAATGACAAGGTGCGAAATGTAGCATTTTACATTATCCTGTCAAGATTAATTATTCACAGTTCACAATCACACATTACAGACTTTACATGCTTATTTGTATACAGGCATTTAACAGACCTGGAACTACAAATAACCTGGCTTTATGCTAAGCCATAATTATGTCATTCATGTGAATATTCATCCTTCTTGGAGCTCTCTGATTTAGATTTGTCAAATTCAGATTGCTGCTGTGCCCATTACATTACATTTTATAATTGTAAACAAATTAGTGTAGCATTAAAATATGGATAACTAGCAACTTGCAGTACCACAGCATTGTACATGTGGCGAAAGAGCTAGAGCCTGATATGAGAAATATATGTTGTCATAAAACAGAAAATAGTCTTTAAATTGAGTTATATGATTAGGTGCACTTGCCATTCTTTTGTTGGACACCTGCCTCTAAAGTAGGCTTAGTTGTATTGCATGGTAAAAGGTTGAAAGAGTTAAATAAATGCGGTTCTGAAAAAACAAACTTGAGAACATGTTATAAACTAGTACGAAATATCTCCTTCAAGTTACAGTTTAATATAACCCGGGATTTAAGTTGGTAATCTTGTCTGCATATGGCTTCATTAAGGGGTGCAGACATCAATACATACAGCCCAAGCGGATTCCCTTCCAACAGCTGCAGCCCTGTGCTGCCGGGTTTCTCTTCCATTGCTTGCTGCTCTGTGGGCGCCGGTGCCAGGGCGTGGAGCAGGTCTGAATGGAGCTGGGAGCATCAAGCGCACAACCCTTTGTTATGCTGAACTTGGAATAGCGGTACAAAAGGGGGTGGTAATGGACGGAGCATTTGAACCAATCAAACACTCACACCCAGTCAACAGATCTGGGTTTAATCCATCACCGTTTTTTAGCCCACTCTTTTTGACTGGGTGTGAGTGTTTGATTGGTTCAGATGCTCCGTCCATTACCACCCCCTTTTGTACCGAACTTGGAATAGAGCACATTCACACCTGATTCTCAGCCACTGACAAAAGAAACTCTCACCCGCAGCTCAATAGGAGTATGGGGGAGGGTTGCCTCAAATAACTGGGCACGGACGGGTTGCTTATCTTCAGAGGAAGAAAAATTGCGGCAATGTTACCTGCAAATTCTCATTCACAATCCTACATTACCTACAGCTGGAAAAGTTAGTAAAGTCAGGAATCTGCTAAAGCACCGACAGCGCATCTGCATGCAGCCAACAGTTTTTCTGTTACGGTTTTGCAATATCCCAATTTCATAAATGTTTCTTTCCATTCAGTCACACTACTGCTTGGGGGTACAGTGACCTGTTCATAATTTACCAATTGCCTTCCCCCGTTTTCTGTTCTAGTTTTAATATTGTACTATTTCTTTTTCAATACTAATTCTTTCTTACTCACTGAGACACACCCGTTTTATAGACCCTCATTCTGTACACCATTATTTGTTTTTATGTTGTGTTTTACTATTATCTTCATTATACCTTTGGCAAAAGATTGCCTTGAAATTTTAGTTGCTAACCTCATCTACAGCGTCTAACATGCCCAGACAGCGTGTAAAGATGTACCTCATGCATAGTTTTAGTGGCACCTGCTCCTCATGCTCAGCTTCAGTACTGAGTGCACATTCCTCCATGACAGAAGTTCCATGGAGTGCCATGTTCAGAGCAGCAAACACTATAGTGTGCTTTCTGTGCATTGTTTGCATAGCTGCCGTCTCAGGCATGTGGCTCCTGCATATCTGCATATGTCCAGCATGTGTTTACTGTACATTGTGTGTGCAATAATGTGATTACAATGTGGCTTCAGCATTAAACATGCACTTATTGCTACACTTGCGACAAAGACTTCACATGGATGTTGACTCACCAAAATGCCAGGGGTAGTGACAGTGACATGACACACCCTTTTACCTTAATGGCATCACAAGAAGAAACCATGCCATGAATATTCCCAGTAAGTGAGGCCACATAACTATTTCATAATGGCAAACAGTATTTGATAGCGCTGAAATTCCCAAATAGCTGTATGATTACTATGACAACACTACACAGAAATGTGCAATATTAGGATGCTGGTGTGATATTTGAAAGTGATGGGAAGTAATATTTGCCCTGAATTATAGCGAGCAAAGTAAGTGAGTCAGGCCTCTTATATAAGGGTTCAGGTGTGGTCTATGGTGTCTCCCCTGGAGAACATTTTGAATAAAATTGGATCAAATGCTGCATTTGAAGCACAATTTTCACATTCATTTGCTCAAAAGCCATAGGCACTATAGGAACACTCATTAAATATTCAAATCCTTTATATTGTGCCTGTTGGAACTGGGGTCACCAGTTCCCCGAGGGTAGCATGGCACGAGCGGGTAGGCATCCGAAAGCTTATGTGTAAAGCGACCATACAGCACATGCATCTACTGAGACTGTAAAATGGGCACGCAATAAGTGACGCCACTCCAGTGAACTTGTATAAAAAGCAAGTAATTTTTATGTAGAGCAGGATCAGGGTAATCAAGAATTGCAATATTGTTAGCTTATTAGCTTTTCCTTTAAAATACATGTGTTACAACACTTGGTAATAAATACTAGATGAATAAATATTAAATATAAGATAAATATTAAATATTAGAAATGTTTTAGTAATAGATCATCACAGGCCTGACCTCAGCCTGGCTTCTTATCAGCACCTGTAAGAAATACATTACAAAAGCAACCAAATGACATTGCATCATATTAGTTCTGTAGGCATTTTACCCACTTCTCACCAAACAAGGGTGAGCGTTCCACAGCAATAATCAAGTAAATAAATAACTGTAGGATTCCAGTAAATGTGGCACTAAACGGGAGAAAATATTTTATTAAGAATAAACATCCCTTTGTGCAGGATTAACCATTTTAAGAATCACTCCCAGCAGGAATGAACATTTCCTAGATTGGGACTAAACATTTCATTAGTTGTTTTAATTTCCTGGAGGCCAAAATTACCCATTTCATTAGGTAAGAGTAAACCCTTTTCTTTAACCAGGATAGCTTTTCTTCAGATAGAAATAAACAGTTCCTTAGGCAGAAGTTAGAACATTTCATCAAGGATCAGGCCACCTTTATGGAAACAGTATCAGATCCCTATGCAGGACTAAACATTTCAACAGGCAGGCCTGAGATTTGAGAACTAAGCTTACGCATGAAAAACCTTTCCTTATGTAGATAGGATCATTTCCTTGAACAGGAACAAGCTTCCTATAAATGATCAGCCAGTTCTCCCCTTTCCTGATGCAGATCTGGACATTACATTATCTCCGTCAAGCATGAATAACCGTTTCATTATCCAGCAGACACCTTTCATTATATAGATGTAGGCGTTTCAGAAACCCTGGCATCAGGCAGGAGTAGAAAACACTCCCTTAAAGATCAGGCAACATGTCAGTATGCAAAAACCCACATTTCCTTAGGCCAGGATAACCTTTGCATTTTACTAGGGGTCCACATTTCATTATGTGAGCAAAGGGAGTAAGTTATTAATCACTATAGCATCAATACCCAATTCATCAGGAATAAACATTACATCAGGACTATCCATTGTACCAAGGAGATATTGCATCAAGAATAAACCTGGCATCAAACATAACCATTGCATTAGCCAGCATTAACCCGGTATAAGGCCCAAAATGAGCACTTAACTTTACTCCCAGGCAGGGGTTAACCTTAGTGGCTCAGCAGTCCCTTAACTTATTAATCCTTCTCAGTGGGCAAGAATCACCAGGGCCATAACAGACCCCTAGCCAGGGGTTAATTCTTAAATAGGTCCAGGCCCAGTTCAGGTACTTTTATGGGCCTAATCAGGGCCAACAGGGCCCAACTACCGTTTCTCCAGGAGGGGGGCGGTCTCAGTTCCTTCAATCCCCACTCCAGGAGTTACCTTACTCTTCGGCTCCTCGGGGAGCCCTTGCGGAGGTTTCCGTAGAATTTCAGGGGGGGGGGCGGTGCTCGGCTCTCCTAGGAGCCCACCCCGCTCCATAATGCAGTCCCCTTCTGCAGAGCCGGTGATGGTAGGGCTATTGCAGAGCCTCCAATGCAGTAGAGGAGGCCCGCGCTAATGATAGACCAGCCCCGGGCCTCTCAATGGCTCCGGGGACCGGGGGGGTTGACCGATGCAGGCAGAGGCAAGGCGCGCCCGCATCCGCCAATGACAGTGCGGCCTGCGGGGGGGGGGGAGGGTGCGGCCTCAAGGCCCAATGAGTGTGCGGCGCTGGCGGGGGCAGAGTCCGGGACGCTCCCCGGTCACGCGACGCTGGAGGCAGGCTTCAGTCCCAGTGCGGCCTACTTGGGGATTCCGGCGGCCCTCTCCTCACACCGGGGGCCGCTGAGGAGTCAGATGAAGGCGCAGAGGCTCCCGCGATGTAGCGGTAGGTCAGACAGCGCTTTTGGTCCCAGCGGGGAGAAGCTTCACAGCATTTGGGGGTCACACAGTGTCATCGCTTCTTAGGGGGGGGGGGAAATCCCAGCACTCTGCAGGCACAGCACTTCTCAAGGCAGCAACCTCTTCCAGCACCTTAGCGCTCCTCACAGGAACAGCAGGAGAGCGCTGGGTAAGCAGGGCAGACAGCACAATCAGCGCAGGGATCCAGCGTTAAGTAGAGATAGCGCCTGGGCATTCAACAGGTTACAGGCTACAGCGCTTGGGCAGCTTCTTTAATAGCGCTTCAGGTAGTTTATTTCAGTGAGAGGAAGTTCACGGTTTAAACAGGACAGGTAGTTCAGGGTGCTAGCGCTAGGGAATAAGAGCGCTTAGCCAGCAGACAGTTCATTTAAGTTGGAATCAGATCAGCAGGACCAACAGGACAGGCCACACAACAGTGGCAAACCAGCAAAAGGGATCCCAGGTGGTGTCAGGGAGCGTGGGGAGCAACACAGCGCCAATACCTGGTTGTTTTCTCAATAGTCCTGTGGTAATTTGGTTTCTTCTCGGCGCTTTGTTTCTTGCGCCCTTGTAAATAGCAGTCTCTGGGTTCCTTGAAGGGGGGGGGGGGTTGGAGTTGATGGCTGATATCCAATCTCCTCAGCCAGTTCCCTTCAAGTGGTCCCGGGGTCCCCTCCCGCCGGGCCAGGTCAGGGGGCCAGTTCAGGATCCCTCAACACTTGGTAGGCAGCACCTAGGCCCTGTCACTCCCAGTGTATTAGGGCCCTGTCTAGGCCCCACTGCCTAAAACTCCTGCGTAGGTTCTTCCCCAGGTCTGTGCTCCCTCAGTCTGACAGGAAAGTTTCCCTCCCTTTCCTTATATAGTGCCAGTTGACAGTTGGCAGTGGCAGTTGGTGCCACCTCACCTGTTCCAGAAGGTTCCAGGAGGTTCTAGGAGGTTCCACCATTCTGGCTATGGGCAGGCTGGCAGGCTGGTATTTGATACATTGTTTGAGGGTTCCAGCCAGCTCCTGGCCACTAGAATGCGCCTGAAAAGATCGGGCTGCAGTAGCAGGTGTTAGGGGCAGCCATGTTAGGGGAAGAGGGCACCTGCACCTTAACATTAGTTTAACATTACGCAGGGCATCTCCACTACACCAGGCCTATACCCTTTTATTACAATGGGGGACATCCTAAACTAAGGACCAAGTCCTACACGTCTCCCCCCCCAGCCAAAAGCCAGGGTAGACCGATCATCACCTTGATGGGCTTCCCTGCTTGGGGCGGAAAAAGGTGGACGCAGGCCCGTTATTCCAATGGCAACCGCCAGTTCTTCACCAATCAAACCACCCCACTGGTGTTCCCTAGTGGGATGCGGCCAGGACTGTCCTCTAGGCAATTCAGAAGCCTCTGGCCCTTGCTTTCTCTCAGAGTGGGGGGCAGTAGCCCCAGGCCCGTAGTACCTTTTGACCACTCTCCTTCTCAACCTAGAGTCTAAACCCTTAGGTTGAACTGGTGACAGGGGCGAGTCCTCCCTCTCCCTGCACCCCCTCTCAGAGTTCTGCACCCTCCCAACTGGAGTAGTACCCCTGAGAGTCACCACTGGGGGGACTCTGATTACAGAGATCCCTCCCGCCAGGTAAGGCAACCCCTGAACCTGGCCACCCAACCCGGGATCTACACCCTGTGGCTGGTCCGGTGCCAGAGGAGAGTCCTTCCTCCCTCCGCACCCCCTCCCAGGGTTCCGCACCCTCCTACCCAGAGAGATACCCCTGGGAGTCACACCGGTAGGGTCCTTAGTTACCGGTACCCCACCCTCCAGGTCAGGCAACTCCTGAACCTGAAACCCCAGTCCAGGTTCTACACCCTATGACTGGTCTGAACCCCGAACCTCGGGTACGCTGCCACCATTGGAAGTACCTGGCACACATAATTCCAAGGCTTCCAGCTCTAACTCTTTTAGCTGAAGCCTGTGCACCAGCTTCCTTTCTTCCTTCGCAAGGCTCTCACTCTCCCTCTCGTGGTCTAGCATCTTCGACGACGCACACCCCCCAGATACTCTACTCCCTGCCCCAGAACATCTTCCCGGTAGCACATTGTCAGACACAACAAGGTTGAGTAGGCCTGGGTCTTCTGGTGTGCCCGCCTCCCTGGGTGTGACCTGCCCCTCCTGTTCCCCATCCCCTCTCCCCTCTGGGTGGGCTCCTACCCATGCCCTCAAAGCGGTACGGAGTTCCTTCTTTCCGGTTCTCCGCCCAACAGGCACCCCCATCCCCTGACAAAACTCCATTATGCCAGGTGGGGACTCAGATAAATCTGGGAAAAGATACCAGGACGTGGGTGACAGGATTAAGTCAAACAGGTCTTGATACACTCTACAGGCTAGACAGTGGAGGGGTCAATTACTCAGGCTTGCACACACAATAGGTGTGTAACCTAATTGCTGTGCACCCTGTCCCACTGGAGGGTGCTGCATGGTCACAGGTCCTGGATCCCACCGCTCGACACCAGTATGTTGGAACTGGGGTCACCAGTTCCCCGAGGGTAGCATGGCACGAGCGGGTAGGCTTCCGAAAGCTTATGTGTAAAGGGACCATACAGCACACGCATCCACTGAGACTGTAAAATGGGCACGCAATAAGTGACGCCACTCTAGTGAACTTGTATAAAAAGCAAGTAACTTTTATGTAGAGCAGGATCAGGGTAATCAAGAATTGCAATATTGTTAGCTTATTAGCTTTTCCTTTAAAATACATGTGTTACAACACTTGGTAATAAATACTAGATGAATAAATATTAAATATAAGATAAATATAAAATATTAGAAACTATTAAGTAATAGATCACCACAGGCCTGACCTCAGCCTGGCTTCTTATCAGCACCTGTAAGAAATACATTACAAAAGCAACCAAATGACATTGTATCATATTAGTTCTGTAGGCATTTTACCCACTTCTCACCAAACAAGGGTGAGCGTTCCACAGCAATAATCATGTAAATAAGTAACTGTAGGATTCCAGTAAATGCGGCACTAAAAGGGAGAAAACATTTCATTAAGAATAAACATCCCTTTGTGCAGGATTAACCATTTTAAGAATCACTCCCAGCAGGAATGAACATTTCCTAGATTGGGACTAAACATTTCATTAGTTGTTTTACTTTCCTGTAGGCCAAAATTACCCATTTCATTAGGTAAGAGTTAACCCTTTTCTTTAACCAGGATAGCTTTTCTTCAGATAGAAATAAACAGTTCCTTAGGCAGAAGTTAGAACATTTCATCAAGGATCAGGCCACCTTTATGGAAACAGTATTAGACCCCTATGCAGGACTAAACATTTCAACAGGCAGGCCTGAGATTTGAGGACTAAGCTTACGCATGAAAAACCTTTACTTATGTAGATAGGATCATTTCCTTGAACAGGAACGAGCTTCCTATAAATGATAAGGCAGTTCCCGCCTTTCCTGATGCAGATCTGGACATTACATTATCTCCGTCAAGCATGAATAACCGTTTCATTATCCAGCAGACACCTTTCATTATATAGATGTAGGCGTTTCAGAAACCCTGGCATCAGGCAGGAGTAGAAAACACTCCCTTAAAGATCAGGCAACATGTCAATATGCAAAAACCCACATTTCCTTAGGCCGGGATAACCTTTGCATTTTACTAGGGGTCCACATTTCATTATGTGAGCAAAGGGAGTAAGTTATTAATCACTATAGCATCAATAACCAATTCATCAGGAATAAACATTACATCAGGACTATCCATTGCAGCAAGGAGATATTGCATCAAGAATAAACCTGGCATCAAACATAGCCATTGCATTAGCCAGCATTAACCCGGTATATGGCCCAAAATGAGCACTTAACTTTACTCCCAGGCAGGGGTTAACCTTAGTGGCCCAGCAGTCCCGTAACTTATTAACCCTTCTCAGTGGGCAAGAATCACCAGGGCCATAACAGACCCCTAGCCAGGGGTTAATTCTTAAATAGGTCCAGGCCCACTTCAGGTACTGTTATGGGCCTAATCAGGGCCAACAGGGCCCAACTACCGTTTCTCCAGAAGGGGGGCAGTCTCAGTTCCTCCAATCCCCACTCCGGGAGTTACCTTACTCTTCGGCTCCTCGGGGAGCCCTTGCCGAGGTTTCCGTAGAATTTCAGGGGGGGGCGGGGGGCGGTGCTCGTCTCTCCTCGGAGCCCACCCCGCTCCAGAATGCAGTCCCCTTCTGCAGAGCCGGTGATGGTAGGGCTATTGCGGAGCCTCCGATGCAGTAGAAGAGGCCCCTCGCTAATGATAGACCAGCCCCGGGCCTCTCAATGGCTCCGGGAGCCGGGGGGGTCGACCGATGCAGGCCGAGGCAAGGCGCGCCCGCATCCGCCAATGACAGTGCGGCCTGCGGGGGGGGGGGCGCGGCCTCAAGGCCCAATGAGTGTGCGGCGCTGGCGGGGGCAGAGTCCGGGACGCGCCCAGGTCACGCGACGCTGGAGGCAGGCTTCAGGCCCAGTGCGGCCTACTTGGGGATTCCGGCGGCCCTCTCCTCACACCGGGGGCCGCCGAGGAGACTCTTCACTCTGCGGCTGGGCTGTGGCGGTGATAGCGGCTCCGAGGTGCGCCGAGGAACGGCGTCTTCTCCGCCCACTCCTCCGGACGTGGCCCGGCCCACAGCACACGGCAGCGGCCCTCTCCTCACAACGGGGGCCGCCGAGGAGTCAGATGAAGGAGCAGAGGCTCTCGTGATGTAGCGGTAGGTCAGACAGCGCTTTTGGTCCCAGCGCGGAGAAGCTTCACAGCGCTTGGGGGTCACACAATGTCAGCGCTTCTTAGGGGGGGGGGGAATCCCAGCACTCTGCAGGCACAGCACTTCTCGAGGCAGCAACCTCTTCCAGCACCTCAGCGCTCCTCACAGGAACAGCAGGAGAGCGCTGGGTAAGCAGGGCAGACAGCACAATCAGCGCAGGGATCCAGCGTTTAGTAGAGATAGCGCCTGGGCATTCAACAGGTTACAGGCTACAGCGCTTGGGCAGCTTCTTTAATAGCGCTTCAGGTAGGTTATTTCAGTGAGAGGCAGTTCACAGTTTAAACAGGACAGGTAGTTCAGGGTGCTAGCGCTAGGGAATAAGAGCGCTTAGCCAGCAGACAGTTAATTTAAGTTGGAATCAGATCAGCAGGACCAACAGGACAGGCCACACAACAGTGGCAAACCAGCAAAAGGGATCCCAGGTGGTGTCAGGGAGCGTGGGGAGCGACACAGCGCCTATACCTGGTTGATTTCTCAATAGTCCTGTGGTAATTTGGTTTCTTCTCGGCGCTTTGTTTCTTGCGCCCTTGTAAATAGCAGTCTCTGGGTTCCTTGAAGGTGGGGGGGGGGGTTGGAGTTGATGGCTGATATCCAATCTCCTCAGCCAGTTCCCTTCAAGTGGTCCCGGGGTCCCCTCCCGCCGGGCCAGGTCAGGGGGCAGTTCAGGATCCCTCAACACTTGGTAGTCAGCACCTAGGCCCTGTCACTCCCAGTGTCATAGGTCCCTGTCTAGGCCCCACTGCCTAAAACTCCTGTGTAGGTTCTTCCCCAGGTCTGTGCTCCCTCAGTCTGACAGGAAAGTTTCCCTCCCTTTCCTTATATAGTGCCAGTTGACAGTTGGCAGTGGCAGTTGGTGCCGCCTCATCTGTTCCAGAAGGTTCCAGGAGGTTCTAGGAGGTTCCACCATTCTGGCTATGGGCAGGCTGGCAGGCTGGTATTTGATACATTGTTTGAGGGTTCCAGTCAGCTCCTGGCCACTAGAATGCGCCTGGAAGAGGGCACCTGCACCTTAACATTAGTTTAACATTACGCAGGGCATCTCCACTACACCAGGCCTATACCCTTTTATTACAATGGGGGACATCCTAAACTAAGGAAGTAAAAGCGAAAAATTTCTGGGGAAAGGGCTAAGTCCTACAGTGCCTAAACAATGAATCTTGATGCTCCCCGCTTTTTCAAAGTGTGGATGGGTACCCCATATATGCCATGGATGCTGGCATGCCAATAATTACAGACAATTTGGCAGTGACAACGTTTTGCCATTAAGGCCATTCATGAACCACGGTGGGGGGATGCGGGAGGGGAACATCTGTTTTGAAATAATACCTCTAGTGCTGTGGTTCCCAAACTGTGCGCCACGACGCCCAGGTGCGCCGTTATCAGTAGCCAGGGGCGCCGCCGCACTATTTGGGAAAGATAGCATCTGGCCTCGTTAGGCCCCCCCTGTGCAGCGATGTCAGAAGTGCAGAGTGCCAGATCACCAGATATTTATGCGCCGCCAGAGTTTCACACTCTGAATATGAAATGGCCACCTCGCTGGGAAGAGACCAGCCACAGCTAGCCGAGCAGCACATGTGGAAGCCGGCCTTTAGCCGGGGGGGAGCAGAAGGGCTCCCAGCAGTCTATTTCATTAAAGAGAACCGACGTGACGCACTCACTCCAATTATATTCAGACGCCACTAGTTTCACACGAAGCTAGCGCCAAAGAACATTATTTCAACGCGAATCCACCAGCACTAACGATTCTGTGCGGCAAGTAGCCACACACAACGCCTCGGACACTAGCAGGCACAAAGCGAGACCGGATAGCAAGCTCATGGAGGCACACAGTGTGACAGGCAGCGCTACCGAGAGGGCACGGATTGATTATTACCAGTCTAACCGAATTCTCCAGATTTAGGAAGGCATTTCAAACACTTATCACTGCTAATTGTACGCCACAATTGGGGTTTGTGTTTTTGGAGAAAATGTGTCAACAGGCCTCTGACAACTCAAAAAAATAGTGTTTTTTCTCACTTAGCACCCCTATCAATCCACATTCATCTCCCTTACCTCTGCCCCTTTTGTGCGCCCTGCTCATCGTATAATGTATTGATTGTATGCCAGATTGATTGTTGGAAAATCTGAAGCCCACTCCCCTCTATTCTATTGACCAATCTATGCCCTTGGGTGTCTTTGCCTATCAGAAATCGGAGACTTATATTTATTTAACTTGGACATCCAACTTCAAATTCCAAACAGAGCTGGACTGGTCAAGAACACGGTTTTTCAATCTTTTCCAGAATATTTCTGTTGCATCAAGCAAATAACTACAAGTGTTACTAGAGTAACATACATATGAGCACCTATTTGTTATAGTGAATGCCTAATCCAGTCAAGGAGTGTCATATTTTAAGAATAACCTTTAGTATTCATGCATGAAGATGGATCAGGAATTCTTTTTAGGTCATCATGTCCTCTATTTGTAGTCATAAATATACTGGATGAAAAGCTTTTTGCCTATTAATGACTTCTGACATCACCTTTTCTTTTTATATAGCGCGAACATAACCGAAGGTGTCAGAGCGCTTTACATAACAACCAGTTGCAATACATAAGGACTTAGGATTACATGCGTTACATAAAAGATACAAGCAGAAAAAATTGCAAATGTACAAGTTATAAAGTCACACAGGGAAGAGATATAAACAGAAATAAATTGCAAATGTACAGGTTGTAATGTTACTCAAGGAAGAGATACAAATGGATAAATTCTAAGAGTCACATAGGAACGGTAGAGAGTACAAAGGTCTACTGCGGTTGTTCCCAAAGTGTGCGCCGGTAAAAAAATGGTGGGGAGCCACGGCCAACTGCCAATTAGGTCAAGGGAGCCACGGGTCAAAAAAGTTTGGGAACCACTGCTCTAGTGTGTCAGTGCTAGCATTTTTTCGTGATTGTCATGCCTTTATGCCACAGTTGTCCTCCCTTAGGTGAAGAACTACCTTCAGCTAGCTAGCGTCGGCCTAAAAATTATGCCAGATGGGCAAGAATAGAAGTTAGGGATCTGAGCAGTAGTCAAGCAACTTTTTATTATAGGCAGAGATACTACCTACTAATGTACAATTATGTCATTGACCGTGGAGCAGAACACCACGTGATATGAAAGATTTTTAATTTAAAAAAATGCTTCTCCTATGGTGTTCTTGTAAAAGGTATATTATATTGAAAAAAGACCATTAAAAAACACCCACAAACATCGGCACTTTGCCAACATTTGTGCATAAATGAATGTTTAAATCGGAGCTATCTTTGCTCTGCTTGAGGAAAAAAATTATCATATCGAGTTGCAATATGCAGTTTTTTTTTTGGGGGGGGGGGGGTTGCTTATGTGGGGCCCAGTCTCGTCACATAAGGTAAATAATGTTACTTGGTTATTTTTTTTTCACAGTAAAGTATGCTTTGCTTAAAATTGTGTTATGCACTAATGTTAGTGGACTCCAGTTTGGGATGTTACTGCAGTTGGTAGAAATCTACAGACACTGGGGTTAGAAGTCAACGGGGCTCTGCTGGAGCTGGCAGTGTCAAGGTCTAGGCTCTTTGTCATTCAGAGCTGCGCGGGACAGCTCTCCTTCGCACCTCTTCCTGGGCCTCAAAAATGACAAAGGAAGCCCTCACCTTGCACATCAAAAGGAGGGGGAGGGGTTGCCACAGAGGATGGAGCAGGGATCGGACGCATAGAGCTGTACTCCTTGAAAGTGTAATGTGAAAGCGTTTGCTGTGCCGGCCATGGGAGCTTTTAGTCTCAAACCTGGGAGATGGTGAATTTAAGCACATGAAAGGCTGACCTGGAAATTGTTTTTAAACATAGTCTACAAGTCAATTTGTGGAAGAAACAGAGAATAATTAAAATAGTGAAACAAAAGACAAGCTACATTAAATCTGTTAATGTTCAAAAAACAAACTGTACTCATGCATTATTGCGAAAGATTATCTGCAACATGCACACCGGGAACTGTCTAGAATGTGCCTGCGCTACTACCCTATTGTGAATTTTATGTGCAAAATGTCTGACCTTGCTTTAAAGACTTCAATTAAGTGCTATGATTTTTCAGCACTGGATCGTCGCAAGCTTCTCCTTAAAACCGAAGTTGAGTGCAAAAACGCTGGGCTCATTAAGAGCAGAATATGAAATCATGGCTTTATTCTTCATATTAAAGAATTAGTAGTGCATAACTTTTCTGACTGCAAATGCAGGACTACAAGCCTCCGAATGTAAACAACGCTTGGCACCTTTCAGGACCATGTGCGACCATATCGAAGTCACACATCCTTGTAATATTTAAGACCCACTAGGGAACAATTTAGTTCTTGTGGACACGTCACAAGTAGAGAATTATTTTGGGCATCGCACTCAAAAGCACTAAAAAAGTTGACAAACACACTATGCAACAGAAAAACATTCTTATAAAGCTCTGGATAACGACGAGTGCTATTGCCACTTCACTATACATTGCGTACATGCTCTTCTATTTATTAGATAATATTTCCTCATGACTATCCAAGTATGTAATTCATAATAGAGTCTCTTGGAGAATAAGTTGGTAGGTGGACATAGCAGGACAAGCAGTCTGTGATACAAAGCACATAGGTATCAATAGTGATCCATTCCATGCTTGAAATGTATGGAAGCCCTCCGAACATGACATGAAAGAGTGAAAATAAGACCATAGTGAACCAAATATGAGCTTGCTTCATATTGCTTTTTATTTAGGCCATCTGGTCCTACGGCTATAGAAACATTCCAGTAATCAATTAGCGTAGTCACTCTCACAATTTCTCACCTCAATTTCAATAAGAACTGAACAGTCAAATATGAGCACAGGAGCTATGCTGTTATGAACACCAAATAGTTTATTTATATATCCTACCCAAAGGGCTTGAGGGATCTCTTCCTTTAATAGAGTAGATAGGTCCACAAATATATCTTTTGAGATTTTTCCCTATTTTCTTTTAGTGCTCCTATAGTCTCGAACATGTTCGCTATAGTGTTCCAGTTCCTTATAACTGTATTTCATTTCTTGTGAATAATCAGATTTTTCAGAATCAGGTTTTCTCTTTTGATACTGAGGTGAATTCGTCAATACTTTAAAGTGGCTCCCATTTCCTACACACTTCTCTGAGGTGTTTAAGGTGATTGCTAACATCTCTAGGTTATCACTGCCAATTAATCACTCAATCAAGCAGGATTTAGAAAGCGTGGCTAATCATCTGTGAGGGTGCTAAGGGACTTGCTGCTTCGGGTGGGTTCAGTTGAACAGTCAGGTCTTAAGTGCTCTCTGGAATTCTAGGGGAGAGATCGAGGTCCGGAGCTGATGGGAGAGGTCATTCCAGGATTTAGGAGCAAGGTAGGAGAAGGAGCACCCTTCACTGTTGCATTACCAGGGGTTGTATGTTAGGGAGAGGGAGGAGGAGCATAGGTGTCTGGAGAGTTGGTGCACATTCAGTCGGTGGTTGATGTATGATGATCCTTGGCTGTGTAGGGCTTTGTAGGTGTGGATCAGCATCTTGAATTGACTTCTTTTCTGTATGGGGAGCCAGTGGAATTTCTTGAGGTGAGAGGTGATGTGTGTCTCTTTGGTGAGGATGAGTCTGGCCACTGAGTTCTGTATGATTTGCAGTCTCTTCAGGAGGTTAGTGGTGATTCCTGCATGGAGTGTGTTGCCGTAGTCAAGGTGGCCAATGACTAAGGCTTAAGTGATGGTTCATCTTGTATTGATGGGGAGCCATTTGAAGATTTTCTGGAACATGAAAAGAGTAAGGAAGCAGGCTGATTAAACTGTGGTGATCTGGCTTTTCATGGTGAGTTTGCTGTCCAGGGTGATGCTGAGGTTGCAAGCATGGTCTGTCGGAGTTGGTGAGGGTCCTAATTTGGGGGTCATGAGGAGTCGTTCCATGGGGAGGTGTTGTTGCTGAAGATAAGCACTTCTGTTTAGTCTGTGCTGAATTACTGGCAGTTGTATTTCATCCAATCAGTGACACTCATCATACACCTGCGGAAGTTGGCCCTCGTGGTGACGTCTTCTGAGAGTGAGAGGATGAGCTGGGTGTCATCTGGGTAGGATATGATGTTTAGTCCATGAGCTCTGATGATGTTGGCCAAAGGGGTCATGTAAGTGTTCAGCTGTGTGGGGCTGAGGATCATGCCTCGAGGGATTCCGCAGATGATGTTCTTGGGTTCCAAAGTCAACGGAGATAGGACGATTCTCTAGATTCTTCCAGTGAGGAAGGAGGCGATCCATTTGAGGGTATCTCCTTGGATTCTGATGGGATGATGTCTTTTGATTAGATTGTGGTGGAATATAGTGTTGAATGCTGCAGAGAGGTCAGGGAAGATGAGGGCCGCCATTTCTCCTTGGTCAAGGAGAGTATTAAAGTCATCGGAGGCAGTGATCAGGGCAGTTTAGGTGCTGTGATTGGTGCGGTATCCAGATTGGGAGGTGTCCCGAAGATTGTTGTTCTCCAGGTGTTCTGCAAGTTGGCAGTTGATGGTTTTTTTTAGGGCTCTGGTGGGAAAGGGTTGCAGAGAGATAGGATGGTAGTTCTTGAGTTCAGTGGGGTTGATGGATGGCCTCTTGAGGAGGGGTTTGACTTCTGCATGCTTCCATTATTCGGGGAAGGTGGCCAAGGTGATGGATGCATTGAAAATGTCAGTAAGCTTGCTGCTGATTTTCTTGCTCCTAAGATTGAAGATGTGGTGGGTCAAGGGTTTGTGGAAGCTGTGGTGTTCTGTGTGGTAAGCTGGTCCCAGAATGTGAGTAGTTGGTCAGGGCTCTCATTTTTAGGAGCGAGGTGGCAGAGGAGGTCAGAGCGGGTAGGTTGGAGTCCAAAGTTTTTGTAGACGGTGGAGCTACTGTCATGGAAGAAGTTTGCAGGGTGTTGCAAAGTTCCTGGCAAGTGATGATGATGATTTCGGTGGCTGAGGGGTTGGAGAACTCTCTGATGATTTTGTACAGTTCTTTGCAATGGTTTGGGCTGGCTTGGCTGCAGTCCTCCAGGGCGTTCTTTTTTGTCTCTTTCAGGTGCTGGTGGTACTGGTTGAGGGCTGACTGGAAGGTGGCGCTGTCTGTGGAATCCTTGCTAGTGCTCCATCTCCTTTCTAGTTGCTTGCAGTTGCGTTTCATGGTTCTTAGTTCCATGGTGTACCAACGGGCCTGTTTGGTGGATCTTTTGCGTATGCTGGGATTAGTGGGGGCGACTCTGTTGGTGCAGTCAGTGATCCAGACCAAGACGTTCTTGACAGCCTGTTCTATGTTTGCTGTGGTATCAGGGTGGGAAGTGTTGAGGGCATCGGTCCACTGGATGTCTGACACTTTGATCAAGCTAGGGTAAGGGGGCACTGGAAGGCTTGGTGGAAGTGCCGGGAGGGTCATGTGATGATGAAGTGGACGATGGTGTGGTCTGTCTAGGTGAGCTTGGTGACATGACTGTACTTGACTCTGTCGCTGGCCATGAAGATGGGATCAAGCATGTGTCCTGCATTGTGAGTGGGGCTGGTAACTAGTTGGGTGAAGCCGATGTTGTTCATGCTTTCGAGGAGGATGGCCATGTTGGTGTTGTTGAGGTCATCGAGATGGAAATGTAGGTCTCAGAGGAAGATGTAGTCCCTAGAGTCTATAGCGCGCTGTTAGATGAAGTTGGGAATGGTGTTGCAGAAGCTGGCGTGTGGTCCTGGAGGTCTGTAGGCGAGGATGTCTATGATGGTGGATTTGCCGTCAGTTTGGAGCTTGAGATTAAGGAGATCCATGATTGTGTTGATGTCGTCTTCCATCGTATGGCACATTACTCCACTCCCCAACACTTTACTCCACTCTACATTTCTTTGCAACGCTCTATGCTACACCGCTCTACAACACTGCTCTTTGCCCCTCCACTCTTCATCACTCCAGTCTATGACACACTAGTCCACTCCATGCCACTTAACTCTAGACCAGTGTACTCCACTCTACAGTACTCCACTCTGAGCCACTATACGACTCTACTCCACTCTAGACCACTGCACTCTGACACTTTACTCTCCTCTATGCTCCACCACTCCACTCTATGACACTCCACTCTACGACACTGCACAACACCCCATTCCACTCTAAGACCCTCCACTCTGTGGCACTTGATGCTACTTTGACACTCTATGCCACTCCACCCTTGCTGCACCACTCTACTCTGACACTTTACTACAGTCTACGCTACAACACTCTATGCCACTCTAAGACACTCCACTCTATGCCACTCCATGCTACTCTACAGCACTCCTCTCTTCAACACTCTATGCCATTCTGCTACACTCTCTGCCCTCTACTCTACTACACTACACTCTACACTCTACACCACCCCACTGTATACTACTCCACACCACTCCACTCTATGCCACTCCTCTTTGGCACTCTACAACCCTCCACTCTACTACACTCCACTCTACTCTATGCCCCTCCACTATGTGACAATTCACTCTACAATACTCTACACCATTCCACTCTATGTCACTCTATGACACTTCACTCTGTGACACTCCATGGCACTGCACGGCACTCAATGCCACTCCACTCTACTACACTCCATGCCACTTCACTCCACTCTGTCACACTCCATGCCACGCCATGCCAATCATTTCTATGACACTTTATTCCACTCTTTGCTATGCCACTCCACTCAACTCTACTCCACTTTATTTCACTCCACTCTACTCCACTCAGTAACACTTTACTAAATTCTACAACACTTTACAACACTCTATCCTACACAACTCTATGCTACTCCACTCTATATCATTCCACTCTATGGTACTCTACTCCACTCGACTCCATGCCACTCTATACCACTCCACTCTTAGCCACTATACGACTCTATACCACTCTACGCCCCTCCACTGTACGACCCTCCTCCCTAGGCCTCTCCGTCCTGCAACACTCCACTCTACCTCACACGTTGCCTATCCACTCTTCTCCACTATGCGCCCTTCTGCTCTATGACCCTCCATTCTACAACCCTTCACTCCATGGCAGTCCAGACAACTCTACTATACTCCACAACACTCTACTCCACACCACTCCATGTGTCACTCTACTCTATTCCACTCCACTCTAATCCACTCTATGCCCCTCCACTCTACGCTCCTCTACTCTATGCCTCTCCATTCTATGCCCCTTCAATCTACGTCCCCCCACATTATGCTCCTCTGCTCAGCGGCACTCCACTCAATGCCATTCCATGCCACTCTGCGCCACTCTATTCTATTCCACTCTGTACTCCATGCTAAGATACTTCAGTTTACTCTACAATCTTTTACTCACTGCATGACACTTTAATCAACTTAATGCTATGCCACTCTACTCTATGACATGCCATGATACCCCACTCTGTTCCACTATACTCTATACCACTCCACGACATTCCACTACATGATAATTCACTCAATGATACTCCACTCTAAGACAGTCTATGTAACTCCATTCTATGCCACAACACTCTATGACGCTCCTAGCCTCTCCACTCTACAACCGCTACTCTACGTCACTCCTCTCTATGACACTATAAACTATGCCACTCCAGTCTAGAACACTCAACACCCCTCTATGCTAATCCAAGCCACTTAACTCTAGGTCACTCAACTCCACTCTACACCACCCCATTCTAAGACACTCCACTCTACAACACTTTATGTAACTCTATTAAGCATGGGCGGATTTTGCGAATTGGCAATCCGCAAACTTGCGTATTTACGGATTTGCAATCCGCAAAATCCGCGAACTCTCGCGAATTTGCAGATTTTTTTTTGTGTTTGCAAGGGTTTCTGCCAGTTCGCGAGGGTTGTGTACCAGTTCGCAATTACGAACTTACTTGTCGGCTCGCAACGGCCGCAACTATGTTGTTTCTACGTCTGGTTTATCATCACAGGTTCACAGCACCCTCTGTTTCACCACTGCCACCCTCTGGTACACCCATGCCACCCTCTGGTACATCACTGCCACCCTCTGGTTGGTTTATCACTGTAGATTATGGGGGTGAAAAAAAGCAAGCACACCTGCCCTGCTTCAACTGACATGAATTAATTTGGGGTTGATTAATGTGTCACTGAATTTAAACTTCCAGTCTGGCTGGCACCTGCTTCCTTATCTGTAATTTTCTTTCTGTTGCAGTGCAATTTTTTTTCACAAGACCTTTGTGGCCTACTTGTAGCTATTCTCTGAGCCTGCTGTGAGGGTCAGAGCAGGGTCATAGAATAGTTGCAAGTAGGCAACTGAACTCTGAAGGGGCCCCTCAGGAAGCACTACAGGGAATGGTTACTAATGATAAGATTGAACTTTTGCACCTGCTGAGTGCTTTCAGTTTTGTCTGTAATTGCTTTCTGTTGCAGTGTAATTTTTTTAACAGGACCTTTGTTGTATACTTGTAGCTATTCTCTGAGCCTGCTGTGAGGGTCAGAGCAGGGTCATAGAATAGTTGCAAGTAGGCAAATGAACTCTGAAGGGGCCCCTCAGGAAGCACTACAGGGAATGGTTACTAATGATAAGATTGAACTTTTGCACCTGCTGAGTGCTTTCAGTTTTGCAAAAATCCAAATATCCAGCAGCATCCACAAAAAGTAATCCTTCCAGGTCAAGATCCAAATCAAAGTGACCAGCACATGAAGAAAGCACTGGGAGGAGCCTGCTGGACAGGAACAGGAAGTTGGAGACTGTGGGGCACTTCCTTCCTCCCACCCCCCCCCCCCAAATGGACTCCTTGCAAAGAAAAAGTGCAGGCAAATGTCAACCTGAGGAGTTATTCTGATAAAAATCATAATTTTCAAGGTTTATGCTGCCTGCTGGTGGATTTCTTGTGCGAAATTGCAAATTTTGCAATCTCGCGATTGCGAGATTGTAGCTGCCCGCCGCATCTACGTGTTCGCAAGTGTTTACCCCCGCGAAATTGTATAGTATTCTAGTTGGCAAGTGCGACCAAGCAAAAAATCTGCTTCGCACGGATTTTACGAATTTTCGGCAAGTTCGCGGATTGCGAATTTACCGAAAATCCGCAAAATCCGCAAGCGGAACGGATTTTACGCTCATGCTTAAACTCTATGTGACTCCACTCTACGCCAATTCACTCCAATCGATTCGAGTGTTAGGTGCTTTACTCCACTATGCGCCCCTACACTGTGCGACCCTTCACTCTACGACTCTCCACTCTATGCCCCTACTCTATGTCCCTCCACTCTACAACTCTCCACTCTACAACACTCTGCTCTATAACGCTCCATGCCACTCTACGTCCCTCCACTCTACACCCATTCACTCTTTATGACCATTCTGCTCTATGACACGCCACTGTACATCACTGCACTCTATGACACTCCACTCCATCCCTCTACATGACACTCCACTCTGTCCCACACCACTCTTCCCCACTCCACTCCATCCCACTCCACTATTCAATACTCCACTATTCAATACTCCACTATTCAATACCAATACTCCACTCCATGCCACGCTGTGCCCCCCTTCTCTACAACACTTTGCTCCTCTCTACTCTGGGCCAATCCAATGTGCACCCCTCCACTCTACGCTACTCTATGCTACTCTTCACCAACCTACTCTACTATACTGTATGCCACTGTTCTGAACTGTTTGCCGCTCTACTCAGCTGTTCACCACGCTACTCATCTATTCGCCACTCTACTGCACTCTACTAGACTCCACTCTACAACACTTTACTCCACTCTATGACACTCTACTCCAATCTAAGACATTTTGCTCCAATTTACGACACTTTGCTCCAATCTGCGACACTTTGCTCCAATCTACGACAGTATACTCTGACACTCCACCCTACGACACTCCACTCTCTCCCACTCCACTCTGTGACACTCCACACCACTTTACTCTATGACACTTTATGCCCCTCCGCTCAATGAACCTGCACTCTACACCACTCTACACCACTCTATGACATGCTACACCACTCTACTCCATTCCACTCTACAACACTTTACTTCACTATACGCTAAGCAACTTCACTCTCTGCCACGCCACTCTCCTCCACTCTATGACATTACATTCTACAACCCTGCCCATCACTCCACTCTACAACACTCCACTCTGTCCCACTCCACTACATCCTACTCCACTCTACGACACTCCACAACACTCTATGATACTCCTCTCCACAACACTCTACTCCACTCTACGCCACCCCACTCTGTGACACTTTTCTCAACTACAGTATGCCCCTTCACTCTCCGCCCCTCCACTCTAAGCCACCCTGCGTCACTCCACTCTACGCCACTCTACTGTACACCACTCTATGCCACTCCCCTCTATTCTACTTTTCACCACTCTATTGAACTCTTTGTCACTCCACTTTGGACACTTTGCTCCACCCTACAACACTTTATTCCATTCTCCTCAACTCTATGATACACCACGACACTCCACTCTATGCCACTCTACTCCACGCTACTCTACATCACTCCACTTTATGACACTCTAATCATGACACTCCACACCCCATCACTCTTGTCCCATCACTCTACAACTCTCCAGTCTATGACACTCCACTCTATGACACTCCACAACACCGCAGGACACTCTTCTACACTCTAAGCAACTCGCTCTATGTATTCCATGCCACTTTACTCTATGTCACTCCACTCTACTCTATGGCACACTACTGAAATCTACTCCACTACTCTACTCTACACCCCTCCACCCAACTCTAAGCCACCCTATTCTAGGACACTCAGTGCCACTCATCTTCAACACTCTACTCTACTCTACTCCACTACACTCTACTCCACTCTACTCAACCACACTTCACTCTACTCCATGACCCTCCAGTCCAGTCCACATCACTCTACTCCATGACACGCCACTCTACTCCATGACACTCTATAACACTCCCCTCCACTCTATGCCACTCCAGAACTCTCCACTTCACCATATATCCCTTCATTTTACTACAGTCCACCCTACTCCACAACACTCCATGACACTCTACAACACTCCTCTCTACTTTCTGCCACACCACAAACTTCCACTCACCTCCCCTACACTACACCACTCTACTACCCTCTACACAATGCAACTCCACTCTACTTCACTCTACTCTGTAGCTCTCCATGACACTACACAACTCTCCACTCTACCCCACGGCTCTCCACTCTACTTCACCACACTACATTCTATGACACTCCACAGCCCTCTATACGACTCTACTCCACTCTAGACCACTCCACTCTGACACTTTACTCCCCTCTATGCTCCACCACTCCACTCTATGACACTCCACTCTACGACACTGCACAACACCCCATTCCACTCTGAGACCCTCCACTCTGTGGCACTTGATGCTACACTGCTCCACCCCACTCTACCCACTCTACTCTACCACACTCTACTCAACTGTATGGCACTCCACTCTATGACACTCCACTCCACACCACTCTCCTCTATGCCACTAACTTTTAGCCATGTTTAACAGCAGTCATGCTTGTGTACACAATGGCTGAAACACTTTGGCAAAGTCAATAGCTCTTGCATAGGCAAGACCTATTGGCTTGCCAATGCTTGTTATGATTGTTCTTCACCCACCCTCGAGAATGGCTACAAACTGTTTTAATTTGGGAGGCTTCAGGAACAGTTTAAGCAGTTCAAATATTTTAAATGTACTTATATATTTTAGTGATATTTAAATATATATATTCATAGAAGTTCACTATTATTATAAGCACATGTCTTTTCTGTTAAAAATATATTTGCCCATACTGTAGGCATAATATTGGTTTAGTTAGCTGCATGAGAGAATGTAGCCCTTACGGCAAAACAATGCTAGCCTCAATTATCTAATATAACATATTCCATGGTGCATTTTAATATTTAAACAAAGGCAAAGCAATATAAAGGCAATGCATTTCTGGCACACGCATTAAACTAACAATTCCCATTGATGCCTCTAGGTTACCTGTCAAAAATGATCAAAATAGCTTATATTTTTGCGCATTGAATTGCACCATCAATCTTTACATTTTAAATGCATATATGGATCAAATGGCAATAGCAAAGTATCCAGGGATTCAAAAGTGACCCAATTTTCTTTTAACAATATTATCTAGCCACTAACAATTTTTTGACCAAAAAAGTCTAAATTCAATAGCTTCTTGTCAAACTGTCAATAAAGTTTTATATTAATACATAGAGAAAAGGATCATTTAAATTGAAAATATTTGGAAAAACAAAGGAATATGCAGCTTTTACTTTGAAATGTCTGTCCTTTCTGCTGCTAGTGTTTGTATCTGATGAGCAAAGTGTGTTTAAATGCTAAGTGTGTTTAAGACTGCAGTACCGCCTCCTGTCTACAGGGGCAGAGCGAGCAAAAATATAAACACACTTATTGAAACACAGGTCCCCACAAGGCAATTTTTTAAAAAGTTGTAAAAATTGGCACAGATGTTCCTGAAGCCATTTTTTATCATTTAAAGGACACTGCCTTGTGGGGACCTGGGTTCAGGTCCCCACAGTGCAATCAAGTCCCCACAGCATGAGTGTGTTATCACACCCAAGTCCCCACAAGGATAGTAACACAAACCTACACACACACACACACACACACACATGTACTTAGCTGAGACTTACATGTAAAACACATATGCCTTTTCCATTCATGCCTTTACAATGAAATTTGTTGTGAAGGCATTAGCGGTAAAGGCATATAATTTGCAATGGCATGCTTTGTAATGGCAGTGCATTGTAATGGCACTTGCATTGTGATGGCATGTGTTGTAATAGCATGCATTGTGATACTTACGATGTAATGGCTGTTTCCCATCTTACATGGATCCCATGATGTTTTCTTACCCACTATTTTGTGCTCATCTCAAATTCTGCATATAATCTCAGAATGCCTGCTTGTATAAATTATTGGTCGAAGCCCTTAATAGTCTTATATAGTAATGTTCGGGTAGGAGCATCATGACAAATCCTGCTGGTACTCATTCAGGTTTAAAGCTATTCGCATTCGGTCGTCAGATGTTTGTGGGATAACAGCAGGGCCCTCGCTCATTATAACTGTGTGCTGTGAATCAGTTAATGTTGGGGAGCCCACCTCCAAGTTTTCAGCCACTGATCCCGAGGTTGACAGGGGGTGGTGTGATACTTGTTATGTTATGTCATGTTATGTTAACTCCATTTTTAAGCGCACAGCTGCCCCAGCTAAGGGGCGTCCCGGCGCTGCGCCTGGAAAGGAGCACAACACAAACCGAGCGAAAGAAGGAATCCAAAAATAAGGAAAGTTAACATCTGTTTGGGAAGATATAGGTTTTTACGGCTTTCCTGAATGTCAGAAGGTCATAAAGAGCACGCACATGGGCAGGAAGAGAGTTCCAAAGTTTAGGGGTAAGCACTCTAAAAGAGCGACCGCCGGACCTGCTCCTTAGAAAACGAGGTACTACAGCTAAATTTTGTCCACAGGATCTCAGCAGACGGGAAGGAGTGTAAGGAAGAATGAGATGCTCCAATATCTGAGGAGAGGCAAGTTTTAATATCTTAAAAGCAAGACATAGAGTCTTAAATTCTATCCTCTGAAGCACAGGCAGCCAACTTGTTTTTCAGTATTCTTCACTGCTTGTGCTCTTTCCCTGGCCGCTTGGTCTTTGGTGTGCCCATGCTGACGATATCTGTTCCACAGTCCGTTATGTCCTTGTGTTTGCCATCGCTGTCGAGGTTCAGCAGCAGCTACCCTGTTGGGGGCCAGCCCATTCTGCTCCAACCAGTCCCGCGCATTCACTGGGGTGGAGCAGAAAATGGAGGTAGAATCTAGTTGTATCCTTAGGGTGGCTGCAAATTGCAGGGCGTAATGTTCTCTCAGATGTTTCTTTACCTCAAGGAAGGAGGACCTGCGTCGCTGTACTGCCAGAGTGTAGTCCGGGTATATGTGCACCATAGCAATCTCAATTGGCCATGGTCCACGTGTTCTCATGACTTGCAATATATGATCTCTGTTGCGGTAGTTAAACAGTATTGCCACAACAAGCCTCAGTGTGGTTCCCAGGCCAGGGGTACCTGGTACTCTTTGGGCCCTCTTCACTTAGAAGAATTTAGATGGTTTACCCTGGAGGACTGTCCCAATAAACCGAGTTTAGGGATAGAGCTCCATACGTTGGCCTTCAGTGCGCTCTGGGAGGCCTACTATGCATACATTGTTCCTGCAGGATCTTCCTTCCTGATCTTCAACTTTGTCCCGAAGGTATTCCACTTCTATTTGCAAAGACTTGAGGTGTTCGTTTGTCACCTTTACTGTAGGTCTCAATGCGTAGATTCTGAGTTTTTGACCCTGTCTTTCAGTTGTTTATGATCTTCACGCATGAGGCCCATTTCTATACAAAGTGAGTCTATCTTTTGGCATAGGGTAGATTTAATGACCAAGATCGCAGCTAGCAGATCGGCAAAGTGGTGTGATTGATCGAGTGGGGTTTCTGGCATTGGTTTCCCGGTTTGGGTAGTATCCTGTTGTCAATCTGCAGGTTTGGAGGCACCCCCTGTTTGTGTTTGGAGTCTATCTGGTACGACCTTGCCCATCCTGAAGGGACTTAGTGTGGGCTAGGTGCCTAACGTTGTGCAGCAGTTGTGTAGGTCGGCAGTGGGGGCTCGGTTTGCCATGAGGGGCACCACCTGATCGCCCCCCTCGTAGTTTTCGTTTGGGTCAATAGTCTAAAATGGCTTCCCCTGGTAGTGATGTTGTTACTCAGCCCCTTTTGTGCTGCTGAGTCACGGAGGTTAGGCACCTGGTGTGTGCCTCGTCGTTAGCACTCCTAGTGGACCATCTGTCAGCCACTTGTCGTAGCTTTGTGGTCCTGGTCCTTTGCCCAGGGTTCTTTACTTGTGGTATAGGGTGGCCCATCGTAATTTACAGCTCATTTGTCTTGCTGGGGAGTGGAGAGTGGGAGAGGAGGAATGGAGGTGGGTGTTTCACAACTCCACCTTGAGTCGTTGGATTTCTGAAAGGAAGTAACGTCCCCTTAATTTCTATTGTAATGGGCTTAAGCTCCAGCTCCGTTGTGTAGTCCTGGGCCTCAGGGCCATGCAGCACGACTAAGGCACAGACTGCTGTGTCAATGGGACTGCAAGATTGTACACTTACAATCTATCTTTAAGTATATTTATACAGCAGGTGAGGGTGTCCCTACTCTGGCATGGTGGCCCATTGCTCATGCCTTGTTATGCCTCAAGGAGAGTCCGATCTATGGGGTAAGCGTCCCACCATTTCCTTACCACCAGAGCACAGGTCACTCGGCCGAGAGAGGAGCGGTTGGTCGTCTGCGCTCTCTCTTCCTGGGGGCTGTGCGGTGTCAGTGTGTATCAAAACAGAGGGAGGGGGGTAGGGGTCCCAGATGCCAGTGGGCCGTGCAGATAATTTGTGATGGGGCCCCAAGCTTCCTCTCGACTGCTCCCGGGCCTCACATCGCCGCCATTCCTCCTCTGTCAGCTCTCCCCGGTGTTCAAGGCCTGGGGGGGTGCCCGACATCCCTCCGCTCCAGGGCTCAGTGCAGGGGAATCACTTTTTTGCATCACCCCGACGGCCTGCTCTCTTCTAGTGGTGCTCATTTGCTCCAGCTTCACCTGCCGGGGCCTCTACACAGGAGTCACAGCAATGTCTGGTTGGTGCTTTGAGGTGCAGGGCATCGGCAGCCTCCAGCACAGACACGCTAGATAGCAATCTTTACAGGATGTTGTGCAGGCCGTAGTGGAGAGTCTCAGCATGAGTCTGCTCCAGTTGCCATCTTGGCCATGCCCCTGATCATTTACTGTTTTCACACATAATGGACTATGTCTTTTAGGTATCTCTTGTATTGCTTATGTTTTAAACCAAATGAACATTTCTTTTGATTTTGTTTTATTTGTCATTCCATAATGTTTGCTGCCAGATCCAGCAGCTAAAGAGAAAGGCAGGTCACATGGCATAATTACATATGCTGTTTAAGCCCCAAAAATGAGAAATTACTTTTCATTCTTCTGCTCCATTTTTCTAAAACGAACAGCGATCATAAGAAATTAGATATGGTAGAGATTATTACAGGGAAGATAGAATTTCTTTGCATTCTTCTACACATTCTGATCGGACTACATTAAATTGATTAAAGTATCTTTGTTCCAACAAATTAAAATGCTTTTTGGTGTTTTATATTGTGGCATAAATGTTGCTTTTATTCTCCATGCCTACAAACGATTCAATATCGTTCATATGAAAGAGGAAGCCATTGAGGGTCATATTCATGACCCGGCTTGCGTCACTCATGCACCACGCAACGTGGTGCAAGAGTAACACAAACCTTAAGTCAGATTTTTTAAGCCATGCAAAGCTACTTTACGTGCCTCCAAAAATCTGGGGTAACCAACACAGTGCAAATCACTGCATTGCATTACTCTGCCCTGGGAAGCGGTGCCCTGGGAACGTATTCCCATGCAACTCCCATGGTTTTTGACAGATTCCCAATTTACATGAACTTATAAATCTGGGAATGTGCCAACAAATTATGTTTCCCTGGAGAGGAGTAAAGAGGAGAAATTTCTGTATTTCTCCTCCTCACTTTCTCTTTCTATGTGTGTGGCATTTTGCAGCACACTTAGAAAGAGGAATTCACCTCTCAAGATTGTTTTTGTGCCTGAAGCGGTCCCTTACTTAACAAAAACAACCCTGCATGCAACACAGGCATCCAAGCACTAAAGTGCAAGCAGCTCATTGTGCACCGCCACAAAGGAAAAAGTCAGGAACGTACCGGATGCCCTAAATACGGCGCATTTCTGCCCTTTCCCAGTGATTCAGTGCATCAAGGTGACTTGCTGCTATTTTATAAATATGCCCCTAAGAATTTTAACAATTTTGTGGAAGGGTGATGATGTGACCATGTACTATAACAACTAAAATACCCTTTGCCACACTAAAAAAAGATACTGCAAGTCATCTCGCGTCCTGACATAATTCCCCCATATGTTCACAGAATCCTCTGTGACTTGTAATATCCTTATAATGTGCACCGGGGGTACTTAATCCCATGAATTTATTTCAGAGTATGGAAAGCGCTGTGAAAAGGCTTATTGTGCAAAGCATGTAGATGGCAAGAAGATTAACACTTCTGCTTATGAATAACTTGTTTGGATTGCATAGTTCCCCGCCAGTTGCTTAAAATTACAGAACACCCTAGTCTTGCCGTCCCCTCCCCTGCTCCCTTTGTATGCTTCCATCCTGCATAAAAAGTATACACGTGTTTTGGGAAGTATTCTCTTTTCTGAATTCAGTCTCCTAAATGATCCCTTTTGAGTGCCTCTCCGGCCTCATGTAGTTGCACACACACCTCTGCTGTGTTGACAGGCTGGGCTACTGTTAGGCTCTCACTCTGTAAGGCCCGGGTGCTATCA
This sequence comes from Lissotriton helveticus, assembly GCF_964261635.1. NCBI lineage: Eukaryota > Metazoa > Chordata > Amphibia > Caudata > Salamandridae > Lissotriton > Lissotriton helveticus. The sequence continues at coordinate 1,040,168,004 of NC_136065.1, read as the reverse complement.
TCTGAGCTTTGGGTGCTCCGGCATGTGTTTCTGACTAACACTCCAAGAGCTGGCAGTACATTCTTTTGGACATACTGCACATTCAAATGTAAACCAGGTGGGATTTTGAGCCTCTCCAAAAACAACAGGAGCTTACCGGCTTGCAACAGTGAGCCTCTTCTAACCGGGCTGTTAGCATCAGGTCTCAGATTCCACACGAAGCAAAAACTTTACAAAGTGCCATAATGCCTCGGTTATTGACTGCCTAAGTAGGGGCTTATTATCTTAAGTTTGATTTGATGTCACCCACTCAGTGGCGAGCTCTGAATTATGCTCAGTTTGCAGGTTCTTTGCTTTCTGACTGTGCAACTGAGACTCCTGGACTGGGCTCGCCGAAGGAGTCAGGAGTAACAGCTGTCAGGTAAATGTAAATGTAAGTATACTTGTAAAGCGCACTCCCGCCCCATCTCGGGGCATCCTGGCGCTGTATACCGCGGTGGAACCCATCCTGGCTTTCCCTGTGAGATGCCCCCTCCAGGGCACCACAAAGATGAAGCCAGGCATCCCAGCGCTGTTGGGGCCGTTGTGGAGGTTAAGCACGCTATCGCCCAGAGTTGCAGAGTGGGACCCATGATTAGAGTAGGCACCGAGGCGAGAATTATTGAGTCCGCGGACATTGAGCCCAAGACCCTGCCGCGTCGGGAATTGAACCCTGGTCCCGGGCCTGACCTCTGCTTCAGGGTCTGCCGCTTCTAACCAGTGAGCCACACTTCTCCACGAGGTGATGACTGTTTCCCTGACAGACCGACCCACCTGTCTCTCACATGACACCTGGATTCACAGCCAGGGTACCCATCGGATGATAAGCGCGCTCTACAAATCCTCATAACATAATGTAAACATGCGCACCATAATATTAGACACTGGGCCGGACTGGGACACAAAATTAGCCCGAGCATTCAAACAAATATGACTCTAGTTGGTGAATTAGAGTGCTAAAAAATGGTGTCTCGTGTTTGCTAATTGGAGCAGTTTTAACTTGTAAGAACACACCGTATGAGTGTTTTTGCGGGGTATGGATGACTGCATGGATTTGGGCTTGCTGCGGGCAAGGTTTGTTTTAATATTAGAGAAATTACCAAGCAGGCCAGAAAGCAGGCAAGCAAACATCCAAAAAACAGGCACACCTGTCAGAACAGCCTGTTGTGCACTGTCTGATTGCCCTACAGACCTGGTTAAACTGCAAAAGACTAGGGGCCAGATGTAGGTAGGGTTTTACCGGTCGGTAACGGCCGAATTCGGCCGTTACCGACCGGTAAAAGGAATTTGAGATGTAGGGGGCAGAATCGGTAAATTTACCGTTCTGTAAATTTACCGATCTGTAATTTTACAGATTCTGTAAATATACCGGTCGGTAAATTTACAGAACGGTATATTTACAGATTCTGTAAAATCGATATGTAGGTGGGACTCTGATGAGTCCCACAAGGCCTAAGAAATCGGTATTTTACCATCAAATTCAATTTGATGGTGAAATACCGATTCAGGTGAGCATGCAAATGTGTGCATGCACACCTGTGCCATATGACAGGCAGACCTGCCCTTAGGGCAGGTATGCCTGCCATATGGCCCCCGAACCTTTTTTGGGGGTGCTAGAGGGTGTCAAAGTGACACCCCCTGCACCCTTGCCAAAAATCTGTATTTACCGATCGGTAAATACCGACCTGTAATGCCCCATTCATTCCTATGGGCTTCAAAGCCCATAGGAATGAATGGAGCATTACAGGTCGGTATTTACCGAATCGGTAAATACCGACTTTTAAAGAATCGGTAAATCCACATCTGGATTTACCTACATCTCGGTACATCTATTTTACCGACTCTTAAATACCGAATCGGTAAAATTCGGTATTTAAGTGTCGGTAAAATAGATTTACCTACATCTGGCCCCTGGGGCCTTATTTATGAAGGCCTTGCGCCACCGGTGCGTCACTTTTTCCCATGTTAAAAGTGACGCACCGGCAGCGCAAGGCCTTCATAAATAAGGCCCAAGGAATTCCAACTCCCATGAAGTCTTACCTTGTTATGAAGATTAAGCAGCACAAATGACTGCTGTGTTTGCTGTTAATGAAAAGGGCATTACCCACCACACCAGTCTGGCCAGTAAGCATGAGCGTAAAATCCGCTCCGATCGCGGATTTTGCGGATTTTCGGTAAATCCGCGATCCGCGAACTCTCGCGGATTTACCGAGAATCCGCAATCCGCGATCGGAGCGGATTTTGCGGTCAAAAGTTCAAGCCTGCATAATTTACGATGGCGCCGGCAAGCTGCCAGCGCCATCCTCAAATGGTTACTTAATTAGCTTCGACAGGAAGCTCTAACAGATAAGATAAAGCAGGGGCTCGAGCGCCTGCTTTATTTTATCAGTTGGAGCTTCCTGTTGAAGCTAATTAAGTAACTTTTGCAGGATGGCGCTGGCAGCTTGCCGGCGCCATCGTAAATTATTTACATGGTGTCTGAAGGGCAGGGTTCATTCTGGCACGACGCATGTGCCCTAGTTGCAGCTTAAATTCAGTGACTCATTCATCAGCCAAAAAATAATCGTGAGCGTTGTGGAGGCTGGGCAGGTGTGCCTTGTTCCCAAATATACCATCGAAAATCCGCTGTGATGCTGGTCTCTGACTCTGACCTTTTATACACACAAGAGGCATGTGCGCTCGCATGGAAGCCCCGTCCGTTTGGCCCCGCCCACACACTCGAGGTGTGCACCGTCTTCCCGCCATTACCCACTATGATGGACATTTCAATCAAGGGACCCCTGCGCACTTCGGCGCGATTGCATAGCAACACACACTTGGTCGCTGGAACTAGTTGAAGCGCAAATGCAGTGACTCATTCATCAGGCAAAAAAAAATCGTGATGCTGGCCAGAGGCATTTGCATCTTTGACTTTCACGAGTGCAATCCCCGTGCCTTTCCTGTGACCAGGGGCTTCTGTCTCTTAATCTGCTGCTCTGATCGGTCTCTGACCTTTTGTATACACAAGAGGCATGTGCGCTCGCATGGAAGCCCCGTCCGTTTGGCCCCGCCCACACACTCGAGGAAGCCCCGCCCCCAAATCCGCCGATCCGCAAAATCCGCGGATTTTGCGGATCCACGATCCGTGAATCCGCAAATTCGTGAATCGTGGATCCGCAAAATCCGCCCATGCTTACTGGCCAGCCTACGTGGATGGTCTTGAGTCTTTCTAGACTTTCTATTTTGATCTCATCTGCTCTCCCCTTGCCAGCTATATCTAGTCACAAGGATAAAGAGGGCAGCCTCTTATAGAGAGTACATAATCAATTTTGTGTATTTATTAATAAGCATGCACTTACAGGTGCTACATTCTACGCTACTGAAGTGGTAGGTCATATCACAGCCGTCATGCTCACACTTGTTTCAGTCTCCCGCCATTTGCCGGTCTGCGGAGCGGTAGAGTTATACATATAGAATGCGCAGAATACAACCATAGGTACCTAAATATCTGCTGTTTATTGGCCAACGGCAACTGAAAATTGGTTTATCTCTATTTTTGTGTGTCGCTAAGGACTTCCTGTTGGTCAGACCTTTGCTGATATTGTGCCTTTTTTTATCTCTTTCCTTATCTGCTAAGTTGTGGAGTGGCTAGCTTCGTTTTAGCTGCAGACTGAATTTCTTCTCCTCATCCACAATCCTGTCCCACTTCGCCTTCCTTGGTTGATGCCTGTGAGCCATCACCACTGTACTCACATTTCCTCTAGGAGAGCAGGAAGTCAGACTGAATCTGCAGCTGGGTGTCTTTATGGATCAAGTAGGGTTGGATTGTAGGGGCAGGTGAGCGAAAGCAGCTTAATTAATGGAAAGTAAGTGAAAGAAAGTAAAGGAAAGGAGATGGAAAGAGAATCTAGAGGGAAAAAAGTTCTAGGTTCCTGCCTAGCTGGAGTCGGCTCAGCTGGACCTTCAGTTAATGCTTTGGCCCAGAGTTAATCAGGTTTGGCATTGGGGCTGCGCAGCCCAACATAAAAAACTTTTTTCCATTTCTAAGGCCACGCAAAGCACTTCCCATGCATTCACATATGGATTTTGACGAACCCCAGATTTACTAAGATGAGTAAACCTGGGATTGCTCCAAAAAGTAGCGTCCCTAAAGCAGGCATTACAAAAAGAAATATCTTTATTTCTCCTTGTTACTTCCTCTTTCTATGTATGCTGCATTTTGCAGCTCACATAGAAAGAAGAAATTGCTTCTAAGGATTGTTTTTGTGTAGGTAGTTATCACTTCCTGCACAAAAAACAATCCTGTCTCTAACACAAACGTGGTGCAAGGGTGCTTGCATTGGCTCTAGGCAGCACAGAGTGAAAAGGGGGGGGGCATGGCGGTGCGGCGGCCCTCCCCTCCTCCTGCTTCCCGGTGGTGGGGCGTGACCCCCCCCCGGCATCCAGTGATGACGCGGGGGTGTGCGCCCCACCACCGATTGGCTGGCACCCGACCGTGACCCGGAAGGCGAAGTAAGAGTTCCGGGTCAGGGGGGGCGGGCTGCTGAAGGGGCGGGTGGAGGGGGCGTGTTGCCCCCTCCCTGCGCCCCTGGAATAAAGGCGGGGGGAGCGCTCCGATGGCCCTTGTTGCCCGGGCGCTTCCCCACACTGGTCGTGCCCCGCGCACAGGCGCTAGTAGTCAGCAGGAATGCACCATATCTTACTAGATAGGGAGCATTTTTGCTGTCTCCCAATGCAGCACAGCAACTTTGGTTGATGCCTTGTATTACATGAAATGTTAGTGACTATGCCCCTTTGTGTTTCTCCGCAGCGGGCAGATTGCTAGAGTGGTTATTTGAATTTCAACACTTTCGATTATTTCAGTTTGGGAGTGTAATGGAACACATGTCTTACTGTATTTGTTTTCTCTCAAAAAGACTTTGCATCTCTTAATGAAAATTGAGATCCAGGACACTCGTTCCGAGTAAAATGCACTGGGTTCCAATGATTGAGCAAACAAACACGAGTGAATTTTTCCTGGTAAAGCTACAGCCTTTTAATCGAGGAAGTCTCATCCTCTTTGCTTACTGATGTAACTTTACCTGACTCCCCGCAGCCGCTACAGGTCCCAATCCGCTGGGTCCTAACTCACTGGTTTCTCTGATGTTGTGTGACAGGCGCTGCAGGAGAGGCAGAGATGATTACATTAGAGGTAATCCCCGATGTTGTGTTGCATTCAGCTTCTTCCACGTCTGCATGTAAAGTTCTGAGCCACAGGAGAGAATCCACCAGTAGGCCCGATTTGGTCTATGTTATCTAGAGACTTATGAGCTCTTTGTTGGCGTTGACCCAAAAGTCTGTACATTTTTCTCAGGCGATCTCACAAGCACTAGGCCCGGTATTGAAAATGTTGCTAATGACTCTCTCTCTGTTTAGGTTAAGGAAGGGAAGCTTGCATCCACTGTAGTACAGAAAGTTTCTGTTGGAGCAAATGCTGAAACTATCAGTGATGGGCCCTTGGTCTTACTTGTGATCAGGGACACGAACAAGGTGTGAAAATTGTAGCTCCCATCCCAAAGAGGGGAACGAAGTGCAATTGAAAAAGAAAAAATAAGCGGCCAAATAATGGTGCTCGATGTAGTTTACTCATTGACGCTTTTTGCAGAAAGCAAGACAAATGGTACAAAAAGGGGAAAAGTAAAATTAGAATATAACAGTACTCAGGAGAATGTAAACGTATTGGAGGTGTTGCTGAAGTTAGTTTAAAAGAAACCACACAAACACTAGAGATGGGTTTTGGAACATTAAACACTTTCTGAAGGAATTATCATGTTGTCTGAAATTGTCCACTGACTCAATTGAGAGATATCTTTCCTCTAATGTATTTGTATGTATGTATGTATTTGATATTTGTTAGGCACGTATTTCATCCGTAGGTCTCATAGCGCCAGCAGATACTCAGAGAAGTCAGAAAAGGTAACTCGGCAGAACTAGAAAAGCCAGGTTTTAAGGGTTTTCTGAACCTCTTATGTTCCAATCTGACATATAGAGGCAAAGTGTTCCATGTTTCAGGAGCAATTTTAGAGAAAGATCTATCCCCATTCCTTACTGTTCGAACTCTTGGAACTGTTAGGAGATGTTTACTGGTGGAGCGAAGAGTTCTGGCCGGTTGGTATTTTATCAACTTATTAGATAGATATTTTGTCCCTTTGCATTAAGGGTCTTGTGGACTAGACAGCATAGTTTGAATTTGATCCTCTTTTTGATGGGGAGCCAGTGTAAGGTCTTCAAACTGGGTGCGGAGGGAGTGCGGGGAGGGAGGTTTAGGACTAGCCTGGCCGCAGTGTTCTGCAAGACCTGAAGTTTTGTCAAATGCTCTTCATTTATGAAGGCGAGTAGTGTATTACCATAATCTAAATGGCTAATGAGAAGTCCCTGTTCCAAGGGCATGCGCGAGGGAAGAGGAATCCATTTGAAGATTTTCTTGAGATTATGAATTAGCCCGTAGCTGGTACGCACAACATTGGTAATGTGGTCTGCCATGGAGAGTTTATTATCTATTGTTATCCCCAGATTTCGTGCTGCTGACTTAGGTGGAGGGCAGGGTTCCAGGGCAGGCGGCTACCAGTTATCTGTCCACAGTTTAGGCGGATCACCGCAAAGCAATATTTCAGTTTTGCTTGCATTAAGTAATAGGCGGTTGTTTGTCATCCAGTCATTTGTGGCCATCATGCACTGTTTGAACCTAAGTTTAGTATCAGTAGGATCTGGTCCAAGGGTCATGAGAAACTGTGTGTCATCAGCGTATGACACTGTTTCGAACCCATGTGCTTTTATTATTTTTGCCAATGGGGACACATATAGGTTGAAAAGAGTGGGGCTTAAAAATTATCCTTGGGGGACCCCCTTGTCAATTTTCGGGCTCTTCGAAGAAAAATTCCCTATTTGGACCTTGGAGAACCGATCTGTCAGGTAGCTCTTGATCAAGTTTAGTGCTGGGCCCTCAACGCCAAACTCTGCCAGGCGCTCCAAGAGGATGCCATGTGAGATGGTGTCGAAGGCAGCCGACAAGTCAAGTAAAATCAGGATGGTGGATTGTCTTGTGTCGAGGGAAAGCCGGATGTTGTCCACTATCTCGAGTAAGGCTGTTTCAGTGCTATGAAAGGCCTGAAACCCTGATTGGAATGGGTCCAACAGTTGGTTATTTTCTAGATGTTTATATAGTTGACTGTTGACCATTGATTCTATGACTTTGCCAAAAAGAGGCAGGAGGGAGATTGGTCGGTAGTTAGCAAGCTGTTTAAGGTCGGCTGTAGGCTTTTTTAGGATTGGTCTGATTATGGCCTAATTTCCAGTGGGAGAATATGGTGGATTGGGATAGTGAAAGGTTAAAAATTTTGGTCAGATTTGTGAGAAGGGCAGATGCGATTTTGGAGAGAGTCTGAGAGGAGGCCGGGTAGGCCGGTGATCCAGATTTAATCTTGCTTAGGGCGAGGGCTACTTCTTCCTCAGTGAGTATGTTGAATTCATTAAGAGGAGTGGTGTGCAAGGGACTAAACTTGTTAGCTGTCTGTTTAGGCAACGTGTCGGTTGGGTGGGGAAACAATTCATGGATGTTGTTTATCTTGTTTACAAAAAAGATGAGAGGGAATCGACCCACTCTTGGGTCGCAGTAAATGGTTGCTGGCATGAAGGGGGATTGGTGAATTCCTTTACTATTTTATATAGCTCCTTGTGTGAATTTGCGGCCAGGTTTATTCTGTTTACCAGATAAACTTTTTTGGCTGTGGCTAATGTTTACTAATCAACTTCCAGAGTCACAGGGTAAACCCCAAAAGATTTACAAACAGTAGGGCTTATTTATGAGAGGTTTGCACTGCCAGAGTGACACTTTTTTTGATGCTCCAGCAGTGTAAGCCGCTCAATCATATCTATGAAGAGATACATAGCCACTTTGCGTGGCTTTGCATGGATATGGAGTAAGACAAAGCATGTCACGTTTTGATGCTCCAGCGGCATAAGCCTCTCAATCATATCTATGAGGCAAAATAAAAGCCACTCTGCGTGGCTTTGCATGGATATGTAGTAAGACAAAGCAGCACAAGTTGTTACCTTTCCTTACTCTGCGCCAAGGAGGCATTTCCTGGGCATTGTGTTTTTTTTCCCACGCAGCACCCACACATTTCTAAGCTGCCCCAGATATACCTAATCATATAAACCTGGGGAAGCACCAAACCCTATGTCTCCAGGGTGAGGCACGACGAGGAGAAATATGTTTCCTCTTTCCATGTGTGCTGTAAACAGAATCTGACTTCAGGTGAATTTTTTATCAGCCTCCTCTTTCGCTTACCAACAAGAAAGAACATCAAAGAATTCTTAGAAGTGAAAGGCAGTTCCACAGAGAGATCGGAATAAATCATGGCATGGTATCTTCTAGAGTTTCATTGGTGAAGAGCGTGAATTTATACCCACAAGTAAAATAAAATAAATGGGCACAGCTTGGCATTGTTTTAGACCATCCAGTCCTATAGATAGTGTTAAGGCTTTCAAAAACTATTAAACCTGCTTAATTAAAAACCCTAGAGAAAGTATTCATCATGACGTTAGAGGGAAGAAGTACAAACTTCACACAGTAAAAAAAGAGGGGAAGATGTTTTGAAAAGCTACTGAAAGAAAGAAGATACATTTAAGAAGAAAATGATCTATACAAAATGTAAAATAGAACAGAGTCAAAAAGCAAAAATATGTGTTTACAAAAGAAGAACCCAAAGTAGAAGTTGATGGAGCGAGATAGAAAACAAAATTTTGTTTAAACTCGCAAAGTCACATTTCCATAACATGAATAAAATTATTAATGATTTGTGATATGTCGTGCTAATACAACCTAGATTAAACTTTACACGTGGGGGGACTAACATGTGTGCTCATAAACGTGCATAAATGTTGCATCTTTTTGTTCGTGCAAAATAATAAAATAATTTATTGTTTTCGTTTTTGTCATTACTAACTGCTGCATATTTAAAATAAGCATGTGCTTGTTTTGCTTATTCTTGTCTGTGTGATGTCATTTCTACTATTCTAGGTGCATATGGGTCTCATAGAAAACGGAGACTGGTAAATATAAACGCTGCTTTATTTGTTTGCAATGGCTAGGTAACATTTTGATTAATCGGGTGGGCTAATTATTTAGTAAACCATGGGGTGGATACAGAATATACTTTATTTCTTACATTAATACTTTTCTTGTGTTTGTTTTATACTAGAAATCATAAGTTGCCTGCTTTTGAGGCCTAGCTATTTGAGCCGCAAAATAAAAGCTGAACTATAATTCTGCAGAAAGTCACGAGACGCCCATTCTGAATTAAAACGTTTATTGAGGCTGCATTCACAAAGCAAAAACTGATGAGCTGACATCATTCTGTCGGACATGGCCAAGGTCGAAAGTGAACTTTTTGTCAGTCCTTAACTTGGCATCCGCGGAAGTTGCTCTGAAAAGCTATGGAAGCTGCGAGGATGACTTAAAACAAAGTTGCAATCGCAGGAAGCCTCTGGCTTCACGTGGAAGAGACAATGGTCTTTGTAAGACATGATTTTGTGGAACTTTTTAAGAATCGGGTGACATGTCACTTGTCACTCTCAGCCAATGGGACGTCGAGTATTTCTGAAAACTTTCCTTTGCTAGTTTAGTTAGCGTAGAAAGGTATAAAAAGTCATGCCCTTAGGGTTGGGCTGGCTGCTGCTTTCTGACTTTCCGATGAGGGTGATGTGCTGCTGGACTTTGCGTGGAGCACGTAAGAATCCTCAAAGAACTTTACTTTAATTTCTGTATATTTAGCTCAGTTAGGGAAATAGGTTTTAGAAATGCTAAACTTTATATAATTTCTTTAAATTGATTCAATTGCTTAAATTGTAATTTTCTTATTTCTTACCATCATGCTTGCTTTAATGCTAATAAAATTCAATTATAAAACTTACAACTTATATACCATAATTTAGAAAATAAAATCTTACTTTTGACAAACAAGCTGGTCTTGGTTATTTAGAAGTATAGGTTACCTTTAGCTAGATCACGTCGCCTATAGTGGTCATTTAAATGATTGGGTTTTATTCTAATGACAATATTCTTTCTGCAAATGTATAAATATGTTTATAGTTTGTAAATAATGTGTATATAGATTTATTTGACCACCTGATTCAGTAGGCCCAAAAATATATCAGGTTCATAAATGGGTCCATGTATAGTTTAGAATTTTGTTTATAGGTTATGAAATTGGGTAGCGTAGTTTATGATATATTTTCTATAGCCCGCTGGATCAATTATCTGGTAGCAGAAATTGATGGTTGCTAAGCGGTAACCAAGGTAACATGTTGGTTGCTAAGGATTGCGTCATGGTATGAAAATAGGATCAATGTTTTAACACTCGTTAAGTTCGTTTTTCGTGCCTATCTGTAAGCTATACCGGTATAGATTGTGTGGCGAGAAATTAGTCACGCAAGCCATCTGTTCGTTTGTAGTGATATCGCCGAGTATCACAAGAGGTATCGCCGTGTACCATAGTGTTGTCGCCGAGCAGCACAGTTTTAGGGCTAGGTCTGAATCTTGTATAGTGAGGGTTTTCTAAGAAATCAAAGCAGCATGAGAATAGGGACAAAGCGCCTTCCATAAAACTCACTGTGATGAGAGTATTAGTTATATCCGAGCTTGAGTGAAGGGTAAATTAGCGTCGGTGCATGATTATCTATAAACAGGTTAGAGTCCTGTACGGGTACATGTTTCATATCTATAAACAGGTGAGAGCCCTGTACGGATAACGTCGTTATTTTGCTAACGGTGCATGATTTCTATAAACAGGTGAGAGTCCTGTACGGATTTCGTGTGTGTTTGAATTTAGGAAATTTTCCGTGTAAAAGTGCGAGTTTGAGTTGTATTTTATGTTCAAGTGGAACTCTTAGAACTTTCACTTCGCGGTGGGTTCAGAGCAAAGCGAGTTCATAATTATACTTGCTTGAAGGGTGGGGTAAGGTTACTCTACTGACAATTGAATATTATCCTTAGTGTGAATAGCGCCGTCTATTCCGAAGTGTGGATACTTGAATGTATGTAAACTATCCTAATTAGTGAAACGAACAGATGTTGTCTTTATAAGTCATTGTTAAGAATTAATTTACACTGAAAAGTGTTCTTAAAATGGCGCTGTGAAAAGATTTTGTGAAGGAGGGGTAAGCGCCAGGAGTGAGAAGCGAGAAACCGCAGCTGCTGTGTACGTCACAGAGCCGCGCTGGGATTGGGTGACCTACGTCACAAACTGTATTCTGATTGGCTCCTGAGTCTCTGACGGCCTGTGAGCTGATTGGTCCTTAGGAAAATCTCCAAAATTATTGGTCGAGCTGAAAAGTGACGCAGCTCAACTGCCATTGGCTTGTTAGTGTATTTCGCGCACGGATTGGTTGTTTTGCAGAACATCCCGGAAATATTTTACGAACGATTTTGTGAATTAAATTTAACTTTTAAAAATGAGTTATCATTTTAAACATGTTGAGAAAAAGACAACATTATTTCAGAAATTTAAGAATTTATTTTCACCTGACAAGAAAATCGAAACGCGAGGTGGTAAACTACTTCATAAGTATAAAACACCTGCAGCGTACATGGAAGGTGAATACGGATATCATACTGTCTTATGGTTCGACAGTTGGAAACGTTATACTAAAAACGATGGTGTTTTGACTTGGCCTGATGATGGTTCATTTAATGTAAGAGTTTTAAGAAACTTACGAGAGAAAATGAATGCTCTTGTTCCAAAACCGAGACCAACTCAATTTGAAGCTTTAGTTGAGTGGGAAGATGAGATGTATCAGTTACAAAGAGAAGCTAGTGGAATTAAAAGACCTTCTAAAAATCCATCATGGAAAAGAGAAACTCATGAAGATAGATTACGAATGTGGAGACAGGGAAACATGAGTGAAGGATTGTATTTAATTCATGAAATGGTAATGGGTTCTCCTACAGGGAAATCTATGGAAAGTGAATCTGAGGATGCAGTTATGGAAGAAATATATACAACTGCTAGAAAGAAACAGCCTAATCAGCCTTTGAGACCTCCTAGATCATGGTCTACTCCGGTGGTTTCTACTGAAACTTCACCGAGTGCACCTCCAATTAATGAAGCTCCTAAACTTTATCCAAATAATTGTGAAATCACTGAAACTCCTAGAAGACCAGAATTTGAGAATGCTCGAAATGAGGGTAGACATTTTTCAATGACTCCAAGAGCAAGGGAACCTCCAAAAGATTATACAAGAGAAACAAGAAATGTTGAGGATGATGATTATAATGAATATTTAAGGTCTAAAGAAGAATTAATCAAAAGAATGACAAAAGGCATGGAAGCTGTCACAGTTCCAGTAACAATAGGTCCTGTTCAGCCTGTATTTGATCAAAGAAATACAAACAAAACTGGATTAACTATTCCTTTAAATACAGAAATTCAAAAGCCTGCTGAAAAATTTTATTCAGATTTGACAGAATTAAACACTTCTAGATCGAGAATGCCTGATTTAACCTTTAATGAGGATTTATCTCCAAAAACACCAATGGGTGCTATGTCAGATGTAGGAAGTCCTGAAGTCAGGGTAACTACACCAAAGCTTGATGTGGCCAAATTAAAAGCAAATATAGAAGAATTAATAATTGGAACAATTGGCCCAGATAGTTTAAATTACTATCGGGATGATGAACTACTATTCATTTGCAAAAGTATTCAATGGAAAACGAAAAATAAATATGATCAATTAGAGGATCTAGCTGCAGAACTTGAAATCGATGTGAGTAAACAAAAGAATTTTGCAAAACATTACAGATTAGATTTCTCAGAAAGTGACATTGAGAGTTTGAACTCAATGGGAAGAATAGTTCACATTAAAGATTTGATCGTCTATATCAAAAAGCTAGGAGAACTGAACAAATGGAGAGTGAAATGGACTAAAAGGAAGGAAGATGAAAGATTAGAAAGAATGTCAAAACAATTTCCAATGAGAGAAGTTGCAGGTGGAGGATATGTTCATGTCCCATGGTCGAGACAAGACATTCTGTTATTCACAAATGACTTTCCTAAATTAAGAGAGAAACCTGTTGAGTGGTACAGGCAAGTCGATAGATTTATCAAAGTGTCAAAAGTTCTGTGGATTGATTTGGATGGATTTTTTGACATTGTTGTTCCATCTGATCTTTGGACAGAATGTAAAATTTCTATTAGTTGGCCAAAAACAGAACCTGAGCGAATTAAAGAAACAGGTGCCCCGAATCCACTTGTAATGGATTTTTATGAGAAAGTAATTGTTTGGATGAAAAACAAAATTCCACCCAAAGAAGTTGATTGGGTTAAAATAGAAAGAACAGAGCAGGAAACAAAAGAATCAGTTCATTCTTTTTATGAAAGACTACTGTTAATCTTTAAACAATACAGTGGTTACGAAAAATTAGATGAGAAAGACATGAGTCATTTTATCTATAGATTTGTTTATGGACTAAAACCTGAAATTGGAGAAATGATCAGAACTAGTATTGTCGGATGGCAAGCACTATCTATTGATGATATTCTGAGAAAAGCAAAATATTGTAGCGATGAATTAGAAGTAAAACAGAAGAAGCTGAAGGAAAAAGCCATGTGGGCACAGGTAAAAGTGGCTGAGCAACAGATTGCCAGCATGGGAAATAAGAACACTAATTTTGTTCAAACTGGAAATACGAACCAGATACAGGGAAAATTTAAAAGTAATAATTTCCAAAAGAAATTTAGCCCAAAGATAGAAGAGCTGAAACAAAGATTACCTTGTTTTAATTGTGGCGAAATTGGACATTGGAGGGACGAGTGTCCTCATCCTCCTAGAAACTTAAAGAATCCCTTATTGAATCCACAGATGCAGAATGGTGTTAACGTGCAGCAACAGCTACAGATGCAACAGGGGTTAAATGAATTTAATATTCAGCAACAATTACAACAACAGCAACAACAACAGGTGAATAATCGTCAGGACCAGTTGCCACAACCACCTTTTCCGAATTGTGGGGGAGTTCAAAAATATAATCCAAACGTGGGATTTCAGGGATGTGAACAGGTAATAAAACCACAAAAACAGCAAAAGCAGCAAAGGGTTCAAATGCAAAATGCTTCACAACAGTTTTTATTGACAGAAAGCCAAGACAGTGATTCTGATGATTATTGCTGACGGTGCCCGAGAGAGGAGGAAGAGTGTGTTGTTGGAGCCACTCTTGAGGTTGACCAGTCTGGTCCTTATGTAAACGGGAAAGTTAATGATGTAGACATCACTTTTCTAGTGGACACTGGTGCTACCCGTTCTACTGTTAGATCAGTGGAAATTGAAAACCTACCTCTCTCTGGGGATACCATCCAAGTTGTCGGAGTAAGTAATCAGCAAATTAAAACAGACTTAACTGATCCAGTACCAGTTGAAATTGGAAATTACAGAGACAAACACAGATTTGTGGTTTGTAATAGTAGTCCAGTAAATCTATTAGGCAGGGACATACTATGTAAAATGAATTGCAGAATATATTGTTCTCCTGAAGGAGTTGAATTACAAACAATGGAGGAAGATGGTTTGTACAGAATGACAATGATGATGATGGAAGCAGAAGAAACAAAATTGTTTCCTGCATTTGAAGAAAAAGATTTACCTGAAGAGCTAAAAGAAACAGTGAAATCTGAGATATGGGATTTTACTGGAAATGAGATGGGTCTGATGAAAAACGTAGATCCTGTTAAAATTGCATTGAAGCAGGGAATAGAATTTCCAAACACTCCACAATATAAAATGAAAACAGAGACAATTGAAGGTATTACACCTGTAATTGAAAAATTAATCAAGCAAGGTGTATTGGAAGAAATGAAGAGTAGCTCTTGTAATTCACCAATTATGGGAGTTAAAAAGGCTAACGGAACATTTAGGATCGTACAAGATTTGAGAAAGGTTAATCAAATTGTTATTCCATGTTGTCCTGTGGTTCCAAATCCAGCAGTAATTCTATTTCAGATTCCATATGATGCTGAATGGTACACAGTCATTGACCTTTGCAATGCATTCTTTACTGTTCCTCTACACCCAGACAGTTATGAAATCTTTGCTTTCAGATTCCAAGGTAAGACCCTTGGATGGACAAGAATCCCTCAGGGCTATACAGAAAGTCCTTCAATCTTTAACGAACTGTTAAAAAGATCATTAGAAGATTTAGACTTACCAGGTAGGTCTACGTTGGTGCAGTATATTGATGATTTGTTAATAGCTGCTAAGACAAGAGAAAATTGTGTAACAGACACAATAATTCTGTTAAATCGCCTTGCAGAAGAAGGACATAAAGTGTCCCCAGCAAAACTACAGTTTTGCAAACAGGAAGTGAAATATCTTGGTCACAGAATTGCAAAGGGAAAAAGACAAGTAACAATCGAGAGAATAAAAATGATTCAAGCAATGTTACCGCCAAGAACACAAAGACAGGTCAGAATGTTCCTGGGAATGGTAGGTTACTGTCGACAATGGATAAGTGGATTTTCAGTAATTGCGAAACCACTACAAAGACTGACCAAATCAGATGTAAAAGATCCAATTATTCTCAGTGATGTTGAGATGGAATCTTTTGAAAACTTGAAAAAGAGCTTATGCCAAGCTCCTGCTTTGGGTATGCCAAATTATGAGAAAGATTTTGAACTGTATTGCAGTGAGAGAGAAGGATGTGCATTATCTGTGTTAATTCAGAGACATGGGAACCTAAAGAAACCTATTGCATATTTCTCTGCAGTTCTTGATCCAATTGCAAAAGCATTACCAGGTTGTTTGAAAGCAGTTGCAGCTACAAGTATCAGCCTCGAACAAAGTGAAGGAATCATTATGGGATTTCCTGTGAAAGTTTTTGTGCCTCATTCAGTTGAAATATTACTGACAAGAGGTAAGACTCAACATTTAACAAGTAGCAGATTGACAAAGTATGAGAAAATCATACTAGGAGCAGATAATGTTTCGATTTCAAGATGTTTGAATCTGAATCCTTCTACATTACTGCCTGATTCAGAAATCGTTAATGACATTGAGACAGAACATGAATGTTTAGATGTCATGGAATTCTGCACAAAACCAAGAAAAGACATCAAAGACAGACCTTTGCCTGAATCGGATTTTGTCTACTTTGTAGATGGCTCATGCTTAAGATCCGAAGGTGGTGTCTTGAAAGCTTCATACTCAGTTTGTACAGTCGAAAACATTAAAGAAGCATCATGTCTTGAAGGAGTTCGTTCAGCTCAAGTAGCTGAATTGATTGCTTTAATTCGTGCATGTGAAATATCAAAGGATATAAGAGTTACCATCATTACTGATAGTCAGTATGGGTACGGAGTTGTGCATGATTATGGACAAATCTGGTCACAGAGAGGATACATGACATCAACAGGATCACCAATTAAAAATGCAGTTTTCATTAGAAGATTGATTGAAGCAATACAATTGCCAAAAGAAATTGCCATAGTCAAGTGTGCAGCACACACTAGAGGGACTGATTATATTTCCAAAGGAAATGCCTTCGCAGATGAAACAGCAAAGTACTGCGCAAGGAAAAATTATTCTTACAATCGGAATAGAAGTACAGAAACTGATTCAAATTCATTAATGCTAACAACTATTGTAGAAACATGGAATGAGATTAGAGATTTACAAAACGAAGCAGATGATGAAGAAAAAGACCTATGGTTAAGATCAGATTGTAGACAACGTGATGAAGATGGAGTGTGGGTTTACAAAGATGGCAGAGTAGTTTTACCAAATTGCATGATTTCTGACATGGCCAGATTATATCATGGTCCTGCACATTTAGGAAGAGATTCTATGGTCAGACTGTTTAAAGAAACATGGTTCAATACCAAATTTAGAACCATTGCAGAATCTTTTTGTCAAAGGTGTTTGTCATGCCAACAAATGAATCCAAACAGAAAATCAGTGGTGGGGACAGGAATAATTGGTCGAGAGGGTGGTCCCTTCACCAGGTTACAAATAGATTTCATTGAAATGCCCTTACACAACTGTTTGAAATATGTACTTGTAATTGTATGCTTGTTCTCAAGGTGGGTAGAGGCTTTTCCTACACGACATTGTGATTCAATTACAGTAGCAAAACTAATGCTCAGAGAAATCATCCCAAGGTACGGTTTTCCAGTCACTATTGAGAGTGATGGAGGAAGTCATTTTGATAACAAACTGTTGAAATTAATTTGCGAAGCTATGAGTATTGAGCAGAAAATACACTGTGCATACAGACCAGAGGCATCAGGTGTAGTTGAACAAATAAATGGAACTATCAAAAACAGAATTGGAAAAATGTGTCTAGAGACAGGAGTTAAGTGGACTGATGCTCTTCCACTTGTTTTGATGTCAATAAGAAGTACACCAGATAAAAAGACAGGTTTGAGTCCTCATGAAATTTTGATGGGAAGAGTTATGAGGCAAGCTTTTGTACCTGTAGGTAAACTGTTGAGCATAAATGACAGTGCAATTTTGGATTACTGTAAAAGGTTATCTGATATGGTAACTTCTGTGTCTAATCAGGTGGGAACTGAAGCACAATCAAATGACAAAGTTTTGACACATGATCTGAGACCTGGAGACTGGGTCAGAACGAAAGTACATCGGAGGAGGAATTGTCTATCTCCTAGATGGCAGAAACCTAGGCAGGTAATCTTGATCACTACTAATGCTGTAAAGTGCAGAGGATTGAAGCGTTGGATTCATCCAAGTCATACTATTCCAATACCAACTCCTGAGAATTCTGATGTTGAAAGTGATACCACAGATGACTCCGATTCTGAAGCAGAAGACAGAACAGAAGGTGAAGTAATTCCAGATTCTGAAGATCGACAAGAAAGTCGACATCTGGAAACTGTGCCAGTGAATGGAAATCTGACAAGAAAAGACTTAGAAATAATTGAAATAGATTCTGAAGGTGAAGAGAATCTGTTAAAAGGAAAGATAACTGAGGATTCGGTTGTCTATATTGAAGACAAAGAAGCTGAACCGAAAGAAGTTTCAGACCAGGAGAGTATCGAAAGGCAGAGAACAAGCTCTGAAGTAAGGAACAAAAATCCGAAATCTGGGAAGCTAGAGGTAATCGAGGAAGAGGAGGAGATCGAATTACCGAGTACCAGTGATGGAAGACAAAGTGAAGTTCCTGAAGGAGTGAAATTGCCGAATAGAGAAGTTCCTGAGTCAATTGAAATTTCAGACTACGAAACTGAGGAAAGTGACGTGGAAGGTGGAAGTGAAAGCAGAAAGAAAAGGACTTGGAAGTCAGAATCGAATAATTCTGAACCAAAGAAAAAGTACGTGAGAAAAGCAGACTACTGGCCTGGTGGAAGATTGAGAGTCAGATTGATTAAAAAGCCAATAGAACAAGTTGAAGAAATCAGTAGTCAAAAGAGTCCTGGAAAAGAGGTTGGAGTTGGAAGGAAAATAGAAGTGATATCAAGAAAAGGGAAGAGAATAATTAGACCAAACCAGAAATACAAGTCTCCTGAGTGGACTTACTTAGTAATTCCACCTGTTATAGACATATATGATAGTAGTGAAGAAGAAAACGGAATCCAAGAAATTAGTGACAATGATTGAAGTACAAAATTATTAAATTGGCATAAGGCTGAAGAAATCCTGTTAGTTGACACAAGGTCGAAGAAAAACTGTCTAGTAGAAGAAAAACTTATGTATGACATAAGGTCGAAGAAATCTTGTTTAGAGTTATAAAAAGAAAAATATTTTAAAAGGGGGGTGTATATAAATTTTAAAATTTATTTTTTTTTTTATTTTTATTTTTGAGGCTAAAACTAACCTAAAAATGCCTTACATTAAGGAGAGCACTTCAAAATGCTCTGTTTTTAAAAGATGCTGTAAGATGACTCTGGTGTGTCTGCTCATTTTAGTTCTGCTCTGGTTGGTACTAGCTGTGATTATACCTTTAGAAATGAATAGAGAATTACACAAAGTTAACATAACAAGCAAAGCTCTGGTTAGCCAAACTAAACATAGTGCATCTGCAAAAGTTATTGATCATCAGCCTAACATTCATCAAGATAAATCAATAGGTGATTTTTCAAGCAATACTTTCACAAAGCTTTTGAGTGAATATGTAAAGGTAATGGATGCAAAGGATTGTTATGTATGCGTTAAGTTGCCCGCTTCTGTTTCTGAGGGAGTAACATATAATATGCTTCCTCTCACTTATGCTGTTACATGTAGTGTATTAACTAGTTTATTTTATCAAACTGGTCGTTTAGAATATTACTATTCAAATTATGATGAGATTTTTGCTAATGTTAAAATTGATAATGCTTTAAATAAGCATAAGAAAGCTAAACAATTGAGAGAATATTTCCTTGTTACTAATGAACTCACTTATGAGTATGCTTACAAGAATAATCTAACATGTAAATTAAGTGCTGAAGGAAAGAAATTTTTGAATATGGTTGAGGAGAGAAGAGCAATTTATAAGAGAAATGAATTAGTCAAGCAGACTAAGTCATCATTCTGGCAAAAAGAGGATGAGAAACTAAATGGCAAAATGCTTGAAAATATTGCAATTCACATAGACAAACCTGTTAGTGGAAAGCTTTGCATTAGAAGAGATAACACACTTTTTGATAATTATTTTGTAGGTGCAAGCAACTGTGAAGATACTTATCAGATTATGGGAGGTTGGGGATTTAAAGGTGGAAAAGATCCTATCTTTCCTGGAATTTATTTTGTTTGTGGTGACAAAGCCTACTACAACCTTCCAGACCATTGGTATGGAACTTGTTATGTGGGAATTGTTTTTCCTAAAGTGTTTCATGTTGACAGAGATTCAGAAGGATTATTTAAAATTCATAATTATGTAAATAGAGCTAAAAGAGAAACTTTTACTGAAGTTCTGGGAGATATTTTCCAAGCTGTAATACCTTTTGTTGGTATAACCCTAAATGCAGGGAGAATCAGAAAATTGTCTACTATAGTTGATAGATTATCAACTGACACTGCTGATGGATTTCAATTAGTGAATGTTGAAGTTATTGCTATTAGATCCATGGTAATTCAAGATCGTCTTGCTTTAGACATACTCCTAGCAAAAGAGGGAGGAGTCTGTGGCATTTTACATGTCCAACATTGCTGTACATATATACCGGATGAAAGTAAAAATATTGAAATGTATATTAAGAATATTACACAAATGCATTCTGAAATAATTCCTTTAGAAGAAGAAGATTTTACTGGGAAACTTTCAAATAGGTTTCAAGCAATTAAAAACTGGTTTCATAATATCGGAAGTTCAATTCTTGGCGAGATTCTGGCACCTTTGATTATAATTATATTCATTTTTATTTTGACTAAAGTAGGTTGTCTGTTGCATAAAAGAAAGAAGCATTTAAGAGAAAAGAAGAGAATTTATAAACTCAGAAAAGAAGAGGAAAGGGAAATAGAGTTGCAGGAGTTACATAGAGAGCGTCATGTTAATTGTAAAGATTATGCTGAAACAGACTTTTAGGTTTACTAATACAATGAATTTGAATCGATTTCTTATAAATTAAATTTACCAAAATTTTGAGTGCTGGTGTGGTGATTTGTTAATCACCAGATGAGGGAGTTGATGGAGCGAGATAGAAAACAAAATTTTGTTTAAACTCGCAAAGTCACATTTCCATAACATGAATAAAATTATTAATGATTTGTGATATGTCGTGCTAATACAACCTAGATTAAACTTTACACGTGGGGGGACTAACATGTGTGCTCATAAACGTGCATAAATGTTGCATCTTTTTGTTCGTGCAAAATAATAAAATAATTTATTGTTTTCGTTTTTGTCATTACTAACTGCTGCATATTTAAAATAAGCATGTGCTTGTTTTGCTTATTCTTGTCTGTGTGATGTCATTTCTACTATTCTAGGTGCATATGGGTCTCATAGAAAACGGAGACTGGTAAATATAAACGCTGCTTTATTTGTTTGCAATGGCTAGGTAACATTTTGATTAATCGGGTGGGCTAATTATTTAGTAAACCATGGGGTGGATACAGAATATACTTTATTTCTTACATTAATACTTTTCTTGTGTTTGTTTTATACTAGAAATCATAAGTTGCCTGCTTTTGAGGCCTAGCTATTTGAGCCGCAAAATAAAAGCTGAACTATAATTCTGCAGAAAGTCACGAGACGCCCATTCTGAATTAAAACGTTTATTGAGGCTGCATTCACAAAGCAAAAACTGATGAGCTGACATCATTCTGTCGGACATGGCCAAGGTCGAAAGTGAACTTTTTGTCAGTCCTTAACTTGGCATCCGCGGAAGTTGCTCTGAAAAGCTATGGAAGCTGCGAGGATGACTTAAAACAAAGTTGCAATCGCAGGAAGCCTCTGGCTTCACGTGGAAGAGACAATGGTCTTTGTAAGACATGATTTTGTGGAACTTTTTAAGAATCGGGTGACATGTCACTTGTCACTCTCAGCCAATGGGACGTCGAGTATTTCTGAAAACTTTCCTTTGCTAGTTTAGTTAGCGTAGAAAGGTATAAAAAGTCATGCCCTTAGGGTTGGGCTGGCTGCTGCTTTCTGACTTTCCGATGAGGGTGATGTGCTGCTGGACTTTGCGTGGAGCACGTAAGAATCCTCAAAGAACTTTACTTTAATTTCTGTATATTTAGCTCAGTTAGGGAAATAGGTTTTAGAAATGCTAAACTTTATATAATTTCTTTAAATTGATTCAATTGCTTAAATTGTAATTTTCTTATTTCTTACCATCATGCTTGCTTTAATGCTAATAAAATTCAATTATAAAACTTACAACTTATATACCATAATTTAGAAAATAAAATCTTACTTTTGACAAACAAGCTGGTCTTGGTTATTTAGAAGTATAGGTTACCTTTAGCTAGATCACGTCGCCTATAGTGGTCATTTAAATGATTGGGTTTTATTCTAATGACAATATTCTTTCTGCAAATGTATAAATATGTTTATAGTTTGTAAATAATGTGTATATAGATTTATTTGACCACCTGATTCAGTAGGCCCAAAAATATATCAGGTTCATAAATGGGTCCATGTATAGTTTAGAATTTTGTTTATAGGTTATGAAATTGGGTAGCGTAGTTTATGATATATTTTCTATAGCCCGCTGGATCAAAGTAGACACGTAGCGATTAGTAGTTGTGAACACACATTTGATATAACGGGAGGTACACAGCAAATTTTACAAGGAGAGGAAACAGTCTTTCCTTGAGTTTAATTCTTTGGTGGACATGATTCTTATTTTCAATAGCCAGCTGATTAAGAGGGCATTTGTTTTTGAGCTTTGCTGTTTCCTAAAATGTATCATGTGTATAGTATAGATGCATTAACAATCACAACCTCACACAGACATAAAAGTTACATAGGTAATGGAACAGAACTAGGTGGAGAAAGGTTTGGAGCAATCATACCATCAGTAGGAGCTGTTTGGAATAATGAGAAAATTCAAAAGCATTCAACAGTTGTTAACAAACTGGCAACCATTAGTTCTGGCGCTCTGTTAATTGTAAATACAGAATTAGTGGCTATTAGATCACTTGTCTTAAAAATCACCTAGCATTAGACATTTTGCTCACAGAGAAAGGTGGAGTCTGTATTATGTTGAAAGTTTAGCACTGTTGTTCCTACATACCTGACAAAAGTAAAGAAAATGTTAGAATACACAAAGAAAGTTTTTGTTTTTGTGATGCTCCGGTGGCGCAAACTATGAAATAATATTTATGCGATCACACAAAGCCACTTTTCATGGCTTTGAATGGCCTCTCAGATATGGAGTAAGGCAAGGCTAGGGAGGCACTCCATGGATGTTGCGGTGGATGTTCCCACGCAACACCCATGGATTTTGATGCTTCCCCAGATTTACAAAACCATGTAAAGCTCGGGATGTGACAAAGCCTTACACCTCTCCAAGGGAGAAATAACCTTTTCCTCCTCATTTTTTCCTCTTTGCATTTGTGCTGCATTTTGCAGCACACTAGAAGCAGGAAAAAGTATCCTAGGAGTTTTTTGTGCAGGAATGTGACCCTTCCTGCACAAAAACAATCATGCCGAAACACAGACACCCTTGAAAGGGTGTCTGCATTGGCGCTAGGCTGCCGAAATGGTGCCAGTGCAGGGGAAAAGGGCATCAATACACCATATCAGATCAATATTGTGCATTCCTGCCCTTTCACTTTGACGTAGGGCAGCGCAGCAGGTGACTTGCTGGGAAGCCCTATGCGTAATCCTCATAAATGAGGCCCCTAGAATTTTAGAAAATTTTGGCAAAAGAGTTTCTGTTATTGGAAATTGGTTTGCAACAGCTGGAAAATGGATTATTAGATCTATACTGGTGCCAATATTAATTGCAGGAATGCATACTGACCTTGTTTTCTTTTTACAAAGGTTGCACATTTTGTATTAATAGAAGAAAGATCAGAGAGACAGACAAATAAAAGAGGAATTAGCATTAAATGATCATATCTATAATGAAAACAGAAAGGCAAAACAATCTGAGATTTTAAAACGAAAGAGAAAAGACTCAACTGAGAGTGAGAATGAACTCTAAAGATTCATTTGTGAAGAAAATGTGATGGTTAAAATAACCATCAGATGGGGGATTTGAGACCGTGTTTATAAAAATAATAGAGTTTAAAATAAATGTGCAGAATTAAAGTGTAAGGTTTGATGAAAATAATGCATTTTAGAATGCATAAAAGCTGTAAGCTATTCTCTTTCTCAAACTAGGCCTCACATTTCTAAAGCAAACTTGATTAAAAAAACTAACTTGACTTGGAATGCTAAATACACGTGTTTAATTCTTGACCTTTCATGAACAAGTTTCTCATAATAAATAATAGTTGCTTAAATGTTTTCATATATATTCGCACAATGTTTCCATTTACAGAAAGAGCAATGCTAACTAATGATTCGTTTTTGTCATTTAATGGGGTAATGAAGAGTACATACATACAGATGTAGATTTTAAACTGTTAACTTGACTTTATGATTTCATTTTCTTTTTCAAAACGGCTGTTCTACAAATTGTTTTTTTTTTCATTAATGCAGATATTTTGATTTCTACATAGACCATTGTTTAGAGATTCGATATTAGAAGGTTAGAGATGTAGTTAAAACTTGGGAACGTATATCTGAATGAGACAAGACCCAAATGAACTCATAATCGTTAAAATGTTGTTGTAAACTTAACATTGCTGTCTGTGGACTATTGTATTACTATGAGAAGATGATATTAATTTGAATTTGACTTGTTATTTGCAATGAAGGTGATCTAGTAAAAGATTGATTAATAAAACCATTGAACACATACCAAACTCTCATTATTAACTAAAAATAGATTTGTGGTTGTGATTATAGTTTATGTGATGTTCAGCCCTTTTCTTCTCTAAAACAATGGCAAAGATCAATTGCAGTGGAAGTGAGTGGTGGAGGGGTTAGCCATGATGATGGGAATCTGTGACTTTTAATCACTCCGATTATCCACTACAGCATCAGTTTTGACATGAAATATAGGAAAAGCATACTGCTAGATTTATCAAACAAAAAACTATTGTAAACTGTACACAATGTTGATCCATCAAATAATTAAGTCTAATTGTTATTTTCACTAAAATGTATCTTAGAAAAATTGACCTATGTTACTCCTCATCAATACCTGGGATCATAAAGTATCTGGCATAATATGCAGAGTAAAAAGAAATACAGAATACATATTAACTGAAAGAAATAAATTCTTTGAATGCTTATTTCAAGCTATGGCATGTTTGAAGATGTATGCATTTGTAAGATATGAATGAGGGGTTTGATCATCAGTCTCAGTTACGTAATTTACGTAATTCTGCAAAGTTTTTGGCCAAACCTTAGATAATTGGAATAAATATCAGAATATTTTTCTTTATCAGTTTAGTAATTTGGTGTAATATAGGATTATGTTTGAGCGCTATTGTTTTTTTAAAACTATTTATTTCTGAATGTATTTTTAGTAATGCATGGGAATAATGTATATTCGATATTATAGGTCTGCTCTCTGAAAACAATTAATAATGTTTATTGACAGAGTTGAAAATATGTCTGTATTAGGCTATGTGCAAGCGTTACAAAAGTGTATAATATTAACTCACCTCAAAATTGATATGGCTCTTTCCCTTCTGTATTAAAATCCGATCAGCATTTCAAAATTCAAAAGTTAACTAAAAATGTTTAAAAGGCACTCAAAACACATTTTAAAAATGTCTGAAATATACTTATATATGTTTTGACAAATAATGTGTACATTTTAAAAGGTTATTTATAACTTTCTGGCAAATGTAAAGATATTTTGTAATTATTAAATAAAACATTCTTTTTAGCAAAGAAGCTCAGAGTGCATACATTATCAATATTTTTTTTAACAAACAAGATATTATTTAAAGGAATTAGGACATTTCAAAAAGGGTCATCTTACTGGTGAAAAACTCCGACATTTAATCACATAATACCCAGCCCTTCTAATCTGAATGCTTTGCTGAACTTTTTTCATATTGGGAGTACATGCCCACAATTCCTCTATATGCACTTCTGGGACACTATTCAGCCCTACCATCCTCACACCATTAATGATAACATAATTTGCAAGAGTCAGGTTTGTAGAACACACTATGTAAGACTTAGCTGTTTTTCTGTGACCCAGGAAAAGAGAGACAAAAAGAACAGCTTGTGAAAACAGTTGTGAAAGGAAGCAGAACAAGGCCGATAATAAAAAAGAGAGCTCTTAAGGATTACTGCATTGAAGAGTATGCATGCACTCTAGTGTTAGAGATATTTGAGTAGGAATTCATGAGAATAAAAATCTGGATTTAGAAAGTAGCTCACCGCTGATTCCAAAATTAAAATGACACAGCAATTTTTTTACACAAGAAATGCATTTTGGCTTGCAGGCTTCTTTCTTTGTAGCGACTCGATCTAGAGCATAAAATTGGCTAGTGTATGTTATTGGGCACCATAAATCTTTGGTACACCGTATTTCGCACAACATTTCCCTATTTTTCTGTGAAATTCCCTTAACATCAATTGTTATAGTTGAAAGGAAAGGAAATTCTTCCCAACAGGTGCAGTCATTTACTCCTGCACAGCCCTAGGTGCTGATACTGAGCCCTTAGTGCTATCACAATTCACCACCTGACAACAATGACGATAGATGCCTGATACCTAAAGGTAAACTTACACTTTTGTGTAAGTTTGCTCTTTTTCGGTGTTCACAAACTACGATTTAATGGTAACTTTAAGACTGTGGAGACTTGCACATAAAAAGGTAAGTATGTCCTTTTTCAACTCAGACCTTAAACAATATACAGATAACAATAGTCGCACATTTTTAGACTAATCTTGAAAGTAAAGCCTTGCAGGCATAGAGATCCCTAGAATTATTTAATTGGCGGGCCTCTCTGAGGTAACAACTCATAGTAACTGTTGCAAGCTTTTCATTTTAGAAAATGAAACTTAGTTCCCCAAAATAAAGCATATTATTTTAATGAAAACACGATTTTCCGTGAAATAGCAATTCTTTTTAGTAAGTGCACCTTTGATGACATTTTCATCTAGTATCCACATGTAAGGAAGCCAGTTATGACTAGGTTCCATCTGGCATCCCCATCAAACAGGAGTTGTGGGCTGCCTCACTTGTGCTCTGAGATCCATCATTCCTCTCCTAGTAAGTGTCCTTTGACAAAGAGACAAATTTTGGCTTTTGCGAGTTGTGACTTTAGGTCCCATTCTCTAATAGAGTACTAGGCACAAGCACTCCAAGCAATGCAAGTGTGCTATTTGATGGGCTGTGGATGGATCACCATCATATCAGACATGTTCAGCTTGTGGTTTTTTGCCTGTCACAAGGTCCTGAAGCTCTGCAGCAGAGAGAGCACAGCCCACCTTCATGGGTTTGGAGTGACTGGAAACACTGGTTAGATGCCACCTGAACATCAACATGAGCGAGCCACCAGACCAGGACAAAGCTCTGTCAGATTCTTGTGTGAAACTTGGAAAATGCAAAGTAAAGTCCTTTAGTCCCTTATAGGAAGAGAACATTAATCAAACTGCATGCCATTGTATAGCTGTAGTCCTGTTTAGGTAATGACTCCAGAGAAGACTCATTACTCTCTGCTAGACTATTTTCCCAAGATTCAAAACATTACCAATATCACAATTCTTCATTCATAATTTTCTCCCAGCTTTTTCCTTACCTAAATCGTTTTCATTGCAATGTATTTTGTTTGAAGGCCCTCCTGGAGACGATGGTTAGAAGACGTTTTGTTTATATGTTTATACATAATTATGGAGGCTCTCAGTTCACTCTCTTTGCCCATTAATCTGTTCCTGTGCCTTTAACAAGTTGCTCAGTATAGGGCAGTGGATCAGCACATTTCAGCCATTGGCACCCAGACCTGCCAACTCACACGGCGCCACAGTGTTTCACACGATATCGGGTTTAGGATTTGGCTAGGTCAGAATTTTCCCTGGGAATGTCTACCATCTTGTATGGTACGTTCTATAACGTGTGCGCGTCGCAATCCATCAAATTCTTCTAGGTGCCCCGCGTCACGTTTAGATTCCTTTTTGGCCACAGAGGAAGAATGCCTGCTAGGACCTGCGCCCAATGCCCTATGTTCACCAAAAGCCCTGGAATCTGGGCTGTTAACTTGTCTATCGGTTGCTGCAGGGGGGCAAGAGCCTGTGACAGAAAGATATGCATAATCCTTGCCTCCAGTCCTGACATACAATTAGGCCAGGGAACACCTTACTAACTCCCTCTGCCGTGCAGAGACTGAGGGGCTCCAACAAGAAGACCTGCAGCATGCTTCTATTAGAAAGGATGCAATGTATCTATTGCCAATATCTTTGTACACATATATTTACTGAACATTGTATTGTGCATTCGTGACTGCAGCACGAGCTCTCGCATGTATTACATTTGATTAATACTTTTGCCATTTTCATTTGTGGAATGCACAACTGTGATTTATTTTGTATGCTGAATAATATATTGGGAGACTGTTCCAGACTCACTCTTTATATTTGCTGGAACAATAAGATACATCTATTGCATGCTGAAGAGCAGAGACACGTGTGCGCAGGCTTTAGTTAACAGTTCATCAAAGGCAGCAAGAGGTGGGTGCGGTGTGCCTTTGGGGTTTCTAAATCTTACTTAAATTTGTAAAAGGATCAGGGACTTGTGTGTGGGGGAGGGAGAAGAAACACTTTTTTTTATCTTTGAAAGGCTTCTGATTTAAAGGGCTCATTTATTAAGGAAGAAAAGACACTGCTCTCAGTCTTTTTACAGGCTTGGATAACTAACAATGTTGCTTTGTTGTTGACAGATGGAGTTTCGTGATGTATTGTGCCATGAAAAGACAGTGCCAGTTCTTCAGTATCTTGGTGCCTTGTCTGCCTCAGGAGGACTGGAAGAAAAAGTGATAACGAGTTCATGAGTCTTCAAAGGCATTTTCCAGCTACATCTAAGTGTATTTGTACTGCATCTCTTATCCCTGACCAGGTTCCGAGGCAATGGGGCATCAATATTAAAGCTGCACACACACTGGTTGTCCTCTCCACTGTCACTGCTATTCAGCCACACTGGGGTCAGTGTTCAGGCTCCATCCTGACAAGCAATGTCACACATGAAGTTGCCAAACTGACCTAAAGCTCTAAGGAAGGATGGGTCCCAGGGCGCCTGTGCAACAGCAGCGGCTTTAAGATTAGCCCACCGGTAGCAATACACCAGAGACAAGTAGTAGAACGCATCATGGGCAGGCCCGGACTGGCCGTAGCGGGCACCGGGCAATCCCCCAGTGCGTCGCATGGGTGGGGGGCCGGTTTTGTTACAGGGTCTTTTCATAGCTGCAAAATCCGCTCTGTAACAAAATCGGCCAAAAACCGGCCCCGGCAAGAGCTCGGCGGCACCCACAACTCCCCAGGGGGAGGGGGGCCGGCCGAGCACTTTGCCAGGCCCGGTTTTGGGTGCAAACCAGGCCTTACTAACGAGAGGGAGAGGGAGGGAGGAAGGGACATAGGGAGGGAGGGAGGGAAGGAGAGAGAGAAAGGGGGAGAGAGAGAGAGTGTGTATGTTTGTGTGGGTGTGCATGTGGGCGTGAGTGTGTGAGTGTGTGTGCTGTGTTCATGTGCTAATCATGACAGCATTGAGGGAAACACTATACAATTGCTTTAAACACGCTCACCTGCACGCGGCCAGCCTTCACTAAGGCCATACCTCTTTCTGCTATAGCCTTATAGCCCGCCGTAGTGGGTTATACCGGCCATTAAAGGCCCACTCCAGCGTTAAACAAGGGAGCGGGACTTTAATGGCCTGTGTAGCCCAGCTACGGAGGACTATCAGGCTATTAGAACATTCTGCCACTAGAGGGCAGAATGTTCTAAAAAATAAAACAAAGGCCTCTCGGAGCACGAGGAGGTTTATATCCCCTAGGGCTCTGAGAGGCCTTTGTAAAACAACACTGGAATGTTGCTTTGCTGGCTTTTACTGGCCCGTAGAAGCTCGGAGCACTCCATTGCATTCAATGGAGTGCTCAACACTCCAATGTTCTAATATGCTTTACCTTCAATCTTCAGTCGGCTGATAGTGTTACCATCTGTCCATCTGTCATAGTAGTGGAATTTACCCTTATTTCATGACACTCATCCCCAGTCTCCAAACACTCACCCTGTCTTTTAACACACTGTCAAAGTTTTGCCTTCAATTGCTAATTCTCCAGATCGCCTCCTTATTGCAAGACAAGCTGTCAGCTCTCATGATGTACACCTCCTACCTCCTACCTCACTGTTTTATAATGCTAAAACTCTTCCTCTGATGAGGCAGCCTTTTCAATGTGCTTATCACACCCCAAACACTCACCCCTATTTTTCGGCACTAACACCCCATAATGTAATTTCCCAAAACTCACAACACTAGGGCGTATATTTACAAGAAAATGGTGCCACAAGCAATTCTGTAGTACCAAGCTGCATAATTTTCTAAGTGTGGGAAAGCGCCATATTTACAACAATACCCCCCATTCCTGTACTCAAACCTGCACGGGCGCAAAAACAAAAAATAGCCTAGTGCCAGCACATGGCATGGGTGTCTGCTTTGCAGTGATGATTGTTGTGTGCAGGATGGGAACACTCACAGCAACACCCATTGTACACCGCTTCGCCGCAAAAATCTGCATCGAGGAGGACTATATTTACAAGGCGGCATTAAGCCACACAAATTGGCTTAGAGTCACCTTGAAAATATGGATCAGGGCACAGGCCCACTGGAGTGTCCCAACAAGTGACATTCTGGTAGTGCAATGCCCTTGTAAATATGCTCCCTAGATCTCCCATAGACTCCACTCTCTTTTTTAAACCTCTTTTACATCTCACACCCTTCAAAGCATGTCCAATCATGCTTGTTCCTGTCTCCCAGTGTGATAAAGCAAGGCTTGGGTCCGTAACTCCCCAGACTGGACCACCTCAATATTGAAATAAGCAAACAGGATGTCTGGGGGGTTATTTTGATTAGAGTTGTGATAAACCGTAGACCATTAATTCCAAAGTTTTCAAGCTTTATTTAGCTTATTTTTGATATTTCAACAAAACATTCATGAATCAAAAGAGCATGTCTTTTAAAAAAATAACACCACATTAGTAAATCGCACTATTCAAAAACGTTTGAAATAAAACTATATACAACATTTACGTAGAGCAAAAAAAATGTTGTGAGAAAAAATAATAATATGTGGAACGTTTTTGCAAACAAATAATAACAACACTGTTGAATATCACTTTAAGGTATGTCATACTAGTACTCTTTTCTTTAGGTATCTTTTTAGGAAAAATCCTGTCTGACTGGCACTTTATACTTTTTAATTTGAGATTTGTCATCCATATAGTGCAGGCCATTTACAACAAAGGTTGTTGTTTCACAGGTTATAATACAGTTATTATTAGTGCACAATCTATTAAACAGAAGGGATTTTTCTCAGATAGTGGGA
Source organism: Lissotriton helveticus (assembly GCF_964261635.1). Lineage (NCBI taxonomy): Eukaryota > Metazoa > Chordata > Amphibia > Caudata > Salamandridae > Lissotriton > Lissotriton helveticus. The sequence continues at coordinate 1,040,136,927 of NC_136065.1, read as the reverse complement.
GGGTTTAATAGACAATATCTCCCATTTTTATGGGGTCATCTTGTGAATGTGACAGCTAAGAGTGACTCACCACCTTATCTTTATCTTATTTACAGATTGTCCTTTTCTTTACTACTAGATAGACTACCATCGTATGATTAGGTCTCTATATAAAAGCAGAATCCACTTAAATCCTCTACATCTCGTCTTGAGGTATGATATATAATTTCACACAATGTAGACACAATTAATGTATAATTGGAACTTTCGTCTAGCCTTAAGAGTCATGAGATAGTAATAGAAGCTCTTTCAAAAGTATAATTACATGAATGAATTCTTTTTCTTTTTGTCTTTTAATACAATGAATTGAAAACACAATATGCATTCCTCCCCTTGGTAAAAAATGGTACAGTTACTTACAACAAATGTCTCAGTAAGATGTTTAAAATACTATAAATATTAGCTAGCTGGTAAATCGGATAGGATGTGAAATGCATTGATGAATAATAATGGTTTTAACAATTTATCTGGCCACATACATGTTATGTTATTTATCTGCAAATGTTGATGTTTATGCATATATATGTAATGTACATTGTTTTTAAAAATATTGTATATATTGTATTGTCTTTAGCCCTGAAGAAGTCTCGACAGAGACGAAACGCGTTGGCTAAAAATTTCTGATGATTTGGATTTTAAAGGACGTTGTGGAAGCTAATAAATCAAGAAAAGTTTTTCTACTCTAAGCCGACTTGGGACCTGCTCTTTCAAATCTTTTCTTTTTTGGACATCTGTTGATGTGATAATTATCAAATGTTATCATTTTGATGGGTGCTAATTCCAATGTGCTTCAAATAATAACAACAAATCAATAATCACAAGAAAAACATCAATACCTCATGTGTGCCAGCCTGAAATTAAACCAGTCCTACATTGATATTAACACCAGACGAATAGTTACTCATTTTCGAAACACATGTTTCCTGTCCTGCCTGTGAGAGGATGGGGATACCTAACCTACTGGCGGGTGTTGTCAGAAGCTGCTGAGGGAAATATTATTTAACATTCCTCATGACACACCCCATCAACAGTCCCCCATTCTCAAAACCAACACGTTTCGAATCTCTAACAAATCCCGGATTCTCTTCAGGACTTGGACTTGGTATTTTGGCTCTGCAAAATTAAAATAAATATTGTTGGTTTTCATTCTGACACCCCCGTGTACAACCATTACTTTACTGACAGGGAATATTTACTTACCTTAATTGTGGTGTGGAGTTGTTCCACAGGAACTGATGTCCAGAAACGTTGCTTCAAATCTTATATTGTGATCAAAGCTACAGAGGGCAAAACATTAGGGCATTAGCAATTAAATGTACTGAATGGGACAGCTCATCGTGCAACAGGGGACCAAAGGGAAGAGATCCTACCTTCAAATGTATGTGACGTATGGGACAACTTAGTGATTTCAGTCCATTATCTTCAAACAATGAATGGAATGACTGTGAGCACTCTGAGAGAAAAGAATTCAGTGCGCGCATGGTGCTGCGTGACAATGCAAAACTAACTCAGCTACACTGTTACCTTAAAATTGAAAAAAGCCATAATTGATGCGGATGCTTTTAAACAGCAGCTGCTCCCAAATCGTATCTGTTTCCTATGAAAGGGAAATATAATTTCGGTAAGATTCTTAATGAATGTGTGAAATTATTCCTCCCCCAGTGACAGCGTGTCACTGGCCTGTAATTCTTTTTCTATACTGCGGGAAATATCAATTCAACAAGCCACTCTGCTTCCAAACCGGCAGCAATTACGCCTTTGCAAAACTGGTTCCTTTAATACATACAACCTGGGAGGGGCACTGAGAGGTCAGGTGCCTCCGGGCATTGTGGGACATGAAGTCCATGTTTGCTCAGACTGTTGCCTTTTAGTGTTTTGTGACTTCAGACAACTCGTTGAGGCCGTGCAGTGCCTGTTGAATTTCAAAATTAAGAATGCCTCCCTCTGTGCCAGTAATACTTCCGGATCGCCGCCTCTTTGGTTGTTCTTAATTATCAATGATAATACAGTCCATGTAAAATCATCAAATCTGTGGTTTAGAGTTGTAAAATGTTCAACCATTGGGGCAGTGAGGATCTTATTTTTCAATTGTGAACGATGTTGCACAATACGATTTTGTTCCTGTCTCCCAGCAGTTACTGTGTGCCTTGTAGCTCTCACCCCACACCTGGATTGTTTATGGCATACATTAGAGGTAAACTCTGGATGATCTGGCCATGTCCAGCCGAGCCTCTAACTCATTTACAGGCCTGTCCATTTGCTACTTGTTCCCATTTGGCCTTTTCTTGCTAGCAGTCATCTGCAGCTGTATTGGTCTATTGTAGCGGTGGCATTCCTTTGCTCCACCTATTAATTTTCTTACTTTCCCACTGTGTCCCCTCAGCACTTTTGTCTCTTCCCCACTTCTGAGAATTCAATGTCCTTTTTTCTGTTTTCTCCTACTCCCTTCTACCTTCTGTGATTCCATTCCTCTTTCCTCACATGCATTCTTAAACTAGTTTAATTGAAAAGTCTTCCTATGTTTATGAATGATGTATTCTTAACGCATACAACATTGGCTGACAACCCAGACACCCATGATTGAATGGTTTTTGCTGTATTTGATTATTAACAAAGAAGTTGAAGCCTCATTATAAGATGGCCACCCACTCTTACACAGTGTTTGCAATACTAATAACTTGACGGCTGGCTGGTAAAGGCCAGACCTTTTGGCTTTAACAATGCTTGTTATTCTAATAGAATAAAATTTGTCGGCACATATGATCACCAAGCCAACATAGTCCTGGGCTTGTCGACTCTTCAAATAGTAAAATCCAGTTGGGTTTTCAGGTCACCTACAATGCCATGTATAAAGAAATACACATGAAACTGATTTCATAGTGGATTAATTGCTAATTTTTTTAGTATTGTGAAAAAACAATGACTTTTGGTATTTAGTGAAAGAAAGAGCCAAACCCTCACAAACGGTATGGGTCAGACTTTCTAATGTTTACACAAGGCATCAGTGTTGATACTCTGCAGAGCTACCGTCGGTGAGTGTAAAAAATATAGTGAAGGGCCAGATTTAATGAGTTTAATGATGATGTCATCTGCTCTGCCTGCATATAGAGCCTAGTACATTACTAAGCATTCTGCAATGACGAATGAATGAGCAAGTGGTGTATAGCGTGACATTTAAACGTAAGGAACACTTTTCAGTGCATTGACATCCTGCAGAGACCATTTTGTGCAAGATGTGTACATTTGCATACGTTACATATGTTGTGCATGGAAATGTCACGCAACACTTAACTTGCCCCTTTCTTGAGCTTGTTTCTTTTAGACCTAAGATCCAGGTCACAGTAGCACATTAAGTATATCTGTTTTAGCATCAAATCCCAGAGCTGTTGTGCTGTTGCTTTAGTATCCTGGACTACTCAATCGCATTCTGTTCAAATCATGGTTATTAGCTGAGGTCCCACATTCAGAGAACAGTGATCTTTCTTTAAAAAATATATAATAGTTTGCAGAAATTTCACCATCAAACACATGCTCATTTGGAAATATTGGGAAGGGGTATTTAAGATTCACAGAGCATAGGTTCACACCATGAAAGCTTTTTGGTGTACGTGTGCTTTATAAATATGGTGTAACATAACATAACATAACAAGGTGGAGTTTTATTTAGACTGTGTAAAAGCAGGGTATCAACCTATAAAGCAAGCTATTTCTTTCCCTGGGGCCTAAGGGATAAAAGGTTGACGCTCTGCTTTAAAATATAGCTTTTTGAATTACTTCTGGAGAACAGAACATCTGGGTCTGTGTGGCCAAATCCAAGTTTAAGGCTGAGGATGGAAAGGAATCTTCTTCTCTAAGCTGGAAGGGGGAGGGCTACACACATTTTATCCGGAGGCAGAACGCCTGACCGGTTACTCAAAGCCAACAACAGCCTCAGCGGCAGCCAGGAGGCTTTGATGGCGCCACGGCTGGAAGTCTGCGCAGCTTTAGCATCTTAACCTCTGAGAAGAAGGTTTCTAGGGCAGTCAAACACATGGGTTCTCCTAAAACCCTCCTTCTTGCAGGAGAGCCTCCGCTCTTCTCTTGAGTTTTCTTTTCTTGTCACCTCTACTGTTGATATTAAACAAAAACAAATACAACAAGGGGCATATTTTTGTAGGAGTTGTGTCATCCTTGCGCCACACAATGGGTTGCAGGACCAACGCAACTCTTAAGTTTGATGTATCAAGCCATGCAAGGTCACCTTGTGTGGCCTTACGTGGCTTGATCAATCCTGAGTAGTGCAATGGAGTGCAAATCGCTGCGTTGTGTTACTCTGCCTAAAGGAGACGTTGCATGGGTGGAGCATGGGTGTTTCCACGCGCCCGCCTATGGATTTTGATGCATTCCCAGATTTACAATCAGTGGTAAACCTATCAATGCATCGAAATGCTACTTCACCCCATGTGAAATGTAACAAGGAGAAATATCTTTAATTATTCTTTTTACTTTCTCTTTCTATTTGTGCTGCATTTTGTAATATACATAGAAAGAGGAAAATGCCTCAGGGGATTGTTTTTGTGCAGGAACGTGTCCCTCCACCTGTCTCTGGTCTTGTCTGTGCTCACACTTTGCTCTGCCTGGGAGGAGGTGCATAGCCTGGTAATAAGGTTTTTATGGTCCGCTCCTGTGAGCAGATTCTACAACGAGTGGAGTGCAGGTGGCTTTTGTGGAAAGGAGGGGTATAAAGTCCTTACGGCTGCTCTTAATCTATATTACACAAACCTTTGTCGGGGGATACAGCCACGGTGCCCTCCAAACTCTTCAAGCGTGATGAAGGATCTGTCAGAAAAGGTGTCTTCCCATCACTTGCAGTCCCACGTCCTTCAGTGTTAGAAGCGCTCCTGGTTCTCTTGTGACTGATAGGGATGGATGATGCATGGATGATGCAGCAGGGGTAATTATGGGGCATATAATGGGGTCTTTCCTGTGTGGGTGGCTAGTGTTTGCCATGCTCTGGTGGTGCTATTCACCGGGCCGACTGTCTGTTTGGTAGCTGCTGGTTGCCATATGGAAGGACAGCTGTAAGGGTAGTAGGATAGGCTTCGCCGTTTTCAACAGCAGTACAAGACATATATCATTGTGGATGTAACCAGTAGTGGGCAGAGTTGCCTTGAGCGCATAAGTAGTACAGACGAAAATCTGCTGCATTGAGTCCTCCATGCGCGTATGGGCTTGTAAGTGTCCACCAGCTAATCCTAGTCTCCTTGCCTGCCCAAGTTAAGGTCATTAGGCAGGATTGCAGCGATGTATAAAATGCCTGTATCAGTGGGATGGGGATATTTATAAATAGGTAGAAAAACCTAGGCAGTACGACCATTTTTGTGAGTGCTAGTCTGTCTGTTAAAGATATGGGGCGGCGTGTCCATCAGTCACCTGATCTTGTAGGTGTGATAGGGCCGTGCCATAATTTTGGCGGATCACTACTTGGGGGTCACGATGTATCCATACTCCTAAGTATTTCAGAGGGTCCGTGCACCACTCTAGGAGGTATTCCGGCACATGGAGTTCGTGGCCAGAGTTAGCAGGAATATAACTGCTTTGGACCAGTTAATATAGAGTCCAGAGTACCATTCATATCTAACGTATTCGCACACCGTTGGATCAAGGTTCATATCTGGGTCTCTCAAGTACACTACCATATTGTCAGCGTATAGTGAGATAGCCAGTAGGCACTGTCGAACCCATAATGCCGCAGAAGAGTGTTTTTGTCTGATAATGCAGACGAGGGGCTTTAGAATATACATTTGAATGTAGATCACCCTAAACCCATTCTACAGTTTCAGACTGTGGACCCACATCTTATATCTAACTTATGCGTACAAAAATGGTACACCACTACCCAACTTATTGTTGCAGGTACAAGTCCTCTATGGCTAAGGAGGGGAGTGCTCTCCAGTGTACTCAGAGGACTGCTATTTTATGTCATGTGTATTTTTAGAGTGCGGTATCATCCTTGAGGTTAGCCTATGCAGGTGTGAGAGCCTGGCCCTGAGGGTGGGGAGGGAAGCTAATCATAAAGGCAGGTATTCAGCCTCTTGTGCAGTTCAAGGAGCAAAGAGGAGGCTGAGCAGTGAAGTGGGAGGTTGTTCTGTGCTTTGGGAGAAATGTATGAGAAAGCTCACCGTCTGCTTCTGTTCCTGTGCATGGTTGGGATGTGTCCATGAAGGTGTCCATCTGAGCGGAGGTGCCTAGATAGGTGGTGGCAGACGATGTGGTTGTTCAGGTAGGCTGGGCCCATGTTGTATGGTTCTTTAAAAGTGTGGGTGAGGAGCTTGGACTTTGTGTGGTTGTATATAAGGAGCCTGTTGAATTCCCTCAGGAGTGGTGTGATGTGAGTCCTGCGTGGTAGGTTGAGGATGAGTCTGGCTGCTTCATTCTGGATGGTTTACAGTCTTCTGGTGAGACATTGGGTGATCCAGGCATAGAGAGAATTGTCATAGTCCAGCCTGCAGGTGACGAGGGTGAGGGGGACAGTTCTTCTGGTGTTGCTCAGGAGCCATTTGAAGATCTTCCTCAGCATCTTCAAGGGGAAGAAGTAGGATGATGCGAGAGCACTGACCTGTGTGGACATGCCAAGCTTGTCGTCAGTGATGATCCAGAGATTTCTAGCTTGTGAGCTGGGGTTGGGAGTCAGCCTGAGGTTGAGGGGCCAGCAGGTGGAGCCCTAAAGGAGCAGTTTTTATTTAAAGATCACTACTTTTGTTTTGTCAGTGTTCAGTTTTTAACAGTTAGGGCCTTATTTATCAAGGGGTTGCATCGCATTTGCACCACGCAACATGGTGCATGTGTGACACAACCCCAAAATGTGATTTATCAAGCCCGAAATGCGATTTATCAAGCCACACATGGCCACTTGAGTGGCTTTATAAATCCAGAGTAACGTTGTGTTACTCTGCACTATGGATTTTGATGCACTCCCAGATATATCATTACTGTTAGACCTGGAATTGTGCTAAAATTGCAACGCCTTCCCAGGTGAGGTGCAACAAGGAGAAATATCTTTATTTCTCCTCATTAGTTCCTCTTTCTATGTGTGCTACATTCTGCAGCACACATAGAAAAAGAAATGTGCCTCAGAGGGTTGTATGACGTTACAACGCATACTTTTACAACGCATACCTTTACAACGCATTTTTTACAACACAACATCCATTACAACGCATTCCATTACAACGCATGCCATTACAACAAATTTTTAAAACTACCTTTACAACGCATTCCATTACAACGCATACTACCTTTACAATGCATACCATTACAACACATAACATTACATTGCATGTATGGTAAGTATTGGATAGTGTAGGGGTAAAAATTACTATTCTAACTCCAGGGGGTGCAACAGTAGGGTAAGTGTTGGATAGTGTAGGGGTAAAACATACTATTCTAACTCCAGGGTGTGCAACAGTAGGGTAAGTGTTGTTGGTAATGGTATGCGTTGTAATGGTATGCGTTGTATTGACTGCGTGTAATGACATGCGTTGTAATGGTTGCGGTGTAATGGCATGCGATGTAATGGATGTTGCGTTGTAAAAGTTTCGTTGTAATGGTAGTGCGTTGTAAAGGTTGTTTCCCGCCTCAGAGGATTGTTTTTGTGCAGGAAGTTGCCTCTTCCTGCACAAAAACCATACTGCAGGCAATGTAGGCACCCTTGTACCATGGTGCAAGGGGGCCTGCATTGGTGCTAGGTAGCCCATTGTGCATTGGGTAAAGGCAGGATTGCTCCATATTGTGATAAATATGGCACTTCAAGCCCTTTCCCTGCAATGCAGCACAGCACAGGACGGTGATTTGTTTTGCTGAGTTACTTTTTGTTAAATATGGCCCTTAGACTTCATCCAAGTGGCACCTCCGAAATGCAGGCGGTGAACTTGTTTTCGTGTTGTGTGTTTTGTCCGAGTGGGACAATATAAGTTGTGTGTCGTCAGCATAGCAGAGGTGCTTGATGGCGTGGGGGCGAACGACATTGGCTGGAGGGGTCATGTAAGCATTGAAGAGCCTTGGGGTGCTCTGTGTATAAGTTCTTCGGCTTCTGAGGAGTAGAGAGCCAGGTTGAAGGTATGTGTTTTTGCTGTAAAGAAAGGGTAGATCCAGCGGAGGGCAGGTCCTTGCATAACAATGTTATGTAGATATCTGATGAGGATAGAGTGTGAAATTGTGTCAACAATCTGCCAAGAGGTCCAGTAGGATGGACAAGGCTATGTAAATGTAATTGCTGCCTGGCAGCAAGTTTATTAGAGATGAGGGGACCACCAGGAAGCTGAATATTTTGTGGGAGAAGCTGTATACCTGGCCTGCCTGCCCACTTTCTTATAGAGAAGGAGCCTGCCCAAGCAGTATGTGTCTAGGAAGGAGAGAGGCACAGTGTGTTCCTGGTGTCAGGAGTGCACAAAAGATATTGTAAGAAAGCAATTCGTTGGACCCCCACGTCCGCGGTCCCCAGTTTTTCTATGCTGGTTCCTGGCCTTCCTCCCGACTCCTTGACCGGAATTGCTGAAACATGGTTGAGGCTGTGGCTATGTCAGGATTGGCCTGTTATAGGCTGCAGCTGCCAGCTAAAGATTGGCCTGTACATCGCTGAAATTACTGTGTGTTGTGACCTGCCTGTGTGTAGCCACATATGCCCAGAGGAGATCGGCCGGAGTGTGTGGCCATGACTGCCCAGTGTGGCCAGCCCATGCAGGTGCTGCAACTGCTAGATCTGTGACCAACTTGAGGAGGCTGCGTCTAACTAAGTGTTACCAGCTACAATTGCAACTCCATCAATGAACTGGCTACACCAAGCCAGTACTGCCATTTCCTACCCAAAGGACTCGGTGTGGGCTCCAGTAGGTGAGCTACGGGCCAGTGTGCTACCTTGCCACAGAGAGTGCACAGGTGTGCTTGTAAGGCAGAGTGTAAGGCTGACCTGCGAGGACTGACTTCTCTTTATTGTGGGAGGAGCTTGAACGGAGTCTGTGTACTCGCATATTTTAGTGGTGACTAGTCTTAACCTGAGCTGTAGTCATACTAATACTGCACTTTCCACAGAGGTGGGGGAAACCACCCAGAGCTGTGCAAGGGCCTGGACTGAAGAGAGAAGAGGATATGTTGTCTGGGAGCAGCTTGGCAGAAATGAACTTGAGACACAAGGGCAAGCGTCATAGTTTAACTTTAGCTGAGTATGTTTTTAGAGCAGATTCTTATAATATGTTATGTTTGGGTGTGTGCTTTTGAGCAGTCTATCTTTGAGGATGCTGTGTGTGCTTTCCCTCACAAAACATTATAAGGCCAGTAAATTCCACCGAGAGTCTGTGATTACATCATGAAATGCTAAGGCTGAAGTTGACCATTGTTTGACAAGAGATTCAGTGGGGAGAAATAAAACAGAGGCTGAGTGTTGTAAATAGATTAGGTAGGCAGCAAGACACGTCTTCAGGTTATTAAGATATATTTATTAAGTTAGACAGCAGAGTAGTAAACCTCACAGCTGACCAGACCATCAACTGCCCAGGCTGGAATCTCCTCATACCAGATAGAACAGAGGAATGAAAGGCAAAAATATTTTGCTTCATGCCCAATTCTTAAGGTAAATACTACTTAAAATGAACCTATCTGGGTCCTCTCTCATACATGTTATAAAAGAGGCACACATTCCGGAATTGTTGCTTTAATTCAGGTATTCCAACCCTGTGCATCAGTGTGGTGTTTAGGGTTAAAGAAAGGCGTCCTCTACAAACAGAGGATGGTGGATAAAAATTAGTGCCGCTGATGGAAGGTGTGACGCCCATGATGCTGACAAGATGGCTGCAGTTAGGGGTGCCGGATGTTAGACTGCGAATGAGGTTTGTGTTCACAATATATAGTGCTTGGTACCTCAGCAATGAGCGTTTAAACTCTGTCTCTCTTGTAAACACCTCTACGTAAGAAAGGAAGGGGTATATTTCCTAAGATTTAGCGCCATATTTGCATAAAAAAAGTGACACAAATTGATGCAAAATTTGTTTTTACTAATCTACTTTCCAGTGCGAACCTGTACTGTGCTGGAAAATCACTTGAAAGTAGTGCAAAGCATAGTGCTATTTTGTATTACTTAGCATCAAGGGGGCGTTCCATGGGTGGTACATGGGCCTTCCCATGCAATCACCCAAGGTTTCTGATGCAAAACCCAATTTACAAAAATAAAATAGACAGGGGTTTGCATCACAAAAAAAATGGCGCCCACTTCAACCAGACACTATCACGGAGAAATGCTTTTATTTCTCCTTTGTTTTGTTTCCTTTAGCACTGTACTGCACATATACAAGGTGGGCACGTTTTAAAGTTAATCTAAGCATAGTTTTTGTACTGGAAGGGTATCCTTTTAGTGTAAAACCTAAGCTAGATTCATGCAGACATCCTTGCACTGTGGTGCAAAGGTGTGTGCATGGCACACAGCAGTAGCATTTGCAGCGGCCACACTGCACGGTAATTTAGTAAATCTGGGCCAAAGAGTTTAGCAAGATGGGAAGATAGAAAAACAGCCAGACGTTTAGCCTTAAAAATAAATTTGCATATTGTCTGGTTTATGTTCTATATAAGAGGATCAGGCTTTTAGACTTTAGTTTTATGGATTTATGTTTCAGTCTTCCTACTTGAACAGGAGAACTGTTAATGAAGAAAAGTGTACACAATAACCCTGACCAGTAATATACTATTTCTCCAGTAGAGAGATGTTTATTTTATGGCTATCCTCAAAACAAATCTTGTTAGATGAGATATAACACAATAAGGTTTGATGTCCTATCCACACACATGATTATTGTTTTACTAGATTAAACACTGATAGATTGGCTCGAGAGCCACTGACATTTGTAGTTTCAGAGGGGACACAGTCAGGGGAGGTGAAGAATTGAGCATCTTCAGGAAAGGCTAGACTACGCTTTATTGCTCTTTTGTTCAAGTGTTATTCCTCGAGAGACCGAGCAGTGCCACCTGAGCTGCTGCCGCCCTCTGAAGGGTGATTACTTATTTTGAAGGGAGGAAAAAACAACCTTATATGTGGGCTGAGGCGCTTCTCCTGGTAGATATATAGAAACATTCTACATTTGAGTCTGTAATCCTTGTATTACCGTCCCTCTCTAATTTCCTCAATACAGGAGACTTAACATGTCGCTAATGAAATGGCTTGGTATGGCGTAAGTATAGTCAGAGGCAGAATGACTTTAAGGCTGCTAGAACATTCCACATGTTGAAGGTAGAATGTTGCAAATTAAAAGGGGGATACACAAAGACAAACAGTGGAATGTAGGAGTGGAAGGCCTATACTAGCTATTTTTAGCGCTGAGCCATTTCAGTTGTGACATGGTAATGCCACCTGCCAGAGCGAGCAGCCAAGATGATAGGCATGTCATAGAACATGCTTAGACCTGCAATATAAACAAAATAACGAAAACTCTTTCATTCTTATGATCTGTTTTCCTAAAACAAATAGTCATGAGCAGGAAGGAGATATTTCTGTCAACGTGTTGATTTTTTTGCACAGTAAAGGTCATTATAAAAAAAATTGGTCCCTTTCCCTTTTTTTTACACATTCTGTGCCTCAACCTTTATTTATATCACTTACCTTACACTGATTCTAATATCTTTTTGCAACAAATTACCAACTGCTCTTTTAATGTTTTAATTTCACATTAGATTCCTTCTTACGTTATTCGTGTCTGTAACCATAGTACCTCTTTCGAATGAAAAAGCAAGACTCAAAGGGCCAGATTCATCAATCATTATTTGATGCAGCACAACTCAGCAAGATAACTTGCTGGGCTATGCTGCGTCAAATGGAGAGAGCAGGAATGGGCCATATTTACCAACATATAGCACATTCATGCTCTCTGCCTGCACTGGTCCGCAATTTTCAGCCTAGTGACAATGCAGGCACCCTGGTGCATGGTTCAAGGGTGCCTGCTTTGCAGGCAGGATTGTCTTTGTTCAGGTAGGGACATCTTCCTGCGCAAAAACAGTCCTTAGAGGCATTTTCCTCTTTGTAAGTGTGCTGCAGCACACTTAGAAAGAGCAAATGTTAGACTTGGCATCCTTGGGGCGGTTTCCCTTGATTTTTTGCCTCTACTTCCTGTATTTTTGATGGTATGCTGAATTTCGTTTTGCTGGTTAGATGCTTTGGGCACTTTGACTGCTGATCAGTGTCAAAATGCAAGTGCTCCTTAGGGGAAATTGTTATTTTGATTGGTTATCCATGATTGGCATATTTGATTTACTGGTAAGTCCCTAGTGAAGAGCACTGAGGGTGCCAGGGTCTGTAAATCAAATGCTACGAGTGGACTTGCTTGTGAAAATTACAGGAGTATGAACCCTTCAACCGCGTTGGGATTGGGGCAGGAAATTAGAAAAGACAAATAATATCACAACAGGTATAATTCTTTAGACAGTTAGATAGGATATGCAAAAACATTATCAGCAAAAGAATGAAGAGAGTCAATACATCTATTTGTATGTGCCATTGGCATCATATTTATGCAAGTAAAGTTGGGAATGTAGAAAAACAGTAATATCAACAATGTAGGTAAACAATACTTCAACCCTAGTTGTACTTGGTGCAATAAAGGTGCATGTGGTGTGCACAGTGGCGACGCAAGTGACAAGGTGGTCAGCGTGAATGGCGCATAAGTTATAGGTGTTCAATATATACAGTGATATGGTAACACAATGTGGCTTCGTAATGATTTGGTACACAAGTTTTGGATGTAGATAAACTGATTTATGGGAATGGCCACATTGTAGATAGCGCCTTTGAACGGGCTGAGTAGTCGACGGCGTTTCGATCCTCCTTAGTTGGGATCTTCCTCAGGACAGGGTTGTATGTGGGACAGTGCTGTATAAATGGGAAGGAAAAGGAAAAGGAATTACGCAAGGTAAGGGGGCAGGAGCCGGCAAGCGCGGGGAAGGGTGATTAAAAGGGAGCAGTTAGGAAGCCCCTGGAAGTAGGCCATTCATGAAGTGGCAGCCGGTGTGTATGAGGCTGGAGAGGCGGCGCGGTCATGATTGGATGCTGGTAATCAGTGGCCCGGGGCTAGAAGGGCGGGCATGTGGACATCAAGTGGAGTAGCACATGCCAGCGAATTGGAGTGACAGTGCAAGAGGTATTGACAGCAGCCTGTAACGCGAGCAAGGCCTGGCAACCAAAGTAGGCACGGTGTGACACCCACATGAGTAGCCCTGTAAATGTGTCTCAGACCTGCCACTGCAGTGTCTGCATGCACAGTTTTAAACTACTCTATCGACCTGGCAAGTACACCCACCTGCCAGGCTCTAACTTTCCCTTTTCTTACTTGTGAGGCATCCCTAAGGTAGGCCCAAGGTGCCCCCATGGGCATGGTGCAGTGGATGTGAAAGGTAGGACATGTACTGGTGCTCTGGTGTTCTAGGTATGTCCTGATAGTGAAATACTGGCAATTTTGTTTTATACTATTGAGAGGTTATCTGAACCATAGGCTAACATGAGAGTTGCTTGGTTGAAGTTGAAGTTGAAAGGGATTTATTAAGCGCTCTACTACCAGGCGGTTTCTTGGCGCTACAGAAAAAAACTTATCCGGAGGAAAGCATGGAGAATGTTTAAGGAGTATAGGCTAGGGAGAACAGATGGGTCTTGAGAGCTGTACGAAAGTCAAGGTATCTTGGAATAGATCTGATAGCAAGCGGAAGAGCATTCCAGAAAAGGGGGGGCGAGAGTAGAAAATCTGGATCCGCCGTGCTTTTTCCTGCGAAACCGGGGAACATTAAGCAGATGATGGGAAGAAGAACGAAGGCTTCTGCCGGGAACATAGGCGCTGATCTTTGTGTTGATGAAAACAGGAGCTGTGCCAGCAAGTGACATGAAGATCAGACAGCCCATCTTGAAGAGAGACCGTTCCAGGATGGGGAGCCAATGAAGGGATTTTAACCGGGGGTAATGTGGTGTGACTTTGGAAGCCTGAAAATAAGGCGGGCAGCTTGATTTTGTATAAGCTGCAGATGGCGGCGCTCGTAGGCGGGAATGCCAACGTACAAAGCGTTGCCGTAGTCTAAGCGGGATGAGATAATCGCCAGGACGATGAGTTTGAGCGCATCCACGGAAAAAAAGTGAGAAATTTTACGAATGGTTCTAAGAGAAAGAAAGCAGGACGAGACAACTGAACTGATCTGGGAGCGCATGGGAAGATCTTGGCTGATCTTGATCCCCAGAGTCTTCATGAAAGCAGAGGGAATAGGAGAGGGGCCTAGAACGGGGGGCCAAAAGGCAGAGGTCCATGGGTTGGAAGGGCCACCGATAAGGATCAGCTCCGTCTTGTCGGGGTTTAACTTTAATTGGTTGAAGTTCATCCAATTATAAACAAATGTCAAGGTGGAATGGAAATTGGAGATAGAGTCAGGGGAAGGAGAAAGGTCAAAGATCAACTGGAGGTCATCGGCGTAATTGAACACCGTGACCTCCATTTCCTGTTAAGAAACAGTAAGAGGGTGGATGTAGAGGTTAAAAAGAAGAGGGGAATGGGATGAGCCTTGGGGCACCCCGCAGGAGACTGAGCAGGTGGGGGCGGAAAAACCCTCCAACCGGACGGCCTGAGTGTGGCCTTTCAAAAAGGAAATGAGCCAGGCTAGGGCCAATCCCCGCACGCCGGTGCCCTCGAAACGGTCGAGTAGAATGGAATGATCGACCGTATCGAAGGCGGCGGATAAATCAAGGAGGACCAAAGCCTGTGGGGAGTTAATGTCGGCGCTTCTCCTGAGATCATCCACCACCGAGAGAACCACAGACTCCGTGGAGTGTGCAGGTCGAAACCCTGCCTGATGAGCAGCCAGAAGATGGTTATTTTCAATATACGTGGAGAGATAAGAGGTGATATGGCTCTCTATAATTTTGCTCAGCAACGGGAGCAAGGAGATGGGTCTGAAGTTGGAAGGGAGAGTGGGGTCCGCGCCCAACTTCTTAAGAATTGGGATAACCGTGGCTGATTTGAACAGGTCAGGAACCACTCCCTGAGCAATAGAGATGTTGAGCAGGGTAATGGGGGTCTGGGCAGCGGGAAAAGAGCTCTCTGAGAATGTGAGCAGGGCAGTGGTCGGCGGGAGAGCCCGACTTCGCTTTCCCTAACAAAGTGAGAAAGGTCTCCTTAGAGATCAAGAGTAACAAGAGTCGGCGGAGGTATCGGGCAGGAAAAGGAAAGGGGAGGGGGGTATGTTCCGCTTGATGATCGCTATCTTCTCAGTAAAAAAGTTGTTAAGAGCGTTAGATAGGGGCTGCGAGGGAGTAGCCTGGAGGTAACTCTATCAGAGGCCGCCAGCTCATGTACAATCGTAAAGATTTCTTTAGTTTTATTTGCAGTCAAGTGGATTTTCTGGGAATAATACTCCGTTTTCGCTGCAAGTATAGCTTTCTTATAGGCCCGAAGAAGGATCAGATATTGTGCCTTCAGATCCGGACAGTATCTACAGCGCCAGCGGCGTTCAGCCTGCCTGAGCGCTAGTTTCTGGGATTTAAGAGCGTCAGTGAACCATCTGTTTGCGTCGAAAGGTCGACGTGTTCTTACCCGTTTGAGGGGGGCCACTCGATCGCAGGCTGTCGAGAGCCAGCTGTTAATGGTGGTCATCTGGATGTTGGGGGAAAAATCCGTCAGGGCTGGAGCAGAAGAAGAAAGAGAGTGGCCTAAAGCTTGGTGACATCTTACAAGTAGAACTTTCCATTGGTATAAGATAGAGAAATGGAGTTTATGCTCTCTGAACTCAGAATTTAATAACACATCTTTTTAGGGAGGTAATTTTTAAATTGTGTGCTTGGAGCTACCATTTTTAGATTGTAGGCTTTTTCTTGGTTAAACATTCTGTGTGCCTCTGCTGTTTTGTGTATTGACTGTCTGGTTTTGGAGTGACAGGGGCTGGGGATGTGCATTCACTGTAGATAGCCACAAGGGGTTTGGTTTGTGTTCTGCCTTTTCTGGGTGACTCATAGCTGGGCTGAATAGACACTGGCTGCATTTATAGCAGTGGAAGGAGTTTTAATAGCATGTGAATAGGCTGTGGCTCCCCTGCACAATGCTGTCTCCAGCTCCTGTAGTGTTCTTGGGCCAGAGAGGGCAAAACTGGTTTGGACTGGGCTCAGAGACCCTTGTGATAAAGAGTACAAATAGAAAATGGGGTATAAGTCTTGGACCTTAAACCCCAGAGAATTAGATCTCTTCTGGACTCAAGAGGAACCTCTGTCAAGGAGAAGAGCTGGAAAGCTGTAAGGAGAAGTAATGCCCCTTTGCTGTGTGTGCTTGGCTGGGTTGGCCCGCAGTTGCTGCTTCTGCCAAGGAGAGGTCAAAGACTGGAACTTTGTTGTGAACCTGTTTGAAGAAGAATCTTCAAGGGCCTGCTCCTGTTCTGAAGTCTCAGGACCACAGAGACTTCACCTGCACCTACTGACCCGCACCTGGACTCCTCAGTGAACTCTTGTATTCAAAAGGGGGCCAATTCCAGTTCCTGGGCCCTGAGAATTGTGTGGTTGGTGCTGCAAAGCAAGAAACACAACTCAGAGAGCATCAGCAATGCCACCAGTGATGCATTGACCTGCACCCGGGCCAGGGGCACCGCTCGTGAAGTGCACGAAGCACTGCCCAGCCTGCACTGCAGCTTCGACGCCTTTCAATGCCTGCAGTTATCGGCCTTTTCGAGGCCAACGCTGTCAACGACGCTGTTACCGCCAGCCCCAGCATCGTGTTATCACGGAGCAGACGCCTCACCGCTGCGGCCTCCCAACTTCCACTGTCCTGGACTCAACGCATTGCCTCCTCATGGACACAATGACTCACCTCCCCTGTAGCAACCAGGGAACCTGCCTCGACATCACTACCAACACCTCACCTCCACGACGCCAAGCACCACCCATAGTCTTCGTTTTCCAAGGTACTGTTGTTTGGGTGTCCGTGTGACTCTGTTCCCGATGCCAAGCACTTTGCGGTTGGTGCCGTACTTTGGATTTATGTCGGTCACAACGTCGTAATAGCTCAAGTTGGAGCTATTTGTTTCTACAAGTGCTATTTTGGAAATAACTGTTCTAAAAGTCATATTTTGATATATGTATGATTGATTTTTGTCGGTTTGGTCTTGTTTGGTTTTGATAATGTTACTTTTATTTTTCCAAACTGGTGTGGTGTCCATGTGTGGTGTTTTCACTGTGTTTCTGTGTGTTTGGGTACACACACTTCATTTGGGATTTGTCTATATGCTCATGCCAAGCTATCAAGGGGGCTAGCAGGGGTTATTTACAGTGTGCAACTTCCATACCCTGACTAGAAGCAAAGGCCCCTACTTGAACAAAGGTGCATACCTCTGCTAATTAGAGACCCCCATTTCTAACAGGAAACAACGAGGAGCTATAAAGATATGTCTCCTTGATGCGCCTCCCATGGAAAGTTGTAGTATTGTGACATATTACCAGGTTTACACGTCTTCGTTAATCTGAGAATTCGCTGAAATCCATGGGTAGATGCGTGAAATCACCCACGCTCCATCCATGTAACACCTTCATAGGACAGAGTAACCCCAGGCAGTGACTTGCGCTGCTTTGTGTTACTCCAGATTTACCAAGGAATGCAGGGCCAGGCAAAGTTGCCTTGCATTGCTTCATAAATCTGACTTACGTTTTGTGTTGTCCTTGCAACACCATGCGTGATGCAAGGGCAACACAATGCAATAATAAATATGGACCCAAAGATTTAAGGGGCAGATTTATGACGGCCTTGCGCCGCGGATGCGTTACTTTATTTGACGCAACGGCGGCGCAAACAATGCGCCCTATTTACAACGTGACGCATCTAGGAGATGCGTCACGTTGTAAAGCCCTGCGCCATCAGGAGGCGTTCCGGCGCAGGGTGGGCGTTCCGGGGCAGGTGCGCCTCGCAAAAGTGGCTGAGTGAAATCTATAAGATTTCACTCAGTCACTTTCAGGACAATGCTGCGTCAAAAGCCTGCGCCTGCTTGAAGCAGGCGTAGGTCTTGATGCAGCATTGTGGAGATGGGGCACCCCCGAGCCTTGCTGGAGCTGCGCCGCGCTTGCGACGCAGCTCCAGCAATGCGCCACCTTTTCGGCACAGATGCGTCACGCATCTGTGCCGTTTTTGCCCCATGGTGCGCCGCATTGTAAATGCGGCGCACCATGGGTGGCGGAGCAGCGGCGCAGGATGACTGGCGCATCCCTGGGGATGCGCCAGTCATCATAAATCTGCCCCTAAGTGGTTTATTGAAAGGGTGAGAGTGTGATCATATAATATACGTTTTAAAATACCCTCTGCAATACACTATAAGGATTCTGCAAGTCACCTCAGAGTTCTATAAACTTATAAAGAAGCTTGGCCTATGGCCTTGTTCCACTATGTGGTCACAAAAATCCTCAGTCACTTGCAATAATACTATGTCCTTATAATGTATGGGATTCTACGATACTTGTATAAAAACATCTCTACATTTCTCTATTGTAGGCAAAGTGTGATGCCCCAGTCTCCTATTATAAAGAAATGATGACAGAACTCAACTGTAATTGTTACAGTTGAGGGCTCATGTCACAATACCTGCTGCCAGAGTCAGCAGCCAAGGGAATATGCAGGTCAGGTAATGGAGCATAATTAAAGCAGCTGTTTAAAGAATGAAAATGAAACATTGTTTTTTTTTCTTCTGCTCTGTTTGTCTTGCTGTAGAGTGACATAAAGTATGTAGATAATTATGGCAACTGTTGAATTTTTGCACTGTTTAGGTCATTAAAAACGTTAGAAACTTTTTGCTTTTTTCTACTGTGCATTTAAAAAAAACAGACTTGTATTAAACTCATTCTAATATCTTTTTGCAACAAATATCTGAAAGCTTTTGTAATATGAATAATTTTGCACCAGAGATTCTATTTTTATTCTTCATATTTGCAAACATGCGCTCTGTTCATATGAAAGAGCTGTGCATCAAAGATTTAAGTGGTTTGTGTGAAAGGCAATGATTCAACCATGTATTATAAGGAGTAAAGTACCCCTGCCATACATGATAAGGATATTACACGTCACCTTGGAGTTTAAACACCTTATAAAGGAATTTGGTCTTCGGCCTTGTTCCTCTTATAGTCATGTAAATCAATGGTGACTTGCAATATCATATTATGTAGGGCAGAGGGTACTTTATCCCATATGTAATATACGGCAGGGGGTGTTTTATCCCATGTATGTTCCATATGTTTATTACTGGAGAGAAGGTATTCAGAAAAAAGCATTTGGTGTTACAAGCTAAGTGTCCCAGGCTCTGTAATATCTATCTACTTTGTTTATATCTACTGTAAGGAAAGTGGTTTATCACAAGGTATGGTCATGCCACCTCACCATGTAATAGAGTTACATTGATACATTCAGTATCTGGTCCAGACAGGTTTGTTTGTAAAACCTTAGCTCAGTCCTGTATAGCTGTGGCTCAGAGCAGTCAGGCTTTATTAAAGAAACAAGTGTAAAGCATTAAGAAGTACTAATACTGTTGAATACAAAGAAAGCACAACACATTAAATATCTGATATTAATTTATAAAAGTAGGTTGTATTTGCATCTTTCAAAAGACACCTTAACAACCAAAATCCACAAGATGTTTCCGGAGATATGAATTTTTAAAGAAACAATAAACTACCGTTTATCACTTAATCAAAAAAGAATTGTAATCTACAGCGACTCGATGTTTAGGGATAGCTACAACATGTAACTTGAAAATGGCTAATAAGACACTCTTGTGGGGACCACCTCTGGCGGGGAGCCAGTCACAGGGACCAACAACGTCCAACAGAACAGTTACCTTGAAAGTCTTCAGTTGAATTCCATGGCCAATAGGTGAACTGCCTTAGAAACCAATATCCCACAAACATGATGGGGCAACTTTGGCCACAGAGATCGATGTCCCTTGAACTCCAGCTGAAACCCAGCCAAAAAATAGTTGGCACTGGTCTACTGGTCTTTAGTTATGGCAAAACCAATGGAACCCTTTAACTTGCAGTACATTCTGGGCTGGTCGACCAAGCTGTACTCCAATGACTCTCCTGGGCCCAGAAGACTCAGGTGCAAATTTTGAGGGGTGGGAAACAATCTCCCAGTTTGCACCTCAGCGGCCAACGGTACTCAAGCTTCTTGACGCTGGGCTTTTTAAAGGAGCAGGCTCCTCCCCTTTTATGGCCCTCTGGCTGTATGTTCCAGGGAGTCAGCCAACTGACTACTGGGGTCACCTTCTCTGTCTGGGGCTTGGTCCAACTTTTCCTTGAGTGGGACCCCACAGGCACACTCTTTCCTTTCTAGCCCAAGAAGCACATGGTGCAGTCGGTCTTTGGTGCAGCCTCTCATTCAGTGGCGGCTGGTGACATTTCAAAGTGGTGATGGTGAAGCATAAAAGTTGTGAATGAGTTTTAAGTAGTGGGCAGCAAAGCAAGTGAACCCAACTGACATTTTGAAAAAAGGGGGCCAAATGGGATATTTTAAAGCTAATTTCAATAAAGAATTTTGTGAAAAGCAAGATTTAGAAATTAATTCTGAATATGCGGTATTGAAATGCTTTAAATTATTAAAGAACGCCCCATATCTTACTACATTAAATATGTTCAACAGTTTCTGCCTCAAAATGTCGATCTGGGTGAGTTTGGGTTGTCGGGTGTTTATGACAGGGCAGTATTGAGAACTATGGAGCAGAGTGCCTGTCAGTGCGCCATAGAGGTGTTCATACTATCTGCAAATTCAGTATTTGGCGTCTCTGCAGAGGTCCTTCAAAATGGTAAAATGTGTCACTTTTGGGAAAGCAAATAAAGGAGATAGGACCGCTCAAAATATGTACAGCAAGAAAGGAAAAGAAAATGCTGTGCTCACAGGTGAGTGGAGTGGGTATGTTGTATGTGCAGGGGAGAAAAGAGAGTGAAAACT
The DNA here is from genome assembly GCF_964261635.1 of Lissotriton helveticus. Taxonomy (NCBI): domain Eukaryota; kingdom Metazoa; phylum Chordata; class Amphibia; order Caudata; family Salamandridae; genus Lissotriton; species Lissotriton helveticus. The sequence goes on along the minus strand of NC_136065.1, from coordinate 1,040,115,934 downwards.
GTGTTGAAGAGATATGTAGATGCAGGATTCTAGAAAGATGCATGGAGAAAAATTGGCACAAAATTCCAACATTGAGAGACTGCAGAGGAAAATGGTGTGAGGGGGAGTGACTGAGGTAGTCTGAAGACCACTATCACTTACACTTACCTCAGTAATACTTAATTCACAGTGCTTTGCTCCTTGGAGAACCCCCTTTCATTCCACTTAAAGCATTGTGCATACCGGCTCCCTTTTCCCCCCATTCAGCACCATTTTAATTTTCACCTGCTTTTTGTATAATATGAATTGAGTTGACAAGAAATTATTTCCCTGTATTTTTTGTTTTCATATTTAAGGAGCCATGAACTGCTGTGCACTGCATGTGACACTAGGTAAAAGTAATAAAACAATTTCTTCTTTAATAATTTTCTTAGTAAACGGTATTACAAAATGGGAATAAATACTTTGTTGCAAATAATATCAAAATCATTTCACCCATCTTCTAAGGATCGTTAAAGGCCCACAGAGAAAATTAAATTTTCTTTGAAGCATATGTCAAACAGAGCTACTGCTGAATGCTGACCCGCCGAAATTTCCCAAAGTAATTAAATCCGACTGTCCTGCAGAGCTCCTGTTTGTGAAACAGCAAGAGCCTTTCCTGTGCCTGTGACCTGATAAATGAGAAGGGACGAGCAAGAGCGTGTCACTCGGGACATGTAGGAAAAAGAAAGAAACAGGAAATGTAACACCAATGAGAGGGTACACAAAAAAACACACACTCACAAACACGGAGAGTCACAAACAGACACATGCCTAAACAATCATGCCTGCACACACAAACACACAAGCACAGATAGGCACAAACGCGTGCATGCCTGCGCACACACATACCCACACCACACAGAAAAGCAGACACCCACAGGCTTAGAACAATTTTGATTACCGATCGCATCAACAGCTCCCAATGAAATCCACTCAGCAGGTCGAGAAGCAGGAGAGGATATTCTTTCAATTTTAAAGCCTCGGTCCTGGGAGACGCCTTAATTCTTTACCTTCAACTTCCATAAAACTCTTTTCAGCTTACCCTGGAGGCCTGTAGAAGGACATGCCAGGGTGATTGCAGGACACTACATCCCTCTCCTTCGCGTGCATTGCCGTCACTGACTCTGCACTTAAAGGGGAAGAGACCATTACGCCAATGCAAGGGGAAAAACATGGCCAATCATTGCATGGCTTCACAATAAAGCTATGCATTGATTGGCTATGTTTTGGGAACCTCCCACCCCCACACTGACTCTTCTATGCAGGCCCACGTGGGACAGGCTTACTACCTGACTCCTGACCAAGCCAATACAGACGCTGCTCCCTTGCTGTTTATGTTAGCAGACAGCATGAGAGCAGCACCAGGATTGCAGGATTGGCTGGAGCAGGCAAACCCATCACTCCTTAGGAGACTGATGTCTTTTGCTGTGTCCCCCGCTCCCCCCATCTCTAAAATTTCACAGGTTGGTGAGGCCTAAAGTGTGCATGTCAGCCTGATCAGAGCAAGCCACCAGTACAACCTGACATGCAAACTTCACCTGCTTCACTGTAGACTTCTGGTTCGCGAAGCTCCACGCTCGAACTCACTCTTCAGGCAGAAAGGCAACCAGCTCACCTTATCATTAAGACACCTTAAACCTAATGTATGTGTCGGATCACATCAGGCAGGTCGGCAACGCCCTTATGCCCAAATGAAGAAACTGCCCCTGATCTCTTTGCTCATCCAGGGAACATGCAGGGTAGTCCTTCTTTGGTCCTCTCTCCATTCCAGATGTGATTCTACAGTCTGGTGCCAGGGGTGCCGCTTTTGTGCCTGTTTCTTGCCTTCTGGGATGTGGGAACTACTAGCCAATGGGCTACCTGGTCCCCTACCTTCTAGTTACAACTTCCTGCTAAGTGTGGCATATAGGTGGCCACAAATGCACCATTCTGCCCACTCCAAATAAGGCAAAACCCTTCTCTTGGTGTGAGAATTCCCTAACTTACCCCAAAGGTGGGGATACCTGGTGCTACACACCCACGTAAAAAACGGTTTGGCAACTTTTCCTTCTTCTGTGTCTTAGATGTCAACCTGTCTGCTAAAACAAAGAGTAGCTCATTTCTGTGTGACTACCATTTGCTCTTTAAATTTGGCTTCCCCTTTGAAGCTTGCCTTTTGGGCTCACACCCTGTTTGGCTATCCTGCCAGGAGGAGGTCACGCCTCTTCCAACGGCAGGTCCTTTGTGTCCCTTCCTAAGAGTCGGTTATGTCTCCCATCAGGAGGGCAGAAGATTGCCTCGAGGACAACAGATTGTGTGCAACAGTAAACTGTCACTACAAACGTTTGACATTAAAGAGGCAACTTTCTAATGTTGCCATTGCACAAAAGTTACATTAATTTCGACTTGAGCAGCAAGTCGGGTTTAATTCAACAATTCTTCTGATACTTTGAAGTACCATATTTGGTAGTCCCATTCAATAGTCAGCACTGCTGAGTTGTCAGTGTGTAACTCTATACTCGGCAACAGGGCTACTATCCTTTCTACAGTAAAAATGCCAGCGCAGGTTTTTACTGTCAGGAGATGTAAAGCTAGTAAAACAAATGTCCTTCTTTTTAATATAATGCACCTTCCCTTTAGGGCTCAGAAAGCCTGCTGTAAGGGTGGCTTATACATATTAAAAAGGGAAGGGTTGGGCTTTGCCATTACTTTGAACGGAAAAGTCGAGTTAGCAATTTAAAAACTACTCTGCCAGCGGCAGTGTTGGGCTGGGAGTCATGCTTTGCTCTGTCACATTCATGCTGACGCAATAGGTGCTACATGTATTGAAGGGCACTTTAACTTACATGCCCTTGGTGCCCCTGGTAGCATATACTAGGGAGTTATCAGTAAATTAACTTATGCCACTTGTGGATTAGCCAATTAGACATATAGCTTTTTAAGGGGTCAACGCACTGACACTGAGCCCTGTTTGGTAGGACCCCGTGCACCTTCAGAGTCGAAACATCAGCAGCATCAATCTAAAACCCTGGCTGGGATCATTCAAAAAGAGGCATTTCCTTACATCTACCTATATATTTATATATATATTTTGTCAGTTTAATGTGCACAGCATAGTTTACACCTGGATAGCTGATGCTGACAGCGCTTATTGGAAGTAACATCTATACTACTTTATAGCATATGTGATGACTCTGCCAGTGATGTCTAGACTATATTCAGCCTTTTAAAGTGCCTGGAAGAGAGAGTGGAAGCAGTGGCCTGGTGTTAAACTACTCACTGGTAAGTAAATATGTTTGTTATGTGCAGTCAGTGTGAATGGCAGCATGCTTTGTATCTTTTGTTGTAAAACTGATTCAAGGCAACTTAGTCTCAGGTAACTGAGAGCGACACTCCATTTCCTATCACTACTTCATAACTCTAGATGTTTGTTTGCACCGCATTTTAGGACGTAAGAAGCTTTTTCAAAGGGCAAGGCCAAAGTGTGGCATAGTATGTAACTGGGAAGTTGTGCTTTATAAGCAATAGCGGGATTAGAGCAGCTGCATGGATTGAACACACAGTTTGAATGTGTTTATCCTGTGACCTAGGGAAATATGTTTTTTCGCTGTGTTTTATATAGCGTGAACTCGACCCGAAGGTATCAGAGCACCTTGCATGAGCACCAGTTGCCTTACAGATGGACACATTTATTTTGTTAGGCACAGGAAAATTAAACGATTAAGGGCCATATGTATGAAGCTCAAATGGGTTCGCAAACCCCGTTTCGGCGTTTGCAAACTCATTTTCGATAAATGGTATGTATGTAGCAAATTTGAGTGCAAAATAAGGAATCGCAAATTTGTGATTCCTTATTTTGCGATTGCATTTGAGGAACCGCAAATTTTGCGATTCCTTAAATGCAATGTATGAAACACCCAAGTTGTGCGATTTCTCATTAAGAAATCGCAAACTACCACCAAGTTGAAGTTGGTGGTAATTTGCGATTTCTTTCACAAAAGCAATTTTTTGCATTTGTGAAGGTGCCATGTATCACACATACATGCCCTAATGGCATGTATGTGCGCCATATGTGCACACATGTGAATTTCAGGGGTGCATCAGGGTGTCCTTATGACACTCTTGCACCCTTGAAATTATTCTCAATTTGTGATTCTCAAATTGCGAATCGCAAATTGAGAATAACTTCACATTCATTCCTATGGGCCTCCTGGCCCATAGAAATGAATGGAAAATTATTCCTTAATTGCGATTCGCAATTTGCTAATCGCAATTAAGGAATTTTAAGAAATCGCATAAAAATGCGAATTTCTACATACATACCAATTTGCACATCTCAAATAGCGATTTCTAAAAAATCGCTATTTGAAATTCGCAAATCTGGATGTTGATACATCTGCCCCTAAGTGATTGGGCCAGAATCACAGGATGTTGAGCGCCCCTGCTGAGACTCGAACCTGGTTCCCCAGCTTTGAGTTCGACTGCTCTACCCATTAGGCTAGATATACACAACATGATGTACACAACATGAGTAGCCTGCAAGTATAGACCACGTTTCATTCCTTTGTAACTCACACCGCAAATGTGTTTTTAAAAATGGATCTGCTGTAAACCACAATATAAAAGCATCTGATGCAGGATTTAATTTAAACACAGAGGGACCAGCAGAGACTGAGGCAGAAGCCTTGTTGGGCATCTGCTGCTACCCCTGGAAGCAATTTAATAGTTACAAGGACATTTCACTTTGCACCAGTGTCATGCAGATCAGAGACTGTAGAACCAACTTTAGACCCAATCGGTGACCAGCATCAGCTGAGATGGCCGGCATATAGAGACCTCAGGGATGAACTGACAGCATAGACCGGTTGACTGTGTTGTCATTTTCAGCCACAAGCTTCCTCACCCACCAATAGCAAACAATCTGTTTCTTCGCTCAAACTCTCATCCCAATGAGAGGTTCTGCCGAGTCAGACTGTCATTGTAGAATTTACTTCAGAATTCCTTGTGTCTAAGAACAGCCTGAATATTTCCAGACATTTTATTTAAACCCTAAGATACTGATCTGGACAAGTTGGACACTTTTTAACCTCTGGCATCATCCACCCTATCTACAAGCATTTTAATCATGAGAGAGAAGCTTCACAGTGCACTGTTGCCATGAAATTGGACATGCTCATGTACACCTGAGCCTTTGGATTCAACTTTAGACTCTTTCTTCCACAAACACACGCCATGGGGTCTGCATGTAATGAACAGACTGGGAGCATGTGATTCTAAAGATCAAGGGAGTCTTTTCAGTTTCAGCAATTGAAGGTTCTCTCACAGGCCAGGAGATGTTTCTTCATTCTCTTCTCAATAGACTTCCCTGGACAGCTTCTGCTGAGGCTTCCTGCCTGACACTTTGGAATTTGCTTTTGAATTCCTTGTGACCCGCACTGTCAGGGTGACTTTTTTACAGACCTTTTCTTAAGTCTAAAGATAGCTTGTGTCTCTGGTTCTAAGCGACAATCCGAGTCTAGCTTAGCTGTCTCACAAGCCTTCTTTAAGACTGACCTTGCTCTCCCAGCTTTCATTCATCGGGGCACTTAGTTGTCTTGACTGTGTCTGACCTCACAAATACATTCATGGACATTCACTGGAGCCCAATATAACAAAATATGCCAATTTTTAGTTGATATATATTGCATGTTTTAAAAATAATAATGTTTGAATCCTATATTCATTTTTTCGAAGCCTTTTTTTATTTTTTACAAATTAAGCGTTTAGTTTCTGATGCCTGTCAAAACAAGACTTTTCAGAGCTCATCTACCCAGGTGCAAATTCTGACTTGTTAGTCTTTTGCCTACAAAAACAATCACTAGCTTTAGACACAGATTTGTTCTGTTACTGGCAAAGAGCGAAGAAGACAAATCTGTACACACTTGCGTAAAACGTTGGGCTGTGCCATATTCCACAACATTGACTCTTGGTGGCCCTAGACTCATCATTCTGAAATTAGTTTTGGATTTTCTTGGACTCTGAAATCTGTGGAAGGCAGTTACCTTCATATCTCATCTTACGAAATGACACCACCACAACGTAGGGTTAAAACCCATACTGTGGATTTAGATGCTTTCATGAGCAAAAAACACAGTACATTGCTTTTAGCCTCATATGAGAGCGACCAAAATCAGTGCAAATGCAAGGTGCATTAAAATCAATCACACATGTAGGCATTTTGGATTAATTTTTACTCAGGGAGTTGCCCAAAGCTGGAGAATAGAAATTCCTGGCAAAAGTGATGCGTTTGATGGATACAAGAAGACTCTACTTATGTTTTGTCCAGCATTGGACATGGAGGTTTCGCTATTGCTATCCGTATTCCGGAGACTTCAAAGGACTTGTCAAACCTGTAACCATGCCATGGGACTTTGCTTTAATACCACTGAGTGGCCTTTGTTGAGGAATGTATTAAAACCCATGAAGGAATGCTCATTTAAACTATACAATTAACCTGCAATTGGAATGGTTTACCGTGATCCATAATATTTTTCTAAGGATACACCTCGGTTTGACATTATAATAAATTGGTAACTTAAAAGGTGCAAAGACTGACTGATGGTTGGGGAGTATTTAATCACGACAAAGCCATCAAGGTGGAAACTATGCAGTAATTACTTTAAAACGTTCATACTGTAAATATTTAATAGTCTTTTAGTTTATGTGGATGTTTTGGTGCAAGCTCAGAATCAATGAAATTTCATCAGGATATCTGGGAGGCAATGGTGTAGCATTTAAACAATGAATGATTTATGTAATCTTACAATACTAAAATAAACTCCCCACTAACAATTTTTAGTTACTGGGAATGAGGCCGGCATAGTGGTGATTACCTGTGTATGTTTTATTGAGAAGGTTTTAATTAACAATCAATAAAGACTTGTTTTTCTAAGAGACTACATATACCAGTTTACATTAAACTAAGACAGTGGTCCATTGGTAAAAATAGTTTCTGGCCCATCTACAATGTTCCGGGTGGTCTAGTGCATCAGCCCTATGTGTGTTTTTTTCCATGATTTCTTGTTAATTAACAATGGTAATCTATGTTTGGTTTCAAACTTCAATCCTCATCTGAGTTTTTCCAACTTCCCCAGAACTTTTGCCTTCACCCTACTGTTTTCTGAACAATTTTTTGGGCGTTTATGACTCTGTGGAGTTTACCACTGCTAGCTAGTGCTTAAGTGCTTGTGCTCTCTCCTTCAACCATGGTAGAGTTAGTTTACCCCCATTTGGGATATTTAATTTACTTTGAATTCAGGGCCTGTGAATTAGATGCCACTAGTGGGCCTGCAGCACTGATTGTGCCACCCACTTAAGCAGCCCTGTTAACACCTTCGGTGCAGGGCTGTTTCCCCCCGCTGTGCTGGGGAGCGGGGGGCGCGTATAGCGCCCCGGTGCTCATGACAAGGTCAGCTCGTCATGAGCCATGGTGCTCCGGTGCTTACCGAGAAGGATATACCCCCTTGCCGGGCCTTAGCATACCGCGGGACGCAGAGCAGACGCTGGTGGTTAGATCTAAGCATCTGTTCCTGTTGATATGGGCTGAGCAGACGCTTAAGATAGCTTGGACACCTATAACTCCTTGCACGGAAAGCAAAGAGCAGAGCCTTGAATTCAATCCTCCTAGCCAATGTAGGTGTCTCAGGTGGGAGAATATATGCTGCCAGAAAGAGACCCGGTTAATCAGCCTCACTGCGGCATTTTAAACCATCTGTAGTCTATGTATCAGATACAAGCTGTTGACATAGTCCAGCTGGGAAGTCACTAGCACATGGACTATTATCCTGGGGATCTCCTCTGGGAGCAAATGGAGGAATTTCCTAATGCAACGCAACCTCCTAAAGCATGTTGACGAAATCTGATGTATGATAAGTCAGTTTCCCATAAATGCCAAGAGTTCTAGTGGCCTCTGTTGGAATCGGAGGAGGTCTAAAATCTGTGGGCCACCAGCGGCACGATGTAAGAGGAGACAGCTGACCAAAAGGCAGCACCGCCGTAATATCTGCATTTAATTTCAAGCAGTTATTATTCATCCAGCTTGAGATATTTGTCAGACATTCCTTGAAATTATGGAAGGCCTCAGCAGAATGTTCTTTAAAAGAGAACACCAGCTGGGTATTGTCAGTGTAGGAGACCGCCTTCACCCCACCTGCTGCAATGAGTGCTGACAGTGGTGCCAAATATATATTAAAAAGCAACAGACTCAAAGCAAAAGAGCAACAGACTCAAAGCAGAGCCTTAAGGCATTCTGCACACTTAAGGTTTTTGGGTAGATTGAAATTGGCGTAAGCAAACCTGTTTTGAGCGATCACCAAGATACAATTGGATTCAGGCGAGAGCCACCCCGAATGCCGGACAGATTTAGTCTTTCCAGTAAGAATGAGTGTGGGACCGTGTTGAATGCTACTGATAGGTCTAACAGTACTAGCATTGCTGATGCGCCACCATTTCTAAATGTAAGTTCCCTATCTCTTTGTCATAAATCATGGAAATGGAGTTGCTCAAGGTGGACAGCCTCAGCAGGGCTGAGCAGCAGAAACTCTGCAAGGAGATTGGGCTGAGTGTTGGAAAGAGGGCCACAAAGCTGGATCTTCAGATAGCCCTCCGTGCCTATGAGGAGCTCACAAGGATGCAACCCTGTGAAGTCAGAGAAGGAGTAGCATCCTAATGACGATTATCCTGATGAGGGGGATCATTGAGTTAGGAGCTGAGGAGGCATGGTGATGGGCCAAGTGGGAGCTTCTAGAGGAGGGAAACCTTCTGCCCACTGAAAGAGCTCAGTCTGAGGGCAGAGAGCAGCCTGTCTTCAAGGAGCTTGTCCCCAGAGGAGCTGGGGGCAGGAAGGCAGAAAGGGAGTTCTGGTTGCAAATGTCAAAGCTCAAGATGGAGGTGAAGGTAATGGCCCATGAGCTAAGTATCCGGGACCTGGAGTGAGGGAGAGGTCAAGGGAGACACAGACAAGTCGTATAGTAAGGGGGGAGGAAAGGGTTCCCATGTTCCTTCTGAAAAACAGAGAGGAGGTTCTGGTGTGCGGTAGCTCAGTGTGACCGTCTTCCAACCCAGCTGCTTTGATTGTTCTCATCTAGGACACAAGCAGGGGTACTCTGTCTCTCCTAAGAAACCACCCAACTGTGGGACCTCTAAAGAGGTGAATGGTGTCCCCAGGGCCAGGAGGTAGAGCATGCCCTAATCTCCCTTAGTTGGGAGGTGAACTCAGAGGGGAGACTTGTGATCCCCGAGGGTGAGCGCTGTTACCTCCACCAGGTCAAGGTGAATGGGGTCCCTGGTACTGCTCTGAGGGACACTGGGGCCACCCAGATGGTAGTGGAAAGTCTGGTTTCCCCAGAGCAGTACACCAATCAGGTGTGTAGGGTAGTACAGGCTTAGGGGCAGGAATGTTTTCTGCCCCATGGCTCTGGTATCCCTGGAATGGGGTAGGGAGGTGACCCAGAGGAGGGCCATAGTTAGCCCCAGATGCCTTTTGACTATATATCGGAGGAATGATTTACCACAGGTGATTGAAGAGCTACTAGGGGTGCCCCGAAAGCTCAGATATCAGGGCGTACCACTCCTAAACTGAGGGCACATAGGCCCAGAGGTAGGGCCAGGGGGAGGGAGGGTTCACCCTGAACTCTGCTCAGCCTCAGGGTACAGACCCTAAGTTGGGTGGCCAGTCTCAGGATACCATCCCATGACAGGTGGAAAGGAGAGTGGAAGAGGGTTGCCTAACACCTGGGGCTGTTGACCCCCACTCCGAGAAACATCAGAGGTCCCTGGATGGACTGGGGCCTGGCTCTTGACAGTCAGTGACCTCTGTTGGTTACTGCACTATGGGCAGAGTTTTCCTTGGATTGAAGACAGAGGTACGATCCAAGGGGTGGAATGGTCCACATCACATTGTTAATCATGGTTGTACCATCTGTCTACTGGAATGCATCTGTGAGCAGGTTAAGATTAGGTGCTGCACAGATGAGGTCCACATGTGACGAGAAGGGTTCCACATGGGTCAGTTCAGTAGCTCACGAGAGTGTAGACAGAGGTATCCACCTGAGTTCAGAGTTGCGTGGAATGACAAATGCCCCTGAATAACAGGCCCTTCGCTCATGTTCTATCTCCCAAAGGGGGAAGCCCATCAAAGTATTGATTAGTATCCCCTGGCTTTTGGCTGTAGCGGTGCCGTGTTGGGCTTGGCCCGTTCTGCAGGGTCATCCTCAGAATTTGTGTCTTCACCCTGCTGATTTCTGGCTTTTAGGACTTTACCACTGCTAACCACTGCTAAAGTGCTTGTGCTCTGTCCTTTAAACATGGTAGAATTGACTTACAACCAATTAGCACATTTATTTTAATTGTAAGTCCAGAGTAAAGTGGTACTACATGTACCCAGGTCCTGCAAATTAAATGATACTAGTGTGCCTGATGCACTGATTGAGCCATCCCACGTTGAGTAAACAATTCCCAATGGATTCTGGGCATGAACTATGCATTCTAGCTGTAACAATTATTGTTTGTAGATTTCCCTGACGAAGGGCAATTGTTCATGCTCGAAACGTATTGGGATTTGTTTACTCAACATGGGAATGGCTCAATCACCATCTAACTCATATGGAACAATCTTTCCCCGTGACGTGCCTGTATTTGCACAATAAAATATGATTGAGCTACATTTAGCATTTCAGTGATGGTTCAATGATGGACTTTTGTACATTAAAATGTTGTTCTTGGTTTCAATTCTGAATATATAGTATTTAAGTTTGTTTATTACTTGAATGTAAATGGTTCACACTCTTTGAGTGAATAACAGTAGTGCACCTCGTGTCTAGGACACTTGTCCTAGTTTTCTCTTTCTCTTTGAATTGGGTGGCTGGGTGGAGCCACCCCTGAGGGTGCACACTTTAGAAATCTCATTTGTTTCTCCTGTTTACACTGTATTACATTTATGTTTACCAGAGTGCAACCCAGCTGTCATTTTGTTTTTCCACATTTAATTGTTTCTGCCCAATACAGCTAACATTGCACCACACAATGTCTTTTGATGATATTTTACACTTGACAGATAGAAAAGGCTGAAACCAAAGTTTACAGCTCATCTGAGGCACAAGATATTTATGGCCTTATCCGTGAGGTTCGGACATTTGGCACTGCCCACGGGCCAGTGACTCAGCAACTAAGACAACTCGAATAGCCTATGCGTAGGGAGATCAACCAAAGGTTGCATGCTACTACTCTGATACGGTTCCACAAAGCGAGTAGGATAAATAAATAAATAGGATACCAATGGGACTGCGCTTAGCCATCAGACCAATGATGTTCAAACTGAATAAAAAGTTTATGGATAAGTGGTACACCTAACTCAATAAGTGCTCTTTAGATCTGATATTACTTGTTGTTGAAGAACTGTCTGTAGGACTCGTGGGTATAGAGCAGGAAATTTGAGAAGTGCAAGAATCGCTAATTCAACGGATGGAAACTGAGAATTGGGAGCCCACTTTGAAGGAAATCAATACTAAATTAGACACATATGCCAAAGAAATTCACGAACGTAAAGTTTGTAGGTTCAGGAGGGATACTATTGACTATAAACCTGATGAAGTGTACTTTTGGGCGAAGGTTTATGGGCAGAAACTCAGTTTTTAAAAACCAGCCACTACATCTTTGGAAGAGAGTTTAGTATCTATTAGTGATACCCAGATAACACGAGCACATGTTCCTTTGACCTCTGTTTCTGCAGAGAGCGATGTGGTATCAGGCACCAACACTGTGTTAAAGGTTTCTTTTTCAGAAATAAGCCCAGCTGCCAACAATCCACCAACAGGACAAGCAACGACACAGACAGACGCAGCAAAACCAGCAGAGGTCACAGATTCAGCAAAATCCGCCGGCTCAGACAGGAGACAAAAGAAACAACAGTGATTAATGTATCATCCACTCCACTGACCAAATCACAGATGGCTGTTTTGGACAAGGGAATCTCTTTTGTACCTACTTTTCTCACCAAGTCTCTCGAGACTGAAATTGCCCTTCATAAATTCACAAGGAAGTTGCACCGCTGCTACTTTTTCTCTAACTTGAATTGCAGACCCGCAGAGAAGGATGTCTTTGCTTTCTGAGAATTTAAACCTAAGAGTACTTTCATTCCGCCAATATCTCATAAAGTCATTGATACCTTTGATACCCTTGTCAAGAAGGACCTGTCTAAAATACCAGTCCCCTCAGTCAAGCATCACAATTTGACAAAAACTGACAAAGTGGCACTTAAATTATTAAGAAGGAATGCATCACCGTTTTTTTCCCCAGCAGACAAGGAAGGAGCGCTGGTAGTCATGGATCGTCTGTTCTACAAAAACAAGGTCAATCAAAACAATGCTGTTGGATGAATCCTCTTATTTGCCCCTGACTCAAGAGTTCCAAAGCACTCTCATGAACATTTTGACACATGCCAAAGACATGAAATGGATTTCTGACAAAACTTTGGAATTTCTTTACATCCGTTATCCTCGACGCCCTTCAATCTATATGCTCCCAAAGATACACCAAAACTTGAGAGACCCACCCCTCAGAGCCATCGGATCAGGTTGTGGTTCAATTCACTAACCTTTAGGGCATTATGTGGATTCTTTTTTACAAACCATTGTTCAAGCTGGTTCGTCTTACTTACAGGACACTACTCATCTCCTACAACCTTTACACGGCATTGATGTGCCAGAACTGGCAGAGATTTGGTTGTGTACAGTTGTTGATGTAGCCCTTTACACTTCCATTCCACATTCAGTGGGGATTGAATTGGTTGAATGGGCACTCCTCAAACTGGAGGGGATACAAGCTAATGAAGTTTTCCTACTGGAGTTGTTTTGTTTGTATCATAGCTACTTTAAATGGAAGCATAAGTGTTTTCTCCAAACCAACACGTCCATGTGTTTTTCCGTGGCTCCTAGCTATGCCAACATCTTCATGATGAAATTTGAATCAGAACACATCCTATCGGACAAGAAATTGACTGACCACCTGATACTTTATCGCAGATATATTGATGACATATTCATCATCTGGCACGGATCTTGAATATAACGTGAAACAATTGAATAACAGGAACCTGAGGATCCAGTTTACATTCAGTATGGATCAACAACACATTTCTTATCTTGATGTAAACATTAAGATTGTAGGCATCAACATCAAGACCTCTGTGTTCAAGAAACCGACTGGCCGCAATAACTCCATGATGTATAGCAGCTTCCATCCCCCGTCCCTTAAGCAGCATCTTCCTTGCTCTCAATTTCTGAGAGTCAAGCGGATTGCTTCAGACACGGTACAATACAAAATTACACTGAGTAAATCCAGACAAAAATTTCTAGATCGAGCTTATCTCGTTAAGGTGGTGGATGGTGCAGAAAAGCATGTTTAAGCTTTGCAAAGAGGAGATTTGTTGAAGAAACAGGTCAAGGAGGCAGCTAAGGGAGAAGGTTTCGGGTCCACTTATACCACTCAAACATGTGATCTTGAAACGTTGTAAATTACTGTAATCCGAACCTGATTTTAGAGGCATTTTTTCAGATCCTCCTATTTTTGACTACAAGAGATCGCATAATCTGAGAGAAATCCTATTGAGGACTAACGCAGACACGAAAGTGGAACATAAAGGAATGCGTAAATGTTTCAATTCCTCTCACTGCAATAACGTGTTGATTGGTCACAGCATGTCTCATCTGTGATCTGGTAAAAGCATCAGTTTAAATTTCACAGCAGACTGTAATGGACAAAATGTCATCTATACGATTAGATGCCCATGTGGTCTGTACTATGTCGGAAAAATGGAGAGGACACTACGTCCACGCATAACTGAGCACAAAAGCAGGATTAGAACCAAAACCACCAGCTCACCGGTTGCAGTACATTGGAATGAAAACCAGCATACAATTGCTCAATTAAGGTTCACTATCCTAGAAGTGGTGAAGACTCAAGATGACATTGACATGTCCAAGCATTTGACACAACAAGAAACCTATTGGATACGCTTCTTGAATACTCTCATGCCTAAAGGCCCTAATGATAAGCTCAAACTTTCCTGTTTTCTGTAACATATAGGCATTTTTCCTTACATCTTTCAGAATTTTCAACACAGATCTTCCCCATTTTCTTTTTTTTGCACTTAGGCACATCTTGACCGCACACACATTAGTTTCTCGTTTTGGACTGTTCCCCACCCTGCAGGATTGTACATGTTGTGCATCATCGGTTAATTTTCCGCATTTCACATTTTGTATTATGCTTTTCCAGTTGCAATTTGATCGTTTCTGCATGCACAATGCAATGTGTTTTGGTTAGAATAACCACTGTTCACCTTTTTAGAGTTTTTCCACAGCAGAGTTTTTGTTGTTGACCTGTACATTGCTCCAATTGATACAGGGGTTTACTTGTGCTCTACACTTATCAGGCACACCTTACACCCATGGACCCTTACTTTGTTTACTGTTCTTTGTTTAGTGTTCTTGGAACTTACTGAGTTCAATCATATTACAAATCACTGCATTTATATTTCATGAGTACCATGTGTCATTTTATTTTTGTGTCCAGTATACAAGTGTCTAATTGTTTTGTTTACAGAGTTTGTAATATGGGATGTTCATCAGTGCTTTAAATGTCTTGTAATTGTTCTCTGCCATGTCATCAACATGTCACTTACTGTACGACTTGTATATTTTTACACACTTCTTGTTGCTTTCAACTTTATTGAATATGCCCCGCAGCTTTCTATTGTCTTTCTTCTATTTTTTTCAAACCAGGAGGAGGCTTTCCCTCTCTGCGTACTTTAGTCTCGGGCTGCATGCAAACACGAGCACCTGTTTTTACAACATGCCGGATTGCTGACTGTGTTCTCACATCGGTTTCAGCACAGAGAGGCTTCCCGGTCTCCTTACTTTAGTATCGGGTTGACAGTAAGGGTTGGAGCCCATTCCTGGCATGTGACACGTGTCACTCTGTCATGTGGCATATGCCACAGTTGATGTGACATATGCCGCAGATTTTTTACATGGTCTTTTATGATTATCAGTTGAGGATTTCCAAATGACTATCTTTCACTCTGCTAAAATAAATAAATTGTTTAAAAAAAGAAAAACAATATAAAAATAGACTTTCCCCAGGTGGGATTTGAACCCTTGTCAAAAACTACTCACAGACCCTGTGAACTGCCCTGTACCGTTTGTTCTGCATACGTTATCTCAGCCCAAAGCCTTTGTGTCTTTCAAAAAGGGTGATGTCCCTTTTCTGTTTCCATGCTGGTTTTCTTACAGCATGCCACAAATGTACACTTGATTTTCGTTATTTATAAACAAAGAGCCCTTCCTTCCTCCCATTCTGGCACTTGGCCCATGCATTTAGTTTTCTTACACAACCATTCCCAAAGTCTCATTCCACAAATAAGGGATTTATTTCAAAGCAAACCTGCCCCCCTTTCCACGTGCCAGTGCATGTCACAAATCTCTGACATGCACTGGCTTGACTAAAAAGGACACAAATCTCACAGACACTGCTATGGGTGATTTACAATAGGTAATCTTCCATTTGTGGAATTTAGAAAATAAATGATTTTCCCCAGCTGGGGATTGAACCCTGGTCTCAAAGCCCTTACAGTCCCTGTGAACTGCCAGTGAGCCATCGATTTTACTGAAATTTAACCCAGCCAAAAGCCTAATTGTCATGAAAAAATGATGTCAGTCCCTTCTCTATTTCTATGGTGATTTGTTTAGATGCTGGAAATGCACTATGACTAAGGAGGCCATAGTTCTCCCAGATACTGCTAGGGGGTGATTTACAAAGCCACAGCTTTCATTTGTGGAATTTAGAAAATAAATAAAAAAATAAATAAAAAAAACATTTTTCCCAGCTGGGGATTGAACCCTGGTCTAAAAGCACTTATAGTCCCTGTGAACTGCCAGTGAGCCATCGATTTTACTGGAATTTTACCCAGCCAAAAGCCTAATTGTCATGAAAAAATGATGTCAGTCCCTTCTCTATTTCTATGGTGTTTGGTTTAGATGCTGGAAATGCACTATGACTAAGGAGGCCATAGTTCTCCCAGATACTGCTAGGGGGTGATTTACAAAGCCACAGCTTTCGTTTGTGGAATTTAGAAAACAAATAAATAAAAAATAAAAAAAACGATTTTCCCCTGCTTGGGATTGAACCCTGGTCTAAAAGCACCCACAGCCCCTGTGAACTGCCAGTGAGCCATCTATCTTGCTGGCAATTTCCATAGCCAAAAGCCTAATTGTCATTAAAAAATGATGTCAGTCCCTCCTCTATTTCTATGGTGTTTGGTTTAGATGCTGGAAATGCACTATGATTAAGGAGGCCATAGTTCTCCCAGATACTGCTAGGGGGTGATTTACAAAGCCACAGCTTTCATTTGTGGAATTTATAAAATAAATTAAAAAACAAACGATTTTATCCAGCTGGGGATTGAACCCTGGTCTAAAAGCACTCATAGTCCCTGTGAACTGCCACTGAGCAATCTATGTTGCTTGAAGTGTCCCAGCCAAACGGCTATTTGTCATGAAAAAATGATGTCGGTCCCTTCTCTATTTCCATGGTGTTTGGAATTTCGATGCTGGAAATGCATTATGACTAAGGAGACCATAGTTCCCCCAGATACTGCTAGGGGTGATTTACAAAGGCACAGCTTTCATTTGTGGAATTTAGAAAACAAATTAAAAAAAAAAATACGATTTTCCCCAGCTGGGGATTGAACCCTGGTCTAAAAGCACTCAATTCCCCTGCGAACTGCCAGTGAGCCATCTATTTTCCTGGAAATTTCCCCAGCCAAAAGCCTAATTGTCATGGAAAAATGATGTCAGTCCCTTCTCTATTTCAATGGTGTTTGGAATTTAGATGCCACAAATCCTCTCTCAATGTATATGCTTTAAATACAAATAGCCCTTCCTTTTTAGTCTGCCACTAGCCCCATGCATCTCTTATTTTTACACAATCATCCCCAAATTCTCATTCCACTAAATAAGTGATTTCTTTCATAGCAAACCTGTCCCCCTTCCACATGCCACACTGCATGCCATTAATGCCTGACATGCACTATGACTAAGGAGGCCATAGTTCTCCCATACACTGCTAGGGGGTGATTTACAAAGGCACAGCTTTCATTTGTTGAATTTAGAAAACAAATAAAATGTAAAAAAAAAAAAAATCCCTAGCTGTGGTTTGAACCCTGGTCAAAAAGCACTCACGGACCCTATGATCTGTCAACGAGCCATCTACTTTGCTGAAAGTACCTATAAATCCTTAACATTAAGAGTGTAGTCTCAACCTTTAGAATAATATTTTTTTTTCTGAAGGTGGCACTTCGCTCACGCGTGTCAATGAGCACTCTTTAAAAACATCATATTTCACATGATTACATTTAGCTGTTACATGTTGTGAACCATAATTTCTAATGTTATGTGGCATCTTGTAGAAATCTGTGCCCTGCATATTATTGTTTATCAAATATAGCTAATACCTGTATGCACTTTAATATAATATATTCATGCTGCTATTTTCTTACTGTATTTTAACATATTACGCAGTGCTGTTATTTGTCTGTTCCTGATTGCCCGCATTTTTGCACTTATTACTCTATGCTGCTATAGTCATGAAAAACTGACCAATTTTAAGGAGTGGTCGTCTTATATATTTGCCGCTCTTTTATAATATGAATATTTATAATTCCGTTTATGCTATATATACAAGTCCTTGTTTTTTATTGTCATTAATTGATATTTTTATCGAAAAAGTTTTTAACGTGACCTGTGTATTTATTGATATTAAGTATCCGAAAAAAGATTATTTTAGTTGAATTGAATTGGAATATAACATAAACGCATTGAACCACTACTGCATTTCATTTCCCACCACATCGTCCACCCCAACAAATAGATTCCATCACCATATAGCTGGTCCCTTAATTAAGAGGCCCGTATAACAGCATTGATATATATGCATCCACTGGTGGCACCGGGTCCAAATTTAATCCTCGGCTGTCTGCCCATCTTTTCCAGATTTTGGGGTGCTTTTGTGGGCAACCCCTGCCCTTGAATATTGGGATATCTAACCCCATGCAAAAAGTCCAGCCCATTTTTCCATGACGAGAGAGAACATGGGGCTGTTGCCTTCCACAGCCTTACTACATTCCTTTTACCCAATGTCAGCCCCAACAATAACAGGTGCCTCTTCTATACTTTGCCTTCCGTGATATGTAAAATTGCCAATCTTGTTGAAGAAGGGAGCTCCCACCCCAACACTTCTGCAAAACTGGCCAGAACCAGTCTCCAAACTTTTGTGAGCACTGTACAATGGCAAATTTTCTGCATTAGGGACCCCCTCCTCCTGACCACACCGCCTGCATATAGGGGATGACTCTAGGCCTGCCCTCCACAGCCAGATCCTGGTATACTACACCCGCATGGAGGTATTTAAATTGATTAATATGCAACGGTATTGCTATCACTGCTCCCCTAGGGAAGGACAGTGTTTCCATCCAATCATCTCCGTCTATTTATCGAAGATCAACAGCCCAGGCTTCTCTAAGTTTATCCAATGTAGTGAAGCTATTCGTCACCAGTGACTGATAGATCTTCGAGATGTTATGGTTCTGCAAATGGCCCATGAAGACCTTGGCTTCAATCAGACTGAATTTGTGAATAGCCTCTAACCCTGACATACTAGGATAAATCGCAATGCTAAAATTGAAGTGATTTATAAAATGTACTTTTTGGCATCTAGTACTCTTGTTGAAGATCTTGGAATGATTTCAGAACCAAGCTTCGCAATACGTCTCCTAATGTGTAGACTCCTATATTATCCCACCCTCCATGTCCGGATAATGCAGCTAGCTGCGGCAAATGACCTTTGTGGCACAGTGGGGTTTCCCCAGTAAATTTATTCCACCACCCCATCCTGCGGAGAGACTGTTTCCACACCTAGAATACCACCCGAGTGGCCGGCGTTAAAGAATTGCGTAGAGGCGCCAAATACAGTATGCTATGTAGGGTGACTCTTGTATACACCTTCGCTCCACTGCATGAGCGGTGTTCTTCCTGTCCCCATACCACCATTCATTCGGCACCAAAAGATGCAATGCCATATAGTACGATTGCACATCCGACATGGCCAGCCCCGAATACGTCGATTGACATCAAGTTCTCAGCGCCACTCTGGAGGCCCCTCCTGTCAACAGAATTTGACCCAACGCTGCCTTCACCTGGCAAAACCACATAGGGAGTATCTTATATGGATGGTTCTGCAATTGGTAGAGCAGGCCCGCCAATGACACCATTTTAAAACAAGCACTGGCATAGCCATTAGGTCTAGCCTTTTTGGACCTTATAAGTGTTTATCAATGCAGTACATTATCCCTCACTGGCATGCCCACACACTCTTAACATCTTTGAATAACCGTACAAGTTTTTTTTCTTTATTTAAAGTCGATATGACAAAGGAGAAGGTGTGGCGAAACGGCCAAAGCAGACAACTTTGGACTGGAGGTGACGATGTCCGAGCCTCCTCGTTGGCTCAACAACCTGTGATTCTGAGCAAATCACTTTTCTCCCCATGACCCCCGTCTAAAACAAGTTGAGCTATTTACATATACATGTAAAGTAAAAGTGGGCTGTTCATAAGTGATTAAAGGCACGCTGTCATGCTCTGTCGGGAGATGGGAAGGGTCTGCTATAGCGCAAATCCAACAAAAAACACTGCAAGTAGTCAAATTCAAAGTGAAAATGCAGCTGTGCGTGCCAATGCTGTCATGAAAAAAATGTAACATACAGGTGTCATTGATAAAATACCGGTGCACAATAGCGCTGCTCGATGTTGTGTATTAGGTAGGAGGGGTCTGCTTTTGAGCCGAAGAGCAGTTAAAAACAATGATACTGGAGCTCAGACAGAGCTTGTCCTGTGTTTGTGGAGGATTGAGCACCATCCAGGTGCTGGTAGCGCGTGCAGCCACCTTGCTTTTAATAAACATCATGATAGTGGCTTACAGTGGAGAGCACACAAAGCGAACAGGGAGGCATTTGTTGCAGGCACACATCCAGGACCGCAGTCAATAAATAAAGGCGCACAGCAAGCACTGCTCAATGCTGTGTGTAAAAAAACATGTGGTTCCTGATAATAAATAAATGAAGATGCGTCATGAGCGCTGCTCGATGCTTTGTTGGGGGTTGGTTCTGCTTTTGAAGCAATGCAAGACAAGCCACGTTGCGAAAGTGAACTCGACCGTTCTATGTTTAATGACCAATGACGAAGAATTCAGCTGGTACCCTGCGTGCCGCTGCTCGTTCCTGACAGATGGATGCCGTGGGAGTGAACATTTACAGAAAATGTTGGACATGCACCCGCCTTTGGCCAATTGCGTGCTTACATTTTTCAAAGCCACATGCAAGGACGTTATCTGAAGCTGCCTCGAGTTCGGCTGTCTTTGACACTAATATTGAGGAGATGTTCTTTAGTTTTTGGTCCTCTTCTGCGACCTTGGGCCATCTTCGACGCCTACCACAATTAGAGAGAATTAACTCCTTTGTGGAGATGAGGTAATTCCCAATGGTATTGTATTTTTTGTTGTGAGGGGCCCATTTATTCTTTAATTTTAACATTAGAGTGTTGTGGTCACTGTGAATAGTTAGGCCCACTTCCATGTCAATGACATCGGCCCAGAGGCGCAAGTCGACCAAGATATAATCATTGCGGTAAGGGCATGCAATTTTATTGCAAGTTTTTTTCCCCCTGATGTCGGATAGGGTTCTGCCATTTGTTGCTTTTATGCCATATTCTAGTATTATAGCACTAACTTGGATTACAATCTCAGACCATCTTTTTACTGGTGGTAAAATGCAGTAAATCTTCAATGCTAAGTGGCTCGAATGTGCAGTTAAACTCGCTGGCCACAATGATTTTAGCAGACGAGGGGGACTTGTTTATTTGATTTTCTAGCTGTGTTAAGATGGTCGAGGACTTGCCATTTACTGTCCCTCTTATAAAGACATTAAAGAGCTCCAATAGATCTCATTGTAAGCCACATAATGTCGGAACTTCCGGTGTCATGTAGGAGGGCTGAGCAGCCCAGATCTAATCTGATCCAAGCTGTTAGTCCTCCGGAAGGCCTGCCCTTTCCCGTAGACACTGCCGGGATATGGAATGTACTGTATCCGGATTTATACAGTGCAGTTACACTCCAGGTCTCCTGGAATAAACATATACCATGAGTTTCTACAAACTTGTTCCACAAGGGAACTGTCATATTTTTCTTTAACCCAGCTATGTTCCAGGAGAGGATGTTTAAGTGGGTTTGATCAACGGAAGTGAGCCTTGAGGTTTCCTTATGTGTAACATTTTCTTGTGGAATAAGAATGGGAGGCGCCAAAGGTAGCCCTTGGTTGGTCAGAGAAGGGGTGCTGCGACAGAAGGATTTGCGACTCCTCTCCCCTTCTTCAGGTGGATTCTGATAGAGTCAATCATTAGCGTCCAAGTTTGACCTAGGACCTTCAATTCCTACAGCATGTTCCTTTACCCCACCACTTACAGTTGCAGTTAGAATGGGACGGCGCCTTAATTGTATACGGGATGAATCAGGGGAGGACGTTCTATACTCTAATGCTACCATGTTTTCAGCCAGACTAGCATCTACCAGTGTTAATTCAATACTATCTAATGTCGTATTGGGGATTATACATCTTCTTCCTTTAGTTATGTCCTCCCTAATGATGGATGACACCCTTGTACATGACGAATCTAGTGGATTGATTTATTAATCAGTGATTCGCCATTTTCAGGGCTTCTAGTCTCAGTGAGTTTGGGGACATTAACTATGAAAACTATATTTGTAGGTGTGTTTTGGTTCTCACAATTTCTAAGGCCTGAGTTTGTTAGAGGAACTGACAGAGTATGAGTTCTATTGTGTATGCCCGGTGGTACTTGTTTGCTTATAGATAGATAGGATAGATAGATAGATAGGATCTATCTGCACTGTCTTTGGTATAAACGTGTCTATTAAGTATGTGCTGTAGTGAGCCTCCTTTCCCCCTGAGTGATTCGGACATAAACCTCGCAGCGTCTGTAATGTTTGTGCTTGGGCCCACTTGGCTGCGTGTGCTTTCCTGAGCTGTAAGGGGGACCAATCCGACTTGACTTATATTTGTTTTAAGGTTAAGTGTAGAGTTGACTGTTACACAGAGCTCGGTGAACATGCTTTTCATCTGTTCAATCTCCCCTCCAAGTGCCTTTATAACTGCTACTGGGTCCCCAATATATTTATTACATGTGAAACTTTGCACCTTCTCGGGTGTATCAGGCAATAATGGTGTTAATATCGAGTGAGAGTGTACACTTATCGTATCAAGGGAGGCAAATCTGTTGGAACATTGGGCAATAAAGCCCACCTGATTTGGCAGCCTACTCTCTTCTTGGGCCATCAAAGACTCATGCTCAGGGGGATTCGCTTCAGGCTGGGACAGGCTCAAAGCCTCCCTTTTTTTTCCCTGATTTGATTTATTAAAAATTGATGGAAATACCGCTTTTTTGGGGGGGACTACAGGGCTCTTAATGGGGGTTCATTGACAGGAGTACTAGGCTTATTAGCTAGGATTTTTTCACATTCTCGTATTAAGTTGTCTATCCTATTCATCACACAGTTAGCACCAGCATTTATTAGGAGTTTCCTCTGTCTCTTTTTCTTCCTTTGTTCTATTGGCATCCCATTACATCCCCCGGCTCCCTCCATTGCTTTCCTTTTGCCCATTTTTGGTACCTTATAGGTTGTTTTTTATGACACAATGTACTAAGAATAAAAGTCAAAGAGCGCTGTGGCACAAGCGCAAGGTAGCATTTCGAATCAAATATAGATGGCAACCAAGGAACTTATATCAGTCACTAGATTGAAACAGACATTACCTCGTGGGTTGTGCTCCAAGGCAAACGAAAGATGAAAGGGACCAGGCCCAGCCCTGCCTCTTCCTAGCTCGGATGGGCGCAGACAGGCCCGCCCTGCGGGAGAGCAATGCTGGCTTTCAGCCCCTTCAGCTCCCTCTGCTGACGCTCTCAAACAGCGACCAGCAGGGCACCCTGTGAGCAGTAGTCCTGGTGACGGCCGGCTCCCTTTTCGATGATGGCAACAGCGGGGGTCCGGCGAGCAGGGCAGGGTGCGATGAATGAAGCCGTTTCCCTCACGGCAGCGGCGAGCTGGCTTGGTGAGTCCCCCAATCACATTCTTCGTGGAATCCCACAAAGCGTTGGTTTTTACTCCTAGCCCTGCCCTCCGTGTCTTTCACCCACGAGTGCAAACCCCTGGTGATCGTGACGCAACTTTTTTCTGCAAGGTAGCGATCAAATCCTCCACTCTCTGGACCCCTGATCTCGGTCTCAGTAATGTGCTCCACCACATTCCACAGATCCTGTCTTAGAAGCATGACATCGGAGCCCACCTCTCCAATCTTCTCTTCCAATGTGTCCCTGGACTGTGTGATGGCCTCCATGAGTGCGGCAGTGTCCGGAATGCCTCCCTGTGCACCTCCCTGGTCGGTTGTCGAGGCCCATGTTATGGTGTAGTGGTCCAACATGCTCTGCTTAGCAGTTCCAGCAGTTCCTGCTGCCGTTTTATCTTTTGTCATGGTGCAATCTTGACGCTCATCCCTCATGATGGCGGTTCTATAACCACCCAGACTAGCCTCCTGTACGAACCACACCTGCACAGCCTTTGGCACATACATCTTCCCCCTTGCGTTAATGGTTGTCGATATCTGTCGCTACTTTTAACCTCTTGAATATCAGCCCACAAGCCGCAGTGAGTGCTAACCCACCTGCTTCCGCAGATAGTTGTGTCCCCCCTACTCGGTTTCACCCTGCAAACTCAAGCGCTGCCTCCAGCCGACCTGGGCAGTATATCTCACACCCTGCATTGGGTTCCACATTGCGCATGAAGCCTAGGCCTGGCTCCTTGCTTGGTAAAAGTCAGTAGCATATATGGTGTCCAGCAATCACAAGCCGGCCTTCATGCCGTAGGTCCACTATTTGCCACTGCCACAAGAACCACAAATGTCCATGTAGGGCTGTTCACTGCTGCACAGGGATCTTTTTACCTCACATCAGCTAAGGGCCCTGTGCTCGGCTCCGCTCCCCAGTGCTTGCAATGGTACTCTTCCCCTGCAGTCATGGGCAATACATACCAGGGCTCAAGCCGTAATACTATTGTACATAAAAAGGGTCACAGTGTCCCTCCACTGAGTATATATATATGCCTTGTGGATCCCAACACCTCCCGTGCCAGTCCCTATGCTACAGGCCCCAATGCTACATCCGCCGGTAAGCAGAGTAACGTGAGCCGGCCCACAGCCCTACAATTGGGCCCGGCGCAGTCCCAATGGCCCCCCACAGGCTGTTCGGACCCCAGCAGGCAATTCACTTGACTCCGACCCCCGGGTAGTCTGCGGTACACCACATCCCTGCGTACTGATCTGACCTCTAAAATCAATGTAGTAGCTGGGTGGAGGGGAGATGATCAACAACAATCATCGGGTCACCACTGGGGCTCTCCCGGTCACATATACACCGTTGCTGCCACAACACGCACGCCAGGCTATCGACCAGGAGCCAGTTCTGCACTCGGCCAGCGGTTCCGCCCTCGGAGCACACTGGCGGTGCCGTGCCCGTTGTTCTCTGCTCCGGCTGCCGTCCAGAAGGCTCCACTGGCATCTTGCCCACTAGGCCTCCGATGCCGCACACCACCTCAGCCACTGCAAACTCTCCTGTCATGGCTGTCTATGGGTGAGAAACACTGCAACAAGGTTCACAACATCTATGGTAGACTTGGACATGTAGGTTATCCAATGAAACAGGATAAATCACATATTAGTATCTTTGTTATTGTAGTGTTCTGCTGAACACAGAACTTAGCTACCGTTCCTTAGTGGCTTTATTGACACCCAGACCCATCTATCACATGCATCACCAGTTAGGTGACACTGCTATCAAAACGTTTTGGGTGCACAAGTTTGTGTAAAGTTCCACAATGTAATATGTGTCACTTTATTCACTAGCATATAGTCTGAGGGTCAACAACAGCATAGTCATGACACTAAGGAGCACATTACGATATGGCTCGGAAGGCGAGCCGCATCATAATGGGTCGGTTTGATTTCTTTCCGATTGCCTCATTTTGATGGAGGAGTTCGGAATGCAATATGCCTGTTTATTCCGGACCGCTTCCTACTGGCTTGGAGAGTCTGTCTGCCAGTCAGAATGCAGCCTGTAAACTAAAGTTTGGCTCTTTCTGCCCTTGAGATTACGATCATGGTTTCCGACATCGTTTCCATGCTGGTCTGTCCAAGATGGAAACCATGTTGAAAAACGTGTTAGGGTGCCCCAGCTGGGCCACCTTTGGTTCACAACCTCCCGTTTGAGGCTCAGAAAACACTTTTAGGTACCTATGGGAGCATGTATTATGTCCGTTTTTTGGCCAGAAGGCATGCTCCCATAGTAAATTATAACAATGCAACACAACAAGGCCTGTTCGCATCGTAATAGGGCGGTCGGTAGGTCCTATGACTGGGAGTCGGTAGGTCCTATGACTGAGTCAGTATCTGGCAGAAGGGATTCTGTCCAACATCGTCATGAGCCCCGAAAGCTTTTCGGAGTTTGGTAGCTGTCTGTCAAAAATTATGTCTGCTGTTCACAAAGCTTTTTGTACCTTCAGGGGACACATTGTTACAGCTTTCCCTCTGAAGGCACAGAGATCTTTGCTGGGCTTGAGGGTAACTCTAAATCTGTTGTGCTGTAGTACATCATAGTGGTGTTAGAAATTTCTTCCACCACCCTGACTGACAGACTGCTGCCTATCAAACTATAAATTGCGCCCTTAAAGTTTAGGGATCTCACGCTAGTTATATTCTGACATCATGCCACATTTTATTTATAATTTTGTTCAGCACTGAAAGTCACAGACACTAAATGAATGCAATATAATGTTTTTAGACTGGATACTAATACTTCATTCCAGGTGTAAGCCCTGAACTCTGAGGAGCCTGTAATGTGCTCTTACTTAAGTATTGAAGCATCTATCTTCTTTGTTGTTTCACAGAAGAGTTTAAAGTTGCTATGCACTGGTGTGTGTTTAGGCATTATTTATAACAGTCTATTTGAAACTTTTATAAACTGTGAGATTGTGTGCATGTCTGAGAATCCAGCAGCTGTATAGCAGGTTGAGGGAATGTAGTATAGAAAAGAACTCCTTAGGGTACCTGTAAGAAAATGAATTAATACTTTCGGGGGGTTATTAGGTTAGCAAAGTAATAAAGTCACAAACCTTTTTGGTGCAAGCTTACATTTAATTAATTTAAACATAAACTAAGCTCCTGATAGATATAGCACAGAGCAAACACTGTTAAATTACAGAAAATGTGCAAAGCATTTCAAATACCCAAAAAACTTAAAAGTTTAAAACACAACACACTAATAATCTAACTTCAATTTGAAAAAATAATTTAAAATTGAATGAATAGATTTACTTCAAAATAATGAAATACCAATAAGGGGAACCTGAGATATTATATTTTCAAAAGAAAGTGTGTCAAGAATGATTCACTGTTCTTGGAGGACCTGGACCTAGGTGTAATTTGAGGCCCGGGTGGGAGCTGTTCGAATTTTGCGTGCAAGAAAGTAATTCTGTTAGGCGGTTCAAGATTTATAAGTTTGTACTTAGTGCCTGATTATGAGTTTGATGGTGTGAGAGCACGACACCATACCACCTCCCCCTCCCACACTGCCATACCTTACAGCCGGCCACACGCAAGATTAAGTGTTATTGTGTAGTCTGGCAGGTGATCCTTTGGAATTGCCACGGTGGTGCCTATAAAAAAGGCCTAGCAATGTCAATGCTAAAGCCCATTCATTAACGGCATATACTGTAAAGTCTGTGGTTTGCAGTAAAGGGGGTGCATGCACACATGGGTGCACACCATGTGCCCCCCTGGATGCTGCTCATAGCCCTGTTGAACAGGGTGTCCAGTAAGGCCCCCTAGGTGTTCTCACTGCCACCCTTTTTATTGGGGACACACCTCCATTAAAAGGTTGGATGTTAGGAAACTAGTAACATGCTTGGCGGTGCTGCAGTGGTACTTTCAGTTTATTGCGGCCCTCAGACTACTGATCAACCCCCAGGGATTGCAGAGCCCTGGTGGTTATGGTATCCTATGGTGATCTGAATACTATACTTGTAATACAGCAGTTGGACCACTGGTGTGGCGGTTACCGCACTACCACTGTGGGTTTGGTGGTCCACAAATCTGCCAAACTCAAAACCATCCATAAGTCTTTTTTTCTCAGAGGTCACAATCATCCATCTGACAAGGCTAAAGGTTCTATCTGATGATGAGTTTGGAAACATGGGGCGTTCATAACTTCTCACAGAGGACCAGCTGAAACAGATTTACTGCTGCAGAGAAGCTCCTTGCACAAGAAACCTTTTTCTTCAGCCCAGTCAAGACGCAATATTGTGGGATTGGCTCGGATGGAATGGTCTTAGTTCTCCTATGGCAGGAAGTTCAAAGCCATTTTCTGTACACACTTTTCAGAGATTGCAGCAGAATTCATCCAAGTGTCTCATGATCTCGTGGACAGCATTTAGAAGTTTAGGTTCAGACTTCAAAATCCAATTTAGGATTGGAAAGCCACTTGAGGACCAATTTGCCTCACCTTGTGTGACTCTGTATATTAACACAAAAAAAATAACATTGGGTACACTGTGAAGGGTTGACCTTACAATGGGTGGACCATGAGCATTCCCATACACCCACCCTTGTATTTTAATGCATTCCTAAATTATTGAAGGTAGTGAACTTGTTTTAATGTGACAATCGTGCACCTGCCAGGTAGAGCAGTAATAGTGAGAAAAAGCTTAATGTTGCTTTGTTACTTCCTTTTTGAATATGTGCTTTATTCTGTAGCACACATATTACAAGGAATATGCCTCTTAGTATTTTTTTTCTGCTGGGTGTATGTCTTCCGATAGAAAAACAATAACTGCCCATATTATATTCACCTTTGCATCCTGGTGCAAGTCTGCATGACTTGGTGCAACTTCACCTGCGTAGTTTGAGAGCTGAAATGCGCCATATGTTTTTAAGGTGGCACTGTTCTGTTCTTTTCCATTCTTGTATCACAGCACAACAACTTCTCTTGCTGCATTATGTTGTGTGCATTTTATATGAAAATCTGCCAATATACTTTGAAATGTCCTACTTTTAAAAACATTGTATTCTTCTTTATGGGTAGAATGGCCTTTCATAGGCGTGATGTGCTAATATTTAGAAAGAAAGTTCTGACCATTGAAAAGGGGTTACTTTGATAGTTTGAATTGTAATATTTAAACTGCCATACTCATGCTATAATCCTAGTGTAGGGAAGTGCTCCTTTCTGTATAGTCACCCCAACATCATTGCTCTAAAGGCTGACGGATATGACAAGTGAACATGAGTCTGGTGCCTATACACCAGTGCATGTCCTCTCTCCTACAACTGCTATCTTCCACTTGGTAATCCAAAATTGGCAAACATTTTACCACCTTATGACTTTGAAGCATATGGTACCCAGAGTACCCAGGGCATTGGTAGTAGAGGAGTCACCAGGGCTTCAGCACATGTTATGCCACCCTGGGTGACCTATGTAAACTAAAGACAGCAGGCATGTTATTGTAGAAGCAGTACAAAGTACACACATTCTTCTGTGCCCTCACAATGTGTGGCACAGACACCTACACAGCCTTTACTTTATCACAGACACTCCTTAATGTAGGGCCCCTCAGGCCAGGCATCAGGGTTCATTGCATTAAAGGTGTGAATAAATAAGGGCAAGCCTACATGTCCCTATAGTAGCATTCCCCATTGTAAATTAGTATATATGTTAGCGGTCAATAGCATAACATGGGCTGCCAACCGGACACTATCGAGATTGGCTGTTCCATTATTTGTGCCACTAGAATAAGTAATGTTAGGTAGCAAACAAAGTGCCTTCTCACTGCGGACACAATTCTTGTGCCCTGGGTGATGTGGCAAGCACCTATTTGGCACCTTAGAGTTTACCTATAGCTCTACTGTGCTTGGCTTACCCTGCCTGATGTAGCCAAGACAGGAGGTGACACCTCCCCATCCCCAGCATCCTAGTGAATTGGCACATCAGAACAGTGAGCTTCAAAGGCTGCCCCTCCTCTGATAGGGAGCTAGGAGGAAAGAACACTCCCCATGCCCCAGGCGCACTTGCAATGGGGAAAGCTTGGAAATTAGCTATGCAGGAGTCACTCACACAGAGGAAAGCTGGCCATACCTCTAATTTGGGAAAGCTGTTCTGTCCCCCTAAAATTAAATTCTTTTATCTTTAGGTGGGCAGAAATAGTGTTTTCTGGGTAGAAAAGGTGGCCTCCACCACCAGATGAGGTCACTTCAAGGGCAGACTAGCTGCAGAGGCTAGCAACGCATTGGCTCCTAGCTCCCACATCACTACATTCCCTAAATTTAGGATTTCAGGGACCCCATGACACCAGAATCTTGGATCTGTACACATTTCTTTTAAAAGGGTCCAAGAGGAGACCTGTGTTGCCAATAACAGAACTCTGCCCACCAGCCAAAATCAAATGGCAACAAACTTGGAACTTATTGAAAGACGCCCGTCCTTGGCTAGAACGCAACACCCCTCAAAATGGGTGCCTCTGGTGAAGCCAGACACACCCTCAGTCTACCCTGGATTAGAAAAACTACTCCCCTACAAACTGCATTTAAAAACAATCACTGAATCCAAATAATTCTTTGCTATTGGGCCTTCTGAGGGATTGCCCAAATCAAGGTGGTCCAGTGCTTAGTGGGATATGTTTTCTCACCTGCCCCAAAGTTTCACACCACTATGTTACTGACCCAATGAGGTTCCTGAGGCTTTTCATTGTGTTTACTGCAGCCGACACATGTTAGTCACAAATCTGCAAATCAACGCACAAAGCTTACGCTGTATCTACAGAGAACGGTGAGCAACCAACATCCAACATAAGCTGTGTGTGCCTGTTGTGCTTTCGCATTTTCCTTCTTGCCGCTCTGCTTGAGCGGTGAAATCAGGGGTAACACAGTGTGTCCTGTTCTGCATCCAGAAAGCGCCAGGACAACTATGCACCTGGGGCTATGTAAAAAGTATTTGACTGTTATGGCCTGGTCCCAGTCCTGGGGCCCGATACTTCTTACATTTTACTTTGTTCCAAGGAATTAGACCCAGTGGCGGCTGCTGCAGAACTGGGGTTTTGTGGGATGAAAAAAATACTTACCTGTGTACGGCTATTGCCTCTCCTCCATCCTCTTCTCTTCTTGTCTTCTTGGCTTCATGGAAGAGAAACACTCAGGCTTCCACACTCCCCTAAGCCAATCACAACTCTGCTGTCACCAGCAACACAGCAGTATCGAGATTAGTCTGAGCTTCCTGTTTGTCTGCTCAGGCAGTGCCTGGAAGCCTAGGACAGTTCTTCACCTGGCTAGCAGGCCAAACTGACATGTGCACTAATGTAAGACATATTTTCTCCTCCCACTGGCTCAGATAGCCCAGCCCCGCCCCACCCTAACCTAGCTCTGAGTTCACAGTGAAAAATTACTGATAATAACATTGAGTTATTACTATTTTTTTTTGTTTTTTGCGCTGCTCAAACAGCAGTGGGGTGACTCTGTTCCACTTTGCTCGAGGAGCCGCTGCAGACTCGACCTGCAAGTGACCTATTGTCACTAGAGGATTTTGCAAATGACTTCAATGTTATTTTGTCTATGTATTTTCCAGCACTGATTTACTATTGCTTTAAAAATCTATAACTCTTATTATAAGTATGCTATTCTATTATTTTTTGTCTCTACATTACGATAATATTACCCTTACGTTATATAGATTGATGTTGGATTTCTTACAAATTGTGTTAATTACATGTTCCTCTAGTTAAGCCTGATTTATTTTAGCCACTCTACTTACTAGGACCGAAAAAAAGAAGTATTACTGTAAATTCAAGGATCATCTTTGAGGTATAAATATAACATTACAAGGTAAGGCTCCCCAGCCACAATATTTTCTATTGCACTTTTCTACAGGTAGTCCCAAAGCTTTGTTTTACATTGTAAGGTTAGTGGATGGGACACTAGGTGCTACAGTCCAACAGTGACATTTAACTTGGAGGCCTTAGGTACACTTTGTGCACAAGACTAGGGGCTTAGACGTAAGATTAAATATGCCAAATTACAGTGAACTAATTTCATCATATTGAAAGGAGGAGCACAGGCCCATCATAACTGGGAGGCAGGTTTAACGTATAGAGAGTAGTACACCCAGCAGTAACTGATATGGTAAGACTTTGGGTATATGTAATGCAAAAGATGTTCATTTCCTAAAGATAAATTCAAGTTCTTTTTCTTAAACTGAACTGTTTCTTTCCATAAAGTCTACTACATTTTTTGTCCTTTTTAATTTTGACAGACATTAGGTTTATTTTCCAGCCTTTTGAAAAAATCTACACAGCAATTAAGGGCATTCTATATTAATAGCATTTTCAATTAGTAATAACATGAAATTGTAGTTGATGTAGAATCCGAATGTTAAAATTGCACTATATGGTAGTCATTTTGATTTCTATGTTCATCTAACCAAAAATTATGTACAATACTATTCTTATTGTTTCTGAATAAAATTTTTTTGTGTGAATTGTTTAATAATATTCTATGTTGAAATGAAGCATAATAAAAATAGGCATGACAATGAATATCTTCATTGTATTTTTATCTCATTACTAAAAATATCTCCATTTATTTAGCTTTTATTTTTAATTCAACCACAGTAAACAGTTATACATATTATATTTTAGTTAATAAATAGTTTTCACAACAATTCTTTTAGTATTGTTACATGTAATACTAAACACCATTTGACATAAACATACAATTTAATTTTTCAATGTAATGAACAAGACAATCTTTCAAAAAAGTTATTTCCGTGCGCCCATTTTCACTATTTTCAATGTTTGTACTTCATCTACTTCATCATCATTGGAGTCTAGGAAGTACCCTCTCATCAGTACAAGTTCTGCTTCATATCTATCTAACTCTTCATGTTTTTGGAGAATTTTGATTGTCATCTGCAATAAGAAATGTAAGAATTACAGTTCTGTTATTTCATTTTTCAGTAATGTACATTAATACGATGGATTTATTGTCAGGTGTGAAGTGTGTACACTTATTTTACATTTTCAAAACTTTGA
The DNA here is from genome assembly GCF_964261635.1 of Lissotriton helveticus. Taxonomy (NCBI): domain Eukaryota; kingdom Metazoa; phylum Chordata; class Amphibia; order Caudata; family Salamandridae; genus Lissotriton; species Lissotriton helveticus. The sequence continues at coordinate 1,040,083,596 of NC_136065.1, read as the reverse complement.
TTCAAAATCGATGTTTTAAATTAGCATTTTCCAATATGATAAGCTGCCTACGTTTTAGTCTTTCCATGCAAACATTTTTATTTCATGTTCTACTAAAAGACACAGTTAAATGGACAACTATTTCAGATTTTAAGTATGGCTTATCTTTTGTTGTCTTTCATCATTTTTATATTTAGTATTACACTTGTTACCTACATTTGTGAACATGTTACAAGTTGTCTGGTTACACCCAATTTAAACATACAAGGATATCCGTTTGCCTATTGTGTTTGTGCTTGGAAAATGCCTGGTTACTTACATTTTCAATGTTTTACAGTCTTTGGCTGAATAATCAAACCCTACATACTTTCAGGTTTATGTGCATACACTTTTAAATATCACATTTTAATTTATAGTTTTTTAAGTACTGATAGATGTTTTAGTTGAAATGTTATTTAGGTGACATGTAATGAATTATTGGCAGTTTTCAGAAAAATGTCAAATTCTAAGGTATGTGTTGTAAAGAGAAGGACTTACTAATTTGTGTCCATTTATTTTTATGGAAAGTTTCACAATACCCTCGTAAGTGTATAACCACATTTTCATGCACCACATGGCCAATTTTTCAATCTGGCCGCTTGAACACAGAAGATGGCTAAACACCAACCCATAGTCCAAATTCGGCAAGGCTACTTCCACTAGTTCCGAGAATCCACAACGATTTCTTGGAGAAACCCGCCTTCAGCAGTCAGGGACTTCTCCTGCTTGAATATTGATTTATCCAAGAAATCCTGGAGTTTTCAAAGAACTGAGTCTTTGATGATGTTATTATGTCCAACCTTAAGTCAAACTCGGCACCTTCAAGGTATAAATATGCCCACACTTGCCCAGACAAACACACGGTGGTTTGGAGAAGTTTGACTATCTACTTGCCCGACACGCCCTGCAGTAGCAAGTGCCGAAGGAAGCAGACCCTCCAGCTGACGCACTGAGAGACGCTGTTTTTTCTCCTGCAGAGAAATCCAGCTCCAGTGTTTCCACGCTACCCTTGAGGGTTGCTGCGAAATCGTGTCCTGAGAGAGAGATACAAGACCTCCTTCATTCTAAAACCAAGGTACGGAGCTGATTAGACCCTTAGAGAATTCTTGGAATAGATTCTTGGCAAAAGAATACTAAACTTAAGGTACACCTCACTTACTTCTTCCCTTGTACTAGACCTAGGTTAGGTATACCGGTTCGGCGTATATTAGAAGCACCAGTTGAGTACTTTTAGTCAATATTTATTAATGTATGTATTAAATGTTATTTTATATGCCTTACAACCCATACCGTGCTTTTACAGTATTATTTCATAATACTCTTTGTACTTTATGGATTTGAGTTTATAACCAGTATTACGATTGTAGCAGTACATTTCTTATGCTTGAGAAAGAAGACTGTTCAATAAAATACCTTTTATTGAAAACGCCCGTCTCTCTATTTTCTCAGAACCTCTGGTGAAACGAAGAATCCACGATTGACTGAGTAAAATAGCTATCTATTGTTTCCGCAACTCTAGAGATTGATTTCTTATTCTTGGGAAATAAAGTTGTCATGTTTATGCGGTTGTCAGAAACTAATCCCTTCTTGTGAATTCAAGATCGTTTCTAGTGACCTCTGAGCTAACTAGCACTCACAATTAAGTTTAATATATTCGATAGAGACCTAGTCGACCTCAGTCCTACGTCTAAACTATAGTATATATTATTACAATGCGCAGAGCCTATTGGGAATATAGGAACTACACTACAAGTTCTCTGCCGTTGTCCTGGCATCCACTACAAAGTCAAAGCGTACACACTGCTGCCCAGCCAGGGCACGTCTGCATGCCCAGCATGCTCTACCTGAGTGGCCTTCTGAGGGGTGAGTTCGTTGATGTACACAGATAGATGTGTCACCAATCTTAGCCTGGCGTGGTCTCTCGCCAGGGAGCACACAATGGCGCCTCTACCCGAATAGACGTGAGTGGCTGGGAGCAAATGGTTGACGACGGAGCTGCGGAAAGAATATGAGGAAGTAGTGAACGTCTTAGCTGGGAGACGTGGAGTGTCTGCTGGTTGCGACTGGTCGTAGCTGAGGAGGGGACGATAGCGATAACGGAGACCTGGTGGCGCCGTGCTGAGTTCTCCCTGAGCTAAAAGGCAATTTAGGTGAATAGGTCCTGCACCTGATTTCGGGGCGGGGGGGTAGTAAAGTGAGGATTGTACTGGTGGAGCTCAAGCCATGCCGCCGCTGTCAAAGGCCAAATTGGACAAGATGGCGAAGCAGGGGTCGGCGGATCAGACCGCAAGCAAGTTGGATGTGGTACTTGTTGCAATGGACCGTCTGGAGGAAACCATCAATCAAACCCATATTTCCCTGGAATACAAAATACACAAGGTGGCCATCAACCTCACTGATCTACACGCAGACCATCAGAAATTAATGGACCACACCACTGCATTGGAATCCACGCTTGCTGACACCAAACCACAGGTGACGCAAACGGATAAACATGTACAAGACTTGCTAAACCGTGTAGAATTCCTGGAAGACAGAGCCGAGGATGACGAAGGGAGGGAACGACGAAACAATGTCCACATAGTAGGTGTACCGGAACGGTGGGAAGGGGCACAGCATGCATTGAACATGGAGAATTTTTTTAAGAGATGTACTGCCAGAAGGGTCCCTATCACCACACTTTGTAATAGAGCATGCCCATCGGGTCCCGACGAGGCCACCTACTATGGGATTGAATCCGCGGCCCTGGCTGCTTCGGATCCTTAACTCCAGAGATCGAGACTCCATCTTGAAGAAAACCAGGAAGCTCCAGGATATCGACATTGATAATAACAAGATAATGTTTTTCCTGGACTATACCATCCTGGTACAGCTCCAGAGGCTTGCGTTCATGGCAGTGAAGAAACGTCTTTGACAAAATAACCTGAAATATTCTCTGTTGTTACCTGCGCGGCTGTGTGTGGTTGCCAGCAAAAAAACACACTTCTTTAACATATCAGAGGAAGCGGAGGACTGGCTGGACACCTTCACCAATGTGGGGCCTCGGGACAGGGCAGCAACCGCAAGGCTACCGAAACTGAAAGGCCCTTTTCGACACCAGCAGAGAGAGAGCAGGTCTACGAGAATAGGGACACCGCCTTTGCCACTTGCGGGTCCACGCTCGGAGCTGATCCTGAGCGGACAGCAAGACACCATACAGGCAGTGGCAGAGATCAGCGGTACCCCGAGGTCGAAAATGCATCTAACTACAGCCAACGAGACATGTCGAGTGATGACGAACAGATATATGGCCTACAGAATTCACAGGACTCAAAAGGACAACAGGATGTCACCCCGCAGACGGAGGACTTGATTGCATAAACGCTGCACGCTCCTGTATTTGTATGGACTATGAATTGAGGTATTGGGGTGTATGTGTGGGGGCATGCTGTTGCTGGACGCGTAGACACCTGGGATGTACGCTGTTATGACTCTTCAGTATTTGCTCCCTACTGTGTTCAATACTGAAATACACGAGGGAGGCGGTAGGACTCAAACGTATATTTTATTACTGATTTGTGGAATGTTCCTGAGTTAACATATGCAGTTTGCCCCAACTATATTGTATGTTGCCTGCGCATGGGGACCCCTATGACGCTAGACACGAGGACTGTACTCTAAAGTATAGCAGTTTGCAGCGCAACCCCCAGGATTGTTTTGACTGTTATCTAGGATTGGGAGTTTGGACGATTGCTGGTTGCATTATCACCCTTTTGGTATTATTCATGTATATATCTTTTTCTGCGTTTTTTTGGGAGGCGTCATCTGTTACGAGTAGATTCATACAGCGTCCCACGCTGCGAATCAGCGAGCTAGGTGGAGTATGTAATGATGAGCTGTGTTTAATGCACATGGTTGTTGGGCTGCCACGTACACATTTTTACCCGATGCGTTGGAGGGTTAATGTCTTCAGTTAAGATTGGTACATGGAATGTGAGGGGTATACATTCGCCGTCACGTAGGTATCAGATCTACTCATACCTCAAGCAACATCATATAGAAATCGCCCTACTGCAAGAGACCCACGTAACCAAAATAGAGATACAACGTTTACAACGTTGCTGGCGCAGCCAATTGTTTGCCACAGGGTATTCTGCTTTTGCATGGGGTGTGCTGATATGGGTGAGGGCAGGTGTTCCGTTTACAATTACACAGTCGCTGGTAGACACAGAGGGGAGGTATGTGATAGCTAGGGGCACGCTGGATGGCCGACAAACAGTACTTGCATAGATATACGCTCCTAACAGAGAGCAGGCTGCATTTGTCGACAAGATATCACACATTCTTGCGCCATGGCTCGACATACCCATGTCATTAGGGGGTGATTACAACAGCGTCCTTAACGTGTCATTGGACGGGTCCTTTCCAACACTTCTGGATACAAACACACACCATGCTATGAAGGCGTTGACGAATTGGGAAACAGAATGGCATTTGAAGGATGCCTGTAGACACCGTCATCCCAATGATAGAGTACACTCTTATTATTCAGGGGCTCATGACCTGAATGTGTGGTTAGATCGCTATATGCTCTAAGACGCACTGCTCCCCCACATAGCGGCGGTTCATTATTTAGGTCAGACGCACTCTGACCACAACCCGCATGTCTTGGAAATGCTGTGGGCGCGCCCCTGTCCGACAATCCCCAACATGGCGGCTACAGCCGGATCTCCTATTGGACACACCCTTCCGTACCCTACTGGCTGCAAATGTCACTCAGTATTTTAAAGATAATGTCGGGACGGCCACGACGCCTCAGGTGGAGTGTGACATGTTCAAGGTTGTGATGAGGGGTGCCTGCCTCGGTGCCCAGGCGGGCATGCGGTGGCAGTTGGAGGCAGATCTTACACACCCTGAAACTGAGCTGCTCCAAGGGGAGGGAGAGGCTCTGGAGGGAGATACTGAGGATTTGGAACGCTCGGGGGAGGAACACTCTAGATTATTAGACCGACTCCATAATCTAAACTACGCCGCACACTCAGCGCTCACCCATCATATGGGATACAAGCCAGGTAGATTGTTGTCGTCGCTGATACGGCAAGACATGGATATTGTGCCAGTAACAGCAATAGAGAATACGTAGGCTGTCACAATGCATACCCAAAGCGATATACATCTTGCTTTTGTGGAACATTACTCTACAATATACAGATCTTATTTAATAGCCACGGTCACAGAAATACAGGACTTCCTCTCCACACAAACGCTGCTAACTGACTACCAGCAAGGGGAAGTGGGTGCTCCTCTGTTACCAGAAGACATAAGGGATGGTATCTACTCTCTGTCAAATGGAAAGACGCTGGGTCCTGGTGGATTACCGGCTGAATTTTACAAGGCATACTCAGAGGTTCTAGTGTCGGAACTGCTGTGAGTATATGAGGCGACACTGGAGTATTCAACACTCACCCCAACACAACACTAGTCAACGCTGGTCTCTCTTTTAAGCCGGGTAGGAACCCTGAACTCCTAGGCTCTTACCGTCCACTGGCCCTGTAGAACACAGACTATAAAATACTCGCCTCAGTCCTGGCCAAACGCATTGACCCATTTGTGCCGACTCTGGTCCATGCCGACTAGAACGGATTTGTGTCCACTAGAAGCACCTCGATCAATATTCAAAGGCTATTTAGAATCAAACAGTAGGCAATGGAAAAATGGCACAGATATGGCTGTCTAGTGTTAAACCTGGAAAAGGCCTTTGATTCACTGGAGTGGCCCTATCTTGCGGCGGTCTTACGTAAATATGAGCTGGGTTATTACTATCTAAAAATGGTGCAGTTGCTGTATCAGCGTTCCACAGTTCGGGCTCGTACGGGCAAGCTCTTATCTGACTAAATCAGGGTGAGACGAGGAACTAGACAGGGTTGCCCCTTGTCCCCGTTACTCTTCTCCTTAGCTATGGAGCCACTGGCGGCTCTCCTCCGTGAGGGAGGAGCAGACTGGGGCATCCCCTTGAGCAATGGTCTACATACAGTGTCCCTATATGCGGACGCCCTGTTATTATACTAAGTGACCTTCATGCTTTGCCGCCAGAGATATCACCACTGTTCTGCAGATTCGAGGCAATATTGGGACTCAGGGTAAACTGGGCTAAGTCAGGTGCTTACTCTTTTCGCAAAGATGTAGTTGCAACCGATATAATCATCAATGTAATAGCACTTGACTGGTATCCAACCACGTTTAGGTACCTAGGAATATATATTTACAGGTCTCAACAGATATACTGAAAGGCAATCTGGTTCGCGCCATCTCCTCATTAAGAGCACAGATGCAGTTCTGGAGGGCCTTACCGCTCAATGTGATGGGCCGTGTCACCATGACAAAATTGATAGTGCTGCCAAGGTTAATGTACTGTTTGGGAATCTTCCGGTGTATGTCCCAATGAGGTTCTTTAGAGAATTGGAGGGTTGATACGTGGCATGATTTGGAATGCAGGCCGGCCCAGGATAGCGCTGCAGAAACTATATGCACCCCCGGAAAGTGAAGGCTTAGTGGTTCCTCATCTGGAACTGTATTATTTAGCTGCACAATTACAGATGGTTGCAAAGTGGCTAAGCAGCAGGAATCTGGCAGACACGGTGACCTAGAAGACAGCTTGGACGCAGATACAGATATGCAGATTGTTCCAACCGCTAGCGAAGCTTCCTCGCCAGACATCAAATACATGTTGAGCTGGTGCAGAGGTTTTTTAGGAGAAGCCTTCACTTCACAAAAGACACAATTCCATATGCCCCGGTACTACCACTATTCAGGACGCCCAGAGCTGGAGACCCCATAACGGACATGGCATTAGCGCCCTGGGTTGAAGCGGAACTGGAGACTCTCAGAGACCTGTACGTGGACGGCACTTTAATGCATTTTGCGACACTAACAGCAGATACTGGATTACCAGCGGGCCAGTTCCTTCTACACAGAACCATTACGCGAACATTTACGCTAGCATGGGGCGACATGAACAACAAGCCGCCGACACACCAGTTATTGCAATACCTGCATGTGATGGGGGAGGGATTGCATGTGATACACTGGCTGGTCCAGGCCCTGCTCGTTTATGTATTGAAGCCTCTGCAGGGACTTTGCACATATTGGACTGAAGACAGAGGCCGTCCCTGGAATGATAAAGAGTGGGAACGCGTTTTAGCTAGTGCCAAGCACATACTGCGAAATTCGAAATTAAGATTCATACAAACATACATATTACACAGGGCGTATCTCTCAGCAGACAAGATCAATCAATACTTTAACATCAATACTTAGGAATGCCCAAGGTGCCGTCACATAGGCGCTGGCCTGTTACACATGTTGTGGTCTTGTCCCCTGCTTTTAAATTATTGCCCCGTGATCTCAGAAACACTTACCAACTGCACTAACACTGAGGTACCTACTACATGGATTGGAGTCTCCTGAGGCAAAACAGCCGGGAGTGTGTTCTTTTAAGATTGTGTCACCATTTATCTGTATTTTAAAACTTACCCTCACTACTGCTGCTATCTGTATCCCCAGGGCGCCGTGTAGCGGATTGAACGCTCACGTGACCCCCTCTCTCGCGTTCACTCGACGGCTGGCCACGCCCACCTTCAGGCCACGCCCCCCTCCCGCCCTATTTAAGCGCTGAGGTGCTAGCGCTCGGATAATTGGAGTCTCCTGAGGCAAAACAGCCGGGAGTGTGTTCTTTTAAGATTGTGTCACCATTTATCTGTATTTTAAAACTTACCCTCACTACTGCTGCTATCTGTATCCCCAGGGCGCCGTGTAGCGGATTGAACGCTCACGTGACCCCCTCTCTCGCGTTCACTCGACGGCTGGCCACGCCCACCTTCAGGCCACGCCCCCCTCCCGCCCTATTTAAGCGCTGAGGTGCTAGCGCTCGGATAATTGGAGTCTCCTGAGGCAAAACAGCCGGGAGTGTGTTCTTTTAAGATTGTGTCACCATTTATCTGTATTTTAAAACTTACCCTCACTACTGCTGCTATCTGTATCCCCAGGGCGCCGTGTAGCGGATTGAACGCTCACGTGACCCCCTCTCTCGCGTTCACTCGACGGCTGGCCACGCCCACCTTCAGGCCACGCCCCCCTCCCGCCCTATTTAAGCGCTGAGGTGCTAGCGCTCGGATAATTGGAGTCTCCTGAGGCAAAACAGCCGGGAGTGTGTTCTTTTAAGATTGTGTCACCATTTATCTGTATTTTAAAACTTACCCTCACTACTGCTGCTATCTGTATCCCCAGGGCGCCGTGTAGCGGATTGAACGCTCACGTGACCCCCTCTCTCGCGTTCACTCGACGGCTGGCCACGCCCACCTTCAGGCCACGCCCCCCTCCCGCCCTATTTAAGCGCTGAGGTGCTAGCGCTCGGATAATTGGAGTCTCCTGAGGCAAAACAGCCGGGAGTGTGTTCTTTTAAGATTGTGTCACCATTTATCTGTATTTTAAAACTTACCCTCACTACTGCTGCTATCTGTATCCCCAGGGCGCCGTGTAGCGGATTGAACGCTCACGTGACCCCCTCTCTCGCGTTCACTCGACGGCTGGCCACGCCCACCTTCAGGCCACGCCCCCCTCCCGCCCTATTTAAGCGCTGAGGTGCTAGCGCTCGGATAATTGGAGTCTCCTGAGGCAAAACAGCCGGGAGTGTGTTCTTTTAAGATTGTGTCACCATTTATCTGTATTTTAAAACTTACCCTCACTACTGCTGCTATCTGTATCCCCAGGGCGCCGTGTAGCGGATTGAACGCTCACGTGACCCCCTCTCTCGCGTTCACTCGACGGCTGGCCACGCCCACCTTCAGGCCACGCCCCCCTCCCGCCCTATTTAAGCGCTGAGGTGCTAGCGCTCGGATAATTGGAGTCTCCTGAGGCAAAACAGCCGGGAGTGTGTTCTTTTAAGATTGTGTCACCATTTATCTGTATTTTAAAACTTACCCTCACTACTGCTGCTATCTGTATCCCCAGGGCGCCGTGTAGCGGATTGAACGCTCACGTGACCCCCTCTCTCGCGTTCACTCGACGGCTGGCCACGCCCACCTTCAGGCCACGCCCCCCTCCCGCCCTAAAGCTCGCCTACAAAAATGTGCAACCCCAGAACGCGCAGCGGACGTGCGCAGCGGGCGCGCCGTTTGCGCGCCGAAGGCGCGCCTAAGGCAAGCCCGTCTGCGCCCGTCCGCGGCCGGACGGGGCTAGGGGCACGACCTCATGCCAATTTTACATCATACTCCCTTGAGGACCTTACTAGCCTCCAAGGCCATTGGCCTCTTTCTGAAACCGCTCGTAGGCGCATCGCCTCATTAGGGCTTGCCCCCTCTCCTACCTCTACACTGATGCCCTCCCCGTTGATCTCTCCCCTACCTGACCCCCCTTCCCCGGCTCCGCCGCTATCTGTTTTCCTACTCAACACCAGGTCAGCGGTCAAGCACCATCACGAGCTGTTCGTCTTGCTTGACACCAAGAAGCCTGACTTACTGCTCTTGACCGAAACCTGGTACTGTGATTCTTCCCTTCCTGTCCTCTTGGCTACCCTCCCCCCTTCCTACGTCGCCTTGCGCGCAGATCGTTCGGCGGGCAGGGTTGGTGGTGGTGTGGCACTAATCGCCCGATCCGAATTGAATTTTCAAACCCTTCCCTTTTCCCCTATCCCCCCTACTGAATTCCTTGTAGCCCGCTCCCTCTCCTTCTCTCCCCCTATCACCTTACTCCTAATGTATCGTCCACCTCAGTCTTCGTCTCTGTTCTTACCGGCATTTCAAGACCTACTGGCGAATTTAGTGATCAACTACGCCTCAGTTTTGGTGTTAGGGGATTTTAATTACTGGCCCTCGGATCCCTCGGAGTGCACTGCTTCGAAACAGTTCACTGAATCTCTTTCCTCTCTGAACTTGGTCCCGCACATTACCATCCCCACTCATTCGCACGGTCACATACTGGACCAGGTTTGGTCCCTTAATCTTCCAGTCTCCTCGGTGACAATATCTCCCTGTCCCTGGTCTGACCATGCCCTTATTGCTTTTTCCATCTCGTCCAAACCTGTATCCAAAGCCCCACGCGCCAAAAACACCTGGGCGCGGAATTGGAACAGAGTTGATCTCCCCTCTTTGTTTTCTCTACTTCGAAACTCCACTCCCATCCTCTCTGACCTCTCATCCGACTCCCAAGCCAATGCCATTAATACCTGGCTGACTGGAGGTTGTGACTCAGTGGCTCCCCTGCGTCGCATCTCCATCCGGCGACCTAAGGATTCCAACAGGTGGTTTAACGACCACCTAAAAAAGTTAAAACTAGCCACCCGACAGGCAGAGAGGCAGTGGAGAAGAAGTTATCACCCCTCATTAAAAGCTCCTTACCTCACTGCTCTGGCCGAATATAAAACCGCAATTCTCTCCGCAAAAATTTCTCACTTTTCTACCAAAATAATGTCAGCCGAGAACAAATCCAAGGAAATATTCGGCATAGTCAATGACCTGGCTTATTCCGACAGAGTTTCACCCCAGAACCCTCCATCTCAGTCACTATGTGATCAACTGAATGCTTATTTCTTAGAGAAGATCAATACCATCAAAGCCAACATCCCCCCTCCTTCGCCCGCATTTGTGGATCCCTCCCCTCCTATTGTCCAATGTCTCCTCACCTCTATTCCCCCCCTCACTGAGGCAGGATTCCGGGAGATGCTCCCTAAAGTAAAGTCGGGCTCTCCCGCAGACATCTGTCCGGCACGAATCCTGCAACAAATTTATTCTTCTTGCCCTGAGCCCCCTATCATCTTTCTCAACCACTCCCTTGCGCAGAGAGTAGTGACCCCTGCGCTCAAATCAGCCACCATAGTGCCCATCTTAAAAAAGCCTGGCGCGGACCCGTCCATCTCAGCCAATTATCGCCCCATTTCCCTGCTGCCCTATTTGGGCAAGGTGCTGGAACGCCATGTCACCGCAGTTTTCAGCACCCACGTAGAGGCTAATGGGGGATTGGCTCCTCGCCAGGCTGGCTTTCGCCCCAGGCACTCGACAGAATCAGTTGTGGTTGCGGTCCTGGACAACCTCAGGAAGGGTATGGATAATAACAAACATCAGGTGCTGGTACTCCTCGATCTCTCTGCCGCCTTTGACACGGTTGACCACACCATCCTATTGTCCCGTGTCAAGGCGGCTGGAATTGAGGGTTCAGCCCTGATCTGGCTGTCCTCCTTCCTGAGGGACCGCACCCAGGCGGTTCGGCTAGGAGACCTCACGACCACTTCACTCCCTGTCACTTGCGGTGTTCCCCAGGGTTCCTCTCTTTCCCCTCTACTCTTCAATCTCTACATCTCTCCTCTTATTTTTGCTCTTCAGCAGCTGGAGGTCACCGTGTACAATTACGCCGATGACCTCCAGCTCATCTTTGATCTGTCCTCTTCTTCCCTCTCTGTTTCTAACTTCCAGTCTTCTATGACATTTATCAGGGATTGGATGAACCACAACCATCTCAAATTGAACCCAGATAAAACCGAGTTGGTTCTCACCGGTGGTTCTTCCAGTCCCTGGAATTCTCTCTTTTGGCCCCCCACTCTTGGTCCCCCCCCCATCCCTTCAACTTCGGTTAAAACACTGGGTGTTAAAGTAAACAACCAGCTCACCCTTCATTCACAAATCACCTCTGTAGTTTCTTCCTGCTTCCTCACTCTCCGCACCATCCGCACTGTCTCCCGTTTTTTTTCCCCTCAGGCACTCAAGCAGATCATGGCCGCACTGGTGATATCGCGGCTGGATTATGCCAATGCCCTTTACAACGGCATTCCGGCATACAGCATGCGGAGGCTCCAGATGGTCCAGAACCAGGCGGCCCGGCTGGTCTTTGGTCTCCCGCGATATCATCACTCTACACCGCTCCTTAGGGAGCTTCATTGGCTTCCCGTCAAGGAACGCTCCCTCTTTAAGACCGGCTGCATGGTCTTCCAGGCCCGCCAGGGCACTGCCCCTGCCTTTATTTCCTCGCTAATAAAAGAATATGCTCCCACCAGAGAGCTCCGCTCTTCCTCCAAATCTCTCCTCCAAATCCCCCGTTTCAAACGGAAAAAATGGGGCGGAACCAACTTTTCTACCTTAGCCCCTACATTTTGGAACTCCCTTCCTGATCACCTTCGCTTTGCCACCCACTATCTCTCTTTTCGTAAAGATCTTAAAACGTTTCTTTTTAAACAGGCCTTCCCCGTGTAATCTTCCTTTTTTTCTTGACAGGTTGATTTTACCTCTGTTGCCGACTCCCATACTAGCGCCAAGAAACCGTACGGTGCACGCTGCGCTTTATAAATGTTTTAAATTAAATTAAATTAAATTACATGGGAAGTCTGCACCCTGGGGTTTTATGGGAGGACCAAGTCCAACAAGGTGAACTCAAGGTTTCTAGACCTGGGCATTATAACAGCAAAGCGGCTCATCAGTAAAAGATGGAAGCACAGGGACCCTCCAGAGGTATCACACTGGGCAAAGTCCTTTGGGGTCTGGATACAGGCAGAGAGTACAATCCCTAAACAGGGAAGAAGCGGCGGGGATGCGCAAGTATACCATTGCACAGACCTGGGAGAATATGCTCAGGACTCTCATACAATCTACGGCCACACTGCAAACACATCCTGCGCAAAGGGCGTGAACTAACACCCGATAAGTTACCTGGACACTAGCGATGCATTGCGTCTGGGTGTCCCCATCACTGCAGCTGTTAGACTAGGGAACGACCTCACATTCCTTAAAAGACATTATATGGTAGTAGCTCCTAAAAGGCAATGCCTTAATGGCCATGCAACCGCATGGAAAACAGAAGCAGCAGCCCACATGCAACACTAGCACGCTAGCCTAGCTGTGACCACACCCAGATAGCACACTAGATGCTGGGTACACACATCCTCAGTTATTTGAAGTCTCTTTTGTTTTGTTTTGATTGATTTATTATGTACTGTTGCTGAATATGGTTGACTTGTTATAAAAAAATAATATCTAATGTACGGATTCAACGTTTACATATGTATTGACCCAATTGCTTATGAAACATTATGGGAAGTACTGCAAGAGCGGAGTCCCAATATGATTAGCCATTATCTGTATGAATTAATGTTTTCAAGACAGATTGTTCACTGTCATGCAGAGAAATACTAAACACCTTCACTTTGACCATCAGTCGGAGATGACAGAATGTGCGGCCTGTGGAAGCCCACGGCGACTTATAAATGCTTGAGCAACCTTACATTGCAGACATGGACGACACTGAAAATGTGATAAAGAAATACTTAGATTTATATGCATATAGTTAAGGAACAAGGGATGATGTTGCCAAAACAGTATGTATCAATGCTTAATGATTAATGTAACAGAAAAGATAAAATGTAATAAAGATATTTTAAAAAATAAATAAATAACAGACATCCGTGGTGCACGCTCAAAATCTGGCTCTGATGCGCGGCTACAGAAATGAACACATCACATGCTTCGCAGCTGTTATATCGATGCAATGCATGCTCCTTCACATTGACACAGCGGGCATTGTTTTTCATTGCATCGTCTCTCTGAGCCAAGTTCTTCTTCAACATGGCACAGCAGTATGGAACTGAGTAAGGAACCGAGGCCCTGTATCAAGTGTTCGACACATGACCTCCCCTGACAGTAAGTAACAGACACATCACCTTCCCTGACGGTGAGGAACAAATGCATTATCTCCCCTGCACTGCATTTAGAAACTAACACATAACATCCCCTGGCAATAAGGAACTGAGGCATTACCTTGCCTGGTAGTAAGGAAGCAATGCAATCCTTGCTTTTACTGTGCTCCACCTCAGCTGAGCCTGTTTTCGTCATTGATTGTAGCCCATGACAGGTACTTTGTGCTTAAAGTTCATGATTCCTATGGACTGAACAATTTAGAACCTTTTAAAAGTAATATCTTTACTTTATATGCAGGATTTTTGGTGCTTTATTCAGATAAATATTGGTTATTTTTGTCAACTGGTGTGGTGTCCTTTCGTAGTGTTTTCACTGTGTTACTGTGTTTGTATGTACAAATGCATCACACATTACCTCTTATATAAGTCTGACTGCTCGCACCAAACTACCAAGGAGGTGGGCAGGGGTTATGTTAGCAGTGTAATCCCCCTTCCCTGACTAGAGTGATGGTCTGTACTTGGACAGGTGCAAACCACTGCACACTAGATACCCAATTTCCAACACTTTCTTAATACCCCTGTCCCCTGTGAATTTCAGCTCAAATTCAATGTATTTTTTATATTGATAGTATTTCAACTCTAAACAAAGAAAACAACAATCTGTGAAATGTATGACAGGATTTGTGTGAATTTTTATGCGCTGCTTTAGTATTACAAGCTCAAATATGAATGTAGCTTGTAAACATGTAAACAATTAAATTAATATGTTGACAAGAATCGTAACTCATGGTATAAATAATCTGCCAAACTTGATTTAATGAGTCAAATAGGAAGTAGAATACAAATGCTAGTAAAATGCCAATGTGTGCAATCATTCCTATATTGTGTGTTATTTGCACACTTTATCATGAATGTGAATGATTAGCAAATCCGTGTACAGCAGTACAAAGTGTGTCAACATAAGATACTAAACCTGCCTAACTTCTGTTGTGTGTCATCCTTAAAATGTAAGATTCCATAAAGTTATATGCATGGGCAGTATATTATAGACCGCTTGGTTTTGGCAAGCTGCTTTTCATAAATCATTCATTGCCCCATGATAGTTGTGTGATACCTAAAGGAAGACTAGCCTCCTACCAGTTAGTGCTTCAATTGATATGGTGGTTGCCGGTGTGAGCTACTAGCACTTATTTTTGGGGACCAGCACTTATTTTTCCACATCTATCATTTCAAGTGGGAAAAGAGGGGAAAAAGGGGAAAGATGGAGATAGAGAAAGATGAGAAAATCACAAAGGGGAAACGCAGGAGAGGCAAGAGTAAAATAAATGGGCAGATATATCTGTCAGTGAAATAAAGATGTATCATGAGTATTAAGACTATCAGATTTAGTATTCGACGCACAAACTTTTAATTGGATGTCACATGGGCTTCTCATAAAAGTAGAGGTTACCAGCTCTCAGTATTTTACAAATTATGCACTGCTACTAGTGCTCTCCTTATGATTTTCTATACATCACCATGTATCATGACAACACAACTGAACTGAACAACAATTTGATTTTTGCTTTCTCTCTTTCCCACTATTTCCTGTGTTTCTATTCCTTCCTTGGATTTTCAGATTCCTTCCTTGGTCAAAGCCCAATTAAAAATAGTTTCCCTTTAACCAAAAAGAAAGTGGCTTTATGCCCCCACCTCATGCCATAAAGTTAAATGATTTAAAAAAGGGGGTGGTGATGGACAGAGTATCTGAGTTAATCAGAACACTCCTACCCAGTCAACAGATCAGGGCTTGATCCATCACCGTTTTTTAGCTCACTGCACCATCCCAGTTCAGAACCTGGCTATATGCAAATTAGTCTGTCCCTGGCCCAGTGCATCATGGGAACAGGGCAGACCAAACTACCAAGCCAATTCTTCACTGGAAAGGAAACAAGCTTCCGGGGACCGGTTTCTGGCATTACAGCCGTCTTCGGCCCGGCTTGCTTGAATCCTGATGGTGCAGTGAGCAAGGGACTCATGTCTGAGCATACCCTTTCACACTCGTGGTGGCCAAAATAATTTCAAAAAGGGGGTGGTGATGGACAGAGTATCTGAGTTAATCAGAACACTCCTACCCAGTCAACAGATCAGGGCTTGATCCATCACCGTTTTTTAGCTCACTGCACTATCCCAGTTCAGAACCTGGCTATATGCAAATTAGTCTGTCCCTGGCCCAGTGCATCATGGGAACAGGGCAGACCAAACTACCAAGCCAATTCTTCACTGGAAAGGAAAAGAGCTTCAGGGGACCGGTTTCTGGCATTACAGCCGTCTTCGGCCCGGCTTGCTTGAATCCTGACGGTGCAGTGAGCAAGGGACTCATGTCTGAGCATACCCTTCCACACTCATGGTGGCCAAAATAATTATCAAAAGGGGATGGTGATGGACAGAGTATCTGAGTTAATTAGAACACTCCTACCCAGTCAACAGATCAGGGCTTGATCCATCACCGTTTTTTAGCTCACTGCACCATCCCAGTTCAGAACCTGGCTATATGGTTTTAGCACCCGCTTTGTGTTTCACTTTTTTATCTTCTTAATTCATTTTTTAACGGGGTTGCGTTACATTTATTTAATATAGAAATCATGTACATCGTGATTATGCCGATTTTTAGCCGTCTGCTCGCCCCTAGTTTGCAGGTATTGGTCATGTTCATTTTCTTGTTTATTTTCATTGTCATGGCACAACATATTTTAGTTGAATGTCAGTTTATGGACTGACACTGTCCGGAGGGAGAGGTGTGGTGCCGCGGCCAGGGCGACTGACGCTGGAATCTGGGGATCAGGGTTCGATCCCCGGCTCAGGGGGCAGGTTAGCCCAGCACTATGTGACTCTGGGCAATAGCTTGCTTAATCTTCCCGACGGCCCCCAGCGCCTAGAGACCCTTACGGGTGATTGTGCGCTTTACAAATGTGGATTATTATTATTATTTTTAATATTATGAAAGAGCTTGTTGTAAACGCACGTCAGTTTAGTCACCAACACTGCCTGGAGGAGTACCTTCTTTTAACCCGAGGCTTTCAGTGGTCTATTATTTCCCAACCAAAGGTTTGTGTTTGGTGATGGCTCCACCATTGACCTTTGTTTTCTACCTTTATTTTGTGTTTTCTCTTGTAGGGTTGACAATCTGGTAATTTTTCATGATCTCCGGCGAGAGTTATTTGCTTTTACTGGCCGTTTCTTGAACTTTTTGTTTTGTGAAGCTCAGAACTATGCATTCTCTTTGTAACAAGTATTTGTTTGTAGATTCCCCATGACGAAGGGCAATTGTTCATGTCCAAAATGCATTGGGAATTGTTTACTCAACATGGGAGTTGCTCAATCACCATCTAACTCATATGGAACAATCTTTCCACATGACATGCCTGCATTTTCGCAATAAATTATGAATGAGCTACATTCAGTGTTTTAGTGATGATTCAATGAGGGACGTTTGTACATTGAAATGTTGTTCTTGGTTTCAAATCTGAATTATAGTATTCAAGGTTGTTTATTACTTGAATGTAAAAGGTTCACACTCTTTGACAGAACGGCAGTAGTGCACCTTGTGTCAAGGACACTTGTCCTAGTTTTCTCTTTCTCTTGGAATTGTGTGGCTGAGCAGAGCCTCCCCAGAGGGTGCACACTTTAGAAATCTAATTTGTTTCTCCTGTTTACACTGTATTACATTTACATTTACCAGAGTACAACTTCACAAACAGTTTGACACTGGTCTTTTGTGACCCTAGACCTTTGCAGGGAGGAAGGGGATGTCTGACACCTCAAGGGGGTAAAAACCTCTGGAAGCTTCTCCTACTTCAAAGTGGGCACCGGGTATAAATATTGGACCCTTGGATCCTACTCTTCAGTGCACTCCTAGACCTGTGGATGCTACAGAAGAAGGACTGCTCTGCAGTTTTGCTGCCAGAAGGACTGCTACTCCGCTGCCCTGTTACTCTGCTGCCCTGCTTGCTGTTAAGGCTGACTGGGCTTGCACCCTTCATCCCAGGCTGAAGTGACTCCAAGGGTCAATCAACTGACCTCCTGTTGAGCTACATGGATATAACAAGCTCTAGAGGCTCTCTGCAACTGCCCAGCTGACCTGATGCTTAGGTCAGCACCTGGAACTACAGCTGGACCTGCTTGAGTCCTGCTAGCCTCTATTGGAGTGAATTCCTGACTCCCAAGTGGTACCCCTCAGGTCCTGGATCCTTGTTGTGGCCTAATGTTGAGCTCCCCTGATGTTTTCTGGGCACCTTGTGAATGTGAGAAGGCTGGTTTGCAGCAAAATCTTGCCATCCATGCCGCCTGCCAACACAAACCTACTGTCATGACCGTCTGCAATGCCCTACAGGATCTTGGCAATACAGTGATGACACTCTGTGATGCCCGGCCTGCGCTTCTAGCTACTTCGATGGGCATCTGTGACACTGTCCCTGCCCCTTGTGGCCCTTTCCGCCACAAACGCAGCTCTTTGATCTGAACTGTGAAGGTAACCCTTAAAGCAGGTCTAACCTTGTTCCTTGGTCTGGCTCACACTCCTTTGTGATTGGCCTGAGCTTGTGACTTTTACCTGTTCTTGCATGATCAGATAGGCACGGGGGGTGCTTTGTGGTTTGTGGCACTATTTTTACTTACATTTTTTTAAATGCATATCTCCGTTCAACTGTTTGGATTTTTGTTGTTTCAGTCTTAAATTATTTAAAATTCTTTATTGTATTTTGTTAAATTGGGCAGGGATTTTTCTTCTGTTTTCACTTTATTACTGTTTGAAGTGCTGCATAAATGCTTTACACATTGTCTCCAAGTTAAGCCTTACTGCTTTCGTGCCAATCTACCAGAGGGTTAAACACAGGTTAATTTGGGGTGTGCTTTTGACTTTTTGACTTCACCCTAACGAAGAATTGCGGTTGCTGTTTGAGAAGGGGTTCTCTCCTCTCAACCAGTAACCCAATTTCTTACACTAACCTTCCATTGAAAAGTACGATGGAAACTTAGGTACGCTGTAGTTATTGCCACATGCAAAGAAAAACAATTGTTGGACAGAAAGCTGAACAATGTCAAACATTCACCCCCAGTACACATGTACGGGCCTATATACAGTGTTTCTTTGCCCACCATGTCATTCCAGTTTAAACCCAGCCATATGTAAATCAGTCTTGGCCATAGTCCCCATGGATACAGTCCAGCCGAACTGCCAGGCCAGGTCCTCCCTGGACCACAAACAAGCATCCTGGGACTGGTTTCTCATCAGCCAGGCTAGCTTGAATCCAGTGGCATAGTGAGCACGGGACCCACGTCTGGGCATATCATACCACTCGGGTGACAAATGCAAAAAGAATAATTGATGGACAGAATGTGGAATAATGTCAAACATTCACCCTCAGCACAGAGATATGGGCCTAAATTCATAGTTTGTTTTACCCACCATGCCGTTTCAGTTTAAACCCAGCCATATGCAAATGAGTATTGCCCCTGCTCCCCATGGGAACAGTCGAGCCCGAACTGCCAGGCCAGGTCATCCCTAGAGCAGAAACAAGCAACTTGGGACACATCCCAAATCTCTTGACTGGGGGTGAATGCTTGATTTATTCAGCACTCTATCCATCATATGTTGCCAGAGCAGTTATTGCCACAGCAGAATGTTGTTGTCCATCAGAGTGCTGGATTTGCATTTTCTGTATTTACGGTTTCGTCCGTCAAGTGCTCAAACTACCGGAGTAAAGTAAGGTGCATCAGCTGCCCTTCCCTTCTCCGTCAGCAGTTCATCCTCCCTCTGTTGGCAATCATATGTCTGTCAGCATTGATGTGGTGGAATACAGTCATCCATATTTAAAGTTCTTGTGCCACGGTATGACAAATGAGCCTTTGACCCGTACAGATGCAATGGTGGAAAGTACAATGTATGGTTTGTATCCGTCAGAATTAATCAGATGATTCGTCAGAACATGCTTGATGTCCATCTGCCAATCACAAACAACTGCTGGCTCACGTACAAAACAGGCCTCACTACCCAAACCATTTACCACTCACAACACAGACTTGTACTGTTCCACAATAAAAGCACTACAAAGGCAGGCAGGAGGCCCCTTGCTTTTCTAAGAATGATCTAACTGCATGGTGGATGGAATTGTGAGGGTAGAAACAAAGTTGTTTGGATCTCAGATGCAGAGTACCGCCAGGGTTGGGAGCAGTGGTACAGAATAATGGATAGGGTGAATGCTGTGTCCAATGTGCTCCATTCCAGGCCCCACCAATGAGTCATGGGAACTGGTGGTGGGTCTGTCAGGCCTCTCTGCTTTTTACCCCTGGAATGGGAGGGTGATGGCAGTTCTTCACGTCGAAGGCATCATGGGCACTGAAAGCGAAGTGGACAGTGGTAAGTATTTAATAAAAATGTCTTTGGGTATGGTGGGCTATAACTGCCTTTAGGGACCTACTTTTGAATCTTTAAAAAACTAACATTAAAGCAACAGACTGCCCCACATATGTGTTCTCATTGGTGTCAGTGAAACATTATTCAAAGGGTTACATTTTTCTGAGTCCCCACTTCCATCATCCCCACAATATACAAATATATACATGGCAATACGATGAACAAATAAACCGAGGTCATCATGGACATTGGTCCTTACTTCTGCTTTAGCAGAGGGGGAAGATTTACTAATTGTTAATGTTATGCAG
Source organism: Lissotriton helveticus (assembly GCF_964261635.1). Classification (NCBI taxonomy): domain Eukaryota; kingdom Metazoa; phylum Chordata; class Amphibia; order Caudata; family Salamandridae; genus Lissotriton; species Lissotriton helveticus. The sequence goes on along the minus strand of NC_136065.1, from coordinate 1,040,063,222 downwards.
GGCTGCAACCAAATAAACTGAGCTATCTTGCTCAAGGGGCAAACCAAGGCACAGAACCATATCTGCTAAGATTGGCCTGCTGCTCTCCTTCCTTTCACTGACACACTGATGAGGCGACCTAGCGCGATTCGCTCCATGGTGTGGAGGGGAGTGTGTGCTTTCTACTATAGGATTTCAACTGTTAGCATACGGTTCCAGTACAAGTTCCAGTGCCTAAACACATTTCAGAAGGATCCCATGCATTAGATGTATGATGTGGATGGGTTTTCTGGAGAAAAAAAACATTTCCCATTGTTTACGCCTGCTTCAAGGATACATTAGATGTTCATGCAAAGCACAGTATGGCTGTCCTAGGAGACCGAGCTGTGTGTCAAAACCTATAGGTGTTTGTGCTGATCTGCCCAAGTAACACCCCCTTGACACAAAGTGGCAAAAAGCAGTACAAATTGCTTTTTGAGGTGAGAAAAGGCCACCTTAAAACAGCAAAATACCTTTTGCAGGGGCTCAAAGCCTTAGTCAATTTGGGCCTGAGTAGTCTTCCTCAGACATAGAATATTACCTTGTCCAATAAAAAAATAAAACGCCTGCAGAACTGAAAGTAGGATAAACTGTCATGTTTCTTCTGGTGAATCCTCCTCTGGCTCTGCTGTGCAAGACTTAGTTAGACACATGGGGCCTCATTTATGAGGCCGTGCATCACTTTTACGCCGCCGGCGCGTCACTTTTTGTGACGCACCAGCAGCGTAAAAAATGTGCCTTGTTGCACCATATTTACAAAGTGACGCATCTAGGTAGATGCGTCACTTTGTAAACCCTTGCGCTACATTATACCTACGCCAGGTATAATGTATGCAGGGGGGGCGTTCTGACGCAAGAAAGGGTCATAGAAGTGACGCAGTGAAATCTAAAAGATTTCACTGCGCCACTTCTAGGATACAAATGCGTCATGTGAAAGGACACATTGCTGGAGTTGCGTCACTTTTGTGACACACTCCAGCAATGCGTCACTTTTGCGCCATACAGATACTGCAGAAATACTGAGGTATCTGTAACTCCTTGCGCCATGATGCGTCATACTGTAAATATGACGCATCATTGGTGTCGCAAAAGAGGGCGCAGTGAAAAGTGACGCATCGCTGTTTTCACGCAGCGATGCGTCACTTTTCATAAATGAGGCCCATGGTATGTTGGTTTTGGTGAATATTTTGTTACACAGTTAATTTTGATTGCATGTGTTTAGAATACATTTTGAACTTTGGGCTGGTAGTAAAATATTGTTTATTTAAAAGTCCCCCACACATGCCGGCCCAACACTCCAAGGATGTCAGGGACTTTTTACTTTATTACTTGGCATATTTAAGAAAAAATATATTTTTAATCTTTGGTTAGTAAAAAAAACGTTCTTCAGTGCCCACATTGAACAAGGTCACTGCTCATGAAAGCTGCCTTGCCCTCTGAAGTCATGCTGTGACAGCGGCTCATGTGAAACCACCATGATCTCTGGCAGGCAGATGTAGCTATACATAAGTATGGACGTTTGTATTTCACAAGGACAGTTGAATTAATACATTCTGCATTTAGAAGGGGCTCACAGATCTGCTGCCAAACTTAAAATAACACCCAAGACGCTCTAGTCATAAAATTATAACCAACAAATTACCATTTTGGTATGTGCTGATGTAATAATGTAAAACCTGAGTGTATACAACTACAACCATAACACTTTTGAATAGATCACTTAAGACCACGATTCAAATCACTGTAGCAAGTTAGTTGGAGGGAGGTGGTTTCCTTACTTCATAACAAAAAAAAGTATTTTACATATTGAATTGTACCTAGTTATTGTTTGCAATAACATACATCCACAATTGCACAAATGTCTAAATTTAAAATGCCATATTTAACATTTGACACAATATTCATAATTTACTGTACTACATATACGTAGATTATATTGCTCATAATCTTTAAAAAAAACTAATAATTATTTCTGTCTTATGCCACACATACTATGAATGCCTAAACAACAGAAAGAACATAGAGAACTGTACATTTGTTAGGCATAAATAGCAATAACCTTGTTATTTTACATTACAGCAGCATTCAAACTTTGTGCATGCACCCAGTACTTGACATTTTTTCCTTGTCTGTATCTGATCGAGGTTCAATAGGTCCATTTGTAATTCCATAATAAGGCGGCAGATAACAAGACAAACTGGCCTATACAAAAACAAACTTACATAAGGTATCCTACCCCCCTAAACTTAATTATAAAATGATGACCTGGACGTATTGCTTCTATAGGAATACTAAGTATTTTCGTTGTGGACCCTCACACACCCTACTGGTGTCATGCTTCATCATTGGGCCAAATCCTGCTCCCTAAAAGCCAGGGTGGGCTCAACTATCTCCCAGGGGGCACTTTGTATAATGTTCTAATCCTAACGGGGAGAGTAAATATTAACAATACCTCGTGGTCACCCCGGTTTCCCTTTATTTTGAGTATCACTGCTATGGTTAAAAATGTAAGCAACATTCGAAGTGAATAACGAGTTGGTTAACATCCCTATACCCTAGTGATAAGTCAATTTGTTTCAGCTCTTCATCACGGTCCATCTAGGGTCCCAGGATTTTATCAGGACTAATGGGGAATCCCTGTTTCCAACTTAATTTCACTAATTTAGTCTGTAATGTTGGGCATGTCAATTGTCAGCTGTCACAACACAGGACGTAAGACAAACATTACAAAATGAGGCTGCCTACTTGCCTAAGCCCTTAGTGGAGAAGCATACACTGTGCCTTGTTACTGAGTCCTAAAGGAGCAAAGGTTCAAGGGAACATACATATATGGAAAGATCAAAGCAAGACAAAAACAGAGACTCATTAATTTCAGATAATTCTAAGTGAGTGCACAAGGAGTATGTGAATATAACTCATGTTCATGCATGCAACGCCCTGCATGTTCCGTGCTTGCAGTATTCTTTAGGGCATGTGGCTTCCTACTAGGTTGGGGAGGTTAGCTACAAAACGTGTACCCCCATGCTTCTCATATGCATCTTGATGCAATAGGGTGAATTTGTCTTTCCCTTGTATACACATCTTCATCCACTCATTAGCAGCACAAACACACATAAATCACATGAAAGAATAATGTGGTATTCCACCAGTAACATTGCAAACGTGATATGCGTGGTGTCATTGCAATATATAGTCTTAGTCTATAATCCTGGTTGGATTCTTACCCTCCTAGGTATCTATTCAAAGGTTCAAAGGTTTTTATTGACTGCGCAATTAATTAAAATCTTTACAGTAAAAGAGAAAGTACAAAGATCAATAATTCTAAAATAACCTTCTAAATAAAATAAAGAATAAAAAAAAAGTGTACCAATGCTGATTAGGATAATGGTATATAGGTGGGAGCAAAATGGGTGGAGAGGAGTGCAACTCCCACAGTCTTAGTCTCATTGATTAGGAGTTCCCAGCATTTGTATTGGTTCAGGTAAGACTTTGCGTTGTTGGTTACGATGGCGAGCTGGTGACTTTTTCGGTGGAACAACGGGTCTGCTTCTGTTCAGCTCATATCAGTTCTTGTTGTGGTGAGTGTCCTAAGTTAGGGGGGGTACTCTCATTATGAGTTTTTAGTGCTATACTGATTTGGTGAACAAATTTCGCTGATCGCGCTAGGAACATGGTGTTAGTGGTTGACAGGCACAGGGCTGATGCTTCTGAGCATGTTGTAATGTTCTGATGGAGACAGATCGGGCGCAGCAGTCGCCGACGTTCGCTCTTGAAATGAGGACAGCAGCAAAGAAGGTGCAGCCAAGATTCCCTCTTGTATGTGCAAAGCCTGCATGATGTGGGGACCCCTTTTTGGGCCCAAGCAGGGTTGAAATCGGCTATCCCGAGCGTGACCAGCCTCATGGATACAATTTTACTTCGGGCATGTGTTGTGATGGCCTCGCTTAGATATGGCTGTGCTTTGCCCACCGTGTAGGAGTTGTTTAGGGGTTCCAAATTGGAGCTTCGACGAGTGGATCAGTGATCAAGTTCAAAGGAGATTTCATTCACCTGTTTATTGATAGCTCTCTTCCAAAAGTTCAGCGGGATGTCCTGCCGCGGTAGATTTTCTTCTACTAACTTAAGGGCTTTAGTTGCTTTTCCCAGCCTAATGTGCCATGTAGATGCTGGATCTTCGAAGATGGGGCGCAGATGGTATTTTAGGGAGTTGGCCGGGGCCTTTAATATCCTTAGATACAGTTTGATGTGCTCCCCCTGGCCGATCACGTCTGGCCTTGCAAGGCCAAGCTCCAGTCTCAGCCTGGATCTCCTAGCGGACCTTGGGATATGTAACACCGACTTGTACGCCTTAATTTGGGCAGAGGTGAGGAGTGCATCCAACTTCCCTGGAAATGCCAAGTGCCCGTAGGAGATTGCGGGCAGAAGCTTTGCTCTTAGAGCTATCAAAATTGGGCTAGCAGAGGGGCTGATCAGGTTCCGATTTAGTTGTCTTAGCAGGTGTGTTACCTTATTAGCTTTTGAGGCCAGATGATTGAGGTGGACATTTGCTTTTGCCCCTTCCGAAAACCAGACCCCTAGGTAATTGTAAGAGGCCACTGAGTGTATTTGAGCATTCCCCAGCTGCCACTGTGCGTGCCGTTTATGACGGAACGATCCAAAGATGATGACCTTGGTTTTCCCTTTGTTAACCGTCAGGCCGTTGGCAGTGTTGAAACTGTTTAAGGCCGTTAGAGCTCTTTGCAAGCCTATGCTCGTATGGTCTATAATGGCTGTGTCGTCTGCGTACTGTAAAAGTGGTAGCCTTATGCTTCCTAGTCTAGGTGCTACTAGACTGGCACCTTTTAGGGCCTCTCCCAAATCCGCGGTGTATAGATTAAATAGGAGGGGGGCCAGCACGCACCCTTGCTTCAGCCCATTTGCTGTAGATATTTTGCGAGTGACCGTGTGTGTGCTTGTTTTAACCCGCACCCAGGTGGCCTCATAAAGTGCCATTATAGCCTTCAAGAGTTTCGATGTTATCCCCCATTTTTCTAACTTCCACCAAAGGCGTTTTCTGTCCACTTTGTCAAATGCTGTACTATAGTCCACAAAGCAGCAGAATAATGGGGGGTGGTTCTTCTGGGTTGCCTTGGCTGAAAGATGTGCTAACGCCAGGACATTGTCCATTGTAGAGGCCTTGGCCCTGAAACCAGTCTGATATGTTGGTATTATTTTTTCCTCTTCTGCCCATTTTTCCAGATCGGAGAGCAATAGGCGTGCATATGCCTTGGCCTCCAAGTCAAGCAAGGCAATAAGCCTATAATTCGAAGGCTCGGAGCGGTCGCCTTTTTTAAAGATGGGAAACAGTATGGAGCCCCTCCAAGAGTCGGGGATTATTGTGGTGTGGTAGGCGTAACCAAAGAGTGGAGTTAAAAGTGTCGCCCAGAACTCTGCTGCCTGTTTAAAGACAGGTGCTGGGATCCCGTTGGGCCCCGGCGCGCCGTCATTCCTCATCCGCTTGATGGTGTTGATGACCTGTCTGGTATTCGCCCAGGTTGATGTGGTTGTGAGGGCGGCGACCTGGGAGCTGTTACCCCTTGTGTTGTTTCTTGGGGATAGGGTAGCTGTTTCTAACTGGAGGCATGGCTGTTGGACTTTCTCGGTTAGCTCCACCCTGTCCGCTGTCGGGGGTTCCTGGCTGGGGGCAGGTTCGTATAGCAGTTTCACGTATTGGATCCAAACTTTTTCGGCTACCCCGTTTTCCCTCGTTGGCCCTCGGTTGCTCAGCTGATTGATGAAGCTCCAGAGTTGAGCGGGGTTCTTTTGTTTGAGAAGAAGGAAGACTTTTAGCCATTTGCTTTCCGTGTCCGTTTTTTTTAGTTCCCATAACTTCTTCCTTAGGGAGGTCCTCAGTTCCGATATTGAGGGCCCTTCTGCTTGGTGGCCGCTTCTTTTCTTAGCTGCGCAGGCCTTGCGCAGCATTCGTTTAAGTTCCCGGATATCCTGGGGGCAAGTTCTCCGATTCTTGAAGGGCACTTTTATTATTGGATTATGTGATTTAGGATTACCGAGTTTATTTTGTAGGTCCTCGATGATTTGCACCCATCCTGTTGTGGGGGGACCAAGTACGGGCAGACTCCCTTGCTGTATCTGACATAGCCATGATTGAAGTTTTCCCTCTGTCTTGCCTGTCCACTTGATTCTCCGCAGGGCAGTGTGTATCTCCTCCCCGCTTGACTCCCCAATGGTGTGATACGGGGTGGCGGCCGGTACGACCAGCTGGAATGAAGCTTTTAATGGCCTATGGTCGCTGTCCTGTCGGTTCACGACTTCATAGTCAGTCATTCTATCCGCCAGTGTCCCACTTATCAGGATGTAGTCAATTCTGGACAGATTCCGAAAAGTGGGGTGTGGCTGCCAGGTGCTTGAGCCTAGTTTTTTCTGCGTATGAGTGGATGACAGTTTGTAGCTGCGGAAGAGGTCGCGCAGGGGAGCCACCCTTCCTGAGCCTCGAGGAAGGGTTTCCAAGTTATCTAGGTCTTTTAAGTTAAAGTCCCCTGCTAAGATGACCTGATGTGTATTGTATTTGATTAACAGGTCCTCCAAGTTGGATGCCAGAGCCTCCAGGTGGTCTTTCATAAGGGTCTGTGCGGGGTTGATGTAGCAGTTTAATACAAGCAGATGAATTGGTAGACTAGTGAGGCTCAGACCCCTTATCATTAACGCTTGTAGACCGACAGTGTTCACGTTGATGTGGGAGGCATCGAATGCGCACGCATGTTTTATGAATATTGATAGTCCACCTGCTGGGCGGCCGAAAAGGTTCCTTTTCGTTGCTGGTACTTGGAACTCATAATACCCAGCCAGGGGGGTGGAGGTCAAAGCCCAGGTTTCTTGGAGACAGATTAAGTCCCCACATTCCAGAAACTGCTTCAGATTTTCATTGTTGCAGATTTTGCTAACCCCTGCTATATTCCAGGAGATTACTGTAAGTTCTGGTTTTGCAGTGGTGTCGATCCTGGGATCCCTACTGGATTGCTGACCGTTATTGCGGCTAGAAGTGCTGCGTCATCTTGCTTCCTGGTCCGTTTTGCTCAGGGAGGGGGAGGATGTTATGTATGATTCGATGATTGTTTTCGTAAAGTATTCTGATTCCGGTGTGTGCTCTCGGGCCCGTCTGGTTGCTATTTGGGGGGCCCAAGCTGGTTGTCCCTTTTAAGACTGATCGGGTGACTTTTCTCCCGCTGTCAGGGACCAGGACGAGTGGGTATTTTGGAGGTGATAATACCTGAACTTCGATGCCCCACTCCGCGAGTAAGGCGGAGTTTTGTTTGATGGCTTGCAGTATTTCTTTGTTCTTCAGTCCCACCACAGTAGAATCACCATGTGAGTCCCCCTTCAAACTCTCGAATTTCACCCAGTCTAAGTCCCCTGATTGCATCTTGTCCAGGGTGTCCAGGTGTTTGAAAAGGCGTAGGAGGTTGCTCCGGTTCAGGATGTCATAGTGTCCTGCGCTGGAGAATCTTGGAGTAAAGACCACCTCGTAGACTGAGAGTCCATTCAAGTTTTGGGCCCCACCACCCTTTTTTATGGTTGGTTCGACATGAGAGGGCACAGAAATGTGACTGCCTTGGGGGGTTGGGGGCATACCTCCTTGTAACCTCTTGTTTTGGTAGTCATTTGTCCTGATTGAAAGCTTGGCACTTATTTGGGGTGGATGCAAGGTGGCGCCTTGGGACACGAATATTGACAGAGTTGGCCGTTGGGGCCATGTTGAGGCTGGTGGTTTTTTTTCGGCCATTGGCTGATTTGCCGTAGAGCTAGTTTGCATTGCTGGTGGCTTTTCTTCCTTTAGGCTGGGGGGGCCTACTGATGTGGGTTGGTTGTATTGCTCTCCCTTTGGTGGGGTGACCTGAATGGGCCTTAAGCCCCAATTTTTATCTGTAAATATTGGATACAGCTGGGTCGCTTAAGCTTTTGTCCCCTCGTTTGGTGGTTGGTGCTTGGGCTTCAAAGCCTGTGGTTGTCTAACTTTTAGCTTTGATTTTTTCTGCTGTTTTTTTAGCTTCTTTTTTGCTCTTCTTGACAGTGGGGACTTCTGTGTGTCTATTAAGCGTGGTGAGTCATCTGGCCCAGCTGTTTTGATTTCTTCGCTGTCCCTGTGATTGAGGCTATCGACGGTTATGGGTTCTGGTGAGCTGTTCGCTGGCTTTGTGGTTGAAAGTCCTGCGCTTTTGCCATTATCAGCTGTGTCTTTCTTCCACATTCGGGCCCTTGGTGTTTGTTTCGCCTTCGGGGTGAGGCTGTTGTACTTTGCCCCCTTCTCTTTATCATTCAACGTGGGTGCCGCCGTTCTTCCTTTCGCTATTTCCATGATTTCGGCTAGTACCTCAGGCAGAGAGGCCCACTTCTCGATGATATTTGAGCAACGGCAGGCGCCGGCCCCCCAGTTGGGGCCCTCGGGCTGGGAGATCCTATTGGCCAGAGCCTCCACCTTGAAGCCTATGTCGGCTAATCGCCCAGCTATTGCCTGCAGAAGGTCAATCTGTAGTTCCATTTTTGTGGATTGCCACAGAAGAGCTTTGTTGGTGGCGCTACTTGACTCCAACTGGGGTGAATTGTCCGGGGTTGTGTCTGTGCCGATATCGCAGTCGGGATTCCGCGTTTTCTTTTTGGTTGCCCAAAGGGATTCTTGGGGCCAAGATGGAATGGGTGTTAGTTCGAGAGTTCTTTCAATCTTTTGCTCAAGATTGTGAAGGAAGGAGCCCAAGAGCTCCTCGGCGGGTGGCGGCGATGGAGCAAGGGAATCCGGTTGAGGAAACGTTGGATTAAAATTCTTGTGCACATGTTCTTGGTCGTGCTGTGAAGTGCTAGGACCCGGGTTCTGAAAAGATAAGCCCTGGATTTTTGGCTGGTGGATCTGAGCTATTGTTGATGCGGAACGGCCGCTGCCTGGTGATGATCTTGTCGATTGTGGTGCCCTGTGTCTCAATTGTGGACCGGGGAGAAGAGCTGTCGCAGAGTGGTCCTGCGGTTGACTTTAGGTGTTATTGACCATGAACTGTAGTGTCCTGTCTACTGGCCTGATCCTGGGCCTGATCCTGGGCGGAACTGAGTTCCACACAAAAGGGCGACGCTACTTTGGGAGTGCGATCAGGATTCGGCGGTTGTCCGCTGTGGTTGGGTGTGCTGTTATCTTGAACTGGGTCTTGAGCGGGGTCAGGAGTGCCAGGGGTGGTTGTTGGGCTAAGGCCAGAGCCGTGAATGTTGTTGGGGGGTTCCATTTTCGTAAAAAAGTTTGTGATTGTCCCTCTTTGGGCTGCATCTTGTGCCCTTTCATTTGGACTAACAGTTAATGATTTACTCCTGGTCTTCCGAGTTGTCTTACAGGTTGGTGATTGAGTTGTTAGGCTTTTTTCCGGAGACAGCGCCTGGCGACCCTTCCTTTTGACCCCCATGGCCAAAGGACCACCTGGTCGGGTGACCTCCTAGTGTTGCCTCGCCTTGGTGCCGCCAGACAGCGTGGCTCCGGGGCTTTGCCGTCACTGTGGACTGGATGGAAGAGTGGCTGTGGGCAGCTGAGGTGGCGTGTGGGCAAGGAGGGTAGGGCAGGGCAGGGCTGCTGCTGCTGCTTGACCGGGCTTTGCTGTCAAAGGGAAATGGCTGCTTGCGTAGAGTTCAGACCCAGCCGGGTCGGCGTATTTGTAGGACAGGGGTCGGGGGGGGGCTGAGGTCAATTCCTGGATGAGGGCTCGGGAGCGAAATGCTAATTTGTGATAACGTGGAGAGCCCCCCCCCCACTTTCACTGTCCTCCTTGGGTTATGAGAGATCCTTTAGGGTGTCAGCAACCTTGTCAGCAACCTTGTAAGTATCTGAGGCTTTTTGTCGATTGAACAGCAGTAGGTGAGCTGTGATTCTGGTTAAAACTCAGCTAGCTACCAGCGAGCCATTCACTTCTTGCGCATTGGAGCTCCCTCCCAGAGCAGCGCCGCTCACCTGCTCACCTGCTTCTACGGCTTTGCTGAAATTAGAACGCTACCGTGCTAACTCGCTCGTTGGCGGCGTGTCTCTGCAGCCGTGGGAAGTGCCTCTCAAAGGTGGCCGCTTGGCCGCTTGACCGCGTCTCCACCGGTCGCTGGTCGCCTCCGCGTCTCCCAGGGACCGAGCACGGAGCAGGAGGGGCAGGAGCAGGGCGGGCAACAGCAATCCGCTCCGACGTCCAACTTCAGCGGAATGGCGTTTCTCGGCAGCCTAGGTATCTATTATTTTTGTGGTTTTGTTGTGCATAACCATCTAAAATAACTCTGAAAACACAAAAAACCTTTAATTGTTTCATTTTTTTTACTCTTATGACACTGCATAGAAATTAATCTTTAAACACTTCATCGATGTTCCTCATTCATAGTTAATCACTACCAACAAATTTGATGAACATCAAATGTAGGATGTTTATTAATAGCAACCTGGACCACAGTCTAACCACATAATTTTCTAACTCAATTTGGGACTCGGGAATATGCATTTTCTAATTAAACAAGGCACGTATAAAGCAGGACCCCTCCAGTATGTATGGTGCAATTAATGTATTCATTGCAAAATATCAATTTCTTTTTCAATATTAATATACACTTTTTATTGTTTTTGTTATATGATTTACATGATCCAGTGCTCACAAGTAAGGGAAAAGAAAGGTGCTCTAGTGAGTGGGAGAAGGTAAATACATGCAACTCTTAAAAAAACAACACATTAAACTCCTATTGATGAATTTATATAATAAAACATAGAGTTAATTAGTTAAAAGGTCAACAGTGCTTTGATCTCATTCAGTTGAGATCATCATCAGGACAGCTGTGTGAGCACCTAGTATCTTTGAGAGGCAATTGTATTAGTATGTGTCACTGCATGTGAAAGGGGCACAGTAGTGGTTACATAGGTGCACCCTTGATAACTAAACGTAAGGCACAATTTTCTTCTTCCTGTGCCCGGGATGGACAGCGTAATGGGTTCCTGTGTAATGGAGTTACTCTTATCTTGTGTGGTTGGGTGAAGTCTAAATAACCAATAATGGATTCATGAGCCTCCAGATACATAGATGGTTGAGAACAATCGATGAAAACTTTTGGAAAGAGCTTTAATTTTCCTCCTTTTGTTGATTATCAATCTCCCTCAGATTATGTACTGCAGAAGCTGATTGGTACACAACTCCTCCCAGGGGCGGCTGGTGACATTTGAAAGTGGTGGACGTAAACTAATTTGCATATTGCAATGCAGCGAGCGAGCTCAGCGACCGAGCCCGAACCACCTTAAGGGTGGTTCGGAGGGGTTCTCTCCCCGCGAAAATTTTGAAAAAAGAGAAGAAAAATCATGCATTTCCAAGCAAATTTGAGAAAGCAGGAAGGTTAATAAAGCAATTGTGAAAGTGCAGTTATTACATTAATAGTTGTCCTAACATAGGTACCTGCTTATTCAGTTCATGAGCAGTGTGTCACCCTGGTCAATGTCATGACAAACCTAGTACCTGTGATGGGTATATGGAACCAAGTCAGAAAATCATCCACAAGGTGTCTGTGGGCCTCTGCTTTTTGTTTATGACTAGACAGAGCTGGGACTTTGTATGGATAGGAGAGAAAAAAACCAGCTGATAAAGAAAAGTGTATAGGTAAAGTGGAGACAGAGCTGATAAGGGCTGAAGAATAGACAGACAAGAGCTATGGTGGAGGGGAGAGGGAGAAGGGCTGGGTTAGAAGGGGCCAGGAACGGACAGAATGCTGAATAGGGACAAAGCAAATTAGAAATAGTGAGAGGGAGGTGACAGACCTGGGAGCACAAAGGAAAGAGACCTGTCACAGGGGAGTGAGGATATAGACAGTAGATAAATGATAAAGTAGAGCTGCATTGGTGGCAGCTGTGGCCACTAGGTCCCTTCCTGTCGGTGAATTAATGATAAATGGTCACATCAGCAGACAATGCCCATGTTTCATCTGTAGACACTGAGAAGCATGGCACTTGTATCGCCAAACATGGCATGCATTGAAGTTATCAGTGGAAAATAGTTCGGATGAATAGCACAGTACAACAAGACAGAGTACAACGCATGGGTATTGTCAGCAGCAGTAAGGCACCTCTATCGCTAGATGTTTGCTTAGTATGAGGGAAACTCGTATGTTTGCTTTCGGCCTAGTTCTCCTTTGAGCAAAGAAAGGGCTGAAACTGGCAACAGTACTGTAAAGAGCAACTGCTGGCAGAACGTATTGTTCACCAATAATAGTTTTTTTTACTGAGACCTTAATTGTTCAAAGCATTCTATACTTGCATTTCTGTGGGGTTAAGTCTAGGTGGAAATACTGCACACACACTGTGCTGTTGCTGTATGCGTTACACTGAAATGCAGAGATTTCCGTGATTCACTGTATGCTGCTGTAAAATTCACCTTTGTAATCAGTTTTGCCCCCAACATATTTTTGACGCACAGGGCTGCGGGCATCAGCAGACTCAGCCTCCATTTTGTAAAGACCACACAATCACACATACAGAGGAATGACGCACATTGCTGCTGTGTAAAGTTATGGCCACGTGAAGAACTTCCCATACAAGTTAACAACAATCCATCGATGAACCCCCAACTGCTGCGCAGTCAGAAGTAATGCAAACTGCGGAAGATCGAAATAAAAAACTAAAAGGAAACAAACAAAAATAATAATAACGGAATGACCAAGGGGGTCCGACATAGAAGCTGCAGAGAGTGGCAATACGAAGGGGCACCAGCGCACCACGATAACACACGGTGAGTAAAAAACAAAGTAGAGGGTTACAGATTTTCCTAGCTTGCTTTAGGCCTTTCTACACCTCCGTGGACAATCGAACTGAAAATGACCTGTGGTAGTTGTTCCATGCCTTCACGGGCTTCACCGATAGCAAAGTAGCTTGTTAGAAAATAATTTAATATAAACATTCAACACAACCTTGAAGTTTTAGTGTGGCTTTTAAGGGATGCGTCTTTGAACAACGAAAAACCTGCTTATGACTGATGTCCTGTATGTGTAAACCGGGTGATATTGGAAAAGTAAGATTAGCTTGCTTCAGAGGTTGCCCCTCAAACCTTTATGGAATAGTATCCACAAATGTGCCAATTGAAACAAAGTATGATAGTGGAGCTACGAGAAGAATGGGATGACCATTGTCAGGGCGGGGGGGGGTCTCAAGGTGGTAAATGAGGTCACTCTTTTTGGAAAGCAATCATCAATTGATTTGTCCCATGTAGACTCTGAAATACACACTTATGAACTACCTTGATCCCATTCCCCTCTATGGCAGTGTGCAGTTTCAACCTGAGACGCAGAGTGAATCTCCCAATTTAGCTACGATGCCTCTCCGGCCCAAGATGGCTGAACATGGTGACATATCAGCGGCTACCCCTCCTGGCCCCTCAATGTGCATCATGCTGGTTTGAGAGGCACATTTTGAAGCACATTATGGATCCCCTAGTGTGGAAGAGACATTGCACGGACCAGGGAAATCATATTGGAAACTTCCTCAGTCTAACACTCAGTAAGTCTGATAGTTGATTGCAGCACTCCCAGCTCTGACAAAATGCCTGTAGCCATGATAGAAACTATTCTTCAGTAATGAGTGTTAATAGATTTATGCAGCACGCCTGTTGTTGCCAAAACTGGAGGGTACGTACCTATCTAGTAAGAGTGCCACATAATTACATACCAAAACAAAGTCCCAAAGGGGCTTCTAGCAAAGACAACTGCTAATATGTCACCCCACTCCTTGACAAGGGAAATTAGTTACCGACTACACAGAGGAGGCCTCTGCAAAACTGCTTCATAATCCCCATGATGCCAAACCGACATTCTGAAAGGGTAATCTGCAATGGAACACTGGATTATGCTTGCTTGGGCTCTTAACATATGGGTGCTCAATGCAAAAGGTATGATGTGCGGCTTGTTCACTGTCTTCAGGTCAGCATTTGCTACGGTTGTCAACACTCTTCTGTGGTGAAAGCTTTACCATTTGTTTCTTATTTAGGGTGTTTGGCTAGGTCCCTTGTCATTTGGGTCTCCCTAACTGGAATTACAAATTCCAGAAGTGAATTTTAAACTGGAAACTGCTGAAGGAGTATCCATGAGTGAACGTTCACCATGAAGGCAGTGTATGGATACAGGATACAGAGACCTTAAAGTGGATGCCCACCCGGAAGTAAATGAATAGATGGAATATACAAAAAGGAAGTGCAACCCAACAGAATGAATAAAACAAGACTATCGGAAATGTACAGCTACCAGATTTAACCATCAATGTAGATGCGAAGGTGAACATGAAGAGAGACAAATCTGTCAATAAAGATGCAGCTTTCCCTCTTCCACCTTCCAAACGTTATGCATGTGCAATGAGCGAATAAGGGCAAGAATTCGGAAATTTCTTTTAATTGGCCTCTGTGATCCCAACTAAACAGAAACTGCATAGACTCAGAACTCAGAACAGTATCCTTGTGACCCTTAGATAAAGGCACAAGTATATGGTATGAATAGGTCTGACTGAGATTAATACTCATCATTGCATGCATGCACAAATACCCAATTTAGAGTCGCCAATCCTGAAAAGATCGAACTGAATGCATTTAAGAGATGTGTAATCTGACACAATAAACCGAATGAACTGAGAGGTTTTTTATAACCACAGAGACCCACACACACACACACACACACACACACACACAGAGCCCCCCCCACACACACACACACACAGAGCCCCCCACACACACACACAGAGCCCCCCCACACACACACACAGAGCCCCCCCCCACATACACACAGAGCCCCCCCCACACACACACAGAGCCCCACTCACACACACAGAGCCCCCCCCACACACACACAGAGCCCCCCCACACACACAAAGAGCCCCCCCTACACACACACGGAACAGAGGGCAAGGAAATCGGGAGAACAGAGGGCAAAGCAAACGGAAGAACAGACGGCAAGGAAAATTGAAGAAAAGAGGGCAAGAAAAACAAATGAAAAGAGGGCAAGAAAAACGAATGAAAAGAGGGCAAGAAAAATGGAAGAAAAGAGGGCAAGAAAAACGAATGAAAAGAAGGCAAGAAAAACGGAAGAAAAGAGGGCAAGAAAAACGAATGAAAAGAGGGTAAGAAAAACGAAAGAAAAGAGGGCAAGGAAAACGGAAGAACAGAGGTCAAGGAAATCGGGAGAACTGAGGTCAAGGAAATCGGGAGAACAGAGGGCAAGGAAAACGGAGAACAGAGGGGAAGAAAAACGAATGAAAAGAGGGCAAGGAAAATGGGAAACATTGCCTTACATAACGCATATAATGCACTGTGGCCTTACCTGTACCGTGACGGTGACGGTGAGGCGGGAGTCACACACAGTCTGCTGCCTGCGCACGAGGCGAGCTCCAGGCTAGAGATTAAGAGTCGAAGTCACAACGTCACAGCGGCGGGCGTCCCGAAGTCACACAGTGATTGGCCTGCACAGTGGACCACTGGACCAGCCAATCCTGGCACGGCATGCAGTGCCAGGATTGGCTAGGTGGGCACCATGACTGCTCGCCCAGTTGCCCTATGCAACCCCGGGGGCTGCGGCCCGCCCCCTGGTCCTCTCTCTAAGGGGAACTTCAGCAGGGAAACTATCTGCGCATGCTCGGGCTAGTTTCTGCCCAAAAATTCACTTGCGCAGTACTGCTGCAGCTGAGTGGACTGTCACTCAAGCTGCAGCAGGCCAAGTCCCCCCCTGCATACTCTGGAAAAGTCGGGTGTCTTCCGGATTCCCGGCCGGCGGGTAGCGCGATCATTCAATATTTTTATTTTTATTTTAGTGACGACGCGACGACGCGGTGGGTCCATGGGGCTTTGTGGGGCTACGCCCCTACGCCCCAATGGACGCACCGCGCCTGGGTAAAGTACTGCAGCTGAGTGGACTGTCACGCAAGCTGCAGCAGGCCCAGCCCCCCCTGCGCACTCCGGAAAAGTCGGGTGTCTCCCGGATTCCCGGCCGGCGGGTAGCGCGACCATTCAATATTTTTATTTTTATTTTAGTGACGACGCGACGATGCGGTGGGTCCATGGGGCTTAGTGGGGCTACGCCCCTACGCCCCAATGGACGCACTGCGTCAGACCCCTCCTACATGCATTCCCATTTTAACTGTGTTGGTTATGGCATTAGCGTGTGCAGGGTTTGGCTATTTGTGCATTTTTCCTCCATGACAGGCCTGGAGTATTTTCCTCCATGGTTCTGTTGAAAACCACAGCCTATAAATACAATGGAAGAGTACCTTCATTTCAGTGGACTATCCATCTTTATCATCATTTAAATAATTAACGGAGGTGGTGATAGGTGGCAGAGGCAGCAGATAGAGGGTGGGTTTTGCTTGCCATGCCGCTAAACTCTCAATGCATCAGATGGTATTTTATGTTGGAGTACAGATAAGCCACCACTTTTAGAAAGTTCATCTTCATCTGCCAAATTCCGAATAATGCCCTTAATTTGTTTATTAAGAAACATATTCTGAAGCTCATTTTCACTACTTAATCCCAACTAGGCACATAGAGCTCTGTGTAACTAGTCATAACTAGGAGGATGAAGATTGGACTCCTGTTCACAGGTTTAAAGAAGGAAGTAGTTGCAAGGCTTTAAAAGATAATGACAGAAATAGCTGTGCATGGTAATGAGCCTGCTGCTACTATCCTCAAGGGATACTCTTACTTCTTTAAGTTTTTTTTTCAATTATTTTCATTAGATGGAGGGATTGTTTTACTCATTTAATTGATAATGCATTATATGATCTCATGAAATAATCTAATTAGTTGAAATATCAAAACTTTAAATCTCTACATTTTCAATGTTGCAGACTGGAAAGCGTATGGTCAAACAGAAGAAATTAAGTAGGTGGCGTATCTACTGGTTTTGATCTTATCAGAGAAATTTGCATTATCTGTCACCTTTCTTTTGATTTTTGAGAAAACTCTTGAGCCTCAATTATGAGTGAGATGGATTTAAGTCTCGGGATACCATGTTGCCATAACATTCCCAGCCAGTGTCCCCAAAGATAAATTTGTCTACACCAAGATATTTGGCCAGCAGTGGGTGGAGCATGTAGAGTAGGTTTTATCAGGCACAATCCACATATTAGATCTTCATTCAGATCAAAGTAACTGGCTGTATCTTGCTCCCATTTACCACTTACTTTACGCCGGTGGAAAGAGGAAATGGGGTATTGCTTTGGGTCTTGAATAGCAAGTGGATAAGATGATACTTAGAGCAGGGAAGGCTGGAGCAAGGCATGGAGAAGTGGTACATACTCCCCCTGTGCCATAGGTGTTACTTGGGAGGGGGACCTAGCTACTCTCTTGTCCGCAGCTTCTGCAATTTTTCCAGCAGAATTTTCCTTCTGGTGAAATTAGGCCCAATATTCATGCATCTGGATAAACTAGGTGTGGGATAATCAAGCCAGTTGTCATCGGGAGCCACAGTAGCCCACCGGGGGATACCGCTTTCCCAACTTGTAGTTGATACCAAAGATTTATGAATGCAGATATTTTCACTCTGAAGAACTTCATTTTCCATTTACCACTTATTTTTAAGCCGGTGGTAAAATGGAAAGTATGGATCACTGTTGGTCTTGGATGGCAAAAAGGATACCCAGGGAAGTTGAAGCTGGAGCAAGGCAAGGGGAAGTGGTACATGCTCCCCCTGTACTTTAGGAGGAAGTTGGAGGAGGGGACTGGGGACTGGGCTGGGCTGGGCTGTGCTTGTGCTTACAGCTTCTTCTTAATCCTTATTTTACTTTGCCAGCTGGATTTTCCGGATGGTAAAACTGGTCCCGATGTTTATGCACCCAGATCATCTCTGTGCTGGATCACCAAGTCAGTCATGGTCAGGTGGTGCAGTAGCTCATGATTGCCTTTGTTTATCCACACAGAACTCAAATTTGTAGTGTGGTATGTTGTTGTGCATTGTATCCCAAACTTTTTTTTTTTGTGTTGAAATTTTTTATTAATGTATCCCAAACTTTGATTAAGTGAGAAACCTACCATCTGCATTCTTGGTTTCCTTTATTCAGGATTCCATCAGCCCAAGTAATTTTCGAATTCTATCACTGCTGCCTTGCATTCTATTTATAATTTTAGAACCCATAACTGTAGGGTATGGTTGTAGGTCAATATCGCGATCAGTAGTTTGTGTGCGTTTTGGGAGAAAGCAATTTTAGGGATCAGCAGCCATGTTCTGAATTCTCTTCCGTTGCCATCCCCAGTGATTTCACACTGGACTTTGCGCTGCATTCCACCGATTCACAGGGCACCGCTCCAGCACAATTGGCAGTGGCAGCCGGATTCCACATTTCTTCAGAGTAGTTTATGGGCCCCTCAGGCCAAGCGTTTCCTCCTTAATTCTCCTTCACTGGATAGGCTTGAGCTCGAGTCCTGCCAAAAAGCAGTCCAGGCCACGAGACACTGGGAAGAGGATCAGACATTCCTACACGGAGGATATGAAAACAGGTCCATTTCGCCCATATTTATCTTGGTTTCCACAAACACAGAATATGACTTTGCGCATTTGAGCAGAGAACAGAGCAGGCCAACAAACCACGGTGAACACAACATCTTGTTTTAAATTTCTGCCTTTTTGCTCAATCTCAAGGAACACGTTTTTATGAAAAATAGGGAGGTGCTCAACAGACTCTTCTGGAGGGCTTGCAGTTTCACTTCGAGAATAAAGGTGAAGGGTCTCTGCAGCACGAGAGTCTGAATTTAGAGAACCTTTCAGCAGGTCTGTCTCAAGTGGGGCTTAGACATGTCTCGTCGTCGTTGTCAGCATCTGCTGTCACTGAAACAGATGCCCGATCCTCAGATCCACAGTGATCAAGCTGCATTAGAGAAGGATATATAAGGCAACAGAGGTTCAACTGGACTCATAATTAACAATCCACCACAAGACAGCAGTCTGCCTTGCAAGAGCTCTTGTTACGGTGCTTAAATCAAACTAAATTACCATATTTTTATGCAGCCAATACCGTTTTTTTTCAATTTTGTTTATTGGCATTTCGACATAAAGAGCATACAACAACACAACAAACCAGGTCAAATTGGCAATATTATGTCCGTTTTGTACAGAGAAAGCAAAATATCAGACAGGTCCACATATGCACTTTTGGTTTACATAATTCCTTACAAACAAAAAGGTGATGCCGCGGGATAAATTCAGTACAAATCTAGTAGCCAACATTACTTGAAACATTGCATTACCTGGGAGGGGCTATCCGCCCAAACATTGTGCCATGTATGAAGACATTTCTACCACATCTCTCTACGGCACCCATGTATTTACACAGACTAGTTTACTTTCCCATAATTTACACCTCTACCTGCTCCCCTTAAACCGAAGGGGCCTCTTCTAGTGCCCGGGCCCATCCCAAAAACGGAGCCCAGATGTCCCTGGTCTCGATGCAGTGGGCATCAGCTCCCAGAACGCTGTCAGTTGGGTATGGCTGAACGTTACATCCTGTACCCAAGCCCTCCACGTGGGAGCCTTCTTCCTACCCGAGGCCATCGCCACTCTACGCTTAGCCAGTAATAACAATATTGCATGTAATTTACGCGTAGCTGCCGCTGTATTTTTAACATATCCCAGCAAACCTATGAGCGAACCATGATCCGCATCTAATATAGCGTGTATTTTGTCTGAAATGTCCCTCCAATATATGGACACGCCAGAGCAGCTCCACGCCATGTGTAAGAATAACGCTGGAGCAAAACCACACCTCCAGCATTTGTCATCGTATCTGATTTCCATGCAAAACAGCTGACACAGGGTTCTATAATATCTGTGTAAGTATTTGAAGTGGATAAGCCTCAACTTATAGTTGGGTGACAAAGCAGTTAGTTGGCCACAGCAGAAAGCCCATTGCCTCTCCGTGATCTGTTCTGGGAGCTCTGAATTCCAATTCTGCATGGATTGAAACTGTAACACTGTGGCAGAGCTCTGCATAGCACTGAACAAGCATAGTCATTAGTCGGCGGGGCGAAGGATTCGTTAGTGTATTCTCTAGTGCCTGGAGAGTGGGGGCGGGAATTCCACATGCAACTGTCTGCCGTATTTTGTAGTAGAAGAACAGCTCCGAGAAACTTATTGCCTCTGCCCAGGATGCGGCCTGTGGGGAAATGAAAACATCACCTGGATACAAATCTGCAAATGTGAGGAGTCTGAGTGACTTCCATCACGCAGAGCATAGGGTTGTGAGTTAGTGGTATGGAAGGGGCATACAGTAGTCACAGCCGGGCTCTATCTCGCAGGCGATCACATGCCCAGCGCAGGGTCTCCACCATGACAAACTCATCTCTTGGTCTCTTAACTGTTTGATATAGCACAGCCTGCAGAAGAATCGGGCCTCAACATCCATTTCCACCGCCCCATGCGGCTGAAATGGGGTGGGATGCACCCAGTAGTGCAAAAACTGGGCCTGTGCGCAATACGCATATAGTGGTATGTCTGGGGCGCCCGTCCCACCTTGTGTTAAGGGCAGGGTTAAAAATTCCCAGGAGACTCTCGCTTGCTTACTAACCCACACCAATGAAATCAATAGGGTACGGACCGATTTAAAAAATGCCTAAGTCAGGGCCAATGATATATTTACAAAGAGGTACAGGAACTTAGGCAGTACCACCATCTTGGCTATGGCGATCCTCCCTGCTAATGAAAGGGGCAGTCCAGCCCAGACAGACACCTTTTCCCCAGCCACTCAATAGCCCGACCAAAATTCAAGTTCCAAATTTCTTGCATATCTCTGCACAGCCAAATCCCTAGATATTTCACAGGGCCATCCGCCCACTTCAAGGGATACTCAATCGTGATTAGATGTGTGCTATCTGTAAGTGGGAAGATAGTGGACTTGGCCCAATTTATGGAGACACCTGATAACCCCCCAAACTTGATCAATTCACGCGGTACTGGAGCTATAATGGGAACAGGGTCAGAGATGTATAGGGTAATGTCGTCCGCATATAATGAGACCAATAGCCCCCGTGTTCTGAAGTCCAAACCTTTAGCTGCGCGATGTTGGTGCAACCTCCCTGCCAGTGGTTCCATCGAAATAGCGAAGAGGACAGGGGAGAGAGGATAGCCCTGCCTCTCCCACGGGTGATTAGAAAAGGCTGCAATGTCATACCATTCAGTCTGATTCTAGCAGTTGGCTCAGAATATAACAAACGGATGAGTCCCAGGAACAGGGTACTGAACCCCATTCGTTCTAAGATTGTAAATAGATATGGCCATTCCAATGAATCAAACACTTTCGTGGCATCTAGAAACACAGCTACTGCCGGATATTGCGGGTGTAGATAATGTAACACAGAGAAAAATCTTCTAAGATTATGGGAGGTGGACTGTCCCGATATAAAGCCAGACTAGTCCGGTCTCTCAATGAGTGGGAGCAGTGGCTGCAGTTGACCTGCTATCACTTTGGCTAGGATCTTAGCATCAATGTTGATTAATGATAGTGGTCTATAAGAGTCCACTTCGCTACTGTCTTCCTCTGGCTTCAGCAACATAATAATCATTGACTTGCGCATGGACTGCGGTACAATACCCAGGGTTTGTGCCTCCCCGAACACTTCTAACAGTTGCGGGGTCAGCTCCATCACATAGGCCTTATAGAAGGCAATGGTTAGCCCATCTGGGCCTGGGGCATTGTCTAGCGGTAAACTACGTACTATCTACCGAGAATGGCATGTCCAGATATTCCCTGTGACCCCTCTGTAGCCACAAGAGTTCCAAAGAATCCAGAAATTCCTTGAGGTCACTAGGGACTTCACTTTGCGTGGCTTTGTAAAGTTTGGTGTAAAACTGCATGAATCTGTCCAGAATGCGCTTTGGGCCACTAATCAGGGTGCCGTCCTCCCCCATTACCTCAGTCACAAACGTGGCAGAATGGGGCTTTCTAAGCATATTGGCGAGAGTCCTACCCGGACGATCCCCCTCCCCAGATTGTCTGGTGTGTGCATGCTTACACAGGACGTTCACCTCCCTTTGTGCCTCCTTCAAAATCCGCAATGGCCTCCTTAATAGAGGCCAGTATCGTAATGTTTTGCGTGGAGTAATATTGAGATTCAAGATCCCTGATCCTGCCTTCTAGAGCTGTCAAAGTACCTCTTATTGAACGCAGGACCCCAGCTTGCCGCCCAATAAACTTCCCACGTATCACCACCTTGAATGCTTCCCAAAGGGAGGTCTGAGACGTGACTGAGCCTGTATTAAGTGGGAAGTAATCCTCAATGTCACCCCGGATTTCTTCCCTGTAGGCCTCATCCAGCATAGCATTTTGGGGAAGTCTTTAACTAAATACCCGAGAGGTGTGTTCGGCATGAGCAAGCTCAGTAGACAAGAAGGCGCACTGTCCAAGAGTATTCGAGGAAAATGTGCAACATCCGTTGCCCACATTTCCACGTCCCGTGGGACTTCTGACTAGTTACACATGACGTGGAAATGTGACTCTCACGTACACTACACCCTACCTAGCTCCACACTTAATGCAATCATCGCGGATAGCAATCTGTCAGATATTTGGAGGAGGCTTAACCCTAATGCACTGGAGGGTATCCGTATATCTGCCTATCGTGGTGCCTGTACATACCTGTATGGATCACTAATGTTCTGCGCTATTTTGACCAAACTGTACCCTCCCCACCCTGCCCCCACCCACACCAACCCCCAACTAGGTTGTGTGTAAATAACCACCCTGAGAAACATACAAAACATTCACTACAGGTGAACAACCTAAGTGAAAATGGGAGCTCTCCCTTGGGGGCCTAGGTACCACCAACATACTACCCTGCCCGAGAAAAGGGCGGCCGAGATAAGTTGAGAAAAGCCATTTGCCTGCAACCCCATGCTGATCAACATCTGTTTCGTAGTATAAACAATGATTTGCTCACATTGCATTCCCCCCATGCCTGCAGATGGGCCCCGCATCAAGGAACACAACATCGGCGAGTTACCACTCTCTTACTGCTCAGTCCGGAGCGGTGAAGGCAGGGAGTTAATCATTGTCACTTAGTCCGGCTTCTGATTGGGGACCACATGCCACGTTGCCGTTGTTTTTCCTCCCTCCATGTGTTTAGCAAATTTCAGTGCAGACCTCGGGTTTGTAAAAAAAATGCATTGTGCCATCATGAGTAACCTTTAACTTTGCTGGTTATAAGAGCACGTAGGGGACTTTTGCCTGCAGCAGGAGATGCTTGGCCGACAGAAACTCTCTGCGGGCTGCCTGCACCATTGGTGTGAAGTCAGAGTAGAAAGAAATTTTGTTTCCTTTATAGTTAACAGTACCCTGCTCCCTGGCCAGTCTTAAAATGGCATCTCGATCCCGGTAATTCAGAAAGCATGCTAGGATATGACGGGGTATGGCACCAACTGGCGGTCTGGGAACCAGCGCCCAGTGGGCCCTCCCGACTACAAACATTGTAGACAGCCCAGGACCAAACAGATCCAGCAAAAGCTCCTCGACAAAGATTTCCATTTTGGAAATGGCTGTCGTCTCAGGAATCCCAGTAATTTGGAGGTTGTTACGGCGGGACCAAGCTTTAAGGTCATCATTCTTGGCCCTTATGAGGGTAAGCACCTTGTCTATGCTCAATAGCTGCTCTTTTGTTTCGACCTGGATCTTATGCTGCTCGGGGTGCCGATGATTTTCTAGTTGATCCAAACGAGTCTCGTGAGCACCCACCTGACTGTTAACCTGGTCCAACTGTAAGGTAAGTACGTCGAGCTTGGCATCAATGGTTCTGAGACTGTAGCGCATCTCCAAGAGTAGTGGTTGAAGGTCCTCACCCTTATCATCTGACTGGTCACTGGGCAGCCTGTCTGAGCACCCCTCCTGCTCTACTTCCGTCATTCTGGTGCTTCTCTTGGATTCAAAAGTAAGTTTTGCCTGCTTCGCATCATGCTTCCCCATGGTGGTGTAAAGATCAAGGCCACGAGCCATCCACTGTACACTGCTGTAACAACAATATGCGCCTGCGGTGCAATAACCCAGCGTCCCACACATTGCCTGGGAGAAGGGCCCAGCACGATGTTGCCTCTGCCTCTTCCACAGAGGGTTCCCTCTGGAACTACATCGCTGACTCACCACTCCGACGCTGACATAGTTGCAGGCGCAATACACAGTTAACGCTGCCCCAGGGAGGTGTGAGTGGGGGTGCAGGCGCAATACACAGTTAACGCTGCCCCAGGGAGGTGTGAGTGGGGGAGGGCTTTCACCTGGTAAATGCGGACTGTTCGAATCGGTCAGTATAGCTTGAAAATTCCGCGCCACTGGGATCAGCTATATGCAGCAACAGACAGAAGAACTGTTTGAATTGTCACTTCCCCCAAGGATCACGGAGCAGCACCCTTATGGCATTTGGGCCCACCAGGCCGCTTTAGGTGCAGGCAGTTGTATATGCGCAGTCTCTTTGTGGCAATCCTTGGAGATGACGGCCTCGGTATGCGTCACCCCTCACGCTGTATCTGACATTTAGTTACTGATCTGATTGTGGCATTCTAGCAATTCCTCTGTGTCCCCAGCCGCTCCTTCTCCAATATAAGGGCCCCCAGCATGCAAAGATTTTGAGGCCACAGAGGCAGCCAAGATCCTATCAGGTCCCGGCGCGCCTGATTCAAAGATGGTGCCCTGCTTCCCCACCAACAACCTCCACCAAGCCGCACCACTCCGGAGCCCCACCCTCCAGCAAGGCTTACCGGGTGGCTGGAAAGCACAGTCCAGCCCCGCAGCCACTCAAGAGCATGGTGCAGGACTCTCGAGACTCTCAGGTGAGTCCTGAGTGCGGCCGTGTCGGGCGATGCTTCAGTGGCCACCAGCGTGAGACTGCGCGGTTCCACAGGGTCAGCCCCAGGTTCTCTCACTACCCGGGTGCTACCACGGCATCTCGCAGAGCTAGGGATGCAGTCTCGTCAGGACAGCGACGTTCCACGGGTCTCAGATCTGGGCCTTAATCTCCCTTGAGCAGGGCCGCAGCGTCACGCCAGCTCCGGGCTCTCTGCCCGTCCTTAGGCCGCAGCAGTGTAGGCGTCGCCACTCGGCACGGGGACAATTCCTGCAGCTACAAACAGCTCCCACCATGCAGAGCCTCACAGGCTATGCCAAGAGGCCCTTTTACATGCGCGATGGCTCTCCTGTTGTGCGGATGATGAAAGGATTAGGTCCCGGCCGGCACAGCACACTCAGCAAGTGGCCATCTTGCAGCGCGGCTGACCGCCCCCCTCCAGCCAATTCAGGTTAATATCAAACATGATCATTATACACTGTGTAGTAGTCAGTTAGTTGAAAACAGCAGACAAAAAATCAAAATTGCTCTTTAATTTTATTTTACAGTGTCAGAAATGTATATATAGGTTGAAACACAAGTAATTGAGTCACAATCATGATTTGTCGGCAAAATATAGGTGCAAATCTTGTCTCCGCTAATTTGCGTTGACACAAAATGCACACATTAGTGGGTGGCAAACTCGTCCGATCCCAAGTTTGATGTCTCAGATTACGGAATGACACACCAGTATAACATTATATTACTCATTAAGAGAGGCAATAAATGCAAGAACAAGCCCACTGAGTGACAGTGCTGTCTGTTGTGATACTCAAGCATGTTCATGGTGGGCTGCAGGCTAGGGGGTTGCTTTCAGAGCACTGTGGGCTACCATGGTCGAGCCATCATGGCCTATTTTAGTCAAAGCTTCCTGCAAGTGTTGGGGTATTTTGAACATTTTTGCCAGGGATGATCAAGGTTTCCAGTCCACTGGTCTTTAATCTATTTGAGAACATTGAGATTCCAACCCATACGCAAATTAACAGGTCGTCAGCAGCAAGGTGTAGGAAGGTGGAATCTTACTATATGGTTACCCCCACTTTTTACCTGATGTTTTGCTGGTTTTCGACTTAGTTTGACTGGGACCCTGCTATTCAGGGCCCCAGTATATCTGCTTTCTCTATAAAATGGACACCATGGTCTTTAGGTACATACCAGATTGGTTACTGGGTCACCCTTGTGAGCCCCTGAATATGGTACCTTATGTACCTAGGGCATAGGTGCGCCTGAGACCTACCAGGGGCTGCAGCATGTATTGTGCCACCTCTGGTTAGCCTTCCAAACTGACACCACAGGTTTGCAATTGCAGCCTGGGTAAGGTGGTGTAATCACCCCTTACTTAGATATAGTACACCTATATCTATCTATATATATATATATATATATCTATATATATATATATATAGATATATATATATATATATCTATCTCTATTACCTACTGGCGATAGCCAGTAGGTATATATAGTTAGGATTGTTTTCCATAGGGAAATCGCAACATTCTATTGGGAATAACTTTGGCGCCGGTTGAGGAATCTTCCTGAAATTTTCCTTAACTTTACCTCGCGGCGCTCCGCTCCTTCCCTGAAAGTTTGGGGGGGATTCGTCAAGCGGGGGCCGAGATAAAAGGGGGGTCCCAAAACGTGTTTTCCCCATGTTAATTTCCATAGGGCGGTTGGACTCACTTTTAGCCCGAACGGCTGAATGGTTTTCCACCAAACTTGGCAAAATTGTAGGGACTGGTAGCCCGATGTGCCTTTGCTATGTCTCAAGATATGTGCTCCAGTGGTTTTTACGAAAATTAACTTTGAAAAAATATATATTGGGCTACATTGGGCTATATATATGTTAGAGCCCAAATGTAGCCCAATGTAGCCCAATGTAGCCCAAAGATGGCCACCAGAGACAAAAAAAACAAATGTAGCCCAAATATCAGCCAGATGTAGCCCAACTATAGCCCAATGACAGAATGTCCCAGAGTGTTCTAAAGAACAACTAGAGTGCTAACAGTCTTACTTATGACAAAAGTATGGCACACCTGAAGTCATCTTGATTGGAATAAAGTGTTAACACTTAAAAGATTTAATTTGCAAAGGAACAAAATGAGGGGGTTCATTTTGCCATAGAAATTATGATTAGTGCTGAAGAAAGAAAAATTAGGGCACATTTTGAGTGACTTCTCAAATCCTCTTATATTTCATTAAAAACATTCTGATATGCAGTCTCCCAAGATGGCCACCAGAGACAAAAGAGCCCAAATGTAGCCCAAATATCAGCCAGATGTAGCCCAACTATAGCCCAATGACAGAATGTCCCAGAGTGTTCTAAAGAACAACTAGAACGCTAACAGTCTTACTTATGACAAACGTATGGCACACCTGAAGTCATCTTGATTGGAATAAAGTGCTAACACTTAATACATTTAATTTGAAAAGGAACAAAATGAGGGGTTTCATTTTGCCATAGAAATTTTATATATATATATATATATATTCACTGAAAAAACCATAGGTTACACACCAGTTATAGTTAGGAATTAGCATTTAAAAAACCTTTGAAATTCACTGAAAAAAACCATAGGTTTCACACCAGTTATAGTTAGCTGGAAATTTTACTCGCATAAAACCATTGAAATTCCCACGTTATAGTTAGTTGGACTCACTATAACTTACATGTCTGCAATGCACTGCTGATGACGTCACATATTACATCACTCATGCATATATTTAAATATTTAAACATTACTCGCTAATATATGTATTCACTAAGATACACTTAATAAGCCAGTTAACCAATAAATTTTTTTTTTAAAACACTGAAAAAACCATAGGTTTCAGGCCTTATATAGTCAGGAATTAGGGATCTAATATGTGATATCATCAGCAGTGGATTGCGGGTGTGCGAAATATAGTTAGTACAACTAACTATATAGGAGCAATTGCATTGGTTTTGTATGAGTAAAATGTCCAGCTAACTATAACACCACTAAAACTTATAGTTTTTTGAGTGAATTTCAAAGGTTTTTTAAAAACGAATTCCTAACTATATAACTCCTGAAACCTATGGTTTTTTCAGTGAATATATATATATATATATATTACCTACTGGCGGTCGCCAGTAGGTATATATAGTTAGGACCTAGTTTCCATAAGAAATCCGCAACATTCTATTGGGAATAACTTTGGCGCCGGTTGTTGAATCTTCGCGAATTTCTCAAAGAAGATGGCCCGTTCCGCTCCGCCTATTCCCTGAAAGTCTCGCGTAGATTCGGCAAGCGGGGGCCAAGAAAAAAGGGGGGTCCCAAAACGGGTTTTCCCCATGTTAATTTCCATAGGACGATTAGACACGGCTACACCCTGAACGGCTGAACGGAATTACACCAAATTTGGCAAAATGGTAGAGTCTGATTTGCAGATCACGCTTTTGTTTAAATGGTGTAAATCCCTCCAGTAGTTGTTGAAAACAATTATATATCTATAAGCGCGCACCGTGCAAGCACCCTGCGATTTTTTGAAAAAAAAATTGGGGGGGGGGGCTTGGGGTTCCTGTGCCTCAAACTACCGAGGCACAAGATGGCTGCCAACAATTTCTGTTTTGGAGTGTTGACAGACAGTGGCAGCCAATCAGCATGCCTTCCCGAGAAAGCTGCATGCTCATTGGCTGTCCACACTTCAAACCAGGAAGAGTTGGCATCCATCTTGTGCTTGGTAGACCGAGGCACAAGAAAGCAGAAAAGCAAACGTGTAGAACACAAAAAGGAGGCAGGGTAGACACACCCTGAACCCCTAGGCCTGCCCAGGTGGTCCCACAAGGACCCCAACGCCCCAATTCTTTTTTTAAAAACCCGGTCTGTTTTTTACAGATTACCCACCGGGGGACTAAATCACGGGGGCATAGTGATAAAGAAGTGTGGGGGGTCCCCAATCCCCCCACACTGCCCTGGGGACCGCCGCCCCCTGGGGCAAAGCAACGCAGCCCCCTGGCGCATACTGGAGGTTCCAGGTGGGCTAGTTGGCCCCCAGGGACCCCCAGTATGCAAGGGGAATTAGTTCCCCCTCTGCAAAAGCGCCAGGGGGCTGTGTTGCAGAGAGGTGTGAAAACATTTTTTTTCAATTTATATTAAAAATATGTAATGTAATTTATAAAATAAAATATCTAAAAATAAATAATTTAAAATAATGTAGTAAATCAGTATAAAAAATATAACAATTAATACATCTAAAAATTATCATTTACAAAACCATTGAAAATCACTGAAAAAACCATAGGTTTCAGCCACGTTATAGTTAGGAATAACCATTTAAAAAACCTTTGAAATTCACTGAAAAAACCATAGGTTGCAGCCACGTTATAGGCACAAGATGGCTGCCAACACTTCCTGGTTTGGAGTGTTGACAGACAGTGGCAGCCAATCAGCATGCCTTCCCGAGAAAGCTGCATGCTCATTGGCTGTCAACACTTCTAACCAGGAAGTGTTTGCATCCATCTTGTGCTCGGTATGTGGTATATAAATAAATAATACCGGATCTATTTTTGTCTAGGCATAGCAATTACAGATAGCTCAATAAATAAGAGTCAAGATTCGAGGTAGTAGGAGTTTGCAGGTTTAATACAGCATAAGGACAGGAACAGGACAACCTGCACAGGAATAGGATGGCAGCGCTTGACAGGGGGGCCCCGACAGCTGCCGGGCAGGATCTGGGATGAGCGCGCTAACATTTAATAACAATACACGATCATATATACTAAAACAGTTGCATTACAATACATACGATAGGCGGAGCAGTGGGTGTGGTCAATAGCAGTCGCGAAAGATAAGGGTGAAAATGGGTGTAACAGGGGCGTATACATAGACATGTGATGTAAACGTAACAGAATATGTCATAAATGGGGCGGAAACATGGAGGGGGCTACCTAAGGAGCCAGGACCTCTAACCTAATGGTGCGCGCAAACTGACAATGACGTGTTACTAGAAGAAGCTGGGGGCTACGAACTCTGTGCTAGGAGCAGAGACTGAAGTCTGGAGAGTCAGGGCGACATGTACCTAAGCAGTATCTAGTATCTGATGTTTAGAGAACATGTTGATAGAATCCAAAAGTTATCGGGGTAAAGGCTAACAGACTCTAAGACTGGAGCATGCATTATTCTACATGTAGTGCGTGATGAAGAATATTAAATGACCATTAAATGCAGTATTTCTCTTACATGGAGACGTAAAGGCTAGACAATGACGGAAACTATTGATGCGATTCAGTAGCTTAGGAATGCAGAGAAGGAGGACTAACTGATAACTGGAATCATAACATACTCTTGGCAGACTCAGAGGCAGAGCCAGGCTGAACTGGGCACTGCAAGGCAGGAAGTAAGTGAAGGGTCGAGGATACAGGTGGGGGCTGTATCGCTCCTCAGCGAGGCTCAGGAGACAGAAGCTGAATCTGGTGTCCAGGCCCTTTTGAGGCCTAGAAACGGGAACTTTACAATGGAATAACGTGTACACTGAGAAACGTGGCAATGTAACTTTAAAGAGGCCTGATATTCGTAGTATTCACGAGAACTGGAAACTGACATACTAGAGATAGACACAACTGTAATTGCGTCTTTAATCGAACATGGGGAATACATATGCATATTAATCATGCACACATAACATATGATGGAGGACGCGTAGGGACACAGAACATGGCGAAATTTACTTTTCCACATTCCCTCCTTGTCACTACGTTTCCATCAGGAAACATCAATATTCATGATACCATCTATCATTTCATACAGTATCATTTGCTCGTCTCGAATTTTCTTGGAACGGGATTTAGAACGGGGCTTAGGACTAGGAATACAAGAGGTAGCACAAATGCCGCAAATCGCAGGGCCACATTGTATACAGAGGCAGCAGCTGAATATGATCGCTACTGCAATACCTAGAAAGGACAAGACTTTCCATCCCCAAGCGGAAATTATATTCCAGAACCAACCGGACCATGTCCAGGTGCCTGGATCTTGGTGTAACAGATGGGCAATTTTATGGAGTCTGGTTATAGCTGAATAAACAGACGGCGCGTTATTTGGAATGAAAATGCAGCAACTAGATCAGATGACTCTACAGGCCCCGCCCCTATCGGCCAATATGACGTCAAGGACGAGACGATTCTGTAAAACGACAAATCTCATAGCAGATTGCTCTTCAGTTAAGTTACCTAGGGCAGAGGCAGTCTCATTTACTACAGCTTCAAGGGTTCTGGTTAACCTACGGATTAGCTTACTATTCTGGATAGGTCCTATAAAGAAGAAGAAACCTCTATTGAAATCTGTATACTGTTCTAGAGCAGTTTCAGTATAATCGACAATGGGGGACTCAATCGCCCTTCTATGTCTAAGGTGTACTAGACGTGTGTTTCTATGATAATCAGATGGGGCTAGGAAAACTGGTGGCAGTAGGAAGGCAATGTAACAGGTTCCCTCCCAATCGAGGGGCAGATGAACATATGCGGTCTGACCACAAATAAAATAAGAATGACGTGAAGCTTTGAAAATAGATTTCCCACTGTCACTATATTTGACAATAGTAGTACAATCGCTATGTCCTACATGTACGGAACCATTATTTCTAACACATAATTCGCCTTTGACTGGTAGTACTGAAATAGCAGGTAAGTCTGGAGTGGAATCAGACTGAACATTCAGGACCATGAAATTCGAAGAATAATTACCTAAATTGTAAACTTCATTCTCTAGATCTAACCCTGTTCTGTGGGGAAGACCTTGCTTGTCTGGGAAACATGTACTGTTAAGAAAAGACATATCTGTTGAAGATGACGTTAACGTGGACCATGCTCCACACGAACCATTATGTGAAAATGGATAAGGAAAGAGTGGCAGAACTCCCTTCGGTGTCTGGAAAGGGGGGAGTCGACCACACACCCAACAATTTGTGGCATTGTTGGTCTGGTGTGAATAATGTAACATGCGGATAAAAGAATTGTTACGCATAGCGAGGCGGTAAGAGAGTTCATGAGGAGGCAGATCACTAAACGTGTGCTCTACTGTAACATTAGAAGACTTATTTACATGAGAAACTGGAAAATACAGATAAAATGCATAACTGGTGCAGGAAATCATAATACTGAGAAATAATATGAAACATAGAAAAACGATACATCGGATTGAGTTTTGACTAACTCTCTCACTATGGGGGTCTATTTTATACATGTCAGAAACCGGTCTAACCGTTTCACCTAGGGGAGGACTTAGACAATCAAACTGGCTGACTTATTTTACTAGACCTTAATTTCTTCTTATACTCCTGTTGCGGAGTTTTCTCTAACAGGGAGGGTGCAGTATCAGTGTCTTTTGCGGGACAGTCCTTAAGAATAGTACTTTGGCAGTCCTTTAAATCCTCGGAAATGTTCTTTGAAATTGGTTTCAATCCATAAAACTTTTTGATATGCGAAAGATGCACCCAGCCTTTGCGTCCCTCCAACTTCACGGCTGTGCGGGTGGCCAGGAGGACCTGTCGGGGCTCCTTCCAGCGAGGCTCCAGCGGACTTGAACGATCGAAATTTCGCACTAGGACCATGGATCCGGGAACGATTTCATGCGGTGCCACCTCGGTATTGTCTGGAAATGCGGCGGCAACCTGTGAACGACAAGAGTTGAGGGCAGACATCAAGGAAGCTAGGTAATCTGTCAGCATATTACTTGAAACATCGGTAATACTTCGGGGTCTAGGAGTACCCCACATGTTAGGGGGGCGGCCGAAAACGACCTCATACGGGGACAGACCTGATCTGGAATGTGCGACCATGCGCATATAGAACAGGGCGACCGGCAGAGCTACTAGCCAGTCCACACCTTTCTCTTGACAAACTTTTGCAATTCGAATTTTCAGGGTCTGATTATGTCTCTCTACGAGACCAGCTGCTTCAGGATGGCGTACACAATGGAACTTCCACTGGTACCCTAACAAAAGGGAAACGTGTTTCATGAGTTCAGATGAGAATGGCTGGCCGTTGTCAGAATATACGACTCTAGGGAGTCCATAACGGGGGAAGAACTCACGAACCAACTGCTTGGCAGTGGTCGCGGCTGTGTAGTCTGGAACTGGATATGCCTCCGTCCACCTGGACAAAGCGCATACAACTACAAGGACATACTTGAAACCTCGACATCGCTCCATCTGAATGTAATCCATCTGGAGGACTTCAAAAGGGTGGTCAGGGGGCTGGAATCCACCTTGTTCCACCGGGACACTTTTACCTGGATTAAACTGACAACATATCATACAGGTACGGACTTTCTGCTTGGCTGCAGCTCGTAAATGCTTGTTGAACCAAATATTCTGGATACTGTCTAACATAGCTTTTTCTCCTAAATGTGCTGGACTATGTGCGGTATTGATAATGACTTGAACCATAGAATCGGGGAGAAACCATGTGGCTTTACCCTTTGTTACCCATCCCTGATCTGTCTGGACCCCTCCTTGTTCGGACCATTTCTTGATTTCATCGGGAGTAGCATGTAACTGGATATCTATGACATCTTGTGTAGGGTCTTTAACTGTCATACATGTAGTCTGATCTGGAGTATGTGTCTGTGTCGGGTTAACTGAAATGTCTGGAGTCTGTGCTGTAAGCTTGGCTGTGCGATCTGCTAGATCATTACCTTGGGAAATAGTGTCAGTAACTTTCGTATGTGCTTTGCACTTCATGATAGCAATGGATGTCGGTAAATGTATTGCATCTAACAGAGCTTGAATAAGGAGACCATGCTGAATCTTGGTTCCATGAGAAGTCATGAAACCTCTCTCCTGCCAGAGCACTCCGAAGTCGTGTACAACTCCAAATGCGTAACGTGAATCTGTATAAACATTAACTTTCAGGTTCTTGGCGTGTATGCAGGCTTGAGTCAGAGCAACTAGCTCTGCTGCTTGAGCAGACAGGGTGTCAATACGGTGTGTTTCAATAACTTCAGTGTCAGTAGTCACTGCATACGCGGCGACTAGTTCTCCTGTACTTGTTCTCATACATGAACCATCCACATAAAGTGTCAGGTCTGGATCTGGTAATGGAATATCTGTCAGATCTTGTCTTGGCTTTGTCATGATGTTAACTACTTCCACACAGTCGTGTGTGGCAGGATTCAAAGTAACTGATGGTAACAATGTAGCAGGATTTAGGACGTTGCAGCGTCTGATTTCTATGTGTGGCTGGAACAGTGTCAATTCATAACCTGTTAAACGTGCAATCGTCAAGTGCTGAGTTTGTGTTCGGTTTAAAAGAACTTCCACGGAGTGTGGAACTTGTACTGTCAGGGAGTGTCCTAATACTATGGAATCACTTTGTCTGATAGCTAGTGCTGTGGCTGCAACTGACTTGAGGCACGCAGGCAGAGCCTGGGCTACAGGATCTAATGTGCTCGAAAAATAAGCACAGGGCTTGTATTGTCCTGCTTGATCTTGTGTGAGAACAGATAATGCTGTACCTTCACGTTCAGTGACGAAAAGTGTAAAAGGCTTACTGTAGTTCGGTGTTGCTAGAACTGGAGCTTGACATAAAGCTTTCTTTAACTCATTGAAACTAAGTGTATGTTCAGATGTCCAAGGGAGGACAGTCGATACGGCTGCCTCCTGTGTTGTTAACTGTATCAGTGGTTTGGCTAGGAATGCATACTGAGGAATCCATTGTCTGCAATAAGAAGTAAGGCCGATAAAAGCACGTACCTCCTTCTGGGTCTTTGGCTGAGGAAGACTCGCTATTAACTGGATACGGTCTGGTGTCAACTGCCTACCCCTCTTGGACAGTAAGTGGCCTAAATAGATCACTTGCTGGACACAGAATTGAAGCTTAGAAGGGGACACCTTGTGTCCCATCTCGGCTAGGAAATACAAGACTGTAAGTGAGGCTCGCTCGCAAGCACGTTCAGAACGGGCTGTGATCAGTAGATCATCGACATACTGGAGCAGGGCAGTGTCAGTTGGCATGTGAATGTTGTCTAGTTGTCTCTTGAGTGCTTGACTGTAAATACTAGGACTTTCTGTGAAACCTTGAGGAGCTCGTGTGAACATATAGCTCCTTCCATTTAAACAAAATCCGAAAAGGAACTGGCTGTCTGGATGAATGGGGACACTGAAAAACGCGTTCTTGAGGTCTATGACCGTAAAAAATGAAGCTTCGGAATCAATGGCTGTCAATAGGGAAGAGATATCTGGGACAACTGGGTACTGGGGAATAATACATTTGTTAAGCTCTCGGAGATCAATCACTAATCGATATACTGGAGGTGCATTTGGATCAGTACGTTTCATGACAGGAATGATCGGAGAATTGCATACATTGGAGTCAGTTTCTACAACTACTCCTTGAGCGATGAGCTCGTCAATAATTTTGGATAAGGCTGCTACAGCCTCAGATGGCAATCTGTACTGTCTTATTCGTGGTAACACTACACCTGGCTTGAGAGTCACACGATGGGGTGTGATTTGCATAAAGCCAACATCAGTTGGACCTTGCGCCCATAGATGTTGCGGAACATTGGACAATCTGGGATCAAAATCTCGTAATACATAGTGACCCTTGAAGTCACGTAGGAACAATCGTATTCCCTCTGGGGAACAGCATATAACTGCACCTAACTCTTTCAGTGTTTTAATGCCTAATAGATTCTCTGGACATGACTTAGTAAGTAACAGATCAGTAGTGCGGGACAATGGACCTACTTCTAGAGTAACTGGCTTTGATATTTCATTTACAATAGGTTTTCCTGAAAATCCAAGGGAAACATTTCTAGAGCCTGAGAGCGGAGCCCCTGGAACTTCGGCGTGACTTATAGTGGTCCTACTTGCCCCTGTATCAATCAGAAACTTTCTGTCTTTCCCTAATACTTGACTGTGAACATAGGGACCTTCTTGATCTACAGGTATCTCGATGAGAGGCAAGCCTACCTCCCTCTCTAGGCTGTTTCATGAATACGGTTGATACTCTGGATACTCGGACTGTGCATACTGGTACATCTGCTGTGTAACATGCTGTGTTGCAGCAATGGGCTGCGGTACAGTAACTGTCTGTGGTGCATTCTGTGACTGAGGAGTCTGTGTAACTTGTTCTTGTCTAGGCGGACGTGGTCTTTCTTTAGTCTTACCGGTAGCTATGTTGTGTTTCAGAACTGCACACTCGTTTATAAAATGACCTGGCTGTTTACAATAATTGCAGTTTCCTTTAACGGGAGCTGCAGGATGACTGGCTTGATTTGGTCCCCTCTTCTGACTGTCTTGAGGAACAGATTGTGCAACTAGTACTTTCATTTTCGTGTCTTTCATACGTTTTCTTTCATGATCTTGCTCTTCTCTGATTCTATTCTGGTGATATTGAAGCATCTGTAACATTTGGGACGGGGTATTAGCTTGCCAGGTACTTTCGACTTTCAAAACTCGGTTTTTAATTTGTGGACTTGAATTCTCGACTAATTTAGTAACAAAAAGATGAGGGTATGATTCGCTACTTGTCTTGAGGCCACTGTTTATGGTAAAACATTTCTCAAATCTGGAATAATAATCACTAATATCTTCATCTTGTTTCTGTTTACATGCTGAGATTGCATCCCAGTCTTCTTTTCTAGTTGTCAATAACCTAGGCAAAACTTGTATTAATAATTCTGGTAATTCTTTACATTTATCTCCAAGACCGGTACCTGGTACTCGTGCCTTATCTTCGGCTTCTACGACTGTCCAATCGATCTTTTTCTCTCCCACCTCCCATTCTTTTTCTTTGAGTTTCTCATATACCCCTGCGGGCAACAAGACTTTTAACATTTTAATAATATCTGGATACGTGTATTCTCCCATACGGAGCATGTCTTTTAATTCTCGGTGGAACCCTGCTGGATCTTTATCATGACAGGGAATTAATTTTTTCATCTCTAAGAGTTCCATCTTTGTGATCGGGGTGTAAACAAACACTCGTTGCATTTCACCACCCTCTGTCTTAACTGGATGCACTTCTCGTAACGGATTCTGTCTGTCTATGTAAAACGGTTTACTTTCTGGAGGTGAGACATGAACAAAATGCGGGTTCAAAAACGTTCTGTATTTGTGGCGCTGTTCTAGAATGACACTAATCAAATCGGTACCTAAACCTTTCCATTTATACTGTAGTAACTCGTTCAGGACATCATGTAACGGACCTGGATCAGAATGTTGACCCTCATACAATGTAATGAGGTGCTGGATCATATACATACCCACCAGTCGTTGCTCGGCTGGGGGCATTATCAGAAACATTTGTGCCACTATTTCGTCTGGAAAAGTGGTAGAATCAGTAATCCATCGGACTGCTGATCGGACTAGTTCTTGTTCATGCATGGTACTTAACTCGCTATAACCGATTCGTGATTTCAGAATGTGGTCGGTAGCTTGAAATACTTGTTCTAGAGAACCTTGTTCTGGTGCTGGATGATGGAAAGTTGACTTGTGTTCTAGGCGTAAATGGCGATCTGGAAATCTAGATTTTCCTACATACGCTATTCTGGCGGGATTCTCGTCCTCTACCTCTTCTGTAGAAGAGTCATTTTCTTTCTCGCTTACTTGTGCTGCTTTACGTTGTTCGTGTAACTTGATTATTTCTTTACGGATTTTCTTGTACATACTCTCTATACTACTGATAGTCTTGTGCTTACCCTCGGCTATATTATCACTCCACCTTGTCAGGATTTTCATTTCGGCCTGATCTTTAGTCGGGGAATCTTGTTCTCTTATTAGACAATTAATCAGGAACATGAGCTGGATCTCAGCTTTCCTTTGAGACATGACTTCACTAATACTTTCTGGATCATCCCCTGTACGGATGAAACGATATATTCTGTCTAGATCTTCCTTCATATTCGGTAAAGTGACTAGATACTCGGTCACCTTTCTCACGCGTAATGAATATAAAACCATATTATCCTCGCCTGGGACTGGATCATAGCCACATTCGGTAAGGGCTTTTCTTATTTCTGCAACAGACTGATGTCTGGGCGTACGCTGTGACGCTTTTGCATGTAATTCGGCTAACGTTAAACGCTTGTGTGGCGGCGGGGTTCCTGGAGGACCTCCCCCTGCGGCCCCTAAACTAGAGTCGTCTACTGATGCTCTTCGTCCTGGCAGAGTGGGAAATGGAAATGCAGGCTGGACTTGTATGGCGGGCTGGACCGGGGGTACCGTAACAGGTACTCCGGTGTCTGGAGGAGCGGGAAGTGCCTGATTTACAGGGACTGGCGGAGCAGGAACAGGATTTGCATATTCTGGGACTGTGTCGTCCAAATAGGACGAAATGAAAATATCAGCTGCGGTCGGTTTGCGACGTAGCTTGGTCGGAACTAGTGGTGGCGGGAAATTACTGGATGCCTCTGGGGTCGCTTTTGGCAAGCCCTCGGCAAGAAGAGGATACATACCCTTAATAAGAGCATGCCTCTGTCTGTCTGACTGTTCGGTTTTAACTCGTTCACCAATCTCGATTAATTCCCTTTCTTGGGCTCGTTCCAAGGATTCTCTACTTAGTTCTGACTTTCTGATTTCTTTTTCGGTTCTTTTATGAGATTCTTTGCGCCATAACTCGATGGCATCTTTCTGTGACTGTCTGGCTTTCTTTTTCCATAATGCTTCTTCTACTCTCATGATGCACTCGGCATCCCATGTACCCGATACGGGCCATCTATACTTTTCTTCTAACTGTTTGGTATACTCTACCCATAAATCTAGATATAGTATGGCACTT
The DNA here is from genome assembly GCF_964261635.1 of Lissotriton helveticus. Lineage (NCBI taxonomy): Eukaryota > Metazoa > Chordata > Amphibia > Caudata > Salamandridae > Lissotriton > Lissotriton helveticus. The sequence continues at coordinate 1,040,024,599 of NC_136065.1, read as the reverse complement.
ATGCCATGCTTTTGATACATAAAATGACCTGGACTGTCCCTAGGCGGGACAGGAACTGCTTCTTCTAGCAGACCCTTTCTAGTTTTTAACTGACGTAATCTCGAAAAGAGGGACATTGCAAACTTGAATCTGAACACAATACAATACACGAGGAACAATAACAATTGAGAAAACAATTCAGGCATACCACGACATTGAAAATACATTGAATAACATTATGAAGCAACAGTTCGGACAGAATACTACCTGGAACACTGAGAACAGAAACACATGAATTTCTCGAGAACGGAACAGACTAGAATTACTGGATGCGCTGCTGAAACAGCACGGAACATACCGGTCCCATAAAGGGACGCATCAAGACCCGTATCCACCTAGGTGAACACTTCGTTTCAGATCTGCGTACCCAGACCCATCGGACCAGAGACAATTTAGATTGACCCTGTCTAGATACTACCCCAGCAACGGTACTCACCAGGCAGCAAGAACGGAAAGCCTCGGACTGGACTGGACTGCTTCTACGCCGGACGGACAAACTTCGGACTTCTGTTACGGGTGGGCCTCCGGATACCTCGGACCTTGGACTCTCGGCTTGGGCTCTGGTCGGGACTCGCCGCGTTCCTCCACCGTCTCGTCTGGATGCTGGACCGCCTCCTCCGTCTCCTCCGTGGGCCTGAGGGATACTTAAAGCAGAAATATCTGCCGGTGCGCAGAAGAGTTCCGTCACGACTGCAGAGGGTCAGGGGGTCGGCGTGGCTTCACCGACGCGTGGGGAAAGGGCAAGTCCCTGTTCGGGCGCCATTATGTGGTATATAAATAAATAATACCGGATCTATTTTTGTCTAGGCATAGCAATTACAGATAGCTCAATAAATAAGAGTCAAGATTCGAGGTAGTAGGAGTTTGCAGGTTTAATACAGCATAAGGACAGGAACAGGACAACCTGCACAGGAATAGGATGGCAGCGCTTGACAGGGGGGCCCCGACAGCTGCCGGGCAGGATCTGGGATGAGCGCGCTAACATTTAATAACAATACACGATCATATATACTAAAACAGTTGCATTACAATACATACGATAGGCGGAGCAGTGGGTGTGGTCAATAGCAGTCGCGAAAGATAAGGGTGAAAATGGGTGTAACAGGGGCGTATACATAGACATGTGATGTAAACGTAACAGAATATGTCATAAATGGGGCGGAAACATGGAGGGGGCTACCTAAGGAGCCGGGACCTCTAACCTAATGGTGCGCGCAAACTGACAATGACGTGTTACTAGAAGAAGCTGGGGGCTACGAACTCTGTGCTAGGAGCAGAGACTGAAGTCTGGAGAGTCAGGGCGACATGTACCTAAGCAGTATCTAGTATCTGATGTTTAGAGAACATGTTGATAGAATCCAAAAGTTATCGGGGTAAAGGCTAACAGACTCTAAGACTGGAGCATGCATTATTCTACATGTAGTGCGTGATGAAGAATATTAAATGACCATTAAATGCAGTATTTCTCTTACATGGAGACGTAAAGGCTAGACAATGACGGAAACTATTGATGCGATTCAGTAGCTTAGGAATGCAGAGAAGGAGGACTAACTGATAACTGGAATCATAACATACTCTTGGCAGACTCAGAGGCAGAGCCAGGCTGAACCGGGCACTGCAAGGCAGGAAGTAAGTGAAGGGTCGAGGATACAGGTGGGGGCTGTATCGCTCCTCAGCGAGGCTCAGGAGACAGAAGCTGAATCTGGTGTCCAGGCCCTTTTGAGGCCTAGAAACGGGAAATTTACAATGGAATAACGTGTACACTGAGAAACGTGGCAATGTAACTTTAAAGAGGCCTGATATTCGTAGTATTCACGAGAACTGGAAACTGACATACTAGAGATAGATACAACTGTAATTGCGTCTTTAATCGAACATGGGGAATACATATGCATATTAATCATGCACACATAACATATGATGGAGGACGCGTAGGGACACAGAACATGGCAAAATTTACTTTTCCACAGGTAGACCGAGGCACAAGAAAGCAGAAAAACAAACGTGTAGAACACAAAAAGGGGGCAGGGTAGACACACCCTGACCTCCTAGGCCTGCCCAGGTGGTCCCACACGGACAAAAAAGGCCCCAATTGTTGTTTTTTTTAAACCCGGTCTGTTTTTTTTAAAATTCCCACCGGGAGGACCAAATCACGGGGGCATAGTGATAAAGAAGTGTAGGGGTCCCCCGGGGCAAAGCAACGCAGCCCCTTGGCGCATACTGGAGGCTCCTGGTGGGCTAGTTAGCCCCCAGGGACCCCCAGTATGCAAGGGGAATTAGTTCCCCCTCTGCAAACACGCCCGGGGGCTGCGTTGCAGAGAGGTGTAAAAAAGGGTGTGGCCTCATTACACCTCTCTGCAATGCAGCCCCCTGGCGCATACTGGAGGTTTCAGGTGGACTATTTGGCCCCCAGGGCCCCCTAGTATGCAAGGGAACTTAATCCCCCAATTTAGAACACTCTACAGGGTGCGTTTGCACAGTTTAAGTTGGGGAATTAATTCCTGTTCAATCCAGATGTCCCCTAGAGGGAACTATTCCAACAGGTATCTCCAGTAAGCGCCATGGAGCTGCGCTGCAGAGTGTTGCCCTCTGAACACCTGCCTGCAAAAATGTAGTAAATCAGTATAAAAAAAATAACAATTAATACGTTTAAAAATTGTCATTTAAAAAACCTTCGAAATTCAATGAAAAAACCATAGGTTTCATGCCTGATATAGTTAGGAATTAGCATTTAAAAAACCATTGAAATTCACTGAAAAAACCATAGGTTTCAGGCCTTATATAGTTAGGAATTAGCATTTAAAAAACCTTGCAAATTCACTGAAAAAACCATAGGTTTCAGGCCTTATATAGTTAGGAATTAGCATTTAAAAAAGCTTTGAATTTCACTGAAAAAACCATAGGTTTCATGCCTTATATAGTTAGGGATTAGCATTTAAAAAACCTTTGAAATTCACTCAAAAAACTATAAGTTTTAGGGATGTTATAGTTAGCTGGACATTTCACTCATACAAAACCATTGAAATTGCTCCTATATAGTTAGTTGTACTAACTATATTTCGCGCACCCGCAATCCACTGCTGATGATGTCACATATTACATCTTTCATGACATGGTCAGTGACATCACTGATGACATCTCAAATGACATCACTGATGACATCACTGATGACATCATCCACGTGACAATCACATACACCTTTTCATACACTAGTAAAATCTTTCATCACTCTTTGTAAAATACAGAGTATCATATTTGAATCCATTGACACAGCAATACAAGTATCTAAAAACGCACTCAGTGATTCCTAGATGTATACACACATCTAATCACTTACCTGTAGATTCACTCATACATGCTGTCAATGAGCAATAGAACACTATCAAAAATACTTATACACCTATATCGACATTACACACCAGCACACAACCTATTCACATATGAAGTTATCCTACTCACTTATGCAAACAATGGATCATACTTACATACTTACTTAGCTACACACATACTTAGTGTATTATAAAATCATTATTACAAGTATACAGTTATCCATATAGTCACTTACACAATCATTGAGTCTTATGTATACTTATTTATATACAACAACTGACACATACACTGCCTTTTATTTTTCTAGTTTGTTGGACATGTACCATTGAGAAATATATTTGCTCATCACCACACCTATAAAGATATTCACTCACCCAAACAACTGTTAGAACATGTAGATTTATCTTCATATATCTACTGAATCAACTATTCACACATCTTTGGGCAGTCACACACCCCTCACCGAACCACACACACATTCACTCTCCCATACAAATACTCAGTTAACTAATTAATAACTAATATAGACTTTCACATAGCTAGTAACCAACTGGAGAACCAGTTTACACAACAACTGACAAAGTGATACAGATATTCACACAGTTTAGTCACTATCCACTATATTTAGTGAGACACTATACATTGTTAAAGTAAACAGTCAATTACATTGCTACTAAATCCTCCATCCAAATATTTATTTTTATATATCTACTCATTCTTCAATGCAAATTGCTATATATATAATGCATATTTAAATAACGAAGCAAACCACATTCACTGGATGATGTCATCAGTGATGTCATTTGAGATGTCATCAGTGATGTCACTGACCATGTCATGAATGATGTAATATGTGACATCATCAGCAGTGGATTGCAGGTGCGCGAAATATATTTAGTACAACTAACTATATAGGAGCAATTTCAATGGTTTTGTAAGAGTGAAATGTCCAGCTAACTATAACACCCCTAAAACTTATAGTTTTTTGAGTGAATTTTAAAGGTTTTTTAAATGCTAATTCCTAACTATATAAGGCCTGAAACCTATGGTTTTTTCAGTGAATTTCAAAGGTTTTTTAAATGCTAATTCCTAACTATATATGGCCTGAAACCTATGGTTTTTTCAGTGAATATATATATATATATATATATATATATATATATATCTATCTATCTATCTATCTATCTATATATATATATATATATATATATATATATATATATATATATATATATATATATATATATATATATATATATATACACATATTGACCCCTATGGCAGGCCTTGACAATCCTGGAGGCAGAGTGCTTGGTTTTGTGTGAGAGGGTGCCCTAGCATGAGCTGACCCCCACTGCAGCTTTCGGAACCATCTCCTTACAGCTGTTCTGTGATATAGCCATACCATATACTCTTAAGTGCATTATAATCCTCGCAGTTAATGCTAACTGTGGTTTATCAAAACATGTTGTGTAAGGTGTCAAACACTTTGGAATACTATCCCCCCCCCACCAGTTCTGCAGTTCTGGCGGCGGGGTAGCATTCCACCCTGCTAGAGGGAGAAGACATGTAGTTACAGGTAAACCCAGTTAAAGTTAAACAGAGCCTCAGCATCACAAAATGGATGCTGATGCCACAGACACGAGTCTGCCCTCCTGCTGCTGGACAAAACTCTGAAGGGGAGGCCTGGACAATAGGTTTCCTGTCCAGGGAGGTGCTAGCACCTCCCCAGACAGGCTTTAGTGTATTGGGGCAGGATGAGTTGCATTCAGTGAATACTTTTCAGACACTGCCTGGTGCACACAAGGTGCTCCATGCATTTCCCAGTTCAAACCAGTTGCTGGGGCACTCTGCCACAGCTCTGATGCGAAACTGGACAAAGGGGAAGGGGTGTAACCACCCCCTCCCCAGGTCCTCCCATAGGTGGGACCCTAGAGTTAGTCCAACCCCTAAACTTGCTATAACAATAGGATCTCAGTCCCTGAGACTTTAGATTACCCTGGTCAAAACTCTGATACATAAATCTTGGACCTTCGACATTCCACATCGACTGTAAGAAATCTCCCTTGTGGTCAAGGAGTGACCACCCTGTTCAAACAGGCACCAACAGCATCTTTGCCGGTCTGCATTTTTTAGGCTCCCGCCAGATCCCAAAGAATCTGCAACACAGTACATGGACTTCCAGACATCTCTGACGCGGATCTGCACTCCCAGCAAAGCTGAGACCTGTAGCGGACACAAGAGACGTGGGACCGGAACTCCTGGACATCTTTCATTTTTGCAACTGCACCTACTTCCCGAGGTAGTCTGAAATTGTGCATTGGGATATTTGAAGCACCTTTTGCACTGAAGCTCAGAGGCCTACACTCCACGAGTGTCCCATGGGCTCACTTTGTGCATTTCTGCCTGAGGCCCCTTCGTGGTTCCTAATCCATTGGCAAGCGAGCCCCCACGAAGGGCCATCTTTGATTTCTTGAGCTTTCTTGCTTGCTCCAGACATGTTCTCACTCCTCTCTAAAGGAAGAGTCGCTCAGACCTTGCTGGTCTGCACCGAAGCCAATCTTGACATCTTGCTTGGGTTGCTGTTGCCAAGGCTTGTTGGGTCCAATCCGGATTCTGATGCTGCAGCACTCGACATCCTTTGTGGGACTGCTCGAATCCAGCTCCTGGTTGTCATGGACACCTTGTGGTCCTCTTGGCTGAAGAGTCAAGCTTCACCTCTTTCACCTGAAATCACCAGACATCGGCTGGCATCTTTTCCTCACCGTCCTGGTCACTGGCTAATGACCCAGACTCTATCCCTTCTGCGTTCAGGTTCTTCACATCTCCGATCCACCCTAGGATCCACCGGGACACTTTTCCTCTGGACGCCTGCAGCATTTCTACGCAGCTCTCCATTGGTATCGACGACGAAACCCGACATCAAAAGACACCTATGCACCTGGCTTCAATGGCTGAGATAACTCGAGTACTCTGGTGCTCCCGTGGGTATTGACTCTCGAAGTGTCTAAGTCTAAAAGAGTTTCATCATAGTTCACCTCTAGGTGCCCTTAATCTTTAAAACTGTAACTTGTTTGTTCTCCATCGAAAGTCAATAGTGATCCACGGCTGTGTTTAGACACTGCACGCGTCCCCCGTGGGCCTCCTGCATACTACGTAATAAACAAAAGGGGGGAGGGAGAGGAAAAGTGGATTCTGTCTCCCCTGGAAATATGCATAAACAAATGAAATCCACTAAATTGGGTTCGGTGATCCCTACAGTGGTGGGGAGCAACCAGTGTTGTTTAAATACCCCTCACACACCAAAAGGCCCCTTGGTGTCATGCTTCATCATCCTGCATACTAACCTTTGGTGGTTCCAGGTAGCCCCAGCGGTTCTACAGGCCCTAGGCCTGCTTTCTAACTCTCACGTGGTTCTTATACCACTATTTTAGTATATGGTTTGTGAGGCCCCTAAGGCATACCGTATACTGTGCAACTTATCGTATGCTAATTAAGTTCCTTGTATTGTACTTTTACCCCTAACCTCATGAAGAGACCAGAGGGGTTGTGTTTAGATTAAATACATACATATTTGATGTATACCTTGAGTGTTGTGCTTTCATTTGGTCATTCAAGAGATTATAATTGGTAAAACAACTTGCTTAACTCGCCTCTAAGTCTTAGCCTGAAGGCTGCTCTCCACAGCAACCACTAGGATAGCTTTCTATAAGGTTCACTTTACAACCTACCATCAATAAGGGTCGTTTGGACTGGTGCAAGGTGCCCACTAGAATAGTGGACATCGTATACCAGGCCAACTTCTCACACAAGGAAAGTGGCAAACTACTGCGCACTAATCTAAGGTAGGTCACCAGAAGAGGCCACAGGGATCCCTTTCTGCTGGCAAAATTAGTCTATTGTAGTGCATATGGTTTAGCGCAGTAGTGGCTGCTTCCGATCGGGAGTGATGTGGAGGTTACGGTCGGGACGGAAATGAAAAAAAAACACTTCGCTGGGCCTGCCGCCGCCTCTCCTCCGTCCTCTTTCTCCTTACTCTGCTGGCAGTAGGAAGCAGCAGGAAGTACTCAGGCTCCCCATAGCCAATCACAAATCTGCAATGCAACATTATGATTGATCTGAGCGCCATGGTTCGTTGCTCAGACAAGGACTGGGAGGTTTTCATTGTTTCTCACCAGGTTGCGTAAAGTAAGCCTGCTGGGTAAGATGCAAAGTGCGTAAGACTGTTTGGCCGGCCCAAGAAGGCCGGCCAAGTAGTCATGCACACTTAAGGAGTGCAAGCCACTCCTCTCCCTGCTCTGGCCAACCACGCCCGCGAGCCAATGACTTCAAAAGGAAAAAAAAATACTAACTATATATTTATAATTTTATTTTTGCTTTTGAAATGCGAGGCGAACCTCCTACGCCTTAGTGGAGGAGCCGCCACTGGTTCAGCAGGAAATTGAGGCACTCAAAGGCAGAAATCAACATATTCTTCACAGAGTAAAATATCTTGAAATACTTCTCAGCTGTTTAGTAACAAGATTTCAAGTACTCCGGTGCTTGAAAATTCAGAAAGTAACTTTTTGTTGATAAAATAAGAATCGCAGCTATTTGACTGAATGGAGGAAGAGTGGACCATTTATGTCCCAAGGGCCGTCCAACAGATGCTCTTGGGGTTGTTTATGCACTTCGGCCTTGAAGGGGAAGCAGATGGGGCTTGGTGAGGGCCTCCAAAGATTTTGCTTCGATTTCTATTTTTTTGAAGGGCCATTTATCCAATTCGAGACTTGGTCCAGGGAGATCTGCGGTTGGGCAGGGATGTCTCCCAAATTCTTTATACATTGGGTAACAAGATGAAACAGGATTGAGGTCTGGCAAATTATTGCAACCCCAGTATTTATTTTTCTGTATTCTGTGGCACAATGCATTTAGATTGGTGGGGCCTCTCAAGATGGAAGAGAAAAAATATTTTTGATTGTTTTGTGAGATATTTGTACATTTAGGAAGATCATGCGACAATTAGTGAAGGTGCCAAAGCATGAATGCATTATTATCTCTTGCCTGCAGGTGAAGTAGAAAATGAAGTAGTACGAACCACCTGTACTAAATATTTTACTGATCACAAACGCGGATTTTGGCGTTTACACCTTTTAAATAGCTTTTTCTCATTTACTTATCGCATTTTAAATGTTTGAAAAGTCTTTCTAACTCCTAAAATCTGATTCCGAATGGATACAGATTTGGCATCTGTAATTGACTTTGTAGGCGTCCCTTCAAAATACCAAGTGACCTCATTCTGCTCTTCCACAAGAGCGCATCTGCACACAAAGTATTTCCCTTCAGTGCCAAAGATAACAATAGCAGGGTGTGCTTTTTGTGGCCTAAAATAGTTTTGCTTTTAACCATTCTTTATCTATATCAGTGTGGGTCCAACAGCACCCCCCAACAAAAAAAGTTGTACAAAAACCATGATAAAACAAAATAGATAATGCCAAAGGGTAGCAGACGAAGTGGGGAAAATATGGCCCATGGCAAGGTGGACCCCAAGGGTCCCCTTAAACATGAAGAATTACTGGAGGGCTGGGAATTCTGGGGCCGATTCCCCATTAGACTGAAGAGGCCACTTGTAACGAAGGCCTTAAGTAGGAGTTTAAGTACACAACATACAAAGTATTGGGAACTTGCTTTAAACAGGCAACTTGCTGGTGGGAATGAATCGGTCTTGGGTGCTGGTTTTTCTCCTGCCCTTTTTTGAGGGGATTGAGAAGAAAAATAATTTGTATGTTCTGTTACTTTTATTTGGGAATCCCTGACTCTCTTTTATCCTTTCTTATTTGGATTCCTGCTAATATTTCAATTTTTAGTAATCCTATTTTACAAAATTAACACACTAATATAGCACTGCTTCAGGACAAACTAGGAAATAGGAATGGCCCCCCTGGGATAGCACTGTGAGTCGGGACTTGAACCTACTATTAGGGAATCTGTGTGAGGTGAGATTTAAACACTTGCCGCAAAAAAGAAAAAAACTGCTAAAATCATATATTTTCATCAGAGTAAACAAACAGGATGAGAGGTTGTGGCTGAATTATTCAGCAAAGAGCTGTGAGGGCCAACCACCAGCACCACAATAGCAAATAGTCCAAAAGTACCTAGAAAAGTTTGCTTCAGTGACGGCCCGAAATAGATGCACTTGCACCTCAGTGTCACACAAGATAGTGTACAAAGTACCGACGTACACCACATTCCACATCCATCACATTATCTACATATCTTCATGATACAAAAAATTCCAACACCAAAACACAAAGACAGGAAAGTGAGGGATCTGGCTGCAGCAGCTTGGCAGCATGGTACTAATATCAAGAGCTATGAAGAGAAGGTGAATCAGGGATCTGAAAAGAGATTATTGCTCTTTTATTTCCCATTTTTAAAGTTGTATAGTTTTTCAGGTTTTTTTTAGGGATTCCTCCATTTCTTTAATTAATATGGAGGTGCGCTGTGAGGTAACAGTTTTGTTTTCATTCTCTCTAAACCATAGCACAGTTTTACAACATATCACAAAACTGCTTTACCTGTTTATTTTATGATTGATGAGATTACAATGAATTCAACGCGAGTGTGAGATCACTTGATCTTGAAAAACAAAATTCACAGTTCTGTGAAGTTCATATTCAGAAGGGAAGAAAGTGAAATGTTAAATGGGATCGGAAAAATGTAGGAAATGTTTGTAGAGCAGTTAAGACATGCAACAAAGTTAGAACATCTCTTCATTACATGGAAGCACACGAATACATGTGCAAAATAAGCAGTCATTCCAACAACACAGACACCCTTGCACCATGGTGCAAGGATGCCTGCAATGGTGCTCGGCTGCAAATTGTGCACTGCTGCTGGCTGAAAGGGCAGGAATGCATCGTATCTTGTAAATATTAGAGTAGGGCAGCACAGCAAAATGACTTGCGGCACTGCCCTACGCCAATTCCTTGTAAATGAGGCCAACATCTATGTTGATAACATAGATGTTCAACTCACAGTCATATTCTGAAATTGTCATTGGCAGACAGGCTCACTAGTATTTCACCTGCTCAACTCTTGGAGCTTATCTCCTTAGGGGAAATGTTACAGAAGCCTAGGTTTTGACAGACATACAATGATTTATATTTATTGACAAAGAAATTATTCACAAAATCATCACTATATGGATATTTTATTAAGTGCTGGCCTCAAAAGCTCTAAGAGAGGCAAAGGCGTTTTTGGATGGTGTTTCCTTTCACTTTTCCATTAGAATAAACAGCTGCATGGTGGCAAGTCATTTCCGAGAGCTCTCACACACATTTTGGCAGCTCATCTAGACTTGCAATTGAGTGCTTGTCTCAACATATTTGGCCTCTTAACACTGCCAACTGACAGTTCAGTCCTCTTGTAGCTGATGGGATGCAGGGAGCAATATAGGGTTTCCAGTCTACTCAGTGGTGACTTCTGAGTAATTTTTCCATGCCAACAGAACAATGGCTTTTGGCCCACAGCCAGATCAATGTGGAGATCCAAGTATTGTTGTGCCATCTGTGCTGCGCCATTGCTAATATTGAGAGCAGTGGTCCAGCTTGTCCTGAAGCTGAGGATCAATATTTAGAAACACATTACCAAATAGGGATTGGTAGCATGTACCATATCTGCATATTCCCTTCCCTTGCAGGCCTGTGGTTTATTCCTCCATTGGCCCGTGAGGACTATAGTGGTCATCCGCCATTGCTGCTGTACTCAAGGTGTCCCAAGGGTTGCCCTTTGTCGCTTTTGTTTGGAAAAAAAAGAGTATTTAGTATGGATGCCCGAAATCCAGTGGTAGACATGATGAGAGGCAACACTACACACTCTCACACTATTTCATTTCACTCTCACACTATTTCATTTCACTCCATAAATAAGCTCAGTACACATTCTCAGCAACAAAGACCATTCCACTACTCATAACAAAATGACGCCTGTGAACATTTTGAACATAGGTCACGCCCATTTATTTATTTTATTCATAAAGTTTTATATAGCGCGAACAAGATCCCGAAGGATATCAGAGCGCCTTACAATAGGCAGAAACAAAGAACAAGGGGGTAGTATAAACATCAATTGGGAAACAGCAACAAAAAAAAGGAAGATAATACATTAAACAGGTGTACACATGTGAAAAAAAAGAGAGAAACACAGAGGAGATGATCCATTGTAGCTGGAGGTACCATGGTGATAAGAACAAAGTCAGAGGAATTGGGTGTGCCTACTCCCCTTTACGGTAAGAATTTGCTCATTAGGGATCTTTTGGCTTCCAATTTGAACGCCGTCGTCGAGGAGAGGCTGTGTACTTCAGGTGGCAGAGAGTTCCATATCTTTGGGGCAGCACCGGAGAAGGCTCGATGACAAGTTCTCTTTTTGTTAAGGATGAGAGGTTTAAAGAGGAAAGTTGAGGCACTTCTTGATGCCCTCTCCCCACAAGATAGTTCAAGTTTTTGCGCAGGGGCGGCTGGCCCATAGGGGCGTTGGGGCAGCGCCTCACTAAGCAGATTCAACAAGAAAAACTGCCCACGGGCAGCAGGAAATGTAAACAGATGGCAGACGCAATTAGTCTGTTTACATTTCCTGGCCTGTGCTGGCAGCAGCTTCACAGCCTCAAGTGTGCATGAGCACAGTCAGTCATTCAACAATAAACGTGCACGCACGCAGGCGAGAGCAGCAGGAGTCCAGAACTGGACTCCAACTATGCATCTGCGAGGGGTGCTTTTAATTTCAGCACCCTACTTCATTGACATTACATTAGGCATGCTGCGCGGTGCACAGTCAAAATATCGACTACAAAATATCGACTGGACACAATATCGAGTTTTAAATATCGAATGGACAAAATATCGACTGCACAGAATATAGACATCAAAAATATTGTTTTTAAGGTAAGTAATGTAATATCGAATGTTAAAAATATAGACATTTAAAATATCGAAGTATATAATATAGGTTAATAAAAGTATTGAATTTTTGATAATATTGCATTTTTTATAGTGTTTTTTATGTGATTATATGTGTTAAAAGTGTGTATTTATGTTATAAATAATTTTAATTCATGAAATTTAAATTTTTTAATTTTTGTGTAATTTAATTCTGTAGCGGGTTGTGGGTTTATAGGGGAATAGGGTGGGAAGTAATTTAATTATAATTAATTAAATATGTAAATTTATTTATTGTTATTCATTTTTAATTATTTGTTAATTAATTTATATTTGGTAATTAATTAACTTTTAATTGGCAATTAATTTTAATTAATTCATTAATTGCTAATTATGTTAATTTTACTAATTTAGTTTCTGGAGCGGGTTGTGGGTTTATATGAGAATAGGGTGGGAAGTAATTTAATTATAATTAATTAAATATGTGAATGTATTTATTGTTATTCATTTTTAATTATTTGTTAATTAATTTATATTTGGTAATTAATTAACTTTTAATTGGCAATTATTTTAAATCAATTGATTAATTGCTAATTAGGTTAATTTTACTCATTTATTTTCTGTAGCGGGTTGTGGGTTTATAGGGGAATTGGGTGCCAAGTAATTTATTTATAATTAATTAAATATGCTAACATATTTATTGGTATTGTTTTAGAATTAATTGTTAATTAATTTTTTATAGGTAATTAATTAAATTAGAATTGCTAATTAATTTTCTTTAATTGATCAATTGCTAATTATGTTAATTTAATAATTTATTTTCTGTAGTGGCTTGTGGGTTTATAGGGGAATAGGATGGGAAGTAATTTATTTATAATTAATTAAATAAAATAATTTATTTAATTGTATTTAATTTGAATTTATTGTAAATTCATTTTTAATTGTTAAATTATTAATTGTTAAGTAGTAATTAATTTGTATTAATAGTTAAATAATTCTAATAAATAATTTTATTTTGTAATTTTAATTGATTAATTATTATATTATATTAAATTCGTAATTACTTTTAATTAATTTTTGATAGATATTAATTAATATTTGTTGAAATAATATATGAAGTATTTAATTTCACTACTGTTGCACTCTCTGGAGTGGGAATAGTAATTTTTACCTCTACGCTATCCAACGCTTTCCCTACTGTTGCACTCATTGGAGTGGGAATAGTAATTTTCACCCCTACGCTATCCAACGCTTTCCCTACTGTTGCACCCACTGGAGTGGGAATAGTATTTTTTACCCCTACGCTATCCAACGCTTTCCCTACTGTTGCACTTTTTGGAGTGGGAATAGTAATTTAAACCCCTACGCTATCCAACGCTTTCCCTACTGTTGCACCCACTGGAGTGGGAATAGTAATTTTTACCCCTACGCTATCCAACACTTTCCCTACTGTTGCACTCACTGGAGTGGGAATAGTAATTTTTACCCCTACGCTATCCAACACTTTCCCTACTGTTGCACCCACTGGAGTGGGAATAGTATTTTTTACCCCTACGCTATCCAACGCTTTCCCTCCTGTTGCACTCACTGGAGTGGGAATAGTAATTTTAACCCCTACGCTATCCAACACTTTCCCTACTGTTGCACCCACTGGAGTGGGAATAGTATTTTTTACCCCTACGCTATACAAAGCTTTCCCTACTGTTGCACCCACTGGAGTGGGAATAGTAATTTTTACCTCTACGCTATCCAACACTTTCCCTACTGTTGCACTCACTGGAGTGGTAATAGTAATTTTAACCCCTACGCTATCCAACGCTTTCCCTACTCTTGCACCCACTGGAGTGGGAATAGTAATTTTTACCCCTACGCTATCCAACGCTTTCCTCACTGTTGCACCCACTGGAGTGGGAATAGTAATTTTTACCCCTACGCTATCCAACGCTTTCCCTAAAGTTGCACTCTGTGGTGTGGGAATAGTATTTTTTACACTTCTGCTATCGTACGGTAATAATATTATATATTATTTAATTATATTATGTTAATATATATATATGTTTTAACAAATATGATTGTAAAAAATGTTTTTTATAACTTTCATTAATTATTTAATTATTAAAAGTTAATTTAAGTATTTTTAAGTATATATTATTTTTTTTCAAAACCGTATTTATTAAGAGTTCATGCATGAATCAATACAGCCCTCCACAGTCAGGAGGAGACTGCCAACGACAGACACAGAAAAGGCATAGCAGTGAACCCAGAGTTATAGAAAACATACCCCAATCCCCTCCCAGACCACCCAACCCCAACAGCGCCCTGCAACACCCCCCCCTACTACCCACCCCTTATCCCACCCGAACCCAGTGCACGTGTTCACAGCGTAGCAACATAAGATGAAAAACAAAGGTGGAGTCAGCCAACAGTCTAAGGTACGGGGTCCACATCCAGAGCCAACACATCATCAAGATCAGCGGGGGGTCGAGGTGCAGACCCCTGTAGTCCGCCCATCTTTTCCAAATTTTGTAGTGTTTCCGGGGACACCCTCTGGCCTCAAAAACAGGTAATTCCAGGCCCATAAGGAAGTCCAGTCCCGCTTTCCATGCACCAAGTGGGGGGGCACGAACGCTTTTCCAGGCTTGGGCCAGATCCCGCTTGGCCACCACCAGTCCCAAAAGCAGCAAGTGACGTTTGTAAGCGTTACCCCCAACATTTTCCAGGATATGAAGGAGAACCAGCCTAGGGGTACGGGGCAGGTCCCACCCCAGCACCTCCGAAAGACAGTCCCAAACCCCCGCCCAGAATCTGGTCAGCCTCCCACAGGACCACACAGTATGGAGAAGCGTCCCTCTCTCATCACCGCACCTCAGACACTCCGGGCGGCTATAAGGCCCGCCCGCCACAGCCGTTCCCTTGTATAGTAGGCCCTGTGGAGGTATTTGAACTGAATAAATCTAAGACGGACAGCTATAGCAGCTCCCCGGGGGGATTCAAGGGCCTCGCGCCAGTCATCATCATCCAAGGGGCCAATATCAATCTCCCAGGAGGCCTTCAACGACGAGAGGGAGGGGGAACAGTGTGTAACCAAGGAGCGATATATCTGAGAGACCTTTTTGTCGCCTAGGTCACCCATAAATAGTTTAGCCTCGATGGGACTGAAATCGGGGAGTTGCTCCAAGCCCACCAGACTCGGGCCAAGGGCATGGCGGAACTGGAGGTACCGGAAGAATTGGGACTTAGGCATATTGAATTCAGAGCTAAGGTCCTGAAAGGACTTAAGCGTAGTACCAGAGAGAACGTGACCAAGGGACGAAATCCCGATCGCGTCCCAACCGCCAAACCCGGATAGGGAAGCCAGCGCCGGGAGCAGGCCATTACGCCACAACGGCGTCTCAGCCATCAGTCTGCCCCACCACCCCACACGATGCAAAGCTTGCCGCCAGACCGCAAAGACCACCTGAGTGACCCTCGGCAATACCCTCCTCCGTCTGGCCGAGTACAGCAATGTGTGGAGCGTGGCACCGCCCATCAACGAGTTCTCCAGAGCATAAGCCGGATCACTACGGTCCCCATACCACCACTCATTGAGCACGAGGAGGTGGGAGGCCTGGTAATAAGACAGGAGGTCCGTGGACGCCAAGCCGCCACAGTATGTAGAGAGAAAGCAGGTACGTAGCGCGACCCGAGAGGCGCCCCCGGCCCACAAAAACCTACCCAGCACCGAGTTGACACTCCGGAACCATTGTGGGTCGATTCTATAGGGATGATTCTGCAGTTGGTAGAGGAGCCGAGGCAGGGCGACCATCTTAAAAATTGCCGACCGACCATAGATGTTAAGGGGCATACGTGTCCAGGCCTTAACGTCCATCTGGACCCTATCCCACACCGGCCGAATGTTCCGATCCCACGCCACCGCGGCCGAGGCCGAGAGGAAGACGCCCAAGTATTTCATGCCCTCAACCACCACCCGAAGGGACGCAGCCCACGGGCAGTGCACCGTGTCACTCCCCAGCACCCACAGGGTCGACTTGCGTGGGTTAAGAAAAAGCCCCGACGCCAGACCAAACTCATGCATGATCTCAAGAACGGGAGGGCCCGTACGATGCAAATCAGTCATAAAGAAGAGCACATCATCCGCATATAAGGCAACGCGGTCCGAGTGGTCCGCCCCCCATACAAAGCCCCGATAAAGCGCGTCCTGGCGCACCCGGGCGGCCATAGGTTCCATAGCCAGCGCGAAGAGGTACGGGGAGAGGGGACATCCCTGTCGGGTGCCCCTGGCCACAGGAAACCGCGTGGAGACCGCCCCAGAAACACGTACCGAAGCGGTGACATCCGTATAGAGCAGTTTTACATAGGAGACAAAAACCGGTCCCAAGTTCAGTAGTGGTAGGAGGGCAAAGAGATAGGTCCAGCTGACCGAGTCAAAGGCGCTATCAATGTCTGCCAACAACAGCGCCGCTTGATCCCCGGTGGTCCCGATCGCGTCCAGCGCGGCCTGAGCCCGCCGAATGTTGTGCCGCGTCGCCCGGTGTGGCATAAAGCCCGCCTGATCCGGGTGGACAAGGGTCGAGACATGCGGGAGGAGGCGGTTTGCAAGCGCCTTGGCCAGGAGCTTGGCTTCAAAATTAATAAGGGATATGGGACGGTACGACTCATGGCGCTCGGGGGGTCTGCCCGGCTTTTGAAAGACCACAATTTCGGCATGTCGCCAGTCCGGGGGGAGGGTGCCACGCTCCCGCGCCAGTTCCAACGCCCGCCTGTAATGTGGCCCGAGCTGCAGGTGGAATTTCCGATAGAATTCGCTGGGGAACCCGCTCGGCCCCGGTGCCTTACCCGCGTTTAGTTGGCCCAGTGCGTCGCCTAATTCCTCCGCCGTCAGGGGGAGCTCCAGAGCGTCACGCACATCATCGGAGACCGCCCGCGGATGGACCGCTGCGAGGTATTCCTCAATGCCATCAGAGGAAAGGCTCTCCCGGGGGGCATACTGATGTTCATAATGGCGCGCAAAGCTCACCGCAAGGATCACGGGGTCTGTAATCGCCACCCCTGCGTCGTCAACAAGCCCCGGCAAGGTGATTGGCTGCAAAGTCTGCTGACAAAGCCTATGGAGCATGGTGCAAGACTTGTCACCCCACTGATATACCCTACTACGCGTAGCCAGCCACGCCTGGCGTGCCTCATCTAATAAGACCGAGGAGTAAGACTGTTGCGCCTGTAAAAGCAGCCGCAGTGTCACATCATCGGCCGCCGCCCTGTGCCGCGCCTCCAGCGCCTCCACCTGCACCGCGGCAGCAGTAATACTATTCTGGCGAGTCCGACGAGCCGTTGCGCACCAGGCGATATCTACACCCCTCAAGGCGGGCTTCATGGCCTCCCACACTGTGATTGCATCCATCCCCACCGTAAGGTTGTCCTGCCAGTAGTGGGCGATTGCACCGCGCAGATGCTGGGAGTAATCTGGTCGCTGCAAGTGCCACGTAGACATCCGCCACCGAAACGGCTGGCGCGCCTTACAGAGATCTATCTGCACCGCCACAGGGGAGTGGTCCGAGAGCCCGCGAGGCCGGATCGCCGCCCCCTGCACCCTGTCAAGGAAGGCCCCCGGTACAAACACACAATCGAGGCGCGAGAGAGAGCCATGCACAGCAGAGACATACTTGTATTCCCGCCTCCCCGCATGCAAATGTCTCCACACATCCACCCATCCAAGACCATCAATCATGGCACTCAGCCGAGTAGGGGAGGCTACAGTCTCGGCCCCTCGTCCCCTCTGTCTGTCTAAGGTCATGTCCACTACATCATTCCAGTCGCCTCCAATCACAGCCAGGGAACGGGGAAGCTCGGCCCATAAGGCAAACAGTCGCTCCGCAAGGGCCCACTGCAGCGGGGGAGGGGCATACACACAACCGAACACCACAGGCTCCACACCAACCCTACCCTGCACAAACACAAACCGGCCCTGAGGATCAAGCCATTGACGCTCATGAGTATAAGCCAGCCGTCTGTGAACAAGAATGGCCACGCCCCTCGACCCCCTAGTGAAGCCAGCATGAAACACCTGGTGGAAGCCAAACCTCTGCAGACTCAGTGCCTTAGTACCCAACATGTGTGTTTCCTGAAGAAAGAGCACATCTGCCAAGTCTCTTTTCGCCCAGCGAAGCACAGCCCCCCGTTTGATCTTGTCTAGGAGCCCCCGGACGTTCCAGCTCAGTACACGCATGGAAGTGCCAGGAGACACGAGCCGTGGAGCTTCAGCCATTGTCACGATGAGCCAGTTCCCGCCCACCCCAGTACCCGACCCAGGCCCACAACACCCCGGTTGCCAACATCATAAGAAACACGTGCACCCCCCAGAACACAGCCCTAAACCCCACTACCCCACTAACCCCGGCCTAACCCACAAGCAACCAAACACCCCAAGACCCCCCACCCCCACCCCCATACCTCAATGAACGATGAAGTATCTGTCGCGGTATACGGTACTTCAGGCCCAAAACACAGCGCCCAAAGCCAGCCATACCAAGGGATCCCAACCAGTCCCCCCCGAACTAACCAGACACACTCCCTGAACCACCCCCCAGTCCCAACAGGAGGAGGCAGCCCATAGTACAGGCCCCGAACCCCAACAAACATACATTCGAGTCATAAACAAAGCACCATAGAAAAGTACCAGACCAGGATGGCCCCGGTATTCGCCAAAAAGAGGTCAATACTGCACCAGCCAATGTCTGTCCCACCGACCACAGCTCAGCATCCGCAACATATATTTTGACATAGGAAAGGCAACCAGCAGATAGTCTCTGTGAATGGTGATCAGGAGCCTTGTTCAGATTGATCCGTATCGGGCTGTGTGTCCCCCAAAAGAGGGTCCCGGGACAGGGACCTCCGCCGGGAGCGGGACTTGCGGTGACGTTTCCCTCTGCCTGACGGGTTGCCCCGGTCCTGAGACGAGCCACGCGACGACCCAGAGTGCAGCCCTGGTTGGACATAAGGGTCGAATTCTGACCGTCTCATCGGTCCAGTTGAAGACGGCCTCCGGCGTGTCGAAAAAGAGGGTCTTGGAGTTGAAGATCACCCGGAGGCGGGCCGGGTAGAGCAGTGAGTATTGGATTTTCAAGCCACGCAGCTTGGCCTTGGCTGCCAGGAAGGAGTGCCTCTGCTGGTGGACCAGTTTGGTATAGTCCGGGAATATCATAATTTTATTATTGTCATAGAGCAGGGTGTCCTTAAGCCGAGCCTCCCGGAGAATGACGTCCCTGTCGTGGAAGTTGAGGAGCCTGGCGATGATCGGGCGAGGCCGCTCCCCGGCCGGCGGCTTCTGTGTCAAGGCGCGGTGAGCACGCTCCACCACGAAGCATCGCGACAGGGAGTCCGGGGGTAGCCAGCTCTCCAGCCACCGGGACAGAAAAACGTCCATGGGCCCATTCTCGCAGTCCTCCGGAAAGCCAACAAAGCGCAGGTTGTTCCGCCTCGCCCGCCCTTCGGCATCCTCCACACGGAGCACCAGGCCCCGCTGAGTCTGTTCCATGTCGGCAATCTTCTTCTTAAGGGCACCAACATCTCCCTCCACTGCTGTGACCCTGGTCTCGGTTTCAGTAATGCGGGCGACCGCATTACGAAGATCTTGCCGCAGCAGCATCACGTCGGCACCCACCGCGCCAATCTTCGCATCCAGCATGTCGCGGGACTGTGTAATGGCTGTCAGCAATGCCGCGTTGTCTGGTCCAGCAGTTTGGCCCCCGCCAGCCGCACCAGCTCCTCCACCAGGGCCGGTGAACTTATCGATGGGTCCAGTCTTAGTGGCGGCCGAGCCCCGAGTCATGGCGGCCGCAGAGATGGCAGATCAGTAACACGCACCTGTAGCGAGGCCGCACCTCACGATAGTCCACCAACCAAGCCTCGGCCGGGGCGTCCAGAGCCCACCAGGCCACACGGGATCCTCACGCCACCGGCCCACAGATCGGACAGGCCCCCAGGAAACGCCGCCTCACCAGGGCGTAGTAGGTCGTCCCCGCGCCCACTGGCACGGCGCAGATATGGGCCACTCTAGCCCAGTCCACGAGTCTTCCGGCCGCCGCCCCGGCGACCACAGGGGCAAGGAAGGGCAAGTATCCGGGCCAGGCGCCCGACTGACACCCCAGCCCCCGGGGGCTCCCACCCGGCCGAAGGATCTGGGCCGGCGACTCCGGGCGGGGACCACCAAACTCGAGGTCCCGGCTCCACCAAGGCCAGGCAGGCCGCAGGTCTTCCGAGGCCCCTCCAGGCACCGGCCCCCACCGCAGATATGGCGAGGAAAGGCAGGGGATTCCGCAGCTGGTCGCCGGCAGCAGGCAGCCCCGGATCACGGCCAAAGAGCAGCGCCTCAGGCCCCGGATCAAGTCCACCGGTCCGGGCCCGCCTAAAGTGAGGCCCCGGCCCGGTCAACCGGCCCCAGGCCGTCCACCGCTCCAAACTGCCTCACCTCAAGAAAGGGCACTGCACATCCGTCTTGGCACCGGTCAATGGAGCTGGGCCGGTGACTCCGGGCGGGGACCACCAGACTCGAGGTCCCGGCTCCACCAAGGCTAGGTAGGCCGCAGGAGCAGGGAAGGGCAAGCATCCGGGCCAGGTGCCCGACCGACACCCCAGCCCCCGGGGGCTCTCACCCGGCCGAAGGATCAGGGCCGACGACTCCGGGCGGGGACCACCAAACTCGAGGTCCCGGCCCCACCAAGGCCAGGTAGGCCGCAGGTCTTCCGAGGCCCCCCCAGGCACCAGCCCCCACCGCTGATGTGGCGAGGAGAGGCAGGGGGTCCCGCAGCAGGTCGCCGGCAGCCAGCAGCCCAGGATTGTGGCCAAAGGGTAGCGCCGCAGGCCCCGGATCGAGACCTCCAGTCCGGGTGTGCCAAAATTGAGGCCCCGGCTCGCTCAACCGGCACCAGGCCGCCCACTGCTCCGAGCCGCCCCACCGCCGAGAGAGGTCTCAGCGCGTCCTTTCCAGCACCGGATGACTCCCTGCGCCGTCCGCCACCGTTGTCCCAGATGTGGTGCACAATTCGGGTCCGGGGGCCAGGAGAAATCACAGGATAATTATCGGGCCGGCGGGAGCTCTAGCAAGCCACGTCCGCCCTTTTTTTAAGTATATTTTAGTAATTAATTTTTAATTTTAATTTAATTTAACACTGTTTTTAATAAAGTCGATATTTTTTAAAACTATATTTTTGTAAACGATATTTTGTACTCGATATTTTTGTACTTACCTGTTTGTAGATACAAACTCGATATTTTGTCTGTTGATATTTTTTCCTCGATATTTTTGCAAGTCGATATTCTCTCAGTCGATATTATCTCAGTGATCCATGCTGCGCATGCCTAGTGTAATACAGGAGTCTGAAGATAGGATCCTGCTCGGGCGGTGACGTATGGTCGCCCCATGCCCTATAAAATGGCAGATACAGTTGAGTAGCTGCCCCCCAGTCGCATCCAGTTACATGATTTGCCACTTACCATGAGAGGGCTCGGCGACGTGATGCGACGTGGGACCGGCAGAGGAGATGCCTCATCCTGGTAAGTTTATTTGTTTGTATTTATTTTAATTAAATACTCCCCCCCCCAGCGCGTACCACCCGTGTCATGCTGGCCGCGACTCTCTTCACATTTGTGGTGACCGCATAAAATTCTAGCCATCGGCGCTGTTGGCAATGGCATGTAAAGCCAGAAACCACTCGCTTTAAGTGTGCAACGTTTGTGAAAGGACTTTCTTTGCACCTCTCAGTGACTGAAAGGAACATGTCAGAAAAATGTTGATGTTATCTATTCTGCCACCAGATCCATTATTTTAATCCTCCCATAATGTTTTAAAAAATAACTACTGCAGAAGTAATGTGTTTACACTTCTTGTATTGGAATCGTCGGAGGGTCTTTCTTCGTGACAGAATCTCAGTGTGATGAATTCAGCGCCATTGAGTGTGTTCAACAAACTTCTAGATGTGTTTACAATGTTTACAGGAATGTTACTTACTTGCCTCAAATCTAACTATTAGTGCGTTCTCAATGCACAGCCGTGCAGAAAGTCACCTGCTCGAGTATGCACAAGTTTGGATGTAAAGGCCACATGCGTAGCTAATACACATGTATTCTATGGATGTGTGTTTATGTATGTATTTACATATTTAATTAGACACAGATATGTGCACATAAAGCATACAATGCACATTTAATGCAACTATGCATGCATACATGCACATTACATCGTATATTTGCATTTTACTGCAAGTGTGTAGACTATTGTATATATATATATGTAGCTCTACACCTGTCTACATATGTGTTTAATGAGTCGTAACAGTGTATACACTCAAATAAGTGAATACAGTATACTTAAAAGCAGGTGTGCGTGTCTAAATCAACCATGAGCGTATTTACCTGTCAGTTTATATACGCATGCACAGTCACACACATCACGCGTATTTAAAGATCAGCTTCTGCAACATGGCGTACATGACGCAGAGGGTGCACAGGCCGCCACACAGCGCCTTGTGTAAAAAAGAACTCCGGGCAGTGCACTCTGCCGAGGGCTATACGAGGTTCAGTCCGGACTCTTGGCTAACTTCGGAGACTATTTATAGGAATCCTTTTCCAACGTAAACGATGTTATTTCACCGAAAGTGTTAGCTCTTTTGATATTCTTAGTTTGCTTCATTTTGTATCTTCTTTTTGTTATTACACCTTACTTTACTGAGTTGGACCCATGGGAAAACAAATGATTGATTCATGAAATTTAGAGATGGAAAGTGTTTTTTTTACTTGCTATCATCTAAGAGTCTTGTGGTTTACTGAGTACAAAAATCGTGTGACCACATTTTAGGTAATAGCGCAGGTGTGCAGAGGTTCGCCAGTCTCTGGTGGTCCCAAGCCTCACCAGAGGCGCAGAATAAGGAAGCCATCACGTACCCCTCCTTAAGGAAGCAAATGGAAGAGACTATAATTCTGGATGGACCCCCGCCTCACCCCCTCCATGCACAGAGAAAAAGAGATGAAATAGTAAATGAGACAATATAGTGGTTGCTAACCCTAAACTACATTGACTGTAACAGCCATGAGAGGAAGTGTCAACCCCATGACCGAGCCCCACAGATCAGTGAAAGCAGAAAGGAGTCAACCACTACATAGTACGTCGAAGGAACCACAAGCCCAAGTGACTGATTGAGTGCAGGACAGAACGAAGAAGTTCGGGACAGAGGACTGTGCAGGACAGAACAACGAGGTTCAGGACAGACACAGGAAAGTGCAGGACAGAGCAAAGAGGTTAAGTAGCAGGAACATCCGCATAGCTGCTGGTTCAACATCCCACTTTTGCCTTGTTTATTGTTGCCTTGGAATTTTATGGCACTGCGACTGCACCAGGTTCTTCTAGTATGCCATCCATGTCCTCGAGTGGCCAGAGTCCACTGAACCGCTCCAAGCACCCTGCTGCTGTGAGCATGTTTACTGAGACAGCTCTGCCTGAACCTCAATGCCCGGCGCCAAGAGTGGCACACAATGGAAGCGGGGAATGAGCTAATCGCAAGGGATAAAAATAAGCTAATTCAAGAGCAACTGCAGGAGGTAGTCGCTTTATTTCAAAGTATCCTGTGGAGTAGTAAGCAGCGCTGAGAGGCCGTCACTTGCCATAAAGTCCATAAAGTCAGAAAACAAGATTTCCTGAACTGTATTAGAATGTAAAGCATGCATTAAAAAGTAGCCAACTGAGAAAAGAAAATTGTGATCACTAACACTTCACTTCAACGCCTACATTCTCGCGAAAATTGGCAGTAATCAAGTAATGACAGAAAGTGGTGCTGCGGAGGACGTGGCAGCATATCAAAGAGTGCCATTAACGAGGGAGAGTCTTTGGCATCCATGAAGTGTGGAGACTAATTTTGCAGCAATGTCTGGCTACTCCCAGAGATGTGTTCGCCAAGCCACCTCTTTCTCAAATTAGCTTGAAAATGCACCATTTGCCCACTCTTTTTTCAAACTTTTCTCGGGGGAGAAACCCCGAACCCTCCATAGGTGGTTGGGGCTTGTTCGCTACGCTCGCTCGCCACAGTGAAGTATTTAAGCCTCACCACGTTCAAATATCACCAGCCACCACTGTTTTTGTGCCAGGTACATAGGAGTATTGAGGGGAAGGGCTTTGTGCGGCAGGACTGCAATCTGTAGCTGAATTCGGGCATCAAAGGGTAGCCAGTTGAGAGATTTATGGACTGGGGATATGTGCTCTTTTCTTTTGGCACCTGTAACCAATCTAGCAGCTGAGTTCAGTGATGCCCTTAGTGGGGCCAAGGCATATTTGGGTAGGCCACAGAGAGTAGCACTGCCATAGTCTAACCTTGGCAAAACAAGCGCTTGGACCACCTGCTTGAAATCAATTAGAGGCAGGAAAGGTTTGATATTTCTGAGGGTTCTCAACAAGTGGTTGCTCCCTTACATACATTGCTGATATGAGTCTTCATATTCAGGTGCTCGTCTAAGGTGACTCTAAGCTATTTGGCTGAGTCAATGATGATCGGAGTGCAATTGAAAGCAGTGAGGTGAGACAGCCGGAGATCTAGCTTGGGGATGTGGTTCGGGGGGAGATGAGCATGAACTCTGTTTTGGAGGCGTTGAGTAGGAGATGGTTCTCAGTTAACCAATTTTGAGTAAACGTGAGTATCGAGTTAAGTGAGATGATGCTTTCTCGGGATGACATTTTCAGATAGAGTGTCGTCAGCATACATGTGGAAGAGAATGTTCGTGGAGGTTAGTGTGCTAGCTAGAGGTTCCAAGAAAAGGTTGAAGAGGATCGGTAAAAGGGCGGATCCTTGGAGGACCCCCATGTGTACTGGAGAGGGCTGAGAGAGAGAATGATTTGTCTTGACTCTTTGTATTCGATGCCGAAAAAAGGATGAAAACCATTGAAGCACCCGATCCGAGAAACCCATTCTGTTTTGTAGGATGGATAGGAGGATGTCATGATTTACCATGTTGAAAGCTGAGGAAAGGTCAAGGAGGATCAGTAGGCCCATGACTTACTTCCTCTTAACCAGACACTGTTCAAAATAAATGTATTGTGTGTGTGCTCTTGTGCTCTACTCCATACTTCGTCTTACCTCCATTACACGTGCAGGGGCAAATACTCAAATTTCATGCAATGCGGTTCAGCAAGCAAAGTTGCTGCACTGCATTGTGTGAAAGGGAGTGAACAGAAATGCTCCATATTTATAAAAATATGGAGTATTTCTGCTCTCTCCTTGCGCTAACGCACTATGTGATGCCTTTCTCCAATGCTGGCACCCTGGCACTGTAGTGCACCGGTGCCTGTGTTGCAGGCAGGATTGTTTTTGTGCAGAAAGGGACACTTTCCTGCACAAAAACAATCCTTAAAGGCTTTTCCTCTTTAAATGTGTGCTGCAAAATGTCCCACACATAGAAAAATGAAATAACAAGGAGAAATAAAGTTATTTCTCCTCGTTTTGCCTCATTTAGGAAGCTGTAGCATTTTCACTCATTCCCAGGTTTATAAGTCTTTGTAAATCTGGGAATGCACCAAAATTCATGGACCAATGCACAGGATCGCCCAGGCTCCACCTGAGGAACGCTTCCCAAGGTGAAATGTAATGTAATGAAGTGCAAGCAGCTGCCTTGCGTTACATTTCTCTACAAAGCCATGCAGGGTCGTACAAATCAGGCCTTGCATGGCTTTGTACATATCACTAAAGCCTTTGCGCTGTCCTTGCGTCGCCTTGCACGACGCAAGAATAGCACAAAGGCTTTATAAATATGCGCCTATGCCTCTGTAACTACATCAGGATAAGACTTCCTGGCCAATCATGCACTGCACAAAAAATTTTCTCCACATAGGACACTGCAATCAACACTTCAGTGCCTGGTCATGGGTAGGATGCACTATGTAAATAAAATTACAATGCATTACATTGGTTTCTATGTTAACTGTTGATGCTTGGAGGCAGTGTTAGTCGCAATGGGTGTGTCACTCATGCTGATGTCTACCCCCCCCCTGTTATCACACTGCTTTGCGCAAAGATGAAAGAGGGGGAACTGTACTACTTCCTTCCCCTGAAGGTTCACCCTTTGTGTGTATGTGAAGAAATCTGTCCCTCACACAATGAGGTAGAAATACAGACTGTGAAAGTCTCCTGATTTTTTTACCCACTTCCTACTTAAACAGAGACGCAAACATTGATGTGCAGACAAGAAGAGGAACAATGGGAGATGATTGGAAAGACTGTTCACTTGTCAGTGACATTGTAAGCAGGACACTCTAAATAGAAAAATTCTCAGGAAATGTAGAGAGCAGTGAGACCAATGAGTGACTGTAAAAGATACCAACACAAAGAAAAAAACATAAAAGAGCGGATCAAAAGCACAGCATAGAAAATAAATAAGAAGAGGTAGTCCAAAAAGAAGCAGAACAGAGCTCAACACGTTTTAGAAGAAAACAATATGAATTTCCTAAATCACGCCTCCATTATGAATGACTTGCCCTTTCTCAAACCTATCAATAATTGCATGTACGCTGTTGAATTTTGCTGCTTTGCATTTTCATCTTTTGGCACAGTTTTTCAGCTATTTGCACCTGGTAGCCAGTTGTTCCCCTTGTTGCCATAATTTAATCTTCAGCAATGTTTTGACAGCAGTACTGTGGGCATCCTATTTCATGGGATTGGGGCAGTGAGCCCAATGCTGTAGGATGTGGTGACAGACGTCAGCAGTTTTCATAGATGGGAGGTCCACTCGACTACATTTCTTTAAATGCTCATTTGGACGTGTATTTGTGATGGTGCCCTGTCATCTGTGCTGCTTCCTGAAGGACCTGGCAGAAGCTTCTCTGCCTGTTTGATTGTTTCTACAGTGGAAACAAGCATTCACAAACCTATTAGATCTCGCCTATGTGAGAGCTACTGGCTTTGCCAATGTCTTTTAGCCATAATGTAGAGCAGTGTGGCTGTTGTGCAGCATAGCTAACATTTAATAAATAAACGCTATAAACGTTTTTTAAAAGTACTAGGTTGCGGGAAGGTAAAAAAAGCACAATGACGGTGCCAGTGCTGGCTGCGTCATTATGCTTTTTCATCTTACGGCGGGTGGGTGGGGGCAACATAGACAACAGGAGGGCAGGGATAAGAGAAGAAAGAGGAAAAATGGACAACAGGGGGTGGGAAGGGAAGAAGCAGCACGGACAATGGGAGGGAGGGAGGAAAGAAACGCGATGAACAAGGGGGCATTGCGAGGAAAATAAGTGCTATCACACAGCCAAGACTGGCTGCATCATAGCGTTTTATTTTCTTAAAACTCAACACAAACAATGGGAGGGTGGAGGGGAGACGAAAAGAGGGACCAAGGATAATGGGATTGCCGAGGGTGGGGAGAAGTGGCAACAGAGACAGCCGGGGTCATGGTGGGAGACAACAGAAGTATGGAAGGGAGGAAGCAACATGGACAAGGGGGGTTTGGGACAGGGGTTGGGAAAAAGCAACATGAAGATACACAACAGGAAGAAAAAAAGAAGCAACACAAAAAGTAGCTCCTCAATCCCAGGGCCAGCAGCAAAAGGACTCAAATCAAGATGAAGCTATCTGTACTTGGTTCATGCTCCCAAGGAAATGAGAGCAAGTAAAGTTGACAGTAGCGGGTCCTCGAGGGAGTGCTGTGGGGAGGTGGGGTGTGGCGGGGGAAGCACAGGGTGGGGGATTAGTAAACTCCGGCATACGGCCGAACAGAGGTAAGTAAGTAAATAAATAAATAAATAAAATGAATTACATTGCGCGCACTGCATCGGCATTTGGCATTGCAGCATGCGCAATGTAATTTGTGTTATTTATTTATTTATTTATTTCTTTACTTACCTCTGTTCGGTCGTATGCCGGAGTTTACTACCACCCCACCCTGCCCCTCCCCCGCCCCACAGCACTCCCTTGAGGAGCCGCTACTGAAAGTCGACACGCACTGCCTAATTAGGAGGAGGAAAATATGAGTGAACATGAAGTCAATAAATGGTAAGTAATTGGTGGGCTGCAAGCCCCATGTATACAATGGGGCATATATATCAAATTATCACGCCATGCTGCGTGATAGGGAAAGGGCAAAAATGCACCATATTTCAAAATATACAGTGCATTCCTGTCATTTCCCAGCACTGGTGAACAATGTGCTGCCTAGCGCCAAAGCAGGCACCCTTGCAGCTTGTGCAAGGGTGCCTGACTTGTTAGCAGGATTGTTTTTGTACAGGAAGAGACACCTTCCTGCACAAAAACAATCCTGTGAGGCATTTTCCTCTTTTTTTGTGTGCTGCAGAATGCAGAAAACATTGAAGGAGGAAGTAACAAGGAGAAATAAGTTATTTCTCCTCGTTACGCCTCACCTGGGGAGGAGTAGACTTTTGATGCATTCCCAGGTCTACCAGTCATGGAAAGTCTGGGAATGCGCCAAAATACATGGGTGGAAGTGTGGGAACAACCACACTACACCCAATCAATGCCTCCCTGGTGCAGAGTAACGCAATGCAGCGATTTATGCTGTGTTGTATTACTCTGGATTTATCATTCCACTCAGCGACACGCAAGGTGGCCTTGAGTGGGCTGATAAATCAAACTTAAGGTTTGCGTTGCTTTTGCACCCTGTTGTGTGGCACAAAAGCGACACAACCCTTTGAGAAATATGCCCCAATATATATCGAAAGTGATGAGAGACCTAAAAGCTAAGGTGCATATTTATCAAGATTTTGCATTGCCCTTGTGCCACGCAAGTGGGCGCATGGGCGGCGCAAAACAGAAATATTTTTAGTTTATACTGGTGTTACTGTAAAGAAAAAAGCATTACATAGGTGTAGGACTGTGCTATGTCTGTAGGGTCACCACAGATTTTTGCCTTCCGTTGCTGAATCAGCATTTTGTTGGCTTTTAGGACTCTGTACACTTTACCACTGCTCACCAGTGGTATCACCCTTAAGAATGATAAAACTTGCCTACAACTGATTGGTACATTTAATTTACTTATTAGTTCTTAGCAAATGGAGCTAAATGTACCCAGAGCTTGTAAATTAAATACTACTAGTGGGGTGCAGCACTCATTGTGGCACCCACTAAACTAGCATTTTAACCATGTCTCGCTGTGCCACTGTAGCCGGTAATGTCTTTTTAAACTGTCATTTTGGTCCGGAAAAATAAACCTTTTTCCAGGACTAACCCTTCTTTTTTAATACTTATAGGTCACCCCTAAGTTAGGTTCTAACCACCATTAGGTCAGGGTGCATGGTATTTAAAAAGTTGGACATGTGTATTTAGTTTTTACATGTCCTACATTTGTTATTCACTGTCGTAAGGCTATCTCTCCTATAGACTAACATTGAGTTACCTTAGTACACTTAATAAGTGATAACTTCAGTTTAAAAACAGATGGAGAAATGCTTCATCCACTCATTTGAATTGTAATTTAAAACTCCTCTGGACAGATCACCACTGCATTCACTTCTCCTTCACAAAACTCACGGTACACAAGCACGTCCACCACCTCCCCCGAAGAAGCTGGAACGAAGTCACTGAAGACCAGCTCACCTTCGCCCTTGTCAGCACCCTACCACCGACCATGTCAGATGCAAACAACCCAGCAGGGAACCTCCACCACTGGCTCACAAACTGCGCCTACACACTTGCCCCCTCAAGAAAGCCACCGGAAGACACATCAAGAAAGCAAGCTGGTTCACCCCTGCACTCCAAGAATGCAGATGCTCCTGCAGATGTCTTAAAAAGACAAGGAGGAACAACAAAACCCTGTAAACACGTGCCGCCTACAGAGCAGCCACCATTGCACGACACCAACTCATCAAATCCATAAGGAAGAAATCCCTCCAAGACAGAATCCTCACCAATGCACACAACACCAAATAGCTCTTCTCCATCATCAAGGAATTCGCCAAACCCTGCAGCGAAACAACAGGTGTCCCACCCTCCCAAGACCTCTGCAACAGACTCAGCACCTTTTTCTACCACAAGATTAAGATGATCTAAGACAATTTCAACAACCAAGACCACCTCAACACTCCAGGTGTCCCCTCATATGACGTCACCCAACAGACCATGCGCAAATGGGTCTCACTCACGACAGAAGACACCTCGAAGAACATGAAAAGCATCCACTGCACCATCAGGCCCCTGTCCCACCACATCTTCCACAGATCCACCTCCACCATCGCACCCGAACTACGTCGGACAGTCAACTGCTCCTTTGAGACCGCCACCTTTCCCAACGACTAGAAACTCGCTGAAGCCAAACCCCTCCTGAAGAAACCCTCTGTGGACAGGACAGCCCTCAAGAACTTCAGGACCATCTCCCTGCTTCGCTTCACAGTCAAGTTCATCGAAAAGGCTGTCAACAACCAGCAAGCAAACTTCATTGAAGCTAATAACATCCTGGACATCTCCCAATCCGGATTCCAAAACAGCGACAGCACTGAGACCTCTCTACTTGCCCCCACCGGTGACATCCGCTCCCTCTTAGACCAGGGTGAAATGACAGCCCTCATCCTCCTGAACCACACAGCTGCATTCAACACCATCTCTCACCCTAGCCACCAAACTCCACGGTGCCGGCACCTGCGGCAAGGCCCTCAACTGGTTACGATTCTACCTCACTGGCAGAACTCAGCAGGTCAGGCTCCCTACCCGAGCAGCCCCCTCCCCCCAGCACCTTGAGACTCTCACGGCTGAGTAGTTGAGCTACACTGACCCTGATTGATTTAAAACTCTTTTTAATGGCAAAGCCGGATTTTAAGTTGCTGTTCTGAAAATGCAACTTTTAGAAAATTGGCATTTTTCTGCCTAAACGATATGTGCCTTTATGCCAGTGACCAGGGGCACATGAATGTGACTGGCTCTCCTGTGGTGTGTATTTCTTCCAGACCTGGGGACAAAAAGGCCTTGGGTTTGGGGCTGGGAGCTCCTCTCCTGAGCAACAATGTCCTGGGGGTGGGGGGGGGGGTTCCTCAGCACTCCTGAGCTTCAAAAGATAGGACCCCATTCCTGAATTCTAAGGGTTGCCTGTGCTGCCACTAACAAATGCAGCTCACACTTAGGCCTACCTGCCCTCAGTTACCAGAGACAGTTTTGAGGCAAAATGAAGAAAAGAGGAAAGTTAAGCAAGGGAGGCACTCCTCCCTCCAGGCTGGCACTGGGGATAAAAGTAGTACCTTCAGAACCTCTCATCAAAACACTCCTGGACCTTTGAAAGATTCAGAAGATGGACTGCTCTGCTGTCTGAGGAAGGAAGACTGGACCTGAATGCCTTGATTCCAGGCTCTGCAGAAGAGACTCCAAGAGTCAGTTTGCTGATACACATGGATTGAAATTGTTATGTTGAAAGTGATGGCTACATCACAACCCTTGCACAGAGCATTTTAGGAGTCGATAAAGAGTTACTGACTCCAAAAATGGGTTTGGTAAATGTTAGGGACACAACAGGGACACAACAAGCTTCCAGGAGCCCCTCCTGCAACTACCCAGCTGGCCAGCACCAGTCCTGCCTGAGCTCTGCTGCTGCCCTCGGCAGAAGGGGACCCTGATACCCTAAGAGGTATCCCTCCAGGTCCTGATCCTTGGCTGGCATCAAAAAGTACTCCTGCCCAGCAACTACAAGTCATGAGTTCCCAGGTGATGATCCAGAGATTTTTGGGTTCTTCTCAACCGCAAACGGACTCCCTGTGGTGCCAGATGACCAAAGGAGATGCCTGCCGTAGTGAATCTCCAGTGGCAACCTGCTCTTCGCATCAACTCCGAGAACCAACACCAATTGCGACAATCAGTGTCAACTGCCAGCGCGAAGCTGGAGTGATGACAAGCTCTTCCAGGTGAGAAGCAACCATCCGTGACTCGCGACCTGCTGTTAAAACCGACAATGGTCTCCTCACACCATCCGTCAGGCTAAAGTCCACTTCAGCTCCCCAGGTGGACTTGGACTCAGAGGATTTTAAACTCTCCACCTGGGCAATCCTGGTCACTGTACCCCAACCCACGATCCATCGTGGTTGGCTCGAACTTGTGACTTTGACCCAGTACAGTGCGCCCAGACAACTGCAATTCGTACTTTGTGCTTTTTGACACTATGTTCACTGGAAAACTGAAAAATTCATAACATTGTAACTACTGATTGGATTTTTGTTGTTTTAATATAATTTTATATAACAAAACTAATTTGATTTTTCTTAAAGAAGTTTTGGACTTTTCTTGTGTTGTGTTTTCACTTTATTAATGATTGAGTGCTTCATAAATACTTACACATTGCCTCTAAGTTAAGCCTGGCTGTTTTTGTGCCAGGCTAACAGAGGGTTAGGGACGGGTTTATTTAGTGAATTTTGTGGTTCACCTGAGGATTGTGTTTAATTTTTTCAGTGGGGCTTTAAAACCTCTCAATAAATAACTCAATTTCTCACAATAGAACAGTTCAGGATTTTTTTTCTTCACAGTGTACTACTTCCGATCTCAAACAAAAAGCTGGCCACACATCCAGTGTTTTACACTGCATATAGTTACAGTGGTAAATTAAAAAGCACCACTGAATGCCGATGTTTGCCTATAAGTCGGGGAAAGCTTTCTTGTGATATTAAAAATTTGACATGATAATTGTGAGACAGTATTATGTCCTTTTGTGGGTCATCAATCACAATATTTTATGCAGGGGTTCCTTTGCATGACAAAGTTTAAAGGCAACTGCTATAATGTCAAGAAGTTTCGCCTACGTAGACACCCAGGTCAGTTGGGGCATTTAGGAATTCGACAGAAGGATTTGAGGGATAAGGGTCCATGTGTGAGATTCGGAGTGCTGCCTGTGTGGTAGAAATAGGGTTTCCGGTTGGCATGGGTAGGCACCTAAGCCAGTTAGAACCCACCACTCTAATCAGGGCAAGGAAGTTGTACACCTAAGAAAATCCCTGCTCACCCACTTGGTAGCTTGGCAGAGCAGTCAGGTTTATCCCAGAAGCAATGTGTGAAGCATTTGTGCAACACACACACACACGCCAGTGACACACTAGGCACACCACAAAAGGAAACTCCACACAAGGCTATATAAAAATATCCTTTGTATTATAAAACACATTGACCACAGTTACATGAATCATTTTGCCAACTAGGCAATAGTCATAATATCACATGTATCATCAATCCCTTTGCCACTAGGCAATTGACATCATAATGTATGAATCATAAATCACTTTGCCAACTAGGCAATTGTCATAAAATCACAGGAAGAGCACTCACGTAAATACTTATATGTTGCACACGTCCTAAACACATCATGAAAGACACCCTTACATAAGGCCCACAGACACCGGCATCATCAGATTAGTGCAAGTCCTGTATCTGAGTGGTGAATGCACACAAGTCATCAATACAAGGTATAGGGCGATAGGGCGCCAAGACACCTGTGCTCCTACTAGGCACTAGCTGGTAATGCCTGCGGATTTCACCATGATGCGGGGCCTCCATCGAGGACTCACCCCATTCTCTATAACAAGATACCGTGTTCCCTGGTATGCATCCACGAAGGGGGTGGCACGCACACTGGTGAATTTAGGTGTGGAACCCTCACAA
The DNA here is from genome assembly GCF_964261635.1 of Lissotriton helveticus. NCBI lineage: Eukaryota > Metazoa > Chordata > Amphibia > Caudata > Salamandridae > Lissotriton > Lissotriton helveticus. Next base: position 1,039,990,707 of record NC_136065.1, on the reverse strand, counting down.
AGTTCCCCACTTACCATACCGGAAATGGCGGCTAGCCACGAATGCGCTGTGAAGCTGCCGCTAGTAAGGCAGTGTCAGAATAACCCTGCAAGCTGGTCTGGCTTCTCAACGTGTCTGGGACCTTGCGGACTGCTGCGGCAGGGTAAAGGACAGACACCTCGGGATCGCGTAGGATACCTTGCATGGTCTCCACGCCCAGCACACCACTGCAGCAATCGCAAGAGTAGATGCGGCACTCTCTCAGAGCCTTAAAAAAAATGCCCCCACTTCGGTCTCACCAGGGCTGTGAGGGTGCAGCTGGACTCCTACAGTCCTCCCTAAAGTCCATGGCTTCACACTGGTCGGATGCCCCTCCTCTTCAGCGCTGGTTTGGCAGGCTGCTCCTATAGCGTAGGCTTTCTCCAGGTGTCACTTCCACCAGGAAGCTTGTCGGGGGGCTCACTGAGGGCTTCCGAGGTCTAGCCAGCGGAAGAGTGCCACAGGGCAGCACTTCTCTTTTCAACAGCAGCACGTCTGCAACCCCCCCTCACCTAGGTGGGGGGGGGGCTGGCACACAAGAGTGTTTCCTGGCAGCGGGAAACCCGTCTCTTGCTCGTCGGAGGCCCAGCACAGCCGAGCCTCGGGTCCTGGGTCTAAAACCCAGCACCTGCCCAAGGAAGGTTTCCCGTTCACGGAACACTCTGGGGGCTTCAAGGAAATAAAGCGCTCACCATGTGCTAGGTGCAGTGTGAGTAAACTGCGCTCTGCATGCGGATCAAAGAAGACCAGTAATTGAACTATAAAGTGCTCACCATGCGCTAAGTTGCCAAATCATATACAGCAGGCCACCACGAAGAAACAGGTGCAGCAGGTCAGCACAGAGAGTCCTTGTAGGGTAGCAGGTAGTCCTCCTTGTAGCCCACCAGGGCTAAGGTCAGCTCAACAGACAAGTTAGTTCAATGGCGGCTCCTCCTGGCAGCATAACAGTTCATTCTGGCAAGGTGCAGTCTGTAGAGATAGCAGCGTCTGGTTACAAGTCCACACAGTGTCTAAAAACATGGGGTACAGCCCCTGTACCTTTAGTCCAAAAGTCTTTGTTCTGGGGACACATCAAACAACCATATAAGTGCACAACACCCCCATTCAATCCCAAGCCCTGGCTCCAGACACACTACAGGGGGGCGGAGACAGCATTGTGAAAATCAGGCACAGCCCTTTTCAGGTGCGGGTGCAACTCCCCCACCAATCTAAATTCAGACCAGGCCTGTTCAGGTGCAAGGATAACTTTTCCAACCACTCTAAATACAGCCAAGGTCTATTCAGCGCTGAGTCACCCAGGGAAGGCAGGACACACCTCAACGTCCCTGACTGTCTACAGTGAATGCACATCCCATTCGCCTGTCAGTCTAAACCAGACGGTGAATACACAAATAGGCAGGGCACAAAGAGTCATAAGCACACAGAAATGTCCAATTCTAAAAGTGTAATTTCTAAAATAGTAATAACAAATCCACTTTCACCAATAAGCAGGATTTATTACTACTATTCCAAACTTATCAAATATGGCCAGGCTACCTCTTTCATATTAGAAATTACAACTGAAGCACATATCAGGGAATTCCCAATGCAAACCTATGAGAGGGCAGCAGAGAAACCAAAATGGCGGTTTGTCACTGCCAGGACATGTCACACACTTAAGGTACATGTCCTACCTTTTACCTACACGGCACCCTGTCTATAGAGCTAGCGCCTATCTTAGTGGTGACTTATATGTAGTGACAGGGGAGTTTCAGACGTGGAAACCACTTAAAATGCCCCGTCACTGTGGCAGCAAACCGAGCGCAGGCCCTGTAGCGACGGAGGCCTGCGACAGGTTTGAAAGGCTACTTTGGTGGGTGGCGCAAGCAGTGTTGCAGGCCCACTAGGATCATTTCATTTACAGGTCCTGGGTATATGAAATACCACTGTACAAGGGATTTACAGGTACATTAAATATGCCAAACAGGTGTAGACCAATCTTGCCAATTTTACAAGAGAGAGCTCATGCACTTTAGCTCTGATCAGCAGTGGTAAAGTGCCCAGTATCATAAAACCATGAAAAATAGGTCCGAAAAAAATACAGGAGCAAGGCACAAAGTTTGGGGATAACCCTGAAAAACGGGCCAGTTCCAACACACTGAAATATAAGAAACGAAATCTGGTGAATATTAAATGTACTGCACATCAAAAACCAAAAACACGTTCATCTGAAAAAGAAAAAAATGCTCTTTCAGTTCTCCTCAAACAGAGGCTTAGCTGCCTCTGAATAGCTAAGTACTTTACGGCGCGCAATTCATTGGGTAAACAAAAGTCGGCAAACTAGTAATAAGCCAAATAATTTCGGAACGAGTAGCGGTGAGGACAATTAGGCAATCATGAAGTCAGGGCCTGTTTGCCAATTCCGCGTTTGAAAGAAATTCACAGCGCCCGACTTGAGACACATCTGTGAACCGAGATTCATGGAGAGTTAATAGCATTGAGGGGAAGGCCGGCCCTGGGTGCCTTCGCTGTTGCTGCTTTTAGTGACTGTGCTCTTTTCTTGCTTTGTTCCACCTGGAAAAAGACAGACCGCATGAAGCCCTCTCGCCCAGGCCTCTGGAGGCGAAAGAAAGAGGGCGACGGTAACGCGGCGCACTCGTTCACGGACGCCATTGTCTCCTTTCACGTGGGAATGAAACAAATTAGCAAAGTGTGGTGCCCAGACTAGGTGGCTGCCGTCCATCATGGGGGAGAGGGAAGTAAATAAAGGGAGCCCGGGCATGCTTAAGAATAGCCCTGCTCTGAAGGATTCCTTAGAGCTGGCAGTAGAGGCAAACTCTGGAGCGCGGCCATTCTTCCTGAATAAACAGATTAGCTGGCTGAAAAGCGAGGACAAACTGGTGTTCAAAGATTAAGCCAGTCAATGTTTTTTCATCCTTTGCAGTTCCATCTTGGCCTTTAACCCTTTCTGATCTCCTGGCTGGTATTCGTGACCATTCGTTTTTTATTGTACGATAAAGTATATTATATGGCAACCATTTTGCCTTGGTTTTCCTTGCAGTTCCTTCTCTTTCCTTTCCATTATCTCTCTTGATTTCCCTACCTTTCCCTCTTTTATTTTTACTTTTTTTTCATTTATTTTTCCTTTGTTCCTTAAACATTCCTTCCTCATCTTCTTCCTTCCTTTCCTTCTTTTATTAACCCATAGCGATGCAGAACTGTAGCGAACAATGCAACTGGTCAAAAAACAGATGACTGCCAATGCAAGTAAATGAATAAAAAAAAAAAAAAGGAATCATGGTCCTGCTCATGTTGACTACAGTCAAGTAGCCAGAGTAATGGTTTATCCAGACTCTTGCATCGAGTGGTAGCTGCTCAAGCTGCCCTTATCGCACCCTAGTTAAAGCCAGGCTTTGGTTAGAGTCTGGCTGTTGATTCTCCTGAAGCATGTGGCCTCAAAAGAGACATCTTGTAGCATCTCATCTTCTATAACATCAGAAGGTTAAACGTTGCCATAACATTAACTACTCAACAGCTTTCTGTTTCCAGTGGAACCAGGAGGGGAAGGACGAGGGTAAACATAGAAAGTACCCAGAGCTCTTTGAGTTTTGTTTGAAATCCCTTGCTGGGGTTGCCTTCGTGATCTCTATGATTTGGTGTAGCAGGGGCAGCGCCAGGGCTACCAGTCAACAACTCTGGGGTAACAGGTGCTATTTTTGGGTACTCCTAAGTAAAATCTGTAGGTGTTTAGGAAGCCGGGCAGCCATTAAGGAGCAAGACATTACTGACTCACAAGTATTATTTCTGACCAGGAGTGGCACAAACGTTTCTCAGTCCACTGGTCTCCCTGTCTCCCATGCCCTGGAAGAGTGATTTGGTAGGATGCAGAGGAAACCAGACTGCAGCTTCCTATCTGCCATTCATGTCTTTAGTCGCCCGAGTGAAGCATCTAGAGGCAGTAGGACCAAGCTCCCGCCGGATATTTCCAGGTCACTTGCCTCAGAAGGACAGATTAGTCTATCTCTTTGATAGATAGATCTGCATATAGTCAACTGAAGACCTTCAGGGGCCTATTTACAAGCCTCTTGCGCTTCCGGTGCATCACTTTTTGTGATGCTCCAGTGGCGTTGGAGCCTACTCCATATTTACTAGGCAGCACTGAGCCACTTTATTTTGGCTTAATGTTGCCTTGTAAATATCGTTCCCGTTAACCTTAAAGGGGCGTGCAATGGGTGTTGCTTTTAAAGGGGCATTCACAGCAACATCCACAGCTTTTTGACACAGCCCCAGATTTACGAGAAATCGTAACTCTGAGGCAGCGTTAAACACTTATGCCTCCCGGGGGGGGGGGGGCACAAGCGAGGCACAACGATAAGAAATATCTTTATTTCCCCTTGTTTTTCCTTTTTCTATGTGTGTTGCAGCCCATTGTGCGCCAGCGCTGGGGAAAAGGACAGGAATGCGCCGTATCTTATAGATACAGCGCATTCCTGTCCTTTTCGTTTGCCATAGGGCAGCGCCGCAGGAAGGCCTGCTGCACTGCTCTACGGCAATAACTCATAAATGGGACCCCCAGTTTTTGGGCCTCCAGACTGGTAGTCTTTTAGCTACTCAGGGATTCTGAAAAGTTCCTGTCTCAAACTTGCTCGGACAGCAAGGAAATCAATGTTGAAGCAATGCTTGTTCACTTGAGAATATGTATGCAGGAACATGGTGAGAACTTTAAAATTTTCACATTTGCATGAAATGTTGTGCTGTGCACACTTTTACTGTTCAGCTCCCAGATATGTATATAGAGCATTAGGAAGCTGTATTGGACTTTGTGACAGACCTGGGGGACATCCCTGCAAAGTGTTTACTCTCTAAAGCTTTAGACAAGAAGAGATGCCATTGCAGCAGATTAATAGTTCATCAACCTCACAACCTTTAGAACATCACTCCTCCCACGCCAGCTGAACATTTGAAATTTGATTTTTTAAAATTTTATTCTGTCAAATGCAATTTACTTGCTTCCGACTCTATTCAGTTTGAGTGAAAGTGGCGTGTAACTTCTGCATCAGAATTCGCTTTCTAGGAGTCTCCAATTTCCTGCTGTCCTTCCTGTCCACTCCAACAGCTGCCCACACGCACATTAAAGCGTTGCGTGTTGATGCAGGAGGGGAAATCTTGAGAATATTGATACTGGCACACAAGCTGAAAATTGCAAAATAGTTTTGTTTTTTTAAACAGTATTTTGCAAAATGCACATGCACCATAAAGCTTCACACGCTGACACTGAGTTAGCAACACATCAGCACACTTAGCACATAGGGACCTATTTATGAGGCTTTGTGACACTTTTGCACTGCAATTTTGTCCGTTTTTTGTGACGCACCGGCGGTGTAAAAAAATTGCCATTTTGTACTCTATTTACAAAGTGACACATCTAGGCAGATGCATCACTTTGTAAACCCCTGTGCCACCCTATTCTTGCGCCAGGTATAATGTATGCACTGTGGCGGTTACACTGCAAAAAGCCTCGTAGAAGTGACACATTGAAATCTATAAGATTTCAGTGCGCCACGTCTTGGACGCTACTGCGTCAATATCGTACGCCTGCCTCACAGCGGCCGTAAGACTGCCGCAGGCCCTTTCACATGATGCTTGCCCCACGTGAAAGGACACATTGCTGGAGTTGCGTCTGTTTGCAGACACAGCCCAGCAATGCACCACTTTTGTGCTTACAGATATGTCAGAAATTCTGACGTATCTGTAACTCCTCGGGATATGGAGCGTCCTACATTAAATACGGCGCATTCATCGTGTCTCAAGGAGGGCACAGTGAAAACTGTTGCATCGCTGTTTTCACGCAGCGACGCAACAGTTTTCATAAATGAGGCCCACAATGTTCATCTCAGATGCAAAGACCAGCAGCACTAGTGGAACAGGAGGTAGAACCCATGTCAGATTTTGTTATTTCTTTCTTTTATTTGTCGTTCTAATTGTTCATTATTGTTATTATTTGAAGTAGATTTGCCTTTTTGTCTATTCTGTATCTGAGAATCTAAAACATATTGACATTAGGAAAAATGAAACAGGCTAACTCCCTGGTTAAGGGATTCATGGTTAATAACAAATTTAGCTTCTCTGAATCGCAACCTGTTACAAATCTTAAAGCAGATGAGTGCACCTTAACTAATGAAGGACTCAGTTAGGAACTTTTGCTACTACAGCTGCTGACTTTGGAACTGGACAAACAAGAGCCAGAGGCCTCGTGCACAAAGATTTGTAATGTTTGTAAACATGCAGATTCAGTAAATCTGAGGTTCCTTGACTACTAAAACACTTTAGAAAATGTACTAATCCCAATCAACAAACTGATTTTGGGCTTTGGAACTGGACAAACAGGATCCAGAGGCCTCGTGCACAACGATTTTTAGGTCTCGCGACCTATCAATGCGCGCAAGCGCATTGAGCGGAGCGAGAATTCAAGTGCTCAAAAAGCTCGTCAAACCAAGGGCCTTTTGCTGCGTTTTTCTTTGAGTTCACGTGAATCACGTGACCAAACAAGCACGCGCATCAGCCTCCCTCCCTCCCTAATTGCATTTTTTCATGGCCGCACAGCACATCAAAGGGCTTCTCCCAGCGTGTGCTGTGCGGCTTCTCCTCCCCTAATTATTCATGGCTGGCCGGTGGCCGGCCGTACTTTCAGTTTCCCGGCTGCTCTGCTTTATCAGGTACGTGTTGGTGACGATTTACACAGAACGCTTGTTTTTAGTTTTGGCAACCATGTTTTGAAAACTTCCCACTGTCCCATCGTTTTTAACCCCCCTACCCTCACACCGTGGCTTTAAATTCCTCTTATCCTCCCACTGTTGCTTTCAGTTCTCCCCCAGCCTCCCGGCATTGCTTTCAGTTCTCCCCCAGCCTCCCGGCATTGCTTTCAGTTCTCCCCCAGCCTCCCGGCATTGCTTTCAGTTCTCTCCCAGCCTCCCATCGTTGCTTTCAATTCACCCCCACCCTCCCATGTTGCTTTTAATTTCCAAATGCCACCTAGAAAGAAGAAGCGTGCAGCAGAGGCAACAGTGTACTCTTGAATCACACTGCATGGCCAAGTATGTAGTGATTGTATTCAACCCATAGCAGCACATGGTCCAGGATAGTGTGCTGCATGGCTAAACAGTTATGAAGCCCCAAAAGCGAGACCTATTGGCTATGCCAATGCTTGTTAATGTGTGTAAGCATGCAGATTCCGTAAATCGGAGGGTCCTTGACCGCTAAAACACTTTATGAAATGTACTAATCCCAATCAACAAATCAAAACATTTTTCTGAATTGTTAAATGAGTTCAGCAAACAGTAATGGATTGGTATTTGGAAGGGGTGTGTTTAGGGCATCCCTTACAAATACTGATTCCTTATGGTCTATATTAATGTTTTGCGACTAAACTCTGGTCACAAACCCTTAATATTTTACCACCAGCTCAAAGATGTGGTAACCCAACAGGAAGGATTTCCCAAGAGCCCCCTTTCCTTTGGGGAAAGTTGACTAAAACGTTTTTTGGGGATTAGGCAGTCTTCCATGGGGCTTCTTCCTACTCCACGCATGTGTGATAGGAATATTGCATGTCACCTTGCTGTCTCATAACCTTATAATGGAACTCGTCCTTCATTCCGCTATATGGTCATGGAACTCCTTGGTGACTTGCAATATCCTTATCATGTATGACAGGGGGTACATAGAGTGATGTAGCACGGGGGCAGAGGGGTGTAAACATTTTAGGGGCATTCTTAGGGGTGCAAAATCTGAAAAGAAAAGTGGAAGGATACTTGCCTTCCCCGGACACTGGCAACCCATGCTACTCCGCTGGGTACATACTCCAATAATGAGTACAGGTCTTCCACTCCTATCCTCATACTTTATGTTATGTTAATGTGTTTTGTATAGTGCACAGCTGCCCCAGCAAAGAGGCATCCCAGCTCTGAAGCAGAAACACAGAGGCTGGAAGTCAGAAAAAAGCACTGAACTATGAGGAAAAATGAGTTTTAATTGCTCTGCAAAAGGCCAAGTAATTTTCCATGGCACAAATGGAGTATGGTAGAGCATTCCACAGCTTGGCAGCCAAAAGATGGAAGGAGCATCCGCTCAACTGTACCTTCCTCGTACGAGGCACAATAGCCAAGTGTTGTCCAGTGGAGCGAACCTGGCGGTATGGTGGTAAGATGATAACAGATTGGTCAAGATGGCCGGAGAGGAGAGTTTCAGAATTTTAAATGCAGTACAAAGGACCTTAAATTCCACTCGGTTGGCGACAGAGAGCCAGTGCAACCGGTGGATGGCCGTAGAGGTGGGACAGTTTCTGGGGAGGCCCAACAGGGTTCTAGCCGCCGCGTTTTGGACTTGCTGTAATCTGAGGGTTTCGATCTTATTCACCCCTGGGTACAGTGCATTGGCATAGTCCAGTCTTGATAGAATGGAGGCCTAGATGATCATTTGCCTGACTGATGGGTCAAAGAACCCAAGCAATGGTTTAAGCCCCCTAATTATGCCAAAGCAGGTCCCGGCAACTTTTTTGGTTTGGAGCTGAAAATTGAGACCCGAATCTACCCAGACTCCGAGATCTTTTACCACCTGCTTAGGAGTAGGTGCACATCCCAGTATGGATTGCCACCACCAGTCCCCCCATAGCTCTTGATGGTTACCCACCAGCAGGACCTCTGGCTTGCTGGAGTTCAACTGGAGACAATTATCAGTCATCCTCTTGGCAACAGCCGTGAGATCTTCCCGAAACTTAGATGCTGCACTCCCAGAGTACTTGGAGAGGGCTACCACTAGCTGTGTATCATCAGTATATGATACAATGGTAAGCCCTCTGCTCCTTGCCAAGGCTGTAAGGGGTTGAACGTAGAGATTAAAAACTAGAAGGCTCAGAACGGCGCCTTGCGGGACCCCTTGCTTATTGGTATGGTACGTAGAAGCGAAAGGGGGGCTATAACCTGGAAGGTCCTATTTGAGAGAAAGGAAGCACACCAGGTCAAAGTTGGGCCCACAACACCTGCTTCATTTAACCTGCATAACAAGATCTGATGAGAGACCGTGTCGAATGTGGTGCTGAGGTCTAACAGAATCAGCGGCCAAAGCGAGCCTAAGATGTTCCGTGACAGCCAGGAGAGCAGACTCCATTCTGTGACCTGAGCGGAAGCCATTCTGAGAGATGTCCAAACAGTTGTTTTCTCCCAGAAATCTGCACAGAATGGAATGGAAATAGGTCTTTGTGATCTTGGCAATCCATGGGAGGAGAGAGATCAGACAATAGTTATTCAGTTTGGCAGCATCCAGGGTAGGCTTCTTACTAAAAGGAATCCCCTTTGCTTGCTTCCAAGAATTGGGAACTGTCACACTGGACAGAGAGTTGTTAATCACCTGTCTTAGAGGTGACAATAGCAAAGGTAACAATCTCATAAACTGGTCAGGTTTGAGAGGGTCGGAAGGGGAGCCTGATTTGATCTTGGAACACATTAACCATAGCTCCTCCAAGGAGACCTGTGGGAAATAATCCAAAATATGAGCAGGGGGTGGACCCGAGACAGGGTCGGAGCTCATAGCAGTGTGAGTGAAGGATAGGTAAATGTTCTCCACTTTTTCGACAAAGAAAGTAGCCAGAGCCTCACAGTGCTCATTAGAGGAAATAGGGGCACATCCGGGACCCCGTGCTGTTTTAGGCTTTTCAGTATGGAGAAGATAGTTTTAGAAGGGTTGCCACTGCTCCCAATTTCCCCAGAGAAATATGTCGCGTGCGCAGTGCAAATGGCCCTATGGTAGCTTTTCATAGCTGCTTGGTAGCACATTTTCTGTGAAGGGCCGTACTTCCGTTTCCAAGATCGTTCAAGCCTTTTACAGGTTTTACGCAAAATGTCATCATTATACCATGGGTTGGATTTGGAAGTGCGACTAACTGACCACTTTGCCGGGATAAGAGCATTGAGAGAGCTACAGATCCAACCTGAAAGTGCTTTATCAGCAGCGTTAGGGTTGTCAGGCAAGCTGATAGTAGACCCGGAGAGAAGGTCATGAAATTGGACGAGGTCAAATTTATGCCAGGGGCATTTGAAAGCAACTTTCTGATGCTGCTTCAGCATAGGGAAAACCCCTGAGAGAGACATAGTGATCAGATAGTGATCTGACCAGCGGACATGGGTATGAGGGTAAACTAACAGAAAGGGGAGGTTAGAGAACACTGGGTCCAGCAGATGTCCTGCAGAGTGAGTGGGACCCTGGACCAATTGCATCAGCTGACAGGCACCCAGGACAGACAGGAAATTGCCAAGCTCCAATTCCATCCATCAAAGAAGTTCCTTGCCACAGTTTCATCAACATGCATAAACCACTCTGTTGACGTTTTGGGTACCATTGTGCTGTTTTTCAAAGCTCTTCCCTGTAGACCTTTTGATCCATCCTTTTATATGTATCCTAAGGGTCTCTAGCCGTCCTGACTACTGCCATACTCCCACGCGTTTCCACACCCACTCCATTTAGGTTGTCTTATCTTTTAATGCCTAATCTGTTTCCCTACCAATTGCTTTTTCTTCATGTGCAACCTGCGCATATTTGCTGTTTAAGTACATACATCTCTACACTCTTTAACTGCCTTAACTTTTCATGACATCAATTAATTCTCATGGTGCCTCATAGATATTGTATTGTAGGCTGCTGGTATTTATATGGAGAGAGAGAGAGAGAGAGAGAAATACATTTTCCCCATTACCCCACACGCACTCGGCTCTCTCTGCTCAAACCTCTGAAAGGAGTTAGCAGAAATAAGTCAGCTTCCTGAATAAGTGACGTTGGTCAGGCCTACCACCTGGTAGGTCCTCCGAGGGGGATGCTCAGCCGTGTGTTGGCGCCACAGAAATTTCACAAGAAGTTTCCAGATGAAGGCACGTCACGCCACGTCACCCTCATGGATGGAGCATCTATGGAGACAAAATGTTGGTGAACAGATGTTTTAATCCGACCTAGTAAGGTCAAAAGAATCATAACTTATTTTTGTGAACTAGTCATTACCGTCGCTTATGGGAATCTGCTTCATATTTTGGCATTCTTCTGAGTTTACATATTCACACGGGCGAGGGCAGTGTGGGAGAGCTGTCCAGACGTCCCGCTGCGAGCTCTCACTACCTGTAAACATCATTAGCGCAGGCCTGCTCCCCTAATGTGCTTCCCATAAATGGTTTCATTTCTAGACATAGTTCAGCCAGGCGAGGACGGAGGTCCCTGTTGAACTCACCACTTGATGGAACAACAATATTTAAACAACGACAAATGGAACCACTTGAAAAATACCACGTTGCCTAGCACTGCTGAAAGGGTTTGTTTAAATCATCTTTATATGTGTACATTGTGTTTTAAAAATGGAGGCTTTGAAAATGTCACAGCCAGTGAGTTTGTTAACTTGTTGCTACACTGGGGCGTGCACACACAATCCCTGCTCTCCGTAAAACTGGGCACATAAGTTATTTTTTAAATGTTTTGCATTATGGATTATAAGGACAAGAGTCGCAACAGTGAAGCCTAGACATTGGTATTCATTTACTGATTGTACAAAGGTTAAAAGTTCATCCCACCAGCTTGCCATGACCCTCTTTTCGCTTCACATCAGCGATGTACTCAAGTACTTCCTTCATTGCACACATAGACAATCTGGCAAGTTTATACCAGGGCTTTTGTTTGCTGATGCTACTCTCCTGATCTTGCACACTGCTGTGGGTCTACAAAATCGTCTGAATCAATGCACACTTTTTTTTGTAATGAAAGGGGTCTGGATGTTAACACTTCTAAAACAAAATACATGTGATTCAACCCTCACAGCTCTCATAAAAGTGCTTTCCGCATGGAAGGCCTCCACCTACAGAGGGAAGATACATGTGACCATTTGGGTATCTCAATTGATACATCTAGCTCTTGGGTCTATCATATGGTTAAAACAAGTGCTTCTCTTTTACATGGTTCAGAAAAGGGGGTGGTGATGAACAGAGTGTCTGAATTAAGCAGACCACTCTTACCCAGTCCAAAGATCAGGGCTTGATCCATCACCGTTATTTATCTCACTGCCCCATCCCAGCTCAGAACCTGGCTATATGCAAATTAGTCTGTCCCTGGCCCAGTGCATCATGGGAACAGGGCAGACCAAACTACCAAGCCAATTCTTCACCAGAAAGGACACAAGCTACCGGGGACCGGTTTCTGGCATTTCAGCCTCTTCGGCCCGGCTTGCTTGAATCCTGATGGAGCAGTGAGAAAGGGACTCATGTCTGAGTATACCCTGCCACACCTATAGTGGCCAAAAACGATTCAGAAAAGGGGGTGGTGATGAACAGAGTGTCTGAATTAAGCAGACCCTAAGCGTGGAAGGGTATACTCAGATGTGAGTCCCTTGCTCATTGCACCATCAGGATTCAAGCAAGCCGGGCCGAAGACGCCTGAAATGGCAGAAACCGGTCCCCGGAAGCTTGTTTCCTTCCCAGTGTAAGAATTGGCTTTTGTAGTCTGGTCTGCCCTGTTCCCATGATGCACTGGGCCAGGGACAGACTAATTTGCATACAGCCAGGTTCTGAAACTGGGATGGTGCAATGAGCTAAAAAACGGTGTTGGATCTAGCCCTGATCTCTTGACTGGGTGAGAGTACTCTGCTTAATTCAGAGACTCTGTCCATCACCACCCCTTGTTGTAAATTATTCTCTTTTACATGGAGCATATGCAGTGTGAAAAAAATACAAAAGTACAACCGACATGTTTCACCAAAATCAAGTGCCCGGCTCTGTATGGGGCAGAGATCTGGGGGCACAAGTGGAAAAAAGAGTTGATTAGCAAGAAAAATTCCTTCCTTAGATCCTTATTTAATTTACATCAGAGTGCCCCCTGTTATCCCTTTAGTTCTGGAAACCAGTCTTAAGTGGATCAGAGACATACATAGAAAATCTTTGCATTCTGTTATTTTGGGTGCGTTCTGGGGTACCGCGGAGTTGAAATCATACTGCAACCAACTAACCGAGGTCACGAGTATTCCTAATTCTGAATCATAAAGTGGCTTCTGCATATACAAAAGACCCTCTTAGCAATAGACATGAGCTAACTCTGGTCAACTCCGTCTGCAATTACCACTAATGCAAAATTAGCTGTGAAAAAAGCATATTGGTCATATGTGACAAAGCAATATCATTGCAACAGAAGACAGGGTTCATTGACATCAGTGCATATTCAGTTTTAAACTCAGTCCAGCTTTTGAACCCTATCTGGAGGAAATAAGATCTGGCCATTGGAGGACTTTATATGTTAAATTTAGAGTGGGTACACTCCAGATCGGTCCCTATACCAAAAACTGGAATAACCATCTGGCTGATTCTCAGCAAGAGTCCATTTGTATTGATATCTAAGCGCCTGATTATGAGATTGGTGGTCCCAATCCAGGACTGCTAAACTCAACCTCAGGCCGCCCCCTAGCTCCTTGAGAATATGTTCCTTAAAGTTAGTCTAAGCACCGTATTTTGTGCTGGAAAGGTACCCTTCAAGTACAAAACCTATGCTAGACTCACACAGACACCCTTGGACTATGGCACAAAGGTTTGTGTGTGCCGCCCGCAGCAAATTTCTGTGTCTACACTAGGGAGAGGGGAGGAGCGTGCCAAATTTTAGGCTCTCTCCTGCTCTTTCCTTCTTTCTCATCTTTGGCTGCTGCACTATGTTGTGCAGAATTTAGTAAATGTGGGACAAAGTGTGCCTATGTGTTTGTGTGTTCTAGAGAGAGATGTCCAGAGAAGACATGTTGATACATTCTGAGATAGAAATAGACGGTAGTAGCTCCTCCGCTATGGCGTAGTCCCACTGGTCTCGGTGCAGTGTAAAAGAAAAGTAAAATATAATAACAGAAGTTATTATCATTTTATTTTTAGTATCTTAACCCCTCCCATGCTGGTGATGGAACCGCTCCGTCACCAGCCTCGGTCGCGCTGTGCTGGTGACGGAGCGGTTCCGTCACGGCCCGCTCGGTGCGCCTGCGCGGCGCTGATTTCGTGACCTGCGCGGCGCTGATTTTGCACCTGCGCGGTGCGTTCTATTGAGTTGGCGGGGCCATGACAGAACCGCTCTGTCACAAGCACAGCGCTCCCGAGGCTCGTGACAGAGCGGTTCCCTCACCAGCATGGGAGCGCCGCGCGCCCCCCCCCCTAGCGCTGAGGCGGAATTGCCGCCGCAGCGAAGGGGTTAAAGCCAGATTAGGGTGGGTGGGGCAGGGCACAGCTGGACTCCCATGATGTCGAGGGAGGAGGAGAGGTTGCTGCACCTTAAGTGCGCATGAAGGTTTGGCCAACCATCATGGGCCGGCCAAACAGTCATGCACACTTTGAATGTTTTCCACTGGGCTTTAATGTACAGCCTGAGTGGAGAACATGTACAGGCTGTCAGTCTTCATTTAAGCGCCGAACCATGGCACTCAGACCAATCACGAGAATGCTGTCATGGTGACAGCAGTGTTGTGATTGGCTTAGAGGAGCCTGGGTGCTGCCGGGAGCCAGCAGAACAGCAAGGAGGAAGAGGCTGTTGCTGGTGACCGGCGATGAGCAGGTATATTAATTTTTCGTCCACCCCTCCTCCCCGCCACCATTATCTACAAGCCACCACTGGAAATAGAACAAGACAGACTGAGATGAGAGTGAGTGATACACTTAGATAATGACACTGAAGAAAAAACTACAGATAGGCAGAGATAGGGACACCAAGCGATGCTCACAGAGAGCAAGGTACCGCAAGAACCTGAGACAGACACCCAGATTTAAATCCACAGTGAGACAGCTAGCAGATGCACACTATGAGAGGTGCCTATGAGAGGTGCATGTCTGTATCAAGAATCCATAAACTCCAACCTGTAGTTCCTTGATCTTGTAAGAATGTATTTCAATGTCGGGAAACTCACTGATAAAAAAACAGACCCCCTGAAAAGCAGTGCTTCTTACAACAATTATGAGCACACTGTGGCGTGGGGTGGCTCTCACTGGCAGAAATTTAGACACTTTGACAAGGGTTTGTCTCTATGACAAGGATGACAACAACATATACGCTTTTAGGATAGTGTCCTCTTATTGATAAAAGGATTGTTTACACCAGTTGCAGCATTATTCTGATTTGTGGGTGAACTTTATGCTTTATCAAGTTCTCCCAGTGTAAAGTAAAATAACTTCAGTCAGTCAGTCAAAACCACTTTATTCGATTAATTAAAATCATAAAAGTTCACATAAGAATCACATATCATAAAATATAATAGGGTGATACAAGAATATTAAAAACAAAGAACAATCTCAATTAAAACAATTTCATGATTTTTAAAAATCCAGTAAAATTCATGTGACAATCATTGCTGGGCATCTTGTTTTTCTCATCCGAACAGCAGCTACAAAAAAATTTGCGATATTAAAAATATTCCAGGGGTTATCCAATAATTGTAGGTGCAATAGAGCTGGTTTGATCCGTAGAAACCCCTTGCCTCTTAGAAGTGGAATAATAAACTTCTTTCTGATATCAGAATAAAAATCACAAAATAATATAAAGTGCGCAGTATCCTGAATTGAGCTGCGGTCACAATCACAGAGTGCTGCATCCTCTGGTTTGCTCCAGCCGTGGAAATTCCCCAATGAAAGGTGAACATATTAAAACGGAATCTTATCAGTAACCAGCGATGGAAGGGCTTTGTTACTAACCTTAGGTAGGGCTCAATAGATGGTGATGTAATTAATAAAAAATGAGCCCTAACCAGAGTTTTTTTAATTCCTCACTCTCCCGTTCCTGTATCCTTAAACTCAGGAAATGTTATTTAACCCAACTGATATCACCTTTAACAATTCCTTCCTGTATATCATAAATTTCTGGGTGCCCAAGTTTTAAAAACATTGCCTTAATATAAAAGAGCCACTGTATATCAGTAGCTCTATCTAAAATGACACAATCTTTTAAAATCTGGCGATTTAAAGTAAGTTCTGGGTTCGACCATGTTTTTATCCAGCAAATTAGGGGAGCCATGCTCATCAAGTCGGAAACATATCCCATCCCCAGCTCCTGATGGATGGCAAAAGTTGGAGTCGATTGGGGGATAGACAGAAGTGAACGAAAACTTTATTTTCAACATTCTGTACCCCCTCCGCTTGCTTGTACCCCCATATTGCTGCACCATATGTCGCTATCGCCAAACATTTCGCCTTATAGATAGAGAGAATAGCCTCACAGGGCTTTCCTCCTAATCGTCGGGCGAAACTTAATAGGGCTGATGAAGCTCTTCCTACACTATTTCTTTTTGCTAAAAACTGGGGGACCCAAGAGCATCTATCATCGAACAGGACCCCCAGATAAGTAAAAACCTTCACCCTTGTAACCTCTGCCCCTTTACAATAAAAGGTTCTGACTTTATTTTTGTGTAATTTTATAGTCAGAACATGTGATTTAGTGATATTAACTACCAGGTCCAGAGAGCTCATAAACTCCCCAAAGGAGTTCAGTAGTCTCTGAAGACCTAGCGGGGTACGGGCTAGTAGGACGGCATCATCTGCGTATAGGAGAACCGCGATGGTACTGTTCCCTACACGCGGAACGTCCTGACTAGCATTGCCCAGGGTTTTATCTATAGCATTAATATATAGTGTAAAAAGTAGAGGGGCCAGGATACACCCTTGTCGAACCCCTCTGCCAGATTTAAAGTGTCTTGTGCAATTACCCTCCTGGGTCACCCTTACGTACGCAAACAGATCCCGGTGCAGATCCGCTAAAAAGTATACCCAACAGGGGTCAATCCCCAAGTCAAGCAAAATGGTCCACAGCCTCGATCTGTTCACCAGATCAAAGGCTGTGGATAAATCCATAAAGCCCAAATAAATGGATCCCTTGGAGGCTATGGTATACTTAGATACAGATTTAGGCACTGATCCAGTGTGCTTCTGCCTGATCTGAATCCATATTGAAGATTGGACAGAATCTCATTTTCTGTCACCCACTCTGAGCCCTTATTCAGGATCACTTTGCCTAAAATTTTAACAGAATAATCTTTTAAAGAAATAGGCCTATAGCACCTAGGATCCCCTCTCTGCCCCTTATTAAAGACAGGAATGATGATAGAGTGGGACCATGAAACAGGAAACCCCTGATCAGCACTGGCATTGAAAGCACTGGCATTGAAAACGTTAGTTAAAATATTGGCCCAAAGTTTAACATTACCCTTATAAAAATCAGCAGGAACGCCCTCTGGTCCAGGAGCCTTATTACTTGCAGATTCTTTTATTGCCCTCTCAACATCCTTCTCATTAAACACTAGTACGGGCAAAGGAAGACTACTGGCAGGGGCCAGAAAGGGTTCGAACACCTCATTACTTGCATAAATACCTTCGAAGTGAGTCAACCACTCTTCTTCTGGGATATTAATATCCAGTAAACCATTCACCTCACCCGAGAGCAGCGGGCTATTAACAATAGCCCAAAACTTTGAGCTATCCTTTAGAACTTCTTCAGACGTTAAGGCATCCTATGCCTCCGTTTTAATTTCGTTTTTTCGAGTCTGTATAGTTAATTTATATTCTTTTCTAAGACTAGCTATAAGGGCCTTATCCATAGGATTAACTTTCATAGATTTTAATAGGTTTTGATGGGCCTTAGAGCATTTAGAATCAAACCATCTTTTTTCTTGTTTTGGTTTGGGCCTAGAGGTAATGGTTAGGTCTGTAGCTACCTGTCTACATATAGCTTCAAAGGCTAAAATAATTGCCTCCTCCGGGGTAGAGCAATCTGCACATTTCCTGATATCATATTTAACCTTCAAACTTAAACTATCAAGGAAGTGATCAGGGACTACTTTTGCCCATTTTAATCTCCTCCCTTGATTTTTAGTAATCACAGTAATAGGCCCCTTCATAATAGGTATGACATCTATAAGGCAGAAGCCTTTATCCAGCTCAAGAATGACCGGATTGTGATCACTAAAAGGGGAGCATATGGCATTATAAAACAGTACGTTCCCTAAGGGTGCAGGGGATATAAATATATAATCAATAATCATCTCACTTTCCCTTGCTTTAAACGTTACGACCCTCTCACTGATATAAAAAAAACCTGGCTCATAAAGGTCAGCATATGAGAGAAGTTCTTCAAGGGCCTCCCCTTTAGGGGTATGTTCAAAGTGAGGTGGCGATGAATAAAGAGGACCATAGTTTCATCAATTTGACAGTTAAAACCATAAGGATAATATAAACATAAGTGGTTTGCGGCACTTTATATGTTTCTAAAAACCGTGTCAGGTAACAAAGATGCTCATTAGTATACTCACTGTCCCCAGAGTTATAGAAAATTAATTATCAATGTTTTGGGATAATTCCGGGTAGTGAGCTCAACTATTAAGCAATTAGGAGAAGCTGAGTCTAGAATCGTTACAGAGGCCTTTAATTTTACTGAAAAAAGAAGCATCAACCCTCCCTTAGCTCTACCCGCTAGTGTTGGGCGGGCGGGCGGGCTGAAAATAAGATTTAAAACCATCAACCCAAAAATTATTGTCCTTATCCCAGGTCTCTTGTAGGGCTATAATATCACAATCGCTAATAAGCTTTAGCAAGGTCTGGTCATCCCTTTTAGACCGTAGCCCTGCTATGTTCCAGCTCATTAGCCTAAATTTAACACCCACCTCTGCAGGGATGCCAAGCTCAGTGGTAGGGAGTCGAGGGATAGTGACTATGGGCTCTAGTCAGTCATTCTCATCTAGCTGAGACAAAGGCGAAAACCTATTAGATAGAGCTAATGTCTCCACTTTATTGGTTGCCTGACTACAAGCTAATTTGGATGGAGAAGGGACTCTGGGAGTACTCCTGCCAGACTGATCTTCCCTATTAGGGGCACTATAGGGGGTCCGAGCTAGACTCCCATGTATCTGTTCTGGACGAGAACTCCTAACTGCATTTAAGCATCTGGGAGGGGGGAAAATAAAACCAATGATAAAGCCCTGATGCTACCTTCCTACTTTTTCAGATCTGAAGCATCCCACAACAGACGGGCAGCAGCATGAGATTTATTAAAATTAACAACAACACAGTCCCCTTTGACTACCTTATGGGAACTTCATAGCCAACCAACCCGCCTGGCCATTATAATATTGGAAGAAATTTCAGAGTCACCAGAACAATTAAGATCACACAATTTTTTAGTTACTGACAATAGAGCTTCTGTTGATTCAACCTCTCCCACCACCAATGGCGGGACTCTTACAAGAATTACCACCAGCGGAGCTGCTTCAGGAGAGAGATTAATATTGGGTTGGATGACTGTATTACTCCTGGACTGTAGGTCCATGGTTTTCCCACTACACCTGGATGGAACTAGATTACTTTATGTCCCAGAGTTTCTTACTGGACTCCTCTGTGACTCCCTATGTCCATTGCTTGTTATGATGGAGCCAAGTACGGGGTTCTCAGCCTTCGGGGTGCTCAAAATCATAGACCCTTCTCCTTCCCCCATAATTATCCCAGAGCCTGTTTTAGGAGTACATTTCGGGGACACAGGTATTTGGCCAGAACCAGGAACACAATTGCGCACAGTTAAAACTGAGTTAATATGTTCACATTTTTCTAGTAGACTGGCAACACAAATGTTCAGAGTATCAATGATGTCCTTGGCGACACTGGTTAGGGCCTTCTCCAACCGACAGTTAAAAATTTCCTCTACCATGTCCCGTACAGTTGACTCTATAAGGTTAGTTGTAACAGGTCCTTGTTTCAAGGAGGCACTTTTAGTGGCTTTGTCCCGCTTATTCGACCTCTTTGATGCTCTCTTTGTCACGGTGCTCTGCTTATTCAACTGCCCTTTGGTGACTGGGTCCTGACTGGGAAATTTACCGGGAGTATTACTTACAGGCACCACAACCCTCTCCTTAGAGACAA
This sequence comes from Lissotriton helveticus, assembly GCF_964261635.1. Lineage (NCBI taxonomy): Eukaryota > Metazoa > Chordata > Amphibia > Caudata > Salamandridae > Lissotriton > Lissotriton helveticus. Next base: position 1,039,970,776 of record NC_136065.1, on the reverse strand, counting down.
CACAGGGCGACCTCTGGACACAAGATGGGTTGTTAACAAGTACAAGGGGCTCCAGGGGAACCAGGTTTTTCATAACCGGGGGGGAGAACCAGCTACTTGTACATCAGTAGAGTCCAGCCCAAGTTCCCTCTCTGCAATGGCAATTTCTGTAGTCAAAACGCCCACCGCCGATGTTAAATAGGAAATGATAGATGCCGATTTCCTCTGGACTTTGGCTTTAACCCCCCCGATCTTGTGAAGAATGGAGTTTCCACTTACCCATGATGGAATTTCAAGCTGAAGAGGGGTGGCCCGACCCAGCCTCTTCTGGCCCCTGACGGCCACAGACGGCCCGCCCTTTGCCCGGGCTTAGCCCAGCGCCACCCGCGCGCGTCCCGCGAGGCAGAAGTGGGGCATTGGTTATATCCTCCCCGATGTCCTGGGGGAGGGGCTGCCAGTCCGCTGCCCGCGGCATCCCCCGCTCTCCCTCCACAAACCAAGTGCTTCGCTGGGTTGAAGCGTCTCCCGCGGAGCGGGAGGCGCGAGTTGTTTTTTAATGTCCTCGGTGTCCTAGGGGAGGGGCTGCCGGTCCGCTGCTCGCAGTACAAAAGGGGGTGGTGATGGACGGAGCATCCGATCCAATCAAACACTCACACCCAGTCAAAAAATGTTTGTTTTTTAAAAACTTTATTTGTCATTTTCACAAGCATCGCACATAAATCATCAGCAATATAAAAAGCACACACCATCATATAATGTAGTACACCAAATCCGACAGACCACGGCACAGCAGCAACTGTTAAAAGAAGGGAGGGGGCATCCATCGCAATGAGTCACAGACACCAAATAGCCCCGGTCTCAATAACGTTCCTACATGTCACATGCATTTGGCATTAGGTAACAATGTACAGAAAATGGTAACATCGTGGGCTAACCCACCCCTTCTGGGTACAGCTGATTGTCCAATTGTGCCTGACACTCCGCCGTGAGTTTGGCAATATAAGTGGGGTACGGTCCCCATATGTCCAAGGGTCGAGATGAAGTGGGAATGGTGGAAGAGTATTCGACACAGTTAACATTGCAGGAGGCCAAGCTTTTTAGCCAGGACTACACACTTGGACTTCTTTTGGAGCACCAGAGCAGGGCCACCTCCCTCTTAGCTAACAAAAAGCCCAGCGTTGCAAGTCTGCGGACTGCCTGTGGAAAGTTTGTCACATAGCCCAACAAGGCAATTTCAGGGGAGGGAACCAGGGGGATGCCCAGTATTTTACCAAACGTGGTGTGGATCTGTAGCCAGTAGTCACTTAGTCGGGGGCATGTCCACGAGAAATGTGCGAAATCAGCGTCCACAGCCTTACATTTTGGGCAGTTAGGAGGGCGAGAGGGGTCTATCTTATGGGCCAATGCAGGGGTGTGATACAAACGCCTCAGGAATTTAAAGTGAATGAGTTTGTGCCTGCTGTTGAGTGACACCTTTTTGGTTACTGCGCAGCACTATGCCCACTCTGCATCTGTTATGGGTTTCCCTAGATCTTTTTCCCACGCCAGTCGGACCTTCACATCAGCTGCGGGAATGGCTGCGATGCTAAGTCTGTAAAGTTTAGTAACCATATGTGCCCCTGAAGGATGCTGGATGACAGCCGTCAGAGGTAGTGCCTCCTCCGGAGCCAGCGGGAAGGTGGGAAATGTAGCCCGCAGCATGGATCGAAGTCTGGACAGTACAAAGGAGTCCATAAAGCTGCGACCCAGGAAACGGGGGTCCTCCGTCAGGCTAAAGGCATGTCCGTCTGGGAAGTGTTCGCCCAATGTATTCAAGCCAAATTTGGAGAGTGTAGTACGTACCACCGTTTCACCAGTGATAGGGAGCCAATGTGCATTGGGGAGTGGAAGGAGTGGAGAATAAAGGACATCTAGCTTCAGTAGCCTCCGGAGTTTCTCCCACGCCAAGCATGTGGAAGACACTGTCTGTATATCTTGGGGGTCTCGCGGGAATCCCTTCGGGAGTAGTGTAGCTAATGAATGTGGTAGTACCAAGTCCGCCTCCGGTTTCAGGTACAGTATGCGGGCATCTGGGTGGAACCAGGGATACGCAAAGGAACACTGTGCTGCCAAAAAGTATAGGTAAAAATCAGGTACCCCCAGGCCGCCTCTCTCATAGGGCAGGGTCAGTGTGTGCCAAGTGACCCGAGGAGTCTTGTTTCCCCATACCAACTGTAGCAGCAGCGTTCGCAGCTGTGTAAAAAATATCTTAGTCAAGGGGATTGGAATGTTGTTAAATAAATACAAAAACCAGGGCAGAACCACCATTTTCACTATGGCAATACGTCCCACCATAGATAGCGGCAATCGCAGCCATCTGTCAATGTTATCCTCCAGAAAATCCAGTGCTCTCCCATAGTTGAGCCCAACAATGTCTACAGTGTTAAGATGGACGTGTATACCTAAGTATTTCAGCGATTCCGAAAACCACTCCAGCGGGTACTCGCAGTCCCATGGCGTAGTGGCGGGGGTCAGCGGGAAGATGAGGGATTTGTGCCAATTCATGCGCAGCCCAGAGAACGTGCCAAACCGCGTAATTTCTGCCAGCAGCGGTGCCAGGTTGAGGGAAGGTGCTTGGACATAGAGTATTAAATCATCCGCATATAGCGATGCCAGTAGAGGACCTGTGCGGAATTGCAGGCCCCGAAAGATGTGTTTTTCCTGAAAGTGTCGGACCAGTGGGTTCATCGCTAAAATTAATAACAATGGGGATAAAGGACACCCCTGTCTTGTGCCCCTGGACAGGGAAAACGCCACTGTGATGGTGCCATTTAAGCGAATTCGGGCCGTGGGTTTAGTATATAACAATGCCACCGTGGAGACAAAGCCCTCCGGCATACCCATGCGTCTCATAATTGATAGAAAAAAGGGCCACTCAAGGGAATCGAACGCTTTTTCTGCGTCCAAAAGCACGGCGGCCGCCGGGGTGCTGGGGTCTACCCGGTGAATCACTGCGAATAATGTTCGCAGATTTAATGAGGTAGACCGGTGTGGCACCAACCCGGATTGAGCGGGGGATATGATGAATTCCATTAAGAGGGCTAACAGTGTGGCCACTATTTTAGCCAAGATTTTATAGTCTGTGTTCAACAGCGAGAGAGGCCTGTAGGAGCCACAAAGGGTCGGGTCTTTTCCGGGTTTCGGGAGCAATATGATCACTGCTTCCCTAAACGTGGGGGGCAAGCTACCCGTCTACAAAGCCTCCGCATAGACCTCTATCAGCACTGGAACCAGTTCTTCTTTGTACGCCTTATAAAAATCGTCCGAGAAGCCGTCCAAGCCAGGAGCAGCTGAGCCCCGTAGGGCGTCAATGGCCTCCACTACTGAGTGAACCATTATTGGTTGGGCGAGAAACTCCTGCATGTGTTTTTCCAAGAAGACCAATGCAATTTCGTCTAAGTAAGATCAGTGGAAATGGACGAGGTATAGAGATCAGTATAGTATGACAAGAAGGTGTGGCAGACTTCAGGGGTGGTGTGTAGCAGTCTACCATCCGGGGCAGTTATTCCCGTTATGTATTGTGTTTGACGCGGAGGGCGGAGTAGGTGTGCAAGTAGCCTCCCGGGTCTGTCTCCCTCCCCGTATTGCCGCGCCGAGTGTTGTGTGGATAAAAAGCGCAGTTCCCTATCCGCCTCTTCCCGAAACTCTAATAGTAGAGTAAGACGACGCGTCTCGTTTGCCTCAGAGGGATTTCGGAGCAAGTCCTCTTCCACCGTTCGGATATCGTTCTCAATGCGAGTAAGGGTGGATCTGATAGAGCGCAGGACTCCCACATGTGTAGCAATGCATACCCCTCTGATAGTGTCTTTAAATCCCTCCCACAAGGTTGCGTAAGTCTCCTCTGACCCTGTGTTGAGCTCAAAATAGTCAGTGATGGCAGTCCGGAGTGTTTCGGCGAACACCCTGTCAGCGAGGGCCTTTCCGGGGAATCGCCACTGTCGTTCAAATCCGCCCGGTCTGGGAATACCCAGGCGTAATGCCACCGGGGAGTGGTCTGACAGCGTACGTGGGAGTGTAGCATGTGATGTCACCCACCCAGCCACCCCAGGGGAGAGTAGCCAGTAATCTAGTCTCGTCCACGTGTTATGGAAGCTGGAATGGTGTGTGTATTCCGGGGTCCCCCCGTGCAGCCTAGCCTCGATGTCAATGAGGGAATAGTGATCGCAAATGTCAACTAGGACCGGTCTGGAGTGTTTCCTGGTGTCCGCTGCAGTTGAAGTCCCGTCCCGTGATGGGTTAAGGAGTAAATTAAAATCCCCACCGACAAGCAACTGACCTGTGGCCATTGTGAGTAGTTTCGCCTGAAGATCCTGAAAGAAGGCAGGGGTGTCAGTATTAGGGCCATACACGTTTACCAGGGTAACAGTCTGATGGAATAGGGAGCCCGTTACCACCAAGTATTGACCTTCCGTGTGTAGTGTGAAGGGTATTCGTTTATGCACCATGATGGCTACCCCCCTTGAATATCTGCTATAGTCAGAGAAGAAGCGGTGTGAACCCCAGCTTCTGCCCAGGAGCTGGGACCCTGCAGGGCTCAAGTGCGTTTCCTGCAAAAACACAATGTCAACGTTATGTCTGCCCAGATAGTTAAAGACCTGCCTGCGTTTCCTCTTGTCATTCAGACCCCTGACATTCCATGACATCAGGGAGATCAGGGAGGAGTCAACCTGCGTAGTCTGTCTAGCCATTAGTGTACGAGCTTGCGCGTCCAATCCAAAGTGCCAAAGTCAAATGGAACGTATGATGTGATGTGGTGTGTGCCTGCTATCTGAGTGCGGATCAATATCAAACTAAAGAAAATCCCCTCCCTACCCCCTCCCTACCCCCCCCCACCCAGCCTCCAAACAGCCGAGGGAGGCATATCCCCATGAACCATGCAGCGAACCAAACAAAACATTGAGTGACAAAGTACAATGTCAAACTGTAGTACAACTGCAGGAAGAAAATAAGTAGTAAGTCAACAGTGGCATCCGCCATGGGGAGTGGCAACGCCACGCCGGTCGGGGAGTAGACAATACTGGAAAGTCGGAGCTTGTGTAACCACAACGAACTGGGTGCATGTGAAGCATTCAAAGCGGACATGAAGCCCCAAGTGTCTGGTCATGATCGACAGCCATTGCCTGTCTCAGCAAATAGATCGGCGCTGGCCTGCGAGGCATTTCTGACTGGAGAAGCCGGAGGCTGTGCATCAGACCGGGCCGGGCTTTTGTCTTGCCGCCTGTAACGTTGGCAGAATTCCTGTACTTCCGTCGGTGTCTTAAAGATGCGGGCCTGCCATCAATGTCCACCTTAAGTCTAGCGGGGTAGAGCATTCCATATCGAAGGCCTAGATTTCGGAGTGTAGCTTTAACCCCAGTAAATTTCTTGAGTGCTTCCTGGACAGTGAAGGTGAAATCTGGAAAGAAGGAGAGAGTGCTGCCTTGCCACGTCACCACACCACGGTCTCGAGCCGCCCGGAGGACAGCATCTCGATCCCTGAAGTTCATAATGCGAGCAATAATCGGTCGCGGCGGGAGACCCGTTCTGGGCCGGGGGCCCAGCGATTTGTGGGCGCGCTCCACCACGAACCCCTGAGTGAAGGTGTCGCGGCCAAACAGGTCAATTAGCAGCTGCTCAACAAAAGTGTCCTACTGGCCAGTTTGTGTCGTCTCTGCTACGCCAGTAATGCGCACGTTGTTTCTTCTCCCCCGGGCCTCAAGGTCCTCGTTTTTAATGGCGACTTCCTTGAGGATTCTCTCTACCCTCTCCAGTCTCTTCAGGGATTTCGTTGCGCCATCTTCTATATCAGAAATTCTGGATTCCACTAGGTCTAGTCTTCGGTCGTGCGCCTGAATTTTGGAGCCCATATCCGCCATGCGGCGCTCCAGCGTGTCAAACCGCCCATCTAGCGCCTTAAAACCAGCCCTCATCTCGGTCATCATGGCAGTCATGAGGGAAGTGGCATCCTCCGGGTCTGCACCTCCCGTTGCCTCAGTCCGGGCCTCTTGTGGGGGGTCAGCGACGGAGAGGGAAGCCCCAGCAAAGTTAAGTTCGCGCTGATTAGGGTCGCGTTTACCCATCGTGGTAGTGCAGCAGGGCCACCGGGTCTAGGACTCTTTATCTTCCGCGCTGACGTGCTACTTCACTCCAGAACACCACAAACTGACAGTGGGGCTGTAGCAGGGCAAGGGTCTTGCACCCCCGGGGGAGCAGTTCGGGTCTCAGCCCAGTCTGGGATCGCAATCAGCAAAGGCGATCGCCCAACGCACAGAGGGCCAGGCGACCACGTGGCAGTCCGCTCGTGAACTTCCGTGGTCGGGCAGGTCAGCGGGGTGTAGATTCTCCCCTCGTTGGTGCACTGGGGAGCAGGGAGAGGACAGTAGTACCGCAGGCGCGAAGCAGAGCAGCGCCGGCACCAGTAACACCCAGTGCGGCCCCCGGGCCAACCTCACAGCAATCTGCCCCCAGAGCCGCGCTCGCGCCCGCGCCGCGGCCAAAATGGAGCTCCCGGCTTCAGCCCACCACTCCAGGCCCCAGGGCCCAAATGCGTGTCTAGCGCACAGCGGGAGCCGGGTTCCAATAGGCCAGCCGGGTAGCCGAGCCCCCAGCCCCTAGAGCGCGGAAATCACCGCGGCTGGACCCCGCCGGCCGCCAGGGCGCCCCAAGCGCAGCGCTCCCTACCTTCACCCCGCGGCACCGAGGCCTCTCCCTCTCGACTCGGCCGCCGGTCAATTCGCTGTATCTCCGGATCCGCTGCCGCCACCGTCCTCAAAGTTGCACCCCTCGGGCTGCACAGGATGTAGTTCAGGATCGATGGTTCGGGTGCTGGCTAGAGTCGCGGGTTACTGCATTGCACAAGTGTCGGTTCCCCGATTCGGCGGAGCTTCAGTAAGAGGCGGCCATCTTGGTCCCCTCCTCGGCCACGCCCCCCAAAAGATCTGGGTTTGATCCATCACCGTTCTTTAGCCCACTCTGCCACCCCAGTTCAGACATGGCTATATGCAAATCAGTCTGACCCTGTGCCTCATGGGAACAGTCCAGCCCGAAATGCCAAGCCATGCCTTCCCTGGACTGGAAACAAGCTTCGGAGGACCGGTTTCTGGCATTCCAGCCGTCTTCAGCCCGGCCTGCCTGAATCCAGTGGCAAAGCGAGCAAGGGACTCACGTCTGAGCATACCCCGCCACACTTGTGGCGGCCAAAGCGGTACAAAAGGGGTTGGTGATGGACGGAGCATCCGAACCAATCAAACACTCACACCCAGTCAAAAGATCTGGGTTTGATCCATCACCGTTCTTTAGCCCACTCTGCCACCCCAGTTCAGACATGGCTATATGCAAATTAGTCTGACCCTGTGCCTCATGGGAACAGTCCAGGCCCAAACGGCCAAGCCATGCCTTCCCTGGACCGGAAACAAGCTTCCGAGGACCGGTTTCTGGCATTCCAGCCGTCTTCAGCCCGGCCTGCCTGAATCCAGTGGCAAAGCGAGCAAGGGACTCACGTCTGAGCATACCCCACCACACTTATGGCGGCCAAAGCGGTACAAAAGGGGGTGGTCCCCCGCTATCCCTCCACAAACCAAGTGCTTCGCTGGTTCGAAGCGTCTCCCGCGGAGCGGGAGGCGTGAGTTGTTTTTAAATGTCCTCAGGGTCCTGGGGGAGGGGCTGCCGGTCTGCTGCTCGCGGCGTCCCCCGCTCTCCCTCCACAAACCAAGTGCTTCTCTGGTTCGAAGCGCGGGAGGCGCGAGTTGTTTTTAAATGTCCCCGGTGTCCTGGGGAGGGGCTGCCGGTCCGCTGCTCGCGGCGTCCCCCGCTCTCCCTCCACAAACCAAGTGCTTCACTGGTTCGAAGCATCTCTTAATAAGAGAACTATTGATTGACATGCAAATTAAAGATGAGCTGTGGTAATATCACTCTTACCTTACTCATGCACACCCCAGATAGCATACTAGTACAATGACATGGGGCTCAGCAATGCGTAACCAATGGCATAATGTACATTAAAGTTTCAGATTAATTATTGTCACATTATCAGCCTTTTCCATATATCTGAGCTACAGTTCCATGCACCAAATACATCCTAACGTCAATAGCTGGTAAATAAGTACTTCATAAATTTACTTTAGAGTAACTAACCATGAAGTATCATAAAACAACTTTGTGCTCAACCATATTAAATCTGCTTTACCTGACAGTGCCCTACTGAACAATGTGAAAAAATAGACATGAATGCATGCCTTAAATCTTACCGTCAAGTTGATTAAAAAGTACAATTGACTCGCAGAATGCAGAGATTGCAGGAAGCTTTGAGGTGGCATTTCTTGAACAGACATCAAACGGGCTGAACCTGAGCTGCAGTGGCAACCAGCAAGGTGCGGAGCCATTCTCAAAGCCCCCATTATTGCGCTTCAAGTCCTTCCTAAGGCTTGACCCATGCTGCTACAAAAAACATCAAACCATGCCACCAAGAAGGAAGCCTGCAGTTCAAAGGAATTAGCGGCATACCCCTAATAAGTTTCTTCATTTAGTACTGCGGTTATACAGACATTTTCGGATGGGAACCCGCACATTGAGAACTTGGCCACCAAGCGCCTGTAATATAGGTATTTTGGTGGCTTTCCGAATCAGCAAAAACCAGACCCACTATTCCCTCTCTTTAGTGCGCTGTCATTTTGTTTAGTGATCAATGCACTCACTTATTGTCTTACCCATTCATCCATCATGCACTCACCAGTTCTTTCATCCAGTCATCTATTCATCCAGCCATCTGTACTTCACCCCTGCCTGCTCCCTCCAGCTTATCCACTCCCACTAAACCAGCACACTCTCCCTGCTTTCTCTCAACTGCTCCTTGAATGTATCTGACAAGAAATCATGGAAAGAATCTTAAGACACAATTATTGTGTCTTGAATATCATGATGTCAAATATATTGTGGCTTGGAATATAGCAGGTTAGATTATTGGTTTTGAAATAATTGTTTAGTATTGTTGTTAAAAATATCGTATTTCATATCATTATAATTTATATCATTCTGTAAGCATATTTTGTGAATTAGTTGTTTTCATATTGCATTTGTTTTTCTATTGTTTGAATGTTTGTGTATAATAATTTTAGGAGTTATATGTTGGGTTTATAGGAGAATAGGGTGAGGATTAATTTAATATTTTTCATTTCTCACAACAAATTTTATTGATTGATTCAAAGATTGATATGTTTTTTCAAATTGTTGTGGTAATTCTTTTTTTAAATGTGTTCTATAAGCAATTAATTTTATGAAATGATATATTTATTTTTTAACTATTTTCGTTTTTTAATTATGTAACATTCCAATATTTCTCTGTAATTGCAAAATAAATTGCTTTAATATTATCATTTTTAAATTTTCCCAAAATTAATTTTTGGTTTATAATTTGATCAAAAGATTTTAGTTTCTTGAAAATGTAAAGGGGCAGATTTATGTTGGGAATGCACCACGTTTGCGTCACGCAACTGCGGCGTAAACGAGGCGCATCCCTACAACCCATTTACAACGTGATGCATCTAGGCAGATGCGTCACGTTGTAAAGCCCTGCGCCACTTGTGGGCGTTCCGGCGCAGGGTGGGCGTTCCTGTCCAGGTGCGCCTCGCAAAAGTGGCTGAGTGAAATCTATAACATTTCACTCAGTCACTTTCAGGCCAATGCTGCGTCAAAACCCTGCGCCTGCTTGAAGCAGGCATAGGTCTTGACGCAGCATTGTAAAGATGGGGCACCCCCGAGCCTTGCTGGAGCTGCGTTGCGCTTGCGACTCAACTCCAGCAATGCGCCACCTTTACGGCACAGATGCGTGACGCATCTGTGCCGTTTTTGCCCCATGGTGAGCCGCATTGTAAATGCGGTGCACCATGGGTGGCGGAGCCGCGGCGCAAAATAACTGGCGCATCCCTGGGGATGCGCCAGTTATCATAAATCTGCCCCAAAGTTTTTTGTATGGAATTAATTTAAATACATGTATTGGCTTTAAACTAAAACATTTTTACTGGAAGTTTTATTTTTATGTATTGAATTTTATATTTTAATTAAAATTTCATGTTTTTTTTAAATTGTTCTAGTTTTTTAAATTAAAAAAACTTACTATAGTTATTAACTTTTTATTTATAATAAATAATTGTTAATTGTTGGTAGTTAAATCAATTTTCTGCTTTGGGGGAATATTAAAATATATTTCTACGGATTATCTTTTTAGATTAATATATGGTATAAACTAGCAGTATTGATTATTTTTTTAATGTAAAAATATAGCATTTTCCTTTATGTTTTTAAGTTTGGAGTGAGAAAAGTCAAATTAACATCTCTCTCACTCCCACAAAGTCCAACACTTTCCACAATGTTGTTATGTTTGGAATGGGATTAGTACATTTGACCCCACCTACAAAGTCCAATATTTTCCCCAACGTGGTGAAGTTTGGAGTTGGAATAGTAAATATCCCCAGGTCCTTCCTGTCCTCGTCCCATTGCTGAACATAGTGGAGATAACCATCTCCGCGACAGAAAAAAAAGAACAGGAGCATGCTGGGATACCTAACCAACTCATGCACACTGGGAGTACATAAGCGGTACTAGCCCAGCATGCAGCCTGTTTTTTTTTGTCTTTCAACCTACCAAAGTCCAACACTTTCTCCAATGTGGCAAAGTTTAGAGTGGAAATAGAAAGGTTTACCCTTCTAAAGTCTAACACGCTTCCAATGTGGTTACGTTTAGAGTGGGCATAGAATGTGTGACCACCCATTTCAGAGAGAAATTGTAAATTTGACCCCTACTCCAAGTCCAATACCTCAATGAGGTGAAGTTCGAAGTTGTATTTGTACATCATGTGCTTAATTTGTGCCTGTGGTTTCCGGTGCTAAGCAACGGCACTCATTTTATAGGGCCGGTACTACAGCTGAGCTTTTTCTTCATGCAGTGTCATGGTCCATCAGTCCATCCCCAGATAGAACGTCCGCAGACCAACTTGCACTGTAATGTATGCCATGACAATATATGCACTGTACTTCTGCCTAGTAGGACTACGAAGTTATGTGAGACGCACTGGCGTGAGGAAAGTTGATGGGGCCCCCCCTGCATGTTACAGTACACTGAGGGGCCCCCGCTCTGGATTTAATCCAGAGCTCTCAGGCCCGAGTACAGTGCTGAGGGGGCCCCCCGCATCACGGGGGCTGCGGAGGCATGTGTTACGCCCCTAGTGAGACACTAAGGGCCCCATTAGGATGTCGGGCGGATTGCCACCGCCATGCGGGCAGTGGCTATCCACCCGACATCCTTCCCCGCCCGCCACCCATTTCCCCCCACCATATTACTTTGGTGGGGGGACCGTGGCGGATGGAAAGACGGTCCACCGCTTTTCCGCCCGGTCGACATGTCGACCGTGCGGAAAAGGGTTCTGTATGGTGGAGGTGTCTGTTAGACACTGCCATCCATTTTAGGAAGACAGCGGGAACATGCTTTTTCATGGCAGCGTTGCCGCCACGGAAAGGCATGCGGGAATCTCCTGCGGGATTCCGTTGCGGGCCCCCAGAGATTCTGTGAGCTGGGGGTCGCATATGGGGGGTACCTATGGTACCCCCCTGCACTTCAATGACAGCGTGGCAGGCACCGCACGGTGCCTGCCACATTGTGCATTGAAATGCGTGACGTGCATTTTTAGCATTTCAGCACCGCCCGCTGCAATGTTAAAAATGCGGGATACGTCCGCCAATGTGGCCGGCGCATCCTAATGGCTTCTACAGGACCGCCACCCTTATGGCGGGCGTTCCCATTTTACGTCGGGATGGCAGGCGGACAAAGTCCGCCCACCATCCTAATGGGCCCCTAAGTGTGAGGGCTAAGAAACCAGCAAGCTTGCACTCTGTGGCAGGATACCACTCTGCACCACGTGTTTGCTTAATGTTTGGAATACTAATCCCAGTAATGCAGCTAGTGCACAGCTCTTCATGCACAGGGACACTATTATGTCATAAATAAACAGCCCTGGTAAATGCTCGTATGAGCCTTAAAGTACCTAGGTTAGTATGAGCCTTAATATACTGTAGGTACCGGACACTAATGCACTCCAATGCGGGGAGCCGATAACATCCTTATTTTCAAGTTGAAGGTCACGCCCCGCAACATCTCGTGAGACTGCGGGAGTTACGGCTGCTGTTTAAATACAGATCACACCATGAGTCACGCCTTCATGATTAGCGCAATTCTAGCACCCAAGCAGTGCAGTAACTCCCGGCTGAACCAAGGTAGGACGTGTGCTTCGGTTCTCATCTTCATTTCGGTAGCAATGATTAGAACTGCATGACTACCAATGAGCATGTCCTGGCAAAAGCATTTCACCCAAGCAAAAGTTGACAGTATTAACAAGGACGCCTTTGAGCAGCGCTAACCAAAAACCTCCTTAATTGTTTTTAAGAGCACTGGTGGTGACAGAACGCTTTTGATTATCGCATTGTAAAACTCTTAGTGAATGCACGAATGTTGGACATTGAGATGTGCACCACTGAAGATGTAAACTTGAGGCTATAGTGAGTGCATATTATACCTTAGACAATTCCCACTTCCCACTTGACTGAATCTGAAAGTACCATACGTGTGCTTCTAACTGTGTATTGGTGTTTGCCGAAAGAGTGGCTAGAAATCAGGTAAATGTCTCTTCAAGGCACTTGATAAATAATGGATATGAGTACAAGAAACACACTTGTTGTTACTAAAACCTTTTAATCCTTACAGGTAAGGTTCGTTATCAGGTGTTATATAAATTATGCCTGCTGCAAAGAATGTGTACCATGCAGATTACAGAACAGTTTCATGTGCAATGCTCAGTGGGCTGCTACTTTTGTCCTAGAGATCCGTTTGTTACTGTGCAGTTCATAAGTTACAATCATAATCTAGCACAGTGAGCTATGAACTGCCATCAAAGCGCTAGATGCAAACAGCATGGTACAGGTTAGGAAGTTATGTTTTTCCCTAGTGTTTGACTATCGTAATTTTACTGAAAAGGGTTTGTTTGGGTAAAAAATTAATTGTTATTAGTAAGGACAACCCTAACCACTGTGTTACGTTGCAGAAGTTGTATGAGTATTTCAAACCAATTTATTCCAAAATAGTGCTTTAAATGCATTTTTGCATTCATTTTTTTCAACATTTATTCAGGAACGGTAGGGGTGGAGCACATCTTATTAAAACATTACTTGAGGAAGGCTCCCTTGCTGAAATTTAGATTGGGTATTACATCTGGGTTTCAGCACTGCCAGTTGAGGGTGTGGGTGGATTTAATACAGTAAGTGAGTGCAGCCAGTGGCGAAAGTGGTTGGAGCCGGGGTAAGTGGGTGTGACCTCCTGAATATTATTGGGCACCTGGACTTAATATTTTACAAACTAAGCACTGATTGTACATCTGAACCCCTTAAAACCCAACACTTTACCCAATCTGGGTAAATCTGAACTGACCAAAGCCCACCACTATCCTCAGTGTGGGTTTGGAGTGGGAATAGTATATTTGAACCCTTCAAAGTGCAACAATTTTCCCCAATATGAGTGGGCATAGTAAAACTGAACCCTAAAGTCCAACGCTAGATCTAAGATTTGGTCTCACCTAATTCAAATTGATCTCGACCCACCTCTGGTTGATTTCTTCCATAGACCGGAATCAAGCATCCTAGGACCGGTTTCATGCTATCAGCCGTCATCAGCCAGGATAGCTTAACTCCAGTGGCCTAGTGAGTACGGGACCCACATCTGGGGGTGAAGACATGGCTTAGCGGTTCGGGCTGGACTGTTCCCATGAGGCACAGGGTCAAGACTGATTTGCATATGGCCATTTCTGAACTGGGGTGGTGTGGTGAGCAAAATAACGATGGATTAAACCCAGATCTGTGACTGGGGGTGAATGTTTTGCCATTGTGCAACATTCCGTTCAGTAATTGTTGTTTTTGCATTTCTCACCCCGAGTGGGATGGGTATGCTCAGACGTGAGTCCCGTGCTCTCCATGCCACTGGAATCAAACTATCCTGGCTGATGAAGGCTGATAGCCAGAAACCGGTCCTAGGATGCTTGATTCAGGTCCAGGGAAGACAAGGCTTGGCGGTTCGGGCTGGACTGTTCACATGAGGCACAGGATCAAGACTGATTTGCATATGGCCATGTCTGAACTGGGGTCGTGTGGTGAGCAAAATAACGATGGTTTAAACCCAGATCTGTGACTGGGGGATGAATGTTTTGCCATTGTGCAACATTCCGTCCATCAATTGAAGTTTTTGCATTTGTCACCCCGAGTGGGATGGGTATGCTCCGACGTGAGTCTAGTGCTCTCCATGCCACTGGAATCAAGCTATCCTGGCTGATGAAGGCTGATAGCCAGAAACCGGTCCTACGATGCTTGATTCCGGTCCTGGGAAGACATGGCTTTGCGGTTCGGGCTGGACTGATCCCATGAGGCATAGGTCAAGACTGATTTGCATATGGCCATGTCCGAATTGGGGTGGTGTGGTGAGCAAAATAACGATGGATTAAACCCAGATCTGTGACTGGGGGTGAATGTTTTGCCATTGTGCAACATTCCGTCCATCAATTGTTGTTTTTGCTGTTATACATAATCGCCATTGGATGATTTGGGCACACTGATCCCTCTATAATTAGGAAAGCTGATAAACTCTGGGCTTAAAATTCATAGCTGGAATGTAGACGCATTGATAAGGAGGCTCTCGAACTGACAAAACCTCTCTAAAGGAGTATGTCATTCTGCAAACTTGTAGTGGAATCAACCCTTATTTATTAAATATTGCCAGTCCCTGAAAAACGTTCCTCCCCTCCATGTTTAGAATATACATTATACACCATTTACTTTGTTTTCTACTAGGGGAGTATAGAAGTGCATAATATTTTTTTTGTAAATTTTATTGTTTGTATGCAAGTTTTGTTATTCTCTCTGCTTAAAAGGTACATTTTTAAGAGCTGTATGCTTGCGCTTAGCTTTCTCCAGAAAGTACCTGATCAGGATTTGCGGAGCAGTGGACCAGGTTTTAAAACTTTTATAATTAAAGATCTAGCATAAAGGCACTGTTCCCTCTAAGCTGCGCGCCTGGGCGCGCGCTCACCTATGTCTCCCGTAGCCTGCATTTTAAAATGTATAGCGCACAGCAAACTGAGGACTTTCACGCCGCCGCTTTTAAAATGTGTGTGGCACGAAAATGGTCATAATGTGTGCCTTTTTGTAAGTAATCATGTTAATTGCAGCACCTATCCGTGCTGCAATTAACATGATTACTTTAACAAAGGCACACAATCTGACCTGCAGCTGTGTCCTATTAACAAATGAAAGGCGGGAATTCTACAAGCACTTCGTGCTTGTAGACTTGCTGCCTTTCACTTGTGAATAGAGAGGGGCAGATAGTGTTGTGGGTTCGGCTGGGCAGTGTCTGGAGTCTGATCACCCGCACTCCCGAGTTTTTCACAGGTCTTTAAAGATCATTTGCATATTTTCACACATTTATAAACCGGTTACCAAGGCGTACTTTTTGTTGTGGTTCTAGTACCTCCTGTGAGAATCCATTTCATGAAAAGTCATATAAAGTAGGGTTGCCAAAAGAAAAATGCCAACCATGTGTGGTTTAAAGAGCCTGCAAAGACCTCGTCTTGACACTAAATATTGTAATAAATAACAAAGTATGTATTTGTTTGTAATTTGAATTTTTTGTCTTTGTTCCCTTTAAATTAGCCATGGATCATTTAGGCAGCCCTAGAACACAATGAAAGTGCTTTCGATTTATATTTGCTGTTCGAAGTATGCACAGATAAGTGCTGAAAATATGGCTTTAGGTGACTGTTTATTTTTGTACTGTCTGGTCATCAACATAAGGACCTGGCAACCCTAATCATAAGACTGGAAGTTTGTTGCAGGAGCAGCACATTATTTATTTCCTCCACACTCATCCCTAATTAACGTCATATTAGCAATAGTTTTACTTGTATCTGAAACCCTATGCCGTCGTCAATAACATGCTGAGTTACTTCAAGTGCCTGGGAATGCACCATGTGTTCAGATAACTCACTCCTCATTCTCGCCCGTAACTTTCACGCTCAACCTGCACTCACAGCTATCACAATGCACTCACACTGATCACCATGCACTCACATCATTCACCCGCTCACCCTGGAGTCACAGTGATCACTCTGCACTCACAATGCACTTGCGCTGTTCACCCTGTGCCTCACCCTGCAGTCACATGAGCACACTACTCACCCTGCACTAATTTGACACTTCACTCACCTGTCCCCTTACTGCTTAATATGCAATCTCACTCAAACAAGCCCATCACTAACCATGCATTCATTTGTCCCACTTTCCACTTACATCCGCACCCAAATTCATATGGTCACCTCACTCACCCTGCAGTCACTCCTCTTACCCTGTCGCATTGCTCATCTTGCACTCACATGGGCACTCCTGCCACCCACACAGCACAGAGGGTTAATGTGCCTGCTACAAAGAACGTGTACCATGCAGATCACAGAACTGAGTGTGAGTAAGCTATTACTAGCACTATAAAAAAAAGAAATGTTTTTCAGAAAGGTGCTATAGAGAGATGAGGTGCATTGTGGGTGAGTGGTAGTGAGGGAATCCATGGAGAAGGAGGAAATTGGGGAGTGACACCAAAAAAGACTAGGGCCAGCACTGGCTGGGAGTGTTATCCCCCCCCCGAAGTTCGGCTCTAGTTGCGCCCATGAGCAAGCCCCCAAAATTGGAAGGACACTAACCTAGCTAACCTAAGCGTACTATTAAAAAAATGATGTAACCAATACAGCTTTGCAGCCACAGGCTGTCACAGAACCACACACCACTGGCACTGACCAGGCCGGCGGCTCTGCTGACTTAACACGGTGGTGCTGAAATTAAATGGTCCGGCACCAGGGGCGACACGCTGGTGCTATTAATAATTGAAAGTACATTTTTAAGCAGTGAGAGAAATGGTTCACAGAGGCACTAATTATTTTGAGAGGCGACTCTTGAGGAGCAGCAATTGGTATGGGCCGCTTCACCGCAACGACTCCCTTGGCAAACGCTGGCCCGAGCATGATTCTAAGGCTCAGTAGCAGCTGCACAGGCACAAACTTTGGCCTCCCAAGAAAACTGTACAAACGGCTGGTATGTTTCTCAATGTGGAAACCAAAAGCCCAATCAGGATGTTCAGCTCGGCTCTGTCAATTATATGCCGAATTGCCCTCTTGTAGAAAGCAAATATTCTAATCCACAAGAGGCCTAGTTGACGCGGTGTGAAACAGGCGAAGTAGGCGCACGGTTAGCAGTCACATATTCAACCCGTCTGTCGCACACTTGACTCCACGGCGATAGATGGCTCCACCATTCCATCAAGTCATTCTTGCCCAGCGCGCATGAACCTGGTCCTGTATCATTCCCTGTAATTCCCCCTCAGTCACTCAGAACTTACCACCAGGTTGCCATTGCTGCTTCTGCACCGCTTGGTCAGGGCATCGATGTACCTGCCCCATCTTGCAGCACTAACGTGAACGCACAGCCACTGCCTTGCCGCAGCTGCATCTAGTTACGATTCTGATTCAGCTTTGTTTTGCTTGGAGGGAGCAGTCAGTAGAAAACTGAAATAAGCGCACAGGAGTTAAAGTCAGTCAGTTAAAATAAGCACAGGAGTTAAAGTTAGTCAGTGAAAATCAATCAGTCAGTACTAGTGCATGATTACCAGCACTCCTGAGGACCCGAAATTATGCGTGACTTTGTATTACAGTGCAGTGATGCAGACCAACTCACTGAAATGTGTTAGTCTAATGCCTGAATCATGGTACTTGGCAGGGCTAAGACTTCAGAGACGATTTAAGGCACATCCAAAGTGGGCTCTGGCCCAGGGCCCCAGCCTTTCAGTGGAGCCCCCTGACAGTCTTGCCGTGATGATCTTGAATAATTACTAGACCAATAGTTTTGAATACCATTATCCCTCAATTTATTTTTAAGGTGGGTGATGTGTGAGTCTACTGTTGCCATTCTGCAGATAAATGTTTATTTTTCATGCAACATCCATAAAAAGGTTTCTTTTAGATCGCAAATGGACTAAACATATGAGAAATGGGAGTGCATCACAGATATTATTTGCAGTAATATTAGTGAACTTGTGATGTGTTACAATATTGACTACACACATCACTATCCCTGAACAATAGATGTAAACACATTTAGAATTCGGACAATTGCGCCTGTATACTGTCAGTGACCTGGCTTAAAAGGCCAGGAAAGAGCTGAAATGCAATCATAAATTCAAGACTGTTCTGAACAGGTGCCCCCAAAATAGGTTTGGCCCAGAGCCCCCAAAATCCTAAGATGTCCCAGGTAGACTTGCTGCATTTCTTTGGTCAACAGGGCTCAGCCTCTGGGCCAGGGCCAGCTCTAGGGCTTTGTGACAGTTGCAACTGTACCGGCTGCTGACTTTGGGAGGTGTGGGCGAGTGAACCCCGTGTTTGCAGGTATATTATTGTTTTAAAAACACCTGCTGCGACGTTCTTGCCTCCAGCAATTTTCATGCAATAATAAATTTGTCAAGACGACTCTCAAGAATGTTCTCTAATAGAAGTTTTAAGGTAGCACCTAGGGTTAATATACCTCCTGCAAAGAATGTGCACCATGCAGATCTCAAAGTGCAGGCTGTCCCACGGCGGTACCTATAAAAAAGGCACCGATATGGGAATGCCAAAGCAAATTCCTGCAGGGCATGGACTGCCAAGTCCATGCCCTGCAAGGACTGGGGATGCATACACACTGGGGGGCATAACATGTGCCCTCCTGCATGTATCCCCATGTATGCAATCTTGTATAGGGTCCCAATATTTCCCTACCATATGAACAGAGCTCTAGTTGGGAATCTTTAGTGAAATCTTATATTGGCACCACTGTTAGAGTCCTGTGCTTTTTTAAACTGAAGTATACTTGCCTGTGTAACCAATTCATGTCATGGTGTGTGTATGTAAATTGCAAACCTGCCTTAAGACCCATCATGTGGCACTGTATGTGTGGAATGCACTGCGTTTTCATTTTTTAAGCAAAAGTTTGGAGTGATGTTTGCACTGATATTTGTTGCTGCACCCATATGTGTGGTCTGGTTCTTGGCGCACTAGCATCGGCTGCAGCGCACAGAGACCTTACACTGCCGCACACAGAGGAATAAAATTAGAGAGAAGATTGCATATAAGTAATGAAAATATTACTTCTTTTTTTATTGCTTAGGTTTTCATGTAAAAATAAATCTTCCTTAGTGTGGGTGACTGTGATGGGGGTAGATATCATTTTACATGTGTTTATGGAGGTAGGTTTCTTTGTTTTATCTTTTTTCCTGTTGTGGTATACGATGTATTTGAGGTGTTGAACAGATGTGAGATGCTCTATAACTTGAGTTGGTATTCTGTGGGAATTTTATTTTAAAATATTTTCAATAGGAGCGGTAGAGTTTGTGAATGCTTCTTTTAAGTCTTATACAATGTTACAAACTTCATTCTTTACAATTTTGGACAAATGATTGTGTTAATGAACATTTACAACCTCATTGTTCACCATTGTGACCATTCTAACGTCCTTTTAATGCTGCTTTGTAAATTTTCAATGAGTTTGTTAGTTTGTGTAATTTTCTTTGATGCTGGTGTATGTTATGTAGTATAATATTGATTTAATTTCTTGTGAGATAATTAAAGGGGACTCAGTAGACCTTTTGGGATCTGTATATATAGAACAACTATCCCCCAAAAACACATTTTACCAGTGGCATGTAGAAAACCAAAGTACAGATTAAAATCCTAATACTATATCACAGAAATTAGACTAGCTAGAACAACTATTTTAAAAGTTATTAAAAACCATATTCAATGGAAAAGTTACATTTTTAATCAACATTAATGAAAAGTAACTTTTAGATTGTTACCGTTTCCCTGCCTGACATTCATGGAGGGTAATTTACATTTGCTCTCAAACATCTCAAAGCCTCGGATTAGCATTTGAATAGGTGGGAAATGCTTTCCAGGAGCAAACAATAGGCTCGCCGAAATGTGCAGAAATGATTCCTTTGAACCTCCCAGAATATGCATGTTGGGTGACTTTGAGCACCTTTTTTTATATTAGAGTGTCGATTCCTGCTTGAATGTCAAATCATGCTCTGTTCTACCAGACTTTGATCTCTGGATGCATGTATAGTGTGTACCGTATTCATATAGAGCAAACTTCATCAAAAGGCAATGGAGTGCTGTCCATGATCAAGGCAAGCTTAAAGTTGGCAAATAATAGGAGAGTAAGCTTAGTTGTAGACGGGTAATGCATTGTGATGTGTTCTCTAAAGAGGTGAGTCTTCTAACTCTTTCCTAAATTCAAGCAGCAGTGGGGCTGGCCTGATGTTCTTTTGGGTGCACAACAACTAACAACACAGTGGCAGGAGATTACTCTAGGTCCGATTGGCCTTAAATACCATCTCTGCTCATCATGCTTTAGAAATGTACTTTCAGCCAGAGAGTGAGTACCTAAGTGTACAAGTCTGTTGAGCGGTCTAGTGTTCAAATCTTCAGTTTCCATTGTCCTATTCCCAACAAGCCCTTTGCCTAGTCCTCTGTCTATTTTAACCCAGAATCACCAATACACAGGATGAAGTTGTATTGGGTCAGAACCCAAGAATGCACATGCTCAGGGGCTGAGACCATGCATTGTTCCCCTGCTCTATGTGTAAGTTGTGGCCATCTCAGAAGTATCACACTTTGCGCTGGTAAATGTTGCCTATGTGTGCTGATACTCAGACTTCCTGCTCCTAATGGTTTCACATTGGGGTAGTGTGCCCTCACATGAGACCTAGGTGGAGGAGCAGTCCAGGCTCATTTGGAACTGTTGTAGACATTGACTTAAACAAGAAAGCACTGAGGGCCCTATTCACAAACTAGATATACTCATGTGTAAATTTATTATTACACTTTGCATTAACTCTGCTACTTCTAACCATTCAACATTTCCAAGTGTAAAGCCACTACAAAATGGAGCTTACATGTCCCGACCCTGAAAACCAGGGTGTGGAACCAAGCTTGAGAGCGTAAAATTACTACTGGTAACTTTTCACATGTAGGTGGAGGTTGTCTCCACCACAAGGGCAGAGATCTACCTATGGAAAAGTCCATGGAAAAGAAAAAATGTATTACATTGTAAAACAATCTAGTAAAAATGTTTTAACTTTCATTCTTAATGTAAAATAATGTTACATATGTTTGTAAAGCCAGAACAAATAAAAACGTTACAGCATTATTATATTATGTGTTTACAATCATTAATCAACTTAAATACATTTAATTATTGTATAATCTATTTAAAGATATATTTTGTAGCATACATTTTAATTAATTTGATTTCATTTTTAAATTTTGAAAGGCTTATTAAAAATCATAATGCAATATTACTTATTTTTATTAGACGTAATTATTTTAACATTAAATACAATTTAAATATATTTTTTACGTTGAAGTGGGTTAATTTATTTCTATCATCATTTACTATGTGGTTTATTTGAAGGCCCTGCCTCCATTCTTTTTTACCGAATGGAGTAGCAGTTCCAGTTGTTTGCCATATGTTGGCCTGGACTTACTATATATCTGAGATGGAGTACATCTACAATTTGTTTGGGATCTTTTTGGCTGTAGTAACCATCGTATCACAGTTACTCTTTTGTGGGTTGGTGTTTGTCCCTCCATAAACCTCCTTTAACCCCTCCTTACCCCTTCCTAAACCCCATCTAGTTTGTATTAATTATTCCCAATTTTTCAACCACTCGTCCTTTCCCTCCCACATTTACTACGAAAACACAGATGTATGAAGAGATTTCTGCAATCAGGACAGAGATCTGAACATAGAAAAGATAGGAGAGGTGGGGATCCCAGCATGTACGTTTGGGAATACCATTTTGTAGTATGTGAGTAGTACTATTACAGTGCTACTAAACTGACTTCAAAGTGCAGTTTGTAAATAGGCCCTGAGAGAACACATAACATGGGACATTACATGCTTAGCACGTGATACTCTGTTGTTGCTAGGGGTGCCGAACGGGCAGCCTTCTGATGGAGCTAGATGCTGCCGTACTAGAGGGCTTGCTGACTAGCAAATGGGACCTCAAGCCTCATTCTTCCAATGTAGCCATTGTGACACAACACATTGAAACCTCTGTAAGTATGTTGTGGTACTTTCTAAAGTGTGAACCAAGCTCGATAGCTATGAAGAACTGCACATGGGGAGGCCCTGTAGGGCTACGTGGGTGGAAGGTACAGAGGGAGGAGGTGGAGCTAGTGGAAGATTAAGAACTCAGCTTATAGGAGGTAGTGTTCCTGATGTATGTAATGCTTAAAAGTAGTTTTACAGAAAACTCCTTTATCTCTGACATGGATCCAATATCATAAAAATAAAGAGCAGAAGGGGATGATCCCAGAACCATTCAACACTTTCCCTTTTTCGATGACACCTACATACTGCCCTTCTGCTGCCCTGTCAGCAACCAGCTGATCACCGCACCCAGGCCTGGCTGTGGCTGCTCTCTGAAGCAATTATCATTTGGTGCAGTAGATGGCCACTGTAGTGTCCTGCTGGACACGGTCTAGTTGTTTTAGGTGATGTAACCCACACTCTACACCCACCCATCACTGGTGTCATGAGTCACGTGACCCAGTTAATAAAGGGGGCCGGGTGCTCGTGCTCGAGGCCAGTTTACTAACCCACTACCTCGTGTCTGCGTCTCTATCTTCACCGCAATGTGGGCCTAGCGCCCAACATTACATTGGCGACGAGGACAGAGCTGTGCCCAGCGTGCCACAGTTGAAAAGTCGGGGGAAGGTAGAGAGAACTGCAAGGCGACATCGCGCCCCCCTCCCCCGCATGGGCGGCGCCGGCTGCCGAGATGCCCGCGGGGCGTGTGGCGAGCCCCGGGCCTGGACGCTACAAGAGGGTGACCAGGAGCCTATCCCGCACCTCTCAAGCCTGAGTGAAAGAGGCCCAGCGGCCTGCGGGGCATGCCAAGAGCCCTAAGGTGAAGATACAGCGACCGGGTGCTCACCCCGTCAATGCCTGCCGCTGGGAAAAGGAGGAACCTGCGTGCGGGGCCGGACTGCTGATTCGCCGGCCACCGCCACCGCCTGCATAGAAGCGGCCTTACGTCGCGGCCAAGCGGAGCCCACCCGCGGTGGCCGCAACCAAGAGACCCCCAGAGTGAAAGCGGACCGACCGGAGCCCACCCGCATCGGCCGCAACCAGGCCGCAACTGATGGCCCCCACCGAGCGGTGATCAACGCGGAGCCCACCGGCGTGAAGGAAATGGCCCACGGCCGGAGGTGAGCCCAGGTGCGAGCGGAGGCCATAAGAGATAAGGCCATCGGGAGCCCACCCCGGTTACATGGCCGACAGCACACTGCCCAAAGAAACGTGAGTGCACAAGCGGAGCCCACCCGCGGCCACTCTGAGCAGCGTCATCACCTCCCCACCCCGCGCAGCGTGAAGCATGAAAGAAGCTGCGGCGGGTGGGAGGAGAACCGAGTGGGAGAGCGAGCCTGCGGCCGATCGAGAGGAGCCGCTACCCACTCCCCGCCCCGTGAGGCAGAACAGCTTGGCCCCGAACGGAGTAGACAGACTCGGACAGCAGCGCCGACACCCCCACCCCCGCGCAACGTGTGAGCTAAGAGCTGCTGCGGGCGGGTAGAGGCGGGAAGAATCAGTGTGTGGCCGACAGCCGACTGGAGCGGCGAAAGCAAAGTGCCCACTGCAGCGGGAAACTTCGCAAGTGAAAGGCTGGCCGCCGCAGCACCTCCCCAAAACCCTGTCCGCCTGGCACCAGATGAAATATAGCTGGTGGTGAGGGAAACCGCCGCACTGAGGGTAACTGCAAAGCTTTCAACGCTACAGCAGTTACTCCACTCACCTGAAAATGTCCTGTGAGGCAGCCCTGAACAGAAAGAGCATTTGATACGGACTGGAGCCGTCTCAGCCTGGCAAGCAGCCTCAGCATCTCCGCTGCAGAACGATTCCCAGCTCCGGCCAAGACGGCTGCAACGACGGAAACTAACAGTTTGCACCCCAGTGCCACCCGGTGGCCACCTGTGGTACTGCAGCCACACCACTCCAATAAACTTCAGAGGAACGCCTGCAGTAACAGTATGCAAACTTTGTCAAACAAGGACAATTCCAAACCCTGTTTTTTACAGAAGCATTGGCACTGATGGGGCCCAGTCCCTTTATTACAGCTAGGTGGAGATACATGTCTAAGCCCACACCAGCACAAGCAGCAGCCATCCAACACCTAAAGTGACACCCTCTGTGCATCACTCACTTCACTGACAGACTCCCTCTGAAATGCACGGCAGGGACAGCAAGCTGGCTCCCAGTACCACAGAGGAAACACGAGAAGGCCCTGTGCCAACCGTCATCCCGGAAGGAGACGCCACAATGACAGCAGCACCATCTTTGTTCAAGGGGAACTGAGGCTTCAAAGCACAGCCAGCGCAAGAACTGATTACACCCAGATGCCCTGCAAGAGAAAGGTGCATGAGAAGCCTACAGTATCGGTCCCTACGCAGCAAGATGGCAAGTCCCAAAGAGTGCAGCCATCAGCGCGCGGACAAGGAAGACCAGAAGAGGTAAACGGAGTGGTGACGTAACCCTCCTGAAGCACTACACAGACACTAAAGCCTGTACCCCCACACGGGAACACCAGCGGAAGTCACAGGAGCGGTGGCGCAACCCTCCGGAC
This sequence comes from Lissotriton helveticus, assembly GCF_964261635.1. Classification (NCBI taxonomy): domain Eukaryota; kingdom Metazoa; phylum Chordata; class Amphibia; order Caudata; family Salamandridae; genus Lissotriton; species Lissotriton helveticus. Next base: position 1,039,945,990 of record NC_136065.1, on the reverse strand, counting down.
ACAGTGAAGCACCCCAGAAGCGCTGACAAAAGCGCGCCACGCTAAAGCATTGCAACGGAAAAAAACAGTGATCACAGAGATCACCGGCAGCATCCAAGAAGAAAACGGAGTACGCAAAGGACACAAGAAGCCAGAAGCGCGCAAGAGGTCGCGCCAGTGAACCTGACTACACAGTCAGCACCCAGAAAACGCAACACCCTCGAAGAAATGAAGAAGAGTGACAACCCTGTCACCCCGAAGACCGGATGAGCACAGGTGGGCTGAACAAGCCAACAAAGGGAGAAGACCGAGGACTCACAGCCAGCCAAGAAGCACACCCTGACACGCCAGACAGCCACCAAGGCGGACTGACGTCCCAGGATACAGCCCCACGGATGAACCAAACATAAGCCGCAGCAAGCGCAGTCCACGTCTCATCCCAACGCTTCCCCAGGCGACCGTCCATCCCCGAGCGTCGGCAGTCTGAGTCAGTTGGCATCCCTGCTCCCGAACGCCGATGCCAAGGGCGAAGATCAGCACTGAGCGGCCGCCCTCTCACCGCCTCAAGATGGAGTCGGCAGTGGCCCCACAACAGGCAAGAGAGGAACCGTACACTCTACGTGTCAAGCCGCCACCTAAGGTCAACATCAACAAAGCAGAGGCACATGGCTGCCAAATCTCTCCGGACATCCAACACTCCCAGCAAGTCACCAACACCTATCCTCCCGAGTCTCTACATGGCTGGCAACCACCATCACCCCAGCCATCAGCACCTGCGCCAATCAACACCACTGCCAGTGACCGGCAGTGTGGACTGGCCGGAGGTTCAAGAAGTTCGAGTAAGGCGTGGTCCGCGACCAAGGAACCAACGAACTTCGACACCCTCAAGAACCAGAAGTATAACCATTAACAGGAGAAGGTTGCGGCGACTGGTCCAGTCACAGAGTGGGAAAGAAGACAGCGTCCTAGAGCCAGGACAAGACCAGAAAGAAACGGGCGGAGTGCACGCCGCTCGGAGAAACCTAGTCAGGAGGACAAGAGCAGCGAGATGGCCTGACCGCGTCGCGAAAAGGAAAACAGAAAAGAAGGGCACGACGCCATGAAGGAAAGAGAAGAAGAAAGGAGTCACATGGCACAACGCCATCCAGAATAACAACATCCGGAAAGGTGAGGAGAGGTGTGACAAGTCTACACACCCACCAGAAGAAGAGGTGACAAGCACCACAACACCGCGTACAGTGACCCACATGTCCAGGAGAACATTGATGGCACTAGAAACAGAACAGGCATCTATTTACAAGTTCCCCGAACAGCCCGTCGACTGCAGGAATTAACAGGCTGGACCATTGGCAACACCCACCTTTGGGATTGAGCGGAAGCCTGGATGTGGGGAGCGCTCAGACGTCCGGCAGAAGGAGAACTGACCACTCCACACCCGCCCGTGGACATCCAAGGGGCAAAGGCCTCAGGGACACCGGTGGCAGAGGGTCCCGACACGAGAGATGGATCTGTCGCCGTCTACCCTGCACGTCCCAGGAAGAAGAGGAACTTGTGCCCAAAGGAAAGAGTCAACAGCCACCCTCCAGGCGGAGCTACGGATGCATGGTAGTAATCTCATCGCCTCCTCCATTCACACCGGCTTGTGGAGTTGGAGCAACGCTGCAGAGAACACCCTGCCCAGCGGAAACCTGAAGAAGAGGGCCTCCGGGACATCTCGTGGCAGGAGAATACCCGCGAGAGGGGCGTCCCAGTGAGAGGGGTGCCTTTCTACCTCTCCCTCCTTTGCAATGTGAAGCCAAGCTGCCTACAGTGAAGAAACCCGAAAGACTAGTAAAAGACAACCTCCATCAAATCTACCATCTGGTCATCCTGTTCGGTGTCACCCCAAAAGCAAGATCTCAATGGACCGAATAACACACTTCCATGGCGCAAGTCCAGAAGAGCACGCCCACCGAGGACCAGGACGTCGAGCCCAAGAGAACGAACGTTTCAGCTGAAAGTTTCCACCGTTGTCATCTAGCAAGCAGCTGAAGAGACTTCTTCTAAAGTTATGAGATTGCATATTTTTTTATTTTTCCTCCCACAGGTTCGGACTTTATTTTGTCTCAACTTTCATTAAAGTTGGGGAGGAATGTAGTGTCCTGCTGGACACGGTCTACTTGTTTTAGGTGATGTAACCCACACTCTACACCCACCCACCACTGGTGTCACGAGTCACGTGACCCAGTTAATAAAGGGGGCCGGGCGCTCGTGCTCGAGGCCAGTTTACTAACCCACTACCTCGTGTCTGCGTCTCTATCTTCACCGCAATGTGGGCCTAGCGCCCAACATTACAGGCACTTCCTATATTCTTCAGTGGAATCTGCCGACCAATCAAAAGCTGGACTGCCCAAAAGATCACAAATAGGCAGAGCTAAAGACCCTCTGTCTTTTACTTTTTTTTTTAATTACACGAGATCGGATAGACAGAAAAAAGCTGTCTCTAACCAGTATCTGTTCCTAAGATCTGTTAGGAGCTCCTACTTTGGAGAAACGTGCTTACTTATTGAAAAATGCACGTAGGATTTCTTGTATTTCCACAAACTGAGCGGTGAAGCTGTTCTACAGCTTTCATCCCTTACCAAACGCGCTACATGTTGGCCTAGTTAGCTATGTTTTCCCATTCTCCCCTTTCACACTCAATCAGTGTCGCCCTGCTGTTACTTGCTGTCTAGCTGGTGCTGGCATTCTGCGTCATCTACGTTTTGACGAGAGAGCATGATTGCATCAGCGTGCAGAATGTCGAGAGACGTCATTAGCACACCCACGCAGAGCACTGGTGAGTTCACATTGATTAACCATGTTGAACCAGGCAATATCGAGGGGTGGAGGGGTGAGTGGCACTCCCCATGTTCCTGCCCCGATGCTTTCTCAAAGTACCCAAGGATCACAACCATTATATCTATTTCTTCTTTGTGTGGAATTTCGGTGCGCGTCCTGCATCACCTAATGCGATGCAGTGCGCGCAACGAAATTCGTTTTTTTTATTTATATGTTTACTTACATGTTAAACTCCGTAATCCATACATTACTACCCCCCACCCTGCCCCTCCCCCTCCCCACGTCACCGCCCTGCAGGAACTCCTACTGCCAACCACGGCTGCTTTGGAAGCCAATGTATGAATGTTTGTTTGTATGTTGAGTTTATGCGTGTGCTGAGACAGCCTGGAAGGAACATGCTCCATGTCCTGTTGAGACGAAGGAATCAGGGGGCATATTATTAACAGCCAGCGATAATTATCGCTGGCCGTTCTTAGCGTGAGAATTGTTATCGCAGGCTATCGCTGATAATTATCACCATGCTAGCACTGACTTAACAACGCATAGCGCAATGGCGATAATTATTCCACCGATAGCGTTGTTTTCCATTGAACATCACTGATTTTCCAGAGATGTTCCATGGAAAACGGCGATAACCTTGCTGATACAACCCTGTGGTCGTATCAGCATAATCCACCTCCAATATAAAGTATATGTAAGTCAGCATTTTTGCAGATGTTAGTTTTTGGCGAAATCCGTGGTTTTCGGCAAAAACTAAAGTCTGCAAAAATGCCTGGGCCTCCTTGTAAATATTGCGATGTGCACATCAGCAATATTTGCAATGTTGTTCTGCCCAGTGACGCCCACTTTGCATCTCATTAGAGATGCAAAGGGAGGCGTTGGGTAAAAGGGTGCTAACATGAGGCTAATGCATGTTATCACCCTCTTGTTAATGGGGCGAAAACATGATCTCCGCTTTTTTGGGTTTTAGAGCCAAAAAATTGGTGATACGGCCTTTGATAATATGCCCCTTGGTTAGTAGTTCACCAGGAACTTTCGAGGTTGGTGTTGCTCTAGGTACCGCCTCCAGCAAGGTGCTCTATCTAGTGCCCCCCAGGAAGTGATGTACTATTTTCCCGCTCTTTTTGCAAAGGAGCGTTTCCTGTGAACGCGCTGTGAATTACCGTTGCACGTGCCCGAATACAGGTGGCTTTTCGTCAGTGGAAACCCTGGGCAGGTTCGTCTTGATTCTTAGTCAGCCTTTTACTTGTACTGCATTAGAACTGAGTTTGTTTACCTGGGGTGCATTTCTGTAAATAAGCGCGCTGAGGATCGAACAGGGGACGGCGGAAACCCCTCTTTGCTTCAGTGCAATGCACGAGTCAATGAAATACAACGCGAGAGGCTATTCCAATAGTTCTAGGAATGAACATCTGTCATTGAACAGCAGGTTTTTGGCATGTGCTTCTTGTCACTATTCGGAACCCCTGAGACAACAAGTGTGCGCACTACAAAAATGCAGGCCAAAATGTTTGCGCTACAAAAATGAATAGTTAATTGCTATGAATATCCGGTATGTTAATAGATGTGTACTTTTCCGATACTTGTTGCCAGGCGTACTGTGGTAGTCTCCAGATTCCACCCTGATGGGGTTCTCAGTGTTTAGGAAATCGTTGTGAACTTGTGAATGATGTCCGTGACTAGTTAATCTGACACAGAAAACTTTGGATTGTCCAGCTGGGGCAGACCTTCCCCATCTGATCTACGCTAAATCCACATGCCATCTGTGAGGTCGCACATAGCTTGTTTTAAGCTGGAACAGGCTACAGACTTTACATTTTTCTTCAGTCCGATTTTAGGGCATTAATACGTCTCCTTTTGGCTAGATGTACGAAAATTCAATTTAGCATTTCCAAAATAGCGACTCTATGGGAATCTTTATTTAGGAAATCCAAATGATATGCAATCCATAGGAAATCACAATTAGTAAACCCCATGCCATTCGTACCAATGTGCCTGCTTTGCATTTCCAAAATTCGCTATTTTGGAAATGCTAAACCAAGGATGGCTATGAGCGAAAGCCTCGCCCCGTACTGCAGCCCAAAAATAGAGGTGCACATGTACCACACGTATGCCCTAGTGGCATGTGTGGGATCTAGTGCACATTTTCTAAAAAAGCATCTTGGGGTGCTTTTTAAAAAATTGCACATGGTTCCAATTGACTTTGAGTCAGTGGTAACTAGCATTTGCTAAATGCTCATTTTGGGACATAAGTATCAATATTGGAAAGAGTGATTACCTAATTGCGATTTTCTGTGAATCACAATTAGATAATAGCTATTCTTAATGTATGAAACTTCCCAAGTTTCATTAAGTGATTCCTAGTGGGTCAGAAATCGACCTACCTCATGAATAATAATGAGGTAGGTTGCAATTTGAAACCCATTGGGATTTGTTAAAATCACAGGGATGGTGGCCTGCTGTGGTCAGCAGAACACCATGTCTGTGATCGATTTTAAATAAAGCAATAATCTTTTTATACAGCCCATTTTCTTTTAAGGAAAACTGGTGTGTTTAAAAAAGAAAAATTAAAAGCTTTCTTTTCATTTTTTAAGAGCAGGCAGTGGTCCCATTTGCGAAGGGTTACCACCAACTTGAAGTTGGGGGCAAAATTTGAATGTTTTTGCGACCGCATTTCCGTCACAAAACATTCTTACATTCCGCTGCGATGTGGTATTAGGAAGGGACACTCTTAACACCTTTCCTGAAAACTACAGTTTCTTTTATATGACCTAAGTTTCCCACCTTTACTGCAACATCATCACACCTTTTGTCACATACAAATTCACCTTAGACTTCCTCTGCGACTACATAAATATGTTTCCTATTTATCCATTTAACCTTTGAATATCCATGTTTGCGCTTTCACCACAGTTTCTTTATTCATAAGCTCAACAGTAGCGGCCGGTAATTGTAGGAGGGAGGGGGCAGACAGGACACACGCACACATACACACTCACAACCATGTATTTACACACGTGTGCTCACACAAACACGCATCCTTTCACAACACTCATTACTAAGTATTCAAACATACACTCACACACCAAACATTAATTAAAAAAAATCGCACTTACCTGAAGCTCTGCCTCAGAGGTCCAAGGTGGGAAGGCAGCAGTCCCTACGTCGTCACAGAGTGGGATGGGGCAAGTGAGACTGCTGACCACACCCCACTCTGTGACGAAGTTTCACTGATTGACACTCAACACTGGGCGAATCAGGGCCTAAAACTGAAGCATCCAGGTGTGAGGCAATGAGTGACGCTACCCCATGTCACTGAGGGGGAGGGTCTCAAGCAACTTTGCTGAGCTGAGAAGGTCACGCCCAGAAAAGCTCTGAATTTCTCAGCCCAGCAAAGGTCTGCTCAGGCAGCCACGAGCCGGCACATTTAGCGCAAGTCTAGCTCCTGGCTGCTTGACCTGAAAATGAACAGTGTCTGTCAGGCCGACAATTGCTCAGCCTGACAGACACTGTTCATAAGGGGTAAAAGGTGGGGGGAAGACGTGGCCCCTCAGCCCCACTGGACCAGCCGCGGCTGAAGCTCAACTGGCCTGGAAATGATAGAGTGACACTCCATAATGACTGTTCCATCTCTGTTCCAAACTAATTTGTAATTATTGTGAGAAAAATTGCACTGCATTATTGGGTACAGTCTCAACAGGAAACTGCCCAATAAAAATACATTATCAAAAAGTCTTAAGACTGTTCTCCATTCATTCTGATCGCTATTCATTTTGTATAATAGTCAACCATAACAATTGCAAATCTTTGAAGCATGATAAACAGCTAAAAGTTCCTATTAGAGTTACAGCCCATTTTCTCCATAGTTGACAAGGAATCTAATTGACAAGGAAACCAGTTACACTGGCTGCATCAGTACCACATACATTTTGTACTGTTTGTCACTTTTGGTACAAACCACAGACGTTCTGACTACCTCATTGGTTTATGTGTCAATAAAAGGCTAGATGTAATCAAAACAGATTCTTCTTATCATCAATGTATATCTCTTAAAGTCTTCATGACTGTACAGGAAGGAAATCCCAAGCCCCTCTGGGGTGGAAACCTCCAGACCTTTCTCCTCTTTCAAAGCGGGCATCAGGTATAAACATTGGAACCGCAGACCCAACTCTTCAGTACACCTCTGGACCTGTAGAAGGCTCAAAAGGACTGCTGTGCTGCTCTGCAAGAAGAACTGCTCCACTGTTGCCCTACTGCCCTTCAGCCAGATGTAATGGACTGGATCCACATCTTGATCCCAGGACCACCAGAGTGACTCCAAGGGCTAGTTGGCTGGCCTCCTGATCACAGCCACCGGGACAGAAAAGGCTCCGACCCCATTGAACCCAGCACCGTGACTCTTCTGTGATTCCTAACCCCCAATTGAGCCCACCTAAGTCCTGTACCCTTTAAAGTGGGCCTGAAGATGTGAAGCCCAGCTGTGGTCCTGTGAGCAGCACCAACACAGCGTGAAGCATCTCCATGCAGCTGCATTGGAACCCCCACTGGGCGGCCCATCACTGAAGCAGGACCTTGCATCGCAGCTTCCCCAGAACCACTGGTGTGTTACACATCCTTGATGCAGGCCTTTGCATGACAAGACCCTTATTGATGGTATCCTCAAAGATGATGTAGAATGTCGCATACCATCCTCTCAGCTTCCTTGGAATCCCCGCTGTGTGGCGCATCCTCGTGGCAGGATCTCGCAGTGCTCAGCAACCAGCATTTAAGGTACTTTGTTCAGCATACCTAAATTGGCTCATGCTCCATCTTTGTCAGCCTGAACTTGTGACTTTGTCTATGTCCGATATGACTAGATAACCACAGTTGGCAATTTGTGCTTCTAGGCACTGTTTTTACTAAAATCATTCAAATTGCATATCTCTGGTTCTTCTGATTGGATTTCTGTCGTTTTGGATTCAAATAATGTATTCAAATCTACTGTATTTTTCTAAATTGCTGTGCTTCTTGTGTTGTGTTTTTACTTTATTGCTGTTTGGATTGCTGCATAAATACTTTACACCTTGCCTCTAAGTTAAGCCTGACCGCGATCATGCCAGGCTACCAGAGGGTAAGCACAGGTTAATTTGGAGTTTGCTTGTGTTCCACCTTGAAAGAGATTGTGGTGACTACTTTATAACCAGATGGAAGTAGCGTCACAGTTTTGCCTTGACTCTCCCTTCTGGGCTAGAGCAAAAGTCGTTTCCTATAGTGTAGTGGAAAATACTTGAAAATGAGAATGGAATGGAAGTAACTCAGAGTAATCGTTAGAGGTTCCTATTGATTTAAGCATTTAATTCCATGACATGAGAACTGTCTAAGCAAGTCACGCCATGGCTTAACTCCTAAAATGTCAGAATAGGGGGTGATATTTACTGCACTGGACAAATACTGATAGCCCAGGGTGAAATAGTTTCCGGGCGTGGTAACATCTTCATATTCCGAGGTTTGTAGGTGAAAAGGGTAGATTAGATGCAGAATTCGTGTTTTCCACACCTTATTCTGCATGTATTACATGTTTCTACATATTTTCTTGTGTTACATTTTAGAAGGTTTCACCTGCCAAACATTTTCAGGGGAAGGTTGTTTGTAGGAAGAATCCATCTCCCATCTTGTAAACATCATTTTTATGCACATGAATGTTTGTGATCAGTTGAGGGCAATCTTAATGACAAGGGCCCCACTAGTGATTGTGAGCGGCCTCCCCTTTGCACACACTCTTATGTTTGTGATCTTTATTGCTCAGTTAAGCACATTTTGGTGATAGTAGATTTTTTATATCTGAAGTAGGAAAGTAACTTTTAAAAAGTACGCTTTGTACTGGCCGAAAACCAAACAGATATAAGCCACTTTTGCTGGCCTGTCTTTTCTCCAATATCTGAGTATTAAAATTCCAATTACACATGAAGTATTGGCCTGCCAGGAGACATTACAGCCAATTCCAAAGCAGAAAGCCTTTGTAGTGCAAACACCGACCACTTATGTGGGATGAGTCAACTAGGAGATGCCAGTAATAGATGATACTGCCATTTCCTTTCTTTTCACAGGAAGGATCTAAAAGAGGGTTTAGGTGAGGGAAGCATTTAATGAAGAGAGGTCTGCCTACCTAGAAAAGGAGGTAGCTCACATCTGGCATGTCTTCATCTGCAAAATGCTGGCCACTTACAATCAATGCTTATTGCTTCTATATCAGTTGTCAGGTACGGCTAAACGCAAGAACCCGTTTTTACTTGATCATCAGGAAGGGCTACCACTTGTTTATAAAATCAGACACCTTGTCAGTTTGGTCTGCACCATTCAGGTTTATGGTAATGCATCATGCCTAGTTCAAACAATATCTCTGATGGCCTCAGAAAAAGAGTTGTTGTTGCTCCTCAATTTGAGAAGAGTTATAAAGCCGTTTCCAAACATAACGAAAATCATCTAAGAATATTTACATATGGGGAAAGTTCAAGATTCAAGATGGTTGCCAATCTACTCAGGAATGGGCATCCCAGCAAACTCACCATAAAATCAGACCACATGCTTCTCATATGGATCTTTAAGCACCCACATCTCTATTCTAGGGATCTCAAGGCCCCAGTCAATATGTTAAATATTATATTTCTAGATTCTACCATTAGGAAAAGACTGAACAAGTATGGCTTTCATGGAAGAATGGCCAAAATAACACCCTTGTTCTCAAAACACAACCTTGCTGCATGGCTAAGTTTTGTCAAAACAACACGTTTGCGAAAAAACAAACACTTTGTATCATAACTTGAGTCTTATAACAACCATCAAATAACAGTACTGGGATGCCACACAGTCTACGATGGAGTCTTTTCGTATCACCCTATGTATCACCGTGTTCTAGGGGAAAATGTGAGAACATTTGTTGATCAGCTAAAGGTTATGAAAGTGGATCATGTAACTGGATAACAATCCAAATTAAAATTATTTTCTCTGATCTAAAGATAACTGTGCATAAATGTATGCACTCAGGGAAGAGCACTTTTGTAAGGGGAAATGAGCAAGAATTCCCCCCAGACAATATAGATAGTAAAGAAATTGGGGCCATATTTACGTGAAAGTCACACAGTGCAGCACAGCGCAGCAAGTCACCTTGCTGCACTACACTGCATGACAGGGAAAAGGCAGGTATGCGCTGTATTTAAGTCAATATGGAGCATTCCTGCAAGTGAGATGGAAACACACTCGACCTCCTGTTTGAAAATAACAGCAACACCGTCAGCTTTCCCCCCCACGCATGTATACACTGCTGACTGCCTGTTGTCATTTTAAAGGCAGTCTGGCTTTGCAAGTAAATTGTATGTAAATTCGACTTTGGTGGATAGACACTTTAAAAGTGATAATCTACCTTATTTTTACATATTAGGCACCCCCAAAGTCTCCTCTAGGTGTCCCAGCAGCGGGCCTTGTAAAAGATGTTTTATATGCAGTGGTGAGGGGAAAACTGCCTATTTAATTTTTCCTTGTTTTATATACTTAGCTCCATAGGCTAACATTGCAATACTTTAATTAGTTATAAGTATTGCTAGGAATGGAGAACATTTCACTTAAAGACTTTAAAGATTGGTATTGATAAATTCAACAACTTGCTGCTGTTGAATTGATCACAAATAGTACAGAAGAGAAGTTTGGTAACTTTCTCTTCTGTAAGTCAAAATCCAGCCTTCAAGTGGTCTCAGCTGATTGGTCAGCCTTAACAGGCTTAGACAGGCTGCTTTGATTAGGCGATAAGTGGCCTGGCCGCAGCAGAGGTATCTGATGGCAAGAGCTCTGAAGCTGCAAAAGATAGGTCATAAAGAGGGGGCTGGGTAAATAAAACTGAGCTCAAAGAGAGAGCAATTCAGTAAGCAATGCCAGGCGTACCTACACCACATCCTATGCCTCCAGACAGATGGCAGGCTTAGGACAGGAATTTGCAGAGGACATGGGGGAGGAGAGCCAATGGAAATAAGTCACACTGTGGGTTGGTTTAGCCAGCTCTTATTCCTCTGGAGAGAAATCATCCCTGTTGGATTTTGGAAGTGCAGTGCTTTGTGGGAGAAGAAGCTGACACAGGAAGTTGTCCTGCTTTTGGTCGGCACCCAGCATCTCACTGGGCAGAGGTGCCCCCTGCTGGTCGCCCCGGAACACTGAATAAATATGTGAGAGCTGCATAGTCTCTCAGATCTGATGCCTGAAACTATACGGAGAAGAAGGACTGCCCTGCTGGAATCTAGATCTGCACCGAAAGGCCTGCAAGGATTAAGGAGTGGAATCCCTGCAAGCAACAGTATAACAGAACCCACCTCCATCATTTCCACCCAGAGTCCCCATCCTGGAGTGCATCCACTGGACTTTTAAGGATTTGGCCAGGTGCATTGTGGGAATTGTAGTCCAGACATCTCAAGGACCATCTAGGAGATTCCAGACCTTTGGAGTGGTGTTTTGGACACTCTGAACCTACGACAAGACCTTCAGGAAGCAGCTCCTCAAGTTTGGAGAACCTTTGTGAAAAAGCTCCTTTAGGTGACATACCTGATGTCGAGGGAAAAGCCAACTTCCTTCAACCGTGACCCGGCCTGGATTTCAGCTTCATCCCGCTGAAACCTCAGGAGCTCCAGACTTCCAGGATTTGACCGGGGCCAGGCAGAAAGTCAATTGGGCGAACCCTCACTGAATTCGGCCTGCGGGGGAGCATCGCTCGACAGAAGAAAAAGCTCCAGAAAGGTTTCTAAGTATGGAGATAAAATTTTGACCTGGGCCTTCCGGTCTCTGTATCTGACCAGGGCTTCACCACGGTCAGCCTCAAACTTTGACATGGTCATGGTCAAGTACAACCAGATGTCCTAGAGTGGCGCTATATGTTTTAAGCACTGTAAAGGTGTTTATCTTTTAACATTCATATCTTCGGTTCCCTATATTGGATTGTTGTTGCTTTTATGTAATTTTAAAGATAAAAATATTTCCTATTTATATAACTTTGTGTTGATTCTTACTTATTTGATGTATTGGTGTTTTTAAATGCTTTACATACCTGTCTCCTAAGTTAGGCCTGATTGCTCTTTGACAGGTACCTACGGGTTGAACAGGGGACTAATTTACTGAGACCTTTACTGGATCTTATACTGGGTTGGTGGCCTTATTGCCAGTGGTAAGTGCGTACTTACCCCTGCCAATAGCCCACTTTCCAACAGTTTTCTTTAGGGAGATCTCTGTCTCAGTGGCAAAGATTTCCTCAGACAGGTGTAAAGTTAAGAATGGTAACTTTGCACTTGTAAATTCAGTTATATGAGTCTCCACAATTTCATTTAATAGGATGAAGTTTCTTAAGTCTACATCTAGGTGTAAATATAACTCCACACTCCGAAATGTCAAGTAGCAAAAATGTGGAGATTTTCACCTAGGCGTAGGAGCAGATGTACATATGTGTAGATCTACTCGTTGGTTTTCACCTTTTTTCTCTTTCATTGCTAAACAATGTGGTCATTCTTGTGCTGTCAAGCCTACAATGTTGGTAAAAATGTCAAAACAACCTTGGCTGCCCAGACTGCCCCATGGCGTCATTTTGTTCACATGCCAAATGACTTCATCCAAAGATCAGTGTTGAGAGACGCTGGCGGCTTCGGCAAATGATTAAACCATTTCAGGATAAGAATGTACAAGTATATTTATCTAATCCTGCAAGCTTGAAAGTGATATGGGAGGACAGACACATTTCTTTTTTTTTTTTTATTGCCTCAGATTCGTCACAAATAACAAAATACATTCTTCACATACAGCAGTTCATTTCAATACATTAAAGAAGAAAAAAAAAAAAGAAACAAAAAAAAACAAAGCTCAGAAATTAATCCTCTATATGTTCTTTAAGTGCCCCCCATGTCAAAAGGCCAATCTTTTTTTCTTTACCCCTTTTAATGCATATAAATTCCATTCTATTTCATATATATTAAATAATTTTCTTCTCCAAAACTCAAATGTAGGTGCTTCCGGTTGTAGCCATTCAGTAGCAATACAAAGCCGAGTGATAATCATTAATACAAACAAAAAATTCTTAAATTCACACAAATCCACATTGTCATTGATAGATTGGCTCACGCCCGTTAACATGAGGGCTGGCGAAATTTTTATTGGATGATGAATAACTTCGGTAATAAATCTTTCTATACTAGAAATGAATGCCCGCAATTTAGAACAATTATAGAAAATATGCATAATATCTGCCTCTTCCTCTTTACAGCGAAAGCACTTCCCATCATATTGTGGGCCCCATGTGGCCATTCGTTTGGGGTTATAATATAATCTGAACAGGGTTTTGTATACCTGGGCCTTCATATTAGCTGATAGACATAGCTCTTTGGCCTTCAAAATAGTATCCAAGATGTTCCAGCCATTTTCTTCTAACTGAGCCTGCCAAAAGGTGTTATATTTATCCAAATCGTCAGGTTTGTATTCGACTAATAGCCGATATATTAGACCAATCTTTTTCTTTGATTGAATTGCCTCTATTAAGCTAATAGGGGCCAGTTTATTTAATTTCTTAGACCAAAAATCTCTAAGTTGAAGATATTTAAAGAAGCTGAAATGAGGTATCTGATATTTACTATTCAAGTCAGAAAAAGCTCTGAACGTACCATCTATCTCTAGCAGATCTCCAATTCGAACCACTCCTTTCCTGTTCCATTCTTTGGCCACATGATCCCAGAATATAGAGGGAAGTATCCTCTTTGCTGAGAACGGAGTATAATAAGTAATTTTTTCCATTTTTATTAAGGACCTGATTTTCCTCCAAACTTTATATACTGATTCTATCACCTTGAATCTAGTGTGCTTGTAGTAATTACCTTCCAGCTCTTTCAATAAACAACCCTTTGAATGTTCTCCCAGTAGTAAGTAAAAGATTGAGGGGGACTCTGCTGGGTCTTCTATTTGTTCTCCAGTCAAGAGAATTTGCATTCTTTGTAAGAAGCACACGTAGTAATAAAATAGAAAATCAGGTATCCCCCGCCCTCCTCTCTCTATCGGGAGTGTAAGCCATTTCATCGCCCGCCTTACTTTCCCGGGTGCCCATAAAAATTTTGTGCATGAGGATTGCAGTTTAGATATATGACTAGTAGGAATTTCTAGGGGAATACTACGAAATACATAGAGTATTTTGGGTGATACATTCATCTTAATGATGTTCCCTCTGCCAATTATGGAAAATTGAAGTCGCCTTCATCTATCTAATGATTGCTGAATTTGATGTGATATATTAGCCCAGTTGGATTCCACAATCTCTTTTGTGTGTGTTTTTAGAATAATACCTAAATAAGTCACCTCAGATGTTACCCTGTTATCATTGAATTGAATGCTGTCTGAGCAGAGTATCTGCGTTTTCGACGCATTCAGTTTATAGCCGAAGCTATTTCCGAACTCAATAGCCAACCGTTCTATCTCTATAATTGCCAAATGGGGATCAGTAGTGACTATAGCTATGTCGTCCACGTAGGCAAAGATAGAGTGGGGAATATTGGCAGCGATAAATGGTTTAATAAGTGGTGATTCTAGTAGTTTGTTTAAGAAAGGATTAATAAATAACGCAAAGAGAAGTGGAGAGCAGGGGCACCCCTGTCGGGTACCTCTTGTAATGGTTATTCTTTCTGACTTTTGACCCATAACAGTAACTCTAGGGTTAGGTGAACAATATAGAACCTTAATAGCTCTTGTGAAATTTGTGCCGAATCCCATTCTCTCCATGACTTGCCACATATAGGCCCATTCTACACGATCGAACGCTTTCTCAGCGTCAAGTATTATCAGAGCAAGGTTTCTTTTCTCAGTTTCTGCTATGTCTATTAGAGTAATCACCTTATTAATATGTGCTGTTGTTGCTCTATTAGGAATAAATCCATGTTGGGTGAGTGAAACTAGCGGTGTAATTATCCTAGACAAACGATTTGCTAACATCTTTGAGTATATCTTGCTATCGCAGTTCAATAGGGATATAGGTCGATATGATGCCGGTAACTCCGGGGGTTTCCCTTTTTTTGAAAAAAACGCGATTAGGGCATCATCCCATGATTGTGGAGCTTTCCCCAGTTGTGCCCTTCTAAAGGTCTCCAACATAAATATTTTTAAGGGTTCAAAAAAACATTTGTAAACTTCTGCTGGAATAAAGTCAGGGCCAGCTGCCTTACCATTAGAGATACTTTTGACTGTCTTCTCCAGTTCTTCCATTGTAAAAGGTTGCTCTAGATCCATCTTTTCCCCACCCGTTAACTTTCTAAAGGTACCCCCATGCAAAAAAGTGTCAGAAACTAGGTTGGGTTGCTTAGTGTACAGATCAGAATAGAATTGATAGAATATTTCTAGTATTTTCTGTGGGTCTTCATATGTTATCCCATTTTCATCTTGTAATCTAACAATTTTACCATTAGATTCCTTCATTTTTAGTTTTAAAGCTAGAGCCCTACCTACAGCTTCTCCATATTCGTATATGTATCTCCTGTATGTTAAATATTTCCGCGCTATCTCCTCAGACCAAATTCCTGTAATGTGCGCCCGGCATTTAGCAACTAGGCCCTCATGCTCATGAATTTTAGTTAAATTATAGTCCCCCTTCTTAATCTCTAATATTAAATTTTCTTCAGCCTTAGAAAGATGATTGTATAGATCCCGCATTTTTCTTCGCTGTAGATTCTGATAGTAGAACCCATAGCTCTTTGTTTCACCTCTAAAACATGCTTTCCATGTATCCCAGATTATTTCAATATTAGCGGAACCTAAATTAATCTGTATAAATTCACTAATCCATTTATTTATGACCTCTCTATATTCTCCGTTCAAACATAATTTTCTATCAAACGAGAAATTCTGTTTCTGTTTTGGTTCTCCTATATAAGGTATCTCTATTACCAGTGGAGAATGGTCCGATGTCACCCTGGGATATAGCTGAATTTTTATTTTATAATGAATTGCAGTAGAGGTAAAAAAGTAATCCAAGCGAACAAATTTCTTATAAGGCGAAGAGTAATAGGTGTAACCTGGCAATGTGGGGTGGTTTTTAGCCCATATATCAACCAATGCATGGTCCTTCACTAGATCATGTAGAGCTCTAAATACATGAGGTTTTCTACCCTTATAATTCTCTATTCCATTCTCAAGCTCATCTCCCATCAAGTTAATATTTAAATCCCCACATAAAACTAAGGGGGATCCCCAATTAGCAAGTTCCATATTTAAGTATTCAAATATTTCCCCTTCGTCCAGGTTAGATCCATAAATGGAGCAGATCGTAATGAATATCCCTCCTATGTTTAATGTGGCAATCACCCACCTGCCCCATTTGTCCGATAAACTTTTTACAAGAATACCTAACCGTGGTTTAATCATAATCATTACCCCTCTGATCATAGTTGTTTGTCGAGATGTTGCCAACAATACATACCCTAATTCAGATGCTAAAGCTCTCTTCTCCCAGGGAAGATGAGTTTCCTGTAGACATAAAATATCCGGGTTCATAAATCGAATTTCAGTTGCGATCTTCTTTCTTTTATTTATATTATTGAGGCCCGACACATTGAAAGAGCATATTTTAAGATTCTTGGCCATTACAGTAATAAGAGTAACAACAGATCTCCATTAAGTTACCACATTTCATCTTCCTCCTTACAGACCCTTGAATAATGAATCTACTCCTTATTATTCTTGCTGTATGATCATTTGGCCCCCCCGAGGCATTTTCCCCTTTTACCCACCGTGCCACCCTCCACCTACACCCCCCTACCCCACCTGACCCCACCCTACCCCCCCCCACCTTTACCGAGGCTTTCGGACTCCTGGTCCTAATGATGGTTCTGACCTACATCTCTCCCCTGTTGAACCTCACAGGTCGTCATTTTCGAAAATATATAAGTGTAGGAAACCTATGGACTTGGTGGCTGCAGAATGTGCCCATTTTTCTTTTGGCATTAGTCAGAACCAAACTCTGTCAGGTCTTTTGATATACCGCCCCCCTGGGAGTGATTGTGCTTTTAGGAAGGCCCTTCCCGAGCTGGTAAGCTCTCTCTCTATGTCCTCCTCTAATTTTACCATCGTCGGCGATCTTAACATACACTTGGATGCCACGGAGACTCCAGCGGTTAGAGGTCTGTTGGATGATCTTGAAGCAGTGCAGCTATCCCAATTGATTTGTCATCCGACTCACGAGGGTGGCCATATTTTAGACCCGGTTTTTACTAACCTTCAATTGGCCGAGGTCTCGCCCCCTAGACCCATGGGATGGAGTGATCATCACCTCATTGAGCTTGTCATCTCATCGGCGGCACGTCCTGCTGGGAAGCAAGATAAAACATCTTTCAGGCGTCCCTGGAAAAAGCTCAAGTTGGAGGATTTCCATCGTCTTCTGATCACTACGCCCCTGGTTCATACGGATGACATAGCTACGGGGTATAAAACATTCTGCGCCTGGATTATTAAGGCGCTTGATGCACTGATACCGGCCAGCTGGTCTAAAATTCGATCTTCCCAGCCTAGCCCCTGGTATTCTGAGGCACTCAGGTGTGTTAAAACTACCTGCCGACAAGCTGAAAGAGCTTGGAGGAAGAACTATGACAAAGGCCTTAAAGTATGCTACTTGGCTAAGCTAAAGGCATACCATAGAGCTGTCTGCCGGGCTCGAGCTGATTACTATGCTCGGGAATTCCAGGCGAGTTCCAATCCATCTAAACTGGTCTTTAAAGTTCTGAAGGAGCTTGCAGTGAATAGATTTCCTGTCACTGAGATATGCTCCCTGGCCCACTGTGAGTCGTTAGCCAGCTTCTTTGTGGAAAAAGTAAATGTCATCTATCGCTCTTTTCCCAAAGCGGACTCTGATAGTACGACCTTAACACTGCGTACCTCTCAGTGTTTGGCCACTCTTCCCACACCATCGGAACAGGAGTTCACCCTCCTAGCGGCCAAGGTTAAATCAGGTTCTCCTGATGACCCTTTGAGGCCGGTCCAGTTTTTGGACTCGGCGTCCCTCTGCCTTCCTCCTATTTGCCATCTGGTGGAGCAGTCCCTCACTACCGGGTTAGTTCCACCCAGTTGGAAGGCTGCCTGTGTCATGCCCATCATTAAGACACCAGGATTGGACCCGTTGAAGCCGGAGAGCTATCGACCTATCTCCCTTCTCCCGTGGGTGGCAAAGATCACAGAGGCCCATGTTAATAACATCTTAACAAAACATCTGGCCTCTGCACACCTACTCGATCCAACACAGAATGGTTTTAGGCCTGAAAATAGCACAGAGACGGCGCTCCTTTATATGGTAGAACATCTCCGCTCTGTACTGGATGCAGGTCAAACGGCGGCACTGGTCCTTTTGGACCTTAGTGCCGCTTTTGACACTGTGTCCCACACCATTCTTATCCGTAGGCTAGGTGAGGCTGGCATTTCAGGCAGGGCGCTGGACTGGTTTTGTTCGTTCCTCTCGGAACGATCCTTTCAGGTGGTAGTGCCACCATTCAGATCTAAGTCCCATGCCATCACCCAAGGAGTCCCGCAGGGTTCGGCGCTGAGCCCCACGCTCTTCAATCTTTATGTCCAACCGTTGGCGGAAGTTGCGAAGAGCTGGGGTCTCACAATGGTATCTTACGCCGATGATACCCAGTTGGCGGTGGCCCTTAATGGGGATTCTAACCAGCTGGCATCGAACTTTGCGGCTGGTTTGAGGGCTGTTGCTAGTTGGCTGACGCTCAACTGTTTACAGCTCAACGCCCTCAAAACTGAGGTGATGGTACTGGGAAAACATCCTGATCTGTGGGGTGCCAACTGGTGGCCTAAGGAGCTGGGACCGCCCCCTAAACCGATCTCTGAACTAAAAAATCTTGGCGTCTGGTTGGACTCTAAACT
Organism: Lissotriton helveticus; assembly: GCF_964261635.1. Classification (NCBI taxonomy): domain Eukaryota; kingdom Metazoa; phylum Chordata; class Amphibia; order Caudata; family Salamandridae; genus Lissotriton; species Lissotriton helveticus. The sequence continues at coordinate 1,039,927,288 of NC_136065.1, read as the reverse complement.
GACCTTCGCGTGTCACACTAAGAAAGTGGCATCTATGTGCTTTGGCATTTTGCGAGGTTTAAGGCCCATCCTTAAATTTTTCGATGCCCCGACTCGCCAAATGGTGATTCAAGCGAGAGTATTATCTAGACTAAATTACGCTAGCTCATTACTTTTGGGCGCCAACCAGGCGGAAGTCCAGCGACTCCAACGGGTGCAGAATGCGGCAGCGCGAGCCTTGGTAGGCCTGCCGCGATTCTGCTCCGCCCGCAGTACAATCTGCAAACTGCATTGGTTACCTGTAATCAGACGTATAGAGTTTAAGAGTCTTTGTTTCGCGTTCAAAATCTTGAAAACTGATACTCCCGCCATCCTTCAACATCTTTTGATTTTGTACACTCCTTCGCGAAACCTTCGCTCTGCTGGTCAAAATTTGGCACTTGTCCCACGGTTCCAAAAATGCAAATTAGGTGGCCGCTCGTTCATGGTGATGGCCGCCAGATTGTGGAATGCCCTCCCTGCCCACATTCGCTCTTTGGAAGCCCTCTTCGCTTTTAGGAAAGCTGTTAAAACTTATCTTTTCCCTCTGCCTTATTAATTACTTCTCTGTTGGTCTTGTTGGTTATGTTACCTTTTCAGATATAGCGCCGGGACGCCCCTTAGCTGGAGCAGCTGTGCGCTCAAAAAAATGCAATTAACATAACATAACATACTGTGCAGCCAAATTTTTTTCCCCCTTTTTTCCTTCCCAACTCTCACTAGACAGAGCTCCCCAAGTAATACATAAAGAGATCTTAAGAAAAAAAAAATTTCAACGTTCAGAGTTTAAGACCCTTTTTGCATCAAACAAGTGTACCTTATCAGCTATCAGCCATATTATTAAACTTATACAGTTGAGACTTATGAAGCTGATAGAGCTGTTAAATCATATTTTACCTTACTTGATAATTAACAAAAATTATACTGCACAGTTAGAAAAAGAAACGAAAGAAGAACTGCAATCATTCCTATTCTAAACATCTTTTAAATCATGCAGATATCCTTTGGCGGCTGCAACATTACTAAAGAAACGAGTACTCTCTTTATAGATAACTTTCCATTTAGCCGGGTTCATGACATATGCTTGTGCACCCTTCCTCTGAAATTGATTCACTAATTGTCTTAGTTGCCAACGCGTATCCATAGTGTATTTACAATAATCCGATGTCGCGAAAAATGTAAATCCTACTCCCATGCCTTTACTGTTCGGTCGTGTATTCAAATAGATGTCCTCTCTAGCACGAAAGCTGTTGAAGGCCACCAGTATTGGTCTGGGTTTATTGGCATTTTCCCCCTGCCTAGATTGAATATTAAATGGGAATCTGTGGGCACGTTCGATCTCTCGCTCCCAGTCCCATCTCTTCATCTCCGGGAATGCCCTTTGAAATAGTTCAATGACGAATTTGCGAGGATCTTGGCCTTCTTTCCCCTCGGGAATTTGCATTAATCTGAGGTTGTTACGCCGAGAGCGATTATCAAAGTCGGCCATCTTCCAAAGTATATCCTCTTTGTTAGCACTAAGATTTTCGGTAGCAGCCTTTTGTTTTACCAGTTCATCCTCAATATTAGAGACTCTGGTCTCAACTTCATTAAATCTCTCTCCAAAGTCAGACTGAGATTTTGCGAGCCTCCGGATAGAACTTTGCAATTTGCGGCAGGAATTTGGGATTTTTTGACTATCGCGCTCTGTCTTTTCCATATGGCTCAGGATAGTCTGGTAAATTGTCGCTAATGTAATGGTTTCATTTAAGTCTGCTTGAGAACCGCCTATAGCCCCCTCGGTTAAAGAAACCTCACCCTCACCCCTAACTGTAATAGGACTATCTTCAATAACTTCCTCAGCCTCAACTTCGTCATCGTCATCTAGCTCACTCTCGCCTTCCTCCAAATGCATTTTTTTAGAATATTGCGCTGCCAGATCTTCACATGAGGAGGCTGAGTTTTCCGAGACTGAGAAAAAGTCCAGTGATTCTGCCTCATTAATAGCGTTTAAACCAAGGCTGCGTTCAGATAGGTTAGGCATTTCCAAAGCTGCCATAACGTCAATCCCCTGTGCTCCAGAGTTAGAGTCAATTCCTATAGGAGTAGGAACAGAGATGGGGGTGAGGGCTAAGTTGCCATTTGGTAATGAGGCGGCTGCAGACAGAGTAACTATTTGAGGTATCATGTTTGATTCCCCTTGGGGGTTTGATGTTATCATATTCAATATATTAGGCTCTTCATTAAGCTCTCCTGAGTTTTCTTGCATACTTTGTGGGCCAGTCTGTGGATTGCATACCAGTTCTTGTCGTTTTTTTGCCTCTACAGCCTTAAAAAGCGTGGAAATGGTCTGTTTATTTGAAGTGGCTGCGGGTGTATTAGGGCTATCGCTATTTTCCGCCAAAGTCACTCCCCCCGCTTTTTTAAATGCAGTCCCCGTCCCAGTGCCACCTTTCTCGGTGTGCGTACTCACTGTTGAAGTATCCAAGTCCCGTTTCTTGCGAGTCCCCTTGGGTGCCATATCACTCTGCTTTCGTTGCTTCGCAAAAGTAAACACAGCAGCCTCGCAACACTCGCCAGGTATGCTCGGCGGCCAACGCTGCTACAAAGCTCCGATGCTTTTACGATATTTTTTAGCGTTCAGCTTTTCCAGCGTTTTTCATGTGTTTTCTCCGGGGCATTCACCGTTCACCGAGCATTCACCGAGCTCGGCGTCCTCAGCTGCAACCACTTTCGGCTCGGGCGCTCGGCGCTCAGCACTCAGAGTTCTAAGTTCGGCGTTCAGCAGTCAGATTACCGAAAGATCAGATTGCCAATTCTCCTTCCATCACACGGGCACTCTGTATTCCTTAAGCCGATTCAGGATATCTGTGCGCATCAGCCTTCTCTTGCAGCGGTCAACAACCTGCGGGTCAGAGGAGAGAGCAGCACACACGTCCGACACGTCTCGGCGTTCGGGTGCCATCTTTCCTCCCGGACAGACACATTTCTTTGTGTATGAAATCAAGGCAAAGGAATTCCTTGAGAGTATTAAATACCCTTAATACCCTTAAATACAATTTAAAAGGAGGAAAAAATAAGAAGGGGAAATGTAAGGCTGAGATAGCAGTATATAGGCTGCACTTAATTGGAGGTTACTCACTGGATAATCCTCACTGGTATGTCTGGTAAATGGGGGGATAGGGGGACTGATAGAAGGTGGATATCTGCCCCGTTTGTGAGTTGAAGGCCGAATATGGGACAGGATATTAGGCCCTTGTACTTTCTTTATTGCATTATGTATGTTTATTTCCCTTGTCTTTGCACCTTCTCTTATTCCTCATTGCATTGTAGTAAAGAAATATACTCACTAGGCACAAAGTGCACGGGACATAGATATCAATCGCATCTCTCTACAGACCGCGTCGCGGGTCTGGTTGCTTCTCAGAGTTGGGCTGATAGAAGGTGGATATCTGCCCCGTTTGTGAGTTGAAGGCCGAATACGGGACAGGATATTAGGCCCTTGTACTTTCTTTATTGCATTATGTATGTTTATTTCCCTTGTCTTTGCACCTTCTCTTATTCCTCATTGCATTGTAGTAAAGAAATATACTCACTAGGCACAAAGTGCACGGGACATAGATATCAATCGCATCTCTCTACAGACCGCGTCGCGGGTCTGGTTGCTTCTCAGAGTTGGGGGGGGGGGTAGAGGGAGGAGGTGGGATTGGGGATTGGGCAAGGAGGGCCGGGAGGGGCAAGTGCAGGGGGGGTGCAAACTCAAAAAGAAAACTCAGAACAAAAGCTAAGATGATTATATGCAACTATTTTTGTATTATTAATAATAAATTGAATGGTGATTTCATGAAGAACAGTAATTTGTTTTCTGATTACAGTTTGTATGGCTAAAATTACTATATGCTCAATAAATATAGGAGGGCTTAATGATAGAGTCAAACGAAAGAAAGTAGTAGAATGTATGCACATAATATCCCCGGATCTTGTGTGTATGCAGGGGACGCATATACCCTGGAAGAAGAGGGAATTGATGTCAATGAGGGGCTATAATCTATTGGTATGCTCTTCACAGAGAACTAATATCCGAGGGGTGGCAATTCTGGCCAAGCCACACATAGGATTGGCCAAGCGTAAGATTATGGACACTCAGGGTAGATGGGCGGTAGTCAAGTTGGAGCTAGGGCTGGTGATTTGTATAGTCTATGGATCTAACCTAGAAGATTCAAAGCTGTTTGAGGACCTCGAGCTGGAATTAGCATCTTGGCCTCAGCCGTTGGTTATCTGTGGAGATTTTAATATACATTACACAACTGACCTTTGGCAAGAGAGCCGATACCTAGGGAGGAAACCGTGTGTGCATAGGGTAATATCATCTCTTATGGATAGCCACGGTTTGGTAGATTTATGGTATCATCATCAACCTAGTGATTTAGGATATACTTATTACTCATGTCCTCATAAGAAACATGTACAACTTGACTACTTCCTGAGCACAGCAAGCCTGGCAAACAAAAGCAAGATTAGAAAACTACCTAAGCTAGTTTCGGACCATAATCCATTGATCCTGGAGGTAGAAACCCATTCAAAAGGCAAACAATGTAGGAAATGGAGTTTTGACAGGAAACTGCTAACTAAAAATAAATTTGTTCAACATATTAAGAGCTGGTTACCGGGATTTTATGACGCTAATAGATACAGTGCTTCATGGATAATAGTGTGGGATACTTTCAAGGCCACTTTGAGGGGTGAAATTATTAGCTATGTTGCTCAGGAAAGAAAACTATTTCAGACCGAAAGGGAAAGACTACTTAAGAAACAAGCAGAGATGGAGCAGGAACTTGTGATGTTTATCACACGATGACAGGCTGTAGCCCGGACCCAGCTTAAAATTATTACTTTGAAGGCAGAAATCTGTAGTTGGATAAATCAGAGGGCAGCTGAGGACTATCAAACACCTAAGTCAGAGGCATACGAATATGGAGAATCAGTTGGCAGAGTATTGGCACTACGTACATGGCAGAGAGAAGTTAGAAGTAGGTTAACTTCGATGAAAAAGGATGGAAGGGTATATAAAGAAACAGGTGCTATTATCAGGATTATACAGGACTACTATCAAGATTTGCATTAAGGGAGAAGAGACTACCTGTAGATAATTCGTACACTATCCTTGAAGGGGATCTTGGGGTGACTTTAGATCAAACTATAAGGCAGAGATAACACTAGAGGAGGTTATGGTAGCTATACAACACTTGGCATCGGAGAAAGCAGCAGGGCCCGATAAAATACCTATTGAATTCTCAAAAATATTTTTACCGCAGTAGCTCCTATTCTCTTGGATTTGTTTTTAGGAGTTCAATACACAGGGGTTCCACCGGAGTCATGGAAGGGTACTGACATAGTGATATTTCCCACAAAGGATAAAGACCCTAGTGACCCAGCTTCATACAGGCCAATCTTATTAATAAACTCAGATGAGAAGGTCTATTCAAAAATTTTGGCAATTCGATTGGGTAGGGTCAGAGCCAACCTAGTGTCGCCCTGGCAGCACGGATTTATTCCCAGCAGAGGAACAACTGATCATATTCGTCGGGCAATAACACTGTTCAACATTATGTCTGGGACAGGGAAACAAATGGCTATGGTCCTACTCGATGCTGAGAAGGTCTTTGATCAGGTGGACTGGGGGTATCTATGGTGGATTCTTAGCAGGAAAGGGGTTCGGTCCAAATATATTCACTGCTGTTAAAGCCATGTACTCCTCTCTGTATGCACAGATTCAACTAATGGGAGATGAATCAGAAGTTATAAGAGTTTCAAGGGGGACGAGGCAGGGGTGCCCATGCTCCCCCATCCTATTTGCAGTATATATAAATCCGTTAATCGTAAAAACTTATAAGTAACCAGGGGATAAGATCTATGTACAGTAAGGGATATGAGACTAAAGTTCTTGCTTACGCCGTAGACATTGCGGTGCTCACTACGGAACCCCAGACAGCAATTAAGGAAATAGAAAACATGGCTGAGGACTTCGGTAAGATCACAGGGTACTCCTTGAATAAAAATAAAAAGCAGAATATCTGTACAGACAACCTGAGGTTTCAGGATACAAGATGTGTCAACTCAGTTGTTTATTTAGGGGGCAGGCAGTATCAGCCCAAAAGTGACGATAGCCAAAATTAATTTCGACCATATAATGAAGAAAATGTCAACTGATCTTAAGCGTATAAATGAGCTGCATCTATCAATCATTGGTAGGGCTAATGTACTAAAAATTACCATGATGCCTAAGGTTCTATATTTATTAAGGTCTTCACCAGTAATGGTCGATGAAATAATATTAAAGACTTTGGATGCGATGTTTGTTAACTTTGTATGGCAATATGGCAAAATAAGGTGCTCAATGAAATCATTTTATCTCCCACAGAGGCGAGGGGGACTGGCAATACCCAATATTAGGCTGTATTATTGGGTGGCCATGTTGCAACAGATGCACATCTTATTTTCAGTAGATAATGAGCAGACAATAACGCAACAGGGTTATAGCAACCTCCCAACAATATATGAACTCGCACTTGGCAAAAGGGCTGGTGGATTACTTTTACGACAACTAGAGCAAAGCTACTATAAAAAGACTCGCTTCAAGGTCATATATTGTGCATGGAAGATCTGGAGTAGAATAAGTAACATTGTGAAATTCCCTAAATACAGCAGATATACTGCCCTGTGGCAATGCTCTATTTTTCCCTTACCGTTTTATGATGTAATGGGTAGGCAGTGGGAAAAGCAAGGGCTGACAATAGTTGGGGATATACTACACGCAGGTCAATGACTTCCCTTTAGTAGTCTACAACAAAGGTTCTGCATTCTGGGAACTCAATATTTTAAGTATATACAAATTAGGGAATTTCTGAGTAACACCAGGGATGTTATAAGTATGGATAGGATACCCTTAATGGAGGCAATCACCGGGGACGGTTGCAAAATGAAACATATATATTGCTGCATTTCAGAAAAGCTCCCGGTGGGGCGGTTGGAATACTTACAGAGGCAATATAGGTGAAGCTCCACATGAAGAATCTGAGTCGGATACAAGTGAGTGACTAGAACGCAATGTTTAAAAGAAAGAATATAAGATACTAAAGAATGCTGACTGCCCACTATCAAACACCCGCTCTGAACATTTCTAACTGTCGTATGTATGAAAGTAAACTATTGTATACCTGCTATACTACTCTGTATATACCATCAAGTCCTATTGGATTGTCTATAATTGTTACATCACTTAAATGGCAGTAACATTTTAAATTTAAAAAAAAAAAGAAAAGCTCCCGGCGACCCAGAAAAAACTGAGGTAAGCTGGGCTAGGAAACTCAATGATCCGGATGTAGATATAGATAACATACTGGGATTAGCCTCAAAAGTACTTCCGTCAGAAAGCTTGAAAGCACAACATTTTAAAACAGTATTTAATCAATATTTTACACCAGCGAACCTTTTTGAGTGGGGGAAGAGAATAGATGACAAATGTCCCAGGTGTTTAGAAGGTCCAGCTACCTTGATTCATATGTTTTATGAATGTGTTGACCTAATGCCCTTGAAAAATGGGATAGAAGCGTTTTGGAAGGAATATTTGGGACCAAGATCTGAATTAGTCAGACACTTATGGCCTTGGGGTACGACAGTACCTTCAATCTGCACTTAACTCAGACTTTTTTTTTATTTCAAAAATATTTATTGGTTGTTTCCAATATAAAGCAACACATACAATACTTCAAATGAAAGGACACATGGAATAAACATATGAAAATAAACAGAAAGGACAGTAAAAGCAAATGCATTGAAAATTCAGGTTGATGTGGCAGTATAATACACTTTCATATACAAGTAATGTTTGGCCTAGTGTCGCAAAAGCCACCATGGTAGTTAACAATGACAAGAAATGTATCCAATATATTCAGCGAGGGGGAAATAAAAAGAATAACATAGCTCAGAGTCTAGAATAACTTAGGTATCGGCATGCATCTAATGATCTATAGTGTATTGACATTAGCATGGTGTAGCGGACACAAGTCAGAGCATTCCATGGGGGGTATTAGTTTGTTAGGTCTCTGTCATGGCGGTTTGTGTGAGTTAAAGTAGAGATCACGGCTGTCCCACATGTGCCTAATGGGGCGTTTCCATGGAGAGTTCTGTCGAGCTACGTTGTCAGCCCGCCTTAGGTTAGTGACCCAGTTCAACCAACACTTAAAGGAGGCTTTTTGCGTGTCTTTCCAATTGTTGAGTATGATCTTAACCGCTGCCGTTAGGAGTAGGTCCAGAAGCGCCACATCTTTTTCATTCAGTGACTCTGCTCTGAGGTAACCGAATGTCAGTGTCGATAGTTCCCTACTAAGGGAATATGAGAAGAGTTTAGATATGAAATCGAAGACCATATCATTACAATTCCTGCAAACGGGATCTTCACAAATTTTGCATCATTGTAGTCGGGCTGGTGTCCAGCAGGCCTTATGTAATAAAAAGAACTTCGTCTGGGAGAGTGCTGGAGTGATCTTATTTCTCGAGACTGAGTTCCAGGTTTTGGACCAGTCAGTCTCCGAAATCGAGGAAGAGGAGTGTGACTCCCAGAAGGATATGAGTTTCTTATTGAGGGCAGACTGTTGTGGCCATATTAACTTATATATATCCAGGAGACCTGATGTCCTAAACTATTTATTTTTGCCATATATTGTCGGAGGGAAGGAGGTAGGGGTGATAGTTTTGCTTTTGTCAATGCAGCCTTTATTTTTAGGAAGTTGTAAAATTCGAGTGGATCTAGGTTGTATTTACCCTGTATTTCTTTAAAAGTTAGCGCATAGGCTCTGTTGAAAAGTTGCTAGGGGAAATAAATGCCCCTGTCAACCCAGGTTTCGTTATGTAGAGTACTCTCTTTATATAGGATTTTACGATTATCCCAAAGGGATTCAAGATTAGATCGACTAATGCTAGTGTCCAATAGTTTATCCACCTTCAGCAGGGCAGACTTTGTGTTTTTGAATATGGACTTTGAGCAAATGACTTTGGTGATGTTTGCTGTTAGAAGGGCTGATGGGGCAAGATTGTTAAGAAGTGATTTTTCAATATCTAGCCATACTGGGGTGTATTCTTCTGGTGGTCCGAGCCAGTACAAGCCTTGTTTTGCTAAGAATGCTATCTGGTAGAGTTTAAAATCAGCTAGGTTGACCCCTCCCAAGGATTTGTTTAGTCTGAGTTTTTCATACTTATTCTTGCTTTTTTCCCTTTCCATAAACAATTTGAGAGTAGGATGTTTAGCTTGTGATGGAAGTCCTCTGATAGCATGAGGGGGAGCATAGTTATTAAGTAGTTCACTAGAGGAGTAATCATCATCTTGATGGCCTCAATCCTACCCCACCATGCAATGAATCTTGGGGACCATGCATCATAAGAGTTTTAATTTTCTCTAGGGTGCTAGTTTCATTTCATTAGAGAGTCCCTAATATAGTGCCGCCAACTTCAATCCCCAGATATTTGATATATCCCGGCTGCCATGTAAGGCCAGAGTCCCCCAGTATTTCACGGGTGCAATGAGTGGTCAGGGTTTTGACGTCGGACTTATCTCGATTTCGTTTATAACCGGAATATCTAGAGTAGATTTCTATGGTGTTCATCAGGGCCTTGATGGATACGCTCGGGTTCTCTGTAACAATGAGAATATCATCCGCATATGTGGCTAATGTCACATGAGTTCCTCCAAAGATTATTCCGCTTATTTCATTATTGAGTTTGATATTGATGACCCTGGGATTCCCACCTAGATTGTCACCTAACACTCCGAGGAATCCCCAGGTCGACTGGTCTCTTTAGTCTGCATGGAAGTGTGAAGGAACTTCTTTAAATTCAATATACTTTGACAGATTCCCAAATCAATACATTTTAGTCTGAAGGACCACTGACTCCAAAGGAAATTTTAAGAATTTATTACAAAGCCAAGAATAACTGAACATACAAGCACCTAAGCAAGAGGTTCAAGAAATGAACAGGCACTAATACAAACATAATCCTACCCAAGAGTCTCAGACGACTCAAAATAAAAAGCAGAGTTAATTCTAGAAGCATTAGACACGCAATCACCGTGCCTACTGGAAAACCGGACTGCATCTGTTCCGGTGAAAAAGAAAAGATTAGTCTGTCCCTCACTATTTCTAAAATGACATCCCTACTTAACATACCTCCCAGGCAAGAGAAAAAGGTGTCAGCTGTGAAGGCTCCCTAAGAAGCACATTCATATTCCCGGGTGTAGCGTTAACTACCGAACTTGTTCTAAGATGCTCCTTAATTTCTCCTGCTTAGTCCAAACTAAGGCCCATGTCTAACTGCAAATCCAATTGGACTGCCTTGGACAGGACCCAGTCTGAACCCAACTGACCCTAACCCTAACTTCTCTAAGACCAAACTAACTCCCCCCCCCCCCTCGGGGCACTTTCCCTAATTCAAAATCCCCATGACACTCCTCCTTCGGCAGGTACAGCCCCTCGTACTTTTCCAGTGTCGAACCTTCTTCTTCTAGAAACCATTGCTGTGTCCTTGGATCCCAGGCACCTTCTCTGCCTAATGTTGCAAATGCACCTGCCAGCACATTCTTTTCGTCTTCACTCCTACTAATCTAACTTCTAAACAATGGCTTATTCTACCTAACGAGCTACTCGACCTTGCACCTGCAAAAGAAATGCATTAGAACGATCCCTCTGCACACCCCAAGTTACAATTCGAACTTCAACTGCAAACACAAACGTTTCTCAAAGTGCATTTCCCATCCTAACATTTCTAGTCATGCTACGAAAACCACAGTTAGGCCTTTGCTAATGTTTGTTCTCTCTGGCCTTTACTCCTTGAATGCATTTCTAATACAACATCATAAACATTTCATTAATAAATCTTAACGTTAGTCTCTATGTTAACAGACATTATTCTCATGTTAAAACATTACATTTCATTTCTCACTAAGCAAACATTCGCGTGCGACTTTAATATGGCACGTTTAATCTCGAAGCACATTACATACACAAAGTAATTAATCCTAAATCACTTAAAGCATTATTCTCTCGATTAAGCACTACATTAGTCAATAGATGATATGAACATAATTCTATGCATTGCAACACTCTCCATTAGTCCTACATTTTTAAACCAAACATAAGTAAGGTCCTCTAAATATGCGGGTGCTGACCATAGGCGATTATGATGCACCCCTACAATTCTTGAAACAACATGGCGCTCTATCAATATCCTGAATTAGTGGTTCCAGGGCCAGGAGAAACAATGAAGGGGAAAGAGGGAAGCCCTGCCTGGTACCTTGTTCTAGGTTGAAAGCCTCCGAGATGGTTCCATTGATTGCTATTTGGGCAGTAGGGTCTCAATACAGCACCATAACCATGTTAATATATGGATCACCAAGATTAAAGGATATCAGCAGTGTTTCAGGAATGACCACGATACTCTGTCAAACGCATTTTCTGCGTCGAGGGTAATGGCGACGGAGGGGGCAGAAGTTATCTTAGCTTTCTCTAGAATATGACATAATAGCCTAGTGTTATCATTACACATACGATATTTGAGGAACCCTACCTGCGAGCTACTGATTAATTTTGGAAGTACTGCATTTAGTCTATTGGCTAGGATTTTTGCATAAATCTTACAGTCCACATTAATCAATGAGATTGGTCTATAGTTTTTTGGTAAAAGAGGGTCTTTCCCTTCTTTCGGTATGACGATGATGTTGGCTTTCCTCTTCGATTTAGAGATACATCCCTCTTTAGTTATGGAGCTAAATAATTTTAATAAGGTTGGTTGTAGTGACCTCTACAATTCCTTATAAAAGGAGGCTGAGAAGCCGTCTGGGCCCGGGGCTTTATTGTTCTTGAGTGATTTGATAGAGATAGAAAGTTCTTTTTCAGAAATGGGATTCCCTAACGCTGATTTATCTGCCTCTGATAGTTTTGGTAGGTTTAGCGAGTCTAAGTATCTGGTGCAGTCTCCTGAGTCTATTGTTTGTTTGTTTTTGTATAAATCCTCATAGAAGGAGTGGAAGGCCCTCAGTATCTCTTTTTGTTTTGTTTGGATGTAATTATTGGAGTCTTTAATCGAGGAGATAGTAAACTGTCTCTGTTTGTGTTTGAAGTAAGAGGCAAGTAGTTTGCCTGCTTTGTTCCCTTCACAGAGCTTGAGCGCCTTGAATTTGTTGATCCACACTCCAGCACGCATACTCACAATTTTGTTATATTCATTAAAAAATATATATTTTTTATTTTACAGATTTTTATATAGCGCAAACTTGACCCAAAGGTATCAGGTGTCAGAGCGCTTTACATAGCACCAGTTGCGTTACATGAGAAGGCATACATTTCTTTTTTAGGCACGGGGAGATTAAGGGCCAGATGTATAAAGCCATTTGCAATTCGCAAACGCCAGAATTCGCAGAATTCCGGCGTTTGCGAATCGCATACTGTGTTTTGGTATGTATGTGCACAATCGCAAAATAAGTAATCGCAAAAATTGCGATTCCTTATTTTGCTCAAGCATTTAAGGAATTGCAATTTTGCGATTCCTTAAATGCTATGCATCAAGCATTTTTTTTGCAAATCCTCCTTAAGAAATCGCAAATTACCACCAACTTGAAGTTGGTGGTAATGTGCGAATTCTTTCACAAATGTACTTTTTTGCATTTGTGAAGGTGGCATGTGGCGCACATACATGGCCTTAGGGCATGTATGTACGCCATATGCACACACATGACAATTTCAGGGGTGCAGCAGGGTGTCCAAAAGACACCCTTGCACCCTTGAAATTATTCTCAATTTGCGATTAGCAAATTGCGAATCGCAAATTGAGAATAATTTCACAATCATTCCTATGGGCCTCCTGGCCCATAGAAATGAATGGGAAATTATTCCTTAATTGCGATTAGCAATTTGCTAATCGCAATTAAGGAATTTTAAGAAATCGCTAAAAAATTGCGAATTTCTACATACATACCATTTTGCAATTCTCAAATAGCGATTCCTTAAAAATCGCTATTTGGGAATCGCAAAAGGGTATCTTGATACATCTGGCCCTAAGTGATTTGCCCAGAATCACAGGATGTTCAGCGTCGTTGCTGAGACTCGAACCCAGTTCCTCAGATTCGAGGTCGACAGCCCTAACCGTGAGGCCATATTTCCTCCTAACTAGCTGATCAAGGAAGTCTTTGTTATCTAACTCCTCAGCATGTGTTGTTTCGAGTGGTTTAATTTCTCTCTCAAGTGATTCCAGTTCTAGAATGTTTTTTATTGATCTGTGCTTTAATGCCAATAATGACCCCTCTGATGGTCGCCTTAAGCGCATCCCACACAGTGGTCGTGCTTGTATCTGGGAGGTCGTTTTCTGAAATGTAGTCCTTAATAGCAGTTTCGATCTTTATTTTGTTTACTGGGTCAGAGAGTACCTCATCATTAAAGCGCCACCTTTTGGGGTGTTGGATGGGATGGATTCCTGCAAGTTTGGTGCTAATGCAGGAGTGATCTGAAACTAATTCAGGGGCTATAACCGTTTGATCTATGAGATGCGTGAATGTACTTGAGATTAGGATGTAGTCGATCCTAGTGTAGGAGTTGTGTGGGGCTGAATAAAATGTATATTCTCTTGTGTCTGGGTGTTGGAGGCGCCATGAGTCCTTTAGGTTAAACTTGGAACAGATTCTGTTGAGGACCTCATGTGAGCGGGTGGGTTGGTATCTGCATTTTGATTGACGGTCAATAAGGGGATCTAACGTCAGGTTAAAATCACTGCCTACTATGATGAGATCATCTTGAGGGAAGCTCTCAATTGTGTTTGAGATCTTTTCCCAGATGTTGGGCTCAACGGAGTTAGGGGCATAGATGTTGACCACGTGGATGGGGTCGTCTCCTCTCTTCAGGTGTGTGACTAATAGTCTCCCATCTTCATTGTGTGTGTGTGTGAGTGGTGATATTCGATTTTCTGGCAATAAGAGTAATGACACCTTATTTTTCTTATGGTCTGCCAGTGAGCATGACATATGAGAGATCCAGTTGTGTTTGATAAAGTCTACATCCTCCTCTGATAATTTTGTTTCTTGGAGAAGTATGATGTCACCCTTAGTTTTGGCTAGGTACTCGGATATTTTCCTGCGCTTCACTGGGTTATAAGCCCTTTTACGTTTAGAGACACTATGTTAAGGTCGTCAGGTCTAAAGGTCGCTATGTATATGATTTACCTTATGGGGTATGTTTGCATGAGTGTTGATGAACACGGTATCTGCATGGTATCCGCACCATATTTTTAGGGTCATAGTAAACATCCTTTGAAATGCACTTCTCACATTAGTGCCCGTGTGGGGTCTGTCACTGAGCATGTATTCAACATAGAGCATACCTGATACTTTAACACAATTCAATGGGTGAAATGACCTTACATAGAATAAAAATTATCTTGTCCCTCCTGCCCAGCTGCATGAGCAGTGCATGCATGCCTATCAGCAGAGGGAACAAACTCCTCACCACCTTGAAATAAACAACCACCAAATCTTGTGCCGACTGGATGAGTGAAAGTGACTGCAACACATTCCCACTTTGCAAGTCCACCAGGCTACATGTATTTCCAGTGGCATTATGTGGAAGGGGGTCCCTGGGAAAACAGAAAAGAACATCAGAAATCCAGCCCTGTTTGTCTGATTGGCCTCCTTCATTCCAGAAGTGAACATCGTGCTGGTGCGCACACACGCACTCCCTTACAATGCTGCTAGGGGTGAGCGGCAGGCGCCAGCGCGCTGGTAAACTCTGCTTTGCTGTAGGATGGCAGAGTTTTTTCGCTGAACTCTACACTCCAACCAGAGCGCGGACTAGCAAAACTCCGTCAGTAGAGAGGACTCCACCACCCACCCTTAATATAGTATCACTTTTCTTGGGACTTACAAGTACATTAAGGGGTCGATTCCGATTCGGGAAAAAAACGTCCTTACGATTCGTATCCGGAGCCCTCTCCGTACGGATCTCAAACATGCTGTACGACCCGACGAGTATGATCCGGAACGGGGTATGAGGACGCGATTCGTACGGTCCACATCAGGTAAGGGCGATTCGTACGGAAAAGCACACAATCACATACACACCATACGGTCCGTACACCCCATGATCGCAGGGGTACGCACCGTACCCCTGCGATCATGGGGGGTACGCACCGTACCCGGGAGTGCCGTTCCGTACCTGTTTCGAGGCGAACTCTGCTTTTACGGCTGTTTTCAGCTCCTGTAGAAAAAGGGTCGTACGGTGAGTACCCGACACGAATCGTACTTGCTGGGTCAGAAAAACCAACTGCGAACCATATGGATGTCGCGTACAGCGAGTTCCAAGGGAGAATCATACGGGGATTTGATTGGTACAGTCTCTATACGATTCGTATGGAGTCCAGCTCCTGGTACTTCATCGTACTTCATCGTACGTACGGGGTATGTTGCAGGGTATGATTGGTACGGGAAAAAACGCTCCGAATGGCTATTCGGAGCATTTTTTTCTGAATCGTAATCGACCCCTAAGTGTGTCAATTGGGTGAAAGCCAATGTTTTAGGGAGAGAGCACAAGCACGTTATCACTGGTTAGCAGTGGTAAAGTGTTCAGAATCGTAAGGTCAGAAAAAATGAAGTAAACAAAAATAGGAAGATTGAAGTAATAATTTGGGGGAAAATCACACCAAGAATATCAGGTCAACACAAACCTTTAAATCACTCCCTTGTCAATTATTTCAAGCTAGTTGGACTTTGTTGCATCATGGGCATGCTTTCCAAGCATGCTACAGTGTAATGCTTGGAAAGCATTACACCGATGACACTCAATTGGTCCTAGCCGTCAAAAATGATGGGCTTCAGAAAGCCAATATGTTCAACCAGGGTATGTCGGCTATCGGGAACTGGATGTCACACAATTGTCTGAAGTTAAATTGCGATAAATCGGAGGTGGTACTTTTTGGTAATCTCTCTCCGGAGTGGTCCCCCTTTTGGTGGCCATCATCCATGGGCCAGGCTCCAGTCCCGGTCGACAAAGTGAGGAACCTGGGAGTCATGTTCGACAACCGCCTGAACTTCCTTCCACACGCCAACCAGATATCCTCCTCAGCCTTTCATAAACTTAGGCTCATCAAAAAAAATTTGCCCTTCATACCTGAAAACATGGCGAAAACGCTGGTAAGCTCCCTGGTGCTCTCCACCCTAGATTATTGTAACGCTTTGTTTCTAGGGGCCCAGGAGAGAGTGTTAACAAAAATGCAGTCTATACAGAACGCGGCCGCCAGGCTCTTAGGACGAATCCCTAAATTCCACCCGGTGTCACCCCACATAAAACAACTTCACTGGCTTCCGGTGAGGAAGAGGATTAAGTTTAAAACCTTATGCCTGGTATATAAGGCTCTACATAACGCTGCTCCATCGTTCTTCACTCAGAACCTCACCCTCTACTGTCCATCTAGAGCACTGCGTTCTTCCAGCTCCCTGGACTTGGTGATCCCCCGAACTAAATCTGTCAACTGGGGTGACAGAAGATTCCTCGTTGCTGCTCCAAAACTGTGGAACTCTCTGCCCCACTCGATCAAGTCCAGCACTTCATTATGGTCTTTCCGAAAAAACCTCAAAACTTGGCTTTTTAATCAGTGATCTTCTGGCCCCCTCGATGGTCAAACATTGCAGTTACTTAGCGCCGAGATGCCCATGGGCCTTCGTGTCGCGCTTTACAAATGGTAAATAAATAATATGGAGCTGATTTTACTGCATCCATTTTTACCCATTTTGTATATAATATGACTGTATGCTGAATTTTACTTTACATTAAATGGCTGTATGAAAAGTAACTTTTGAGCTCTTGTTCTGAGGTCCCATCTGTATTTTTCTAAATTTGACCTGTATGATGCCAGCTGAGGTTACTTGACACAGCTAAGTTACAGGGTAAAGAGCTTTGATGAAGAGGTTAGGTGTGTTAAGGCTATTAAGTGCATCTTCAGATGTAAACAATTACTTAAATATGAATATTGTTGAAGTGTCACCTGATTTATGGCCTATTTCCCCTAATTTTTATTGGGCACTGCCACAGCGAAGGATAAGTCCCTATGACCAACGTATTAGGTTTTATGTCTGGCTTTCCTTATTCTCCATTTGTATCTGAATGAATGAATGAATAGTAATTTATAATGCGCGGACTTAGCCCGAAGGGCATCAAGGGGCAGACTAAAACATAAAATATGACTAGACAATTACAGATACAGGAACCAAACAGCAAATAAAATTCAGTCATACGCCTGGGAGAAGAGCCAAGTCTTCAAGAGCTTCCGAAAAATGTTCAAAGAGGGTTGGTTGGACAGCTCGGGGGGGGGGGAGGTTGTTCCACAGTTTAGGGGCCAGAGTGGAAAAAGTTCTTCCTCCCCATTTCGCTTTTTTGAATCTGGGGACTGCCAGTAGATTTCTTGAGGATGATCGGAGGGTTCTCTTGGGGGAATAGGGGCTGACTAGAGCCTTTATGCCATCGGAGCCAGAGTCGAACACGGCTCTGTGTGCCAGACATAAAATTTTGAAGGAAATCCGGTGATGAATGGGCAGCCAGTGGAGGTCCTTTCTGGCCCGGGTAGCAGATGTTAGCTTAGGAAGGTTTAGGACCATCCTAGCAGCAGAATTTTGGATCATCTGAAGCAGATGGAGGGCTTTCTTGTTTATGCCCCCATACAATGCGTTGCAGTAATCGAGCCTGGAGGATACCAGGGCCACGGTTGCCTGCTTGCGCGCGTCAGGTGACAGATAGGGGCGATCTTTTTAAGCATGCGGATGGTGTTACAGCAGGTGGATACAGTTCTGTTTACCTGGAGTTCAAAGGAGAGGGCCGAGTCAAAGAGAACACCAAGGTTTCTGGCCGAATTGGTGGGTTGGGGACAATCTCCTAGAGAGGGAGGCCACCAGTCCTTAGACCAGATGTCGGGGTTCCCTCCGAAGACTAAAACCTCTGTCTTCTCAACGTTGAGCTTCAGGTAATTACGCACCATCCATGTAGAGACCGCTTCCATAAGTTCGAAATTTGAAGGCGGCCTCACTGGGCGGTGAGGTGGAGTAGATGATAATTTGGGTATCATCAGCATAAGATAGTATTTGATACCCAAAGGATCTTATTACCTCGGCAAGTGGGGTTACGTAGATGTTGAATAACAGGGGACTCAGGGCCGAACCCTGAGGAACCCCACATTGCACCTCTTGGAGGGAGGATAGAAAGCTACCAAGCTGCACCCTTTGCTGTCTCTGCGAGAGGAAAGAAGACAAAAGGTTAAGGGCACTTCCCCTCAGCCCTATCCCCTTCAACCGGTCGACCAGGATAGGGGGGGATAGGGTATCGGAAGCTGCCGTAAGATCAAGGAGCACCAGCTCCGAAGTCAATATATTGAAGTCAATATATTGTTATTATTTGGCCTAATCATTTTCTTTGTTACATTTATTGTAAACTTCTGTCTTCTTTTTTACTGTCATCATTATTTTATAATAAAATATTGGTACACCCATTAGGAAGTTGCTATCGCTCCCACCCATATATCGTAAGCTTTTAGTGGCCATCACAAGCTTTCAATATAACAATCAATGCTAAAAACAAATCTGCATATGATTTCCAGGCGCAATGGATGTAAGAGAAAAGTTGTTAGTTCTAATACTGGTGGGAGTTGAATTCTGCAAAGAACAACAAAAAGCGGAGACTACATTTCTGTCACCAAGCATGAAGGTAATTTCGATTTACATTTATCACCTTTTAACTATCTTTTTTTCAATTGTTTATGGGAAATGGATATTATTTGCTGCATAAACCAGGGCCACGTAAACACGGTGTTGAGTGCTCAATTAACAATGCAATTTTCACCCTCACAACTTTGATTCGGGGATCAGCATCTGACAAAAGGTCAGACACTTTTTAAGGCATCAGCAAAGTGGGCTCTGGTCCAGGGCCCCCACTTTCCTCGGGGTCCCATCCTTAAGCTCTCAGGACAGTCCTAGACAGCACATAGCACAAGAATGATGGTGCCCTCTTCACAATATGGAAAGGGGGTCCCCAGTCTCCAATAACTCATAAATATTCAGAGGATTTGCACTGAATTGGGCCTACCTGAAGGACAGGGGTTCCCTTAAATGTTTGGGGGGCAACAAAGAGGATTGTCAATGATCAGACCATAGTTGCTTAGAGCTTGAAGGAGCTGAAAATGGATAATATTTTCAGAGTTGGTCCAAGCAGGGGGCCCCAAATTATTTTTGGCCTGGGGCCCCCAAAATCCTTAAGATGTCCCTGCATTGGGTGCGTCTTTTTAATTAACATAGCTACACTAGCAGCCCAGGATCAAAGGATATGTTTGCTTGGTCCTGCACAGCATTAGAAAAATCACCAATTTTTCGAATTGGGCTATATGGGATCAAAACGTTATCTTTCCCCATATTTATATCACAGGTGATTGATATACTATTTACAGTAGATCATGATTGCAGATGAGTATACTAAGTACTGGTAAAGCATTTATGCAGGTTTGCACAAGGCTTTGAAAGGTCTTTGTTGGAATATTAATAGGAATCTGAGAGTGAACGTTTTCCTGTGGGAGATTCCCTTCCTGTATTTATAGCATTGGGTTGGGTGAAGGCAAGCAATATACACAAACACAGACCTCAACCAAAGCTGTGCTGCTGTCATTAGAGTGTACCTTCAGCAAACAGTTTTGCTTAAGGCATTGCACAGTCCCCAGGACCCGCTGGGCAGAGTCTATGACTTTCACATTGGGTAGTGTTAGTGGGGAATAGGGTGTAGCATGTGGGTGAAAACCATGCCCTTTTGCTGGTATTCTCTCGGTACTGCTGAAGGACAGGCTCAGGGGACACTCATAGAAGAGTACTTGATACTACACCCATTATCAGCAGGATATGGCCAAAGACTGTGCCCACCATATACTGTGGGAAGGTGATGCTGTAGGGTGTACAGAAAGCCATTAACACTTGCCTGCTGATGACGAGCCCAGCTCGTCATGAGGCACAGTGGAGCTGTGGTCATGACGAGCTGGGCTCGTCATAATGGCCGCGCCACTCCCCTGCGCAGTGAATTCCACACCTGTGCGGACGTTCTACAGGAGTGGGTGGTGGAGTCATGACGAGCCCAGATCGGCATGAGCACAGCTGCACTGTGCCTCATGATGAGCTGGGCTCGTCATGAGCACCGCGGCGCCGCGCGCCGCCCCCCTCCCCCCGCACAGGAGGGGAATTACCCCCACGGTTAAGGGGTTAAAAAATGGGAGCAACAGAGGGCTAGTAGCTAGGTCGCCCTCCATTCACTGATCCATACATAAATGACCTGAATACATAGAACACTACAAACGTTCAACCAAACCATATCCTTCTTGGTCAGAAAAGAGGCGCATTGGATTTTTACAGAAAAAGAAGACCAAATGGGCCTGAATGATTCCATTTAATAGAACAGGGTGGGCAGGTAGGAGCATGCCCCTCAGTGCTCTACCATAGGAAATGATATATGACAGGAACAGCAATGTTGAAACATATGACTCAGCATATGTGTGCATCTGTCTACACACACGGTCTGAACAGTGTGATAGACTGGCACTGGGGCGGAGACCTCTAATATCCACAATCATGAGGTTAATTGTTGATCAATAAGGGTTAGTCGTAGAGATTTGCACCCACTCCAGGTACACCTGACTAAATCCACCTGTAGTCTGCCTTGGGGAATTATCACATAGAACAATGATGTTTCTTGTATGGGCACCCAGAGAAGAAACTCGCCCTTGTAACATGCATTTTGGGTACCTCCCAATAGCTGTATACAGTACTGCAGTGCACCCTCTCGCATACATGATATTAAGGCCTTTATTGCTGCGTGCCAGTGGGAGCATCATGGAAATACATATGAGGCAGTGGAACACATACCATAAAACTGGTAGTGCCAGAAACCGGTCCTCGGAAGCTTGTTTCCGGTCCTGGGAAGGCATGGCTTGGCAGTTCGGGCTGGACTGTTCTCATGAGGCACAGGGTCAGACTGATTTGCATACGGCCATGTCTGAACTGGGGTGGCAGAGTGGGCTAAAGAACGGTGATGGATTAAACCCAGATCTGTTGACTGGGTGTGAGTGTTTGATTGGTTCAGATGCTCCGTCCATCGCCACCCCCTTTTGTACTGCATCACCCATAAGGCATGACGTGCAACCATAGGGCACGACCTGCAATATTTGGCTAGACCATGTGCCTGGCAATTTTGCCCCTTTCCCAAGTTGCACCTGTGCTCAGATCACTCTGGCACCGGGCAAGTCCTTTTGCCCTACCGTGTGACCAGTTCTTTTACTTCTGGTATCCAGTGGGCATGGACTACCGATATGCACAGTACGTACTCCTCTGAAGGTAAGTCCCTCATTTGCGTCCTGTGCCTAGCAACTCTGCCTGCTGCTCAAACTGAGCAAGGCCTGTGGGCTCAGGGCACAGAGGGTGGAGTAGACCTTAGAACAAGCACTGCTGCCGAGAGGTCACGGCTGATTGAACCATCACCCTGATGGGCTGTAGGGAAGAGGGCAAAGCTATGATATTTCAGTGGTCGTGTTAATATGTTTGAATAGGTTCCAAAATAGAGCGGGATGTTAGCAGCTAGGCCACAGAGCTCTAAGGGAAATGGAAAGAGGAAGAGACATAAGGATGGACAAGAATGATCAGCGCACCAGCAGTGTCATCCTTATCGTGGAATAATGGGAAGAGAAGCAGCGTATCAAGCAATCCGATGTGAGGGGGTAAGCTGGCCATATACTAGCAATTATACCTAGGGACGTTCTCTTGTTCCTGGAAGCCAAGAGCTAGTTAGCTATTTTAACACATTGTAAATTGTTTTGCCTGTACTTTTACTAAAAAATTGTACAACTGCTTATTTGCACCAGACGCTTTTACGAGTGATTGAATACACCCACCTCGCACCGCGCCCTTCGGGGACCTCATAGCTACCCTCGAGCCGAGTTGGGCATTCTGTTTACCGGGACCTAGAGGGGCCGATTCACTACAGCGGCCATCTTGGGCGAGGACGAGGTTGCCGCGCTAGTTGCTGGGAGGTAGGGCTGGACACGAGGCGCTAAAGCGCATAAATTGAGTGGGACAGAGCAGCTGGGTATTTATTTATTTTTGCGATTTTATACAGCGCGAACTTTACCCGAAGGTGTCAGAGCACTTTACATAGGACCCAGTTTCAAACATAAGGAATGAAGGTTACAAGCGGACAAAAAATTTGCTAATTTTTTTTTTTTTTTTTTTTTTTTTTTAAATACCTTTATCAGCAGAAATAAAATACAGGTATACGCCTACAACCCACTGGGCCGGCTAGCACAATATCGCAAATCAACGTAAAATTACACAGCTCATCAGCCGACAACCAGGGGTCCGGCAGCCATGGTGCACGATATCAGTCAATTCCTGAACGACAGGATATGGAAAGGTTTCATTTTTAAAACAACCAAACAAGAAAAAACGAAGAGGAGAAAAAACAAGGCTATGCCCTAGATGCGTTGTCTGTTCCATATGATGCGGGGAGAGACAGTCCAAAGACATTATGAAAAGACAGGAGAGCCCTCAGGAGAACAAAAAAAGGGGGGCGGGGGGGAGAACGGGGACTCAGAGCCAGTGATCCATCGATAACGCAGTACAGGAAGGAGCCGAAACGCATAGTCAAGGGGAACAAGGCGTGTCAGGGGGATCAATGAAGGGGGGGTCGCATATATCCCCACGGAATGAGTTCCATTGGTCCCATATCTTACCCCATTTTTTGGGCCTGCCACGAGAGATATAAACAATCTTCTCCCTGAACATGCACCAGTCCATGTTGTCTTCCCACCTGGAGACCGACGGAGCCCTCTGGGAACCCCACAATTGTGCAATGTCCCTTTTCGCAACCATGTTCCCCAGCGTCACCCATTGAGTCTGAGCAACATTACAATCATTCGGTTCCCATACATTCAATAGACAGCGCCTGGCTTCAGGTAGCAGCTGAACATTCGTGACCTCACCCATCACCGCATGTACTCCATTCCAAAAAGACACAACCTCCGGGCACTCCCACACAATGTGGAGGAAGGTAGCAAGCATACCACAGCCCCGCCGACACAGTCCATCCTCAGAGAAAACCATATGCATCAATCGGGGACCCGTGACATAGACCCGGTGCAGAATTTTCAGCTGAACGAGTCGCAGACGCGCCGGAATCGCAACCTCTTTAGGAGAGGATATCGCGGCCTGCCAATCCTCATCATCCAGTTCTAGCCCATCGTTAGTCCAGGTACTACGTAGGTGAACAAGCAAATCCGATCGAGTATTAATAAGTTTCTTATAAATAAGGGAGATAGTGCTGTCCGGAACATGTCCGTCCAGCACCCTGTCTTCCAGGTGGAGCTCTCCGGGATGTCAGAACCGGCCGGAAAAACCGACCCAATGGCATGACGAACCTGAAGGTATCGAAAAAATTCCGAAGCATTCAAACCATATTCCTCCTGTAGCTCGGCAAAGGTCTTCACTCTATCCCTAACCCAGAGATCACCCAACTTACTGATCCCGATGAGATCCCATCTATCAAACCCTTTTGAAGTCCATAGTTCACCCAGCCTCTCCGCGGCAAACAGAGGGGTCGCTCTGGTCAGCCTATCTGTCCATCCAGTGGCCGCAGTCGCGCTGCCCCATACCCGTACCGCCACTCCGGTGGGTCCCGTCAAATTCTTCCTAGCACCTCGAGAATAAAATGCCCTGTAGTAATCCCCCCCGGGCAAGAGCCACCGGTCCATTTCGAAAGCCGGATTCGGAACTGGACCATACATAGCATGGTTTACGGCACTCAATTGGGATGCCCAGTAATACCGTCGTATATCAGGTAACGCAATGCCCCCATCGTACCAGGGTAGCGTGAGCTTAGCCAACGCAATACGGGGTCGGCCAGCCCACACTAGCTTCCTCTGGAGGCACTCAATTTCGCGAAAGTAGCCAGCCGGCACTAGATCAAGTGTGTTTTGCACAGCATACAGGAACCGGGGAAGAGACATCATTTTAAACAAAGCTGCCCGTCCCAAGGGGGATAAGGGCAGACCACACCAAGCCGCGACGTCCGACCGAAGCCGGGCGAGCGGAGGCAACAAGTTCCGGTCATACCGTAATGCAGGGTCAAGTGAAATAAAAATACCCAAATACCTAAAACCATCAGTACAAACCGGGATCGGGCATACTCGGGGCAAAGAAAGAGGATCACCGGTGAGCGGGAAGATACAGGACTTGGACCAATTAATAACCAACCCGGAGTTACGTCCAAAGGAGCGCAGAACATCAAAGAGGACTCCCAGTGACTTACAGGGGGACGTCAAATACAACAAGATGTCGTCAGCATACAATGATACACGGTCCTGAGGTTCCGTGACAATTTTAAGTGATGTTTTCGACTCGCACGAATATGGACGAGTCTGGTATCTAAGAACCGCAAATGACGAGTTTAGTAAGTGTGCGCAGTTTCGCTGTGCTAACTTAAACCGTTCGTTTGATATGTGGGTTTTTCATCTGTACCCACGGGTTCCATCTTAGATACGGCATCCATTTTGTCTCTTGCCCTCAAGTAGCCAGCGAACGGACACTGTCCGCTTCGTCACCCTGGGACTCTCAGGATATTTGTGGAAGACACATGTACTTTGTAAATATCTTTTACGATGAGGGGGATGATACTGTAAGGCAGATGGCCCCGCTCGAGGCTCATCTTGCCGTCCGGTTTATTGTCTCAGCCGTGCATCTCATTAGGCACGTCCCTTTGATGCCTGTATCTCGTGTTTCCCGATACCTCCCCTTTTACACCCTTTTCGATTTCCCCACTGTCTCCATCTCCCTCTGCACCTGTCTTTGTCCCTATTTCGATCTGTTTTACTGCCGATTGGAATTCACTAATGTTGGGAAGATGGGTTTTTACAGTTGGGAACCGCCAAATGTTTCCGCACTTATGTTCCGGACCTTATGTGTACCAAAGTGACCAAAGCGACCCCTCTGAGGGATAATTATGGGAACCAGGTTGTAAACTTTTGTGTACCATGTTGTCCTATGAGTTAATTTTGTATAAAAGGAGCGATCCACAGAACCAATTTGAAGCAGTCTCCCCAAGTTGCACGTGTTGTACTTGTTGTGACTTCTGTGTTCCCTGCAGTAAATAAACCTTGAATCTTTGACGCCGAAGGAAGTGTCCCGTGTCTCTGTAGTTTGTGCGCCGAAACAGGTAACCCATGAAGGTTATAGGTGTTGTTCCCTGGCACCGCTGGTACTGTTAAAAAGTCCAGTCCTTCAGTTGGCGCCCAACGTGGGGCGACTTCAGCGGTACCGGTCCGGTCCAAAGCCTGATGATCGTGAGGAACTTCGTGTGAAATCTCCGAGGGAAGGTGCACCCCGCTTCATCGATCCTGTTGTCGAAATAAGTGGCCCGAAGTTTTTCCCTGCGAAGATTCCCGCCTCCTGACGGCTGCAACGGACCGATGCCCTGACTGTCGACCTGTCTTCGACGCCCGGCGTAGACCTTATGTACAAGCGAGACGATAGACGGGCCTTCCTGGTGACGCCATTGAAGTTCTGAGTTAAGTATTTGTGGGTCGCTCCCAGTCCTTAGTGGTTGTTCTAGCTTTTTTGAAAGCTTTGTGGTTAGCCTTTAAGGCTTTGTGGTAATAGCTCACTGAGCTTTGTAATAGCCTCCTCGGGCTTTGTGGTTAGCTCTCCGAGCTTTGTAATAGCCTTAAGGCTTTGTTGTGTTGCATGGTTCCATTGCATTTGTGGTTCTTAGTATTGGTCCTTAGTATTATTTGACAGTTGCAATTGCCAAAAACCGAGGGTTTTGACTTACACGAGGTTTTATTGCTTCGGTAATCCTTGAAGTTTGATACTAGGTTAGTGTGCACGATGCCTAGCCATAGTGATTTGTTTCGTATTTTCAAATGTTGCGCAATGGATTCCCGGTTGGAGGACTCATGTCCGATACCTCCAGTTGGAACTCCGATACATGATCTTTATAGTCGACATGGGGTGGGTCCTATAATATATAATGATTACTGGATCCGCTATACAAAGAAAGACGGTGACCTTAGATGGCCACCACACGGAACTTTTGAACTTTCGATTTTAGATAATCTTGAGGCTAAATTATTTTTAAAGAAAGCTAGGCCAGCTATGTTTGATTCCTTTCGGATATGGCGTAAAGAGGCCAAACAGAAAGAAATCAAACAACTTAAAAAAGATAAAAAGCAAGAGTTCGTTCCTGTAATGCAAGCTATAAAAGAATGTAGACAAGACAAAGAAGAAAAAGATATGGAAATCGCTACTAGATTGCATCACATGAAAATAGATAAATGTTACCCAGTTTTACCGAATAATCTAGAAAAGAAAGAAGAAGATTTGAAGGAGGATTCCTTGTTATCATACTTGATGAAATCACCACCTCCTTATGTACAGGGTGCTACTGCTCCTGTAGTTCCTCCTATAGCTCCTCCTGTTGTTCCTCTTGTTGCTCCAGCGGCTGCGGGCCAGCCCGCTGTTAACCCTACGTTTGTTCCACCACCTGTCCTCGTTCCTACTGCTCCCGTACCTGTACCTTTGCAGACTGTTGTTTCTGCTACTCCAACTACCTTGTCCGTTCCTACTATGCCTTCCTTCACCTCTAGTGTTGTTGCCCCTGTTTTTCTTTCTCCTTCTGTTCGTAAGCGTGTTCCTAACTCTGTTGCTACCCTTTATTCACCTCTTTCTGGTCCGTTATTTTCGTCTGATTCATCTGACACTCCTCAGAGACGGAGTCAGATCCCTAGTGGTAGGGAGAAAGAGACGTTAGTAACAATGGCACATAGGTGGATAAGACATCCTGCTAATTACACTCCGCGGGTAGTCTTTGATACGTTTTCTCAGTTTAATGAGCCTACACAGAGATTCGTATTTGAGGAAATGTGTAACTTTTTGAGGGAAGAATGGTACAATAATGATGTAGATGATGTACCGTCCGACATAATTGAACTTCAAAGTCACTTTTCGAACGGTATGATTATAGGAGACGATGTACGACGTGCAGTGGAACGCTTATTAGCATTCAGATCCACAGCACATTCTCGGGTGACATTAGATGATACCACTGAGAACTGGAAAGCGGTTCCTGGTCAGTATCCCATGAGAGAAGTCCCGCCACTGTGGGTGCCTGGAGATCCGCAAGCTAACCCTGCGGTTTTACCACATTTTCGAAGGGTGTGGATACATCTTCCATGGAAACGATCGGAAGTTTTGCAAGTGAAGCAATCCTTACCCGATCCGCGTAAAAATCCGGCTGGTTTTTATAAGGAGTTATCACAACTGATAGAAGCTTCTATTATGAATATTGCCGACATCGACATGTTGTTTGGCAATGTTGTACCGCAACCAGTTTGGGCTAAAATTCGTCAAGCCAATCACGCAGCTGAATTAGGGGGTGATTGGGCTGCACTACTAGCAGCTGATGCATTACAAGTTGGTGGGGCCAAACCTGAACAGTTGATCTTGGATTTACCTCAGAAAATCATTACGCTCATGAAAACTCTCATGCCAGCGATGAAGGTGAACTGGGATAAGTTATCAGCTTGTAAGCAAAAGAAAGACGAGAGTGTCTCGGATTTCTTTACAAGGTTTGAGGAAGCATTTGTCGACCACAGCGGCCAGGACATGGGCGCTGAGGGAGGTCAGCGGTTATTCGTTGACAAATTTGTGTCAAATTTGCTGCCTGAGCTATGCAACAAATTAAAGAATTCAGAAAGTGCGTGGGCAGTTTCAACCCCTGCGCAAATACTAGCAACGGCTCAGTATTATGAGAATAGGGAAAAGGAAGAAAGTGATCGTGTAGAAAAGAAAACGAAAGAACTCAAAACAAAGGTTTTGTTGCAACAAGCATACCCTCCACGATCAAACCAAAATGATGCACAACAGCAGTATCGACCGCGAGCACAGCCCGATAGGACACAGCCGCGCTCTGACAACTTTGATTCCAGATCTTCACTTGGGTATAATCAGTGCGCATATTGTAGGAAAGAGGGACACCTAAAATATGATTGTCTTGCCTTACGGGACCGCCTGAATGGTGTGTCGACACGTGGAAACCGTGGTGGTGGTCCTCAACAGGCACCACGTGGTAGAGGTCGTGGTTCATCCCACAATCAGAGTGATCGTTATCAAAATCAATCAGATGCAAATAATTACTTTGACCAGCGAAATGCGGGGTCAGTTCGATCTGCACAGTATAATGTGGATGATTATTACGTAGAGCACGAGACTGTTGTAAATGACCATTACTAGGACAGCCAACGACAAAGAGAGGGAGTAGTGTCAGTTCCGGTCGATCAGAGTGGGCCTTACGTTGCAGTGGCTACATCGGGTGTAGTTGAGCCTTTTCTGTTAGACACTGGTGCGACGAAAAGTTCCATCATGCATTCAAAACTCCCTGGCGCACCTTTGTCTGGCTTAACGAATGTTTCCGTTGGATTCTCTGGCGCCCCTGTTAGTAACCCAGTCTCTAATCCTTTGCCTCTTATGATTGGACCTTGTGAGCTAACCGCTCCACTGATTCTATCTACAGGTTGTGGTGAAAATCTTTTGGGTCTGGATTTGTTGAAACGATTATATGCAACATTGTATTGTTCCCCCGAAGGAGTGGAACTTACATTGGGACGGAGAGTGATCTCTCCCATGTATTTATCGGTTGATAAATTCCCATCGGAATTGAGTTCCCTCCCTGCGTCTCTATGGGCCACAGGTCCCAATGACGTGGGCCTGTTAGACATTCCACCCTATGTGATTCAATTGAAACAAAATGCGCGATTACCGCGTTTACCTCAATATCGTATTTCTCTTGAGGGCGAACGAGCGCTGTTAGCAATCGTTCATGATCTCATTGGAAAAGGTGTTGTTGAAGAAACGCGTGGAAACGTGTGCAATAGCCCTGTATTACCAATTCTGAAACGAACTGACCCAACTAAACCTCCTGTGTATCGTTTTGTAATAGATTTGAGAGAGGTAAACAAAATAGTGGTTCCGCAATTTCCTGTGGTCCCTGACATTACAGCCTTATTAACAATGATTCCGGCATCTGCCTCCTGGTTCACAGTGATCGATCTAAAGAATGCTTTCTTTAGCATCCCGATTGCAGAGGAAAGCAGAGACCTGTTCGGATTCTCATTAGGAGGTCGCAGTTTTAGGCTAAAACGCGCTCCACAGGGCTACTGTGAGAGTCCGTCAATCTACAGCCAAGCACTTAAAGGTCAGCTTGATGCCTTTGTATTGCCTAAAGGTGCAGCTTTGATTCAATACGTTGACGATCTTTTAGTGGCAGCTGATACGGAGGCCATTTGCAAAACGGCTACAGTATCATTATTGCACTATCTACATGACTTGCACCACAAGGTATCGCCTTCAAAGCTACAGTATTGTTGTCAAGAAGTTACCTATCTAGGTCACTTATTGTCAAAAGAAGGGAGAAGGTTGACCCCAGAGAGAATTGCAGCGATTTCCCGAATGACTGTGCCAAAAACCCAAAGAGATGTTCGTGCCTTTTTAGGTATTACGTCCTACTGCAGACAATGGATTCCAAATTTTTCATTGTTGGCGAAACCATTGATAGCCCTTACATGTAAAGATGTTTCATCCCCAGTACCCTGGTCTGAAGAATGTCAGAAAAGTTTTTCGGAATTGCGTGATGCGTTGTGTTCGGCTCCTGTGTTGGGTACCCCTGACTACAGTAAGCCGTTTACACTATACGTTCACGAGAGGGATGGTTGCGCGTTGAGTGTTTTGACACAGTCTTTTGGTGGTAAGCAACGCCCATGTGCCTATTTTTCTTCGACTTTAGACCCAGTAGCAAGAGCTTTGCCAAGTTGCTTAAGGGCAACAGCGGCAGCTGCGGCGTCCATTCGACAGTCCGCAGGTCTAGTCATGGATAATATGCTCACGGTAATGGTTCCGCATGCAGTCGACACTCTATTGAACCGAACGAAAACTCAACATCTGACGAGCGCAAGATTGTCTGGATATGAGTTGACGTTGCTGGCCAGTCATATACGGATAAAACGATGTACTGTGTTGAATCCAGCAACATTGCTGCCGATCGACGCAGAATCAAGTGGTGAAGCAGTACATGACTGCTATCTCAAAACTGAAGAGGAAACTAAGGGTCGCATTGACCTAAAAGATACTCCATTGACAGATCCCGATGGTACTTTGTATGTGGATGGTTCTTGTTTCAAGTTACCGAACGGTGATGTGACGACTGCGTATGCTGTAGTTACATTGAGAACAATTGTGGAAAGTGCAAGATTAAGTCAGAATTCGGCTCAGGCTGCTGAGTTAATTGCTTTGACGAGAGCGTGTGTGTTGTCTAAGGATAAACGGGTGAATGTGTTTACAGATAGCCAGTATGCGTTTGGTGTGGCACATAGTTTTGGACGACTGTGGAGAGAGAGAGGATTCCTTACGTCACATGGTACGAAGATTCAACATGGACAGCTTGTAAATGATCTTTTGGATGCACTTACGTTGCCTAAGCAAGTGGCAATTGTTAAATGTAGTGCGCATCGTAAGGTGACGGATGATGTTGGTCGTGGTAATGCGTTTGCGGATGAGACTGCTAAGGAGACTGCCCGGAACCTTAGCACTCGAATGTATGTGACGAGTTCGGTTAGGTGGCCTGCAGAATCAAGTATGTGTGAGAACACTATCGAGAGTGTGAAAGCAATTCAGAATGAGGCCACCGAGACTGAAAAGGCGAAGTGGAAAGAAAGTACGGGAAAGTTGGATGCGAATGGTTGTTGGACTGACTTATCGGAACAGAAAAGATGGATGTTGCCTGATGCATATGTGCTGGCTGTTGTGACTATGACACATGGGTTAGCACATATTAGCGCGAAAGGTATCTGTAAATTGCTGTTTCCTGTGTGGAAGAATGATGGTATTACGAAATGTGCTGAACGCTTGGTTAAGAATTGTATGGTGTGTTTGATGCACAATCCTGGTAAGGGCACTCCCACTCCACCTGGCCATTTTGCCCCTCCTGCGTACCCTTTCGAAGTTATCCAGTTGGACTTTATCCACATGGAGAGATGTAATAATTTGAAGTATGTGCTGGTTGTGGTGTGTGCATTTTCTAGGTGGATTGAGGCCTACCCCCTTAAGGATAATACGGCTTTATCCACGGCAAAAATTTTACTCAAAGAGTATTTTTCCCACTACGGAATGCCTCGGGTTGTGTGGTCAGACAACGGAAGTGAGTTTGTTGGGAGCGTGATGAAGAGTGTGTGTCGCGGGTTAGGGATTGTACAGAAATTTCATAGTGCCAATCATCCTCAGTCAGCCGGTTTGGTTGAAGGGTACAATGGCACCCTTAAACTAAAACTAGCAAAGATTCAGGCTACTACAGGTCTTTCGTGGCCTGACGCTTTACCCTTAGCATTACTGTCAACAAGGGCAACTGTACACTCCCGAGTAGGGCTCAGTCCCTATGAAATAGTGTTCGGTCGTCCTGCCAATGTTTGGGGGGTCCCTAGACCGGGTGCCTTTTGTGATCTTGAGTATCCAATGTTGATCGATTATCTTCATGACTTGACTGCTAAACTGAGGTTAATTCACCAACAGGTTCACGAAGCATTGCCGACACAGACGGAGGGTCCAGGCCACCAGCTCCAGCCCGGAGATTGGGTGGTAACGCGGAATTTTTCACGCAAGAACAATTTGGATCCCAGGTTCACTGGACCCTATCAGGTCCTCCTTGCCATGAGAACTGCAGTTCGTCTTGAGGGGCGGAAAAATTGGGTGCATGCCACCCATACCAAGAAAGTCCCCATTCCGTTGCCAGCAGACTCGTGGGTAAGGAAAGGCATTGCATCAACTGAAACCGAAGGATTGCCGGCGTTTGTACCTTTCAGCGACGCACAACCTGTCGGAGAATCCTCAGTGCAGCAAAAAGGCATTATTGAACACTTGTCATCAGAAGACTCAAGACCAGAACATTCAGCTGATCAACAGGGCGTTGTCCCTTCAACGGATCTTTTGTTTAACGAACAGACACGTCCTGGGAAAACCCGATATTTTTTGAGATCCAGCACTAAAGACTAATAAAAAAAACCCGTTCTGTCCCTTGACAAATGCATTATCCCGTTTTCCATGATCAGTTTGAACACTCATTCTATTGTAATTATTTCGTACATATTCATTGAGCTTTGTTCCTTACATTTTTTTCCACAGCTGAGAGACATTGTTTTCATATATATATATTTGTGAAATAAAGGCCGTAGGGCCGCGCGTGTACTTCCTCCTGGTTAGTAGGTCTTGACGCTAGGTTAAAGACCGTCGGTTCCTGGGAACTCCTAGGAATTGACTATTGCTACACAGAACGAAGTGCGTCAAGAAACGTTGCGGACGGTCATAGGAAATGGCATTTTCAAAGCTGATGGACTTGGAAAGAGCTCAAGCACAAAGATTCAAGCTGCAGCAACTCAGTCGTACCAAATGTTGTGTGTTCCAAATATTCGTACTGTTTGTGACTGTTTCTGCGTTATTGGCGGGTGGAGTGTATTACACAATGTCTTACTTCTTGCCCTCTATCATACCTACTCCTACCCCTGACTTTAAACTCACCTCCACTGTTTCTCCTCATTCTTTTCACATCTTACCTGAACACGAGCAGGCTAGACGTGCAGAATTCCGCAACAATTCCTTTATTCAGCTCCTTCATCAGCATCAGTTAGTGGTTAACACTACTAATTGTTGGGTGTGTGGGTTGATGCCACATACTACGGATAAGGGAATTCCATATCTGGTGTTACCGTATAGCTCCCAAGGGTCTGCTCGAGCATTTCAAACAATGTTTCGAAGCGCACTGGGTTTCCACCCCATTCGAGAACCACGTTCCCCCTACTCTGGTCCTACCTCGTACCAAAAATCTTTGTCTATAGAAATAGAGGATTTAGATAGCGATATCTATGATCCCTCGCTTATCCCTGAAGAAGAGGTACAAGCCTATAGGGTCCTAAGTAGAGGCGAATATAGTGTGTTCACTGGTGAAAAACAGCTTAAAAGCTCACCTCCGATATGGGTCGTACCCCACACTGGCAATTTTTGTTTAATAGGTCGCGGCCGTAGATCGAAAGCCCGACTTGGAGAGAGCGCTTGCACTGAAAATTATATTTTGCCAATGGTCTCGTCCCCTGTGTTTTTGGCTGCCAAGGGTACATACTTTATTTGTCATGATCGTGCGTATGCATGGTTGCCCTCTGACTTCATGGGCTCATGTTTTATCGCAAACTTGTTGCCTCCGACATTTACTGTAGATGCAGATTATCACAAAACTAGAGTTGTGAGAGGCGTAATTAGCGAAAAGGATACTGCCGGTCAAGAGGCAGGAGACTTTTTCAAGGGTTTCCTCCCATTTTGGGGACCTATGGTTAATAGTAGGAACCTGAGACAGTTGACTCGAGTGGTAGAATCGACAGCTAATATTACTGCCAGTGCCCTTGGTAATATCACCACAGAACTTCAGGCGGATAGACTTATGACGTTACAAAACCGTATGGTTTTAGATGTGATCTTAGCAGATCGAGGTGGGGTATGTAAGGTGATCCATTCGAGCTGCTGTATTTTCATTCCTGATAACGCTCCGACTGTCTATCAAGCCATCTCGAAGTTGCATAAGATCTCCGAATCCATACACGTGGATGTAGGGGATTGGACGCTACTTGGATGGTTTTGGGGCCTGATGTCGACTTGGGGTTGGAAAATTCTGACGATCATTGGAGTCGTTGTAGTGTTCCTGTTCACGTGTTGCCTTTGCGTGCAGTGCGGTCCTGCCTTATGTGGCCTCTGTGCTACAACGTGTATGAGACAGCCACCTGTTACCAAAGGGTCTCGGTTGGACAGAGCTATGCTACAGCAACATCTCGAGGGTCTGATGAATATCGAATATGATTCCGACTAGTGCTTGCCTACATGAGGGCAAAAGGAGCGTCTGAGGTTCCGTGACAATTTTAAGTGATGTTTTCGACTCGCACGAATATGGACGAGTCTGGTATCTAAGAACCGCAAATGACGAGTTTAGTAAGTGTGCGCAGTTTCGCTGTGCTAACTTAAACCGTTCGTTTGATATGTGGGTTTTTCATCTGTACCCACGGGTTCCATCTTAGATACGGCATCCATTTTGTCTCTTGCCCTCAAGTAGCCAGCGAACGGACACTGTCCGCTTCGTCACCCTGGGACTCTCAGGATATTTGTGGAAGACACATGTACTTTGTAAATATCTTTTACGATGAGGGGGATGATACTGTAAGGCAGATGGCCCCGCTCGAGGCTCATCTTGCCGTCCGGTTTATTGTCTCAGCCGTGCATCTCATTAGGCACGTCCCTTTGATGCCTGTATCTCGTGTTTCCCGATACCTCCCCTTTTACACCCTTTTCGATTTCCCCACTGTCTCCATCTCCCTCTGCACCTGTCTTTGTCCCTATTTCGATCTGTTTTACTGCCGATTGGAATTCACTAATGTTGGGAAGATGGGTTTTTACAGTTGGGAACCGCCAAATGTTTCCGCACTTATGTTCCGGACCTTATGTGTACCAAAGTGACCAAAGCGACCCCTCTGAGGGATAATTATGGGAACCAGGTTGTAAACTTTTGTGTACCATGTTGTCCTATGAGTTAATTTTGTATAAAAGGAGCGATCCACAGAACCAATTTGAAGCAGTCTCCCCAAGTTGCACGTGTTGTACTTGTTGTGACTTCTGTGTTCCCTGCAGTAAATAAACCTTGAATCTTTGACGCCGAAGGAAGTGTCCCGTGTCTCTGTAGTTTGTGCGCCGAAACAGGTATCCCATGAAGGTTATAGGTGTTGTTCCCTGGCACCGCTGGTACTGTTAAAAAGTCCAGTCCTTCAGTCCTCGAAGCCAGGGGACCACCGAATACCCTTGAGGGAAGGTTCCCATCTGAGCCAGGCGGCCAGAGGCTCAAGCGCAAGTGCGAACAACAGCGGAGACAAAGGACATCCCTGCCTCGTGCCTCGCCCAAGAGCCAAGGGATCCGAAGCTCTACCATTAACCACCACCTGCGCCAACGGCTGTTCATACAGGAGTTTAATCCATGCAATAAATTTCGGACCAAAGCCGAACTTGGCGAGAGTGGCCCACAAATATGGCCACTCGACTGTATCAAAGGCCATTGAGGCATCAAGAGAGACCAAGATGGCCGGTTCACTAAGAGATCCCGCCCTCGCGATGACGCCATGCAGACGACGAAGATTGAGGGCAGTATTGCGCTGGGGGATAAAACCGGACTGATCCGGGTGAACCAGTCCGCTAATCACCGTTGCCAGTCGATTTGCCAGTATTTTCGCCAATATCTTGGGTTCAGCATTTAGAAGTGAAATAGGGCGATACGATGAGCAGCACTCGCGGGGTTTGCCGTCTTTATGAATGACCACAATAGAGGCCAGCCTTTGGTCTCTGGGAAGAGATCCAAGGTCTCGCGACGCCGCAAACATACGCAGCAAATACGGCGCCATTTTGTCTGGGCAGAGCTTGTACAGCTCAACCGGTATACCGTTGGGGCCCGTAGCCTTCCCCGAACGAAGAGAGCGAATAGCGAGCGCAACCTCATCGACGGAGAAATCAGTCTTCATTAACGCCCCGTCTGACTCCGAGAGACCGGGCAACTCAAGATCACGAAGTAGCAAGCGCGAGTCCTCCTCCGGCAAGCCCGAAACCGGCGCGTACACGACCCGAAAGTGCTGGGCAAACACCTCAACTATCTCAACCGGGTCCACGACCCGCGCCCCATCGACTCTCTCAACCACAGGCACAACACGATTCATTCTATCACGCCTATCCAGCCAAGCAATCAACTTCCCTGCTTTATCACCCACATCATATAGACGCCCCTGCTGCATACGATGCATCGCCTCAGCCGAGGCAGTCACCAAAGCCCTGTAATCAAATTGCTTAAGAGCCAAAACATGCAATGTCTCAGGCGTAACCCCAGCCTCCAACCGTTCCTCCAACCCAGTAATCTCAGACTCCAAGCTCACTACCTCTTCTTGTTTACGCCGCTTCTCAGCAGCAACCAGGGACAGAGTCTGACCGTGTATCACAGTCTTATAAGCCTCCCATAGGGAGACCGGGGAAGACACCGATCCCTCATTTTCGGCAAAATAAAAATTCATGCATTTGACCACCTCAGATCTGATTTTGGGATTCTGAAAGTGCCATGGATTGATTGGGGCAATTCGGCCCCCAGTCCCCAAACAGATATCTAAGTGGAGCCATATCGGGGAGTGGTCTGAGATCCCTCTAGCCAGGTCAGGTGTTTAATTTCACGCACAGAGAACAACTGCACCATCGGCAAGAGGATATAGTCAAGTCTCGAGAGACTTCCATGGGCTCCCGAGTGGAAAGTATACTGAAGCAGGCCAGGGTGCAGTTGTCTCCAACAGTCGGCCAGCCCGAAGGCATCCAAGAATTTCCCCAACCATAACTGTGATGGTGGGAGGAGTCTGGGGGGGCTACGATCACTCTCTCCATTCGCCACAGAATTAAAGTCACCACCCAACACCAGCAAACCATCAGGCAAACCCAGAATGACCTCACCCAAATCGGCAAATGTAGTGGATTGCAGCCCAGGCGGAACATAGATCGACAGTATGGAAATCAATTTCCCCTCCCATCTCCCAATAATGCCTGCATAGCGGCCCCTGTCATCCAACACCGTGTCATCTATCTCCAGGGGAAGGGAATTCCTGACCAGGATACCAGCCCCTCTCGACCCCGAAGTGAAGCCGGAATGTGCCACCAAACGATAGCCTCTTCTATTCAATGCGTGACATGTATTGCCCACCAAATGGGTCTCCTGGAGCAGGACCACATCCGGGGAACACCTCTTCAAGTATTGCAGCACAATCCCACGTTTAACCCTGTCCCCAAGACCGTTAACATTCCAGCTCAACACCCTAAGCCCCCTACCCCCATCCCGAAAGAAGACCGACCGCCCCCCCATCTCAAAACAGTCACATGACAGTAAATGTAAAGCAAAGCACAGCCTCGAAACAAACAAATAGGAAAGAACCCCCCCACCACCCCCAGTGAACCCATCAAACTCAAACCCCCCTCCCTGCACCCCTGCGGTAGACCGAAGAGCCACCCCAACTTGCAGTGTGCCTATCGCCCCATTAAACTAACCTACAGAAAGCGAGAAAAGTCCCCAGAGGAGGAAGATCCCCTGTACCCCCCCCCCCACCCCCGGGCATTCACACAATGCTTGAAACAGTCTCTAAGCCACTGCAACGGATCCTGGTTTGCCGATGTAGACTCACTGCTCCTGGTCCTCCACGCCTCCCTCAGCGCCTCTCGTGTCCTCCGGGCCTTCATGTCGCGTCGATAAAGTGTCCAACCAGTCACTAACCACCTCAGGGCGGTCAAAGAAAAGCGCACGTTCAGCATGCTCGATTCTCAGACGGGCCGGGAAGAGCATGGCATATTTGAGTCCCAGGTCCCTGAGGCGCCGTTTCACACCCGTAAAGCCCATCCTTTGCTTCTGCACTGCCTGAGTGAAGTCCGGGTAAAAACTAATTGAAGCGTTCTCAAATTTAGTGTGCCCATTGGTTCGGGAAGCTTGCAGGATAGCGTCTCTATCACGAAAATTGAAGAGTCTAGCAATTATGGGCCGCGGAGCGGCTCCCGTCTTTGGCTTGCCACCCGGGACACGGTGGGCCCGCTCCACAGCGAAGAATTTACTTAGGCCTTTCGGTATCAGATGCTTGAGCACAAGGTCCTCCACCAGGATATCAACAGGCATGTCGGCAGAATTCTCCGGGACACCCACAATGCGAACGTTATTGCGCCTGGCACGGCCCTCAAAATCCTCCAACCGATTGGCAAACAGGTCACAGGTAGTCCGAAGATGGCGGACCGTGGTCTGGAGTTCCGAGACATCCGTGGTCAAACTAGCGGTCTTGAGGTCGAGAGATTTGACACGCTCGTTGGTTTTCCCAAGGTCTGCTCTGATGAGGGTGACATCGATCGCCACCGTTTCTATCTTAGCTGCCAGGGTTTCATATTGCTGGCCCATGGTGGATCGGACACTCGCAATAGCACCCATAACGTCTTTCAATGTTGGCTCCTCGTCATCAGGAGTACCGTCCCCAGCTTCCTCCAGGGCACCACTCGATCCGCCCGGGGAGCCCCTCGGTCGAGTAAATCGATCAATGGTCTGAGATTGGGTGACCCCCCCCTCGGGACGAACCTCTGGCGCCGCGTCTCTCAACGACTGTTCTGCCCGTCATGACGTGTAAGGAGCCCCAACTGGAATTGTAGAATCCAGTCAAAATGGTCTTCGTCGTGGCAGGCTCAGAACTGCGAGTAGACAGGGACACAGCACTAGCAAAAGGCTGGCAGCGATAGCAGAATCGGAACTCCGATCGGGAATTGGGCGTTCTCAACAAGGAGCAGAAACGAAAACGAAACCGAAAGTACACCAGGGGCAGAGGGCGTGGCTTCTCAGCCGTTGTTATTCAATTGCCACCTGGGTACCTCGGGGACTCAAGCCCCCGGCTGGCATACGATGTAGGCCTCAAAGTTCAGGGTGTAGTAAGTCCGGTATCCGACGGCCAAATCGATTTTTGAAAGGATCGCTGGCATCAGCAGGGCATCAATAAAAAGTACCCGTCGTCATAATCAGGATCAGTAACAGGATAGTCGCGGGAGGCGGAAGGGGTCTCGGGAGCCCTTAGCTCACGCGTCCATCTTGGAATCGCGCGAAGCTCCTCCTCCAATTTGCAAATTTTTGACTTACATAAGAACCAGTTGAAAACATACGGACTTAGGATTACATACGTTATAAAAAGGTACAAACGGAAAAAATTGCAAATGTACAAGAGATAAAGTCACACAAGGAGGAGATACAAATTCTAGGCATATACTAGTAATATCTCTATCTACTTAGGGAGGAGATGCACATGGATATACTCTAAGAGTCACATAGGAATGGTAGAGAGCACAGCGGACTCCTGCATAAACTAGTGATTAGAGTTATCTCTATATACATAGGGAAGGGGTAAGACTGGATATACTCTAAGAGTCACATAGGAATGGTAGAGAGCAATGCGGACTACGGCATGTTCTAGTGATTAGAGTTATCTCTATATACAAAGGGAAGGGATACACATGAATAAACTCTAACAGTCACATAGGCGACTAGTCGTTAGAGTTATCGGGAAGGGATACACATGGATATACTCTAAAAGTCACATAGGAGACTAGTCATTAGAGTTATCTCTATATACATAGGAAGGAATATGACTGGATATACTCTAAGGGTCACATAGGAATGGTAGAGAGTACAAAGGTCTACTGCATACACTAGTGATTAGAGTTATCTCTATATACATAGGGAGGAGATATGACTGGATATGCTCTAAGAGTCGCATAGGAATGGTATATGGTGCAAGGTTTAAAGCAAATACCATTGATTAGAGTTATTACAAAAAGTCAAAGAGCAGAGTTCCATAAGTGTGGATGCAGTCACAGCACAAAGGGAGGGTGGGAGGGATGCAAGGGTATGGAGAGAAAGGGAAGCAGAAAAGGGAGGAAACATTTGAGGATCATCCACGGAGAAAAGGGTTTACGGACGAGGGAATGGGAGGAGGGCTAGAGTCCAGAGAAAACTGTCCGAAAACAGCAGCAACGTGTCGGTCAGGACAAGAAGTCCAGGAGAGAAGGTGGGAGTTCAGGTGGGAGATGAAGTTGGAGGCCATCTTGGAGAGCTTGCGGTCATCCGGCTCAGTGGGCGTGAGAGTGCACAAGGTGGTGAAGGTGTTGATGCGGTCACGCGTTGGCCGTGGGGCGCTGCGACGGCAGCCGGTGGGACAAAAACAAGTTCCAGTAAAAACCAAAACAATCCAGAGGCACTGTCTTCGCAGTGTATCGGTGACCGGACCCAACCACGGGCAGCAGCCGCCCGACAGGGGTAGTGGATCTGATCAGGAGACCTGTGCCAAACAGTAGTAGTCACTGGCGTTGCGGGGCGCGAGGGCCAGGGTCCCCCAAAGCACGGCCCACCCCTCGGAAGTTGCTCTACCGAAGGCTGTTCGGGGCTGAAGGCAGGTCAGGCAGGTATTGCTGGGCCCTGTCGGCAATGTTGAAAGAACACATTCCCAACCTGGGGGACAACCTGGAAACAGGCGGGGAAATCACACGGGGAGACCACATGAAGCCCAGGCAGGTTAAGAGCAACCCCCACGTGGCGCCGATCTTCGCTCTGCGGTCACTGGCGGCCGCCATCTTAGGTCCAGGCAAGTTGCAAGGAGGGTGGTGCGAGGGGGAGCCGCCGCAGCACTAGGGGCCAGTTGTGCGCCCCCCGCCCAGATATGTTAGCGGGAGGCTCCGCTAGGACTCAGCGAGCAGCCGGCAACCCTACCTACCGGGAAGCAGCCTCCGATCGCGTGGGCATCGCGCTGGCCGCCATTTTGGTGGAGCCGTGCAGGACGAATTATGCAAGGCACTGCAGACTGCTTCAGTGCGTAGCGTTGTTGGGAGCGCACCCAGGTATGATTTTGCGGCATCTCCTAGTGCTGCATGCGTTCCGTCACCTGGCTGATGGTAGTAAAGGTCGGGGCGACGCCAGGAAGCGGGCAGCATGAAAGCCCGATCGCGGAGCCTCAGCAGGACACGTCTGCCTGCTGAGGCTCCTCCTCCTCATCTCCTCCTCCTCCTCCTCCTAGGGTAAGACCTAGGGACGTTCTCTTGCTCCTGAGGCAGAAGCCGGGAGCTAGTTAACTATTTTAACACATTGTAAATTGTTTTGCCTGTACTTTTAATACAAAATTTTACAACTGCTTATTTGCACCAGACGCTTTTACGAGTGATTGAATACACCCACCTCGCGCCGCGCCGTTCGGGGACCTCATAGCTACCCTTGAGCCGAGTTGGGTATTCTGTTTACCAGGACCTAGAGGGGCCGATTCACTACAGTGGCCATCTTGGGCGAGGACGAGGTTGCCGCGCTAGTTGCTGGGAGGTAGGGCTGGACACGAGGCGCTAAAGCGCATAAATTGAGTGGGACAGAGCAGCTGGGTAAGACCTAGGGACGTTCTCTTGCTCCTGAGGCAGAAGCCGGGAGCTAGTTAGCTATTTTAACACATTGTAAATTGTTTTGCCTGTACTTTTAATAAAAATTTTTACAACTGCTTATTTGCACCAGACGCTTTTACAAGTGATTGAATACACCCACCTCTTGCCGCGCCCTTCAGGGACCTCATAGCTACCTTCGAGCCGAGTTGGGCATTCTGTTTACCGGGACCTAGAGGGGCCGATTCACTACAGCGGCCATCTTGGGTTGCCGCGCTAGTTGCTGGGAGGTAGGGCTGGACACGAGGCGCTAAAGCGCATAAATTGAAACGGTCCCTCTACGCGCTAGCGTACGCGTTTGCGGACGCGCCTTAGTGCGCCAAAGGAGCGCCTAAGGAAAGCCCGTCTGTGCCCGTCCATGCCAGGCCGGGCTAGGACGTGGCTTAGGGCTATAATAATGGAATCCTCTCTCCCTAAAACCCTCTGTTATAGTGGGGATCTGTTAAGGGCACTTAGAGGAGATGCGAGGGCCACTTGTCCTATAGAGACACTACCAGAGGAGGTAATATCCTTCTGTCCTCATTGCAAGCCTTTAAAGCTAGTGAGTGATAATAACACCCTTTTTACATTTGCTCCGTTAAACTGCCGATCTCTCCCGAGGCATGCAGTGGAGATCCATCTGATCCTTGAGGAACGATGTCCAGATGTACTCTTTTTAACGGAGACTTGGCTGACCGATTCATCCAACCCGGACATAGTCCAGGCGCTCCCGCACAACTATTCAATCATTAGGCAGGATCGTCTGACGGGCGGGGAGGAGGTGTGGCAATTATCTATAAGAATATCTTTAGATATAGAACCTCTGAGAGTCCACTTACAGAATGTGAGAGTCTTGGCTTTTCTATATCCTTTTCGCCCACGTGTACTTTTTCAGGAATTTTGGTCTATGGACCCCCGGGTGATTACCACGACTTCTGTAATAACCTTCTAGATAAGATCTCTCTCTCCATTAGTAGCGCCCCCAATTTTTCCATCTTAGGCGATCTCAACATTCACCTTGATGAAGTCAATGCAGCTGCATCGCAGTGTCTGCTGGATACCTTGGGAGTAGTACATTTGGAACAAATTGTGGCAAGTCCCACTCATGTAGCTGGACACCT
Source organism: Lissotriton helveticus (assembly GCF_964261635.1). Taxonomy (NCBI): domain Eukaryota; kingdom Metazoa; phylum Chordata; class Amphibia; order Caudata; family Salamandridae; genus Lissotriton; species Lissotriton helveticus. The sequence goes on along the minus strand of NC_136065.1, from coordinate 1,039,884,952 downwards.
ATTAGACCATTGTTTTACTAACATTGCGAACATCGTGTGTGATCAGCCTTACTTTGTTCCTTGGTCAGACCACGCCCTACTTTCTTTTGTGTGGTCTCCAGCAATACAGAATCATAAGGCTACCCTTTCAAAGAAAGTTGGCCGAGTTTGGTCTAGACTATCGGTCGAGGACTGGGAGGCAGCCCTGAAGAGGTGCCCGCCTATTCCCCATGAGGACCCAGTGGTAGCTAACGAAGCCTTTGACAACTGGCTTAATTACACCTTAGATGCCACCCTCCCCAAAAAAGAGATGCGGCATCGGGAGGGTCATAATAAACAACCGTGGTACTCTGGAGAACTTAAGGAGCATAAACAACTGTGCAAAAGAGCAGAAAGGAAGTGGAGAAAGGACTTTGCACCCGCGGCGAAAACTGAATATAGAGCATCCCTGAGATCGTACAAAAAACTATTGAAATCTACGCAAGCAGCATATTACCAGGGGAAAATCTCGGAAGCAGTTAATGCCCCCAGAGAGATTTTTAAAATCTTTCAATCTCTGGTTGCTACCCCCAGGGTTACTAGTCCTGCTCCGGACCCTCAGAAACACTGTGAGGACCTAGCTGTTTTCTTCGCGTCCAAGGTGTCTAACATCTACTCCAGCTTTGCTCCAACTCCATATACTCCAGATAAAATGGAGAGTGGTAATGAGAGGTCTGAGGGGGGAGCCCCTAACTTATTTGGATATCTCAAAGCCTTTCCACTACTAGACCTCGTTATTGCGGAAAGTCTCCTAAACAATCTAAAATCGGGCTCTCCTCAGGATGTTGCTCCTCCGGCGGTTCTTAAGCAGGCATCGGAAACAGCATGCCCGGTGATAATGCAGGTCATTAACGCGTCGCTGGCCTCAGGAGTAGTACCTCCCAATTGGAAGAAGGCAAAGGTCCGGGCCCTGTTAAAAAAACCTAATCTGGACCCGGAAGATCTGGCTAATTACAGGCCTATTTCGCTGCTCCCGAGTCTCAGCAAAATAGCTGAAAAACACGTTAACCAGGCCCTTTTTTCATTTATTGAGTCTACGGGCTCATTACATTCAACTCAGACTGGGTTCAGAGCCAAGCAAGGAACAGAGACAGCTCTGGTGGCGGTGGTGGAGGCAGCTAGGGGTATTGTGGATTCGGGAGGCTGCGCTGCGGTGGTCCTATTGGACCTCAGCGCAGCCTTCGACACTGTAAACCACTCTCTCCTGCTGCACCGGCTACGTCTTGCAGGGGTTTCTGGTTTGGCCCTTAGATGGCTTCACTCCTTTCTATCGGACAGATGTTTCTCCGTTTTTGAGGAAGAAGTGTCATCGAGCCAGCTGCAATTGAGTCACGGCGTTCCCCAGGGATCATCACTCAGCCCCACGTTGTTTAACATTTACATGAGACCTTTGGCTGAGGTGGTGCTTCCCTGGGGAATTCAGCTTGTCACCTACGCTGATGACACGCAGCTGGTCGTTTCTTTGGTGAGGGACGATGCCTTAGATCAGGGGATCAACAATCTGACCCCGTGTCTCACCAAAGTCCTTGAATGGATGACCATGTCTTTTTTAAAACTAAATGGGGTCAAAACGGACATTATGCTGTTGGGCTACAAAGCCCCAATCAACTTGGACCCCTGGTGGCCGCATTGTCTGGGACCTCCTCCGGTGCCTAAGACCAAAATAAAAACTTGGGGGTCTGGTTGGACTCTTCCATGAGCTTCCAATTCCAGTCCAAGAAGGTGGCCGCGACCTGCTATGGATTGATGCGAGCTCTTAAAAAAGTTCTAGATCTTCTTCCATTTGAGGCCAGACGCGTATTGGTCCAGTCGTTGATTCTTTCGTGACTGGACTATGCAAATGCCGTCTATATGGGGGCACCAGCAGCTACCATAAAAATTCTGCAATCTGTGCAGAACTGTGCAGCTTGCTTGCTTATGAAAGTCCCCAAACGATGTTCGGCGAAGGCCTCAATTCGGCAGCTTCATTGGCTACCAATTCAGGAAAGGATTGTGTTCAAGACCATGTGTTTGGCACATAAGTCCATCCATAATGCTGGCCCGTCCATTCTTGATTCCCTGTTTCGTCGCCATCAATCGGTGAGATCTCTTAGATCCAACCAACGAAATCTGCTGGTAGTACCCAGGGTGAAGTTGGTCCGGATGGGCGGCCGCCTGCTTTCTGTCCAAGCAGCCAAAGGATGGAATAAACTCCCAGACAACATCAGGCATGAATTTAATCATCTGGCTTTCAGGAAGCGACTAAAGACATTTTTGTTTCAATAATGTCCTTTTAACGTCCTCTGGTCTTACAGCGCTGGGATGCTCTAGGGTAGCCATGCGCTAAACAAGAAAGTATTCATTCATTCATTCATTCATTATGCCATATGTATTTGAAGGTGCTGTAGAGAGGATGCTAGGGAAAGGGTTAAGGGATATTGTGAGGTGCGGAAAAGAGGTACCTACGTGCCAAAGTGGGGTGGATCCATGCACAGGTTCTGCTGTACTCTGCACAAACCTGTAATAACAACCTTAAATTAAGCACCGTTAAGGAAGTACAGCACAAACTTTAACGAATCACTCAAATAGCCATTCTGGAAAAGCAGGGGAGGTGGATTGGTCAACGTTGAATATCTGGATTCCTTTTCAGACATTTAGACAAAAGTGCGGCCAATATCAAAAATAGCGTTTCCAACAAGGTACTTTCTTGTGCATTACCTACTTCTGATCTACGTTATTTGTGCCATTAAATACATTCATGGGGCTGGAAACAAGAGTGGGCAGTGAGTGAGAGTGTGCCCACAGCTGTGCATGAATAAAAACGAAAATCGCTTGAATGTGAATATACATAGAGGTTGTAAAACGACATTAAAATATAAATGTATAACAAACAGGGGCAGCAGCCATGAGCAGTAGCAGAAACTGCAGGGACATTTTCAATTTCCTCAGGACAATGTATTTTATGTTCATCCACATGATAGCGCATGAACTGCGCGCCCTTCCGCCCAACCACTGCAGCATATGTTGCTGGCTACAATATTATTGGAGTTTGCACCTCTTTCCTGTCCTCGCGCAGCAGGACTGCCACTGTTAAATCTGGCACTGCAAACCGCCCATCTGTTTTCTTGCTGGGATATGAACTGCAAGTCAAAGTGAATGTTGAACCAACTGTGAATTTTTACCGAGAAATCACATCTGACAGAAGGCCAATGGATGTTCTAATATTTCTGCAATATAAAGGTAATGTGAAACCTAACTGCCGCCTGTCAACCTTCTAAAGTGATGAGAGACAAGCTCCTGAAAATGGACAGTGACGTTTTTTCGTTCCATTGATTAATTATTAGTAAGACATCATGCCGGTGGTATTTTTGTGTGGCTCTTTTCACACCGGCTTCTACAGATTGAGAAGGGTCAGTTATGGGGAGCCTGCTTTACTTAATAATCCAGATTTACAGTGCCTGTCTAACACATTGAACCATTACATTTGAGTGTATATTAACGTTTCTTAGTTTAGGAATAGATAACCTAAATCCAGGGCTTTAAGTGGGATGTACACGTCTCTCTCTCTCAAAGGGGCGTGATCTATATAATAAAGAGTATGGCTTAAAAAATGTAAGCAAAATATCTGTGCTTATCATAGTGTGCCGTCCAACTGATATTTTGCTGTGTCTGTCATTGCATACAGATATATAATGCAACAAGTAACATTACACAAGCCAGGACTATTGGCCTTTGTCAATGGTTGTTAGTTGCATAAGATAAATAAGCAACAACTTTGGCTTCGTTGTATATAATATTGAAAATGCTTCAGTTCTGAAATGATGAGACAATGAAAGAACTATAACGAATCTCTTTAAAGTTACATCAAAGGCAGTGATGGGTGGTACTGCTACAGAGTTAAGATAGGGACTCGTCTCAGCACCTTCTTTTTAGAACAGCCAGTGCTGGACACCAGAAGATCCCGGCCCACTCAAAGCCCAGCCTAAGACTGAAATTAACTTTGGTACATAAGGGTTTTGTTGAGTAGTTTGTGACGTAGACGCCTTCCATGATGCTGGTAATAATGGTAGACCTAGATTCCCATCTTTAAAGTGTCCGTCAGTGACCTCTGGCAAAAGGACACATTTGTAGATATGTTTCTGCACCAGATGTGCTTTTGAAGCATGTTTAAACAACGTTCTGCAACATCCCCATGGAGGGCTGGCTTTGGCGATGGTGGCGTAAGACAAACTTTTTTGACCCCCATCAATGACCTTCTCCATGGATTCCTTCACTTCTACCCTCCAACACAGCCCACAATGTCTCCAGAGCCCCTCTATCACATGCATTTGATTTGCTTTATAGCGCTACTGATATCAGTGTAGGGTGTCAGAGCACTTTACACCACACACACATTAAACAGACAATGTTGTTACATATGACAATAAGGGTTACAAGGTGTAGGAATCGCATGCCACCCATACCAGTAGGCGCTATATTTTAAGAAGATTGTTTGGACTGTAGAAGCACAAACTCAAGATTAAAAACATACCCCAGTGGTGGCGTTTGGCTTTATTAATAAGAATGCTTTTCTACCCAAACTAACCTTTTTTAGTAAAGGTAGGATACTGAAAGACTGGGGGAAAACATAACATTCTATAACCTATACAAGGCAGTTTGCATGCAGCTCTTTGACGACAGTTAAAAGGTCACAATGCTATATTAGGCTTGTCACTTAAGAACTACAAGTAAAACAAGCATTTGCAATGCAATAGGTCACGCATTAATTAAGTTTGAGCTATTGGCATTGCTAAATATTGCAACACCAATTGTAACCAAAGTCTATAAATTGTAGGCCAAAAAAATGTGTAATTATTTTCGTAGCAATGGTGGCATGCTGCGCTTTAGATGAATATGTTTAAAAGTAAAGTGCGCCATACTGCGATTGCTACAATAGATAATTGTGGATGCGTTAACAATTGATGTGTGCACTGATGGCTGGTGGTGTGTGTGTGCCTGTAGAAATTGTGCATTGATGACTGGTGGTGTGTGTGCCTGGTGGAAGTGTGCACTGCCGGCTGGTGGTGTGTGTGCCTGGTGGAAGCGTGCACTGACGGCTGGTTGTGTGTGTGCCTGGTGAAAGCGTGCACTGATGACTGGTGGTGTGTGCCTGGTGAAAGCGTGCACTGATGGCTGGTGGTGTGTGTGCCTGGTGAAAGCGTGTACAGATGGCTGGTGGTGTGTGTGTGCCTGGTGAAAGCGTGGACGGATGGCTGGTGGTGTGTGTGTGCCTGGTGAAAGCGGGCTCTGACGTCCGTGGTGTGTGCCTGGTGGAAGCGTGCACTGACGGCTGGTGGTGTTTGTGCCTGTAGAAATTGTGCACTGATGGCTGGGGGTGTTTGTGCCTGGTGAAAGCGTGCACTGACGGCTGGTGGTGTATGTGCCTGGGGACAGTGTGCACTGATGGTGTGGTTGTGTGCGTTGTTTTGTGTGTGGTTGTATGTGTGGTTGTGGTTGTGTGTGTGGTTGTGTGTGTGTGGTTGTTGTGTGTGTGGTTGTGTGTGTGGGGTTGTGTGGTTGTGTGTGTGTGGTTGTGTGTGTGTGGTTGTGTGGTTGTGTGTGTGGTTGTGTGTGTGGTTGTATATGTGCTTGTGTGTGTGGTTGTGTATGTGGTTGTGTGTCTGGTTGTGTGTTTGGTTGTGTGTGTGGTTGTGTGTGTGGTTGTGTGTGTGGTTGTGTGTGTGGTTGTGTGTGTTGTGTTCGTGGTTGTGTGTGTGCTTGTGGTTGTGTGTGTGTGGTTGTGTGTGTGTGTGGTTGTATGTGTGGTTGTGTGCGTGGTTGTGTGTGGCTGTGTGTGTGTGGTTGTGTGTGTGGTTGTGTGTGTGTGTGGTAGTGTGTGTGGTTGTGTGTGTGTGTGTGGTTGTGTGTGTGTGTGTGGTTGTGCATGTGGTGTGTGTGGTTGTGCGTGTGGTTGTATGTGGTTGTGTGTGGTTGTGTGTGTGGTTGTGTGTGTGTGGTTGTGTGTGTGTGGTTGTGTGTGTGTGGTTGTGTGTGTGTGGTTGTGTGTGTGTTGTGTGTGTGTGTGTGGTTGTGTGTGTGTGTGGTTGTGTGTATGTCTGTGGTTGTGTGTGTGGTTGTGTGGGTGTGGTTGTATGTGGTTGTGTGTGTGGTTGTGTATGTGGTTGTGTGTGTGGTTGTATGTGTGGCACTGATACCCAACATAGGGTATCAGTGCCACACATAAAGAAATTAGATGTGAGAGAGAGGCTATGGAGATGTGGGGAGTATTGTTGGGGTGGTAGTGAGTGGATCTGTGCAGGGGTGGTCGTTAGTGATTGGGAAGGAATTAAAGATTGTCACACCAGGATCCTCCAACGCTACAGCAAGTCCTTTCTAAGACCCTCAATTAAAGGGCCACGCTACTCCTGATTTTAGTGTAAAAAGCAGTTTGTGCCCAAATCATGATTGCAGGTTCTGTATTAATTTGCACAGAGTTTACAATTTTTTACCACCCATATTTCATCATGTGAAACCTGATAACCTTTGTGCATTGGAAAACCACGTTATTCTGAATTTTACAACTTTAAATGGATGAAACATGCCATCTCATGGGCCCCAGTTGCATACATTTCCAATCAAGTGGAAATGCGGTCAGGAGAGTCCCAGAGACTTTCAAGATAAACACACTGGAAGTGGAGTCTCTGGTGCTGGCACTTTCCACTGCTGCAGTGAGGTCCCTGTGCAGCTTCCTTGCGGTTTAATGCAAGGCTTTATGCTACAGTGCATTATCCTAAGATGAACCCATGAACCTTCATCGAAGCATACAGAAGTGTGTAAAATGGTCCGGAGCGCATCAATTGCTTAGTGAGGAAACAATTTTTTACATAACGTTTACATGCAGCATCCACTATGTGGAAATATGTGACATGGTGTAATATTTCATTACAAAGATTTTTAATACTTGCACATTAAAGAAAGTATATTGCAAAAAATATTTGCTACTGTTTTCAACTTTATCATTTACAGTCCCATCCATATAGTTAGTGTGTCATTAATAGCTTAATAAGACACCAGAAAATGTCAAGCATTTACATGCATTTTTTAAATCTGAATGACTGGGTATTACTCAGAGTGCATTCCATTCGATTGGGTTTAGCATGCATATGCCATTACAAACGGCAAGTAGCCATATCCACACTAGTATTAGCCTCTCTCTCTTGGATCAAATGACCACAAAAGATGGACTGGAATGTAGCTATTACATACATCCTCCTTTCCTTCTCAGTAAGTAACCCACCTGGGACACGCAAGTTCTGCCAGGGGTTTTGTAGCTCACTGCAACAGGACTCATGCTACACCTTACTTAAGAGGTCCAACAACTTTTTAAACAAGTCTGTGGTACTTTTGTTCCGATATTGAGGCTATGTGGCCTAGCTCACCAGGCAACACTGTCTCGTTTAGGGTGAGGAAATGACCGATTTGCATATAATTGGTCCATGTGTGAAGTGGCACAGTGAGAAAAGAAACAATGGACTGGAATGAAGCTCAGATTCATTACCAGTGGTTGAGATTAATTCAAGTGTTCCATAATCACCTTTTGTTTTTCTCGAGTTAAAATTCCTAAGAGATTTACAACTATTTATATGTTGTATTCTTTCCGTTTGGATTTGTTTTAATGTTATTTGATGTATGTGAAATGTTATATGGTTCTATAAAATATAAACAGTAAATTAAAACAAAAGAAGACATATTAACATTTGGCTTTTGAGCATATTACCCCAAACAGTTTCACTACAGACTTATATTGCTCACTAATGTTTTGGGGGTGTTAAAGCCCTAAATTATCTATGGTAAGGACAGGTAATATTATATTTCAAATTTACCAAGACACTCCTGAAAAAATAATCTTCTCTTGGATCGAAGTTTACTGGCACTAGCTCTTAATACTTTAGAAAATTGAACATGGCATTATTCATGTAAACTTTGAACAGATCCTATATGAGCTGCAGGGGATAATTAGAACTGCACACATGATTTTTGCAACTTGTGAACTGTGATTGTTCAAATGTTACACTTACTTCCAACTTACATTCAACCAGAAGTTAATATAATGTAAAATAGTCCATAGGTTCAGGGAGGTGTTCTGTGATACCATTGCAAATCAATGCTATATTTTTTTAATGATGCTTACTTAGTGTTATACAGTAGGTAGACTGTGACCAAGATCTGTGTGGAATGTAAGTTACATGAGCTCAAAAAGGTAAAATAATTCTGAAGAAAATGAAAATTACATTTAGGTTCAGTATTTGAAAATGGAAAATAACGCTCCTCCATATTTTCCAGTTATTTCTGATTCATTCCCAAGCTCCAGTTGGAATAAATACTTGCACCTGTGTGTGCGAACAGTGTGATATTGGATAGAACTGCAATTCTGATAATGTATAGTGAAGAAAGTTAAAATTAGATAATTAAATACTCTACAAAAAAGTTTAAAAAAATACCTTTTGAAAAGACAGCAATATAAGATGAGATTTAAGAACTCTGATTGAGAAATTTTTTGTTATGAAAACTATTTTTTTAATAACTTTTGTAATTTTGTCAGGCTAAAGCCATTTGTAATGGGTTTCTAAATGACTCCTGCAAATCAGTGAGTTATATTATAAGCATTGATTTGGTGGGATTGGGAACCAATTTGTTTACAATTGACTTCAAAGAGATATCTTCAATCAAGACATCAGAATTCAAGTAGTAACTGTCTACTACTAGCATATAATTTCATGATATCAAATAGTACACGTGTCTTTATTTAAAAGTGGTCTATTTGATTGTGGTTATAAGTGGACCCAATATGAGAAGTACGTATTACAACAGAGCAAGATATTTCTATATATTGGACATTGGACACCTTACTGTATTATATATATATATATATATATAATTAAGAGGTACACTTGGCGGTTCTTGTTAGAGCCGCCCATGCCGATCCACGGCAAGATTGATAATCTTCATACAGGTTGTGCAATATCAGCTGGGCGAAGGTCTATATGAATTGTGGACCCTTGCTACAACAATTACGTGTATTATGTATTAATTTATTGTCATGCATGGTTTTTAAAGTAATGATATTTTAATTTGTATGCATTTAAAATTGCAAATGTATGATGTTTTTTGCACTCTGTAAGATGACGCTCACTGGAGTAATGCTGGTGAGCAGTTCTACCTCCATTTCCCCTATCTAGTCACGTGCTGGGTCCCTTTAAAGTAAGCTTCCGTGTTTCACTGCGGTGAACACATTGATAAAGGGGTTTCCCGAAACGCGTCTGTCCGAAGCAATGAAATAAATTGAATCTTTGAAAAACCACCCGCGAGTGCTATTTCCTTCCTTCCCGGCAGGAAGAGGGGGGTTTTGGAGCGGAAATATTGTTTACGGGGCACCACGGTCAACGCGGCACCCGCCACTAAGTGCACTGTTCTCATGGTGCGATAAGTAGCGTGGAAACAAGAAAACAAGGCAAGGATTGTGGGAGAAGAAGAGCAGCAGCTAAGAGACCAGGCCATTTCTGATATTTTAAAACTGAAGGCTGAATTAGTTACAGTTCTTGCAGCCAGAAACAAAGAGAAGTGGGATGCTAGTAGTCTGGCACATTTTAGCTATGGAGAAGGATGTGGCAAACTTTTGGCGTGGAAAGCAAAGAAAGACCGGGTTCGAAACTTTATTAAGGAAATGAGAGTAGACGGGTCCGAAGGAGATACAGCTATCATAGACAGTGGAGAGATCGCAGAAGCGTTTTTTGAGCATTTCTCCACGGTTTACAAGGAGGAGTTAGTACCAGACCCACAAGAGGTAACAGCATGGGCACAGCTAATAAGTCCACTCCCAATCCAATACAAACAGATTTTGAATTCAGAAATCTCACTGACGGAGGTGGAAAAAGCTATAAAGAAGGGTAAGAGGGGTAAGGCCCTGGGGCCAGATGGCCTTCCTCTGGAGGTCTACAAAATCCTGATTGGTTCAATTGCTCCTTTTTTACATCGAGTCTTTAACAACATCTTTAGAGGAGACATAGCGATGCCGGAGTCTTGGAATGAGGCGGTAATAGTCTTGATCCCAAAACCCGGCAAATCACCTAAATACGTAGATGCATACAGGCCAATATCATTATTAAATAATGATTACAAATTGTTTACTAAAATTATGGCCGATAGATTGAGTCTAGTTATCTCACACTTAGTCCATGACGACCAAAAGGGATTTATGAAGGGTAGATATTTAAAAGAACTCACCTTCTCAGTGGTTGGCGCAATAGACATGGCGACAGTTTTCAATATCCCTCTTGCTCTTATTGCCCTCGATGCCGCCAAGGCGTTTGACCGTGTGAATTGGCTTTATCTGAAAAAACTCATTCAACATCTAGGATTAGGTCCAAACTATACTAACACATTGTTATCACTGTACAGCTCCCCTACCTCTAAGGTGCTGGTAAATGGCATTTTGACACCCTCCTTTAAAGTAATGAGGGGTACACGCCAGGGATGCCCGATTTCCCCTTTATTATTTAATTTATATATAGAGCCGCTTGCTAGTAGGATTAGAGCTATGGATACAATTGCCCCCTTTAGGGCAGGCGAGTGGAATAAGAAGATTGGTCTCTATGCGGATGACATTATTATTTTTACCTCAAATTTGAAAGAGTCAATGGGAAACATTTTTAAGCTCACTAAAGAATTTGGCAAAGTTTCAGGGTATGAAATTAATGAGAGTAAAACAGAACTAATGGCATGGAACTTGGACACTAAAGACATTAAATGCAAGAAGGAGATGAGATATTTAGGAGTGAGAATAACGCAGAATATAGCAGAATTAACAAAAATTAATTTTTCTAGGGTGAAGAAAGAAATAGGGGTGATATTGCGAAGTTGGAGTCATCTACCTCTCACTCTGTTTGGTCGTACCAACTTGATTAAAATGGTGATTTTACCAAAACTTACTTTTCTGTTTGAAACAATTCCCTGAGACTTTGACAAGAAGGGGCTTAAGAGATTACAAAGTAAGATTTGCTCTTTTATTTGGGCCTCTAAAGGATCTCGCTTATCTTGGAAGAAAATTAGAAGAAGAGGGGACAAGGGCGGGCTATCAGCCCCAGATTTTTTGTTATATGACTGGGCTTTTCGTTTAAAAAATTTGAGAGAGTTAATGGGAGTACCGAAGGATACAACCATCGGGCGTATTTTCTTGGCTATGTTAAGTTTGAGAAACTATGATGAAGACGGATTCCTGTATAAATTTTCAGACCCAAAATTCTTCAAAAATGTGAAATTGAAAACTCTACGGGAAGCAGCAGAGCTCTGGTATAAAATCAGAAAACTAGCAAAGTTGAGTTATTTTGGATGTAGGTCATCTATCTGGGACACACCAGGATCACCGCCGTGGGCAGAGGGTGCATTGGCTGTCCCGTTGAAAATAGCAGGATTAAAAACTTGGGGAGACCTATTCCCAGAGGGAATATTGATTGGTTGGATAGAAGGGGCACGGGTGTGGGGTAAAGGGTTATCTAAGTTCAAATACTTGCAGATGCAAAGCTGGGCAAATAAGTCGGATACTGTTATCGGTCTCCAGAATAACTTTGAAGACAAAATATTTTCTTCACAATTATTCAAGAAGGAAGTTGCGATGTGGTACTGGGAAATGGTGGAGATGGAAGATGGCCCGTTCACATTGCCGGAACTGTTATGGAGAGATTGCTTGCCGGACATCGCTACAGAAAATCAATGGCAAGTAATGATGACTATTCTTTATAAAACAGTAAAATCTGCAAATTTAAGGCGAAATGTTCTGTTTACTATCCATAGAGCCTATTGGACTCCCCGCAGATTATCAAAGTTTAAAGCTGGAGGACGGGTTGAGTGCCCAAAATGCGGAAATATAAATGTGGACGACCTGCACATGTTTGTGGAATGCTTAAACATCAGGGAATTTTGGGAGGCGGTAAGCAATTGTCTATCACAATCAATCGGCTGCACGATAGAGGTAAGCCCTGAACTAATTATTACCGGGAGATACGATTTACATGATAATAGAATTAATGATAAAGTAAAGTTAGTTTTTTATGGGGTTCTGCTAGCTCGTAGGGAAATCTGTAAAGTATGGGTAGAAGCTATGACACCGACACTCATGGACTGGTTAAAAAGCATGAGATACTTTGCGACATTAGATTCCAAAGGTCGGATGAATAGGAAACACAGATTTTGGTTACTTTTTTTGCAACATTTTGGGTAATAAGCGGGCCTCCGCCTTGGTATATTGTAAGAGATTAGGACATAAATGAAAAATTCCTATGATTAAGGCCTTGGCCTATCTCGCAGGCATGTGGAGTAGGTCCATCCTTCGTGAAGGCGGAGTTGGAGACCGGGCTGCGGCCTCCAGCGTGGCTGTGCCATCATCTACACAGGGCGGTATAGAGGATGGTGGCCCAGTCCGGGCTGGAGAGCCGCATATACCTGAGTCCATAGCCAGCATATGAGATAAAAGCCCAGGGCGGAAACTATCGAACATGGGCGGCGTAAAGGCCAATGAGGACAAAAAAAAAAAAAGAATACGACAGAGGCACGGCCAGATTTCTGGAAGAGGAATCGCCCCGTACAGCAGAAGCTGCATTGAAATTTGATTCCCCGGGAAGCGGCAGAAAATTACATGGTCGCTACGAGAGCCAGGTAAGCAGCGCTTGCTTAACGTTTTAATTGACGAACGGGACGATATACAGATTATTCACGGCGAGGCGAAGAGGTGGCTTTCCAAGTAAAGATTCATGTGGATACCGGGCTCGGTATCTAAATAGAAACATTATAACGATGTTTAGCGACGCAGCACATGCGGAAGGAGCCTTGGGGATGTTTAAAAAGAAAAGAAGTGAGGTTACAGCAATTGATAATTCAGGCAACAGAAAGACCTCTGGCGCTTTAACAGCTAAATATCAGAAACTTGAGAGACTACACGAAAGAGAGATCCGGAAGTGGTGGGAGGCGACCTCTCTCCAAAACTACATCGAAGTGGAGAGGGTCCCTCGCGGGTTGCGGGTGTACACCATTCCCGCATATGAAAACCCAGTCCCGCTACTTCTGGAGGAATGGAAGATTCACACCGCATCTTTTTGCAAAGGGAGCCTACAGTTACTGGTTAGGTTCGCCTGGAGCGACAGAGCCAAAGTGCTTGATGAAATAAAAATCTTGGAGGAGGAGTTGGAAAATAATCCTGATAAAAAGGAACATGAAGATATCAAAAGAGAAATGAAAAAAAGACTACAGAAATATGAGCTGAAAATTCAGCAGAGAAAGGAAGAAAAATTTGACAGAGACGAAAGAGACTACTCTATGGGTTGTATTCTCACTTTCGCCAGAAAATTTGATGGGCCCCGTAAAGATATCATACGTAAAAAACAAAATCCACCAAAGTCATTGGAAACAGTTGAGACATCGGAATCAGATATAACAGCATCAGAGCATTCTGGGGATGAAGTGGCTGGACCATCAAGGCCCCCCAAGAAAACCCTTTTTCACGAGGAATTCAATCTGATAAGAGCCACATGGCTACGGGGAGGCAAAACCAGACCCCCGGAACAAAATGCAGGAGAACAAGGAGGGGAGGTAGGAAAAGGAAAGGCCAGAGGCGGAGGTCAAAATCAATCGACCACAAGAAAGAAGAAGAGAGGGGGAAGGTGGTAAAACTTAACGATATTGAATCTGACTAACAAGAAATTAACATCAGACGAAGAGTCCGTATTGAAACTAGGATTATCGTTTTGCCCACCGATCAACCTAGAATATACCCAAACGAGGATTGATCTCTTTAAGTTTACTAGAAAATTAAAATTACACAAATACTACAAGCTAAAACCTACAGTTAAAGAGACTAGACTCCTACAAGATACAATAAGGGACACGGACATCATACAACTGGATGATCTGACAACATTGGAAGCCCTAGAGGAGCTTAGAACTGAAAATTGTATGGAGAGACAAGATCTTGAGACCTGGACACAGAGAAGTAGGAATTTGGGAATAGGACAGGAGGCACCAAAAACCAACTTCAAACCCATTTCCCAATTCCTCCCACAGACACCACAAGATGCCATTGACATCTTCAGTGACGCTATGCTAAAAGATCTTAGTGAATTCCGATGCAAAGACGCACGCAAGTGGACCCGGAGCCCACTCACTAAAGGACAATCCCTAGCCTTGAGGAAATTACAGGAGGATCCGAACATAATCTTTAAACCCTCCGACAAGGGCGGTAACGTTGTACTGTTGACTAGGGAACAATATGTAGGAGAAGCCATGAAACAACTCAACAACAACAATCACTATGAACGTACGACTTACAAAAAGTATCAAGGAAGCATCGAGGAATATGACAAATTGATCCTTAAATGGCACGACAAAAAGATGTTGGACACTGACGAATATGTATTTTTAAGATCAAATCATCCTGTCATACCAGCGTTCTACCAGTTGCCCAAGATTCATAAGGATGCAAAGATGCCACCGGGGTGACCTATAGTATCTTCTATGGGCAGCCTCACTGAAAACTTGTCAATCTTTATCGACCATTTTCTATTCCAAGCAGTAGTAACTCTAAGCTCTTATATCAGGGACACTAAGGACTCATCATGAAATTGGAGAAATTGAAATGGGACAATTCTTACACCTTAATTGTTATGGACATCACAAGTCTCTATACCTGCATCGGACACACCCAGGGTTTGAGGGCAATTGAGTATTTTATGAAGAAAAGACCACTGGAATTTGCAGGTCACAGCACCATGCTCCTTGAGATGACAGAGTTCTGTCTATTAAATAATATCTTTCTCTTCGAGGGCAATATGTACTGACAGGTCTCCGGGACTGCGATGGGCACCTGCTTCGCCCCCGGATACGCACATTTATTCGTGGGCTGGTGGGAGGAGCAGGTGGCCTGGTCCGACTGTAACCAATCTTGGTCCAATCACATTGTCACCTGGCATAGGTATATAGACAACCTTTTTATGGTCTGGGAAGGGTCAATCGAAAGTGCCAAGGACTATGTTGAACATCTGAATGATAAAAATGTGAACCTCCGCTTTACTGGCGAGGTTAGCTCAGTGGCAGTGAGTTATCTCAACCTGAGAATAGAAATTAAGGAGAATGAGGTTACTACATCGCTGTATAGAAAACCCACCGCTGGTAACAGCATATTGCATGCTGACAGCGGACATCCAATTGCTTTGAAGAAAAGTATTCCTTACGGGGAGCAACTGCTCCCGAGATGAGGACTTCTTGAAATCTGCTAATGAAAGTATTGAGAGATTTAAATCCAGAGGTTACGAAAGTGCCCTCTTAATGAAAACTCTAAATAAAGTGTCCAAAATTCCACGCCACCAACTGTTGACTGACGCTAGGGCGGAAATGAAACAAAACAAGGAGGAAGGTAAATTCTGCCTAATTACATCATTCTCTGAAGATGCCAGCTTTCTGAAAACCACCCTTAGAAAAAACTGGCACATTCTGAAAACAGATCCGATTATTGGACAAGATATCCCCGAAGGCCCATTAGTTACCTTCAAGAAGGCCAGATCCATCAAAGACCTATTGGTGCATAGTCATCTGGACATCCCCAAAAAGAAAGATAACACCTTGAAAAATATGAGAGGCTTCTTCCCATGCGGGAAGTGTAAAGCCTGCACATTTAGTAAGAGGGTGTTAGGATATGATGTGCCAGGATTGCAAGAGCGCAAGAAAATATCTAAATTCATTACCTGTCAAACATCACATGTTGTTTATTGCTTGGTTTGTCAGTGCAATCCCAGATATATTGGGAGCACGGTGAGCAGTGTTAAATTAAGAATTCTGGAGCATATGCGGGCCATATCAAACAAGGATATGAAATCCCCAGTGGCCAGGCACTATGCGATTAAACACAAGAGTGACAGAGATGCCTTGCAATATTTTGGTATTGACCATGTCCCGGATCACGAGAGAGGGGGTGACAGGACGACCAAATTTAGACATCTGGAATCGAGATACATAATAGATCTCCAGACCAAGACCCCCAAAGGCCTTAATAGTGGGGAGGAACTTGCTGTACACCTGGGTAAGTACATTTTGGCCCTTTTCTTAAATAGTGCATTACACCAGTACATTCCATGACTGCTGCTAACTATTCTGTGATTAGGGGATTAGCCGGTTGACGGCTTAATTAGGAGGTACACTTGGCGGTTCTTGTTAGAGCCGCCCATGCCGATCCACGGCAAGATTGATCATCTTCATACAGGTTGTGCAATATCAGCTGGGCGAAGGTCTATATGAATTGTGGACCCTTGCTGCAACAATTACGTGTATTAATTTAATGTCATGCATGGTTTTTAAAGTAATGATATTTTAATTTGTATGCATTTAAAATTGCAAATGTATGACGTTTTTTGCACTCTGTAAGATGGCGCTCACTGGGGTAATGCTGGTGAGCAGTCCTACCTCCATTTCCCCTATCTAGTCACGTGCTGTGTCTCTTTAAAGTAAGCTTCCGTGTTTCACTGCGGTGAACACATTCATAAAGGGGTTTCCCGAAACGCGTCTGTGCGAAGCATTGAAATAAATTAAATCTTTGAAAAACCACCCCGCGAGTGCTGTTTCCTTCCTTCCCCGCTGGGAGAGGGGGGTTTTGGAGCGAAAATATATATATATATGTTATTATATACATATGAAGTTTGTTTCTTTGAGTTCAATAAAAGTTTATTAATCATAATATAAGGTATGAATACATAATACAGTAAAAGAATTGTGGGGGAAAACAGGAGGGGGAGGGAAGGGAAAGCATAGGAAGAAAAATCAGAATACATTGTAGAGTTGAAGGAACGACAATAAACTTATCATGGGCATTAAAAAGTAAAAAGAAAGGGTACAGTAATTATACAATAAAAGTAAATGCAAATGAGGTTATGCAGGTAATTATTTTAACAAAGAAAGGGGAATGGAAAAGGGCATCAAGGGGGTTTGGAAACCTGCTGAGCAGGTCGTGGGCAAAAGGAACGAGTTGTACAATTATCCAAATACATCGTAACAGGAAGCCATAAATCTGCACATTTAGCTGCCATCTGGGCAGGAAAAACAAAAGCAGTATCAAGCCTATGATTGTGACAAACATTATACCAACATGCTTTGAAAGTAATGGTAGAGGAAGACTTCCAATTAATAGTAATTTGTTGAAACGCAACAGCCAGTAGTAAATCAACAATACGAACATAGAGATCAGTCTCGTCCCAACAAGGAGAAAGACTTCCCAAAAAGATATGGGTGGGAGAGAAGGGAATACAAGTGTGAAAAATAACATTAATTTGTGCCCAAACCTGTAACCAAAAGGCATGTACATTCTTGCAGAGGAACAACATATGAAACAGAGTGGCATTGGGTAAGGAGCAAGACCAACATACATCTGGGGTGGCAGGGAATCGCTTGTGGAGGGTAGAAGGAGTCTGAAGCAATCGGTTATATATGAAAAATATAGATTGCGTCAAGGACGCCGCCCTAGAGGTTTTACGAACTTTTGTCCAAATCTTGTCCCACAGAGATACTGGCCATGATGTAGACAGATCATTTTCCCAATGCTCCTCCACCTTAGACTTGGGTCTGGGGAGTGTATGTGCATGAAGGTGCTTGTAAATAACAGAAGCTTTAGGAAGAGCTTGTAGGATAGAATGAAGTTGGAGAGTAAGGTCAGGTGAAATAGGAGAAGGGGTCGCCTGCAAGAGTCTCGCATAAACCTCCATGACCGCTGCTTTGAGGAGAAGATATTTGGGAGCAAAGGAGGAGGGCAAATCAAAGGTGGAACATAGGGTGTGGAAAGGCATAAAGGTGGATTGTGAGAAGAACTGCGATATCCAGAGCAATCCCTTGGATCTCCAAGATTTCCAGTAAAAGGGTTTACCTCGAATTAGAAGGTATTTATTATGCCAAATAGAGGATGAAAGTTAATCGGCAATATTCGCAGGGGGGTAGGGTTAGAAGATAAGAGGAGTTTGACAGTGAATTTATGAATGAGAGTAGGAATCAAGGAGGCTTTGCGTGAAAAAGAGATATGTTCAGCAAAGGAGAAAGGGGAGAGGAAGAGGCGCTCAACCTTGTTCCACAGAGGGCAGGGGGAATCAGGGTCCTGTAACCAATAGGAAGCTTGACATAACAAAAAAGCCTTATGGTAAGCCGGAAAGTCCGGAAAATTAACTCCTCCTTCAGAAGCGGGGCGAATGAGCCTAGCAAGGGACATTCTGGGTTTTTTGTTATGCCATAAAAAGGAAGACAAGACTGAATTAATTTTCTTTAAAAATTTGGCTGGGATAGAGACGGGGATATTGGAGAGTGTGTATAGAACAATGGGGGATAACATCATCTTAATGGTATCCAAACGACCCCACCAAGACAAGAAAAGAGGATGCCACCTGGCTGTGAGGTCGGATATTTTCTGAGTGCACTTAGTAAGGCAGAGGGAAACAGTGTCAGGGATGGAAGGGGTGATGTGCAATCCCAAATACTTAATGTGGGAGGGGCTCCAGGTAAAATTGAAGGCACTGAAGTCAGGTTTAAAGGTGAATTTTGTCAGGGGAAGGATCTCACTCTTATCATTATTGAGCCTATAACCAGAGATTGAGGAATAATTCCGTACTTCCTCCAAGAAAGCAGGAATGGAGACCGTGGGATTCGAGATGAAGAGTAAAATATAATCTGCGTAGGCAGCAAGTTTAATGGAGGATTCCGCGGTCTGAAAGCCATGAATGTCGGGGTTCTGGCGTAGCCTGGACAAGAAAGGTTCTAAAGCATGATTGAAAAGAAAAGGTGAGAGGGGGCATCCTTGTCGAACTCCTCTGCCAAGGTCAAAGTAGGGGGAGATTTGACCATTAGCATAAACTGCAGCCCGTGGGTGAGAATACAACAATGAGGCTAGGGAAATAATTTTAGGGCCAAACCCGAACCATCCGAGAGTGTGGAAGAGATAAGGCCATTCAACCCTATCAAACGCCTTCTCAGCATCCAGGGCTATCGCCGCGAAGGGAATGCTGGAGATGGTATGATTTTGACAATATGTTAAATAAAAGCCTGGTGTTGTCAGTGATGTAACGACCTTTAACAAAGCCGGATTGTTCTTCTCCTAAGAGGTCAGGAAGCAAATGATCTAGCCTTATCGCCAATGACTTGGCGAAGATTTTATAATCAATATTAACAAGGCAGCTGGGTCTGTAGTTCTTGCAATATTGCACATCTTTTCAGGGTTTGGGTATTAAACAAATGTGTGCGTCTGAAAAGGACCCTGAGGAGGCACCTAATTCAGCAAAGGAATGGAGAAGGGAAGGCAGCTTCGGAATCAATAACTTGGAGAAATGAAGGTAAAACTCAACGGTAAAACCGTCTAGACCAGGAGCTTTGTTAAGTTTAAGATGCTGGAGCGCGGTGAGCAATTCTTTCTGTGAGGTGTCAGTCTCCAAAGAGGAAAGCTCAAGAGGGAAATGTGCAGGTGTTTGAATAGTTGAGAAGAAATGTGTGAGAGAATGAGGAGAGGGTTGGGTGTCAGAGGTGTATAAGGTCTCGTAGAAGCGGGAGAATGTAGCAAGGATATCGGCATCTTTGTGTTGTAAGTGTGCATTGGTGTCATAAACAGATTCAATAGTCATCTTGTTGTGCTTGACCCTCAGGTAATTGGCAAGGATTTTCCCAGCTTTGTTCCTACCACCATAGAACTTAGCACTTGACTTAAGTAAATATAAGGAAGCATCTTCAGTAGACTTTTCTTTAAATTTAAGCTTAGCAGCGACCAAAGCTGTCAGACTATCTTTGGAATGTGAGGTGAAATAGGAGTGTTCCAATCGCTTAATGTCAAGAAGGAGGGCTTTGGTGAATTGGCGAGCAGTCCTGCGTTTCTTTGCGACATAATTAATAATGAAGTCGCGTGCAGCTGCCTTGAAAGCGTCCCAGACAGTGTGTTTCGAAATTGGCGGAACATCGTTAAACAGAAAAAAATCGTCAAAAAAGGCAGTGAAGGAAGTAGAAAACTTGGGATCCAAGAGGAGGGTATTGTTAAAACATCATCTCCTGGGCCCGTCAACTTTAGGGAGCACATCAAGGCTGACTACAACAGGGGCATGATCCGAGAGCAGAATCGGACCAATTTCCGCTGCAGTAAGCGTTTGAGCAAGATCATGGGAAACAAAAATGTAGTCAATACGTGATTGGGAACGGTGATACGGTGAGTAAAAGGTAAACTCCTGCACAGTCTGGTTGCAGAGTCGCCAAAAGTCAACAAGCTTATGTTGGGATATAGCTTGGGTAAAACGTTTGTGCGATTTAGTGAGGACATAGGAGGCATCAGATTTCCTATCTATAAACGGATCAAGAGGTTGTTTACAATCCCCCGCAAGGATGAAATTGTCATCCATAAATTGGGTGATGCGTGGAGAAAACTCAGCCCAAAAAAGGGGTTCACCATTGGTGGGACCATAAACATCAAGAAGAGAGATTGGAACACCTCAAAGCGATAGTCTGACATGCGTCCATCTGCCATTAGTATCAGATTCTTGGGAAATAACTGTGAAAGGGAGAGACCTGCGACAGAGAATTTCAACACCATTGCGTTTACCATCACCTTGCGAATAAAAAACTTCACCCACCCAACCTCTTTTAAGCTTAGCAGATTCTATGTCAGAAAGGTGAGTTTCCTGAAGAAACGCAATATCAACATTCAATTTGGCTAGGTGAGATAAAATGCGTTGACGCTTAATTGGGGAATTGATACCTTTGACATTCCAGGAAGTTATATTCAAGGACATAACATGTACAGTAATGCAATGAGTTCGTAACAAATGAAACCAAGGTAGAAACCCATGATTGAGAACAAATCAAGAGAAAAGAAAGCTACAATGAAAAGTAAGAGAAGGGAGAGAAGGAAGAGATTAACGAGAAGAAAATAGTGTGCATAAAGAAAGAGTAAAATAGAAATCAGAGAAGAATGCAGGAAGGTCAGAAGGAGAAGAGAAAGAAAAGAAAGAAAAGTAGAACCTGAAAGGAAAATGTTATGATTACTGCACAACCAAGGAAATTGAAGCACACAAAGAAGGTAAAGAAACATAAGAAAACGAGGGAAAAGGAAGAAACAAAGGATGAACATACCTACAAGAGGAGGAGACGAGAAGGAGGCGGGGGGAAGGAACCACAGAGGTAAGGCAACACATCCAAGGACGGCTGGGCGGGAAGCCAGGGAGACATTATCAAACGGGGAAAGGATCCTGTGAAGGCAAAGAGGGGAGATAAAAGAGAAGAATTACAAATCTACATCAAGAGAGAGCAAACAATCAACAACTGTGTAATCAAATATGAGTAACAGTCGAGAAAACAACGTGTAAAAGAAAAAACGAAAACATGAACAAACATGAGCAGTGTGAGGACAAGCAAAAGGACAGCTCAGCCAGGGCGAGATGAGGAAGGACCAGAGGAATCCATAGCGGTGGCTTTATGTGCATTTATTAAACTTTGTAGTCTCTCTGGATGTTCATAAGTGATTGTCTTGTTGTTGTAGGTGACTTTGAACAAGCAAGGATGATATAGGCCATATCGAGCACCCATGGAACGAAGGTCGTCTCTCATGCCAAGGAAGGCCTTCCGGCGGTTTGCAGTCACCTTTGCATAGTCCTGAGCGAAGAACAAGGAGGAGCCCGACCATGTCAATTTGGGGGAAGCCTTGGCAGCCGTAAAAACCTTCACGAGATCAGTGTACTCTAAAAAGTAAAGGATAACATCTCGTGGACGTTGTGATAAGGAAGTGGAAGCAGGTGGGCGACCCAAACAATGAGCACGTTGTATATTAAGATTTGTACCTTCTGGCAAACAGAGCAAATTAGGGAGGAAGGACTTGAAAAAGGTGATAGAGTCCGCGCCCTCAAGACCTTCTGCTAGGCCATAGATGCGAAGGTTGTTGCGTCTGTTTCTATTTTCCAACTCCTCCACCTGCCTCTGGAGGGTATCCACCTGTGAAGTTAGATGGGAAACCTTGTTGTTAGTTTCTTGGAAGGAAGCAATGGACTGTTCGACCGAGGAGACTCTTGTTTTGATTTGTGACCAACTGTCATTGAGAGCTTGAAGCTTGACATTAGTTTCCTCCATGAAAGGACGCAAAGTCCCTATCTCCTCCAAAAAGGGGCGGAAAGATCTTATCTCCTCCAACAAGAGTTCCATGGAAACAGGTGCGGACTGCTTGAGTGGTGAAGGGGGATCTTTTTTTAGTTTCTTGCTGTTGGATTTCCCCGATGATGACGGACGATGATCCATAGCAGTGTCAGAACCAGAGGAGGTGAGAGAGTCTTCTAACTTGGAGAGAGCAGAAAATACTTTGAAATTCTTCACGAAGGCCACCGTTGTGGTTGACTTGGAGGGTGAACGCAACATAGACTTAAGTCGCCCCATAAAAAACAGATGAGAAAAGAGAAATCTGCATAGCATTTGCTATTCACGCAGAAGGGTGAAATTACGCTCTGTGGTGTGAGAAATCTTCCAAACAGGCCTCTGACAAAGCCACTGCATTAAATGAATGAATTCATCAGCGGGTGCATAACCAGAAGGAAACATGCGCAATGAATTCAAAAAGCCGCAAAACGTGGAAGGTTAGCAACCGAGACACATGCAACGAACCGTGAGGTTCGAGAAAGGAAAGTAGCTCCAAAAGGCATGAGTAAAAGTAGCAAAGTCTCAACCAGGATAAACTGCCAAGCGGAGGCTTATTACCATGCACAGAGTCGAAGTTTCTATTCACCCCGATATTCGTACACTTGGAAACAGCATTGGTTAAATACAGCAGAGCTAGCGAAGAAGAGGGCATGCAGGTTGCCAAAAATATATGAGATGAACCGCATGGGATATCATTGGTATCGCTCATAGACAATATAGAGCCACTTCAAAAGCTGCATCAGGACAAATATACGGTAATGCGCCAGAGAACATGTTGGAATAGACAGGGTCATCAGTAGGTAAAAAACTGTATATCCAACCATAGGTGCGTGCAAGCACTGCCTCCTTCCAGCATAGGAGTGACCAGTTCCTCAAAAAGGGCCAGGATAAAAGGCAATTGAAATGCGCAGAGTGATGGTAATGTCAATGCTCAGGCGACAAGCAATCTGCCGCAAAGACATAGCAGGCGGGCAATGCAGGTAATAAAGTGCCACACTGAAAAAAAGAGGCGTGTGGGAAGCACCAGCAAAGCCAGGCCCATAACAGGGGACAAGGATGCAGCACTGTCTTGTCCTAGTAAAAAGAATGCGACACGCCGATTAACACAAAATGGCGGCCACGCCTGAAGAATAAAGCTCCTCAAAACTCACTGTGTGAATTGCTGTGTCCTTAGGAGAGGGGAGAGGCACCCAGATGTCAGGTAGTCATTGTAGGAGAAGCGGGAAACAGCACGGGCGTCAGACTCGGGATGAAAGGCAGAGCGCTCGCACCTCAGCAGAGGCAGCGCGATGCGTCAGCCGAAGAGGTAAAATGGCGGCCGCAGTCACCTCTAACACCTCGGAGCATATTTGAGCCAGGAACTGCGTCTTCAGGCAATGCCGAACAACCTCAGGCGTCGCGGGGCATAGCAGAGGTGTTCCAACGACAGGAAAAAGCCTTCAAACAGGAAACAGCGTAGTTTGGGCAGGAAATTCCCCGGGTCCGCCGCAGAGCCTCACTCAGGCGCTGCCATCACCCACGGGCGCCAAGCCACGCCCCCATGAAGTTTGTTTCTTATGTTAGAAATATTGTGTGGCTTGACTTGACATGTTACAGTATATTTTCATTGAACAAAAATGTCTATGTTCACTGCATGATTCAACAGTTCAAAGGGGATACACATTTGGATGTGGCCACTTTGTCAATGATGAACTATGTTTTATTCTAACAGTTGCAAACTACAAAAATGTACTAAATGATCAATGCAAATAAAACAATGAACTACAAGTTAAGTCAATGGAAGTTTAAAAAGCAGTTCTCTTCACTGTGTTGTCATGGGGATTGATTTTTCTGGTGACGGGACTGACACGTGAAAATCTTCATCTAGAAGCGCTGAGAGCCAAATCCAGCAAAACAAAAAAAGTGTTTGAGTATATAACTGTTCAATACCCTAACACCTTGTCTTCTCCAGCATATAGTTTCAAAGCTGTACAGGATGGGTTCAGTGCTCTATACAGTAGCATAGCTAGCCCTTGTGCCAGCCGTGGCCATCTGTGCTTTTGCGATCCACGGAGTTAAAGAGTGGGGGTGCTGGTGCTTTCTGCGTTGCTTCCCATGGCGGCGCTTGATAAAGCAGGGTGGGTGGGGTGGAGGTCTTTGCCCTTCAAACTAGTGCCGCCTTGGGCAGATCGCCCCTCCCCTTGCTATGCCACTGGCTCTATGACAAACCCTATCTTTTAGCGTGGACTACCCACTAATTCGTCATTTTGGACACTTTAAAGAGGTAAGGACTTAATATTTCCTTTTTGGTACAGCTTTAAAGGATCTGAACCATTAGAGTGGAACTCCTTTTTGTACCCAAAAGGAGTAAGTAGATTATTGGGACAGAGAGAAAGAAGGATTAAAGCACTGTACTGGCCCGATCCTTCAAGCTTAAGCTCTTTTCTGACTTTCACTATTATGGTTTACTGTCCATTGGGGTCCAAAGCCCAACTGTAATTCAAAAGGGGGTTTCCTAATTTTCAAGGTGGGAAAGAAACGAGACGTCATTGTAGGTCAGAGATAGCAATCATGCGGTTGTTCCATAGTTTGCAGTTACCTCTGGATCAGTACTTGGATTATTGAGAAACAGAGTGGTAAAAATGCGTTTGGAATCTTGGGGAACTACTCAACTTTAGGGAGTCATTTGAAGGATCTGATGTTGGATGCCTTGATGGCAGACTGACAGAGTTTATTCATTTTAGCATTGCAGGTATGAAGGTAAGAGGAAGTAGGGTATATTTTATTAGTGGCTTTTTATGGTGCTAGCATTTGAATCTAGTGGGTTTCTTGCATACTAGAAGACTGGTGAACGGCAGCCAGATCAACATGTTTTTAGCATTGAAAAAAGATGTCAGGTCATTGCACACTTGTTCAGATTGGTGGCATTTGGGGCAGGTGTTGTAAGAGGGTCTGTAGTTATTTCATGTTATCTCTAAGAAATTGTGTGAAAGAATTATCAGCTTTCGAAAATCAAGATATGAGGCCAGCCTTTGTAGGTCAGTACATGGCTAATTTGACTCTCTGTGCACCATCGGAGAGTATTTAAGATCACTAGCTGAGAAAAGTTCACCACCAAGAAAACCTAAAAAGAAAAGAGGGTCAGTTTCTCTCATATGCAAAAATGTTGCCTTTTATTCTGATGAAAAAAATTAAATTAAACTAATAACTGTGAAGCCATATAAAAAGTGACCTAAAGATTGAAATGGGCATTTGTAAAAAGAGGTCATAGATATGGCTAGATAGCCAAAAATTATATCAGTAGAAGTCAATTTTACTCGAAATAGGAGCAATAATTCTATCTGTCAGGTCTTTGTACCTTCATCATAGTAGTTAAAAATAGCCTCCTTCTGTCAATGCCCAATAGAGGGGGTCACAAGTCCAACAACCCTTTCCTGGTCCTTGCCTAATGTGAGGGTGGGGTGATACGTGTACTGTAATATCCTACACTTTATTAACTAAAATCCACATGAAACTACCCTTATTTTCACCACTCCTCAATACTAGATTGTCATATTTTCCATTGCCCTCACCACATTTTGGCCCAGGTTTACTAACACTGTGCCCTGTCGCAAGTGACATAAAGGGATGCAAATGGATGCAAAGCAGCACAGTGCAACGCATTGCTGATTACTCTCCAGCGCAAAAGGTGCTTGTGCTGGAAAGTTGCCTTTTTTGCAGAGTAATAGGCACTTTGCTTTTCTTTGCATCGCTTTGTGTTGAGAAGACATTCTTTGGGTATTACAGTGCGAAGACTCATAGATTTTAATGCCAAGCCTTATCTACTAAGATAAAAAAAGACTGGGCTTTGCATCAGAAGCTAATGCCTCCTTGAAGGAGGACCTAACAAAGAGAAATGTTTTCATTTCTCTAAAAGCCCATGCCTTGTATGTGTGCTGAAGTTCACAGCACCCATCCGGTGCAAGTGATCCTTCTATGATTGTCTTTCACATAAGAATTTGTACCATAGGGGCATGCTTCCGGTCACAATCCTAGATTAGGCAGCACACATTGACATCTGCGAGGCTGTGCAATGCACAAGGCAGCCTTAAAGAGCACAAACACAGGGGAAGATGCACTGTGTTTTAACAATAACTCACGCCCCTGCCATGCACATTGTTGGCAAAACTGGTCCTCGTTGCTTGTGTTTCAGTTCAGGAAGGACCTGGCCTGGCAGTTCAGGATTGACAGTTCCTACTGGAGCAGGGTCAAAACTGAATCACATATGGCTGGGTCCAAACTGAAGTGGCATGGTGGGCGAAAAATGATGGATTGGGATGGAGCACAAGCGAATGCAGTGGCTGAGATTAATTTAAGCATTCTATCTGTGGCTTTGTGTGTAATGCCCTAAGGGTGACGGGGATGCCTAAACGTGGATTCCTTGCTCACTCTGTCATTGGGCCCAAGCTATAACTGACTGATGAGCCCTAATAAGAGTAAAACCGGTCCTGTGTTGCTTGTGTCCCAGTTCAGGGTGTACCTGGCCTGGCAGTTCTGGTTGGACTCTTCCCATTGGAGCAGGGTAAAGACTGGTTTGCGTATGGCGGGGTCCAAACTGAGATGGCATGGTGGGGGGGGGCGGGGGAAATGATAGATTGGAATGTGGCCTCAAGTGATTGCCAGTGGTTGAGATTAATTCAAGCACTCTATTGATACTTTTGTTTTTGATGCTATAAGGTAGATGGGTATGGCCTGACATGGGTCAGTACTGTATGTGCCACTTGAACTAAGCTATACCTGTATGATGGGACCTAACAGAGGGGAACAGACCCTAGATGCTTGTGTTCCAGTTCAGGGAGGACTTGGCCTGGCAGTTCAGGCTGGACAGTTCCATTTGGAGCAGGGACAAAACTTATTTGCATACGGCTACATACAAACTGAGGTGGCATTGTGGGTGAAAAACGATGGATTGGGATGCGGCCAGAGCAACTGCCAGTGACTGAGATTAATACAAGCATTCCATCCGTCACCTTGTTTTTGACGACCTAAGTGTGACAGGTATGCCCAGATGTGGATCCCGTACTCACCGTGCCACTGGAACTAAGCTATACCTGGCTGATGTGCCCTAATAAAGGGTAAAACTGGTCCTTGGTTGTTCGTGTTCCAGTGAAGGGAGGTTCTGGCCTGACAGTTCAGGCTGGACGATTCCCATTGGAGCTGGTCAAGGCTATTTACATATGGCTGGATCCAAACTGAGGGGCTTAGTGGATGAAGAACAATGATTGAGATGGGGCCCCAGTGATTGCCAGTGGCTTAGATCAATTCAATAATTTTGCCAGGGGCTCAGATAAATTCAAGAATTTCTTCCATCACTTTGTTTTTGCTGTATTTTGCTTCTGTCATTCATGGAGCACAAAATATGCTGTATACTTATTTTAAGGGGCTTTGGGAATGGCTTCTTCGGCCATGAGCTTCTTTTGCCCTAGACCCTTCAGGCATTTGCTTGCAACTTTGTGAATTACAGCTTGGATAAGCCCACAGAAGCACTTTGGTGTCCCCATGTGTCTATGGGCTGTTTAGGTGAGTCCTTCCATCTCTGAGGAATGCATAAGGGAATAATTTGCACTCTGCAAGTAGCCAAGTAACATAGGTGAGTGAGTGCTAACAAAAGAAAATATGAAAACAGATGCAGCAGAAAATATAGCAAACCTTTGGTTCACCACAGCCATTTTTCAGGTGTGTTCTTCTGCGCTTGCTTCACAGTTAAAATACAAGCATTGTCAAAGCCAACAGCATGAAGTACAGATGTCAAAACTAGTGGGTTTGCCAATGCTTGTTACATCAGTGCTGTTCAAGGATTGAGGGAAGAGAGGCAGGTGGATTCAAAGGACTTATATATGTATTTCTTTACTGTTAGAGCATATAGACTCATACAGGGCCTCCATCAGTTTTGCATTTCTTATCTTGGATCAATTCCCCTAGTTTACCTGTATATCTTGAATTAGGCAGAACCTTTTTCCATTCAACTAAACCCTATTATTATTGTATATAATAAGTGCACCTACTCAGAGGCATATTGGTGCTAGGAACATATTATTGTAAAACCCAGAACAATACAAGGATAACATGAAATGATGCGAAGCTCCAGGCATCCAAGAGGAGAAACCCGGTTTCATTGCAGACCTACCTACGGACTGAGAACAGGTACTTGGGTAGAGGGTGAGCATAACACAAAGATCAGACCACACGATGAAAGGCAGCAGAGGTGGATATGGCAAAGAGGTCCCGAAAGAGGTTGTTTCCAAGCCTGGGTGCAAGGACTCTGAAAGATCTTCCACTTACACTGTATGTTTAGCCTGTAGCAAAGCTGAACTGGACTATAGCTATGCTTTTAGTCAGTAGGGGGATATCACCATGGACAAAAGGAAGAGTCCAGTCTTGTAATAGGCTCTGTGAGTGGGACATGGGGGTGAGATTTACTAACTAGTCATGTAATGCAGCAAGACAACTTTCTACACTGCTTTGCGTGACAGGAAGAGAAAAGAAATGCACCATAGTTACTAAGATATGACACAATCCTGCATTCACCCTAAGCTGGTGCACTGAGTGCAGCCTGGTGCTAACGTAGGCAGTGGCACCCTTAAGCCATAGTGCAGAGTGCCTGCATTACAGCCAGGTTTGATTTTGTGCAGAAAGAGACATTTTCCTTCACAAAAAAAATCTTCTGTGGCTTTTCCTCTTTCTATGTGTGCTGCAGAATTCAGCACATTTAGAAAGAGGCAAAATAAACATATTTCTCCTTATTACATCTCACCTGGGAAGGCGTAGCATTTTGACACATTCCCAGGTTTACTAGTGTTAGTAAATACGGTAATGTGCCAAAAACCATTGGTGGGTGCTTGGAAACACCCACACTCCATTCATGCAATATCTTCCAGGGCAGCGTAACTCAAGCCAGTGACTTGCTCTGCCTTTTGTTACTTCAGATTTGCTATGCCACGCAGAGCCACACCAGGTGTCACTGAGTGGCATAGTAAATCTCACTGAAGCCCGAGTGTTGCCTTGCATGACAAAATGGAAATACAGGGGCCTCATAAATCTTGCCCATAGTAATTTAGGCAAAATGTTGTTTCTTTTTAACATTCAATGCAAGGAAAAAAACTCAAAACGTGTCTGTTCCCTTAAATTTCGTGCATGATATCTGCCCTTCCTGTTCAGCACTGGGATGCCTGTGGGTAGCCATGCGCTTTATAAATCCCTAAACCTAAACCTAAACAAGCATTGAAAATGCAATAGGTCTCGCCTTTGATTAAGTTAAAGTATTTTTCTTTGCTAATGGTATTGCATAGCAAAGCAAATAGCTTTAACTTAATCAAATGCGAGACCTATTGCATTATCAATGCTTGTTTCTTTAGAAGGCCCCTCTCTTTACTCTCCATCCTCTGCGGTCTCCTCTCTCTCAGTACAGTCTACTCCATGGTTGTATGCATGTTTGCCTTAATCTCTTACATTTCTGCAGAGCGCCCACACCTACATTCACGGCTCATAACCTCTGCTTCTTTGAAAGTAACACCCTGCAGCCTAGCAATATAATCTCCTGTAGGTCATCAATGAATGCCACCAAACATCTGCATGGACCCTACTCGCAACTAATGAACACACCTAAACACTATGCTTTACTGTTCAATGCTCCTCGCATCCATTTCAGATGCAAGCATGCATTTTGTGCTAAAAAAACAAGTCAAAAAACGAATGTGCTACGAACAACAGCCACTTAACAGATTATCCAATGAATGCTGGGCAACAATTATCAAACCATGAGATGTGTAAATGAGAGGTAATGTCCCAAAACTGTTCCTAAGATGCTTGTTTCCAGTCCAGGGAGGACCTGGCCTGGCAGTTGGGGCTGGACTGTTCCCATGAGGCACAGGGTCAAGACTGATTTGTATATGACTGGTTCCAAACTGGAATGGCATGAGGCATGAGTGACCAGGTGGCTTGAATGTGCCACGATAGTTCAGTTTTTTCCACAGCTGTCTCACCAAATTTTGGTAAATTTATCACACAGTAGTTCTCAAAGAGGGTCGACTAAATACAGGAGGAGTCAAGTGGTTGTGTGTGCCATGGCATGGTTAGTTGGCACCCCAAATTAGAGATCACACTGTGTTTGTGAAGGTTGCTCTCCATGTCCCTTCATGCGCCCTTGGCAGATGTTTATTGTGGAAAGTGCTGTCAAAGTTATTCTGCGCAGCAAATGTGTAGTCCTACTTCTATGTTCTTGCATCATCTCCGGTTTTTGGATTCGAAGTCTGGTCACCTAGGCGACTCTGCTGAGAAGCTGCTGCCCCCTCTGTCAGGAGAGGCTGGGTCCCTCTCCCATAACCTGAAATGGCCCCCTGCCCCATATGGTGCGGCAGAGCCATCTGTAAGATGGGGCAAAACACTAGTCCTTGTGCGGGTCGCACGCTTCAGATACAGAGCCTAGAGGCGCGTGGGTTCGCAGTGAGCGCTGCACTGCACCTGGTGCGGTGCCCTGGCTGGCCCTCCTGACAGGCAGAGGCTGGGCCGGTGAGGCGCCTGGCAGCTGCTTGTCATCCTCCAAGGAAGGGCCTGCAGCGAGCTGTCAACAGATCATATTATGATAATATTGTCATGTCTCCTAATCACATCCCTCCCCGGGGAACCATCATCGCAGGGGGGGAGAGGTTGGGGGCAGCCTCCAGGCTGGGATCTGCTTTCAGGAGCCGGAAGCAGGCTCGGTGGCCTGGGCTAACCGAGCCTGGAGCTGTTAGCCCCTGCGGAGGTGCGGAGGTGCGGAGGGCCGTCCCGGGGGGGTGCCAGCTTGTAGGACATGTCCTGAGGGCACAGAGATCTCAGCCCCTGTGAAGGCTGGAGAGGGCCCTCCTGGAGGGTGCCAGCATGTAAGGCATGCCCTGAGGGCATGGGGCTTTCACCGCTACAGTGTTGGGCGCTACACTTGGGTGACGGTGTGAGAGTGCTGCAGGTGATGGGGGGACTTGCTGCGGGGTGTGGTGAGAGTGGCGGGTGATGGGGGTGTTGCTGTGGGGTGTGGAGGGGCGGTGACAGCGGTGACAGTGGTGGGTGCTGTAGGGTGCCGGCTGTGAGAGAGGGTGCTGCACGCTGCACGCTGTGATGGTGTAAGGGTGCTGCTGGCTATGGGTGGGGAGGAGAGCTTCTTGTGGGGTGTGCAGGAGCTGTGACGTTAAGATGAGGTAGAAGTGCTGATAATGGTGAACGGCGCAAGCTCATCCCTCTTCCTTTTGTCATGTGTGACCTTGGGCAGACCCTGCGTTCTCCATTCAGTGCCTCACACCTCAGCCATGTTCCTGCTTGCCTCCTCCTCCTCTTGAACACAACAGACTGCGTCAGCAGGAGTGGGTGTGAATTATTGATGGGCGCAGTGAGTTGTGCAGGGTATGCTAAAGAGCTGTCTCCAAAGACCAGGCTACGGCCCCACCGGTTACCATGTGTGCTGCTGGACACAAAGGAATGAAACCTCACCTCTGCTGCGAAGGAACCAAACCACAGCATAGAGCAAACAAGCGCATACAGCAGCCCACACACTCCGGCTCCAGCGACCTGCAAGAGGAAAACACGGCAGGCTTGAAAAACAAGCACTCGCCATGACGCCGAGTTTTCTCTTTTTCTGCCGTCCCACTTGGACAGCCTCAGCCTGCTCTCCTTTGGTTTGTTATCTTTATGGGGCCATCTGTTTGACCCCATAAAGATAACAAAGCTTTTATTGCAGAAGGAAGGCAAGCCAGTCCGTCCAAGTGGGACGGCAGAAAGAGAGAAAACTTTCAGTCACCAAGTGCTCTTTCCCAATGGCTGTACACCGTTTAGCAAAAACGGTGATGCCGGCCAATGGGAATGAGGGGCGGGGGATAAAGCCCGCTACTGAAAGCTTCTGCAAACACTAAATCTCGCCAGCGAGACAGCACATGTGCGCAGCTTTAGGCTTTGACCTAAAAAAGAGAGACACAATGGCACTTTCTTAGTCGCAACGCAAGACACAATGGCACTTTCTAAGTAGCAATTATACCTTCAGTTAAATATTCTGGAGGTTTTCAATCTGGTGACAGTACTGTAGGATAGGGCAATGTATGAAACATTACAGTAGTATATATAGGAAAGAGCACAGAAATGTCCCAACTGCCCAAACTTTGCCACCAGCAAAAAAGTTTGAATTTATATCCAGGTTTTTAGAGGGGATAGACCCATCGTCCATAGGTGTTGGATTTGCTGTAAAAATCTGACTTGGTTCTAGGGAGAGTAATGGTACTTGTTAACAGATGCCTGGTCCAAGTGATTGAAACAAATTATACTCATGATGCTATTCACAAATTGTAATTTGTAGTCTTTCTAGCAGGACTACAGTAGCAATACTAATGTACTACAATATGGAACCTCACCTTCCACCACTCCTATTTTTTCTATGCAGAGATTTCTGTGACGAGTGAGGAGATCTCCACGCACGTAAGTCTACGTTTTAGTAGTACATTTTAGAAGGATGTGTAGGTGGCTGAAAATGGGGAATACTGCCTAATGGAAGGGGTTTACTAAGGTACATGCAATAAACAAAACACCCACCGACACAAGAATAAGTACATTGCTATTCACAAACTTCTTTTCTATAGTTACTACAGAAAAACCTCCCAAAACAGTCATACTTGTACTCCAGCCCAGCCTTGGACTAAGTCTGACACCGCACATGTCCACTCATAGCCACTGTAGCACACTCCCTTAGAAAACAATAGGCACATGTGCTGACAAGCTGCCACTTGTCATTTACTTTAGGTGAAACAAGGCAAACTTGTCTGTAGGCTGACTTTAATAACCAAATGGGTGGCACGGAATATTTATCTTTAATAACCCTTAGAAATTGTTTTGACATAACCTAGACGCTCCATTACCCTTGTAGACAAGCAAATCCAAGTCTCAGAAGACAGAAAGGATGGTGGCAGATCTCGTGGTCACTGAGACATCCATGACCCCATAGTAACTTGTAGCAAATACTAAAATATTTTTCATTAAGCAAGGAATCATTTTGGAAGGCTGGCGCCTTAATGGTTTTTATCCGTGAAAAGGTTTGTCTGTGTTTTCGTCGGCCGGTCCTCAGACCAGTGAGAGCTGTCAAGCATTCGCCCTCACCGCATGCTGCCCATTTGGCCCCCATGTCAGATGACACGGGATGGCCGTCGTAGCTAGAGGCTGACCCACTCACTCATCACTTGACTTCTAAGACGGTTGCCTGTCACTCAGCAGCTCGCGGCCTTTCTATCCTCCCCGGACGCTCCAATCAACGCCCGCACAACGTCACTCGTCAGGCCAAACGTAAGGTGGTACGCAGCCCCGTGCAGGCTCGTGAGTCGTGCGCAGCTGAGAGCTCTTCTATTTTGAGTGTTGTGCAGTTCGAATTTGATGAACCACTGCACTGCGGCCTTCTGAAAGTCTTTAGTATAACTCCTGAAATGCGAGTGACTGCCAATTAAAGTACCATAGGGCAACACGAGAGAGGAGAATAACATACGCGTGAGCATACCAATGGCTGACGAACCGCTAGAAATTAAATGAGCCACTCCCGTTGTCAGGTTAGCCTGGTTAGCTTATCGTGTGCATGCTCTATATGTCATGAAAAAGTAGCCTTGCTAAGATATGTTTCCTGCGGGAGGAAAAGAAGAGGCTAAATACGAATTTTGTTTTATTGTATTTCTGTTACGAAGCAGTCCCGCAGGAGGTGTGCAAAGAGGAAAATTAAAATTGTGAAAGATAATAGGTCCGACGCTTGAACAGAGCATGCATGCACACGCACAAAGAAACACTAATCGGCCACCCACAGCACACGGCAGACACACACATTTACATTAACACAAAACACAGCCATGATTGGGATTATAGGTGCCAATTACAGCACCTAATAAATATCGCTATCCCAGGGCACGTTATTTATCGAGTGCAATAAACAGCAACTATTCTCCGTTTTTGGGGAATAAACCGACCAAAATCCGTCTAGTATAGTAAATAACATACACTTTTTCGGTTAGATTCCAGATTGTTTAACCTGCCTAAATTTAACGAAGGGTGAAATATTTTACTCATTCATTCCGTACTTATTAGGGCGCGAATTATAGGTGGTCGGTTAATTCACCTGACTGACTGACTGAAATTCTTGTAGAGCGCACGAATGCCGCGGCGTCTTGGCGCTGAGAGTACTAAGAAGCACAATGGGGCAGATTTAGGACTGGGTGAAGAGCCAGGTTTTTAAGGACTTTCTAAAGCTCATTTTAGATTTTTGTGCGCGCAACAGGGTGGGGGGGGGGGGGGGGCAATGAGTTCCACAATTTTTCCGCTTGATGGGATGGGATTTGTGTGAACTCCCTGTTATCTTGTTCACGGGGCTTCCTGGGCTACTCATATTTTATTTTTGTAATATGTAAGAGGATTGTGGGCAGACAGAGCTCAGAGACGATGAGAGTGAACTGAAGTACAGTACAAGGCGTGAAAAAAGTACACGGTCCACACAGGGCAAAGTAGGGGATTAAACGGAACAAGAGCGTGTGTGGAATAGAGAGAGATGGTGAAGGTGAGAGAAGTGTGTAGAGATTGTA
This sequence comes from Lissotriton helveticus, assembly GCF_964261635.1. Classification (NCBI taxonomy): domain Eukaryota; kingdom Metazoa; phylum Chordata; class Amphibia; order Caudata; family Salamandridae; genus Lissotriton; species Lissotriton helveticus. Next base: position 1,039,850,159 of record NC_136065.1, on the reverse strand, counting down.
CAGTGTGCCAGGAGAGCAAGGAGAGTGGCAAACGATGCACATGGAAGCAGGCACGGCCCGTGCCGGGCGTTATGGGGCGGTGACTTCAGGCAGGGGAGGGTCAAGGTGGGGGGTTGTAAAATGCGGGATATGGACCATTAGAGGTAAGTACCGATAACAATAAATAAAACGAATTTCGTTGCCCACGCTGCATCACATTTGGCGATGCAGCGTGGGCAACGAAATTCGTTTTATTTATGGTTATTGGTACTTACCTCTAATGGTCCATATCCCGTATTTTACAACGCCCCACTCTGCCCCTCCTCTGCCTGATGTCACTGCCCCAGTATAACGCCAGGCACGGAAGTAGAAGAAACAGAGGGAACAGGTAGCAAAAAGAGTGAGGAGAGAAGCAAGGAACAATACTTGCTCCAAGGAGAGTAATTGGTGGTAGTGGAGCAGAGAATGGGCAGGTAGAGTGAGGAGAAAGTGACAACGAGTCATGAGATGAGACAAGTACGTGTGGGAGGGAAAGGGGTGAGGAACATGGACAGAAAGAAATTAAAAGAGAGACGATCCGTAGAAGGACAAGGAGCAATGAGAAATAACAAAGAGAAGCCAAAGTGTAAAGAGAGTGGGACAAGAGGTGGCCGATGAGAGTAGGCGGAGGAAGGGGAACAAGAGTCGATAATGTACAGGAAAGTGCGGAAAATGGGAGTAGAGAGCAGAGAAGCAGGGGCAAAAGGGAGACAAATGATTTTATGTTTCTAAGTAAAATAAAACGTACATAAAAATATTGGGTATATTTGTACATTTTGACCAACAGTTGTGATATCATTATATGACTCGTTAGGCTCATTTCAATTGGTCAGGTATTAAGTGCTCGGAAAATATGTAGCTTGAGCAAGCTGTTGATTCCACCTTAAAAAAAATACCACTTTGCTAATACCACGTCATCATGTTTCCCCAGTTGGCCAGAAATTTCGACTCACGAGCAGCCCCTCTGATTTACTAGAACAGGTGCCTATATTAGCCCAAGCAGGTGCCCCCTGCCTATGCCCTCTAATAATTAAACACATGACGTAGGCCGGATGTGCACCGACCAATACGGGGACTTCGGGACTGCAGTGATAATGGATACATCAGACAAACCCACGGAGATAATGAAAATAATTTAAAGACTGAATCATTCACGAGGGCAGGAGGGCTATGAGGCAAAATGAGGTAGGGCTGGAATCCTCAGTGGGATGCAGTGAGTGTGAGGTAGTGAGAGAAATGGAGGAAGTGTGATGGTGTAATCGTTACAAGTGTGAAATGGTGAGTGTGACATCAGTCAGTGTTATGGTGTGAGGGTGAGAGCAATGAGAGTGATGGTGAGATAATGATACTGTAATGACAGCAAGCGTGATATGGTGATTGTGACAGTGGCCAGTTTGGTGGGTCAATATGACAGCGAGTGTGATGGTGTCAGTGTGATGAGCAGCCTTCAATAAGGGCTGGTGGTACCCATTTTTGTGGAGCTGCACGTATATTTCCTCATCAGACTTTGGCCCAGAGAAAGAGAGGACAAAACTAATAATAGGGAGAGAAGAAGGAACAGAAAGACAGAAAAAATATCACAAGGACAAAGGAGGAACCTTCAAGAGTGAGATGAAAGGGCAGGGAGTATTTAGTGGTGGAATAAAGAGTCATGACGTGGAATCAAGACTACAAAACCTTGGTATTCTTCACTCCAACAATCAGTGGAACTTGCCATGGGCTTCTTAGCAAAAGGTTTGGGCCCCGGCACTGGTAATGACCATGATGGTTTTAGTGTGAGTGTGTAATGAAGAGAGTGATGCGGTATGATGGCAATGAGTTTGATGGTATCAGTGTGAGGGAAGTGAGTGTAATGGTGCAATGTAATAGTGTCATGGCACGGGCAATTTGCTAAGCAAGCGTGATTTTTCCTCTTATGCTGGAGAGGCGCCCCTTTAACTCGGCACACATGTGAGCATCATTACAGCTTCATGAAGATATGTCTCAATGCAGTTTACATTTTTGTGATGGTTGACTGGGCAAGTGAAAAGTGGTCCCTTGCACCTCTGGGGTTGGTGTTACCTTTATAAAGACTCTTGGTGAGGTAACAAGGGAGTGAAGAGGACTAGGGCAAAGAAGGCTGAGTGATGAATGGCTGATGCCTTATGTAGCTCGTATATCTTCTCTTTCAGTCCGGCAAGCATGACCAGAGATAATGTATTTGCTTCCTTTGTGCCTGTTATGTCCTGTCTCCTGGAGTATATTTCACAACTTCGAGGGCATCATGGAACACCGGATGCTTGCTGGCTTGTGTGAAGAAAGAATTTTTAACATGGGCTTGAAGATTGTTTAAGGGATGGATTGGCATGCATAGGGTGAAGTTTACTAGACTGAGAGCCACAGCAACTGAACAATCACAGCCTCTTTTCTAACAAAGCCTTAAGAGAATGCAACCAAGTAGAGGCATCAGGTACCGTTCTGCCACAGCTAATTTCTAGCGAGCTGTTGCTTGTGAAGCCTTAGTCCAGGAAATACAACAACAAATATATATAAAATCCAACTAAGTTGCTTTTCTTGCATCCAGTGCAGTTTCAGATTGAGGAGGAGGCAACTGTGTAAGAAAGCATGTGGAGTGTGCAGGATTGCGTTTTAAGACGGCAATGTTACTCAATCCACCACACATCACCATCATTATCACTTTATGTGTTTTTGGTGTTGCATAAAGACAGCTGTCTGTTACAACAAATCTATTGTATCTTATGTAGATTTAGAGTGGGCTATGGTGCCACCTTTAGTTAAGTGGCTTCAGTATCTAGTTCAGTTCACTCCTCCTGTTTTAATGGCTTTCCGCCTTATTCTTGTATTTGATCTGCCCTCGGAGCAATTTGGTGTCACTATTTTCTGATAGGATGGTTTGTATCCTTCCACTGCTGATGTCAGGAAATTGCATTTCAAAGCATGAGGGGTTATTTTCTGTCACCTGCTCTGTCTCCTTGTTGTCACTCCTCCTGCCTGTCCTTTCCCACCACTGCTGTCTTTATTTAAATATTTTGGTCTCATAAACACCCACTAGTTCCCCGCATGTTCTTTCCTTTTCTCTCCCTGCTTCCCTTCCCTGCCAAATTCTCTTCACCTAGGCAGCTGTACCTCAAGTTCTGATTGTCTCCCCACTCTCTGTCTAATGTCAATTGATATATTGGTGGGTATCCACCTCTAAATAGTTTTTAACCATTCCAAGATGGCACATATGCTGGACATCTTGGAATTAGTTTTCTTTTCCTTTCAGAGAAACAGTTTGGCTGTCCATGAGTACACATGCATACATATGCATGCTGGGCAACCGTTTTTTTTATTAATCTTAAGAAAAGCATTCCAAGATGTCTGCTATCTTTGTGTAAGCACTGCAGCCATCTAGGGGAATGAAAAGATTTGCAAAGTCAAAAGGTTAGCACTCCAGCTGTGCTTTGGAAAGGGTAGAGGTACTAGAGACAAATGTCCTCCAGAAAGCTTGCAATTGTCAAATTGAGTATTGTCTTGGCGTTCAGGTTGTTCTCTGGAGAAGTCACAAGAGCAGCAGGGAGAACCTTTTTAGAGAGAGGGTTGTTCTAAAAAACGACGAGATGCATCGGAACAGGTAGATTCTGGATACACAGACTCACATAAGATGGATTCTCTTGCAAAATGGCAGAGAGGGACTTCTTCTGAACTCATGGGTCTAAAACAAACAGTGATGAAAACAGTGTTCTCTTCAAGAACAGACAGAACAGTGTTTGAACAGCCATTTCTACAGATTCCAAAGTTCCTTGTACCTCTGTCACTGGGGTGAAAGGCTGTTTTATGATTGAAGATTCTATATGATCAGCACAGTCAGAGGTTGGTACTTGCAATTCCTCCCTGACAGGACAAACATGTTGGGCCTCATTTATGAAGCTGTGCGTCACTTTTACGCCGCTGGTGCGTCTCTTTTTGTGACGCACCAGTGGTGTAAAAAATGCGCCTTGCTGCGCCATATTTACAAGGTGACGCATCTAGGTAGATGCGTCACTTTGTAAACCCCTGCACCAAATTATACCTGTGCCATGTATAATGTATGCAAGGGGGGCGTATTGACGCAAGAAAGGGTCGTACAAGTGACACAGTGAAATCTATGAGATTTCACTGCACCACTTCTCGGACACAAATGCGTCAATTTCTTACGCCTGCCTCACAGCAGGCGTAAGACTGACGCAGGCCCTTTCACATGGGGCTTGCCCCATGTGAAAGGATACATTGCTGGAGTTGCGTCACTTTTGTGACACTCTCCAGCAATGCGTCACTTATGCGCCATACAGATACGTCAGAAATACTGACGTATCTGTAACTCCTTGAGCAAGGATGCGTCATACTGTAAATATGACGCATCATTGGTGTCGCAAGGAGGGCGCAGTGAAAAGTGACGCATCGCTGTTTTCACGCAGCGATGCGTCACTTTTCATAAATAAGGCCCATTGTATCTTACTTGTAGTTGTCAGTGAACTAGTGGTTAACTTGTCCTTGTCATCTTTGCTTGGGTTGATATAAGCATCCGATTGGTACTTCAGGATTATCTTGGCTTTAACTGGTATTTCCATAATCAAAACCCTTAATACAGTACTAAGTAATATGTCTTGAAGCATGCTGTTATACCAGGGATATTCAAAGTATGGGCAGGGGGCTGCATGCAGTTCTCCTGACCTTTAACGGAGGCCTCTGGTGAACAGCAACACTGGGCTGTTGTTCGCTTGACAGAGCAGGAACATTCAGAAAGCTGTGAAACAAACAGGCATACTTTATTTAAATGTTAACTAAAATAATGGTAAAGAAGAAGGTGTCCTAAACAACTTATCTTTAGTAACACCTTTAGTTTTAAAGACATCTTGAACTAAATATATAAAAAAAACTTGATAAACTCTCTGCAAACTTAAAAAAAAGTGTACTCTATTAACACGCATCAGCGTTTTACCTTAGTAGATCAGATTATATCATTGCATTGAGAGACATTTATTAGCAGTGATAGTTTTCAAACATCATCTTGGAAACATTCATGCTGCCCCCATTCTGAAACCAATGACATAAGTGAACCAAGAGGCAAGTTATTTGTCAGGTACACCTTGTGTGTAGCCTTGGTTGTTATATAATTGGAAGAGCATTATAGTTTACTAGCAGCCCGTCCCGACGTTGTCCGGGTATGAATTGCTGCCGGCCAGTAGTATATTGTTTTGTAGGATTTCGTTTAGATAGCATTTCTTATCTGTGACAGGCCTGTGAAACGCTCTGATTCACAGTGCACTGCAGATGCACTTAAGAGTGCGCGTTCAGTAGTGTGTGAACTCTATTTTCCCTACTTTATTTTTCCTTGCACTATTATATAGCGCGAACTCGACAACATGGCATGAGCACAATTTACATTATAGAAGAACACATTCATTTGTGGTAGGCACGGGGAGACGAAGCGATTTGGATGTTGAGCTGATGCGGAGATTCGAACGTAGCTCCCCAGCTCTAAAGTTCGCAATTCTAGAACTTGTGGCGGGAGGTGTGTCTAAAAGTGTATGTCGGTGCTGGCCATCAATGAGAGAGACCTGTGCATTTTTCAAATGGGTGGTGAAAAAATATGAGTATTTAGCTGGAGATGTGGGCCGCCGTGCCACCAATGTACTTACCGGGGGAGGGTAAACACCGATTATTCCGCAACTTTCTTTCCGCATACCATCACTCCGCATACTTTCATTACGAAAGTACCATAACTCCGCAATGCCATTATAACGCATGGCATTACATTTGATATGCTTTTACCACGCATACATTTACAACGAAATTCGTTGTAAATGCATGAATGGTAAAAGCATGTTTTTTTTTTAATGTTTGGATAAGGTAAGTATGGGTATAGGGGTATATGTTTTGGGGGTACTGAGGTATATGTTTTGGCGTGTTTGGGTATTTTAAGGGTTCAGATATAGTTTTGGGTTATGGGGTACAGGGGTAGTTTTAGGGTTTAGGGATAGGTATGGGTTTTGGGGTACAGGGGTATTTTTAGGGTTCAGGGGTAGGTTTGGGTTTTGGGGTACAGGGGTATTTTAGGGTTCAGGGGTAGGTTTGGGTTTTGGGGTACAGGATTATTTTTAGGGTTCAGGGCTAGGTTTGGGTTTTGGGGTACAAGCGTATTTTTAGGGTTCAGGGGTAGGTTTGGGTTTTGGGGTACAGGGGTATTTTAAGGGTTCAGGGCTAGGGTTGGGTTTTGGGGTACAGGGTTTTTTTTAGGGTTCAGGGGTAGGTTTGGGTTTTGGGGTACAGGGGTATTTTTAGGGTTCAGGGGTAGGTTTGGGCTTTGAGGTACAGGGGTATTTATAGGGTTCAGGGCTAGGTTTGGGTTTTGAGGTACAGGGGGATTTTTAGGGTTCAGGGATAGGTTTGGGTTTTTGGGGTACAGGGTATATTTTTAGGGTTAAGATGGGTTAGTGTTTAAGGGTGTTGGGGTATTTTAAGGAGTAAGGGTGGGTTATGATTATGGGGTGCAGGGGTATTTAAAGGGAGCAGGGTGGGATTAGCACACGATATGAGACATGGCATGAAAGGCGGAACGTACCACACGCCCCCAGCATTTGTCACGCCCCCAGCACACGCCCACAGCACAACGCAGACACGCCCACAAGGGACTACTTTGCTGGCACGGTTCTTTTACCTTTTAAATGTATATGGTGGGCGTCTGCATAGCCTATGTCCTTCTGCTGCAACTGCCCTTTCCAACGCTGTATTGGGTGTTGTGATTGGTGCTGTGGTTTCTGAGATTACCCGCCTCAAAGGTTTGGGCTCTCTCTTTATTATATTAGTATGGATTAAATAAAGCACAGGAAAAGGTTTTGCCCAGCACATATCCTGAACTCATATATTTTAAGGGACTCTCATATGTGGTAATGAAAAAATAGGAGGCAAAGTGAAATTAACCACTTGCCCAGAATCACATAGTTTCATCAAGTGGAAAGCCAGGACTGATACCAGGTTTTCTGGTTTCACATTTTGCAATTCAGCCACCAAATGAGTATCTCTTTCCCTATCACATTTTACATTATAAGTTAATGCATGAACATTAATTCTTGGTGCATGAGAATAGAGCATTGGTGGCAGCCAAATGTCACGTGAAGGCTTAGTTTGTTGTTTACACCATGCATCTGTTTGCGTTCCCCTACGCCCACATTTCATCACCCGACTCTCACATTGCTGGCATTAGTGCGGCCCTCGGGCATGCCACAGACAGTACTTTGCGGCCCCTGGGAAAATGTTTGTGACTACCAATGTACACTGTAGTTCTTGATGGAATGTAGACATTTCAGGCTCAGAATGCTTGAGGTGATAAAGGGTCATAATATTTTCCTCGTTGCAAAGATTTACAGTCACAGCTGGAGTTTTCAATGGACTGACTCAGAATATATTTTTTGTCTCAAGTGGATTGAAGGTCATTTTGTAGTCTCAGGATCAGTGAAAGACACAGGAACAGAAATAAAAAAAATTGACCATCTGTTATTTTCAGCCTTAGATAGTGTAGACAAATTATGGTGCTTACATACTGAACTGATCAAAAAGCTTACACTATTGTTATTGGAGTGCAGAGTTGGCACACAAGTGATAGTTACGCCCATGTCACATGAAAAACGAAGAAGTTCAGAAATGGGTTAGGCACAATCTTTCAATGTGAATCTGCTTCCAACTTGACATCTGAGACTGTGGAGAAATCTATTATTTTGTGATCTTTAAGATCAAGAGCATTCATGGCACTGAAACAAGATTCCATCTCGATAGCTGATTACTGGAACAAGGCTCAGCAAAAGCCTTCTTAACCTTTTGAATGCTATGGGGATTTTTCCCCTGTGCTGGAAACCCATGAACCCCATTATTCATGACGAGCTGGGCTCGTCATGAGCGTAGCAGGAGGCTACTGCATGACGAGCCCAGCTCGTCATGAGCGTGGAAGGGGTTAACCTCCTGAGCAGGAAAGGAAGGGTGTTTCAATTATATCTTGTGCTGTTTGGCATATACTACCTCAAGCTCTGCTCTCTGTTTTAAAGATTCATTCCTCCACTGAAGCAATTGAGTTAAAACTAACTTCATTGATGTTCAGAGCAGTGGTGCTTGAACAATTTTCAGTGTTTGAGTACTGACTTCAATGTTACATCACTGAAGTCATAGGACTGTTGAAAGTAACACAAACTACAAGCATAGCAAATTAGCGACTTCAATTTAGAAGGAGAGTGGTAAGGGTGTGGAATGTAGCCAGGGGTGCATTTTGAAGAACTAATGTTTGTAAATATATTACTAACGCATGGTGTGGTAGCGCACTGTCAATTACAGACAGCACGTTTTCTATTGAAATGGCAACAACATTTTAACTGATATGCAATCTTACTGATAAAAGTACATAGCATGAAAACAATAATGTGTGGAAGTCAGGTTTCAGCAAATATTCATAAGATGCACATCACCAAATGAAGTGTCTTGATTTGTGTTGATTCTTTTAAAATCTTTGTTTCTATTATACTCCAGAATTACAAATACAGTCCTTCATTTGCACTTTCCTTACTACTGCTATGATTTGAAAGATGTGTAGGGGCATTTAAATGTTGTTGTGGCATAGAAAAAAAACTGTCTTCCTACAGCCTTTCTTTTCACTATACTTGCACTCTACAAGAGTCTCAGATAGTTCACTTTATACAATTCTCTAACTTTGTTGTCAGAGAAAGAAAACCAAACACCAGTATACATGTCAAAAGAATAAGCAGAAATTTGACAAAGGCTGACATTTTACCACAGAGCAAATGTGACAAGATAAAAACAAAATTTAAAGGCATCTTGATTACTCAGTCACCTTCTGAACCCCAGCACATTTATTTTGGGGTGATCTAGCACCCCCTCGAACCCTACTTTAAGTGCCTATGGTTCAGAGAAAGAATATCTGGTTCATTGAAACACGGCTTAGTCTCAGAGGACAGATTACCTTTACAGCATTTAGGCAGTGTAGACAGATACAATAATCAAATACATTCATAATCTCTCTTTTTAAGACATACAGTACTTTTTGCACTGACTTGATTTCAGTGGCATTCCCTGGGGATACATCTGCCTTTTTAAAAGCTGGATTTTCCTTGATCTGTTCATCAGAAATGGCTGAATAAGCCAGAGGAGTCACTGAAATCTTTTTTTTTAGATTCAGGGTGTCTAGCCCCAGCCTCACAGAAGATATAAGATGAATTAGGCTGGTTACTTACAAACCCAACAATCTGTAATGAACTAACAGTAAAAGCTATGTTGTGAAGTTGATTCTTGACGTCACTGATAGTTAGGAAGAGCATGAAGACTCCAGCACTAATTGGTGTCATTACATTACTAGTTTGGTAAAAATGTTCCAACATAAGATTCTTTGGAATTATCTTTGTAGTGGTTCTTTGAGTTACTGACTTGAGAAAACCTTTCTCTAGTGACACCTCTCTTAGGATTACTATTATGTATTTCTGCAGCTACCAGGAATTGCAGACATTGGTTTTCATCCTGTAGTTCAATGGCCGACATCAGGTAAGGGTCAGAGTTACAGGTTGAATGAAAATCTAACATGGAAGGACTAGCCAACCACAGGGAATAATTTTCAGCAAGTAGATATCATCAAAAACTTTATTTAGATCACAAAGATCTTAAAAGTACATGAACAAAAGAAGAGGCAAGTTAGGATGGATATAAGGATGAAAGCCATAAAACAGATACAAATCTTACATATATACAGATATAAAATACAATAAAAAGATTTCATACCATACATTTTGAGTGCTTGATCTATAAAGCTTGCCATATTTGGCCAAACGGAAAACCATTACTCTGCGAGTATCTGTGGATAAAATTCTCAATACATCAAGGTAGTGGCCAAGGCCATTAAGCCTACACAAGGGAATTATAAACTTACCCCTCAGGGTCTTATGGTGGGGGCAAAAAAATAACAAATGCACTAGGGATTCGGGGCTTTCTTTACAAGCTGGGCACTTGTCATCAGAGGGAACATTAGAACGTCACTTATTACAACACAGTTTGGTGGGAAGGGACTTCTATCTAAATTGAAGAAATAATTTACATGTAATGGGTGGAACAAATTCATCAATGGTTTCCTCGAACAATGGAAGAGGTTTAGAATTCATAAATTCCCGGGTCAGAGTGCCCACCGGTTTTGTCATATCTTTCACCAAGGTAGACTCCCCAGTAGACAGTGTTTACCCTGCTCTTTGGTATTGAGCACAGCTGCTCAGGATTAGACCAATAGACCTCCATCCCTAATTTCCTCAACATGTCTCTCAAGGTTCTAATCCAGGGGATGGGGATTACCTGGACCTGTTTCAGAAGGCCCATAAACACAACTCGGTAAGGGGCAAGCTCCTCAATGGACCACAGGTGATGCCAAAACATTAGGTGCTTGCTTATCAGCCAGTATTCTTTGGGCCAGGTCCAGATAGATTGGGTTCAGGGGTGATACTTTGTAGATTAAAAAGTGACCTTACGAAATGGTGTTCTATGGTGGTAAGACAATCCTTATTCCCACTACCCCATAATTCACCCCCATACAATGTGCCCCCTAAGGCTTTAATATTGTAAATTTCCAGTGCTGGGGCCACTTTCCTGGACACCATATTTTTAAAGATCCTACTTATGTGAGTGGTCTGATGGATTAATGACAACTGTATTTTTTCAATATGGGGTGTCCAACATAGGCTTGGTGTGAAACGAATGCCCAAATAATCAAAAACAGACACTTATTCTAAAGTACTGTTCCCTACGTAGATACATCTGTTGGCTGACTTTGCCATCTCTTTGGAAAAAATCATATATTTCATTTAGCCTCATTTAATTCCAGACCACGCTCATTAAAAAAAAGTATAAATCATTTAATAGCTGTTGGAGGCTGTGTTCCTTCTTTGATATTAATAGCGTATCGTCAGCAAAGAGGAGTGCGGGCTAAATTTTAGGGGCATCACCCTATCGAGGAATCCTACTACCCCATTGATGAAGAGTGAGAATAGGGTGGTCGCTAAGACACATCTCTGTCTCACTCCGTGATTTTTCGAGAATCGCTCTGTTAGTTTGCTATCCTCCCCCCACCTGACTTTGGCTTTATTTACTGAGTGCAGGCAGATTCAAATATCATTATCTAACACAAAAAATAATAACCTGCACACAGAGGGGTAGAGAGGGACAGATATCCAGATAAAGCATGCAGGGACACAACAGTTTTGGTAAAAAGTGCCCTCACTCACACACAAAATTGTGTGTGACATGCTTCATCATCGGGTCTGCTTACAATACACCCTGGCGTAGCCACACACAGGGTGGAGCATAGGGAAGGGGATAACATAAAACAATACAGATGAAGAGGTACAAGTATACACAAAAGGTGAGTACAAAGTGTTACCACCCTGACTGGGAAAACGTGATAAGGACAAGTGCAGTGAGAGTGATGTTGAAACTGCCTTGTGGGTACTCTAAGCATTATTTATTCCGGAGTCCCACGGACTCCGGAGGTATTCCCCTTATAGCCACGGGACACAGACGATGAGTTCTCATTTTACTGCTTGTCTATATCTTGCTCTACATAGCACCATATCAGTGCGATCTTTGAATTTCACTGTATGTAAGAGCTCACCCTTTACTTTCCGACAATCCTGGTTGTACTAATGTAACACAAGGGCTCGCCTTTTCCCTTCTTTTGTTTTATGAGGAATTTCTTATCTTTTTACGGTTGGCCCAGAACATCCCTAATCTGGCTGTAGAGTATCTCATGCTGTTTACCCAGCATATCTATTAATTCTATTTTAGGGAGTTTGGACAGCACTTCCTCCTCCACACCAACTTTGTGTTTAACCATTTCCAAAACCCCCATGTTTTCCCTCAACCAGTCTCATCTGATTGTTCAACCCCTAATGTTGGGTGCGCTCTTGCCCTGATTAACCCGTTCCGTGCTCATGATGAGCTTAGCTCGTCATGAGGCACGGTCTGGCTGTGCTCATGATGAGCTCAGCTCGTCATGACCATTGCGCTGCGCCCACGCGGGGATAATTCCCCTGCTGTGCTGGGCGTTCCATTGGAACAGGCGTGGTCGTGACGAGCTCAGCTCGTCATGAGCACAGTGCCACCGTGCTGCATGACGAGCCAAGCTCGTGATGAGCACCGCGGCGCTGTGCACACCCCGCCTCCCCCAGCACAGCAGGGGAATTAGCCCCGCGAGGAAGGCGTTAATTAAGGAGAGAGTCAGGGCATTATGGTCACTATCAGATCTTTTAACCACTAACATACCAAATACTATGGGCCATAGGCTAAGATCAACCAAACAATAGTCGATTCTACTGGCATAGCCAGGTCTGTTAAAAGTCAGTTCACCATTTGGGTCGGATTTCGTCCTACCATTATAGCCCTCAAGTCGTGTTGCAAAGTGAGGGCCAATACTTGACCTCCGTTCTTGGACCATCCAACCAGTGGAAGATCTAACAGTGGAATTTGCCAAAGATTGTACCACTCCTCTATCAAATCTAAGGGGGCAAGTGCGAGAGGTTCAAACGTACAATTAAAATCCCGTTACCAGTAAAGAGGCATTTCCGGTATGTTCAGACAAAGCATAGTCTAGAATGCGGATACTGTTAGTCTCCTCAGAGCCCTGGACCACACTGCTGTAAACATAAAAATTCAAATTTTTAGACCAGTCTATTGTGCCAGATCAATTGCTAACATGTCCTGGGAGCCAACAGGAATTAACTTGACTTTAGATCTAAGTGAAGTTTTCATCCAGCCTACTAGACCTCCTGAAGGTCTCCTCACCCCTTCCTTGTTGCATTAATGCCATAAGATGAGTACCCACATCTGTGAGGAGTATACAGAATCCATGTTTCCTGGAATAAGATCACATCTTGGGAATCCACAAAATTACCCCAATCTGGGTCGACTAGCAAGTTGGCGATCCCCGTGACATTCCATACCAAGACCCTTAAAGGCAGATAGGGTACATAGATAAGGGTATAATCAGGCCTGTGCTCAGTAGTTTCACACCTTTCCTAGTTTATGATGGGAGTAACATCACTCTGCCCCATTAAACTTTTAATGGGTGGGACGCGCTTAACATCAGAGCTGATAAGCGACCGAAATAAAGAAGGAAACCTCAACTGAGGTTTTGCCACAGTAGTACTAGTGGTCATTTCATTATCATCCAGGGACAGCAATCCTCCTCCCTGTAGTCATCCCTGGCTACCTGCGATTCCCTGGTTCCCTGGGGCCCCTCTCATCAGGACAAATCCACTGGACCCATGGCCTACACCCACAGGAAGTCTATATTTAATGGCAATGAAGGTAATAGCAAGTGGGATGGTATGCAAATCAATTGCAATCAGGCTGTCCACTAAGGCTCCATAAAAGAAATTAACTTTGACTACATCTTTTAACATCCCTGGGAATGTTAGTCTTTCGGCTTTCTTAATGTCTTCTCTTCAGGGCCGGACTGGCTACCAGGCGTTTTGGAATGCTGCTGAGCTGGGGGCTGATTTCGTTGATGGGGACCTGCGTGTGCTGAACGAAATTCATTTTGCTTTGTTTATTTCAAAGCACATGCAGGTCTCCATCAACGAAATCAACCCCCACCGCAGTGAAATCAGCTCCCAGCTCGGCAACATTCCAAAAAGCCTGGTAGTCAGTCCGGCCCTGCTTCTCTTATGATGGAATACCAGTGCAGTGTTATCCTGAGCCAGTAGATTACCTTATTCTTGAGCACAGTCCTGGCATCTGTCCCTGGGGATTTTAGGTACCTCCACTAGGTATATTACCGCTTTTTCTTCCTGGGCTTTTTCCCCACCTCTAATTCAACTGATCGCCTAAGGCTTGGCATAAGGGGCTACCCCTCATCTAGTATCACCTCTCCTCTTTCAGGCTCTCTGCCCTTTCTCCTAACTTGAAAATGTCCTTGATGGTGGACCAGCTTGTCGCTATGGCCATTATGGCAAAAGCAACTTCTAAGGTGGTTGAGAAGAGTGTGGTTAAAACGCTGGGGGAGCACACTGGGGAGTGTGGGTGATAGCAGGGACTATATCAGGACCATGCCTCCTTACAGGCCCAGGATGAATAAAAGTACGAGCCTCGTGGACAGTAGCTAGTAGATCTAAATTGGTCCCTGGTAAGTTGACCCTCCCACTCTAAATCAGCAACCACCTTTCTCAAAGAAGCAACCTCAGCCCTAAAGGACTCAATAATAGCCTTAAGGTTCTGCAATAGGAGAGAATATTCATTACTCTTGTCGCTTGGGCCAATATGAACTCACCCTTCCACTTCAATTACATCCTCAGCAAGGGCCTAGTTTCTAGTATAACTAGTATGGCATTCAACTTGGACTACCTGTACTTCTAAAGGAATGTCCGAGTACTCGCTACAGACCAATGGAGGTTCTGGTTCTAATTCAGGGGCCCTACATCCTGATCCTTTTCCACTACCCCTTCTGAGGTTTTTTGAACATCTGTGGAATACGCTTGGCAGTCTTCTTGGTGGAGCATGGGCAGGACAAAGCTCTAGAAGAACTAAGGGAGGGTATTAGATATGTTAGAATTGGCAGATTGAGAAAGAGGTGGGTAACTGCTGTGTGCCCAATTTCCTGGAATTCCGTAGGAAAATCTTGATACTGTCCATTGCATTGAAGCAGATAGAAGCAGATAACACCTGTGGCCTTTTTTGGGGGGGGCAGTGCTTTGGGCTTTTTCCTGAACTTTCCTTTTGCCCATAGCCCAGCAGACTCCCCTAGCGCTTCACTGGTACGGCTTAGGCAAACACACATGGGGTATACTGGGAATTATCCACAGTTGAACAAGCCCAATGATGCCCAAGGAGGCAGGAGATTATTTACACCTTCTCAAGTTCGCAACCTACCCACCAATTCCAGCCAGTAGCAGTTCGGACCAAATAAGGGGAATGGAAGACAAAAGACAGCGCCGTCTGTAACAAAAATATAGTACCTTTCCGTTGAATGAGGTGCCAGAGTAGAAAGTGGGAATCAGGATACACAGCCAAGGGGGTGGCCCCGCCCCACCTCCGCCTGTGGCTGATGGGCGCAGGATGGGCCCGCCCTTGGCTTCGTCAGGCGCAGCCCATGCTCGTCCCACACCACGGGAGCCACATCAGGAATGTATGGGCCTTTGGGCATGGCGATGAGGTGTCAGCGAGACTGTGGAGTCTGGGTGTTGCAGTCCTCTCCCCTGGCTTTGAAAAGCAAACAAGCTTCCCATGCCATGGGAGCTGCGTCAGTTATTTATGCGCCTCCGGGCGTGGCGATGAGGTGCCAGCGGGACTGGGGAGTCTGGACATTGCAGTCCTCTCCCCTGGCGCTTAAAAACAAACAAGCAAGTAAATATACCTTTTCTTTTATAAATTGGTTTCCTGAGTCAGAGGACTTACTAGCAGTCTGTAAGTAACTGCTCTGCTTACGCAATGCATGTCTTTCTACATATGTAGAATTTTTTAATCGGATGCTAAACATCTTGACAAAAACTGATTGGGTACTGTTCGCAATCTGTCAGGATTATAGCGGAGTATGGGAACAATCTAACAGGTACACTAACAGAGATCAGAACAAGGTAATGTAACAGCACAGTGCTTGTTCTATGCAGGGGCAAAAGCTTTCCAGTGAAGGGGCTACATATAAATAATTAAATGCAAGAAGGCTGGCAGGACAGCAGGACTAAAGCTGAGGACTGAAGCAGGTTGAAACAGACAGTGAAGAGGAAACTGGAAAGTCTGCAATGGAAACTACAGAGATAGCATGAGTATAGATTACAGTAAGGTAAAAGCAGGGAAATGATGGACAAACTATCATAAATTATAGTTTGTCTGCTCCTCAGAGTGATCCCTCTGTGAGGTGAAAAAGATCTTACAAAAAGCAAGGAGCAGATTATTCTCACAGAGTTCAGGGAGACACCCAGCAGCTCCTAATGAGAAGCTCAGGGTGGTTCTCTGTACCAAAGCCACACGCCTTGTATCCAAATGGCACCCTTGGAAGCAATGAAAATCAGGATAATAATATGGTACACAAAACGACAAGGTGAACAGTGTAAGGTAGGCAGAAACAGGAAGTGGACTTAGGGAAAAGCTAGACTGGGATAAGGGTCAAGGTCATGGCTGAAATACATAGAACTGTGATTTCTGGGAATCTGCACACTAAATAGGACACAGAAGGAATATGCAGTCAGAACAGGAATATGGAATACAAGACAAAGAATCTGCATATGCAAGACAGGTCTGGATGTGTGCAGTCAGAACTAGAAACAAGGCAAACCCTGAAACAAAGATGCAGGATAAACAAGAGGCAAGCAAGAGACACAAAAAGCTAATCAGAACAGGAACATGAAATCAAACAAAAGAAACCGAAATCAAAAGTCAAACCTGCAGTATAGTCAGGGACACTGAAATTACGTGGCAGGGTAGGGCCAAATTATGTGGTAGAGTTGCATAAATTATGTGGCAAGAAAAGGCAAATTATGTGGCATAATGCAGCACATTTTGTGATAGTATTACTTAATCATTTGTTTCATTTTACACTTGTTAACACTGTGTGGGCATTGGTTGCACCTCATTAGCACCAGTCTAACAACCAACTATAGCAATAAGCAACAGAAATGTAACCAGTCAACCTATGCAAAGGGCCTTGCACTATACAGCAGCATGTGCCTCTACGTTTTTAGTAACTTTTGAACCATCTAAGCTAGAAACCATTTTTTTAATACCATTGGAAGATTATACGCAGATGATGGATTATGTGGCAAATGGCGCGAATATATAATCACGCTAACCATTCTAGAGCCATCTAATATCATAATTCCAGTGGCCCTAATGATATAGTATCAGGATCAAAAGGTAGAAAAGGAGACTCAGCAGCAAGGTCAGATACGAGCCATTGCGCTCTGGGTTCACCAGGTGGAAATAATAGGAAGCTCAGGGGAGGAGCAGGTGCAGGGAGAAAGCAGTTACAAGGAATCATTCAGGTGAAAGGAATCAGGGAACCACCAATAAAAGGAAAGGCAGAACTGGGGCTTGGGAAGGGGAAGAGCAGGGAAACCAGCAGGCATAAGAGAGGACCCAGGAAAGGCGGAAATAAAGTATAGATCGGAGCCCAGAGAGAGAAAGGTCCAGGTTGAAGATATAATAGGGTCAGAAAGGCTGTTGGATCCAGGAGTCAAGAGAAAGAATAGAGCACCGGGGCATGACTGGGGCAGAATTTGGAGACAGTAAGGACTACAAGGACCATGATGCATCAGGAAGGTTGTGGGGAAACATGGACTGGGCTGAAATGTGGAGCTGGAATGCCAGGTGTTGGAAAGAGTTCTATCCTACTTTGGTGTAACATCTGAGCTCCACAGGGCCCTCGTGAGCACCACCTGCTAGCAGGAAGGCATAATCCTAACAGTGACCTGGGCTGCCAAGAAGAGCTACAGGGTGTGACTCTCTGAAACTGTTGTTCGTTCACAAAGCACAAGGGTGCATAGTGGCGTACCCTGCTACCATGAAGAGCAGACAGTTTGAAGTACATACAATAGAAATAAACTCACTTCCTGCCTTTGCTAAAAAATACAATTTCAGCATACATTAGAATCATATGTTAAATGAAAGCTCTATGTTAAGATTTACATTTTGAAAGGTTTCACAACTCTGCACAGATCAAAAATAAAAATAAAGTTTTTCTGTGATATCCACACATATCATCACAGAAAGAAACATACAAACAAATGCCCTGATTCATTTGTGTACACTGTTTTTGAAATTCTAATATGGAGAGAACCACGTCAATAAACAGTATACAGTATCACCTTCACCACCTCAGTTGATTGGAGCTCGGTAAGCAATAACATATTTAAAATGTTGATCTGCATCACAGTGATCCCGTAGCACAAAAGTCTATGAGCCCAATGGTATGCCTACCTCTAGTCCTCTGTGGGCAAAGAAGGTGGCCTGCAAGGTCAATGCCAGCGAAAGTGCTCCCAGGTATAGACCCAAAAACAACTTTATGGGATTTAGAAAGGAGGTGCAAACAGTGAGGCCACCAGGCAGTGTCTACAGAGAGTTATTCATGTTACTGTTGGCTAAGTGCTAAGGCAGATGCTGAGAAAACAGGCAAAATGCCACCGATCCAACGGTCTGACATCCTAAACAGTTCATGGCTCTTTCAGCTATCGATTCCTTTCTCTTGTTGTTACCCACAGACAAAGTAGTCCATTTCAGAGCCAGGAACTTGTATGCCATTGTATGTTTCCTTCTTTTTTAAAACATTTATTTATTTTTGAAAACTTTTTTAACTTTGCCAGGGCTTGCCAGCTTCCCAGAGACTGCTAAGCGGCCCGATTCACGGCTTGCAGTACACTGCCTCCAGCACACATGCTGCTTACAGCCTCCATGTTTGGAAGTGGGCTTTCAACTCATATTAATAAATGTTTTTTAAAACCTTATTACAAAACAATTTAAAGCAGGGGTCTCCAACTGGTTGAGAGCAAGCTACCAGTAGCTTCTGTTTTCCTTTTTAAGTTAAGGAAAGGCTATGTTTATTTTACATTATAATCAGGCTGCACATAGCGGGGCCACAGAGGTTCAGAAGCAAAGCACTGAGGTATTTAACGCTTAAATAAAAGTCATTCTAAACTCAATATTGGAGCATAGGAACAAAATGAAGCTTTTGAATGCTTTAAAATGAGATACAATTAAAATGAAGAGTTAACTTAATCATTAAGTTAACTCTTAATTTTAATTTTCTCCCTTTTCAAAGTGTTGCATTTCCACCAGAAGACATCTTGCTCTCAGTGGCTGGTAGTCAATGCTGTATTTATATCTGACAAACACAGTCATTTTCTTTTGAATGGGAGCAATTTAAAGTGCAGCAAAATGTTTCTATGAAACATTGTCTTAATGTTTTTCTCTACTTTAAATTAAGCCAATTAAGTCCTAATGTTTTATGAAGTATGTTTCTTCACTTTAAATTCCACACATTTAAATGATTGACTGTATTTTCCAATTATAAATATGGCACCATGTCTACAGGCGACTGGGAGAAAAATGCCTGCTGTTTGTAAAGACACGTTGACATGGAAGACAATTAAAATGATGAGTTTTATGTAATAAACATAAAGTTAACTCCTCAGTTAAATTCTTTCCCATTGTTGCATTGACACTCAGCAGGCATCTTTCTCCCAGTGGCTGGTAGGCACGCTGCCATATTTATAACTGAAAATACAGCCATTTTCTTCTTTTAATGGGACACATTTAAAGTGCAGAAAAATGTTCCTTATGAGGAACATTTTTGCAGAAAATTTTTCTGCACTTCAAGGTTCTCCCATAAAAAATAAATGCTTGTATGTTTGTGTTGTACATGTAACTGATCCACACATGGCAAAAGGTATGTCCTCTGCCACAAGTACACACAACACAGGCTCTCAGTCACCCATACACATATACACCATTCATTCACAGACATGTTCATACATCCTCACAGACCATGCACTCACTTATGCACTTGGAAGCCCTATCATAGTACCCCCAGTCACAATATTTTATGCAAACAATAGTATCGGACTCCATGGACATTAGGTTTAAAGTCATGAAGCTGGGTGAGGGGGTGTCTGGTAACAATGTGTGAGTTACTTGGCCTTCAGTAGCTCACAACGATGTTCACTGATCAGAAGTAACTCTAATTACAGAAAAGTTTGGAGACCCCTGATTTAAATAATACTGCTTGTGAGTTGGATGGGCTATTATATTTCCAACACCAGTCCCCTACTGACACTGCCATCAGAAACCTAACTCTGATATACTGATGAAGTAGGGAATGTCAGAGTAAGGTCATCATATTGCCCGATACTGCCCGCCTACCTGCCTGAACTCTTTAGAACAGGCTGTCAGATGTATTTTTTTCTGTCTGTAACCACCGGAAAAAGACTGATGGAATCGGACCAAAAGAAAAGAAAAATTACCCCACGCCCTAAGAGAAGACTCCCAGAGTTTAGAGGTCATTTGTTTTTTTTGTTTTTTTATTGCACACTCCTGGTTTGGGAGTTTTTTTTGTTTTTTTTTTAAGAAAAATGTTTGCCGCAAGGATGCCTGAAAGACGGTGGGAGCGCACCAAACTGGCAATGAATTAGAGAAGTTTCCATGACTTGGTTTTCATTGAGTAACTCGGGGAAGCCAGGAGCATGCCAGGAGACTTTTTAGTCCCGGCACCGGCAGCCTAACCAGGACATATTAAAAGACAAAAGACGGTGGACTACTCTTCCTGCACCTCTATACCAGTTTGATATTTAGTAAAAGTCCTGCGCCACAAATCCAGACACCAACCATCCTGTGATGTCGCTGTATTCCAGATCCTAAAGAAATGCTTGAATGTTGTGCGCAGGAATGCAAAAAAACTATCCAGGAATTTGCTCTGAAGTTATTCAAAAGAGTTCTTTATTGTTAAAATGTTCATAAATGATTCACATAAAAACGCAATTCAGCCAACGCGTTTCGTTCTCAGAGAGAACTTCATCGGGGCTGAAAGTAAACAAGATACAGACATAAATATACACAAAAAAAAGAATTGAACAGAGTATACATTTAAGCTTATACATGAAAAAGAAAATCTGGTACATCAACAAACAAATATATATATCAAAAAACAACCACATAAACAGGACAAAATTAAGGCAAATCATATATATGTTTTGCACATAAACACAACATGAATAAAATATGTATACATCTTAGACAAAGAAAAAATGACAAAAACATTGGTTCTTACATTTATAAATGGAGAGACAAAAGCACCAAACACAGAATCAATCAAAAACAATAATGTAAAAGGACAAAATGTCAGGGTCAAACGGACCAGTCAACTCTTAAAAAGAGAAGTGACGAAATCCCTATAATGGATCTGACTATAACCAAAATCATATATCTAATCATCCAGTTAAAAGCTAAATCCACAAGATGACGAGAAAGGTAAAAATCAACTCACCTTTTCAGGGTAATACCCCTCTTGAAGGGGAGAACTAATATGTTCTCCTATGCTGTAAGTAAAGCTATATTATGTACACAAGGCAATACCCAGCCTACAGGGATCCATAGGTAACAGCCCCTCGATTACCTATAGGAGAGGTGTGACACTGAAAAACAGACTCTGTCCAAGTAACATTACCACTCAAAGATCAGAAGCATGGTTACCAGATAAGCCGAATGTTTTTTTTACCTGTTGTTCGTGTCATATTTGTAAATTTGGGGCCAATAAGACCAAAAGCTTCGGTCATAATGGTTTGCCATCATACCCAATCAGACAGTTTATTAACTGTTGTGTATAGTATTGGATGCCCTTTTGACATGATATATGTTGGAAGCATAAAGAGGCAACTCAAGCTCCGAATACAGGAACACAGGAGGGCTATACTGAATAGGGACAGTAAATATCCCCTGGCCGAACACTATCTTAAATTCCATCAAGATAACAGCGATTTTTGGTTCTATGGTATTGACCATGTGGTACCCAATAAAAGGGGTGGTAAAAGAGAACCAACCCTAAGACAAAATGAGGCAAGATGGATTTGTAAATTGAGGGCAATCACACAAGGTCATAATACTGATGATGAGATGTATTTTTTCCTTAAGAATTTAATTGACATATCACTATTGTGGATGCTATGTATCTGAATTACATCTTAAGGAATATAATCTAGAGATGCTTTCTTGATGTATGTTTATGAAAGAAAGTCTCTTTTTTTGGACTGCAGATATATGTATATATAACTCTTTTTGAAACTCAGGAAACCATAGCCACATTTTGTCCTTTTACATTATTGTTTTTGATTGTTTCTGTGTTTCGTGCTTTTGTCTCTCCATTTATAAATGTAAGAACCGATGTTTTTGTCATTTTTTCTTTGTCTAAGATGTATACATATTTTATTCATGTTGTGTTTATGTGCAAGAAATATATATTATTTGCCTTATTTTTGTCCTGTTTATGTGGTTGTATTTTGATATATATATTTGTTTGTTGATGTACCAGATTTTCTTTTTCATCTATAAGCTTAAATGTATACTCTGTTCAATTCTTTTTTTTGTGTATATTTATGTTTGTATCTTGTTTACTTTCAGCCCTGATGAAGTTCTCTCTGAGAACGAAACGTGTTGGCCGAATTGCGTGTTTCTGTGAATCATTTATGAAAATTTGAACAATAAAGAACTCTTTTGAATAACAAAGATCAAATTCCTGGATAATTTTTTTGCATTCCTGCGCACACCATTCAGGCATTTAACCAGGACATATTAGTGGTGTACCAGCGATTGACAAGTTTACATGAAATAGGAGATCATCGTATTTGGTGCCATATACCCAAACGTTTTTTAACTAAAGGACAATAGGGAAGGTCGGTCCTTACCCTTACAAACATCTTTTTCATCTTGTGAAGTCACCAGAATGAGATTTGATAATGGGAGCACGTGAACGCCCCTATCGCCAGTATATTAATACTGTGTGGCTATTGTGAGAAGGAAGACTCAACAGGGGAGGAGAAAGATACCCCCAATATTTTGTCCTATCATCTTCCTCAATGAATGTATTGGGAGACACTAAACTGTATTTGTAAGCCTGAAGAAGGCAGTGAAGCAAACTATACCACCGAAACGCGTCATTTTGTGTTGAATACGCACCCAAGCAGTAACGGTTCTATCAGGAGAAAAGAATTTCATAAAGTGTTGAACCAGGGCTATTAATTTCTGCTCTTTGTACTTGGTGTGCTTACTTAACTCATAGTGTTTTGAAGCTATAATTGCTTGTTATATTCTCCCATGTTTTTTTAATGTGATATTTGTAACTGATATGAACATTTGATGTGAATTGATGATGTACATGTTTTTACATCTTTTTTATATATTCTGAATCCTAGAAGGATCCTGCTAATAAAAATATTTTATATTATTTTTTTCGTTTCTATTCAACTGTTGGTGATTAGGTTTGTGGGTATGAAAGCAGTGTGCATTTGTATGCTCAAAATAAACCCAACAAGGATCTTGTTTTTCACAAAATGACTTGATTTTGAACCAAGGACTCAAAGATGATGTATAATATGAGAAACCACATAGGGGTTTATTTTGACACCTTAGCAGTTTGAAACACTGTCTCTTTTTGCTGATACTATTTGTATAAAGGTGTTTCTTCCTGTTGTGGGATTAGAGTAAGCAAGTAGAAACATATATTGAGGCAGTGGTTTTGGCTTGCACAGGCAGTTTTCGCGATATGAAAATCAAAATACATCTTATCTTCCTTATTCATCTTAATTCAGTCTTTCGTTTTTTATTTATTATCAATAATGTTTGTCAACAGTGTAATAAAGCATACACACGATTATATATAATCAACATAAAATTACATTTCTAAATTAATGTAAAAATATTTAGACCGCATGCTGTACCATTACATATCATCTCACAATTTTACCATTCATGATTCCTTGACAATGTTTAATTTTAAACAGTATAATGCATCTGAAAAAGATCACATAAAAACAAAAAGTTGCATGTCCCCTTACCATTACCAAATGTACCCAGAGCAGTGTTATGTATGGAAGCTACTCCACTGTACAATTGAATGTAACTCAATGTCCCTACAGTTGGTTCATGTACACAAGAATGAACGCAGACCAACTCATTACTATGAGATGTCCCTGAAGTGTTTATAATACAGAAAAAAGCCCACAGTACCACTGTTTTTTAATAAATGTCCTGACCTTTAATGTGTAAATGGCCTAGAAAAGTCAATAAATTATCTAAATGTCATGCTATGTACCTAGATTGCTTTGCTTGCTCAGCATCCAGGGTGAACCAATATGCAAACTTACAATTCCTCTACTGCAGATATGTGCTATACCAGTATATACACGTACTGATGGGTAATAAGGGCGGAGCTTTGCTCTGGCTTCATTGCAGAGTAACAGTTACGGTTAGGGTTAAATGAAGGGCTATGGCGGCCGTAGAGCTACATTAATGCCATCTTGCAATACTTTTTTTTGAAAGAAAATATTTTCATTATATAAGGCACATGTTTACAAATAGACATATATGTTGGACAATTGGGTATTGGCCACCCCTTTGGGGATTAAGTAAGCCCATCTGGAGTGCATGAGAGCAGGACTCAGGTTAAATGCATTTAGTCCAAGACTATATGATCTAAGGGGGTTCTTACTTTGGACTCTTTTATTCGTGAATATTAATGGAATGGTAAAGTAATGCATGGAATGCTCTGAGATACTGCAGATAACCCACTGTGCATAGCTGAAGGCCATTCAAAGTGGGTTTGAGAAATACAGTAGTTGTATACACAGCTAAACTTGTCACCTGAAGCTCAACTTGGAGAAGACACAAGTCCTCGCCCTTGGACCCACCCCCTCCGCATGGGACAACACCTGGTGGCCCACCTCCCTTGGCAGCCCGTCCAACACCACAGACTACGCACGGAACCTCGGCATCATACTTGACTCTTCCCTCTCCATGACCCGACAGATCAATGCTGTCACCTCCACCTGTTTCAACACCCTCTGCATCCTTTGCAAGACCTTCAAATTGATCCCTCCGACTCAAGAAAGGTCTTCACCCACGCACTCATAACCAACAGGATGGATTAAGGAAATGCCCTCTATGCCAGGATCAACAGGTCTCTACTCAGCAAACTCCAGACCATACAGAACACCGCAGCCAGACTCGTCCTCAGCATCCCTTGACACAAACACATCACCCAACACCTGCAAGACCTCCACTGGCTCCCAATCGAGAAGAGAGTAACCTTCAAGTTACTCACCCATGCCTACAAATGCGTCCACAATGCCGGATCCCAATATCTCAACAAAGGAATCTCCTTCTACGCACCCAAGAACCTCTGATTCGCCAACCTCGCCCTCGCTGAAGCCGGACGCATTCGCAGAGCAAGAACAGGTGGAAGAGCCTTCTCCTAAATAGCCGCTAGGACCTGGAACGAGCTCCCAATCGACATCAGACGCGCCCCACTCTGCACATCATCAGGAAGACCCTCAAGACCTGGCTCTTCGACTGACCTGGTGGCTCTCCCCCTCCCCTAGCGCCTTGAGACCCTTAGAGGTGAGTAGCGCGCTTCACAAACCCCTGATGGATTCATTGATTGATTGACCATACCCTCCGGCCTCTGCTCGCTGCTCCTAGCAAAAGCCTGTGCACAATGGGTTCTGGGAGAGAAGTGCAAGGAATGCCAGACACCAAACTCTGAGCCCTGTTACGGCTGTGCATACCTGAGGGCCATTGACCCAGTCGCTGCTGGCATGACTCACGGGTAGGAGTGCGGTCGGTTCTGCAGGAAAGGGTTTAATTTAATAATACAATTTTTTACTTACGTTCCCACCAGCCAGGTCCCGCTTCATCTCTGCTCCTCTCCTACTCTCCTGCCTCTGGCAGGAACAGGGAGCAGGCAGCCAGGCTGCCTGTCCCACCCCTAAGCCAATCACAACGCTGCAAGCAGGGTTGTGATTGGTCAGGCCGCCGCCCAGCCAGGGGCTAATGGCCCGGCCATGTTCTCCATGTGGGCTGCATTGCAGTCTGCGTAGAGAAGGGCAGCGTGCGCAATGCTGGTTTGGTCGGCCCCAAAGGGCCGACTAAACCAATCATGCACACTGAGGAGTGGGCACACCACTGCTCCCCTGCCCAGCTATGCTCGCAGAGCAGACCCGCCCACCCGCAACCAAACCCTTCTGCTTTCTCGCAGTGCGAGAAGCAAAAACATAAAATTAAATGGTAGTTATTACGATTTTATGTTTCTGCTTCTTGTACTGCGAGAAAGCAGTGGGACGAAGCTCCTTAGCGCTGGTGGAGGAGCCGCCCTGAATTGACCACAGGTTCCTGGAGCGAGGGAGCTGTGTTTAGGGAGTGGCAAGAGTGTGCATGACATGAGCTTTAAGTACAGTTTCAAAATTGTCTGTAGACATCTCGGCCCGCAGCTTCAGCAAAACATACAGAGGTCATCTATATTCTTATACACAAAGCTAGCTGGTATTACGTTAATAAGATGGAGGTATTAATGGAGGTTATAAAGTTAGCTTAAATTACTGATCATTAAGTACAATGGAGAACATCACACCAAAACCCAGCGATAAAATAGGTTCAGGCCGAAGTGGTAAATTGCTAATCTTTTTTAAGTGATGACTAGATGGCAGACCTTCCTTGCTTTGAATGGCCAGACTAGACGCCACTCAGATTTTTTTTTAAACATTTCCAGAAGATGCCCATTTCTAGCTTCCCTTATGAATAAATATGCATGGTGGATGGTTCTTTCCCTCTTGATTGGGACTATACCAATTGTGTGTGGGTTTTCAATTGGTTTATTCTTTCCTTGGGCAGCAAATTATTTAAAGTACCAGGATACCAGATATTTTCTTTAATGGTTTCCTGTGTTCCTTGCCTAGGTACACAAAGATGTTCTGTCCACATCCTGCTCTCATAGGATGTGCCCCCTCATCTCCCTAATCTCTTTGTGCGATCCACCTCTACTCTGTACTCAATAAAATAATTGTGCAAGAACATTTTTAAAGTGGGTGTTCTTCCAACATGACTTGATTTCTGAAATACTTCTCTATGTTCTCAATGGTCATCAAGTAATTATTCATGAATGTGTAGTTTTCAAACAAAAACACAAATCCAGTCTCAAAGTCCTATCTGCAGCAACACTGTAGAACAATTGCCCAGCAAAGATGATGTAAAACACAACGGAAGTTATACCCAATGATCCAAGAGGACTGCTGCATTTCCCAACAGGGTGAGAGTGCAAGCATTCCTTGGAAATTTAGTTTCCTTGATGGTTGCCATCATGTAGTGCTTTCTCCACATACACAAAGCCCTTCAATAGGAGGTGGCAACATACAATGACCACCGCCAATTTCTCCTTCCTTGGAATGAACTTGTCACAATAAGGTTTGAAGCATTTTACCCCTGCACTCATCAATTTCTCAACTATAAGCCACGAACCCTGACACTGCCATGGGAGATATATCCCCAAACTAGACTCTCACAATGTGCTCCTGGAATCACTCTGACATCCACCGTTTATCAAGGCGGAAGCCCAGAAGTAAGCAACAGGCCACCACGGAGACGTTTTATGACGCTGATTCTAATACTACAAGATGCACACAGAAACTTCCTCACTACTACCACTCCAATCAAAAAGATTGGGTTGCCCTCCTTTATGAAAGACACATTTTGAAATAAAACCTTTGACCGTACTGATAAGGCTTTGGCATAACATTATTAGTGTGCATAAATGAGACAGCATTAGTCTCATCTCTCCTAAATAAGTCCATTACTGATGTGAACAATCAGTCCAATTGTCATCTTATCTTGAACAGTCTGATTGGGGCAAAGGTAGTAGAAATTGAGGTAACCATGCAGCCACAGCAGTGAAGTAAATAATTATCCTTCCAACTTGCTGGAATGCTTTTGACTAGGCAGATGCAGAAAATATATGCTCATTAACATTTTTAAGGAGGCAGTGAGAGAGATGGTTCGGGTTCAAACAGCAGCCTCAATATTGCTGGTCCTCTCAGCAAGCTATGACACTGTTGACCACACCACCCAACACTGCTATCTACGCTGTCATGTAGTCCCACTAGGCACCCAGGAATGATGAGCGCGGGTTGAGCCTAGAGTGGTAAGAGCAATGGCCATCCCAATCGAGCTCGAGGTGCATGCAGACACTGTTGAGCCTACATTGATAATAGCCGTTGTAGCTCAAATCCGGGACCAGGAAGTCCTTCATGCACAAAAACTATCCTGCCCATAATGCAGGCACCCAACTAAAGCACAAGCATGCCTGCATTAGCGCTAGGCAGCCCACAGTGCCCCAGCGCTGAGAGAGAGCAGAAATTCACATTTTATTTCAAAATATGGCACCTGTTTGTTCTCTCCTTTTCATGCAACTCAGTGCAACAACTTCACTTGCTTTGCATGAAATATTTTTAAATTTTGGGCCTAAATATCGCAAGTGCAAAATGGTCTTATGAGGGGTTGTACAAATGCTCTTGTTTTAGTGGTTCAAAAAGATTTTGTCTACAGGCCATCCAATTCTTATGGTACAAATGCTCATAATAATCTTTGTGAGTCGCTGACACAGGTGCAAGTCGTCAGAAAGCAACTTGCTTAGAGTTGGGAAACCCCAGCAAATCGATGAATTAATCCATGCTTTCAACTAAGGTAAATAGCCCATCCCGAAGAAGTGTTCTTATATTAGGAATTGTTGAAAGAGAAAGAAAAAGGTAATTTTTTCACTTTGCTCTAGTTACATTCCTCAGCCAAGTCAAGGTGGAACTGGATAAATAATTCATTTTTATTTTTTTGTGGACTACAAACGTCCTCCATAGTGTTTCCTCATTTATGAATGTGAGTCACTGTTAGACCTGGCATCCTTGGCGTGGTTTTCCCCTGCATATTTTGCCTCTGCCTCCTGTATTTTTGATGTGTGCTGAATTTTGTATTTGCTGGTCTAGATGCCTTGGGCACTTTGCCACTGCTGATCAGTGTCAACGCGAAAGAGCTCCTCTTTGTAAATTGTAAATATGGATTACAGTTTCCATGATTGGCATATCTGATTTACCTTTAAGTCCCAAGTACAGTGTACTGTGTGTGCCCAGGGCCTGCAAATCAAATCCTGCTAGTGGGCCTGCACCGACACAAGCAGCCATGCAAAAGGTTATCAGACCTGCCACTGCAGTGCCTGTGCTTAGTTTGATACTGCCATGTCGACCTGGCAAATGCACCCATTTGCCAGGCCCTGGCCTCCCCTTTTCTGACATGTGAGTCACTCCTAAGGTAGGCCTTTGGTATGCCTGTGGGCAGGGTGCAGTGTCTTTGAAAGGTAGGACATGTTGTGAGGTATTGTATTGTATTGTAATTGCATTTATATAGCGCTTACTACCCCTGACGAGGCGTCAAAGCGCTTTTTCAGCGAGTAGCACGCTACTCCGGAACCCATAGAGGATTAGTGTTGAATTAGTATAGTGAAACATGCAAGTACATTTTAAGTGGTGGATAGGTTAGTCAGTTAATTGGATTTGGAATGGTAGCAGAAAGATAGAGGAGGTCAAAGATTTGTATTTATATAGCGCTTGTTGACGCACGCTATTCAGGAAGCCTACAAAGGATTAGTGGTGAATTAATATGGTGAAATATGAAGTACATTCAGTGGTGGATATTAGTCAATTACTTGGAGTGAGAAAGGTAGCGGAGGGATAAAAGGGGAAGAAATATTTGCATTCATATAGCACTTGTTACCCCTTATGGGTGTTGAAGCGCTTTCCTGGCGAGTAGCACGCCACTCCGGAACCCATAAAGGATTACCGTTGAAAATTAGTATAGTAAAAAAATATGAAGTAATTTGAGTAGTGGATATGTTATTCAGTTATTTGGGTAGTATATTAGTGTAGTTTAATATGGAATTTTAGAAGTGAACATGTTAGTCTGTTAATTTCGATTGAAAAGGATAGTGGATGGATAAAAGAGTGAAGGATTTTTTGTTTATTTAGGTCTTAGCAGTAGGAGGAGGCCTTTGGGTGAAAAAAAAGGGGAGGACTCAGAGGGAAGAGTTTAGAAAGGTTTGTTTTAGGGGATCGGTATAGTAAAAGAGGTGTCAGATGATGCAAGGAGGGGTAGAGTAGGAGAGAGTCTAGAAAGGGTTATTTTGGCAATCATAGTTGTGGTATGGGTTTGGGATAAATGAGAGAGTGGATGTAGAGGTTATATTGATAGATGTATAGGATGAGAGATAGGGTAGTGCATTGGAAGGAGTAGTAGAAGAAGTTTGAGATGAGTCAGAAGGTTGGGCTAGAAGATATATTGAGCGAAGTATAGGTTGAGAAATAGGGTAGTGCATTGGGAATGCTAAATTAGAAGAAAGTGATAAATATATAGATCCATAATTACATTGAAAGTATATAGATACATAAAGGAGGTAAGTATATGTAGATAAAATATATTGATAGAGGCACAGGATGAGAAATAGGGGAGTGCATTGGATATGCTTTTTCAGACACGCAGATCCAAGTACATGGAAGGTACATAGATGCACAATGGAAGTATGTACATGTAGACCAAAGATGATTTTTATTTATTTATTATTATTATTTTTTTTCTCTCAACAACATAATTATTTTACATGTTATAATACAAAGTAATACACAAACATAGGTACATATCTATAGAAAAAAAAATGCTTGTATATAGAGGGATATGCTGTAAATTCCTGTTTGCGTATGGTGCTTATGTGGGGAAGAGCCAAATCTTGAGTAGTTTTCTGAAGATAAGGTGGTTGTCGGTGGACCTTATGTTGGGGGGTAAAGAGGGGCATATTGTCAAGCAGGGCTATAGGCAAATATCGCCGCTTTAGCGTCCGTTTTCGGCCGCTAACGGCGATAATTCTATCGCCCTATTAGTAAGGTGTCGCTAACTGATGTTAGCGACAGCTTTTAGGCGATAGCGAGCGGTTTGGGGCCCGCTTTGCATGTCAGCGATGTTTATCGCTAATGACATGCAAAGTGGGCGTACCTAACCAGTTAGCGACTGAAAGCAGTCGCTAACGTCGCTATCGCCTATTAGCAAGGCAGGCGTAGCGATGGAAATATTCGCGCTAACCGCGAATATCTCCAAATACTAACACCGGCCCAGACCAGTTCTTAGCCATGTTATCCAATGGAGGTGGATAACATGGCTGAGAGCATTCCGTCGCTAATGCGTGAATATCGATGTATTCTCAGCGATATTCACGCATTTCGCCGCTATTGCTGTATATTTTAGCACAATGGAGAAAAACGTTGCTAATAGCATGTTTTCTCCGCTAACATATCCAGCATTAGGCAGCGGTAAAAAAATGCGCTAGGCTCATTTTGCGATAAATATCGCTATTCCTTGGTAATATGCCCCAGAGTTCCATAGTTTGGCTGCTTGAACAGAGAAGGATGTGCCACCCATGGTTTTTTCTTGTATGGTGGGATTTTGAGGCGAGATGCTCCTTTAGAGTGGAGGTTCCTTTTTTTTTTTTTTTTTTTTTTTTTTTTGAAAACATTTTATTGTCAATAAGGCATAGTAAAACATGTACATTCACATCATTGATTTACAGTTCTTCATTATTTCTTACAGCAAAGCAGAAGCCGGCGAAGTCTCAACATTTGCAAACGTGTGCTATAATCATACATATACAGGAATAACAGTATAGCTCAACAGTCACGCGCACCCGAGAAAACTGTTCGTGCCGGTCCAGTGCGCAATTAGGCCCTTTAGCCTACAGCCCTGAATGCTTGGCAAGGTCGGCAAATAAAACTAAAATCTCAACTGTGAAAACCTAACAAGTGTCATCATCTCATGAGAATGTTGTAGCCATGCACAGACAAGTCCTCACCCATTGCACATTGTCCGTATATGCGTTCATTGGTGTCTTCCCGGTCCCGCCCCATCCCACCATAACTTACAGTAGCACACACCAGTCCCTCTCACCTAGTCATCTTCATCATCCGACTCCATATCTTCGCTCTCTGGCAAGGGTGCATACGGCTCCCCCCTGTATTTGTTCCAAGGCAACCACACTTTATTCCATTTACGGGGACAAGCCCGCAACACATATACCGCCCTCTCCTTCACCAGCAGTATGTCCATATTTCGGATCCAGCCATGTACCGTAGGCACGTCTGGGGCTCCCCATTTCTGTGCAATGTCTCTTTTCGCTACTGTCACAGCTAATGTGACCCACAACTTTCCATACCTGCTCAGGTCTGTAGGGTCCCAAACGTTCAAGAGGCATTTACGGGGTTCAGGGAGAAGTGACACCCCAAGGACCTGGGATATCGTGCGCATGATTCGTTTCCAGACTTCCCGGATCAATGGGCAGTCCCAAAGTGTATGGAGCAATGTACCCTCCTCCCCACAGCCTCTCAGACAGAAGGGGTGTGGCGCCCTCTGTATCCTGTGCAGAAGTGTTCTGGTGTAATAGGTGCGGTGTAAGATCTTGAGTTGGACTAATCTGAACCTGGAGGTTCCTTTTTTTTGAATGTGTTTGGTGATTTTATTCCTGATGAAGAGTGGTCCCATTCCATGTATTGCTTTGTGGGTGGTACAAAGCAGCTTGAACGTGGATCTTCTAGCAACCGGTAACCAATGCAGGGCTTTCAAGGCAGGAGAGATGTGGTCTCGCGGTTTGATATGCAAGAGTAGTCTGGCAGCCGAGTTCTGAATCCGTTGTTGTGTTTTCATGGTCGTTAAAGGTGATCCGTGGTAGAGGATATTGGCGTAATCGAGTTTGGACAGAACAAGGGGGATAGTAGCTTGGACCTTGTGTGGAAATCCCAAATGAGGGAAAATTCATTACAGGGTTTTTATAGTAGCAAAGCTTGATCTTGCTAGTTTATCCACTTGGGTATTCATCGACAGCTTGGAGTCCATGGTCATTCCGAGGTTTCTTACTTCCTTCGATACTTTAGGCAGTGATCCCAGTTCATCAGGCCATGCGACAAGCGGGTTGTAATGTTTCTAATCACCACACGTGAGTATTTCAGTTTTTGAAGCACTCAATTTGAGATGGCTCCAGGTCATCCACTGATCCACGGCTCTGAGACAGCTAAAAATTGGTAATTTTCCAATGTCTTTGGGGCATTCCAGTTGAAGGAGTATTTGCGTGTCATCTGCATAGTTATAGCACGTAAGGTGACATTTATTGATCAGTACTGGTAATGACTTCATGTAGATGTTGAAAAGCATGGGCGAGATGATAGAGCCTTGAGGGACACCTGCTTTTGTGGAGTACGGTTTGGACGAGAAAGGTGGGG
Source organism: Lissotriton helveticus (assembly GCF_964261635.1). NCBI lineage: Eukaryota > Metazoa > Chordata > Amphibia > Caudata > Salamandridae > Lissotriton > Lissotriton helveticus. The sequence goes on along the minus strand of NC_136065.1, from coordinate 1,039,817,265 downwards.
TATGGATGACATTAGTTCTGTTTCGAAGGTAGAATGCGATCCAGTCTAGAGCAGTTTCCTCTATGCCGGCTTCATAGAGTCTTTGTTTCAGAGTGTCCTGGTCAACAGTGTCAAAGGCAGCAGAGAGGTCCAAGAGGAGTAGTGCAGCAACCCCGTTGCGGTCAACTGTATTCTTTAGGTCATCCCAGATGGCAAGGAGGGCAGATTCAGTGCTGCTTCCCGGACGGAATCCTGTTTGGAAGTATGAAAGTATGTCATTCTCTTCAATGAATTGTGACATCTGGGCGAACGCTGCTCTTTCTATCAGTTTGCCCAGGAACGGTCCATTTGTAATGGGTCTGTAGTTGTCAGGGTTCAGCGGGTCCAAGTTTGTTTTCTTCAGTAAAGGGCGTATGTATGACTTTTTGAGTTCTTCTGGAAATGTTCCAGTAGTTAAGGAATCGTTGATGATTCTTCTTACTGGAGTGGCAGCAGGGGTTGTTAAAAGAATTGTCTTGAAAGTTTGTGGCAGACAGGGGTCAGAAGGGCTGCCGGCAGGCCTGGTTGCTTTGACCAGGTCCATAAATTCATCATGTGAGATGTGTTGGAAGGAACAGAGAGGCTTGATTAGAGCATTCTTGGATTGTTGTTTTGTACAAGGGTTAGTGCTGGTGCTTTGTTTCTGTTTTAAGTACGATTCCAACGTGTCTGCTTTGTCCGTGTAATGATTTGGTTTGCGAAATTCATTGAGTATTTTATATAATTCTTTATTTGCACATTTAGCATTTTGAATTCTGTCTGAATAGTACCTTCTCCTAGCTTTCTTGATAGCAGACTTGTATAATCTGTTAATTTTCTGTTGGTGAAGTTTGTCTTGTTTGGTGTTAGACGGGGACCCTGAGGGTCGGCCGGGTACTGAGGGAGAGATCCCCGAGGGGGACCGTCTCCGGTGATCGTACAGACAAGTTACCTCCCTCCCCACAAACAGGCACCACACCAAGTCGAGTTCAATGCTTTATATAAGGTTCTTAAGGCAAGGATATCAGCGATACAGGATGTCTCGGACCCGGGGGTCCTCTCACTTCTAGTCTCTGTAGGGAAAGGGGGTAGCGGGACAGTCTTGGTACCGGATCGGTACAGGTAGTGGTAAGGGGCGAGCTCACAATCCTCGAGCTGGAAGGTCTGTGGATCGGGCCGCGGCAGCGCCAGCAGGCCAAGATGGTAGTCTCACAAGGCAGGGGGCCGCGGCAGCGCCAGCAGGCCAAGTCGATGGTTTCACGAGGCAGAGGGCCGCGGCAGCGCCAGCAGGCCAAGATGGTTTCACTAGGCAGAGGGCCGCGGCAGCGCCAGCAGGCCAAGACGATGGTTACACGAGGCAGAGGGCCGCGGCAGCGCCAGCAGGCCAAGACGATGGTTTCACGAGGCAGAGGGCCGCGGCAGCGCCAGCAGGCCAAGACGATGGTTTCACGAGGCAGAGGGCCGCGGCAGCGCCAGCAGGCCAGTCACGGATGAGTTCTTCTCGGGTCTCTCGACTCCAGGATACAACTGCCTTCCTGGTCTGGCACTGCCCCAGTTATAGGTCTGGTCCCCTTTGATGTCCGGACCCTCGCGCCTGGGGGCCGGGAGGTCCGGGATGAGGGAGTCCAGACACCCAGCAGGGGGGTGGAGCCAGCGCCCAGGGCGGCCGGGGGTGATCGACACCTGGCGGAGGGGAGCCGTTGACGATTCCTTCTCCCATTGATTTGCCAAGTGGTCACTCTGCCTCCTGGGGGGAGGTTGGTGCCCCGATGTCGGGGCCGGCCGGGCCCAGGGTTAGGGTCGAGTTGAGGCCACGCGGCCTCGTGCTGCAGTGCCCCAAGATGGCGGCCGGTTCGATGTCGTGGTGTGGATGGTGACCCGGGCCAGCTGGGTCCGGGGCTGGTGTCTTGTAGTGGAGGGATTGCAGGGTACTTCGGGTGGTCGTTTAGGGACTCTGGCTGGGGATGCAGGGAGAGCCAGGGTCCAGGTCCTACTGCGGGGAGGGGGGGCAGCCCGACCATGCGGCCTGTCCAACATGCGTCCCCCCCAGCTGAAGGCGGGGAGAGTCAGCCATCTTCCTGGGGACTCTCCTCGCTGAGGCGGAAAAAGCGTGACAGGCCGTCGGCGTTGGCGTGGTCCTGGCCTGGACGATGTTCCACCGTGAAGTCCATCCCCTGCAGGGAGATGGACCAGCGCAACAGCTTCGGGTTTTCCCCCCGCATTTGCATCAGCCATTGCAGGGGTCGGTGGTCTGTTTGCACCCGGAAGTGGGTGCCGAAGAGGTATGGCCGGAGCTTCTTGAGTGCCCAGACTACGGCGAAGGCCTCTCTCTCAATGGTGCTCCAGCGCTGTTCTCGGGGCAAGAGGCGTCTGCTGATGAAGACCACCGGATGGTCGACCCCTTCGGCGTTGAGTTGGGAGAGGACGGCCCCCACACCATGATCGGAGGCGTCCGTCTGCACAATGAATTCCCGGCTGTAGTCGGGAGCCTGGAGCACGGGGGCCGTGCACATGGCGGTCTTTAGTTTCTCGAAGGCCGATTGGCAGTCCAGGGTCCAGTTGACGGTTTTGGGGCCCTTTTTGGAGGTGAGCTCTGTGAGGGGCCCCACGATGCTGCCATAGTCCTTCACGAACCGCCGGTAGTATCCGGTGAGCCCCAGGAAGGCCCGGACCTCCGTTTGGGTCGTAGGGGGTTGCCAGGCCTGGATGGCAGCAATCTTGAGTTGGAGAGGAGCCACTAGCCCGCTTCCCACTTGGTGTCCCAGGTAGGTCACGGACCCTTGGCCAACCTGGCACTTGCTGGCCTTGATGGTGAGCCCGGCTTGCTGGAGGGCGTGTAGAACCTCCCGCAGGTGGCGGAGGTGGTCGGTCCACTGGTGGCTGTACACAGCAATGTCGTCCAGGTAGGCGGCGCTGAAGTCTTCCAGGCCCGCCAGTACCTGGTTTACCAGCCGTTGGAACGTGGCCGGGGCGTTTTTCATGCCGAAGGGCATGACTTTAAAGTGGTAGTGCCCGTCTGGGGTAGAGAAGGCGGATCGTTCTTGGGCCCGAGGGGTGAGGCCGATCTGCCAGTAGCCCGCTGTTAGGTCGAAGATGCTCAGGTAGCGGGCGGCCCCCATCCGGTCAATTAGCTCGTCGGCCCGGGGGATGGGATGAGCGTCGGTCCGGGTAACTGCATTCAGCCCCCGATAGTCCACGCAGAACCGGAGCTCCGGGGCAACGCCCGGGGCGGCCGCCTTGGGAACCAGGACGACTGGGCTTGCCCAGGGGCTGTCTGAGGGTTCGATCACTCCCAGGGTCAGCATTTTGGACACCTCGGTCTGGATGCAGGCTCGTACCCGGTCTGGTACGCGGTATGCCCGGTGTCGGATAGGAGGGCTGTCCCCGGTGTCCACATCGTGGAGGCACCAGGGGGTGACTCCGGGGGTGAGGGAGAACAGGGAGGCGAACCGCCTCAGGAGCGTTTGGCAGTCTTGGCGTTGCTCCGGGGACAGGGCCTCGGAGAGCTGGACCCCTTCCACTGAGCCATCCTGCTCGAAGGCCCTCAGTAAGTCCGGAAGGGGTTCGGAGTCTTCTTCTGTCCCATTATCGGTAGCCATCAGGAGGCTGAGCTCGGATCGCACAAAATGGGATTTGAGCCTGTTGGCATGGAGGACCCGTAGGGGGTTCCGGGCAGTCTCCATGTCGATTAAGTAGGTGACGGGCCCCTTGCGTTCGATCACCTTGAAGGGCCCGGACCATCTGTCTTGGAGTGCACAGGGTTCAACCGGGGACATCACCCAGACCTGTTGTCCCGGTTCGAACTCAATGGAGGACGCGTGCTGATCGTACCACCTCTTCATGTCCTCCTGACTGGCCTCGAGGTTGGCTTTGGCGGTGTCTCGGAACTGCCGGGTCTGGTTGCGGAGAGCCAGGAGGTACCTGTAGATGTCCGGGGGAGTTTTCTGGGGAGGCTGCTCCCAACCTTCCTTGACTAGGCTGAGGGGGCCCCGGACGGGGTGCCCGTACAGGAGTTCAAATGGGCTGAAGCCGAGGGACTTCTGCGGGACCTCCCGATAGGCAAATAGGAGGCAGGGAAGTAGCACGTCCCACTGGCGTCGAAGGGGTTCTTCTAGGCCCATAATCATCCCCTTGAGGGTGCGGTTGAACCTCTCGACCAGTCCGTTTCCTTGCGGGTGATAGGGGGTCGTGAATTTGTAGGTGACCCCGCATTGTTGCCAAAGAGACTTCATATATCTGGAGATAAAGTTCGTGCCCCTGTCACTGACGACCTCCCGGGGGAACCCCACCCGGGAGAAGATCCCCATCAGGGCCCGGCCCACCACGGGGGCCGTCACCGTCCGAAGAGGGATGGCCTCGGGATAGCGAGTGGCGTGGTCTACGAGGACCAGGATGAACCGGTGTCCTTGGGCTGTTCGAGGGTCGAGGGGCCCCACAATGTCTATTCCCACTCGTTCAAACGGGGTGGTGACGACAGGAAAGGGTTGCAATGGTGCTTTGATTTTTCGGCCACTTTTTCCGCTGGCCTGGCAGGTGGGGCAGGCCTTGCAGTGGTTGGTGACATCCTTTCGCATGTGGGGCCAGAAAAAATGGGTCACCAGGCGGTCGTAGGTTTTATCCTGCCCCAGGTGTCCGGCAAGGGGGACATCGTGGGCTAAGTTCAGGAGGAAGTCTCGGAAGCGAAGGGGCACCACCAGCACCCGACTGGCCCCTAGTTCCGCCACTTTCTGCTCGCTGTAGAGCAGGTCTTGGTCCCAGTAGATCCAGTGGGCCCCCGAGGTATCCCCGGTGCTCTGGGCCAGGGCTTGCTGCCGGAGTCCTTCGAGAGAGGGACAGGTTTTCTGTTCGGCCCGGAATTGTTCCTGCGTGGGGCCTCCCTCCTGCCGCCATTGTGCCAGGTCAGGGACGTCCCGAAGCTGGTCGGATCCTTCTTCGGTTTGGGTCAATGGACTGGCTCCCGGGGCGGCCTCCTCTGGGATGAGCGCGGGAGGAGGTTCTGGCCACTCGGGCTCTTCTGGGCTGGGGACCGCGCGGGCGGTCATGGACCGGGTCGTGACGCAGACCCATTCGGGGAGGCCAAGCATCCCCAGGTGCTCCCTCCGTTCGACAGCTGCCCATGGAGAGCTTTCAAGGTCGTTTCCTAGGAGGCAGTCCACGGGGGCATCATCGCGGACAGTTACTTTTAACATCCCTGTTACTCCTCCCCACTCGAAGGGGACGCAGGCCATGTGGCATAGGCTTTCGGAGTTGTCGGCTGATCGGACAGGGCAAAGAATGTTCGGCAAGATTTGGTCGGGAGTGACGAGGTGGCGTCGGACCGCCGTTACACTGGCCCCGGTGTCGCGGAGGGCTTCCGCCCGGCGGCCATTAATGTTGACCCATTGACCGTACTTCTGGGTGTTGGCGGGAAGGGGGGCCCGCGGAATCATGTCTCTCTCCCCTAAGCAGACCAGTGCCATGGCGGCGGGCGCCCATTCAGAGGGATCGGGCTCGTACTCTTCTTGGTCTTCCGGGATTAGTTCTTCCCCTAGGGCCGCCGCTGCAACTTGGCGGGGGGTAGTGTTCGGATTCTTTGGGCAGTTGGGATCACTGGCGTAGTGGCCGGGTCGCTGGCACCTGTGGCACGTAATGTTGGCCCGGAAACCGGCCCGGACGGCAGGGCTTCCTCGGCCAACCGGGGTCGAGGGGTTTCTGGGGGGTGACGAGGGGCCGGGCTCTCTCCCCCGACCCTGACTCCCTCCTCCCCCTCGGGGGCGATACGGTCTGGATAATTCGCTGGGTGCGTTCCGGCCAACTCGGGTGCTTTCCCACCGGTCGGCTTCGACGGCGAGTTGTCGAGGGTCGGTTAGCTTACTGTCCAGGAGGTGTTGCCGGAGCTCCACGAAGCAGTTGTTCGACAGGTGTTCCCATACGATAAGGTCAAAGAGTTGTTTGTAGGTGGTTACTTTGTTGCCCTTGATCCACCCCTCGAAGGCTCGGCTAAAAAAGTTCACGTACTCCACCCAGGTTGTACCCGGAATCCGTTTGCAGTCGCGGAACCGTTGGCGGTACATCTCAGGTGTGAGCCCGTATCGAGTGAGGAGGGCGGCCTTCATGTGGTCGTAGGAGGTCATCAGCTGGTCCGGGAGTTGCAGCAGGGCGTCCCGCCCTTCGTTGACAAACCTCCCCCATAATCCGGCTCCCCAATCGCTTCGGGGAATCCGGTGGGAGGTCATTGCCACCTCATAGGCTTTAAACCACTGCTGTATATCATCGTTCTTGTGGTATTCCCGGATGACATCTTTGGGGATGTGAACCTTGGGTTCGGTCGAGGCAGACGGGGTCGGTCGTTCGGGGAGCCCGAGGTCTTTATTCTGTTTCTGGATCTCCAGTGCTTTGAGATCGCGCTCATGTTCGTACTCTAGTTTCTTTTCCTCTAGCTCTCTCTGTCTTTGCTTGTCTTCTCGCTCTTCCTTGAGCCGTAAGTGTTCCAGGGTTATTTTTTGTTCGGCCAGCTTGAGTTCTCTATCCAAGCGAAGTCGGGCTAGTTCTAATTCGTGGAGTCTGGTTTTTTCTCTTTCTCGGATCTCTTCCAGGGAGAGACCCGCTCTTTCTTTAGTTGGTGCGGGGCTCGTTTCGGTCGTTTGTGTTCAGGGTACGGCCGTACCCGTTTCCGCCCAGGCTTCTAGGGCTCGTTTGAAGTCTTCCTTCGTACTCAGACCCGTGGTTGGGAGACCAAGTTCCATGCAATATTGCTTCAGTTCTCGGTGGTTGTAGTCTTCCAATTTTTCCATCTGGAATTTCTCCGTTGTTCCGCTCTCTGTTGTCATGGTGGTCGTGTGTCGTGGGTCGGGTGACTTTCTGTACGATTATGCGTAGGTTCGGATCCCGTCGCTGGCCACCAATGTTAGACGGGGACCCTGAGGGTCGGCCGGGTACTGAGGGAGAGATCCCCGAGGGGGACCGTCTCCGGTGATCGTACAGACAAGTTACCTCCCTCCCCACAAACAGGCACCACACCAAGTCGAGTTCAATGCTTTATATAAGGTTCTTAAGGCAAGGATATCAGCGATACAGGATGTCTCGGACCCGGGGGTCCTCTCACTTCTAGTCTCTGTAGGGAAAGGGGGTAGCGGGACAGTCTTGGTACCGGATCGGTACAGGTAGTGGTAAGGGGCGAGCTCACAATCCTCGAGCTGGAAGGTCTGTGGATCGGGCCGCGGCAGCGCCAGCAGGCCAAGATGGTAGTCTCACAAGGCAGGGGGCCGCGGCAGCGCCAGCAGGCCAAGTCGATGGTTTCACGAGGCAGAGGGCCGCGGCAGCGCCAGCAGGCCAAGACGATGGTTTCACGAGGCAGAGGGCCGCGGCAGCGCCAGCAGGCCAGTCACGGATGAGTTCTTCTCGGGTCTCTCGACTCCAGGATACAACTGCCTTCCTGGTCTGGCACTGCCCCAGTTATAGGTCTGGTCCCCTTTGATGTCCGGACCCTCGCGCCTGGGGGCCGGGAGGTCCGGGATGAGGGAGTCCAGACACCCAGCAGGGGGGTGGAGCCAGCGCCCAGGGCGGCCGGGGGTGATCGACACCTGGCGGAGGGGAGCCGTTGACGATTCCTTCTCCCATTGATTTGCCAAGTGGTCACTCTGCCTCCTGGGGGGAGGTTGGTGCCCCGATGTCGGGGCCGGCCGGGCCCAGGGTTAGGGTCGAGTTGAGGCCACGCGGCCTCGTGCTGCAGTGCCCCAAGATGGCGGCCGGTTCGATGTCGTGGTGTGGATGGTGACCCGGGCCAGCTGGGTCCGGGGCTGGTGTCTTGTAGTGGAGGGATTGCAGGGTACTTCGGGTGGTCGTTTAGGGACTCTGGCTGGGGATGCAGGGAGAGCCAGGGTCCAGGTCCTACTGCGGGGAGGGGGGGCAGCCCGACCATGCGGCCTGTCCAACATTTGGCATTTGATTTGAGCCAGGAACGTTGAAGCTTTCTAATTTGCTGTTTTATGTCTTTTATTTCTATGTTTCTCCTAGGCGCTTTTTTTCTTTTGTTCTGTTGTGTGGTTTTGAGTGGTATCAGGAGGTCAAAAGCTTCCTGTAGCCACTCATATAGATTTTGAACAGAATTTATGATTTCCAGATTTGTACTAGATGTTAGTTGTGTTTCCAAGTGTTCCAAATTGAGTTTGTTCCACGGCCGATAGGTGGATGGATGTAAGGTAGTTTTAGGTGAGTCGCTTGGCGTTGTTTTATGTTGGAAGGCAAGCAAGTGGTGGTCTGACCATGTGACTGGACTTATAGTTTGAAAGGTAACTAGTTCAGTGTTAGCAAAAATGACATCTAGGATATGTCCAGCGGTGTGTGTCGGATTGCGGACAATCTGATGCAGGTTCAATGCGTCTAGGCCGGTGATTACAGTTTTTTTGGATGGGTCATATTGGGTTTATCAAACCAAATGTTAAGGTCACCCAGAACGCATAGGTTGGAGTGTATTGTTATCAGGTTTGAAACTGTGCCTAGAAGTGCGTCTGGGAATGTTGCCTTGCTAGGTGGAGTTCTGTAAAGGAGCAGGAAGTTACAGGAGGAAGACGGTGTAGGATTGCATCTTGTTAGAAGAGCCTCACAATTCTTTATGGAGATGTTGTCAATTGGTATTGTTTGCCTGAATACAACAGCTAGACCACCTCCTTTATTTGCTATACGATTTTGGGTGATTATTTGATAGCCTAGAGGAATGGCTTCATACAGGACTGGAGCCATATCCTCTCCCAACCATGATTCGGTTATGAATAGTATGTCTGGTTTTGCATCGGTGAGAAGGTCGTAGGTATGATGCTTGTTTTTAGAGAGGGATCGAGCATTTATTAGTAGACAGTTTAGTGAGTGGCCTTTGGTGATAGTGGGACTTTGTTTGGTAGAAGAGTGATCAGTATTGTGTGGGTTTGTAGCAGGTGTGTTTTTAGTGCTGGTATTAGCTGTATTAGGATAGCAATCGTGTAGCTATTCTGTATCGTGTTCCTGATCCAGCATGCTAAAAAGGCATTTTGATTGGTTTGCATGTGTATGTGTTGGAGATGGTGTTTGAGGGTGAGTTAGAGTGCTGTGTTGCTTTTGTGGTGTAACATTGTTGTGAAGTAGACATGGGGAAACAAAGTTGTGAGGTGTGGCATGTTGCTTATATTTTTTGTGTGTGTTTAAGGCGGAAGGTGTATGAGTCAAGGGAGGTGGTACAGCATGTGGGTCATGTAGTAATGTTCTAAAGTGTCCAATGGATGAGAGGCGGTTAGAAGAGTGGTTCTGTATTGCTGTATCTGTGCTAGGTGTGGTGGAAGAGTGAAAGCGTGGCCCTGGAGTTTGTTTCTTTGTGTGGTTTGAAAGGTTGGGTATATGTTTGTATTTTGTGATGATAAGTATTTTGAGGTGTTGCGCTTTGAAGATCTTGTTGTGCTGGTGTGTGTGATATGTTTTGCTTTTGAGGAGTCGTGAAAAAGGGTGCTGATGTATATGTTTCATGCAATGGATTTGGTTGTGTAGTATTGTTTCTGAGAGGAGGTTGTGAGTGTGACGTAGAGGGGGTGGTGATGTGTTTATGAGTAGAGTGTATGTTATGTGTAGGAGGGAATGAAGTAGAGGTGAGAGTGATTATCTTACCCTGGTTTGTTGCAAGAGTTAAAAAGTGTGGTGGTGTGCAGTGTGTGTGTGTTGTGCATTAGTGTTATTATGATAGAAGGGAGAGGAGGGTGTTTGTTGGACAACTGATGGAAGGAGGATTTTATGTTTGTTAGTGATAAAAGGTGTTCTGTTAGGTGTAATTACAGCAGGGAGAGTGTGTCTGAATGGGATGTATGGTGTTGATTGGCGTTGTGTTAGTGATGAGTGTATTGGTTAGTGGTATAGGATAGAGTTGTGTACTGTTTGTAGGTGATGGTGGATATGTGTGGTAGTTGGGATAGTGGGGTGTGTAGATGTGGTTTGGTTGGGTTTGTAGTGCATGCTGGTACATTAATCTGTACATAGTGTTGTGCATGGTGTACATTTGGTGTGAGTGTGTTGCTCTGTTTGTGGATGTGGATGGTGTGGGCTGGGTATTGCTAAATGAGAAAAAGGGCAGCATTTCTGGCCCTAGTCCCGACCAGTCTCGAACAGGCTCAAACAGGCAGCAGCCCTTGTCCTCTCTGCCCTTAGCCTCGACGCCCGGGCTGGGACGCCCTAACCCTGGCCTTTTTTATAGCCCTAGTAATCAGGTGACCCCTTCAGCCAATGGGAACCTAGCCCTAACACTATACAATCACAACACTACCCCTAAATATCTAGAACCAATAGGAGACCAGGACCTTACGGCCAATCTTAGCCCTAGTCCAAGCACCCAATGAGTTCAAAACCCCTGATCTCTACGTCTAATAAAGGCCCTAGCCCTACCAGTAGTCCAAAAACAAGTCCATGCAACCAATGGCACAGGTAGCCCTAGTCCCTACCTCCAATAGAAAGCCTAACCCTCCTCGAAACCCCACACCTAGTCCAGCAACCAATCACACCAGAAGCCCTAATCGCTACTTCCAATTAAAGGTCTAACCCTAGCCCTAGTCCCACCCTGCTCCCAACAACCAATAACATAGGAAGCCCTAGTCCCTACTTCCAATAGAAATCCTAACCCTAGCCCTAGTCCAAACCCTACAATGATTGAATCACAGACCCAGAAACCAATCAGAACCCTCAAATACCCAACCAATGAGGACATTAACCCTAATCCAATAGAAACATCAGATACAACCACCAATCAGTGTAGACATGTACCAACCACTAGCAGACCATATAAGGTCCCAGCAACCTCAGGTTTGCTGGCCAGGCTAGAATGGGAGTTTGTTTAAAACATCTTATAAATATAACTTTCCATTGGGACAAGATAGGAAGGTAACATTTAGTGTGCCTGAACTCAGAATATAAAGAGGCATCTTTTATTAAAGACAATTTTTACATTCCGTGTTTCAAAATACCTCTTTTAGAAAGTGGATATTTTCTTGCTTAGCCATCCTGTGTGCCTCTGCTGGGTTGTGTATTGACTGTCTGGTTCTGGAGGGACAGAGGCTGGGGATGTGCATTCACGGTAGACAGCCATGGGGGGGGGGGGGGTTGAACTGTGTGTCCTCCCTTTGCTGGATGAGTCAGGGCTGGGCTGAATAGACCTTGGCTGCATTTAGAGTAGGGGGTGGAGATTTACTTTCACCTGAATGGGTCTGGACTGCCTTACACAATGCTGTCTCCACTTCCTGCCGTGAAGCTGGACCTGAGAGGACAGAACTAGTTTTGACTGAGCATAGTGCCTCTCTGCGACAAGAGGTCAAAGAGAAATCCTGTAAAAATAGTGAGTTGTATGCTGCGTTGTCACCACCTTATTATAGTACAAATGCATACTTCTCCTAATTTCTCGTTTGTGTATCTTCCTTCCTCACCTTGCTCCCCCAGGCTAATAAGGCTCTACCTAACAGGCATGAATTGAATGTCCTGATGATGATCCGCATATTTCCCCAATGGATCAAAATGTAGTTGACACTTTAAAACACCTTATACGCTCAAAATATTTCGATTGTTACGCTGTAAAGGTGTTCCTCGCGATTTGTTCTCTTGACACTGTGTATTGTCTCTATGTAACAAACCATAAGCTTTGCCTGAGCCCCCTATTGTTCCTTTCTCCCTTGTTCTGTACTTTACTGGCTAAGTAGGACACAGACTTGTGTCCCATTTTATGTATTACTGTTTAACCACTGAATTCCTATAAGTAAATATTAGACCTCTGTCCGGCTGGACATGTCCACTTAATATAGCAACAATTGAGTCTATATTTATTGCTTGGTTTCCTATTTCGTACTTCTCTAGGGACCACTGATGTTTAAAATAATGTATAAATAGTGGGGCCAAGACCCCAGAACTTTAGATAATTTCTGGAATTGATGAGAAACCTTTGCCAAGGAGAAGAGCTGGAGAAACTGAAGGAGGAGTACTGCCCTTTGCTGTGTACTCTCTGCAGTTGGCCTGCAGTGGCTGTTTCTACCAAGGAAAGGGCAAGGATTTTGCTGTGTGCTATATTCCCTGCTAGAGGAAGATCTACAAGGGCTTCAAGTAGAGCTTGCCTCCTGTTCGGAAGTGTCAGGTAAACAAAGACCTCACCACCAGCTCCCCTGAACTTCTTTGCTGGGAGTTCTGACCTGCCAAGAGGTACCTGTTGCTGAGCTGGGCCTCTGGAGGTTGTTCCTACTGTTGGGAGCTGGAAAAGAGATGCAACTACGGGAAGTGCGACACATCCGCACCTGTTTCCTACGCATTGCTGCAGTGCGGGAAGAATTTCCATCCATTACCATTGTGCCGCTGAAGAAACCGACCCAGCGCCTGCCTGCGGTTGGAAAAATCGCCACATGCCGCGTCTAGTACAACGATCTACACAGTCTGAGATCACTGCACTGATTTCGACGCAGGCCCTGTTGCACAGCTGCAAGAACCAACTCATCGTGAGACCGTGGCTTGAGAGACCAACACAGCGCCGTTGCCACGGCAGCTGCATCGAAAATCGACACATACCTGATCCTGGTGCCAAATCTACAAGGACACTGGGCTGCAGTAAGAAACTGATGCATCACCTCCCCGCACAGTAAGAACCCGACCCATCACCTCCAATTCAGTAAGGAACTGACACATCACCTCCCCGCGTGACAGTAAGAAGCCAATAAATCACCGCAGGGAACTGAGGCATCACTTCCCTGCGCGTAAGGAACCAATGTATCACCTTCCCTACTCCTGTTTTTGCTTATGATCTTGAGGCACCCAAGGTACTTTGTGTTGAAAGTGTTGCATCTATAGTTTGCTATGGACAGAACTGTTTTTACCTTCTAAGAAGTACATTTTTATTACTGTATGTTGGATTTTTGTCGTTTTGGTCTTGTTTGGTCTAGATAAAGATTACTTATTTTTGTAAAATGGTGTGGTGTCCATTTGTAGTGGTTTCACTGTATTACTGTATGTGTGCACAAATGCTTTACACACTGCCTCTGAGATAAGCCTGTCTGCTCGTGCCAAGCTACCAAGGGAGTGAGTAGGGGTTATTTTAGAAGTGTATCCCCCCTCAACCTGACTAGGAAGAAGGGTCCCTACTTGGACAACTGTGCAAACTATTGCCAACTAGAGACCCCATTTCTAACAGTCACATTTGCATTGACTGTGATACATCATTCGAATGAGCAAAACGTGTGTACATGCAGATTAAGATGCAAATGCATACACAGTCATTTACGCCAAGTTCAGTTCAATTTTTTTGTTTTACTTTGACTCGAACGCATTTTGCACATGAGCAGGTTGCTCGGTGTTGCTCTCAAAATAAGAGCTTTATCAACCAGCCCCTTTAACTCATTACAGACCATCCAGACAGGCAATGTGAGACCGCTTAGTGTTTCTCACAGACTGCTTCCAAATATCACAGGAACTGCAGGCAGGCTCATCTAGTCTGACATATGTAGCACTTCTCCAAAAAACGTTCATGAATTCATACTTAGGACCAGTAGTGGACGCATCTGGCTGCAGTGTTAACATATTGATAATGCCGTAGTCAGTCACTTATGGAAAGGCTTAGGATTTCCTTATTCATGCAATTTAGGTCTGTTACTTAGTATTTCTAAGTCTTTTTTTTGTAACTCGACAAGAGTGTGAAATATTTCTTGCTTTGATATACTCATATTAATGCCAACCTTTTGCCTTGTTTTCCATAGTTTATTCGAAGACTGGAGGACTTTCTTTTTGTCTGTGATTTAGTGGTGCTCTTGAAGCCTTCATTCTCTTGCTGTGGATTTATGAAGTTCTTCAACTCCTTGCTTGTTTCTGAGGAATTGCTATGATTTGCTAAAACCTCTGCAGGGCCCTGATGTTAGTCTGTAATTCGTGACTTCACGGTGGCTGTGGTGGGTCACGCCTGGAGGAGTTTCAAAAGCTGTATGTACACTTTCTTTTAAGATGTCTCGTAGGCGACTGTGTAGGAGTGAAGGTTGAGGGATGGCGTTGACTCCCCTTTGCAAACTTCTTTTCGATTTATTAAATAGCTTGTTGTCTTCCTGTGTGGGTTATGCTTGGAAGAGGGATGTAGATATTTCGGTTAAGTGCTGCACTGTGGAGAAGGACGCCTCGCCAGCAGCACTGCTGTCACGAAGGAAAATTAATTTAGAGTCTTGTTTTCTGGAAATATGCGAATTCTGGTTATTTATCAGCTCTCTGAGCGTCTCCATGGAATATAATTTGACCACGGGTTTGGCAGTGTTGAAGATTAGCATCTGTTGATGAACTCCATGTTGCACTTAATCTCGGTTTGATACATATTTGAGGCTAATGTGTTTATTAATTGGGCCCTAAACACTAGCTGGGCGAAAACCTTTGTTTAAATGATGTTACTTTATTTATAAGAGTTACCAAGGGCTACGGCATGACAGAAAGGAACAGAGAACGAGCAGGACACGCGAGAGGCATGTTTCTTCACGGAATACTCTGAGGGGACGGGCAAAAACAAACAATATTTCATGTTAACTAGTTAGATAATCGGAAAAGGTCACATTCATGACAGAATCATTATTCACAAATATTATAATCCATAAATCTCCCATAAAAGGATGTCTGACTTGCAATATTGAAGCCTGCAATTTGGTGCAAGGAAGGTTATGTACTTTAAGATGCCCCACAGAATCTGTATGTTGCAAACTTTTCTCCCAGACATATGCGCCATCAGGGCGCTGCCATCACGCCTGGCTGTTGTCATGGCACCACTGCTGCCGCCATCACGCCTGTGCTGGTGTCATGGCACCACTGCTGCCACCATCATGCCTGTGGTGGTGTTGTGGCACCACTGCTGCCACCATCACGCCTGTGCGGGTGTCATGGCACCGTGGCTGCCGCCATCACACCAGTGCTGGTGTCATGGCTCCACTGCTGCCGCCATCACGCCTGTGCTGTTGTCATTATTTACAACAAGGGGTGGTGAGGGACAGAGTCTCTGAATTAAGCAGAATACTCTCACCCAGTCAAGAGATCAGGGCTGAATCCTGATGGTGCAATGAGCAAGGGACTCATGTCTGAGTATACCCTTCCACGCTTAGGGTGGACAAAATTATTTACAACAAGGGGTGGCGAGGGACAGAGTCTCTGAATTAAGCAGAATACTCTCACCCAGTCAAGAGATCAGGGCTAGATCCAACACCGTTTTTTAGCTCATTGCACCATCCCAGTTTCAGAACCTGGCTGTATGCAAATTAGTCTGTTCCTGTCCCAGTGCATGACGGGAACAGGGCAAACCAAACTACAAAAGCCAATTCTTACACTGGGAAGGAAACAAGCTTCCGGGGACCGGTTTCTGGCATTACAGCCGTCTTCGGTCCGGCTTGCTTGAATCCTGATGGTGCAATGAGCAAGGGACTCATGTCTGAGTATACCCTTCCACGCTTAGGGTGGACAAAATTATTTACAACAAGGGGTGGTGAGGGACAGAGTCTCTGAATTAAGCAGAATACTCTCACCCAGTCAAGAGATCAGGGCTAGATCCAACACCGTTTTTTAGCTCATTGCACCATCCCAGTTTCAGAACCTGGCTGTATGCAAATTAGTCTGTTCCTGTCCCAGTGCATGATGGGAACAGGGCAAACCAAACTACAAATGGGAGCTGCTGAAAAAAGAGACAAGTAGCCCACAGGAAGATCCTACCAGAGAGGCAACATATTGGTGATGGTAGGAGAGAGCAGAAGGGGGGAAGCGTGAGAAGGGGAGTCACCAGGGATGAAGGCAGGGGCTATTGAGAAGCCAAAGGGGTCTAGAGTGAGGTCAGAGAGCCACACAGGAGAGAATGAGAGGCCCGAAGGAAGAAGACAGGGGCTCAAGAACACCACTGGGGTGGAGAGAGGGGTTAGGGAGCCACTAAGAAGATAGAGAAACACACTGGGCATGGAGGCAGGAAAAAGAAGAGCCCTACTGGAGCTGGAAGGAGGGGTTGGGTAGTAGCAAGAGAGATGTAATTGTAATTTGTACTTGTAAAGCGCACTAATACCCTTGGGTGTCCTGGCGCTGTAACGCATACCGCTGTGGAACCCTTCCTGGCTTTTCCCTGTGAAATGACCACTCCTGGGCACCCCCAAGGTGAAGCCAGGCATCCCAGCACTGTCGGGCCGTTGTGGAGATTAAGCAAGCTATTGCCCAGAGTTGCAGAGTGGGACCCATGAATAGAATAGGCACCGAGGCGAGAATTAACAGGTCCGAGGAAATTGAGCCCAAGACCCGCCGAGGCGGGAATTGAACCCTGGTGCCGGGCCAGACCTCTGAATCAGGGTCTGCCACTCTAACCATTGAGCCACACTTCTCCACAAGATATATTGGCACTGAGGACGGAGGATCGTTGCAGAGGACAAGAAACCACACTATGAATCCGAGGATGGACGAAGTGATTAAGAGGGAGGAGTTGCAGAGCCCCAAGGATTGTACCCATTGCTGCTGGACACCCTGCTCAGAATAGCCATCGCTGGGTCAGTAGATATAGTGGAGGGCAGCAGGCCAATTATAAGCCTCTTGGGCCAGATCACTTCCCCAGCATGTGGAAGCCTATGATCTATGCTTCAACAAAATGCATGGGAATCTTGGAACAGATAGCATTCTTGAAATGGCAGACAGCAAGATTAAAATGCCTGTCTGTGATCTCTGACAATGCATGGAGGAAATAAAGAATGAAATGTTGAAAAAAAGAATGTACGTTTCAGATGTAAAATAAAAAGGTAAGCATTACAAAGGATGTAACAAGGATACATCAAAACAACCTACAAAAAGAAGGTGAGACTAAAATACTTCTGTGGGCTGGTTCAATATGTGAGTGACAAGGAGTGGCTAAAGGTTTTTAAGCCAAAGAAGTCAGTGAATGAAGGAGGCTCATCCAAAGCTCCTTACAGTTTTCAAGAATGGCACAAGTGCATCACACGTTACACCTAAAATTGTGTGCTAGTAAAACAATAGGACAAAAATATCCGTTTTATGGAGGCCTTCTTCCACATGTAGTGACCATGGCAACATTTTATGTCTGAATTGTGTCGGTGGATGAAGTCTAGATTGAAAAATGATTGTCCAGAAGACCTTGGTTTCACAGAAGATGAGGAGTGGGTGTAAGCCTGTATAGCCTGAAGTGCACTTTAAATATCTGCTAGACTTAGACTAATCCAATTGAAATATTTTCATAAAATATATTACTATTCTTCAAACTTTGGTGTATAGGGAGAGTTGCTAGCTGTGCAAGGTTCCTAAGAATGGTGGACTCTTATCTTCATGTGATATATGAATTTTTGGGTGAGTATTCGTGTCAGCATCATGGATCCCAAAGTGGTGATATTGGGCATAATGGATGCTTCGGTCAGAAGTAGGGTCTCACAAACACCAGCAGTAGTTGAGTTTCTAATGGCCAAACGGGAAATTGCCCACAGATGGCAAGAGAGTGATCTGCTGACGTTTGCTGAATGGCTGCCAGGCCCGGACTGGTGAGTCCGGGCACCGGGCAATCCCCCGGTCGGCTGGAGGGTTTTGGGGGCCGGTTTCCGAAAAGGGGGCCGGTTTTGTGTCTGGGGGCCGATTTTGCCCCCGGCAGCGTGCGTCACTCACTGTTCACGCACTTGTCTCGCACAGATGTCTGACTCACTCTATGCATGCAGGAGGGAGGTCACCGTCTGGTCTGCACCGTGCACAAACAAACACTGTCACTACACCCCCCCCCCCCAAGCAAGCGCTGCAACTGCAAGCCTCAGTATGTGCAAACCAGGCTGGCGCCGTTACCTAACAGTAACATCCATAATAAACAAATGGAGGATGACGAGGGCGAGGGGGGGGAGGTGCCTGTGCGCAGCGCGCAGAATTATGCCTGCCCCCTCCCTCTGCCGCGTCTGCGCGCGGCGCGCCTCTCTAGGGTGCGGCACTGCGGCTGGTGTAATTCTCCTGCTTCCCGCATGCGCATTGGCAATTTACTGCGCGTGACCAGGCCTGCGCGTGACTGACGAGGAGTCTGCAGTCGCACGGAGTCGGACGGAGAGCCCCGCCAGGCCCATAAATTAATTTTATTCCAGTGGCTACTACTGGCAGTGGACTGGCTACTAGCGCCGCCGCCTAGGCCTAGCCCGACCCCCCTGTGTCTGCCACAGTGCCTGTGCCACCGTCCGTGACCTGACCACACTGACAGACCGACCCCACCACCAACAGCAGTCAGCAGAGCCAGACACTGGACAGCAGGCCGCCGGCGCCGAGGTGAGTGAGTCAGTCAATTTTAATTTCTGCCCGGCCCTGGCCCCCCGAGAAACTTGAAAGTAAAGAAGCAGGCTGCAGGCAGCGCTGCTTGCTTCTCCAGCGCTATAACGTCACGTGACCACCATTACACTCAGCAAGGTGCACCGAATACAGACTACAGTAAACTAAAAAGTCTTCATTAAACCACGAGGACGAGGTGGACTAGAACAATATTGAGGAGTTCTGAATAGTCACCCGAGGCAAATTCCAATGCCATTTTGGAAGCCTGGGTCGAATGTAATTTTCAAGGGGTTGTGGAAACAGTTTCAAAAGAAATAAATAGCAAAGGTGTTTGTCGCACATTGGTTAAAAATAGGCACAGCTTCATATTCTGATTATTACAAATCAGGTGCTAGCATGAAGGGTCAGTGAGTGAAAGGCTTGTGGGCACTGAGATTCCCTGGTAAAGAGTATCACATTGGGCTTTTTTATCAAGGATGACACTACTATGCTATTAATCCTAAACCTCCTATATATTATTACTCCTGTTCCCGTCATTGACATAGGGTAGGACTAGCCTGTGACATTTTTCTTGGCTGTAGTTGAGCTTTCCATCAAGCAATAGGGAAACTGCACAAATGTTAGGAGGACTGGGGTAATCAGTGCTGTTTTTCCCCGGCAAACCTTTCCCAAACGTCGCGGCAGTCAAAGTGACATTATTGGTCCATACCTAAGACTTCTAAGGTCTTCTGACGCCAGCATAGGATGAATTGGCTTCATAGGAACCTCTCAATGCTCCTCCTCAAAACAAAAGAAGAGGGTTTAGTGGGGCATGCCCCTTCTAGAGTAATCTGCTTCATGTTCACCAGTGCAGTTTAGAGGAGGACGCTTCACACCCTGCATCACTGGCAAGCCACTGGGGCACAAAGAGTACCATCATTTGTGTAGCTAGGCCTTTCCAGACCCGGCTGAAGCTGGGCAGGTATAGGTCTGAGTTCTGGGGAGATTTGCAGCCCTAAAGTCCCCCGTCCCCCCCGGCCGAATACCCAAATATGGCAATGATAGGAATCCGGGTAGCCAGAATATCTAATTCAGGTCCTGACTTATCATAAGCTTGAGTCAGGGTATGGTCAGGTTAAAAAGCAATAACAGTAAAGAAGAGGAAAATGAGACTTTTACAGGCGCTCCAGAGAATTATAAGGACCCTTGCAGTCAAAATAAATGCGTTTGTGCTGAGTTATATCAAGAGGGCTTTTAATACCTTGCTGAAATGTGGGTGAGGGGAGACAAACTCTTCTCTGCCTGTGGTGAAACACCTGCTACTGTGTCCCCTTTCTCCTGAGCACAACAAGACGATTCTGATTCCTGATCCATTCTGCATCACCAGTCTGTTGGCATCTAATGCTCAGTGAAGAACTGAAAGACGACATAGAACCTTTGTTCACTCTACATTTGGACACCCAGGGAGGTGACAGTGTCCAGGGCCCATCCACCAGTCCACCAAGAACGAGCAGGTGCCCTGCGGACCATAATTCCTCTTTGGACTACTATCATGTTTACTCCCAAAAAACAGAATTGCCAGTTTTCTTGATTTTGGGCAGCACCAAGAGACTGTGTTTATCTTCCTCTACAGGCCCTGGAGAGTTTATATTCAGAATGTGATGACTACTATTCTGCCATGAGATTGTTTCTAGGTTTCAGCCACTTTCAAGATAAATCAGGGCTTTTTCCAACACCCCTTCATATCACTGCTCATGGAGTTAAATGGTGTAAGCAATTGTTTATTCAGTTACTACATCTCACTCTATCTGCATAGTACTCCTGCTGACATTGCTACTGTGGTAGCAGATCCAGATCAAAGCGTCCAAAGCATCTAGCTATGGTTCACTATGTTTGCTGTCCTCAGCAGCTGGCCATGTGTAGGGGCCCCTGTTCCACCAGTAAGTGTGCAACAGGCCTGTTCTCACATTTTTAGACAAAAAGTGCGCTCTGTGGGAGACTTGGGACAATTGCCAGGACCTATTTACCCTCAGGCAAACTCTAGATTAGCTGTCTACCCTACAAGGTCATATGTGTGTGTGTGTATAAATGTATATGTATATTTGTCTAACCTTATTTTCTTTCCATTAGTATGTATAGAAATAAATAGTCTTTTTACATTTCATGAATTGTGATGTAAGAATACGTTTTTCTGGTGTTTTATAGCAAATCAGTGCAGTGTTTGCAACTGCCATGTTAATTAATCTGCAGTCATTTTAAATGATCATTTTATATAAACAGGCCTCGCATTCATGCCCGGCGCAGGAAAGCGAGAATTCTCAATCCAGCTAGATCAGTGTGTGGGATCTTATCTATTGTATCTTTTCTCAATGTCCTTATTTGTTCCTCTCATGAGAAACCATGCACCTGTTAGTACTGGTATCTAAAACGTTGGTTTCTGTTATATGTATGTTATCTACAGGGCCTTAAGTGGCATTAAAAAACTGGGGTCTCTCTCAAAGGGGCAAGACCCATGTAATTAACGGCGTGGCTTCCAGGGCACAAGTCCTAAAAGTGGGGGGACTCACCTAGTTAGGCAGTAGGCAGGTGACACCACACCACGTGACATCACGGCGCATGTCATCACAGCACATGACATCACATGTAGTATTACAGGAACTGACATCACAGGAAGTAGCATCACAAGCCACAACTTTACAGGAAGTGGCATCACAAGAAGTGATATCAGATCTTAAGCCCTCGCATATATGTTTAGCAGGTCTATCATGAGTACATTTGAATGTGTTTCAAGTATACATGCAAACCCTCTTGATTGAAGAAGAAGATTCACACTTTTGTAAGCTACACAAAAACAATGTTGCCTTTTGTCAGCGAAAAGCTTCCTTTAACTAACTTTACTGCTAGCCTTCTCAAGCAGGCATAATATTCTATAAGCGGCACATTTCCATGTATATGTGATTGTATTAGCTGCCTGTGCTCTTAAGTTGTGACTGACGTTTGCGTGGCCTTCATGTTATAGGTATGGAATGGGCATGACCATCATCTTCTTCCCTACTTTGGTAAATAGTTTATTTATCTACGTGTTTTATATAAAGCACGAGCCTGCCCGAAAGGTATTTTGGACTCTACAGGTCAAAAGAGAAGGACAGCGTTAATGTGCGATTGCTGGTTTCTAAGAGAACTGCTCCTGCATCATGATGAAGTTTTCTTTAAGGAGGTGTGTGTATTTTTTTCTACTCTTTCCAAAATTGGAGCATGATTGTTACAATCCTGGTGGATACAGCTTTGTCACTCTAGATCTTAGGTGCATAGAAGACATATTGCCTTGGTTTTTTATCCATCTTCATCTCTTGTCTAATGGTGCCTTGGCTGTGGTTGTGCAAAGAGCCACTTGGAATGGTGAGCATGTCGACCAACTAGGCTGTTATGCCGGCCGTGAAAGCCTTGTATGTTATGCAGCTGGATTTCAGCATGAACAGTGCAGCAAGGAGAGCTAATAGAGTTCCTTCAGCACGGAAGTCATGGAGAACATCTGGTCATATTTCTTCATGTCCTTGATAAGGCATACAGCGGCACATAGGATGCGCTTAACAGAGGGCAAGTATGCAGTATAAGGAACGCGTGTGGCAGGGCCATCATTCAGATGTTACAGTGTGAGGGCATAAAAGGCAGTTATAATGTTGCTTTCTAGGGGAGGGGGGATCGTTTGTCTTTCTTTAGTAGAGAGAGCTGATGCCAGGATTTCTTGATTGCCTTGGTGATGTGTTTCATGAGATTAGATCAGTGTTCCGAGAAAATCTGCGTGTCTTGGCATTGCTTGAAATTTAGGGTTCAAGACCATCCAGGTTCATGTTGGAGAGCCAGATTTGGACTGCTTGTTGTTGGTTTTTCTTGGTGAACAGCAGGCATTCTGTTTTTGGTGGAATTAGGCTAAAAAGCCAAGATGAGGCAGAAGCAGAGGAGACTGTCAAATAAATTAACATAAAGGGTCAATTATATCAAATATCCTGCAGTAGCCAGATAGAAATGGATAGAAATATATGTGCTCACAGCGCTTGCTCACAGCGCTTGCTCCCTACACACCATGTGGGGGTTGGTCTCACTTTTACTTTGTTCTCTCTGATTCACTACTTGTGTCTATTTTTGGTACTCTCTGAAAGAATGCCTATGAATACATATAACTGGGTGGGTAACCTGATGTTCTTTAAGGTCATCGTCTACTGTTTACTGTGCTTTGAAAGTTGATACAATTTGAATATGTAATGAAAAATATGCTGTAAAATTCACCATTTTTGTCTTGTTTTTCAAAATTTTCTTGGGGGGAGAACCCCCCCAAACCCCCCTTGTGGCCGTCGGGCTTGCTCGCTGCGCTCGCTCGCTAAGCCCTGGACGGGGGCTGGTCTGCTACGCGACGGACGAGGGCTGGTCTTGCTAACTTTGCCAGGGCTGCTTTCAGTTCCCAGTCCGGCCCTGATGGCTGCAAGGTATAGATTTATGCTTGACAGAAAAAGAGTCTGTCTAAGGAGCTAGTGGTTGTAGTAAGAAGTACTCCCAGATATGGCGACCCCAAACTCACCATAGGGGAACTTCAGAAATGTATGGGGTCTGAATTGGACTCCCACCCTCACATGCTTAAAAGAAGTGTGCCTAGCAGGCTGGCTTTGGAACACTTTGCCAACGTGATTATTTTTGCACAGCTGTGCCTGATATATTGGATGCAAACGTAAAAACTCCTGCTGTTGTTTGTGTCCCAAAAATCAATAGAAAATTAGTATGAAAAAAAGAGAAAAAGGTTGTCCAAATCATTTAACATCAGCTATGAGAAAAGACTCTCTAGACCTCTCACACATCCATGACGGTTATGTTACATGGCTGTTGCTCCATTGAGCCAATGAGGAAATATGTGTAATGCAGCCTTTGTTAAAATGCAAATCTCTAATCTATATATTTCTTTGTTTGTTCGTTTAAACAGGTTCATATATCGTGAACATTGCCCAAGAGTTTTGGACAGAGGATTACGGTGTTTAATAACAAATAGCATAGATTATTTAAAATACTGAATGCAACTTGTGCCAGAGAAGTAAAAGGGATGGTATATACAAGAATTATGTGCATTAGAAGGAAACGTGTACCCATCGGATCCATATGTAAGGGATCAGCACCTAAATTAACAAAATACATCTCTGAATGTAATAATAAAAAGAACTGAGAACCATCAATGTGTGTTAAAGAGTGAAACTGAGTAAGCCAGAATTGGACTGCTATAGTAGAATGTGGTACAAAAGGGGGGTGGTGATGGACGGAGCATCTGAACCAATCAAACACTCACACCCAGTCAACAGATCTGGGTTTAATCCATCACCGTTCTTTAGCCCACTCTGCCACCCCAGTTCAGACATGGCCATATGCAAATCAGTCTGACCCTGTGCCTCATGGGAACAGTCTAGCCCGAACTGCCAAGCCATGCCTTCCCTGGACCGGAAACAAGCTTCCTAGGACCGGTTTCTGGCATTTCAGCCGTCTTCAGCCAGGCTTGCTTGAATCCAGTGGCAAAGTGAGCAAGTGACTCACGTCTGAGCATACCCTGCCAACTTAGGGCGAACAAAGCGATACAAAAGGGGATGATGGATGGAGCGCTTGAGCAAATCAAACACTCGCCCCCAGTCAACAGATCTGGGTTTAATCCATCACCATTCTTTAGCCCACTCTGTTCAGACATGGCCATATGCAAATCAGTCTGACCCTGTGCCTCATGAGAACAGTCCAGCCTGAACTGCCAAGCCATGCCTTCCCTGGACCGGAAACAAGCTTCCTAGGACCGGTTTCTGGCATTTCAGCCGTCTTCAGCCAGGCTTGCTTGAATCCAGTGACAAAGTGAGAAAGGATAGTAGAATGTGTCAGAATCCGAATAATTTTTTTCATCAGATGAGTTTCAGGTGCTGGGAAGATAGCCACTCTCGAACAGTATGTAGTGATTACACTTGGTGTCAAACATCATTGGTTGAAGAGACATTAAGCTAGAGCTGAGTGTTAATATATTGGTGGTTAAACATGCCTGAATTATTTTAGCAACTCCAAGAGGCTCAATAAAGATTGTTAAGAAGAAAGAACATTGAATAGAGTAGGGACTCCCCAGGATGTCTAGTTTTCAGAAATATATGGGTTTGGTAGGTTTCCCTAGATGGGCTCCAAACCTAGGGCCAAAAACCCAGGTGCCCCCCCTTGCAAAACCAGGCCATTTTGCGATATGTCATTTTGATGTCTTCTCAGTATGTTTTGGGCCCTTGCTTGTCGTGGGTACTTGGCCCACCCACACAAGTGAGGTACAATTTTTATCAGGAGGCCTGGGGGAATGCTGGGTGGTAGGAAATGTCAGCCCGGTGACCTCACAACTTTGCCACACAGAAAAATAATAAAAATGTATTTTTTTAGCCAAATTTGAGGTTTGCAGGGGATTCTGGGTAGGAAAATGTTGGGGGGCATCTAGCCCATACCTCCCTGGACTCCCCAGGGTATCTAGTTTTCAGAAATGTGTGGGTATTGTAGTTTTCCTTAGATGACCGCTGAGCCTGGGACCAACTTTGCAGACATCTAGGGGAACCAAAAAATACACAGACATTCCTGAAAACTACACACCCGTAGGAGTCCAGGGAGGTGTGGCTTGCATTGATCCACCGACATTTTCCTTCCGAAAATTCGCAGCAAACTCAAATTTAGCTTAAAAGTGATATTTTCCTTTAATATGTGTGTGGGACAGTTGTGAGATCTCCGCACGCCACCAATTTCCTACCACTCAACATTCCCCTCAGTCTCCCGATAAAAATTATACCTTACTTGCATGGATGGGCCAGGTGCCTATGACTTGGAAGGGCCAAAAACTTGTAGAGATTGAGGGGGGCCCAAAGCGGGTCCAAAAGGGCAGTTTGTTTACACCTTTTTAGGCTGACACTACTTTGGGCACCCCACACAAGTGAAGGTATAATTTTTCTTGGGATACCAAGGGGAATGCTGGGTAGTAGAAAATGTGTGCCTGCGCAGTGATGCTACAACTTACCCACATAGACTTGTGAGGAAAAGGTAACTTTGTAAGTAAATTTGAGCTTTGTAGGGGATTCTGGGTAAGAGAACGCTGGGAGATCTATGCAAGCCACACCACCAGCCAAGCGTCATCCACGCACACCCCCAGCCAAGTGCCATCCACACATACCACCAGCCCATACCACCAGCCTAGCACCATCAACGTACGCCACCAGCCAAATGCTATCAGTGCACACAGTCAGCCAAGCAATATTCATGCACGCCGCCAGCCAAGCAATATCCACACACACCGCCAGCCAAGCACCACCCACGTACTCTGCCAGCCAAGCAGGATCATACTGGGAACAGCAACCAGCCCAGGCAGATTGATGCTCGTCCTGCTTTGGGAGGGGGGTGCGAGTAAAATGCACTGCTCTTGCTTTTGTTACTTTCCAATAATACCTCTCCAGACTTTCTAAGTGCTTAGGGTGCTGAGATAGCCCCCCTGAGCATGTAGAAAGTGAAACTGAAATGAGCCTATCGGCTCATTTCAGTTTCCGTTTCTATGAAATGACGTCAGCGCGACATGCGCACTGATCGTCATTTCACAGAAACCAAAGCTACAGCCTCAGGAGCTGGGGAAGAGAGCTGGGGATGCTCTTCCCCAGCTCCCAAGGCTGTTGAGGGAAAAGGGAATATCTCTGGTGCCCGCACCTGAGGGATTCCCTGTGCCATGGCGTGGGATGACCGGTAGCTGTCCGACACACATGAGCACGTATGCGTCAAACGGCTCCTGCGCGTCTGACACATGGAAGGGGTTAAGTCATTCTACTGTCTCATGTAGGTAAGGTATGTGAATATTCCCTCTTGAACACCAGGCATTTAGAACCCAGCATAAATTAACTTATGTTATTCTTCCCTTTTAACGGAAACACTTGAGCTTATCCTGGTTTGGTTGGAGTTAGGAGAAAAAAGCGGAGTTATAAGAGAAACAGGGTACTAAAAACACTCACTCACCTAAAAAAAAACACAAACCCATTGCTCTTCACAAAGTTACTATTCTAAAGTTACTACAGCTCTAGAGGTGACAAGACAGTAGCAAATGTCAATGTCAATTCAAGCATCACACATGGCCACTCACAGGTTCTGCAACATACTGCCATTGCAAATAATGGAGGCAGGGACTTAAAATAATACCCTAAAGAAAAGAAATTAAAATAAATGACGTTTTATATAGCTATATATATATATATATTCTTTACTGTTAAAAAAGCTATATATAATAATTACATGCATATTTTATTATTTTAAAATGAAAAATACGCTTAATTTAAAAACAGTTAAATTGAACTTTTGAAATAATTAAATAATTCAACATAATTTCAATTAATTCTGTACAAAACTTTTAACAATAGCGAATAGATATTAAATACAAAATTTTCAGTGGGTGGGAATTGAAAAGGCTATTCTTTAAGATATATTAGTACATTCATTAAGTATTTCATACACATTTAATTTAACAAATTCATGTACTGTAGTTTTTTATTATAATGGTTATAGTTTATGATAAAAAAATTACATATTTTTTATTTATAGGTTATATACATATATTTTTAATATTTCTTTTCAAGAATAATACATTTCAATATGTTTCCCTAAACTTTCTTATAGGGAGAGCTCCAACATAGTGGCGGAGATCTCCACCTACATGTAAAAAGTTAACAGCAGTACATTTTCACTCAATCAATCAATCATTACATTTGTAAAGCGCACTACATACCCGTGAGGGTCTCAAGGGGCTGTGGGGGGGGGGGCTGCTACTGATCGAAGAGCCAGGTCTAGAGGCATCTGCTGAAGGCCAGCAGTTCCTGGGTCTGCCGTAGTTCGGTGGGGAGCGTGTTCCAGGTATTTGCGGCAAGGTAGGAGAAGGATCTGCCGTCAGCGGTGGTTTTCCGGATGCGCGGCACTGTGGCAAGGGCGAGGTTGGCGGAGCGGGGTGGGGGTGTAGAAGCCGAGTCGGTCGTTGAGGTATGCCGGTCCGGCATTGTGTATGGCTTTGTGTGCGTGGGTGAGGAGTTTGAAGGTGATCCTCTTGTTGACGGGGAGCCAGTGTAGGCATCTTAGGTGGGGTGCGATGGGGCTGCGTCGGGGGATGTCGAGGATCAGTCGTGCCGAGGCGTTCTGGATGCGTTGCAACCGTCTCAGGAGCTTGCTTGTTGTTCCTGCGTAGAGAGCGTTCCCGTAGTCCAGTTTGCTGGTGACGAGGGCCTGGTGACGGTTTTCCTTGTGTCGGAGGGGATCCATTTGAAGATCCTGCGGAGCATTCGGAGAGTGTTGAAGCAGGACGCGGAGACGGTGTTGACTTGCTTGGTCATGGAGAGGGCGGAGTCGAGGATGATCCCTAGGTTGCGTGCGTGGTCGGTGGGTTCCGGGGCGGTTCCTAGCGATGTGGGCCACCAGGAGTCGTCCGAGGCTGATGGGGTGGGGCCGAGGATGAGGACCTCCCTCTTGTCTGAATTCAGTTTCAGCCTGCTGTCCTTCATCCATTCAGCGACAGCCTTCATGCCTCTGTGGATGTTGTTTTTGGCGGTCTTTGGTGAGGGATATGATCAGCTGTGTGTCGTCGGTGTAGGAGATGATGTTGAGGTTATGTTGTTGTGTGATGTGGGCGAGTGGAGACATGTAGATATTGAACAGCGTCGGGCTGAGGGAGGATCCCTGAGGAATGCCGCAGATGATCTCGGTGGTCTCGGAGCGGAAGGGTGGGAGGCGGACGCTCTGGGTTCTGCCGAAGAGGAAGGATGTGGTCCAGACCAGGGCCTTCTCTTGGATTCTGGCGTCATGGAGGCGTGTTGTTAGGGTGCGGTGGTAGACCGCGTCAAAGGCTGCTAGAAGGTCCGGGAGGATGAGGGCGACTGTTTCTCCTTTGTCCATGAGGATCCTGATGTCGTCGGTAGTGGTGATGAGGGCGGTCTCGGTGTTGTGGTTGCTGCGGAAGCCGGATTGGGATGGGTCCAGGGTGTTGTTGTCTTCGAGGTAGCGGGTCAGCTGTCTGTTGACGATCTTCTCCGTGACTTTCGCCGGGAAGGGGAGTAAGGAGATGGGCCGGAAGTTCTTTTCTTTTTTTTTTTACTTTTTATTATTTGAAACAAGAAAAAATAACACATCAAACATACAATCAAGGCAATACAGTAATAATACAGCCATTAGGTCTGCGCTCAAGGAGGACGGGAGATACATGACAGCAGGAGAAAAGATTCTTTGAATACAGATAAGGGGAGGGGGCGAAGACAGAATTGCATATGAACAGCAAAATATACCACGGCTAGAAGGAATGTAGGTCAGGGCGACTGGGAAGGACTAGGAATAGCAGTGAGTGGGGGCACACATATATCTCCACGGTATGAGTTCCAAGGGTTCCAAATCTTCCCCCATTTTTTGGGTCTGCCTCTTGCCATATACACTGTCTTCTCTCTGAACATGCACCAGCCCAGACTCTCTATCCAAGCAGTCACTGTATTTATTTATTTATTTATTTTTGGCATTTGTACAGCGCTCTGTTACCCGTAGGTGTCCTGGCGTGTCCTGTAGGCGGCCTCGGGGACCCCCACAACTGTGCGATATCCCTCTTCGCAACCATATTGGCCAGAGTCACCCATCGAAGCTGCGACACGTCATAGTCATTCGGACCCCATACATTCAATAAACATTGTCGGGCTTCCGGCATCATCACAACACCCGTTACTTCATCCATCACCTCATGTATACGTTTCCAAAATCGCACCACCTCAGGGCATTCCCATATGATATGGAGATAGGTGCCAAGGAGACCACACCCACGCCTACACATGCCATCCGTGGAGTAGCCCATATGGATCAGACGGGGACCGGTGACATAGATTCTGTGGAGGATCTTGAGTTGGACCAGACGGAGGCGGGCCGGAATCGCCACCTCCCTGGGGGAGGAGATCGCGGACTGCCAGTTCTCGTCGTCCAGTTCAATACCATCAGCAATCCAGGCTTCACGGAGGCGATCGAGCAGACTCGATGGGTCATTAATCATTTTCTTATAGAACAATGAGATAGTACTGTCTGGTACATAACCGTCTAGTATACGATCTTCGAGGGGGGAAGAATTGCGATTCTCCTATTAACATGACCAGAGAATCTGGATTTCATTAAAGACACGGAGGCTAACATTATGCATTAATCCTTTTAATGCAGCTCACACAGCCGCCTACATCACAAAGGTTTAGAACAATAACAAGGTGACATCACACTATCCATAAAAGGCGTGTGCCAGGAGAGATCAGCCTCTTTTAAATGTCTTGAACGACAGAAGGGACGAAGAGTGCATCTCAGAACTTGAAGGAGGTAATGAAGAAACTTGGAAGATCCCTGGAGAGACCTGGGGAATCCTTGGAGATTCGTCAATTAGAATTGTCTGAAAGAAAACAGAGGGAGTCAAAAGGGCACAAGGTAACCTTCAGAAGCAGTAACAAGGAAAGCATGAGGTTAGAAGGCATGAATCAATAAAGACAAAATAAAGCAAGTCAATTCTCCATATCCCTCAAGGGAGGGACGGGAGGGATAATGTTAGCCTCCGTGTCTTTAATGAAATCCAGATTCTCTGGTCATGTTAATAGGAGAATCGCAATTTCATTACAAGACAGGAGGCTACATTATGCATGTTGGTAGCCCTGAAGAACAGCATCTGAGACGTGTTCTATGGGTTTGCAGTAATGGTGTGCAAAGGTAGAAGCATTAGACCAGTCAGCACAGTTCAGAATTACATTCAACTTACCACCAGACCAAAAGGACTTGCTGGACATAGCGCTCCTTAGGGAGTGAGCTTGGAATTTAGAGAGGTCAATACCAGCAAGGCTCATAGCCAACTTAACCCATCTAGCGATGGAGCAAGATGAAATAGGTCTAAAAGGTTTGACGTAGGAGATAAGGAGCTGGTTCGCATCAGGTGGGCGAAGGTCCTTCATTCTAGAATCATATTCTTTCATGCAATTAACAACGCAAAGTTTTGGGCAGAAATCAAAGCGAGGGTAGGAAATGGAATCAGACATAGTCTTGGTTCTCCTATGAATCTCAAATTTAACACCAAACATGTCATAACATCTATAAGAAATATCCAAGGCTTTGACATCGGAAACCCTGCGACAAGAAATCAGGCACAGGAGAGTGGCAAGTTTAATAGACAGACATTTCCTATCAAGAGAGGAGTTATCAGGCCAGGAGGAAAAAAGGTCAAGCAAAAGTTTGACATCCCAAACAGATTGATATTTAGGTCTAGGAGGTCTCTTAAGTCTGATACTTTTGAGAACTCTACAAATGATAACATTTTTACCTACCGTCTTATGATTGACGAGAGAGTGTCCAGCTGAAATTGCAGATCTAAAACAGTTAATAGATCTATAGGAGAGACCACTGTCGAAGAGTTCCACCAGAAAATTGACTATGCTGGGGATAGGAGCTTCCACGGGATCCAAGTCCCTTTCCAAGCACCAACTAGACCATTTCTTCCAGATATTATTATATCTGTAGTGTGTTCCAGGTGCCCAAGATTCTCCAAGGAGGGTGAGAGCCGAAGACGAAAGTCCAGACAATTGGTTAGATTGCCTGACACTTTCCAGGCAAGAAGGTTCAGGTTCCCTGAGAGAACCAGGTGGTGATCTTCTCCGCTTGCGTTTAGGAGGAGTCCCTGAGTAGCCGGAATCAGGAAGGGAACGTCGCAAGAAAGTTCCAGAGCAGTGGGGAACCATGCTTGAGACGGCCAGAAGGGGGTAATCAGGACCAGGGAGCATTGTTCCTGTCTCACCTTCTGCAGAACCCTTTGGATCATCGCAAAGGGGGGGAAGGCGTAAGGGCAGAGGGGAGCCCAAGGCTGGAGGAAAGCGTTCACAGCCAGAGCACCCGGGTCTGGCATCCAGCTGAAGTATTGGGGAAGTTGAAAGGTCAAACGGCTTGCGAAGAGGTCCACGTCGAAGGGACCCCAGAAGTGGAAGAGGGAGTTGAAAACGGAGGTATCGAGTTTCCAGTCGCTGAAGTCTAGAAGGAATCTCGAGTTCCAGTCTGCTGAAATGTTGGATTTCCCTGGGAGATATTCTGCCCTCAGGGAGATTTTGTGTTCTAGGCAGAACATCCAAAGTTTCTTGGCCAGGTCTGATAGGTCGGCAGACCTCGTGCCACCGAGACGATTGATATAAGAGACTGCAGAGATGTTGTCCATTTTCAGGAGAACGGATCTGCCCTGGAGAGAGTGTCTGAAGCTCATCAGAGCGTAGAGCCCAGCTGTCAGCTCTAAGAAATTTATATGGTGAGAAGATTCTGAGGGGGTCCAGACACCACCGGTGTCCTGGTCGAGGAGGCGTGCTCCCCAGCCGTGGAGGCTGGCGTCTGACTCCAGAACGAAGTCCGGAGTTGAACCGAAGATAGCCCTTCCGTTCCACGCGTCCAAATTGTCCAGCCACCAAGAGAGTTCCAGTCTGGCTTGTTGGTCCAGGGAGACGTGGTCTCCGTACCAGAGGCCGGATCTGAGAGCATTGGCTTTCACTCTCTGAAGGGCACGGTAGTTCAGCGGGCCTGGGAAGATAGCTTGGATCGAGGAAGAGAGGAGGCCAAGAAGTCTGGCCAGTTCTCGGAGGGAGAGAGATTGTTGTCTCAGAACGAATCTGATTTCCTTGCGGATTTTGGCAATTTTCTTCTTTGGGAGTAGGAGGAGACAGCTGGAGGTGTCCACAGTGAAGCCTAGGAACTCCAGAGAAGTGGAGGGTGAAAGAATGGACTTTTCCCTGTTTATAATGAATCCGAGGTCCTCTATGAGATTCATGGAGGTCTGGAGATCTTTTAGTAACTGCGAATGAGATTGGGACATGATGAGGATGTCGTCTAGGTAAATAATGAGACGGATACCTCTGGTTCTCAGGGTGGAGACGATCGTTCTCATGACCTTGGTGAAGCACCAAGGTGCGGATGAAAGGCCGAAAGGAAGGGCCTGGAACTGAAAAAGGCGATTGTCCCAGATGAATTGGAGAAAGGGTTGATGTTCTGCAGCCATGGGTATGGTGAAATAGGCATCCTTTAAGTCCAATTTGACTAGCCAGTCTCCTTGGAGGAGGAGATCCCTGAGAAGATGGATGCCCTCCATCTTGAAGTGTCGGTAGACGAGGTATTTGTTTACCTCCCGAAGATTTATTACTGGGCGCCAACCCTTGTCCTTCTTCTCGACGAGGAAGAGGGTGCTTACGAAGTTTTTCTGAGACCAAGGAACCTCTATTATGGCGCCTTTCTTTAACATAGAAGAGACCTCTTCTTTGACGATTTCTAGGTGTTCTGGAGGAAGAGCTAGAGGGTTCGGAGTAACATATTGATGTGGAATCTCTAGGAATTCTATTTTGAACCCTTGAACTGTTTCTAGGACCCAGGGGTCTTGCGTCAAGGACTCCCAAACGTGAAGGAAATGTTTGAGCCTGCCCCCGACCTTGAGAGTGGAAGGTGAAGGAGAAGCACTTACTTTGAGCAGCGTTGTTGGAGGCACCACGGGGGGGGAAGCCTCTTCCTCGCGAACCTCTTCCTCTTGGCGGGTAGTATTGCCTGTTGTTGGAGGGGTAGAAGCCTCTGCCGGTAGAACCCCTTCCTCTTCCGGATGAGAAGGGCCGAAAATTTCCACGGCCGGAGGAGCGGCCCCTTCTTCCGGCCTGGCCAAAAAGGTTTGTAGGGAAAACCCTTTTCATATTAACTTGAGCTCTGTCCAGAGCGGTAAAGGTCGCGACATATTTACCCATTGTCTTAATCATGTCCTCTCCGAAGAGGAGGCCATTAGGCTTGGAGGAAGGCTCTTTCTCTGCGAGATCGCCAAGTTTGGGGTTTATTCTATTGAGGACAGTCCTCCTCCTTTCGATGTTAAGCGAGGAGTTCGCATTGCCCAGGAGTACTATTGCCCTTTGGCTCCATCCCCTGATTAGGTTGGTGTCGAGGGGGGTGTTAGAGATGTGGGATTCCTCGGCTAGGTCGAGGATTTTAGTGAGGGGGCCTAAAAGGTCGAGGAGGCGGTCCTGACAGGCTTTAAGAGCCCTTTCAAGGCCTTTCCTGGGGTCCTTACCTAATTTGAACAGAAACTTTATAAGGTCAGGGTCTAGGTTAGGGGTTTGACACACCTTATCCTCTATGTAAGGCCTGGGGCATTCAGACCTCATAGTGTTGCGAGACTGTAACTCGAGGGAGTTTCTGAGCCATTTAGTCACAAATTTTGCGACATGGTCATGTGGGTACCACCTTGAACTGTTAGGGTGAGATATGTTGGTTGGGGAGAACATTTCTCCGCCTAGGGGGTCAAGGATCGCGTCCTTTGAGGAGGGTGAGGAGTCTGCCTCTGATAGCGTGTTGAGATCCAAGTCGTCCAAGTCTCCCTCATCGGGGTCGAGGACGAATTCATCGTCTGGTTCGTTGAAGAACTCGTCTTCATCGGAGCTAGGATCCACACGAGCACTGTCAGTGTATGTGCCGCTTAGGACACCTGTCAGTTTTGTGCCGCTAGGGACACCCAATCTAAGTGTGCCGCGAGGGGCAACCTTACCATTTGAGGCGCTAGGGCCTCCCAAACCTTGTGAGGTGCTTGGACCTCCCGTAACGTGCGAGGTATCGCGACCTCCATCAGTGCTTGGGCAGTGTCTGGATTTTTTCTGTGGTTTTGAGTAACCAGAATCACGTGGAGTGTCATCAAGCAGAAGCGATCTTTTATTGGAGATGACCTCCCTGAAGGTATCCAGCATACAAGTCCTCATTTCCCTCTGCAAGAAGGTTTTAAATGCATCGCTGTTGTGGTTGGGGGAACTAGCCATTGCGTCGTCTGATTCTAGATCAGACATAGTAGGTAAGTGGGGGTAAGTTAAATTAGTATTAGACCTATGGGTAGGTATGTATTTAATATATTAGTATGAGGCTTAGTTAGGCTAAAGGAAGAGTCTACATAAGCTATATGGCAGTTTGAGTAGGGTAAGTACACGATGCTTTCAAGGTACTTATTTCTCCCTTTTTTTTTTGTTTTTTATGTTCAGAGCCTTATAAGTTGGTCAAATTAAAACCAGCGTGGAGTTAAGCTTGTTAATTGAAGCAAAAAGCGGAGGGGCTCAAGGGCTCTGGAGTTGGATATTTCGGGGTCGCAACCGGCAGGCAACTGACGCGCTCGGGCAGTTGTTGAGGAAAGGACCCTAGGGAGCGTACGCGTTGCGCCGCCGTTGCTAGGGTGCTTTCCTCGGCATCGAGTCGGAGGGCCGGAGCGGCTCCGGGGCAGCTCGCGCTAGGAAAAGCGCTTAAATCAGAGGTGAATGCGTGCTACGGGGGTCGTGGCGGGACGAAGCGGGAGGGGTAGCAAAGGGGCTGAGGCCATCAGGTTCGAGTTAGGGCGCGCTGAGGCCGAGATCGCGGTTAAACGATGTCCCACGGACTCGGGGTGGGGTCGGAGGGAGGGGGGAGGGAGAGACAACCATACATTGGAAGTCGGGGGGCGAGAAGGAATGAAAGGACAGGGTGAGCGCTGTCGTAAAGGAGGTACATGGGGAGAACTGTAGTCATGACAAAAATAAGGCAGATGCCATCGAGTTATTAGGTAACAGTGAACCAATCCAGTAACTCAACAAATGTAACAGTGAATAAATTCAGTAACTCAATAAATCATAGAATATATGTAACAGACTCAATAATACAATAAATCATACAATAAAGTAGAGAGTAGAGAGGCTACTTATCTGTTGTGAGCCGCATTTAAAAGAGGCTGATCTCTCCTGGCACACGCCTTTTATGGATAGTGTGATGTCACCTTGTTATTGTTCTAAACCTTTGTGATGTAGGCGGCTGTGTGAGCTGCATTAAAAGGATTAATGCATAATGTAGCCTCCTGTCTTGTAATGAAATCCGGAATATCGCTACCCACTGGTAACACAGAGTTCAGAGCATGGCGTACCTGGACATAACGAAATTTTTCCCCGTCACTCAGCTTATACTCTTTTTGCAGATCAGAGAAGGTCTTCACCCCTCCTCTAACCCAGAGATCACGCACTTTACTAATACCGATCGTGTCCCATTTATCAAATCCCTTCATCTTCCATAGGCCACCCAACTTCGCAGAGGCATAGAGCGGAATCGCACCAGTTAATTTATCACTCCAGCCCATAGCTGCCGTTGCGCTATGCCACACCCGCACGGCTATAGCGGTAGGTCCCGAGAGTTGTGAACGGGAGGGTCCCGAATAAAGCGCCCTATAGTAATCACCACCCGGGAGCAGCCACTTATCCATTTCAAATGCTGGATTCAACGCCGGGCCATACATCCCGTGGGTGATGGCAGCAAGGTGGGAAGCCCAATAATACCTACGAATATCCGGGAGCGCTATACCTCCATCATACCAGGGGAGTGTCAATTTCGGAAGAGCGATGTGTGAACGCCCGTCCCATAGTAGTTGCCTCTGCAACGATTCTACTTCCCGAAAATATTTCGACGGGATGACATCAAAACTATTCTGAAGTGCGTATAGGAACCGCGGTAGGGACATCATTTTAAAAAGGGCCGCACGCCCTAGGGGAGATAACGGCAATTTACGCCAACGCGCTACATCGGAGCGCAACCTTTGGAGTGGTTGGAGTAAATTACGTTCATAGCGAACCGCCGGATCCATCGAGATAAACACACCCAAGTACTTAAAGCCAGACTGCGACAACTGGATGGGACAGCCCCGTGGCAAACGAGGGACATCACCCGCAAATATATAAATGTAGGATTTCGACCAATTAATGATAAGGCCCGAGTTCTTCCCAAAGGAGTTAAGCACGTCAAACAATACGTTGAGCGATTTTTGGGGAGATGTAAGGTACAATAAAATATCATCCGCGTATAAGGAAATACGATCTTCAAATTCCGGCGTCCAGCGTATACCCTTTATCGAAGGTTCCCACCGTAGCCAAGCGGCGAGTGGCTCTAACGCCAAGGCAAAGAGGAGCGGGGACAACGGACAACCCTGCCCCGTGCCCCTCCCGAGGGTAAAAGGCGCGGAGACCCGGCCATTAACCACCACCTGTGCCAGTGGTGTTTCATACAGGAGTTTGACCCAACCAATAAAACCGGCGCCGAATCCAAATTTGGCGAGTACCGCCCAGAGATAAGACCATTCAATTGTATCAAAGGCCATGGTGGCGCCCAAGGACCCCAAGCTGGCCGGTTCACGCAGCGTCGGGGCCCTCGCGAGAACACCATGCAAACGTCGCAAATTTAATGCCGTGTTACGGTGCGGGATAAAACCCGATTGATCCGGATGAATCAGGTCGCTAATAACCGTAATCAGACGATTAGCAAGCAGTTTGGCGAGGATCTTGGGCTCCACATTTAAGAGCGAAATGGGTCTATAAGATGAGCAGTGATCTCCTGGTTTACCCTCCTTATGGATCACAACAATGGTCGCAAGACGCTGATCTCTAGGGAGGGAGCCACTGTTTCGTGCAGCCAAAAACATATCACGGAGATAGGGAGCTAGAGTATCAGGACATAACTTATACAGTTCAACAGGAAGGCCATTGGGACCCAGAGCCTTGCCGGAACGAATGGAGCGCAGCGCGAGAGCCACCTCATCCACCGAGGGCGTGGCATCTAAACCGTCCCGATCCAATTCCGACAAACATGGAAGTGCTATATCCCGAAGTAACAATTGCGAATCCTCCTCGGGCCTGTCGGACACCGAGGTATAGACCTCTCGAAAATAATCAGCAAAGCATTCAACAATTTCAACAGGGTCCGTTACACGCACACCACCGCATGTCTCAATCACCGGAACCACTCGACTGGCTCTCTCCATTCTGTCCAGCCAGGCAATCACTTTTCCTGCTTTATCACCCACATCATATAATCAATCAATCAATCAATCATGCCATTTGTATAGCGCACTACTCACCCGGGAGGGTCTCAAGGCGCTTGGGGGGAGGGGTATGCTACTGCTCGAACAGCCAGGTCTTGAGTTGTTTCCTGAAGGCGAGATGGTCCTGGGTCAGCCAAAGGTGGATGGGGAGGGAGTTCCAAGTCTTGGCAGCCAGGTAAGAGAAGGATCTTCCTCCGGCGGGGGCTCTTCGGATGCGTGGTACGGCTGCGAGGGCGAGGCTGGTGGACCGTAGCTGGCGGGTGGGCGTGTAGCAGGTCAGGCGGTCATTGAGGTACTTGGGGCCCAGGTCGTGGAGAGACTTGTGTGCGTGGGTGAGGAGCCGGAACGTGATCCTCTTGTCGACGGGGAGCCAGTGCAGGTTCCTCAGGTGGCTGGAGATGTGGCTGCGTCGGGGGACATCCAGGATGAGTCGGGCGAAGGCGTTCTGGATGCGCTGGAGTCTTTTCTGTAGCTTGGCTGTGGTTCCGGCGTAGAGGGCGTTTCCGTAGTCCAGTCGGCTGGTGACGAGTGCCTGGGTGACAGTCTTCCTGGTCGGGATCCAGCGGAAGATCTTGCGAAGCATACGCAGGGTGTTGAAGCACGATGAGGAGACGGCGTTGACTTGTCTGGTCATCGAGAGGGAGGGGTCCAGGATGAAGCCCAGGTTGCGTGCGTGGTCAGTTGGCTTGGGTGCGGTGCCCAGGGCTGGGGGCCACCAGGAGTCGTCCCAGGCTGAGGGCGAAGATCCCAGGATGAGGACTTCCGTCTTGTCCGATTTCAGTTTCAGGCGGCTGTCCTTCATCCACTCGGCGACATCTATCATCCCTTCGTGTAGGCAGG
This sequence comes from Lissotriton helveticus, assembly GCF_964261635.1. NCBI lineage: Eukaryota > Metazoa > Chordata > Amphibia > Caudata > Salamandridae > Lissotriton > Lissotriton helveticus. The sequence continues at coordinate 1,039,779,266 of NC_136065.1, read as the reverse complement.
TTCTGGCGGTGTCGGGGTCTCTGGTGAGGGAGAGGATCAGCTGGGTGTCGTCGGCGTAAGAGATGATGTTGAGGTTGTGCTGGCGTGCGATGGCTGCGAGAGGTTTCATGTAGATGTTGAAGAGGGTGGGGCTGAGTGAAGATCCTTGCGGGACGCCGCAGATGACTTCGGTGGCCTCGGAGCGAAACGGGGGGAGGCGGACTCTTTGTGTTCTTCCGGCGAGGAACGAGATGATCCACTCCAGTGCCTTCTCTTGGATGCCGATGTTGCTGAGGCGCTGGACTAGGGTGCGGTGGCAGACCGTGTCGAACGCAGCGGAGAGGTCCAGGAGGATGAGGGCCACTGTTTCCCCCTTGTCGAGCAGGGTCCGGATGTCGTCGGTGGCTGCGATGAGGGCGGTCTCGGTGCTGTGGTTGGCTCTGAAGCCGGACTACGAGGGGTCGAGGGATCCGTTCGTCTCGAGGAAGGCGGTCAGCTGTCTGTTGACGATCTTCTCGATGACTTTAGCAGGAAAAGGGAGGAGCGAGATGGGGCGGAAGTTTTTGAGATCGGTGGGGTCCGCTGTAGGTTTCTTCAGGAGGGCGCTGATCTCGGCGTACTTCCAGCTCTCCGGGAAGGTGGCGGTGTTGAAGGAGGCGTTGATGATGTTCCGGAGTTGGGGTGCGATGGTGGAGTCGGCCTTGTTGAAGACGTGGTGTGGGCAGGGGTCGGTCGGTGATCCGGAGTGGATGGTGTTCATCGTGCGGGCTGTGTCTTCGGTGGTCACCGTGGTCCAGGTGCAGAGGGTGGCGGTGGGGGGCGTTGGTTCGACGGTTGGGTGCGTGGGTGGGGCGCCGAAGCTGTTGTGGATGTCGGCGATCTTGCGGTGGAAGAACGAGGCAAGGGAGTCGCAGAGGTCTTGTGACGGAGTGATGTCGTTGGTGCTGGTGCTGGGGTTGGAGAACTCCTTGACGATAGTGAAGAGCTCTTTGCTGTCGTGGGCGTTGTTGTCCAGTCGTTCCTTCAGGGATTTCTTCTTGGTGGTGCGGATGAGCTGGTGGTGCTTGCGGGTAGCGTGTTTGAGGGCGGTCATGTTGTCGGTGGTCCGGTCGAGGAGCCAGGCTTTCTCAAGGGTGCGGCAGGTCTTCTTGGAGTCCTTGAGGTCGTCGGTGAACCAGGATGCCTTCTTGCTTCTGGGTCTGCTGGGAGGGTTCTTTAGTGGCGCGAGGTCATCGGCGCAGGCGGTCAGCCACTGTGTGAAGTTGCGGGCTGCTTCGTTGGGGTCCGTTGTGTTGGTGGGTGGGCTCTGGCTGAGGGAGGTGGTGAGCTGGTCTGCGGTGATCTTGCTCCAATTCCTGTGAGGTACCTGTTGCGGGTGGTGGTGGGTCGTGGATCTTTTGAAGCTGAAGTGGACGCAGCTGTGGTCGGTCCAGTGGAGTCCGGTGGCGTGGCTGAAGGTGATGTACTTGCTGGAAGAGAAGACGGGATCAAGCGTGTGGCCGGCGTAGTGGGTGGGGGTGTTGACCAGTTGCTTGAGTCCGAGGTTGGCGAGGTTTTGCAGCAGGGCGGTGGTGTTGCGGTCCTTGTTGTTCTCCAGGTGGAAGTTGAGGTCCCCGAGGAGGATGTAGTCAGTGGAGGGGAGGGTGTGCGGGCTGATGAAGTCTGTGATGTCTTCGCTGAATTGTGTGCGTGGTCCCGGGGGTCTGTAGACGAGGGTGCCTCTGAGGGTCGTCTTAGGGTCGGTGTGAATCTGGAAGTGGAGATGTTCGGCTGCGGCGAAGGAGTCATTGGCGTCGGTCGTGATGCGGATGGTGTTCCTGTGGACGATGGCGATGCCACCTCCGGTCTGGTTGATGCGGTCCCTCCTGATGATCTTGTACCCGTCCGGGATGGCGATGGCGATGTCGGGTGCAGAGGAGGCGTTTATCCAGGTTTCCGTGAGGAAGGCGACGTCCGGTGATGTAGCGTCGAGGAGGTTCCAGAGTTCCACGGCGTGTCTGTGGACGGAGCGGGTGGTGATCAGGTTGCACTTGAGGTGGTTGCTGCTGGTGTTTGTCTTGCCGGGTGCGGGGCAGGTTCGGAGGCAGGTGACCTTGCAGGTGCAGCAGGTGAAGGGTCCGTGGATGCGTCTCGGGGTGGCTCGGCAGCAGGCGTGGGTCCGGCCGGCATTGAGTGCATTGAGAGTGGCGGGGACGTAGGTCAGTCGGGTCGTCTTGCCTCGGCGGGGAGGGCCAGGGGTCCTGGCGCTGGGCGCGGGCCAGGCGCGGACGGGCGCAGACGGGCTTACCTTTGGCGCACCTTCGGCGCTCAATCGGCGCTCCCGCTGCGCGCGTCCGCTGCGCGGTCGCTCTGGGGGCGTCATAAGTAAGGAGCCGGGAGGGAGGAACAGCTGGGTGGCGGGAGTGGGGCGGCGAATGGAATCACAGGGGGGCGGGGCCGCAGGGAGGCAGCGGCGGGAAATTCCAAGAAGCAGCGGGCAGCGGGAAATTCCCAGGAGCAGCGGGAAATTCCCAGGAGCAGCGGGCAGCGAGCGAAGGAATCTGCAGGCAGGAGGCGGCAAAGGCAGGCCTGTGGAGGGCTGAGCGGTCACCTATATAGCCGTCCCTGCTGTTCCCTACTCATCATCTTTGCCGCATCCGTAACCAAATTTTTATATTCTAATTGTTGAAGGCGGAGGACATGTAATGCTTCTCGAGACACCTCTCGTTCCAATGCAGTCTCCAGGTCTGTGATTTCAGTCTCGAGCTGAACAATTGCCTCATTCTTACATTTCTTGGCACACCCCACCAAAGACAATGCCTGTCCCCTGATCACAGTCTTAAAAGCTTCCCATAACGAAACAGGCGAGGATACAGAACCAGCATTCTCAGTAAAATACAGATCAAATGATTTAATCAATTCAGTGCGAGTCTTAGGGTTAAGAAGATGCCAGGGGTTAATCGGAGCCACCCTCCCTTCGGCTCCGATGCCAAGATTAAAATGAAACCAAATAGGGGAATGGTCCGAAATACCCCGGGCCAAGTGTCTAATCTCTCCAATCGAGGGGGACAGTGCCGCCGGTATCAGGATATAATCCAATCTAGAAAGACTCCCATGAGCTCCCGAATGGAAAGTAAACTGTGTTTGCTCTGGATGCTTTAGTCTCCAACAGTCTATGAGTCCCAATGTTTCCAGGAAGTCACCCAACCAGGATTGCGCAGCAGGAAGATCTCGGGGGGGATAGCGGTCTATCCTGCCAGAAATTACGGAGTTAAAATCACCACCCAGTATCAAAACACCCTCCGGGAGACCCAGAACCATCCGCCCCAGGTCCGTAAATGTCGTGGATTGTAAGCCCGGGGGGACATACACCGACACCAACGAAATTGGTTTTCCCTCCCACTGCCCAACAAGTGCGACATATCGACCCCTGGCATCAAGGATCACATCATCAACCTCGAGGGGGAGGGAAACCCTAAGCAGAATACCCACTCCTCTAGAACTAGATGTAAATCCAGAATGGGCAGCAAGACGATAACCCCGTCTATTAAGAGCGTGACAAGTGTTTCCTATCAAGTGTGTCTCTTGTAGCAAAACGACATCAGGCGAAAGGCGCCGCAACAGCTGCATGACCACCCCTCTCTTTATGCGATCACCCAACCCATTCTCATTCCAGCACAATACCCTCAACCCTCTACCCCCCATTCAGATCCACAATGAATTCCCATCGCAAAACGAGCGTCACACCAATGTCAAAGATAGTGAAAGTACCTTGCCTTGAAAAAGAAAAAACAAACAATCCCAAAACATGTCCCTCCCCCCCCCCAGAGGTTCCCAACACAACTCCCCCCCACTCTGCACCCCTGCACCGACTCAAAAGCCACCCCAATTTGCAGTGTGCCTGTCGCCCTAACAATTACAAACAAAGAACTAATCTACACAAAGAAAACCCCAGAGGAGGAAAGGGTCCCGCCATCCCCGCCACCTCCAAAGATACGAATGGAATGATCAAAGAAGTCAGTGAGCCTCAGCTGGTCACGTTGAGTAGTGTTCCGGACACAGGCGCCATAATCATTCTTGGTCCATCAGTCCCCCTTCAGCACCACCAGCATGTTCCTGGCCAGCACGGCGAGCCGGCAAAGTGTCAAACCAATCACTCGCTTCCTCAGGCCTGATAAAGAAGAATGTTCGATTGTCATATTCAACACGCAGTCGGCCGGGAATAACATAGCATATTTTAGATCCATGTCCCTAAGCCGCCGTTTCACCCCTTGAAATCCCATACGCTGTTTCTGGACTGATTGAGAAAAGTCTGGATAAAAGTTCACAGCAGCGTTTTCGAACTGCGTAGGGCCGCTTGTCCGTGCCGCCTGCAAAATGGCGTCGCGATCTCTAAAGTTCAAGATCCGTGCAATAATCGGACGGGGGGGAAAACCGGGCTTCGCCTGTCCCCCTGGCACTCTGTGCGCACGTTCGATGGCAAAGAATTTTCTCAGGCCCTTGGGTGCCAGATGATTAAGAATGAGGTCCTCCACTCGAAGATCACGAAGATCAGTGGCGAGTGAACTAGAATCTTCTGGGACCCCGATAATACGCACGTTATTGCGCCGTGCACGGCCTTCAAAATCCTCCAAGCGACGAGCAAAAAAGTCATTAGCTGATCTAAGGTTGCGCACTTCTGTTTGCAAGTCGGACACATCCGTGGTAAGGCTGGATGTCTTTAGGTCCAATGACTTCACCTTCTCATTCGTCTTGGCCAGATCAGTGCGAATAAGGTTAACATCAATAGCCACCGTGTCCAACTTCAAAGCCAAGGCTTCATACTGTTGGCCGATAGAAGACTGAATACCAGCAATGGCGCCCATCACGTCCTGTAGCGTTAAGTCCGCCAATACAGCAGGATCGTCGACAGCCTCCTCCCGGGTCTTAGGTGCGCCGCCAGGGGATCCTTTAGAAAGTGTGTAGCGATCCATGACATTCGTCTGGGTTGAACCTCCACGGATAGTGGTCTTGACTTTCCGTTTCTCACCCTCAGGCTTGCCCGTCATGGCGAGTCGGGTGCCCCGGAGGGAGGTTCGGGATCTGGTCCAAATGGCTCCTTAAAGTTCACACACAAGAATACAGGAGGCAAAGTTGAGCCAATTTGTGTCCACAGCCAAACAGTCGCTAGCTCGAAGCTCGATGAGATGGCATCGGAGCTCGTCCGAACAACAGACACACCGCAGATAGGAGACAGTGCGCCGGAGAAACGAAACCGAAAGTGAAGTGAGGCTGTGGTCTGATCCCCTCAAGCCGTTGTTGTTAAATTACGACCTGGGCACTGCCACAACTCAAGGTCCAGGCTGTTCCAAGGAGAAGGCCGCAATTTTCAGGACGGCAGAACTCGGGGACCCTGCGTCCGATTCCGACCCAAAAACCTGCTAGTACATCAGCCGGGTTGTGTCTTCAATGACCTTCCATCAAATCAGGATATTATCCAGGATAAATGCGGGAGGTAGCGAGGGTCCTCGGGAGCCCTGTGCTCACGCGGCCATCTCGGATGCGCGCGAAGCTCCTCCCCCCGGGCCGGAAGTTCTTGAGGTCTTTGGGGTCCGCCTTGGGTTTCTTCAGTAGGGCGTTGATCTAGGCGTGCTTCTCAAATTTTGTTGTTTTTTATTTTTGCAGGTTGCCTCATATTTCTGTGTGCATTAATGTCAGTCTCCTGACAAAAGAATTTTTAAACTCGTTGAGGCATTTGTGATGAACTCTCAGTAAAAGACAGCTATACAACAAACAATGTGTACTACACGTCACAACAATGGGTGGTTAAACAAACATATCAAGGCACAAGGGATCGCATGTTGCAATTCATTTGTCAACTAATAAATAAAATACATAGGAATAAGCATCATGTACACTTACGCCCAGATTTACTAATGCTTTGCGATGGGTTTTCAATCACTAAAGTGATACAAAGCCGGTACAAAGTATTGGGATGGGATTTAATATCGGACACAAACCAGGATTTTCATTGGAAAGTACCCCAAGCTAATTAAATGTTTCACTATGCGCTACTTTGCTTCAAGGAGGCGTTCCATGGGAAGAACATGGCGTTCACATGCAACCACTCATGAGTTTTTGACCCAAATCCCTATCTAGTAATAATTGTAGGCAGATATTTGAACAATAACCTTACACCTCATTGAGTCAGCATAACACAAAGAAATGTTTTAATTTCTCCTCATCTTTCTATTTTTGCATGTGTGCTGCATTGTACAGCATTCAAACAGGGTGCAGAAAATCATAAAATATAGTTTTTGTATATAAAGGGTTACCTTTCAGTACAAAACCTATGCTATAGAGAATGCACACACCTTGCCCTATGACCCAGAGCTAGGGTAGAGATAAAATATGGCATATTTTTCTTTCTCCCTTGACTCAAGGCAGCGCAGCAACTTTGGACATGGATAATAACCTATTAAAATGCAAAATGTATCTAATATCACGGCTCAACTGTCATTTTTCATTATAAATTGAAAAGGATACACAGAATTTTTCTAAGGCTCACTCTATGCACACAAAACAAAAACTTAATGGAAAAGTATATGCCTTCCTGAATAAAATGCTCATTAGTTTTAATTTTACTCACCAGTGAAGAACTGTCCAGATTACTAAAGCTAGAGGAAGTCAAAACAGAGCTACATACACCGTCCCAGCTAAAGGATTTGCAATCTACCTCAGGGGAAATCAGCAGGAGATAACCACGATATCAAAGAAAGAAAAATGTAGAAGTTTAAAAAAAGCACTCTTCATTATTAACACAAACCAGTGATATGGGTAAACAGAAATATATGGAAGCAGAAGAGTTAACACCAAATTGTTTACCCCACAAACCCGCAAATAAGAGCAAGAACAACTGCCATAAAGCAGAATTAATGTTTAATAGAAAAAACACCAAGACACATTCCACAAATCCAAGTTCAAAAACCAGCAACCAAGAGGGTACATCAATAGAACCAACCAAATTTGTGGGTATTCATACTATAGAAAAATGAACAGTAAGAATGAATTAAAACTAGCCTTTTTAGATAGAAGCACAACAGAAAACAACAGACCAGAAGAGGAAAGTGGAAAAAGAATACTCCAAAAGGTAAGCAAAATTCATTGATAAATACCACCAATCACATACCAGGCAAAGACGCAATGATATTTTTACAAAATGGAACATTTGTTTAAATATCCGATCGATCATAAGACTAGCCTCAAGGGAACAGATATAGCTTTCCATAGTTGTCTTTGAACCCTGAAAGAGAGGATTTACTTCACTAATGTACAACCTGCTAATGAAGGTACAGACACAATGGAGTATATTGAGTTTAAATCTAAACCAAAATTCTGCACTCCATAAGGGTACAGAGAGATCTCAGAAAGGTACCTTATAAGAGCTACAAGAAATACATCAACTTGATACACAAAGAAAAAATAAATACTAAAGAAGATAGCCAACATCAAGTGATAACACTGAAAATAGCTAACAAAGAGAGACCAGTAGTTGTTGCAGATACTTAATGCCATGCTAGAGGAGAAAATTAAATCAACACCTCAAGGACAGTGAGGTTTATCTCAATCTTGATGGCACTCCCACATTTGAATTCAAAAAGAATCTAGAGCAAATCCTTAAACCAGTAACTGAACAATGATGGGTGACCAGGCAAGCCAAATTATTTTTTTCCTCAAAGCCATTCCAGGTGTCCACACAGCTTCCTGCTATCAAAAATTCACAAGGACTTCCTTTTCGACCACTCATTTCCAGAATTAATCTGATCTTCATCCTATTGCCCAAAACTTGTATTTCTTTTTAGAAACTATTGTGAACGAGTGAATCAAGCATCAAAGATACCATTGATGTCATAGAAAAGTGGAAACAATAACCAATGATGGACAGAACCTAATGTGCACATTAGATATAGGCACTGAAGATACTTATTACATTTTAATTGTTCTTTGTATATTTCTTCATATTTTGATTAGGTATTTTCGCTCATGCATAATTTTTCTGTATTATCTATGTGTGTTATTTTTCAGAAAATTCAATAAAATTATTTTGAACATGAGATATAGGCACTGAAAGAGCTAACAAAGGGCCACATGCATCAAAGTAAGGAATTGCGATTCCTAAATTGTGATTTTTAAGGAATCGCATTTTAGGAATCGCAATTCCTTATGCATGTAGGTATCGCAAAACAATTGTGATTCCTACACATTCCTTAATTGCGACTCGCAAATTGCGATTCGCAATTAAGGATTGGCTTCCCATTCATTCCTATGGACCTAGAGACCCATAAGAATGAATGGGATTGCAGTACCAAATAGGTACTCGCAAATTCCACATGTAATTTGAAGTGTGCAAGGGGTCCAAAAGGCCATCCTGATGCACCCCCCTGTGGGCATGTGTCTGCACCAGAATGCACTTTTTTTTTTTTGCATTTTTCAAAGGAATTGCAAATCATCATCAACTTGAAGTTGATGGTAATTTGCAATTCCAAATTACGAAAATGCAATTTGCAAATGCATGATGCATTGCATTTAGGGAATTGCAATTTGCGATTCCCTATCTGCATTCGCAATTAAGGGAATCGCAAAAAATTGTGATTTCCTTGATTGCGAATTCACAAAAGGCACATGCATCGGAAAAGGCCATTTTGCGATCCCAAACGGGCAAATTTTGCGATTCACACTGTTTGCAATCGCAAAATGGTATGATGCATGTGCCTCAATATCTTCCTGTGATTCTACTACAGCAATGTAGTGCAACTTCTTCTTGCATGGAAACAATGTGTACTTGCAAACAAGCCAAGCGGCTATGGGATTTTCTACCGTTCCTAGCTTTGCAAACAGTTTTATTTACAAATTTGAGGAAGATTTAATATATATAGATGAAATATGAAATAAAAATCCAGTTACTGTTATGAGATCCATAGATTACATTTTCCTGTGCTGGAAAAGAACAGAGGATAAATTGCCAGTGTTATTTAGCATGGCCTTTGCATCGAGTTGTTTATTAAACAAAAGTCACTTTTCGTACAGTTTATTACATTTAATATTTGTCTGTATGACATATGTTCTGTGTGAGTGTTGTGCAAATGATTCTATAATCAGTCAGTGCTGAAACACCTGTGATTAATATTGAGTTTGTACTGAGTAGAAGGGAATGTGAGGCAGTTGAGAAGAGGTGAAAGAGATATTTGTCAAGATTACAGGTAGGGAAGAGGTTGAAGTCAGCATCCACAAATTTAACAGGCATATAGATACCCCTGAGGTAACTTACATCTGGGGTTTAGGGAACCATGAACCTCTGTAGTATTACATATTGCAAACTTGGCCCAAGGGCATTAGAATGCTTTACATCAAATGTTTCAAATGAGAGCAAGATGTTACACATTTTTTAGGCACAGAGACGTTACGTTATTTGCTCAGAATCACATGACACTGAACGATTGCTGAGACCCAGTTTCAAATTAGGAAGCTTTATCTGCATTACTACATCTTCTCTTACCTCTGTCATGGTGAGCCTAACAGAAGCCTTGAGTAACTCCAACATGTATTATAGTGACCCAACCTCCTTTTCTTAGAAGGAGAGCTGTGGATAAGATGTTGACCCTGATTAACTTATTATTTAGGTAAGCTGCCAGGATTACACCACTTAAGTAGCATTGTGGTACCAGGTTTATTCCTTTGCATGAAATAATTTGCATTTTTAGTGGTAATTTAAAACTTGAACATTTGACTAAATCACTGAGTTTTGAACAGTTGAAGACTATAGATTACAGCTAATTGGATCTCATGCCAATCATGGTCTAAAATTGTTACCAATGGTTACAAGACACACGGAAACAAATACTTGGTTTAGTAAGAATTAAATACAATGGATTTGTCTTAAAGGATTTTATTTATTAGAACTCCAGTAGAATACAATCTCATCTGATTGTGGAAGAAATAGAGGTCTTCTAGTCACCAACACTGAAAAACACCTTGGAGCTTCACAGTGGTGTTTCACATCAGTGTGAGTGGCAACATTTGACTGTGCTTTGCCATGGCATAACAGGTCAAAATATATTGTCCAGCAGCTCCAAACCTCCTCCCTTTGGCTAATCAAGTCAGTGCCAGTATGTTCTGTAACAGGTCAAAATATATTGTCCAGCAGCTCCAAACCTCCTCCCTTTGGCTAATCAAGTCAGTGCCAGTATGTTCTATACTCATCATGGTTCACCTAAAGGGAAGTACTACACTTACAAAATAACAGCAGATTGCCCATTGGCAACCAATAGATTATTAACACTGTAATCTCATAGAAAGGCAATAATGATCATGAAACATGTAACCAGTCTTTAGGACAGTTTTTTAAACTCAACTGGCGGCTATTGATTGAACCATTGTATTGACGTTAATTATTCTCATCCTTCTTCCCTTCCCTTAACCTAGGTTTCACATCTGGTGGATGCTTCTATAAGTCCTCCAGTGGTCTAAGAGATGCCGCCAGGTTCCTGCTGGTCTTGGTTTGACTTACTCAGTTTGTATTCCAAAGTTCCTAAGTGGAATAAAAGTTGGCATCCCGTTTGCAACACCAGACCCGCATACCTCAGCCACTACCTCTCCTTCTATGCACCCACCAGACATCTCCGCTCTGGCCAACTGGCACTGGCCACTGTCCCAAGGATCCACCAGACCTCAGCTGGAGGAAGATCCTTCTCCAACGTCGCTGTGAATATATGTAACTCCCTGCCTCTGCATCTGAGGTAATCACTGTCACTGCCTCAATTCAGGAAGGACCTAAAGACCTGGTTCTTCAACTGAACTGCAGCACCTCCTCCCCAGCCCCAGCGCCTTGAGAACCTAACGGGTGATTAGATGTGCTTTACAAAAACCCAGATTGATTGATTGACTGAACAATGAGTTTTCATCATAGTGACTTCTATGCACTGTGCAGATAGTAGGTTAGCTTGGGATATGCACTGACCTGTCCTGCTTCAGTAGCATAGCAAGTAAGCCCTGGGTCCTGGTGCATGCAAAGAAAATAATCCAGTAGACTGATAAATACAGCAATACTCATGGTTCAGAGGTCCCCTCAGGGTTCTGGGCCCCGGTGCCAATGCACTAATCTCAGCTACGGTAATGGAGAGCTGTGGGGGGGATACAAAATCCATATTTGCATCAAATCGCATCAGATCATTTTTAACCTTTGCCTTGTGATGGATCTAGGGCTAGGGCGGTGATGAGTCCCTTCTATGCTTAGGTACATCGAAACTTGGTATCCATTATAAAACTTCTTTGTATTTTAATAATTTATTTTGGGCATTTGTAAAGCGCCTGGAAGTACGCCCACCGGCGTGTCCCCGCGCTGTGATAAGTGAGAGTTAACAATCATTTCCCCATCATTGATAAGTGAGAGCTAACAATCTGCCCACCCTCCCAGTCGTCTACCTGCTAAATAAGAGAGTCTTAAGTTTTTTTCTAAAAATGGATTCAGACGGTTCTAAACGCAGACATAAGGGCAGAGCATTCCAGTGCTTGGCCGCTAGGTATCTGAAGGTGCACCTCAAACATTGGGAAAGACACTTCATCGGGCGTCACAACATCGGGAGTAATTGTAGGAAAGTAGTATCTGCTTCTGATGTTTAAGCCCACTTTTTGCTGATGTCTCACTGTTTTTGGACTAGTCTGACTAGGATCCTGCTAATCAGGCCCAGTCTATCTGCTTTCTCCCTTAAATTGCTCTGTATGTACTTTAGGTACACTCCAGATTGGATACTGGGGTACCCCTCATCAGTCTCTAGTATATGGTACACCATGTACCCAGGGCATAGGTACCTCAGAGGCCTCCCATGGGCTGAAGCATCTATTATGCCACCCATGAAGGGCCATTAAAACCGACACAACAGGTCTGCTACTGCAGCCTGTGTAAGCTGGTGCTTGCAGCACTTACTTAGATATAGGTTCACTATATCTATCCAAATCACTACAGTCACCCCTATGGCAGGCCTTATCAATCCTGAAGGCAGGGTGCTGAGTTTTACATGAGAGGGTGCCCCTGCATGATAAGAACCCCTCTGCAGCCTTCGGAGACCATTCTCCGGGGTTGTCTGTGACTTTTAGGTTAAGTTGCATTATAACCTCACAGTAAATGCTAACTTTAAAACGGCTGGTTAGAAACATGTTTTTGGTGTTAAACACCTTGGAATCATACCCCCATACCAGTAACTGTTTTGGGAGGTATGATTCCACCCTTCTGAAACCACTTCTGTGGGTCACCGGTCTTCCCGGTATGGGTTTTCTCGACCTGGGCAGCACAAAATAGACGCTGCCAGCCACAGACACATTTCTGCCCTCCTGCTGCTGAGCCAAGCTTGAGCAGATATGGCACAACAATAGGCATCCTGTCACAGGGAGGAGTGACCACCTCCCAGACAGGGTTTAGAGTTTTGTGGTGGGTGGGTACACTCTGAGAGTGCCAGAAAGTCTGCCCTGGGGGCACATTTGGTATCTCTGTGCATAGTCCAGCTCAAACCTGTTCTGGAAGCCATTGGCTCCTGCTCTGATGTGAAACTGGACAAAGGACAGGGGTGTAGCCACCCCTCTGTCCTGTCCCTCCCCTAGGAGGGTCCCTGGGATCTGTCCAACCCTTTCCCTTAGGTATAAAGTGGGTTACCTGGCTACATGACTTTAGATTTTACCTAGATGAGATCCTGCTAAGAAGAAACCAAGAACTTTGAATGTCTGCACGACGCTGGACGACTGTAGAATATCCCTTGGAGTAAAGGAGTTACTCACCTGTACTAGCAGGCACCTAAGCACATCTGACTGGCTTGCTGCTCCAGAGCTCCCGAGGACTCCCAAGATTTCAGCAACACAGGGGTGGGTTTCCAAAGGTCCCTGAGGTTGGTCTGCCCTCTCAGCAATTCTGAGACCGGTATCCCTCATGGAGACCGCGTGACTGGAACCCCTGTGCACCTCATACATTTGCAAGTGCATATGCTTGTTTGCAATCCCCGAGCTTGTGCATTGGACTAATTAAAGTCCTGACCCCAAGCAGTATTTGCACAGAAGAAATCTGGCCTCCTCACACTGAGTGCTCCGTGGGCTGGTGCTTTGCAGACTTGCTTGAGGTCTACTCGCGACTCCTGGCCTTTTGCCCTGTGGGTCCTGGCGAGGGTCACCTTGTTTGTTCTTGGGTATCTGTGGTTGCTCCAGACATACCCAGACTCTCCATTGCTTGGAGAGTCTCCTGGACCTTGCTGGTCCACACCGTGACCTGTTTGTCCTTCCTGCATGGGTTGCATTTGCCAAGGCTGTTGGTGCTCCAGCCGGACATCGACCCCTCAGCACTTGACATCCTTTGTGGGACAGCTTACCTCAGGTCCTGGTCATCCTCAACATCTCCTGATCCTTGTGGCTGCAGAGTCAAGCATCCCTTCTTCGCACCTGAAGCACCCGACATCGGTGGGCATTTCACTACCGAGCCCCTAGGAGGGCCCCTGGAATCTGTCCAACCCTTTCCCGTGGGTATAAAGTGGGTTACCTGGCTACAGGAGTTTAGATTTTACGTGGACAAGATTCTGCTAAGAAGAAACCAACTACTTCGACTGTCCGCACGATACTGGACGACTGAAGAATCTCCCTTGGATTAAAGGAGTTACTCCCCTGCACTAGCAGGCACCTAAGCGCATCTGACCGGCTTGCTACTCCAGAGCTCCTGGGGACTCTGAAGATTTCAGCAACACAGGAGGTGGGTTTTCGAAGGTCCCTGAGGTCGATGTGCCCTCTCAGCAATTCTGACACCAGTATCCCTCGTGGGGACCGTGTGACCGGAACCCCTGTGCACCGTGTACATTTGAAAGTGCATATGCTTTTTGGAAATTCCCAAGCTTGTGCATTGGACTCCTTGTAGTCCTGACCCGAGCAATATTTGCACTGAAGAAATCAAGCCTCCTCGCACTGGGTGCTCCGCAGGCTGGTGCTTTGCAGACTTGCTTGAGGTCTTCTCGCAACTCCTGGTCCGTTGGCCTGTGGTTCCTGGCGAGGGTCACCTTGTTTGTACTTGGGCTTCTCTGGTTGCTCCAGATGTGCTCTGACTCTCCATTGCTTGGAGAGTCCCCTGACCTTGCAGGTTCACACCGTAACATGTTTGTCCTTCCTGCATGGGTTGCATTTGCCAAGGCTTGTTGGTGCTCCAGCCAGACATTGACTCCTTAGCACTCGACGTCCTTTGTGGGACAGCTCACCTCCGGATCCTGGTCATCCTCGACATCTCCTGGTTTTCATGGCTGCAGAGTCAAGCATCCCTTCTTCGCACCTGAAGCACCCGACATTGGTGGACATTCGCCTACCGAGCCCCTGGTCACCTGAAGTGACCCAGACTCTGTCTGTCCCCTCTGCTTTCAGGTTCCTCTCATCTAGAATCCAGGTTTGGATTCCACCGGACACTCTTCGCCTTTTCGGCAGCAGTACTTCTTTGCAACTCTCCATTGAAAACGACTGTGGTTTCCGATACCACTTGACCCTTATGCACCCAGCTCCTCTGGGATAGGTAACATGGGTACCTCTGTACTCACTGGTGGGTTGTCTCCCTGTGTCACTACCTTGGGTAGTTCCTTGGGGTCCCAGCGATTCTACTTGCTCTAGGCACTGTGTCTATTCAAGTCTTGATTGTATACCATTTCTTTTAGTATATGGTTCGGTCTCTCCCTGGAGCCCGATGTGTATTGTGCTACTTACAACTGTTCTATTTATCCAGTATTGTGTGCTTTGTGTTCTATCCTCATGTAGGGGGTAGTAGAGATAATTATATTAATAAATGCATATTTTTATATAACTATTGTGTGGTTCTCCTTTCGTTTAGTCATTCAGAAGGTGGTATTCTGGTAAAATAAGCTGCTTTACATTCCTTCAAGATTAAGCCTGAAGGCTGCTCTCCATAGCTACCACTAGGATAGCTTTCAATAAGGTTATCTTTGACCTCATACATCATAAGGGTTGTGTGGACTGGTACAGGGTGCCCACTTTAATTAGTGGACAGCATATACCAGGCCACCTTCTCACAGTAGTGGCTTGCAATATAGTGACATACAACTGTTCTGGGCTGACGTAAATAAAAAGGAAAGATCTCACAGAGGCTACACATAACCATTAACCCTGCTACAGCCATATTAGGCACACTGCTGGGTGTATCACATGGTTTGTACAGATTTATTCAGCCATAGTGAGGTTTGTAGTCACCATGGTTGACATATCCGTAGATCTGTTCAAAACAAAGAATGTGTCACATAACAATCACTGACTTAACATTGCGAGTAATTTCCAATTCTTTATGGACCATTCCAATGTCCTGCCTACTTCTGGCCTCTTGTCTGATTGTAAAACTCTGTTTTTATTATTCTAAAATGATGACATTGGGCTTTGTATCTAACAGCAGGAATAGTTCAAATGTGGTACCGTGCTGAGTACTTAAGCTGGTTTGCTTTTCGTAAATGCTTTGATCTCATAAACTCTCAAACACTGTCCATCATCTAATCTGTGAGTGTGGGCATGCAGGGCACAAGACCTAAAAAAAAAGTGGATGGACTAACCTAGTTAGGCAGTATGAAAGCAACATCACGACAGGTGACAGCACATGACATCACGGTGCATGACATTACATATGGCATCACAGGAATTAACATCATAGGAAGTGGCATCACAAGCCACGACTTGAATATATGCGTGTGATGTAAAGCGCTCTGACACTCTGCTCTGGGATGAGTAGCACTATACAAGAAAAAAAACCAGTGGTACTTAAATTATTTCAACGCCTCCTCAGGGGTAGTTAGTGCTATATAAATTACATTTAGTATTATGTAACTACTGGGAGAGATCAACACATCAGACATTCTTACAGTGCGTGCATATTTAGTAACCAGAGCCTGAACAAAGTGAAAATCTGCCTCTCTTAAGCATGTGTGAAGTGATAACCTTTGTTTCCCCTCTGCTGCATTTGCTTCTAGGTGTGAGGCTTCTGACTGCTCCCAGCCAGGAGACTCAAACAAAAGGAGGCCTGATGACCCCTCAGATTTGGCCTTTGTCATGGGCCCAGCAGGAGTCTACAATAAGAAAGCCCCATCCCCGCCTCCATGTTGTTGCTTGTTGCAGATGGAAAGTAGACAACTGCAGGCGCTGCTGAAAGTGTGCTGGTGTTTGGAAATTACACCGGGACAAGTTCAGCACATTATTTAGTGGGGCCCAAATACTTGGCAGGGTGGACAGCATTCACCCTGTGAAAAAAGTGGTTGGACACAATCCACCCACGTGTACCCCTGACTCGTGCCCTGTGTGCACAGTAAATCCTCCTGTACACTCGTCGATTCAGATTTAAGAAGAAGCGAGCATAGCTCATTACTCACTCCTTCAGGTCTCCAGCTCCACTCACATTTCCTGTAGTCCCAAGTTAAGCAGTATACATGGAGATAATGTAAAACTATACAGGGAGCAGGGAATCCACATCCACTCCCTCGTGGAACACGAAGAGGAAGAATGCACCACAGGCAAATGGAGCAGGTTCTCTTGCATCTATTACCTTCCCTAAGAAAAATCCTATCAGTGGCAAGGAAGAAGCCTCCTACCCTTCCACTCTACCTGCACAACACAAACTCAGAAGGCAAGCTACACTTGCAGGTTACAACACTACTGCTGGCTATTGGGGGAATCTGCACTCAACCCAGGGAGGGGTTTCCCCAGTTCCTAAGAACTTCCCAAGTACCTTAACATCCCACAAATATTCAGATCATATTGTAATTGTGACAGGTTTTGAACCACAATTCTGCATCCCAAAGTGAGTTTAATGCAATAGTCTGAAAACAAGGCACAGGCTAACAAATACACTACAGAGTGAAAGGAACTTTATAGAGCAAGAGTTGAGACTCTCAGCCCAGATTAAATTCTCCCAAACAAAGCTTTATGAGAGCAGGGTGCCATCACACACCGGAGATTGTGGATTATTTTCTCCACACCCAAAGCGCTCTGATCACGGTTCATCACAGAAACATTTCCAACAACATCATGAGGCCACTGTTTGACTGTGAAAGTGGGGGAGGCGGGTGAAATATCCATGCAAGGCAAAGTGCCCCAACCTACAAAGGCAAAGCTCCTCTAGGCAGAATAGGTTTCATTCTTAATTCTGTTCCCTTAGTCGAATGGCACTCCTTAGATTTAGGAAATGATAACTCCTACTGACAGGCCAGCTATCCATTCAAATACAAATACCTCCATGCACCCCCTGCAGTAAAACAAAACCCTCACTGAGGAAGTAGCATTGTGGCCTAACCCTCTCTCCCTCACCAATTCTCCACTCTTACTCTCTCTGGAATTGCAACAAGCATTTACAATGCAACGGTCTCGCCTTTGCAAAAGTTAGAGCTATTGGCATTTTAAATGACAACAGTTTTAATTATGTGTTGGTTTTGAAAACAGATAAGTAAATGGCATTGTCATTTACAATGACAATAGCTTAATCTCTCGCAAATGCCACACAGAAAGACACAGACCTACACCCACACACACACAGAGCCCGACACACACACAAAGCCACACACACACACACACACACACACACACACACACACAGACCCACACACACAGACCCACACACACACACACACACACAGACCCCCCACACACACAGACCCACACACACACACACACACTCAGACCCACACACACACACACACAGACCCTCCCGCACACACACACAGACCCACACACACATTGAAAATGCAATAGGTCTCGCCTTTGATTAAGTAAAGCCATTTGCTTTGCTAATGGTATTGTATAGCAAGGCAAATGACTTTAACTTAATGAAAGGCGAGACCTATTGCATTTTTAATGCTTGTTTTCCTCTGTCACTTTAGCCCAAGCCTCCCAGGACAGGGTTGTCTATGCACACAGTAAATGCAAATAGCAAGTAAAGTGAGAAAATAAATGTACTAGTGCGAAAGAGAAACAGTTCATGTGTACATCATATGGCAAGAACTTAATAAAAGTGAAATGTAACAACACTGAGAGAGTGACTCAATAAACCCTGAACTGTTCTAAATGAACATTGAGAATCGATCAGGATGCACTGCTAAAATGAAGAAAGACTTTCTTACTTTCTTGCAGAACAGGCCCCGTGTGTGCAGCAAAACAAGCTTGTGACTCTCACAAGACGGCCGTAGTGAACGCGTACCCAGTTTGCAAAACAAATACCCAGCGGCAACAGCAGTGCAAACTTTCATTGCTCACAAAACATGCTATTCTCTGCCAATTTTACTGCAAGCCTTACTACATGCATCTACTGCTGCTGTCATATCCTGTCAGTCCTGCTACAGTCACTCAGAGTCCTGCTGTCACTGTAAGAACTCCTGCCGATGTCATATCCTGCAAGTCCTGCCACCGCCCCCCCCAGAGTTCTGCTGCCCCTGTAGGGACTCCTGCTGTTATCATATTCTGCCATCCTGCAGCGATCACTTGGAATCCTGCTGTCACTGTAAGAACGTCTGTTGCTGTCACTGTGACATCCAGTCAGTCCTGCAGTCACTCAGAGTCCTGCTGCCACTCTGACGCTCTCCCTGAGCCCTGGTACCAATGCCCACAGCCCCTACCGCTGCCACTCTCTGCCCGACCTGCTGTCACAACGTTTGATGGCAATGCCCTCCTACTTACCCTTCTCACACACCTTTACCCCCTTACAATCTTTCTCCTCCCTTTAATGCCCTCCTTCTCGTTGTTCCTCACATGGACGTTCACTATTCCCTCTCACAGTGACACACACGACAGAGGGCTCTTTCCTGACACTCCTCTCCCTTTCACCAGTGGAACTGTTCAATGGTCGTTTTCAGACTCGCACTGGTGAAGCAAAACTGTGCCCCACCCACCCCCGTGCTTTGCATATTGCATAGGCACCTAGGCCTAGGGGCGATCTGACTACCCTTAACTGGAGTCATTCTGGCCAGGGCGTCGTTGGTGAAACCAGGGAGTGTGTTGTGGGCAGGCTGGGAAGTCTGTGGCGTGCTCTCCAGGCTAGGCTTTTTCGTTAACATTTCTGTTTTTCATTTAAAATGATTTAAGCAGAGCTCTCAAATTTAAAGATCCGGGGCCTCATTTATGAGGCCTTGCGTCAGTTTTGCGCTTCCGATGCGTCACTTTTTGTGACGCATCGGCCGCGTAAAACATTCCTCCTGATGCGCACTATTTACAAAGTGACGCATCTAAGCAGATGCGTCACTTTGTAAACCCCTGCGCTACATTATACCTGTGTCAGGTATAATGTATGCAGAGGTGGCGTTCACCCGCAAAAAGCCTCGTAATAGTGACGCAGTGAAATCTATGAGATTTCACTGCGTCACTTTTAGGACGCTGTTGCGTCAAAATCTTGCGCCTGCCTCACAGCAGGCGTAAGACTGACGCAAGCCCTTTCACATGGGTCTTTCCCCATGTGAAAGGAAGCATTGCTGGAGTTGCGTCACTTTTGTGACACACTCCAGCAATGCGTCACTTTCGCGCCTACAGATACATCAGAAATACTGACGTATCTGTAACTCCTTGCGACATGATGCGTTATATTATAAATATGACGCATCAATCATGTCGCAGGGAGAGCGCAGTGAAAAGTGACGCATCGCTGTTTTCACGCAGCGATGCGTCACTTTTCATAAATGAGGCCCCCTATGTTCAACCGGTGCAGGATTTTTCGTTGCCTTCTGTAAATTGTAATTCTTTTTTACTATACCACAAAATTCAGGTCTTAAAGTGCTTAATAGCAAAGAAAAAACTAGATTGGATAAATAATGTGTGGTGGGTAAGTTGATGTGAAGAGGAAAGAAAGAGAAGGTGGCAAGGTTTGGAGGAGAGTTGTAGGAGGAAGGGCAGCGCACTGGGGTTTGGGGAACAAGGTGGGTTGAGAGGTGTGGAGGACATTTAAAGACGGAATGGGATCAAGTCCTACCACAGGCACATCCACAATGAAATGACCTTTAAGCAAGTTCCAGGCAAACACCGAAAAAAAACATCGATCTTACGGTCCCTGATCTGATTTGCATTTCAACTGATTGTGAGAACCCGTAGACTGTTTTCAGTCTTAACAGCTTAGCGTGCTCAAACTAGCAGGCACACAGGGCTGTGTTTATCCTCAAAGCTATTCCGGAGGGGTGGGGGCTATGTCTCTGACACTGCTCTTCTTGTAGGTTCGTCTTGGTGGTGAAGGGAGGGCGGCATTCAGAAAAGATCCTCATGCAGAGCAGCGGCGTGCTGCAGTCTTGGGCTAAGTTTTTGTTTTTTAAACTAAGTTGCCCTGGTTGTAGGAGGACGTCCCAGTCCCGCATGTTGTGCCAAGCGCTGCAGAGCAGGCCGTACTGTTCAAGGGCTGGTCATGCCACAGCGCCCCCACTAACAGCTCGAGACAGCCGGATGATGCCGCAATCTCACGCCAATCCCGGGGGAAGGCAGCCGTGGGGGAAGGAACCGACTCATAGAGGTCGCGCGAAAAATGCCTTCCAAAGCCGCCTCCTCATATCTCGCCGCCGCCTGATCTCTACTCTGACCAACATTAATTGTTTATGGTATTTCTCCATATTTTACGTTCTCCTGTGATTCTGGGCAAATCACTTAATACCCCGACCCCTCCCGTGCCTAACAAAATGCACGTGTCCCATCTGTAATGGAACTGCTGCTCATGTACGCGCTATATGAAACTAAAAACAAGGAAGAAGAAATAGGACCTAGAAGGATACAGAGAAAGAGATAGTCCCAGCACTTGTTTTATCCTAAATTAAGCATTGGGACCGTAAAACTAACAAATGCTATAAAAGCGGCTCACATGTCAGCAACAATAATGTCTCACAATGTACACGGAAACTCCGGTCTGAATAAATGCTTGTAAAAAACCAGTCGAAAGAGGAGGTCAGGAAGAGATGCGAGAAGTCGACGGGCCGCGGCGCCATCTTCGGAGGAATGACAAAAACAAACCTTGGGAAAAATAAATAAATAAACAAACGCCCACCACCGCATGACGTTCTAAAAGGGGCGGGATGAGTAAAAATCGCCGGAACGCCCACGAATCTGCTCCGGCAATGACGGACAGATCTCTCTTCCAATGGCTAGCCTCCATTTATGGAGCTAGCCAATGGAAGAGCAGGCGAGACAAAGCCCCCGTACTGTACTGACATAAGATTTCGCCTGCGCGAACGCTGCTGCGCAGCGGACGCCAGGCTAAACCTAAAAAGGTTCGCGGGAGACAACCAACTGACCCACTAATGTGTCAGTAATATGTCCATTTCCCAGAATCATCCAGTGATGAAAATGCTGGATTCAAGGACATTGCTCTTCTAGGTGAAGCATTTAGCACAAGTACAATGATCTCTGTGAAGAATCCGAAACTTAGGTGTTCAGACCAGGTTCAAATGCTACATTTAATGTGTGGAAAAGAAGAAAACTCACAGTAAATTAGTGGGGGAGATAAGGCCATATAGAATTAGACACAGCAGACATGAATGACTCTTTGCATTACTGAATAAACATTATGGCGCAATGGGTTTTATAATGGATGAGAGCAGTGCGTTTATTGGTCGGATCTTCAATATTCAATCAGCGGATTGGATAAAAGGACCCCCTACTCCACCTAAGCACATTTTGATCATGACAACATGCCTAATCTGTGGGAAATGACAAGACACCGTAAGGAATGTGTAATAATCATGGAACCTGGCTAGCACGTTGATGTCAGGAAACGCAAGAACCGTCTGCAGTTCTCTTCCTATCATCTTATGTCCCTGTTTGCACAGACATCAATAATATGAGCTCAACGCTTTGCCAGTTGGCTGGCTGCACTGGTACAGCAAGAACATCGCGAGAACATCCTACTCTTCTTTCAGGACACAGCACCATTGATTGCAAAAACACAGCGGCCGCAGTTGCTCAGAAAGTGGGCTTGGCACTTCCGCCAGACGTCTAAATGCTGAAAAAGCTGCTGTTCCCATGAAATGGGCACACTCATGACAGGTGATGATAAATTGTGGAATTACGGCATATTTTAATTAATGGGAAAATAATGCGTGCCAACATCTTGTTTGCCAAGCAAGTGGATTCAGTTACAATATTGCCTGCGCTAGTGAAAGATGCCCTCTGAAGCCATCGCTCTCGGCACTGAGTCTGTTTATTCACTCTCACTACTGAGTCCATAATGTAAGAAAGAGAAGCAAAAGGTGTAATACCCATTTACCTACTGTGAAGTGGACATAGGCGAAGCACTCTATGCCGATGCGATGCAATAGAGCTGATCTTGGACACGTCCTACTGAAATTGAACAACTGGACAAAAAACGTACTACAAGTACTGGTAAAAGTCTGAACTTCGAAAAATGAGAATATTTCTATTACCTTTATTAAACAAAAGTAGTGGAGTAAAGTAAAATCTAGACTTTCAATTGGTTAAGCAAAAATATTTTTTTTAGAGTGCATTGAAAGAGTCAAACTTTAAAGAAACTACTATATTGCTGAAATGATGTCTTAATCTTCCAGTTTCAATTTCTGGCTGGATACATTTGGTCAAAAGAGTTATATTTCGAAAGGGTGTTCTTTTGTTTTGTACCACTAAGGAAACTCCTGAAATTGCAGTTACAGAGAATGTAATTTAACTTACAAATGTGCACACAGATGTTGAATAAAGCTAGGTGGCCTAACTTCTGAGCTTTCAGTGAGGACTGGATACTGCTAGCTCTCCAGGATTCATATTGTAACTTATTATCAAAGAGGAAGCTGGCTAAACGAATATAAAATATAATTACCGAAGATTCTTAAAAAAAAGTTCATTTAAACTTCCTAGGGCTTTAATTAAAAGCCGGACAGAGAGTCTACGCTGTCACACCTGTCAGAGTACCTTTGGTCTGCCCGCTTATCATGAGTCGGGGGTCGGCCAGTTTTCTGACAGTAATGCCAATGCCTGCTACCCTGTCAGAAAACGTACTCTGATGACTTAACGGATTTGGGTTCAGACAGTCGGATACCTTTTGAATGCTCGTTACAAAGAAAAAACAAAATAGTTACCCCTACACCTTCGAAGAAAACATAATTGTTTTGTTTTCCAGAATTGGAATGAGTGAGTGGAGAGGCCTGAACTGGTGTCCTCATCCATGCCCTCCGCCTCTCAATGCTCCCAGGTGTTCCCATCCAAGGTGAAGGTGGGGCTCAGCCTCTGAAGAACAACTCTCTAAGGTTGTGGGGAAATTTCATTCAAAAAGGTAGTGCTAGGATGCGAAAATAGAGCTTTCAATGCACACGGGTCTAGAAGCCCGAGTAGACAGGAGGAGAGCTCAGACAGGGGACTGTACAGTTGGAGTTAGCATGGACAATAGAATGGAGCTGCCACAGGATGAATGTTCTGGGGTTAAAGTACGTGGTAGGACAGTGCAGGGAGGGGATGGGATGGTTAGGTTGGGGGTAGGATGGAGAGGCCAAGGCACAAGGGGATGCTTTCTAAAATGAATGTTTCAGATGTAACAATTTTGTGCAATGTTTAATTCACACATACATCATAGCATTTTCATGTAGGTCAGTTCAGAAGTAATCACAAGAGGATGATGGACGGAGTGCGGAAACTTTTCAGACACTCACGCCCAGTCACAGATCTCAGAAGTAATCAGAAAGTAAGTTGTCTCCGAGGTCAGATATGTCACACTTCTTTTTCATCATCAATTGCATGTTAGATCTTGTCCCCCTCACAGGAATGTCGTGTAACAATCAGCATATCCGTTTATGCATCAGAGCTCCACCAGTTTGGAACACGCATCGGATCAAACCTTCAATACCCTCAATACACTCTCAATTGTGTTGCATGTCTTGGTATGTGCCGAGTTGTCTGCTGTTTCTAAGGAGCCAATGGAGCTCACAGATAAGGGTGATAAGTCAGGGTATCGCATGATATGCATAAGCATCTGCAGGCCATTGTCAGATGAGCACACGGTAGCAGCTGTGCTGACATACCTCAGAATGATAAATGTACATTTTTGAAGTTATCTCAATTCATGACACATGGGCAGAGCCATGACATCATTGAGATGGCATTCTGGTCCCCATGCACTCTTGACATATGCATCATAGATTGATATTATGCAAGGAAATACGTTTGCATATATGCATCAGTGATTGATATTTCCATGATATTTTCTTCATTGAAAAATGGATATTCGGTTCTGGGACTAATCAATGGTCCCTTGCACCGCACTATTTTGTAATATTTTGCCTCCACAAGCTTTGTATGTTCTTGGTACTTGTAGAAAATACAATGTTTTAGTTAGCTTTAGCCTGTGTAATTATGTTAGAAAGCTTAGGCTGTGCGCATCCATGCACCATTGTAATTACATGGGGCTATGGCAGTTTGTGCCCCTGTTTTTGGCTGTAAAACCTGCCCAATTCCATGAAGAATGTAGTGGATGGTAGTGAGGTGTATCCATGTCAATAAAAGGGAATGTTAGCACCTGAGTCTTTGGAATGTTTATGGGATGTCCCTTTTCCCTCCGAAGTTGACCCTTCTCCATCGTGTAAAGATATGCACCAATGGTGCCGTGTGCTTTATAAGCACAACACACTGGTTTAAGCATTTGTGTTCTGACGAAGTGCAATTAGTTGTCTCTTAGAGCTGCATCCACAATGATGCTTGCAGATGCTTATACATGTTTGTGAATTCCAGGATGGTCAACTTAGCCTTTCAGCCTCCCCCAGCAGCTGTGATCACTGGAAGGGCTGCAGTCACCACCATGGGAAGTACACCTACAGCAACAGCAGTCACCAGCAAGGCAGCAGAAGTGTCCACAGTTATAACCACAGCAAGGACAAAAACAACAGCTGCCACAAGAGCCACACACAACAGATCACACAGCTGAAACCACACCAGGTACCACAACAACAACAAATAATACCATAACAGCCACTGCCATTGTAACAAAGCCTGCTGCAATCACAGCATGGATCGGTGACCACAGCTGTGACTACAACAAGGTCCACAGTAGTGAGCAAAGTTGCCAGCACAGCAGGGGCCATGGCAGGCACTACGCATGAAAGACAGCATCAGCCAGAGCTGCTACCACAGAGAGAACACATTCAGCATCAATTGCTTTGACCAGAGCAAAAACAGCAGGAGCAATCACAGCCATAGCACATCTGCAATGATAGCTGTAGAATATATACAAACACAGCTGGAAATGCAGAAGTGATAAGGCAGGAGTCACAGCATGGACTGCTGCAGCAACAGGTGCCAGCATGGCAAGGACCACAGTATTGCTTGGATGGTGTTAAAACAATGCTGTGCTAAATGCTGTGCTCACATTTGGTGGTCAGTATGGGATTTTCAGCACTTATGTAGCACTATTCACCACTAACATTTGTATGAACAAGGAAGTGATATGGGCTAATTGCTTTATTCATCATTTTACTTAGTCAAGATCGTGGTGATTAACATTTCTTGAAATATTTTGTGAATTAATGGTGAGAAATGAGAAGGGTATTAATGAAAATAACAAAGAAGACATGCCACTGGACGATTCACTTATCTTCAGTTTTTCATCACTGGATGAATTGGAGGGACACTGGTTTACAATGGAAATATAGGAGTTTTGGAGAATATATATTATTGTTTTTTTGTTTGTTTTTTAATTTTTTTTAATTTTTATTGCAAGTTGGTCAGGTTACAAGCAAACATTATGCAAAGAAAAACAAGATACATACAGCAGAGAGAATTTCTTATAAATGTATTACAAAAAAGGAAGAAAACAAGAAAAATATTCCAATTAGGGTTATACACATAAGGGAGAGAGGGCAGCCCCAGGCAAAATTATAATTACTAACACTAGGAGCACTACCCCAGTTCCCCTTCCATCCATTGCTCTAAAGGCACCCAGATTTTTGTTCCTAATGCCCTTATTTTATGCCCTTTCGTTCGATAGATGGGGCGTTCTAAAATATACATAGCCAAAAGATGCACCCTCCAAACAAAAAATGAGGGCGGGTCTGGGCTAATCCAATTTTGAGTCACACATGAACGAAAAATCCCAGTTGAGATAAATATCAACTTTTTGTGATCGTCAACCATAGCTATGGAGGAGACTCTGAACAGTACAAGATCCGATGTTAATACCTCCGAGATATCAAGTATCAAAGAGAGAAAGACTTGAATTTCAGATAAAATTGTACTTAAATGTGGACATAAGAAAAACATATGCACCACGTCCGCAGCATGCAAGCCGCATCTACTGCATGAGGTACCGACCAATGAACCCCATTTTGAAATTTTAAATGGTGTATAATACAAATCATACAGCACCATATAATGCTGTGTCCTATCCCTACCAGAGAGCAAAATAGTGTTAGCCAAATAAATGGACTCCTCGAACTTGATAGAGTCCAATCCCAATTTCTCAACCCACAGCTGTTGTCTAAAAAGTAAATCATCTGGAGATAAAGATAACAAAAGATCATAAAAATAGCCAATCTTTCTCTTTTGATACATGGAATCGATCAGAGGGATCCAGTGTAGCGATGCACGATCCTGGACTGTTAATGAATTAAAATAGCTATGCCACTGCAGATATTTAAAGTAGTCAGCGTTCGTAAGTTTGAATTTAGTTTGGAGCTCCGCAAATGAAATAATTTTATTGTCCTGCAACAGATCACTAAGTTGGGTAATACCCAGATTACGCCATCTTTTCATAGTGAAATCTGTACCCGCAAATGGGAAGATATGATGGGACTAGTATTTTGGAAAAAGGGGACCCCTATATAGTACTATTGCACTTGCTATACATAGGGAAGAAATAAGTTTGGGAAAGGTCTATAGCCAAGTGACATAATAAACAGGTGATTTTCTAATTATATACAGTTCATAATTAGCATAACCCAGATATACAGTCCAACTGTATGCAAAAACATCAAGCATTGGATATTTAGGATTAGATTTTATTAGTATATGATGTATATATATTCATTATTTCTTTGAAAATGCAAGTATTTATATGTTTTTTTCTTTTTTTCTTTTCTTTTTTCTTCTGTTTTGTTTTCTATTCTTCTGATTATTTTTTGATAAACAACATTCAATTAAAATTACATTAGAAAAAGTACGTAATCAATAGACATGAAACTATATAGATTGTTGAAGGCAAAGCGGTAGAAACCACTACGCGCGTTTCGGCTCTTGAGCCTTCTTCAGGTAACCGTCTATTGTTAGGAATTCATTGAATAATTGACCCAGACCTGATAATGGCGTAGGTGTAGTAAGTCGGTCGGTAATATAGGCTTCTTAAAATCTTTCAAAAACTGGTTGATGCAAACGATGTTGAGGACTGTAATTGTAGCCGTAGAGAGGCGAAGTTGATTTCTAAAGATCAATAGTTGTGATCCTATAGGATATTTTGTCGCAATATGGACACAGAGGATGATAAGGTTTATTCTGATTTAAAATAGAGTTTTTGATGATATCTCCACATTTGGATTTCACTTCAAGTAGTGGAAGATGATGACGGATGATGAGTACGAAGAGATTGTTAACAGTCTAAAGGTGGGTTTTGAGTAGTTTCCCAGGAGCAAGGGTCTATGTAGTATAGGATTTTCCCCCTTCCATATCTGTGGACAGAAGATAAATTGCTTTAGGCTCCCGGTATCTCGAAATAACGAAAAAAGGGGGCCGACCGCCGACAAACCGGGACGCTGGATACAAGCCAAATAAATGGACTCCTCGAACTTAATAGAGTCCAATCCCAATTTCTCAGCCCACAGCTGTTCTCTAAAAAGTAAATCATCTGGAGATAAAGATAACAAAAGATCATAAAAATAGCCAATCTTTCTCTTTTGATACATGGAATCAATCAGAGGGATCCGGTGTAGCGATGCGCGATCCTGGACTGTTAATGAATTAAAATAGCTATGCCACTGCAGATATTTAAAGTAGTCAGCGTTTGTAAGTTTGAATTTAGTTTGGAGCTCCACAAATGAAATAATGTTATTGTCCTGCAACAGATCACTAAGTTGGGTAATACCCAGATTACGCGATCTTTTCATAGTGAAATCTGTACCCGCAAATGGGAAGATATGATGGGACAACAGGGGAGTGAATCTCGTCATTTTAGGGATATCAGCAATGCGTTTAATAGATTTCCAAGCCCTAAAAGCAGCTTTTAAAATCTTAAATTTAGTTCTTTTATAATAGCTAGCCTCAAATTTTTTTAGCAAACAGCCCCTAGCCTCTGCCCCTAGGACCAGTTCATAGATTGACGGGGAGTGCGAGTCCAAAATCGGAGCCTTATCACTAATTATTAGAGGAGTAATGAATTGCAGCACTGATGCAAGATAATATTAAAAAAAATATGGGATGCCCCAACCCCCCCCTAGCCTTTGGGAGTACCATTTTTTGATAAGCTCTACGATGACGTTTATAGCCCCATAAAAATCTCCCTGTTGTTTTCTCCATCTGTTTAAAAATGGAGAGAGGAAAATCTAGAGGTATACAACGAAATAAATATAAAAATTTCGGCAAACTCACCATTTTCATCACATTATTTCTACCATATAAAGACAAATGTAGGTGATTAATGCGCTCAAGTAAAGCATCAGACCTTTTTATCATAGGAACAATGTTTATTTCAGGTATCTGTGATATTGGTGATGTGATCTTAATACCCAGATAAGTCGCTATGGGAACTATATTTGGAAGTAGAGGAGGGTTCTGGCCAGTATAAAGGATTTGTGTCTTTGACATGTTCAATTTGTAGCCAGAAAAGGCACCAAACTGAGCGGCCAAATCCTCTATCTTTGGGATTGCTTTTACTATATCCGTGGTTAGAACCACCACATCGTCTGCGTATGCCAATGCCCTATAGTGTGTACCTGCCGCCACCACAGGTGTTATATCCTGCGCAAAATGTAATTTGTTTAGGAAAACGTCAATATATATAGCGAAAAGCAACGGGGAGGAGGGGCATCCTTGCCTTGTGCCTCGATAGATGGGAAGCGGGGTTGATTTATTTACTCCAATTTTAATAGATGAGGTGGGTGTACTATATAAAGCTTTCAATGCCCTGATCATACCAGGTCCAAACCCCTTAAATGATAGAATATCCCAAAGATAGGGCCAGGCTACTCGGTCAAACGCCTTTTCGGCGTCTAACAGAGTAACCGCCACCGCTGTATTAGTGCCCTCTGCCCAATCTAACAAAGCTATTATTCGACGGACATGATCCGTAGTATCGCGATTGAGTATGAACCCATGTTGCCATCGAGAAACTATACTGGGAATTATCGATGAGAGCTGTACCGCTAAGATTTTAGAAAAGGCCTTGCTGTCGGCATTAATAAGTGATATCGGCCTATAAGATGCCGGATCAGAAGCAGGTTTATCGGTAAACAACGTTTACCACAAATGTTTTACTACGCGGTACCTTTACCACGCGGCCGTTACAACGCAAGTCGTTACCACGACTTGCCCTGGAGGGCGCTGTGGGATAAGGAATTTTATAAATTTATATTCCAACACCTTCCCTAGTATCCACGGGGACTGGTGTTGGAATATAAAATTATAAAAATCCTAAATCCGCGCCCTCCAACGCAAGTCGTGGTAACGACTTGCGTTGTAGCGGCCGCGTGGTAAAGGTATGCGTTGTTACAACCTGCGTTGTAACAACGTACATCCAGGTTTATCCTTTTTGATAAATGCCATAATGGTGGATTGACCCCATGAGGGAGGGGTATCGCCTTTCTGTGCCTCCAAGAAGGTAGTCAGCATATCTTGTTTTAGCACATTTCTAAACATTCAATAGAATTCTAAAGGAATCCCATCTGGTCCCATGGTTTTACCAGTAGCAAGAAATAGTACAGCAGAATCTATCTCTTCCCATGTGATATCCATATCTAAGGTCTCAGCCTGTTCTAGAGAAAGTTTTGACACATTATCATTTGAAATAAAATTCAGAAGTAAGTCACTAGAGTAATCTAGAGTATCTTGAGCATAAAGCTTGCAATAGAATTGACGGAAGACCTCTAGAATCTCGTCAGGATTAGTGTGTAATTGACCTGCCTCATCCTTGATTGAACCTATAAAGTTTGATGCCTCTTTTTGACGCATCTTTTTTGCCAGCACTTTCCCAGACTGTTCACCCATTTCATAAATCTGTGCCCTCATAACTGCAGACTGTTCTGCCAGATTAGCTCCAAAAACTTCAT
The DNA here is from genome assembly GCF_964261635.1 of Lissotriton helveticus. Classification (NCBI taxonomy): domain Eukaryota; kingdom Metazoa; phylum Chordata; class Amphibia; order Caudata; family Salamandridae; genus Lissotriton; species Lissotriton helveticus. The sequence goes on along the minus strand of NC_136065.1, from coordinate 1,039,749,066 downwards.
AAAGTTTTGCTTTAAAAATAGCTAATGAGGATTTAATGTGTTCAGTGTCCTGATTGGCCGAGATGGCTAATGTCAATTTTTCTTCCCACTCACGTACTGATTTATATAAAAGATCCATTTTATTTCGTATACATTTTTGTTTCTTAATCGAGTATGATAAAGTCTCCCCTCTCACCGACGTTTAAAAGCATCCCATAATATTTTGGAAGGGGCACTCCCTCTATTGAATTCAAAAAATTCCGTGATCCAATTACCCATATATTCCAGATAAATTGGATCCGCTAACAGTTGCCGATCAAATGACCACGGATTAAAGTTAATAGCATCGTCAGTTTTTATCTCAATCAAAATTGGATTGTGATTCGAGATAATGCGTGGATATATCTCAAATACGGTACTATCTATGAGAGAGGTATTAATGAAAAAAAAATCCAACCGCACCATCTTCTGGTGCGGTGCGGAAAAGAAAGAGTAATCAGGAGAGGTGGGATTTTTAGCGAACGCTATGTCGGACAGGCCATATTCTTTAATTAAACTCTTCAAAGCCTTATAAGTCTTTTTCTTTGAGCCTAAGTAAATGGCATCGCTATAGAAGTCCAAGCCCCCATACAAATGTATGTTAAAGTCGCCACAAAATATCAGAGGAGATGGCCATTGCGCTAATTCTAAACTTAAAAAGTTCAAAATTTCTGGATCATCTGTATTAGGGGCATATATTGAACAAATAGAATAGATTTTATTGTCAATACTGATTTCCAAAATAACCCACCTACCCTGTGGATCAGCCCTAGAGCGCGTAAGGAACCCAGACCCTCTTTTAATGAGGATTGCCACCCCCTTTGTAGTCGTTCCTTGGCGGGTGCAGGCCAATAACATGCATACCTAAGTCAAAAAAGCAATGCCAATCATTCCAGGTCAAATGTGTTTCTTGTATGCATAATAAATCTATACGCATTGTCTGTATCATCTGTGCACAAACCCCCCTTGTTGTTAAGTCCACATAGGTTCCACGAACAGATCCTTAATTTCCCCAACATGATATTTTAATGTGATACTCCCGAACAGTCCAAACGTAGCATTTAGTACCAAAATGTCCGTGTGATATTCTCACTTGACATCCTCCATACAATACAACAAGCCCCAGCCTTTTGATATTAGATTTCATACTCAAATAAGCTGCCTTATCAAGAAGTTTATTCTTTGCTCTAATTTTATATACATTGCTCTTCACCTGACCTTTCTTGCACCCTGCCCTACCCCCTACCCTCCCACTGCCCTCCCTGAGAACCCCACCCCTACCCCACCCCCTGCCAAGAAGAGGCAAAGGGACTAAAAAGTCCCTAATTGTGATGATAATGTGAGATGCAACTGGTGTGGCTCGCCATTCGGGCTCCACTAACACATCCAATATATAATAATCCCTCCATCATCAAAAAAAAAAGAAAAATGAATACATGAAAAATTACATAAGAAACATGGAGGTGAATATGCTAATAAGTGAAAACTCAGCAAAATCATTAAATCCAAGCAATATACTCTTTGGTGTCCCCCAGCATAACCACGTCAAAAGCCAAAAGCTAGTATGGTCTAATAGAGTCTAGCTTATAAATCATATTGCAGTGAGTAATTCTTTAGCTGCCCCCTCTGAAGTCAAAAAGTATGTTCTTTCTTTGAAAATGACCTTCAGCTTAGCAGGGTTGAGGAGAAATGCCTGGGCCCCCTTCGCCTGAAAAGATGGGATTAATTGCCGAAATTGCCATCGCTGTTGAACGGTGGTATGACAATCCTCAGGGCGAACAAAGAACTCAATACCTTTCCCCGTGCGTTTCCTATCAGGCTTAGCTAAGTCATACAGAGCTTCCCTTGCAAGAAAGTTGTTTAGACAAATCAGGATGGCCCTGGGTTAGCACTCAAGTTGTTTCTAACATTCTTTTGAAAGGGGAATCTATGCACCCGTTGAAGTTCCGTGTCCCATTTCCACTGAGTAAGTTCTGGAAAGGCCTCTGTGAAGAGATCAACTACAAATTGTCTAAGATTCCCTCCTTCACTACCTTCGAAGATGCCAAGAATTCGCAGGTTATTCCTGCGTGATCTATTTTCAAGATCCACAAGCTTCCAATTGATCTCTTCTTTTAAGCCCTCTAGCGATGATAATTGTTTATTTTGCTCAGTCATTGAGTCCTCTATCGCCGAAATGCGAGCTTCGGCTTCTACCACTCTTGCTGAAACCTCATTGCAAGTTTTGCCAACCCGTCTTAGATTGTTTTGAAGGCGGAGCACAGCGCCTTGAGTGCGCAAATTCTCTGTCCTAGTCTCTTCCCTATGTTGGAGCATTACCTGATAAAGAGTATTTAAAGTTATTTCCGGCATCAAAGACGTCTCAGGAATAATTGCGGAAGGAGTAGAAGATGATTCAATACTAGCGCCTTGGACCCTAAGAACCGTATGCTCCTCAGCACCCCAATCAGGCCGCTCCGAAGATTTATCAAAGTCAAGATCAGAATCCTGAGGGGAGCTATGTATACTCTTCCCGCTCTCGTCATCGCCCACTCTCCACCTCCTTCGCCATCTCCATCGCAGCTACCAACTTCCAGCGCATTAGATAGGTCCGACATCGAATAAAATTGCCCTGCTGAGTCGGTTGATTCCACTTCTGCCTGTGAGTTGGCCGTTATCTCCGTTGTCTCCAGTACCTTTTGAGGTGGGACAGCAAGGAGTGAGAACACCCCGGGCTGTTGTTGTTCTGATGGTGATATAACAATGTTAGCAGTATTGTTTGAGGCACCCAGCTCTAATTCTGGAAGCACAGGTAAACCCGACATATACTTATTTTGTTGGGGTTGCTCAGTGATAGCATTAGACAGAATAGTTCTATTATGCATTACTGGGTCATTACTCACCAATGTCACTTGTTGTTGAGGTAAAGAGTAGTCAACCTTTTCTCCTTGTATTGTTGCTGGTATTCTTATTTGTTTTCCTGAAAATCCAATGAATTTTCGGAATAGCGCCTTTAGGGGCACTATTAATCCCAGAATGCACTAGTGGTGCTTGTCCGTGATCCGGTCCTAGAGCGGTTGGTGCTGATGCCCCTGTTCCTGCTCCAGTTCCTTCTCCAGTTCCTTCTCTGATTAGAGTATTGCCTTGTGCTGGACCTGTGCCATTTTTATCTTTTTTGCCGTTTTGCCCGTTCTGCCCGGTTGTCGGTGTGGCAGTCCCCTGCTTCTTACCCGAACCCTGAACTGCCGTAGTGGTGACGGCGCGAGTCTTAGGTTTTAGTACCTTCGGCGGCATGGTGATTTGAGCCACCCGGCGAGATCCAACCGATCCGCTCGCTTGCAAACAGTTCCAGTGGGGATGCTCGAGTCTGAAATCCCGCTGCAGGTTGAGGTGCCTCCTCTCCCAACGGACCGCCGCCACACCACCTGGAGCAAGCGCCGAAGATTCCAAGAGAGATCCCGCTGCATTCCATGCAAGCCGGTACGTGAAATTCAATCAGCACTCCTACACGAGAACCATACCAGACCCCCAAAGAGTCTTCAGAATAGCGGAGACCGAGGTATGGCGAGACCACCACGGCTGCTGCTCCTCACACGGACGCCCTTGCATCCGCCATCTTGCCTCAGTTATATTATTGAAACACATTTGAGCCATTGTATCTATCCTTGCAATATTTTTGTGATAAGATACCCCCTGCTGTCCATGATAAGGATATTGTAAGTCACCTCGTAGATCCATGACCATATGTGGGGAGCAAGGCAGAAGGACGAGTTCCATTATAAGGTTATGGAACACCATGGTGACTTACAATGTCCTTATCATGTTTGGTAGAATGGTCTTTAAATCATATAAAACATGGTTATAGCATCACCTTTCTCACAAATCATTTAAACCCTTGGTGCCTAGATCTTTTATATGAAAGAGAGAGCATTTTCGCAAATATGAAGAATAACAATATATTCTATAGGGCAAAGGTAAATACATCAATAAAGATGTTAGACATTTGTTGCAAAAATATATTATAGAACAAGTATAAAATAAGTCTGTTTTTAAAAAAAAGGCCATAGTAGCTTAGAATGTGTTGAAACATGCAGAAAAATTCTAACTTTTTTGTAATTACCTGAAGATCAGTCATAGAATAAAAAGTAAACGCCAATCTGCATGTTATAACTATAAGGAGCAATTTACCGAAGACATAGTTTAACATCTGTCCTCTGCCTTTGAACTACAGCAAATGTGACAAGATAAACACAACATTTTAAGGCATCATAATTGTTCATTCACCTCCTGCACTCCAGCATGTTTATTTTGGGGATGTTGTATCATCCCCAACACCCTTACTTCCAGTGCCCATGCTAAGAAGTACAAAATAAGCATGGTCCCATAATACTTTCTTTCTGCTTGTCACTGTACTCAAGAAAACAGAGAAGAAGAAATAAAAGCAAACAATAAGCTAATACATTTGAGTTCTGATAGGCCTCTAGGTAGTCACAAGCTGCCTATTAGAATTAAATTGTAAGTAGGTTTTATTCAGCGGTTGCAGATTTGACGCCCTAATGCAGAAAAAAGTATGAATAAATCTCCACGTACATGCACACACTTGAAGTGTAGAAACTCCTAGATGTGACCATCTCATGGGAGCCACAAGCATAGAATCAATTAATTGTTCGATTTATAAACATCTGCTTAACAATTTTGTAATGGTCATCCTTTTCCGGACGCCACTAAATTCCACAGGTTAAAACTATAAATCTGTAACATTTATGAATTGCCATCCATCCATCTAGTGATGCTACACAGGCATGATTATCATTAAAAAAATCAGTCGCTTTACAACATTTTGTAGGTGCAAATAAGGCATACCATTTTTTATTTATTCTCCACATTGAAAATATTTTTGCAACTTAAGAAATGCCTTCCCATGAATCCTCATCAAATATGTTAATGTTTAACTATTTCTCTCTCTTGATTTTCTCACGTACTGAAATATTTTAGGGGTGCTAGGCGTATGTACACAAAATGGGAGTGAAAACGATTGTCAGGTTTACACTCGCTGGTTACAAATTTGCTGCTGCACAACGCCTTTCTAGTGGCACCTTCCCTTTATTTCTGTCCTGTAAACACCATAGTACCAACTTTCCTACTGCAGAAAACTGACAAAATAGACTTTGTAAACGTTTTGTCGGGACTTTTAGTTGTGAGTTGCATACCTGGGTGGTTGATTGGAAAGGCCTCACCCTCTACTTCCAGGTTAGTGTAGCTGAAACCAGTGCTTTTCCAGCTTTCCTCTGATTCCACAGCGACAACAAGGAGACAGCTTAGATAGAAGCTGAATACTCTGAGCAGGTAGGGCTGCACAGGCCTTCTACTGAAGACCTCGATTAAGTAGATTAAGTTGTGGCCTGTGCATCTCCTCACTTTTCAAATTCTCTTACAGAATTCCTAGGTCAGCAACTCCTGCATTTTTGTCTTTTGTGAATGTTTTTTTTATCACAGATGAGCCTTTCTGCTTAGATAGGTGTAATGAAGCAGGTATTCTGTGCATTCTGGACTGTATCTCATTCCCAAAAGATGCAGAGGATCGGACGCCTGCATGCTGATGACCATTTTGAAGTAGGTGTTACATTCACTGATCCAGGTGATTGCCCAGGAATACCCATGAAGCAGGGGTTGCAGCAGCATGTTTCCGGTTTAGCCTCCACAAGGTACAAGGTGATGGCTGTTTTATTTACTCATTCAAGTACATTTCATTTTAACAGGGATTCACTTGTCTATTTACATCTACAGTGTGTGTATGTATGTCCTTGGTGGTGAACATGTTCCATTGCTAGTCAGAGCAGGGCAGCACTGCAATGGGCTGTAGTTGAGGTGAAGGAGAGTGGTCAGGTGAGATGGGAGAGAGAAATGTACATGCATACATCCAACTTACAAATTAATGCCACTGTGTGAGGAGAGGGTGGGACCTTGGATGGGGTGGGACTTCGTGCCGAAAGCTACCTAAGAGGAGGCAATCCTGGAATAAAATGCCCCTCAGCCTTCGCGCCACTCTAGAACTCTAGAACACAGCTGCTTTCGTAAGAAGCTGAAGACATGGCTTTTTGCAAATTAAGCTTTCCACTTCTTGTCAGAGCCGTCTGCAAGCGCCATGAGACTCTTTGGACGTGATATGTGCGCGGTACAAATGCCTTTGACTTGACTTGACTTGCCCCACACCAAGCCCCCCTCCCTGCGCACCTCTCCCGGAAAAAAATAAAAACAAAGTGTCATGGAGGCTGTCGCCAATGTCCTGGGGTGTTTACACATCTCTTAATGGACACCAGCTGCTACATACCTTTGGAAACGAGCTGAAGATCTACTGTTTACAGTGGTTTTCAGCTCATTTTCCCTGCCACCGTGTGATTTCGGCTCCTCACCGGGTGACAGTGTGAAGGGAGCCGAAATCGTGTGAGACACGGTGACACTGTGTGAGTTGCCAGGTATGCACATGGGAGGCTTGAGTCTGCCAGCGCAGAGGAGTTCCATCTGGGAGCTGTATTTTATTTTTCTTCAAAAAGCCTTTGCACATTTGGCCCTGAGAGTAAATTGTAGTTTTGAAATCCTACCAAGGGATTCTCCCAGGTGTCTACTGAGAGAAGCCTGAGGCCCCATTCACCAAAGTCAGTATTCAGTGATCCAACTCCTTTGCTCGCTTTAAACGCTGCAAGCTGAGGCGTGGAAAATGCATTAAAAAGTGTCCTGTTAACTATCAGGAAAACATATTTTGACAGCATTGAGAAATAGAGGATACTCACTGCATAAACCAAAGAACTTGGGAGAGATAGGAGGTGTGAAATGTCTGATGAGTTTCGAAAGATATTAAATGGCAACCTCCAAAGCATGTAAGGCCTAGTACCAACCCTCAGAGAAATTATCCACTACAGCAAGAACATGGCTCACACATACTAAATTAATCACTGAAGTCTTAAAGGGTTTGACAATATTTTGGTGTTGTGTGTGGGAATCTGTATGCAGCAGTGATTTATATGTTGCTTCTAGCAGTAATGCACTAATAATGCACTAGTTATATCATGGGAATTTACCCCAGCGATGGATTGACTTGTGTTATTTATCCATAGAGGGTATTTGGGGTTTTTGCTATCGGCTAAAAGGTCAGAAAGCTGAATCCTTGGCTTGTTCAAAGCTTATGTGCTGACACTTTCAACATGAGAATGAGAAATGCTCCATCAGAGTGCGGATCTCAAGTGTTACATAGATATATTTTTTAAAGTTAAATAAAGCCAGTCATTCTGCACACCAAATGTTTTCTTCTTCAAAAGTGCAGACACAAAACCGGAGCAGAAATCATGTCTTCGACCTTGACCGGAGTTTGAAGTCACTAGTGGATTTTAGGGGAAGGGGGCATTCAAAATTAAATTAAAGGTAAACTCCAAATCAAAATATAGTTACTTAGAATTACTATATTGTCCCAGTGGACTTGAAAGGGCTAAAAGTCACAGAGATCTGGGCACTTAGTGAGTGGACAGTCTTCTAACCCAGATTTCTATAGGCAGTCTCTAGATATTTACAAATATAAGCCACCTTTGGACAAGGAAGTGTTTTCCTCCTGTGGCCCATTTCAATTCTTTGGTAGCAATGTCTGGTCTGTGAATCCATTCAAAAATGTCCAGGCTACAGAGAGGCTCTATGGGCAACCATATACATGTTTTATAGCCTTGTGCAGCAGGGGGTTGCAATCTGCAGCAATTTAGCACATTTTTATCAAACGAACACTTTTTTGTCCCCGAAACGATGCTCCCTTTTGACAGATTTGCATTAATCTCCACATGCTAAGGGTAAGCTATGCATGATAAGGTTCTGCCAAATTTCATACTGCTCCATGATACAATACCACAGATTTAACTAATAAAATAAATGTTGACCCTCGCTCAGTGCTTAATTTGTAAAAAAAAGAAGTGTAGGTGCTGAAAATTTTGCAAAGAAAGCCACAGCTCACTTCCTCCAGTGAGCCCCACTTTCAACACTCTCACTGCCTCAGTCTCTATCTTCTAACCTTGATCTGTTGTCTGTCCCCTAAGCCTTTGCTCTAAGAGTCTATCCTCTCACCTCTCTAATTGTTTTCTATCATCTTTGTCACACAACTGGTGTGTTACCATATTCCCTGTATTTCTGATTTGCCCTCTATTCATCCTAGCCTTGCCCTTTTTCCTCTTAACTTTTATCCATGCTCTGCTCTCCCTCCCCTCGTTCTTGGCTCTTTATTATAACTCTTCTAGCAGTGATTAGCTGTGTCTCTGCTTTATCATTTGTCTGCTTTTTTTCCTCTGTCCTGTCCTCTATATCCTTTCATTCTATCTTCTCTCTTCTTAATGCTCTCTTCTTCACATCATGGCTGCTTTCTCTTTGCATCTGATTTGGTCTCCTTTTCTTCTACTTAGTTCCGTCTTATCTCTCTCCTCTCCTGTTGTTTCTTTCTCCTCTTTACTCCTGCTCTCTCTCTCATCTATGACACTACTGCTGCCTGTGACCCCTGTCGTCAGCCTGTACATGTCCCTGCTATTTTGAACCCTGCTTTTTCCTGTTGTCATTCCTAAAGAAGTGAAAGATGGCGTCTTTTACTTTCTTACCTACGCCGAGTGCAAAAACAAAATGTACACCAAATGAAAATGCTTTTTTTGCATTTATCAATCGGTGCGGTATTATGGGTTTATTGCGGAACAGACAGCTGCTTGAGCACAGCAGGTGATGTCACTGTTAGTGCTACCTGTAATTAGTAGGTCCAGTGATGGTGACGGCATCGGCATCCACTGTTCAGCTTACTGTGACCCAGCCTGCTACATCACAGGCATTGTCCCCAGCCGTAATGCTGCCAATGCTGGTAAGTATGACTGTGGTGCCTACTGGCCTCAAACACGCTCAACATTACCATGCTGAGGTGCAGTGCACAGATTTTACAGGTGACACCAAGGAACACAAAAGTTGTGTTGGGCCACATCCTCATCGAGCACGTTGAGGATTGCAGCAATGCAGGACTGCAGGATACGCTACTCTGGCTATGCAGTGAGTGATAAGTCCACACTTAGTTACGTTTATTCTTCCTCAAGAGCCCCCACTCCCAAGTTCCAAATGCGCTCTTGCAGCTTCCTTGCCTCAACTCCATCATGAGCCAGCCCCCAGCTACAATTCTCCAATGGGAGGCTTAGGCTCATGGCAGTGGCAGGGTGCAGCAGACTTTGGGAATAGAATGCAATCCATAGTTTGTCGATGACTTCTTGGATTTATGATCGGCTTGATGAAATCATCACTAACGTGGTGATACACAATCATGCCTACCTGAACAGGCGTATGCTTGCTTGTCTATGAACATTTACCAGCCAGTCACTCTGCAATGTATGTTATTCTTTTTATTTTGAGTTTGAACAATTAATATTGAGACCACCACCTGCAGGGTCAGAAATTGTACCCCCGGCCCTGTGAAATAAGTGCCGGTGCTGAGCACCTGCTCAAATTAAGCACTGCCATTGCTTTCACTTTGTCAGAATTGCCTAAATCTGACCTTCTGGAACTAAGCTCAGCTTGCTAACATGCTATTGATGGAGCAAGGTTTCATATGTAAAGAAACTTGCTTGAATTCAATCCTCTCGAAATAACATGTAACTTATTAACCAACATGTCTGTCTTCATTAATAACTGCATTGCACAACATTTCTAGTATCCAGGGGAAGCTTGCCTTTGTGCTTTTACTAACAGTAACCTGAATGCATTAAAATGGCAACCAAAAACGCGGGAACCATTCTGCGCATGCGTCTGCCACATCTACGTGGTGTGATGCATCTATGCTTTTGGTGGGAATTCTTGCAGCTGGCCACTAGTGCCAAAGATAGCCGCTTCAAACCTCACATGCTAAAGCATCTGGTTTTGCTCGAATTAAATCTTGTGTGTTCTGTTTAACCATTAATGCTATTGTTAAAATAAAGTAATGGGGTTAGATTAGATATAAATGGTATACAGTGTATTAATTTATTTTCATATTCTAATATGTCTCTCTTTGATTTTGCTTATAGCTCGTATTTGGGCCTGAATGGTGTCATAAAACTCCATCTTGAAATTTTGGGACATGCGCAGTTAAGCTCCGAGAACCTTGAAGCTCTGGCATTGAATGGCTGCTCTTTGCTCTGGCACCTGACACACAAAATATTGCATAGATAAAGTGTTTAAAACTTACCTGAGTCTGTGATTATTTCATAAAAGGTAAATATTATTATTTTTTATACCTATTATTCTAACACCCTTGATCCCAGTTTAGAATTTAGGGCACAAATATCAAGGATTTGGTAAGTCATAGTGTATAGGTATAAGTCCTAAGTAAACAATATCCTGATTGGCAGGTAGTTGAGTTGGATTACTGGTTCAAAGAGTGAATGCTTATGGGCCCAGGTGAGTATGTAAACTGGACTGGCACTCCCACGTCATCAGTATTTTTCTGTATTTTTCTGGTAGCACTATGATGGTTAGGGTTTAGTTAAGATAGGTGGGTAATTAGTTATTGATTTTTATATTGAATTATGTATTAACCAAAACCTGTTTGTATTGTTCTATGTTGTCTGGAACTTCCAGGGATACTGAATAGCGGGTGGTAAATGGAAATCACACTGCAGTGAGGTTACTGGTCTGGTGAAGTAAGTGCAGATAGTTAGGTAGAACTTGAAGCACTGTTAGGTATTTTTCTTGTGTAAAAGTGAGAGTAATTGATAGCAAAGGAGTTCGCTGGTGAAACTGTGGTCTTATATCACCTAGTAAGGGTACGTCTGAAGGAGTAACAGGTGCTTCAATGCTTGAGTGAAGAGTAAGCGGAAGAGGTTTTACTCATAGTATATGAAGGGTAAACGGAAAAGTTTTACTCGCTGAGAAAGAAATTGTTTTTCTTTGAATTTAGTCAATCAGGCACAGTAGTGAATGTTTCTATGTTGTTAATTAATGAAGCGTGCATTTAAAATTGAAAGAAATTGAATTGTTGTATTACCTTGCAAATGTGGGGTCAGTAGGGGGTGCTGCATTGACGTCACAGGGAGCAGCGCTGAGATTGGTTAAGACAGCGGGTGTGTAGCTTTAGTAGTATTGTAAAGGAGGGGTGAGTGTAGAGCGTGAGAACTCATCTCACGGGAAAAGCCGCACAATCATTGGTTGAATTGATTTGAAATTTTAATGTTGATTGGTCATTGAAAATAAAAGGCGCACTGGTATTGGAGAAGCATTTGAGTAAAGTAAACAATTGAGTAAGCTTTAATAATTGAAAGTTCAGAGCGGTAATTATATGTGGCCTCTAGATCCAGCATTTATAGGAAATTGCCCTGATAGAAGATACTCAGTCCAGAATTGATTACCGTATTTTCCGGCGTATAAGACGACTGGGCGTATAAGATGACCCCCTACTTTTCTTGATAAAATGTAGGTTTCGTGCTATACTCGCCGTATAAGACTACCCCCACTTCCAACGCAGTCCTGCATAGCCATTTTGAGAATTTATTTTGGGCTTATTAGTGATTCTAGTCCTCCTCCGTGTGGGTGAGCAGTAAGGCTTTATCAGAGGACAGTGTTAAGCGTTTATTGTACACACTCAAAGACTGAACTCAAACCAATTGGTTGTATAAACAATATTGCTTTAGTCACGATATTTTTATTTACAACCATATGAAAAACAGTCACTTGTAAACATAAGGCTGTTTGACATCAAACATGTACGGTAAACATAAAACAGTGCAGTGGATTAAACTTTTCATAACTCCAAGCGATTTTTACAGGATTTGCTAGCGTTCCCTTTAAAAGCCTTCAAAATTCTCCTCTTCGTCATCTGATCTCATAAGTAAACCAATGAGATCTTGTGGTACATCTGTAAACCGGTCATCGTATGGATCTGGTAATTCCGTATCAGATGGTGTGGTCTCTGCTTCGGCTTCCTCTTCATCTTGCCACAAGTAGTCGTCCTCCATACCATCTAATGAATTTGATATGCCACACTTCTTAAAAGACTTTATGACTGTTTCTGCATCGATATCATTCCAGGCTTTTATGACAAACTTGCACAAAACATCCACCTGTGGAGCACGCATGTTTCCTCCTTTTGTGAATGACTTTTCGCCGCTAACCATCCACTCATTCCACTGTTCTCGAATGCGATCTTTAAATGGCTTGTTTAGGCACACATCCAGTGGCTGTACCAACAATGTCAATCCTCCAGGAATAACTGCAGCATCTGTTTTTATTCTTGCCAGCCTTTGCTTGGTGCTGGGAGTTAAATGAGCCCTGAACATATCCCACACCAGTGGACTACGTTTTTGAAGAAGTCCACCTGGTCGCCTGCTCCATACATTATTAAGCCATAGCTTTACCCCTTCTTCATCCATCCAGCCTTTTTCATTCACATGTACAAAACAACCAACAGGAAACTTGAGTTTCGGCATTGTTTTTCTTTTAAAAATAACCATTGGTCTCAGGTTGGCGCCATCAGCTGTGCATGCTAGTACCACTGTAAAACTCGACTTCTCATGTCCTGTTGTTTTTATTAAAATTGTTTTTTCACCTTTTGGATGGACAGTTTTGTTTGCAACCATATCAAAATTCATTGGAGTTTCATCCATATTTCCGATACTACTTAGCGCATAGCCATGATCATTGCGCAGCTTAATAACGTCGCGATGGAAACTATGTATTTTGGCATCAAGATCTGCAGGTAATTTTTGTCCAATTATCGTCTTTTGCCTCAATACCAGATTATGCCTTCCCAAGAATCTAGTACACCAGGATACAGTGGCCTTAAATCTGTTGCTGAGATCTGGGTTAGATTTGGCCCACTGAAGTGCAAACAAACGTATTTTATTTCGTGTCACTACATAACCGCTTTGGCGATGCTCATTCACCATGTCTGCTACATGTTTTTCGAGTTCTGGCCAATGTGGGGTGCCTCTTCTTAATGAACACTTACCCCATGGCATACTCCTTAATGCTTTTTCATTTGCTTTCCAGTCCCGAACCATCTTTTCTGTTACTCCATATTGTCTTGCAGCAGCACAGTTATTATGTTCCATGGCAAAATTTACAAATTTAAGTTTGTAACTGGCTTCATATTTCTTTCTTCTTGCTGCTGCTGGAGCCATGATGGGTTCTTGACTGTTAGCCATTTGCATACTGTACTGTATGTACTGGTGCTGTACTGTATGAACTGGTACAGAGACTGGTGCTGTACTGTCTTCACCACCACATGTATATCTGCTCACCAGACTGCCTTTCATGTTTACAACAACCAGCCAATCACGGCAAGCGATCTACTGGTACTGGTACCGGTATTTCCTGTGCACACTGCATACAAACTCTGCTTGGATTTGGAGGTTTGTAGTTCCTATCATGTTCTAAAACGTGTTGTTAGTGTCATGTTTACTACTATGTGCTCACACTACAGGCCCTCTCCAAGCATCTCCTTTCTTTATTAAACAGTATAGTGCATTTCAGGTGTGTATCAAAAGAAGGTATCTTATGTAAGAATTCAACATATTAAGGAAGATTGTATAGCTCAGTCAGTCATATAAAAACCTTAAAAAGAAATGCAGTGTGTTTTGTACCGTAATTCATTAGGAATGTACCATACTGAAATAACTGCTGCAAAACTGCCATTGGGAACATTCTACAGTCCCCTTTCTATGACCATGGACTGAGGAGATCAGCACATGTGGAGGAGCGCATGTCAGACGCGCAACACAGTGGGGGCCGCCATCTTAGGTGCTTCAGCGCTTCCCGTTATGTTTTTGGACGTCCTGCTGCCTCGTCTGCCTTAATTGGGGAAGTACGGTATGCATCGCAAGGGGTTGGAGGCGCGTGTGCAGCTGCAGTCTAGGTAGGATTCACGGCGCCATTTGTTCTGTTTGCTACCTCTTACGGTACTTTTTGTTTGCTTTCGATACTTGCACAGTGACACCATTGCCTCATGTAACGTTTGTTCTTATGTTTGAGTGCCCTCCATTTATTGCAATATTACCGTATACCTCTACGGCACCATTTGTTCTGTTTGCTACCTCTTACGGTACTTTTTGTTTGCTTTTGATACTTGCAAAGTGACACCATTGCCTCATGTAACGTTTGTTCTTGTGTTTGAGTGCCCTCCATTTATTGAAATATTACCGTATACCTCTACGGCGCCATTTGTTCTGTTTGCTACCCCTTACGGTACTTTTTGTTTGCTTTCGATACTTGCACAGTGACACCATTGCCTCATGTAACGTTTGTTCTTGTGTTTGAGTGCCCTCCATTTATTGCAATATTACCGTATACCTCTACGGCGCCATTTGTTCTGTTTGATACCTCTTACTGTACTTTTTGTTTGCTTTCAATACTTGCACAGTGACACCATTGCATCATGTAACGTTTGTTCTTGTGTTTGAGTGCCCTCCATTTATTGCAATATCACGTATACCTCTACGGCGCCATTTGTTCTGTTTGCTACCTCTTACGGTACTTTTTGTTTGCTTTCGATATTTGCACAGTGACACCATTGCTTCATGTAACGTTCGTTCTTGTGTTTGAGTGCCCTCTATTTATTGCAATATTACCGTATACCTCTACGGCGCCATTTATTCTGTTTGCTACCTCTTACTGTACTTTTTGTTTGCTTTTGATACTTGCAAAGTGACACCATTGCCTCATGTAACGTTTGTTCTTGTGTTTGAGTGCCCTCCATTTATTGCAATATTACCGTATACCTCTACGGCGCCATTTGTTCTGTTTGCTACCTCTTACGGTACTTTTTGTTTGCTTTCGATACTTGCACAGTGACACCATTGCCTCATGTAACGTTTGTTCTTGTGTTTGAGTGCCCTCCATTTATTGCAATATTACCGTATACCTCTACGGCGCCATTTGTTCTGTTTGCTACCTCTTACGGTACTTTTTGTTTGCTTTCAATACTTGCACAGTGACACCATTGCATCATGTAACGTTTGTTCTTGTGTTTGAGTGCCCTCCATTTATTGCAAAATCACCGTATACCTCTACGGCGCCATTTGTTCTGTTTGCTACCTCTTACGGTACTTTTTGTTTGCTTTCAATACTTGCACAGTGACACCATTGCCTCATGTAACGTTTGTTCTTGTGTTTGAGTGTCCTCCATTTATTGCAATATTACTGTATACCTCTACGGCGCCATTTGTTCGATTGTCACTTTTGCCTCATGTAATGTACCGTACGGTACCGGTAACGTTTTGTGGCTCAGTGTTGGGTCACGGCGCCATAATATGCCTAACCAACCGGAGTATGGTCACCTTTTCATCCTGTAATGCACCATTTCCTATTGTGAAGCGGTCTGACATCTTCGGGTAAAGTCCGCGCTATATAAAAACGCATGAATAAATACCGTAAAATTTGGCACCCGGCGTATAAGACGACCCCTGACTTTCGACAACATTTTAAAGGGTTAAAAAGTCGTCTTATACGCCGGAAAATACGGTATGTATTAATTAGTCAAAGATTGGTTGACTCTGTTAAGAGTATTTTATATCTTCCTCTACACGTATCTCTCCATTCAGCGCTCCTTATGGAACTTGTGGGGCCTACTAAAACTATCCCCAGGAGTTGGTCCTTTGATCGCTCTTTACTCTCATACCCAGATGACATCTCGTTTCTTAAAACTGAAACTCATAATTTTATGAGGGTTAATATTGGCTTGGCAGCCTCTGGAGTGGTTTGGGACTCCTTCAAAGCTTTTTTGAGGGGGCTCATTACGGGCAAGGTAACATATCGGAGGAAACAACACAAGGAGAAGTCACCTCTATTGAGGCAGACATAACAAAAATACAACTAGATATTGATGCTAATCATTCTTCGCCCGACTCCGTGTTAATTCCGCTCCATAACCAATTACTAGTATTGAAGGGTCAACTGGGCTCGGTCCTGAATCAAAGAATTCAGCAGAAGTGGGAGGCTAGTAAGTTAGCCCACTTTCAGTATGGTGAGGGGGCAGGAAAGTTATTGGCCTGGAAGACTAAAACAGATCAGGTCCGTAATAATATAGATTCAACTATTGTCAACGATACTATACTTTCTTCAGATGAAGATATTAGACGGGCCTTTTGTGGGTTCTTTCAAACAATCTATCATGAGGATAAT
Source organism: Lissotriton helveticus (assembly GCF_964261635.1). Taxonomy (NCBI): domain Eukaryota; kingdom Metazoa; phylum Chordata; class Amphibia; order Caudata; family Salamandridae; genus Lissotriton; species Lissotriton helveticus. The sequence goes on along the minus strand of NC_136065.1, from coordinate 1,039,732,920 downwards.
AAGATCGATCCGGAGCTCATTGAGGGTTGGTTGAGTGGCATTCCACTCCCGGCACTCTCGGCCAAACAGCAAATATTTTTGGATAGAGACATCTCCGAAGAAGAGGTCAGGATAGCCATCCAAAATGGTAAGAAAGGGAAGGCTGCAGGACCCGATGGGCTCCCTGCCAAATCTACAGAGCCTTGGAACAAGAAATGGTGTCCTTTCTTACCATTTTGTTTAATCAAATTCTAGTGGATGGTCAGCGTCCCCCTGTATCTTGGGATAGTGCCTCTATAACCCTAATTTTGAAACCGGGGAAATCAGCTACAGCTTGCGGGTCTTATAGGCCGATTTCCATCTTGAACGTAGATTATAAAATCTTTGCTACAGTTCTCGCAAAAAGACTGGCATTGGTGGCCCGGATGTCTTACATCATGATCAAAAGTGGTTTGTAAAGGGACGCCAATTACATGTACTTACATATGACCTAATAGGGGCCATTGACATGGCATCGGCCGAGGCCCTCCCTCTTGCCGCTCTCACGTTGGATGCAACCAAGGATTTCGACAGGGTCAATTGATTGTACCGGTCGAGGGCCTTGGCCAAATTTGGCGTGGGTCGGGGGTTTCGACGAGCTGTTAGTCTTTTATATCAGAGCCCCACGGCTCGCGTCTTGGTTAACGGAGACTTATCGGACCCCTTTAACATCTGAAGGGGGACACGGCAGGGCTGCCCACTCTCCCCTCTCCTATTTGATTTATACATTGAACCCTTCGCCCAACGGCTGAGGGGGGATATTGATATCAAACCTTTTAGCTATAGGGGATGGGGGAGGAAAGTGGCCCTATACGCGGACGATGTCCTCATTTTTTCATCTGAGGTTCATACTGCACTTCCTGCAGTTCTTAAAGCTGCTTGGAATTTGGGGGAGTCTCGGGCTACGAGATTAAGGCTGCAAAAACCGAGATGATTGTTTGGTATGATGACGAGGGGGTTAGCAATATTCAATCTGGTTCCAGTATGCGCTAGCTTGGTCTTACCATTGTGGAAGACATTAATCAAATCGCTTTATAAAATTTTTCAGCTGTTGCAAAAGATTGCTGTAAGCTCATGAATGCTTGGTCTCATCTTCCCCTATCCTTAATAGGGAGAGTTAATTTGATTAAAATGTCTATTTTACCTAAGGTATCTTTTTATTTAATACTATGCCGTTACATTTTGAGTCATCTTTGCTAGCAAAATTACAGGCGGAAATTACATCCTTTATTTGGGACAAGCATCTTCCAAGGATTGCCTGGAAGAAACTCAGGCAACGTAGGGAGAAGGGCGGGTTGGCAGCTCCAGACCTACAAATGTACGCATGGGCATTTCAGATGTCTCATGCTCGGATGCTGTTAAAGGTGCCCTCTGAATATGGGGTCGGGACACTATACTCAGCTTTGCTCATGGGGGAAGGAGTTAGCCAATCAGGCTTTTCGTTTAAATTTGGAAATCCCAAGTTTTTTAAGAAAATTAAGCTAAAGTTCTTGAAGGGGATGGCTAAAACCTGGTCAGATTGAACAAGAGCTATAAGGTTGGGGTATTTTAGCAGTAGAACACCCCTTTGGGACCTTCCTGAAAGCCCTGTTTGGTTGGGAGATAGCCTGGCAGTTCCACTAAAAGTTGCAGGGCTGGAGGTTTGGGGTGACCTTTTTTTGGAGGGTGAACTGTTTTCATGGGATTACTTTAAGATTAAGATCGGTCCGAATTTTGCTAGATTCAAATACATGCAAATTGCAAGCTGGTCCCATGCATATAGCTCTTCGCACCTTCGAGAGAACAAGTTTCCCCTTGGTGGTCATAGTCAGTTAATATCCCGCCTAGTAGATAATCCAGTTGCTAAGAAAGAAATTTCCTTGTGGTATAATCTTATCCTGGAAGAAGTGGATGACGAGTTTCGGCTACCTGACCTGTTGTGGGGTTCTCTCATTGTCAATTGTAATGTACAAGACCTTTGGACCTCCTCATGGAAGCTTTTATGGGATATTGTTAAACCTGCATGGCTACGTAGGAACCATCTCTTTACCCTACATAGAGCGTATTATTCTCCCCTTAGACTTTCAAAATTTTCTGAAGGGAAGTCTGTAGCCTGTGCTAAGTGTGGCCTGGTAGCTGCTTCGGATGCCCACATGTTCTTTGAATGTCCCCATTTGGCTTCATTTTGGAATGCGATTAGTAACACTCTTACTAAATCATCGGGCCTTCAAATAGCCCTTGACCTCCCATTGGTGATCTTTGGAATTGCGGATGGGGTCCAAAATTCGGCAAAATGTCTAATGTTCTATTCCATTCTACTGGCCAGAAGGGAGATCTGCAAAAAATGGAAAGATCCTTTACCTCCCTCTCTTAATGATTGGTATGCCTCAGTTTTGCAGGTCTCTAAAATAGATCTGGCTAGGGCTGGCAGTCAAAGTAAAAGTGAATTCTGGCACCTTTTGATCCGGGAGCATTGACATATCCAGGGTTTTTTTTTTCTTCCCAGGTCCGATGATTACGCTACTGTGGTTTACGCTACTTTTAGAGCCGTTCTCTGGTAACAAGCCCGGTTCCTACTGGGTGTAGTCTCCACCAATTTTTTGTTTTTTAATGATTTCTTAGGTGTGGTACCTGGGTGTGGACGTCATTGCTGAGGGATGACGGTCTTCCATCTTATTCAATCCCTACCAGTGTTAAACTGAGACAGCATGTCGTAACCCCATCGGTGACTTCACCGGAAACTATGGTGGTAAATGAGGACAAAAAAAAAAGAGACAGCGGGTGTGTAGCTGTAGTAGTATTGTAAAGGAGGGGTGAGTGTAGAGTGTGAGAACTCATCTCACGGGAAAAGCCGCGCAATTATTGGTTGAATTGATTTGAAATTTTAATGTTGATTGGTCATTGGAAATAAAAGGTGCACTGGTATTGGAGAAGCATTTGAGTAAAGTAAACAATTGAGTAAGTTGTAATAATTTAAATTTCAGAGCGGTAATTATATGTGGCATCTAGATCCAGCATTTATAGGAAATTGACCTGATAGAAGATACTTAGAGTTTGTAAAGAACAGCAAATTAGAGGAAGACCCTATATCATGTACGGAGAAAAGAGAAAAATGTCATTAATGCAAAGAGTTAAGAATTATTTCAAAAAGGATAAGCCCATTAAAACTAGAGAAGGAATTATTATTCCACCATAGAAAACGCCTATATCATACATGATGATAGAAAGGGGCTTCCACACTTGTGTATGATAAGACAATTGGATAGAATACACTAAGAATGATGGAATATTAGCATTCCCAGACTATGGAACATTTAATGGAAGAATTTTGCATACTTTGAGAAATTGCATGAATAAACTAGAAACCAGACATAGATTAACCCAGTACGAAGCCTTAGAGGAATGGGAAACTGAGGCTTTTGAGAGAGACAGATCACGATGTGACAGGAACTTGAGTAGGTTTTACCCAAAATTTGTGAAGGATACAAGAGACAAACAGATGAAACAGTGGAGACAGTCCATGTTTGTAGAAGTATTATACCCTGTGCTTACCACAGAATAACCAACAGGAAGTAAGTGTACAGAGAAAACAAAACACTTGATGACTAGTAGTGGAGATTCAGAAGATGATTATTTTGAAGGTTTATTAATTAAATACCGCCACCTTACCAGGAAGAGACAAGTAGAATTACCCTTAGTGACCCATTCTTAAAACCACCTTTGGTTCCACAAGTTTTACATGAGACAACCCTAGAAAAGATATTACAAGATCAGGAAAGGGAAGCAATAAATAAACAGAGAAGTGAATGAATTAAAAAAATAACTCAGTTGGCTACAAGCCCGAAGCATTGACAATACCTGTGAATATAGGTCTGGTGGTTCCTTTATATAGAGATAAGCAAACTGGTCCTAAAACTCCCGTTCTGACTACACCCGTAATGCAACCCAGAAAAGAGAAATTAATAGTCAATGACCAAGCAAGTGAGTGTGAATCAGTAATTTCCCTTATGGTTTGCCTATAAGAGAGCCAGTACGAGACTCATTTAGAAAAACTACTCCTGGAAGTTCTAGAGAAGTACAAATTGAAACCTCCACAGGGACGAAAAATGCCACTGTAGTTTCCAGAGGAATTAGAAAGATGGGCACGAGATGTAGAGAAACCAAAATCGCAGTCAAAGGTATTGGACATTTTTGAATTAGGGGAGAACTAGAACAATTGGTGGCTGGAAATGTGGGATTGGAGAGATTAAATTCATTTAGTGAAGAAGAGTTATTGTTCATATGCAGAAGTATCACTCGAAATACAAAAATATTTCATGAAAAATGTATGATTTTGGCCTCAGAAATGGGAATCGACATTGGTAAGTCCAAGGTATTGCAGAAACCATATAGAGCAGAATTTTCTGACAAGGATTTAGAGAACATGAATGTGTCAGGAAGAAAGTTGCAGATAAGAGAATTATTGTCATTGTTACAGAAATGGGGAGACTTAGACCGATGGAAAGCTAGAAGGACAAAGAAAAAGGAAGAAGCACAGGCAAATTGAGTAACATCTGAGTATTTGTTAAAAGAAACAGAAAAGGTTGAAAGGTTGTGTCCAATGAGAGAAGTTCCAGGAGGAGGCTATGTACATGTCCCATGGACTCAACAGGATTTTTTAACATTTACATATGATTTCCCAAAACTCAGAGAGAAACCCGTAGAATGGTATAGGCAAGTTGAAAGGTTTGTGAAAGTTTCAAAAGTGCAGCTAAAATATTTAGATGGTTTATTTGACATAGTTTTTCCTGCAGATTTATGGACAGAATGCAAAATTTCAGTAGATTGGCCGAATGATGACTACCCTAGAGATCCAAAAACAGGAGCTCCGTCTGATGATGTAATGAAAAAGTACCATCATATAATAACTTATTTGAAAGGGGAGGTGCCCCCAAAAGAAACATATTGGAAAAAAAATAGACTGAACAACCCAAAATAAGGACGAGTCTGTACATGCATATTATGAGCGTTTTTGCAGGTATTCAAACAGTACAGTGGGTTGGAACACATTGATAATAAGGACATAACACATTTTATGTATCGTTTCACGTCAGGATTAAACCCAGAAATATCACAGATGATTAAAGACCATAAAATATGTTGGCAGGCAAAGCCTAATGACAAGATCCTCAAGTATGCAAACTATTGTGGGGATGAAATTGACAATAAAAGAAAGAAATTGGAAGATAAAAGTAATGTGGGCCCAAGTAAAATTGGCAGAAGAGCAAGAGCAACAGTTAAGTCAGCAGGCGAATAATAAAAGAAATAATGATGGACAAGGTGATGGTAGTGGGGGCAAACCAAGAGAGAGAATGAATAGAGGAGAGGCAAAGAAAAAGTTTCCCTGTCACGGGTGCGGAAAATTGGGGCAATGGAAAAACGAGTATAAGGCTATACAGAATAATAATGTCCAAACTCAAAATTCAAATCCACAAACGCAGAATGAGGTGTCAACGAGACAACAGCAACAGGCATTACAGAATCAGTTACCACCCGCCCCTATGCCAGATTTTGTGAGTCAAGCCAAATACAGTGTACACACCGGATTCCGGAAGGAAAGTGGTACGAAAAATACGGTAACACCACAGTTTCTTTTGCAGGACATATTTTCTGAAGAGAGTACATTCCAATGGTGCCTGAGAAGGGGGGAAGAGGAGTGCGTACATGGCGCATCCTTACCTGTACATCAGTCAGGTCCAACATTTGAAAAAACAGGGGACCCCTACTAGTGATAGGTTCGCTACATGTAGGGTATAGCAATCAATTGAGAAAGGAAATTGTAGCAAACAATTTTTATATTATGCCATCTCCTACGGGGTATAACTTAAGGTCAATATAGTGCACATGAAAACATAAATTTGAAAGAACAAGAATAAATATCAGAAAATGTTTTTTATGAAAAAATATAGTCACTTTTTATTTATATATTTTTTTCACTTTTTTGTCAGTATTATATATTTTTTTTCATTTATGATAAATTGCAAATATTGATAACATTGCATATATATATATATAATTCACAGTATTTACAAAAACAACAAAGAAGACCCACAAAAAGACATAATTCATTATCAGAAATGACTGGATGGACTACAGGGCTATTGAAGTAGGCAAAGCGGTGGGTTGGAGCACTACGCGTGTTTCGGCTACTGCCTTCATCAGGAGACCGTCATTTGCAATGAAACATTTATAGACAACAATAAAAAAAATATATAAAGAGAAATGTTTTTATCAGAACAAACATCAATTATGTACACTATTATTTTAAACTATTTACATATAAGTTTACATTGAGTCCATAGGCATGGTCATTCTATCGAACAACATAACAATCGATTCCTCATTTTAAACAGAAGCAGCCAAATAATCTATAAACATTTTGAGTTGATATTAGTATTCTAAGATAAACACAACCTTTGTGTACCTAGTTCAAGGAATGAAGGACATATTCTGATTAATAGTTCAAAATATAATAAGCGGCATATTAAGTCATACTTGTATACATGGATTGCACAGGATGGGATAGTTCAGAATAGCTCTTCCATACAAGTGCATTTAATTACAACCCTATCTATAGATCGAATGTAATATAGTAGTGTATGGAAAAAGAAAAGAAGAAAACAAAGTTCATTGTCTGATCACAGTGCCAGTAACTGAATGCAGATACTAAGTAGTTGAACCCTTATTAGGATATTATTATGCTGTGATTGTGGTCTGTAGTTTCGGACCTCCAGCATTTTAAACATAAATTGTGATTGTAAATTTCCAACTGACAAGTTGTTCAGCTGTTCTATAAATATTAGCTAGGAGGTAGATATTAATTATTTCTCAAAATTCACAGAGTCTGTTACTTACTTTATGAGTACCCACGGTAAATGTACTGTTTTTATTGTATATATCTTATGTGACTCATCTTTCTTCTTTGATAAAGGATAATCAACTCTGTAAGTATCTATAAATAGATTACAAATTTGTTTATTTTAAAGAAAAATGAGCCTTTAACATTAGTTTTTCAAAGAAGCCTGATTTACGCAATGACGAGTAATTTACCAATATCGTTCCGTGGTACTTCACACGTGATTTATTTTCATTATCACCCTTCCGACGGCTTTGATGAGTGGAGGGACGACTTGTAAGCAGCTACGTTGCCAGTTAAATCGATAAATATAATATCCTATGTAGATGGAATAAGTGTCTAATTTTAGCGATGTTTTTTAATGGTGAAGAAACTATTTACTACATTAGACTTCGGTGACAGTACTGGTTATAATTGCGTTCGTATGTACCTTTTTTTTGGGGTGACTGGCGTCTTTTTAAGTTAACTTATCGGATTCCATGATGTATGAGATCCGTCTTTGAACAAAGGGGATCTGTAAAATAAATAATAACGGACTATATTGTAACAAACAGAGATCTTTAAGTAGGTATATATTAGAGCGCCTACGGTATGAATCTTACCTGTATGATGTCTCAAAGATACTGTGTAGCTGGGTTTCTGTGGTAAAAGTGCCGTCAGCCGTCTGCGGGTAGAATGATGAACCGGCGCCAAATTGCATAGGGCTATATATATATACGATTGTAAGTGGAAGATTGAAAACCGGTGTTTTTTTAACAAAACAAATATCTAAGATAGACGGAGTCGCTCGCATATATACGTCATTTGTGATTTGTTGACGTTACGATTGTCATGGGTATTGAAAAAGGACTCATTCACATATCCTATGTTTCTTTCCTTCTACGAGTTAAGGATGAGTGGTTTTTAATTTATATATGAGTATAACATACTAGTAACCACAAATAATTTATATAGTACAAATATCAGTTCGACTGGCGAAATGTTCCAGGACATAAAAGTAGGATACATTTAGTCGCCATATTGAGTGTGAAAAAAACGAGATTATACTGAGACTTCACTACCTGTTTCAAATTTCAATACTATATAGAATGTAAAATGATCGATGTTGTTGCCATATTGAGTATGAAAATAATCAATATTATCGTGAATTTTAACTCCCTAGTTCAATTTTAATTGCCATATTAATTGTGAAGGAATCGAAATTCACGTTTTATAATGAATATGACTACCTGTGTTTAATCGCTGTATTTTCGGGTTATGTTTAAAATATTTATATCTTCTTAGGAACTCACTTTTAGTGATTGAGCCTAACTTTTCCCATATGGATTCTATATGGAGATCTATGAACAATTTCGGTATCAATCAGTAGGGCGTATGATTCAGATAATCGCATGCTCCCATGGAATATCCAAATTCAGCCCATTGGCTACAGTATCTAAAGTAAAAATCCATTTTACTTCTAGTTTCTTTCTAATTTTGTCTGGGCAAAGTCCCTCTCGAGTTTGTATATTTTCCAACACAAACCAGTATAAATCCTCTGGTAAATGTCCTTTTTCTATGTAGTCTGATACCAACGGTGCACACATCTTTTTGGTTCGTATTGCTGATTTGTGCTCCATGATTCTCTTACCTATGGCTCGTGATGTTTCCCCCACGTAACCTTTGTTGCAAGGGCAGATCAGTAGGTAGACTACGTTTTGTGTCTTACAGTTGCTCATAGTCTTGGCTTCAATTCTCACATTGTTAAACATTAATTCCCTGCCTTCTTTTGCTTGGGGACAGGTTTTACAGTTGCCACATTTGAAATTACCCACAACAGGGTTGTAACCTGTTATGCTTCTTTGCACAGATTTTTTGGGGCCTGGCATTCTGGATCTTACCACTATATCTTTTATGTTTTTATTTCTTCTGTAAGCAAAGAGCGGTCTAGGAATTATTTCTTGTTCAGATCTATTGATGTTAAGTAAATGCCAATTAGAGTATATAATTTGGCGCACTTTATCATTTAAAACTGAATGTCTGGTTACAAATACCAAGTGATCATCTTTTTTTGATTTGTTTCCTTGAAGGAGATGTTGGCGATCAAAGAATCTTGCCCGTTTGAATGATTCACGGACAAGTCTATAAGGATACCCATGTTCTTCGAATTTTTCTCTCATGGAAATTGCTTGCTCATCATAGTCTTCTAATTTAGTACAATTTCGTCGCAGTCTTAAAAATTGACTGAACGGTATACTATTTTTTTGGGTTGACGGATGGAAGCTTTGGTAGTGAAGTAAGGTGTTTCGGGCAGTTGGTTTTACATATAAATCTGGGAAAAGATGGCCTTGATCATGTTTGATTTTTAAATCAAGGAATTCCATTTCTTTGTTGCTTACATGGGATGTGAATTTAAGATTGTTATCACATGTATTAAGCCAGAGTATAAATTCGGCTAACATGTCTTCTTTGTCATCCCATATAAATACAACGTCGTCGATATATCGCGACCAATAAACAATGGATTAAAAAAAAGGCGCTACTTCATTGAAAATGTGAATATGTTCAAAATGTGCAACATAAATATTCGCAATTGTAGGTGCGCATGAAGCGCCCATACTAACACCTTTAGTTTGTCGATAAAGAGTGCCTCGAAATTCAAAAATGTTCTCTTCTAAGACTATCCTCAAACAATCTAAGATGAAAGTGGCATTACAGTCAATTTCATAAGTGTCGATAAACCATTCGGTTGCGCTGATTGCACCTTCGTAGGGAATGTTAGAATATAGACTTTCGACGTCTAGCATCACTAGCCATTGTTTATGATAATTAAATGGTGTACCTTCAAGTAGATTTATTATATGACCAGTATCTTTCACATAGTCTGGTATTGATGATATGTGTGGACGCAGAATAGCGTCTAGATATTTTGATACTGGTTCGGTTACACTACCTATAGTAGTGACAATGGGACGGAATGGAGGGTCTTCCTCATTTTTGTGTACCTTAGGTATACCATATAGGCTAGCTAGTCTTGGTTTATCCACAATCATGTATTCAAATTCTTTTGTACAAATATCCCCGTCGTTTAAAGCTTTGGATGTCAATTTTTGTATTTTCTGTTTGATTCTAGCGGTAGGGTCTTTTGTAATTTTAGTATAGAAAGTTGTATCACTTAGCATATCTTCAATTTTCTCTATATAGTTAGAGGTATCCAAAATTGCAATTCCACCTCCTTTGTCACAACCCTTTATAGTTGTGGTAGTAGATTCTTTCAGTTCTTTTAATGCTTTATGTTCTTCTGTAGTGCTGTTAAAGGGAGTATTGGGTATATATTTGGTGGCTAATTTAAGTTTGTTAGTTATCACCTGTTCAAAAATTCGAACTTCGGGTGTTATTTGATCTAAAGTTGGTGTAAAGATAGATTTGGGTGCAAGACCTGACCTGTTTGTTTCCGACATATTATTCTCGATATTAGTGAAAAAATCTTTGAGACAAATTTTTCTGAAAAATGTCATCAGGTCGTTGAATAGTTCAAATTTATTAAGCCCTGAATGTGGGACATAGGTTAAACCTTTCGATAATACAGAATATATGGCATTACTGGACTTTTGTTTACTTAGATTAAATATAGGGATGGTTCTCATTCCCTCCAATACCGGGCATTTTGGGTTTCCAAATACCTGTTTTGATTGGGAGATTGATGTTCCTGGGATTGGGGTGGATATTGCGGTTGATATTGAGTTTGGTATTGACCTCGTGGTTGATATGCCTGGCAAGGTTGATATTGTCGTTGACGTTGGGATCTGTAGTATGGTCGGTAATACGGCCGCCAGTTGCCTCGGCTCTGTGGGCGCCTTCCTAAAAAAGGTCTTGATCTTTGATTAAATGTATTACCTTGATTTTGATATGGAGATGAACTACCATTACTATCTGAGTCAGACGTGTTGGAAAAAGTAGTTACTTTCTTTGATCTGTTGTCTGTTTGTAGTGATGAAGGGTCTTGTAAATTGCTATCTTGTTGAGTGAAGTAACCCTCCACTAGATAGGGATAAGTATTTTCCTTACTGTAATACCGTAGATCTTTTTGAAATTTGTCCATCTTGCGTTTTAAAAGATAGTCATTATATGAATTGAGTTCTGTTTCTAATTCATCTAGTTTCTTTTTGACATCAAGTATGACATCTGATGATTTGATTTTGTTTTCTAGATCAAGTATTTCTTGTAATAGATCTATTAATACTATTTAAGCTGTTTCCACTATTAGCATCATCATGTCTCTTGAACATCGGTTCGCGATGAGAGACCATTTTTCTAAAAATTGCTTTATGTATACAAATAAGCCAGGAATATTTTTCATTTGTAGCCCTTGAGGGATCACCCCAGCTCTGAGGTAATCAAGAATATATTTACATTGTAACTCAATTCTTTTTGACTTCTTTTTCAGATCAAGAAGTTTTCTGAGATCTTCATTTTGGTCAGAGTTGGTGATGTTTATGTTATCAAAGTTTATATCTGATCCCACCATAGATACAAAATCTTCGTCTGAAAACCCGAAGGATTTAAAATTTGCCATGATAATTAGTTAGATTTTACTTTTTTGAAAAACAAATTGATAAATATCTTTGAATAACTATATTATTCCTTACATGGTATTATGGGGGATCTAATTAAACATCACCGATAAGGCAGTAACCAAGGTAAATAATTGACCAAACTGAGGACAGTTTGAATAGGTCCTGGTGAAAAATTGCAGAGAGACAGAGAGATAGAATAGACAATTCGTATGTCCATGTATCCAGATATGACAATACCGCAATAAGCTAGCTGCACAAGAATTTTGGGTTATATTATTAAATGAACTTTCCCCTCATGGTCAGGCCATGAGTAACAACATTTGATAAAACAGGGGACCCCTACTAGTGATAGGTTCGCTACATGTAGGGTATAGCAATTAATTGAGAAAGGAAATTGTAGCAAACAATTTTTATATTATGCAATCTCCTATGTGGTATAACTTAAGGTCAATATAGTGCAGATGAAAACATAAATTTGAAAGAACAAGAATAAATATCAGAAAATGTTTTTTATGAAAAAATAGTCACTTTTTATTTATATATTTTTTCACTTTTTTGTCAGTTTTCTATATATTTTTTCATTTATGATAAATTGCAAATATTGATAACATTGCATATATATATACGCCTCCCAGCATGGTTTCCGTGCAGACCACAGCACGGAGACGGCACTTCTCAGTGTTACAGAACATCTCAGATCCATCAGAGATTCCGGTCAAACGGCAGCGCTGATCCTGCTCGATCTCAGCGCTGCCTTTGATACGGTCTCTCATGAGGTGCTTCTGTACAGACTGGAGGCAGCAGGGGTGAAGAACGCAGCTCTGACTTGGTTTAAAGCATTTCTGTCAGACAGATCTTTCCAGGTAGCTACTCCTCCTTTTGTCTCTAAAAAGTGCAACATAATGCAGGGAGTACCTCAGGGCTCAGCGCTCAGCCCAACACTCTTTAATCTATATGTTCAACCACTAGCTGAGGTCGCCAAAAGGTGGGACCTCTCCATCGTGTCATACGCTGACGATACTCAGCTAGTGGTAACATTGAGTGATGACAACGGAGCAGGAGCACTGAATTTTAAACATGGCCTCACTGCAGTAACTGAGTGGCTGACGGCCAATTACTTACAACTTAACGCCGATAAAATGGAGGTGTTAATAGTAGGAAAAAATACCGAAGCCTGGGGAAAGGACTGGTGGCCCGACACTCTTGGCCCCCCCCCTGACCCCAATACAGAGGTAAAAAACCTGGGGGTGTGGTTCGACTCAACTTTGAGTTTTATTAGCCACACAAAAAAAGTAGCTGCCACAAGCTTTGGTATCCTGCGCAACTTACGACCTATATTAAAATTCTTCGACCCCTCCACACGTCAGGTAATCATCCAAGCCACAATCCTTTCCCGCTTAGATTATGCTAACTCCTTACTCCTGGGAGCCAATCAAGCGGAAAAAAAACATTTGCAGCGCGTCCAAAATGCGGCAGCGCGGGCCCTAACAGGGCTTCCCCGATTCGAGTCTGTAACCAAGACCTTGGTAAAACTGCACTGGTTACCGGTGGAAAAGAGAATCAATTTCAAGGCCCTGTGCTTGGCCTTTAAGATTCTAAAAAAATCTCTACCTCCCATGCTATGTCATCTCATGACGCAGTACACTCCAAATAGAGCTCTCAGATCCGAAGGAAAAAATCTGGTCACAATCCCCCGTGTCAGACTCGCCCGCACTGGAGGACGTTCCTTTCAATACATGGCTGCCAAACTATGGAACGCACTACCTTTGTGGATTCGGAGCATAAATGACCTCCTTACCTTCAGAAAGGCATTAAAGACCCATCTGTTCTGCTAAACTGACCTGATAGCCTGTCTGTATGTTGTGTACTCTCCTGTCTAGTCAAGCGCCGGGACGCCCCTTCGCTGGGGCAGCCGCCGCGCTATATAAGCAGATGTAACATAACATAACATATATAATTCACAGTATTTACAAAAACAACAAAGAAGACCCACAAAAAGACATAATTCATTATCAAAAATGACTGGATAGACTACAGGGCTATTGAAGTAGGCAAAGCGGTGGGTTGGAGCACTACGCGCGTTTCGGCTACTGCCTTCATCAGGAGACCGTCATTTGCAATGAAACATTTATAGACAACACTAAAAAAAATATATAAAGAGAAATGTTTTTGTCACAACAAACATCAATTATGTACACTATTATTTTACACTATTTACATATAAGTTTACATTGAGTCCATAGGCATGGTCATTCTATCAAACAACATAACAATCGATTCCTCATTTTAAACAGAAGCAGCCAAATAATCTATAAACATTTTGAGTTGATATTAGTATTCTAAGATAAATACAACCTTTGTGTACCTAGTTCAAGGAATGAAGGACATATTCTGATTAATAGTTCAAAATATAATAAGCGGCATATTAAGTCATACTTGTATACATGGATTGCACAGCATGGGGTAGTTCAGAATAGAAATAGAATGAGGCTTGAGCGCACTGCTTTCTATTGTATGACAAGTTCTTACTTTCGCTTGTGACTTATTATGTTTAAGCGTGCAGTCAAGGCAGCGCCTCTTGCCTTAAGTCGCCCAATGAACAGTCCAACAAGTAGTGCTTCCCACTGACAAAGTGGAAGCATCCCCTGACGCACAGCTATGAAATTCTACTAAAGATTACACCAAAAAGCTGACTGAACTAATTGAGAGAGCGAAAGAAAATGGCACCATCGATGATAAAACCAAGAAATTCTTGTTGAAGGAGAATCCCAGTAGCCCGACATTCTACATGGTGCCGAAGGTGCACAAAAATCTGTGGGACCCTCCGTTACGTCCCATTGTATCCACGAGAAGCAGCATACATGAAGCTACTGGTCAATTTATTGACAAGTACATGCAACCTTCAGTACAAAACATGATGACATACATTAGAGACTCTACTGATTTTTTGAAAAGGCTGAATCAGTTGGAGCTTGACGGAAATGAAGAATTGATACTATTTACAGCTGACGTAAAGTCGTTATACACTTCGATACCCCATGGAACAGGCATCGAAGCAATGGAACAAGCCATTCTATCAACGGATTATGATGAACCCATGCAGATTTTCCTTATGAATTGATAGTTTTCACGCTATATCATAGCTACTTCAAGGTCAACAATGAGTGGTACCAACAACTAGTTGGAACATCAATGGGCAACTGCGCAGCCCCAGTATATGCTAATCTATACATGAAGGCATATGAGGAAGAGCACATACTGAACAACCCGACATGGACTGACAATCTGAAAATAATAGTACGGTATATAGACGACATATTCTTGATATGGAAGAACTCGGAAGATACGCTACAACAAGCACTAACTGAATTGAACTAAAAAAATGAAAGAATACAACTTACTTGGGAAATCTCCAAGTCCACCATAACGTTTTTGGACGTCCGAGTCAATTTACAAGAAGGGAAAATACAAACCGAAATGCACAGAAAAGCAACCGACAGGAATAACACTGTTCACTTTCAAAGTTTTCATCAAGACTCACTGAAAAAGAATCTACCCATATCACAGATGATGAGAGCGAAAAGAATTACTCCGGAGACAAGCAAAGTAGATCCCACCTTGAGAGTTATGGGTGATAGATTTCTAAGGAGAGGATATCCAAAGACTCTTGTTGATCAATCTATTGGAAAGGTAAAGAACATACCAAGGGCTGAACTGTTGAAAACACGCACTAAGACTAAACAAGAAAGAATGACAGTTGTATCAAAATATTCAACTATGAGTCATAAATTCAAAAGAATCATACGGACCCATTGGAGTATCCTACTAGCAGAAATTGACTTCAAACCTAGCTTTAAACAACAACCTATTTTTGCCTTTACCAGGGGCAAAAACTTAGGAGAACTACTGAAACAAAATAGACCAAAAGATGAAACTTACCGAGGAACAAGACCTTGTCTACAATGCGGACACTGCAATAACATCATAAGAGGAAATACGATCACACACCCAATGAAGGGGCATAACATAAAGCTACGTGTTAATGCAACCTGTGACACGGCCAACGTTATCTATATGTTGAAATGTCCATGCGGAAAGGCTTACGTAGGAAAGACAACCAGAAAAATAAAAATACGACTTAACGAACATAAATCTAACATAATAACTGTGAACGTGAAATCCACAATAGCGTTGCATTTCAATGAAGTTAAGCACAACGTTTCACAACTTCAATTTACCATCTTGGAAGTAATTGAAAAAAGAGAAGGTCGGGATAATAACAGGTTTCTCCTTCAGAGGGAGAACAGTTGGATGTATCTGTTGAATACCCATAAGCCCTTTGGACTCAATGATCGGGTAGAATGTATGTGCTATTTATGAATACGTATTATAGATGTACAGAAACACAGTTGTGTTTTGCTTTACTCATACTGGTGGATATAGTAGTCATCCACTTGTAAAATATCTTGCTTCTTTTTTTGTCATTTTGTTATGAATTTTTGGTGCAGATTATGATGACTTCTTTCACTCATTGCATTATGTTATTATATCATCCATGATAAAAGCATCGAACGCTAGGATATGCTACATATCTTCGTTAGGAAACATTATTGATTGTTTATTTTGTTTTTGGAGACACATATGATTGGTAGAAATCCCGCTCACGTGACCGGGAATCATCCAATCAGAATGACAGTTAGAATAACGTTTACTGCACATTGAGCTTTAAGACGGGTGATTGAACCGGCTTCTTGCGAATGCCGGGAGATTGCCGACTGCGGTTTCTAACCAAGAGCAGGAGAGAGAAGACGCTGCTTAATGCGTCGAGAAAGTGAGTTAAACACAAAACAATGATGCACTTAAAAGAGTTTTTTTAACTATCGTGTGTGCGCAAGGAGGCTCGATATCAAAGTTGTTTTTACGTTTTTCTTGACAGTTTCGCTAACATGGCAATAGCATAACACGTTAATGGTTATCAATTACAAAAAATGTGAGTGCCCGAATGGGCGTTTTTCGATTTTATTATGTCACGACAACACAAAAGCTGGTTTTGCACTTGGGTGAAATGCACAGAAAGTCACCACAATTAACATGATATAAATGAACAGCATGTACCTTTTTGAAAATATTCCTTATATATATACTTTTTCTGACATGGCATTTTGTTATACCTTGTTTCAGCTTATGTGGTCCCAGATGAAGGTCTAAATGACCGAAATGCATTGGACTTGAGTACAATTGAAATGCATTCTAAATGATGAATTGGATGAATTGAATCATAAAATACCTTTTTGACAAATAAAGAGACATATGAACATTGAAAATTTGTGTTTTATAAACTTCAGAGGAACTCTGGGCCATTCCCAGTAGAATTTCATAGCTGTGCGTCAGGGGATGCTTCCACTTTGTCAGTGGGAAGCACTACTTGTTGTAGTTCAGAATAGCTCTTCCATACAAGTGCATTTTATTAGAACCCTATCTATAGATCGAATGTAATATAGTAGTGTATGGAAATAGAAAAGAAGAAAACAAAGTTCATTGTCTGATCACAGTGCCAGTAACTGAATGCAGATACTAAGTAGTGGAACCCTTATTAGGATATTATTATGCTGTGATTG
The DNA here is from genome assembly GCF_964261635.1 of Lissotriton helveticus. Taxonomy (NCBI): domain Eukaryota; kingdom Metazoa; phylum Chordata; class Amphibia; order Caudata; family Salamandridae; genus Lissotriton; species Lissotriton helveticus. The sequence goes on along the minus strand of NC_136065.1, from coordinate 1,039,715,854 downwards.
TGGTCTGTAGGTTCGGACCTCCAGCATTTTAAACATAAATTGTGATTGTAAATTTCCAATTGACAAGTTGTTCAGCTGTTCTATAAATATTTACTAGGAGGTAGATATTAATTATTTCTTAAAATTCACAGAGTCTGTTACTTACTTTATGAGTACCCACGGTAAATGTACTGTTTTTATTGTATATATCTTATGTGACTCATCTTTCTTCTTTGATAAAGGATAATCACATCTGTAAGTATCTAGAAATAGATTACAAATTTGTTTATTTTAAAGAAAAATGAGCCTTTAACATTAGTGTTTCAAAGAAGCCTGATTTACGCAATGACGAGTAATTTACCAATGTCGTTCCGTGGTACTTCACACGTGATTTATTTTCATTATCACCCTTCCGACGGCTTTGATGAGTGGAGGGACGACTTCTAAGCAGCTACGTTGCCAGTTAAATCGATAAATATAACATCCTATGTAGATGGAATAAGTGTCTAATTTTAGCGATGTTTTTTAATGGTGAAGAAACTATTTACTACATTACACTTCGGTGACAGTACTGGTTATAATTGCGTTCGTATGTACCTTTTTTTTTGGGGTGACCTGCGTCTTTTTAAGTTAACTTATCGGATTCCATGATGTATGAGACCCGTCTTTGAACAGAGGGGATCTGTAAAATAAATAATAACGGACTATATTGTAACAAATAGAGATCTTTAAGTAGGTATATATTAGATCGCCCACGGTATGAATCTTACCTGTATGATGTCTCAAAGATACTGTGTAGCTGGGTTTCTGTGGTAAAAGTGCCGTCAGCCGTCTGCGGGTAGAATGATGAACCGGCGCCAAATAGCGTAGGGCTATATATATACGATTGTAAGTGGAAGATTGGAAACCAGTGTTTTTAAAAAAAAATATCTAAGATAGACGGAGTCGCTCGCATATATACGTCATTCGTGATTTGTTGACGTTACGATTGTCATGGGTATTGAAAAAGGACTCATTCACATATGCTATGTTTCTTTCCTTCTACGAGTTAAGGATGAGTGGTTTTTAATTTATATATGAGTATAACATACTAGTAACCACAAATAATTTATATAGTACAAATATCAGTTCGACTGGCGAAATGTTCCAGGACATTAAAGTAGGACGAATTTAGTCGCCATATTGAGTGTGAAAAAAACGAGATTATACTGAGACTTCACTACCTGTTTCAAATTTCAATACTATATAGAATGTAAAATGATCGATGTTGTTGCCATATTGAGTATGAAAATAATCAATATTATCGTGAATTTTACCTCCCTAGTTCAATTTTAATTGCCATATTAATTGTGAAGGAATCGAAATTCACGTTTTATAATGAATTTGACTACCTGTGTTTAATTGCTGTATTTTTGGGTTATGTTTAAAACATTTATATCTGCTTAGGAACTCACTTTTAGTGATTGAGCCTAACTTTTCCCATATGGGTTCTATATGGAGATCTATGAACAATTTCGGTATCAATCAGTAGGGCGTATGATTCAGATAATCGCATGCTCCCATGGAATATCTTAATTCAGCCCATTGGCTACAGTATCTAAAGTAAAAATCCATTTTACTTCTAGTTTCTTTCTAATTTTGTCTGGGCAAAGTCCCTCTCGAGTTTGTATATTTTCCAACACAAACCAGTATAAATCCTCTGGTAAATGTCCTCTTTCTATGTAGTATGATACCAACGGTGCACACATCTTTTGGGTTCGCATTGCTAATTTGTGCTCCGTGATTCTCTTACCTATGGCCCGTGATGTTTCCCCCATGTAACCTTTGTTGCAAGGGCAGATCAGTAGGTGGACTACGTTTTGTGTCTTACAGTTGGTCATAGTCTTGGCCTCAATTCTCACATTGTTAAACATTAATTCCCTGCCTTCTTTTGCTTGGGGACAGGTTTTACAGTTGCCACATTTGAAATTACCCACAACAGGGTTGTAACCTGTTATGCTTCTTTGTACAGATTTTTGGGGCCTGGCATTCTGGACCTTACCACTATATCTTTTATGTTTTTATTTCTTCTGTAAGCAAAGAGCGGTCTAGGAATTATTTCTTGTTCACATCTATTGATATTAAGTAAATGCCAATTAGAGTATATAATTTGGCGCACTTTATCATTTAAAACTGAATGTCTGGTTACAAATCCCAAGTGATCAACTTTTTTGGATTTGTTTCCTTGAAGGAGATGTTGGCGATCAAAGAATCTTGCCCGTTTGAATGATTCACGGACAAGTCTATGAGGATACCCATGTTCTTCGAATTTTTCTCTCATGGAAATTGCTTGCTCATCATAGTCTTCTAATTTAGTACAATTTCGTCGCAGTCTTAAAAATTGACTGAACGGTATACTATTTTTTTGGGTTGACGGATGGAAGCTTTGGTAGTGAAGTAAGGTGTTTCGGGCAGTTGGTTTTACATATAAATCTGTGAAAAGATGGCCTTGATCATGTTTGATTTTTAAATCAAGGAATTCCATTTCTTTGTTGCTTACATGGGATGTGAATTTAAGATTGTTATCACATGTATTAAGCCAGAGTATAAATTCGGCTAACATGTCTTCGTTGTCATCCCATATAAATACAACGTCGTCGATATATCGCGACCAATTAACAATGGATTAAAAAAAAGGCGCTACTTCATTGAAAATGTGAATATGTTCAAAATGTGCAACATAAATATTCGCAATTGTAGGTGCGCATGAAGCGCCCATACTAACACCTTTAGTTTGTCGATAAAGAGTGCCTCGAAATTCAAAAATGTTCTCCTCTAAGACTATCCTCAAACAATCTAAGATGAAAGTGGCATTACAGTCAATTTTATAAGTGTCGATAAACCATTCGGTTGCGCTGATTGCACCTTCGTAGGGAATGTTAGAATATAGACTTTCGACGTCTAGCGTCACTAGCCATTGTTTATGATAATTAAATGGTGTACCTTCAAGTAGATTTATTATATGACCAGTATCTTTCACATAGTCTGGTATTGATGATATGTGTGGACGCAAAATAGCGTCTAGATATTTTGATACTGGTTCGGTTACACTACCTATAGTAGTGACAATGGGACGGAATGGAGGGTCTTCCTCATTTTTGTGTACCTTAGGTATACCATATAGGCTAGCTAGTCTTGGTTTATCCACATTCATGTATTCAAATTCTTTTGTACAAATATCCCCGTCGTTTAAAGCTTTGGATGTCAATTTTTTTATTTTCTGTTTGATTCTAGCGGTAGGGTCTTTTGTAATTTTAGTATAGAAAGTTGTATCACTTAGCATATCTTCAATTTTCTCTATATAGTTAGAGGTATCCAAAATTGCAATTCCACCTCCTTTGTCACAACCCTTTATAGTTGTGGTAGTAGATTCTTTCAGTTCTTTTAATGCTTTATGTTCTTCTGTAGAGCTGTTAAAGGGAGTATTGGGTATATATTTGGTGGCTAATTTAAGTTTGTTAGTTACCACCTGTTCAAAAATTCGAACTTCGGGTGTTATTTGATCTAAAGTTGGTGTAAAGATAGATTTGGGTGCAAGACCTGACCTGTTTGTTTCCGACATATTATTCTCGATATTAGTGAAAAAATGTTTGAGACAAATTTTTCTGAAAAATGTCATCAGGTCGTTGAATAGTTCAAATTTATTAAGCCCAGAATGTGGGACATAGGTTAAACCTTTCGATAATACAGAATATACGGCATTACTGGACTTTTGTTTACTTAGATTAAATATAGGGATGGTTCTCATTCCCTCCAATACCGGGCATTTTGGGTTTCCAAATACCTGTTTTGATTGGGAGATTGATGTTCCTGGGATTGGGGTGGATATTGCGGTTGATATTGAGGTTGGTATTGACCTCGTGGTTGATATGCCTGGCGAGGTTGATATTGTCGTTGACGTTGGGATCTGTAGTATGGTCGGTAATACGGCCGCCAGTTGCCTCGGCTCTGTGGGCGCCTTCCTAAAAAAGGTCTTGATCTTTGATTAAATGTATTACCTTGATTTTGATATGGAGATGAACTACCATTACTATCTGAGTCAGACGTGTTGGAAAAAGTAGTTACTTTCTTTGATCTGTTGTCTGTTTGTAGTGATGAAGGGTCTTGTAAATTGCTATCTTGTTGAGTGAAGTAACCCTCCACTAGATAGGGATAAGTATTTTCCTTACTGTAATACCGTAGATCTTTTTGAAATTTGTCCATCTTGCGTTTTAAAAGATAGTCATTATATGAATTGAGTTCTGTTTCTAATTCATCTAGTTTCTTTTTGACATCAAGTATGACATCTGATGATTTGATTTTGTTTTCTAGATCAAGTATTTCTTGTAATAGATCTATTAATACTATTTAAGCTGTTTCCACTATTAGCATCATCATGTCTCTTGAACATCGGTTCGCGATGAGAGACCATTTTTCTAAAACTTGCTTTATGTATACAAATAAGCCAGGAATATTTTTTATTTGTAGCCCTTGAGGGATCACCCCAGCTCTGAGGTAATCAAGAATATATTTACATTGTAACTCAATTCTTTTTGACTTCTTTTTCAGATCAAGAAGTTTTCTGAGATCTTCATTTTGGTCAGAGTTGGTGATGTTTATATTATCAAAGTTTATATCTGATCCCACCATAGATACAAAATCTTCGTCTGAAAACCCGAAGGATTTAAAATTTGCCATGATAATTAGTTAGATTTTACTTTTTTGAAAAACAAATTGATAAATATCTTTGAATAAATATATTATTCCTTACATGGTATTATGGGGGATCTAATTAAACATCACCGATAAGGCAGTAACCAAGGTAAATAATTGACCAAACTATCGCTGATTAATACTGAGGACAGTTTGAATAGGTCCTAGTGAAAAATTGCAGAGAGACAGAGAGATAGAATAGACAATTCTTATGTCCATGTATCCAGATATGACAATACCGCAATAAGCTAGCTGCACAAGAATCTTGGGTTATATTATTAAATGAACTTTCCCCTCATGGTCAGGCCACGAGTAACAACATTTGAAAAAACAGGGGACCCCTACTAGTGATAGGTTCGCTACATGTAGGGTATAGCAATTAATTGAGAAAGGAAATTGTAGCAAACAATTTTTATATTATGCAATCTCCTATGGGGTATAACTTAAGGTCAATATAGAGCAGATGAAAACATAAATTTGAAAGAACAAGAATAAATATCAGAAAATGTTTTTTATGAAAAAATAGTCACTTTTTATCTATATATTTTTTTCCCTTTTTTGTCAGTATTATATATATTTTTTCATTTATTATAAATTGCAAATATTGATAACATTGCATATATATATATATATATATAATTCACAGTATTTACAAAAACAACAAAGAAGACCCACAAAAAGACATAATTCATTATCAAAAATGACTGGATGGACTACAGGGCTATTGAAGTAGGCAAAGCGGTGGGTTGGAGCACTACGCGCGTTTCGGCTACTGCCTTCATCAGGAGACCGTCATTTGCAATGAAACATTTATAGACAACACTAAAAAAAATATATAAAGAGAAATGTTTTTGTCACAACAAACATCAATTATGTACACTATTATTTTACACTATTTACATATAAGTTTACATTGAGTCCATAGGCATGGTCATTCTATCAAACAACATAACAATCGATTCCTCATTTTAAACAGAAGCAGCCAAATAATCTATAAACATTTTGAGTTGATATTAGTATTCTAAGATAAATACAACCTTTGTGTACCTAGTTCAAGGAATGAAGGACATATTCTGATTAATAGTTCAAAATATAATAAGCGGCATATTAAGTCATACTTGTATACATGGATTGCACAGCATGGGGTAGTTCAGAATAGCTCTTCCATACAAGTGCATTTAATTAGAACCCTATCTATAGATCTAATGTAATATAGTAGTGTATGGAAAAAGAAAAGAAGAAAAAAAGTTCATTGTCTGATCACAGTGCCAGTAACTGAATGCAGATACTAAGTAGTGGAACCCTTATTAGGATATTATTATGCTGTGATTGTGGTCTGTAGTTTCGGACCTCCAGCATTTTAAACATAAATTGTGATTGTAAATTTCCAATTGACAAGTTGTTCAGCTGTTCTATAAAAATTAACTAGGAGGTAGATATGAATTATTTCTCAAAATTCACAGAGTCTGTTACTTACTTTATGAGTACCCACGGTAAATGTACTGTTTTTATTGTATATATCTTATGTGACTCATCTTTCTTCTCTGATAAAGGATAATCACCTCTGTAAGTATCTAGAAATAGATTACAAATTTGTTTATTTTAAAGAAATATGAGCCTTTAACATTAGTGTTTCAAAGAAGCCTGATTTACGCAATGACGAGTAATTTACCAATATCGTTCCATGGTACTTCACACGTGATTTATTTTCATTATCACCCTCTTGACGGCTTTGATGAGTGGAGGGACGACTTCTAAGCAGCTACGTTGCCAGTTAAATCGATAAATATAACATCCTATGTAGATGGAATAAGTGTCTAATTTTAGCAATGTTTTTTAATGGTGAAGAAACTATTTACTACATTACACTTCGGTGACAGTACTGGTTATAATTGCGTTCGTATGTACCTTTTTTTTTTTGGGGTGACCTGCGTCTTTTTAAGTTAACTTATCGGATTCCATGATGTATGAGACCCGTCTTTGAACAAAGGGGATCTGTAAAATAAATAATAACGGACTATATTGTAACAAATAGAGATCTTTAAGTAGGTATATATTAGATCGCCCACGGTATGAATCTCACCTGTATGATGTCTCAAAGATACTGTGTAGCTGGGTTTCTGTGGTAAAAGTGCCGTCAGCCGTCTGCGGGTAGAATGATGAACCGGCGCCAAATAGCGTAGGGCTATATATATACGATTGTAAGTGGAAGATTGGAAACCAGTGTTTTAAAAAAAAAAATATCTAAGATAGACGGAGTCGCTCGCATATATACGTCATTCGTGATTTGTTGACGTTACGATTGTCATGGGTATTGAAAAAGGACTCATTCACATATCCTATGTTTCTTTCCTTCTACGAGTTAAGGATTAGTGGTTTTTAATTTATATATGAGTATAACATACTAGTAACCACAAATAATTTATATAGTACAAATATCAGTTCGACTGGCGAAATGTTCCAGGACATTAAAGTAGGACAAATTTAGTCGCCATGTTGAGTGTGAAAAAAACGAGATTATACTGAGACTTCACTACCTGTTTCAAATTTCAATACTATATAGAATGTAAAATGATCGATGTTGTTGCCATATTGAGTATGAAAATAATCAATATTATCGTGAATTTTAACTCCCTAGTTCAATTTTAATTGCCATATTAATTGTGAAGGAATCGAAATTCACGTTTTATAATGAATTTGACTACCTGTGTTTAATTGCTGTATTTTCGGGTTATGTTTAAAACATTTATATCTGCTTAGGAACTCACTTTTAGTGATTGAGCCTAACTTTTCCCATATGGGTTCTATATGGAGATCTATGAACAATTTCGGTATCAATCAGTAGGGCGTACGATTCAGATAATCGCATGCTACCATGGAATATCTAAATTCAGCCCATTGGCTACAGCATCTAAAGTAAAAATCCATTTTACTTCTAGTTTCTTTCTAATTTTGTCTGGGCAAAGTCCCTCTCGAGTTTGTATATTTTCCAACATAAACCAGTATAAATCCTCTGGTAAATGTCCTCTTTCTATGTAGTGTGATACCAACGGTGCACACATCTTTTGGGTTCGCATTGCTAATTTGTGCTCCGTGATTCTCTTACCTATGGCCCGTGATGTTTCCCCCATGTAACCTTTGTTGCAAGGGCAGATCAGTAGGTGGACTACGTTTTGTGTCTTACAGTTGGTCATAGTCTTGGCCTCAATTCTCACATTGTTAAACATTAATTCCCTGCCTTCTTTTGCTTGGGGACAGGTTTTACAGTTGCCACATTTGAAATTACCCACAACAGGGTTGTAACCTGTTATGCTTCTTTGTACAGATTTTTTGGGGCCTGGCATTCTGGATCTTACCACTATATCTTTTATGTTTTTATTTCTTCTGTAAGCAAAGAGCGGTCTAGGAATTATTTCTTGTTCAGATCTATTGATGTTAAGTAAATGCCAATTAGAGTATATAATTTGGCGCACTTTATCATTTAAAACTGAATGTCTGGTTACAAATACCAAGTGATCATCTTTTTTTGATTTGTTTCCTTGAAGGAGATGTTGGCGATCAAAGAATCTTGCCCGTTTGAATGATTCACGTACAAGTCTATGAGGATACCCACGTTCTTCAAATTTTTCTCTCATGGAAATTGCTTGCTCATCATAGTCTTCTAATTCAGTACAATTTCGTCGCAGTCTTAAAAATTGACTGAACTGTATACTATTTTTTTGGGTTGACGGATGGAAGCTTTGGTAGTGAAGTAAGGTGTTTCAGGCAGTTGGTTTTACATATAAATCTGTGAAAAGATGGCCTTGATCATGTTTGATTTTTAAATCAAGGAATTCCATTTCTTTGTTGCTTACATGGGATGGGAATTTAAGATTGTTATCACATGTATTAAGCCAGAGTATAAATTCGGCTAACATGTCTTCGTTGTCATCCCATATAAATACAACGTCGTCGATATATCGCGACCAATAAAAAATGGATTCAAAAAAAGGCGCTACTTCATTGAAAATGTGAATATGTTCAAAATGTGTAACATAAATATTCGCAATTCGCCCATACTAACACCTTTAGTTTGTCGATAAAGAGTGCCTCGAAATTCAAAAATGTTCTCTTCTAAGACTATCCTCAAACAATCTAAGATGAAAGTGGCATTACAGTCAATTTCATAAGTGTCGATAAACCATTCGGTTGCGCTGATTGCACCTTCGTAGGGAATGTTAGAATATAGACGTTCGACGTCTAGCGTCATTAGCCATTGTTTATGATAATTAAATGGTGTACCTTCAAGTAGATTTATTATATGACCAGTATCTTTCACATAGTCTGGTATTGATTTTATGTGTGGATGCAAAATAGCGTCCAGATATTTTGATACTGGTTCGGTTACACTACCTATAGTAGTGACAATGGGACGGAGTGGAGGGTCTTCCTCATTTTTGTGTACCTTAGGTATACCATATAGGCTAGCTAGTCTTGGTTTATCCACATTCATGTATTCAAATTCTTTTGTACAAATATCCCCGTCGTTTAAAGCTTTGGATGTCAATTTTTGTATTTTCTGTTTGATTCTAGCGGTAGGGTCTTTTGTAATTTTAGTATAGAAAGTTGTATCACTTATCATATCTTCAATTTTCTCTATATAGTTAGAGGTATCCAAAATTGCAATTCCACCTCCTTTGTGACAACCCTTTATAGTTGTGGTAGTAGATTCTTTCAGTTCTTTTAATGCTTTATGTTCTTCTGTAGTGATGTTAAAGGGAGTATTGGGTATAAATTTGGTGGCTAATTTAAGTTTGTTAGTTACCACCTGTTCAAAAATTCGAACTTCGGTGTTATTTGGTCTAAAGTTGGTGTAAAGATAGATTTGGGTGCAAGACCTGACCCGTTTGTTTCTGACATATTATTCTCGATATTAGTGAAAAAATCTTTGAGACAAATTTTTCTGAAAAATGTCATCAGGTCGTTGAATAGTTCAAATTTATTAAGCCCAGAATGTGGGACATAGGTTAAACCTTTCGATAATACAGAATATACGGCATTACTGGACTTTTGTTTACTTAGATTAAATATAGGGATGGGTCTCATTCCCGCCAATACCAGGCATTTCGGGTTTCCAAATACCTGTTTTGATTGGGAGATTGATGTTCCTGGAATTGGGGTGGATATTGCGGTTGATATTGAGGTTGGTATTGACCTCGTGGTTGATATGCCTGGCGAGGTTGATATTGTGGTTGACATTGGGATCTGTAGTATGGTCGGTAATACGGCCGCCAGTTGCCTCGGCTCTGTGGGCGCCTACCTAAAAAAGGTCTTGATCTTTGATTAAATGTATTACCTTGATTTTGATATGGAGATGAACTACCATTACTATCTGAGTCAGACGTGTTGGAAAAAGTAGTTACTTTCTTTGATCTGTTGTCTGTTTGTAGTGATGAAGGGTCTTGTAAATTGCTATCTTGTTGAGTGAAGTAACCCTCCACTAGATAGGGATAAGTATTTTCCTTACTGTAATACCGTAGATCTTTTTGAAATTTGTCCTTCTTGCGTTTTAAAAGATAGTCATTATATGAATTGAGTTCTGTTTCTAATTCATCTAGTTTCTTTTAGACATCAAGTATGACATCTGATGATTTGATTTTGTTTTCTAGATCAAGTATTTCTAGTAATAGATCTATTAATACTATTTTATTTGTTTCCACTAGTAGCATCATCATGTCTCTTGAACATCGGTTCGCGATGAGAGACCATTTTTCTAAAAATTGCTTTATGTGTACAAATATGCCAGGAATATTTTTTATTTGTAGCCCTTGAGGGATCACTCCAGCTCTGAGGTAATCAAGAATATATTTACCGTGTAACTCAATTCTTTTTTAGATCAAGAAGTTTTCTGAGATCTTCATTTTGGTCAGAGTTGGTGATGTTTATATTATCAAAGTTTATATCTGATCCCACCATAGATACACGGGTGCGGAAAATTGGGGCAATGGAAAAACGAGTATAAGGCTATACAGAATAATAATGTCCAAATTCAAAATTCAAATCCACAGACGCAGAATGAGGTTTCAACGAGACAACAGCAACAGGCATTACAGAATCAGTTACCACCTGCCCCTATGCCAGATTTTGTGAGTCAAGCCAAATACAGTGTAGACACCGGATTCCGGGAGGAAAGTGGTACGAAAAATACGGTAACACCACAGTTTCTTTTGAAGGACATATTTTTTGAAGAGAGTACATTCCAATGGTGCCTGAGAAGGGGGGAAGAGGAGTACGTACTTGGCGCATCCTTACCTGTACATCAGTCAGGTCCATACATTGAGGGAAAAGTGGAGGGAAATGATGTTACCTTTTTGTTGGACACTGGTGCTACCCGTTCTACTGTGAGAACAGCAGACATCGCAAACCTACCCTTGTGAGGAGAAGGGATCCAAGTAGTGGGCGTTTCTAATAAACAAATTAGAACACCAACTACAGAACCAATGGAGGTACAAATTGGCAATTTTAAAGAAATGCACAAGTTCGTAGTCTTTGACTTAAGCCCTGTGAATCTCTTAGGTAGGGATTTACTGTGTAAAATGAATTGCACAACTTTTGCACACCGTATGGTGTTGAAATTCAGACTCCTGATGAGGATGGAGTATATAAAATAATGTTAGCTAAACAGGAAACAGAAGTTAAAAAGGTGACTCTAAAAGACTTACCAGAAGAGGTACAAATTTATGTAAATCCTTTTGTGTGAGATTTTACTGGAAAAGAAGTAGGATTAATGGCTAATGACGACCCAATAAAAGTGACAGTGAAGGGAGATGCAGTTTACTCAAATATACGTCAGTACAAAATGAGCCCAGAAATAAAAGCAGGTGTTGCAGCAGAAATTGAACGTTTGGTTGAACAAGGCATATTAGAAGAAATAATGAGCAGTCCTTGTAATTCACCTATAATTGGCATAAGGAAACCAAACGAAAAATATAGGGTGGTCCAAGAACTTCGGAAGATAAATAAAATCGTTGTCCCATGTTGCCCGGTAGTTCCGAATCCAGCATTACTTTTGTATCAGATACTATGGGGTGCTGGATGGTCTATTGTAATTGATTTATGCCATGCCTTTTTCTCCATTCCATTGCATCCAGACAGCACATTTTTATTCTCGTTTAAATTCGATGAGCATGTTTATGTTTGGAATGGTGTTCCTCAAGGGTATACAGAAAGTCCATCGATTTTTTTAATCTGATTTTGAAAAAATGTCTTGAATCTCTGGCACTGCCCGGACAGTCTGTCCTGGTGCAGTACATCAACAACTTGTTAGTCACGTCTAAAACAAGAAATGATTGCATTGTTGATTCAATTGCATTATTGAATCATTAGGCTAAAGGCGGTCGTGTCCCTTGATAAATTGCAATATTGTACAACCTCAGTCAAATATTTGGGACACCAAATAGAAAGAGGGGTCAGGAGAGTGACATCAGAAAGGATTCAAATAATCAGAAACATGAAATTGCCACAGACACAGAAAGAAATCATGATGTTTCTCCGAGTGGTAGGTTACTGCAAGCATTGCATTGTGGGATTTGCAGTACGTGCAAAACCACTGATTCATTTGACAAAGCAACGGGCAAAAGATCCAGTGGAATGGGATGATGAAAGCATGACAGACTTTGTAAAATTACACAACTGTCTATGTGAAGCACCTGCATTAGGTATCCCTGATTATTCCAAAGAATTTGCATTGTTCTGTGACACAAGAGACAATTGTGTTCTTTATATCCTAACTCAGACACATGGCCTACTGCGACGTCCTGTGGCATACTTCTTTGTCACATTGGACCCGGTGGCATCCTCATAACCAGATTGTTTAAAAGCTGTAGCGGCAACCTGCATCTAGAGCAAAGTGAGTTTATTGTAATGGGACATCCTGCGACAGTGTACGTCCCACATGCAGTTGTGATTCTGCTAACAAGAACACGCACTCAGTACCTAACTCCTAGTCGGCTGACTAAGTATGAGCGAGTTATTGTAGGTGCAGAAAATGTGACACTAACAAGATGTACAGTCTTGAATCCAGCAACCCTGTTGCCAGATTCACATTTTGAAGAAGTGAACGATGAAGTTGAACATGATTGTGTTGACCTCGCTGAATTCAGTACTAAACCACGTCCAGACATACAGGAAACCCCTTCGAAGAACACAGAACATGAGCAATTTGTAGATGGCTCGTGCATTCGTCATGAGGAAGGAGGATTGAGTGCTGCTTATGCTGTGTGCACATTGGGTGGAATAGACGAAGCATCCTATTTACCAGGAGTCATGTCTGCACAAGTAGCCAAATTGATAGCTTTAATAAAAGCATTCAAAATTGGGAAAAATTGGAAAGTAACCATATACACTGATAGCCAGTATGGTTACGGGGTTGTGCACGACTTTGGCCAGCTCTGGGTGCAAAGGGATTTCAGGAACCCCTATTAAAAATGAACAATTTGTAAAAGAATCACTTCAAGCAATTCAATTGCCAAAAGAAGTGGCAGTGGTCAAGTGTGCTGCTCACCATTCTGGAAATGACAAAGTGACTGCTGGTAATCGTTATGCTGAACAAATTGCCCAACATTGTGCCAAATACAAAATGGCAGTAAACAAGAAAATCAATGCAAGTGGAATCAGCTGCCAACTTATGCTATTAGGGGGCGTAGTAACATTGCGAGGCAGTAAAAGACTTGCAAAATTAAGCAGAAATTAAATAAAAGGAGGAATAGGAGAAAATAGGTTGTCAGAGAAGAACTGATGATGATGTAATAATTTACTTAGATGGGAGACCAGTGTTACCAGACTGTATGCTTGCACCCATGGCCAGAATGTACCGTGGAGACACACACATAGGCAGAGATGCAATGATAAGGCAGTTCAGACAGGATTGGTTTAATACGAAGTACAGGAGCATATTAGAGAATCTTTGCCAGAGATACTTAATTTGTCAAAAGATAAATCCCGGCAGGAAAACTGTAGTTTGTCCTGGAAAGATTCGAAAGGCAGACTTTAGAAGACTCCAAATTGATTTCATTCAGTTACCCGCTTGTCGAGGATTAAAATATGTCCTTGTTATCTTTTGTTTATTTTCCAAGTGGATGGAGGCATACCCCACCAGAAGGAATGACAGTCTAACAGGGGCTAAACTCCTGTTGAGAGAGCTCATTCCTCTGTTCGGTTGAATCAGACCGAGGGTCTCATTTGAATAATGAAATAATTTGATTAATTTGTGAAGCATTCAAAATCGAACAAAAGCTGCACTGTGCATACCGCCCAGAGGCTTCTGGGGTTGTAGGACAATTAAATGGCACAATTAAAGTAGGATTTGGAAAGATGTGTGAACCTTCCCGATTGGAGTGGCCTGATGCTTTACCTCTTGTCCTGATGGGGCTCAGAAGTATGCCTGGCAAAAATACAGGCTTGAGTCCTCATGAGATACTCATGGGAAGGGCAATGAGGCAAGCACGTGTACCAGGACACAAGCTGTTAACTATATCTGGTGATTTGGTATTGGAGTACTGCAAAGAGTTGGCTGACAAAGTGAGTTCTATCTCTCACCAGGTTGGGGAAGACTCTGTGGCCAGACAGTCGACTCAAGCAGATGATCTGAATCCAAGTGATTGGGTAGTGATAAAAGAGCACACCCGAGAATCATGCCTAGCACCTAGGTGGGGAAAACCACATCAAGTCATTTTGGTTACCACCACGGCTGTGAAGTGTAAGGGAATTCGAAACTGGATTCATGCCAGCCATACCAAAAGAGTGACAGAACCTGACGAAGTTGAAGCTGATGGTTGCACAGCTGAAGGATCCCAGGTAATAGATGCTGAAGTAGCTGACTTTCTATTTGCCTATTTTCAGTTTTGCTCTATTATTAAGCCCTTAACTAAAACGAACTCGCTTCAGAGCTACATCATGCATTTGGCTGAGTTATTCAACTATACAAGAATTAAAGGGTAATATAGATGACAACGAAATCTGCATAGCTCATCTAATGAATGAAGCATAGAGATCGACCACTCAATAACGACTAAGGCCCTCATTATGATGTCTGGCAGACCACCACAGACAGGCCATTGGTGGCAGTCTGCCTGACATGCAAGGCATCAGTTAACTGGCACATTACGATGCAGACGATCGTCGCAATCATTTCGGGGGAAAGACCACAGCCTCCGATAAGATCCAAGATCTTGTTGGAGTGGCAGTTGGACTCCTATCCCTACAATGGAGGCTGTGCCTGCACAGGCACTGCCATGGGGATTAGGATGTCCCTTTCCTACTGTCTTTTCAAGGAGGTCCCACTGCCATGAAAAGGCAGACACAAATAGCCTTTTGGGGCTTCAAGCAGGGCCTGCGTAGGCCACTGCTAAGTGGCCTTGGGTGCACATGTAGTGCCCCCCCACACATCCATGCACCACGTGTCAGGCATCACATGATGCCTGGCACACTGTGCATGGATGTGCACAAAGTGCCCTTTTCTACTGCTGCTTGTGCTGCAGCCCTTTTCGTGGGCCGCAGCACAAGCCAGTGTAGCAAAAGGCATTTTACGACTGCCTGCATGGTGGTCGTATCGTAATATGGCGGGGAGACCTCTGACTCATTGTCAGAGGTTCCATTGTAATAAGGCCCCAACATATGTGTTGCATTACTGTACCTATTGTTGTTTACATTGTACACCCTTCAATTCTTTGAATGGGAGAATAAGGCTAACTTGGAATATAATAGTTTTGGGTAATACAAAGGCAGGCTTGTTTCCCATTTCCTATTGTGTGCCTCTATTTAGTCATAGGGATCAAGTCTTTCTTATTGATGCCTTCTTTTTTCCACAAACTCAAAGAAACTGTTCCAGGGTGTGCAGTTTGTGCCCAATCAAAATTCTTCATCCAGTTCGACCATATATGTATTTAATTGCATTGAAAATATCTGACAGCCCTAGCTGGACACTGGGTGGAAACACTACTACCCAGTCCTGACAAGGTATGGAACACAATATTTGATTACTTTTCAATGGAAAACTCATTCTGGAATGAGGAGACAAAATAGGAAAGAAATTAAATGGGCTCATCCTTCCAAATATCAAAACAGTGCGGTGGTAAGATTCCACTTTTTAAGTATTATATAAGTAACTCTTTTTCTCTACCAATGAATGCATCTGATTATTCCTGCTTTTCATTTTATATCTTTTTTCTTTTCTCATTTCTTTTTTCAGTTTTAGTTCTTTGTAAGCTTTTGACCAGATGTAATATCGACAAGTCGCAAAATACTGGTCAAAATTTGCAAAAAGTAACACATTTTAATAACTGAACAATGTACTAATAGGTCTTAAAATTCTGAATCACATTGGGTCACAATCTGACCTTCCTTGTGAATATTAATGAGGTAGGTCGTAAATTGTGACTCTACAATTGGAGGTCACTACAGGTATGGCGGCCTGCTAGGTAAGCAGACCCCCACGTCTGTGATTACTTTTAAATAAAGCAAAACATTTTTAACTGTAGCCCATTTACCTTACAGAAACAGGATGCCTTAAAAAAATCTTTTTTTTGTTTTTTGAAGTTTGCACAAGAAATGAAATGGTCCCTTAAACAAAATGTTCTTGTACATTTACAAAGGGGCAGGCCTCTTTTTTGTAAATGTATTAACGCCACCTTTGAGGTGTCGGTAACATTTCAACGGTTTGTGATCAGATTTTGGTCGCAAACATTTGATACATATGATACCACTTTGGTATTTGGAAGGAACGCCTACAACATGCCTATTTCCTACATCATGTCGGTATCTTTTGGAATTATCTTTTAGGACTCCGAAAATGGGTATAAAACAAAGAAATAAATAAAAATATTGTCTGCAAACACCTAATTTGAGCGCTTGCGACTGTTAAAATACTTAGTTCTTCTGGCCCTTTGTTTAGTTGCAACCGTCATAAAAATAATTATAAATAAATAAAATAATTAATCTTACTCCATTCTAACAACCCAGTAACATTTACTGTTAAAAGTTTAACATTAGTTGTCTACCGCCTCCACCATCTCCACCTTATGTTCTGCTTTTTAGGTCTTGCTTACAAACAGTGTTAACTGTCTGTTGACAACAGACATATTGTATCCAATATGGACTTAGATCATAGTTTGGTTGAGACACTTGCTCGTAATTTTATAGCAAAGCTAATAGGTTTGGGCCTCCATTTTACAGGTGAGACATACTGGCTTTGCCAAAGCTTGATTCATTTCTTTCTCCTGTCCTGTCATTATTTTTTCTGCCCTCAGATCGTACTTGCCCCATTCCTTGTTCATATTTAGATGCTTCCAAGAAGGGACCGAGCTGTACCATCCTTCCTCCCTTTTCATTGGAATGTGCTCTCCCACACTCTTACTGAAGGTGGTGTCCAGGCTGTGGCATGGACTGGACATCCTGACATCAATACAAACAACACAATTATTGGTAGAGCCAATAGGTCAAGCATTTTCTGCCAGCATATTCTCTTTGGCAATGCATGTTTTGTTTTTCCAAAACCTTATTGTAGAGCAAGCTTCCACGTTCCTGTCAATTAAAAAAAAATAAACTTGGTGGCTAAAAGCAAAACATTTTTTAGGGGGTCAGAAAGCACACATTGCCATAGCAGCCACTAGTAATGAAGAGAAGGATTTTTATGTGGGTGGGATCCTTGTGAAAGGACAGAAAGCCACCATCACAGTGAAGCTAGTTAATGTTAGAAGTTGGCAGAGTAATTGCCCCAGGAAGTAGGCTGCATGGTGTAATAAAACCATAAACAACGCAAAAACAGACCAATGTATGAAGTGGGCTGGGTAAAAGTCTTAGCAAACTCCAAACAAAAAAAAAATGCTAATGCAAAAAAGAAAAAGAAAGGCCCTTTTACCATTATATAGATTTCTAGCCAATTGCATTGTATCTTGTTTAAGAATGTCAAAGCACCGTCAGTCTAGACTGCTGCCTAAGTTGCCCCAGCACACTGACTGTCTTGACTTCTGGAAGCAGGTTCCTCGTTCCTTCTTCATGCTGCTCAATTTTACTTGACAGATCTGTAAATACCTAAAGTATATGCTACACTTGCCTTAATAGATCTGGCTGTGCGAGCCTTCTCCAAGACAAGTTCCTATATTCAAGAGTCCTGAGAGAATGCAGTGATACAGCTGGAGCTTGTGACCATGGAAAATACCTACATTTTGCACATGAAAAATATTACCTCAACAGTACACCCACGGGTCAAGGAACTGGAGACAGTGTTAAACATCAGTTTCAGGAGGCAATATGTGCCCGCGATAAGGCAACCTACAACATATCAAAATACAGTCAGTTGTGCAAGGCCCCTCAATGATTGAATTTTAGATCAGGATAAAAAGTGTAAAATATTTATTACAAAAATTCCAAAAGTAAAGTCCAGAGATCATACATGCAAAATCATGAAGTTAATGTCATGAAGGCTCAGAGAAATAAAACATTACAGAATAATCTGCAAATCAAAATAACTGTAAGACTCAAGTGAGCAGCACAATCAATAGAGAAATGAACAGTATTCCTAGTAGCATTCAGGAAACCTCTGCCACCTAACCCCCCAAAAAACAAGGGGTTATATAGGAAATCTCCTCATATGTGCATATTCCTCATGACGTGAGCAAAAGAAATTCATTTTCAGCAAAGCAGAGCACTATCCCACTGTAAGAATAAGGATTCTGCTCACCCTATGCTAATATCATCTAAAGAAGGCAGGACAAACCAGTTACATGAATAACAGTTTGCTGTCGTAAATGCATAAGGTACAGTAAGCTAGTGGAAGGTCCTTGAGGAAAGAGATATTATTGTGACCATGCTGAAACGTTTCAATTGAGAACAGCAAGAATGACATCAATGGTAATAACAAACATGACTGTGTGCTGCAGAAATAATGAACTATACACATGCAGAAGGAGACTTCAGTTTTGAGCAAAATGGTGACTGGGCATGTGTTTAGGCCTAGTTGACAAAAGTCAAGAAAACACATTTCTATATGTCATTGGAAATTCCTTTCAAGTGCAATAGCATCATGTCAGTGTGCACATACATTTGCTAAAGTAAAACCATGTTTGGCACATTGTTAATAATGCACATAAGTATAAAATGCACAACAATTCCAACAGCTGCCTGATTATTCTATAATCCCCCAAAAAACAATTAATAAAACAGTTATAACACAATCTGCTGAAGAAATGAAAGCCACAAACTCAATTGAGCCACAAGACAGAAACATGTTGACGGTAACAATGGTAAAGGAGTACTAAATTCCCTTATCACCACAATTGATTTTAACACCAAGTGTCATGTCTAGCGAATACATTGTTTTTAGGATGCCACATTGGTTTTTTTGAACCTTTTTAACCTGAATGCTTATGAGTTGTTTTTTATAAAAACTTTTTTTAATAAATGTAATAACATGCAACATGTATGTTTTTTAATGATTTGTTATGATGATGTTTTGATAATGTACTTATTGTGTATAATTTGACAAATATATATATATATTTTTCTAAAACATTATCGTTTGATCTGTTTTTTGACATTTGATCCTTTTGTGTGCATGTATGCAATTATATTTACAGTTTCTGGTGGTTTTATAGGTAGAAGTTCAAAAGTATATGCTGTACTCTTTGTCCTGAAGCACAATAGAAGTATATTTCTGGTATTGCAAGGTATTGCAGAACGCATTGTAGTTCACTACTCCATTTATTACCCATTTTGCGGTAACCTTGTGGGACGTTTTTAAGTTTCCTACATTGGTTTTTGACACACTTGGTTCACAGGTCCATTCTTAGGGGCCGATTAGGATGGCGGTGAATCCGCATCCTCTGGGCCGGCGGAAGCCACCGCCGGCCTGCAGGATGTGGATTCACCGCCGCGGCCACTGACATCACCCACCGCCAGATTAGGATGGCGGTGGGATTGCGGTGGTACCAGCGGCAGATGGCAGGTTCG
The DNA here is from genome assembly GCF_964261635.1 of Lissotriton helveticus. Classification (NCBI taxonomy): domain Eukaryota; kingdom Metazoa; phylum Chordata; class Amphibia; order Caudata; family Salamandridae; genus Lissotriton; species Lissotriton helveticus. The sequence goes on along the minus strand of NC_136065.1, from coordinate 1,039,696,159 downwards.
TCCGCCGCTTATCCGCTGGGTGTGGAGGGCTATTTGGTGGCGGTGTCTGCAAGACACCGTCAGCCAAATTAGGATGTGCATAGAAACATGCTTTTCCACGGCGGCTTTCCCGCCGTGGAAAAGCATGTGGTCTTTGGTGTTTGGGGGCCCGTTGCGGGCCCCCAGGGTGTCGGGGGTGGGGTGGCACATGGGGGGTACCTATGGTACCCCCCAGCATTTACATGCACAAAGCAGAAGGCACCGCGCGGTACCTGCTGCTTTGTGCATGTAAATGTCAAACATGTATTTTTAACCTTGCGGCGGGTGCTGCTTCAAGCAGCACCCGCTGCAAGTTTAAAGATACGGGATGTGACCGCCAGGGTGGCGGTCACATCCTAATTGCACCGGAGGGACCGCCGCTGCCCCTGCGGACGGTCCCTCCACCTCTGGGATGGCGGACGGACGCACGGACGCAGGTCCTAATAGGCCCCTTAGTTAGAAGCTCCTCCCTGACTTCAGGTGAAGGCCTGCTCTCTATCAAACCGGGTTTTTGGAGAGCATGGGTTGCCCTGTGGCATTACACCTGGTGGAGGGTGAGGACAATCCGTTACATTTCTGTGTATGTCCAATACTTATACTGAGGATTGTTGGGAGGGATACAATATTAATACTTTAAAAAATCTTGGGTAGCTTATTTATAGTGCATAAATTGTGTTGGGAAGCCAGCTCACCCTTGAGACCCCATAGTCTCTAATTCTATACCCTGGGTATATCTCAGGGTGTGTGTTTACATAACACAATCTGCAACACGTTCTGCTTCTTGCAATTCTTTCCCTACATCAGCATCAGTTTATTATAAACTCGGTCTTTGACATCCTCTAATTCATTTTCATCTCTTTTCCTCTTAGAAGGTCTTCTTTTCTCTTGACACCAACAATTTAGAAACATATTCTTAAACAATTTGAAGAAGAGAACTAGGACAATTATACTAATCGATACACTAATTACAGATGTTAGTAGTGTCCTAAACATACCACCCTAACTATCAAACTATTCACCAACCTTGCTAAACTCCTTTCCTATCTCAAAATGAGCATTAATAAACCTGCTGTTTTCTTGAATGAAGGTACGGCATTCTCTTACTTTCAAATGCTAAGCGGTTTTGCAAAATCATTGGGCGCATCAGAGTAAACTCAGAATTAAGTTGGGTTAGGGTTCCTGCATTGTTAGAAGCCAACCTATCAACCACTGTAGATAATCTCCTTATTTCTATATCATTCAAAGTCACTTCAATAGGAGAAACCAAAGCTTCTAATATAATTAATACTATATGTTCAATTCCATGCTTAACTCTTTTCAAACCAGGAATATCATCCACTCCATCCATATGATGGACTCTGAGAAATACTAAAGCTAAATAACAAGAACCCACCCAATTAGGAGGCAGGTTGAAATAAGCAGTCTTACCACACACATAATACATTTCTCTCAGAAATGGTTCTTCACCAACTCCTGTACCTTCACAACGTACTATACACAGTCCACCCTTTCTTTCATGCTCCATTTGCAATCTTGGATGTAAATTCCAAACCCTAAATTCTTCCTCAGCCTTAATCTGTTCTCTGATCCGCGTCTCCTCCTTCCAATCTGTCAAAATGTTCACTCTCCTCTCATTATGGGCCAGATGTACGAAAATACAATTTTGCATTTCCTAAATAACGACTCCTTAGAAATAGCTTTTTAGGAAATGCAAAATGATATGTATGAAATATCTGAATTTCTAATAATTAGGATATTGAAAATAGGAAATCCCATGCCATTCATTCCAAGGGGCCAGACAGCATTTCCAAAATAGCGATTTTCTATTAGGATATTTCTATTTTGGAAATGCTAAACCAAGGATGGCTATGAGCATAAGACCCCCTGTGATGCACCACAAAAATAGTGGTGCACATATGCCCTAGGGGCTGGTGTGCACTCTATCGCCCATTAAAAAAAGCATCTTTGGGTGCTTTTGTTTAAATTGCACATGGTTATCTTTGACTTGGAGCCAATGGTAGTTGCATTAAATGCCCATTTCGCATTTAGGAAATGCTTTGTACATGTGCATAGGAATTGCAAATAGGTAATCCTAATTTGCGATTTCTACTGGGTAGAAATTTCAATTGGCGACCACTTAATGGGCTTTGTACATATGAAAAGCCCATTTACAATTTCTTAATGGCCCAAAATAGCTTTCGGTCCATTAAGAAATACTAAATGGCTTTGTACATTTGGCCCTATGTTACTTAAGAGAGTCACACTCTTCTTTAATCAAACGCCACATATACTCATTATTAGACTTTTTAGTGTTATGGTTAGCTTGAACAACTGTATTCAAATATTTACCATGGGTTAGTTTGTTTCCATTACTCTCAGAAACAGGAAGAATCTCCTGTGAAAAGTTACATTTCGACAGGTAAAGCGATAGAACTCCTGCCTATTAAATATACTACCAAACACATTACAGGACAGTCTGTAATAAAAAGGAAGCTGTAAGTAGGTTACACCTTCACCTGCAGAAGAAGGGAGAAAAGTGCACACCATGGAATTCTTAATGTCTGTAATGTCAATATACTCACTCAAAATGTTTACATAAGTATTATTACTAAGTCCTAAATCCACTAACTAAACTTTCCCTATGTATCAATGTATTATCAACTCTATTATACACTGTAGTTAGTTCAACTTTTGTGTAGTCATTTCCTATCAGAGAAATAAGAGAGTATGCCTACCAAGACTATTAACATTATTATCAATGAGATCATATTAGCAATTTTACAGCATTTGCTGTATGTCATTTTCTATTGAGATCAAACATATAAATTAAAACAAAATCTGGATTTAAAATTAGGGCCGGATTTAAAATTTGGAGGTCTCCTTCACCCTGGCAGAGGTTCCTATGACCAAATTTTGTAGTGTCTGTCTGGCCGGTAGACATTTCAAGCATTGACAGGACGTCAAGTTGTGGTTACCACTTCTTCATCGGCTGCCTTCACTCTGTAAGCAGAGTGGATCCACTGCAGGATTCCTGCTCACTTCACAGCAATGTTAGTCACAAGCATATCATGATAAGGCCCCTTCCATCATTTTTCTAAGCAGCTTGTGTGGACAGATTTCTTCACGATAATCCAATCACCTGGTTGCAGATCATGACATTGAGTTCCTTTTGACAAAGTTGTTGCCAAATTAACCTCATGAGAGACAAATTTCACCACATAATCTAGACCTTAGCAGTAATCTAACATAATGCCATCAGTTATTGAAATAAATGTTGCTGACGGTATGGAAGTCAATCGCATTGTTCTGCATTAACACTACATTAGATGAAAGACCAGTGTTTGTGTCAAGGGTCCTTTTAGTGCTCAACAGAGCAAGTGAATAATATAATAATAATCCACATTTTTAAAGCGCACAATCACCCGTAAGGGTCTCTAGGCGCTGGGGGCCGTCGGGAAGATTAAGCAAGCTATTGCCCAGAGTCACAAGGCGCTGGGCTAATCTGCTGCCGGTGCCGGGGATCGAACCGTGATCCCCAGATTCCGGAGTCAGTCGCCCTGGCCGCGGCGCCACACCTCTTCCATGAGCATCTTGCCTTGCCAGACGAGTGGATGCATACACTTTAACCAGCATGTTTTTGATGGTCCCATTAATTTTCTCCAGTATATCAGATGATTAAGGGCGATAGCTACAATGAAATGTTTGATTAATCTGGAGAGGTGTACAAATCAAATTGAGTTTTTGAGATGCTGTCTGAACTCCAGGTAGGTCATAACTAGTCCCATTTAGAGAATAAGCAGACAATTTACGAGAATATATTTAAGGCCATTGTAAACTGGCATCTCAATGAAGTCTTTCAATTCTCATAAATTGGCCTTATGATTTGCCGATATGACTCATGAGTACAACAGTCCTCTTTTCCTGAATATTTCTCTGACAGATTATGACACATACCTTCTGCAATGTTTCTGAAGTTTTAATTAAGCCAGTACCCTCCCTACATTAATCTGACCATGTATTCAGTGGGCCATTGAACACAGAATGTTATCAGGTAGTACATATTTATATTCAAGAGACACCCATATATCCTGATAATTTCTTACATATCTTGGTCACTTCCAGTTCTGTCTCTCATCCTCTGGTACCTTCTCTCGGAGTTCCCTCAGTTGTCTCAAAGAAGCCTGTATTGGTTTACAACAAGAAACAGTTTAATTGTTTTGTATTTTCAATAGAAATTTCACTTGATTCATTTTTTTTTTTTGCATTTTAGCCTTTTTATTTGATCTCATAGTTTAATTTTCAAGTGCACAGTATCTTGCCACCTGGTCCTCATATTTGTTTCCCAACATAATCAGGTTATTTCCAGTCTTTTGGGCAGCACACGTGACAACGCACAATTTGTGGGCTGTTGTATTTCTTACAGCAAATCAAGAATATAGGAACCCTTTGTGATGGGTGTACCGGAGGTTGCCATGAAACCTCTTTGTCACCACAGCTGCTCAAAATTGTGGAGCATTCCAAAACCATGCTGGCTGTCTGTATAACTTTTCACATTCTGATTAATTGCAAGGCACTAAGCTCATGTCAGTGCAATAAACTCTGCCACTTGTGCTTAAGTTACATTAGGCAGGTATGATGTTTCAAAAACTTCAGAAATGAAACACACTGCATGGGCAGCCATCATTACTCCAAAATGATCTCTCAAACAAGAACCATCAGCACACAAGATCAGATCAGCCAATGTAAGAGGAATTACTTTGAAATCAGATCTTAGTTTTGTACAAAATTCAGTGACATTTACACAATCTTGTTCAGGTTAATCCTTATTATTGTCTCCATTATTTCTCTCTTCTCAGCTGTCTGAGACAAGAAGTAGTGCTGTACGGTTCAGAAAATTACAACTTTTGACAGAGATATTCTCAGCTGTCACTATTACTTGCTCATACTAAGTCAGGTAGGTGGATGTTTGCCATGTGCTGAGTTCTAACACAGGCCAGCAAAATCTCAACTGAATGTGGAACAAACACATTTAATGTATATCCACTTACAATTCCTTCATTATTTCAATGCAAGTAGCTGCAACCAATTTTAGACAACCTAGAAGAGTTATTGATACTGGATCTGACACAGCAGAAGAGTATGCAACTGGCCTTATTGTCACATCATGTTTCTGGGTAAGTACTGATAGTACACAGCCTCCTCTCTCTTGATAAAAGAGATAGAACTCTTAATTGTAATCAGGTATTCCAAGGATGGGCCATTACACTATTTTTCTCTTGAATCCAGTAGGGCATCCATGCATTTGTCAAGAAATGGTTCAGGTCACTAATATCACTGTGAGTATTAAAGACTTTGTGGGTAGGAAAACATTTAGAATTCACTGACAACAGTAGCCAACAAATCCCAAGAGCATCCTAACCTCCATCTGAGTGTTGGAGAACCCATTTTCAAAATTGCAGAACCTCGTTATTGTGAGAATTTCCTTGTTACTTTCTCAGTGTGATGACCAAGATTAATCATTTCTTTTTTTACAATACTGTATTTCTGTGGAGAAACCTTGTGACTATTGACAGCTGAAAGAGTCCAAAGTGCAATGGGTTTTGTTTAAGGCCTCTTCTGTCTTTCACACCACCAATAGGTAATCAATATATTGCTCCAGGACTGAGCTACACGGCAACTGTAGATTCTCCAGGTCTTTCTTTAGGTTTGCACAAAAAACCCCAAAGAACTTTCAGTATACCATTGCGGTATTTAACACCAAGTGAAGACTTTATTATGAAACTGGAACGTCAAAAAGTATTGATTATCCTCAAGTAGAGGAATGGAGAAGAACACTTGAAAAAAGTCAATGACTGTATACCATTCGGCCTCTGTTGGAATTTGGGACAATTTACTGCAGGATTCAGTACACCTGACCAACATGGAATTACTATTTTCTTTTCACCTTGTTTTTATTTCTGAATTGTACATTCATCAGTATACATTATTTTGCTTGTGGTTACAGTGTATGAGAATGGTGACAAAAACGTACTTTATACATCCGAGTACCTCCCTTACCTGCAATTTCTCAGAGAGTGGCCCAGGACTTGACCCATGGTCATTATCGTGATGCATTCTTCTCCATGCCGGATACACTGTACATTTCCAATGAAATTAATCATTAACAATAATAACAAAAAAAAACAGAAGTAAAACTATGGCAGCCATAGGGGGTCAGTGATATATCTTATAATTTCTTGATTCAAATAGACGGGCTCGAATATATGCTGGGGTGAACCTCCCTCACCTCCCGGAACGGACTCTTGGCGCACTTAGTTACAGGACTATGGGAATGGAATCACTATTTTTTTCTAAGGTCCTGCACAATACTCCATATACCACTCATTTTCATAATGCCCTTTGTCAGTGAGTTGTAAGGACTGCCAATCAGCTCTTCCAGAATGCCTTTTTCTATCATTTGTTAAATAACAGGCTTCATTCCCTCCTTCTGCTTCTTTTCAAAGCCTGTATTGCTCAATTCTAGGGAAAACTGCATTAAATGTAACATTAATCCTGACAGGTTTGTTGCTTTTACCAACCTTATCTTTTTGCCTGTGAAATCCAATACATCTTCTTTGACTGTGTCTTAAATCGAGAGGTAGGTAATTTCTTATAAGAACCAGAAACAACAAAATTCTTAAATCATGTGATTTGATTTTAAAAACTGAATCTTCATCCTAGATTTTAATTGCAACACTATTCGGCGTGCAATAAATCACGCAGTCTATATCTTGCAAAGCAAGTCTCTACCCAGCAAAATTAACAGGACTTAAATCACACAATATGAACTAATTATTGTTTTCAATGTATCCTATTTTAAAGGGGACATGTGCTGAAATCAGATTAACAATCTGTGTATTGCTGATGGCTACAACTCGGGCTTCTCTTCCTGAGAGGGATAGGGTTGGGACTTCCACCAAACAATAGAACAGGTAGCACCTGTGTCTATGGGAAATTACACAGTATGGTCATTCACTTCACCATTTGTATATCAGCTGCTCAGGTCTAACTCAAGGACTGCAATAAGCATTCAATCCTCCTGCCCGCCTCAGGCACTGTGATTGAAATGATTGTTCTCTGGGGAATATTCGGGAAAATCATTATTTAAAATCAATGCATTCTGCTAAAACCCTGGATCACAGGGAATTTAGTTTCATATATTTTGCTGCATTACTGGAGCTTACTGCATTACTGGAGCTACACATGTAACTGTTGATTCGGAGACCCTGTGTTACTAAGAACCTGGGTAAACAATCAGTATAAGCACATGTGGTTCTGTCGGACGTATTTCGAAAAACATTTACATATTTATAGGGAGAGCATTCATCTTACCTCTGTATTTTTCCAAATTGAACACATTGAATGAAGACCACCAAGCTCAATGTTTATATTTTACAATACAATTTCATTTAAACAATACTGTTATTGATATACCAAAGACATTTTGCAACAAGTGATAATGTTAAAAGCAGCAAACGTTTTTCAATAAAGATTTACAAACTTCTTGAACAACAACTTTGATTTAGTCCATTGACCCCTCCAACCCTTGAGGGGTCAACGTTAGATGCAAATTTACACTGTACTGAAGAAGGTCTTGTGGAGTTAACAAAAAGACCGAAACGTCGACTTCTAAGTCCAATTCTCCTTCCAGGATTGTTGACACTAGTGACTTACTTTTAGTACAATTAGAAGTCATTATACTACATATTTTAGTTTGGACTTTCTATTCTGATGTATTATAGGAGAAATTGTTTTATTCCTTTTTCATCTGAATGCATTTTTGATTAATTGTTATGATTAATATGTACCCTTATACATTTTGCACAATAAGAAAATAATAACTTTTTGACAAAGATCTCCTGTGTTGCTGTTCTCTTTTTCCATAACTGTGTGGTACCATTACTCTCTGCTTTAGAGGTATAACTAATCAAAGCTGCTATCAGATACCAATTGAACTGGGTCGAATTTCCAAGTAATAATCGAATTCGATTTCTGTAAATTGTTTTCAAGCAAATTTCCTTGCCGGCAATTTTTCTGAACCTACGTGATTTGGCCAAGCCCGCAAGGGTATATTGGGTCACCCACCCTTTTCTTAATCAAATCAGTCCAAAGCATTTTCGAAATTGTTGTTAATATATGTAATTCCTTGTACCACCTTTCAGAATCCACTCTCAACTTTGAAAAATTTGTCATGAATGGATGAAGATTAGCTTTTCCCCAAGGCACATGCGCATAATTCCCTCAATATACTTCTTTCAAAGGGTATTTTGAAACCACTTCTAATGCTGAATCACTAACAGACCCTTTCAATTTCTGTATTTATAGCTTACTTTTTGGCAACTCTTTTTTTTACCTTTCTCAGTACTTCTTCAGAACTTGTCATTATTTCATTTTCTAAACTAAATCTTTAATGTGAGCTTGTTGAGTCACTGAATCCAGTTCTTCTATCTCCTCTGTATCGAAATCCATTTTATTTCTTTATACACTCTTCATTCTACTAATGTCAACTTCCTCTTCAGCTAATTCCTCAAGCTTATCATGCATTTCCATGATCACGTAGCTCATTTAAGCTTCATTGAATGAAATCAGTTTGTTTAAATCATCCATCCCCTGTAAACGTTCTCCAAATTCAATCTTTAAATGTCCAATATTAATTTCCCTTTCATTAGGAGTTTCAGGAGGAACACTAACAAACAGGTCATAGAAAATGAAGAGATAGCAAATGTCAATGTAATCTCTAGGGGGCACTCTCTGAGGCAGCCACTACTTTCAGTCCTGTCAATCCCTGTGACTGTACAATCATACCCTCTTCTTCTGCATCCATATCAGGTAATGTAGGGACCTGCAGCTGTATCTGCATCTCATCCATATATGGAAGAGGTCTGGAATTCAAAAGATCATTTAAAAAGTCATCCTCCGCATTTGAATCCTTTCTCTTTGCCTCCCACCTTACCTCTCTTTTTGTCTGTCATTTCATTTCAAATACTGCAGGAAAAACTCCTACTCCCTCCATCATTACCTCTCTCCAGCATTTCTTCTGATATTCCCATTGACTCTGTATCCGTTGTTTAAATTAACCCTTCACTTGCTCTTTCATCTTCTTTTTCTCTTACTCCATTGCCATTCGATTCTATCGATTCTATGCCTCAAACTGTGAAGGCCTAGATTGTGACTTCCTGTAGTTCATTGTCTCTAGAAATCGAGCTTTCTGATGTTAAAAGTACCCCCTAAAAAACAATTACAAGGTTTCATCACCAGAGGTATATCCATGCCAACTGGAAATCAAGGCACATGTATAAAGCCCAAATTTCATCAACATTACATACACAAGGGAACCCTCTGTAGGTTTTTGCTGTCTCTCCCTAGCAGGTACACCAGGCACTTTAGATTTTATCAACACAGTACCATTATTCTTTCTCCAAATAATCCAGAAATTCGACAAAACAAACAAGAAAACAACAACCAAAACGACTGCGGCTGTGCCAAAAGTCAACCAATTCCAGCAACCGACCATTGACATTGCCACTCTGTGGTGACATCTCACTAATCTCAGTGCGGCTCCTCAGCCGGTTAACCAATCATAGCGTGGTTTCTTTGTGAATGGAAAAACAATTACAAAAATGTTTGTCAATGAATCACACACAAATAAAAATAATTAATCTATGCCTAACTGAAATAGGAGAGAATCCGCAAGTTAGAATGCAAAGAATCTCGCAAACTCACAAACAATAGAAACTGGACTAGTACCTCTACTGCACTTGTCCAACTCGATTCACACTCAAGCAGACTTCTGTTTAGTGGAAATCCACCTCTGACAAATATACTTACTCCTGTGCATTGAAGTGTAAATACCATTAACCAAATTAGACATACATATTTTAGAAAGGAAACTTGTTAAAAATAAATTCCGATCTGTGTGAATGCGGTGCCTCGCAAAGCACACTACCTTTAGCGCAGACAATTTCAACAACAGTATCTCAAAATCTTGGATTTTAATGAAATCAAGTTACCAAATCAACCAGTAACAAAACCAAAAACTATTTGATGCATATCACAAATAAGACAAGTACATCTAAATCACAGTGATCAAACCACCAACTTTAACATGTGATGCTAACTTAAAGGCTTTTTGCAACATATTTTTCTCTAATCCTGACCTTTCCCATTACCTAATACAATGGACCATTTATCACTAGTGAAATGTTGCTTTATTTGATCTGTACTTGTATAAACCCCAGCAGTCGTAAATGTTTCTTTAAAGTTCACATATAAATATTCCTACGGGGACAGGATTTCAGCTGGAGCTATAGATGGATACTTGGTCATTCTTTTATTGTTATTAGGACTATGTGGACTCTGAAATGTTTTGTTTCTCATGATCAGCATGGTAAAGCTTCTCACTGTTGCACGTGTCCTAGATGACATTATAGGGCACATGAATCAAGCTATTTTGCGATTCACAAAAATTGGCCGTTTGCGATCGCAAAATAGACATAAGCAATGCATGAAGCAAAATCGCAGAATCGTCTGTAAATTCACAATTTTTTGCAATTACCTAAATATCGAATCTGAATTTGTGATTCCATAATAGGTAATCACAAATTGGTAATCGCAAAACTATGCAAGAAAAATTTTCAATTTGCAATTCTGCTGGAAATTGCAAATTGCATTTCTTAGATGAGAACCAATTAAACCAGGTAGTAACCATTTCAAAGTGAACACATCAGGTGGTAACCATTACCAACCTACTTAAACAGCCCCAGAAGGCATCAGAATGTTTCACAATGGCAGTGTTCTATGTTATGACAAGGAGGATGTAGCTACGGGCAGCAGCACAGAGGAGGAGGAGGATACAGGAGCGCATTTTCAGAGTGTGAGTTACATTGTTAGGGCAGACAGAGGAAGAGATATCTGACAAATATAGGTTGAATGCAGACATAATCTATGATCTCATAGCTGAATTAGATCCACTACTGCAGTGTCAGACTCACAGGACACATGCCATCCCCACTCATGTGAAGGTCCCGCGTTTTCTGCACCTCCTAGCATCAGGTAACTTCCAGGGAGTAATAGCTACAGCTGGAGGTATCTTTCAAAGTGCCCTATCGTTCTTTTTCAACTCATTCCTTGACGCCATGTTGCAGTGGATACATCACCACATAAGGTTCCCCACAACACCACAGGAATTGCAGCAAACCAAATTTGATTTCTATCAGGTAGCCCATTTTCCCCAAGTAATTGGTTGCATTGATGAGACGCATGAAGCCATTTGTCCCACCACCTCAGTGAATGAGTACATTTACCGGAACAGAAATCCTACCATTCATTTAACATAATCAGTAATTCCAAAAACATCATCACAGACATAGTGGCTAGTTACCCTGGCAGTACACATGACTCTACATCTACAGACACAGTGGCATACACAGGTGTCTCGTTGTGGGTGAATTTGGAGAAGGATAGCTGCTTGGTAAACAGATGTACTACTGTCTAGCAGACTCTTCAGCCATGGTGACACATAGCAGTGAGTAATGCATTTGTTTTACACACTTTAGGTGATAGCCCATATGGTGTGCACTCCTTCATACTGACGCCATCCCTAAATTCAAGTACCCTAAGTGAGCAGTGATATAATAAGGCACATATCTCCACACGCAACGTAATTGAGAGGACATTTGGTTTACTGAAATCTAGGTTCCGCTGCCTCCACAAAACTGGTGGTGAATTGCATTACAGGCCAGATACCTGCTGCAAAATTGTTGCCACTAGTGCCATGTCGCACCACATTGCTACTAGTAGAGGCATACCCCTGGAACTCACTGACAGCGAGCCTGAGGAAGACAATCAGCTAAGACAACCTCCACAAGCAGCATGTGTTCCAAGTGCATCAGAGGGGAGGCAAAGACATGCAGAAATCACTCCGCATTTTTTAAAGGTGGGGAATGATGAGACAACACACTACATGCTCAACTGTTTAATGAAACAAAATGTGGGAGTGTTAATGCACACATACCAGGTGCAAACGTGTTGTAAAAAAAACAAAAAAACATGACATTGCAATGGTACTTAAATGGCAGTCCAAACATTGTTCATGCTGCTGGTTACCTCACCAGATTTTTAAGTGTCCAACAATTCACTTTTTGCGGCCACGCACTCCTGGGTGCCATTCAGTTGGCTTTGCCAGATCCTTTGTGAAGCCTTCGGTGCTAGTGGTGCTCCGAGTACTGCACCTCCTGGTTGTTGTTATTGGTGCCAGTAAGCTACTCAGGCTGGAAGCCTCCTCACTCTCCCCCCTCCCAGAATGTTGTTACCACCAACTGCAGCAGTCTGGAGTTACTCCACCGCATTGGTGACCTGGATAAGGCCCCTGGCCACATCCCCACAGCAATGGCTCATCTCAACTTGCATCCCCACAGCACGATGGGGCAGCTGAGCTGTGGTTGTGCTCAGCCGATTGATGGCCCTGTTGTAACCATCTAGGCGCACCATCAAATTATGAAGGCCTCCTACGTTGGGATACATGGTCATCCTGCATCACTCGGCACAAGTCATATATTGCTTTGGTGACATTAGCAAAGTTGTCATTGGTGGCTTTCTGTCATTCCACAACAGCAGTGGTCAGCTCCTTCATGCAATCCCGGATTTCCCCAATGTTGCTTCCCAATGTTCCAAGTTGGACTTGCATTAACCGCATGTTTTTACATTGTAGGCACTGGACCTCTGTTTTTCCAGCCCACCCCAGACATCAGACCAATCGTCTCCTGCAGGTGCGATGAGTGCCCTTGCCCTTCGCCTAGGGAAATGTACGGATCTGCGCTGCATTGGCACCTCTGGTGTTGTTGTTGGTGTATGGCCAGCCTGTGGTGTTGGAGTGTCAGGTTAGCTCTCCTCCTCACTTTCCAAATCTGGCAGTGGTGGCACTTTGGTCCTGTATCTAGTGGGTGCAGGTATCGGTGATGATGCTGCTACTTCTTTTTCCTCCTCTGACTGTGCGTCATGTTCGTGCGTGTCATGAACATCACCAACCCCACTCTCCTGCGCAGCTGCATCTGTGATGTTAAACAGTGCAAGTTCAGTATTTTTTTGGTTAACATGTATGTCACATTGCAAATGGCATTGTTTAATAAAGTTATTTAGTTACACACAAAGTCTAGTAATGACTTGCTTGGTGTACTCTGATGCACTACTTCTGTTCTGATCCCTCCTTGCCTTTCACTTAGATTTTTCTGTACGCTATTACCATAATGCATTTGGGTGCGGTAAGTAAAATGTGAACAGGAGTAAGATGTGCTACACTAAGCATGATCTGCATTGGGGGGTTAGTTTTTTATATTAAGCCATAAATGATTATTTGCATAGATCTTACCTTGTGAGGTACTGGCCTGTTCAGAGGTGTCAATGTGTGATGCCAAAAACTGCTTCAGGCTGCAGTGTTGACTCCACCATGTCCTCCAGGGGTGTGTTTGCATGTTCTGTAGATGGTCCCCCTCCAGTTTTTGGCATCGGCTAGCCCTGCAGCCACCCTTTCTTTAACACAGCTATGCAGGTCATACCAGCGCTTGCGCTGGTCAGATATTGAGCACTGTACGACCCCCACTGCATTGACCTTTGATTGTATCCCAAGCCAAATCTTCCTTTTAACAGACTCTGAGACCTGCAGTGACTGCTTGCCAAGCAGTTTGTCGTGGCTCTGCAGGACTTCCTCAATGAGGACTTCAAGTTCTTTGTAGCTGAATTTCAGCTTCCGCTTGTGCCCTTCAGCTTTCTTGTCCCCTGTTTCATAAGCCACGCTGGTGTTATTCCACAGATTCTGCTCACAGCAAAGCTTGTTTCTGCTCAGTTCCAACAGTCTGCCTCCTCCTCTGCCTCTCTCAGTGAACAGGTGTGAGCAATCCCAGTATCACTTCCTGGTGGTGATGTCATCTAGCTGCATCAATATGAAGAAATCGCTATTTGTGAATCTGTATTTGCGTATTCGCTTTTTGCGATTCGGTATTACATAATCGATATTAGTGATTGGGATTGCAAAAATATAGAGATTTTTTTGATGCATAGCCTTTTTCGATTCTTAAATAGCGATTACTTAAAAATCGCTATTTAGAAATTGCGATTGGGATGCTTGATGCCTGTGGCCCTATGTGATTTTGAGCATACAATAGTCCTCCGATGTTGGTGTGATGCTACATCACTGGGACACAGTTAGAGGTTTCATAAAAGAAGAAGCCCCAGAAGAGGGGCATCTCAGATGCCATTCGGATTTTTTCCTACTTGAGACCTGAATGCTATGCAAATAATCTTCATTTCCTTTTATCTCCTTATTTATGCTAACGGACTCTCCCTTAATGAAATTTAAGTGTGAGCACTTTACCCTTCTGTGTAGGTTTTTGAGCTGTTAGACAATGATCAATCCTTCTGCCTTAATGGTAGTGCAACTCTGTAAACTGAATCTGCTAAATACCCATCCGATAAAGCCTTGACTAAATGTTTCATGCTTTAATGCAAGCTGTGATATTCTTAACTGAAATTCTCAAAAGACTGCTAATGGCTATACATTTTGGATCTTTAATACAATACCCCAATTTGTCTGAGTCATTTGTTGAGTCTTGTTGGTTCTTCTATTAAAACTGTGCTATTTTACAAATGTGTTGAAGGTGTTGTAGGGAGAATCTGCGAGGTCTGTCAGAACAACTGCCTTTATTCTGTGTTGCTATTGCAGATCTTCTTGTCTGCATAATTCTCGCCCGATTTAACTTCTTCAGGAGGTCGGGCCTTTCTGTTACTATTCTTTATTTCACATCAAAGGAGGTGGTCTGCACACCACATTTGTCCCAATATAGTCAGTTTTTTCAACTTTTGAAGATTGCGTGCAAAACTGGGTTTACGTGCATCGACCTTACTGCACCATTTAGTATCAACGTGCTGTGGAGAGCGCTACGATCGCGCTCCACTCCCAGTGTAACTCATGCCAGTGTATCTCCAAACCCCTTCACTCCCCGTACCTGCTCATTCTGCCGTAACTCTCACTGCGTAGCGCGTACTAGGAACAGTTGTTAATCTCCCGTCGCCCACTTGCGGATTTAAACAGTTGTGCTCCACCCCCCTTCCGTGTACATTAATTAATCACCTGACACTCTCCATCTCCCTTAAACTACAACTCCCATAATACTCTTTGACTCGCAACATATATCAACTAGTACACATAATAAATTCCTTTGAGTGTACATTTATGTGGAGAAGTGTGGCTCACCGATTAGAGTGGCAGACCCTGAGGCAGAGGTCTGGCCCGGGACCAGGGTTCAATTCCCGACGCGGCAGGGTCTTGGGCTCAGTGTCCACGGACTCGATAATTCTCGCATAGGTGCCTAATCTAATCATGGGTCCCACTCTGCAACTCTGGGCAATAGCTTGCTTAATCTCCACAACGGCCCCGAAAGCGCTAGGATGCCTGGCCTCACCGTGGAGGTGCCCAGTAAGGGGCATCTCACAGGGAAAGCCAGGAAGGGTTCCCCAGCGGTGTACAGCGCCAAGATACCTTCTAGGTGATAGTGCGCTTTACAAGTATACACACATTTACATTTATATTACATTTATATCAATTTTATGAACTTTATACAAATTCATGTATTCACTACTTAGATCCACAGCATATCCACTTCGGATGCTAGGAACTCGTTGTTCTTAGTCCGTGGATACTTCGATATTCAGAAAGTCATACATTTAAATCACTGTTCAATTGGGTGCAATAACCAACGTGGGGCGAAAAAATTTAAACATCAAAGGAGGTGGTCTGCACACCACATTTGTCCCAATATAGTCCGTTTTTTTAACTTTTGAAGATTGCGTGCAAAACTGGGTTTACGTGCATCGCCCTGAATGCACCATTTAGTATCAACGTGCTGTGGGGAGCGCTACAATCGCGCTCCACTCCCAGTTGCACTGCTGTGTAGAATACTAGATCCATTTACATCCATTTACCGTTTCAAGGTAATGTTGTGCAAAAACTCACTATCACCACAAAGTTTTTCTCTTCTACTTTCTCTTTAAATCTGTTTGCCTCATCCAAGTCCACATATTTCACACGTTGCATTTTTTCAATCTTCTCATTCTCACCTGTGCCCATCCGAGCCTCTTCCGGAAAACGATAAAAAAAGCAAAAAGTAGTTCCGAGCAGCAATTCTTTATTCAGACCCAATGCATTTCGGGCATATTATTAGCCCTTCGTCAGGGGTAACTGTGAATCAATAATTACAAGAAATTCATTAACATTCCATAGTCCTCTAAAGTTTACATGTTTGATATATTACTAGATAATTTCAACTAAATCTAAATGGTGACTTCTCGTGTGCATTAAAAAATCAAAGTAAACCTTCCATATTAGGCTCGCTCTTTAAAAACTGAACCATAATACTTCATAATCCGTGATCCCCACGTCCCATTCGATAACCAACTTCTTTCTACACTCCCTCTCCCAACGAATTCTCCCGCTCATATAATGCATAGTCAGGCGCTTTCTCGGAGTTCGCCTCGGTTCGGGTAGACTCTCCCATGTAAACACGGACCCTCTTCTCTCCCGTCCTTCCCCCAATACAGCTTTCAAAAGGACCTCTGAATATCGAAGTATCCACGGACTAAGAACAACGAGTTCCTAGCATCAGAAGTGGATATGCTGTGGATCTAAGTAGTGAATACATGAATTTGTATAAAGTTCATAAAATTGATATAAATGTACACTCAAAGGAATTTATTATGTTTACTAGTTGATATATTTATGCATATATGTTGCGAGTCACAAGAGTATTATGGGAGTTTTAGTTTAAGGGAGATGGAGAGTGTCAGGTGATTAATTAATGTACACGGAAGGGGGGTGGAGCACAACTGTTTAAATCTGCAAGTGGGCGACGGGAGATTAACAACTGTTCCTAGTGCGCGCTGCGCAGTGAGAGTTACGGCAGAATGAGCAGGAGCAGGTACGGGGAGTGAAGGGGTTTGGAGATACACTGGCATGAGTTCTCGGGTAGATTAAGAAAACAACAGGAATTTGAGAAGGCAGTGGGAGGGGAGACAGTGGTTAGAACAGAGGTCCTTTTGAAAGCTGCAGTGGGGGGAAGGACGGGCGAGTAGAGGGACCGTGTTTACATGGGAGAGTCTAGCCGAACTGTGGCGAACTCAGAGAAAGCGCCTGACTATGCATTATATGAGCGGGAGAATTAGTTGGGAGAGGGAGTGTAGAAAGAAGTTGGTTATCGAATGAGACGTGGGGATCACGGATTATGAAGTGTTATGGTTCCGTTTTTAAAGAGCGAGCCTAATATCCAATCCAATCATAAATTTGTATAGCGCACTACTCACCCAGAGGGTCTCAAGGCGCTTAGGGGAGAGGAGTTCGCTACTGATCGAACAACCAGGTCTTGAGTTGCTTCCTGAAGGAGAGGTGGTTCTGGGTATGACGGAGGTGGGAGGGGAGGGAATTTCAGGTCTTAGCCGCCAGGTAGGAGAAGGATCTACCTCCCATGGTGGATCTTCGAATGCGTGGAATCGCGGCGAGGGCTTGGTTGGACGAACGCAGTTGGCGGGTGGGGGTGTAGAAGGTCAGGCGGTTAAGGTATCTGGGTCCTAGGTCGTGGAGGGCCTTGTGTGCGTGAGTGAGGACACGGAACGTGATCCTCTTGCTGACAGGGAGCCAGTGCAGGTCTCTCAGGTGTCCGGATATGTGGTTGTGTTGAGGTATGTCCAGGATGAGTCGTGCGGAGGCGTTCTGAATGCGTTGAAGTCTTTCCTGCAGTTTGGCTGTGGTTCCGGTGTAGAGGGTGTTTCCGTAGTCCAGGCGGCTGGTGACAAGTGCTTGGGTGACCGTCTTCCTTGTTTCGATGGGGATCCATCGGAAGATCTTTCGGAGCATGCGTAGGATGTTAAAACATGATGATGAGACGGAGTTGACTTGTCTGGTCATCGAGAGGGAGGAGTCTAGGATGAAGCCCAGGTTTCGTGCATGGTCCGTTGGTTTGGGTGCGCTGCCTAGGTCTGGGGGCCACCAGGAGTCGTCCCAGGCAGAGGGGGATGATCCCAGGATGAGGACTTCCGTCTTGTCTGAGTTCAGTTTTAGGCGGCTGTTCTTCATCCACTCGGCTACTTCTTTCATCCCTTCGTGTAGGTTGGTTTTGGTGGTGGTTGGGTCTTTGGTGAGGGAGAGGATCAGCTCGGTGTCGTCAGCGTAGGAGATGATGTTGAGGTTGTGTTGGCGTGCGATGGATGCGAGGGGGCTCATGTAGACGTTGAAGAGGGTGGGGCTGAGCAATGAACCTTGTGGTACGCCGCAGATGACTTCGGTGGCCTCTGATCTGAACGGGGGGAGGTGGACTCTCTGGGTTCTTCCGGCGAGGAACGAGATGATCCAGTCCAGTGCCTTATCTTGTATCCCGATGTTGCTGAGGCGTTAAATTAAGGTTTGGTGACAGACCGTGTCGAACGCTGCGGAGAGGTCCAGGAGGATGAGGGCCACTGTTTCCCCATTGTCGAGGAGGGTTCGGATGTCGTCTGTGGCTGCGATGAGGGCGGTCTCGGTGCTGTGGTTGGCTCGGAAACCGGACTGTGAGGGGTCGAGGGAACCGTTGGACTCGAGGAAGGCGGCGAGCTGACTGTTGACGATCTTCTCTATGACTTTGGCGGGGAAAGGGAGGAGCGAGATGGGGCGGTAGTTCTTAAGTTCGGTGGGGTCTGCTGAAGGTTTCTTCAGGAGGGCGCTGAGCTCGGCATGCTTCCAGCTTTCCGGGAAGGTGGCGGTTTTGAAGGAGCAGTTGATAAAGTCCCGGAGTTGAGGGGCGATGATGGAAGGTTTACTTTGATTTTTTAATGCACACGAGAAGTCACCATTTAGATTTAGTTGAAATTATCTAGTAATATTTCAAACATGTAAACTTTAGAGGACTATGGAATGTTAATGAATTTCTTGTAATTATTGATTCACAGTTACCCCTGACGAAGGGCTAATAATATGGCCAAAATACATTGGGTTTGAATAAAGAATTGCTGCTCGGAACTACTTTTTGCTTTTTTTATCGTTTTCCGAAAGAGGCTCGGATGGGCACACGTGAGAATGAGAAGCTTGAAAAAATGCAACGTGTGAAATATGTGGACTTGGATGAGGCAAACAGATTTAAAGAGAAAGTAAAAGAGAAAAACTTTGGTAAAGATGGTGATAATGAGTTTTTACACAACATTACCTTGAAACGGTATATGGATGTAAATGGATCTAGTATCCTACACAGCAGTGCAACTGGGAGTGGAGCGCGATCGTAGCGCTCCCCACAGCACGTTGATTCTTTATTTCACAGCATGGTTTTAAGAGTGGTGTATCTAAATCTGAACTCAGATTTGTAAGTTGGCTGCCAATTAATGGTCCTCATTGGACAGCTAACATGGTGATTTGGCTACCCTAATATCCACCCCTCCTATCGGCGGAGAAAGATTAATCAGAGGATCATTTCCTCAGTGGTAATTGGAAATGCTGCAGATTGTCTAAGTGTAAAGGGCCCAGTTCGGTTAAAGTAGTAAGGAGAATAAGCATATAATAAAGATTTTGCCACGCTTTCTCTCTGGAACAGTACCAGCCAGGAACTCAGCAAGTAATCTGAATGGAAAATCCACCTTGGAAAATCTACTAAGTCTAGAGAGAGTGCAAAAAGAGATCCCTGTAGCAGAACAGAGGTGATCTTATCTCGCAACCATCCTTTCCTATCACAGTTTTGTGTGCGGGGTAAACCTCTAAATTTGGCATCTCAGAAATATCACCCCAACAGTACATTTATGGGTTGATGAATGGGAGATGGTGTTAAACCTCAATTTCATGAGGCAATTTGTTCTCGAGAGAAGGCGCCCCACAACATATCAAAATATAGTCAATTAGGTTAGGACCCACTCAATGTTTGCATTCTAGATCAGGAAAAAAATGTAAAAGATTTATTACAAAAATTAAAAAAATATATACAGATATCATAAATGCAAAAGCATGCAGATAATGCCATGAAGGTTCAGAGAAATAAGGCATTACAGAATAAAGTGCAAGTCAAAAAAACACCAAGTACCAAGTGAGCAGCAAAATCAGTAAAGAAATAGACATCATCCTGAGTAGCATTAAGGAAAGTTCTGACTAAAAATTAGTGGTTTATATAAAAAATCTCCTCACATAACAGATTAGAATGTGCAGATTCTTCATGTTGTGAGCAAAAGAAAGCAAACCCCACTGCAGGAATATTGATTCTGCTTGCTCTATGCTAGTGTCATCCAGAGATGGCAGGACAATCTAGTTACATGAACAACAGTTTGCTGTTGTGAATGAATATGACACAGTAAGCTAGCAAAAGATTCTTGAGGAAAGAAACAATATTGGGGCCACGCTGAAAAGTTTTCATCAAGAACAGAAGAACGACGTCAATGAGAATAAGCTAGCTTGACTGTGTGCTGTAGAAATCATGAACGGTATGTATGCTGAAGGAGATATCAAAATGGTGCCTAGGTCAACATTGAATATTTTCAAACAACAAGGGGCCCCAATTTAGTCAGCACAGGACCTCGGGGAGCAATTATTCTGAGAACAACAATGGTCCCATGCAACAACAATCAAGTTTATAGATAAATACAGACACAATGGAATCTGTATTAAAGTGACTTGCCCAGCCGGACAGAGGTCAAAGAATTTTAATGGTTTCAGCTAGATAAGTAGAGAATATCCTTCAACACTCTCAAGTCGTGGGGTACAAGCCTGTACCTCACTTAAACACAAAACACTTTAGTACATTCAAAGTGAACAGAAAGGGATTTTAGGAAAAAAAGCTGAGTTGTTCTTTAAATCATAATAAGAACTAATATTTTCAAAATGCGCACAATTCAGTCGACGGCGTTTCGATCCCACTTCTTAAATCAAAGGGATCATCATCAGGACATTTTAGTAAGTGCCTACTTATAATCAGCCCACATCAGTCCGCATTTTCGATGCTGCCGTGATACCGACTAACCCGGTACCCATATATTCCTTCTAAACCGAGCCTGACCGGTCCCGATCTCAGCGACCGCATTACCCTGACCCATTGCTTTGGATTTTGCTTGGTTCTAGAGGCTTGAAATTAATAGGCACTTACTAAAATGTCCTGATGATGATCCCTTTGATTTAATAAGTGGGATCGAAACGCCGTCAACCGAATTGTGTGCCTTATACAGTGTGTATATTGTGTACCATGTTGTTGTAATGGCGCATTTTGAAAATATTTGTTCATATTATGATTTAAAGAACAACTCAGCTTTTTTGCCTAAAAGCCCTTTTTGTTCACTTTGAATGTACTAAAGTGTTTTGTGTTTAAGTGAGGTACAGGCTTGTACCCCACGACTTGAGAGTGTTGAAGGATATTCTCTACTTATCTAGCTGAAACCATTAAAATTCTTTGACCTCTGTCCGGCTGGGCAAGTCACTTTAATACAGATTCCATTGTGTCTGTATTTATCTATAAACTTGATTGTTGTTGCATGGGACCACTGTTGTTCTCAGAATAGGTCAACATTGAGGCCTAGTTAACAAGAGCCAGAAAAATACACTTCTATATGTAATCGGAAATGTGTTTCAAGTGCAATAGCATTATGTCAGTGTAAACATTTAATTCTAAAAGTAAATCCACCGTTTGTACATTGTTGATAATGCACAAAAATATAAAATGCACAAAAACTACAAGTATGACCCAATTTTTAGGTTTGTGAAAGGGGACCTCTATGGCCCAAATTTACTAAGACTTTACTGCAGTGCAAAGTGACACAGAGTGACTCAAAACAGTGCACGGTATTTACTATTCAGTGCAGTAGGTGTTCTGTGCTGCAAATGTGCCTTCTTTTTTTTTAATGGCAAAACATTTTTTGCTTTACTTTGCATTGCTTTATATCAAGTAGTCATTGTCAGGATGAATCATTGCAAACACACAAATGTTTTGATGCAAAGCTTGATCTATTGAGAAAGACAAACTGGTCTTTGTGTCAAAAACACCTACTTGAGGCAGCGGTAATTAAGGGTAAATGTATTCATGAGTTAAGAGTTTTCTACATACAAAAATTTGTTCTGAAAAGGCAAGCTTCCATTACAACTCCTACGCTAGCCAGCACACAGTCCATCTACACCATGGTGGATGTCTATGTATGGTGAAAGGCAAACTTGCCAGAGTGCCAGTGCAGGGGATGACTACATCAGGCCAATTTTAGTAGAAATGGGCCTATGCAATTTTTCCCCCATGTGTAATGCAGCACAGCAAATTTGATTGATGAGCTGAGTGAAAAAGTGGTAAAACAGGGCATAAGTGCGTTATTAATGTTTGTGTCTCTGTGCCTTCGTGGATTCTGGCAGCAAGGTATCAAAATTACATTGAAAAGTCCTCACAGGCATATTTTTGTTTGAGCCCGACACAATTCTGATAAAGCTAAGATTTGACCAGCTTGATAGGTTTTCAAGAACCTTGCTTTTTCTTTGGAGTTTGCGGATTACTCCATAATTTTCTGTTGTATCACCATGGAAGGATTGATTTTGTACTCTTCAATGGAGGTTCATTGGGAGAAATGTTCTAGCTTGTGGTCTAACTCTCTTCACATTTGTTTCAGAGATCTTCTTTTAGGAATTCTCCGATATTGTATTCAACAGAATATGATGCAAAAGCATCAACACAGTCTTCTGATGATATGTAGAATTGCAGTTCCTGTTGTGTGTTAATTTGATTTTGTCCTCTGCCTGTATCTATCCTATCCAATTGATAGAAATGCCCTTTCTGATTACAAATTAACATCCTCCTAAAAGCCCAAGCCTGACAGAAGACATTGAAACATGCCTCAGTATCTCTTCTCTAGCTTCATGCCTAGACTTCACAACTTCCAAAGAAGCAAAACAATTTGCATGTGTCCATACCAGAGAATGCTGTTGACCTGGTACACTATAGGCTTGATTCAAGCAGAGATTGAGCCCTCTTAACATCCTCAGAACTCCTTCCAGATCTCACCTGCCACTCGTGAGGTGTTGGAGCATATTTGAGAAGGAATTGAGCAAGCCCTCTCCACTGAAGTGCAAGCCTAATCAACTTATTAGAAAGCAATTGCTTTGAGGAAAGCCTTACTTCAGTCACCATCTGAAAGACAATTTGATATTTGGGGGCAGATTTACAATAACTGGCGCATCCTTGCATATCAGCAGGGATGCGCCAGTTATTGTGCGCCGCAGCTCCGCCACCCTGGATGCGCCGCATTTACAATGCGGCGCACCATGGGGCAAAAACAGCACAGATGTGTCACGCATCTGTGCCGTAAAAGCAGCACATTGCTGGAGCTGCGTCGCAAGCGCGACGCAGCTCCAGCAATGCTCTGGGGGGCCCTATCTCCACAATGCTGCGTCAATCCTTACGCCTGCTTCAAGCAGGCGCAGGGTTTTGACGCAGCATGTGCCCAAAAGTGACTGAGTGAAATCTTGTAGATTTCACTTAGCCGCTTTTGGGAGTCGTTCCTGCGCCGGAACGCCCCATCCTGTGATGGAACGCCTCCTTCTGGCACAGGGCTTTACAACGTGACACATCTGGGAGATGCGTCACGTTGTAAATACCCCGCATCTTTTGCGCCGCCACTGCGTCACAAAAGTGACATAACGGTGGCGTAAAAGAGGCGCAGGGGGCTTGAAAATCTGCCCCTTAATCTTTAGGGGTATCCGACTCATATGTTTTTAGGGAATGGTATACCGTGGCAAGGCACACCTCATGCTTGCGAGGCTCAATGTATGTAGTGATCTGTTTTTCTGTTATGTTTTGTTCAAATAAATTATGCGAATACCCAAGGGTGATTTGGCACTGTGTCTTGGCATGTTGTGTCTTGCCACTATGCTAACCCACCATAGGCTTTCTCTTCTTTGCCTTGGGTGAATTATCAATAGAGTCTCTCTCTAACTTTCCTTAAATTCCTCTGCTGCTCCTCCAGCCTCTTTATGTGGGGCAAACAAGCTCTACCTCCTATGGTGCCCATGGATTCCATTCCATTAGATGTTTCAGCCTGACACTCCTCAGCCAATTGCTTCTTTCTAAGTTAAACCTTGGAGATGGTAGTGCATATGGTGCAAAGATGATTTTGTGAGACATGGGAGCTGCTGTGGGGGCTGGGTTTCCATTTGATGGGGGAAAATAATTATTGTACATCTTTTGTATAAGGGCCTACATGGCCAAGTACCTGCATACTTACTGAGAAATGTGAATATGCAAATCGAGCTTATACCTCAGTGAGTGAACTCATGAAAACAATGAAGATCAGGGTAATGAGGATGAATGCATAGGTAAACATACAGATGAAGAACCTGAAAAAAGATGCAACCCACTCGTTGGTTATCTAAAACGCTAGAGCAATACCCCTCAGTTGATCAGCAGTGGTCTATGTAATAACCACGCAAAATGAGATATAGTTAAATTCCAGGTTTATTAGGAAAGCAAGCAGTAACCGTCAGCTGCCAGGTCCACACATTCTAGAATACCCATAACCTAGTTCCATAATGCCAAAAGTCAATTCGTTGCTTCTAATTCCTTGGAAAAGGCTCCCTACAACTAGGGGCTGCAGGCAGGCTTTTGTCATAGCCTTTGTTAAGCACCCTAATCTGCCAAATGTTTCCACCACACATGCCTGTGAATCAGACAGAAAATTGTGAATAGTGCATTTCTCCCACAACTCTTTTCCCTGTGGAAATATGTCATTGAATGGCTTGCCTTCTACTTTGTCATTGACTGGCTTGTTTTCTACTAGGTGTCTGAAATACTTCGGTATGACAAACTTCAATGTGTGTGGCACAGCACGTCGGTGTTTGGCTTAACCCCTTCCACGCTCATGACGAGCTGGGCTCGTCATGCAGTAGCCTCCTGCTACGCTGATGACGAGCCCAGCTCGTCATGAATAATGGGGTTCATGGGTTTCCAGCACAGGGGAAAAATCCCCATAGCATTAGCCTACATGCTGTTATATAATTATACGTTACCTCTGTTGAGTTGACACACTTGTGATACAATATTTTGGGCATTCCAAACCTGCTATATACATCAAATGCGTGTATGTCCATGCTATTTCAGTGTGCGGTTGTTTCTCTTACCTATGTGATGACTTTTACTTTTGCTAAAGTGAAAATAAATGGAACTGGGCCAATGCACGTTCTCATTCCTAGACATTGATGTCTACACCATCTTATATACCATTATACTTAACCCAAACCTCCTCTGGCAGAGGCAAATTCAGCCTGCAAGCTACATTTCTGTAGGTTACATTTGGTACCACGACTCAACACTCATTATCAGGGTAATCTGTGCATGAACCATGTGTTTTGTGCAGGCACCATAACCTGTTTTGCAGGGTAGCATGCATCCTCTCCGTGGTTGTCTTGCCCTGGTGGAAAATGTATCTGAGAATTGTGGGGATCAGGTTCTTTGTTCGACTGTTTCATTTGCATATGGCTGGTACCCCTCTGTAATGAAATATACTATAAAATGCAATAAATTGTTCAGAGACATATCCAGTGGTTATTAAGAAGTGTTCGCTCAATTATTCCCAACCACCTTTTTTTGCTTGTTCAATATCATGCTGTAGACATCTGAGTCTGTGGTGGGTTCTATGATTGGGGCCTCTTACTGAGGGGAATTTAACTATTAGGTGCACACTGTAATTGAAGCATATAACAGTTGCACACTCACGATAGCTGTAGCATATATTTGGGATGATTAGCATATGATGAGTCCAGAGTAGAATTAGGACTGGATGCAAATATGGTTGTCCCAGTTAAGTGCGGCTGTGTGTGGTACATGTAGTGAGGTGACATGTTTTTATGACTCGTGCTAGTGTGAATATTATCATTGGATTGTGGCTTTGGAATTGTACAGCCACAGTAGAGTACCTAAAATGACACTTAGGCAGGGCAATACACAGCAGGGATCCACAAGTGCTTTTTGTGCACTGCACCAGCTAACGTCAGTGTTACAGCCGAAGGTTTCACATGGGACAAAGGAAGAGCATGTTACCACTGTGGTCCTATATTCTTTCAGCAAGCCTGGGACTTTGTGCATGTCTTCTAAAACAGACATTTTTAAAAGTCTCAACTAACATGAAAAGCTTCGTAACTTCCTTCCAAGAAATCCAAAATTCACAATTTTTTTCTGGAAAGTCTAATTTGACACAGACCAACAAGTTCACTCCCACAGCCAAAACATAAATTCCAACAGGTGTGCTATCTTTCTTTCAGCATCTGCAGATCCCTCACTCTCCAGGAACTTCTGAATTCTAAGTAGGCAAACTCCTAGTTTGACCTGAGTCCTTTTCATCTAGTGGGTCAACAAGAGCCTATCTTTTGTAGCCCTCGTAACCACTCTCCTAAGATTCAGGATAGGGAAACAGCATTTACAACGCGGCTGAGCCATGAGTGCCTTTTCAACGCTTGCCTGAACCATTCATTTGCCTTAACCACGCACTTGCATGGTTAAGGCAGTCAGCGGTCTAGATGCAAAGCAGAAGGGTGAGGAGAGTAACAGGAAGGCTAGGGAGAGGCACGACCGTGAAGCGGTTTGATGAGTGGGGCTGGGGCTGGGTTTTGGGGGGGGGGGTTATTTTCGGCAATGGGGCCAGTTTTAAGGCTCATGGTGGGGGGGGGGGGTCGGGGTAGTTTTTAGGGCTCAGGATGGGGAGGTGAAGGGTCAGTTTTCAGGGCTGGGGGTCAGTTTAAGGGCTATGGGAGGGGGCTGGGGTCAGGGTTGTTTTTTGAGTGGGGTCTGGATTTTAGGGCTCTGGGTAGGGAGTCGAAGTAGTTTTTAGTGCTGGGGAGGGTGGATTTCAGTGCTGGGTTATTGGGCTCAGGGTGGGGGGGGCTGGGATGTAAACTTTTGGCATTTCTCTTTACCAATCATGCCTTTATAGCGACATTCATTATGACAGCAGGCGTGGTAAAAACATGCTTGGTAAAGACGTGGTCGTGGTCAGACTGTGTTGTTTAGGCATGCATCATTAAGGCATGCATTGTATCATACAACCTTCAGGATAACATTTGAGATGCTCTTTCTACAGTTGTTTGCCTTGTAGAAGGCATTTCTACCAACAGCCTTCTGATCTACTCTTTCCCAAAAGAGAGGCTGCTGCAGTTTTCAACAGGTCAATTCACCTTTCATTAGAAATAGCCCCTAAGGATATCTACCTGAAGTTCCACACATTCCTACCTATGTTTTACTGTATCGTGACCCAATTCATGTCTTACCATGGTGCCTTGCTGTTAAAGCGGTCCCACAGTGCTGTGGTGAAGGCCCATTTACGGATGAGTTATCAAGGTTATTTCAAAGCAATACCTGCTTTTCTATTTTCAGTGCATGGGTAACCTCTCATTTATTACCTGTATTGTTGTGGATTCTTTAAAATTCAATCACACCAGTGGAAGAATGAGGTCAGGCCACTGCCGTGTGGAAACTGTCGAATTTGAGATATTTAACTTAGTACTTTGGGTAGACTGAATATAGTGAAAAGTTGGTTTCTTGTATTATGAGCCACTGGCGTAATGTTTATTTTAGTTTACATTGTGGTTTAAATCATGTGACATTTAATCCCCTGTAGATAGGCTTGGATATGTCCGAAATACATGGGGGTATCAGATTGTTAATTATTTATTACATGGCTGAAAGGCGCAGCAGATGCAAAATATAGTTAACTGAAATAAAGAAAATTGTCAATGAATGCTCCAGCAGGATTGTTCTTTATTTGATTTATTTTTAGTTTATTTTATTCTGAGTTTTATATAGCGCTATCATGACCCATAGGTATCAGAGCATTTTACAGTTACATGTCGTACATCATTTAGAATACAACAGATATAGAAGTAGTAGCAAACACACAGTTCCGATGCGTACCTTTCGTACCTGATTACGACAACAACAACAGTAGGACCCATTAAGTGGAGTAATATACTACCTAAGTGCATTTGTAGCGATCTAGAAAGTTTACCCTCAAATACATTATTGTCCTCTTGAGGCAAACTCCTATACCACATCTAATTGGTACTATCTCCTTGATCAGTAGTGAGGACTGGTATGGTGCCTTTTGAGTAGGATGCAACCATACCGGAGAACGACTAGGCAACACCTAGCAACTGACCACAATGCAGATGATGATCAGTAGTTGATATGTTTGGAATTTGCTCATTATGAAGATCTTCGCTTCCCTCTTGAAGGTTGAAGTGTTTGGAATTCTTCTAATGTTTGGAGGGAGCGAGTTCCAGATTCTGGGGGCAGCTCCGTAGAATGCTCTGTCATACGTTTTCTTCTTCTGAAAGAAGGGAGGTTACAGCATCAGGTCTCTGCCTCCACCGGATAACTCCATTTTCTGGGCTAGGTACGTTGGTGTTTTGTAGTGGAGCTCTTTGTGGTTAATACATGCCTGTTTAAGCCGAATTCGGACTTCGTATGGTAGTCAGTTTAACGCCTTCAAGTGTGGGGAAATGTGGTTGTATATTCTTGAACCTGTAATGAGTCTTGTGGATGCATTGAGACTGGCCTTTAGTGGTGCTGTGGAGATCTTAGGTAGTCCTGTCAAAGTTGTCCAGCCATATTCAATCCTTGAGATGACTAAGGACTGAACTGCTAATTTGAGGTCTGATGTAGTAATGATTGTTTCAATTTTCTAAGGTAGTTCAGGTGAAAAAGGTCATTTTTTGCCATTGATTTGATGTGGGCTTGCATGTCTAGGTTTTTATCAAGTGTAATTCCTAGTGATTTGGTCGAGTCAACTAGGACAGGTGTGCAATTTAGAGCCGTGATCAGTTTGGTACATTTCTTCGCATCGGAGGAGCTTTTTGGAAGGGATACTAATAGGAATTCTGTTTTTACGCATTTAGGATAAGATAAGTGCTAGTTAACCAATGTAATGACACCTTTAATGAATTATTCATTGTCTTGATTTCCTCCAGTGAAGAGATATTGATGTAGATCTGAGTGTCACCCACATAGATGTGATAGGAGATGATGGCGTGCTGGAGAATTTCTGTAAGGGGTTCGATATATAGATTGATTAAAGATGGAGATAATGTTGTGCTTTGTGGAACACCAATTGAATTAGGGGATGGCAGTGACAGCGCCTGATTGACCATGAATCTTTGTGTTCTGTTCTGTAGGAAGGA
Organism: Lissotriton helveticus; assembly: GCF_964261635.1. Classification (NCBI taxonomy): domain Eukaryota; kingdom Metazoa; phylum Chordata; class Amphibia; order Caudata; family Salamandridae; genus Lissotriton; species Lissotriton helveticus. Next base: position 1,039,666,920 of record NC_136065.1, on the reverse strand, counting down.
TTTAAACCATTTAAGCACATTTCTGGATAATCCCATCCTGTCTTCAAGATGGGCTAGTAATTTTTCATGATTTACTGTGTCAAAAGCAAAAGACCGGTCAAGAAGAACTAGTAGACATACTTCATTGTGATCCAGTGCTTGTAGTGCATCATCCACTATAGGTAGGATTGCTGTTTCCGTACTGTGGCCTGGTCTGAATCCAGATTGACAGCCGTGCAATAGACTGAATTTAGCAATGTGATGGCTTAGTGGTTGTTGCACAACATTTTCTAGTAGTTTGGCTAATAATGGAATATCGATCACTGAACGGAAATTGTTTTGGGTTGGCCGGGTCCCCTGTAGGTTTTTTAATGAAGGGAAGGACTTGACCTGGTTTTAGGCAGTCTGGTAAGGTACCTTGAGACAGGGAGACATTCACTATTGTTGTCCATATGGGGACGACAAGGTGGTTATTCTTTTCAAGCACTTTGAGGGGAGGGGTTCATTGTAAAACTTATTTAGTTTTACAGTCAAGATAGTTTTAGCAATGTCATTCTGGTCATATACCTTGAAGGCTGACCATTGTGCTTTATTTTTAGTCATAGATTGTGCAGTGTGAATGATAACATCATTCTGTGATGACAATGGGCTAGAGAGGTTGTCTGATCCCATCCTGATCTCCCATTCTAGAGAGTTGGCTTTGTCTGTAAAGAATGCTGAGAATTTCTCTCAACTCAGTTGGATTTTTATAGATTCCTGAGCAGATTTGGCCAATTTATTGGATTGTTGTTTTAACATCTTAAAGAGGTTCGGAGGTCTGTTTTTAGCAGTATCCAGATCAGATCTAAAGAATTCCTTTTTGGATCTGAGAATGCTTTTGTTGAAGTAGTTTCTAGTTTTTCTGAGAGTTTTTTGCTGGGGGGAGGATGGGTACGGTCTCCATTTCCTTTCAGCTAGTCTCAGCCTCCACCTTTCTTCATTTAGTGTCTCATTAAACCAGGGATTTTTATCTTTCTCTGCAATTCTTTTCAGTCTTAAATGCACGGCGGAGTGGATTATATTCGTTATTGTTGAATTGTAGCGATCTGTGAGTTCGCTTACGTTCATCATGTTGTTAGGAGGGTTTAAATCCTTCTCACAGTGTGCGACTAATTGCTCAACGTTTAAGTCAATAGTGTCCCAAACCCACTCTTTAAGTTTGACAGGTTGTGTGGTCTTATTCTTTTTTATGGTAGGTATATAGAAGGTTATGGCATGGTGATCCGACCAATCGCATGGATCAATTAAGTAAATTATAACAGCCTTATCTCTAGAGATAACCCAGTCTAAAGTTGACCCTTTCAAGTGTGTCAGCAGTGTGCAGGCTTGAGTGAGATTTAGGTCTGCTAAGAAATCTTTGAGTATGTTGACCTGTTTTCCATTACTATCGTTCCAATGTCACCTAGGAATATATCATTTGTGTGAATGTTCGAGTTGGCCGTTATGTTCTCCATTAACTGGTCTATGAAAGGGGCATTGTTACCTGAAGGATGGTAGAACTCATGCAATTTGCACATTTGATTATCTACAGTTCAAATAGCAAGACCAAGGTATTCAAAGGACTCAAGGGGGTCGGACTGTAGTTGGGTTACATAGAGATCAGAGCGATGTATGCAAGCGATACCACCTCCTGCTTTTTTTAGTCTGTCTAGCCTCATAATATTATATTTGGGAGGCACCAGTAGATCCATGTATGAGGAAGAAGACCCAGTTAGCCATGATTTGGTTAAGATTGTCACGTCGACTGCATGACTAATGATGAGGGCAGCAATTCCTGAGGCATGTTTTACTGCTGAACAACAGTTGGGTAGGAGGCATAGAAGCGGTTTCACTGAATTATCAGATTTTATTTCTTGATTGCTGGTGGTGAACTGTACTTTTTTTTAGAATATTAAGGTTGAGTTTTTTTAGTATTGGGCAAGGTAGTTCTATTTGCATCGATCAAGACTGATCTAATTTCCTCACATCTATTGATGGGAAGAGTGGATGCAGACTCATAGGAAAGGAGTAAAGCATGGGTTTCATCATCCAATAGATATTTAAGATGTTTGCATGGTCGATTTTGTCTATTTGGTAGTAGCATGGCTATCCATTTACGCTTTCCTCGAATCATGAATGAGCTTGACTTTGGAGTGAGTACTTACTGTGATTTCTAAAATGTTCTTAATTACGTGTAACACATTTAGAATGCTGTGTGACATACTGTCAGCTTGAACTTTAAGAGTTTCAATTTCCCTTTGTGGAGAAGGAAATAAACTAGAAGTGGACACCTGCCTATTGCGTAATTTGCTTGAGGATCTTGAGTCCCGGAGACTCAGCCCAACGTCTTTTCCAATGTTCCTTTTTTTCTTATTAGGTAGTGTGCTTGAGCCTCCCCTGAGGGGGATATGCGATTAACTTCGTTTGTCCTGGAACCTTATTTTCAAACTTGGATGATACAAATTTTGTATGGAAGCAGATGCTATTGGTACTGTCCTAGTGTAGGTTTTGGAATGAGGGTTAATCTCCCTACCCTTAATTGCTGGAAGGGGGTTCTCACTAAGTGGCCTATGAGTGGGAGTGAGCATATCCTGGAGAAGAGGTATGGTCAATACACAAAAAAATACATTTATGGAAGGGGGGGGGGGTTATAATTGAGTACCAACTACGCTGTGCCCAGGGAGACACAACCCAAGGATTGAGGACTGGTGTGCACTTTTACACGTGAAATATTTATCTTAATTCTCTCCTGACTGGCTTGATATTCGGGATAAACTGGAAAGCTATTTTAACCAATATTGTCTCTTAACAAACCCTAGATTTCTTTCCACCTGCTCTGAGGTTAAATTAACAAGTTTATCATAAATGTAAGAAGACTTGGTAATTTTATCAAAGTTAGCTCTTGAATTAATAAAACATTCAATTAGTTTCTTCTGCGTGTTTACATCTAAAACAAAACAACCACACTTGTTTTTAATATGAAATAATTTACTCCAAAACTGAGACATATGGTAAAATAGTAGTGACATTAAAATATTTTTCAGACATACAAAACATTGATTGAAATATAGTACAGAATAATACATGAGACAACAATTGTATGTAGATATAAAATATATTCTATGCCAAGCTGGAAAACAAATTGGCGAGCACAGGGATGGACCCATGCCGGGACTATAATAGGAACCAGGCTGAGCAACTGTCAACAAGTATTGGGAGCTGAATTCTTTAACAGAAAATCAAGGAGAAAATAAAAAAAATAATTATCATTAAAGCCACAACTTCTTTTTTTTTTTAAGTCATCATTATTCAAGGAACAGTGGGCATACTGTAGAGTAGGAGACACTAGGATTGGCTTTTAAATGCTTCTATAATTTATCCAGGATATATTTTGTGAGTTTGTTTACATTCTTGTATGCATAAAGTAATACCATGCCACCGTAATCAAACAGGTCTTAATGTGTTTTTACTGCTCACACTTGCTCCATGCCTAGGTGCTCCTCCAAGCTCCTTTTTGCTTCTCTTTTTCATTGCATTGCGTGTGCTTTAGGGCTTCCTGACAAAAGTTTGCCTTTTACAGCTAAGAACACATATGTTTTGCATTTTATAAATGTTCACCTGAAAAAGTTGGATGCAATGTTGCCTGCCGTTCTTAAAAGGGCATGTAACATTGTACATAGCATGAAAGGAAGAGAACCTATGCCCTGTTGATGAGTGGCTTAAATGTTTAAACACTCTTCCAAAATCAGCTTCCCGAACAGCGACAGAGCCTTTCTTTCACTATAAAACAGACAGAGCCTTGCTCACTCTTCCTTGGCAATGATGTCCACCTCCAAACATTTGATTTTAAAGAGTTATGAGCCACCATCTTACCTCTCCTAACCCCTCTCCAAAATATGTCCCACTTCAGGTTTCCAAGGCCCTTGAAGAGGACCTCAAAGCCCTAAGTCTGAAGCTCCGATGAATCGTGAGATAGGACAACAAAGGGGTAGAATGAAGCCTGAAGCTACGTGCAGTGTGAAGAATGTTACTATAAACATGCGCAATGAAATCCAAAGGCAGCTCAACATGGCAAACTACGTATGGAGATGCTCATCTTTTGATAGGAGTATGTTATGCATTTTGTCACTGAGCGGATTCATAATTATTGTCTTATCATCAAATATATACACAGATATGTACATTAAAGTGATGAACGTAGAGTGTACGCTCAATATCAAGTGTTCGAAATCATGGTGTCCTGTGGCTTCTAAAATTAGTGGCCGAATGTATACTCCAAGCTCAAAATCCCATAGACGTTGAGATTTTTTGTTCTCTTATTTGAGTTATTGCAGTGTGGAATGCAGGAAGTTTCCTTATTGAAGACGGAAAGCTCTCGCTAGTGGTCCTGAACCAGCGAGAAATACAATTCAAAGAGGAGTTATTCCTCAAAAGGAATGGTGGGAGTGGAGTTCTTTCATTGTGTCCACAACAGACATTCTGCTATGTGGTAAGGCGTTTAGGTCTTTGTTGTTCTGCGTGTGTGCATGCATGCCAGTGGTTGAACACTGGGAGAACATCTCGCTTCAGGAGGAAGGCACTGCTGGCACTACTCTGAAGAGACTGGGAACACTAAATTATGCTGTACTTTGGAAAGCTTTTCAGAGAAAAGCTGGGGTCCCTTAACTCTTTAAAAACAAAATGTTTGGGTGTAAAAAGAATTAACAATGTAAGGGCTATTCAATTATTTATTCAGCAACCAGGATGCAACGTGACTTCTGTCTCTCTCCAGCTCTCAATTAGCCATTCTATTTTTTAAAGTCTATTTCAGCTATAGTAGCTATATTTCTGGCTAGCTGCAGAAGTTGTAAGAGAATTCAAATACATGGATTTAATTTGAACTTCTGTGATATTAAAATGCCTTAAAAGGACCCCGCAAAAATCATGTCATATTCCCATTTACAATATCATGAGATTAAAAAAACTCAAATATTTAATACAAAAAAACTTGGTTTTAAAAGTCTTTTTCAGGAATAAATGTAAATTATTAAACAATGTACAAGTATTCCAACTTGTGTTTCAAATACAAGTTATACAAAAGCATAGTATCCGTGGAAATCAGCTAATAGCACACTCTCAATTATATTTTTTGCATAAAGTGTTCACATTTTACTTCTTCCTTACTGGAATAGGTTTAAAGTCATAAGCACAATGATTTTCAGCAACTATTTTTAGGTAAGAAATGAAATGAGGGTAAGAAATGATGGAGCTGCCCACCCCAGAGAAGCAAATAAGGCATCACAAATTATTGCTTACGATTTCTCTTTGTCTTGAACAAGTACGTTGTTATAGCTCAAACATAAATTCGAATTATCAGGAAATTTTAATTCATGTAAATTAAAATTCTTCCATCAAAATCACTCGCTGTAATGGAGAAAAGAGGATCTTACTTTCATTAGCAGTCAGCTGTACATTTAGTGCTGTGTCATTCATTCCTTAACTTTTTTTCCCACTGGTATTAAAAGTCCCTGAATACATACTCATTCACAATGCATTATATTGTAATTCTCCTGGCTGCAGTCCCTCTGCTTCAAGCTAGGTCTAATAAGACCTGTTGCCTTTTTTGGTCTTGCATTGTTTCAGATGAAGTGAAGTCGTAAAATGCAGTAACAATTAGAGACCATTGGTTACCTCATTACCACCAGGTGGAGATAGCATGAGGTCTAGCCTACTGCTTTTACCCAAATCCTGCTCTCTCCTTTCTTTCATTAATTCGGTTTCATTATGTTTTGTGCTTCTTGTTGGCAAATTAGGAAAACAATGACAAACTGAAGTAAAAACCCGAAATAGTAGTTTTTAGCAACAACAGAGGGGAACACATTTAACATTATTTAAAGAAATTCAAAAAGGCTACATGTTCCAGTCTTTTTTTGGTTCTTGTATTTTGTTGCAGCCCACATAAGCTCAACATTTTCTTCTTTCTACATTTGAAAAATGACCAGACATTGGATTTTATCATACTTAATTATTCCTAAAAAACTTCTTTACATCACCAAATACTATAATATGTTACTTAATCCAACATATTTCAGAGGTATGTCAATTATACAGTGATGCAATATGGTTCTCTTAAATCATCTGCAAAAATAATGTTTGTACTTTCCTTAATGGTGTTTTATTTATGCGGGTTATTTGTTGGGACAATTTTCTTGCTTCAAACACTGAGACCATGAGACATGTGCAGATATTCTTACTTTCCCTACAACAGGGTCACACTGCTACAGGGAGCATAGATACGGGTACTAGTGCTGGGCAGCACATAAATATGCGAAGCAGAGTAGAACTGAGGCTCGTGCAGGACTTGAAGGACCTGATTAAGAGTTGCTTTGTTATTCAGATGAGAGCAAAAAAGAAGGAAAAAGCTGTGCAGATAAATTCATTGCTTGTTTGCTTTTCCCACTTACATTTTGTCAGGAGAAACGTGATAAAATGTCTGCCTAAAAAACAGGCCGCAACGCAAGCGTACAGACTCAGGTTTCTCTGTAAGTAATGCATGCCCAATAACGAACAGTTTGAACTATGCAGCAGATATGTATAACCGGATTCATTACATTTAAGAGGTTTCCTCTCCTAAAATGCAATAAGGGGTGGATGAATGCAATTGCACTCGTACTGCTATATTATTGTGTTGATTGTCTGAAAACTCAATAAAATTAGTTTACAAAAAAAAAGAAGAAAAACAGCCCGGAAATGTGGAAAATCGAATGCGAATCAGTTCTCCGTTTATGAGATCACAAGCCACAATGACTGCTGATCCACCATCCGAAAAGACTGACCTCTGCAATGTCTGTACGTCTGAATGCAGGATTGCAGATGAGCATGACTTCATAATCTGTAGTCTGGTTCTAAGGGTTTATGGTGGGATACGACAAAGACATGGGGAGGTACACAAAGGTGCCCAGATAAACTAAGTGAAAGAGAGGATAAGAAAGGGATAAAGACATTGTTCTGTGAAATTGGAATCGTAGGGTCATTCCATGCTTGACTTCAACCAATGACCTTGCACATTTCTTTGATTATGACAATGTCATCAGCACTTGGATACCCAAAAGAACCCTTCACTTAATTCACATCATGAAGGATCAGATTTATTCAGAATTGCACTCGCACAAAATACACCCTTGTGTCTGCTGCTTTTATTCACAACTCTTCATTAAGGTTGTGTCTTTTTTCCTGTTTGTATCCACAAAACTTTTGCAGTCAGGTGACGCATGTTTTTTTCCAGAGTAGCCACTAGTTCTGTTATCTAAAACTAGTGTAGAAAACGGGGCTAGATCAGCAAGCTCAGTTTTCCAATTTATTTTTTTACTAATGAAAAATAATTTTTGCAGTGGCTAACTCCTTTCCTCTTACAACCACATCGATTTTGTGAGGTTTTGCTCCCTATTAATCCCTGTGAAATTTGTATTACTGCAGTTGAAAGGAGTACATGTGAAAGTGTTTGTATTTGTAATATTTCTCCCATAAATGTTGCCTTTTGCACACTGGACTTGAACTTAGGTGCGCAAAAATGTCTGAGAATTGGGATAGTATGTCTCTTACTTGCTAGCACACATATTGTTGATACGCTCAAAAGCCTATAACAAGACTGATTAAAAATGACTGATGATTGTGACACATATTTCAGCATAGTATTTTCGGTGTCCCTGATTAGATAATCTTTTTACAAAACCTCGCGGAAGAGTTAAGGTAGATAAGCATATACCATTTTACATTCTTCTAATCATAGCTCCTTGTTTCCAGAATTCCCTATTTTGTTAAGTCAATCTTGAGATTCATGCCTACGTGAGAAAAGTTAACATAAACTCCTTGTGGAATGTAACATATTGTTTTAGTGAAAGCCAACGGCGACCATACTTCTAGATCGTTTTAGAAATTGCATTCTACCTAGAAAGAATTGTTTCCCTAACTATGAAGGGTTTATAAAATTGCCTAGTAGGACTTAAAGCATAGAAACCAAAATCCAGACTGCTATAGACATATAAAATGTAAATTCTAGAATGAAGCATGTTCCAATCGTCTCCTACCTCACCATGACAGCCATGTTAGCCTTTGTATGTTCAACATGTCCATATTTATGCAAGACTAAAAGTTGTATTACTTCTCTTATGTCAATATGATAATTAGACTCACTCCCTTTCCCATGCCTATCATCCTCTACACTCACTTTTGTTTTCTTCAGATAACATGCCTACCTTTCTCACATTAGCCTCCGAGTGCGAAAATCACATCTCTTTGCATTAGGACTGAGAATTGTGCAAGATGATGCCTCTTCCACCCTTCAGGTAATTTATAAACTCAGGGACCATTGCATGAATGGTGTGGTGTACATGCTCAAGGGACGTCTCACAGAACCGAGCCAAGATGCTGGTATCCTGACACAGCCTTCATGTGGTTGTCGACATTAAAGTGTGGCCTGGAGATAACTGATAGAACTTTACAGAAAATTGAATATGATATAGTGATAGGGATAAACTGAGAAGCAAGCATAAACCTGAGGAAACTGTGATGTTTAAATTTTTCAGGCTAAACATATTTTGAGAAGGCAGCCATGGCACCTTGTTAATGTTGGACTAAAGAGACTAGCACCATTGTAAAGGGCCAGGATTAGAGGCTATGCAGAGAGTTTTTATGATAAGTTGTTGGGGACATGAGAGGGCATGTTCTTGAAAGAGAAATTGGATCTCTTGCACAATTAAGATTGAGACTGGTCTAGCTATTTGTATCTCTGTTCGGGCACTGAATTGCGGGTACTAACGCTTTAAAAATAAATGAATATTTGAATATAACTTGTAATTGCTCCCAAGTGTCCAGCTCCATTGATTAATGCAGAAAACGCAGTTTGTGTATGTTCATTTGGAGGGGCATGGATGAGCCACAAATTGAACTCTATGCTTCAGAATCGAAACAGCTGGGTTGTAACACCAAATTGCAGCTCGCCTTTAATGGATAGCATTTGAAATATCTCGATTATGTTTTTTAAAATTTAAGTCTCATGCTCAGGTTTCTAATGGTGTGCTTCTGAAATTGGTCACTTGTTAACACGTTTTCAGGTTTGCAGTATGCCATTCTGCAAGGATAATGCTTATTTTCAAAAAAATCTATTTACGAAGTAGGACTAAGGCATGTTGGAGCCCTTTTCTACTCCTCAGACATAATCAGGATGTTTCTTGTGAAATGAAATTGAATCCTGCACCGTCAGAGACCACACCTGTTAATTCAGTTTTCCCTGATCTGGAAACAGTACATTTGACTGGCATAAATTTAATGCAGAAGCCAACCATTTTATAAAATAAGTAGATATGGAAAACAATCAGCGTGTCAACTATAACAAGCAGGCAATTGCAAACTTCTCACAAACCTTAAAAATAAATTTTCATCTTCAATTACTATTGAGAAACAATGTAAAGAAATCTGAAACTTATAAAAATGTGCCCCTACACAGTAAAAGGTTAATCCTGCATATTTCATTTCTATTGACCCCTTTCCTTTCTTTCCAAAAAAAGGCACATTTGCACTTCCCTTCCCTTCCCTTAGATTCTTCAAGCGAACAGAAAAGAAAAGAAAATAAGTTACTTTTTGAAGAATATTTTCAATGAATAGAGCAGGGCTTTACGCCCATCTCTAGCCATGAAATGGCTATCCTGGTCTCGTCTACTGGTTATACATTTGATTAGGATTATATCAACTTTGTGAGCCACAAACTATAATAGACAAATAAACCTTCACATGGGCTATTCACTTCAGTGAACTGCAGTTTGCATTTGTATATTTTGTCACTGTTTCAGACATTTACAAACTTGCATGGTTTTGTTGTCGCGGTTTTACTTCAGCTGTACTGGTTCTGACATCTGAAACGTCTCCCTACCGACCAGACCTCTTTCCACTGTTTTCATGTTTCTTTGTAACAAATTGTTCCTATAGCCAACATTCCACAAAATAATTATTTTCTTCAGTTAGAGTATGTGATCAAGGAGGTTGTTATTTTTTTTATTTATTTTGCAAACCTGTTACATTTCAGTGATACCAGAACAAAATTGATCCTTTAGTTTCTTGCCACTTTGTATACCTAAAACGTCGGCACTTACCAAAAATAAATGAACTAGTGGCAGACCTTCAGGTCATTGCCTTTGTTGTTGCATATATTTGCTAGTCTTTTGTCATTGCTATGAAACCAACTTATTTATCATGGCACGATTGGATCTCAAGCTGCCGCCATTTTGTCCAGCAGGCCTTTCAAGACCCTCTAAATTTTTGGTGGCAGTGAGAAGAACAGAAGGAACAGCATTCGGCGTATGTAGCTCATATATGCTATGTTGCGCTGGTATGGACTAATATCCAGAGAGGAAGCACATTTGGTCATGCTAGGACTTGGAGAGGAAGACATAGTTTTATCTGGAAAAAAGTGCTTAGCGAAAAGATCCCAAGAGCCCTCCAGCACCGTGGGAGATTGTGTCCGAGCATGGGTAGGAGAACATGAAGTTCACCGCATACTTCATCTCTTTGCTCTTCTTGTCCCATTTATAGATGGCCGTGAGCAGAAGCCGCCCATCAACTTTGCGCCCCATGATCAGGAAGCTGCCGCTCAAGTTGTCCAGTTGAGGGCATGGGCATCCCGCGGCATTCTTGATGTACAGCACAAGCCTCCGAAATTCTTTCCTCTTTAGTTTCCCTGCTTTCAAAACTTTTTTCTTCTTCTGCGCAGCAATTAGTTTGCGATCCCCATTCTCAATCTTCACCTCTTTTATCCTCATTCGAAGCACTAATAAGAAAAAAAACAAATATAATGTAGCTTGGTAAGGAATTGTTCAACTTTTTTTCATTTTAGGAACAGGAAAGAAAAGATTGGGAAGAATACTTTTTACTAAAATATAATTGAACACATGAAAAATTGAAATCATATAAATATCTTGTATCTCACTTGCTTAACTTTGAGATGGCTCAAACCAAAAAACAACATTTTCAGGAGAGTTTTTCTAGAATATTGCCAGACAGACATTGGATCCAGAAAAATTAGCTGCAGGCGAGGCAGAGTGACTGCATTCCTGTTGCTTAAGGGGCTTTAAAAGAGGGATTTTGTGAATATCGTGTTCTACTGAAGCTTGAGTCTTGCTAGTTCTTATAATAGGAACCTTAGAGGTTAGATTAGGAATGGCAGCATGTCACATTTATTTTCACCCGCTATAGTAACGTAAAATGGAAGATAACTCAGGCCTAGAAAAAACACTAGAGCTAGACATCATCAAAAAATTATATTTTCTGTTGGTGCCTGATCGTTAAATGTTTTGACATTTCTTTTATTTAAATCATAATTCTACTTTGGTGTACATCCTTTTTCTGGAATTATGCAATTTATCTGAAAGAAAGTGTGAAACATGAACAGCATTGAAATTCCTCGATGCCCATCTCCAGGTGCCTGCAATGTTTTGAAACCTTCATTGGTAGCACTGTTTCTTTAAGGAACTGGACACAGTGGTATTTTTGGAAGCTGTAAATCGATTCTTTGTAGATTTCCTAACTTTGAATAGATCTAGAATCTTTATACGGTTCACAAAAATTCCTAAGCATAGCTACCTAAATTTGCAAAAATCAGATTTCTTTTTAAAAAAACGTAATTTTCCTTTTGAATACATATACAAGTTTCAGTAGCCATTACAACGATTTTGACATTTACCAGCAGAAGCAAGCAACAGTATATGGTAAATAAAAACAGTATGCATAGTGGCCTTCAGTATCAGGCTGGGAGACATATCAGTAATATACATTTCAACAACTGTAAATCACCACATTCAACAGGGCGGCCTTACTAGCAAAGATTTAGCCACCGAATACAGAATCTACCTATTATACGTTTCAGATTACCAAGAATTCACTTCTTCATATCTAAAGGGACTGAAATGGTCAACCGATCCCGATCTGTCATACCCCACCTCCGTATCTGCCTCCTCAGCTTTGCGGGCGAGGTAAGTCTGGTACGGACCCCAAATGTTTTTTGGCCTGCAGCGTGTGGGCATGAGAGCATTATAGCTGTCCGACTGGGTGTTGCAATAGGACAAGTCGGTTCACCATTCTGAGAAGGTGGGTGTTGGGCCCTTCATCCAAAGCATAGCTATTCTGCGTTTTGCTATTAATATGCCAAGCGCTAGTAGTCTACGGGTTCCTAAGGGAAATCTTTGATGTACCCCAGGAGGGCCACTAATTGAGTCCCAGCCATGTCCTGCAGTGCAGCAAACACTGCTGTCCAGAATCTGCGGATCCCAGGGCAGTCCCAAGCAAGATTTGTAAAGTTTGCCTCCGCAACCCCACTTCGTACACATTTATCGTCTGCCCTCTGTCCATATTTATATAATAGGGCCGGCGTGTAGAATACTCTGTGCAGGTATTTAAAATGTGTTAGTCGGTGTCTGCCGTTCTGCAAGATGGATTTTGTGCTTGAGCAGCAATATAACCATTGCTCTTCTGTTAGATCTACCCCTAATTCAGCGCACCATTCCTGTAGTACCTTTATATGTGTAGAGTGGATGCCGGTCCTCGTGAGTGTGTATAATATTGAAATTGTGCTCCACAGGGTCTGAGCCTGCAATAAATACGTTAAGAAAGTGTATTCTCATGGTTCCAGCTTGCCATGACCTAGCACCGCACCCAGTGCCTGTCTAGCTCGATAGTAAGGAAACTTTGTGAGCACTGACGCCTCTGATGTTTGTGCCTGCAACTGGTCCCACTTCTTGACCACCCCCTCTGAAAAGTAATCACCCGTGGTTCTTATGTTGAGTGCATGCATAGCGCACGTGAATGTCTTTTCCTGCGGCTTCAATAACCAATCACACCATTCTACAGGTAATTTAGGGGAGTAGAGGAGAGTGATCCTCTGCATATCAGCAGCCCTACGAAATTGGCTTCATGTATTCCCTACAAAGTCTATAACATGGTATCTTCTCAGTGGATTACCAAGGAGATATTGCGGCCAGTACACTGTGTTCACTTCAGCTCTCACAATGCACAGGTGTGCGGTATCATGGGGACCATGCAGCCAATAATATGCTTGCATTTGTTGTGCTGTGCAATAATACATTTCAAGTTCTGGGGCATTAAGCCCACCTGCTGATTATGGTTTAGTCAGTGTCTCCCACTGCACGCGTGGTTGCTTCCCAGCCCATGCCAGTCTGATCATGAGGTATCTTAGAGTATGAAAGAATGATTTTGGTAATGGGATCGGTAAGTTCACAAAAAAGAACAGAAAACGTGGAAGCACTATAATTTTCATGAACGAGATTCGCCCCAGCAGCGACAACGGCAATCAAATCCACTTCTCAATGGTCTCTCAGAGCTTCTGTACAAAATTCAGATTTATGTAAATTCACCTAATCTGTAAATTAATGAAAAATCCCATCTTTTTACGGTTATTCCTCAAGTGTCAGTCTCTCTGCTGCGCCCATCAAAATATGGTTAGTTTGAAATATGGTGATGATCATAGATTCTTTACACTGGAACTATCTGACAAATCTAGTTTTTTTTGGAGTACCTTTGGATGTGTATATGGGTTGGAAAAATTGATTGGAAGGATTTGTGAATTTGTGGCCAGGAGTTTGCCTTGTAGCACTAGCACAGGAGTGGAACACGCCAGCCGCAGCCTGTCAAATAACTATTCTACATGCTCTGCTCACTTAGTGATGCTTGGCACGGAGTTCAGAGTAGTTACGTTGCACCACAGTGACTCTCACCCCTTAGACCCAAAATTAGTTAGTGAAACTACTAATGCAGCTGAAAACAGTCAGGGAGCAGACAGACTGCTCTCAGCTGTAACACAGTGTAGGCAGATCAGAAGATGGTCATGAACCTGCATGCTGCTAAAAGCAATTTTTTATTAGCATTTAGCAACTTAACTGGGAGATACCCCAATGTCACACTCAGGCACTTTGAGAGGTGAGACCCGCCCGCTGCCATTGGTGGGCCGTGGCCGCAATGACCAATTGACTCCCTCGGCAATGCCTCATGATTCTTGCTCAGATGTTCACTGGACTGTGTGCTCTGGGCTGCTGAGATCCACTGTGGAAGCGGACCTTATGTGTCACTTGCCTCCCCATATCTTCTCTTAGTACCTTCCAGCAGATTGATGTAGGACACGTGCCCCTGCAGCCTTTGTTTGTTACCCTGCCCCAACTCTGCTGACCTTCTATGTACCCCTCGTCCACTGCAGCCCCTCTGGGTTTCCCAGTCTGCGTTGTTGGACCATCTGTAACTTAACTCTAGCTCTAGCTCTATGTGACAGTATACCACTCTCTGTAATCCCTCTATTTGCCACCCTGCAAGACCTCGGTCTTCCATCACCACCCATTTATGTGCCCCTGAGCCCCTGATATCGGCCTGTATTCCCTTGCAGCACCAGCGTCTCATTCAGCTGCACCTGGGTGTGCATCTGGCCCCCTTTCAGTCAATGTGTGATGCCCCGCCACTGCATATGACCCCTGATGCCCAGAAGCTCCTAGAATTTCCGCTGTGACGAACTCTGCCCTGACATGTGTACCTTCCCAGTCTCCAGTTAGGGCTTCTAAAATAAAATGGAAGCAATATTAGTTGGCTTTGCCAATTCTTTTTAAATCTCACCCAATGGTTAAGACCATCCCAGGGAGCAGTGATGCAAATAAAATATTTACAAAAGTTTAAATCTGTTTCAGACTAAGGCAGCACTTTTTCAGTCTCTTGAAACCACAAAAATTAGAATGTTCTCAGAGAGGGCAACACATTCCATAACATGAATCCAGTGAGTGCCCCAAATTTTGTACCATGCTGGGTACAGCACCATAATGGGATACATTTAGGTTCAGCCGTCGGCGACAGAAGTCTCTGAAGTGGAGCATAGGCAGGGACCCTTCCAGCGTGCGGCTGGTCGAGCCAAATGCCTTGCTGCTGAGGCGTGTCACTCCTCCCCTTCCTCTCGTCACACGAATCTGCTTCTGGGTCGTGCTTCCAAGGAGCTGCGAGCCGCGACCAGAGAGATGAAGATCATAGGAGATTAAGGATGTTAGTAGCGGAAGGTGCGGAAATTGCAACAACACAACAGATGACCTGCAGAGAAACCCCCCAAGAAGATTGTGGGTATTCTGGTTGTTGTTCTCCTGCCCCCTATGAGGACATGTGCAGCCACTATGAGGAACTACAGTATAAACCTGTGGCCCTGCGGTGAGAGGTAAACCGGAGGTTAAGCAGGGAGCACCTTGAGGTTGTCGTGGCTGGTGTTCGAGTTTGAGGAGGTTCTTATTAGACTGGAGGAGGCATCTTTTTTATTTGTCCCGTCTGGATTCAATCTATCAATCAATCAATCAAACATTTGTAGAGTGCGCTACTCACCCATGAGGGTCTCAGGGTGCTGAGGGGGGAAGGGGTGCAGCTACTGTTCGAACAGCCAGGTCTTGTGAAGTCTCCTGAAGGTCAGCAGGTCCTGGGTCTGACACAGATGTGTGGGGAGGGTGTTCCAAGTCTTGGTGGTGAGGTAGGAGAAGGATATACTGCCGGCGGAGATCCTATGGATGTGTGGGACGGTGGTGAGGATGAGTTCGGCGGAGCGGAGCTGGCGGTTAAGGGTGTAGAAGGTGATATGTTTGTTGGGGTATGCTGATCCGGCTTTGTGGAGAGCTTTGTGGGCGTGGGTGAGGAGCTTGCAGGTGATCCTCTTGTTGACTGGGAGCCAATGAAGGTCGTTCAGGTGGGCAGAGAAGTGGATGTGGCAGGGTATGTCGAGGATGAGGCGTGCTGTATGTGTTGGAGTCTCTTTTGGAGTTTGGCTGTATTTCCTGCGTACTGCATACTGGAGTAGGTGTCCTTGTGCGCTTTTGTTGGGAGGTTCTGTGGTTGCCAGCGAATCACTAGCTCCAATATCGATGAGGAGGGGTGAAATCAAAAACTTTAAACAACTTTAATAACTTCTTATAAAAACTAAAAAATGTTTGGAAAAGTAATTTGGGAAAGTACTCGGCTTGTATAGTGTCCATATAGCAGACCTATAGTGACCCATAGTGTAGAAGTTAAAAACACTTATTCTGGGGCTTTGGTCTGTAACGTATGTAGCAGACGGTCCTGAAGCGATCAGTAATAGGAACAGGAGCTTCAGCTGCAGTGCCCACCTCTTCATCATTGACTCAGAAGGCGAGGAGAAAAGCAGCTCATTCATGAATGTATGCAGCCAGGAGAGGAAGAACTATACAGAAAAAGAGCGAGGCAGGGAATACTGCAATGGATCCTTTGTCTCCAGGTCCATCTCCCAAGGCACTGGCATCTTCAGGGGCCTCTCCCAAATTTGATCCCAGCAATTTGGGCGCTGGGGCGGGGGGGGATACCATGGCCCCAGGTAGTTTCCAAAAGTTAATGGGGTGGATGCTCCATGGCCCTCCATCAATTAGCAAAAGACAGACGGGCTGGAAGTGATGTAGGGTCTTCACAAACGGCTGAAAGAAAAGTAGCTGAAGAGAATTGAAAGGCGGGAGGGGTGGGTAATTCTCCTAAAGACTACCCCATATTTTCCAAAAATCATAAGGCAACCTAAAAGGACACTAATTTGCTACCTGTAGATTGGATGTCACCCGGAGTAGTTTCTCAGGTCTCCACAGTACAAGCCTGGAAATCTTACCTGGTAACAACCTGGATCAGAGGGGGCAGTCTGTCCAAGGGAAAGGTCTGGAAGCACCTTTATATGATCTACAGATATCAGGCTTCCCAGAGTTATCGTCTCCCTCAGTATCCTGATAAAACCCAGGGCTGAAGAGCTGGATTTGCCAAATTAGCAGGGGCTATGAGCACAACTGTCTTTTTCAGGGAAAATGTCAGGCTGAGCTAGTCCCCGTTGGCCTCAATTGCACCAAATGTAACAGTTTTTGTAAACTATTTTGGGGGAAATGCACAATTGCAAAACCTCTCAGGCCCAAGAGCTCTCCTTACTTCATCAGAGATTAGACAATGTCGAGAATATGGTACAGCAAATACCAGAGCAATTTGAAGAATTTGAGCAATGTGTATCTGCCATTGGGGACCACTCGCTGTCTTGTGACTCCTATATTGCCTGTCTGCAGTAAAAGCTGCAGGCTTCACAGTTGAAGACGGACAATAAAATGTGCGCTTTACAGGGATACTGGAGTATAGGGAACGCCTCAATGGTCAGTCTAACCCCTTGGTTTACATAGAGACGCTGATCAGAGAACATATACTTGAGAAAGTACCAGAGGAGCTCACTATAATGAGGACTCATAGGGTCCCTTCCCAGAAACCTCTGGGGGCCAAGTAACCTGGGATGATTGTGATTATCGCATTAGAGAGGCTATTTTCACTAAGGACATTCAAAGAAGGGATATTGTCATACCCGACGGAGCCAAGTTGAGTGTTCTCCGATACGTCTGCGTTAGCAGCACGTCGACTGAGGGACTTTGTGGGCAAGATGGGTCAATTCAAGAGCGCAGGAGTGCAGCTCTCCATTGTTCAGCAGTCAAAAATAAAAGTCTTATGGAGAGGCCAGTTCCAACTTTGCTCCATTCCTGAAGAAGCTCAAGAGCTATTACAAAGATATCCCAAGCAAGTGGAAAATAGAGAAATGAGGGACAACTGAACAGAATGCGGACTCCAGGACTCTATTTTACTCTAGGACTGTACTTAGTTTGAAATATAGTACAATATATTAAGCTTGGTTTCTATATTATTGTGTGCAAATGGTAGTAGGCTTAGTTACTTGCACGTGGTATTTTGTGCACTTTTCACTTTATGCACTGTGTTCACTTTCACTATTGCACTTTGTTTTCCCATTTGGCAATGTTTAATGGTACCTACTTGGATGCATTGGGTTAAGCTGCTATTATTCTCTTTTTATATAGGTAATCAGTCCCATAAAACTAGACTGCACTTTGCACTTTATGCACTGTGCTCACTTTCACTACTGCACTTTATTTTTTCCCCTATGGGGGTGTAATGGTATTCACCATGCCATATTGGGAAAATTGGTTATCAACCTCTTCTTTTATAGGTAATGGGTTCCTTAAAGAAGATTTGCACTTTTTGCATTATCTATTTTTGCTACTACACTTTGCGCTCCCCTTTTGGGGCGTAAAATGGTGCTAACTGGTATCTATAAGCTGTATTAGGAAAAAGCTGTTTTTAAATTAATCTTTTATAGGTAATTGGTACCTTAAAATAGCTGGAGCTTCAGGTTTTTAGAAGTTTTTGAAGACAAGGATTTTACATACATATTCTACCCCTTGTCTGCATTTTTTGTGCAAGAATTGATCTGCTTTTTCGAATGTCATGGGGTTTGGGTTATAGCCAATAACCCCAGATACAGATGGATATATTTTGTCTGCGTGGACACAAAGTACAAGCACTTTTGGTTAATGTTAGCACTTTATGTAGGAGGTACTCCAGTGGTAAATAGTCGCAGAATAAATAGTACGGAGGCAGAGGGGGGATAGACATGCAACTAGGTGCCAGGTCAAGGCGCCCTTGTTTGCTGGGTGGGCTGAAGAAGGGAGGTAAGGCTACTCCCTGCTTCAGGTAGCTTTGGTGGGGGAGGGGGTTGAGGAGGTGTTGGGTGAAGTACGATTAAAAAAATGGGCAGGAAAATAGGAGAAAATTATTAAAATAGGATGCACACCTATTTGTCCTGCTAGTCAAGTTTTTCCAACTTTTCCCAGAGTGCGTGCAGACTGGTATGGTGTCATGCCCAAGCAACACCCGGGGCAACAACATTACATAATGGTGCGCCATCTCGCCCCAACCAATCGCACTCCGAGCTTGTGCCATTGTGGCTGCAATTTTTTCCTCCTCAATAATCCATGTAATCCATTAATCAAAATGTTTTACTCCTCTCTTTGCTTAAACATCAACTGTTATACGTCACACGTGGTTTTCAATGCTATTTTCTCAGATTTCTTCTGTTCGAACTGTGTCCCTCCGGACCTCTCGCAAGAACATCATTGAGGCAGGGTTCATTAAAAAGGCAGTGTTTATTCATACACCCAATGCATTTCGGGTTCAGGCACCCTTCGTTAGGGGTTACTACAAATCACAATAAAACAATAACCAATTGTTATTTCTCATCGTCATCAAACATCTGTGCACAGCAAATTCATGTACAATTCATTACAACTTTCTGACGTATTCCCTGAATGAAAAAATCCTTAATCTAGCGCTTAAACTAAAATCTATAAAAGGCCTGGATTTTCCTTTTGAAATTCGCTCTGATCTCTCTAAACCCACACTGGATAGGCAGTGGGAACTAGGCCAGAGGATGGACAAATTTAGAGCTGCTGGTGCAACTGTCCAGATGAGGTTCCCTGCATTTTTGCGAATTATGTATAATAATAAAATGCCTAACGTCAAATCACCCTTTGAGGCTGATGAACTATTGGAATCTATCTGTAATCATTCCCAGGGTAAACTCTAACTGAGTAGAACTATTATGTTCTTGTTCTTATACCATCCCGCTCACCTTTACCAACTGATATATATTGAGAACAAAGTCCAGAAACATCGTATTTTTCTGTAACACCCTACCCAATGCCTTATATTCAACGCCTGGTTAAGGGATCTATGGTTAATGTCTAGCATGTTAAGTCAGAAATTGATTTTGAGCTAGCTCAACGACAAGAAGGAGATACATAGAAAGGAAAAAAAAAGGAACTCGCACAAGGATTCATGAGATCTATAGGATGGAGGAAAAAAAGAAAAGAAAAAGAGAAAAGAAAATGAAAAAAAAAAAGTAGAAAGTCCCTAAAAGTGTAAAAGGGGGAAAAAAAAAGACAGAGGGAGAAGAACATGTAAAGTTGTTTTTGCACTTTTTTATCCTTTTCAGTTGAGGCAGGGGGGGCACTTCGCGGTGAGGGAGGAGAAGGCGTTGTAAGACGCGAATCCGGCCCTACATCTGGTCGGAGTAAGTATGGGAGGGTTCTCCAAGGGTGGGGTGGTGGGGGGGTAGGGGGGGGAAGCATTAAAATTCAAAAAAATCCTCAGGAGCCAGGCCTTCTAAGACAAGTTTTAAGTCCAAATAGAGCAAACTGCCTTTTTTGGGATAACAACACAATTATGACAGGCAGGGAGGTGCAATTAGGGATGGATGTTGGAAGATGACCTCTGTTCAGTTCCTACCTTGGAATGTCAATGGTCTGCGCGTGCGAGGGAGAAGAGAACGTATTTTACAATATTTACGAGACTCTCCAGCGCAGATCATAGTCATCCAAGAATCACATCTTTTAAAAAGTGAGGCCAACATAATACTAAAAAAGAAGAGATGGATAGACAAATTTATTAGTACTGATCACAATGCTAATATCAGAGGAATTCTCCTAATTTGCAAAAAATCAGCAAAGGTTCAGATTCTCCATTACAACAAAGACCAAAGTGGAAGATGGCTCTTGGTGAATATGTCTATCAATGGTTGGGTGTGTAACTTAGTTGGATATTACGGTCCAAACATAGATGATTCGTCCTTTTTAGAAATAATAAGGAACCATTTAACGACCTCTTCGGATCCAATAATATGGACAGGGGACTTTAATGTTATATTAAATCCAAAACTAGACAAATCCACCCACCACAGTGGACATAGAGGTCATGCTCCTTCTAAATCTAGACAGTCCCTTAAGGGGATAATGGAACAAATAGGCTTGGCAGACTTATGGAGAGAAAAAGCGGGTAATAAACAAGGGATATCCTATAGAAACTTAAAATATAAACACACCTCAAGAATTGATTTTGCGTTATTTAGCTATTGCCTCCAAAACTCTTTAACTAGTATTAGTTATATCCCCAATCATCTATCAGATCATTCGGCTCTCTTATTTATTTTAAAACTTCCAGCTCAAACCAAACATCCTTCCTGGTCATTTGACCGCACTATCTTATTAGATCCAGAGGAAGTGACATATTTGAAGAGTGAAACAAGTACGTTCTTGGACATAAATTTGTGCTCAGCTTCCCTTGATACGGTCTGGGAGGCTCTAAACGCATTCCTGAGAGGATGTATAACAAACAGATCCTCCCACCGGCATAAAATGTATAGATTGAAGATCAAAACTCTTGAACAAGAACTAGGAAAGATTGAGCAGAGGCTTGGTGCCTCAATTGGTTCACCTCAAGACCTAAAAATATGTCTGACCTGAAAAACCAACTAGACAGTATTCTACAAGAGAGAGTAACGAGGAGATGAGAGGCGAGCAAAATTTCTAATTTTGAATTTGGAGAAGCAGCAGGCAAGATTTTGGCTTGGAAGGTCAAGGCCGATCAAGCCAAAAATCATATAAGGGCAATCAATGTTGAGGGCGAGAGTGCCGCTAGGACATCTAATCAAGAGTTAAGTACTGCCTTTAGGGAATTCTTCGAGGAAATATACAGGGAAGATACCCCAGACAATCAGCATATAAGGGACCTATGGTTAAATCAGATATCCTTACCGTCCCTTTCATCCGCACAGCGCGAAGGGATTGAGATGGATATTTCTGAGGCAGAAGTAAGGAAGGCCATTAGGTCACTAAAGCATGGTAAGGCCACAGGACCGGACGGGCTTCCAGGCGAATTATATCGGGCCCTGACAGATGTAACCGTTCCTACTCTTTCGGCCCTCTTCAACGGAATCTTGAGGGGGGGACATGACCCCCCCTAGATCTTGGGGTGAGGCCACTATAGTATTGATCCCCAAACCAGGCAAAGACCCAACATTATGTGGGTCATACCGCCCGATATCACTACTGAACAGCGATTACAAGATCTTTGCTTCCATTATGTCATCTAGATTGGGTTCAGTAGTGGGGGAAATCATACATCAGGACCAGAAAGGATTTATCAAAGGTCGCCAGTTATCCGATTTAACATATGATCTTGTGGGGGCAATAGATATCGCCTCATCCTTTTCCCTTCCGTTGGCAACACTCACCTTAGATGCGACCAAAGCCTTTGATAGGGTTAATTGGCCCTATCTGGGTGCTGTCTTGAAGAAGTTTAACTTCGGTGAGAAGTTCTGTCGCACTGTAGCACTTATGTACAACTCACCATCTGCACGGCTCTTAATAAATGGTACACTGTCTGACCCATTTAAAATCTTGAGAGGTACTAGACAAGGCTGCCCGCTCTCCCCTCTCCTCTTCAATTTGTACATTGAACCATTCGCAGAAGTTTTAAGGGGTGATGTACTTATTCCATCATTCAGATTTGGGGAGTGGGAAAGGCGGGTAGCCCTTTATGCAGACGACATTTTAATTTTCACCTCAGATTCGGAGACCTCATTCCCAGAGGTTATTAAGAGAGCCGAAGAGTTTGGTCGCATCTCGGGGTATGAGATCAACGCAAGTAAAACTGACATTATGGCATGGAACATCCCCGATCTACAGCTGGATGTGACCAACTCAATGCGATATTTGGATATTCGAGTAGTACAAGATGTTGGTAAAATTGCCCAAGTCAACCTTGAGAGAGTGTTCAATGAGAGCAGGAAATTGTTAAAATCTTGGTCCAATCTTCCATTGACTATCCTCGGCAGAATAAGTCTGATAAAGAAGTCTATTCTCCCTAAATTTTATTTTATTTTTAATACCATCCCCCTCGCATTCGACAATAAAATCTTGGAGAATTGTCAGAGAGAGCTTAACTCCTTTGTCTGGAACTATAAATCGGCGAGAGTGGCATTGAAAAAACTAAGGAGGAGGAGGGAAAAGGGGGGGACTGTCCTTGCCTGATTTGCAGTATTATGCCTGGGCCTTTCAGTTGTCCCATTCCAGAATGCTTTTAAAAGTTCCATCTAATACATCTATTGGTGTAATGCTTAAAGCCATGTTGACTGGTGCTGCTATATCAACCAATGGTTTCATGTTTAAATATGGGGATCAGAAGTACTTTAAAAAAGTGAAGTTAAAAACACTTATGTCCCAGGCGAAGGTTTGGTCACAAATAAGGAAAGAACTAGGTTTGCCGTATTTTTCAAATTTTGCACCTATTTGGGAATCTCCCGGGCTACCGCTCTGTCTGAAAGATAGGCTGGCAATTCCGGTGAGAGATGGAGGAATATCAACATGGGGTGATTTGCTTGTAGGCGATTCACTGAGGTCCTGGGAGGAGTTACGGGAACAACTGGGCTCAGAGTTCTCGAGGTTCAAGTTTTTACAACTAGATAGTTGGGTGAAAGCACTGGCCAGGTCAGGAGTAATACTTGGGAAGAGCAGCACTATAGAACAAAACTTGGTAGAACGACTAGGAGGGGGTAAAGAAGTTTCGCAGTGGTACTGGAATCTGCTAGAGGAAATTGACGGAGAATTCATCCTCCCGGAACAACTATGGGGAACAGAGCTTGGGGCCCAAAGTATCAATATCTGGCAGAAATCTTGCACCCTGTTATATAAAAGTGTTTAGAGCCTATTTCTCCCCCTTAAAACTGTATAAATTCATTCCAGGAAAGAAATGCAATAAATGTAACTATATTGCGGCCTCGGACATCCATATGTTTAAAGATTGTCCTAGCATAACACAGTTCTGGAATGATGTGAAAGAGACTCTGGACTCCATTCTTAATATCTCGGTGTCCATTACATTACCCCTTATTATATTTGGATGGGACAACAGTATAAAGGGTCATGCAAGGACATTCCTGTTCTACGCAATATTACTTGCAAGAAGAGAGATATGCAAGGTTTGGATAGAAAATTCGGCACCAACACACGCAAACAGGTTGTCATCCCTGTATGAAACATCTAAGACAGACATGTTGAGATCATGCAGCTCACGTAACCTGGCCTTTTGGAACTTTTTGGTTCAGTGGAGACAATAGCCGGGGTTTTTTTTTTTTTTTTTTCTTTCCCCGGTCCTATGATTATGCCACAATACTCCAAGAACTAGGCCCCTCCTCTCAGTTTTATGGCTGGTTCAACAGGTTTTTCCAAGTTTGGAGTCATCCCCTCTACCTCTTTGGGTCATCTCCTGCCGATCTTCATTAATCGCGTTTTCTGGTGCAGTTACAACTACGCACTCTGATTTAAGATGCGCATGGCAGTTGGAGGCTAATTAAGAGGAAGGCAAGGCAAATGAGGATAAAAAAAAAATTATAATAATAATAATAAATGTCCCTATATAAATATTTGACAGGTTTCAGCCTAGCTAGCAGCCATCAAAACAAAATTTTAAGGAAAAGATTATCTAGAAGAAGAAATAAATCTTTGTCAGAGTAACCTCAAGTAGACGGAATATAAAAATCAGATGGTGAAGAGTGGACAGGTGTCAAGGACTCAATGGATAACCTTACTGGCGTGTGCAATATCAGTTTAGAGGGTTTGGATGTCCAGGGTCTTTATTATTTGGGAGCGTGAATCAAAAGGTTACACCTCAATGGTGCATATGAAGTCAGTACTGTACTCTACAGAAGCAGTTGTGGTGGAAACCAGTGGTCTCATAAAAACGTCTATATAAGGACCTGTACTCGAAAATTAAGCAACCCACAGATACAATAGAGCATCAGAGCATCCCATGGGATATTCCTAGTTTTTATGGAGTTTGAGAATTATATATACTACTAGTGTTTAGGAAAAGATTGTGAAAGCCTTTTTTTAGTAGTTCATTACAGTAAGGATCTCAGCATTGATATCGACAGTAATTTTGGCATAAACCTCTGGGCCAGATATTTGTTTTAGAATCTCTTTATTATAGTTTTCAGTGTTCATATTCTTCTTGCGACTTCCCTTCACTGTAGATTACTCTGGCTGGTACATCCAAGTGCATGCATTAGGACTCATAGTGTCATGAATTAACACTTGTATATCTGGTGACGTGTTGTGTCATTCTTCTGGGGGAATAAGTTTGTTGGGAAGAATCCTTGTCTCGACATTTCCCTTTCTCCCTTCATATGCCCTTTGCTAAAAAAACTAAATAAACTAAAAAAACAGAGGAAGCAATTGACGTGTGGTGCTAGAATTTGGTCCAAGGGAAGAGTCTGCTCTCATACCGGGAGATGGATTTTGTGTCAGAATCGTGGGATCCAGTGGAATGAAAAAACGTCATCTAGGGTTTCCTCTATTGCCCTTGTGCTGTTTTCACTCTTCATCAAATGTCACATGTCCTCTTAGTTAATATTACCCACATTAAAATGTTGTGTACTACACATTGATGTACACGGATAGAAAATGAGGGAATCAAAACAAGAGCGTGAGAGCAGTAATGAAATGCGCCCTAAAACTATAACTCGTTTAGTGTCTGTCCTCCCATTTGAACATAGAACTGGGCATTTTAAGTTGATTTGTATTAACAAATATCTTCCTACCCCTCTACAAAAATCCATCCTTTGCACTACACACCCTCTGCTTTTTACAAAACCCTTTCTCTTAAGCCTTCAGAGTCACAAGTTATATGGACACTTTTCTATGATAGCATTGGGGTCAAAGCTAATCCTATATGATGTCCTGTGAAGTAAATGTGAGGACTCGTGGGGCATTTGACGTCACTCCTGGCATTTTACTGAACTGACATGACTTCTTTTGAGTAATCTGAGTTACATAAACTCGTCTAGCTTTAGAATTGCCTTTTCAGGTGGGCCCAAGATCCACTACACAACTGGTTAACTTTCAGTCCAGCCTGCCTCAGATACCAGTCGCTATCAAAAGACATTAAAACAACTATATGACCGATTAGATCGGATGCTTGTAAATTATTTGACCCACAATATGTACCCCACTACGTCAGCACTACTACAAAGGTCTCTTTTGTAGGACATGCTTTGCATAACCCCACTTATAGATTTAAAACCTGACATTAAGCCTCCTCTTTGTCTTCCACTCTTTTCCCGCCCGTGATTTCATCTTTCCCATGAGCATTTACTTGTGTGGTTAGTAACCACTGTGTATGTAAATATGAAATACTGTCAAGATCCTCTGTGACACAATTCAGCCAATCTCAAGTTATCTATCTGTATTGCTCACTAAGTCAGAAAATCTGGAAGTAATATTGATCAAAAACAGCAGTTGGAAGAAAAAAGTGGAAAGGTGGGATAGAAAATCACAATAGATGCAGGAGAGAGATTTATAGAAACCAGCCACTGCGAGAAGAATCGTAAAGGAAGTACAAGACCCATTAGATGCATTTATTTGGTGAATTGAGTACTAGAACATTACACTGTAATATTAATATTGACAAGACTCACCAAACCTCTCCACTAGGACTAATTGACCAGAATTCCACTCAAAGTCACCGTATAAAACTTGTAAAGGAGTCTCAAGGGCCTGAAACACTGCAGGCTGTACAGTCAGAGTCAGACACATTAAACCATTGCAACCCCAAACAGTGAGGATGCAAAAGGCAAGTGCAAATTACATGAGGGAGGAAATCCCTTACAACCTGCAAAGTTGCCAAAGCAAAGAGTGAATCTCATTTATAGCTTTTATATTGACTCTGTCTTCTGTAAAAAGGCAGATGATACCCTGAAGTCTCAAGTCTCTTTGGTGGCGCCATCTTGTGTGAGAATATGTGAATCACTGAGAAGGAGTGTATCTGGAGTGCTGGATTGCTACTAAAGCAGAGGTCACCACAAACACCTGTTGTGTCCCCTGGTGCTGTCGGGCTTAAAGTACCCACATCTGTTATGCCATGCAGAGCTTTGCAAATACTGACCTAAGGATGACTTAACCACCTACCCACCAGTGCCAACAGGGTGTTGGGGCAAATTTCTTATTAAGCAGTTGCATTTTCAGCCTTTCATCTCTGTATGTAATCGGGTACCATATTCTGGACCATTCAGTGGGTTTTACATACTACTTATGCAGGTATGTATTTTGTTTGGTGAATTTACAGTTCTGAGTCTTATTATCCATGGCAACTAAGTAGCATGTTTTACATATAATGTAGTGTATATGAAGTTGCAGTTTGTTTAGTGTTCTAGAAAATACTTTTATTTGTTTAGTGTCCTTGGTTAAGTGGTTGCGTGTTTGCTTTCCCATTATTCAAGGGTATGTTTAGCATTGCTGTGTAGTTAGTGCAGTTACATATTTAGTACACTTGTTGTGCAGGTGTGTGCACAGTGCCCCTTGAATACACAGTCGTATATTTAGCATACGGTGGATAAACGTAATTTTGAATTCGTGAAAATGCAGATGTGTGTAAGTTCCCTGATGAAGTAGTGGTGTGTTTAGTACTCCTGGTTATGCAGTGGCAGGATTACATTCTAATGGACATTCAGTACTTTGCATACTATTCATGAAGACGCAGTTGTTGTGCGTTTTGTGCCCTGGCCCGCAGGTATGTGTTCAGGGCCCCATGGATATGCAGTTGGGTGTTCACTATCCCTCATGCTGCAGTGATGTAATGTAATGTAATGTAATGATGTAATGTAATGATGTCTTGTAATGTAATGATGTCTTGTAAAGCGCATGAATCACCCCACATGGGGTATCTCCGCACTGTAGACCGCTGGGGAACCCGTCCTGGCTTTCCCTGTGAGATGGTCCCTACTGGGTATCTCCAAGGTGAAACCAGGCATCCCCGGCGTACGTGGGGGGCCGTTGTGGAGAGGAGGCAAGCTAATGCCCAGAGTTGCAGAGTGTGATCCCTGGTTAGAGTAGGCACTGAGGCGAAAATTATCGCGTCCGCTGACCCTGGTCCACGACCCTGTGATGTACGTGACATGAAATGGCTATTACCGTTTTGGTATTCACGGAAATGCAGTTGTGTATTTAGTATCCTTGATTAGGCAGCTGTGTATATAGTAACCCTGCTTTGCCCGGGCAGGTTTACTACGCGGTCCGGTGAGTATGCCGCTATTTGTTTAACTTTCATTCATTTGCAGTTGGGTGTTTAGTACAGTATGCAGTGCCCCGCAGACAGGTGACCTCTATAGCGCCTCCAGGTGGTGCAGACTCAGCCTACACCCGTTACTATCTTTAAACTATGTATCACACCTTTCAATCATTGGAAGCAGTTCTAATTATAGAACATGTTTTGCTTCAAGGTTAACAATCTTGTTATTGCTCTCGACGTCTTGTTTTGTAAAGTGCCAGGAAATGTACCTTCTAGGCTGATGCGACCTGCCAGTCAGGGCCATTTGCTCGCTGCCAGAAAGCCACTGTTATCCAGAGTCATTCAAGCTGTCAGTTCTGGCACAGTGCATACAGATCACACTCATATGTGCCCTTAAAAGGAAGTGCTTGAACTGTTAACCATCGGATGTGCTTGTGTATACAGTATCTTTTCCATAACTTCTCTAACAACGGCTGCCAGCTTCTCATGTGGCTTTGGATGCCAGGCTACCACTATCTGAGGCTACCACTATCTGAGGCGGCTTATGAAGATAAAAAAAAATAACAGAACACAATTAACTTGCAATTTGCTTGAACATGCAAACACAGTGGTATCACTTCTTCAAGTGAGACATATTTGTAAAGTCCCCAGTGCAGTGCAGTCATATTGTACTACAAGCGATAAACCGAAAACTCACGCCGACGTGCATCAAAGGATCAGTAGAGAGCCAACTCACCAGAAAAAGTAGCACTTTACATCAGAATTTTAACAAGTCTTAGAATTTCAGTGAGATTTTAAGACACTCAAAAACCATAGTCGTTACTGTATCAAATTGATACCCTTTCTACTTCTTTAGTAATTGAGGTTGCAACCCTATACCAATGCAGTACTGTAACAAGTGGAAACAAATGCAGGCCAAACTTTCTGCTGGTTTCTAACTCAATAAATTAATGTAACATGTGCTCTTATTCCAAGGGTCCCCAAAAGCAGTTAATATAACATTACGATCATTCCATTCAGCAATATTAGAAGATAATCACCCATACCCATCTAAGAAATGCGTCCTAGGTCAGAGATGAGGGCCATAGTGAATAATGTCCTTAAGACTTCAATAAAGTTACTAGTATATTCTTTATAAAAGCATCTTCTAAGTTTTATGTTTTAAAGGTTGATTATGCAAATGGCTTCTTTTATGGCTGCTCGTATTCGAAGTTTCCCTCTTTCAATGGTTCCTAAATGCTGTCACCCAAATAAAACTTGCACTTCAGGAAATGTGACTATTTCTAGGCTTACCACTGAAAAAGGTCATAGTGGGGGCAGAATAGGGATACCCTGACCTCCAAGCCCTTGTGGGGGACAGGGGGTGTCCCAGAGGAGACCTGGCAGTTTCTAGGCTTCACAGGTTCTTGGGATCAAGAGGGTGGTCTTCAAAGTTATTTACCCCAATGTCTGTATGATATTATATCTACCCCTACCTCATAAATTAGATTTCGCCCAAAAGCGGAGGTGTGATCTTGAACCTAGAGACCAAGGAGGCATCCGGGCTCCCTAGGGTCTGTATAAGTGGAGGAGACATCGCAGATTTACTTCCCTTGGCCTTGGACTTTAGGACGCTCCCTCCCCACCCACAATAAAATAACTTCTGATTTTATTACGTTTCAGCCGCGGTTCGTGCATGTAACAGCGTTGTGGCGGGTAAGGGGGTTCTTTGAGGGACGATGGCGTGGGAAAATCAAATAAATACATAATTTTCCCTCAGCATCGACCCTTTAAATCCCCTCTTACCCGGTCCCACCACTGTTGTCTGCACCAACCTCGGCTGTGACGTTCTACAGGAACTGAAGGACCCTTCTTACCTCTGGTGTTAGTCAAGGTATGCCTTTTACTCTAGCCTACTAGCAAGCCTTTGTTAGTGTCTCAAGAGGTCATTAAGTTTACAGTGTGCACAATATAAAACCAAAATAATCAATAAATGTAGCCTAACATGTATGCTGTTGCTAAATGTACTTACAAAGCAATTCCAAAAGATGGCAGTATGTCACATTCTAATTAGATGGTATGTATTTTTACATCACATGATGCAGATTTATAGAAAACAGGCTTTTCCAGGCATTATATTCACATGAAATCCAAACAAAACACTCATCAGTGAGTGTTTCAAATCCTTATTTTATTGGCATCAATAAAATAGCAGTTTAAAATGTACACTGAAGAATGAATGTTTTCTTATGTCACAGAGCATGGTTTAGAGTACTATACATTTTGGGAGATAGAGTGGGATTGGTTCAGACACATAGTTTCGGTCACCACTGTATATTTATAGTTAGGATAGAGTTACTACAGGAAATTAATTTTTAATTTTGCTAATATCTTTGGCATGGTTTGCTGAATCTTCATGAAACTTTCCAAAAAAAGTCTATCCTCCTAAGCTCCTTCCTGGAAGTTTCAGGTTGAACATCAAGTGTGGGCCGAGAAAAAGGGGTGTCCTGAATCACTATTTCCCCATGCAATTTCCATAGGGATTTTTGAACAGCGCTACAGCCAAAATGGCTGAACAGAATTGCACCAAATTTGGCAGAAAACTAGATCTTTACCTAGAATGCATGCTTTTTGTGATGTGGTGTAAATCTATTGAGTAGTTTTGAGAAAATAGGGTTAAAAAACTATGGATATCTGAACCGTTAGGCTGAATAAAAAAAAATGAAAGACTCCTGACTGTCTGAGGGGGCCAGAACTCTAAATGTCGGCCCGCAACATAAAAAGAAGTGTTGCAGCATCCATTACAGGACTCGGGGACTTGACCCTCTATAGTGAAAAGGATTTTGAAAAGGACATAATGTGGTAGAGTAGGGATACCACCAATGAGGTTTTAAATTTAACCCACAGTCCGGCTGGAGTTCCACTGGACCAGCTGACAAAAAAAAAAAAAAAAAAAGAAGAAGATGTGGACATCACATTTTGCTTTTTAATAATTTTGGGGTAGGCTAAGGCCCTGGCCTTGGCGCATCTATATTTTTTAACTAATGATGAAGAGGATGGTTATGTGTAGGGGCTCCCTTCCCAAGCTGACTTTTGTCCTTAGGGACCCCATCCCCAGGGGCCTGATGCATTGCTGTCTCCGGGATCCCATTCCTCATGACAGAGAGAATAGTTAGTTCCCTGCTCACAGGGTGGGCATTGAAAAACTACTTTTCTCTTGTCCTGCAGGAGCCAAGAAAAAAGTCTGATCAATCAATCAAACAATCATAGCATTTGTAAAGCGTACTACATACCCGTGAGGGTCTCAAGATGCTGGGGGAGGGGTAGGGGGGAGGGTGCTGCTACTGTTCGAAGATCCAGGTCTTGAGGAGTCTCCTGAAGGTTAGAATGTCTTCGGTCTGCCGTAGGCTGATGGGGAGGGTGTTCCACGTCTTGGCGGCAAGGTGGGAGAATGATCTGCCGCCGGCGGTCATTCTTCGGATGCGGGGGACGGTGGCGAGGGCGTGGTCTGCGGAGCGGAGCTGGCGGGCGGGGGCTCCCAGTGAATGGTGCCTGTAGCCGTGCAGCCCCATAGGACAGGTGCTACATGGGGAAGCCAGTGGGGTCACAGGGCCTATGGGCTCCCCCGCAACATTATAAAATTAGTGGGTGTCTAGGGTGGAACCGGGATCCCAGAAATTTGCAATTTAAAGAAGAACGAAAGGAAGGAATCCTAAATGAGGAACCAGAGTTGCTTATTTATAATTCAATGCTCCTGGCCAGTAGTGCCCCATAATGCCAGTCATGGACTTATTTTCATAATTTTTCCTGCTTAGTGGTGCCCCAATTCGGTCAGGGACACTATCAACCTGTTATAAAAGTGTAGTGGAGGGCTGCAGGGAGTGCAGCAGCCAGCAGAAAGAATTTATTAAAAGTAACTCAATGTTTCCTGGGTTGTATACAGTGTGACTTCAGGTAAGGTTTGTAGTATTTCTAAACTTTCCCAGAGTTGAAGCTTTTCATCTTTAGCTCAGAGTTGCAGGGACCTCAGAGAAGAATGAGTGGCTCGAGATGTTCAGGGCACTCAAGACCTCCAGGACCATCCTGATGGGTGGTGATTTCAATAGCAGAGTAGAGATGAATGGATGCACTGTGTCAGAGTCTGCTGGGATGGATGTAACATCCAGACTGTTGGTGAAGATGATAGGTGAGATATCCCAGTGGGATGTCAGTAAGGCATGGGGCAGAACACCGGGAACTTCTCCTGGAGGAGGTCGGACAAATCTGTGTGTTCATGCATCGACTTCCTAATTACCTACCAAACAGTATAGCCTGGGCAAAGCTCCATGGTCGCCATTGACTTCTCTGACACAGAGCAGTCAATTTTAATGGGAAACTTCCCCTCTGGCCCCAGGTCATGGAAGCTGAACTGCTCTTTTCTGGAAAATTAGGAGTTAGTGGCGAACCTGAGAGCCGAGTATATAGAGTTGAGGAACGTGTATGACCTCTTTCACTCCGCCAATGAGTGGTGGAAATGAGTGAAGGACAGGATCTAGGTGTTCTTCTAGGATGCAAGCAGAACTGCTGTACAGGAAAAGAGAGTGAGCTCAGGAGGCTGCAAAGCAAACTGCAGCAACTGTACAAACTCAAGCTCAGGGGATGGGAGGTGGAAGACGAACTGGAGGAAACTCAAAAAGGGCTCGCAGAGTTCTTCAGAGAGGAATATAGGAAAATCATCCACCAAGAACCTTGAGAAGCAGAGAAATGCAACTCATTCTTTGCAGGAAACTTCACTCAGCCCACACCCCGCTGGTAGAGTTTCGGGACTTTGAGGGCAACCTGCAAAGTGAGAAAAAGCACGCCATGAGAGTTGTAACTGACTTTTATGGCAAGCTTTACTCACCAAAGTTGTCAGAGACATCCCAGGCAGACAGTTTCCTGGAGGGCATCTCAAAGACACTGGATCCAGAAGAGAGAGAGGGCCTGAACATGCCCTTCACCCTGGAAAGGCTGCATTTGGCCTCTGCGACCTCTAAGAGAGGCAACACCCCTGAAAGTGATGGTCTCCCAGTGGAAGTTTATGTCAAACAGTGGGACCTGATCGGGCTGGATTTGCTGGACCTCTACGAGTAAATGGTGGGCAAGGGCAATCTGCCGAAGTCCCTGTGTGAAGGCATTATCACACTTTTGTATAAGCAGAAAAGAGAGAGAGGACCTCAAGAACTGGAGGCCCATTTCACCCCTCGATTTAGACTACAAAATATTATTGAGGGTAATGGCCAACCACCTAAAGAAGATAATAGTGAAGATAGTTCACCCTGACCAGTCCTGTGGGATACCAGGTCGGAAAATCGAGAACAGTGTTACCCTGGTCTGCGATACGATGGAGTACGTCAAGAGCCACATTCAGATCTTCCTTGGTCAGCCTGGACCAGGAGAAGGTGTTCAACCATGTAGGCATGTAGACACTCAGAGCACTGGGTCTCGGCGACTTGTTTGCAACTCAGTGACCACAATGTATAGAGATATCTTTAGCACGGCGTTGGCTAATGGATAGAAAACAGACCCCTTCCCTCTCATGTCGGGTGTTAGGGAGGGCTGTCCACTCTCACCTCTTCTGTTCATTTGTGTTATAGAGTTCCTCAACAAACGCATCAGACAGAACTTGAAATACTCCCTCTACATGGATGATGTCTCCATCTTCTGTGCAGATAGACAGTCCTTGAAGGCACTGGAGAGGGCTTGTAACAAGTTTGGAAAGGTGTCTGGAGCAAAGATCAACAGCGCCAAGACGGAAACCCTATTCTTTGGCTACTGGACCCTCCCCCAAGACCCACTGCCATTCCCCTTAAAGCAGGATTTCCTGAAGATCCTTGGAATCTGGAGCACTTGACGTACTGAAGGCCCCAAGCACGGAGCTTAAGGTCTGAATGCCAACATCATGCATCACAGCAGATTCGTAATGTATGATTTGCTGCCAGGGACACACACACTCGGAGACCTCCAGCACTGCTGGAGGCTCCTGTGCTGCTTTGTAGATGTTCTTCTGTTTTTGAGAAACCACTTGATAGTTGGGAAGATTGAGACATTGACCCTGGCCTGACAGCAGAGGATCCACAGTCTCCTGCGTGACTACAGATCAGACAACGGCAGCAACAATGACACCTGAAAACCCAAAAGGGTCCCCTGCACTTACGTGGGGGAGGGGCCCTGGAGGGACCACTAACCTCTTTATCTCTTTTTGTCTTCAACCCAGGAACCAGATGGCGATCGAAGAGAGGAGGATTAAGATGAAGACAGGTGTAGTAAATATAAAGTAACGTAATATAATGTATTTGACTAATGTGACCTTTCCCTTAACAGGCAAAAGCTCAATGGGATAGCTTGTACACATACTGTCAAGTTTGTTGCCTAAAACTTATGAATAAAGAGGTCTTTGTGGAAAGTGACGATTGTATGTATCTAAACCATACATGGATTGCTGACAAGAGGAGAAAATAGACATCTTCATTTAATGATGCTGGGACCCCTCGAAAAAGCTTGAAAGGCTTGCCTTGCATAATGATGTGGTCACCTCTTGACAAAGCCAACAGCCCTGCCTTGTATGTATTGATGTGGTGACCCCTTGCGAAAGCCAATAGACCTACTTATATATAATAATTAGAATGAAGACCAGTGCCTCTTGCTACACATACCCCATTAGGAGGCTAAGCCCCTACTGCACACATCCTTTGTAATGTGTACACATTTTCATGGATAGCCAACTACCTCCAGACACCCAAGTTCCATTAGGTGCCCAAGCTTCTACTACACATAGTCTTCACCATGTGCAAAACTGTTCACAGGAAGCCCACTCTTTCTAGACACCCACGGCCCATTAGTTGATCGAACCCCTCTCCTACTATGTACAGTCTTTGCCATGGGCATGGTAGAACTCTTCACTCCCTCCAAGCATCAAAGTCCCATTAGGCAATGTCACCAGTGATGTCACTGACCATGTCATGAGGTCATGAGCCATGCATTGCGGAGGCATAGGTTATAGTTAGCTCAGGTAACTTTAACTGCAAAATATCTATGGTTTTGTACGAGTGAAATTTGAGCCTAACTATAACATCCCTGTAACATTTGTTTTTTTCAGTGAATTTCTATGATTTTTAATTATATTTTCTAACTGTAGCGTCCCTGTTACATTTGTATTTTTCAGTATATTTCTATGTTTTTTTAAAATTATATTTCGTAACTGTAACCTGTAACCTTTGAAATTGAGTGTGTGAGTGAGTACATAAGTGTCTCATTGGGTGACTGAATAATTGTGTGAGTGTTTCACTGTGTGTGTGAGTGGGTGTGTGTGTGTCTGACTGGGTCTGTGAGTAGGCACATGAGTATCTGAGTTATTCTTTGAGTGGGTGCATGAGTGCCTGAGTGGATTCTGCTCATTGTGTGCTCATTTTCTGCCTTTTTCTGTTCACGTGTGACCTTTATTTGACCTCTTTCAGCTTGATGCTGACCTTTATTTCTCCTCTTTCTGCCATGCCTGGGTTGAGCTTGTGGAGTTTCACTCCACAGATTCCGCAGAGTTACAAAAAAACTCCGCCAAATTCTGCAGACTTCCGTGACCATGAGCTACGCCACATCTAATTAAGTCCCCTTGAATGCTGAGAGTAGTTAGGGGACAAGAACCCCTCCTGTTACCACCAGTAAGTCCCCACAGCATGATTCTTGAGATCACGGAGGCCCCACCCCTTTCTCAAAGACTCTGCAAACACGCGCCTCCTGGTGCACTACTGATTGGGGGTATCAAGTCCTCTTGGCTACTGAGGCATCTTGGGGGCCATGAACCCCTATTGTTACCACCAGTAAGTCCCCCACAGCGGGATTGAAAAGTCCTCATCAGAGGCCCCACCCATTTTTGACCACCTTTCAAAGGCACCTCCTGGCACATTACTGGTTGGGGGAAGAAGCCCCCTTGGCTGCTGTGGGTCATTGGGGGCCAAGAACCCCTATTGTTGTGAACAGTAAGTCCCCCCACAGCTGGATTGCTGAGACCTCGTCAGAGGCCTGCCCCCTTTTTCAACCATTCTGCAAACTCGCCTCCTGGTGCACTACTGGTTGGGGGATGAACTCCCCTTGACTGCTGAGTGTCGTTGGAGGCCTCTTTCTGCTTGTTTCTGGTCTCTATTTTGCCTCTTTCTGCTCACTTCTGACCATTATTTTTCCTCTTTCTGCTTGTTTGTGTCTCCACTCTGCCTCTTTCTGCTCGTTTCTGGTCTCTATTTTTCCTCTTTCTGCTGGTTTATGACCTTTATTTTGCCGCTTTATGCTTGTTTCTAATCTCTATTTTGCTCTTTCTGCATGTTTCTGACCTTTATTTTGCCTCTTTCTGCTCACTTCACACCTTTTTTGTCTCTTTCTGCTTGTTTCTGTCCTCTATTCTGCCTCTTTCTGCTCATTTCTCACCTTTATCATGCGTTTTTCTGATTGTTGATGACCTCAAGCCTCCCTCTTTCTGCTTGTTTCTCACCTCTATTTTGCCTCTTTCTGCTCATTTCAGACCTTTATTCTGTATCTTTCTCCTCATTTCTGAACTTTATTTTGCCTCTTTCTCCTCTTCTGCTTCAGGACTGTGGGGGGAGCCTCAAGATTCACACAGTCCCAGCCGACTCACCGCCTCCTGCGGGAGTTGGCATTGCTCTTGCATGTAGGGAGCTGCTGGAAATGCAGCTGCCTGTGTGCGGTAGTAATGTTTTCATCTGTTTCCCAAATTGTGTGCAGGAAACAGATGAAAACTCCACTTTCTGCAAACAGGAGCTGTTTGACTGCACCCGCTTGCAGAAAGCAGAGTTATGTTTGTTTTTGCTTGGTGGGAGCTATCAGCTCCCACCAATCAAAAGTGAAGAGCTTCCTACCGAGGTGGGCACCTCAGGAGGTAGCAGGAGCCAGTCCTGTGGGGTGGCAGTCCACAGGGCCAACCATGGCTCCATGAGAGGACCATGTGGCCCACCTCTATTGTAGTACTTAGCCCCAGGGAGATAATGGTCCCTGGCGCTTAGGGGGGTGCATGCAACCTCCCTTAATTTGAATGAATGCCCGGGGAGCTTGCAGTCCCTGGGGCTGTAGGGTGGCCATGCGGGCCCCCAGTATTAATTTTATGATTAACCCCAGGGAGGTGGCAGTCCCCAGGGCTGCTTGGGAGGCTGCGTGGGAACCCTGCATTTATTTATAGAGATTTGCCCTGGGGAGGTGGCAGGCACTAGGGCACGGGGTGCCATGCAGGCACCCCCCGCACATATTAAAAGCAGTGCTATGTGGAGGTGGCGGGCCCCAGGGCCTTATAAGCCCTAGGAGAGGGGCACCATGCACCTCCCTCCTTTTTATAATTTCTCACGCCCCCAGGACCTTGCCCACCCAGGGTGCTAAACATTACAGAAACATGGATGGAGCCGTGGATCCAGGGCAACTTCCACCGAAAAAAACAAAAATGCTTTTTTGCCTCAGGCCAGGGACTTAAGGGACCTCTCCAGGAGACCTAGGAAGTTAGGGTATTCATACTCTGCCCCCTTCTTTTATTAAAACTTTTTTTAGGGGCCAAAGTTGGCTGCCAACATTTCCTGCATGAAGCCAATCGCATTTCAGCACCGGGACTGTTGGATCCTTGGAGGTTCCGCGTCCCTACATATACAAATTTAAATTCCCTTTAATACCTCAAAAATAACGTAACAGATTTACACCAAATAACAAAAAGTGTTCTCTCTGGACCAAGAGCTACCTTTCCAGCCAAATTTGGTGGAATTCTGTTTAACAGTTCGGGCTGTAGACGCAACTAAAATCTTTATGGGAATAAAGATGGGGAAAACATCTTTTTATGACCCCCCTTTTTCTCTGCCCATTTGATGGATTGCCCCGAAACTTTCCATGCACAAGAAGAATCCTCGGAACACTATTTTTGGGAAAATTTCCTGAAGATTCATCAGCCGCGCCAAAGATATAGGCAGTCAAAAAATGCTTTTCCTATAGATAAACATAAAAAAATACCCACTAAAAGTGTGGCTCAACTGTAACTACAACACAGTGGCAACTGTCAGGCCAGGCCCTGTGGTCAACACCCTGCCATACATGGCCAAAGGTAATTAAATATTACTTTACGTAAAAAAAAACCTAGAAATTCATATAATAAAACAAACGTTAAAGGGATGTTATAGTAAGGAAACAACATTAAAACTGTAGAAATCCACAGGAAAAAACAAAAGGTTACAGGGACGTTATAATTAGGAAATAGAATTGAAAAAACTTAGAAACTTGATTAAAACACAAAGGTTACAGGGATGTTATTATTACGTTCAAATTTCACCCACACAAAAGCATAGAAATTCTGTAGCTATAGTTATTTATCTCAAGTAACTATACCTCGTGCCCTAAGGTAACTATAACTTGTGCCCTCACAATGCACTGCTAATTACCCCACATATTTAATCACTTATGACATCTTATATGACATAACTGATAATATGACATGCTGTGTGAATGGCGATATTGGTGACTGAGTGGGTGTGTCAGTGGCTGTATGAGTGAGTGAGTGAGAGGCAGTGTGAGTGGCTCTATGGGTGGGTAAGTGGGTGTGTGGTGACTGTATGGGAAGTGAGTGGGTGTCTGAATGGCTGTCTGAGTGAGTGACTCAGTGTGTAAGTGGCTGTGTGGATGAGTGAGTGGGTGTTTTAGTAAGAGTATTATGGAACACTTGTGAAGACAAGATAGTATGCTTAAGTACTAGTAGTCACTTATTAATTCAAGTGCCTTCAACTGTATCAAATGGTTTTGGAGTGGCAATATACTTATGTTGGTTCTATCAAAACATATGACTTTGTGCTATGATTGGAAGAAAAAAACGTAATGCTAGTTATGCAAAGCGCTAAAGATATTTGATGATATGTTCTTTTATTCAGATATATATAATATATAAGTTATTATGGATTTTTCATTTTCCTTC
Source organism: Lissotriton helveticus (assembly GCF_964261635.1). Classification (NCBI taxonomy): domain Eukaryota; kingdom Metazoa; phylum Chordata; class Amphibia; order Caudata; family Salamandridae; genus Lissotriton; species Lissotriton helveticus. The sequence continues at coordinate 1,039,628,207 of NC_136065.1, read as the reverse complement.
AGGCTTGCAAGCTTGTCACAAACTGCAGTATCTTGAGCTGTTAGTAGATGTCCCTTTCAAGTTAGATATAACATCTTTAAAAATTTGTTCACAAACCCGCAGTTTCTTAAGTCATTACTAAGTGTTCATCTTGCATATTGAGCCAAGTGAAATGTCATCAAACCTGCAGTACCTTAAGGTCTTACTTGTGGTCCCTCTTGAGTCAGATGAAAGTGCTGCAAATGACCGGGCACCAATTGGAGGCATTTAACATATTCATTTTACCATGCATTCACTGGTAAATATAAGTGCCTTCAGGCAGCTAACTTTTGGTATCTCTGTTTCGGTGAATGTATAAGGGTGTGCAATCTAAATGTTGTCTTGAAGTTTCTCAGTGTCAGAAATGGGCTGATCCATTCTCATGCTGGGTGTGATGTAGTTAGACGGAGCATCATTTGAGTAATAAGGGAGCGGCCTAATAGTTAAAGATGGTTGACTGCTAGTCCTATGTAAGTACTCATTTTATCTTTTTTTTTTTTTAGAAAACACCAGGTTGGTTACTTTCCGCAAATGTCTTGCTTATTATGAAACGCTTATGATGACATTCTCGTATAAAGCAATAGCAGTCCCTAATAAACCTAAATTCCTTCAACCTTATTTTTGGCAAGCTGATTTTTAAGGGTCACTATGCATGTGTGCCAATGATCGCAGTTACCTATGTTAAAGTGGAGGAGAATGAACTTCTAAACGTATGAGCACTGTGTAGAGTGCTAAAGAAAAAAAGAAAACAGTAGGTCCTAAACAGGTCTTAAATGGGAGCAGTGGATGGATACTAGTACCTGGTCCATGCTCTCGGGGAAGACTAAGCACAAGAAGAGGCATGACGCATGCATGCCATGGCCAAATAGGGAGAAAGAATATGAGAGCAACGAGGGAGCAAGCAAATGGTAAGGCTATGGGTGTGCTGAAGCCCACGGATTGAATACAACATGTCTTTTCAAGACAGCGCATGGGCTGTCTAGCCAAGACCTAAAAACTAATGCTTAAAAACTAAAAATAAATAATTTACCAGTTATAGTTTAATGAGCGAACTCGAATTTACACCCTGCCAAGCACTGTTGATCACATCACATAATACATCACTCTTTACATGTTAAATGACATGATTGATGATATTGCTGATTATATAGCAAATTATATAATTGATGACATCAGTTATCACTTCACTGATGATATCATCTGATGAATATGACAGTTTGCTATAATCTTTTCTTACTGGAAGGTATTTAACAAGGAACACATAGACCATATTTTCCATAACATCTGTAGGACGAATGGGCTCATCCTTTCGCAACAAGCAGAATTTGAAACATACTTGTGAAATCACCAAATTAAGCAGATAGGATCGTGATTATTAGTGTTGAGGTGTGTTAGAAATGTAACGGCTCTGTTGGCATTAACAAGATTAGCAACATATGCAACCTTGAATACAGTTCAAAAACAGTGTTTAGTTATTATATTTACCCTAATGAGATGTGCCTGTTAAATACCTAACCTGACACAGAATTGCAAGAGAAAGGATTTATTTTTACACATTTGCCAATTATAAGGCATACACTACCAGACCCTGTGGACAAACCTCCATAGTATCTTACACTACCCTAAACATATTATTAAAATGAGCAGAATGGTGTGCACTATTTGAACAACGCTTGAAATCATACTGCGACTTGAGACATCTATAAGAGTCACCAATAGATGATACGTTCTATAACAATGTATACTGTTTCAGAATTTTCACTTACCTTTTGGAAATAAATATATACCCTTTCAAAATCTCCAATCTATTCAGAAATTGTCTACAGCAGCATATGACAACTCCTTAATGTCAGCATGTGCACAGAAATCCACAGGTTAATTGTAGGAAGAAGCTTTAATTTTTCTCACAACTTGTTGGTAAAAATTTGAATTAAGGTACAATCTATTCAAAATGAAGGTTTGTGATCCACACTAGTTGTGCTCATTCTCTACCTTGCTTTAATGAAGTACTGGTTGCAGCTGGAGAGTGCACCATACACATTTTAGCATACGGAATGAGAATGGCCTCTAGCATTACACTTTTTCCGTTTGAGTAGTAGTAGATTGGATGATGTCATCATTAATGACATCAAGGATGTAATCTGAGATGTCATCAGTGATATGGTCAATGATATCATCTAACATGTCATGAATTATGTTATATGTGAGGTGATACGCAGTGAATGGCGGGGGCACAAGTGATAGTAAGTTCAGTAAACTATATTTGGTACATTTCAGTGGTTTTGTTTTTTTGAAACATTTTTATATTGTTATGCCTAACCCAAACATTACTTTAATCTTTGGTGTTTTCAATGTATGTGTATATATATTTACTATATATACACACTACAGCAACCTGCAGTTTCTCTAGTTGTTAATAGAGGTCCCCCCTCAAGTCAGATGTAAACAAGCATTGAAAATGCAATAGGTCTCGCAATAGAAGAGTTTGACATTTTTCGTTTTGCAAATGGATGAGTGGCGTTGCGTGGATGAGTGGCGTTGCGTGGATGAGTGGCGTTGCGTGGGTGAGTGGCGTTGCGTGGGTGAGTGGCGTTGCGTGGGTGAGTGGCGTTGCGTGTGTGGCGTTGCATGTGTGAGTGGCGTTGCATGTGTGTGTGGCGTTGCGTGTGTGTGTGGCGTTGCGTGGGTGAGTGGCGTTGCGTGGGTGAGTGGCGTTGCGTGTGTGGCGTTGCATGTGTGAGTGGCGTTGCGTGGGTGAGTGGCGTTGCGTGGGTGAGTGGCGTTGCGTGGGTGAGTGGCGTTGCGTGGGTGAGTGGCGTTGCGTGGGTGAGTGGCGTTGCGTGGGTGAGTGGCGTTGCGTGGGTGAGTGGCGTTGCGTGGGTGAGTGGCGTTGCGTGGGTGAGTGGCGTTGCGTGGGTGAGTGGCGTTGCGTGGGTGAGTGGCGTTGCGTGGGTGAGTGGCGTTGCGTGGGTGAGTGGCGTTGCGTGGGTGAGTGGCGTTGCGTGGGTGAGTGGCGTTGCGTGGGTGAGTGGCGTTGCGTGTGTGAGTGGCGTTGCGTGTGTGAGTGGCGTTGCGTGTGTGAGTGGCGTTGCGTGTGTGTGTGGCGTTGCGTGTGTGTGTGGCGTTGCGTGTGTGTGTGGCGTTGCGTGTGTGTGTGGCGTTGCGTGTGTGTGTGGCGTTGCGTGTGTGTGTGGCGTTGCGTGTGTGTGTGGCGTTGCGTGTGTGTGTGGCGTTGCGTGTGTGTGTGGCGTTGCGTGTGTGAGTGGCGTTGCGTGTGTGAGTGGCGTTGCGTGTGTGAGTGGCGTTGCGTGTGTGAGTGGCGTTGCGTGGCTGAGTGGCGTTGCGTGGCTGAGTGGCGTTGCGTGGCTGAGTGGCGTTGCGTGGCTGAGTGGCGTTGCGTGGCTGAGTGGCGTTGCGTGGCTGAGTGGCGTTGCGTGGCTGAGTGGCGTTGCGTGGCTGAGTGGCGTTGCGTGGCTGAGTGGCGTTGCGTGGCTGAGTGGCGTTGCGTGGCTGAGTGGCGTTGCGTGGGTGAGTGGCGTTGCGTGGGTGAGTGGCGTTGCGTGGGTGAGTGGCGTTGAGTGGTTGAGTGGCGTTGCATGTGTGAGTGGCGTTGCATGTGTGAGTGGCGTTGCGTGTGTGAGTGGCGTTGCATGTGTGTGTGGCGTTGCATGTGTGTGTGGCGTTGCGTGTGTGTGGCGTTGCGTGTGTGGCGTTGCGTGTGTGTGTGGCGTTGCGTGTGTGGCGTTGCGTGTGTGTGTGGCGTTGCGTGTGTGAGTGGCGTTGCGTGTGTGAGTGGCGTTGCGTGTGTGAGTGGCGTTGCGTGTGTGAGTGGCGTTGCGTGTGTGAGTGGCGTTGCGTGGCTGAGTGGCGTTGCGTGGGTGAGTGGCGTTGCGTGGGTGAGTGGCATTGCATGGGTGAGTGGCGTTGCGTGTGTGAGTGGCGTTGCGTGTGTGAGTGGCGTTGCATGTGTGAGTGGCGTTGCATGTGTGAGTGGCGTTGCATGTGTGAGTGGCGTTGCATGTGTGTGTGGCGTTGCATGTGTGTGTGGCGTTGCCTGTGTGTGTGGCGTTGCCTGTGTGTGTGGCGTTGCGTGTGTGTGTGGCGTTGCGTGTGTGTGTGGCGTTGCGTGTGTGAGTGGCGTTGCGTGTGTGAGTGGCGTTGCGTGGGTGAGTGGCGTTGCGTGGGTGAGTGGCGTTGCGTGGGTGAGTGGCGTTGCGTGGGTGAGTGGCGTTGCGTGGGTGAGTGGCGTTGCGTGGGTGAGTGAATGGTTAGCTGTTGCTTATGCGACGTATAGCACTTAATACTAAAGTAGGCAGACCTTCTTAGCCTTTGTGAGAATAATAGCAAAATAAAAATAAAAACCAGATCAAGTCAAGGACGCAAACGGCACCATGCTATTGTTTATTTACTCAGATGATTTGCATAAAAATGTAACTTGTGAGCACGTTTCTCTAACTCTCCAATAATCCCATTACAACACTTTGTACAAATGAGATTGGGACTCATCCTTCCGAAGTCGAGAAAAATGTGCAACGCTGTGTTGTAGTTAATTTTTTTAATTAACAAAATGCAAATAATGTGGAGAGATTTCAAGTGATTCAGGAATGGGCGCCCTTGTAAAGAGAAAGTACGGCCGGCCTGGGCAGTGATAGGGGAGGAGGGAGGAGAAATGCGAGTCACGGCAGCAGCAGCCTTTGATGTGCCTGCCGGCCGGCCGTGAATAATTAGGGGGTGAGAAATGCGCTCGGAGGGCTGCCTTTGATGTGGTAATGCGAGGCAGGCAGGCAGGCGGCTGGTGGCATTGTGCACGCGCTTTTTAGGGCTTGCGCAAGCGCAATGACCTAAAAAGCACATGCACTTGAAGGAATCGCCAGTGGAATCGCCAGTGGTGGATAAACACTGGAAAAGCCCCTATAGAGCTTCGCCAGCTATGCGCTGAAGCGCATCAGCAGGCGAGCCCTAAAACATTGAAATTCTTTTCTGTTGCAGTTCCTCAAAACATCACTAGAGGTCAATCTCGGGACAGCTACAAAATCATCAAAATTCTGTATCGGAGCTGCAGATCCTGAAGGTGTTACTAGACGTCCTTTTCGAGTCAGATGCAGAAGCATTGAAATTCTTTCATGAAGCTGCAATTTCACAAGTCGTTATAAGAAGTTCCTTTCAAGTCAAATACCAGTGCTTGAAATGTCAATTACTAAGCTGACGGGGTGTGGGTTCAACCTAGAAATTTGCATATACTCTTGCTACTCTAATGCCTTGTTCTCTTTTTCTTTAGGATAAACATAAATGTATCATTACTATCTTTGGGAAAACAACAGGCTGGCAACTTTCAAGAAGTACATAGCAGCCACAACGAATTGTAAGAGACTTTAAACTGATTCTTAGTAAACGAGCTTTTGAGTGGCACTATACATATATTCCAAAAATCAAAAGGTGTTTGTATTAAAGCCCATAACCCTGTACACTAGTAGGAAGAAGAAATTATATATTATATTACACACACACACTCACAAACCTGCAATTCCTCAAGTCGTTGCCAGTGGTTCCTCTCATTACAAGAGGTCCCTTTTGAGACAGATGCAAAATCTTCAAAAATCTTTTACAAAATTATTTGACAGAGTTGAAGTTTTTCAAGGCTTTATTAGAGGGCCCTCTCAAGTCAATTGACTAAGCAGTGAAATTTGTCAAGAAACTGCAGTTCCTCAAGTCGTTATTACAGGTACCTCTCAATTTAGATACTGGTGCTTGAAATGTTAGTCACAAAGTTGAGGGGGGGGGTGGTTTCAATCTAAATAATGCATCTATGCTCTTGATATTCTAATGTCTTGTGCTCTTTTTCTAAAGGAAAAATAAATATTCAAAAGCTGGTTTATGGTTATGTGCCAAAATTGCAACTTACAATAAATGTCTTCAGTGAAATGGAAATTGCTGATGACACTCTACTATACATAGTGGAGAAGTGTGGCTCAGCGATTAGAGCGGCAGACCCTGAGGCAGAGGTCTGGCCCGGGACCAGGGTTCAATTCCTGACGCGGCAGGGTCTTGGGCTCAATCTCCATGGACTCGATAATTCTCGCCTAGGTGCCTACTCTAATCATGGTTCATAAAGGGGGTGGTGATGGACAGAGTATCTGAATTAAGCAGAACACTCCTACCCAATCAAAAGATCAGGGCTTGATCCATCACCGTTTTTTAGCTCACTGCACCATCCCAGCTCAGAACCTGGCTACATGCAAATTAGTCTGACCCTGGCCCAGTGCATCATGGGAACAGGGCAGGCCAAACTACCAGGCCAATTCTTTACTGGAAAGGAAACAAGCTTTCGGGGACCGGTTTCTGGCATTACAGCCGTCTTCGGCCCGGCTTGCTTGAATCCTGATGGTGCAGTGAGCAAGGGACTCACATCTGAGCATACCCTTCCACACTTGTGGTGGCCAAAACGATTCATAAAGGGGGTGGTGATGGACAGAGTATCTGAATTAAGCAGAACACTCCTACCCAGTCAAAAGATCAGGGCTTGATCCATCACCGTTTTTTAGCTCACTGCACCATCCCAGCTCAGAACCTGGCTACATGCAAATTAGTCTGACCCTGGCCCAGTGCATCATGGGAACAGGGCAGACCAAACTACCAAGCCAATTCTTTACTGGAAAGGAAACAAGCTTCCGGGGACCGGTTTCTGGCATTACAGCCGTCTTCGGTGAGCTAATTAATGGTGATGGATTAAGCCCTGATCTTTGGACTGGGTAAGAGTGGTCTGCTTAATTCAGACACTCTGTTCATCACCACCCCCTTTTCTGAATCGATTTTTGCCACTATAGGTGTGGCAGGGTATACTCAGACATGAGTCCCTTGCTCACTTCTCCATCAGGATTCAAGCAAGCCGGGCCGAAGAGGCTGAAATGCCAGAAACCGGTCCCCGGTAGCTTGTATCCTTTCTGGTGAAGAATTGGCTTGGTAGTTTGGTCTGCTCTGTTCCCATGATGCACTGGGCCAGGGACAGACTAATTTGCATATAGCCAGGTTCTGAGCTGGGATGGGGCAGTGAGCTAAATAACAGTGATGGATTAAGCCCTGATCTTTGGACTGGGTAAGAGTGGTCTGCTTAATTCAGACACTCTGTTCATCACCACCCCCTTTTCTGAATCGATTTTGGCCACTATAGGTGTGGCAGGGTATACTCAGACATGAGTCCCTTGCTCACTGCTCCATCAGGATTCAAGCAAGCCGGGCCGAAGAGGCTGAAATGCCAGAAAGCGGTCCCCGGTAGCTTGTATCCTTTCTGGTGAAGAATTGGCTTGGTAGTTTGGTCTGCTCTGTTCCCATGATGCACTGGGCCAGGGACAGACTAATTTGCATATAGCCAGGTTCTGAGCTGGGATGGGGCAGTGAGCTAAATAACGGTGATGGATTAAGCCCTGATCTTTGGACTGGGTAAGAGTGGTCTGCTTAATTCAGACACTCTGATCATCACCACCCCCTTTTCTGAATCGATTTTGGCCACTATAGGTGTTGCAGGGTATACTCAGACATGAGTCCCTTGCTCACTGCTCCATCAGGATTCAAGCAAGCCGGGCCGAAGAGGCTGAAATGCCAGAAACCGGTCCCCGGTAGCTTGTATCCTTTCTGGTGAAGAATTGGCTTGGTAGTTTGGTCTGCTCTGTTCCCATGATGCACTGGGCCAGGGACAGACTAATTTGCATATAGCCAGGTTCTGAGCTGGGATGGGGCAGTGAGCTAAATAACGGTGATGGATTAAGCCCTGATCTTTGGACTGGGTAAGAGTGGTCTGCTTAATTCAGACACTCTGTTCATCACCACCCCCTTTTCTGAATCGATCTTGGCCACTATAGGTGTGGCAGGGTATACTCAGACATGAGTCCCTTGCTCACTGCTCCATCAGGATTCAAGCAAGCCGGGCCGAAGAGGCTGAAATGCCAGAAACCGGTCCCCGGTAGCTTGTATCCTTTCTGGTGAAGAATTGGCTTGGTAGTTTGGTCTGCTCTGTTCCCATGATGCACTGGGCCAGGGACAGACTAATTTGCATATAGCCAGGTTCTGAGCTGGGATGGGGCAGTGAGCTAAATAACGGTGATGGATTAAGCCCTGATCTTTGGACTGGGTAAGAGTGGTCTGCTTAATTCAGACACTCTGTTCATCACCACCCCCTTTTCTTACTCTAATCATGGGTCCCACTCTGCAACTCTGGGCAATAGCTTGCTTAATCTCCACAACGGCCCCGAAAGCGCTAGGATGCCTGGCCTCACCTTGGAGGTGCCCAGTAAGGGGGCATCTCACAGGGAAAGCCAGGAAGGGTTCCACAGCGGTATACAGCACCAAGATACCTTTCAGGTGATAGTGCACTTTACAAGTATACACACATTTACATTTACACATTTACATAGCGAGTTGCAGTGACTGAGAAGTATAGGTTTCTTAAGAGTTCTATTCTTCCAGAATAATTTTAGGTGCATGTATCTACGCACAAGGAAAAAATTAAGTCACTCAAAGTGAAGGTATGCAATTGCTGAAATGGGCCGGTCCACAGACCTGCACATTGTTTTTTGGTGGGAAGCAGGACCATACAAAGCATAGCGATTAAACACAGCGAGCTGGAAGGAGGCTTGGGGGGGGGTGGCTTCTCCCCCCCAAGAACATTTTGGGAAAATTGTGCATTCTATAACACATTTTTCATTATAAATGCAATTGTATTCATTTTTGAAGCATAGAAAATGATGACTTTACAGTGCCCCAGGATACAGCAATCTTTATGACAATTCCCTCACTATCACCCCCCAAAAGTGCCTCAAATCTCTCCATATCTCTCTCTCACATGTATTTGATTTGTTTGATAGAACCTCTCATTCCAGAGTAGGGTGTCAGAGCATTTTACATCACACACACCCACATACAGAGACAATGAATCATACATGTGTAGATACTTGTATAGAAAATGTTAATAAGACAACAGGGAGATTGCAAGGTGTAGGATTCACATGCCATCCATACCGTTAAATATTTTTGATGTGGGAAAGCACAAACTCAGGATTCAGTTTGTAACACAGTGGTTAGGGTGGACTTTACTACTAAGAATGTATTTCTACCCAAACAAAGCCTTTTTTAACAAAATTAGGATAATGAAAGACTGGGGAAAAACATAACTTTCTAACTATGGGGCCTATTAGGATGGCGGACGGACCTGCGTCCGTCCGCCACCCCCGAGGTGGAGGGCAGGTCCGCAGGGGCTGCAGCGTTCCCTCCATGCAGATTAGGATGTGACCGCCACCCTGGCGGTCACATACCCTATGTTTAACATTGCGGCGGGTGCTGCTTGAAGCACCGCCCGCCGCAAGGTTAAAAGTGCATGCTTTGCATATGCAAGCACAAAGCGGCAGGCACCGCGCGGTGCCTGCCGCTATGTGCATGCATACCCATAGGTACCCCCCCATGTGCACCCCCCACCCTCCAACACCCTGGGGGCTCGCAACGAGCCCACAAAAACAAAAGACCACATGCTTTTCCACGGCAGAAAAGCAGCCGCGGAAAAGCATGTCTTCTGCTCCATCCTAATATGGCTGGCGGTGTCTGATAGACACCGCCACCATATCAGAGCTTTTCCGCCGCGGTCGGAATGCGACCGCGGCGGAAAAGCGGCGGACGGTCTTCCTGACCCACCAGCCATCCTAATCTGGCGGTGGGTCTTTGGAGCCTCCGCAGCGGTGAATCCGCATCCTCCGGGTCGGCGGTGGCTTCCGCCGGCCCGGAGGATGCGAATTCACCGCGATCCTAATCGGCCCGTTAGATTGTAATTTATGAACTGCACAGTGACAAAAGCAGTAACCCACTCTGCTATGCACATAATACAACGTTCTGTTAACTGCATAGTACATGCTCTGTGCAGTAGGCATATTAACTCTTTGTGCTACCTTAAATGAGTCAAAAATGCCACTAGACAGATTCCTCTCCAGCAGGTACATTAATCACCATAGTTATCTTGTCACTTTTACTGTTGTCTGAAAACGGTTGGATATGCAAGGAACTCTGCAAGGCTTTTAAAACCGCTGAACAGCTACAAAACCAGCCACCAGTAACAAAATAAGCCCCCCGCCCTTCCAGCCTCCAAGGGGAAAAAAAGCTTGGTTCCCGGTACAGCAAGTAGAGATTTGGTGGTGGGAGGAAGCATAATTTGAGTGACATTTGGGCAGACAAGTTGTGAAAGTGTTGATGATTGAAACCCTCAATAAGTATATGTTTTGGAAAATAGGAGACCGGCAAGACGGCTAAAACCGTCTTTAGGTTGACCTAAAAAATACATACACCCACACACACATATACACACACACATTTTGTATATATACACACACACACACACATATATATACAAACAAAATGAAATCTGGTGCAATCATGAGCGCAGTCTCTGACTGGAGAAGAATCCATAGATTGATAGGCAAGTACTGACGGTGAGGAATTTACAGTGGCTGTGGGGAATTATACTTTTGAATTTTTGCTAGTTGTGGCTTTATCTCATGATGATTTTATAGAATTTCCTTAGCTTACTATTGATAGTAATCTCTACATTACAGATTCAAAGAGGTTTTAAATATACACCACCTGTTATTAAATTGTAACAGTTCTTACCATAACCAGGGCTGTTAATACTTTAAAACTCTTAAAAATAGATGTCTCTGTGGGGCTGCCCAAACCTCCATAGCAATTGTCATTAAAATCTCTTTTGCCTAATGCCCTGGGCCGTAAATAATATAAAACATCACTTATGTTCTTCCATATCACAAGTTTATCTTAAACTTACTCTGTACGTGTGTACCATGTTGTCCATTTTGGAGAAAAAAAAATTGTTATATAAATATATTTTCAGATTGCTCACAACACTATAAAAAAAGGTCATGTAAACAATGTTTCCTCTTAAAAAGTAGAAACGGAGACATTTGTGGTGGGTGCCAGTTACTATAATAATCCAAAGATGTACACATATGAATATTAAATAGACACATTAAAAATACATCAACATTGATATTAATAGCAAGACCAGACTGCAACAGTTATTTAAACAAAACCACAGCATTGCATACCATGGTTTAATAAGAGCAGACATTTATAGAGGGGCTGACAAGCTGAAGAATAAACAACTCATGAAAGGGAATTTAAAAACCATGAATTATTGTGACACTTAACCCATGACTCCGAATACGTGATGCATATCAGTGTATGTTAAACCGGGTATGTGTCAGCAGCAGGTCTGACTGTGCAGACCCATCAGCATGAAAGCATGCAGGGGCTGCTTGCTCATTGGCCGAGACAGAACCCGCATGCCGCGCTGCCGCCTTGAAAGCATTTCATTCTGACAGCCTGAGTGCAGGCGGAGGGAGGTCTGTAGCTTTTAGTGTTAATGTGCTTACATATGATCGCTTAAAATAGGGTAGAGGTGTCTAGGAAAGATTTAGAACACGTGTTTTGACAGGCAGCTGATTAGGTGAACAGATTTTCAGTACAAACTACTGTATTGCCACACAGGGAGGCGAGGGCTGTGACATTTACGAAGTTCTTCTGGCTTCTTCATCGAGTAGCTGGCCAGCTGTTAGTAGCTCTCCTTTGTGCAGCCCAGCCTACTAGATTAGAACTTATTGTTGGGTTAAATTAACAGAATTCAAAAGTGTGCATTCAAGATTAAAATGTGCAAATTTTGAGAACTTAAAATGTGATGTTTAGAGAAAAATAGATTTCCTAAATATATTTAAAGCCGATATTTGAGGGACAAATCATTCAAAATTACTAATATTTCCTTGGTGACAAGGGCATTTCAGCTATGGCTGTTGTGTATTACAAATGTAGAGACATTTCAAATTGAACAAGCCTTTTTACATTACTGTTGGCAACCCTGCATGATGCACTGAGGTGATCACTCCTGGTAATCTTGCGTGGAGTGGCCACTAATGTTATCTTGTCTTTCGTGGTCACTAGTAGAACACTAATGTTAGTAACTCAGGATGCTCCATTGAACAGGAGTAGCCCGTACCACAAAAAAAGGTTGGAGACCATAGACAAACAGTTGTGTCCATCATTCAATGGAGAAGTTATGGTACCGCAGTATCAGCAGCCTAAATCACAGCATACCATGCAGCCCTTCACCCATTGGATTCTGGTTTGGGACAGACTCCTAGAAGTATGCCACATGGCACCATATAAATAAAGGGCAACACAATTGGTTCACAGTTACCTCACTACAATGAACTCATGCATTTCCCCTTGTTATAAAATTCAATGATAAGAACTTCTTTGTTCATACCTAGTACTTTCTCTGTCCATCTTTCAGCTGCCTACTGCTGTAAACATCAGGTGGCGGTGTAACACCATGCAATGGGTCTTATCTGCTTTGGAATGATGAAAAACTAATAAATTCCGGACACAATTCGAACCTGCCACTTCATATTGCTGACAGATTTCTGTGCAAAATACAGAAACAGAGGTTGCTGCTGCATCGTCGGTGTCATACCCATGGCCTCCCTTTTGAAGTTGGACATAAACCACCAACAGGGGTTGGTAACTGCACCCCCATATGGGAAAGGTGGATTGGCTTACACCCAATTGGCATTGTTAGTTTACTTGTAGGCCCGTAAAAAAGCTGAGCCCAGGGCATGTCAATTAAAGGCTACTAGTGGGCCTGCAGCACTGATTGTGCCACCCACTTAAATGGCAATTTAAATAGGTCTCAGACCTGCCAATGAGGCCTATGAGTACAGTTGTAAACTTCCACTTCGACTTGGCACAATAAACCTTTTGCCAGGCTCTAACATTCCTTTTTAATAAAATGTATCACCCCAAGGGTAGGCCCTTGATACCCCAGTGGGAAGGGAGCAGTGTATTTAAATAGGTCGACATGTACCTTTAAGTTTTACATCCCCCTGTAGTGATAAACTCTTAAATGTATTTTTAACTACTGCAAGGCCTGCCTCTCCCATATGATGACATTGGGGTTGCCTTATTACATTTAATAAGCTGCAATTTCCCAAATGGGAGTAGGTGATCCATTCATGTTTGGTGTCTTTGGAATCCTATCTAAGGGCAAAGTTGGATTTTGAATTACAATTTCGAAAATGGCACTTCTAGAAAGTTGGCATTTTTCTGCCTTAGCCATTTGGTGCCTGCAGCCTGTCTCTGGGTCACAGGACTGGTGTAGTTGACAATTGGGCTTTGTGTATGAATCCTAGGCAGCAATACACACTAGAGTGTTTAGGTGGGCCCGGATGAGCCATCATGCAGGATGGGACGGCGGAGCTGGGCACAGACCTACTTATACATATATCAATCAATCAATCAATCAGAGATATTTATAAAGCGCACTACTTACCCGGAGGGTCTCAAGGCGCTTGAGGGGGGGGTTGTGCTGCTACTGCTCGAAGAGCCAGGTCTTGAGCTTCCTCCTGAAGGAGAGGTGGTCTTGGGTCAGGCGCAGGTCGGTCGGGAGGGAGTTCCAGGTCTTGGCGGCCAGGTAGGAGAAGGACCTTCCTCCTGTTGTCGTTCTTCGGATGCGGGGGACGGCGGCGAGGGCGTGACTGGCTGATCGGAGCTGGCGTTTGGGAGCGTAGAAGTTGACGCGACTGTTGAGGTAGCTCGGGCCTTGATCGTGTAGGGCTTTGTGTGCGTGGGTGAGGAGACGGAAGGTGATTCTTTTGTTGACGGGGAGCCAATGCAGGTCTCTCAGATGTCCGGAGATGTTGCTGTGTCGTGGGATGTCGAGGATGAGTCTGGCTGAGGCGTTCTGGATCCGCTGGAGTCTCTTCTGGAGCTTCGCGGTGGTTCCGGCGTAGAGGGCGTTGCCGTAGTCCAGTCGGCTGGTGACGAGGGCCTGGGTGACCGTCTTTCTGGTCTCGGTGGGGATCCACCGGAAGATCTTCCGTAGCATGCGCAGGATGTTGAAACAGGACGAGGAGACGGTGTTGACTTGTCTGGTCATGGAGAGGGAGGAGTCCAGGATGAAGCCCAGGTTGCGTGCGTGGTCTGTCGGTTTGGGTGCGGTGCCCAGGGCGGGGGGCCACCAGGAGTCGTCCCAGGCGGAGGGCGAGGAACCCAGGATGAGGACTTCCGTCTTGTCTGAGTTCAGTTTCAGGCGGCTGGTCGTCATCCACTCGGCTACGTCTTTCATCCCTTCGAGAAGGTTGGCTCTGGCGGCGGTGGGGTCGTTGGTCAGGGAGAGGATCAGCTGGGTGTCGTCAGCGTAGGAGATGATGTTGAGGTTGTGTTGGCGTGCGATGGCCGCGAGGGGGCTCATGTAGACGTTGAAGAGGGTGGGGCTCAGCGACGATCCTTGAGGGACGCCGCAGATGACTTCGGTGGCCTCTGACTTGTACGGTGGTAGGCGGACTCTCTGTGTTCTACCGGCGAGGAAGGAGATGATCCATTCTAGAGCCTTCTCCTGGATTCCGACGTTGCTGAGGCGCTGTACTAGGGTGCGGTGGCAGACCGTGTCGAATGCCGCGGAGAGGTCTAGGAGGATGAGGGCCGCTGTTTCTCCGTTGTCCATCAGGGCTCGGATGTCATCGGTGGCAGCGATGAGGGCGGTCTCGGTGCTGTGGTTGGCTCGGAAGCCAGACTGTGAGGGGTCGAGGGATCCATTCGTCTCGAAGAAGGCGGCCAGCTGTTTGTTGACGGTCTTCTCGATGACTTTGGCTGGGAACGGGAGGAGCGAGATGGGGCGGTAATTCTTGAGTTCGGTGGGGTCCGCTGTAGGTTTCTTCAGCAGGGCGCTGAGTTCGGCGTGCTTCCAGCTCTCCGGGAAGGTGGCGGTGTCGAAGGAGCCGTTTATGATGTCCCGTAGGTGGGGTGCGATGATCGCGTCGGCCTTGTTGAAGACGTGGTGAGGGCAGGGGTCGGTTGGAGATCCGGAGTGGATGGAGTTCATCATGCGGACGGTGTCTTCGGTATGATCGGAGCCCAGGCGTGGATGATGGTGGTGGGGGGCGGTGGTTCGGTCGTGGCTAGCGTCGGTTGCGTGCTGAAGCTGTTGTGTATGTCCGCGATCTTGTTGTGGAAGTAGGAGGCGAGGGAGTTGCAGAGGTCTTGCGATGGGGTGATGTCGTTGTTTCCGGCGTTAGGGTTGGAGAGCTCTTTCACGATGTTGAAGAGTTCCTTGCAGTTGTGTGCGTTGTTGTCCAGCTGGTCCTTGAATGCAGTTCTCTTGGTGGCGCGGATCAGTTGATGGTATAGGCTGTCTCGTCCACACAAAGGGCTGCATACTCCAAAGGGAAATCTCTAGAAGCTTCTCACATTTCAAAGGAAGAACCAGGTAAAAATATTGAGCCTCAGACACAAACTCTTCAGTACACTTCTGGAACTGTGGATACTCTGCACGGAAGAAGAACTCCTGTGCTGTGGAAAAGGACTACCACTCTAATTGACTACTGCCTTACTGGACTGCTGCCTTGCTGGATTGCTGCCCTGCTGTTATGCTACCCGCCTATCTGAGTCAGAGTAATTTGGACCTGCACCTGAGCCCAGGACTCTTAGAGTGGCCCCAATTGCTAGCCTGCTGGTCTGTTCAGAGCCACAGGGATATAACAGTCCCCCAAAGACCTGAACCAGCACCCAGATCCAGCTGGAGCAAGCCCCTGATTCCCAAGTGGAGCCCCACAGGTGGATCCTTGGTGTGGTCTCAGAGAGGCTGAATTGAAGTTTTGGGCTCTTTGGAACAGTCTTGTTGGTGCCAAAATCTTGTCACTCACACAGCCCATCAACACAAAGTTTCATCAGCCTGACCCTTTACACTACAGCATTGATGGCTCATGGAGGGCGCCATCACAAAGCACCAGCCAGACCGTGAGTGATGACAACAGGATTGTTGTGGTACAGTGACACATCTTGACGCCAGGCCTGCTCTTCTAGCTACGTCAACTACTGTCTGCAATGCTTCCCCAATCCTCACGGCCCCCTCCACTATGAATGCCACTCTGTGTTGGACTGAAAAGAGAACTTTTCAGCAGGACTAACCTGGTCCCTGTATCCGACCAGCACTCCATCGCCGTTGGCCTGAACATGTGACTTTCTCACATGAACAGATATCTGCTACAGGAAAGTGGAGTATTACGTAGTGTGGCTAGTTCGGTTACACTATGGAATACTCTCATAATCCCCAAAGATGGTCCCTTGGATTCACAATAATAAATCCTTACCTCAGTCCTGGTACAGTGGCAAAGAGTAGTCAGGCTTTACTATAGGAATATGTGTTGAGCCTATCAAAGTACCACTGCTGGCATTGATGAAGATGTTGCGTAGTTCCCTTGAGTTTCAGACTTGAGTAAACGTGGTGGTGGTTGCCAGACTGGACACCAACAAGCCTTAGCAGTGGTAAGATCAGCTAAAGGATACTTTGGTAACCAGAGGTCTGGGGGAAAGCGGTAGCCACCAGAAACTTGCTGGAGGTCAGGACTACATTTCCCACAATACACTGGACATTAACTTTTGGGCGATCTCTCTGAGGACCCGATGGCCAGCGATTTGTTGGTTCTGGCATGCAGTTTTACTAGTACCACTAGTCCAAGGGAGTCTGGATTTGCCTTTGGCTTTCAAAGGGGTCCCTCTGTCTGGGAGACCCGGTCTTTAGCACGGGACGAGACATAGTCATGCAGTTCCAGAAAGGTTGCAGCAGGTACAGGGTATAACCCCTTGCTTTCTGCAAGTCCCGTTGTCGCAGACACATGTCTCTTCTTTGTCTTTTGTGGCATGTCAGATCAGAACTGAAGTTTTGGTGTCAGGGGTGTCCCGTAAAACCTAGATTTAGGGGCATTAGGGGTGTGGGTGTGAATGGCCAATAGGCTACTAGCCCCAGCGGCTAATCTGCCCCTCAGGTGACTATATCCGGGGGGTGTCACCTTTTCTACCCCAGAACCCTCTAGTCTACCACTTTTAAAAATGGCAGAAGTTTTCCTCTGCTGTAGAGACCAGGTAGCCCACCCTAGGGGTGTGGCTAGCCTTCTGGGGGCGTAGACCTCTTCACTACATAATATTCCCACCTGCCCAGGTGCAAATGGGCCTGGGGGAAGAGGGAGGGCTATTTACTCATTTGGGAGGCTGCCTGGATGCATATCAGAGACAGTGAATGCTTTGAGGCTCACCGCTTTGATGTGCTGATTCCCTAGCCATCATGTCAGGGAGGGAGATGTCACGTCCTTCCCATCCAGGACTTTCTTTCTGACTCCTGGGAGTGTTCACACCTCCTAGCAGGGGGTTCAGATCCCTGCTGTGGGGGTAGAAGCTATAGGCTGCCAGCCAGAGCACAGGAAAGGCTGAGGCAACCATCTGGGCAGCTTCTAAGGAAGCCACCTGGGTGCATGCCACACCAACCCTGGCATGAGAATCATTTCAAGGGTGATAAGATACATTGTTTGATACCAAACACAGCATATTTCAGAGGTACCATATAGAACTGGCTACCTCAGGGTACCCGGGTGCCATCCCGTGTAACCTATGGACTGCTAATCACCTATATTAGTATTTAATGGAAAAGGCTACTAAAAAGACATATAAGCTGGCACTAAAGTCCTCACCTTTAATAGACTGCACCCTGCCTCCTAGGCTCAGGCAGCCTATCTTAGGGGTGACGGAATATATTTAAGATAGTGCTTTGACCTTGTCATACATGGTGAGGGCAAAGTTGAGTTTATACAGCTTGTACTGCTTCTGCAGTCTGTCATGGCAGGACTGCTGTCATTTGTTTACTTGGGTCACTTGGGGGTGGCACAAACAGCAGACCCTGGTGAACCTTTGAACTTCCAGATCCTGGGTACCATTTACCAGCCTTGCCACCTTGGTTTACCAATTCACATATATCAGTTTTAGAGAGAGAGCACTGGCCCTGGGCCTGGGCACCAGGTTCCAGTGCACTTTCAGTCATAACCGTCAGCACTCGGGCAAAAAGTGGGGGGCGACCATACACAAAAGGGCACTGTCCTACAATTGCGAGTGGCAGTTTGGGCTTTTTGACACTATTTTCACCTAAGTCTTTCGAATTGTATACCCCTGGTTCTACTGATTGATTTTTTTGTAATTTTGGTCTTGATTTAATTATTGCATTCTACTCTATTTATCTAATCTGGTGTGGGATCCCTTTTGTGGTGTGTTTCCACTGTGTTACTGTTTTGAAGTGCTGCACAAATAATTTCCACATTTCCACTAAGTTAAGCCTGACTGCTCTGTGTCAAGCTTCCAGAGGGTTGAGCACAGGTTCATTTGCAGTTTGCTTTTGACTTCACTCTGACAAAAATGGTCTTTTTTTGCTTGAGTAGGGTTCCACCACCCCCCTCAATCAGTAGCCAACTTTCTTACAGATGCCATGGGGAGGGGTATCAGTGGTGCGCCACCTCCTGTTTGAAGAACATTCAGGGGCATATTTACTAATGCTTCACGCAGCACACAACAGCCAGCAAAGTTGCTGCTCTGCGTTACGTGAAACAGAAAGAGCAAAAATGAGTCAAGCCTACTAAGATATATCGCACTTTTGTTCTCTGCTATTGCTGGTGTACTGGGTGAGGTCTAGCACCAATGCAGAAACACTTGTGTCTTGCTGCAGGATTGTTTTTGTGCAGGAAGGGATACCTTTGCGTGGTCCTTGCGTGCAGCAAGGACAACACAAAGGCTTAAAAAGTCTAGGACCAAGCGTGTAGTTATGGATTCTAGGTTGCAAGCATTGCTAAAAATGTTGTCAGGTTTTTTTTGCCCCTAAAATAAAGATACAAAGAAGAGTTTTTCACAGCTCAGTCAATGAATGAATGGTCCGTGTTCTTCGGTGTTAGACAGAAATTCGACTTTTAAAGATATCTATCTTTTTCAGCAGTCCTCTGTAGCTTTTTGTAAAATGGTTCTTACAGTAAGTACTCCATTCTTAACTTTACTTCTGCAAAGACCTGAAGGTATACATACATTTTGTTTGGCTAATTCAAAAATTAGATTCAAACATAGAAGCATATTCTAGTAGGCTATTTCCTTTAATTGATTTTGTACTGTACACAAAGCAACTCAAAGCATGCTGAACATTTTTGTCGTTCTCTGCACCATGGAACTGTTGATCAACACGGTTATCCTCTTATCAGCATGTCGATACTGTCAATTTCTATTGCTGCATAGTTGGCTTTTGCACTGGACATTATTTGAGCTCTCTTTGGATTATGCTTTCATAAAGCTGTCATTAGAGGCATCTGTTTCTAGTTTTAAAAAGCCTGCTGGAGAGTCAACTTATTAAAACTAGCCTTAATTTTCCAAACAGAATGAAAATATTCAAGCAAAAAACGCAAGATAAAAAACGATTTGATAATGGGCTCGTCTAATCCCGCTCTCTGCTCATCTCTACTTCGCATAGTGTTTTCAGCAGCTTCAGAAAACTCGCCTAAGCCCTCTGCGACGTGGCGCGAGCTAAAGTGCTCTCTCTGTGCCAACAGACAACACGCTGGAGCAACAGGGGTCATGTGGAGGTCGAATCAGAGTTGATATGCACTTGTACTTGCTCCCTTCTGTCTGATGAGTGCGCAAAGTCAGGTCTGGAAATTCCCTCTTGCTGCGACACCACAGGCGTAAATGGTTAGATAGCCGAACCCCGCCCCCTGTTCTGGCAGAAGGTGGCCCCTCATTACCTACACATAGTTTCATTTTTGTTTTGTTTTGAGAAAGACCGCTTGAGTACACGTAACTACTTTTTTGTTTTGAGGGAGGTTCTGCCACATGGACCCTGCCGGTCACTCCTGCATCTTCTCTCGTTTCATGTTGATAGCATTTAACTTAAAAACAGGGCACAAGTCCTAAAAAAAGAAGTGGGGGGACGCTGATGTCACGACAGGAAGTGACGTCACGAAAGGTGGCTTGCACCATCAGACTCATTGCCTCCCCTCGCTTACCCCTTAGATGCGATTGCATCAGAGAAGCCAGGGCATGAGCAGCGTTCTGAAAACGCTCCGATTTCGCCCCAGAGAGGCCAAAGAGTGAATGTGTGGCTCCATTTGCTCCAGTTATCCAGCTCCGGGTGAAATAAGTGGGGGGATGCCGTCCACCCGCGTGGTACCCCGACTCGAGCCCTGCTTAAAAACCACCTAAAATCTAGGTTTGTCCACGGAGAAGAGGGTGTCCATGAGTATAAAAGTGGCAAAGGATCTATGGAAGTTCTTCTGTGATTAGGAACGTTGTGCGATACATTTTACTAGCACTCTTGACTCAAAATGTTATTTCCACTAGTCAGTCTGTGCCCACCAATCACCGTTCTCACAAATCCTTACCAACCCTTCCTTTTATTTTTTTTTCATTTCAACTTTATTAGTTTTTTACAAGAACCCATTAGCAATACTGTTACAGGGTTAGCATAGGTTGTTCCAATCGCTTTCTTTTTTTTACATTGTGACCTTTAGCTAACCTTCCTTTATACCTGAATCTAGCACCGCACATCCGTAGAGGCTGCTGTGAAGCCCTTCCTGGTGCGCCTGTGACAATACATTCTTGGAAGACTGGCAAACACACGAGGATTACTACTGACCAAAATAAGAAATATGACATTATCCCTAGGTGAAGACTATGCATTATTTTAATTTACATCCATTTGACAAATTGACAAGGGTTTCCAACTTGCTTTTACATGGATGATTTACAACATTGGTGTAAGGGCTGTATGTAATAACGTTCCCATTAAAATGTCTACTACATTAAAGTTTCGTTGAAATTGTGGCGGTAATTAAGTAAAAACCTTAATTATTACCTGTGACAATTCCACCCCAAAAAATACATTTTAAAAGCCACATGCATTCTTTAAGCTATCTAACTGTACCCTAATAAACCATTAGTACCCCATAATGCTTCACATCCCTGGACCCGTAAAACCCCAAACTAATACTTAATGCTGGCCCTTCTCCGAACCCTAAAAAACCTTTACTATCCCTTTAAGCACCCATCTGAAGAACCCTAAATACCCCCTATTACTCCATAACACTACCCTTCCCCTATCCTTAAAACTCCTTACTACCCCTTTAAGTTACCCTTCCCTGAAGCAAACAAACACCTTATGATCCCTTAATGCTACCCTTCCCTGAACCTTAAAACGATTTCTTCTCCTACTTGCTACTCTTTCTTGAACTCTAAAAACCTTTACAAGTACTTAACACTACCTGGAAACCTAAAAACCCCTTGCTACCCATTTACACTACCAATCTCCGGATCTACTAAAACCCTCAACTACTCCTTAATGCTACCCTTCCTTGAGTCATAAACCTTACAACACATTAAAGCTACTCTTCTCTAAAGCTAAAAACCCTTTACATCTCCTTATTGCTCCCCTCCATTGAACCATAAAAATCCCTTACTGCCCTTTTACACCAAAGGTCCCTGAACCCCTAATGCTAACCTTCTCTGAACCCTAAAAACCCTTACTAGCCCATTATGCTACTCATCCCTAGACCTAACAAAGACAACTCTACCCTTCTCTGAACCCTGAAAGCCTGATTATTGAACACAATGTTAAAAATATAAATAAATATCTGTATCCTGTTCTGTTTAGAAAGCACATTTTGAACATTGGGTGCAAAGTTGCAAAGGTTTTCCTCTGAAGAATTCAGGAAGACTTCTTCAAAACTTACCAAGCTTCACAACCTCTAGGAAGGTGTGAAATGTAAATAGTAGCATAGGGAAATCCTGGAATGAAGGACGGAGATGCCAAGGGGCATCAGAACATAGCATTTCTTCATGGTAGAAGGAATACAGACACCCCAATGACCAGGAGAGAGAACCATGGACATATTTGCAAAAAGAACATGGAGAGTATGTGGAAAGTCTGGGGAAAGCAACAGGAAGAATTCTTGCAACATCCTAGAGAGAGAGAGAGAGAGAGACAGGAGACAGAAAGCAGAGATGCATGGGCGCACACAGCACTATTCACTTATGAAGAGGTAGCAATCATCGATGCAGAGGTGAACGAATACAAACATCAGTTAGGAGAGGAAAAGTGTGAGGAAATAATATAGTGTAGAGCACGCTGTGGCTTTAAAGGCCCGAGCCGAAGGCAAGGCCCTGTTACAAGGGAGCCAGCCTTTAATGGCCGGTCGGGTTCTCTACAAAGGGCTCTAAGGCTATTAGAACATTCCATCCCCTAGAGGGTAGAATGTTCTAATTTGTAAAACAAAGGCCTCACGGAGCCCAAAGGGACTGAAATCCCCTCGGGCTCTGTGAGAGCAACTGCTGTGAACAAACATTGGAAAGCTGATGCTCCGGGCATCTTCCAGCCATTTGAAGCCCGAAGCACTCTATTGTCTTCAATGGAGCACTCAACATTGCAATGTTCTCATATAGATTAAAAAACCTTGAAGGCGCAGGTGCATCCTGTAGCCTGCTCTGCACTTGTGGGGCATCATGGCAGATGGCCACACTGCCACCTGCCGAGAGTCTAAGCCTGGTCATCATAGGTAAAGTTCAATATTTTGATAGGATATGCACATTGTAAACTTGCATCTTATCAGTACTGGATATTAGAATTCCTGCAAAAGGAAATAGTGTTCTTATTCAGGGGATATGTGGCGAACATTTAGTCTGGACTGTCCCTTTTAAAGTGGGGCTAAGCCTTGTTTGCATGTGGGTGGTTATTTCCCGTAATTGGAAAAGAGAGCTAAAAACAATGGTAAAGAATGCGCACTTATTAATCATCAGTGGTTTTGACTGAATCCGCGTAGACATCAATTGTATTTTGAACTGCCTACTTAACATGCTGTAGGCACGGGCTGTGGTTGCATCCCACTGCCAGCAGGGTGCAGTACCACCTATTGTGTGATTAGCTTTTTCATCTTTAAGAACAAACTAACCATGTTGTACAGACTTTACATGATTTTAAGGCGTTTTGATGTGGCCCCTGTCAATCGGCAGTTACGGGACAATGCTCTCTTTATGTAGAGTTGCTTACCATTAGGGCCAACGCTCTGTAATAATATTGCATTTAAACTGGATAACCAATGTATTAACTTTGTGCACTGTCCTATTACTTACCGGTAATCTTCATTACTCCTGGTCCCGTTGACCTCGTCCCATTCCTTAAAATATGGAGATAACCATCTCCACGACAGAAAAAAAGAAAAGGAGCATGCTGGGATACCCTACCTGCTCCCTCCCACTGGGAGTACATAAGCAGTACCAGCCCAGCATGCAGCCTGAAAACACCAAGCCAACAACAGGAAGGCCGGCCGCAAGGGAGGGAGGGAGGGAAGTAAGGAATGGGATGAGGTCAACGGGACCAGGAGTAATGAAGATTACCGGTAAGTAATAGGACATTACCCCCAGGTCCCTCCTGACCTCGTCCCATTCCTTAAAATATGGAGAATATCAAAGCAGAGAACCCGGCCTTCCGGAACCCCACCAACAAGGGCACCAGTCCAAAAACAGAACCCCATAGGCCCGAACCAAGACCCCAAAGGCCAGAAGGGGACCGCCATGCAGAAGGGAGGCACAGAAGCAGAGCCAAGCCCCCAAGGGAGCAAGCAGAGGAGCCAAAACCAAGGCCCCCCTTCCACGACCAAAGGAAGCCCAGGAGAAGCGCACGCGCCCCAACAGAGAATGGAGCCAGGAAAGGGCAAACAACCAGCGAGAAGCCCCCAAGGGCGAAGCCCCCGGACCCAGGCCGCCAAACAATCAGGGACCAACAGGCCAAACCAGCCCAAAGGACAAGGGCAGAAAGAACAGCCCGCACAGGGCGGACGATCCGAAGGAACAGGAAGGAACAAAGCAGAGGGACAACCCCAACACAGCAGGGGAAGCCCCCAGCAGAACCGAAAAGAGGGCAGCAACAGGGAACCACAGAGGAACCAGGCCACAGGGCAGGACCAACCAAAGGCAACCCCCGCAGAGACTCCGCAGAGCAGCAGCACCCAAAAGGTCAACCAACCGGGAGAACCCGGCGCCCCCAAAAACGACCAAGACCGGGGCAAAAACGAGGGCGCAGCCAAGAAAGACAACAAAGGCCCACACGGAACTAGGGAAACCAAAACCCCAGAACCGGACAGGAGGAACCGACCCCCAGGAGGAAAAAGGGATACCCCACGGAACCACCGAAGGCGAAACCCCAAAGGCAGAAGGCCAACAACAAGGCCCACAGCCCAACCCCAAGAAACCAGCCGTAGAACAGGCAGGCCAGCCAGCCAGGAGGCACACAACACCGCACCACCAGGACCCAGAAGGAGAGGCAAAAAGGAACCCCCTACCAGGAAGGGGCACAGGAAAGGCACAACAGCCAACCACAGCCAGACCTCCCAGAGAAAGGAGAACCAGAGGAAGGAAGCCCAGAGCCCACACAACGGACCCAGCGCCACAGCCAACCGAAGGGAGCGGACCCAGAAAGGACCGAAGACCAACCCAGGACTGTGACAAAGCCCAAGAGAAGGAGCAGCCAGGAAAGGAACCCAGCAGGGACCAAAAACATAAGGACCCGAAGCAAAGAAGGGCCCCACAGCACAAAGCCCAACAGAAGCAAGCCAAGAGGCGCACCTGACACCCAAACGCAAAGCGAACAGGATGCCAAAACAGGGACCGGAAAGGCAAAACCAACAGAGGCAAAGCCTCGGCCTCCAGAGCACACGGGAAAAAACCCCGGCACCGAAAGCAAAGGACAGGAGCCCAAAGAAGCCCAAGGCGCACCACACAACAAGGGAGCGGGAAGGGACACCCCAGCACCAACGAGAGAGCAAAGGGCACAGGCCGAAAACAGCCCGCGCGGGGGCACAGGGCCAACGCCAGGCCCCCCAAAGCCCCAAAACTGAAGCAAAGCCAACCGCAACCCAAGGCAGAGCGAGAGAGGCGGGAAGCAGAAAACCGGCCACACACCAGGGGAGGCAGACACCCAAACCCCACAAGGAGCGAAAAGGCACGGCCAACAGGGCAGGGCACAAGAGGGGAAACAGGGCATTAGCCAAGAAGAAACCCGAGCCAACACCACCAAAAAGGCCAAGGCCCACCAGCACAGAGGAAGGGCACAACAAACCCAATCCCCCCCCCCCGGAAACCAGGGGGAGACACCACCAGAAGGCAGACAACCCGGGCACGGGGCAAGCAAAAACACCCGAAGGGAGCAAAAAGCGCCCAACAGCGAAAAAGGCAGGCAGGCAGGCAGGCCGGCACCCAGACAGGCACCCGCCCCGCTCAAACCAACAGAAGGGCAGGAACCAAGGGGCGAAAGGAAGGCGCAGAGAGGCCACTCACCCGGGGAGACCGACACCCAAAACCCACCAGCAGGGAAAGGGCACAGCTCAGCCAGGACCGGCAGAGAGGGCGTGGCACAGGAGCCAGGCACACGAAGAACAAGCGCCCACCGAAGGCAGAGCCAAAGACCCAGCCTCCACCGGAGGCAACAGCGCCCAACGAAGCAAAGCCCCACAGAACAACACACCATCCAGAGAAACAAGAGGGGAGAAGGAAACCTCAACAGGAAACCAAACCCCACCAGGCAGAAGGAGAGAAACAAACCCACAACAACAGGACCCACCAGGAGCACAACCAGCCCGGCCCGGAGCCAACCCGAACCAGGACAAGGTGCCACCAGGAGAGAGGAAGGGCCCAACAGCCCCCCCCCCCAACAAGGAAACAAGGGGAGGACACAGGAAACCCGCCGAAAGCCAGAAAGCCCGAGCAGGGCCCAAGCAAAGCACCCGAGAGGAAGCAAGATGCGACCAGCAACGGATACCTCAGGAAACCGACAGGCTCGAACCAGGACCGAACCCACAGGAACGCCAGGAACCGAAGGACAGAAGGCCGCAGAAAGCGAGCCACGGCCCAGCAGGAAGACACCCCACCAGGGACGGCCAGGCAGCAGGAGGACCAGAAGCCAAAGCCACAGGGTAACACAGCCGCAGAGCACAGAACAAGCGGCAAACGACCCACACCAAACGGCAAGCGCCAGAGGGAGAGGCCAGACGGGGACAGCAAAGAAATCCAGCCAGAACCCCGGAAACAGAAAGCACAGGGAGCCGCAGCAGCAGGCGAAGGAGAGAACACGAGCCCGTCAAGGCCCAACCGGAACCCCCAAAACAGCACTCAGGCCAGGAGAACAGAAAGAAAAAGCCCAATCCAAGGCACAAGGGCAAGCCAACCCAAGAGGCACGCCAAAGGCACACTGGAGAAAACAGACGTGACCCCGGAACACAAAGAACACAGGGACACAGGGCACAGGCAGGAAGCGAGAACAGCCCAACCCCAAAAAAGAAAAAAAGGGGAAACGCACACCCCTCCAAGGGCACAAGCGCACCCACCAGGGGCAGAACCAGAGCAGGGGGGCCCGAGCAACAGGGGACCCCTCCCCCCAAAAAGTCAGGCTGGGGCACTCCAAAGAGAGCCAAAAGGCAGGGGCCAGCCCGAACGAAGCAGGGGCCCCCATCACAGGAGAAACACCCCAGAACCCCTCCAAAGACGTAACCCAAGAGGAGGAGAAAAGGACTCCAAGGTGGCAGGAAGAACGCACCACCAGCCCACCACCCCGACCAACGGAACACAAGCCGCCGAGGAGGCACGGTGAAGGCAAACCAAGGGCACGCACGGAACAGCAACCCCAGCAGCAGAAGAGCCAAGGCAGCACAGGAGACCAAGCGACATGCGGACAGGAGCGGAAGAACAGTGCAGGAAAACAGCACACACCCCACTCAACCGGCAGGGAGACGCCTAGAGGAAGACACCCACCAGCAACAGCCACGGACAACAGCAGGCAAAAGACGCAACCACGTCCAGCAAGGCCAACCCGCCCATACACAGCCCCAACCGCCACATAGTGCACAAGGATAGTGAACAGGAAAAAAACAGGGACTGCCGATACACGGCACTCAGCAGGGAGGCAGGAAGAGGGCCACAACAGCACCCCCCCACCCCCAACAGACCGCCCAGGCGCCCACCAGAACACCAGCGCCGGACAGAAAAGGCCGCCCCGCCTAGGACAAGGCAAGAACCACACCGGCCACAGGCAGGGAGCCAAGGACCAGCCCCAGGAGGAACCTGTAAATAAAGAAACAGGGACCGCTACGCTATACTCACCCGGAGGGCAGGAGGAGCGCCCCAACAGCTCATCGCCCCCCAAGAAACTGCCCAGGCACCCTCCAGGACATCAGCGCCAGGCAGAGCAGACCACACCACCGCAACATCAGGGGAAGACACCTGGGGAAGACATGCGGCAGCCAGGCAAACACACCCATCACAAGCGGGGCACAGTGGCCGACATAGATGAGGACACAGAAGGCCAAACGGAAAGCACTGGCCCAGCAAGGTGCAAAGCGAGGCCCAATCACACGGCGCCATTGAATGAGGCCGGCAACGAGAACCTCACATGCAGACAGGCACACCAGGGAACCGAACCCCAGTCTGCCCGCAACAAACGAGGAAGTGTCAGAACCCACAGCCTCGAGCAAAGCACAGCCCACAAAAAGCATGAAAACCTGCAACTGTTTGGACATCCGCATCGCATACATGACAAAGCAGACATCCTCAGCTATTGCCCAATGCGTTATGGGCGAGCGAGGGCAGCGGTGAAGCGGAAGAAAGGGCAAGTACAGAGCAAACACCGCAAAGCGGGACTCACCCGCAGAGGGGGCCTCAGCACCATGAAACAAGGCCCCCACACACCCAGCCGGCACCAGAATCCATCCAGCGCCACGCCTTCAAGCCACAGGAGCAGCGCGTCTCCCACCCGGCCAAGCTCGGGGAGACGCGCCCAGGCGACCCGGAAGAACAGCGGGATGACGGCGCACCAGCCGCAAAGGGCCGTCAATCCAGAAAGCAGCCAGGAAGAAGCCACGCTACCCAGCAAGCCAGGCAGGCCAGGAGGCAGACACACCAGGAAGCAGCACCCCTGCCCGCGAAGCCAGGCAGCCGGGCAGGGGAAGCAGAGAAGGACCAGCACGCCACCCCAGCATGCTCCTTTTCTTTTTTTCTGTCGTGGAGATGGTTATCTCCATATTTTAAGGAATGGGACGAGGTCAGGAGGGACCTGGGGGTAATTCACTCTATCTAGGTAGTAAGGACAATCAGTCTAATCTGACTCAAGGAAACGGTAGGGGTTACAATTTCCCATAGAGTGTGACACTGCAAATGACACTTTGTAACTTCAATGACCAGTTAGGGTTGTAACTTCAAAGAAGATTTGGGTATTTATTATCAGGTGAGGGATCTATAAAGAGTACCATCAGGGCCGGCTTTAGGCATGTGCAAGCTGTGCACCTGCACAGGGCCACCAAACCCCAGGGGCCACCACGCCAATATATATCCTTAATATATTAATCCTCTGAGGATGGATACATATTTACGTGGTGGCCCCTGGCAGGGATTTGGCGGCCTCCGGCTCTGTTCCACTTCTAAACACCCTGACCCCCTCCCCTCTTTACTGGCCTGCGCGCTTCGCCCCGCCCGGACCCCCTCTTCTGGGCCCCCTACCTACGCTCCCTGCCCAGGGCCACCATGAGCCTAGAGCCGGCCCTGGCACCATTAGGTGCAAGTATCTTCTGCAGCTGACCTCAAATGTTTTATAGCGCTCACAAAGTGGCTTCTGGATTTTGTCAATTGGAATTACACTTTAGCTGAGAATTTATTGGGACTCTGATTTTTGCAAGTTTGTTCCTCTCAATACATCCAGCCTTGTGGAGTTAATAGTGGTGCAGGATTATGGGGTCAAAGGGATATACTGGTCCAGTCCTGGCTACCATGCTAGAATATTTAGAGGGCTGAGCTTTAGAGACTGAGTTTTAGCAGGGGTGGCTCCTTTGCAAAGGCGTAGGAGCTCTCCCCACTGCTTTCAGAGCAGTGCAAAGGAAAAATCAAAGGATAATAACAGAGTGTTACCATTTTATTTTTCCTGTTCCTAGATGCGGGGAGTGTGGGGCTGGCCAGAGCAGGGGCCAGGGGGTGGAGTGGTGCACACACATTTAGTGGACATGACTGTTGGGCCGGCCGTCTTGGCCCAGCTAAACAATCCTGCACACTTTGCATCTTACCCAACAGGCTGGATTACACAGCCTGATGGGGAACATGTCCAGTCTCCCTGTTCCCGTCTGAGTGTTAAGAAATGGCACTCAGACCAATCACAATGCTCCATTGCAAAGTTCTGATTGGCTTAGGGGAACCAATCACAATGCTGCATTGCAGCCTTGTGGTTAGCGGCGAGCTCAGGTGCTTCCTGCTGCAATGGAGGAGAGGCAGCGGAGAGGCAGAGGCTGGCGACGTGAGAAGGAGGTAAGTTTTCTTTTTTAATTTTTATTTTTATTTTCTACCAACCTCCCCCTGCCCCTCTTCCCCATCCCCCACACCCCACCACCGTTCCCTACCGGCTGCCACTGAGTTTTAGGCATCAAAATGAAAGTGTCCAAAAAAAAGAAAGCCAAAAATCTCACCTAGAAACTAGGACCCCAAAGCAAAGAATTCACTGGTGTTGTGAATGGTTTTACTGAGTTCCAGTACTCCAGTCATTTGTTTGGGACCCAATTGGTATCTCCCTGCTCACTGAGGACAAATGCTGCACTAGACCAGCACCAGTGATGAGTCCCCAGGGTTCCTCACCTTTGACTGTTCAGATCTCAGAGACTACTCTTTGAGGCCAAAAAATGGTCCTGATGTGGGGCACCCGCAGGACGGCGAGCACTTTTGTCCCCAAAAGGCAAGTGAATCCATGCTTTTTGGAGAGTGCTGGAGATTAAAGATCACGACACACATAATAAATCCAGAAGTGTTTGTCAAAGTCATTAAACGACTCACATTCAAAGTATGAAATGTGAAATAAAAACATTACAATAAATGTTTATTGGTACAAATTAATATGCTAGAGCAGTGGTTCTTAACCTTTCGACTTCTGTGGAACCTCACCTAATCCTTACTGGAACCAGGGTACCCCCATTGACTCATTATAAGAATCGAGGGACCCCCACTGAGTCACTACTGGAAGCCAGGGCATCCCATTCTAAGTATTTTCAATTATTTGAAGCTCAAAACAATTCACAAGAAAAACAAAAACAAGCATTCATCAAATATATACACAAATGATGAAATATTTTATTTCATTCACCAATATATATTTGATTTTAATGGTAAAGTTGGAACTCTTCTAAATTCCATTGAGGTCACTCATTGTCCATATTGCATTCTGTTTGATGCACATCCACTACTCTCACGAATCAATATGAGGGTATTAACTTCATTTTTAGAATTCAATTTCAGACACCTCACAATTTACAGAACAGTTTAAAAAAATACATTTTACATGTTGCTTCTTAATTTATATGCACTTTATTAATCTGTTGATATTATTTCATTTTCTAAGCACTCACTGACTCCCTGAGTAGGACTCCTAGACCGCAGGTTAAGAACCACTGTGCTAGAGTGATGATCAGGCATATAAGAGAATATTCGAGTATCCATATTTCCACAGCTGTGTTACTTTGTCTCCATGAGTTTGTCACACTGCCGTTTTTAGGAATAGCCTTACACCTGCGATGTCGCTTGTTAAGACAGAGGAGTACAGCTGCAAACGGCATGACTGCCCTCAACCTTTAACCCCATCCTTTCAGAGATACACTGTTTCACGTCACATTTGTAAATTGTTGGACTCTCTTTGGAATCGCAATCCTGACAGATGTTTGTGTTCACATTGGATCAAACACCATTTACAGAGCTAATTCGTAGCACAATTGCCTGTTTTCCTGAATAATGGACAAGATTGGAAGCACAAATGTACACTCACCAAAGTCGCTGGCACACAACTGCACTCTCATAGTTTCAGATTTCTGTTCAATTTCACACTGGGTGCAGATCTTGGTCACTGTGAAGAAATAACAGCATATGCAATTTATGTTAAAATATAACCTTACTAGTTAGCAGTCATCTTCACATGCTTCACTTTGACCGTTATCCGTAAAATATAGATAATTATCAGGGCAATATGTGGGAACACCTCAAAATGATGATCTCTAAAAAAACAAAACATGACATATAAAAACATAACAAGAAGTAAGAAGAAGTTGTTAGGTACGGTTGTCATTGATCACCGCTATTGTGAACACTAGGGGCCATATTATGAAAGTGCCCAGGGACGCAACGGGCATGTGTGCCCACTTTGCATGCCCCCCCCCCGGGCACTTTGGTATTACAAAAGGTGCCACTGACACTTGTACGGCCCCTTCTGATATACCAATAATGCTGGCACACAAAGCACAAGCGCTATCTTCATAAGGTGTTCCCTCATTTGCATGGGGCGTGCCCCATGCAAATAAGGGAATCCCTTAGCCTCTGCACCTGCACTGTATTACAGATGTGGGCGCAGAGGCAAAGAAGCTCTCAGGAGGCGCACTGAGAGTTTGCCACCTTATTGGTGGTGCACGGTTAGTACGCTGCCTGATGGCAGCCCTTTGAAGGGATGAAGGGAGTCCCATGGACCTCCAAGACCACCCCTTGCAGGCGAGTCCAGTCACTGACTGCACCCGCCTGCAAAGGGATCTCTAATCCCCTTTAAAAATGCAGGCATGTTGCCTCCTGCACTGCGAAAACACAGAGCGGCTTCAAAGCAGCTGTTTCATTTTTCACATGAATGCGACTGCCCTGAGGGCAGCACATTCACTGTAATGCGGCACATTTTCCTGGATTGCGCTGGAAGGTGTGCCTGCCAATACAGGAAAATGGACTGCATCTATAATATGTACCTAGATTCTAAATCAGTAATTTGCTGATATTATTTAGCAACAGTTCAACTGTTTGCTTTGTGTTGCTATGTCATAAATAGCCTGTCAGTGCTTCACTGTCTTTCTGCTCCGGTGGAGAGCAGAAAGCACAGCTTTGGCATTTGGCAGGGAAAGGTAGGAAAGCATAAAGGGCAATGAAGGGTGGGTGGCAGGAGGAAAGGTATTTAAAAAAAAACTTTGGACAGGGAGGAGATGCCATCTTATTAATGGCTCTGCAGTGCTCCTCTCCCAGAGTAATTGTTGAAAGCAAGTGCAGATAATTTGGGGGGGCCATATGAAACATAAGAGTATAGGTGGGCAAAAAGTGAATAATTGAGATGTTCTTCATTTCGGGGTTCTGAGTGACATTACTGACAACACGAACTTTTATTTGTGTTAGTTAGAACCTCTCAGTAAACGATATCCCCTTTATTCATTGTTACTCATTTATGAGTCAATATATTTACTCTGCAGACTTACTCTGCAGACAGCAGCAGTAAACTAAATGTTATTTCAGAACCACGTCCCTAGATGCATATTTTTGTGAACTCACGGAAAATAATTTTCTGTTATTGTAGTCATTTCAATGAATGCAGCATGTTTAAGTCAGTAAGCAATGCGGGAACCTGACTTTTAAGACATGACATCGGATACCTTCAGAGATTACATGATTGGTTAAGCGTGATAGGTAGGCACCCAATAGGATCTGTCCTTGGGAAGATAACTGAGTGTATTAGTAATAAATGCTCTGGGTAGGAGTTTTTTCTGAGATTTTTCCTAAACAGGATGAAGATTCTTGGTCCCCCCCTTGGTGGCATGCTTCTTCGTCAAGCCACTTCTCCCCATAGGCCTAAATCATTTTGAGGGTTTGGAGGGCTCCACCTGGCGCTTTTAACACGGTTATTTTTTTGATTCTTTAATCATTTAATTACTCTTTCCTTGTTGGAAGCACTGGGATCCTACCTAACAGGGAGGTTCAAAAATGTTTTCAGAAAAGCTAGGATTTTATTGGTGCATCCTAGTCGTAAAAATAGAGCCAGAAAGATGAAACCCTATTCATAATCTTTGGTGCTAGTATAAAGTTGATAACCTGTTTCATCCCTTGCTCATGAGGCCCCTATGGGTTCAAGGCATTCATCAGGTGGTGAGTCCCTATTAGTAGGTCATGCACTGCTAGTCGTATCCTCGCGAGGTAGTACATCATAGTCAAAAAGAAAAAAATAACTTACCTCTTACGATTATTACATGTGATATTCATACCAAAACTAAAGTATGAGATGGCTCGATTGGATCGCTAATGTTACCTGTTGGGCGGACACTGGTGGCTGATTGCAAACAAATTATTTTTCACAGAAACTACTTTGAAAATATTTTATTGATATAGACCTCAACTGAGGTCAACAATACAATTAAACAAATAAACCAAAATAAAAGAATGTAAAAATACAATACCAAGTATGCTAACTTATAAAAGATAGAATATTCTTTTCTGCATAAACTTTGCCATGCAAATAAAGACGTTGCAAAACAGGGGGGTTATACCCAAAAAGTCACTGGGACCTGGGTGAATGTACAATATAGGAAAGAGGGGTCCCAGGCGTATAATTTAGAGAGAAAGTAGATACAGTTTAAAGAAAAAAACATCAATGCAAATTGAAGAACAGACATTGTTTTTAAATCACAATGTGTGAATACATCAAATGTAGAATAATTCAAACGAAATTCAGCGCAAAATAATTCCCCGAACGGAGATCGGGTGGGGAGGGTTGTGGTGTTGGGAATAGTGTAGGGTATTAGGGTAGTGACATGGTGCTGGTCAAACGACCTTAGTAAACAATCAAATAGGTCGGATTTACAAAAACACACAAATAACTAAGTTATAAAGATAAATCAAAACACAGCATGCTTCCAGAGGTTATAGTCAATGTGCGATATGGAAGGAAGCTGATGCATGGACTATCAGTCACATGGAAGAACTGTCGACGTTTCGACCCACGGAAAGTGTAGGCAGGTTATAGCCTACACTGACCATTTGCTAAGAATTATGTATGTACCATGATATCATTTACTGTTTCATGGTAAATATATTATTATTGTTCCCTTGTTTCCACCTGCCTTTCGATGAGAATTGTGCATGCTAGAATCCTTCGAGACTTCCAATCATATTCTGTTTGGACTTACTTTTAGGTACCTCGCCCCTCGCCCGTCCTGATGAAGACCCCTCAGTTGCCAAAGTGGAAGTGAAAGTTTCTGGGAGGGGACTGCATGAGAAGGAAGCGGAAGTGGGAGAGAGGTATTTGAAGAAGGCTGAAAAATGAAAGCCAATATAATTTACACACAGCTTGAAGGCAATTAACTGAACTGTTGGAAAAAAAGATTAATTCAAGGAAGCTCAGGAGGTCAACTACCTGTGCTGCCCTCTAACTGTAGGCGCTCTGGACCCAGCTCATCTATACCCAAAGTCAGCCCTGGCAATGGGCCCGATTCACAATCGCCCTGGGTGGTAAGTCAGAAATGTCAACAAGTCGGCTTATACCCACGATTCAGACTATTCATAAACTCGCAAACAAAAGAATTTCACAAAGGCCACTGAGAACCAGTGGCTGTCACAAATTCCAGGCTAAACTCACAATTGCTTATTTTTATTTTTACAGAAATTCAGCAGTTCTACATTCCCAGATACATGAAAGAAGCCCAAATATGTATTGCACTTTTAAACTTCTTTTTTGTGTCTCCAAGGAATTGTTTTTTGTTTATGCATTAGGAAACACCGTCCTCTTTCTCCACAATGTTCTGGGTGGATCCATCCCCATTTTAACCATGGATATTGACAAGATTACATTTCTTGCCATATCTAAAGTGGGAATATGCCTATCAAATCTAAGTGAACACCGATACACTTCAATCTGCGATTGTGCACCTATTTTGAAAGGTAAGCAACACCACACAACCTGCTCCTGTCAGCAGATTTACCCACCCATATAGAGATGTGTGCCATATTGGAAACATTTTAATGGTGATTAAATCCACTTGGGCGTGCAAGTTCATGTTTGGTAAACCCCTGGCTTGAATTTTGTACTTGTAAATAATATCCATTGTGAACCTGCGTCTTACTTAGGTGTGTAGGTACCTTTGAGCACCCCATGCTATGTCAATTAATTTGTGAGTAGGCTACACACTCATAAATCTTGTAAATCTTGTATTTACATTTGTTTTGTGTTGTCAATCAGGTTTAGTAGACCAGGCGTCCCGGATTTGCCCTGTCCCGGCATATTTCAGTAAATCAAGCACTTGCCCCATGTATTTCGAGAGGCTCTACTGAACAAGCTTTTATGAGTTCCAGTGCAGGAATAGGTACCAGTCTTTACAGAAAACAATATATTTAGCACTTCTGATAGTCTGTGTAATAGTTGTATTTGATTTATGCAACTCAGTGCCTTTGTGTATATGTGTACTACGTTGATGAGCGCTGTGTTGTAAATCATTCTGCGCCCCTCTGCGATGTGAAATTGAAGTCTTATTTCTACTTTTGTGAAATGTCCCAGTTTTTTGTTTTAAAAATCTGGGCACCCTCAATCAGGTGGAAATTAAACCCGAGGAAGTTACACATTATTCCATGTGTAGGTCGCATTTAAGCTAGAAATAATACAGTATGCATCATCCTGGTGCATTAGCACTCAAACAGACTTGGTTCCTAGGAGAAATCTTCTCATGGAAATTGTTAATTTAGTGTGCATCATCAGTGCTATGAGGAGACATGTTCTGTGCAGACCCTGTCCCAGGACAGGTATTTTAGAACTAGGCAAATTCACTGTATCACAATTACGACCAGGGGCGGTCTTAGGCATGTGCAAGCTTTGCACCTGCACAGGCCCCCCAAACCCCAGGGACCACCACGCCAATATATATCCTTAATATAATAATCCTCGGAGGATAAATACATATTTGCGTGGCGGCCCCTGGCAGGGATTTGGCGGAGTCCGGCTCTGTTCCACTTCCAAACACCCTGACCACCCCCCTCTTCCGGGGCACCGCCCAGACACCCTCTTCCGGGGCCCCCTACCTATGCTCCCTGCCCAGGGCCGCCATAAGCCTAGAGCCGCCCCTGTTATGACAATAAAATTCCAGGTATACATGGCTATTACCTTTTTATTTTGTAGATTCATGTGTGCTCATGGGGAAGAAGTATGCAAGATGTACGTTGGTCAATAGGACAACCCACCATGAGCAATGGCAAGAGACCTTTTTGGTGTACGTGTGCTTAACAAATGATCTGCGACATAACACAATATAACAAGGAATTATCTGCCCAGCTTTCAGACCCCAAATGACTCACGCAGCCAAAGTTTTACACTTAACATTCAATTCACACATCATCACTCATGCAGGCTGAGCACTAACATAAACCTAGACATAGATATAAAATATCCCCTTTCCCTATGAGAACAACAAAATACAGATGTAGAAACGGCCTCCGTACAACTTTACCACGCGACAAGGATTGGGGACCAGAAAGGCCCATTTCCCTTGCTTGCATTAGAGAACCATGGTGCCTTTGATACGCCAGTGAAAGGATACGAAAGAGCTTACAAAAACCCTCCATAACAAATATGATTGAATGTGATATGTATAAGTGAGCTTCTCAGCAGAATACAATCTTTCAGTGGCAGTGGTGCCTGCTCACCAGCCGAATAAGCCCAGCAAGGGAGCGTCCAGTTGTTTTCCCGGAGGCCCTTAAGATGCCACAGAAGGCCGGATCCTCGGAACAGCCGAGTCACAGCTGGGGATGTCATGGCTTGCACACTCTTTAACCCCTTGTGAACTCGTGACGGAAGCCACGGTGGGGCTGTGCTGGTGACGGAATGGTTCCGTCACCGCACGGCCGCCGCGCCCTCGTGGCGCTGATTTCGCGCCTGTGCGGTACGTTCTATTGAGTGGGCGGGGCCGTGACGGAACCATTCTGTCACAAGCACAGCGCCACCGCGGCTCGTGACGGAGTGGTTCCGTCACGAGCATGGTGGCGCGCGTGGCCCCCCTCCCCACTAGCGCCGCGGTGGAATTACCGCCACGTCCAAGGGGTTAATCATATTGCACACTTTCTTTCATCTCCACTTTCTGTTTTAGTAAGCTAACACTTTCCAAGCGACCACCATGACAGACCCGATCCAGGTTCAGGACAGTGGTTGAAGTGCATTAACATACCTCCCAACTTACAAAATAACTTCACTGTGTGATGAGGGGTGGGGACTTCTAGGAGGCGGGGCCTGGTCGTGAGCTATCTAAGGGGCACTCTGGCGCTCACAAAGTCCCCCGGCCACTCTCAAAAAAACTAATGGTCATCGAGGCTGTTGCCAATGTCCTGGGTGTTTTCTCACCTTTCAATGGACATAGACTGCTTACAGCCTCCGAAAACAAGCTGGAAATCCGCTGTTTACAGTAGTTTTCAGCACGATTTCCCTGCCACTATGTCATTTTGGCGCCTCACCGGGTGACCATGTGAAGGAAGCTGAAATCGTGTGACAGATGGTGGTACAGTGTGAGTTGGCAGGTATGCATTAAAAAACAGTATGGGAACTGTGATCCTGAGTCCAATAGAGGCAAGTCCAGTGAGCATGGGGGCAGGATTAAAAGTGGAGAGAAATAAAACGAAATATTCTGTAACTACCTTGTCGGTCTTTCACCTTCAAGTAACTGTATATAAAACAAGCATTTACAATGCAATAGGTCTCGCCATTTTTGAGATTTTGAGCTATTGGCATTGTAAATTACAATGCCTGTTTAAAAAAAAACAGAAATAATTAAAGGCATTGTCATTTACAATACTAATAGGTCAAAGTTTCTAAAATGCAAGACCTATTGAATTGCAAATGCTTTTTGTTTTGCTTGCGAAACTGTTTTTTACAACCCCAACACGATAGCATCTCTGTGCATGCTGCAGGTCAGCCTTCCTGAGAGAGCACCACCAATTGCACGATTGCGTTTCAAAATTCAATGACAATTGGCCCAACGTTTAAAAATTCAGTAAACACGAAGTAAATAAAGCATGCCTAGAACGTAGAAAGACACAGCCTTGATGCATAGGGACATGGAGATATAGGATTATTGTGTGAAAGGGGCATCGCGCAGAGGGCTGAGGGACAGCAGGCATAGAAAAGTGTAGTTTAAAGTAATGGATACCGAAGAAAATGCATGGAGGTAATTGAGAAACAGGCTAAGGACCAACAAAGACAAGTGAACAGAGATATAAAGTAAACGCAGGGATGTGCAGTATATAGAATAAACAGAGCGAGATGGTATAAAGAGTGCAAAAAAAATTGGAAATATAATTGCTATTGGAAAGGTAAATTGAAGAGAAAGAGACAACGTATAATAATGAAGAAAAAGAGTGAGAGAGAGTAGAGTAAGCGAGTCAAGAGATATTTGAGGAGAGAACTGAAAGGCATAATGAATGAGAAAGAAAAAGGAGGAAAATCAGTGAGACATTGAGAGAAAAAAGTGACATAACATGCAAGAAAAAGAGAAGGAAAGTGATGGATAAAAAGATAGGGAAAGATACTTGGAGAGATAAGGGAAAGGCAGAGTGTGCACACTGACAGAAGTCACTGAGAGAAAAGAGAGAGGCATAGAGCAAGAGTGAGATAGAAATTGAGAGAGAGCAAAAGAGACAGAGGCAAGAAGGAAGTGAAAGAAACTGTCCAGATTCCCTAATTGCTGGAAGTATTCTGTGTGTTTATCAAAGCAAAATTGCACAAGAGTTACAACTGTGAGTGATCATGCTCAGTGACACAAAAGGCATTTATAGAAAAATATGCAGTGTAACGATGTTGACTGAAATGAGCAGGTATAAGCCAGTAAACCAGATTAGCCCTTTGTGTTTTAAAAAAACATACATGGAGTGTTATCTGAGCCGCATAGTGAACACACAGAGAGAGAGAAGACATTCTAGATGTAAATCACAGAAATAAGTGTGTTGTTTATTTAAAGCCATAGCTAATGCCAGTAGTGGGGAAACCCGATCCGTATAGTGAAAGGTGGCATGTGAAAGATAAATTAAGTATGCCGGAGCATAGACAAAAAGAAACAAATCATTCTGTGCCTTTCTAAACAATGTGTACTTTGAGGCATGTGTTTGTAACCCTTAACGCTCACAAGCGAAGTGTCATGTTGCTAATACGTCAATTATTAAAGGTTAGACCACAATCCATAAAACTAAATACAAGTCAATAAAGTATGTTTTCCTATTTTTTATTTGCTAATATAAAAGCGTGAAGTCCCCTTTCTTATGTAATATGCCAGTTCTGTACAACCTTAACATTTAAAATATATACTTTTTTTCTACCGAACATTACTTGCAAGACAAGCACGTTCTAGTTGTAATTCACACTAATATGTTTTGTTTTTTTAAATCGTTAACTAATAAAAGTAGTGTTTTTTTTTTTTAAAAGACGTAACTAATAATAAAAGCAGTGGTGTGTTATTAATTGTTTGCACAACCGTATCGAACAACAGCAGTGGTGTAGCACGATCCGTGGAGTGAAATGTGGCTCAGTATACCCGAGCAGAGGCACAAGAACAAACAAAACCGCTGGTGCCTTTCTAAACACTGTTTTGACAGTATGTGCGATGCTCAGATGGGAGGAGTAGCCATCTGTAACTGCTGTACAGCTGTAACTGGAGGAAGGGTGAACGCGGTGCGATGGTCATCGATAAGATTCATTCAATAAAATTGCCTGGGAGTGAATCAAGCACCCAAAGTAGGGAAAAGGAAGGACAATTACAAACCAGAAAGAACCCTGAGGCTGCGATGCACAAGTGGGAGGAGGGGCCATCACATGCTGTGCCAGGAGGAAGCGTAAAAGCGTTGCGATGGCCAACAAAACAAGCAAAAAAAAAAAAAGTTTCACGTCCTGCCGGCCGTGAAAGTGAAAGTACGGCCGGCTGGCCGTGAATAATTAGGGGAGGAGCAGCCAGGAGAGAGCAGGAGCGGAGGCGCCAAGCTGGGGAACAGATGGCTGGCGATTTGATGCTGTGCACGCGCATTTTAGGTCAATGCGCTTGCGCATTGACCTAAAAGCGCACGGGCACAGCATCAAATCGCCAGTTAGTTAAAGTCTGTTTAAAGCCCTATATATCTCGCCCCCGCTCAATGCGCATGCGCATTGAGATAGGTCGCTCGACCTAAAAAACAACCACACCTTTAATGAAAAATCAATGCAAGTTAAATTTATCAGTGAGACATGCACTTTTTATGTTGTAAAACCTCAATTGGTTATTGTGATTATAGCACATATTGGAGTAAGTAACCAGAGAGCCACATAATTGAACTCGGGTTGATGCGGTGGGGAATAGGGAGTGTGTTTTTTGTGTCACTGGGTCACAACCGGTGACAGAAAGCACTGGGAATACGTATCTCATTATTTTAAACTTGCATTACACACAGTATAAGATAAGCTGCCACAAAGCGCACAAAAATATTTAGGTTTAAGATAATAAAGTGCTTCCAAAATATAGATTTTAGTAATATGCATACTGTAACTGGTGCAATTTTTTTAATACCTATCCATTAAAAGCAGGCACGCCAGAGCTCATTGGGTCGCCTTACAATAACTCTACAAATCACTCCATCAATTAAAGACAATACCAGCTCCCAAGCAGTCTTCACATTTGCAGATTAATCTAAAGCACACATTTACATTTCTTTCAGGTACCAGACACCCTGGCAAGAAAGTTGGTTTTTGTTCAGCTGGCTCAGCTTCACAGCACAGGAGACTATCTCCTTCCTCTTCGGTTAAGGCAACTCAAAATGTTAGAATTAGTCATGACTGGACAGTTACCTTTTCAGGTACCAGACACCTTGGCAAGAAAGTTGGTTTTTGTTCAGCTGGCTCAGCTTCACAGCACAGGAGACTATCTCCTTCCTCTTCGGTTAAGGCAACTCAAAATGTTAGAATTAGTCATGACTGGACAGTTACCTTTTCAGGTACCAGACACCTTGGCAAGAAAGTTGGTTTTTGTTCAGCTGGCTCAGCTTCACAGCACAGGAGACTATCTCCTTCCTCTTCGGTTAAGGCAACTCAAAATGTTAGAATTAGTCATGACTGGACAGTTACCTTTTAACATAAAGCAGTAGAATTTGTTTGCCAAATTAAAAAAATATGTGCATGTCGTGCCCCTCAAACCCTGCCTACTTTGACCTCTCGTTCAGGAGACCTAAAATAATTTCCCTGCACAATACCTATTCGAGTTGTGACTGTCGAGCTGGCTGCCATCGAAGTCGGAAAACCTCTGTCTGCATAAATCCTTTTTCATAAGGAGTTTTTTTTAACAAAATTTAAACTTACAGAATTTTACTCAATGAGAAATATGGGGAAATATTATTTGTCTAGCAGCAACGCCCCCTTGTGGTCTGTTCAACAGTGATGCCATCCATTATGAGAATAAAGCAGATTCATCAATCAGTGTTAGGAATGCGCATCTTTACATATATGAATGATTTCACAGTTACAATATACAATGAAATTGTATCACAGCACAGATATAGATGCACCACCACTTGTCAGAGGCAGTCATTTTTTTCAGAGGAGAGTTACTGTTGGGACAATAGGTCACAATATAAGGCCATGGCTTAAGCCTCGCACAAGGTCAAAAGTGAGGCTTATAAAAAGAAAGAACCATTTGTGACCATGACTGGATAAAGTAAATCCAGTGACAGAGCGGAGAGAGGTCTTGAACAAATACGGCAGAACAAAATTTGGGAGAAGGTAAGGAGGAATCTGGAGACTGATACTTTTCCATGAAAGACCAGTATTTAATTTGAGCCGGCGGTTGCAGGTGGGCACATCAGCTCGTATTTTTGAGGACCAGCACTTATTTATCCTCCTTAGACATTCACTTTCCTTGTCAGTTAACTGCTTCCCTTCCTGCACAGCTCCACCTTGCTGGTCTGAGTTCAAGGCCCTCCGTCAACCACATGCACTCGCCTATGCCTTATCCCTGGTGGTCCGGAGGGGAGCATCTCTGCTCTGCTCCTGCTCTGTCCTCTTTCTCTGTGATTTCTGCCTTTCTGATCTCTTTTACATTCCTTTCACCTTTCTTTGCATTTTGTCACTTTTTGTCCCTTTACTTTCACTCTTGCCTCTTTTCACATTTTGTACCTTTTTCCATCTTTGTCCTCCAGCTGCTCATCGCCCGTAGCCCCGCCCCCCAGAGCCGCTTTACCACCTGTCCAGCCTTCCGCCTCACACTAATTAATGATGGCAACTGCATGGCCGCGCGCAGCGGGCAGGCTGCTGGCGCGCCGAAGGTCACCAAAGGCCAGCCCATCCACACCTGGACTGCACCGAACTCCATAGACCCTGGCTCTCGGACCATCCACCAGTACGATGACAGCACCCTCCTTGCTCTCAACCCCGGACGCCAGACTGCCTGCCTCTGAGCATCGCCGAATGACACACAGGGCTTTTTGCCTCCGTAACTGCAGCTGCACCTTTGCCTGCCACTGCACACCAGCCACACCCACTGCAGGCCCGACAAATACCGGACCAAACCACCTCAGCTGCATCCTGCTCAAAACACCAGGTGAAGATCTGAGACCTACTCAACTCAGTCTACCCAGACATTGCCTTCCTCACGGAAACCTGGATGAACTCCACCTCTGCCTCCGACATCGCCACCACCATCCGGTCAGCTACAAGATGGTTTACAAA
The DNA here is from genome assembly GCF_964261635.1 of Lissotriton helveticus. NCBI lineage: Eukaryota > Metazoa > Chordata > Amphibia > Caudata > Salamandridae > Lissotriton > Lissotriton helveticus. The sequence continues at coordinate 1,039,585,780 of NC_136065.1, read as the reverse complement.
GAACGGCATTGACGAACCGGGTGGAGACATCGCTGTTGTACACATAAGCACCCTTCTGCCTCACCACCCACTGGGACGACCACTCAACCCAAGTGGAGCACATCCACTTCCAGGTCCTGACCAACCTGAACACCACCCACTATGGGACTCCCATCTACAGACCCCCCCCGACCGGTCTACCGTTCAGCAATTGAATCATCAACTTCATCGCACCCCACGCTCTTGACTTCACAGACTACATTCTCCTAAGCAACCTCAACTTTCACCTGGACAACTTCAACTACAAGAAAACCTCATCCCTGTTGGAGAACAGCACCACCCTCTGACTCGAACAACTGGTTACCTCCTCAACCCACACAGCCGGACACAGTTGACCCCATCTTCTCCATCAGCGACAACATCGCCTTCAGCCACACCTCCGAGCTCCTGTGGGACGACCACCACTGTGTTCACTTCTCCTTCACCAAACCCACCATACACCACCACACCCACCACTACCCTCACAAAAGTTGGAACAAGGTCACCGAAGAACAGCTCACAAACTCCCTCAGCAAAAAATCTACACCACATCTATGGAAGCTAATACCTCAGCGCGCAACCTACACTGATGGATCTAGAACTGCGCCAACACTCTGGTGAACCTGAAGAAAGCCCTAGGCGAGAAACACTCCAAGAAAGCCAGCTGGTTTGCTCCCACCCTTCATCAGTCCAGACGCACCTCTAGAAGTCCGAGAAGAGATGGTGGAGCAGCAAGACCCCGGAACACCACTCAGCCTTGAAAACCGGTGTCACCGCACATCACCACCTCACTAGAACAACAAAGAAAGCTGCCTTACAAGAAAGGATTAGCGCCAATGCACTCAATAACAAAGAACTTTTCGCTGTGATCAAAGAATTTGACAAATCCTGCACAGAGACAGCAGACATCCCACCCACCCAAGACCTCTGCAACAACCTCAGCACCTTCTTCCACTACAAGATTACTGAGATATACGACAGCTTTGATAGCCTCATTACCCAAGACCCTCTCACACCACCCACAACCACTGCACCCAATGACACCGGACCCCAGCAGACCCTAGTCAGCTGAATGCCCTGCATTGCTGACGACACCCTCAAGATCATGAAGAGCATCAACTCCGGAGCACCCTCGGAACCCTGCCTGCACCTCATTTCAACAGAGATGGCACCTCCATCGCCCCTGAACTCTGCTGCACCATCAACTACTCCATCAACTCTCTCACATTCCCAAAGGACTGGAAATACACAGAGATCAACCCCTTGCTGAAGAAACCCTCTGCCAACCAGACGGACCTCAAGAACTTCAGACGCATCTCTCTGCTCACCTTTTTAGCCAAGGTCATCAAGAAGGCCATCTTTGCCCAACTTTCTGAGTTCATCACAATGAACCACATCCTGGACCTCTCCCAATTCAGCTTCCGAAGCAACCACAGCACCGAGACAGCCCGCTCGCCGCCACAGACTCCTCGACCAAAGTGAAAATGCAGCCCTCATCTTCCTGGACCTCTCGACTGCCTTCGATACCGTCTCCCACTGCATCCTATGCACAAGACTCCATGCCATCGGCATCCATGACAAAGCCCTGGAATGGATCCTCTCCTTCCTCACTGACCATACACTGAGTCAGACTACCATAGTTCCACTCTAAACCACGGAGATCAGCTGCAGAGGGCCTCAGGGCTCCTCCCTTAGCCCCACTCTCTTCAACGTCTACATGGCCCAGCTCGCAGCCGTCATCAGGAACCACAGACTCAACATCGTCTCCAACGCTGATGACACCCAGCTGATCCTATCCCTCACCAATGAACCAAGAGTCATCAAAAACAACTTCAATGACATGATGAAGGCTGTCGTCACCTGGATGAAGAACAGCTGGCTGAAGCTCAACTCCGAGAAGACTGTAGTCCTCATCCTGGGCTCCACCTCCTCAGCTTGGGACGATTCCTGGTGGCCCACATCACTTGGAACCCCCAAACACCACACACGAAACCTTGGCATCATCCTGGACTCCTCGCGCATGATGAACCACCAGATCAATGCGTCTCATCATCCTGCTATCTCATTCTACGCTTCCTTCGAAAGATCTTCAAGTGGATGCCCACTGAGTCCAGAAAGACGGACACCAACATACTCCTAAGCTGCAAACTCGACTACGCCAACGCACTCTACACCAGCATCACCCAAAAACTTCTCACGAAACTGCAGAACATTGAGAACCACTCCGCCAGACTCATCCTCAACATCCTTCGCCACAGCCACATCACCAGCCACCTGAGAGAATGTCAGTGGCTCTCAGTCAACAAAAGAATCACCTTGAAGCTCCTCACACACGCCTACAAAGTCCTAGACGATGTGGGACCTGCATACCTTAACCACCGCCTCACGTTCCACGCACCCACTAGTGACCTCGGCTCCGCTCAACTGGGCCTTGCCACTGTCCCACGTATTCTCAAGATCACGGCCGGAGGAAGATCCTTTTCCTACCTCGCAGCAAAGACCTGGAAAATCCTGCCTCTCCACCTGAGGAAATCATGGTCACTGCCTCAATTCAGGAAGGACCTCAAGTCATGGGTCTTCAATTGAACCGCAGCGCCTTCGAGGGATAAGCAGTCTCCTCCCACCCCAGCACCTTGAGACCCTTACGGGTAAGTAGTCACGCTCTACAAGACACTTGATTGATTGACTTTCCCCAAAGAAAGAAAGAGAAAAACACAAAAGGGAAAAAGAAAGAGAAATGCAACAAAACAGTGACAGAAAGAAAGCAGTAATGAAAAAGAACTTGAAAGAGTGGGAGTGTCTAGTGGTGGGTGGTAGAGGTATGGCATGGAATCAAGATTGAGCAGCCAAGGTATAAAGCAACCCCCTTATTCATAGCACCAGTGCGGGCCTCCCAGCGAAACATTGGGCCCCAGCACTTTTGTTTTTAGAACTTAAGCACTGTGTAAGAATGGTGAAGCAAACGTGCAGACTAGATATTCTTAGAATTATAGGAGTAGTCAGAAAATTAAATACCTCCCACTCATCTACCTGTAACCATGGCAACACCAACCAAGCTTGGCTGATACCCTGTAAGGGTAAAGCAAATGTATCTGTCTGTAAAATTTAATCAAATATTTTAAATTTAAAACAAACAAGTCATCACAACCCTCCCCAGAAGAGCTCTCGTCTCTTCCATCCAAACATATAATCATTCATCCTTCCATCCTCCTGCTGATATCCACAATCTCAACTTTACATTCGGTCATCCATTCATCCTTTCATCCATCCTTCATTATTTCATCATTCTATCCATCCATATCCAAACCTACCCCTCCATCTTCAAAGCTATCCATTAAACCCATCCATCCACTCATCCATCCATCCATTCTCTTTCACTCCTCCATCCACTCTCTCATCCATTCATCCTGTCATCCATCCATCCTCCCTTTCATTCATCCAACCATTCTTTCCCTCATCCATCCTTACATCCATCCTATCATTCATTCACCCATCCATCCATCCACCCACCCATCCATCCATCCATCCATCCATCAATCCTTTCACCCACCCATCCACCCTTTCACTCACATCCATCGATCAGTCCTTTCACTCACTCACCAGCGTCTGCCAAGTGGCAGGCAAGAGAAGAGGCCCATGAAGAACTTCATCCCCACTGTAATTTTTCTAGTGTGTGTGTTGGGAGGGGGGGTGGAGGTTCACACAGCCCCTGCTTACTATCAATATCTGCAAATGAGAACGTCTTTGAGAACTTAGGAACAGTAGCGACTGGTGAATGCAGAGAGCTGTGTAGCAGAAATCCCTTCCTTGAATTAGATGGAGCGAACAAGTCTGATCTTCGTTAGGTGGGTTAGGGGAGATTTGCCCCTGTGTACATTTGGAACTAAACAGGACCTAATTGTGCATTTAAAAGCACATTTATCATATGTATGTAGCCTAAGAAAATCAGAGGTTCAGAAGGGGAATTAATGTTCTATTTGAAGAGGAGTTGGACTAACAGTTAGGGCGGTCGACTTCGAATCTGGGGAACTGGGTTCGAGTCTCGGCAAGGACGCTGAAGATCCTGCGATTCTGGGCAAATCACTTAATCTCCCCGTGCCTAACAAAAATGAATGCGTCCTCATGTAATGCAATTGGTGCTATGTAAAGCGCTCTGATACCCGATTCAGGTCAAGTTCGCGCTATATAAAACTCTGTAAAATAAAAAAATAAAAAAAATAAAAACTTGTGTGCTGTACCAGCCATGCCTTACCTTCCCTAGGAGTTTTGAGACTCACCACTCCCAAGAAAACTTTAAAAGAAATGCTGGCCCTGGACACCTTTCCTCGTTCGATTGGTGGACTTCGTGAACTTTTATCCTGTTTTCGATCCTTCTGCACTGACATGAACTTTTATGAACGCTCTGCCTTTTCCATCAAGATGGCGGCTCGAGTGAAAAAGACTCTTATGAAAGACCGTACTGGCCAGGGCTGAGCTTGATCGCTTGGATCTGATACAATAATTCTATACAATGCCGGGGTTGTGCCTATAATGTGACAGGAGTCGGGGGGTTATTGACTATACTCCCCCGACTGGTTTGTATATTTTGCTGGATATTGATTTTACTACGTCTCGGGGTGGTCGCTACTGGGGAGACCGGGAGTGCGTTTGCTTTTTCCTCCTCCACTTTCTCTCTTTTTCCCTTCTTTTAAGGTAGTTCTTGGGCGACAGGCACGCTGCTAGTGGGGTTAGGCCGTAGCCATTGCAGGGGTGCAGGGTGGGGGGGTTGGGTTTTTTTTTTTATTTTCCCTTTGTTTTGTTCTATGGCCCCTTTTGTCTTTCCTTTTTCCTTTTCACGGGAGGTGGGCTGTTTCTTCTCCACGGATCCTTTATTGTCCCGGTGTCTACACTGCCTCTAATTATCCTGTATCATTGAGGACGGGGTCGCGCAGGTGGGATTGTTTTTGATCGCCTAATAGACTGTTTATTTCTCTTTCTCTTATATGCATAATCGCGATAGGCCATGTGTTCCTTACGATGGTTATTTGTATGTATAGTTCCCCCAACTGTCCTGGATCTGCATTTTACTGTTTGACACCTGATATCTGTAATGCCTACTCTTGTCTTACTGTTAAAATAAAAAATATATAAAAAAATTAAAAAAATGCTGGCAAACAGTGACTTGTTCACCATGATGTCCCTAAACGGTGGCTAAGGACCTATTATATGAGGTATCTAGAGCTCAATTTGACCGATAGGAGATTACAGGTTGGCGGACCCCATAGTCACACTGACTCCAAACGTCAGTGCCAGCATTTGCCTAGATTGTGCCCTATAAACCACTGTAAATTCACACGTATGTCCAATCCCAGGTACAAATCAAATAGCCGGGAAGTACCGAGGGGTCTGAACTTATACATGGAGTTGATACATGAATGAATGTGCGATCCATACTACAAATAGAGCATGTCAGTAATAGAGAGTATGTCAAGTAGAGCTTTTTAGGAATCTTGTACATCCTGAAGAAAACCGAGTGACCCAGAGGACAGGAAAAGGCTGGCTGAAACATGAAGTCCCAGACAACAGATGTTGGAATGTTGGTGATCTCCATGAACATATCCGATTCAAAAAACGTTGTTCAGTCATAAATATTAACCATAAAAGTAGAGAACAATCATAAACAACCAGGCACAGATATTGATAAAACACAATAAAACAGCATGATTTCATTTTCAGATCCTTTAAAAGTGAGAGCAAAAGCTATTATCCCCCCTCGACATATTAAAAAGAAAAAGATTAATTCTTAAAACACAGATCACAGGATGCACCAGCTGCAGTGATGTCAGCTTGGAGGCCAGCCTATGGAGTTCTACAACATCAGGGTAAGCCTCCAAAAAGGGAACACAGACAGCGCATTCCAACTTAAGCCCAGAAATTACACTTTGTACAGTGCTACAGAACAATAATGAAAAGAAATGGTAGTCTAATAAGAATAAAAGTATAAGGATACGGACGAATTGGCAATCATCTCAGAGACCTACTCGAGCAAGTTCCTTGCCTTAATCACAAGCCTAAGGAGGATATACGTGACGGACACATTTCCCCTGAGGCCAGGGATTGTAAAAAGTGCGGTGCGTCATTATGCAGAGAATATCTAATGACTAAAGGCTTTAAAACACAAGACTTGCAGTTAGTATAGAAGGTGCAAAAAACACGGTATGTGAAGTGCTCTGTGCTGATTTCTGATCACATGAACATGGCGAAAGATAAAGTGACCAATCATTACACCGAGGAACGTTGACTAACCTATGGAATAAGTGAAGTCAAAAACTAGGTAGGATAACGTGCTGGTAGTGCTGTACATCATATAACACCAGGGCCGGCTTTAGCGCTGGTGGCGCCCGATGCGACAATCTTTATTGGCGCCCCCCTCCAATGACTACCACCTGGCAAAAGTACCCCTTATCTCTCCAATCATTAGGTATTGCCAAACAAAGCACCCCCCTCTGAGGTCAGCGCCCACTTTCACAAGTCAGCGCCCTGTGCGGCCGCGCCGTTCGCACTGCCCTAAAGCCGACCCTGTATAACACAAATGGTTGAATGTACCTGGATGGCTTAAGCTGCATATATATGAGGCGACAGAGTAGGACTCAGCTACCTTTGTCTTCCTCTCATTTTACCAGTGGGAGTAGCACAAGGCCCTACGCAATTTTTTACCCACCAAAATGAGAGTTCGAGATGGGTCATCAACAAATCACACCTGCCAAGGGCCGTGGCCATAACCCGAATGCCCCTCAGTCATGGAATCTCTAAATCCCAAATCAGAGACAGACAATCCTCAATTATCATTCTACTTAGAGATAGGGCCTTATTAGTTCAGACCCTATGCCATAGCATGATTGGGCATGTCCTTAAAAAATGCCCTCAAGATCCGTTTCCTATCTAGGACCTCTCTCTTGGAACAGACTACCACGCGACCTGCAGTTGATAGACAGCCTCGATCTGTTTAAGAAGAAGCTCAAAACCTACCTTTTCAACAGCTAAAATCCCTCAATCGACCCTCTTCCCCCGATGCCAATGCCGGGACACTCTTCTGAGTAGCCGCACGCTTTATAAATGTATATACCATGACATAACATACAAGCCCTAACTCCTTATGGCAGATAACATTAGCAGTAGACAGTGGAAGAGCCAGAAAGCGGTGAATTCATTTATTTTCTGTAACTTGCAAAGACGAGCCTCAGGCTCCTGCCCCATAAATTGCTGTGCTGATACATTTTTCCCAATAAATGGTCAGCATATGGGCAAATTACCTTTTACCCAGTTTGGCAGCAAAGGAAAACAAGCATTTGCAATGCAATAGTTCTCGCATTTGTGAACTTTTAATCTATTGGCATTGTAAATGACAATGGCTTTTATTTATCTGTTTTTAAAATCAACACATAGATAAAAGTTTTGTCATTTACAATGCCAGTAGCTGAAAGTTTTGCAAATGCAAGACCTATTGCATTGCAAATGTTTGTTTTGAACTTGGTGGTAGTCGCCTATACGATAATGGCATTATATTATCCTACTGGTAAGTAATTAGTAGATGCTCCAATCTACAAATATCCAGTAACATCACAACATTTTCTGGTGCAACTCTTCCTACTTGCTCTCGGATGCTGCAGGGTTGCGACATATAATGCACTGTTTGCTCAAAAAAACACTCCTTCCACAAGGCTTTATTCTCTCTTCTCGTTCTACTTTCCGACCTCTTCCATCTGTTTTTCCACACTACACATGGAGGTCTTATGGCTGCATAAAACACTTTAGAAATAAACAACATACTATAACATAAAAGTGCAGAGGGGGTAAAGAAACATACGACCCCCCACTTTAATTCATGAATTATTTTCAGCAAATGTCATATTTGTAAAATATACTTGCCAACGCTCCATACTCATGTGAAAGTGTAGCTGGTTTTTAGGTTTGTTTATTGCTAAATTGTGTGATATTTTTTCCCCTCTTATTAAAAATATTCGGCCCTGAAGATCGTGAGTGCGCAATACCAAGTGTACTTTTTGCATAAAAAAGTCATTTTACAGAGAGGTGGGTAAAGTTTGGAGTCAGCAAAATCAGCATTTACAAATCTTTTCAAGAAAAATATAACAGTGTGACAGAAATGACAGACTAGTACTCGAAAGAGGGCAACTGTAAAACTTCAATCTCAAACCCATACCTATTCTAGTCCACCCCCTCTTTTCAGTCCCCAAAGACCATAAGAAATACATTCATGGGGCCAGTGAAGACTGAGGTAAGCCCCATAAATCAACTCCCAACCTGGGAGAAAACAAATGACAAAAATATGAATTTTTATTGACTATCAATTCCAATGATGAGTGATTCTAAAACTGCATTATGGCAGTACCGAGTCGCAAGAAGACCAAAGACTGCATAGACAATGAATGCAGAATTGACTGGGGAGTCGGGGACCCATCAAGTTCCTGTTGTGGAAGCTGTTCTCAAACTTCATTCAGGGATGTTCCCAGTTTACTCACTGTGTTTATTTATTTATTTATTTATGGTTTTTGTAGAGCGCGACACTCATCCCGAGGGATATCACGGCGCTTATACCAAGTGAACACTACTGAAGACTAAGGCAATAGGATCTAACAGTGACTAGGAAAGAGGTGGGTCTTCAGCTTTTTCCGAAACAAGAGATAACTTGTGGTGTGTCTGAGGTCATCCGGGAGCTCATTCCACCTCCTAGCTGCCAGATAAGAGAAGCAGCGGCCACCTGTTCTAGCTTTATAAATGAGTTTCATCCTGGCTAATGCGGATTGTAGGTTCCTAGTGGGGACGTAAAATTCAATCTTCCCTGAGAGAATGGTAGGGCCAGTCCTATGCAGGACCCTATGGGCATGGCAAAGTAGTTTGAAAGCAGCCCTCTGACGCATTGGAAGCCAATGAAGTGTATTCAGACATTCCGATGCCGAGTCTAGCCTGCCCTTGTCGCAAATAAGTCTCGCAGCAGAGTTCTGCAGTACCTGTAGTCGAGAGAATAGATGTTCATTCATCCCCACAAATAGCGCATTGCCGTAGTCCAGGCGGCTAACCAATAGGGCCTATGTTACTGAACGTCTACAGTCCAGGGGTATCCAGGGAAAAAGCCTGGCTAACAGTTTCAAAGTGGTGAAGCCCTTGCCACAAAGGGATCGCACATGATCTTTCATGGATAACTCATCATCCATGATAATCCCCAAGTTCCTAGCATGTTGTTTAGGAATAGGGGCTGAACCCAACGAGGGCGGCCACCATGAGATGTCCCACACTCGCTTGGCACCACCGCATAAAAGGATGTCAGACTTCCCCGCATTCAGTTTTAAACAGTGGGCATGCATCCATTGGGCCATTTCTGAAAGACAGCCATGAAGTTTGGTTTTGATAATATCCGGCTTCTCATTCAGGGCCACCGTCAACTGCGTGTCATCCGCATATGAGCAAATGCCGATGCCCCACTTCCTTCCAATGTCGGCTAAAGATGACATATATACATTGAAAAGAGTGGGGCTCCGCAGTCGATGGGAGTAGGTCTAGATTGGAACTGACCCATATGGACCGCCTGGGTGCGATTACTCAAAAAAGAGTAAAGCCATTTCAAGGCGTTGGATTGGACTCCTTTCTGCCGAAGTATATTCAGCAGACAGTGGTGGGACACCGTGTCAAATGCCGCTGACAGGTCAAGCAGTATCAGTGCCACCGCTCCTCCTTGATCAGTGGAGGATCTGATACTGTCCGACACTGCCAGCAACGTTGCCTCGGTGCTATTGTTGGCTCTAAAGCCCGTCTAGGAGGGATCCAAGAGAATAATATCTTCCAGGTATTTTGTCAGCTGGACATTGACCAATTTCTCCAGGACCTTAGAGAAATAAGGGAGCTGAGAAATGGGTCTGTAGTTCTCTGGATTGAGGATATCGGATCCCGCTTTCTTCAGGAGGGGGATCACAGCAGCATGCTTCCAAGCGTCGGGGAAGGTAGCAGTACTGAGCGATTTGTTAAAAAGTTTTGTTATTAAAGGGCAGATTATAGATGCAATCTTAGAGAACACGAAATGAGGGCAAAGGTCCAAAGGGGAACCAGATTTAACTGATAACACGGCTGTTTGAACATCTTCAGCTGAGAGTAGTTCAAAGTCAGCTAGACGGGGTACAATACCCTCGACAGACATAACTGCTGAGGTTTCCGTGTCTAGCAGACTATCAGAGGGTTTGTCAGAATAACTATTAACAGGCTGAGGAGAAAAGGTTGAATAGATTTTCTTAATTTTCTCCGAAAAGAAGGTGCTGATGCGATTGCAAGTCTCAGTCGTGGGGGTAAGTGTTTGTGAAATACTGGTGGGTTTGCTCAGTTCCTTCACTATCTTAAACAGTTCTTTCGCAGAATTACTATTCTCTTGGATACGTTGGGTAAAATGATCTTTCTTAGCATGTTTGATGGCCAGGGTGTATTGTTTTCGGTTCTGGACATAGTTTAATTTAGCAACATGGTCCTTAGACTGTCTCCAAAGGTGTTCAAGCCTTTGGCATTCTCTTTTAAGATTTTTTAAATGAGGAGTATACCATTTCTCCGTTGGAGCCTTTTTCCTGGATACCCGCATTGGGGCTAACATATCTAGGGTTTGCAGAATGCCTGCATCTAAAGATGTGACATCTGTACAGACGGAAGAGTCCGGCAAGAATTCATGTTTGGCCTCCTGGAAGTGTATGGCAAAGTTAGATTCCTCAATTAGTCTCCATACTCGTTTAGATGTTCTATTAGTGATACTTAGTTTCTTAGTTTTATGAGGGAGGTCAAATGAGAAAGAGATAAGAAAATGATCCGACCACGACAAGGGCTGGACCTCAGATGTAAGAGTTGACTCTATGTTGGTAAAAAGCAGGTCCAGTGTGTGGCCCGCTATATGAGTAGGGCCTACTACCCACTGTCTGAGATTTAATGTCTCCATGTCGTCTTTTAATTGGGAGGTAGCCAGAGTGTTTATTTTTTCAAAATGGATATTAAAATCACCAACAATGAGGTAGTTCTTAAATTTTAGGCAGAGAGGTAGCAGCTGATTGAGTAGTTTAGCACCAAAGTTGGTTTGTAGTCCAGGGGGCTTGTAAACTACAGCTCCTGCTAGTATGGTAGAGCCCTCATGGCATACTCTGAGTGCTAGGGTCTGATGTTCACTGTAAGAGACTATTGGTTCCACCTGACATATCAAGTGCTCCCTGAATATCACAGCCACACCCCCTCCTTTTTTAACAGATCTGTCTTGTGTAATGATCTTGTAGTTACAGGGGAGGGCGTTTGCTAGGTCGGGGTGTTATTATCAGACAGCCAGGTTTCGGTAATAAAAACCAGGTCTGGTGATTTAGAGGTAAGTAAATCCCAAACGTCCAGAGCATGTCTGGGTAGGGATCTAGCATTAAGGTATAGGCAGCTGAGATTCGCATTATTAGAGATATAAGTTGAGTGAAGGCCCGATGGGAGAGAACCCATACTACACCAATGACACGCGCGGCAGGAAAAGGGGCCATAGGATAGCCCAGGTTTTGCGTGAAAGCAAGCCCTGCCACTGTGTTCTTGCGTATGCTAAAATTAAAGCTCTATGCGTGCAGACAGGATGGGAGAGAAGGAGCAAGCGAGCTGAGCCGTACGCATGCACATCTCCTGTCCTTGCACGCCTGCTGTCTTTTATGCTAACGCCTAAAGCTGTACGCGTGCACATGTCCTGTCTTCTTGGCGCGTGCACATGTCCTGTCCCCCTTTGCCAAAGAAACCAACAACAATAGATCTTGCCAAGGCGAGCAGAGCATGCTCTGCATCGCTAGGCGACACCTAAAGAGGGCATTAATAGTCCTTGCTAGTTAATTGTTCCAAACTTCCAACTGTGGAAGCCAGGAGTGTGGGCGATTGAAAATTACTCCTAGGTAGCCTATATTATCCATGTGTTTTACAGGGCTAGCACGAAGCTTCAAAACTAGTTTCAGGTCACTCCTATATCAACAAGACATTACAAAGTACTTATCCTTATATCAAGCTTCTCCATAAAAGAGCTGAAGGCATCTAGGAGTCGCTGCAGTGCAACAGGTGTACGTGCCAAAAGGACAGCATCATCAGCATGTAATAAAGCTGGTATAGGATGCTTTCCAATCTGATGCATGTCCCCGCACCTTGACACCAAATCCTTCTCCAGTTTGTTAAAATACAAGGACAAGAGGAAAGGCGCAATGACACACACTTGCCTGATGACCCTGCTTACCCCAAATATCTTGGAGCATCCTCCCCTCAGCTCAAACCTCACTGCCGCTTTTGAACCACTGTATATTTCCCTGATGGTGTTAATGATGGGTTTGTCAAAGCCTAGTAGACCATTGTGCCCCACAGTTTGGTGTGGGATACACAGTCCGAGGCACTGGACAGATCCATAAATCCTATGTTAAAAAAACGCGATCAGTGACCATGTACTTCCCCAGTAGGAGGCATATGTTGATCTTCCATCCCTCTCCTGAACCCATACTGAACATCTGAAAAGAGGTCGTTCACCTCCACCCATGTCTCAGGGCAGGAGAGTAGGTCACGGCCTAGGACCTTTACCATGGAGTCCAGGAGAGAGATCGGGCAGTAACAACTAGGGTCCTCTTGATTCCCTTTCTTAAAGATTGGTGAAATTAATGAGTCGGGCCGTGAAGGGATTTTGGTAGAACAACGTATCGCCCAGAATGAGTTGGTTAGTAGAAGGGCCCTCAAATCAAGATGCCTCTCGAAGAGATCTAAGGAGACTTTACCATTGGGACTAGAGCTTATGGCCTCTGTCATATCTTCCCGTGAGGGGTAGTACTTGAGAAAGAAATTAACCTTTGCTGCGCTAGAGCAATCTCTGACACGTCCCATTCCTTTGCTCATAGACTTAACCCCCCTACCCACCCACCCCTCCAAAGAAGGTAGCCCATTCATGACCGGATATAGTAGATTCGAGCATGGGTTCTTCTGGGCTTTTATGGAACTGTTTGTTCATAATACTCCAAAAAGCCTTCTGATTGCTCTTATGGCTTGCTTATTGTAGATCTTCCCAGGCCTTAAATTTTATGGCATTTTTCCTTTCTGCGAATGCCCTCTTACAGGCCCTCCTTCAACAAGCAACTTCAAGGGTAGACTAGGTCTATTTATGAAGAGAGGCCAATAACGGTTTATGAGATCTGTAACATGCTGCACCACACCACACCATCCCCTTCCCTTCCCTTTTCTGATACCCCTGTACTGGCTTGCATAACGTCCCCCTAACTGCCCTCGAAAGGGAAATAAATGTGGGCTATATTGGCAACATCAACCTCTGGATCTAGAAAGACATCAAACAAGCTGCAATTAGCCTTAACCAACTAGGATCTTAACATTTCCGCGTTAAAAAAACTCCCACTTAATGAGGGTACCTTTTTGCTTTTGAGTGAAAACACTGGTGACTCTCCTAAAAGGACAAGTAACCACCTGCCAGTTAAAAATGTCAGCAACTAAACTTTGAGGGAGATGATCACTCAGAGCAAGGCAGTGCAATAAATGTTCTCGAACCATATATGCTAAATCAGCAGATGATAAGATAAAGTAAATCCAAGACCCTTTACCCTAGCCAACAAAGTATTAGAGAAAAAGCTGCTCATGTTGCTATAATCATTGACAAGGCACATATTGAATTTCATCATCTATTGGTTGATATTGTTACCAAGCATGTCATGAGAAAATGCGACCTAATATTCCCATCGGCGTCCATTAATCTACAGTCATTTCAATATACAGGAGGGCGAAGATGGACATTAAAATCTCACCCCCCCAACAAAAAATCCATCTCATTGCCAACTTTTGCTTTAAGGGAATCCAGGTCAAAGTCCAGCTTTGCCAGAACTTAACCTCGGTCTGCTTTTGGAATGTTATTATAAAACTTAATAATGCCCGGTCGGACACACATTCAAAGTTGATGAAACTGATGGTATGGTGTGTCGGCTATATAAAAGAAAGTTTTGGCATTGACCATAGTTGTGATGTAAATTGTCAAGCCTCCGTAGGGCAGCCAGATGGGGAAGGGATGGCTGCTAATTGGATTGTCTTAAAACCATTAATATGGACTGGTGGCTCGGTCCATGTCTCCTGGAGGCAGAGTATTGCAAAAGAACACACAAAGATTTTGCCTCCAATACCAGCAACATTCCAAGCCAATAATGAGAATTTGGGAAAATTGCTGGTGTTGTTAACGTGGTTATGCGGAGCAACACAACACCTTAGCGACTGGGTTGATTCGATGTTATCCTTAACTTGTGCTGATCTTATTTCAAACTCCTAGATCCTCTGGGAATAAAGGATATCTGGGGCTAGGTGAGAGGGAGGAGTGGTGCCATATTGAGTTTCTTCCATGTGGACTTGGATTGTATGCGAGAGTTCACAAGGTCCAGATGACATGATAGGACTTTCACCAAAGTTAAAGAAACAAATAGAGTTATATACATGAGGGTGTGTTTCCTGTTTCCCGTGAAGACTTCATGGACGAGCAGCCAAGTCCATGGCTCTAATCCATGGACAACCTTTCTCAGCATGATAGGCTTGGGAGAATTCTTTGCAGTGATGTCCCTCTGTATGCACGCTAATGGCTACCAGGACAATTAATAAATGCTTGTGGAAATTGTAGCTGATGGCTCCTCTCAGAATACCACCACCTGAGGCTTTAAATTTGCTGGTACTTGGTGAAAATGGGCAAGGATAACGAGGTGAAAGCACTTGCAGCTGCTCGAATCCCCAAGAAAAAAATGTATCCTTAAGCTGCCAAGCAAGTTGGCTAAATCCGGGGAAGACCGGGTAGTAATGGTAATATCTCACTCTTGAATTTGGGTTTTTCCTGAACCCTATTGCCTCCAGATATGTTGTGTTAATATGTCTGGTGCGCTCCATTGTCCCAAGCAGTTTCAAAATTGTACTCCTGTTTAAGATGTGGTGCTTTCCTCTGGAAGCATAATGTGGACAAAAACTTAAACTTTTTGGTTGGAAAGTTAGAACTAGATGTAGGGTCCTGTCTAGCCGCATCTACTTTCCCAGTGTTGCTTCCCTGATTTCCTTGTGGCTCTGAAATAGTCCTAGCTGAAAGAGAGTGGACCGCTAATCGATTGAGCGGCTGATGATCGGTGTGCAGGCTAAGTGGCGGAGACTCAGAAATAAATGGCAGAATCTGATAGCCATGCTCTAACATTGCCTCTAAGCATGTTGGCTGTTCCATTGCAATTGAGTGGCGAGGGTATTAGATCTTTGTTCAATATCACAGGTATATTTTGTCCTGAGGTAACAGTAATAGAATTCTTAGGGAATGTGTTAACAGTGTGATTATTTAAGGTTGATAAATTGACATGACAGCAGGCAGTGTTGGCAGGTCACTAACAGCAGACGGAATGTTCAATGGCACTATTTTACCACTATTATCATTGTCGATCTTTTATCCAAGCTTTAATACTTGGCTGCGTGAAACATTGAATATCTTTTTGTTTCAGTAGAGCAGTTTGTCAGCTGAAGAAGGTGCAGTTAAATTGCCCACAAGGACCTCTTTAAAGCCTCCGATTCCAATGGGAGAGAAGGAGAGTGATCAAATGCAGTCTTCAAAAATGATAAATTACCGTCCGGATGGTCTGTGGCTGATGCATAAACTTGGGCAGAGATAGTCAATGCTGGACGATGTTCACTACTTGGAAATGCAAAACAGTCACCAACTGGGGACTGGAAAATTTGCTGGAAGGGACTCATAGCTCCATTATTAGTGCTCGAGTTTGGCTTTAAATAATCTGTAATCTTTTATCGCTTATTTGGAGAAGTGGAAAAGAGCAAAACAGAGGCAGTTGGAGAAACAGAAGGCAGCACTGGTAATCACAAAGTGTCGCCTACCGGGTCATCAGTTGAGGTAGACATATCTTTTCTGCCCGGCTTCCTGTCTGGCCTCCTGCCTCCCTCCTTGTTTTTCTTGTGGTGGCCTGGCGCCTTAATTCTCCCTGAACGCATCATAGGTGGTTGAAGTCCAAGCCCAGAATTCAAAATTGAGAAGCACCATCTTAAACTGGTTTGCAAGATTCCCAATACTGGCAGTAGTGGTGCTTGTTGCTTATGGCCTCTGCTCTCACTCTTCTCCCCTCAGCTCCACTATTTTTGAGGAAGGAAAATGACACAATTGTGATGAGAAACAAGGCAAATACCAAACAGTCGGTCTAAGAGGCCCCCACTATGAAAGCCCAGGATGGGGCAGCATTGACACAGGTTACAGTCCCCCAGAGGAGCAAGCCGCACTGACTTAACACAGGCTGCCTCTGCTCCGTCTAGGTGTCCCACAGCCTAGGGCTACCCAATATGTAATCTCCAAACCAGGCAGGATCCATTCTGGGACCCGCACCAAAATCCTGGCAAAACTGCACAACTGATCTTCTATGTCTGCAGGCCTAGAAGGTGGCGAGAGGATGAGAGTTCCAATGCTCTTTCTATTCCTGCCACCAGCACCACCTCACCACCCCCCCCCCCTTATTGTGTTGCCCCTCAAAAAACATTTGGGGGGAGGGGGCGAACATGCTGTGATTTGCTCCACGGGTTTGCCTGCTTGTGCCACTCCCTTGCTACTTCCGCTGCTGCAGCTGTTTTGTACTGCATCTCTTCCTATGCCTTCCTTGGGCCTAAGACTCTGTTCGCAAAGCAGCCCAGGCATCTTACACAGTGCCAGTGTTGTAGCCGCAGCCCCAGAACCAGTCTCAAAACCGAACTCAGCTCCTCACCTTGGAGTCCCCCTGATGTGGCCACCTGGTCTTGCGTGATACTGCAGGGCCCTGTGCTCCAGGTGAATGCAGCCACGGACCGGTCTCTGCGGCTGATCATTGCGGTACTTTTGGAAGGCTGTGGGCTGCAGGCTACTCCATTTGCTCTTCCAGCATGAATGCCATGTACCGTCTGCGAAGGAGAGCTGGACAGGACAGTCCAAACATGTAGTAACCAAGCAAAGTACAGGGCCCTGTGTGGTCCTGTGTGGCCCAGCCCGCTAAAACAGTTTTTCAAGCCATCTGCCTCGCAGACCGCTGCCTGCGAATATCTCCCTACCACTTCCTGTGTCGTCGTACACTCTCTGATCCTCTCTCCGATTCTGCAAGCTTCAGTCCTTTTCACACTCAGTCCTCCGTGAACATAGGATCCTGTTTTTCTTTTGCCAAAGGTCCTCTTGGATTGAACTGAGCAGAAAAGGGATTTCTCTTTTAGGAAATGGTTAAATTCTCTTATGGTTCCCTCAATACTAATATCAAAGTGCTCCCCCCAAAAGCGAGGTTGAACCCTCCTGTGGGTATGAGGCTTCCCAGGAGAGGACTCAATGATGAAGCACACCACAGGATTTATGTGGACTAGAGTCCTTTAAAGGATATTACATCTTTTACTGTTTGGTATCAGAACTTGTAAGTCCTTTGAACTAGTAGGCAACCTCTTTAAAATGAGTTTAAGACCGATACATAGGCTATTGGGCTATTTCTGAGGGTTTCCATCTAACCTACCAGCGCTAGTTTGCCCTGCTACGACATGAAGAGCAACACTGAAGGATTCCTTGTATAGCAGAAGTATGGATAATTTATGGATCACCTTCTGCCATTCAGAGCACGTCATTTGAATCCCACATCATGCTATCATACCCCTGCTGCACTGACATAGTATTAAAGTGGTGTGCTGTGCCTTACAAAATCGCTTATATAAAAATTAACGCTCAATGTTACTCAATCTTATTTTATGAAAACGTGTCCACCACGGTTTCATCTGATCGACCATTGATGGCTGTTTTAGAGGCTGCTCAATACACCTTGTGTGCTTGAATTCCTCCCCGACCTTGGCATGTGGGTTTGTGCTCCTCTCACCACATGTAGGTTCTTGTTTTCTTCAAACCTTGTACCCATCAACGTTGTCTTCCAGAAGGTGAATGTAGGACGCATGGTTTCCATTCTGGAACTCTGTAGTTACGGCCTTTGCAATTTAGGTTTACAGTTGTTTATTATTAAGACATTGAGGCCCATGATTCCTGATGGCACTACTGGGCAGCAATGCCACTCTGAACATCAGATATGGGCTCATTGGCAAGGCCAGGAGGCACCAAATGGTCTTTCTATCTAGGCTGCCACAAAGGTTTGTACTACTGCTCTGAAGCACTTCAACGTGCCTTTTGGCCAGGAAAGCTGGTAAGCCGGGGGTTTGTTTTACCAAATGTTGTGCACATTTCTCAGCATTAAGTCACATCATATCTAGGTCCAAAGTTGCCCTGATGTTAGTTGCCATGGTAGGTGCATCTATGGTGGTGGGCAACCGCACTTTTAATGGCAGGACACGGTTATAAAATCTTTAATTTTAGAAGCCATATGTTTTTGCCTTCACTTTACCAAGACTTCTAGCAAAGAATGCCCTGAAAGACTGTCCTACCCACGGAATGTGGACTGAGATAATCTAACGCAGGCACTGTGCTTAGAAGACGCTGCCAAATGTGCTATATTTAAGAATTGAAATGCGACACTCCTATCAAAATCATATATAAACAGCACAAAAACAGACAAGCTCAGATCATACTCTGCCGCTGAACCATGTTTGAAGGTGAACAACAGAAGCCACTAGATCCCAAAAAATCTAGATTTGAACACAGTAAATTCTTAAAATAGTACAAACTAAGACTTTCTGTCTATGTTCCGTCCTTTCAGTTTCCCTGCTAACTACTGGGCTTTAAAGAGAAATAAAGGTGCAGTGGATGAGGGATGCTGCCCCCCTGTCCTATGCCTTACAACAGACTTTTAAATCACACACCTGACCCTTAGAGTGAATTAGATTGAGATGGAGGGGGAGTAAGCTTGATGACTGATATTAGAAGTGTACCTAGAGAACTAATGCAAATACTCCGAACTTAAACTCACAAAGGACTGAGAAGAAAACGCAGAAATTAATTGGTGCTGAAACAGTTATCTGTGAAGTATTTATGAAGGATTTATTAAAGTGACATATTCTGTTTTAGGGATTATAGAAGCAGGTTATCCCGATCCCACTACGTCATTTTTCGTTCCTCATCCTCTTCAAGGTCCCATGGCTTAGTATGAAGCAGGCCAGCACATAGGGCATCTAAAACTAAAAAAAAAAATAAAAAAAAAAGGAAGGGCTTACTACAAAAACCCTTCCCGCCCATCCCTTCATTTGAGGTCCTATTATGGGTCACAAAGTATACTTCCTGTTTTTTTTCTGTCTCAGTCAGTACAAAGGCCTTGTGGCCAGAGCACCCCAGTGGTACCTTTTTTGTAATTTCTCTTTCCACCAAAGGCGGAGTACTGATGGGTTTTTAAACAATGTTGCATGGTTCGAGAAGGCTAGCTGCTTGTTGGCAGGAGCTAAGGAGCAGTGCTGGCCGTGGGCCCAGGAGGAGGACCGGTTTAACCAGTTGCAAGGGGACGATTTAGATTAGTGACCAGATAATTGAGAAGTCTTATAGACGAGAGATGTGGTAGATGGTGGTGCTGTGTGAAACATTTACAGGTATCCTCTGGGAGGCGGGTTCGGGTGGCCTCTTCTGGCATTGAACTTGGGTGGAGTGGGATCGAGAGTGACCAAGCAGGGCTAAGTGTTACTTAGTTTGTGGCCTCAGCATGCATTTGTTTTCCATTCAGCTGCTGAGCTTTATCTCAGCAGGTATGGATTTTTTGTAATCCACCAGCCTAACAAGTTGAAGTTAAGATGTCCATCTCATCAAGTTCTCAGAAGGGAATCAATTCCCTGGATCTTTGCTATGCTACCACATGGGTCGAGCAGATGTAGGGAAGGCAAGTCATTTGTTTCAGCTTGGGTTGTCTTCAATTGCCTGTACCACATAGTACTGGATCCCTGTTCTGCATGGAGAAAGGGCAACTGGACACAGTTCCTTTGTAAGACTAGCAAACTCAATTCCTCAGTTCTCACACAAATGCAGCTGTGGTGCGATCAGGTGGGAGTGTCATTACGGTCATGTCAGTGCAGCCTCAGTTGAATCGGGCTCCCTGACCCCTGTTGATTTAACGCAAGGTAAAGTGGGTTTTGGAACGGCTTCTGAACATCTCATATTAAAGCCAAAAAACTTAGTGCATCAATCATGGTCAGAAAAGACAAACCAACACCCCATATTCAGGGAGTTCACATCTGGGGACATATTACTTAAGCGCAACATTTTCCCTGTTTGCGCCGTGGTGCACCTTCAAACAGATGCACCAGCAGCAAACAGGGAAATTTCACCCCATTATGATTAATGTGCTGCCCCCAGGGCCACTGCACACTCAAGTGAAATACAGAGCAGCTGTTTAAAAGCTGCTCCGTGTTTCACAGTGAATCCCAGCAACCCGCCTACACTTCCAAGAGGGATTAGAGATACCCATGCAGGTGGACGCAGTGAGTTACTACACCCGTCTGCATGGGGGTGCTTGGGGACGGGCCCATGGGACCACCTTTCACCCCTCAAAAGGGCTTTTTGTGGTGCACTCTCAGCGTGCCTCCTGACAGCTTCTTTGCCTATGTGCCCGCATCTGTAATACAGAGCTGCAGAGTCAGTGATTCCATCATTTGCATGGAGCCACTCCACCATGCAGGAACACCCTCTCACATTAGTAGTGCCAGTACATGTGCGACAGCAGTGTCAGTATTACATACGGGGTCACACATGCATCTGCAGCCTTTTCTGTACTACCAAAGTGTCCCGGGGGTGCACAAAGCAGAAGCACATGCATGTTGCGACCCTAGGGCACTTACTGTAATGCGGCTCATGCTTATAGCTAAATGATAGAAGTAGGAATGATGTTATTTCTTAGCAAGGGTGTGCACAGGGCCGGACTGGGAACCAAAACCGGCCCTGGCAAAGTGCTCTGCCGGCCCTCCCTCCCCCCGGGGGAGGGGTGCCGCGCTCTTTGCCAGGGCCGGTTTTTGGCCGATTTTGTTACAGGACCGTTTTTGCAGCAACGCTGCAAAAACTGCCCTGTAACAAAAACGGCCCCCGAGGCCCAAAACCGGCCCCCGCCCTTGCGGCGCACCGGGGGATTGCCCGGCACCCGCAACGGCCAGTCCGGGCCTGGGT
Organism: Lissotriton helveticus; assembly: GCF_964261635.1. NCBI lineage: Eukaryota > Metazoa > Chordata > Amphibia > Caudata > Salamandridae > Lissotriton > Lissotriton helveticus. Next base: position 1,039,564,650 of record NC_136065.1, on the reverse strand, counting down.
GTGCAGGAACTACTTCTAACCGTAATCAGAGATGCATCCTAAGGAAGTGGAGATCCTGCAGGATCCTTGGGGATGGGGATACCGCTGTCAGGAGCCCCCCGTCCTGTTTGGTATGTAGGCACCCTCAGGGGTCTCTGCTTCCTCACGTTTCTGTCAACTAAGTTGTTTTGTTTTTTCTTGTCACTGCCAATGTTTGCTTCCTTTTACTGTATCTGTGGTGCCAGTGCTTGTTTTGCCAATGCCTGTTTTAGAGTGCTAGCTACAGTGTCACATTATTGGATATGTGCTGTTGCTAAGCACCTGGCATGCTTTTGGGGGTTCAGCAAAACACACATGGTGATGGATGGAATGTTGCACATTGGCAAAACATTCACCCCCAGTCACAGATCTGGGTTTAATCCATCGTTATTTTGCTCACCACTTTTGGGTGTGGCTAAGGCACCTGGAATGCTTATGGGTATGGCTAGCCTTGTGTGGATAACTGCCACTGAATTGGCTGTAAAAGCCCAAGCCTCGCACCTGTTGGTGCTTGGCTTAATCTCCTGGTTTCCGCTTCAGCTGCAGACTGCTTCTGTCATCACTTCAAGATTTCCTCCTTCACCATGGGACAGAAGCACATGCTGGTCCGGAACTTTAGCAAGCATCGGACAGCTTGCTTTAAAGCTGCTTGTGAAGTGAAAGACTGCGTGATTTTGACATTTTCTGTTGGTATCGGAAGGCTGGTCCTTGCATATTTACCATGTGAATTGGACATCTGGTATTTGGCACAAGTGACTTTTGATTCAAGACTACAGCATTTACATATTTGTTTCACTCTTTGCACTTGGGTTCATTTTATGTTTGAAATCATTTCATATTTGTATTACGCTTAGCACTTGGAGTCATTTTATGTCTGAACTCATTACTGACTTCTGAGAGTTTTTTTTTACACTATTTGTATAAAACTTTATATTAAGATTAATAATGTGAACTTGAGACTGCACCTTGTGCATTGAAGCATTCAGTTACCCCTCTGATCATCAGATTGTATAGACAATGGCTTATGTAGCCCTTTGGGCCTGTTCTTAGATGTGAATATTTCTATATGGTGTTCTGTGCAAACAAAACAATGTGTCTATGTGCCATTTGTTTACCTGGCTGTAGATATCACATAATCATAGTCAGTGACTCCTTTTTGGCAGCATTGTTCTTAGAGAACTATTATTTGGGTTGTATTCTCCTGCAACCAACAGGCAAAGGCTAAGAGAGTATCTCAGCTCCTCTTGAGAACCATGACTCGCGTATTATGAATGTTCTGTGTTGAGTGCACCTGGGTAGCCCAGAAGTGCCCCTGTACTCATCTGTTGCATTTCTTATTTTATAGAGAACCGCAAGTCCTCAAAAAAGCGACCTTACTCTGCAAATAGATCCCCTTGAGGGTGCCGGGCTGGACCACGCAGTGTGGAGCAGCAGTGTTCCCTCTCTTTTTCTAGTCTCACTCTCATACCTTTTTGGGACACCTGCCGGGACTCCTGTAGCGACTTCAGTAGTGCTGAGAGGTGTTATAGGAGGAGAGAAGAAAGTTAATCGCTCCTGCAGACAACCTGAACTTCAGGTGAGTGGCTAAGCCACAATTTCACAACCGCCCACAATAGACATAGAAAGCACATAGCCTTTCCTAAAGAAACACCTTGCAAAAGCACATGGAAGATACTTGCTAAAGAGCTGGATGTTTTGCTAAAAAGGAACAGGCATTTCAAGGACAAAACTAAACCAATCTACCATCCATGTCTATTTCTTGAGTAATAGTCTGCATGCTTTACATTTGAGGTTGCTGTGCACCCTATAGTTGACATTTCTTTTCTTAACACCACTACTTGTCACAAATTCCTTATTTCTAACAACTAATCCTTTTATAAATGAATTTTCACCAAATGAACTCATACTTTCCATGAACGTCAATTTACCAAAAGGCCTGGGGCAGTGGAAGTAGCATTGCACCCCATTTGGCCTTTACTTTCACTCACACATGCATGCTTACACATACACACATTCTCTCACATAGAAACACACTTACTCACCTGCATGCATGCACACAACATGCATTTAAAAGCATTTTATACTAACCTCTGCTACCAGTGAGGGCAGCGGAGAGGGGGGTATTAATTAAAATTAAAATAACATTTCAAAAACTACTCTTCTGCCAGGTTCCGCGCCTTCTCTGCCCCTGCTCTCCTACCTCCGACAGGAAGAGGAAGAGAGCAGCCAGGCTCCCTCCCCTAAGCCAAACACAATGCTGCATACAGCGTTGTGATTGGTCTGGAGCGCTGTGACACCCAACCAGGGGCTAGAGAGGTGGGCATGTTCTGCATTTGGGCGGCACAAGAGGGCCGACCAAACAGTCTTTGCGCACTCAGGAGTGGGCAAACTACTGCTCCACTGCCCTGCTCGGAGAGCAGAGCGGCCCCGCCCACCACAGGCCCCCAAAGCAAACATAAAATGGTAATAACTAAAAGTTATTACCATTTTATGTTTTTGCTTCTCGCACTGCGGGAAAGCAGTGGGGCGACATTCCTCCACCATTTTGGAGGAGCCATCCCTGGTGGAGGGGCGAATCTTTCACTGCTTACCATCTTCCCCAGATTGTGGTCCATGGCCTCTAGAGACCACTAATTCATGCAACTCTCTGCCAGGTAGGACTACCGAGTATTGTTGGCCACCTACTTTGCAGCCTATCTAGTCCAACACAGCCCAGCTTTGCACATGTGAGGGAACCTCCAAGATGAGGAAAGAGGGACAGATCACCTCTAGGGGGACTCAATGTGCAGCATTACCTCTGATAATAGGCCACCCATGCAACACATCCTCCCTACAGCTGGCCATAGCACAGTCAATCCGTAGGAGAGGTGTTTTCAGGAAATAGTAGCTATGGGGAACTCCCCACAGACACTGGAAGCCAGGGGGTGGAATAAAGAAGACCTGGGTGTCACGTCTTTAATAGGATTGATTTACCTCCTGCATGTTGCTCTTACGTAGTAATTATGTTAAATGTGCCACGCTACTAGATGGATCAGCGGAATCACCTATAAATCACCTATAAAACTAAGAAATTAAGTTTTATACTTGCTTTAGTCCAGACAACTATTACTCATATCAGCTGCAGACTATATTTTGTTGACATGGAGGGTGGGCTGGATTGGCCTTCCAAAAGAAACATTCTGGGGAATGTTGTGGATTCAAGCTAGCCTGGCTGATGAGGGGTGTTACCCCGAAACCGGTCCCAGGATGCTTGTTTACAGTCCAGGGAAGACCTAGCTTGGCAGTTCTGACTGGACTGTTCCCATGAGGAACATGGTCAAGAATGATTTGCATAATGCTGGATCTGAACTTGGGTGGCGAAGTGAGCTAAAGAATGATGATGGATTTAACCCAGATCTGTGACTGGGGTGAGTGTCTGAAAAGTTTCAGCGCTCCGTCCATCAGCTCCTTGTGTTTGCATTAACAACTGCAAACATGGACAGAAGTAAGGCACCAGAAAAAGGGGAAGGGTAAGTGAAAAAGCACACTTAAATTCCGAGGATGCCGATGGAATGATCAACGTTAAGGTTCCCCCCAGTCCTCTCCCTAGACCATGGTGCCACCCTCTGTGGGTATTGCCCCTGCATATTAATGTATTAGGTCACCAGCTCGTACCTCCCTCCCAAGCCAGTCAGAGAATCTCAATATCAACATGCAGATAGGATAGAACACATCAATAATAGTGGAAAAGTGTTACAGTCAAGTGTCACTGGGTCCTACTGTGTACTTGGCAATACTACATCACTTCCAGTGTTCCTCAATCATCCGGTCCTCCCAGGATAGCCTTGATTGATTGAAGTATCATGCCCATCTAGTAATATGACAAAGCGCCGTGTCTTTTGGGTCTCCGCCAGACTTAGTAAATTTGATCTTGCCGGGGTTAGTGCATGCACTCTTACTTGTGACACAATTTTCTTTCCTTACAGAGGGCTTAGAGCCTGCACATTGCTTACCATTGGTTGACTTCATCGTCACCCTCACCTCTTTGGTCAGCAGGTTGCTGCTTCACCCTCACAATGCGTGTTTGTCCCTCTCCTAGAGCATGGCCCAAGTACTGTTTTCATGCCCTGTATCATTCCATTTGGATCGCATGAAGACTTGCAGAAGAAAAGAGGAGAGAGAAGCAATTTTCTGTCATCTATAACATAACGGGACATATTCAATCAACTTTGATTCTTTGTAAATGCTTTCAACTATGTTGCATGATGTTTGACACGGTGGAAGAGATATCACTCGTCACATTTGTCCACATGAGGAGTGTTCCTGATTGAACCACAAAGAGAATTATTCAGGGAAAGAATCTAATTTTCCAATTCGGTCTTAGAAGATTCTGAAAAGACACCAATCCCCATCTTGGTAACAAGAGCTGTGGCCTTTCCAACACTTCTAAAACACAGCACCTTTGGTCAAGAGCTCTGCAGAAAAATTCAATTTTCTCTCAGGCTCATTCTGACACGACATAGTGGACTCTCTGCAGCATCTATAGGTAGGACGACAATGGTACCCTGAGGAGAACCATGTCACTTCTGGTGCATACTGGTGGCAGGAAATCCAGGTCTTTGATTACAATGCTCCACTCCTTTTTTTCCGCAGGAATGTGATGGAGAAAGGAATGGGGTGGGCAAAGGTAGCCATGAGCATGAGCATCTCGACGATTTTTCAATCTTCCTGGAGCATCAGATTACGAGGCACATGTTGCTCTGTGATTGTGACATACTGTAGTGCAGCCTTGACGCAAGACCAATTCATTCTTTATTAGTTCCTCAAAAAATGAATTTCTTCGATTGAAGACCTCATATCGGCTCTCCACCCTAGGAAGCTTCAAGGTAAGACACAAGCAGGCAATTTGCACTATATTTGATTAAACACTTATACCCGAATATCACTATTGGGTATTTCTTCCACAAAGTTATGTTCCCATTCCGATGATAAAGTACACAGACATGAAATCATCAGTTCATAAAATCCATTGACGTAACAAAGATTCTGTAGGAGTAGTACTGCTCTATTCAGTGGAATCTCCAGTTTGTGGCTTACTTCTGGATATGCCTTGGCCCTAATTTTTTCTTGAAACGAAACAATGAAATCCATCGAGTTAAAAAACAATGGAGTCAAAAGTACCCCCTGAAATGAAAAAGCAAAGTACGTTCAGGAGCCCCTCAGTGTGGGTGTACGTCCTGCACAGTAGCAAATGTGTTCAATTATCAAACATTCAAGAAATTACCCCATGCGTCTTGTATGCTAAGTGTATTTTCTATTTATTTATGCATTTTTGTGATTGTATTGAACTCTATTGGCGATTTATGTTTGCACGTGGAAGTGAAGCGTTCAGAAACACAAAGCAGACGTGCACATAAATGTTTACTCTTCTGTGTCAATGGAAAACCTGCATTGCCACAAACTTGGAGAGACCACCAGATACACCCTGAGCTAGAGAGAGGGCAAGCATCACTGGAGAACACGTTAGCAAGTTATCAAAGCCATTAGTAATTGCCGCCATATTGTTCGCCCACTCCCAGTGAGCGGAGAGGGGCATTTTGAAACCGAGCGCTGCAACAACAATAACACATTGCAGTGATCAGTTCATGTTTGTTAAGAAACTGCTGTGGCTGCGTCTCTGCTCAGACAGTCTTGCTGCAGAGCACACATGGACGTTTCCACTGCCAGTGCACATTTATTTGGAATCTGGCCTGCTCCAGCGAGGTGAAAGCTATTTTATTAAAAACCCGGCGAGGCAATTCCGACCCCCTGTCTTTAGTAAACATTTTTATCTTTTTAATTACATATATTCCTGATCAACATATTATTGTAGTTCTACCTGTTCTTGTTCGGCCCCATACTTTTAAAGTGATTTTTGGAGAAAAAAATCTATTACACTAGGAAACGGAGTGGCTAGGCTGTAATCAAAGATGGTAAAGTAAGCCTTGCTGCACAACTATCGACATCCTTTCTTCAATGTGCAAGGTTTTTCTTTTAACACTTAGGAATTTCTTCGTGTTGTCTTCCTGTATGCAAGCAACCAAATTTGAACTAATGTCTACTTTTACAAAAATCTTCCAATATAGTCCAACTTTGCTGCACCCCTAAATACGCTTTTCGGAAGTTAATGATATTGTGTGCAGTGAGTGAATTGATGGCCTTGCATTAAGGCAATTGAAGAGACCTCAGTTGGTCTGTTAATTAGTGTTACTGCACTACCCCGAGTGACCAATCTCTAGGTCAACTAGTGCCCTTTGCCAGGCTAAATATTTTTGTTTGTGGGGAAATTCAACTTTTCTGCAGAAATATAAACAGGACAGTCAATGCTAATCTTTCTCCGGCCTTCTTCTCCATTCAGCCACTCTTAACAATGTTTTCCATCATTTTAACATGTGTTTTAGTGTTTATATTACAACACACTACCACAGTAGGGGGGAGGATCACACATTTTATTTGACTGTTGCCATTTTATTCGAGGTAAGTTTTTCGGGGCTTGGCGCAAACACATTTTACCATCACATTATTAAAACAGTTTTCCACAGGCGGTAATTCGTGCACGTTATGAGTCATTTCGTTGTGGTGTTGATGTCACATGTGCCCTTTTGTATTTGTGCTGCCGTCTCTTTCGTGCTGTATGGTTGAAATGTGATGTTGTATTGAACTGGGAGTTTTTGTTGTATTTGGTCTGACTAGTTTGTTGTTTCATGTTATATTTAAATAGTGTTATTTTGCTTTGTTTATGATTTGCTATGTTCTGTTAACTTTAGATATATGAACAAAAGCTGCCACATTTTCGAGGAAAAGCATACCTTTCCTTTGAAGTTCGTGTGACGGCAACATTTACCAGTGCTTAAAATTATAAAATAATACAAACCAACAAGCCATTGAGCCCAAAACTTAAATTAACACTGGTCACTATGTGAAAAGGCCTATTATTCCTTGCAGTACAAGAGCGGAATACATCCATTATCAGAAAATTTCTTTGGAATGTGCTGGCTCTGATTTGCAGAGTAAAGTTCAGTTTTTGCTGCACAGTTTGGCCTTCGTAAGTGACACTGCTCCATTAAGAACGTATCGTACTAGGGTCGGACTGGCCATACCGGGCATCGGGCGTTTCCCCGGGAGGCTGGAAGGCCCTGGAACATTCAGTACTAGGATAGTGGCTTATGGAATGTGGGACATAAAGGCACCCTAAATTTATCAGAGGCAGGGTGTGCATTGGGTTGAGTGCTAGAAAAGGCGAGCCTTATTTTCTAAAGGGAGAGCTCTCTGCTGAGCCATAATCTATACTACTATTATAAAGAGAGAACACAAACCTTTGAGCCAGGTAAACTCGGGAACCACAGCGCCAATCCACACACCCGATACATCGTAGAAATTGTCAGGGTGTGCAGATGTAGGCTATAAATTTTTTTTTTAAAACGTACATTTAAAAATATAACTTAAAAAAAAAGTAGTGCCCTGAAAGTAGCGCCGGCCGCGACGCTGCGCTGGCCGCGATGTAGAGCTGGCCACGACGTGCGTGATGACGAGGAGGAGCGGCGGACATGGAGCGGCAGTGAAGTGAGGAGCGCGGGGAGAAGCGGCGGCTCAGGTGCGTCATGACGAGGAGGAGCGGCGGACATGGAGCGGCAGTAAAGTGAGGAGCGTGGGGAGAAGCGGCGGCTCAGGTGCGTCATGACGAGGAGGAGCGGCGGTGAAGTGAGAAGCGTGGGGAGGAGCGGCGGCTCAGGTAAGGTAAAGGGACACATTGGAGTCGGGACGGGAGCGGGTGCGCACAGAGGGACGGGCGGGAGCCCTTACTGCACGCAAGCCTCAAATACTGCCCCCAGCCCCCATCGGCGGCTCAGGTAAGGTAAAGGGACACATTGGAGTCGGGGCGGGAGGGGGTCGAGGCGGGAGCGGGTGCGCACAGAGGGACGGGCGGGAGCCCTTAGTACACGCAAGCCTGGGGCGGGCTGCTAGTATGTTATGTTTGTCATGGCTAACCGAGTTCAGCTATGTTATGGGAAATAAGGTGAACTAGTGAAAACTTTCCAAAATAGGCTGGAGGGCGTCCAATCCCCTCACTTTATGACTGTTTAATGTTACCTATGCAAATTTTGCACAAGCATTGGCAAAGCCAACAGATCAGGCCTTGGTGAGCCTGCAATATGTTTTACTTTAAAAAAAAAAAATTAATAGAGGCAATTAAATTAAAAGTGCAAAAGTAATAGTGATGCCGTCTAAATGAGGTGTGCATATGTTTGCAACAAAATAAATAAGTACAACATTTACACATTTTCAATAAATAAATAAAAACCACGAAACAATACCAGAAACATAAATCGAAAAAGGCCTATCAACCCTTGCATTTAAGTCGACTACATTTTAGGCAGATGTGCACATATGTAGGAGGAAATGGTACCACTCACAGTAAAGAGAGTCAATTGCTGCAGTGCACAACTGTGCACAACCGCTTAGAAAAACGTTGTCTCATGCTGCAGTGGACAGAAATGGATATAGAGGCCTGAAAAGCATCTATCTCGCTAAGTTATATTATATGTTTAGTAATCATTCAAGGTCATCAGGGCAGGACTGTCTGGGGAACAATGACAAATCTATAACAGGGCCTTCTAAAAGGCTGGTGCCCTAGGGCAGAGCCCACTTTGCCCGTACCTTAAAATGTCTCTGTCTCAAGTAACTAACTTGCGCCCCTGCAGTGCACAGTGTTGTTATTAATTACATAATTTCAGATGTCATTAGGGATGTTTTCAATGCAGTCATGTCATGCATGATGTAATATGCGAGGGTGGAAGCATTGAATGGCAAAGGCACAAATATAGTTACTTTAGTTCCAGGGCAGGGACACCAACAACGTTTTTTGTTCATGTTGTTCGAACTGCAGGGAGTGTATTCTAAGAAACATTTTTATTTGAAAACAGTCTCCTGGTTCATTAATTCATGGACCCAGGAGAACTGACCATATTTTTTTTTAAAGCACTACAAGCTGGAGCTGCTTGTTTTTCAGCTAGAGTGCAGGGCTCCGTTTGTGGTTGGTTGTTTAGATGCACTTTGTGACTGAAAACTGTCAAAAACAGAAGCCTCTAAAGAAGTGAATGTTTTTTAACATGTTTTATTAAAAGTAATTTGAGACAATCAATATAATTGAACATTATATGTGAATTTATGAAATTTTCATTTCATTTTCATTTAGCTATAGATGACTTTGTGACAAAGTCAATAGGTCTGCTTTTTATATGTTGATGTGCTGACCTCTTGATAACGCCAATGCACCCACTGCTGTTTGTATTTTGACCCTTTGACAAAGCTAGTAGGTCTGCCTTACTTAAAATGAAACCCTTTATATTGTTATACGACATAGTCAGTCGTGTGCAGTAGCGGGGCTTCCAAGCTCTGCGCCCAACCCCATGCTATGCATGGCCTTTGACAGGTTGTAGCGGGGTGATGGCATCCACAAGGGTTTGGCACTGAGCCATGTTTACGGATTGGAAATTCACACATTCACAATATAATCACCAGTCACTTATAAAAAATATATATATATGCAGGAATAAGGACTACACTACAAGACCCACAAGGACACAGGGGTGGCCACGCCCATCTGGGCGGAGACTTTTATCATAACAAGTGATGTCCAAACTGCTGTGTTTAACTCCCTTCTCATGCCCACAGCCCCTGAGGAAGTGTTGATTCACGAAACGCGTTGGGCGAGTATCATGATGATGTCGAGGCACCTTGGCCGCTAGTGTGTCTTCTGTTCCATTAAAGAGTGGCGACTAAACCTACCTGAGTGCGCTCCTCATTGCAGGCAACTTTGTTGTTGGATTACTAGCGGCACAGCCTGAGCCGCGAGTGAAGCCCCGCTGTATCCAGGTACAGCCCTCCTGCCGCGTCAATTTACATATCAGGGTTAAGGACAGGTATGCCTAATGGAGAGCTTTATCAAGTACCTCAAGCGACCGAGTCTGTTTTGCACGACCCACTTGGGTGTTAAAGAGAACATTGGGGTGTTTTGCACGGCGACTCACTGCAGGAATAAGGACTACACTACAAGACCCACAAGGCCACAGGGGTGGCCACGCCCATCTGGGCGGAGACTTATCAAAACGAGTGATGTCCAAACTGCTGTGTTTAACTCCCTTCTCATGCCCACAGCCCCTGAGGAAGTGTTGATTCATGATACGCATTGGACGAGTATCATGATGTCGAGGCACCTTGGCCGCTAGTGTGTCTTCTGTTCCATTAAAGAGTGGCGACTAAACTAACCCTGGGCGAAGGACTTCACTACGCCACTTCGCCATCTGCAAAGTAGGCGTAGCAGGCAACACTACGCCCACTCCGTGGGCGTAGCGAAGTTGCCCGCCAACCGCCTCCCTCCCGCCCTCCCCTACATACCTAATTGTTGTAAATTCAGAAATAAAAGTAAACAAAAGGCACTTACCTTGTCCGCTGCGTCCCGGGACTCCCTCTGCTCGTTCGCGCCGCTGTTGCCATCTTGGATACCAATGCGCATGCGCGGCCGCCCGCGCATGCGCATTTCTCGTGAGAAATGCGCATGCGCGGGCGGCCCGCTTGCGCATTGGTATCCAAGATGGCGGCGACGGCGGCGCGGACAAGCAGAGGGAGCCCCGGGACGCAGCGGACAAGGTAAGTGCCTTTTATTTACTTTTATTTCTGAATTTACAACAATTAGGTATGCAGGGGAGGAGGCAGGCGGCGCGTAGTGGGGCTACGCGAAGTGCGTAGGTGGGCGTAGTTTCTCGCCCACTTTGTGTAGCTTCGCGTAGCCCCACTACGCATACTACGCCCAGGGGTGTGTACTAAACCTACCTGAGTGGGCTCCTCATTGCAGGCAACTTTGTTGTTGGATATATATATATATATATATATATATATATATATATATATATATATATATATATATATATATATAGATAGATATATATATCCATGCATCTCAATTCTTCGTACACATGTTCTGAAAATCCAGCACAGGTTGGTACAGTTTCATGTGCTGTTTGCATCAGTTATACCATGTTCAATTGGAGAAAACTATTTTCTTAGATAAATGTGATACATGAAGTCTTGTGAATACTCAAAGTTACTACTTTGTGGATGGTTAAATCCATCATTCTTTTGCTCACTACGCCACCACAGTTTGGACCCAGCTATATGCAAATCAGTCTTGACCCTGTGCCTCATGGGAACAGTCCAGCCCGACTTGCCAAACCAGGACCTCCCTGGACTGGAAACCAACATCCTGTGACTGGTTTCAGGGTTCCACCCCTCATCAGCCAGGCTAGCTTGAATCCTGTGGCATGAATCAATAATTTTGATGTCTGGAAGCACCCAGGGAACCAGGGGCACCCATTGAACAGGTTTGTACCCACCAGAAATGATGATAAGCCTACTTTTGTGTTCGGTGGTCAGGATTAGCAACCATGATAAATTGGGAACCCGGACACAGCAAGATGATTCAAATGGTTGAGTTTTGCAAAACAGGGTCTATGTGATGAAAGCCACATTGATGGGACTTAGATATTTATAATGTACTTGTAAGGGTTTGGTACAGCACAAGTAACCCAAAGTTGGCTTCCTGGTACCAGAGAAAAGCAGTGGTACCACAAGAAGTGTGGTTCACATTAGGAAAGAACCACGTCTTCTATATATTTTAACAGGTTCTATTATTTTCAGGTGGTTGCAGATATTGAATTCTAGAGTAGAGCAACTGCAGCTGAAAATGCCCTACCACCAAAGGGAGATATTTTTATGTTAGGGACTTGAAGCTGTGACTGGTCTTCGGATCTCAATGTTAGGCCTAGGAGATAGAGACGTCACTGCGATGGAAAAGGCTCAATTGCCCGTTGCTTTTCACTGAGATTTTGGAGTCAAAAGAAGATAAAGGTTATTATTTAAAGTGATGCTGAAGCGGTGAGCTATTAGAAGAGTAAATTGCTTTATGGACCAGGAAAAGTCATTTTAAAAGAATGTGTTCCTTCACCAGCAGCCAGAACAGAGGGGCCAAAATGGATGAAATATAATTCCTAAATATATGCCAGAGGCCAGCACGGATGTATAATTATGGATCAGTTGTAATTTATGTTTCAATCAAGTACAAGGGCAAAGCTAAATAAATAGCACTCAAAATAATCCAGACGTGAGGATATAAAAGCATTCAAGACGTGCATCTTTTCTACAGGGTTGAAAAGATAGAGTACCTGCCTTAGGTTATGGAGTTGGAATAGGCAAAATGTCACCATCATGGACCATTGGTCAACTCGAGTAAGAGCTGAACCAATTTTCACTCCCAAATGTTTTTTCCGGTTCACTGGGAGCAGGACTGGGCCCAGTGAAGAAGGCCAATATAAAATATTTGTTTTAATCTGGTGGATTCAGTGAACACAGAACCTCAGTTTTGTTCTCATTAAGTTTTAGGGCGTTTTTGCTCATCCAGCATTCCACATTAGCAATGCAGCTGTGCAACTCATCTGCCCCATTTAGGGTTCTCCTTCAAGTTTAACATTAAACTGGGTATCATCTGCATATCAAAAGAAAGGAAGCCTAGAATACTCAATGAAATGGGCCAGTGGTGTCAAATAAAGGTTAAAACACAATAGGGACACACTAGTGCCCTGAGACACTCCTTGGGGCCATAATCTTCCAGAGGATTCAGAAGGGGTCCACACCACTTTATATATATATATATATATAAAAATTAGTATTACAGATTAATTCCGTTCCAGAGATACCAAGTTCAGAGAGCACAGTAAGAAAGACAGCACGATTGACAGTATCAAAAGCTGCTGTTCGATCCGATTACCTCAATGTAGTAGGAATACCAAGATCAGCAACATGCAGTGAGGCACCAAGTACTGAAACAACAGTGATTCCACAGTAAAACCTGCATGTAACCCCACCTCGGTAGAATAGAACAATTTGTTATTAATCATCGAATCTGAGAGCTGCCGATAGGCCACATTCACCAGTAACTTAATGAGAAATGTTAGGTGTAAAACAGGTCTGTAATTGGACAATACCACTGGAGTCAGAGACTGTTTCTTCAGTCACAGTAATGACAAACCTGTAAGCAAACATGGATTTCTGTCGCCCTACAACCGCACAGATGAATGGAACCTGCGTTTTCCATCTCAGCAACTTGAGATTTCCTCTCCACGTTATTAGTGATTTCATCTCCCATCCTATGTACAAGACCTAGGTCAGGATTACAAGTTGGGTTGGGTTTGGCCCATTATCCTGCTCCCACCTTCCCAGACATACGCATAACGTTTACAATCGTAAATTTGGAGGAATACTCCTGAATATGGTATTAGGAAAATAACATGCAGGAATCAGTGTTTCCTTGTTGAATTGGCATGTCATAGACCAATATTTCAAACAAAAACTGCTTCTACTTTCAGCAGATGAAATCTTTGGTGAAACATCATATTTCATAATCCTGGTGGGGCTACCAGGAGCACTCCAAATGTGGCCCACACTGCCTTGCTATAGTTCCAGTCTTAGAGCCAATCGAGCGACGTCAGGCCTAAAGAACTGGTGGAGCTCAGCACACTCTCAGTATAATTTTTCGAATAGCTGAAAATTGCATATTTATGCCTTGGGCAAACCCATGTAAATATCACTGCCGTGTCCCAATATGTAGGAGTTAATAGTAATAATATAGCCTTATCTTGCCGTAGCAAGCTATACCGGCCATTAAAGGCCAACTCTAGCGTTCAGCTCGGGCCTTTAACAAGGGAGTGGGACGTCAATGCCGGTATAGCCAAGCTACGGAGGGCTATAAAATTATTAGAACAATCCATCACTAGAGGACAGAATGTTCTAACAAATAATACAAAGGCCTCACAGAGAGAAATCCCCTTGGGCTCCTGAGGCCTTTGTTCACAAAAACAGCTGTGAAGGACAACATTGGAATGTTGGAGCTCTGGGCTACTACCGGCCATTAGAAGCTCGGAGCACTCCATTGTTTTCAATGAGCTCCCGACATTCCCATGTTCTAATATAGCCTTACAGCCCTCCTTCGAACAGGCTCCGTCATCAGTGCTTGGCTCTGTCTGTTTGGTTTCAGTGCAACCCAGAAACTCATCTTCCATTGTCAGTGCCCACCTTTAGCCAAGGCCATGAGCAGAAAAGCTACAGATGTCCATTCCAGGCACATCACTGCTACCAGCTAAAGGAGCCGAGTACCGTCGTAAAATGGAAATGAGCACAATAGAGCTCTCCAAATATGTACCACTGATGGGAAATTGGGCAAGGCCTGTCAGGAATTGATGACCCAACTGGTCTGTGTGAGGCTTTCAAAATTCACCTTCTCAGCCAATCCCTGCTAGGGACTATATCCACCAGCGATTTAAAGGACTTTGAAAGCGAGCAGATGAATGGGTGTAAAGGTTGTGAGTCAGATGTCCAAGGCGGTAGCAGTCGGTTGCTGGGCAGCAGAGGGTATCTCTACACAGGCAGTCAAAAGAGTCTCATTCAGGTGCAGTTGCTGGGCAGATTCAAGAACTGAATGTGTACTGCAGTGCAGAAAGCAGACATGGGTGACGCCTTAATGGGGTTTCAGGAGCACAAACGGCGGAGGTTGTTCCAAGAACAGGAAAACAAAAATGGCTTGATCCTTATATGCATGCATGGGACTTTTTGATCATGTGCCACAGAGTTTCCTCAAAGAGAGCACTGACTCAACAGCACATGGATGCTGTACTTACCCAATCTGGCACAGTAAAACAGAGCACATTCAGCAGAAAATGACGTGGGACTTAGCAGGAATCCCACAACATGGTCTACAGGCACCTCTCTCAGCGGTAGCTGGTAAACAGATGTGTATCCCTGCAGATCTATCTGCTTCCACTATCATCTGCCACCTTGACAACATGGACTGTTATCAGTCAGGCCCTGGCACTGTGGTGGGAATTCCTGGCATGCTGTTGGCATGGAGGCATGGTGATTCCAACCCAGAGCACTTGCTGCCCCTACAGTAATAGTAGAGATTTGTTGCATAATAGTGGGTATCCATTGTAGCAAAGTTTCTATCCTTTATGTAATGGTGGCCTTAGAGAAAGATGGTCATTTTGTGGGTACCCTTTTAGACAACAGTTCCCACTCCTGGCATAATGCAGGGCCTGGCATTAGGATTGTAATTCTAATCTTCTTGTAGGCATCCATGGCATGAGATTGCCCCTGGAACATTAGTGGTAATTCCTGGCATATTGGGAACAGCAATGGCATTATGGTAGCGAAATCGTCGATATATGGTGTGCATGCTTGGCATGCAAAAGTAATAAATGGACATATGTGGCACAATCTGGCCTTTATGACAGTAAGGCTTATGGGGATTTGATGAAGGTGACACACTGATGGTTAAAAAACCAAATGTGTACTCACTAAGGGGCACATTAGGATAACGGGCGGATCGCCCACCAAAAGCCACCGTCCGCTACTGATTTCCCCCTGCCACATAACCATGGTGGGGGGACCCCGGTGGACGGGAAGACCACCCGCTGGTTTTCCGCCGGTAGGCAATCCGCCCGATTGCCTACGGGGCAGAAAAGCAGTACATATGGTGGCGGTGTCTGGTAGACACCGCCATCCATATTACAATGCAGGCGGGGACATGCCTTTCCGTGGCGGCAACACTGCCACAAAAAGCATTAAGTGTTTGACATTGGGGGCCCATTGCGAGCCCCCAGGTACTCTGGAGGGTGGGGGGTGCACATGGGGGGTACCTATGATACCGCCCAGCAGTTCCATGAAGAACATGGCAAGCACGCGGTGCCTGCCATGTTGTGCAAGGAACTGCACGACATGCCTTCCTGGCATTGTGGCGGGCGGTGCTGAGTGCACCGCCTGCCACAATGTTAGGAATGCAGGATGCGCCCGCCACTGTGGCGGGCGCATCCTAATTCCACCAACAGGACCCCCGCACCGATGGCGGGCGGTCCCATTTTCCACTCGCCATACTAAAGTGCCCCTAAGAATCAAAAACTAAAAATAGGTTTTTATTTCCTTGAAACATCTATTTTGATTGAGAAACTTTCAGTTCATCCAAAATGAAAAGCCTGCAATTGACAAAAGAATGTGCTTATTTCCAGCAAGTGATAAAGTGAAAAAAAATATTGCATTCTTAAAATAGTTTTTCTGATCCCATCAGTAGAAACATCATGTTTTTTGCTTGAAAATGTTTAAACGTCAGTTCCAATAAGGGATGATTTTTGTATTTTTGTTTTAGGGCTCTGACAACATGGTTGTTCTCTCTGGTAAAATGTTGTTCGCTGAAGATCTCTTGTTACCTCTCTTTGAACTCCTCGAATTGACCTGAATGTGTGCATGTGAAGGAATGAAATCTGGCAGAGTGCAGCATGGTCAGGTAGGCAGAGAGAGATTAGGGGAGCCGATAAAGAGGTCCGATGAATATTTACAGTGTCAGAACAATTTTGCCCACAGGAAAAACGTATAACAGAGGTATGCAACCTAAAACTAATATGAAACAACAGAAGTGGTCTCACACCATATTCTCATTGATTAGCACAAAGGCTACTCTCAGATTTTCTCATTCGTAGAGCTTTGCAAAATTAGATTTTTGCGAATTTTCACGGAAATGTCATGAAATTATACTTATACAGGCACATGCATCAATGTAGGCTTTTGTGATTCCTTAATTGCGATTATTAAGGAATTGCAATTAAGGAATTGCAAAAGCCTATGCATGTAGGAATCGCTATAAAATTAGCGATTCCAAAAAATTCCTTAATTGTGATTTGAAAAATTCCAAATTAAGGAATGCCTTCCCATTTCTTCCTAAGGGCCTACAGGCCCATAGGAATGAATTTGAGATTGCATGCGCAATTTCAAGGGTGGAAGGATGTCAAAAGGACACCCTGTTGCACCCCTGAAATTGATCTGTGCACGCATGGGTGTGTAACCTAAAGTGTATTTTTCAAAGTTTTAGCAAATTACCGTCAAGTACAAATTGATGGTAATTTGTGTCCCCATTTGCAAAATCTCAATTTGCGATTACATCATGCATTGCATTTAAGGAATCGTAATTTGTAATTCCTTCAATGCAATCGCAATTTAAGAAATCGTAATAATTTTCCATTTCGTAATGCGAGAGGCTGACAGGTTGATGCATCGCAAAAGCCCTTTTTGCGGGCGCAAACGGATGATTTTTGCGCATCGCTCCATTTGCACTCTCAAAAATGGTTGATGCATGTGTCTGATAGTGTAAACTGTAGTTAGCGAGTAGCTTATGTGACTTTTTCATACGAGCGCAAAATAAACGTCGAGATATCATCAAGAGTGCTTTCTGTAGAAAGTGTATTTCAGCTGGACTTCGCCTGTGTGAACCAGTCTCCCATTGAGAAAAATTAAATGAAATAGCATAACGCTAAATTTAAATAAATGTTGTAAATTTCGTTGGCATCATTTGATTTTTGTTAGGCCCATGTCATCGCAGCATATGCAGAGCCTGGGCAATCGGGTTCTAGAGCCTGAGTGGCTTCTATGCCCCTTCAGTGTCCAGTCACCTCCAGGTCGCAGGTTCAGTCGAGGGCACACATTTTGCGAAAAGTAGAAGAAGACCTGGGGGAGGAGTGGTAGGCACTTCCCAAGTGCATTTTAGCAGACCCCTTCGGACGGGCAAACAGTCATGCAGACTTTGCATGTTCTCCACCCAGGCTGCATTACAACCCGGGGTGGAGAACATGAATAGCCTCCCACCCTCTGTCTGTACGCTGAACCACGGTGCTCAGACAAATCACAACAAGGGCAACACTGGGAACGCAAACGAGCACTGGCAATTAAGAACGACTGGCCACAAGGGGGTGTGTGGGGGGGGTTGCAGGTGGGAATCATTGCTGCTGCACTTTATTACAGGGGGCCGATATTGCAGCACTGCTGCAAAACCAGCCCCCAGTAACAAAAACAACCCCCATTGATCTAAAACTGGCCCCCACTCTTCCGGCCCAGCGGGTAAATGTCCGGTGCCCCCTACAACCAATCCGACCCTGATCACAACGCTGCAGTAAGGCAGTGTTATAATTGGTCTGGGGAGTATGGGAGGCTGTGGGCTTCATGGTTACTGCTCCCCAGGGTAAGAAAAGAGGACATAGAAGAGGAGGTGGCTGGCTGGCAGTATCCAGGTAAGTGTTTTTTGCCCTCTGCTAACCCCTGCACTCCCCACTAACCCCCGCACTTGTTTGGTAGCAACTGCTACTGGCCTGAGAAAGAGAAAGCAGGAGAGCGCCATATATTTAAAAGAAATAGGGCACTCTTCGCCACGCCCCTTAGCACAGAAATGTGCTGCCGTGTGCCAAGTACATACCTTTGCACCATAGTGCAAGGGTGTCTAAGTGAGTTTAGCATAGGTTTTGTACTGGAAGGATACCCTTCCAGTACAACATACTGTGCTTAGACTAACCTTAAAACTTTTCCGACCTTGTATGTGTGCTGTATAGTGCAGCCCACATGCAAAGTCGGAAAAGAAAGGACAAATCAAAGCATTTCTCTGTGACAGCTCTTGGTTGAAGTGGGCACTATTTTTGACGCAAAATCCTTTGTACTTTTTTCAGTAAATAGCGTTTGACGTCAAGAAGCATGGGTGGTTGCATGGGAATGCTCATGCACCACCCATGGAACGCCCCTTGGCGCTAAGTAATGCAAAGCCGTACTCTGCACTACTTTTCTAAAGTGAGTTTCCAGTGAAAAACAATCTTTGTGCTGGGAAGTAAATTAGTAAAAAAAATTCTGGGTAGATTTGCATCACTTTTGTGACGCAAACATGAGATAAATCTTAGCAAATGTACGCTTTAATGTTTTATAAAGTAGCCTCGGAAATGTGTGTATGTATATATATCACTCCAATACCCGCATATATACACAAACACACACATACATACATACATACTTATATACATACACATATACACACGCACGTATATATACACACACACACACTTACAAGGCTTTTCATAAACCTGGATAGGCAAAACTAAAAGTAACATGAAAGGCTTTTGTTCTTTCTGCTTTTATGTCTGACCTGTCCCAGCGTTTGCTTCTCAAAATCCGGTCACCCTATCCAAAACCCTCTGTGTGAAGCTAACTCTGGGTTCGGTGCATGTGTGTCCTAGGTCCTGCACCTGTGTAAGTGGTTGGCACTGAGAGAGCACAAGTTTGGAAAAAAATGTATAAGTACGCCATATTTACAAGCACGTAGTTAGTTTAAACATGTTTTGCACACGAGTGTTTTATATCCAGGAGTGAAATATACAGAGTGTTTTATATTCAGTAGTGAAATGTATAGAATGTTAAGTAGAGTAACTATAATTATAACGGTGTGAGATTAATGTAGAAATGTTGGAATATATGTGAAAACCTCATGTTCTCATGTTAAAAGAATCATGTCCGAATTAAATGTAACTTTAAAATCCAGTATAATGTGTAGGCCTTAGGGCAATTCACAGCAAACCTGAACGTGCTGCTAAAATAATGTGAGATAAGGTTGACATGGTTCTTCCAAATGTACTATTGAACTTAGGGTTAAAAGTATATGCTTTATAGATGTGTTATTTTAGAAACGTATGCTAGTTAAGAATGTTTGCTGTTTAAATCAAGTTAACGTTTTAAGAGTGCAGGGACCTGCTGCATGTAAATCAAGTAGGCCAGAGGAGATAATGTCATGTCGTGTAAATCGTCATGTGCTCGTTAGAGAAGAGGTCGCGAGGTGTCCAGCACAGAGCTTTGAGAGTGTTTTACGACTTAAGATATGGTGGAGTCTGGAATTTGAGGCCCACTGCAGGACGAGCTGTATGCAGGTGCGAGGGTCCTAATCAGCTCGAATGAAAGGGACTTTGTTCAGTGGCGCCTTGCGCAGGCCTGTAGGAGTTTCCAGGAATTTCAGGGGGTATCAGCGCACTGGAGAAGAAGCCTGGGAACCAAGGTCAACTTTAACGAGGGTCTTCAAGAGTACCATCATGGAGTTTGCCGCGCAAAGATGTACCACGTGAGGGGCGTCCCAAGGGGCGTTTCTATTGAAAATGTGATTTGGTATTAGGGAAAGAGACCCGGGAGGAGAGCAGAGCAGATGATTTTGGGAGCCTAAGGAAGCGGATGGGTAGGCAGATAGGCTGATCAGGAGAGACCCATTATTAGAGAAGAGACAAAGAGAAGTGCGTGATCTTCTTAGGAAGTCACCACGGCTGACACCTAGAGGGTTAAGATCTTGTTAAGTAGGGATGTCATTTAAAATAGTGTAGGGACAGACTAACCTTAATTTTCTTTTCTGTAATGACTTTGAGATTGCAACTTATATCTATTTTGACAACCCTTATGGTCTTTGAGCTTGTACTTATTATTTTGTTCTTCAGACTTAGATTATTCAAGAAGTTCATGTTTATAGTGATACCAATTTACCTTTTGAATCTCATTTTGAGAAGTTTGTATCTTCAGTTATCTTTGACTTTATATTAAATCTTTAAAACTTAAATTTGGTCAGTGGTCATTTAGAGTGGTGTAAGTTTTTAAAGTGATTGACTTATTGTGAGATTACCTTTTACTCAACGACAGGTACCAACGATTCAGTCGACATAGTTTGGGATTTGGTAAGATAATTAGTAACCAGTAATCCCGCGTTAGCAGTTGGTAGCAGAGTGAGGATGGTTATCTTCTTGAGGAAGGTAATCTAGAGAGGTTAGTTTACCCCAAGGCCCGAGACGCCGAGAGACGAGCAGCGGAAGAATCGTGTGCCGAAAGGTGCAGACGGTGCGAGAAAAGCAGCAGTATCGGAGAGTGAGTATAAAAAGGGTCATGCGTGAACAGATTGCGGTGTTTTGTGTTGTATTTGTATTGTAATGTCTTGCGGAGTTGAATGCCTGTAGTGTGAATGAGAGAAGGTTGTGAGCGCGCGCAACCTGGTAAGCTGGTTACCTGGTAAACGGGTGAACTGGCGAAATCTTAAGTTCAGGCCAGAGCTTAAGTGGTTTTGGGTGTATCGAACATCCAGGGTAGTTGTCGACCATAGTACGGAGGTCACGAGGTACCATTGACCGCCGTGGATCCAAGATAGGGGGAGTGTAAGAGTGAGTGTATGAGTAACGGACGCTGGTCGAAAGTTACTGTGTGTGAGTAACCTATCGGAGAAGGCGATTGTCTGGAAGTAAACGGAAAGACATTTCGCCAAGTTAAGGTGACAACTACAGAAAGACTGTGGGCGTACAGTCAAAGAAAGGTGATCGCTTGGACGGAAGTAATCATTTTTCAGAGTATGAATGGGACGCGTGCATGACCGAGGAGACGAGCTGAGAAAGGAGGGGAACTGCTGCGAAGGGGGACGGGTGACGTCGGCTAGAGCCGCGCTGTGATTGAGCGGTTGGTGTGACGTTAGCTAGAGCCGCGCTCTGGTTGGGCGGCTAGAGTGACGTCGGAGAAAAGTCGCGTACGGATAGGCCAGTTAGTGAGAACGGCGCTGAGATTGGTGGATTGTCATCAGGAAGTAAATAAACACGGAGAAAAGAGAAATCATGAAGTGTTTTAAGTGTTTGAAAGGGATTTTTAAACGTAAACGAAGTGAACATTATTACGGGGAGGAGGCTCCGCCGGAGGGTACGCCAGCTCATTATATGGCAACGAATGTGGGGCTGCATACCATATTGTGGATTGGGGCTTGGAATAAGCTTACGGAAGGGAATGAGGAAATGCAGTTCCCGAGGTACGGGACGTTTAAATTAGAGGTGTTACATCGGCTAAAAGCAACCATGTCCTCATTGAAACCCTCGCCCAGACCAACACAGTTTGAGGCTCTTAATGCATGGATTAAGGCTGCACACGACCGAAATTTGAACAGGCGTCAACAAAGACTGACGCGATCGGTAAGGGCAGTGCGAGATTCCAAATGGGATGAGGAGGAAAAGCGTTGGAGAGTACAGACTATTGAGGTGGAGAAAATGTATCCGATGAGGGAGGTGTCAGGAGGAGGAAACCTCATGGAAGAAGACGAGGAAAGCGAGTCGGAGGACAATCTGATAAACAGATTGTTAATGGATAGACCACCTCCGAGAGTGGGGTTAATAGAAGATAGAGGGCTCGCAAGGGAAGATGGAAATGACATAGAGGGATATACACCACTCCCTATATCGGAATGGACACCTATCAAAGGCGGAGAAACACCTCCAAACAACACTGTACAGAGTGTAGTGGGAAGGTTTGTGGTGCAGAAAACGCCAACCACAGAAAGGGTTGAGTCTGTGGGATTGCCAGACGCTCTTCAAGTGCCTGTTACCATAGGACCCATAGTTTCGATCTATAATTCTGAGAGAGATAGAGGGGAACAACAAAGGCAATTGGATAGGGAAAGGATTGAGATGGAAAGGAGGAATAATGTGACAAATGCATGGAAACAATTGCCAGGTTCGGTAACATGGAACACCCCATTAGACACAACTGTCGGTCCCAATTCAGAACAGGGAGGTCCGAGAGGACCAATGGATCTAAGGGGACCACGGCCAAGATCTTTTTCAGAGTTAAGAGCTGATTTGAGGGAATGGGACGGGTCCATAGTATCTCCAAGTAACAGGACAAGAACAGAACCAGAGTGGGAAAGCAGGGGAACGGGACTGTATCTCATTGCGGGGCCAGCGAAAGCAGTCAGGGCCGGGAAGGCCAAAGTCAAGAGAATAGAGGGGATGCATGTCCTACAAATCAGAGAGAACAGCCGGAACAAAATACTAGGATTGTAGAATGTGAGGAAATGTCCCGTCTCTGGGGGAAAGGAGGAGATGAGGCGGTACGGGCTTTTCAGAATAGGTTTTGGTGCCTTCATCATACACTTGGGGAAGACGTTCAACATTGGAGAAAGGAGAACAGCGATAGGTCCCGCCACGCCTCGAATAATCAGGAATCACAGGGAAGTAGGGAAGAAAGAGGGAGTAATGGAACATCTTACCCTGCATCCCGTGAAACTAGCCAGGATGGGGAGAGGGAGGC
This sequence comes from Lissotriton helveticus, assembly GCF_964261635.1. Classification (NCBI taxonomy): domain Eukaryota; kingdom Metazoa; phylum Chordata; class Amphibia; order Caudata; family Salamandridae; genus Lissotriton; species Lissotriton helveticus. Next base: position 1,039,541,616 of record NC_136065.1, on the reverse strand, counting down.
TAGGAGGCATGAAGGAGTGTTTCACCACCCACCCCGAGAAGATGGAAAGGCATGGGACCTAGAGAGATGGGAACAGGGGAGGACTCCCTATAACTCACCAATACCTAAACGAAGATCTCGGAGCTGGGATGGGAGAGATGCGGATGGAGGAGCTAAATTGAGTGTCTTAAAAGCTGAAATTAAGGCAAAAAGGCTTGATGTTACTAGTTTAAAATCAGATGTTGATGAGATAATAGATGGAACATTGCCTTTGGAAAGGATAGAATTGTATGAACAGGATGAGTTATTGTTCATGGCAAAGGATATTACTAGGAAAGCTAGAGCGTTTCATGAGAAACTGACTGATTTGGCAGATAGATATGCCGTGGATTTGTCTAGGACAAGGGCATTACAGAGTAACCACAGATTACAGTACGCAGACCAGGATCTAGATGAGAAGAGAACTACTGGATTAAAAACACACATAAGAGAGCTGGTATCAGGGATAAGAGTGTGGAGGGAACTGGATAAATGGGAAGAAAGGTGGTCGAAAAAGGGCACGGTTAGACGAAGTACAAATGTGATGACCCCAGAGGGAAGGGTAATGCATATGGAGGCATTCCCTTTGCGAGAAATATCAAACGGAAATTATGTACATGTGCCCTGGAGTAGAGGAGATTTAGCTGCATTTACCAACTCATTTCCGAAGTTGCGGGACAATCCAGTAGAATGGTATAAACAGGTAGAGAGGTTTGTCAAAATCTCGAAAGTACTGGGGATAGATTTGAACACGTTGTTTGACATCGTGGTCCCATCTGATTTGTGGACCCCGTGCAAGACTAGTGTTGAATGGCCAAATACTGAACCAGTGAGGGATGCTCGGACTAATGGACCGTCCGAGATTGTCATGCAAAAGTATGAAAGGGTAATAGCATGGCTGAAAGATAAGGTACCACCACAGGACATAGATTGGGTAAAAATAGACCGAACAAGGCAGGAACCCAAGGAGACAGTTCACGAGTTTTATGAAAGGTTATTGAAAACATTCAAGCAATACAGTGGACTAGATGTAATGGATCCCAAAGATATAGGGCAGTTTGTGTCAAAGTTTGTCTTGGGGTTGAGACCTGATATTTGTTTGATGATACAGCAACATTTAATCTGTTGGCAGAACAAACCACTAGATGAGATTTTACGTTATGCGAGGTACTGCAGTGACGAGATAGATTCTAAAGCCAAGAATCTAAAGGAGAAATTGATGGTGGTGCAAATGCAGTCCGCTGGGAAGGGTGGCCAGCAGAAACAGGGGATGGGACGAAAGCCAAACGGTCAGAATAAGGATAATGAGGAAGGGCAGAGACCTAGGATAGACTTTGCCACTCTAAAGAAAACGACAAAGTGTCATCAGTGTCACCAGGTGGGGCATTGGCGACGCGAGTGTCCCTTTAACCCTGAAAATGGAGAGCTAGAAGTAGAAGAGCAGGTCCAAGAAGTCCCAGTGCAAAAGGTGACAGTTCCAGGAGGCAAGGTGGCCAAAGGGGGGACTTCGGCTCCACGGGCCCAATTCCCACAGCCACCGAAGATAGCAGCTGGGGGAAAGGTCTTTAAACAAATGCCTCTGTTTATCGAGGAAGAAAAGTGTTATTACATTGATCCATTGACAGGACAACGGGTGAGCAGTGAAGAGGACTGTACCCTTGGGGCAGTCCTAGAAGTGGATCAAAGAGGGCCATTTGTTGAGGCAGAAGTGGCAGGGTGTCCCACTACGTTCTTAGTGGACACTGGGGCTACTCGTTCGACTCTGAGATCAGCGGTGGTTCCAGACTTGCCAATGTCAGGGGAAACAATTCAGGTGGTAGGAGTCGCAAATAAAAGAATGACTAGTCCTTTGACAGAACCAGTGTCTGTGAAAATTGGAAACCACATGAACGAACATCAGTTTGTGGTTTGTGACTCGAGTCCGGTATGTCTGTTGGGAAGGGATTTGTTATGCAAATTGAATTGCACCATATACTGCACCCCACAAGGAGTGGAGGTACAGACTACCGACGATGATGCTACCTTTAAGGTGGCCAATTCAAAATTCTGTGTAGAACTATATCCTACTCTGACTGTAGAAGATCTTCCCCAAGATTTAAGAGATGCAGTGGCGTCAGAGGTGTGGGATTTCACAGGAGAAGATATAGGATTGATTAAAGGGGTAGAACCGGTAAAAATATTGGTAAAACCAAATGTTGAGTTTCCAAGAACGCCTCAATACAAATTGTCACAGGAAACGATTGCAGGAATAAAGCCTGTGATCGAGTCAATGATTCAACAGGGAATACTGAAAGAAATCGTGGGTAGTCCTTGTAACTCCCCGATTATGGGTTTGCAGAAACCTAGCGGGAAATTCAGGATAGTGCAGGATTTACGAAAAATTAACAACATAGTCGTTTCATGTTGTCCCGTGGTACCGAATCCATCAGTGATACTGTTTCAAATACCATGTCAAGCAGAATGGTTCACAGTGATAGATCTTTGTCAGGCTTTCTTTTCAATCCCATTGGATGAAGAGAGCAGGTATCTTTTTGCTTTTAAAATGGAAGATCGCGTTTTAACATGGTGTCGAATCCCCCAAGGATTCACAGACAGCCCATCCATCTTTAATCAGTTGTTGAAGAAGAATCTTGAGAATCTAGTACTGCCACAGAACTCGGTTCTGGTACAGTACATAGATGACCTACTTGTTGCGTCAGAGACAGAGGAAGCTTGTAAAGCAGATTCAATTGCCTTACTGAATCATTTAGCTGAAAATGGACATAAGGTATCTCCGAGCAAGTTGCAGTATTGTCTGACAGAGGTACAGTATCTAGGGCATAGGTTAGAAAAAGGGAAACGTAAGGTGTCCCCAGAGAGGATTGAGGCGATAATGAAAATGAATGCGCCTACAACACAGAGAGAAGTTAGAATGTTCCTAGGAATGGTGGGTTACTGCCGACAGTGGATAGTTAACTTCTCACTGAAAGCAAAGCCCTTACAGAAACTGAGGCACAAGGAGGTGAGTGATCCGGTACCATGGGATGAAGAATGTCTAGTGGCGTTTTTACAGCTGAGAGACGATTTATGTCGTGCTCCGGCTCTGGGAATGCCCGATTACGAGAAGTCATTTTCACTCTATTGCTGTGAGAGAGAGGGATGTGCTTTGTCAGTCTTGGCACAGACCCACGGAAATGCCCGTAGACCAGTTGCATATTTTTCGGCTACATTAGATCCAGTAGCCGCAGCGTTGCCCGGATGTCTCAAATCCGTTGCTGCAACGGGTGTCAGCATTGAAAGGAGCGAGAGTATTGTGATGGGACATCCAGTGGTGGTGAATATACCACATTCAGTTGAATTGCTAATGACCAGGACGAAGACGCAGCATCTGACCAATAGTAGGCTCACGCGCTACGAGCAAGTTATACTTGCCGCAGAGAACGTGACTCTCAGGAGATGCTCTGTCTTGAATCCTGCTACTTTGATGCCATTACCTACTGTAATAGAAGGCGAAGGATGTGAAGACCACGATTGCCTTGATGTGACTGAACTATGCACGAAACCCCGACCAGATATTGTGGATGAGCCATTGTCTGACCCCGATGAAATTTATTTTGTTGATGGCTCATGTTTAAGAGACGATACTGGTCGGTTGAGAGCAGCTTATGCTGTTTGTACCATTACTGGAGTTGTGGAAGCCGCTTGCCTGGAAGGAGTACATTCCGCACAGGTAGCAGAAATTATTGCCCTAACTCGTGCCTGCATAGCAGGAAACGGAAAGAGAGTCACCATATACACTGACAGCCAATATGGTTTCGGTGTGGTTCATGATTTCGGGCAGTTGTGGTCTCAGAGGGGTTACATGACCTCCTCTGGTTCGCCCATTCGAAATGGAGAATTTGTGCGGCTGTTGTTAGAAGCATTGCAAGGTCCAGTTGATATCGCAATAGTAAAATGTGTAGCTCATACTAAGAATACAGATTTTGTGTCACAAGGCAACAGATACGCTGATGAAGTCGCACGCTATTGTGCGGAACAAAATTATTCTTTCTCAAAGGTGGAAATAGAAGGTGCAGAAGAAAAGACTGAATTAAGTATGATGTTAGAAACTGTAGACACTTGGGAGGATTTAAGAATAATGCAGGAGAACGCACCTGAAACAGAGAAAAAGGCATGGGAAATAGCAGGTTGCGTGCGAAGTGAAATGGATTTTTGGGTTTCAGCAGATGGGAGAGCTGTGTTACCTGAAGAATTAGCTAATCCCATGGCGAGAGAAATACATGGTCCAGTACATCTAGGAAGGGATGCTATGATGAGAGTGTTTAGGCAAACTTGGTATTGCCCTAAATTTAGAATAGCAGCAGAATCAGTATGTAAACGATGTGTTACCTGCCAACAACTGAACGTAGGCAAACGAACACCAGTCACACTGAGTCACATTGGGAGGTCGGGGGGGCCTTTCAATAGAATGCAATTAGATTTCATCGAAATGCCAAGAGTCAATCGCCTTAGGTATGTGTTGGTGATTGTATGCGTATTTTCCAGATGGGTTGAAGCGTACCCTACACGTAGGTGCGATACACTCACAGTGGCAAAGTTGTTGCTCAGGGAGTTGATACCGCGCTTCGGGGTGCCTGCCTCTTTGGAATCTGACAGAGGAAAACATTTTAACAGCGAAATAGTGAAGATGTTGTGCTCCACACTGAATATCGATCAAAAGCTGCATTGTAGTTATCGACCAGAAGCTTCAGGAATTGTGGAACAAGTGAACGGCACGTTGAAGAATAGATTGGCTAAAGTAGTGGCATCCACATCTTTGAGTTGGCCAGATGCTCTTCCTTTAGTGCTCATGAGCATGCGCAGCACCCCTGACAGGAGGACAGGTCTTTCTCCCCACGAGATCCTGATGGGGAGGGCCATGAGACTTCCTACAGTTCCAACTACTGCTCTATTGAATATTACAGATGATCTGATCTTGGATTATTGTAAAGGACTGTCTGACGCCATCCATTCTGTGTCCCTTCAGGTGCATGCGGCTGAAGTTCCAGCATCGAGGAACCTGTGTCATGATCTGAACCCAGGGGACTGGGTCTTAGTTAAAAAACACGTCCGGAAGAACTGCCTAGATGTTCGCTGGCGTGGGCCCTTTCAGGTAATCCTGATAACGAACACCGCGGTGAAGTGCGGGGGGCTGCCAAATTGGATCCATGCTTCCCATACTCGAAGAGTTCCAGCACCTCTAGAAGGAACAGCTCCCATCCCAGACGAAAGCCCGGAAGTGGAAGAAGAGTCGCAAGAAGGGATTGAGGCAGCTGAGGGGGTGTCGGAAGAAGTTGGGAACGCAACGGATTCAGAAGAAGAGCGAAGGCAGGACGGCAGTGAGACGGAAGACGCAACTGAAGGAGAGAGCAGAAGTGAATACGACTCAGACTCAGATCCGTATCAGAGCGACCAAGAACCAAGTGAGAGGACAAGGAATAGGAGAATAAGGCTTGGAGCTGCCACTTGGCCAGCAAGGAGAAGAAGGCTAAGTTTGAGGTCGGCCCAAGAAGAAACGCTTGCTCCTATATCCGAAGACTCAGATCCAGAAGAAGATATCCAGGATCAAGCCGAGGAGGGTCTTAGAAGATCAAGAAGGGTGCGAGTGCCTAGCAGAAGATACTCTACTCCCGACTGGACCTACCTTGTTGCAGATGTCTGGGAGACACAGAACAGGGAGGATCAGGGAAGTGGAACTGATCAGAACTGACCCGATCATCACAGTGCAAATAAGGTTTCTACTGCCAGGAGCGGAGACCGAAAGGTTGCTGACACTCAACATCGTTCATCCTGCTCTCCTGAGTGGAATAAGAAAATTGATTTTAGAGACAGTTGAGTTTCCAGTTTGCTGTTCACGATATCCAATATTGGAGGGAACTCTTCTTCGTTTGGAAATGCTTGAGCGAGTAGTAGAAATGCTAGGAGCGCTTATTGTTGTGGATTAATACCATATTGTGAATGTCTTCAAAGGGGCGCAGAACTGGAAAGGTGAAGAAAGTGATCTTGATTAGAACGGACCCCTTTGTAATTGTGGATGTAGAACTGATAGTACCAGGAGTAGAAATTGAAAAAACGCTAACTCTCAATTTTGTCCGTCCACTTGTCTTGAGCGAAATAAGGAGAATAATCCTAGAAAAAGTTGACTTTCCATGTTGTGGTACGAACTGCCCAGAACCTGAGGGAATGATACTTCGGATGGACATTTATGAAGACGTAGTGTCACTCCTTGAGTCATACATAACTTCAGACGAAAATAAGACTTTTGAAAAGAAATTGTAAACTTGTTGCAAGATAACCTAGCGCCGAGTGGAAGAAGAAAAGTGATAGGGGTTTCATTTTAGTGGATGGAGAAGGGCTAGGGTTGTCTAAATTTCTACTGGACTTTGAACTGTTTTGTGGGAATAAATTGTCAAGCTTCCAAGTGTTCAAAAGAGAGACATTGCAAGAGAGAAAGACTTTGTTTGAAAAGAAGAGGAAGTGAATGCTGGAAGAAAGTCAAAAACTACACTGTTTGAGAACATGGAGGCTGGCAACCCGAACCGCAGGGCAAAATGTATAGCTGTTACACTTTTAGGAGTAGTGGTTTCTCTTATAATTTTAGTGGTAACTGTTTCATTCCTAGCGGGACACGAAGGGGATGAAACCGCAGTCAAGGAGGATAAGGGAGTATCAACACCGAAAACTACCATTATTAAAGAGAAGGGAAACATCAATGAGAAAGACAAAGCATTGTTAGATGCAGAAATAAAAAGGCTTCACACAGATGAGTCACAGGGAAATTACAAGTCAAATGCTTATGCTAAATTGCTTTATGAATATGTTGATGCCATGGAAGTGAAGGATTGTTACGTTTGTATGCAATTACCAGCTTCAGTGGAGGAGGGTATCAGATACCATCATCTTCCGTTGACGTATGGAATAACGTGTAGTTTATTGTTGAGCATGTTTTATGGACGGGAAGGATTCGAGTATTATTTCTCGAATTTCGACTCGACATTGCCAGAGGTTCCGAATTTCAAGCATTTGAACAAATGGGACTACTACAAAAGCGAAGACAGATTACACAAATGGTTTATTCCATGGAAAACGTTAGATACTTCACATGCTCGAAGGAACAATCTGACTTGTCAAATATCAGAAGTTGAGAAAAGGTTTATAGCACAGGTAGATACTAGATACAGGAGGCAGAAGATTTTGAAGGCATCAGGACAATGGGAAACAGATTGGACCAAGGAGGAAAGGGCACATCAAAGAAAAGGTAGTATTGGTCCAATTGCTTTGGATAAAGATAAACGGGGAAAACTGTGCATTCACAGGAGTTACTCCTATTATGAAAACTTTTATGTAGGTCAAGTCCATTGTGAACATGCCTTTCAATTGGAGTATTACTCTAAGAACTTTTTGAAAGGGATGCAAGCAATACCAAATGTATATTTTGTATGTGGAAGAAATGCCTATGTGAAGTTACCAGATAATTGGTACGGATCATGCTATCTGGCTGTTGTCTTCCCTAAAATATATCATGTTGAGAATTTAGACACGCCTAAGAAAGAAATATCAACTAGATGGAAACGAGGGCTGGGTGCAGCAGAAGTAGTTGGAGATGTACTAGGTGCTGCATTCCCTTTCTTAGGATTGATAATGAATGACATCAAAATTAGGAGGTTAGCTACAGTCGTAGATAGGCTATCTGCTAGTACTGCAAGATCATTGATGCTGATAGAAGGTGAGATGCAATCGATTAGGGCAATGGTTCTTCAGAACCGACTTGCTCTAGATGTTCTGTTAGCAAAAGAGGGAGGAGTCTGTAAGGCTTTGAAGGTCCAGGAATGCTGTACTTACATTCCAGACAATTCAAAACCTTTAGAGAAGTATATACAAAACATCACTGCCATACACTACGAAATTGAGGACCTAGCAAAGGTAAATGTGTGGGAAAAAGTAGGTCATGGAATGGGTAAAGTTGGAAGTTGGTTTGCCAACTTAGGAAAGGGTATCGTTTGGTACATACTGAAACCCATCATCATAATAGTGATTTGTGTAATCACTTTGTGGGGATTGGTGCGTTTGTATCAATGTTATAGAGCAAATAGGTTGCAGAGAGCTATGAAGAAACAGGAAGAAGAGTTGACAGCGATGCAGGACACTCAATATAAGAGTCTGAAAGCATTAGAGAGTATGAAAAGAGGTGGCACTGCCCTGTCTTCTCTTTGAAGGGTTCTACATTTTTTTGGTGTCTTGGTGATGATGACCCCTGAAGGTCATCAAAGGGGGGACTGAGAGAGCACAAGTTTGGAAAAAAATGTATAAGTACGCCATATTTACAAGCACGTAGTTAGTTTAAACATGTTTTGCACACGAGTGTTTTATATCCAGGAGTGAAATATACAGAGTGTTTTATATTCAGTAGTGAAATGTATAGAATGTTAAGTAGAGTAACTATAATTATAACGGTGTGAGATTAATGTAGAAATGTTGGAATATATGTGAAAACCTCATGTTCTCATGTTAAAAGAATCATGTCCGAATTAAATGTAACTTTAAAATCCAGTATAATGTGTAGGCCTTAGGGCAATTCACAGCAAACCTGAACGTGCTGCTAAAATAATGTGAGATAAGGTTGACATGGTTCTTCCAAATGTACTATTGAACTTAGGGTTAAAAGTATATGCTTTATAGATGTGTTATTTTAGAAACGTATGCTAGTTAAGAATGTTTGCTGTTTAAATCAAGTTAACGTTTTAAGAGTGCAGGGACCTGCTGCATGTAAATCAAGTAGGCCAGAGGAGATAATGTCATGTCGTGTAAATCGTCATGTGCTCGTTAGAGAAGAGGTCGCGAGGTGTCCAGCAAAGAGCTTTGAGAGTGTTTTACGACTTAAGATATGGTGGAGTCTGGAATTTGAGGCCCACTGCAGGACGAGCTGTATGCAGGTGCAAGGGTCCTAATCAGCTCGAATGAAAGGGACTTTGTTCAGTGGCGCCTTGCGCAGGCCTGTAGGAGTTTCCAGGAATTTCAGGGGGTATCAGCGCACTGGAGAAGAAGCCTGGGAACCAAGGTCAACTTTAACGAGGGTCTTCAAGAGTACCATCATGGAGTTTGCCGCGCAAAGATGTACCACGTGAGGGGCGTCCCAAGGGGCGTTTCTATTGAAAATGTGATTTGGTATTAGGGAAAGAGACCCGGGAGGAGAGCAGAGCAGATGATTTTGGGAGCCTAAGGAAGCGGATGGGTAGGCAGATAGGCTGATCAGGAGAGACCCATTATTAGAGAAGAGACAAAGAGAAGTGCGTGATCTTCTTAGGAAGTCACCACGGCTGACACCTAGAGGGTTAAGATCTTGTTAAGTAGGGATGTCATTTAAAATAGTGTAGGGACAGACTAACCTTAATTTTCTTTTCTGTAATGACTTTGAGATTGCAACTTATATCTATTTTGACAACCCTTATGGTCTTTGAGCTTGTACTTAATATTTTGTTCTTCAGACTTAGATTATTCAAGAAGTTCATGTTTATAGTGATACCAATTTACCTTTTGAATCTCATTTTGAGAAGTTTGTATCTTCAGTTATCTTTGACTTTATATTAAATCTTTAAAACTTAAATTTGGTCAGTGGTCATTTAGAGTGGTGTAAGTTTTTAAAGTGATTGACTTATTGTGAGATTACCTTTTACTCAACGACAGGTACCAACGATTCAGTCGACATAGTTTGGGATTTGGTAAGATAATTAGTAACCAGTAATCCCGCGTTAGCAGCACTGCAGTTGCTTTCACAGTTAAGAGTTGTGTAGATATTATAACTTATTATTTCATACGCCCCACAATACGTAGCATATAAGAGTACAGTAAAGTATGTGCTTGTGCTGCGGGATGAGCTGCTATGATCCTGCTCAGATAAGACATGCTTGCTTGGATCCAAAAAAGGCAGAGGATGTGCTGTAACGACCGGAGCTGCCGATTTTGGAGCTGGGGAACCGGATTTGAGTCTCGGTCGGCTCAACATCCTGTGATTCTGGGCAAATCACTCAATCTCCCAGTGCCTACCAAAATAAATGCGTTCTTGTGTAAAGTAACTGGGGCCATGTAAAGCGCTCCAATACCTTTGGGGAGTTCGCCCTATTTAAAACTGCAAAAAAAAAAAGGCAGTGAATCCGACAGGAAACGTGTCACTGTCAGCTATGCCACCTCAAGGAGGCTACAGGACTGTCAGGGGAAGTCAGGGTGTCCAGTTAGTAATGACCAGCTCAGAAATCGAAGGCCTTCTGCAAATTTCTCCTACTTTCTGACTGCAAACAGAAAGTGAAAATGGTGCCTGAAAACATGTTGCTGACTTCTGAGATAGAAAATAGCGTGGCACTCTAAGTTATTAGCACTTTTAATTGCCTGATGGCTGACACGAAGGGTGAAAAAAAGGGATCCAAGCCCACAGTGCCCAGCGCACACTCATGTAAAACAGTGATATGATAGCACCCTGGCACAGTCAGCTTCCACGATGGTGACAAAAATCCCCAGACTTCTCCCCATGGGAGATTGATGACAACAACTTGAACAGCGTGTTGTGCCAACCTGGCTTCAATGGCACTCAACACAACCTGAACCCTACCCTGGCACCTAAAGAATAGGTTTCACGATTAGCCCCGTCACTGGCACTTATTACCCCCATCAGTGGTACTCATGTTATCAACACCGTGGAAGGACACCGGGCCTGCCCTGCCTGCATAAGACCTGGCTGTTTTTAGGTGGTCCTTGCCTATGAGTGCCCATTTCTCGAAGTGCCGAGAGATCCCCTTCGGGATGATTCGTTGCGCTCTACAAATGAGTAAATAAATATAAGAAGGTATATCTTACAAGTTGTACACAAATCTCCACAGCACAGCTGCACTCTCTGGGCGGCCATGCCTGTTAGGGAAGCGTGGAGCTGGTGTGGAATGCTGCAGGACCTCAGGCGACAGGCTAAACGTAATGTATCAGAGAAATGTTCCTGCTGTTTTGTCTGCAGCCTTAAAGCAGAATATTCTCTTTTTGGGGGTGAAATATTTTTATTTGCATTTTCAACCAACAAAAACACAGCTGGCAAGTCACAAGTCGCAAGTCACAAGTGAATACCCACATACCCTGGCTCCCTCCCACCCTCTCATCCAAAATGACAGCATCATAATTATCAGCACCACAAGAGATCCCAGCTCCGCCTGTAGGACATCCTCCCACCGCGCTCTCTGCGTCCTGCAACTCTCCCTGGGCCCAGACCCATAATCCTCCCCGCATCATCCAGAAACGTAGCCCCGCTCTAAAGCAGAATATTATCAGCTCTTCTTGTCTGGTTCGCACTCTGACACCGCTCACTCATCTACTCACTCACATTCACCCATTCATCATAGAGCGCACATTGAACGCAGAAGTGATCCCGTGACATATGGCCCATATTATTGTTCAAATAGATAAATGGGAACACGCACTGGTCAATCCAACTGTTGTTCTTCGTACTCAATTTGTATTGTGCTGTAAAGGGTCTCACTCTCTGATGCTGGAGTGTGTGTTAACAATGAAGAATGTCAGTGTCCACCATTAGGGTCCGTCCCCTTCAGCACAGCAAGTGCCCCTCTGTCCAGGGGTTGTTTGAAATGATTCAACTTTAGTTAGATTCAGATGTGCTGTGCTTTTTCGCCGGCTGGTCTGAAATAATTGATATCCCCTGACGAAGGGCCTCGGCCCGAAATGCACTGGGATGGGATAATGCAATATACGTTTTCTTGGATGAAATTTATCATGAGAAGATTATGATTTATTGAAACAATATGATGTGTGACATGGTGGATGAAAAATTAAAATCACTTTGACATAAACACAGTACATCTGAATCTAACTAAAGTTGAATCATTTCAAACATCCCCTGGACATAGGGTCTATCCCCTTCAGCATAGCAAATGCCCCTAACAGGGGACGCGGCTATTCAACCATATTTATTGCTGCCATACTCCAGGGCACTCGTGTTATCAACCTCAGAAGGCTGGAACCCTGGGCGAGCTCAGCAGTTTTCAAATCCGTGTCCACAGAGACTGAGTGATCATTGGAGTGATACATTAGTCCCTCAAACAAGTAGACCGGACTCACAGTATCGCTCACTCACTTCTGAACCTTGGCCTTGCGTGAAGGTGTGAGGGAGCTTTGCCCTCCTCAGGGGCGAGAACGGCACTAATAGTGGCCCATGGGGGGCTCTCGCTTTAGCATTTTAGCTCTTTCCTCTTTATAGACAGACAGGCCCAGACCACGAGGCTCCAAACATCCATGGATTCATGGCCTCTCTGTACCCAGGCTCTGGCTGGCGGCCTCTGTCACCTGCTCGGTTTCGCTCAGATGCTGAAAAACCTGATTGAATCGCGCATGTCTCACCTGAAAATTCTTATAAAATGTTATACAAAAATATATGCCATCATTTACTAAAGTGTGTGCTGCTGTTCTCACAACTGAAAAGACAGCGTCAATTTACTTAACACACTTAAAGGCCCGCGTGGAGACAGCACTGCTTCAAACCCTGCACTAACTCGGACAATTTTCAAGTTAATATATGCACTGCAGATAGGAAAAAAAGAAGGCCAGAGACGCCATCTATGTTGATGGGCTTTGACGAGTCAAATCTGTGCCAGTTACCTCAACTTGAGCACGGTGCTGAGCGCTATGGCTGGGTGGGTTGTGGATAGCACTGCACTACATCTGGGTGGGTGGTGGATCGCACTGTGCTAAGGCTGGGTTGATCGCACCGTGCTATGGCAGGGTGGGTGGTGGAGAGCACTGCACTACATCTGGGTGGGTGGTGGATCGCACTGTGCTAAGGCTGGGTTGCTCGCACCGCGCTACAGCAGAGTGGGTGGTGGATCGCACTGTGCTAGGATGGGTGGGTGGTGGATCGCACTGTGCTACAGCTAGGTGGGTGGGGGAATCGCACCACTCTATGGCTGAGTGGGTAGTGGATCGCACTGCGCTACGGCTGGGTGGGTGGTGGATCGCACCACGCTATGGCTGGGTGGGTGATGGATCATACATCGCTATAGCTTGGTGGGTGGTAGATCTCACCGTACTATAGCTTGGTGGGTGGTGGATCGCACCGCACTATAGCTTGGTGGGTTTTGGTTCGCACCATTCTATGGCTGGGTGGGTGGTTAATTGCACTGCTCTATGGCTGAGTGGGTGGTGAATCACACTGCACTATGGCTGGGTGGCTGGTGGATCACACTGCGCTATGGCTGGGTGGGTGGTGGATCGCACCACGCTATGGCTGGGTGGGTGGTGGATCACACAGTGCTACGGCTGGGTGGGTGATGGATCGTACATCGCTATGGCTGGGTGGGTGATGGATCGTACATCGCTATGGCTGGGTGGGTGATGGATCTCACGGTACTATAGCTTGGGGGGTGGTGGATCGCACCACACTATAGCTTGGGGGGTGGTGGATCGCACCGCACTATAGCTTGGTGGGTTTTGGTTCGCACCTTTCTATGGCTGGGTGGGTAATTAATTACACTGCTCTATGGCTGAGTGGGTGGTGAATCGCACTGCACTATGGCTAGGTGGGTGGTGGATCGCACCACGCTGTGGCTGACTGTTCGCCTAGCTTAGTTTGCTTGATATTGCAAGACTACTAAGGATTTCGATAACCTCTTCATCAGCAAGTACCTCAAAACTGCAACAACAAAAAAAATGCCCAATTGTGTTAGATACAAGACTGTTTTACCAACATCAAGGATTACACTCCCTTTAGCTAACATCACACTGTCAAAAGGAAAATTATGGCAGAGTGGCTGTTTGGTGTAGAGTTGCTTGCACAAATCCTATGACTGGTTAGTTCACCATTGTGTACTGTGCATAAAGTCACGCACACTGTGATGCGGCCCAGGAAAAGTAGGACTACACTGTAATGATGTTCCCTAACCCACTTTTTTAATGTTCAGCTGTTTTTATCATCCTAAAATGTGTGATATATTTGTGTATGATATGCTTACATGGGTTCTTTCAGAAAATCGAATAAAGCTGATTGTGATTAACTCACTCATATCAACTAAATCACTCATTCACTCTTACCAATTCACTCTAGCATTCTTTCGTCCAATCACCCACCACGTACTACTCATCCTCATCCCAATACAAACACTAGAAGTTACACTACGGCTCAAAAGACAATCAGCGCTGTCATCTCGGGCTCATTATGAGTGCCTCTGATCAGCAGACAGTGGGTTCACACCCCGAGAGTTAAGGGTGTTTCGCCAGAGGGCAAAATATGTCCACTCTGGAGAAAAGCAAAGACAAATTTAAATGTACAAATGCACATTGGCAGCATTTTTCTGTAGGTAGGGTTTTCCACTTGGATAAACATTTTCAGGCATACATTTAATGCATGTGAATGCTCCTGGACAGCAGCGACTATCGCAGTTTTTCAACAATAGTCCTGCACTTATTTGAGAATTCCATTAGAGTTGGAAATTACCTCAAAACACAATTAAGCATAATCCTCCATGGGCTAATGTTTGTAATTTTTGTGATACCGTCCGTCGGTCGGTCGATCCACATGTTTGCAAGAATGCTTAGAAGTAAATCCGTGAGCCCTATTAGCTAAGTTAGGGCCAGACGTACAAAGCCATTTTGCATTCGCAAATCCTGCTCTTTGCAAAATCACATGGGGCCATATGTAGGAAGCCTTGCGATCGCAATTAGGGCAGTGTGCTATGTAGAACACAAAAACCCAAATGCAAAATAAGGAATGGCAAAATTTGCGATTCCTTATTTTGCTATTACATTTGAGGAATCGCAAATTGCGATTCCTGAAATGCAGTGTAGGAAGCACACAAGTTGTGCAAATTTTGGCTTAAGGAATCGCAAAATACCACCAACTTCAGGTTGGTGGTATTTTGCGATTTCTTTGAAAAATGCACTTTATGGCATTTTTCAAAGTGCCATGTGGGCCACATCTGCACACATGTTAATTTCAGGGGTGCAAAAGGGTGTCCTATTGACACCCTTACAACCCTGAAATTGCATTCTCAATTTGCGATTCTCTAATTGAGAATCGCAAATTGAGAATGTCTTCCTATTCATTCCTCTGGGCCTTCTAGCCCATAGGAATGAATGACAAGGTATTCCTAATTTGCGAATCTCAATTTGCGTTTCGCAAATAAGGAATAAGTAGGATTTGCAAAAAAATTTGCTAATCCTACCTACATTTCGTTTTGCGATTCTCTAATTGCGATTCCCTAAAAATCGCAATTTGAGAATCGCAAAACAAAAATTACCTACATATGCCCCATGGTTTGCAACCATAAAAAGTTTTTTTCTATTTATAAACCCATTTTATGAGTTGCAAAACATATCTGGCTCCAAAATGGATTTTGTAATAATCCCTTCTTAATACAAATTAGGAGGAGGCTTGAAAGGGGCGTCCCCTCCGCGATGGGATATGTTGATCAGTTCCCGATATCCCCACCAAAGTTCACTTTGGCAAGAGCTTGGAAAGTGCAGGTGTGCATTAGAACAAACACTGTGTTTAATGAGTCTAGCGTATCATTGAATTGGGCAATAGATCTGATGTCGCTGGAAAATCTGTAGTAGTAAGCACGATATAATGACTTAATATTATCAAATCTATTACGATTGCTCAATCATGCACTTAAAAGCTACTGAGCTCCATGCCATTACTTTTGGTTCCCTTTGACAAAACACTTGTGTGATATTGTATCCAATAACGGTGCCTTTATATGTGAACCAATGGTCCAAACCACATAGTACTAAGTACTCCGATGGGCAGTGCCCGTACTGCCACCGGTACATCCGCAACAAAACACGGTACGCAAGACAAAGAGTCAGACAATCCTCATTTTTGGTAAAAAAAAAAAAAAAAGACTGCAAATTCCACAGTTCAACTTATAAGCGCTTTCTGCAACTTCGCATGCCTCTCTGGTACCATATGACCTTAATATGTATGTAATGCAAATACATTATTTTGTGCAACACCAAAATAATTGCTCTCGGCTTTTCAATGAATCAAAATACATCATATGAAATATAATGAATATTATTCTGAATGCAACTATGATTGCACTCGTGATTTGAAGTAAGAACTTCAGCGAGAGTCCCTACCTGGGGGCGGGGTGACCTGCTTGCTGCCGAACTGCACGGCGATGCACAGGTCGTTGTCCAGGGGGAACTTGCTGCAGCTGAGCATGTCGGGCCAGGGGAAGCCGTAGGACTCCATGACGGGCGCGCAGCTGTCCCGCACCACCTCGCACAGGGAGCGGCAGGGGTAGATGGGCCGCTCCAGGCAGACGGGCGCGAAGAGCGAGCACAGGAAGACCTGCGTGTCCGTGTGGCAGCGCTTGGCCAGTAGGGGCACCCAGCTGCCCGCCTGCTGCTTCACCTCGGGCATGCTCTCGTGCTCCAGCAGGTTGGGCAGGCGCATCTTCTTGTAGCCCACGCCGTGGCAGAGCTGCAGGTCGCTGGGGATGTCCACGCACTGGCTCTGCTTGCTGTAGAAGCGCCCGTTCTGGAAGCTGTCCAGCTGCCAGCTGTAGTAGTCGTACTCCTCGGCGGCGGCGCACAGCAGCAGCCCCAGCAGCAGGGGGGCAGGGTTGGCCCAGGCCCCGAGGCTCAGTGGCCGCTGCATGGCTTGCACAGGCAGGGGTGACCCTGGGGCGCAGGCCGGTCCTCTGCACCACAGAGATGCTCTAGGCGGGCTTCACTGATGCTTGTACCAATCTCTCTTCTTTTAGTGTCTAAACCTGTTTCTCCCCAAAACCATACCAGCTCTCCTCAGTCCTCAACCCCCACTCTGGGAGAATACCGGAGCCTCCGTGCTTGCACCAGCAGCGCCTGAGTCTGTGCTGCTGGCTCCTGTGCGTCCACGCTCCTTACACACTCCAGGAGATCGCTTAGCACCACCCACCTCTTGGTTTTACAAAAAAGCCCTGGAGGGATTAGCCGGCAGCCAATCTGCAGAGGCCAAGTCCCGGCAGCTCTGGCTGTGCAGAGTAACTGTGTCTGAGTCTCCAGTCCTTCTGCGAGCACTGCCAGAGCCCGGCCAGCCCCACGGGCGCAGCTCGCTCACCTCCTGACACCTGCATTGATTTCACCTGTCGGCGGCTCTGCCGTTCACCTTCTTTCCCACCTTGTCTCTGTGTGAAACTCTTTATTCTCTTTGGATTTATCGTCGTTTCGCCCCTTTTCTTTGCTTTCGTTTCTTTTCAACGTATTGACGTCTTTTATCTCATATTACCTTTCTGCGTTTCACTTCTGTCACCTTTTTTCAACCAGCAATGGTGTATAGTAAAATTCTGAATTTTTAATCCCAGTTTAATATTCATTTTGTTGGTGTCTGAGAAATATTTACGTCATTTTTCAAGTCCAACCATTACATTTTTTTTACATTATTTAAAAAATCTAAAGTGTGGGTTTTAAAGTGAGGAACTGCATAAATAAACACGCCTTAAGTTTGCATCCTAATCATATCGCGCAGAGAGACGTCTGCAGTACGGATTTGCATGGGGTGTTAATTCACATTTTTATTAATCAGACACAAATGACACCGGGCTTCCTTCTCACATTATTCGAGAGTAAAAAGGAGACGGAGTGTAAAGCTGAAATCACAGACCTACCTCACCGCCTGCCCTCAGGTCTTTCCTTTCTGTCTACCTGCTCGCGAACGTAGCTCCCCGAGGCGCGTTTCGTGTCTCACATTAACTTGCACCAAGCTCACACGCAGCCCTCCAGGAGCCTCGCTGCTGGGAATCTGACTGCCAGGGGCTCGGACGGCTGCTAGGGTGGATGCAGGAGGGTAGGCTCGCATACGTTGCTGCCGCCAGCGGGGGAACCCCCAATTAGGCTGCTTAAAGCCTCCCTGGTCACTGCTGAATCGCATCCTTCCCTGTGCCTCGAGTCCACGATGACAGCCAGTGACAGGAGCTGTCTGCGAGGCCCAGCGGACTGCACGCTGCCGGGGACCCGCTCTCTCTCTGCGGGGACCTGCCTCGGCGAGGCCGGTGTCAGCTGCAGTGAAACGCGTTTCCCCGGAGTCCCTGGAGGCAGAGGCGCGCTACTGCTGCAGAAAGTTAAGCTGCGTGCGTCCCGCTGGCTGGCAATGTCCAGGAAACCACTGACACGTTTAGAGGCTCCAGCCAAAGTATATAAGGCAGGCAAGTGAAATATTTAGGGTTTAGGTATACTTCCACAGTGGTCTGGAACCGTTCTGAGAGTAGGGGAGCTGACAAGAGAGTGACTAGAGCTCACAAAAGACATCAGGTTGGGAAAAATCCAAATGCTACTTAGAAAACAATTGCCCTCAGAGACTGCAAGGCTGGAGTGGCGTGAGGTCCAACAGTGCACTTTGGAGCACGTTATTTAATATCACCATGTTATCCGCACTACAGCTGCCTGTACTGGGCAGTATTACGTGCTCACATACCGTGGGTCTCGCAGCAAGTGCCACCATGTTTCAGTGCTGCTGATATTTTTTGAAATACTTAATAGTTTAATTTGTGAACCAAGCAAATGTTTTATTTACATATATTATGTGAATCATAGATTAACTCCAGCCATCTTTTCTCACACTCTTTTACTTTGGCAATATTGTCACCAGAGCCAAGTTACTAAATGGAAAGAAAGACAAGAAATCACAATGTGAAAATAATTCTTAGCAGCTGGTCAGTCTTTTTAGACCGCTTGCCTTTGAAAGTACATTGCATATTGCAAGAAAACATACAAAGACCTCTTTATTGTAAATTTAAAAAAATAGCTTTGTACATATTTTGTATTTCTAAAGTGCACATTCACGCTTGGCATTTAAATAGGAGATGGTTATTTTTAGCCACCTCAATGGTACCTATTTTATCTACCTCCAAAATGATGAAAAACTGAGTGGATCTACCTGGAAGTGAAAATGAGACCATGAAGTCATAATACATAGATACATTTGCTCACTACACCGCCCTCTTTCACTGCAGCACCTCTCACATTCCTAGTTCTTGCATCAGGAATTCTAATATGATGAAATAGTATTTATTAAAATATATGGAAACAGTTATTATTTAGAACATCTATCTGCACAGTGTGCACTTTTTCTGGTCAGATTTGTTAATTTGAGGTGCAATTAATTCAGATCTGTAACTTTAGAGTTCCAGTTAGTTCACATTGCCTTTAGGTCGGACTTCTTCAGGCCTAATTTGGATGGCAGGTGGTAAGTGTAAAATATATATGGGCTGTATATGCGATAAAGTACCCCCTAGGTTATTCCAAGTCAGAGGAGTTCCTTGACCTCACAGTAGCAGAAAGATTGCAACTTTTCTACAATTACCTAATAAGTAAAAAAAAATTGATGACATAAATATCTCCTTTCTGCTTGTCACTGTACAGCCAGAAAAGCAGAGCACAAGAAAAATACATGTTTTTCCTTCTATAAACAGATACTTTAATTGCACTCCATAAGCTTACTTGTCTTTCCACAAGCAGGTATTGTGATGCCAGAACTCAACTGTAATAAGTTATTACATTTGAGCTGCTACGTTATTTCTTTATAAAAGTCAACTAGGTACTTCACAAGTCGCCTATGATAAATACATTTGAGTTGAGATTATATATATATATATATATATATATATATATATATATATATATATATATATGACTTCGGCATGGGACTCCAGCAGCCTCGAGAATAGGTGTGCAGGGAACAGCGGTGAGCTGTAAAGGACTTCATTTAACAAAGATGTGCTCATCTCCCACTGGAGGGTTGAAGAAAACAAAATTGTTTCGGACCACAAGTACCAGCATGTTGAAGTAATAATTTTACCCATCGGGGTGGCCACTAGGGGCCAACAAGTATAAAGACAGCAGTTTCGTTGTGGTGTGTGGATGTAAAGGCATACCTTCGAGAAAGGTCAAATGTTTTGAACGAAACGCGTCTGGAAATGCCTGTAAATTATTGCCATTAAATGCAGAAACTTACCATTCACCACAGGAGTGCGGCTCATTTCTTCTCCGTGAGGGAGAATGTTGGGCGGCATGGTTCAGCTGCGAGCAACGCACCACCAGCAAGTGCGCCATGGCTGCCCGAAACAGAACCATTTGTGAGGAATGTGAAAACGCATAGGGTTCAGCAGGCGCTGCCAAAGACTGACTTCATCATACGACTCAAGAAGCCTCGAGAATAGGTGCGCAGGGAACAGCAGTGAGCTGTAAAGGACTACATTTAACAAACATGTGCTCATCACCCACTGGAGGGTTGAAGAAAACAAAGTTGTTTCGCACCACAAGTACCAGCATGCTGCAGTAATAATTTTACCCATCGGGGTGGCCACTAGGGGCCAACAAGTATGATATGGCCAGGGGCTGCCGGAGGACCCCCACCCCTCCGTTAACCAACATTTAATAACAGGACTTGAGAGGGATTTCTTTGGAAGGCGGGGGATCTTTCGACCCCCCGGCCGTATTTATTAAAAGATGCAAAATAAATCAAAAATTGAAATAAACAATATTTACACAATTACGCAGAAAATGTTTACAATTGATATATACAGATATCAGATGGCTAACCTTAACATACTTCTAATACAAGGTATTTCCTATCCGAGACTAACATATCAATCACTTATAATATTGATTTTCTGCGTACCTAATTGGACCTACGGCAAGGTCAATAACTGGTGTCAGATCCTTACTAAACCACACCCTCCTGAAGAAGTGCGCATGTGCAGAGGGCCCGTTTACCGGGAGGGTATTTCACCCCCGGTTAACCCGTCCGCCCGACTAATCACGCCCTTCTGTCGAAGTGCGCATGCGCAGGGGCCCCATTTACTGGGAGGGTACTTCTCCCCCCAGTTATCCCCGTACGCCCGATTAACCACACCCTTCTGTTGAAGTGCGCATGCGCAGAGGGCCCGCTTACCGCGAGGGTCCTTCCGCCCCCCCCGTTTACCCCCGTATGCCCTATTAACTCCATTTAAAGGGGGCCCTTGCATCTGTGCGCCGTTTACTGGCGTCCTTGAGCACGTGCGGGGTGGCTAACCAGCCTAGAGAAAGCATGACTCACTCCCCCGCACCCATGTACCCAACAGGCTGTACCTGCCCCTGGAGTTCCACGAGAGACCACTTGTCTCACCCTTTGGGCGACCCCATTCGAGAATGGCGCCACCCCCTAAGGACCTTAAATTAACTGGTCACCAATCATGACCTTACCGCCTGACCAAGGTATAGCAATAAATACGACGATTGATGACCTGAAAACGGGAGAATGTTCTAAGGAACAAAAACGTATTATTCCGACACTTTTGTCATCCATAAACACTTGTAACAAAATTGTGAAAATCTTCATAACACACAGTAACAATCATCTGCTTCAGGGGGTGGTGGGTGGGGAAATTAATTACAGCCTCCTAGAGGCTGGAAAGGGCAGGCCGTGGCGCGCAGTAGTCAAAGAGGCCGACTCTCGCGCTGCACGGCCTTTTAACCCTTCGTAGACCAGGCCGGATCTAACCGGCCTGGCCTTTGTTCCCATCGTGACACGGAAGTGACTCAATCACTTCCGGGTCACCAGGAGACCTGGGGTGGGTGGGGGCCGGAGATGGTACCTTGCGATGCCACACGGATGTTCAAGGTACCAGTGCACAGGCTCTTTCCCTGATTGTGCCCATTCCCATGAATACCCTTGAGGGTGAAACAAGAAGGCCTGAGATGTACTATGACGCCATAAGCGTTTAAAGTATACTTGAGAGAATCCTCACCGAGGGTCGTGCCAAGCAACCTGACCTCCAGACCAAGCGATAACTGTCCTAACTCCTACAATTGGTGCCTCGCTGCTTTTTACAGACCCCTAATCCATGTGTGTAACTGCACCTACGTGTGGAGCTACTCTTGAAGGTGTGACAACAAGGCCTGTGATGTACTGCTTTGACGTCATACGTGTTGATAATGTACTTGAGTGACCTCACCGAGGCCAATGCCTCGCAGGACTGACCTGAGAAACCCTGTCCTCAATTGCTGTAACACGCGAAGAGTAACTCTCCCTGTAGGAATTAACATGTCCCTATAATTTGAGTTTCTTGTCAACTTAACCGTGGTTGGTCCTTCTCCTAACATCTTATTGTGGGGGGGCTATCATAGCATCAGTTGTAGTCATAATGATCATTGAAATCCGGCGTTCAATTATAGCATCTAGCATAGCGCTAGTCGCATCACCATCCGACTATCAACAGCGAGCGAGTAGCACAGTATCAGTTGTATGACCCGGGAAACATTGAATTTAGGGCTTCAGTGAGGGTGCCTGGCACAGCCCCAGTTGTATTCCTGGGGACCCCTTCATAAATTACAATAAGATATTAAATGCTGTCCCTAGCAACACATCAATTGCCTGCCAGCTGAATCCATCTTCTTTACGGGTGGAATTTCCTGGGGGTCAACGCCCCACTGCTCATTTGCTATGATGATGTTATCCTCTTCTTCCGGCCAATGCAGGAGATTGGCATTGAAATCGCCTGTCAGTATAATGTCCCATCTCGGTTGTTCGAGGCGAAGGTCGGAGACGACATTATTAATGCGTTTGAAGAACTCTTTTTTAGCTGTATATTTCGGGTGGGCATAAACGTTGATCAGGATAATTGTTCCAATTTTACCCTGGGTCATCCCATCCAGTTTGATAATTTGCATATCTGCCGATGATGTGGGTAATTGAGAGGCCTTGATCTTAAGTGCGGTGGATACATGTACCGAGAGTCCCCCTTTGGCACGCCCATAACGTTGAGTGCGAGTTGCGTTGGCGTGGAAACATAGTCTACCTGGTACATCAATTGGCTCCATTAACCATGTTTCCTGGAGGGCTATGATGTCATACATGCCCCAAGTATCTGTTTTTATAGTGTCATTTAAAATGTCTTTTGCTCCTGCGATGTTCCAGGAGAGAAGTTTAATCTAGTGTCCCTCTTCTCTGCCTGCCACACGACAGGTTCAGTCATCATTAGAGCGCTGTGTCGAACTCGGGCTATCATTGTTGTCTTTATCTGCTCCCCTGGTGCCATGTAGTACGGTATAAGTGGATTGACTTGTTCGTGTATGATCTTCTCTTTTGCTGTGCTTCCTTAGAAGGGGCGTTGGATATCCCAGTTTTGCCTCTTCTTTCAGACTGATTACCCACTCCTCGCATTTGGTAGTTTCAGCAAGAACGCTCTTAACGATTCCCTCATTCCTCCATGTTGCCAGTGTGCCTTCCTTTGCTACATTATCTCCAAGGGAGATAAATTCTATTGAAAGTAGGTTGGCTGTTGTTATTTGGCTGAGACTTGTAATTGTAGATGTCAGATGAAGAATGTTTCCTCGATTTAAATAGTCTTGCTACCGTGTACTTTATAATTGGGAATGAAGAGTAGCCTTCCTACTGTTGGAGTTTTCAAGTCTGGTGTTAATTCTCTGGTGGAACGTACGTTGTCATTTGGCCGTGTCCTTCTTGTTTTGTTGCTTCCGTGAGCCTTTGTATCAACACACGGGAGGTTTATTATTTGCTTGTTAGCATCCTTCTGAGGCTGCTCAATTGACATGCTGCCTTTAGGAGTTCCATCCATACAATCTCGTTTTAGGCCACCAGTTTGTGTATACCGTCCTTTTTCCCTAGCAACAGACGTGGGACTCGGTCCAAGTTTTACTACATTTGTTAATTCGGTGTTTTGTAGTAATTCTTTATTGCCTGAGTTTATTATTACTTGTAATTGATCGTAGCGGCCCTTATCTACCTTGGCTGTGAATGACCTAACGTTTGTTATCACTTTTGCCTGGTCTGGAGTTGGCGTTTGGAACAGTGATCTGGATGGATGATACTTTCTTGTTGTCTTCCGTACCTTTAATGACCGTCCTTTGGCATCCCTGATTGATGGCTTCACGCTTATTTTGAACAGGCTCATTAAGGTTGTGCTTTTTGCTCTGCTGTGGTGTGCACGCTTTTTGGTTAAGAATTATCACCTTATGTTGCAAATCACTTTGTGGACTCGCTGCAGATTCTTCCAGTTGTGCTACGTCGCTGTCCACTTGTTCCGTGCTCCAATCCACCTCACCTAAGGCAGACGATAAGGTCGTAAAGTCGATCTTGGTTCCGTTACCAGCACCTGAAGTTTGTGGTTTTGCAATACCCTCAGAATGCATTGGTATTTTAGAAGACACCCTGTGCGTCTGGTCAGTTGCTTTTGTGGGCATGGGTTTAGTTCTCTCTTTTTGGGGTATATGCTTCAAATCTTTATGTTCATTCTTTGCACTTGTGGGTGATAGTTGCGCCCTCAGGTTTGGGTCAAATTCAGTATTTTTTTGTGTTTTTGCACAGTTAAAAATGGGATAGCTAATCAACACCTGCTTCTCGGCAGGTAAACATTTTACCAGCTGATTTCTGTTCTTTCTTGCTCGTTTTTTTGCCGCTTTGTTAGACCTTTTTGATTTATCTGATTTTCTTTCCCATCCAACTCAGGTTTATCTTTCTCAGTTGGTATATGATAATCCATCTCAGGTGTAGCTTTCTCAGTAGGTTTATAATGATTGGAGTGTCCCACGGGGAATTTAGTTCCTGATGTTTTGGTTTCCTCTGATGGAGCGTCATTTAGCTTTATTAATTCGTCGTACCTGATTCTATGATCCAATATTTGTTGTGCTAACACTTCTGTTTTATTTTCATAGCTCTTTTTTGGTGTGACTGTATCCTTGGTTGAAGTGTTTATACACTGCACAAAAGAGATAAGGTTGCTTCCATTTAGTGTACTGATGTTTCTCTGGTTGACAAGCTTGCATTCCTGCAAAATATCTTTCAGTATGGATGGCAAATCTTTCAATTTTTCCAATATGGGGTTGCAACTACACATATTGGTTGATCCCCATGGTCGGGTTTGCTCCTGGATCATATCTAATGTGCTGAACATAGTATCTAGTTTTTTGTTTATGCCGGATATATATCCAGCCATGGTACTCATTAGTTGTATTTGTATGTCTAATTTGTCAGACTGCATATTTAGGGTTTTGATTGAGGTGTCCAGTATATTCCCCAATGCACTATGTAATGTGATTATTACAGAAACTTAACATTCACCACTGGAGTGCGGCTCATTTCTTCTCAGTGAGGAGAGGGTTGGCAGAATGTTGGGTGGCGTGCTTCAGCCACGAGCAACGCACCACCAGCAAGTGCACCATGGCTGCCCGAAACAGAACCATTTGTGAGGAACGTAAACACATAGGGTTCAGCAGGCGCTGCCAAAGACTTACTTCATCATACGACTCAAGAAGCCTCGAGAATAGGTGTGCAGGCAGCAGCGGTGAGCTGTAAAGGACTTCATTTAACAAACATGTGCTCATCACCCACTGGAGGGTTGAAGAAATCAAAATTGTCTCTCACCACAAGTACCAGCATGCTGCAGTAATAATTTTACCCATCGGGGTGGCCAATAGGGGCCAACAAGTATAAAAACAGCAGTTTCGTAGTGGTGTGTGGATGTAAAGGCACACCTTCGAGAAAGGTCAAATGTTTTGACCAAAACGTGTCAGGAAATGCCTGGAAATTATTGCCATTAAATGCAGAAACTTACAATTCACCACTGGAGTGCGGCTCATTTCTTCTCTGTGAGGAGAGGGTTGGGAGAAGATATATATATATATATATATATATATATATATATATATATATATATATATATATATATATATATATATCATTGAAAAAACCATAGGTTTCACACAAGTTATAGTTAGGAATTAGCATTTAAAAAACCATGCAAATTCATTGAAAAAACCCTAGTTTTCACACGTTATAGTTAGCTGAACATTTCTCTCATACAAAACCTTTGAAATTCCTCCGTTATAGCTAGCTCAGCTAACTATAACTTATGCGCCCGCAATGCACTGCTGATGACGTCACATATAACATCACTCATGACATGGTCAGTGACATCACTCATGACATCACTGATGACATCTCAAATGACATCACTGATGACATCACTGATGACATCATCCACTGAATGTGTGTCTTTCAGAAAAATAAATAATGTTATATATGTATATCTAAAGGTCGATGGAAGAATAAATGGGTAAATAAGCGTCTAAATGGATGTTTTCTTTGTAAATTTCATTCTATAACTGACTTATTAAGTGTATCTTAGTGAATACATGTATTAGCGAGTAATGTTTAAATATGTAAATATCTGTATCAGTGTCTCACTTTGTGTATAAGTGGCTGCATGGGTTGGTGAGTAGCTACACGAGTGTCTATATGGGTTATTGGTTGTTTTTTTGAGAATGAGTGTCTGTATGGTTGTAGCACTTCCTTATAGCTCTGCACTTTCACATTCTCCATACACTAGTAATATATTCATTCATTCATTTATGAACTACACATTCATTCTGACAAACTTTTACACACTAACATAGAAATATAGTTCTTTCTTTGACCAGTGAAGGTAGTTCTAAAAATAACTTTTTTTTTGTATTTTTTTTGTGTTTTCTCAACAAATTCCAACCGGAACAAAAGAATGAAAAAAAGAACAACTAATGTCGAGGACAGCAATGATCCTGTATCCTGCGTTTTATTAGGTCGATAGACTGTTTCCCATAACACAAAAGTTTATCGCAACAAATGCAAAGAAATTTAACTTTAGCAAAGTCAGAATCAATATGTGGGTGTGGACTGCTTGCTGAAAATACTGCCGCAGATGATGTGCTTGGTGTAGCAACAGGTGGGTTCTCGTGCAACCTCCGTCTTTCAGCTCGAGCAAAGTTCTTGGGGTGCAAGTTCTTCATGTGTTGCACCATATTTGCTGTGCCAAAGGAGTATTTTTTACATGGATCACCCCTTGAAAGAGTTGTTTGGCAAATTTTACAGGTTACTTTTGCAGCATTCACCTTTTTTTGACCTTCTGGAAAAGTGAAAAACTTCCAAATTAGAGCTTCTTTCCTCTTCTTTGGAGCTTCTTCAGGAATGAAATCTCCCTCTGAAGAACTGCTGGAAGATGACTCCATTGCTCCTATTATGGTGATCTTCCTTCTATTTGAGAAGATTCTCACAACAAATGCTTCTTCTTAGAAAGTCAAAGTCGAATAATTATAATGTGACAGAACTTTCAACACTCGCAATAGGAAAAGTTACGAACCAATGAAATCTCTACTTTTAAAGTCACATGGCTGTGCGTACGCTTATGATGCGCTTGCGCAGCTCTTTCAATACGAGTACGCATGATCTTCTACCGCGATTTGTGTAATTCTTTTTTAAAGTGATATAGGATTATTAAAAGTATTTAAAACAAATCATATTTATCCCAAATATCTCCCCTTAGTATCTACATTAAATACATACATGTTTTAAACCAGGTAGAAAAATTGCCCCTTGCGCGTACAGAATGCCGCACATGACGTCACACCGAAGCTTTAATGCGACGCGTAACGTCAAAGCATATTCGTACCGTATGCGCGGGTACACACTGAGTATGATAAGCAGTACAAACTATGGTGCGATCACCCTCTCAGTGACAAATCAGAGCTCAGGGCGCGCTAAGAAAAATGATTAGAAGTGCTGACTCATTGCAGATCCGATTCTGGGCCTGCCTCTGCGCACATGATAACACCACCCCATCTCTCTCTGTTGTTAATTGTTGGTGCACACATTCACACTTGCACAAACGCGGTGCACGCCCGCCCACACTACCCAGATCCCACCACCAAGCATGCTTGCTATCATTTATCTTGGAAACCAATACATTAGCCAATTTGATGTCCCCCAGGGCCATCATTCTTATAGACCGCGAAAACTCTACTAATGGCGGCCCTGGGCTTGGTTTGGTCAGCCCCCGCAGTTCCCATATAATGCGGGCACTGACGTGAGCACGCTCTCTTTTCCCTGCCTCTGCTGCGATGACAGACAGACTGTCGAAAACACCCCAAACTCAGCAAAACCGCAACCTTTCAAGACACGACAAAAGACGACATAAACAAAGGTAAGAGAAAACGTCACAACATCAGCCTCCACTGTAAATTGTATATGCATAATACTATTTTTTTTATCCTTCATATGGCTTTCCTACCCCTCAATGGTTTTAAATTGTACCTACATAATTGAAATATTTCTTTATAAGTCACGAAGCCCTATACACCTCTAATCTTAAAAATTGTGCGTGCATACATTTCTGTGTCGTATTTCTGTACTACGCCACGTGCTTAGGCCTCTATTATTATCAATTGTGCGTCCATGATAGTATTTTTTTTTCTGCGTCACGAGGCCGCCCCAGGCCTTTATTAACTTATCTTCCTTTGTTTGCTGGAGCTACAACAGTCTTAACTATGGAATATTAAGAACCCACATTAAAATTCACTTTTGATAGTAGTTACGCAACTCAGTTTACGATGACTAATCAAAACGTCCTTTTGTTTCCTTCAACAAACATCCTTCAGAAGCAACCACAGCCTATCGAGCAACAGCAATGGAATTCTCTGCAACTTATTGAAAATACTTTGACGTATGGAAGCAGAGTTCAAGTCGAATGGTGAACTCCGGTGGCCGCACTCTTTATACAAGGTAAGCACAGCAGACTATATATACAATGCCTTCATAGCAATGCATTAGAAATAAGTCACCATAACGGGCGTCAGTAACACAGTAGGCACTTCCATATAGACACCACTTGAACGCGGCACTATAAAAAGTAAAATGTACCAGGTACACTGCACTCGTAAAACTGTAGTGTAACTTTTATTTATGAAAGGAGAGAGGGTCATATTATCAAACCTTGGCAACAGAATTATTGCCACTTTATCGGCAGGAAAGTGGCGATAATGGGTTTGATAATATACTCTATGGAATGCCAATCGAAGGACATGTTAGATGTGAAGGACATCTGACATGAGCTTCGATTGGAATTCCATAGAGCATATTATCAAACCCATTATCGCCACTTTAGCGACACTTTCCTGCCGATAAAGTGGCAATAATATTTGTTGCCAAAGGCTTGATATTATGGCCCAGAGTGCGTAGTGTACAGCAGCTTCTCTGTAAAATATATAATTACCTCAGAGCAGTGACAACAGATAGGTTACAACAGTCTGACAAACAGATCATCAGCCTTATAACGCCACTTTTGAGTCACTTTTAACATGGGCAAAGTGATGCAAGAAGCTAGTAAATCTACGTCTGGTTCAACAAAAAATCTCAACTCCAGACTCTGCGACACAGTTTTAATGTTGTTTTCTCTCTCTCTCACTCTCTATGACATCATTTCTCTATCTCTCTTAAACTTAGACACTGCTCTCTACTTGGACGTGTAGAAGATCAGCCCACCTGAAGTTGTCAACTCCACTTCCTAATGTGTTTGGCGCAAACTTTACACAACGGTAAGCACAGAGGCCTAGATCTACAAATCCTTCATAGGAATGCATTAGAAATAATTTGGCATAACGGGCGTCAGTAACGCAGTAGGCCCTTCCATATAGACACCACTTGAACGCGGCACTACAACAAGTAAAATATACCAGGTACACTGCACTCGTAAAACCGTAGTGTTAGCTTTATTTGTGAAACGAGAGAGGGCCATATTATCAACCCTTGGCAACAAAATTATCGCCACTTTATCGGCAGCAAACTGCTGCTAAAGTGGCCGTAATAGGTTTCATAATATGCTCTATGGAATTCCAATCAAAGCTCATGTTAGATATGAAGGACACATGACATCAGCTTCGATTGGAATTCCATAGAGCATATTATAAAACCCATTATCGCCACTTTAGCGACACTTTCCTGCCGATAAAGTGGCAATTATTTTTGTCGCCAAAGTTTTGATATTATGGCCCAGAGTGAGTAGTGTACAGCAGCTTCTCTCTACAATATATAGTTACCTCCGAGCAGTGACAGCAGATAGGTTACAACAGTCTGACAAACAGATCATCAACCTTATTACGCCGCTTTTGAGTCACTTTTATCATGGGTAAAGTGATGCAAGGAGCTAGTAAATCTACATCTGGTTCAACAAAAAATCTCAACTCCAGACTCTGCGACACAGTTTTAATTTTGTTTTCTCTCTCTCTCACTCTCTGTGACATCATTTGTCTATCTCTCTTAAACTGCTGTCTGCTTGGACGTGTAGAAGATCAGCCCACCTGAAGTTGTCAACTCCACTTCCTAATGTGTTTGGCGCAAAGTTTACACAACGGTAAGCACAGATGCCTAGATCTACAAATCCTTCATAGGAATGCGTAAGAAATAAGTCGCCATAACGGGCGTCAGTAACGCAATAGGCACTTCCATATAGATACCACTTGAACGCGGCACTATAACAAAACAGGAATATACGAGGCACACTGCACACGTAAAACTGTAGAGTTACCTCAACTTGTAATGCTTTAGCTCATTTAGTCACACCTACATAATTCTAAACTCTAATTTTCTTTTTTCTTTTGCAGATTACCAATCGGACACCTTTTGGAATCCATTTCACAATTGCTTTATAACATTGTTTAACTTAATTTGCCAGTTATAATATAGTTATAATTGAGTTTCGTTTATATTTATTGTTTAATAAAAGTTAATTAAAAAACTAAATACTTCTTTTATTTTGTGGGGTAGGGGTATGACGGTCCACAATAAAAATAATGTTGGAATACTATAGTAAGATATTCAAGACTAGGATTGAAAACTACTCAGTTCTAACTAACTGATATAATAAATACAATGGTGAGAAACTACTAAAATGGCGGTGGACGGAGTACGTAATCCGCGTTTGGCACCTCGGCACTACCTTTCAAATAAATATATAAAAAATATGACTATTAATACTGTACAAAAGTACAGCACCGGATGAATCACACGAACCGGGAAAAGAAAGTAATAGATTTACTAACTGATATAAACAAAGGTTTGCTTGTTGAACATGAAGAAAAAAAAGGGAGCTTCGAAACGACGCTGAGCATGCGAAGAGAATACAATTGCTACACCAAAAAAAGGAAAGCTTTACATACAAAAAGCGATACATTATCGCCGCATTTATCGACAGGAAACTGCCGATAAAGCGGCGATAATGTGCTTGATAATAGGCCCTTGTAACTTCCCAAAGCAGCCCAGGTTCTGATCCTAACCTAGGCTGCTATGCTTATTCACAAGTACATAATATCAAGCCCATTATCTCCGCTTTATCGGCAGTTTCCTGCCAATAAATGCGACGATAATGTATCGCCTTTTGTTGACAATATGGACCATTGCTCTTTTTTTTCCAACAGTAAACTTAGATGCATATTATCAAGGACCGGTGTTAAAATTATCGCTGTTTTATTGGCAAGAAACTGCTGATAAAAACGGCGATAATGAGCTTCATAATACAGCCTTGTTATTTCCCATAGAACCCTATGATAGCACCAGAACATAGGCTTCTATGGGAATTTACAAGGACGTATTATCAAGCCCACCCTCCAAACATTAATAAAAAAACTCCACACAATGCACGTACCCGGAGCTGAAAGGTCATTTTACATATCACTGCCCCAGAAAGGTGGCGTTCCCCGCGACGTGTACGGGGACAGAGAGAGAGAGCTCAAAACATATCTATTTTTAAAAACACCCGAGGGGTGCCGCTCCTCGAGACTGCGGTGAGTAGGACCGTAACCCCCCCTGCATACTTCAAAATAAAGCCAGAGGAGTGCCGTTCCCCAGTGCTTGGGGCACCTTACAAGACCCCATTACGCAGAAATATTGCCCCCGTAATTTACCCCCCCCCCCCGGGAACTAATGAATAAAACGGACTTCTACTTTTTTTTTCACCTTTTCCACCACGTACAAGTACTGCAAGAGTACCCCGCCATTTTTTATTTAAAAAAAAAAAATAAAATTGAGCCTAAAGATCCATATACCACCCCCTGACCAAGACTATATATATGTGACTCTGCTCTTCCGACAAACAACATGGCTGCCAATACTTCCTGGTTTGGAGTATTGACAGCCAATCAGCATGCAGCTCCTGCTGGTAATTGTAGGTATTTACATACGTGTACGCTGCGATTTTTCTTTAAATAAAAAAAAATTCAAAATAGAGCCTAAACATCCATATACGACCCCCTGAGCAAGCCTAGAGGGTCAGAATATCTCTACCCTACCCCATTCCCTTATCTCTCAACTTTGTTTTACTGTTTTCTTGTGACTCAGTTCTAGCGAGGCACAAGATGGACTCCAACACTTCCTGGTTTCGAGTGTTGACAGACAGTTCTCAGCCAATCAGCATGCAGCTCGCGCTCGTAATTGAACAGATTTCAGTACGCGTACTGAACTCCGACTCTAGATATCGCTATGATTTTACTTGCAATTTTCTCAGAAACTACTGAACGGATTAACACCATTTAACAAAAAGCACAATCTGCGAACAGAACTCTACCTCTCCACCTCTCCCTGGCTAAAGGTCCCTATGGAAAATTGCATGGGGAAAACATGTTTTGGGACCCCCTTTTTTCTCAGCCCCCACATGACGAATCCCCCCCCAAACTTTCAGGGAAGGAGCAGAACCGAGCAGGCCATTTTCTTGGAGAAATTCACAAAGATTCGTCCACCGGCGCCAAAGTTATTCCAAATAGAATGTTTTGGATTTCCTATGGAAACTAGGTCCTAACTATAACTATCTACTGGCGACCGCCAGTAGGTAATATATATATATCCCCTGTTCCAGGACGCCCTATTATTTCTGCACAAGGGCGTATGAACGAGAACATTTCCAAATATGTTGACTTTTTTCTTCAAACTCACATGGTTTCACTTCCATCTTACCTTAAAGATACCACTGATTTTTTAGTTAAAATTAGTGAAGTTACTTGGTGTACTGATTTCTGTTTTCTGGTTATGGACATAGAATCACTATACACAAGCATAAATCATCTGCAAGGTATAGAAGCTATTAAGTATTTTTTGGACACTAGGGCAGCCACTCTCAGGGAACACAATTCAATGTTGTTGGAAATGATACGTATTTGTTTGTTTAACAACTACTTTCAATTTGACAGGGAAATCTTCCACCAAGAACGGGGTGTGGCTATGGGGTCGTGCTTCTCCCCCAGCTATTCATGTTTACATGTTGGCTGGTGGGAGGAGCACGTCCTACATAGAGCACACAGCAAATGGCTTGAACATCTAGCCCATTATTGGAGGTTTATAGACGATATTTTTATCGTCTGGAAGGGTTCGCAAGAACAAGCTGCCCTCTTTGTCAATGATATTAATGTCAACAACAGAAATTTAAAGTTCACTGCTACCATAACATCTACCTGTGCAGAATGTTTGGATGTTCAAGTCTATATAGATCAGGGTCAGATCCATACCAAATTATTCAGGAAAAGCACTGTGGGTAATTCCATTCTTCACGCCCGTAGTTCACACCCACCCCACATTATTCAAAGCATTCCGCTGGGCGAATTTATTCGCATCAAAAGAATCTGTAGTGACCCCAAGGTGACCAATCAGTGTCTAGCTGAGTCCATGCAAAGATTCTTGAGACGTGGGTACAAACAAGATGCACTGAACCGTGCCCTTTCTAAAGCCTCAGACCGCCCAAGGGAATAATTATTGACCCCGAGCTCTAGATCTTCCCCAGAACCTACTTTGGGTGGCTCAGTTAGATTTATTACCCCCTACTGTTCTCAAGTACAGAAACTAAGACACATTATCAAAACACAGTGGCCTATTGTACTAACAGATGTCATTTTGAGCCCAATGTTACCTAAAACACCGGCCATTACATTCAGGAGGGCTCCAGCTATGAAAGATGCTCTGGACAAAAGTCAACCAGAACTTTCCATCAAAAATCCCTGGTTAACCAAAACAGGTTTTTTTAGATGTACATCTTGTCGGGCCTGCAATTTTGCTGAAAACAGTACTCACTACAAATCAGCTTTCAGTGAGTTACCTATGCAAATAACGGAGCATCTCACTTGTCGTAGCGATTTTGTTGTCTACCAACTCACCTGCACTTGTCCACTCTCCTATATTGGGAGCACAAAGTTGCCTGCCAACCAGCGCATTTTGCAACATTTAAGGGCAATAGTTAATTCAGACATGAACTATCCTGTGGCACGCCACTTCAAGGCGGTGCATGATAAAAAATTGAAGGATCTGAAATATACCTTGCTTTGCTCTGTACCTGACCCCGGGAGAGGTGGGGATCGTGAAAGACTTCTTAGACAAAAGGAAGCTTACTTTATCATGTTACTGGACACGAGGTCCCCCAATGGGTTAAATGCTTTTGATGAATTACACCACTTCTTGTAATATGATAACTGAATGAACTGGTTTGATCTAGTGTGTTTGATCCATTTTCAATTTTTCTGATTCCTATGTAAATAATACTGACAAATGGGCTTCGCATATTAATGATGAAATTATATGTAGGATTCGGTATTTGCACCGAACAAGTTTTGATTTAGGTTCTCTAATTGGGCTTTTCAGCCGTCTATTGTTTTTTAATCAGAATACATTAATCTTTTAAAGTTTTTTTTAAGATGACTTGGTTTTGCACTTTTGAAAGCACTTATATTAATCACAACCTAGCACTGTTATAATGAATTGACTATAGGAAATTTGGGGATATGAAATGTAGAATTTAATTGCAACTCTTGACTTTTTTTTTAAATGCACTTGCATTTGAGGAGTTATTATTATTTTTTAACCTAATAACACTACTGTTATGATGGTGGAGCACTATGCTCTCTTTATGTGTTAAGTTATATTGGGTATGGAAAAATACTATATGCTTCGACTAAACTGATCAGTTGTCAATATTTTGAAACTGTGATAGATTTATATTTCAAGTTTATGAGTTGCTTTGAGCACTATGCTGTAACTTCTTTCTTCCCCACTGCGGTATTTCACTGTAGCAAAATGTCTATTTTATATATCAGGTCTACATTGTTGTGTACCCATGCGACCTGTTTCTTTAGGCGCTTGGGCTTTTAATATCGACAAATTGTTTCCACCTACTCCTATCGCGTCATGTGACCAAGCTCCGTCCGCGGAGCAAAACGCGTCAGGGAGAGCACTCGCTCTGGAAATATTGAAATAAATTTCTGCACTGCTACACTATATAGTGTCTTGGCGTTTCTTACTTGATCGTTAAGTAAGAGTAAAGGTGACGAGGAGAAGGAGGTCCGTGCCCGTTCATGACCGCAGCCATCGGCGGTCGGGATTCCTTTGATATATATATATATATATATATATATATATATATATATATATATATTTGGAAACACACGGTCCTGACTCCTTGGACCGCTCCTCAATTAAGGGCACTCCAAGCCGTGTCACATAGTTTTCATTGCCATATTTAGTTTCAGCGCTGCAAAATCAAGTCAAACAAACGCGTTTCGGTGTTGCCGCTTTCATCAGTGTCGACTGATTTCAAACTTGGCATGTTTAAATAAAGTTACATAGAGACATTCCGTCATGTGATTAAAACCAAACATAACAAAAATAAAAAACTGCACATTTAATTCATTTTATTAATGTGGCGGCCATCTTATAGTGTCTAAGTGCTTTCAAAATGTGATTCATTTATCTCCATTTATCAATGTCACACACGCTTTGGAGACAATGCAAATATAGATCACTTTACAATATTGTTCCATAACATAATCACATTGATATCATTTCATTCTAATCTCATTATTTCACCCTGAATGGGCTATTTCTTGTTATCATCACAGGATTATTTGAGTCACCACTACAGTCCTAACTCTGTGGCCTATTTTCAAGTGCCTGCTGTATCAAGCTTGATAGTTCCCATCCTGCCTTGAATAGGCAATCTTCCTATTTTTGCACAAGCATGATAATTCTGATAATTTAGTTCTCGGGGAGGGGAAGGAAAAAGGGGGGAGAAAGGAGACAGAGAGGGTAAAGAGGAGAAAGGCAAAAGAAGGAGAGAGGAGGCAGGGGGATGAAAAGAAAGATAGATGGGGGAGGCTTGGAATTGGCTCCCTTCCTGCAAGAAAACTTGGCTACTTTGATTCCCATCTATCCTATATGCACCCACATCTCCTCCTCATTGTTCAGACCCAACGGATTTTTAGTTTGAAGCATTATAATGTATCTTGATTCTAAGCTTCGGAGCTTCCTGACCCAGTCACCCCCTCGCTCAGTTCGTGTCAGCTGGTGCAAGATAAAAAAAGTTAACTGATTACTGTTACTTTTGTGCACTTTTTCATAGTGCCTGGCCACTGGATAGCTCTGATCCTTTATGTTGATGGCTCTCATATGTTCCAGAATTCTCAGTTTTGTCTGTTTTGTGGTACTGCCCACGTATTTCTTACCACATGGGCATACCAAACAGTATACAGTGAATTCCGAGTTGCAATTAAGTTGCTTAGAAATGATAGTTTTTTTGGGTGTTCCTGGTACCTCAAACTCCTTAACCTTGTGTGAATTCTTACGCGCTTTACACTTCATACACGGGTAAAATCCCGGAGTGAGGGCCTTCTTTTTTCTCTTGGGTTCATAAGGGCTTTTCACTATATGATCTCTAAGAAAATTTCCCTTTCGATATGTGACTAGTGGGTAGTCTGTCATACGTTTTCCCACCACACTATCCGACATTAGTATGTTCCAATTTCTCTTCAGAGAGTAATAGAATGGCATAGATTGGCATAGAGTGTAGTGTTGTAGAGTGTAGTGGCATACAGTAGAAGAGCATGGAGTGGAGTGGCATAGAGTGGAGTGTGGTACAGTATAATGGTGAGCAGTGGACTAGCATATAGTGGAGTGGCATAGAGAGGAGTGAGGTATATTCTAGTAGCATCGAGTGGAACAGTGTAGAGTGGAGTGGCATATAGCAAAATTGCGTGGAGTGTACTGCCATAGAGTGGAATGCTGTACAGATGAATGGCAAAGAAAGGAGTGGTGTTGAATGCAGTGGAACTGAGTGGAATAGTGTAGAGTGGAGTGAGGTACAGTGTACTGGCGTATATAGTGTAATAAGGTAGAGTGGAGTGGTGTAGAGTGGAGTAGCATAAAGTGGAATAGCATAGAGTTTAGTGGCATACAGTGGTGTAGTGTGGAGTGGGGTTGAGTGGAATAGCGTACAGTGGTGTGGTGTAGAGTGGAGAGCATATAAATGGATATTATAGTGCAAATCTCCTACTCCCAGGGTTTATCAAATGATTTAAACAACACCAAATCCTTGCTTACTACAGTAACTTGTGACATTCCATGTAACACAATGCCTGTCTACTGGCATTAACACAATGCAATGGCAATCCACCCATAAAGGCCTATTGGCTTCAACATATACTTTTCACAATACATAAGACGGGTCTACTGTCTTTTTCCTAAGGTTTCATAACAAACAGATTAGGCTTACTTCTCTTAGTAGTATTCCTAAAACTCTTTTTTGTTGATCACTTAAGGTGATCGGTCTAGTGACAGCTAAACTGTGACGCCAGCCATTAAAAGTGGCAATCTGTCTAGAGTGTTTCCTCATGTCCGTGGCAAGATGATGACCGGCTGAGGCGCAGCACCGCAGCTGCTCCTGGAGTCTTCCAATCCTTCATCCCTTAGAGCAATGATGTCCCAACAAGTTTGTTTCACATGTTTGGCATACCCGTGTAATAATTGTGATAGTTGAAGCTGTCAGGGTGCTACTTAGGCCAATGGTCACAGTTTTCCTGGCTTTGTACTTCTGAGGCTGATATGGGGGTGGGGGGGCAGGTGCTGCTCAATTTGCTGACTTGTGTACTGAGGGACCCATGGGTACCACGTTGATTGACCCAGGGAATAAGATTGCCCGCTTCAAAGCCCACCTCCAGTTGTGCTGCCTATGCTGCCACTGCCAAAGACACACAAGGAACCAGAAATCCCAAGGAACCACAAACTGAACATAGATCTACTTGTGGTACATGAGGGATAAAATACAAAGGAATATTGAGAAGCTGCTACTAGGAACAATACACTACTGTTAGACCTGCCATCATTATTGTGGTTTCCCCTGAATTTTGGTTTCTGACCTCCTGTTGTGCTAAATTCTCTTTTGCTGACTTTAGGATTCTGAGCACTTTCCCACTGCTGACCAGTGCTAACATGCAGGTGCTCGTTCCCTAAAACAAGGTAACATTGGCTTATTGGTATGGCCAATCTACTTATAAATCCCTAGTAAGGTGCAGCACATGTGCCCTGGGTCTGTAGATTAAATGCTACAAGTGTACCTGCACCAACAATTGTGCCACCCACTTCAGTTGCCCTTTAAAACAGGCCTCAGCCCTGCAACTGCAGAGCCTGTGTGTGCAGTTTTAAACTGCCATGTCGACCTGGGAAGTTAACCCCCTGCCAAGTCCAAACCTTCCTTTTTAATACATATAACTCACTCTAAGGTATGCCCGGGGCAGCCCCATGGCCAGGATTCAGTGTATTTAAAAGGTTGGATATGTACATTGAAGTTTTTCAAGTCGAGGTAGGGAAAAACTCTTACATTAGTTTCTCACTATTGCAAGGCCTATCTTGCCCTTCGGATAACATTGGAATTATCTTCTTGCATCTTAATAATGTAATTTCCAATTGAGACAAGGTAGAAATTTCGAGTTTGGTTTCTCTGGACTCACAATTGAAAATCACAACTAATGGTGAAGTCAGATTTTAAATTACAAGTTTGAAAATGCCTCTTTTTAGAAAGTTGGCATTTTCTTTATCCACTCTGAGCCTCTGCCTGTCTCTGAATACACGTCTAAGGAAGGTGACAGCTGGGCTTTGTGCATTCTCTCTAGACATTATAGTGAGGAACTACAGAAACAGATTAACTGATTTAGCTTTACTTCAACAAGAACACTGAGCTGCCTTGTTAGTACCAGCATGTACTCTCTCCTCCTACTGTGTCTCCGACACCATTTGTTCCATTTCAAACCTCAACATTCTTTAAGAACCTCAGGATTGGAACATTCTAGTCCTAGCGCAAGATACTAAGTAAGATACAACACATCTTCTCTTCTTAAATGAAAACTTGTACACAACCCCCCCCAAATGACTTAATATAACATTATTACCCTTTCCCGAAATAACACAAACATAAACATGCCCACAAGAACCCATAAAAACACAACGAATAAAAGGCATGAAGACCTTCATGTCCCAGATCTAAAATGTTTCTTACAAATGCAATATACAAAAGCAAGAAGTAATTCATGTAACAAAACAACAGGTTTGGCTGATTTATGTGATCTCCTTCACAGAGGAGAAATTATCATCTTGCCTGTCTGATCTCTGGCAGTGGAATCATCCAAAGAGGAATTAGAAGAACAAGATCTTCTATCAACTTGGTCACTTTTCTTGTTTCCCAATCTCATCACCATTGAGAAATCCCACCAATGACCATCTACAACTCTGACTGCATTCCCACACATTTTCCCAATTTTCACTGGCTCCCCAAACCTGCTTTTCCCTTTATGTGCATGCAGCTCAGATTAAATTTGCACCACATCTCCCACTCGTGCTGCAACTGCTTTCACTCCTTTTTTTCTAACCATACCAAGATTTTTGCCAACCCTGAGCGTGATCGACATTCTCCCTTACCAACAATATTAGCTTTTCGACTTTGGAATTGCACTTTAACCATTTAGACATCCAAGCTGGACGAAAAATGGTATTTGCTGTTCTGCTCCTCAACTATTTAAATGCTGAAACTTTGGTAGAGTGGGGTGTAGTTCTGTAGAACCACAACCTTTTACCCATTTGATACATTATCCAACAACATGGTTCATTCGCTCAATTTGTTGGAACTGTAAGAGTTTGGGCATGATAAAGGGAGCTTCTGAGATGTTTAACTCCAAATTATTAAAGGAAACTTTGAAATTCTTTGCTAATGAATTGCATACCATTGTCTGGAAACCCTTCCCTTGAAAAATACCTCTCCAAGGAAAACTATTACAGAATTTGCACCAGACTCTCTGACACATTTAATCTCTGGCCACTTGTAACAGCAGTCCATCAGGACTAGAATAATCTTTGTACCACCATGAAGAGAATCGTAAGGACCTATGACATCAATCCCTAGCTTTATCCAAGGTCTAGATGGAACTTCCGCTTGTGTCAGAGGAGGGATAGCAACTTTCAAACTTTTATATGGAGAAGAACATACACCACAACCTTCCACCACCTCTTCAATGTCCATATCCATCTTGGGCCACCAAAAAGAATCACGTATACACCCTTTGGTGAGCGTTGACCATAAATGATCCTCATGGACGTTGTTGATTATGGTACTTGTTAGCGTATATAGGGAGTAACTCATTTTTTAGCCCTAGGTTGAAGCATGGGAGATAGTACCTTTTCCCTCAGCCAACCATTTTTGACCAGCTCAAGTACTTGTTGCACTACTTGGTCTTCCATTAAATCAACTCTCTATCGCCTTCAGAACATATATCCAGCATGGGTACTACAATGGATGCCACCAAACAGTCTTCCTAATCTTCATCCATGAGTTCAGCCATTCTCATGATCGTTTTTGCATGGAAACCGAGATGGAAAATCGGTTGTGATATTCTTACCACCAGAAATGTGTACGACATCAAACTGGAATTGTAGGAGTTTAGAAGACAGCCCCAAAAATTCTCATTGTACAATGTTTACCTCCAACCCAGGATAAATACAAGAGTTTTGTGGTCTGCCTGTAGACAAAACCGTTTCCCCAGATATCGCATCAGAATTTTTCAATTGCCCAACAACACACAAACAGCTCTTTTTTAATTACTGTGTATTGCAACTCAGCATTACGTAGAACTCTTGAGGTGATTGCTATAGTATTCTCCACCTCCCCCGTCTTCTTTGTGAGCCCAGCCTCCAACCCCACTTTGCTAGCAATGAGGGATCAAATGGTTTGAGAGCCTTGCTATTGCCTAACTGAACCTTAATCCAAGTAAGAGCTTCTGAGCATGCTGTATCCCAAACAAACTTGGAACCTTTAATGAGCAGAATACTGATGGGTCATACCTTGGATACATACTCAGGAATGAACAGTGAGTAGAACTCACACAGCCCTAGAAATGCCTTGATCCAAATGTATCCACAGCAGAAGGTGCTTCTAAAATAGACTTAATCAACCCCAGCCTGGCTTTGACGCCATCTTTAGAAATCACATGTCCCAAGTATTCTACCTCACAACATGAGAACAGACATTTTTCTGTTTTGAGAGTGACCCCATGATTCCTGAAAATCTTAGTACTTTTCCCAAAATTGTGTTGTGTGAGATAACATCTTTAGCAAAAATCATCACATTCTCTTAGAGGACTAAAGCACATTGCACCTCTTTTAATGTGTTATACAATATTCTTTGAAAAGCTGATGCCACCAAAGCAAGTCCAAACAGCATACAACAGTACTGGAATGTGCCCAGAGGAGAGCCAAATGCCGTGACATATGTTGACTCTGGAGGAACTACTTGATGACATGCAAGGTCTAGCTTTGTAATAAAACCTGTTCCTACAGTGTGAGCGAATATGTAATTTATTTTGTATTACCGGTGTGAGTCGACCCAAATTTGTTTGTTGAGTGACTTCAAATTGATACACACCCGTATTTGTCCACTATGCTTGCGTGCAACAACTAACAGGGACAACCACAATGATGACTCAACCTGTTTGTTGATTCCTCCATTCACACAACATTTTAAGCTCTGCTTGAAGATCTTTTCCGACACTGAATGGTACTCCTTGTAGCTTGTGCTTAATGGAAAACGCCCCTACTTTGATCTTGATTTTATGTTTAAAACTCTTGATTCTACCCAGGGTATCCGCAAAAATTTCAGGAAATTTTCAGCTTCATTTATCTACCACATTTTCACATTCCACAACCAGGATTTGTTCCTTGTGGCCAGGTCTAAGAACCATCCCAAATAAGCCTTGGTGAAACTTCCATAAGATGTTTAATCCGTTTCAGGCAGCGTACACTTTTCCATCAATCTTCCAGTCTTTACATTTACATTCAAGTACGTTGTTTATGTACCCTAAAAGCTCAATCTCCCACCCTTCACAGGACATAGGTGATTGATCAGTTGGAGATAAACTCTTGTCACCCATGTGTGCAAGAATAACTTCTGGGTGATCATGGTGATATTCGCACCTCAATCGACCAACAGTTTAAACGTTTTATCACCCACATGAATGTCAACAATGGGATCAACACATGACATAGGATCACCATAAATAAGACCAACCTTATTATGGTTGAGATTGTTATCAGAAAATGAGTCATCATCACACACACTGAGTACCAAATCATTCGACCATTCAATGTCAGACTCTGTGTCAACTTCACAATCAGACTCTGTCCCAAACATAACTGATCTAAGAGCATTATTTTTTGTCCTCTGGCATACTTTAGCAAAATTCCCCACTTTCTTACAATCATTTATTGTGACATTTTCAAGTGGACAAACTTTGCCATGTGAAGGATTCCTGCACATATTGGAAGATGGTGCTATCGCCATAGCAACATTACCTTTGTTACTATTCACTTTCGTGTACAATTCAATTTTTCTTTCAAGAAGCCTTACTTGATTGAACTATGTTGACCTATTCTGAAGGTTTCTCCTCAAGTTCCTTAACTGAGATTTGCGAAATCTCAATACTTTTTGCTGTCTTGATGACTTCATCTAACAATGGGTTTCCAAATGATAACAGTTTTGATGGGTCTGCATGTCCTTTCACTGACAAATGAACTGGTCTCTTTTTAACTGATTCGTGAAATCTGCAGACACTCTGAAGCTAGACTGTGCAGAGATGTGATGTAACTATCCATGTCTTCCTCCACCCTCTCTTTACGCTTGAAATGCAAAGGGAGCTGAGGTGTGCCATTCCCATTCTGATGGCTCATCACCAGACTGATAGGACTTTATGGTCTAGATGGGATTTTATTTATTTTTTATTTAGTCAGTGTTTTCTATAGCGCGAACAAGACCCAGGGAATTGGGTGTCAGATCGCTTTACATCATCACCCCTTTACAATCGGAGGATATTCATTTCTTTAACCACAAGCGTAAAAACTTATTAAATAGTATTGGCAGATGCTAACCTATGTCCAACCTGCAACATATTGAAGAATGAGGAAAACATTAGATAAAAGTAAAACATGCCATAAACAATCTTCTGTCCCGAATAGGTCCATTCCTGATATCTTAGGTGTCTATGTTGGTTATAATATTGCTACTTTAAAATAAATATACATTGCTCGAGTTACTTGACTGTAGACACAGGTTGTCTGCCAAAATCAGAATAGTCTTAAGGTAGTCTGGTGTTTGTTATGGGAGAAATTTACCCATTAGAAAGGCCTTAGTCTCCTTTTTGAATTGTGGACGATACGTGATTCTCCTAATATTTGGTGGGAGCGAATTCCACAGTATTTTTTCCTCGTACTGTAGCCAATGGAGCACTTTCAGATGTGGAAATATTTTGTAAAATTTTGTTGATCTGTTATA
The DNA here is from genome assembly GCF_964261635.1 of Lissotriton helveticus. NCBI lineage: Eukaryota > Metazoa > Chordata > Amphibia > Caudata > Salamandridae > Lissotriton > Lissotriton helveticus. The sequence goes on along the minus strand of NC_136065.1, from coordinate 1,039,498,132 downwards.
AGTCTGGCTGCTGTACTGAGACATGCTTTTAGGGGGACTGTAGAGATTTTAGGAAGCCCTGAGAGGGCTGCGCATCCGTACTCAATTCTTGATATGACCAGTGCATGGACTGCCATTTTGAGATCATCAAATTCGATTAACGACTTCGTTTTTTTTAGGTAAATCAGTGGGAAACAAGCAGTTTTTGCCATTGTGTTGATGTAGGTTTGCATGTTTAGCTCTTTATCCAGAGGGATTCCAAGAGATTTGGTTGTGCTATGAGAATCGGGGAACCGTTTAGCGCCATGGAAGGAAGGAGGAGCTGACACTTGCACTTGAATAGGTCTGTGCCTGTCACCACACAAAGAGCTGCATACCCCCACTGTAGTGAGTCTGGAGTCCGGGCAGGAATGACAGGGACCTTGTCTACATTCAAAGGCCTCTCTTTCAAGTCTCCGTCACTTCAAAATCACAACTGGGCATAGAAAATGGACTCCTAATACTACCTATTCAGCACACTCTGGACTTGAGGACACTCTGCAAGGAAGAAGGACTGTTGTGCTGCTAAAAGGACTGACACTCTGCTGGACTTGCAGGACTCCTTCTCTGCTGTGCCTGCCCTGCTGTCGCTTGCCAGGTGGTGAGAAGGACTCGACCTGAATCTCTACATCCCAGAACAAGGGCCCCAAGGACTTGCTGGCTTGTCTACTGTTCTGAAGTCTGAGCGACATCAAAGACTTCCTTTAACCCTACTACCCTACTATAGCCTCTGGACTCTCCCAACTGTGAGTTTGGTGCTGCCAATCCAATCCTTGGCCCTTGGAAGTGGATTTTCTGGCTGTTTCTGCAAAATCCACACATTGTCTTCTTCATGCTAGTCGGGACCAATGCATTTGCCTTCGACACCCCTACTGTAGGAAACAAACCAATCATAGATCTATGTCCGAATGAGGTCGCACACTACTCGTCCCATCAGCGTGTGACCCCGGAGCATGATGGTCGATGTGGTCGGTATCAGCGGGTGCGCTTCTAACCGAGTCTTGAATCTTGAGGGTATTCACTGGTGTGGTTGCCATCCCTAGACACGTGTTTCGCGTTCATTAACGCTCATCAGCAGGGATTAGGCGTGTGCACGGGGTTGCTGCGTGGACTGCCGAAAATATTCGTAGGTCCAGATACTTCTTAAGGCGCGCAGGTGCGTTGTCTCGAGGTCGTCACCTCCACCAGCTCAAGGGAGCCTGTATAAATAGTATGTCCGAATGAGGTCGCACACTACTCGTCCCATCAGCGTGTGACCCCGGAGAATGATGGTCGATGTGGTCGGTATCAGCGGGTGCGCTTCTACCCGACTCTTGAATCTTGAGGGTATTCACTGCTGTGCTTGCCATCCCTGGACACGTGTTTCGCGTTCATTAACGCTCATCAGCAGGGATTAGGCGTGTGCACGGGGTTGCTGCGTGGGCTGCCGAAAATATTCGTAGGTCCAGATACCTCTTAAGGCGCGCAGGTGCGTTGTCTCGAGGTCGTCACCTCCACCGGCTCAAGGGAGCCTGTATAAATAGTATGTACGAATGAGGTCACACACTACTCGTCCCATCAGCGTGTGACCCCGGAGCATGATGGTCGATGTGGTCGGTATCAGCGGGTGCGCTTCTACCCGAGTCTTGAATCTTGAGGGTATTCACTGGTGTGCTTGCTATCCCTGGACAGGTGTTTCGCGTTCATTAACGCTCATCAGCAGGGATTAGGCGTGTGCACGGGGTTGCTGCGTGGACTGCCAAAAATATTCGTAGGTCCAGATACCTCTTAAGGCGCGCAGGTGCGTTGTCTCGAGGTCGTCACCTCCACCGGCTCAAGGGAGCCTGTATAAATAGTATGTCCGAATGAGGTCGCACACTACTCGTCCGATCAGCGTGTGACCCCGGAGCATGATGGTCGATGTGGTCGGTATCAGCGGGAGCGCTTCTACCCGAGTCTTGAATCTTGAGGGTATTCACAGGTGTGCTTGCCATCCCTGGACACGTGTTTCGCGTTCATTAACGCTCATCAGCAGGGATGAGGCGTGTGCACGGGGTTGCTGCGTGGGCTGCCGAAAATATTCGTAGGTCCAGATACCTCTTAAGGCACGCAGATGCGTTGTCTCGAGGTCGTCACCTCCACCGGCTCAAGGGAGCCTGTATAAATAGTATGTCCGAATGAGGTCGCACACTACTCGTCCCATCAGCGTGTGACCCCGGAGAATGATGGTCGATGTGGTCGGTATCAGCGGGTGCGCTTCTACCCGAGTCTTGAATCTTGAGGGTATTCACTGGTCTGCTTGCCATCCCTGGACACGTGTTTCCCGTTCATTAACGCTCATCAGCGGGTATTAGGCGCGTGCACGGGGTTGCTGCGTGGGCTGCTGAAAATATTCGTAGGTCCATATACCTCTTAAGGCGCGCATGTGCGTTGTCTCGAGGTCGTCAGCTCCACCGGCTCAAGGGAGCCTGTATAAATAGTATGTCCGAATGAGGTCGCACATTACTCGTCCCATCAGCGTGTGACCCCGAAGCATGATGGTCGATGTGGTCGGTATCAGCGGGTGTGCTTCTACCCGAGTCTTGAATCTTGAGGGTATTCACTGGTGTGCTTGCCATCCCTGGACACGTGTTTCGCGTTCATTAACGCTCATCACAGATCTACATGTGAGTTATGAGGATGAAATACAAAGGAAGAAAGAGAAGCCATTATTAGGAACAATACACTGCCATAATCCAGACTGGAAAAACAACCTTTGATGCTGCAGGAGGCAGAGGTCCAACTGGAGCCACATGAGGAGAGGTTTGAGGAAGAAATAAATGGAAACTTCAAAGATTTCTCCATATCAGACATTGCTGAATCAGGTGAGAAGACTGGAAATGTTGCAGGGGGGAAGAGGATGGGAAAGTAACTGTAGGAATGGTTGTTGAAGAAGGCTGAAATTGAAACTAATGGGGATCATCATTCTCAGAGATAAGTCTAAGAACTTAACCAGTTGCTAGTCAACCCTTTTGCTGCAAGGACCTCCCCCCACCCCCGTACTGAGCCTTTTTGTGGCTTTTTGGGGAGTTTGCACTTAGGTCCCTGTAACTTTTTGTCCACATAAGGTATCCATGCCAAATTTGCACCCTTTTCTTCCAACATCATCTGGATTTTAAAGGTACCCAGGGTTTGTGGATGCCTCTGAGGGGACACAGAAATTAGCCAAAATACTGCTAAATAAAAAAAAAGGGAAAAAGTGCTGCAGAAGAAAGCGTCTGGTTTTTCCCCTGCAAATGGTATTAACAAAGGGTTTGATGTGCTGAAATTATCTTTTTCCCAGCTTTCAGGGACAAGTAGACTTTTGTCAGAAAACCAACGTTTTTCACACAGTTTTGGCATGTTACTAGCAAATAAATGATTTTTGCTACTTTTTGTGCTTTCAACCTTCTTCCAGTTAGTGGTAGAAATGGGTGTGAAAGCAATAATGGAGCCTCGAAAGATATACATTTCTGAAAAAGTAGACAACATTCTTAATTCAGCAAGGGGTCATTTGTGTAGATCCTTCAAGGGTTTTTATACAAACTAACAGTTGAAAATGAGTTAAAAAAAACTGCCATTTGTGCCAACGTTTTCAGCTGTAACTTCTTCTAAATATGACAGATGTTTGAAAGCAATCTACTGTTACATCCACTGGACCCTTGTGGTTGTGGGGATATATAGGACTTGTAGGTTCTCCAAGAACCCAAGGAACCCAGAGCAAATACCTGTGCGGCATCTTTCAGTGTTTTTTCATTGTGTACCGGGTATATAGCTAATTATTTGGTTAAATGTAAGGAGTGAAAAATAGGTATCAAAGTCACCTATGTATTTACAAAATGGGAACAAAATAAAGAGTTTAGAAACAGTAGCTATTTGCACATCTCCAAAACTGTGGGTACCCATACTAACCTGTGAATTGTAGGACATTTTTCAAAGGACTTAAGTTTTACACATTGTCTTACATTAGGAAGGCAGAAATGCATTGACATTCAATAGGTAATAACAGTTGCTCTACAGTTCCGAGTTCCCCTAAGTCTCCCGATAAAACTGGTACCTCACTTGTGTGGGTAGGCCTAGTGCCCACAACAGGAAAGGGTCAAAACACAACGTGAACACACCACATTTTTACAGTGAAAACTGACCCTTTTTTGCGAAGTGCCTAGCTGTAGATTTTGAATCCTATCTCTGCCGGCACCTAGGGAAACCTAGCAAACCTATACATTTTTTAAAACTAGACACCCTGGGAAATCCAGGATGGGGTGACGTGTGTTCCTCTCACCAGGTTCTGTTACCTAAAATTCCCTGCAAACCTCAAACTTTGGAAAACAAACACATTTTTCTCACATTCCTGTGATGGAAAGTTCTAGAATCAGCATGGATCCACAATATTCCGCCCACCCCACATTCCCCAAAGTCTTACGATAAAAATGAAACCTCACTTGATTGGGTAGACCTAGTGCCTGTGACTGGAAACGGCTCAAAACGCAACGTAGACACACTATATTTTTACAGTGAAAACTGGCCCTTTTTTTACAAAGTGCCTAGCTGTAGACTTTTAACCTTAGCTTTGCCGGCACCTAGGGAAACCCAGCAAACCTATATATTTTTGAAAGCTAGACACCCAGGGAAATCCAGGAGGGGGTGACTTGTGTGCCTCTCACCAGGTTATTTTACCCAGAATCCCCTGCAAACTTCAAACTTTGTAAAAAAAAACATTTTCCTCACATTTCTGTGTTGGGAAGTTCTGGAATCTGTGTGGAGCCACAAAATTCCACCCACCCCACATTCCTCAAAGTCTTCAGAAAAAAATGGTACTTCACTTGCGTGGGTGGGCCAAGTACCCGCGACAGGCAAGGCCCCAAAACGTATTGAGGAGACATCCAAATTAAAATAACATGGTTTTGCAAGAGGGTCACCTGGGTTTTTGGCCCCAGGATTGGCAGCCATCTTGTTAAACTGCCAAACCCACACATTTCTGGAAACTAGACACCTGGGGGAGTCCAGCGAGATATGGCTTGCGTGGACCCCCAACGTTTTCCTACCCAACATCCCCTGCAAACCTCAAATTTAGCTGAAAAAAAATCTAATTTTTCTCAAATTTCTGTGTGGGAAAGTTGTGGGATCACTGGCTAACACAAATTTCCTACCACCCAGCATTACCCCAGGTCTTCCGATAAAAATGGTACCTCACTCGCATTCGGGGATAAGTACCTGCTACAGGCAAGGGCCCAAACCGTATTGAGGAGACATCAAAATTACCCATCACAAAACAACCTGGTTTTACAACCTGGTACTATTTTTATCGGGAGACCTAGGATAAGGCTGGGCAAGAAGACATTTTTGTCAGCCCGGTATTCCCACAACTGTCCCACACAGAAATTTGCGAGAAGAAAATTCAGCTAAATTTGAGGTTTGCCGGGGATTTTGGGGGTCCACACAAACCATACCTCCCTGTACTCTGTCGCGTTTCTAGGTTTCAGAAATGTGTGGGGTAGGTAGGTTTCCCTAGAGGGCCGCAGAGCCTGAGCCGAAAACCCAGGTGCCCCTTCATGCAAAAACAGGTTGTTTTGAAATAGGTAATTTTGAAGTCTCCACAGTACGATTTGGGCCATTTCCTGTTGCTGCCACTATGCCTATCCACACAATTGAGGTACCATTTTCATTGGGAGACCTGGGGTAACACTGGGTAATAGAAAATTTGTGGTGGCCCGGTGATCCCACAATTTTTACACACTGAAAAGTGAGGAAAAAGTGATTTTGTTTAACTAAATTAAAGGTTTGCAGGGTATTCTGGAATGGAAAATGTTGGGAGATCCACTTAAGCCACACATCTCTGGACTCCCCTGGGTGTCTAGTTTTCAAAAATGTGTGGGTTTGGTAGGTTTCCCTAAATGGTCGCTGAGCCCGGGACTAAAAACCCAGGTGACCCCCTTGAAAAACCAGGATGTTTTGTGATAGATAGGTGGGCACCTGTGGTTTTGGTTCCGGGTTCGCAGACATTTATGGGAACCTAAAAAACCCATACATTTCTGAAAACTAGACACCCTTGGGAGTCCAGGTAGGTGTGGCTTGCGTTGATCCCGTGACATTTTCCTTCCAAGAATTCGATGCAAACCTCAAATTTTGCTAAAAAGTCCAATTTTCCTCTAATATCTGTGTGTGAAAGTTGTGGAATCACCACACAGCACAAATTTCCTACCACTCAGTGTTCCCCTTAGTCTCCGATAAAAATTATACCTTGCTTGTGTGGATGGGACAAGTGCCTATGACATGGACGGCCCAAAAACTTGTAGAGACTGGGGGGGAGGGGGCAAAGCGAGTCCAGAAGGGCAGTTTGTTTATACATTTTAGGCTGATGCTACTTTGGGCACCCACACAAGTGAGGTATCATTTTTCTCGAGAGACCAAGCGGAATGCTGGGTAGTAGAATATTTGTGCATGCCTGGTGATTCTACAACTTACGCACACAGAAATGTCAGGAAAATGTGACTTTGTAAGTACATTTGAGGTTTGTGGGGGATTCTGGGTAAGAAAATGTTGGGGTTCCATGCAAGCCACACTGCCAGCCAAGAGTCAGTACATGCACACCCCGATCCACACACACCACCAGCCAAGTGCCATCCACACACTCCGCCAGCCAAGCGCCATGCATGCACACCGCCAGCCAGGTGCCATCCATGTACACCGCCTGCCAAATGCTATCAATGCACACAGTCAGCCAAGCAATATCCATGGACACTGCAGGCCAAGCACCACCCATGCACTCCACCAGCCAAGCGTCATCCCCGCACACAGCCAGCCACGCAGGACCGGACTGGGAGCAGCAACCAACCCTGGTAGATTGCTGCCCCACCTGCCCTGGGAGGTAGGGTCAATGTAAAAAAGCGTCTACAAGGGATTTCACTTGCAATTGTACACAGTTTTGCGTTATTTCACAATAATTCAGAGTTAGTTCAAAAGAATCGAACTCAAAAGTGTCCATCGGGACAACCTTTAAAGTACACCAATTTTCTACAATATAACAGAAAAGAAAAGGAAAAAGAAGAGAAAAAGAAGAACACCCGGCACACAGAAAAGCTATGTTGTAAAAAATGGATTTATCTTGTTTTTTTTGCAAAATCCTAAAAACTTGAGAAGGGTACAATTTATACAAAATACATATCGGTAAGTGTAGTTACGACAAAAGATGTACAAATGAATTTGGGCATACAGTTCATAACTATACGTCAGCTCCCCTGAAATGAAAAAGCAAATATTATTGTCAATTCAATAAATATCGCTTGAAGAGAGACAATTCCTCGTGGAGTTGACGAGATTGTCGACGTTTCGGTCTATTCGGCATCAATCCATCAGACCATCCTCAGGACAAATAGTTTTATGCAGAAGTATAACCTTCTATCTTTAAACAGGGTATAACACTCCTGGATCTCAGATAACAATGGTGATTTTGTAGAAAACGGCATATAAATCGCTCTTACACTTGAGCGGTCATGCAAGTAAACAGGAAGCCAGACCGGTCTTCGTCGGTATTCTGAAGGCAAAACCACTCTTCGTGTTAATTAATAAATGGAAACCGAGGCAGCATGCAATTCGGCCGTAGTGCATCAAGGCATGGGAAGTAGGGGGCAGGCTAAGAAAAAGCAATGCTCCCCCTTTTGTATTGCTGGGGCCCGATAGTGCAGCACTGCTGCAAAACCAGCCCACAGTGACAAAACCGTCTCCCATGGCCAGAAAACCAGCCCACACCCCTCTGGCACACCAGGGAAACGTCCGGTGCCCGCTACGGACAGGTCAGACCTGCAGCCAAGCACCATCCATGCACACAGCCAGCAAAGCACAAGTCTGCGTACACCGCCAGCCAAGTGCCAATCTACACTGACCGTCATCAAGCACGAGTCCACCCAAACCATTAGCCAAGTGCAGGTCCACACACCACCGCCAGCAAAATGCCAGCCAAAGGTCAGTACATGCAGAATATAAGCCGAACTCAAGTTTACACACATACAAACTCTCCCTGGTTTCTAATGGATTTTGGCCCCTGCCTGAGTGCGGATGAGAATAAAAATATCACTGAAACAGCTGAAATGTGTGCCTAAAAAATGGGAGCGACCCTTGCCTCTCAGGCTTCTCACTTGGCATGCCCATAAACATATCCCTGGTGTCTAGTGGGCTTTCTGCCCCCCCCCCATGGGAAGTAGATAGGGGCTATTACCCCGATCTGCATCTTGGGGGGAGCAGAAATTCTTTTTTGGGGATGGGGGCATTAGCATGCCCATTCTTGGCAGACCCCACCCCTACGTATAAAAAAAACAACAACATCCCTGGTGCCTAGTAGTCTTTCTGCCCTCCTCGGGGTCAGATTAGGGTCTATTGCCCCATCTGCCTCCCGGGGGAGGAGGATTGGCTTTGGGTAATTTTTTTAAGGGGGAGGGGGCATTGGCATGCCAATTTTGGGCAGCCACTACATATAATAAAACCAATCTCTGATGCTTAGTGGGCTTTCTGCCCTCCCCAAGCGGCAGATCAGGGGCAGTTGCCCCATCTGCCTCCAGGGGTGGCAGAAAGACTGGAATTTTTTTTGGGGGGTAGGGGCATTGGCATGCCCATTTGGGCAACACCCACCCCTATACACATCAAAATAATTCCTGGTGCCTAATGTGCTTTCTGCCCCCCCCCTTCCCCCGGAGGCAGATCAGGGGATATTGCCCCATATGCCTCCCAGGGGAGCAAAAAGACTAAAGAATTTTGCGGGGGGATTGGCATGGGGATCTTTGGCAGGCCCCACCCCTAAATAAAATAAGACAAATAATACCTGGCATCTAGTGGGCTTTCTGACCCCCCTGGGGGCAGATTGAGGGCTACTGTCAACATCTGCAGAAAGACTGAAATGTTGCTGGGGGTGGGGGGCATTGGCATGCCCATCTCGGGCAACCCCCTAAATCAATTTTTTTTAAATCCATGGCTTCCAGTGGAATTCTTCCCACGCCCCCCGGGATGGGGGCAGAGAGACTGGATTTTGCTGGGGGGGGGGGCATTGACATGCCCATCCTGGGCAGCCCCCAGCCCTAAACCAATTTTATTAAAAATCCCTGACTTTTATTGTGCGTTCTCCCCCACCCCCGGGGGGCAGAAAGACTGGATTTTTGCTGGGGGGTGGGTGGGGGCCTCAGCATGCCCATCTTGGGCAGCCCCTATCCCACCATCATTGGGGAAAATCCCTGGCTTTTAGTAGGCTATTTGCCCCCCCAGGGGGCAGATTGGGGGCTACGGCAGAAATAAAAAAAAAATCCAAAATATTTTGGGGGGAGCAAGGGCCCTTGCCCAAGAAGCCACTCCCCCCCTCCCTGATGCCTAGGAGGTGGATCCCTGCTTGGAGATCTATCTACTGGGATGATCCCCAAGCACGGGTACCGTTGGAAAGGGGAGAGTCTCCCCTTTCCAATGTTACCTCTCCTACCTTTCTACATGGTCGGGGGATGAGATAGCCCCCTGAGCACATAGAATGTGAAACTGAAATTACCAGTTCCGGTTTCTGTGCAATGACGTCAGCGCGTCAAGCGTGCTGATTGTCATTGCACAGAAACCAGGGTAACAGCCTCAGGAGCTAGGGAAGCTCCTTCCCAGCTCCTGAGGATATTGGGGGGGGGAGGGAAGGGAATCCATCTGGTGCCTGCACCAGAGGGATTCCTTGTGCCTTGTGATCGGACAGTTGGGGCCGTCCGACGCATGAACACTGGTGTGCACCGAAGGGATTAATGGGTCAGACAGCCGTGAAAACAATTAATTAAACACGTAAGAATGATTTAGAGTTTGGTGGACAGAGTACTCTATTGCACTGGTAACACAGTACCCTATCAGTCAAACTATCAGTCCACCTGCCCTATTTTTTGTTGGGCAGATCACCAGGTATTCACCCATGCAGTAAAATGGAAGCACACCAAACTTTTGGATTACGGTGATGGTTGTTAATACAAATCCATAAAGTTCACTGCAGGGCCAGTTGTGAACTCTAAATCCAGTGGGCAAAGTAAACGTAGGATGGCACAATGAAACTTGACAGCTTTTTCTCCATCTGCCAAAGTCTAAATAGGACCCTCAGTGATTTACTGCCTTGATACTGAAGACAGGTTCAGGAAGGAGCTGGTTTGGCAGTTTAAAATGGACTGTTTCTATTGGAGCTGGGTTAAGGTTGATTTGCATATAGCTGGGTCCGAACTGAGGTGGCAAGGTGAACAAAAGAAAAATGGGTTGGAAGGCTACCCAGAGCAGTTGCCAGTGGTAATACAAATTGCATGGATTCCTCCCATTACTTTTTGTGTGTTTGATGTCTCTCAGTAGTAACTGGTAATGTAAAAGGAATCAATGCATATCAGAAAAAGCAATTAGTAACAGAAGTGCTGAAGGTGATTGGAGATATGGCTATCTTTCTTCAAATAATCCACGTTGCTATTAACAACTATAACATACTACAACAACTCCGTTATGATGTAGTAATCTCTACCTCACAAAATGTTTCTGTTCGGGAGTGGTCATATTGATGAAGCCTGATATCTGGCTAGTTCAGTGAACCCTGAGTAATACTCGTGGTATATGAGTCATTGCCCACCTTATAGGGCTGTAGTGGGGTCTGTGATATGTGCTGTCTATGGACCAAAATAGCGATGAACCCGAAATGTTTCATATTCTAAACCTAACTTGAGTCTCCACTCGGGTTCTGGAAGCCCCTACTTCATGGGGTCTTAATAGTCGAGGGAGAGTGGCTGCCAGGGCAGGCCCGAGAGTGGTAGGTTGGCAGGGATTTGAGCCCTAATTGGCCACCCAGGAACAGGCTCCAGGTAAGAAGAAGGCACCAATCCAGGGCACTGTGGGCCGATGAACTAGGGTGACCACCACTACCTAAAGCATAGTGGTTTCAGACTGGGGAGGACTCTTATATCCCTCAAGGGTGTGGAACAGAGCTGGGAGCCAAGTGAAGACCTAGCCCCTGGACAGGTGCCAGGGGCAGGGTAGCATTGCACCTGGGAGGAGTCTAAGGGCCTGCAGGCTGAACAATTCCAGTAATCCTCAATGATAGGCAGTCAAAGCATGGCTTTAACCTAGGAGGTTTGGTCCCCACAGGCCACAGCTTGAAACACCGAGCAGGATGACCAGCCTTTCTGGAGCTGGATGGCGTCAGATTGGGAAGGAGTGTCTGACTCAGGTGTGCTGAAGAGCTTCTGGAATCCCCACTGAGAAGCGAGTGAAGACTTAGCTTTAACTTGGGAGTCTGGTTCCTGCAGACTTGGGATCCAGTCACCAGGCAGGGCTATCTTCCCTACCAGTGACAGAGTGGTACGGTAGCAGGGATGTGTCCTGTAATCACCTGTGAGAGGTGGGTGAAGCCATGGCTTTCACCTGGGAGGCATGGTCCCCACATGCCTGTCTCTTTCCCGGCTCTCTCCCTAAATCCCAGCCTGTTCCCCCTTCCCCCATCCCCCTTCTCCTATCCATTTGTCTCTCCATCCCAGTCTCCTCTTACCCATATCTCTCAAGCTTCTCTCCATCCTGCATATAAACATGTATGTGTCTCCCATATTTAATGGGTAATTTTGTTTCCAAATTTCCTGTTTGACTTTTACAGTGGCTATCTATCATGTTGTCATTCTCTCTGTCATTGTTCGCCAACATCTCTCTTTTGTAAATCGTTGTGTGCATATTGTTTTCACTGGCCCATCTCCAGTGCCACTTTTCTCTTTTTGCCGTGTGCCCATCTCTCTCCACACTCCATGGGGGAGGAGGGGTTTCTGTTACAGCAGAAGTCTTCAATCTGTGGGAGGCAGCCCCAGGGGAGCCATGGAGTCCTCGAACGAAAGGGGGTAGCGCATTATCCAGCTTCACTTGTGCCTGCAACACAAAACCTTTGCTTTCATTTTGGAAAAAGACAGCCACCCTGGGACAACTAATTTAGATCGTTATCAGCTGAAGTTTTATCCATTGAGTCTTTAGTGCTGTGAAAAGCTTTCCTGCCTGTTTACCTGAATGAAATGCAAATGTGGCTACCACTTAATATGCAAGGGTAAAGGGTGCTTGGAAGCTGGTTCTGGCTTTCATTGATGAAATCACTCCAAGCTTTGTGATGACAAACGTTTTTTTTTTTAATGGTAGTGCAAAGAGTTAACATCTGGGCTGTGAAGTGCTTGCTTTTAATTTTAACTGCATTTACACAGCCCCTACTACCCCTAAAGAGGTGTTGAAGGGACAGTAAATTGCATTACATACGCTCTAGTATTACTAAAATGACCATTTTGGAAAGACTATTTTATTGCAAACTATTTGCACGTTTTTCAGCACTCTATCTTACACTATGTGTAATGCAAGTATAAAACAATGACTTGCATATTCACACTGCTTTCTGTCATAGGCTGTGACCTTGTAGCACTACAAATACACGTCACTATTCTCCACTGCACCAATCTTTAATTTTGTGGCTCTCTGGTTACACATAGACCTCTCCAGTGCATTAACTAATAGATGTTTTGTAATGTACTACAGTTAATTTCCCACTGAGTAACAACTTTTTAAATGTATTTTCATTACGCTGCTCATTATTTTATATGATACCTGATGGTGAACGACCTAAAAAACGTACAGTATATTTTGGGGCTTATTTATGAGAGGCTTGCATCACCAGAGTATCACTTTTTTTGACACGCAAGCGGTGCAAGCATCTCAATCATACTTATGAGGTGGTGCATAGTCACCCTGCATGGCTTTGCATGGCCACATTGATATGGAGTAAGACATAGCAGCGCAAGTCACTGCTTTGCCTTACTTTGTCTCTAGGAGATGTTCCACAGGCTTGGCTTGGAGTTCCCACACAATACCCATGGATTTTGATGCTGCCCCATATTTAAAAAATCAAGTAAATCTGGGGCAGCTCCAAAAATAGATGCCTCCCCAGCGGAGGTGTAACGAGGAGGATGTATTTTATTTCTCCTCGTTTGTTCCTCTTTCCATGTGTGCTGCCTTCTGCAGCTCACATAGAAAGAGGAAAACAACACTCAGGATTGTTTTTATGAAGGAAGGTGCCCCTTTCGGAAACTTCCTGCCTATATTGATCCTATGCAGCAATTTGTGCACCAATGCAGGAAAAGGACAGGAATGCACAGTGTTTCATAAATATGGTGCATTACAACCCTTTCACAGTGGCATAGGGCAGCGCAGCAAAAAGACTTGCAGCGCTGACCTACGCCAATTGCTTTGAGCTACACATTTGACTACACCCCCACGCTCACTGACCTTTGGTTTGCTAAACACTGTTTAGTATTATTTCCCCACTGTAAAAATGATTGCTGTGGGAGTTTGGGGCTTTTATGGTTGTCGATAGTTGTTGAGGGGTACCAGGTTCTAGAAACCTTTGTCACATAGGTGTCTTTAAGCCTAAAAAAGTTTGACAATGGGGTCTTGGCATCAAAAAGTTTGACAATGGGGTCTTGGCATCAAAAAGTTTGAAGACTTCTATGTTACAGTCTGTTATAATCTATTCTTATTCTCTTTGCCCCCTCTCCTTGTCCACCAATTTACATTGCCCATCTGGCTCTGTCGTATTCATCCTTTTCTATTGTCTGTCTCTCTCTCTCTCTCTATGACTTCTATAATACCTCGAAATTATACAGCCCACCCTCCCTCTGTAGTTATATATTTTCATGTCTTACAGCCTCCCACATATCCTAATCTACTTTATAGTTCAAAATGGTCAAAAGCTGAACCTCATTCTCTATTAATACACCCACCGCTACTTCACTTTTACTTTTTATTTGTTCTTGTTCTTTACGTACCCTACTGGCAAATAAGGGCTAGTGGAAATCAAAGCAAAATATTTATTGTCTAATGATCATTATATCAAGCTGTAATTTTAAATGATTTTGAAATAGAATCCTGTTTCAAGTATAAGTCTGCTGGCTCCATTTGCCATTACCTCTCAAGAACGCCTGCAGAAGGATTGCTTGTCATCTGGAAAATCAGCGTGTCATTGGGGAGTTTGCACGGGCCAAATTTAAGATCCCAGAATCCCCTGTGATGCAAAAGAGTCTCTATTCAGGCTAATGTCAATGAATATTTAGGAGATTTGGCCCCTCATTATTTTCTCAAGGAGGGGAATCATTGTGTGTTACATCACTGGGTGTTTGGATAATTGTTATTTTTCCAAAATATTTCATATGCATTCATAATAACCATAGAGGGACCAAGTCAGAACGAAATTAAAAGAAAAGGTTGGGGGAAATGGGGTACATTTGGTGAGACATGTACGAGGAAGACGTACATCAGAATGCACTCATCCGGTTCAACAAAGCATTTAGTATATGAGATTGTACATAGTAAATATGCAACATGCATGTCATTATAGGCATAGGCTAAGACAGATGTAGAGTGCAGAGAAGGGGTGAAGGAATAGGAGGGGGAGATGAGAGGGAGACATGTGAGCCCAAAGAGAAGTTACTACCTTATTTGTAGTATCAGGGGTTGAAATCAGATGGTAAGTAGATCTTGGATGAGGGGGGTTCCCCATATGGGGTCAGATGGAGTTGAAGTGGTCTAGCGTCTCCCATATACCCTGGGAGGTTATAGGGTGCCCTTTACTGAGGGATTGGGTTATATGTGTGCTCCTTGAGTAGGGAACTCAGGCCTACCAGGTATGGTATGACACATTGTTAATAGATTTCCAATCGATAAAAATCACTTTGATGGAGATAGTGAGTAGAAGGTAGCCCCGGGCGAAGGCTTCGGCTCTGCCCGCGGAGTGTGTGGAGCTTTGCCTCCTCCGCGTTCCACGGAGAATGCGGAGAAGGCAAATCTCCGCACACTCTGCAGCATAGCGAGTTGGCCAGCCCTCGCCTCCACTCCCCCTATATTAACAATGAATTCCACAACTTAAAAAGTAAATTTAAACCACTTACCTGAACTGCCCGGTCCCCGGGCTGCCTTCCTTCTCCTCCGGTTGGAGTAGCGGAGCTACGCAGTGGGCCACGAGGGCCACGGAGTTTCTTCTTACCTCTGTGGCCCTCCGCATAGCCCACCTATGCCCACAACGCCCATCCTTAGTAGGAGGTCAAGAAGGAAAAGACCCAATTCAGGGAGATCAATTGGGGGATCGCCAACTTGTGGGCTCAAGATGATTAGTGGGAAAGATAATGAGATGATGGTCTCAAAAATGTTTTGTAATTGAGAGGATATATTTCGCTAATAGGGAAATAGATGCAGGCAAGAGAAGAACATGTTCTTCATCCCCAGGTCACATGCTTCGGAGTCCTTGAGTTTTAGTTGGAAAGGCTGAGGGGGAGTCCAGTACAGGAAATGAGAAGCTAATAATTTGGTTTGGGATAATTAGGGAATTAGTTTGTGTTTGAGTAGATTTTTTTCAGAACAAGATTTTATTTTGGCGTTGATAAATTGCACATCAAGCACAGCACCCCTGAAATCGGAGGAGCTGTGAGCATCAGAGTAGTGATCACAGTCAAGCAATTCAATCAACAGTACAAGAAGAAGTAATGTAACCAAGGCCCCCCTCCCTCCACCGTCCCACTCCCCCAACCCGGAACCCCCCCCCACCCCTTGCACAGCGTCTGAACAAATTCCAAACACAGATACAGTAAGAAGCGTACAGTGCGTATGACTCATGGCCCGGATTCAGCGTCCAAATGCCCTTCCGCTGGCCGGTCCGGTGTTGGCGGTTCCAGCCACAGTCCACGATAGTCCGCCCATCTCTTCCAAAGTGTTTGAGTAGATTTGATCCAATTTTCGACCAGGTATCCTCACTTGCGGATGGTGGGTAAGGGGAATCTTTTAGAGGAGAAGTGAGTAGACCATTTGTGCAGTAATGGGGGTTGTTGTGGGGTCCTAATAGTAGTAAGTAGTTTATAAAATCTAGAAGCAGTGTGACCACTCCTGAGTGTCAATTGCAGGTTAAGGAGGAGAGTTGAACTGTGGAGGAGGCCAAGTCTGAAGATTTTGGCTTTGATTTGTAAAACGTCACAAAAATCCATGTTTGAAAGGTCATATTTATGTTGTAGAGAGACGGATGAGAAGTTTTTTAATATTCCTGTAAGTGCCTACATCGGGCCAATGGTTAATGAGTTGGGGATTTGTAGTTTTTTATTATAACACAATGAAAAAAAGAATGATTTGCGAATATCGGTTGCTTGTGCTGTGTCTAAGGCTAATATGGTAAATATTGTGTCTTTAAAGATGTTCCTGGACTGGTTGTAGGGAGATGTGACATCGTCAGTGTAGTTAGTAGTGAGAAAGGGTGGCAGATTGAGAACTCCATATCAAGCCAAATGAGATTTTTTAGCAGGCTAGTTTCGAACCATCGTCAGCCTTGCATTGCTAAGTATGCTGTTTGATCAATTTGACAAGTTACTACCACCTAGTCTGGGTGGTGCTCTCAGTTTTTCAAGGCTAATTCTGGCGGCCTTATTTATGAGCCCTTTGCGCTGCAGTTGCGTCACTTTTTGTGAGGCTGCGGGAGCATAAAATATGCCCCACACTGCGCCGTATTTACAAAGTGACGCGGATGAGTCACTTTGTTAAGCCCTGCTCTACATTATACCTGCATCAGCTATAATGTATGTAGGGTGAGCGTTCCCCACAAAAAAGGCTGTAGTGGTGGTGCACCTCTCAGGTGAACCTTGCCTGAGAGGTGTAGCGGTGTGCTCCCAACCCTGTTGTCTGTTTAAAAGTACTCCCATGAGTCATCTAGCTGACAAGCTCATGGAAGAAGCACCCGCGTGTCAGTGAGAGGTACCAGACCTGATATGATGTTTGGCAGCCTACTCCGCAAACCCCAAATTGTAAGCCTGTAATCTCTACTGATGACGATTAACAAACCAGAAACACATGTCTAGAGATCAGCACTATCTGTGCCAACACTGGCGAAACACTCGAAAATATTTTCAGCAAAGACTGCATTTAGCAGAATGCCTGGGGCGAACCTTGCCTGAGAGGTGAAGCGGTGTGATCCCACCCCTGTTGTATATTTTTAGGTTTGTAGGAAGTCCCTCTGTGAGCCTCGATTTTGAAGTCCTTGTTGAACAGGACTCTCAAGGTCGCCAGGATCCATGCTTCAAGGAAGGCAATTGTAGAGGGGGCTTTGTCTTCTTTTCCTTCTGGTAGATCAAAAATTCAGTTGCGGTTCTGCAGGTTGGCATGTTCACACTTGAGAGTAGAGACAGCACTGGGGTTCTTGAGTAGATGTTTGGATTGTTCTGCAAGGTGATCTTTCATCATGCTTGTTCAGTTTTCAGCATTCAGTATTCTCAATTTTAGTTTTTGAGATCCCTTCTGATTCAGCTATTTCTGTCTGGAGCATGTCAGAGTTTATTTTTGTGCTTTGAGCAATGCCATGGATACTGTCTAGATTTTTAAGGAGTACCTCCAGAGTGGACTAGCTCTGCTGTTTGTCTTTAATAAGCGAATGAGGATTCAAAGCTTCATTCTTGGATCTTTTTAATCCACTTTTACTTTCTTTATCTGTGAAGGTTTTGTGATTTCTCTGGCTTGCCATGTTTTCAATGTCTCCGAAGTCCTCTGCGAGTAGTAAAAGGGTAGGATACTATGGCAGTAATAGTCCCAGATTGTTGACTGGACATTTACTACTGTGGGCGTTAGATAGGTATTCTGCGCACTATTGACAGTCACATGCAAGTACTCTTTGGTGTAGTAGTTAGGCCCCATGGTGCTCTCTAAGGGAAGGAAGAAATGCCCCATTCCCCCAAAAAGAAGCCAATCCTAGAATTAGACAACCAATGTTTAAACAGTCTGAGATACTTGTGATTATCTCAGAACTTAGTTACAAATCAAAGAAAAGAACGTTACTTTTTTTCACAACATATTTTTTTGAAATTTTGTACCATACCGACCGGGAGGATCTGGACAGGGAGAGATACATATTTCTGAACCAGGCTCCCCTGCCCCACGCTGGCCCAGTGTGCGTGGCTCTCCTTGCCTTGCTGCTCCAGACTGGTGGATCCACTGCATGTGGGTCTCGGGGCATCCGGCAAGCGAGTGCACCACAGGTTGATGTCATGGCAGCCCACTGCTTCTTCATGCACCCCGGCAGTATCACGGTCTCGCTGGTGACATCCAAGACCATCCCTTGGTCGATAGGGATTGGAAAGTCACTGCAGGACACAGGCGGTCTGTCCGGATGTTTAAAGAAGTCCATGAGAGGCGTTATGCTGGCAGAATTATGTCAGATGTGGAATGAGCTAGAGGAGCTCCTCTACAGCGTGTCCTCCATGTCGGACCACTTGGCCATACCCCCGTAAGGAACATTTCTTGATGATATTGATTTATTGTCCAGTCCTTACGTCCAGGTTTGCTTGCAACTTCTAAAAAAAATATATATATATATTCAGTCTTCCTGTATCTCAGATGTGGAGTGTTTTATGTTATTCCCTGGATAGTCACTCTAGAGAAAGTAGGTCGGTAGTTTGCACCGGAGTCCCTATATTACAGAATGATGACCTGTTATCAGATTAACTGTTTTCTTGGGATCTCAACCAAAGTGTGTATGGGTGTTACCCACAATGATTGGTTCAATCTCTACTCTATGTAATTCTGAAAAAATATATCCGTAGTCTAAGGGCTTTACTGAAGTCCTCTTATATAGGGATCGATTCACTCTGGGAAGCGGGAGAGCCCTCCCTCTACAAAAATATGTTGCTTGCGTCCAATCACGGTTTGCATGACTCATTGGTGGGGGGGTGGGTGTGGGGGTCACGTGGGGGTTCACACTCGAGTTTAATTAAAAAATATTAAAAAACGTAACTCACTGGGTCCCATGCCACCTCCACTGCTGGCCAGGTCCCACGTTTATCTGCTGCTTCAGGAGAACAGGAAGGAGGCATCCTCCCTCCCCTCCCCTAGCCAATCACAATGATGCAATGGCAGCGTTGTGATTGGTGCAGATGGTGCCCAGGCGGGCACCTTTATAGAGGACATTTTCTCTATGTAGGCTGCATGCAGCCTACATAGAGAAAATGTAGAGTGCACATGACTGGTTTGGCCGACCAAACAGTCAGAGCCCACAACAGTGGACAAACCACTCCTATCCAAGACCCCAACCAGGCAAACCTTCTCGCCCTCCCCCAACCAGGATACCATTCTGCTTTCTCTCAACACGAGAATCAGAAATATAAAATGGTATTTAAAATACCATTTTATGTTTCTCCTTCTCGTACTGCGAGAAAGCAGTGAGGCGATGCCCCTTCTCACGTCTGAGTGAGGAAGCTTTTATTCGGCGTCTTAATCATTGACTGGGTTGGAGACCAAGTGGCTCGTGAACCTGATCTGTGGTAGTACTCCCAGGCAGCCACGGGATTCACCACTAACCAACCCTAAATGTTTGTGTGCTTTCAGTGCTTGATACTGAGCTGCTCCTCTTTTCATTCTGAACCACATTACTTGGTAAATTTTTCTCCTTTGATTTCTGATACTATCAGTAGCCAGCTGAAACTCATATTTTTCCTACACTCACTCACACTACTTCAAAATAAAAACTCTGAACTTGTAACTGTAATTTTGTACCATGGTCTATTATTTACAACACTTCTGTGAGAAATGGGTCAGGACTAAAAAAATAAAAATGCAAATAAAATATTAATGAGAACGGCAGGGCTGAAGACTAGGGCCCTCATTCTAACACCCACAGAAATCCTGAATTGGGTGCTAATAGGGCATTGCATCTGAACCAGAGCTCAGATTACTAAGATTTTTTGTCAGGGTTGTGTCTCTTTTTTGGCATTGCCTCAATGCAAATTTTGAGATTTACAAAGCCACCAAATTCCGATTTGCATGTTTTTGCAAAAAAAATTCTAGACTTGCCTCTCTCTGCAGGGTATCCCCCAAATATTTTACCTTCGCCCCTCCTATTTCTTAAACCCGTTTTTGTTTCCCTTAGGACTGTGCAACTTTTCTACTGCTAACCCGTGCTAAAGTGCTTGTGTTCACCCCTTTACACATGGTAAATTTGGCTTACAACCAATTGGCACATTTCATTTACTTATATGTCCCCAGTAAAGTGGTACTATTTGTACCCAGGGCCTGTAAATTAAGCGCTACTAGTGGGCCTGCAGCACTTATTGTGCCACCCACCTAATTTGACCTTTTTAAACAGGAAATAACACTTTTGCCAAGCCACACCCTTCCCTTTAATACATATAAGTCACTCCTAGAATAAGCCATAAAAAGCCCTTAGAGTGGGGTGCATTGTATGTAAAAAGTTGGGACATGTACTTTCAGGTTTTTCGAGTCCTGGTAATAAAAAATCACCTGAGGGTTAAGTCCAGACTAATTTAGCGGCTTTTTGTGGCTCACGCTGAACGTATTGTCGTTGTTGCTTGTGTATGGTCTCACCACCTCAACCAATAACCCAATTTCTCACAAAAAAAGTTAAGGCAGTGCTGCCTTGAGTTACCTTGTGTCAGGTATGCATTACATGCGTGGTGCATGGGCGTTTCAATGCATTTACCTATGTATTTTGACTGGAACCCATATGTACAAAGCCTTGTAAACATGGGTTTGCACGTACCTGAGGCTGGCGTAATGAGGAGCAATAACTTTATTTCTCCTTTGTTATTTCCTCTTTGTGTGTGTGTGTGCTGCATTTTGCAGGAACATACAAAGAGGAAATAGCCTCAAAGGGTACTTTTTCCTTCTTGCACATAAACTAAATGGCCACAGTTCAGGCACGCCATGACACAAGGTTGCCTGTGTTGGCACTAGACAGCGACAAGTGCACCAGCACTAGTAGAGAGCAGAACTGCACCATGTATTTGTAAACGTGGCACTGTTCTGCTCTCTCCCTTTCATGCAATGCAGCTCAGCAACTTCACTTGATGCACTTTGTTGCATGAAATGTTAGCAAATATGCTCGCAGGAGTGCAAGTGGTGCAGACATAACACACCCCTGGGTGTTTACCTACATGATTTTCAACAGGTAAAATCTGCAGCAAATCGTGCAACAATCACCAAGTTGGTTTACACTCCTTAAACCAGTGAAAACCGTGATTTTACCATGTTATTTCTCATTATGAGGCCCGAAAGTCAGAATGGTTAGTTAACTATGAACTTGGTAAATATCTCTTTCAGTGCTATTGATATTTAACAGATGCATACTTACCATTTGAGATTGTGTGTTTTTGTGAGGGTAGAGACTGTTTTATAGCAGGTGTTTCATAGGCTCAAATGACTTTTCTATGAATCATGGGCAACATTGCAGAATATACTACTAGACACTATAGGCCTAATGTATGGGGCAGTATTCTTGCTGTTCTGCCCTACACCAATGTGAAAGGGCAGGAATGCACCGTATTTTTTGAATACGGTACAATCCTGTCATTTCCCCCTGCACTGGCATACAATTTGCAACCTAACGCCAATGTGGGCACCCTTGCATCATAGTCCAAGAGTGCCTGCGTTGCATGCAAGATTATTTTTGTGCAGGAATAGGCCCCTTCCTGCACAAAAACAACCCAGGGAGTTCTTTTCCTCGTTCTACATGTGCTGCAGAATGCAACACACATGGAAAGAGGAAAAAAACGAGGGAAAATACAAATATTTCTCCATGTTATGCCTGTTCTGGGGAGCCGTAAGGTTTTTGGTGCTGCTGCCCCGGGTTTATGTGATTAAGTAAAACTGGGGCAGCATCAAAATCCATTGGTGTTGCTTGGGGATAACCCATCGCAATACCCATGGAATGCTTCACTGGTACAGAGTAAGGCAACTCGGCGACTTTGTCTTACTCCATATTTATGAGGCCATGCAAAGCCACACAAATCGGCTTTGCGTGGCCTCATAGATATGGTTGAGAGGTTTGCAAATCCAGAGCTTCTGGAAAAGTTACACTCCGGTGGCGCAAAACCCTCATAAATATGCCCCTAAGAGTGAGTAATAAATGGAGAGGACTCCAAGATTACTGAGAGCCAAACCATGTAAAGCTCTTTTTGATTGATGGTGATTGGTGTTGCTGTGTCTAGTCTGAACCTCTGGGAGGGTATTTATTTAGCTGGAGCTTGTGGGCGCTGGTCTGGGAGCTGGGTACAGAGAGCCACAATGTCTCTTTCATCATGAGATTAGAGCGTAATGACAACTTCCTGTTTGCTCGGAAAAGATACTTGGGAAGTGCTTCTCCAAGTTTGAAGTTGATCATTAGTCACAGCCTACAGTTACAGGGTCTCTCTTGATCTTGCCCCAAGTTTATCACTTGTTTCCACTCCAACTGTGTATCTTGCTTTGTGATAGCAAACAATCTAACCTGTGACTGCACAAGCAGGAGTCAGCACGAGCTTAAGATACAGCAGATCATCTACAAGGCAGGCAAGTAAATACCCGCAACACAATTTGCCCTCAGCAGTGCACAATGACTACTTATGTCCACTTGCACCAAACCTCTACAGTTTTGCACTTACAGTTGCAGCGACCAGTGCTAAAATAATATGGGCACTTACCTGCTTGTGCATACATGAAGTGTTTCGGTGCAAATGTCGACCATCACCACGAACAACTGTACATGCATCTAATCTGGTTCCTAGGAATGTGTAGCCGGTTATCCTGTTTCAATATTTGCAGGTACGTGTTGATACACGTGACAATCAAGTGGTTCCTTCGAGATTCCTAGCACTGCACGCTCCACCACTCTGCTATGCCAGCGTGCCCTTTGCCCTTCATCTGGAGGACCCACTAATGTCAAAGGTTATTCAAAGGGGATCCTATGCTCATAAAGCTCTTCCTCTCAGGGAACATTTCCAATACACCTCTAACAATTAGTTCTGAATTGTCATTTGAGTTTGTGTACATGGCGTAAAAATACTGCAACGTGTTGACGTAATCCACCAAACAAGGTGCAGGGTGGCAACACTCTTAGGCAAAACGTGATGTATACAGATTAAAATGACATTGTCTCATTTACCTTGGACAACCTTACAGCGAGAAACATGTGACATGGATATAAGTGAAATGTAATAATAACATATTTTTAGACAATCCGGTGCTTTTAAAAACGGCAATCTATTTACAATTCGGTCAATTTTCTATTTGTTTTCTTAATTGTGTTCGTTTACTGCTTTTTTTGTTTCTGCATTTGTGTCCAATTTTTTACTGTTTTATGCCGACTGGTATAATGCATATAGTCCACCATTGCTGCTATTGCATACTTGCTAACAATGTGGGTAAATATAAGAGATTGGTCAGTTGTGTAGAGGCCTTTCTGGAAACCCCATTACAGTGAAGACATGTACAGGTCTAGAAAAATCATGGGAATTAACCTAAACATGTATAACAGATGTAAGCCAGATGTGTTCCACTCTCTGTCATGATGCGCCATCATCTCAGGGTGAAAGGTGAAGGCAAAAGACTAGCCACAGGATACGGCCATTGTTCTCAGAAAAAAAGATTATAACCATTGGTTGGATAGCATTCAAAAGCCCATGGAAAGTGAACGTGATAACTAGGCCTTATTTGTTTATTTATTTACATTATTGGGGTATATGCAAAACATGAATCTGGCCCTGAGGTTTACAAAGTAAGAGGAGAATCACACTAGAGGGCATACTTACAGAACACGGCCAAATGTCTTGGCAAAAGGGACTCCACAGCTAATCTATCCTGTGCTTTTTCTAATTTAGTAGCACAGAGGTTAGAATGTTCTAAGAATTAATCTCTTCATAAATGTTGAGTTTTAATATACCAACGGCAGCAATGAGTACTCTATAAACATTTAAATCCTGATTAAGAGGTGGAATAAATTCTGATTGTATTTCATTGTCAGATCTTTGGCTAAAATCATCCTTTTAGTTACTTTCACTTGGTTTTTATTGTGCACTGTAGTACTCCCTTCTAAGTTATTTACTGTATCTCAAAAATATGCGTATTCTTTTAGTTTGCTAACTCAACCCATTTTTTCATTAGACTCCCTTTTACCATTCCACGGCCCAGATTTAAGAAGGCTTTGAATCAGTGCAAAGATACACAAAGCCGAGCACAGTATTTATTATTGAGTGCAAATGTTGATTTGCACAGGAAAGGTGCCCACTGCCATCAAAAACGCTTTGTGTTGATTTGCATCAAGGGGAAATGTTACTGAGCTGGATCAGCAGAAACACCTATGGGTTTCTCAAAAAAAACCTAAAAACTCATCGCATGTGTGCTGCAGTTCACACCATACATCCAGCGATTGGGGACCTTATGAGTTTGCCTGGGCACAGAAACTTTACTACAGGCTATGTTTTTAATACAAGTCCTAAGCTAGACAGTGCACTGTCCTCTACACCATGAATACAGGCTGTGCTTCCCAGAATGCCGCTTTGTTAGAGAGTTAATGCAGCAGATGACAGCAGCAGTATGGCAGCCTTAGACATGGCTCTGTGCTGTGTTCCCCCTTGTACAACACAGCACATTTGACTGATGTGCTGTGTTGAATGAAAAATGAATTAATCTAGGCCCAAAACTGGTATACTCTTTCCACAGCAGCCTAGGTTGCCCATGTACTTCCAGGTTTATACTTACCTAGTTACATTTTTTCAATTCTCTAACTCAATGGTGTTTTCTTTTTTGGTGTGCTAGACATCAATCCTTTGCCATGCCTTGATCTATGAAGCTTCTGTGTTTTGTATTATATACCTTCTACTCTGCATCTCAGCAATCATTTCCATTCTTACATTTTCCAAACAGTGAGCTAATTTAGTAGCAAGGTCTCCTAGCAGGCAGTTTGCATTCGGACACTGGAGTTTGAGGATATAACTTGAAGCCTACTTGTTGGGGTAGGTGAAATTAGGGGAAACACCGTTGTTAGTTTTACTGTCCTAATAAAGGCAGGGTTTACCCGTTGCCTGCATGTATGTGCAAATTTACCACTGTGATTGATATTGTTTCAGCCATTAGTTGAGATGCTGTTCTCATATCAACATGTTTTTCTATATGAGTTTACATTCATTAGTTAGTCTGATACTTGTGAAGGATGCACCAGGGTGCTAACTCAATGTTTAATGAGAAATGTGTTTTCATATTTGATTATTAAATGGTTACCAATATATAAATAAGCTTCTATTTATATGGCTACTTGGGCAATAGGTGACGTTCATAATCACATACTCTAGGTTGTGGGATAGCAATGACATATTGATTTGTGTCATATTGATTTAAATTGATGATTAGAAATAATGCTGATATATTAGAAATAAGTTTATGCTTTTGATACTAAACGCTGATTTTATCATTGAATTTGTTAAGTGTTAAACTTTAGGAATGGAAATTATTGCTGAACTGTACCACATACAAGATATTTAATTGTTTTATTGTTTTCTTATGATTTTAGTACATTACCCCTCTTTGAAGTGGAGACGCCTTGCAGTACCTGAAGTAGTGCTCAAGGGGATGCATGTAGTTGTCTATACGTGAAAATGTAATTCTTTCTTGCTGATGATAAATCGAAATGTCCTCCAAATTCAGATCAATACATAAAAGAGGGGGGGGGGGGGCGTGGGAGAAACAGTACAGGTACAGGCTCCAGGAGAGTATGTTGACGTTTCGACCCAAAGACAAACAGGGTTGCTGATTTCCTCAGAGGTGGGTCTTCATCAGGACAGGGAAAAGGGGGGGGAGAACTCAACATGCACGGAAACAAAATGACCCCAAGGGTGGGCACCCAACAATGGTGTGCCCCTTGGTGCGTAATCAGTCAGCACCACACAGCTTGTCAAGAACTTAAGCAGTTCAGTTCAGACGTGCTCCATCCGCACCACGGTCAAAATCACTTGTATTACTCCGGTCGTGGATTTAAATTGATGTAGCTTAGTTCACATCAAGCAGGTGAAAAAACGTCCGTTCACATCAATCGGGCAAAAGCAGTCCGCTGTACTCCGTCCGCACTCTCTGCTGGAGAAGCCATGGAGATTCACGGCTTCTCCAGCAGAGAGTGCGGACGGAGTCCAGCGGACGACTTTTGCCCGATTGATGTGAACGGACGTTTTTTCGCCTGCTTGATGTGAACTAAGCTACATCAATTTAAATCCACGACCGGAGTAATACAAGTGATTTTGACCGCGGTGCGGATGGAGCACGTCTGAACTGAACTGCTTAAGTTCTTGACAAGCTGTGTGGTGCTGACTGATTACGCACCAAGGGGCACACCATTGTTGGGTGCCCACCCTTGGGGTCATTTTGTTTCCATGCATATTGAGTTCTCCCCCCCCCCTTTTCCCTGTCCTGATGAAGACCCACCTCTGAGGAAATCAGCAACCCTGTTTGTCTTTGGGTCGAAACGTCGACGTACTCTCCTGGAGCCTGTACCTGTATTGTTTCTCCCACGCCCCCCCTCTTTTATGTATTGATCTGAATTTGGAGGGCATTTTGATTTATCATCAGCAAGAAAGAATTAAATTTTTTGCTAAAACAACATCAAGGGCAGGCTCCTGTCCACCACTCTAAGGACTCTTACCTTAAACGTGGTTTAAAGAACTCTAGTGTCTTTTTATCTCTTCACTGACCTCTTTGGTCGCTTTTTCACACACGAGCACATACTTTTACTCTCAACTGTGCACGTCCTTTTCGACAAATGAACCTCCCTTCTTTGTGAATAATTGTGTTGTCTTACATTGTAAAAATGTATTGTGTTTTTTGTAAATGTATAGTAAGTAAGAGAACTTCCCATCTTTTGGGCAAATTTCTTTTGTTTCAGGTGTGGTCTTCTTGCTTCAACAAATTATCTCGGGCGAACAAGTGTTTTTTTGTTATGAACCAAAATGATTTAATCAAATGGTAATCAAAAGTGAAGTGAATATTTAATTTATGTTGACAGTGCATATGTTTAATTAACGTCTAGGACCAATTTTGTCTATAACACTTGATACCCAGGTCCTTTTGACTCCTATTGGGTTACCCCTTGTTAATAACGCTGACCATGATGGAGGGCAGGACAACTACTGGACCCACACAGGGCTCATTGAGATAGTACCTTGGATGCAGCAAAGCTGAGGGCACGATGCACCAATCTTTTTCTCACAGTCAGGTCACTGTGTCCTTGTCGAGCTTCGCTAAGGTGAAGGCAATGTGTTGTCATCCAGCCATGCAGAGCGTAGAACTGCTGTAATTGAGCAGCCTCTGCTTCGGCGACGAAGGGTGATGCGCCGGTTATGATCAGCGCAAAGGTGGCAATGCATCAGTTTTGTGGAAAAACAGCTGCAGAACCCACTTCTAAGTCCCAGAACTTGGAGAGGACACCACAGGTAAGGGTAGGACTCACAGAAGGCAGAGTCAAGCAGCACCAGCAGAATTGTGGGCATTCTA
Source organism: Lissotriton helveticus (assembly GCF_964261635.1). NCBI lineage: Eukaryota > Metazoa > Chordata > Amphibia > Caudata > Salamandridae > Lissotriton > Lissotriton helveticus. Next base: position 1,039,470,793 of record NC_136065.1, on the reverse strand, counting down.
TTGTGACCCTGAGACTTGAGTCAGGGAGCAACAGGCAGCAGGACAACAAGCAGAAAAGCAGTTCTTCCAGAAAAACAGTTTAGCTGAGCCCTTTAAGGAGCACAGCCATCCTTCTGACAGAGGTTCAGTTCTTGATCCAGAAGTGTCTGATTTTGGGGGGGTCAGAGACCTAGTACTTGTACCCAAAGGGGACTTTGATGTAGGTGGTGACTTCAAAGCAGCTCTCTGAAGTCCACAAGGGTCCTTCTTAACCCAGTCCTGTTTGCCAGGCTATCTGTGGGGGATTAATCAGTGCTTTGTGTGTGGACAGGGCACTGCCTATTGAAGCGCAAGTGTCAGCCCCTCCCATTCCTCCCTGCTAGGAAGACCCATCAAAATACAGATGAATGCAAATGAGTGCTCAGAATTCAAATTAGCTTCACCTTCCTATGTTTGTGGCTGTCTAGAGGAAATGCAAAAAGTGTAGCTGTCACCCACCCCAGAACCGTGTATTGGAAACTGGCTGTCAGGCACATAGAGCAGTAAGTGCAGAGAAACGTCCACTTAAGTGCCATTTCTAAAACAGTAATGTTAAGTCAAATTTCACCAGCAAGGAATTACAGCTTAAAAGTGTATTAAGGTATTTCCAATGCTGGTCCATGGGAGGGGTAGGCTTCACAGTAGTGAAGATAGGCTGTTTGTCCCTATGAGGGCATGCAATACATACAGGTGCAAGTCCTACCTATTATTTAGATAGCACCATGCCCTTTGGGGTACTTAGGGCCTACCTTAGGGGTGACTTGTAAATAATAAAAGGGGAGTTTAAGGATTGGCAAGTAGTTTTAAATGCCAAGTCGATGTGGCAGTAAACGTCCCACACAGGCTCTGCACTGCAATGAAAGGCCTAAGACAGGTTTAAAAGGCTGCTTCTGTGTGTGGCACAATTAGTGCTGCAGTCCCACTAGTAGGATATAATTTACAGCTCCTGGAAATATCATATGCCGTTTTAAAAGAAGCTTACCAGTACCTAAAATATGCCAATAAGATTCACACCAATGTAATCATGTTTAGGGGAGAAGCACACAACAATCATAATAACTGTACAGTGCATTGCAGAACTTCTCAGTGGACTAAGTCACACATCATTTATTAACAAATTGTTTACATAACTATAATGTATGGTTGATATTAATATATAAGCAAACATATATATATATATACATACTTCAAAAGCAAATGTCCCAAGATGAGAGGAGCACTTTAAGGCTGGTGCCGGCGGCAAGGTTCGGGACGCCCTTGCAAGATACTTTTACAGCAAACACTGTCTCCATGAAGAAACACGCCGCACACTACTCCGTTTATCAAGTATTTTGGTTTATTTTCTGTGGGTTTCCCACCACCTACGCGTTTCGGACATAGATCTGTCCCTGGTCACGGTACAAACATTAGTCCTTCATTGCTTTTTAGATTTTATACCTGTGGTCACCACCTGACAATTAAGGTGCATTGTGGGCCCAGTAGTTTTGAGGAATAAAGTGACTCCAAGCTGTGCGCTGCACCATGCCGGTTCCAAGCATTTCAACGACATGATTTGATACTCGATTCTAAATAAATGTGGTATTCACCAATGCGCACACATAGGTCTTGTGGACATTATAAATGTGGTGCAATTAACTCACATTATTGGCGCATATATGTACCACCAAATATATACAATTATAGGACTGAGTGTCCAAAGCAAATTGTCATGGCTGAGTGCCTACGAGCTACATCATGTCGGTTCCTGCTTGGATCAAAGCAGGAACCGACATGATGTAGCTCGTCAGGTGGTGACCACATGTATAAAATCTAAAAAGCAATGAAGGACTAATGTTTGTACCGTGACCAGGGACAGATCTATGTCCGAAACGCGTAGGTGGTGGGAAACCCACAGAAAATAAACCAAAATACTTGATAAACGGAGTAGTGTGCGGCGTGTTTCTTCATGGAGACAGTGTTTGCTGTAAAAATATATATACATACATGGTCATGTGATCAAGCGCTCTGTGAAGCGCGAAACGCATCGTGATGACTGGGAACACCATAGCTGAATAAATCACCTTTTTGCACTAAAATTTGGGTTTGTGTCCGTATCTGCAGCCTCGAGTAAGCCTGCGCCGTGCTGGATTATACCTGGAATACATATATATATATGTGTGTGTGTGTGTGTATGTTAAGTGATAATGAGCGCAGTATTTTGTCATTAGGATTGTCTTTTAGCCCGGCCAGTGACTTTTAATTACGAGCACGCGTGCAGAGACCTCTATAAATACACAAGGAAATTAAAACTGTGCAAATTTCACATACTGCAGAAATCAGAACAAGTTTTGTAATATAAGGCAGCCATTCCAGATGCATCAAGTCCATCTATTCTGACTGTCAAAGACATGGATCTTTTGCGTGATTTGCAGGAACTTCGAGAGGAGAGCAAGGGCACAGAGAGCAATGAAGTTGATAATATACCAAACCAAACTTAAATGTGGCTGTACAAACCCACTTCAAGCCCAAATCAACTTTTAATCCATTAATGGTACATGACAATCTTGATTTGTTTGCATATATCCACACTACATACTCGACGAAAGTTTATGCACCAAAACAACTGTTATGATCAACTAATAAAGAAATTGCAAACCAACGATAACATAATAATACGACAATCAGATAAAGGTGGCAACGTGGTCCTTTGGCCATGGGAGTTATATCTAGAGGAAGCGCTTAGCCACCATAATGATCATTAGTGTTATAAACGCAGTGATAAACTGTCAAACCGGCGTCGAGTGATTTCTATGTTAAATTGGTGACGTGGAAAGGTGCTTGGGTATTGAGTGGGGATGAATTTACATTTCCTTAAAATTACCATCGGGCATACCGGTCATATACTTCATCCCCAAAATACATAAAGACCCAGCCAAGCCTCCCGGAAGGCCGATTATTATGGCACGTGAGAGCATTATGGAGAACATGTTGCGTTACGTTGACTATTTCTTGCAGGAACAGGTCAAACAACTGAAAATCAATGATATAGTGTGGCAAGATGACTATATATTGATCACCTTAGATGTCACCTCCCTGTATAAAAGCATTTATCATTGTGACGGTATCAAAGCTGTGGAACACTTTTTGAGCAGTAAACCTATGTGCATGATGAGTCATAACAAAATGTTATTGAATATGATTTCGACATGCCTGAACAATAACTATTTCTTGTTCCAGAATCAATTCTTTCAGCAAACCAGAGGGGTAGCCATGGGGGCCTGTTTCTCCCCAAGTTATGCCTATCTACATATGGGACTTTGGGAGGAGCAGGTCCTCACTGATTTGTTTGCACAATTGTTGGCTGACAATGTAATTGTTTGATATCGTTATATTGACGAATTATTTCTCGTCTGGAAGGGCAATGAATCAGAAGCTCTCTCATTCGCTGAACGGATTAATGATAATGATTTGAATATGCATTTTGTAGCACACGTCAGTAAGAAGACAGTCAATTTTCTGGATGTAGAGGTCTATATCAGTCAGGGAAAACTGGCGACCAAACTATATCGCAAACCAACAGCAGGCAACACTGTGCTTCATGCTACTAGCCACCACCCTGGGCACTTGATTCACAGGATTCCCTATGGAGAGATGCTGTGAATCAGGCGCATCTGTAGCGTGGATGCAGATTGTGCTGCAGCACAGAATGAAAGCAAGAGTAGGTTCCTGGCTAGGTGCTACTCAGAGGTTATCATTGACAAGGCCATAAGAAAAACGAATTTAAAACCTAGATCCATGGCACTAACTCCAAGAAAAAATAGGGGATCCTCGAGCAACATTGCTTTCAAACGCTGACCCGCCAAGATTAATTTTGACTTACAAAAGGCTACATCAAGTCTTCTGCAAATTAATCAATAAAAACTGGGAAGTAGTCCTCAATGACCCGGTATTAGGTGGAACGCTTGCGAATTCCCCTAGCATAGCATTTAGAAAAGCTCGCTCTATGAGTCACATGCTGGTCAAGAGTAGCCCTGAAATTGTTACTGCAAAATCGTGGCTTCAAACTATGAAGGGACTTGTGAGATGCACTATGTGCAAAGCATGTAAGTACAGCAGAAGTAGAACATCCTACAATAGCCCATTCCACGATGTTCCCATCACTATTTCAAAGAGGCTCACGTGCAAAACAGAATTTGCGGTATATGTGCTGGAGTGTTCCTGTGGCCTGGAATATGTGGGCAGCACCAAGTTGCAGGTCCACAAGAGGATACTCCATCACATAGGAGCAATCAACAACAATGACGCAGACGTATCTTACCCAGTAGCCAGACACTTTAAAGAGATCCAGGGCAATTGCCTGGATCATCTGAGCTATTTTGTGGTAGTTATGATTTCACCCCTCGGACATGGTGGTAACTGTGTGGCTCTCCTAAGGAGATTGGAAACAAGGTACATCCTGGAGCTAGATACAAAGGTGCCCAATGGGCTCAACTCCAGTGATGACCTATACACTGTCTGTAAATATTTCCAATCTGCTGCCACAACGATTAAGATGCCCTTGTAACATCTCGCACCAACCTCCTCATGACAATATTTTTAATATTTGTGTCTGAACATATTATTTTTTATCACTTGAATGTATTTATAGTGCGCACGTTTACTTGCACTTGCACTTTTCTAAACGAAGCATAGAGTTGCAGCTCCAGCTCATTTGGGCTTGTTCTCTTTACATATTGTGGGAGGCAGCTAAAGTCAGAGATAATAACATGTCCAGCACCTATGCCTATAGAACCATGTGTTTGGTGGATTATTATATCCAGCCAGGCTAGTCTCTGACACTAGATGGCTGACATTATTTTGTGGCCGATAACCAGCTTAATGAACCGTTTTGAACGATTTGCCTATTTTTGCACATTTGACAATTTTTACTATTTATAGTGAAAATATATGTTTTAAATATTTGAATGTATTTAAACATTAGGCCGGCCTAATACCGAGGCATGATGCTTCAAACTAATGGTACTCACTTGAGTTGCATGGTAATGGTTTGCTCGGTCCAGGTCAGATGGAAACTTGGGCAATGGGCTTCAAAGAATCAACTGAAATCGTTATTTTTAAATGTTCATGGATATAATGTACAGTTTATAAGAATTTCAAAAATGTTTTTTTTTAAAAGCGTTATTTATTAATGCATAGGAATTAGCTGGTATAAATACCCACTAGGGTACATTCTGTCCTGACAAATATTTACTGTTAACTGGGGCATCGAGTTTGATGCTACCTTTGTTTACATTCAATATTGGTTTTAGCTGAAAGCAAATGTTTAAAAGTGTTCATGAATGAATGTACATTTTTTAATGTATTTATCAGCAATTTTTGCACATAATACTTGATTATTGCTGCTAGCAGGCAAGCGGAGTAAGGTATGCTTGTTTTATCTATGTCTATTGCACATATATTGAACGGTCAGGTGTTTGCTTCACCGTCACTTTAAAACTCTAGACCCCTCCTCATGGCTTCATGTGATCAAGGCTTTTCTGAGGCTGAAATGCATCATGGCGGCTGTGCTGAGTTTTTAATTAAATAAATGCTTTGCACTAAGTTCTGGGTTTGAATCCGTCATTTTAGCACGTGACGGAGTTCATCTTCATATATGTGTGTAAATATATATTTGTGTATGTATAGAAAGATAGATAGATAGATAGATAGATAGATAGATAGATAGATAGATAGATAGATAGATAGATAGATAGATAGATAGATATGTCTACGGTGGGCATGATGTGCTCATGATATGTGTACTGTGGCAAGTGTTCACTAATGTGCACTGCTGATGACATTTGTGTATGATGTGTTATGCTAAGTACAGTTCCTACCAGTAGTTACTGGTCGCCCTAACTGTAATGTTTGTGACACTGGCCCGATTGGTCTAGTGATTTATGTAATCCCTGTGAAGTCATGACAAGTGCCTAGTGGCAGTAATGTATTTGATTGTGATCTAATGTGTTTTTACAGATGGTGCAAAGGATATTTCTATATAACCTTGTGTGGAGTCCCTTTTGAGGTGTGCCTAGTGTGTCACTGCTGTGTGAGTGTGTTGAGCAGACGCTTTACACAATGCCTCATGGATAAGCCTGACTTGCTCTGCTGAGCTATCAAGGGGCGAGCAGGGGTTATCTTCAGCGTGTAACTCCCTTGACATGACAAGAGTTACCAATAAAGCGCACACTTAGGAACAGATTGCCAATCCCGAAATTATTTTAATTGTTTCTGTAAAGAGTTTCGACTGTAAAATACACAGTGTCAGACTTGAATCACGTTTACATACCAGATCGGGGTATGTAAATGAGCTTCACGTCTGACATTGGGTGTGAACAAGACTGTCTTACACTCCAACGCTTTCCAGGAATAATTAAAATAATTTCTGTTTTGGCAATCCCTTCTTGAGTGTGCGCTTTATTGGTCTCGCTGCGGAATTCAATGTCCGGCCTGCTTTTCCATAGGCAGTGCTAACTATAACTTGCGCACCCTTCATGCACTGCTTCTGACCTCAGACATAAAATCACTCATGACATGTTCTATGACATCTTGTATGACATCACTGATGACACCTCCAATGACATCTCTGATTACATCACTTTTGCATCATCCCAACTTTGTTTTCCCACATATTGCTGTATAAATTACAATGGCATTAGAGGCCTGCCAGTAAGTACAAAATAGTTCAGGAGAAGATCAGGCATCATTAATACGAACACAGAAACAACTTCCTTAAAAAACAAGCATTATGTGCAGCATTGAACCTACAGCGTACACTTTACAGGTAGCATACTACCAGCCACAAAAATATGGGAAACCTGGTATTCAATCTGTATACAACTGTTCAGAGAAAGCCAAAATAGTGAATGCTAATTCCAATACAAATGCCCTACTAGGAACAGCTTTTATCTGTATCAAACCGCTGACACACACCAAACCTACATAAAGAAATTAAGTTGATGTCAGTAGAGAACTGAGTTTTTACTCTATGGAGAGAGTTCATTCTTAGCACACTGTTTCCAAACACACCACAGAGTATTCAAAAGACTCTACTAAGAACTGTGTATATTCTATGCCACTGTTGTCAAAAAAGACACTAGTTTCTAAAAATAACCAAGACCTGAACATCCTTTGAAAGGAATACATTTGGAGTAAAAAAAATGTAAACGTTCAACTGTAATATTCAATGTGAATAGGTGTGTTACGAGACAAATATTTATAAATGATGAAGATCTCTGTAAATGCTTTATAAATGTTTATTGTTTCAGGTTTAAGTTTTGTTAAACTAATTAAAAATGGGATTTAGATGCACTTTCTAAATTCTGTTTGCCAATGCCTATTTGGAGTATTTTGTACTATTATGCATAACAGTATTATTATTGTGATTATATTGAGTAGTATTTTTTGTCTTTGAACCAGCCCTTAAGAAGATACTGTGTCGTGAAACACGGGTTACACAATCATGATATTGTTTGAGATTGCTGAATTCACTTGTCACTGTTCATTGATGATTGAAAGGTACCATTGTTCGCAATCATTGAAATCGATGGTTGTTCAGTTATGTGTGCTGTGAGGTTTGGCCAAATCTGTTCTTCGTAAAGCTGGTCTTGTTAGTAGTGTATCCTCTAGAGAGATGACAAAGAGGTTCAATCTGGATATGGAACTCTATGATGGGGGAGGTGTATGGGGAGAGAACTCTGGCAAGTCTTGCCACAACTGCGTGAGGGGAGGAAGCGTCCTTTCACGTTGGAAGGTCGACATCGGAGATCAATTCTTTATGAACATGAACCAGGGCAACCCAGAGATCTGCAATGTGTATTTGCTGGAGTCCTTGTGTTCCTTTCTACGTAGAGATATGCCTTCGGCTTGTGTCAGTGTTAAAGGTCTCAATGCCAGGGGTATAAGGTAGGAGGGATTATTGCTTTTCATTGTCGAAAGATGGCTTAACGTGCCAGGAGGAGAACAAGATCCAGGAATCTAGTGATGAGCTTAGCTCTCGCCAGACTGTGGAAGCTCCCCAAGAGGATTGATCTTGGGGAGTGCTGGAGTGGTCTGTCCATGAGTTGTGTTAAAGTGGTGAATACCCCAGACCAAAATGGCTGCAATTTCATACAGTCCTGCAACATGTGGGTCAAGTGAGCTGGTGCCTGTTGAAATCGAGGGGGAAAATACCTGTAACTTCTCATTAAAGGCTGTATGGAGTTCATCTTCCCAGTATGTCTTAAGTGTGTGTAGAGGGATAAGCATGTGGGTCTGAATCCCTTTGGACAGCTTTGTCACTAACCTCCAGTGTCCCATTGTGTGTAATGCCTATAGGGCTGTGTGCGTGGGTGATTCCTGTAAAGCCACCTGCCATGACCGGTGTAGCGCAAGTCACAAGTCATATCCTGGCGTATTTAAAGAACTCCCCGCTGGGAGCTCCCTATGGCAGCACAGGGCCTCAACATCTAGGGGGAGGCCATCTTCAAACAAGTCCCCTACAGTGCATAGGCCTGCGGGTTCCCAGAGCATTAAACTACCTGAGAAAATCTGTGCTGGTCGAGTAGTCATGCTATTCAAGGGAATAGTTAGGGTGTGTCGGGGTGCAGTCTTACTATAGGTCATGGTGCACGCAGATGCACACTATGTCTAATACTTCAAAAGGACCCTAGTAAATGGGAAGAGTAAATTGTGTGGCTTCTTGGCTTGTATCTGCTCTAATGTGAGACCTGTTTCTGTGAGATAGTGCCCTTCCAGCCAGAGTGCAAGCCACAGTACTTGGGCTGCATAGGTATAAGTTGGGAAGTCTGGCACATATAGACCACCTTGTTCCATGGGGAGGTAGAGTTTGAACAATTCGATCAACTGTCTCCCAGTGCCCCATATTAAGTTTCAGAATATAAAGTTGAGATCCCTAAAGACCTTCCCCGGGATAGTCACCAGAGGGTTTGCTAAATATTAGAGCAAGCATGGCAAAACAACCATTTTAGAAAGGCCCACTCTCCCCGCAACCGTTAGGGGAAAGTGGTCCAGAAAGCGACCTGGGCTCAGGTCACCCTTGTCGCAGTATTCAGGTTGCCCTAGAAATAAATCCCTTGGAGTGTGGAATATTTTAATACCTATACACATTCCCCACTGAATTGGTTCCACCCAAAGTGTGAGCAGGCATGGGTTACCTCCTGCCGTAGTGGAAAGACAAACATTTTCACTGGGTTAACCCTGAGTCCAGGAAGGATATAAAACTCAGCCAATAGACATGTAAGGCACTCAAGATTAACTTGGATAGATCAGATGTATAGTAACATGCTTGCATATAAAGAAACAGTGTAGGTTGTGTCCCCAATATCTCATAGCTATTTGCAGCTTGCTCACCAAAGATTATATTGCCAGGGCAAAGGAGAGAGGGGTTGGAGAGTAGCCCTGACTAATTCTGCAGGCGAATGAATGGACATGCCTCTAAAATATGCTGCCCAGACCTGACACTGGCCTTTTGAGCAGAGTACAAACTTTGGATCAATTTCATAATCCAGGGGCCGATGCTTTGTCGCTGCAGCACCTCTAGCATTTATTCCCCGCCCAGTGTGTTGTAGGCCTGTTCTATGTCATTGGAAGTACATGCTCTCTCAGGCCATTGATGCGTCGCTTCCTCCAAGATTTGGTAAAGATGGCATATATTTAAGGAAGTGTTCTGCCTCAGCACTATGCCCTTTTTATTGGGATGAATGAGGATGGGAAAATGGGGAAGATTATGATCAGCCAATATTTTACTCAGGATTTTATAATCTGTATGGATAATGTACAATATGAGGCCACATCAGTCAGATCCCTATCGGACTTTGGCTCTGAGGTAGCAATTGCCTCACTTGTAGTGGGGGAAAGGGCACCGAGGTGTAGGGTCTCGGCAGACAGGCTCTCTAGCTGTGGGACGAGCAGGCAGTCTAGACCTGGTGTATTCCCAAATGCTAAATTGTTAATCCCCTGACAGATCTCTTGCTGTAAAAGCGAGCACCAAATTCCTGAACTGTCTTCAGGAAAAATGAGGAAGAGTCAGGCATTCCAAAAACTGTTGGAGAGACGATGCAACCAATGGGTGACTTGCTGCATATCATTGTCTGTAGTAGTGTACAAATGTTGCATTGATGGCATTCTGTGTATATACTAGTGTTCCTGACCTGTTTCTGACTGTAAGTATAGGATTGTATCTATCCAGGGGTTAACTGAGGTGGGCCAATAATCTGCCAGGTTTGTCGGATTCACCATGTGTTGTGATACATAAATCTTTGTGTACAAACATTACAGTCTCTCCATTAAACTGGCATGGTCATCTTTTGCCTGCTTGAAGAATTTGGAATGCTCTGTTGTGGTACAGCGAGTAACCTCAAGTTCATGTAATGAGGTTTCCAGTGTCCTAACTCAGTCCTTAGAGAGGCTTGTGCAGCACCTATTGTTGGATGCAGAGATTCCATGGACAGCTATTTAAAATGCCTCCGACTCTATCGCTCTGGTTGTAGCTCTTTCTATGGTGACTTGGAAGTAGTGTATAATGGCTTTGCATAAGGTTTTGTGGAATGCGTCTTCTTCATGTCATAAGAGTTGCATCCGCCAGGTGGGTAATGGAGTTGGGAGTCTGCCCCAGGCCATGCGCATGCACAGTAGGTTATGGTCGGAAAGGGTTTTGCCTCAGTAGTCAATGTCAAAGACTTGCATTTTAAAAGATGTTGTACCGACCAATCGGTCAAGGCGCACATGTAATGTATGCACAGGAGACTAAAAGGAGTAGTGTTGTAGTTATGGACAGGGCACAGGTCCTGAAATAAGAAGTGGGGGGATTGACCAAGTCAGGCAGTATTTAAATAACTTCATGACGCGTGCTATAAAAGCACATGACGTCATGACGCGTGACATTCCACGTGGCATCACAGGAAGTGACCACACTGGAAGTGATGCTCTGATATGTGTATGTTATAACATATGCCAACTGAAAATGAAATAAATATCTTTTTCTTTAAATTGTCTCCTGCAAAGCATATTATGAAACATGCAAATCACACATTTTTAGGTCTCTGCTAGCGTAAGGCTGGGCACATGCGCAGTCTCGCTGGTGAAATTTAATGATTTAGAAGGAGCTTCAGTATCGGGCTTTAAGCCCCGCCCCTCTTTCCCATTGGCCGGAATCACTGTTTATGCTAAACAGTGGCCAGCTATTGGGAAAGAGGTGTTGATGACGTATACTTTTCTCTTTTACAGACGGCCCACTTGGATGGGCTCGTCTGCCTTCCTTCTGCTGCAAAAGGTTTGTTATCTTTATGGGGCCATGTGTTTCAAACACATGGCCCCACATGGCCCCATAAAGATAACAAACCAAAAGCAAAGCCTTTACAATTGGACAATACAATGCCTGCTTGCACAAATAGCTCGTCATGTACACTCAAGACGCCCAATTGGGACGTATTCGTAAAATTCCAAGTTGCTAAATTGAAACCGGCACACATTACTTGACTATTTAAAATATATTGATTTATATTATTCTCTGTCATGCTACATTAAGATAGGACCGTACAAGGCGGGGTTTTCAATGGCATGGAGGTGGAGGTTTTGTTAGAAGTGGGTCACCCATTTAAGCGCCTGCTATTTCCCAAAGCTCGAGCATAGTTAGGTGCAATAACCTGGCCTCTTTTGTAAATTCTGCTGAAACTGATTTCTCCAAATGGCGTAGGGTCTTTGCGGGAGAGTGTGTTTGGAGCAGGTGCTGCGCTTCCACTACGTGAATTCTGCTATAGCTGGTGGCACGCACTATTTCCATTAACATCCCCTTAAACCTCCTTGCTTTCCTTATTGCCCCCTCTTCCATGCATACCCCTTGTTAGACAAGATGGCGGCTGGCGTGCTCTGTGCTCGTCTATCCTGCAGCTTTAGCCGTGCAAGCGTAACGGATACTGCTCCCCCGTACTTTGCGCTCTCCTGGTATGTGGATTCACGTAGGACATAATATGCTTTTCATTTCTGCCCTAAATTGTATTGCAGCGTCTTGTGAGCACTGTCGCCAGGGCAGGGAACTCCCTGGTTAGCATCTAGAGGCAGGCTGGGTTCTAACGGGGCAGAAGGCATCGGCGAGACGCAGACTAAATCGGCAAGTTTTTAAATTTTCCGTCCAATTTTGGTTTTGTGGCGGGGGTTTCTTTCTAAATGTTCTGTTCATTGTGAGCCTATGCGGTTTGGTGTTGGCGGGAGGTTGTCCTCCCGCTTTGAGTGCAAAAGGGCGGGGTGGGCTGTTGATGCTATGAGCCTGACTTTCTGAAGCTGCTGCTTTCCGCAGGTAGTTGAAACTGGGACAGCCTTTCTTTGTGTTTTTTTCCATATATATTTTATTATTTGCGTGACTGATCTACTGCCGTCACACCGAAACCAAACTATTGAGCTGTGATTCACCATCGTGCAGCCTCGGAGGAGCAAAAAAGGTTTGGTTATCAAGGGTCTTGGTTTTCATTTCGCTCGCCTACATAGGACGGGCAAAAATGGCTACATGGTAGATGGGCGTAATCTAGAATAGCTTCTCTCTGGGTGGCCCCTGCAAAATGACGCCCTTGCGTAAAATTTGCGGCCAATTTGGCAGTGTTCAAGCCTTTGTACGGGCATAGGTATAGTTTCAATTGCCTCTATTTGCATGTCTTTTACATCACATATATAATGTATGGCTGGCGCGCTATGACACTGTTCCAGGGATGCCCGTGTGTCATGCGCTACACAAAGATTGTATATATTGGTACGTAATGGATCCCCCCCTACGCAAAGACTATTTAGTTTGTTCACAGTCAAATGTTGGTGTTTTAGTTACTCCATTACAGGTTATTTAAGTAAAATGTTATAGGTTGTTTTTACCTAAGACATTCTTACCTCATTCACCAGCTGCTCTATTCCACCTGAAGCACTTGGCCTGGAAATATGGCTGCTAATGCAATGGTATGTTCTGCCGCCAGCATTTCAATCGATAGCTTGAGTCACAGAAGTGAACTGAGCATAGCGCTTGAATTGGGTTTTATTATTATTATTATTATTTTGCAGTTTTATACAGCGCAAACTTCACCCAAAGGTTTTGGATCGCTTTGCATGAGCACCAAGCCATTACACAAGAACACGTTCATTGTTGGCAGGCATGGCTGCACCAGGAGATTAGGTGAGCAAGACTCAAACCTGGTTTCCCAGCGCCAAAGTCAGCAACTCTGGCCCTTACGCCACACGAGACTCTAGATACTTCAAATATTCTGTTACAGATTCATTACAAATCACTCAATCAGGATATTAAAACTCCATGAGAGAAGGCAACACAACAAGAGTAATGAGCCTTGTGATTCAAACGCACCAGCAGAAAAGAGGTGACTGGTCTCCCTGCCATCAACATACAATACGCCTGTTTGGTGACCAGTGTGCGCTTGCGCGGTTGCTTTGACATTATGGCGACAGCTAAGAAGACAAGCATTGAAAACCCAATAGGTCTTGCCTTTTATTAAGTTAAAGCCATTTACTTTGCTACACAATACCATTAGCAAAGCAAATGGCTTTAACTTAATCAAAGGCGAGACCTACTGCATTTTCAATGCTTGTTACTTTCTGTAGATAGGTAAGTGGATTACAACACAGAGGTCCTTTTGTTACTTGCAGTTAATAAATTGTAATCCTTCTAGTAGACCACAGTGAGCTATGAAGTGTATTTGACTTCTACACCTTGTAACCCTGACTGTCTCATGTAACACATCTTGTACATTCATTTACAAACGTACATGATTTATTTGGAATTAATAATGTGTATGTTATGTAAAGTGCTCCAACACTCTGCATTGAGATGAGTAGCGCTATAAAAGAAATAACAAAGTGCTATTTAAATTGTTCTTTGTGTAAATACTGAGACAGACCAACCATTCTTACAGTGCATGCACTTATATACAACAAAGTAAAAAGCATGCATCTTTTAACCCCTTGGCCGCGGCGGTAATTCCGCCACAGCGCTAGGGGGGAGGGGGCCGCGCGGCGCCGCCATGCTCATGATGGAACCACTCCGTCACGAGCCACGGTGGCGCTGTGCTTGTGACGGAATGGTTCCGTCACGGCCCCACCCGCTCAATAGAAAGCACCGCGCAGGTGCGAAAACACTGCAGCGCAGGCGCAGCGGCCGGGCCGTGACGGAACCATTCCGTCACCAGCACAGCACCACCGTGGCTTGTGACAGAATGGTTCTGTCACGAGCATGCATGGGGTTAAGTACCTGTGAAGAGATAACAAGCTGTGTGCTTTTGTTTTATGGACAGTGCATTTACATTTGTGAGGTTCCAGGATGCCTCCAGTCCCATATTTGATGGCCTCTTAACTTCTGTCTTTATCGTTGCCCAGCTGGAGGTGGAAAAAAAATCCCCCTCGCTGCCTGCACGTTGATGCTGGGAATCAAAAGCAGACAACTTGCAGGAACTGATGAATGTGACCGGTGTTTCAAAATTACACTGGGACAAGTTGAACATATTTCTGTGGGGCCCAACTTCTTAGCAGGGGGGATGGTGTCCACCCTATGAAAAGAGTGGGTGGATCCGTGTACCCACTCAGTACCTCCGACTCGAGCCCTGTTTGTGGATATCTTATCCATCTCACATCTCCAAGTCCCCAATGGTGCAGCCAGTCTGAGAGTGCTGTTGAATTGTGGATGGCGGGAGAACTCGGTAATGGATGGTGCGATCCATCAAGGATTATGTCTAGGTGTGTTACTTAGTCAATGACGCTGAGCATGTTCAGGTTCTTAAGTGTACCCCTCTTTGTGTGTCAGGGTGAGTGAAGGTGGACAAACATATGTCCCTATTTATGACTCGGACTACATCACAGTACCATTGCCTATCCTGGTGTGGTCATTGAGTTAAGGAAAGATATAATTCTCATGTCCTCTGTGTGCCTCAGAATGTACATCTTAATTTGTGAACTATTTTGATATGTGTGACTGACTACATCACTATGTCTTTGACTTCAGTGGTATTTCACTGAGTCAATGATGAGGAAAGTTTCGGATCCTTAATGAATAATTTATTATGTATCTGAGTGTAAAATAACTAGTTATGACTCTTCACAAATTGGAAAGGATTTCTGCTGCATAAAGTTTCCAGACTTTCACCATTTGAGGAAAAGGTCAAATGTAATTGACAGAAATCTGAATGGTAGAGCTATACAAAGCTGTTAACCCTTCCAAGCCCACAATCCAACTTTTTTAGGCACTGATATCTCATAAACTACTGGTTGGGTGTACACCATACCAACACAAGTCTGATTTCTGTGCAGAGTGCTACAGTTATGCCAAGTTTTGTGGAAATCAGTTTAGTAGTTTGGGCTGTAGTCATGAGTAAAACTTCATACCTGAAGCAAAATGGGGAACACACAATTTTTTTAATGCTCCTTAACTATTTTTTGTCTTGTACAGATACACTCAGAATGTGGCTTGCTGGACCTTGCTAACTACACAAAGCAACTGCCATGCTTGGTACAAATTGATTCATGGGCCCAAAAGTTATAGGCAAATCAAAAAATACCTACTAAAAAAATGTGGCTGAACTACAACTACGGTACAAAAGGGGGTGGTGATGGACGGAGCATCTGTACCAATCAAACACTCACACCCAGTCAAAAGATCTTGGTTTGACCCATCACCGTTCTTTAGCCCACTTTGCCACCCCAGTTCAGACATGGCTATATGCAAATCAGTCTGACCCTGTGCCTCATGGGAACAGTCCAGCCCGAACTGCCAAGCCATGCCTTCCCTGGACCGGAAACAAGCTTCCGAGGACCGGTTTCTGGCATTACAGCCGTCTTCAGCCCGGCTTGCTTGAATCCAGTGGCAAAGTGAGCAAGGGACTCACGTCTGAGCATACCCTGTGTGGTATTGGTTCGTATGTGTCGTGTTGTGCGCGTGGATTGTCTCGTGTGTATGATAGCGCGTGATTGTGTGTGCACGTGTGGAGTGTGTAGAATGCATGGTTGTGAGAATGTTGATGTCGTAGGGAAGGCAGTTGCTGTAGGAGGAGGGCTGGAGGTTGGAGTCGTGTTCGGTGCCGCTGTACTTAAACTTCATGTAATAAAGAAGTAAGGAACTGGATTTGCCTACGTTCTTCCTTTCAACACATGGCGACGAGCGGGATTCAGCGGCACTGAGCATATTTTCCTTGTGGAAGGATTTTTCTTTTTCAAGAATTTTCTTTTCTCCACATCTGATTGACCAATACTTCAATTAATTACCGATTCCAAGGCGCTCCTTAAGGTTTTTCTTTAAAGAAGTTCTGAAGTAGCAAAACCTTGCTAGGAATTTTTACCTCCAGTAACGTGTATGCTTTGCCGTTACACCTCGCATTTTTCAAGAGGCCGACTCGACTCCATCAACGCGTGAGTAGATCGTCATCTTGGATGCGTGTGCGCACTATGACGCATGTTCATATTGCATCCTAGCAACTGGATGATACACCTTTGTCTTCGGGCTTCCGTTGTGTGTCATCAACGTGTGTACATCACCACGTACTACTACGCAACGTGGCGGCCATTTTAAATTTTCCTTAAAAGTATCCTAGCAACAAATGCCGAGCGCCGAGGTTCTTATTAACTTTCACATTGTAGTATGGAGTTTTTTTCGTCCAGCGCTTAATTTATGGAAGTAAGCACTTATTTTTCTTGATTGACTTTTCACCACTATTGAACAAAATTCTTAATACTATTGGATTATCTGGACAAACAAGTAAACTTCGTTTTTGGGAAGGTGCAAAAAAAAAAACTGTGGTGAACTTTTTGCCCAAGTTGAAGTTGATCTAAGGATATAACTAGAACTTTGGTGAACTGTTTGAGCAAGAATTGAATAAAAAAAAAAAGCACTTACATTGTAATTCTTTTACCTTTTTAAGATGTCTTCGATTCACCCACCGCCATTTTTCTTAGCAGAATCGGGTGAACCTCCTATTGCATGGGATTTATGGGTTGACATGTTTGAAGCTTATGTAGAGGTTTTAGATGAAGAAGAATGTTCACAGGAAAGGAAAGTGTCTTTACTTAAACACAGACTAGGTGCAGTAGGTCTTAGGGAGTTCAAGAACTTACCTAAAATTGAGAATGCTGGCGATATGGGTGTTTATCAATGTGCGGTTAAACAAATGCAGGAAAGGTTTAGGAGGAAAATTAACGTTGTTATGGAAAGGTTAAAATTTTATTCGAGGGCTCAAAAAGTGGATGAGTCGATTGATCAGTATGTTTCAGTCTTGAGGGGTTTAGCTGTTACGTGTGAGTTTGAAAGTATGACATATGACCAAGTCTTACGTGATCAAATTCTTATGAAAACCAAATCTAAAAAAATTCAAGAAAAGTTATGGTCATCAGGTAGTACTTCATTAAAAAATGCCATTGAAGTAGCTAGAGGTGTGGAAATCTCGGATCAATGTATTCGTGTAGTTAGAAATGAAAAAAATGACTCTGAGTCTAGTTCAGTCAATACGATAAGTAAGGATGACAAACCCAAGTACAAGAATGAGAATAAGTCATTTAATTATTATCCTAACAAGAAAAGTAATGAGAAAAGTTATGAGAAAAGTAATGAGCAAAAGAAATTTGTATGCTATAGGTGCGGATCTAGCAACCATTTAGCAAATTATAAGTGGTGTCCTGCACTTGACAAAATATGCACCAACTGTAAAAAAAGGGACATTTTACTAGAGTATGTCACAACTTTAAAGCTAAGGTCAATTGTGTCCAAGAAGAGGATCAAGATGATGTTTTTCATATTGTAGGTGAAATTTCCAGTGTGCACGATGAGTTAATTAAGGGTACGGGTAAAGTTAGAAAGCTACCATCATGTATCATCAACATTGACGGTCTGGAAGTTAAAGTAATGGTGGACTCTTGTGCATGGTATACCATTATGGGCATGAATTTATTTAAAACACTTTGGCCGAATAGATCATTATTTGAATCGGATGTACATCCTGGAAGTTATACTGGACATAAATTAGCTTTAGAAGGTTTTATTTTGGCTAAGATTAGTTTTGGACATAATTTGTGTCAAGGCAAAGTATATGTGGTTAACAAAGGTGCAACTATTTTAGGATGGCCACACATAACAGACTTGGGTATGAAAATTGATCCTAGTTTAGACTGTCCTGTTTATTCTATTCAGGATGACTGTCGTGAGATGAACAGCTATTCATTTCTCAAGGAAAAAATTCCTGATGTGTTTTCCAATGGCATCGGCAAGATGGTTGGATTTAAACATAAAATTATTCTAAGAGAAGGTGCGTGTCCCGTGAGACAAAAACTTAGGAACGTACCTATTAGTTACAGAGAGAAATTGGGTGAAATACTAAAAGAATTGTGCAAGGATGAAATTATTGAACCAGTAGAGAGTTCAGACTGGGTTTCTCCAGTGGTAATTTCCCTTAAATCCAATGGCGATTTGCGCTTATGTGTCGATTTAAGATGTCTAAATGAGGCCATTTGGGTCGATACATTTCCTCTTCCGAATCTACAAGAACTTACATCTTCTGTTGGCGGTTCCTCTTGGTTCTCCAAGATAGATTTGACAAGTGCGTATCACCAAATTGATTTGGATGAAGATTCTAAGCATTATACTGCATTCATTACCACAGAGGGAATGTTTAGATACAAACGTATGCCGTTTGGCCTTGCAAGCGCGTCTGCAGTATTTAAAAAAAAAATGTGTAGAATATTGCAAGGGATTAAAAATGCAAAAGTATTTCAAGATGATATTTTAATATATGGAAGCAATAAGGAATGTCATGATGAAAGTTTAATTGCTGTCCTAGAAGCATTGAGAAGTAGTGGATTAACTATCAAAAATGAAAAATGTGTCTTTGGAAAACCTGAAGTGGAGTATTTAGGACATGTCATATCCAAAGATGGTATTCAACCAAAAATTTGTCATGTGGATGCTATTTTAGCTGTTCCTGAGCCTACAAATAAGGAACAATTAATGTCGTTCTTAGCATTAACAGAGTTCTACTCACGTTTCATTGAAAATTATGCATCTAAAGTTGAACCATTAAGGTTATTGTTAAAAAGGGGTGTAGCATTTGCATGGGAAGAACAACAAAAAATGTGTTTTGAAAGGGTGAAAAAAGAGATTCTTACAACACCATGTTTGAAACCCTTCTTGCCAACTGCAGAATGTGTTCTGTCTGTTGATGCGTCTGGGTATGGCATTGGTGCTGTGTTCTCTCAGCATATTAAATCAGAGAAGTGGGTAGTTGCATATGCGTCACGCACGTTAACAAAATCAGAACGCAATTATTCTGTAATAGAGAAGGAGTTATTGTCCGCTTCATGGGCTGCTGAGAGATTTAGAATGTATGTATGGGGGAGGAAGTTCAAAATTTGTACTGATCATAAACCTTTAGTGAATATCTTGAGACCTGAAGGTGGGAAGAATTTAACTCCTAGGTTGGCTCGCTTAGCTTCAAAGTTGCACATGTTTAGTTTTGACATAGAATATATTCCTGGTAAGGATAACGTGGTTGCGGATGGTCTTTCAAGATTACCAAATGTAAATTTGACAGAAACTGAAATCAATAGTGATTGCGAAATAGCTTTTACTATCAAGGATGTATTTTTGATTGATGAAAAGGATGTTAATAACATGTTATCCGAAGCATCATGGATGTGCGAGATGGACAAGGATAGTGTTTTAAAAGAGGTCAAACAATTCATAACAAATGGTTGGCCAAGAGAGTCTAACTTACGGGTTGAATGTGCTGCGTTTTGGAAAGTCAAAGAAGAATTGTGTGTTGTTAAAGATATTGTTTTAAGAGGGGACAGAATTGTGCCTCCATTTAGTTTAAGAGAGAATATTGTTGAGAAGAGTCACATGGGTCACGGTGGCATGTCCAGTACAAAAAGGAGAATTAAAGAGTGGTTCTGGTGGCCAGGAGTGATTCTATGGTGGATCGTTTGGTAAGGAATTGTAAAGTTTGTTGTACCAGCGATAAGGTAGCGAAGCCATTGAGTGTGCCCTTAACTATGGTGAAGTTACCTAAGTATCCATGGCAGAAAGTTGCTATTGATTTTATGGGTCCATTTTCAACTTTATCGGTTAAGGATTGTTATGCCATTGTATTGGTCGATTACTATTCGAAGTGGCCTGAGGTGAGAATGGTAAATGGGATGACTACTGATGTGGTCGTTGAGTTTTTAGAAGACGTGTTTTCAAGGGAAGGGGTTCCGGAAGTTCTTGTTTCGGATAATGGACCTCAATTTGTGTCACAAAAAATGGAAGAATTTTTAATGGTGATGGGCATCAAGCACATCAAGTCATCACTATATCATCCCGAAAGCAATGGTCAAGTTGAGCGCTTCAATAGGGTGGTCAAGGAAGTGATTGAATTAGCATTAAGTGTAGGTTTACCCTGGAGGAAAGCTCTACAAGAAAGATTGACAGCATACCGTGTCACCCCGCACTCTGCTACAGGTAAAACACCTTTTGAGGTTTTAAGAGGTAGGAAACCATTCACTGGGTTGGTTCCATGGTGGTTGAGGAAAAGAAATGATAAAGTGCAGTGCAATAACAACAATATAGATAGAGAAATTAGGTCTGAGGTCAAAAGGTATCAGGATCGTAGTCAGCAGTATCAGGGAGGTAGATGTAGTTGGCCGTTGGTTAAAATAGGTCAAATGGTTCGGGTAAAGAATCCTAGAATTGTGTTGAAGGGTGAAAGTCTATGGTCGAAACCCTTGAAAGTAATGAAAGTGTTTGGTAGTGCAGTAGAGTTGGAGGACGGTAGGAGATGGAATTTTCGCCAATTGAGTCTTTGCAGTGGTATTGGTTCGTATGTGTCGTGTTGTGCGCGTGGATTGTCTTGTGTGTATGATAGCGCGTGATTGTGTGTGCACGTGTGGAGTGTGTAGAATGCATGGTTGTGAGAATGTTGATGTCGTAGGGAAGGCAGTTGCTGTAGGAGGAGGGCTGGAGGTTGGAGTCGTGTTCGGTGCTGCTGTACTTAAACTTCATGTAATAAAGAAGTAAGGAACTGGATTTGCCTACATTCTTCCTTTCAACACATGGCGACGAGCGGGATTCAGCGGCACTGAGCATATTTTCCTTGTGGAAGGATTTTTCTTTTTCAAGAATTTTTTTTTTCTCCACATCTGATTGACCAATACTTCAATTAATTACCGATTCCAAGGCGCTCCTTAAGGTTTTTCTTTAAAGAAGTTCTGAAGTAGCAAAACCTTGCTAGGAATTTTTACCTCCAGTAACGTGTATGCTTTGCCATTACACCTCGCATTTTTCAAGAGGCCGACTCGACTCCATCAACGCGTGAGTAGATCGTCATCTTGGATGCGTGTGCGCACTATGACGCATGTTCATATTGCATCCTAGCAACTCGATGATACACCTTTGTCTTCGGGCTTCCGTTGTGTGTCATCAACGTGTGTACATCACCACGTACTACTACGCAACGTGGCGGCCATTTTAAATTTTCCTTAAAAGTATCCTAGCAACAAATGCCGAGCGCCGAGTTTCTTATTAACTTTCACATTGTAGTATGGAGTTTTTTTTGTCCAGCGCTTAATTTATGGAAGTAAGCACTTATTTTTCTTGATTGACTTTTCACCACTATTGAACAAAATTCTTAATACTATTGGATTATCTGGACATACAAGTAAACTTCGTTTTTGGGAAGGTGCAAAACAAAAAAAAAACTGTGGTGAACTTTTTGCCCAAGTTGAAGTTGATCTAAGGACATAACTAGAACTTTGGTGAACTGTTTGAGCAAGAATTGAATTAAAAAAAAAAAAAAAGCACTTACATTGTAATTCTTTTACGTTTTTAAGATGTCTTCGATTCACCCACTGCCATTTTTCTTAGCAGAATCGGGTGAACCTCCTATTGCATGGGATTTATGGGTTCACATGTTTGAAGCTTATGTAGAGGTTTTAGATGAAGAAGAATGTTCACAGGAAAGGAAAGTGTCTTTACTTAAACACAGACAAGGTGCAGTAGGTCTTAGGGAGTTCAAGAACTTACCTAAAATTGAGAATGCTGGCGATATGGGTGTTTATCAATGTGCGGTTAAACAAATGCAGGAAAGGTTTGGGAGGAAAATTAACGTTGTTATGGAAAGGTTCAAATTTTATTCGAGGGCTCAAAAAGTGGATGAGTCGATTGATCAGTATGTTTCAGTCTTGAGGGGTTTAGCTGTTACGTGTGAGTTTGAAAGTATGACATACGACCAAGTCTTACGTGCTCAAATTCTTATGAAAACCAAATCTAAAAAAATTCAAGAAAAGTTATGGTCATCAGGTAGTACTTCATTAAAAAATGCCATTGAAGTAGCTAGAGGTGTGGAAATCTCGGATCAATGTATTCGTGAAGTTAGAAATGAAAAAAATGACTCTGAGTCTAGTTCAGTCAATGCAATAAGTAAGGATGACAAACCCAAGTACAAGAATGAGAATAAGTCATTTAATAATTATCCTAACAAGAAAAGTAACGAGAAAAGTTATGAGAAAAGTAATGAGCAAAAGAAATTTGTATGCTATAGGTGCGGATCTAGCAACCATTTAGCAAATTATAAGTGGTGTCCTGCACTTGACAAAATATGCACCAACTGTAAAAAAAAGGGACATTTTACTAGAGTATGTCACAACTTTAAAGCTAAGGTCAATTGTGTCTAAGAAGAGGATCAAGATGATGTTTTTCATATTGTAGGTGAAATTTCCAGTGTGCACGATGAGTTAATTAAGGGTACGGGTAAAGTTAGAAAGCTACCATCATGTATCATCAACATTGACGGTCTGGAAGTTAAAGTAATGGTGGACTCTTGTGCATGGTATACCATTATGGGCATGAATTTATTTAAAACACTTTGGCCGAATAGATCATTATTTGAATCGGATGTACATCCTGGAAGTTATACTGGACATAAATTAGCTTTAGAAGTTTTTATTTTGGCTAAGATTAGTTTTGGACATAATTCGTGTCAAGGCAAAGTATATGTGGTTAACAAAGGTGCAACTATTTTAGGATGGCCACACATAACAGACTTGGGTATGAAAATTGATCCTTGTTTAGACTGTCCTGTTTATTCTATTCAGGATGACTGTCGTGAGATGAACAGCTATTCATTTCTCAAGGAAAAATGTCCTGATGTGTTTTCCAATGGCATCGGCAAGATGGTTGGATTTAAACATAAAATTATTCTAAGAGAAGGTGCGTGTCCCGTGAGACAAAAACTTAGGAACGTACCTATTAGTTACAGAGAGAAATTGGGTGAAATACTAAAAAAATTGTGCAAGGATGAAATTATTGAACCAGTAGAGAGTTCAGACTGGGTTTCTCCAGTGGTAATTTCCCTTAAATCCAATGGCGATTTGCGCTTATGTGTCGATTTAAGATGTCTAAATGAGGCCATTTGGGTCGATACATTTCCTCTTCCGAATCTACAAGAACTTACATCTTCTGTTGGCGGTTCCTCTTGGTTCTAAAAGATAGATTTGACAAGTGCGTATCACCAAATTGATTTGGATGAGGATTCTAAGCATTATACTGCATTCATTACCACAGAGGGAATGTTTAGATACAAACGTATGCCGTTTGGCCTTGCAAGCGCGTCTGCAGTATTTCAAAGAGAAATGTGTAGAATATTGCAAGGGATTAAAAATGCAAAAGTATTTCAAGATGATATTTTAATATATGGAAGCAATAAGGAATGTCATGATGAAAGTTTAATTGCTGTCCTAGAAGCATTGAGAAGTAGTGGATTAACTATCAAAAATGAAAAATGTGTCTTTGGAAAACCTGAAGTGGAGTATTTAGGACATGTCATATCCAAAGATGGTATTCGACCAAAAATTAGTCATGTGGATGCTATTTTAGCTGTTCCTGAGCCTACAAATAAGGAACAATTAATGTCGTTCTTAGGATTAACAGAGTTCTACTCACGTTTCATTGAAAATTATGCATCTAAAGTTGAACCATTAAGGTTATTGTTGAAAAGGGGTGTAGCATTTGCATGGGAAGAACAACAAAAAATGTGTTTTGAAAGGGTGAAAAAAGAGATTCTTACAACACCATGTTTGAAACCCTTCTTGCCAACTGCAGAATGTGTTCTGTCTGTGGATGCGTCTGGGTATGGCATTGGTGCTGTGTTCTCTCAGCATATTAAATCAGAGAAGTGGGTAGTTGCATATGCGTCATGCACGTTAACAAAATCAGAACGCAATTATTCTGTAATAGAGAAGGAGTTATTGTCCGCTTCATGGGCTGCTGAAAGATTTAGAATGTATGTATGGGGAAGGAAGTTCAAAATTTGTACTGATCATAAACCTTTAGTGAATATCTTGAGACCTGAAGGTGGGAAGAATTTAACTCCTAGGTTGGCTCGCTTAGCTTCAAAGTTGCAAATGTTTAGTTTTGACATAGAATATATTCCTGGTAAGGATAACGTGGTTGCGGATGGTCTTTCAAGATTACCAAATGTAAATTTGACAGAAACTGAAATCAATAGTGATTGCGAAATAGCTTTTACTATCAAGGATGTATTTTTGATTGATGAAAAGGATGTTAATAACATGTTATCCGAAGCATCATGGATGTGCGAGATGGACAAGGATAGTGTTTTAAAAGAGGTCAAACAATTCATAACAAATGGTTGGCCAAGAGAGTCTAACTTACAGGGTAAATGTGCTGCGTTTTGGAAAGTCAAAGAAGAATTGTGTGTTGTTAAAGATATTGTTTTAAGAGGGGACAGAATTGTGCCTCCATTTAGTTTAAGAGAGAATATTGTTGAGAAGAGTCACATGGGTCACAGTGGCATGTCCAGTACAAAAAGGAGAATTAAAGAGTGGTTCTGGTGGCCAGGAGTTGATTCTATGGTGGATCGTTTGGTAAGGAATTGTAAAGTTTGTTGTACCTGCGATAAGGTAGCAAAGCCATTGAGTGTGCCCTTAACTATGGTGGAGTTACCTAAGTATCCATGGCAGAAAGTTGCTATTGATTTTATGGGTCCATTTTCAACTTTATCGGTTAAGGATTGTTATGCCATTGTATTAGTCGATTACTATTCGAAGTGGCCTGAGGTGAGAATGGTAATTGGGATGACTACTGATGTGGTCGTTGAGTTTTTAGAAGACGTGTTTTCAAGGGAAGGGGTTCCGGAAGTTCTTGTTTCGGATAATGGACCTCAATTTGTGTCACAAAAAATGGAAGAATTTTTAATGGTGATGGGCATCAAGCACATCAAGTCATCACTATATCAACCCGAAAGCAATGGTCAAGTTGAGCGCTTCAATAGGGTGGTCAAGGAAGTGATTGAATTAGCATTAAGTGCAGGTTTACCCTGGAGGAAAGCTCTACAAGAAAGATTGACAGTATACCGTGTCACCCCGCACTCTGCTACAGGTAAAACACCTTTTGAGGTTTTAAGAGGTAGGAAACCATTCACTGGGTTGGTTCCATGGTGATTGAGGAAAAGAAATAATAAAGTGCAGTACAATAACAACAATATATATAGAGAAATTAGGTCTGAGGTCAAAAAGTATCAGGATCGTAGTCAGCAGTATCAGGGAGGTAGATGTAGTTGGCCGTTGGTTAAAATAGGTCAAATGGTTCGGGTAAAGAATCCTAGAATTGTGTTGAAGGGTGAAAGTCTATGGTCGAAACCCTTGAAAGTAATGAAAGTGTTTGGTAGTGCAGTAGAGTTGTAGGACGGTAGGAGATGGAATTTTTGCCAATTGAGTTCTTGCAAGAGAAGGATGGCGGGGTAGGTACACTATTTGGTGTTGATGAAGGAGCGTGTAGCGGATATATGTTAGGTAATGATTTTGGACTAATGAAGGAAGTGGTATTGGTTCGTATGTGTCGTGTTGTGCGCGTGGATTGTCTCGTGTGTATGATAGCGCGTGATTGTGTGTGCACGTGTGGAGTGTGTAGAATGCATGGTTGTGAGAATGTTGATGTCGTAGGGAAGGCAGTTGCTGTAGGAGGAGGGCTGGAGGTTGGAGTCGTGTTCGGTGCCGCTGTACTTAAACTTCATGTAATAAAGAAGTAAGGAACTGGATTTGCCTACGTTCTTCCTTTCAACACATGGCGACGAGCGGGATTCAGCGGCACTGAGCATATTTTCCTTGTGGAAGGATTTTTCTTTTTCAAGAATTTTTTTTTTCTCCACATCTGATTGACCAATACTTCAATTAATTACCGATTCCAAGGCGCTCCCTAAGGTTTTTCTTTAAAGAAGTTCTGAAGTAGCAAAACCTTGCTAGGAATTTTTACCTCCAGTAACGTGTATGCTTTGCCGTTACACCTCGCATTTTTCAAGAGGCCGACTCGACTCCATCAACGCGTGAGTAGATCGTCATCTTGGATGCGTGTGCGCACTATGACGCATGTTCATATTGCATCCTAGCAACTGGATGATACACCTTTGTCTTCGGGCTTCCGTTGTGTGTCATCAACGTGTGTACATCACCACGTACTACTACGCAACGTGGCGGCCATTTTAAATTTTCCTTAAAAGTATCCTAGCAGCAAATGCCGAGCGCCGAGTTTCTTATTAACTTTCACATTGTAGTATGGAGTTTTTTTCAGCCAGCGCTTAATTTATGGAAGTAAGCACTTATTTTTTCTTGATTGACTTTTCACCACTATTGAACAAAATTCTTAATACTATTGGATTATCTGGACATACAAGTAAACTTCGTTTTTGGGAAGGTGCAAAAAAAAGAAAACAAAAAAAAAAAAACTGTGGTGAACTTTTTGCCCAAGCTGAAGTTGATCTAAGGACATAACTAGAACTTTGGTGAACTGTTTGAGCAAGAATTGAATTTAAAAAAAAAAAAAGCACTTACATTGTAATTCTTTTACGTTTTTAAGATGTCTTCGTTTCACCCACCGCCATTTTTCTTAGCAGAATCGGGTGAACCTCCTATTGCATGGGATTTATGGGTTGACATGTTTAAAGCTTATGTAGAGGTTTTAGATGAAGAAGAATGTTCACAGGAAAGGAAAGTGTCTTTACTTAAACACAGACTAGGTGCAGTAGGTCTTAAGGAGTTCAAGAACTTACCTAAAATTGAGAATGCTGGCGATATGGGTGTTTATCAATGTGCGGTTAAACAAATGCAGGAAAGGTTTGGGAGGAAAATTAACGTTGTTATGGAAAGGTTCAAATTTTATTCGAGGGCTCAAAAAGTGGATGAGTCGATTGATCAGTATGTTTCAGTCTTGAGGGGTTTAGCTGTTACGTGTGAGTTTGAAAGTATGACATATGACCAAGTCTTACGTGACCAAATTCTTATGAAAACCAAATCTAAAAAAAATCAAGAAAAGTAATGGTCATCAGGTAGTACTTCATTAAAAAATGCCATTGAAGTAGCTAGAGGTGTGGAAATCTCGGATCAATTTATTTGTGAAGTTAGAAATGAAAAAAATTACTCTGAGTCTAGTTCAGTCAATGCGATAAGTAAGGATGACAAACCCAAGTACAAGAATGAGAATAAGTCATTTAATAATTATCCTAACAAGAAAAGTTATGAGAAAAGTAATGAGAAAAGTAATGAGCAAAAGAAATTTGTATGCTATAGGTGCGGATCTAGCAACCATTTAGCAAATTATAAGTGGTGTCCTGCACTTCACAAAATATGCACCAACTGTAAAAAAAAAGGGACATTCTACTAGAGTATGTCACAACTTTAAAGCTAAGGTCAATTGTGTCCAAGAAGAGGATCAAGATGATGTTTTTCATATTGTAGGTGAAATTTCCAGTGTGCACGATGAGTTAATTAAGGGTACGGGTAAAGTTAGAAAGCTACCATCATGTATCATCAACATTGATGGTCTGGAAGTTAAAGTAATGGTGGACTCTTGTGCATGGTATACCATTATGGGCATGAATTTATTTAAAACACTTTGGCCGAATAGATCATTATTTGAATCGGATGTACATCCTGGAAGTTATACTGGACATAAATTAGCTTTAGAAGGTTTTATTTTGGCTAAGATTAGTTTTGGACATTATTCGTGTTAAGGCAAAGTATATGTGGTTAACAAAGGTGCAACTATTTTAGGATGGCCACACATAACAGACTTGGGTATGAAAATTGATCCTAGTTTAGACTGTCCTGTTTATTCTATTCAGGATGACTGTCGTGAGATGAACAGCTATTCATTTCTCAAGGAAAAATTTCCTGATGTGTTTTCCAATGGCATCGGCAAGATGGTTGGATTTAAACATAAAATTATTCTAAGAGAAGGTGCGTGTCCCGTGAGACAAAAACATAGGAACGTACCTATTAGTTACAGAGAGAAATTGGGTGAAATACTAAAAAAATTGTGCAAGGATGAAATTATTGAACCAGTAGAGAGTTCAGACTGGGTTTCTCCAGTGGTAATTTCCCTTAAATCCAATGGCGATTTGCGCTTATGTGTCGATTTAAGATGTCTAAATGAGGCCATTTGGGTCGATACATTTCCTCTTCCGAATCTACAAGAACTTACATCTTCTGTTGGCGGTTCCTCTTGGTTCTAAAAGATAGATTTGACAAGTGCGTATCACCAAATTGATTTGGATGAGGATTCTAAGCATTATACTGCATTCATTACCACAGAGGGAATGTTTAGATACAAACGTATGCCGTTTGGCCTTGCAAGCGCGTCTGCAGTATTTCAAAGAGAAATGTGTAGAATATTGCAAGGGATTAAAAATGCAAAAGTATTTCAAGATGATATTTTAATATATGGAAGCAATAAGGAATGTCATGATGAAAGTTTAATTGCTGTCCTAGAAGCATTGAGAAGTAGTGGATTAACTATCAAAAATGAAAAATGTGTCTTTGGAAAACCTGAAGTGGAGTATTTAGGACATGTCATATCCAAAGATGGTATTCGACCAAAAATTAGTCATGTGGATGCTATTTTAGCTGTTCCTGAGCCTACAAATAAGGAACAATTAATGTCATTCTTAGGATTAACAGAGTTCTACTCACGTTTCATTGAAAATTATGCATCTAAAGTTGAACCATTAAGGTTATTGTTAAAAAGGTGTGTAGCATTTGCATGGGAAGAACAACAAAAAATGTGTTTTGAAAGGGTGAAAAAAGAGATTCTTACAACACCATGATTGAAACCCTTCTTGCCAACTGCAGAATGTGTTCTGTCTGTGGATGCGTCTGGGTATGGCATTGGTGCTGTGTTCTCTCAGCATATTAAATCAGAGAAGTGGGTAGTTGCATATGCGTCACGCACGTTAGCAAAATCAGAACGCAATTATTCTGTAATAGAGAAGGAGTTATTGTCCGCTTCATGGGCTGCTGAGAGATTTAGAATGTATGTATGGGGGAGGAAGTTCAAAATTTGTACTGATCATAAACCTTTAGTGAATATCTTGAGACCTGAAGGTGGGAAGAATTTAACTCCTAGGTTGGCTCGCTTAGCTTCAAAGTTGCAAATGTTTAGTTTTTACATAGAATATATTCCTGGTAAAGATAACGTGGTTGCGGATGGTCTTTCAAGATTAACAAATGTAAATTTGACAGAAACTGAAATCAATAGTGATTGCGAAATAGCTTTTACTATCAAGGATGTATTTTTGATTGATGAAAAGGATGTTAATAACATGTTATCCGAAGCATCATGGATGTGCGAGATGGACAAGGATAGTGTTTTAAAAGAGGTCAAACAATTCATAACAAATGGTTGGCCAAGAGAGTCTAACTTACGGGGTGAATGTGCTGCGTTTTGGAAAGTCAAAGAAGAATAGTGTGTTGTTAAAGATATTGTTTTAAGAGGGGACAGAATTGTGCCTCCATTTAGTTTAAGAGAGAATATTGTTGAGAAGAGTCACATGGGTCACGGTGGCATGTCCAGTACAAAAAGGAGAATTAAAGAGTGGTTCTGGTGGCCAGGAGTTGATTCTATGGTGGATCGTTTGGTAAGGAATTGTAAAGTCTGTTGTACCAGCGATAAGGTGGCGAAGCCATTGAGTGTGCCCTTAACCATGGTGGAGTTACCTAAGTATCCATGACAGAAAGTTGCTATTGATTTTATGGGTCCATTTTCAACTTTATCGGTTAAGGATTGTTATGCCATTGTATTGGTCGATTACTATTCGAAGTGGCCTGAGGTGAGAATGGTAAATGGGATGACTACTGATGTGGTCGTTGAGTTTTTAGAAGACGTGTTTTCAAGGGAAGGGGTTCCGGAAGTTCTTGTTTCGGATAATGGGCCTCAATTTGTGTCACAAAAAATGGAAGAATTTTTAATGGTGATGGGCATCAAGCACATCAAGTCATCACTATATCATCCCGAAAGCAATGGTCAAGTTGAGCGCTTCAATAGGGTGGTCAAGGAAGTGATTGAATTATCATTAAGTGCAGGTTTACCCTGAAGGAAAGCTCTACAAGAAAGATTGACAGCATACCGTGTCACCCCGCACTCTGCTACAGGTAAAACACCCTTTGAGGTTTTAAGAGGTAGGAAACCATTCACTGGGTTGGTTCCATGGTGGTTGAGGAAAAGAAATGATAAAGTGCAGTGCAATAACAACAATATAGATAGAGAAATTAGGTCTGAGGTCAAAAGGTATCAGGATCGTAGTCAGCAGTATCAGGGAGGTAGATGTAGTTGGTCGTTGGTTAAAATAGGTCAAATGGTTCGGGTAAAGAATCCTAGAATTGTGTTGAAGGGTGAAAGTCTATGGTCGAAACCCTTGAAAGTAATGAAAGTGTTTGGTAGTGCAGTAGAGTTGGAGGACGGTAGGAGATGGAATTTTCGCCAATTGAGTCTTTGCAGTGGTATTGGTTCGTATGTGTCGTGTTGTGCGCGTGGATTGTCTCATGTGTATGATAGCGCGTGATTGTGTGTGCACGTGTGGAGTGTGTAGAATGCATGGTTGTGAGAATGTTGATGTCGTACGGAAGGCAGTTGCTGTAGGAGGAGGGCTGGAGGTTGGAGTCGTGTTCGGTGCCTCTGTACTTAAACTTCATGTAATAAAGAAGTAAGGAACTGGATTTGCCTACGTTCTTCCTTTCAACACATGGCGACGAGCGGGATTCAGCGGCACTGAGCATATTTTCCTTGTGGAAGGATTTTTCTTTTTCAAGAATTTTTTTTTTCTCCACATCTGATTGAACAATACTTCAATTAATTACCGATTCCAAGGCGCTCCTTAAGGTTTTTATTTAAAGAAGTTCTGAAGTAGCAAAACCTTGCTAGGAATTTTTACCTCCAGTAACGTGTATGCTTTGCCGTTACACCTCGCATTTTTCAAGAGGCCGACTCGACTCCATCAACGCGTGAGTAGATCGTCATCTTGGATGTGTGTGCGCACTATGACGCATGTTCATATTGCATCCTAGCAACTGGATGATACACCTTTGTCTTCGGGCTTCCGTTGTGTGTCATCAACGTGTGTACATCACCACGTACTACTACGCAACGTGGCGGCCATTTTAAATTTTCCTTAAAAGTATCCTAGCAACAAATGCCGAGCGCCGAGTTTCTTATTAACTTTCACATTGTAGTATGGAGTTTTTTTCGTCCAGCGCTTAATTTATGGAAGTAAGCACTTATTTTTCTTGATTGACTTTTCACCACTATTGAACAAAATTCTTAATACTATTGGATTATCTGGACATACAAGTAAACTTCGTTTTTGGGAAGGTGCAAAAAAAAAACAAAAAAAAAAACTGTGGTGAACTTTTTGCCCAAGTTGAGGTTGATCTAAGGACATAACTAGAACTTTGGTGAACTGTTTGAGCCAGAATTGAATTTAAAATAAAAAAAAAAGCACTTACATTGTAATTCTTTTAGGTTTTTAAGATGTCTTCGATTCACCCACCGCCATTTTTCTTAGCAGAATCGGGTGAACCTCCTATTGCATGGGATTTATGGGTTGACATGTTTGAAGCTTATGTAGAGGTTTTAGATGAAGAAGAATGTTCACAGGAAAGGAAAGTGTCTTTACTTAAACACAGACTAGGTGCAGTAGGTCTTAGGGAGTTCAAGAACTTACCTAAAATTGAGAATGCTGGCGATATGGGTGTTTATCAATGTGCGGTTAAACAAATGCAGGAAAGGTTTGGGAGGAAAATTAACGTTGTTATGGAAAGGTTCAAATTTTATTCGAGGGCTCAAAAAGTGGATGAGTCGATTGATCAGTATGTTTCAGTCTTGAGGGGTTTAGCTGTTACGTGTGAGTTTGAAAGTATGACATATGACCAAGTCTTACGTGACCAAATTCTTATGAAAACCAAATCTAAAAAAAATCAAGAAAAGTAATGGTCATCAGGTAGTACTTCATTAAAAAATGCCATTGAAGTAGCTAGAGGTGTGGAAATCTCAGATCAATGTATTCGTGAAGTTAGAAATGAAAAAAATGACTCTGAGTCTAGTTCAGTCAATGCGATAAGTAAGGATGACAAACCCAAGTACAAGAATAAGAATAAGTCATTTAATAACTATCCTAACAAGAAAAGTAATGAGAAAAGTTATAAGAAAAGTAATGAGCAAAAGAAATGTGTATGCTATAGGTGCGGATCTAGCAACCATTTAGCAAATTATAAGTGGTGTCCTGCACTTGACAAAATATGCACCAACTGTAAAAAAAGGGACATTTTACTAGAGTATGTCACAACTTAAAAGCTAAGGTCAATTGTGTCCAAGAAGAGGATCAAGATGATGTTTTTCATATTGTAGGTGAAATTTCCAGTGTGCACGATGAGTTAATTAAGGGTACGGGTAAAGTTAGAAAGCAACCATCATGTATCATCAACATTGACGGTCTGGAAGTTAAAGTAATGGTGGACTCTTGTGCATGGTATACCATTATGGGCATGAATTTATTTAAAACACTTTGGCCAAATAGATCATTATTTGAATCGGATGTACATCCTGGAAGTTATACCGGACATAAATTAGCTTTAGAAGGTTTTATTTTGGCTAAGATTAGTTTTGGACATAATTCGTGTTAAGGCAAAGTATATGTGGTTAACAAAGGTGCAACTATTTTAGGATGGCCACACATAACAGACTTGGGTATGAAAATTGATCCTAGTTTAGACTGTCCTGTTTATTCTATTCAGGATGACTGTCGTGAGATGAACAGCTATTCATTTGTCAAGGAAACATTTACTGATGTGTTTTCCAATGGCATCGGCAAGATGGTTGGATTTAAACATAAAATTATTCTAAGAGAAGGTGCGTGTCCCGTGAGACAAAAACTTAGGAACGTACCTATTAGTTACAGAGAGAAATTGGGTGAAATACTAAAAAAATTGTGCAAGGATGAAATTATTGAACCAGTAGAGAGTTCAGACTGGGTTTCTCCAGTGGTAATTTCCCTTAAATCCAATGGCGATTTGCGCTTATGTGTCGATTTAAGATGTCTAAATGAGGCCATTTGGGTCGATACATTTCCTCTTCCGAATCTACAAGAACTTACATCTTCTGTTGGCGGTTCCTCTTGGTTCTCCAAGATAGATTTGACAAGTGCGTATCACCAAATTGATTTGGATGAAGATTCTAAGCATTATACTGCATTCATTACGACAGAGGGAATGTTTAGATACAAACGTATGCCGTTTGGCCTTGCAAGCGCGTCTGCAGTATTTCAAAGAGAAATGTGTAGAATATTGCAAGGGATTAAAAATGCAAAAGTATTTCAAGATGATATTTTAATATATGGAAGCAATAAGGAATGTCATGATGAAAGTTTAATTGCTGTCCTAGAAGCATTGAGAAGTAGTGGATTAACTATCAAAAATGAAAAATGTGTCTTTGGAAAACCTGAAGTGGAGTATTTAGGACATGTCATATCCAAAGATGGTATTCGACCAAAAATTAGTCATGTGGATGCTATTTTAGCTGTTCCTGAGCCTACAAATAAGGAACAATTAATGTCGTTCTTAGGATTAACAGAGTTCTACTCACGTTTCATTGAAAATTATGCATCTAAAGTTGAACCATTAAGGTTTTTGTTAAAAAGGGGTGTAGCATTTGCATGGGAAGAACAACAAAAAATGTGTTTTGAAAGGGTGAAAAAAGAGATTCTTACAACACCATGTTTGAAACCCTTCTTGCCAACTGCAGAATGTGTTCTGTCTGTGGATGCGTCTGGGTATGGCATTGGTGCTGTGTTCTCTCAGCATATTAAATCAGAGAAGTGGGTAGTTGCATATGCGTCACGCACGTTAACAAAATCAGAACGCAATTATTCTGTAATAGAGCAGGAGTTATTGTCCGCTTCATGGGCTGCTGAGAGATTTAGAATGTATGTATGGGGGAGGAAGTTCAAAATTTGTACTGATCATAAACCTTTAGTGAATATCTTGAGACCTGAAGGTGGGAAGAATTTAACTCCTAGGTTGGCTCGCTTAGCTTCAAAGTTGCAAATGTTTAGTTTTGACATAGAATATATTCCTGGTAAGGATAACGTGGTTGCGGATGGTCTTTCAAGATTACCAAATGTAAATTTGACAGAAACTGAAATCAATAGTGATTGCAAAATAGCTTTTACTATCAAGGATGTATTTTTGATTGATGAAAAGGATGTTAATAACATGTTATCCGAAGCATCATGGATGTGCGAGATGGACAAGGATAGTGTTTTAAAAGAGGTCAAACAATTCATAACAAATGGTTGGCCAAGAGAGTCTAACTTATGGGGTGAATGTGCTGCGTTTTGGAAAGTCAAAGAAGAATCGTGTGTTGTTAAAGATATTGTTTTAAGAGGGGACAGAATTGTGCCTCCATTTAGTTTAAGAGAGAATATTGTTGAGAAGAGTCACATGGGTCACGGTGGCATGTCCAGTACAAAAAGGAGAATTAAAGAGTGGTTCTGGTGGCCAGGAGTTGATTCTATGGTGGATCGTTTGGTAAGGAATTGTAAAGTTTGTTGTACCAGCGATAAGGTGGCGAAGCCATTGAGTGTGCCCTTAACTATGGTGGAGTTACCTAAGTATCCATGGCAGAAAGTTGCTATTGATTTTATGGGTCCATTTTCAACTTTATCGGTTAAGGATTGTTATGCCATTGTATTGGTCGATTACTATTCGAAGTGGCCTGAGGTGAGAATGGTAAATGGGATGGCTACTGATGTGGTCGTTGAGTTTTTAGAAGACGTGTTTTCAAGGGAAGGGGTTCCGGAACTTCTTGTTTCGGATAATGGGCCTCAATTTGTGTCACAATAAATGGAAGAATTTTTAATGGTGATGGGCATCAAGCACATCAAGTCATCACTATATCATCCCGAAAGCAATGGTCAAGTTGAGCGCTTCAATAGGGTGGTCAAGGAAGTGATTGAATTAGCATTAAGTGCAGGTTTACCCTGGAGGAAAGCTCTACAAGAAAGATTGACAGCATACTGTGTCACCCCGCACTCTGCTACAGGTAAAACACCTTTTGAGGTTTTAAGAGGTAGGAAACCATTCACTGGGTTGGTTCCATGGTGGTTGAGGAAAAGAAATGATAAAGTGCAGTACAATAACAACAATAGATAGAGAAATTAGGTCTGAGGTCAAAAAGTATCAGGATCGTAGTCAGCAGTATCAGGGAGGTAGATGTAGTTGGCCGTTGGTTAAAATAGGTCAAATGGTTCGGGTAAAGAATCCTAGAATTGTGTTGAAGGGTGAAAGTCTATGGTCGAAACCCTTGAAAGTAATGAAAGTGTTTGGTATTGCAGTAGAGTTGGAGGACGGTAGGAGATGGAATTTTCGCCAATTGAGTCTTTGCAAGGGGAAGGATGGCGGGGTAGGTACACTATCTGGTGTTGATGAAGGAGCGTGTAACGGATATATGTTAGGTAATGATTTTGGACTAATGAAGGAAGTGGTATTGGTTCGTATGTGTCGTGTTGTGCGCGTGGATTGTCTCGTGTGTATGATAGTGCGTGATTGTGTGTGCACGTGTGGAGTGTGTAGAATGCATGGTTGTGAGAATGTTGATGTCGTACGGAAGGCAGTTGCTGTAGGAGGAGGGCTGGAGGTTGGAGTCGTGTTCGGTGCCTCTGTACTTAAACTTCATGTAATAAAGAAGTAAGGAACTGGATTTGCCTACGTTCTTCCTTTCAACACATGGCGACGAGCGGGATTCAGCGGCACTGAGCATATTTTCCTTGTGGAAGGATTTTTCTTTTTCAAGAAAAATTTTTTTCTCCACTTCTGATTGACCAATACTTCAATTAATTACCGATTCCAAGGCGCTCCTTAAGGTTTTTCTTTAAAGAAGTTCTGAAGTAGCAAAACCTTGCCAGGAATTTTTACCTCCAGTAACGTGTATGCTTTGCCGTTACACCTCGCATTTTTCAAGAGGCCGACTCGACTCCATCAACGCGTGAGTAGATCGTCATCTTGGATGCGTGTGCGCACTATGACGCATGTTCATATTGCATCCTAGCAACTGGATGATACACCTTTGTCTTCGGGCTTCCGTTGTGTGTCATCAACCTGTGTACATCACCACGTACTACTACGCAACGTGGCGGCCATTTTAAATTTTCCTTAAAAGTATCCTAGCAACAAATGCCGAGCGCCGAGTTTCTTATTAACTTTCACATTGTAGTATGGAGTTTTTTTCGTCCAGCGCTTAATTTATGGAAGTAAGCACTTATTTTTCTTGATTGACTTTTCACCACTATTGAACAAAATTCTTAATACTATTGGATTATCTGGACACACAAGTAAACTTCGTTTTTGGGAAGGTGCAACAAAAAAAAAAAAAACTGTGGTGAACTTTTTGCCCAAGTTGAAGTTGATCTAAGGACATAACTAGAACTTTTGTGAACTGTTTGAGCAAGAATTGAATTAAAAAAAAAAAAAAAACACTTACATTGTAATTCTTTTACGTTTTTAAGATGTCTTCGATTCACCCACTGCCATTTTTCTTAGCAGAATCGGGTGAACCTTCTATTGCATGGGATTTATGGGTTGACATGTTTGAAGCTTATGTAGAGGTTTTAGATGAAGAAGAATGTTCACAGGAAAGGAAAGTGTCTTTACTTAAACACAGACTAGGTGCAGTAGGTCTTAGGGAGTTCAAGAACTTACCTAAAATAGAGAATGCTGGCGATATGGGTGTTTATCAATGTGCGGTTAAACAAATGCAGGAAAGGTTTGGGAGGAAAATTAACGTTGTTATGGAAAGGTTCAAATTTTATTCGAGGGCTCAAAAAGTGGATGAGTCGATTGATCAGTATGTTTCAGTCTCGAGGGGTTTAGCTGTTACGTGTGAGTTTGAAAGTATGACATATGACCAAGTCTTACGTGATCAAATTCTTATGAAAACCAAATCTAAAAAAATTCAAGAAAAGTTATGGTCATCAGGTAGTACTTCATTAAAAAATGCCATTGAAGTAGCTAGAGGTGTGGAAATCTCGGATCAATGTATTCGTGAAGTTAGAAATGAAAAAAATGACTCTGTCTAGTTCAGTCAATGCGATAAGTAAGGATGACAAACCCAAGTACAAGAATGAGAATAAGTCATTTAATAATTATCCTAACAAGAAAAGTAATGAGAAAAGTTATAAGAAAAGTAATGAGCAAAAGAAATTTGTATGCTATAGGTGCGGATCTAGCAACCATTTAGCAAATTATAGGTGGTGTCCTGCACTTGACAAAATATGCACCAACTGTAAAAAAAAAGGGACATTCTACTAGAGTATGTCACAACTTTAAAGCTAAGGTCAATTGTGTCCAAGAAGAGGATCAAGATGATGTTTATCATATTGTAGGTGAAATTTCCAGTGTGCACGATGAGTTAATTAAGGGTACGGGTAAAGTTAGAAAGCTACCATCATGTATCATCAACATTGACGGTCTGGAAGTTAAAGTAATGGTGGACTCTTGTGCATGGTATACCATTATGGGCATGAATTTATTTAAAACACTTTGGCCGAATAGATCATTATTTGAATCGGATGTACATCCTGGAAGTTATACTGGACATAAATTAGCTTTAGAAGGTTTTATTTTGGCTAAGATTAGTTTTGGACATAATTTGTGTCAAGGCAAAGTATATGTGGTTAACAAAGGTGCAACTATTTTAGGATGGCCACACATAACAGACTTGGGTATAAAAATTAATCCTAGTTTAGACTGTCCTGTTTATTCTATTCAGGATGACTGTCGTGAGATGAACAGCTATTCATTTCTCAAGGAAAAATTTCCTGATGTGTTTTCCAATGGCAACGGCAAGATGGTTGGATTTAAACATAAAATTATTCTAAGAGAAGGTGCGTGTCCCGTGAGACAAAAACGTAGGAACGTACCTATTAGTTACAGAGAGAAATTGGGTGAAATACTAAAAAAATTGTGCAAGGATGAAATTATTGTACCAGTAGAGAGTTCAGACTGGGTTTCTCCAGTGGTAATTTCCCTTAAATCCAATGGCGATTTGCGCTTATGTGTCGATTTAAGATGTCTAAATGAGGCCATTTGGGTCGATACATTTCCTCTTCCGAATCTACAAGAACTTACATCTTCTGTTGGCGGTTCCTCTTGGTTCTCCAAGATAGATTTGACAAGTGCGTATCACCAAATTGATTTGGATGAAGATTCTAAGCATTATACTGCATTCATTACCACAGAGGGAATGTTTAGATACAAACGTATGCCGTTTGGCCTTGCAAGCGCGTCTGCAGTATTTCAAAGAGAAATGTGTAGAATATTGCAAGGGATTAAAAATGCAAAAGTATTTCAAGATGATATTTTAATATATGGAAGCAATAAGGAATGTCATGATGAAAGTTTAATTGCTGTCCTAGAAGCATTGAGAAGTAGTGGATTAACTATCAAAAATGAAAAATGTGTCTTTGGAAAACCTGAAGTGGAGTATTTAGGACATGTCATATCCAAAGATGGTATTCGACCAAAAATTAGTCATGTGGATGCTATTTTAGCTGTTCCTGAGCCTACAAATAAGGAACAATTAATGTTGTTCTTAGGATTAACAGAGTTCTACTCACGTTTCATTGAAAATTATGCATCTAAAGTTGAACCATTAAGGTTATTGTTAAAAAGGGGTGTAGCATTTGCGTGGGAAGAACAACAAAAAATGTGTTTTGAAAGGGTGAAAAAAGAGATTCTTACAACACCATGTTTGAAACCCTTCTTGCATCCACAGACAGAATGTGTTCTGTCTGTGGATGCGTCTGGGTATGGCATTGGTGCTGTGTTCTCTCAGCATATTAAATCAGAGAAGTGGGTAGTTGCATATGCGTCATGCACGTTAACAAAATCAGAACGCAATTATTCAGTAATAGAGAAGGAGTTATTGTCCGCTTCATGGGCTGCTGAGAGATTTAGAATATATGTATGGGGAGGAAGTTCAAAATTTGTACTGATCATAAACCTTTAGTGAATATCTTGAGACCTGAAGGTGGGAAGAATTTAACTCCTAGGTTGGCTCGCTTAGCTTCAAAGTTGCAAATGTTTAGTTTTGACATAGAATATATTCCTGGTAAGGATAACGTGGTTGCGGATGGTCTTTCAAGATTACCAAATGTAAATTTGACAGAAACTGAAATCAATAGTGATTGCGAAATAGCTTTTACTATCAAGGATGTATTTTTGATTGATGAAAAGGATGTTAATAACATGTTATCCGAAGCATCATGGATGTGCGAGATAGACAAGGATAGTGTTTTAAAAGAGGTCAAACAATTCATAATAAATGGCTGGCCAAGAGAGTCTAACTTACGGGGTGAATGTGCTGCGTTTTGGAAAGTCAAAGAAGAATTGTGTGTTGTTAAGGATATTGTTTTAAGAGGGGACAGAATTGTGCCTCCATTTAGTTTAAGAGAGAATATTGTTGATAAGAGTCAAATGGGTCACGGTGGCATATACAGTACAAAAAGGAGAATTAAAGAGTGGTTCTGGTGGCCAGGAGTTGATTCTATGGTGGATCGTTTGGTAAGGAATTGTAAAGTTTGTTGTACCAGCGATAAGGTGGCGAAGCCATTGAGTGTGCCCTTAACTATGGTGGAGTTACCTAAGTATCCATGGCAGAAAGTTGCTATTGATTTTATGGGTCCATTTTCAACTTTATCGGTTAAGAATTGTTATGCCATTGTATTGGTCGATTACTATTCGAAGTGGCCTGAGGTGAGAATGGTAAATGGGATGACTACTGATGTGGTCGTTGAGTTTTAAGAAGACGTGTTTTCAAGGGAAGGGGTTCCGGAAGTTCTTGTTTCGGATAATGGGACTCAATTTGTGTCACAAAAAATGGAAGAATTTTTAATGGTGATGGGCATCAAGCACATCAAGTCATCACTATATCATCCCGAAAGCAATGGTCAAGTTGAGCGCTTCAATAGGGTGGTCAAGGAAGTGATTGAATTAGCATTAAGTGCAGGTTTACCCTGGAGGAAAGCTCTACAAGAAAGATTGACAGCATACCGTGTCACCCCACACTCTGCTACAGGTAAAACACCTTTTGAGGTTTTAAGAGGTAGGAAACCATTCACTGGGTTGGTTCCATGGTGGCTGAGGAAAAGAAATGATAAAGTGCAGTACAATAAAAACAATATAGATAGAGAAATTAGGTCTGAGGTCAAAAAGTATCAGGATCGTAGTCAGCAGTATCAGGGAGGTAGATGTAGTTGGCCGTTGGTTAAAATAGGTCAAATGGTTCGGGTAAAAAATCCTAGAATTGTGTTGAAGGGTGAAAGTCTATGGTCGAAACCCTTGAAAGTAATGAAAGTGTTTGGTAGTGCAGTAGAGTTGGAGGACGGTAGGAGATGGAATTTTCGCCAATTGAGTCTTTGCAAGGGGAAGGATGGCGGGGTAGGTACACTATCTGGTGTTGCTGAAGGAGCGTGTAGCGGATATATGTTAGGTAATGATTTTGGACTAATGAAGGAAGTGGCGTCAACTGGAAGTACGAGCAGTTGTAGTGTCAGATGTGACACATCTGGTCGTGATGAAATCAGGAGTAGGAGTGGTGTTAGTGATATTATTGAATCTGGTTCCACTAGTACCAATATTAGTGTTGAAGGTGAGGCTTCACGCCGTGCTAATAGAACAAGGAAGTTGCCTATCCGGTTTACTGATTTTAAGTTAGGGTAACCTTTTAGTTAATGTCTTGTAAGTTGTTGAGGAGGAGGATGTGTGGTATTGGTTCGTATGTGTCGTGTTGTGCGCGTGGATTGTCTCGTGTGTATGATAGCGCGTGATTGTGTGTGCATGTGTGGAGTGTGTAGAATGCATGGTTGTGAGAATGTTGATGTCGTAGGGAAGGCAGTTGCTGTAGGAGGAGGGCTGGAGGTTGGAGTCGTGTTCGGTGCCGCTGTACTTAAAACTTCATGTAATAAAGAAGTAAGGAACTGGATTTGTCACGTTCTTCCTTTCAACACATGGAAGTACGAGCAGTTGTAGTGTCAGATGTGACACATCTGGTCGTGATGAAATCAGGAGTAGGAGTGGTGTTAGTGATATTATTGAATCTGGTTCCACTAGTACCAATATTAGTGTTGAAGGTGAGGCTTTACGCCGTGGTAATAGAACAAGGAAGTTGCCTATCCGGTTTACTGATTTTAAGTTAGGGTAACCTTTTAGTTAATGTCTTGTAAGTTGTTGAGGAGGAGGGTGTGTGGTGTTGGTTCGTATGTGTTGTGTTGTGCGCGTGGATTGTCTCGTGTGTATGATAGCTCGTGATTGTGTGTGCACGTGTGGAGTGTGTAGAATGCATGGTTGTGAGAATGTTGATGTCGTAGGGAAGGCAGTTGCTGTAGGAGGAGGGCTGGAGGTTGGAGTCGTGTTCGGTACCGCTGTACTTAAACTTCATGTAATAAAGAAGTAAGGAACTGGATTTGCCTACGTTCTTCCTTTCAACACCCTGCCACACTTACGGCGGCCAAAAGTGGTACAAAAGGGGGTGGTGATGGACAGAGCATCTGAACCAATCAAACACTCACACCCAGTCAAAAGATCTGGGTTTGACCCATCACCGTTCTTTAGCCCACTCTGCCACCCCAGTTCAGACATGGCTATATGCAAATCAGTCTGACCCTGTGCCTCATGGGAACAGTCCAGTCCGAACTGCCAAGCCATGCCTTCCCTGGACTGGAAACAAGCTTCCGAGGACCGGTTTCTGGCATTCCAGCTGTCTTCTGCCCGGCTTGGTTGAATCCAGTGGCAAAGTGAGCAAGGGACTCACGTCTGAGCATACCCTGCCACACTTACGGCGGCCAAAAGCGGTACAAAAGGGGGTGGTGATGGACGATGAACTACAACTACAACACAGTGGCAACAGTCAGGCCATACCCTGTGGCCAACAACCCACCTTGTGCGGCCAAAGGCTATGCGTAGCGGCACTTGGATTTATGTATGGTAATTAAATATTCCTTTACTTTTTTTTTAAACTTGAAATTCACTGAATAAAGCAAAGCTCAAGGGGTGTTATAGTTAGGAAATAGCATTCAAAAGCTATAGAAATTCACTGGAAAAAACAAAGGTTACAGGGACGTTATAATTGGGTTGAAATTTTACACACACAAAACCATAGAAATTCAGCAGTTATAGTTAATTATGTCAAGTAACTATACCTCGTGCTTTAGGGTAAAGATAACTCGCTCCGTCCCCATTCACTAAATTCCCCATATATTTATACTTATGATATTTTGAATGACATCACTGATAATATCAGTGCAACATTTGTTGTAAAATTATTGATTAGAAAACTGTGCATGGCGGGGGTGCGAACACATTTGTCTTAGGCTTGAAGCCGATTCCCCCAAAAAACATACAAAATATGGAAAGGGGGGCAGGGTAGGAATACCCTGACCCACTAGATGTGGTGGTGACACCCCACACAAACCCCACTGGTGGTTAAAAGCATTTTTTTATTTCAATTTTGCTGTGGATTCGAGGATGGATCTACGGATCCAAAGCAGAATTGGGGGGAAAAAGTATGGGCTAACATGGTTCTTTTAATTGAACTCCCTGGATGGCCCAAATCCTGGAGGCATGTAAAAAAAGGAGGGGGCACATGGGCCCCCTCCTAGAGTTTATGAAATCCTGGGGACCACCACCTCTCAAGGGTATTTATTATAAATGATGCCGAGGTGCCCGCACGGCACCCCCTGCACCCCGGGGACTACCACTTCCCCAGGGCTTTGCAAAACCTGAATGGGGTAGCCCTGCAGACTGCCCCAAGTCCTAGAGAGCTACCCCTCCACAGGACTCACAAATGGAGCGGGGGTCACCCAGACCCTCCCCCATGCCCGGGGACCACCACTTTCATGCCTGGGGCAAGATTTTTTATTCCAGAGGGAGCGGAGCTGTGTGGCCCCCCTATCGGGACGTTTTGAGCCCCAGGGACCAAAACCTCCCTGGGCGGACCGTTAATGTGAGAGGAGGGGGGCCATGCTGCCTCGCATCTGAATCCAATAATGGCCCTGGGTATCACCACCCACCCGAGCCGGCTGCTACCATGTCCTGGCTGCCCACCCCTGAGACATAGATTTTTGCTGAGCTTGAAGGGAGCTTTCCCGCCAATCCACAGTAAATGCTTCGCTTCAAGAAAGTGAGAGCAGAGAAATACTCTTGCTTGCTGGAAGCAGAGTATTTCCTTTGACACACTGGGAGCTGCATCTTTAGTAGCTCCCTGTGTGTCAAAGCAATGCCGGCTGCCGAAGGAGGCGGGGAGCCAGCAGGGATTGAGGGGGAATTCAGGCCCCC
Source organism: Lissotriton helveticus (assembly GCF_964261635.1). NCBI lineage: Eukaryota > Metazoa > Chordata > Amphibia > Caudata > Salamandridae > Lissotriton > Lissotriton helveticus. The sequence goes on along the minus strand of NC_136065.1, from coordinate 1,039,427,089 downwards.
CCTGCAGTCCCCAATGGATATGCCAGGCCCCAGGGGATGAGGTCCTATAGGTTGAAATAAGCCCAGGGAGGCTGGGTGCACAGCCCCCATCCCCTTTGAGAAATATTTGTTTTTTTAAAAGGCTGAACCCCGGGGCTGAAATCGGCCCAGGAGGGGGGTTCCGTGGCCCCCTCCCCTTTGAGAATACTTTTTTTTAAAGCTGGGCCCCGGGGGATGGTACCTGAGGCTAAAATCAGTCTGGGAGGTGGGCCACGCAGTCCCCCTCCACATTCTAAAATGGCCGGGCCCTGGACAATGGGGAGGATGGAGTCCCTGGGGCCACAGAGCCCCCCTTCGCAAATAAAAACAATAAATAAGAAAAAAAAGACAGACCAGCAAGTTGCTCCTCCTTGCGCACTATTGTTTGGGGGATGAAGTCCCCTTGCCTCTTGAGGGTCCTTGAAAGCCAACTACTACTGTTACCTCTAGTAAGTCCCACACAGCAGTATTGCTGAGAGGTTATCGGAGGTCTGCCCCCTTGCTCCACCACTCAATAAGCATGCCTCCTGGTGCACTACAGGTTGGGGGATGAAGTTCCCTTGGATGAGGAGGGCCAACAAGCCCTCCGGTTACCTCCAGTAGGTCCCAAACAGATGGATTGTTGAGAGGTAGTTGAGGCCATGTCCCCTTTTTCCAAAACTCTGCAAACACACCTCCTGGCGCACTACTGACTGGGGGTTAAGTCCCCTTGGATGCTGAGGGTCCTTTGGGGGCCAAGAACCCCTACTGTTACCTCCAGTAAGTCCCACACAGTGGGATTTCTGTGATCTGGTTGAAGTCCCTGCTCCCCTTCTCCACCTCCTGGTGCACTACTGGTTGGAGGATGAAGTCCCCTTGTATGCTGAGGGTCATTGGGTGCCAAAAACCCTCCTGTCACCTCCAGTAAGTTAACAGAGTGCGATTGCTGAGAGCTGTTCGGAGGCCCCACCCCATTTCTCCACCCCTCTGCGAATGTACCTCCTGGTGCACTATTGGTTATGGGATAAAGTCTTCTTGGAAGCTGAGGGTACTTGGGGAACCAAGAGCCTTACTGTTACCACCATTAAGTCCGACACAGTGGGATTCCTGACGGCTGGTCTAAGGCCCTGCCACCTTTCTCCACCACTCTGCAACCCCAACAACTAGTTAAAAAAACATAGAAATTCACTGAAGAAACCAAAGGTTATTGTGATGTTATAGTTAGTAAATAGAATTTAAAAAAACCTTAGGAATGAACTTGTGAAACTAAAGGTTACAGGGATGTTATAGTTATGAAATAGATTTTTTTTTAACTTTTAAATTTACTGAAAAAAGAAAACGTTAGAGGGACTTTATAGTTAGGCCCAGATTTCACTCATACAAAACCATAGAAATTTAGTAGTTATAGTTACCTAAGCTAACTATAACGTATGCCCTACAATGCACTGTTGATGACCTCACATATTACAACTCATGACATGGTCAGTGACATCACTGATGATATCATCCACAGAACCACTCCCACTCACACCCCTATGCAACATCTCTTACACACACTAACACTCCCACAAAACCAGCCACATACCCACTCCCAGAACTATATAAGTACTCACAGAACCACTCACTCATCCATAGAGCTACTCACACACTCATTGACTCACTCATATGCTCACTCACAAAACCACACAATCACCTACACAGTATTCTTACAAACAGTCACTCACCTACACAGCCACTCACACAGCCACACACACATATACTGCTATGCACACACCTAGTTATTTACGTATACAATCACTCACACACTCACGCACCCACACAACCCCTAATGTACCCATTCCCAAATCCATACAAGCCCTCACACATCTGCTCAATCACCCTTACAGCCATTCACACACTCATTCTCCAATGTAGCCACTTGTACACACCAACTCACTTAACAAAACGCCCGCTCAAACACCCACTCCTTCGACCATCCAGCCACTTACACACCCAGTCACTCACTCATACAGCCTTTGTCACATCCACTCACTCACCCGTACAGTCACTCACCCACTCACTCGCCCACCCTTCCAGCCACTCACACAGCCACTAACTCACACATATAGCCACTGACACAGCCACTCACTCATCAATTGCGCCACTCACCCAGCCACTCACCCATACTGCCAGTCACACATCCATACACTCACACACCACTCACACACAGATACACAAGCTCACAGAGGCACTCACATAATATGGTAGAAATAGTATCACTCATTAGTGGTACAGAAAGTATACTATTTTAAATTTTCTAGTACCTTGGTTTATATGCTTAACACAAACCTTTAAAAACACTCCTCCTCACCGGATGATGTCATCAGTGACCTAATCAGTGATGTAATTTGAGATGTCATCAGTGATGCCACTGACCATGTCATGAGTGATGTAATATGTGAGGTCATAAAAAGTACATTGCGGGGGTGTAAGTTATAGTTAGTTCAAGTAACTATAACTGCTGCATTTCTATGGCTTTGTACGAGTGAAATCTGAGCCTAACTATAATGTTCCTGTAACCTTTGGTTTTCTCTGTGAAATATATATGATGTATATGAGAGTCTATTAGAGATATTTTACATAGAAAATTGTATATTTATGTTTCATGCACTATCCATTATTAGGGTTCTTTTAAATCAAAATAGGATCTCACATTTGAGAAACCGGAGGGTGTCACAGAGATTATTTGCAGTAATATTAGTGAGTTGCTGTTGTTGAAATACTGAAAAAAACATGTCACTATCCCTACATTTTAGATGTAAACACACTTTGAGGTTGGAGGAGAGGGTGACTGTGCACTGTCAGATACCTGACCACAGACGGCACGAAAGAGTTGAAACCGGCGCAAAATATAAAGCTGATCCGAACAGTGGCCCCCGAAATACGTTTATACGTTTATACCAGGTCCTTCGAGATTCTAAAGATGTCCGTGCTCTACATTGCATAAAGTCTTGAAATATCTGGCCCACAACCAATTACTACAGCCGCGGTTTTTCGTGATTCCCTTCCAGTGTCTGCATCAGGGTGGCAGCCTGAGGATACAGGTGACTGCTTGTTCCGAACGGATTCTTGTAAGGGTGAACAGGGGCCATTTGTTATATTTAAAGTCGCTCAGGCTCAGCAGGCCTCATGCCGCGTGAATTAACAGGCACGCGCTTATCTCGCTGTCAGAAGCCAAAGAAAAGAATGGGAGCCAGAAAAGGACATGTTTGTTTTGTTAAGAGTAATTATGTTGACTAACTTCTTAAAGTAATCTCCTTACCAGCGAGGAGGTTCATTAATCAAATCCAATCCAACACAATTAACACGTTTCATTACTTTTCACAATTGACAAATTAGTCAATTAATTTCCCCGCAGGCTTCCGGGGTGTTAAACCGGGCCCTGGTATGTGAATGGAATATGAGCTGGGCGGGGACACGATTTAAGGCTGTCTTTGTCTACTGGTTTCCCGAGATAACAGAGATTGCAGGGCATAATCAACCCTGATGAGATTCTGATTGTGGTATTATTGGGGGGTTAGGTGCTGACCTCGTCATCACGCTGACAAATGACTACTTTGTGTATTTTAGTTTATTATAGGTCACGTCATTAGAAACGGCCACATAGACACTCCTGTCTCAGTTTCTGTCTTCAACATTCATGAGCACTTCGGACGTCAGGGCGGGAAACCGGGATGTTCGCGTTTTACCACACTTGCCATCTCCTTGCGGACGTCCCTCACAATTAAATTCGTCCAGCCCTGTCCTTATTAAATCAAAGTATTCTGGGACGCGCTGTATATAGGTGTATATAGGTGAAGTTCAGTCCCCCTTTGATAAGGCGCAGCTTTGTCGTTTCTTCCACACACACGAATCACAGGATAATCCAGAAGGTTCTTTGCACAACGTTGTCATCTTTCTATTTCATGCACTGGACAGTAAAGTTTGTCCCCGGGTGAGTCACTTTTGATGGCCTGATTGCGGGTCTCTTGCTGATGGCAGTTATGTAGAGGGGTAGTTTTGAAGGCCTTCTTGATGGAATGGGTCACGCACGGGGACAATGTGTGTAAAATGTATTTATGTTCGATTGAGATTATAAACCAAGCATATAAATGCATGAAATTAACCAAGTCCAGATATAGCTTCAATATATATTTTTGCCGTTTCTAAGGCTTTGTGTCGAAGTTAAGGAACTCAACCCCACGCAAAGCAGCAGGTGGTATTTACTATCCAGGGCCAAGGGTGTTCCGTGCAAAAACTGGTTAGTTTTACTATGAGTCAAGAGGGGTTTGTGGGGCAGAGTAGCGCAAATACCTAGAGGACTGATGCACAGCCTGATTCACTAAGGTAACCCGGTCGAAAAGCTAACACCTACTTGGAGAAGGCGTACACCATATGAAACACCTTAATTTCTTCATAAAGAATGCATTGCATCTGTGCTTCAGTGCACCGCACACATCCAGCACGAGGGACTGATCTGAGTTTGTCTTGTGCTTCCAGTTTAAATCTCATGCTACACAGCGCACACGCATATCTGCACCATGGTGTGAGTCTGTGCATCGTACAAGGAGCGCTTTTACGCCAGCACAGGAGGGGACAGCAGCAGCAGGTCAGTTTTAGTCAATGTGGCTCAGAACTTCTTTGCATGATCATTTACTAAATCTGACCTCAGGTTTGTCCTCACAGTTCATAGACACCTTCTCGTAAATGCTATATCTTGTGGGACCAATGCAATGAAACTTCGATCAGCCATGCACCTTTGTGGGACTACAGTTAATAAGAATATGGTGCAGTTTCAGCTGTGGAATTTACAACGTCTATGTTCCTAATGGACATCAATCTAAGCCTCTGTACTGCGACATAAAAGAGGATGCACGAAAAGAACCCTGCTCTGTATCAACACTGACGCCACATATTCTTATGGGCAGAGGTGTGATCCAGCGTGACGTTATCCCCCACACAGTTCATTAGATCTGCAGATCTAGGGGCTTATTTCTGAGCCCTTGCGTCACTTTTGCGTCGCCGGTGCATCTCTTTCTGTGACGCAGCAGCGGTGGAATAAATGCACCATGTTGCGTCATATTTACAAAGTGACGCATCTAGGTAGATGTGTCACTTTGTAAACACCAGCGCCACATTATACCTGCGCCAGGTATAATGTATGCAGGGTGGGTTTTCTGACGCAAGTAAGCCTCATAGAAGTGACGCAGTGAAATCTATGAGATATCACTGCGCCACTTCTAGGACGCAAATGTGTCAAAATCTTACGCCTGCTTCACAGCAGGCATAAGACTGACACAGGCACATTTGAAATTGGACTTTCCCATGTGCAATTACCCTTTGCTGAAGTTGCATCACTTTTGTGACACACTCCAGCAATGCGTCATTTTTGCACCTACAGATACGTCAGGAATACTGACGCATCTGTAACTCCTTACGACTTGATGCGTCATACTTTAAATATGACGCATCTAGCATGTCGCAAAGAGGGCGCAATGAAAAGTGTTGCATCGGTGTATTCAAGCAGTGATGCGTCACTTTTCATAAATGAGGCCCTTAGTTTTCCGTAGTATCAGATCTGCCTTGTTAGCATGAGGCTCCTTTTACGAGGGCCCAGGAAAAGTGTTATTATTTATTGCCTCGCACCCCCCTAAATACTGACAATCCAGAGATCAGCGTTCAACATAAGAGTTCCATTATTCAAATTACAAGTTAAACCATTCAAAATGGGGCACAATATGTGAATTTTTGGGCTTTCTAAAAACAAACATTCATGTCATATTATTTATTGGGCATTTTTCATTAGTAAATATTGGCAGGTTTGACCTGCTGACATCTATCTAAACGTGGTAAACTTTGAGTGTGCAGACTTGAGTGCAGTAACAATGCACATTTTGTAATTGTGACCCCTATGCAAAGAGGTGTTTGCACAAGAGTTATAAAATTGGAAGAAACTTGTAATCTAGGTCTTAGCATTCATGGATTTTTCTACATAGTCTGAGTTTAGCATATAGCCTATCATGATCAACTCAGGAGTAAAAGGATCACCACTTCTTAGAGAAATTGACATAATTGCAATGACTGCTTCATTATTCTGAAAAACTGACCCAAAAGTGAAGCTAAGAGTGGTAGTTAGTCTAGTGGCATTAACTCTGCTGGCGTCGACCCTCTGGAGGCCCAAAGATTTTTTTAAAATATTGGCCCTTAACCCAATCAAGGAAGGATGTATAAAATGGCAAAAAGACTTGGGCCCCAGGGATAAGAATAGCAGTAGCCGTACCTTGCTAAACGTCTCCACCCCATCTGGTGGCCAAGGAGCACCAGCGATCCATAGAATATCCATTGCATTCTTTCTTATTACTAATTTAGCCTTCATTGCACATAAGAATCACAATAAGCGCACACTTTTTTTTATTGATTTCAGTTTTTCCCCCTTTTTTTGTGCCTCCCATGCCATCCTCCGCTAAAATAACTCCTGCCAAAAAACAATTGCCTTTTTTCTTGGCCTGTGGGAAGTTAGTCTGAGGGTATCTACATATATAGTGTATCCAGCGAGTGTCTACATATATTGGGTATCGAGGGAGTGTCTATATACATATAGGGTATTCGGCGAGTGTCTACATATATTGGGTATCCAGGGAGTGTCTATATATATATAGGGTATTCCGCGAGTGTCTACATATATTGGGTATCCAGGGAGTGTCAACATATATAGGGTATCCAAAGCCCAACTCCAGCATAATCTCAAATGAGCAGTCTTCAAAGTGAATTGCACAGTTTATACTCGCATCTAAAGAGGGGGGAATGGCGTGTACTTCTCAGAGACTCAAGTCTAAATCAAATATATAGATAGCTCGACTACTGCGTATCCTTGCCTAGCCCAAGATTTAATAGGAATACAGAGCTGAAAACCACCAGTGTTGTACACTTTAGCCCAAGTACAAATTACCAGGGATTTAGGTTTTGTTTCAATTACCCTGGAGTAATCGGAATCATTTCGGTAATTCCTCATCAAAGAGTAACCTGGAATTACCAAAGCGACTCTTATTACTTCAGCAAAATTGAAAATACGCCCAGGCTCACTAAAACCGAACCCCAATTACTCTTGCCCGTGTAATTATGAATAATTTGGGAGGAAAAAATCCTACCGCAAGACGACATATAGAGAGCGTGAACGGCTGCTCAGATTTGTTATTCGTGCTACTGCATTTAGTGCTATTTTTTGCGCTAAGTGCCTCCTTCTGTCCATTTTGGACGCAAGGGTGAATATTTTGCGCTAAGCAAATAGCATTAAAATGCTGGGAGTAAGTTTGGGGAAGAATCCAACCGTAAGAGAACATTTAGCGAGCATGACAAGCTCTTTGCACCTGCTATTTGAGTTCTGTTACATTTAACGCTATTTCTTGCTTCAAAATCCATTCTTGCACCTATTGTGGACGCATTTTTACTCTAAAAAAATAAAGATAAACGCAGAATTACTCGTCTCACATAATTAACTGTAGTCTTGTGGAATTCTCTAGTAATTCTATGTGATTATGCTACTCTGAATTATGCGAGTCATACCCGACCGTAGGTTTTGCATGCTAAAAATTAGAAATGGCATGCTATGACAACATTATATCACGTTTTCCAGAGGTATACGAAGGCAACCACATACAGCTTATGTCTGATGAAGGTGGTGAGTCTGATGTCTGCATTTACTACCTATGATGTGTATTATCTTTGCGATTCACTTTTTGTTAGTCCTCTTTAGGGGAGATTCCCCTAATCTCCTTTCCCCATTTTCACAAGGCAGACCTCCATGGATTCCTCTAGAGTTGCACTTCATGCCTGCTGGCGTCGCCACTATACTTTCTCCAATCCCTTTGCTAACGTCTGTTAAAAAAAAATTTAACATTTTTTTCTGTTTCCCTTTGCTAACTTCTTCACTTTTCTTATCAACTCTTGAGAAACATAGAATAATTATTTAAGCACTGTCTCCTTACCCATGAAGACATTCTTGTAGGACTATCCTTTTTTCCGGCTACCACTCATAAGCCATCCTTGATTCTAGTAGCATTCATCTGCCCTGCTAGTACTACAAGGATCTAACAAAACAATTGTGTGAAAGCTACAGAATAGTGCCAACCACTAGTCCAGGCTACTATAGAGTCATTGAACTATAAATTGTATTACTAAGCTTTGACTAAGGTGTAGAGTCATACCTGTGACAGATGCGAACCCGTGAGGGCTGACTTCACGGTGACTATTTTAAATTCAACAGAAAATAGAGATATTACCAGACAATTCTGAACATTATCCTGCAGGTCTTCATGTTTTTCTGTGCCAATAGTAGTCAAAATCCTGTACATGGAGCTAAATCCGTGGACAGATTAAAACAAATTAGGTAAACCGGAATACTCTCCAATTAACCAAAAGTAGAAATAAAGACAGTGCTGTGCAAGTAATAGCATAAACCCAAAAAATAAGTAAATTCTCAAGCAATAACATACACATTCTGACTAGTCCTGGACGAATTTCAATTACGCCAGAGTAATCAAAGTAATTTGAGTAATTCTGCATTACTTTTTGACGTGGAATTGCCGATTATTACTCATTTAATCCCGCTCGCATAATTATGACTAATTTGGGGTGTGGGGGAATCCAACTGTGACAGCACATTGAGTGAGTGCGAGCAGTCGCTCGCCATTCTGGTTCTGCTGCATTTAGCGTGGTTCTCTGCACAAAATGCATCCACAGGAGGGAGCATTCTGTGTTAAGTAAATAATGCCTAATGCCAGGAGTAAATTGGCAGAAAATCCTACCCCAAGAGCACATCTAGCAAGAGTGAGCACTGCTCATGCTTGCTATTCTTGTTCTGTGCATTTAGTGCTATTTCGGGTGCAAAATGCATTCTTGCGTCCATTTTGGAGATGAGGAAACATATTTGCGCTAAGAAATAGCTCAAAATGCATAATTACTCTCCTCGCAAAACGATATCTCATGGAATTCTTTGCTGATTCTGCGTGATTACTCTACACTGAATTACGCGAGTTACTTGCCCTCCGAATTCTGACTTGCATTTTTATAGGATCTTCTTTCCTTTACCAGACAGTCATGTAAACCAGAAGACGTACCTCCCAGAAAAACATTTCTTGTTTATTTATTTAGTGAGTTAAAGAGTTTTCGAGAGCACAAACATAACCCAAGGGCATCAGAGCACTATACAAGACAAAAAATTACACAGTGCATTATAGTGATTGTAAAAATACTATGGGCAACAGAGCACTATACAAGGCAAAAAGATACACAGTGTATTAGAGTGATTGTAAAAATACTATAGTGAAATAAATGAAAGTTAATAATGACAAAATAAGCATCGTACATTGTAAGACTGACATAGAAATACGTTAACAATCCCAAGTCTGTGTCAAAACAGGGAAGGACCATCAAGAAATCTGAACATTAACCAGTGATCTTGGATTTGGGTAGACCCCCAAGTGACCTTGTCATGCTGCTCACCAGATTGGAGTCTTCTTAGGTATTCTTCATGCTGTGCCGTGCTATTGTCCGCCGATAGCGCCGGGAGACCCTTTTGGGCAGGTGCATGCTTTATAAGCTTCTTAAATAAAAATGGGAAGAGTTTAAGTAAAAAATCATTCCTTGCTGTAGTTTGTTGGGTATTAGGAAGACACCACGGTCACTTGTCAACCGGGACGGTCTTGTAGGAGAGAAAAGTTCAAAGTGGGAAGAACCTGTTCAGAAAAAGTATTTTGACCTCAGTAAGAAACTAGGAGCCCACCTCAAATAATAATCACAATCATTGTCAGTTTGAACCACAAAAGTTGCTAAATAAACCCAGCCGCGGCCCGTGGATGGAGTTCGGCGGGGCAGGGAGGCGGTGCGGGGGAGGGTCAGGGTGGGGGGTGGTAAACAACGGAATATAGATAATTGCAGGTAAGTAAACAATTTAATAAATAAAACGAATTTCGTAGCGCACCCTGCATCGCAAAATGCGATGCAGCGCGCGCTCCGAAATTTGTTTTATTTATTAAATTGTTTACTTACCTGCAATTATCCATATTCCGTTGTTTACCACCCCCCACCGTGCCCCTCCCCCGCACCACCTCCCTGCCCCGCCGAACTCCATCCACGGGCCGCGGCTGAATAAACCTGTGCTCAACCTCCTGTTAACTGTGGCATAGAGCAGGCAGGTTTAATTTAAGAGGCAATGCGTTAAGTATTTATGCAGTAATCAAAAAGTAATGAAGTGAAAACAAAACACGAGAATTACCACAAACTAATATAGAAAAATAGAGAATGTTTTGATAAATAAAATGAGACAAACGCGTCAAAAATCCAATAAGTAGAATTGGAGATATACATTTTTAAAGTTTGAATTTAAAATAATGGCAAAAAGCACAAAAAACCAACCATGGCAACTGGACGTGTTGGAACAGGTCAATGTCAAAAGTTAAGCCTGCCTGCAAGGGATCACTGGTTAGATACGGGACAAAGTTTGTCCTGATGGAAAGTTTACCTTCAGACTTAGAACAATTTAGGGAATAATAAAGGTAATTGTCAGTTGTCGTAGGGGAAGCTGCAGGCTGGATTTGAAGCAGGGCTCGATGACAGTGGGTTGCTAAATTGCAGGTCCCAGTGCAGTCATCGATGAAGGTGGGAAGGCACTGAGCGTTGATGTCCAAAGTCTGTGCTTGGGAAGGCCTCAACCTCGATGGGATGTGGCTTCGGTTCAAATGAAGCCCTCTACATTCGGGTTTAGAAACTTTTCTGGAAGGCAGGTCTTCTTCAACTGGGAAAACCAGCAAGCTGAGGCCGACTGTAAATTTATTGTCGACAGCTGTGACTTAGACAGTGATCTTGGTCTCTGTCAGTTTCCAAGGCAGAAAGTTAGCAAAAAGTTTCTAAGTTCCACTTCTTCTTGTAGTTTGGGGACAAGAAGAGTAAACTCTAACACTAGCTAAAGATCCAGGACCTGGGGGGCGCCACTTTGGTGTTAGGACTCACCCCAACAGAGGCCTTCAGAGGAATCCAGGGCATGTCGAATTGGAACTGGTCAGATGGGCAGTTACAGATATAGAGGCATCAGTAAGCTTGTTGTGTTCCTAAGTTCAAATAGGACATCAGCCATCTGACCTTTGGAGTCACTTCTGGGGTCCCGGGTTCAAGGCAAGTAGGTCAATTTTTCTTTTTGGTTCCTCAGACAGCTAGTCAGTCCTTCTAATTCTTCACAGGTCCAGAAATGTTTTGTGGAGGTTATTGGGATGCAATATTTATGCCCAGTGCCAGCTTGTGGGTGAAGGAAACTCCTGGCCACTTTCTCACCAATGGGGCAAAATCTCCCAGGGGGGACCCTACCCACGTTTGCAGCATGACATGTGTGTTTTACTGTAAACTATCCCACAGTGCCCCTCTTTACTAGGGGTGGGCGGTAAACTTTGCTCCTTTGGTGGAGTTTGCAGAGATTTATCCACTCCACCCTCTACTTAGAGCGCAGCCTTTCGGAATAACTGCAGCGTGGTAGAAATGTTTCTTGTGCATGGCTCGCCAATGGTAAGTTGGCGAGTGAGAAAATCAAGGTCTAGACTGCCTCCCAGGAAGATTTCTCAACACGGTTGGTTGTGGCAGGTCACCATCGCTCGCATAAAAAAGCTGCCTTTCGCAAAGAAAAAGCTGCTGCTTAAATAGAAATTATATTTGAGGGGCAGAAAGAAGCAGCGCTCTCTCGCTCACTATTCGCGATTAGATTTTACAGTGCGAGTCAAGTTCCCAGTGAAAAAAAATCATCACAAGCAGTGTGTCGTGCTACAATCCACCACTCATGGAACTCTAAGGAGTCTTGGGGAGTTTATGGGTAACTCCACGGAGTAAACCTCCACACATTCCATCTACTCCCACTCTTTACCTAAATCTAACTTGGCCGAACCTTTCCTCCCCTTTTCAGAGCTCCCTGTACTCACAGAAAGGTGTGGTCTATGATAATGGTTAAATCTTCCTGTGTGATCACACCAAACCAGTTCTGGGACACCTCTCGCTCCCACTGGGTTTGGAACCAAGCTGACTCGCAAGACTAAAGGAAGGCTGCATCTGCCAGTGGCAGGGTAAGTATTTTTTGAAGCTCAGTCAAGGAGTTCGGCACAGCTACCAGGCCATCCTACTAAAGGACGAAAAACACCTCCCCATACCCAAGCCCCATGTCCACTGTCTGGGAGCAATCCACATCTCAACACAGAGGAGCCACCAGCAGTCAGTTGACTCTGGAGACTGGCAGAAAGCCCTTTTGGGCTCAGGCAAAACAATGGCAACTTTCTAGAAGTGTAATTTACAAAATAGTAATATAAGTTCTGACTTGACCATTAAGTTGGATTTTAAATTGCTATTAAAATTAGTCCTTGAATCAGTTTTCTAGCTATTCCCAAACAGACATTAAGTACTATAAGTGGTTATAGTGTAATCCAGTGTTTTCCATGGAGGAACCAGCCATGCCACAGTGAAAAACAACGGTGCACTAAATATACATGTCCTACTTTTTGAATACCACGCATATTCCCCTGTGGGCATTAAGAGCCTACTTTAGGTGTGACTTATAGGTATTAAAAAGGAAGGTGTAGATCTTGCAAAAGGTTTTAGTCAGGTTGGAATGCAGTTTAAAATGTCCCACTGAAGCATGCTTTACAGTGCTACTTTATTGGGTGACACCATGAGTGCTGCAGCCCACTAGAAGCATTTAATTTGCAGGTCCCAGATATGCATTTGGCCATATGCTAGGGATATATAAGTATATAAGTAAATAAAATGGGCCAATTAGGTATATTCCAATGTTCCCATGTTAAAAATAAGAGAAAACGAATTTTACAGCTGGGTAGCAGGAGTAAAGTGTGCAGAGTCCTATGTCCCAAAAAACAGATTCAGAAAAAGAAGGCAACAATCTGGGGGAATACCAAGCAGAAGATGATAATTTCTAACAGCCTCCTTCTTGATTGTAACAGCAAATGGGTGTGTACTAACTGTCGAGCAAAAATACATTAAAAACAAAAAAGCTTTACATCAATTAGTTCACTCAATTGTGGGCTTTATGGCTGAACTAGATTTGATGACTCATTTTTCAAAACCTTATATCAATCAATCAATCAGGGTTTTTTAAAAGTGCAATCTACTCACCCAGAACGGGTCTCAAGGTGCTGAGGGAAAGGGGGGCTGGTAATGGGGGAGTTTGTAGGTCCTGGTAGATCACTGAGTTCCATTGAAGAGCTAGGACTTGAGGTTCTTTAGGAACTTAGGGAGCGATGCAGTGTGTTAGAGGTGGAGGGTTGGGAGTTCTATGCTTGGACTATGACGCAGTTTGATGTATTCATGCAATGCTAGCATTGTTGCTGGCTCCACTAGTTTGCTAAATATTGATAATCTCCCATATTTGGGCATTAATATTTGTGCTGCTGGAACTCGGTGCCCCATGTCTCCCGAAACAGATCAAAGCTCATACAAACGATAGGATCCCTACTTAACCTCTCTAACCCTGTAGGTGGAAGGTGTCTGACCCCTCTGGTGCAGATATATAATGCACATTGTATACCAATTGCATCATATGGGGCAATAATATGGGGTATTTCAGATTGCTCTGCATTGCAAAGAGGAAAATAGATTTTGTAGAAAAGTTCTGGTGGCTCCTATATCAACCTCTCACTGTGGCGTATTCCTATAGGTACTGTATCGATCCCCCTATTTCTGACCCTGGTCTGGTTAATAATTAAACTAGCAGCCACCCAACGGCGCAAAAACCTGTTATCGGATTGTCCACACCACGGCACAGAAGCGCGTTATCTGATTAGGTCATAGCGCACGCCACCTCATTAGGCACGCACTATTCCTCCAGCCCCTAATAGGCATACGGAGTTCTCATAACAAATCAAACCTATGACAACCTGGGAAAATCCCTGCCGCCATTGTTTTGATTCCACCGAGAACTTCAGTAAAGAATGTGCTAACGACCAGTCCGTATGACATCCTTATTCTCAATCTCGGCACCTTTCAGGTATAAATATTACCGACATTGCCTTAAGCAAACACACGCGGTGGTGACGAGATTGGAGCAGCGAGACGTGCTGAGGAGCCCAGCTGAGAGCAAAGCCCACAGACGCTGCCCACCTTCCTGACGCGCTGAGAAGGACGCGCTGCCTTTCTCCTGCCGAGAAATCCAGCTCCGGCGCTTCCAAGCCGCCCTCGCAGGCAGCTGGAATATCAAGACCTGAGATGAGAGATACCAGCCCTCCAGACTTCTAGGTCCCAGGTACAGAACTGAATAACCCCTTACAGAGAATTCTTGAGTCAGTCCCTTGGCAAAACAAACTTAACTTAAACTGCTACTTAGCTACTCCCGCCCACGTATTAGGCTTAGGTCAGGGACACTGGGGTAGGCGTGGTTAGAAGCACCAGTTGAGTACGTTAGTCAACTGTATATATGTATATATCTATTTTATCCAATTTTAAGTATCATATGGCTCAGAAACCATATCAATGCTTTTCCAGTATTATTTTATAATTCTGTTTTTACTGTATGCACTTTACTTAACTACAAGTATTGCAATAATAGCGATTCATTTCTCTTGTACGAGAAAAGAGTCTGATCAATAAATAACATCTTTTATTGAACACGCCCGTCTCTTCCTTTTCTCTACAATCTGGTGAAACTACGAATGCACTGAACTGACTGAGTAAAATAAGTTGTCTTTTGTTTTCACACGACTCTAGAGATACACTCTTGATTAGGGGAGAGCAAAGTTGTCATGTTCTATGGTTGTCAGAAACTAAATCCCTTCTTGTCTATCCAGAGAGGTTAAACTCCTCCCTGCCTATTCGAGAAAGTTTCTAGTGAACTCTGAGCTAGCTGGCAAACACTAAACTTTAAGTCTAATATCGTCAGTAGAAGACCTAGTTAACCTATGCCCTAGGTCTATACTATTGAAGGTATTATTCCAATGCGCAGAGCCTATTGGGATAATAGGAACTACACTACATGGCGCCCAACGTTTTGGATAGGCGATAAAACTAACGCAAGACATTAGAGTAACTCAGTCGTGCTTTTTCACACAGAGCCCCTTTTTCCCATAATACTCCAAAGACGTCTGGAGTGGGTGAAAGGTCATATCCGCCAAACTTCATAGAGAGGAAACTCCTATGTAAGGTTCTTGGTCTATTCAACGTTGAAGGATACACTGTTCCAAAATATTGTGCATCTAATCTTTGTTTCCATAAGAAACCTGATCTGCAAACAAACAGAATAACCTTCCTGTCAGTAAAATGGGAGACAGTGAAGAAGAAAGGGAGACAGCCAGAGTAACAGCTGAACTCATAGCAGCTGATAATACTCTGCAGGAAAATGACCCGGATATAAAACTCATCCCGGTCAACATAAGAAAATCTATAACTCTAAAACTTATAGAAAATGGACTGACACTGAGAGGTGGTACAGTCATATTCGTAATTGAGGCACACGAATATCGGCAGACAGAGGTATTCTATTCATGGATACATTTTCCAGCAGCAAACGCTGTAACAAAGGACTTCCACTATTACAAAATAGAGGAACATCCTTTCGAGGATGTGGAAGTACCACTCAAATTCCAAGAGCATTTGCTCTTGTTTAATGGCGCCCTAAAACATAACAAACACATCACCAGGCTCGGTCCACTAGGTAGACCAGGAGCAACGTGGCCGGTCCTAGCCGGATACACACCACATCCAGACATTGAAGAAATGCCTGCACCAGAACTTTTAGTACAGCTAAAACAATTAATTAAAATACATAGACAATTAGTCCAATATGTAATGCGGACTTCAACTGTCCAACCAGTAATCAAAATTCCACAGCTGACCCCTCATCAGGGGAACACAAATAAAATAACACCACAGAACATACAGTCCTGTCTGGGTAAAGTACCAGCTAAACGGGAACAAATTCCATTCTGGCTAGCACAAAAAATAACTCAAATAGAGGCGGTATTTCCAGATACCACTCCTCTTGAGAAACACAGGATTCTGACCATCTGTCTTCCAATGGGAATCGCACCACACGTGGAGGACTGTGACACTTGGGGTACAGTCTTTGCTTCCATTTACACAAAAACACATGGAGTTCCATCCATGTCAGTAATACCAGATGTGCTAAAACAAATTCAAGATGAATACGGTCCAGAACCCGCTTTAACTCTCGGTATGAAATTACTGAAAGACTTCAAGCAGGTCTCGGCAATATTACTAGCCAACATAAAAGGAGAAGCAGCAAATGTGGCGATCCGCCAGAGGTTAAAAGAGACAGATGTAGCAGACCAACCATCTGAAATAGCCAGAATTATAGAAAAATCCTATGAAGAACTAGGTAGAGATAGTTTGGGTGGAATACCAGTGAAGCCCCAACTAATTGAAAGCCCTGAAAAGGTATTTATTAAAAATAATCTAAACAGTCAAAAGAAGAGCTGGGATGGAAATAAACAATCCAATCCAAAAGAAAAAAGATTCCAGTCCAGAGGAAGGTCTCCTCGGCGGAGAGAAAGATCTCCGGACCAAGGACCCAAGTCTCCCCAAAGGGAGCCCTCTGTGAAAAAATACAACCTTAGAAATAGGGATAATATAAAGAAACCTGATAGATATCAAGATTTTGATACACGTCCCTCTCAATCTTTTCAGACTTCCTCGCAGAAATCGGAAAGAAGAGGACGATCGGAACCCAGGGAAGGGCACGTCAAGTCCAAAGACAAGGAACCTGCTCATCCCAATAAAAAATTACAGTTTCCAAAGAAGAAGGTAGCCAGTATTAAAGTATTCAACAATGCCGAGAATACTGAGGACACAGCTGAAAAACGGAGAATGGGCTCAGACAATGCTAGACAGCGCAGCAGAAGCGAGCATAGCATGCAAAGTCCTTATGAATCATCTGGAGACAGTGGACACGAATGAATACATTCAAGTGGAAACTGCAGATACCAGAGTTAGCAAGCCTCATAAAATATATGAAATAACATTGCGTATAGAGGGGGATAAGACTAGAAAAATAAGGGGACTCTTTTGGGATAATCTCTCCAAAGGCTATGACATCCTTCTAGCAGAAAAAGACTGGCAACCCGAAATTTGTCAGGGAGTGCCCTCATGGCGAAGAAATAATTATGCCTGCCTTTCAAATCATATTCCAATTCATAAAAAATATACACTTGCAAGAAAGTGGGCAGTAGCTCAAGCTCCAGCTTTATATAAAAATCATGTAGGATGGGATGAGGACTCTCCTCCTCACAAAATCCAGTTAAAATCACAACCCACTGCACAGAGGCAGTACCCAATTAAGCAAGAAGCTAAAAAACAGGTAAAAGAGATCCTAGATCAACTTGAATACCAGGGGGTGATTGAAACTTGCACCTCTCAAATGAACAATCCTTTGTTTCCTGTCTCCAAACCAGACAATTCATATCGTCTTGTTTTGGACTACAGACACCTTAACTCATGTTGCAAAACCTTTGCAGTGCAAAACTCGCATAGTGCTGCACTAATGAATAACATAGTGCGCAAAAAATACAAAACAACATTAGACATCTCTAATGGATTCTTTTGTCAGAATATAGCACCAGAGAGCAGATATTTGTCCGCGTTCTCAATAAATGGCGCTCAAAAAAATTTCTGTCGTTTGCCCCAAGGGTTCAAGAACAGCCCAGGATTATTCTCAGCGAGAGTAACAGAGTTACTACAAACATATGATGACGAGGCATTATCCTATGTCGACGACAACTACCTAACAGATGATGACTTGGATACTCACTTGAAGAGAGTGAACACCATAATACTTGGGTTCGCAGCAGAAGGTTACAAATTCAACTTTAAAAAGTCTAGAATTGCCCATCTAACAGTCCTATTTTTAGGATATGAACTATCAAGTGAAGGCAAAAGCCTGGCTGACAATTTCCTAGAGAAATGTGCTGTAATCCAAGCACCTAGAACACTAAAAAACTTACAATCAATTCTAGGCTTCCTAAATTTCGGAAGAACTTATATTATAAATTACGCAGAAAGGGTCAAACCCCTTTATGATCTAATAAAACCAGATTTCAAAAAAATCAATTGGACTCAAAAACACACAGAAATTTTGAGATCCTTACAAACAGACATGTTAATTAAAACAAAATTACAAACACGTGATAACACACGCAACCGTGTGATTCGAGTCATCCCAGGAAGATGCGGATTCACATACCTGACCTCAAATGAGGGAGAAAAGGTACCAATTGCATACAAATCACACTTGTACACAGAGGCTGAAAAAAGGTTCAGCATTAAAGAAAACATTGTTAATGCGGTTCAAACTGCTGTAGCAAAAGAAAATTACCTAGCTGACGGTAGACAGGTTACAGTCAGAACAGCAAAATCAGCTTTCGAGGCATTAACAACCCCATGTAATTTACGGACAACGGCACTGAATCCAGAATGGTTACAATGGGTAAATTCTGTTGCTACAGACAAAGTGAAATACTATTTTGACCCGGAAATGAAAGACTTAAATAATATAGAATATGAGAGAGAATACCCTCGACATTCTGCCCTTACGACAGTACGCCTGTGTAATTTATACAGACGGCTATGCTCAACCACCAGGGTGGGGAGAACAAGCATACAACGCCACATGTGAAATTACAAAAGAAGTGTGGCGCGGAGGTAAACTAAGACCTCTATTGACAAAATCACACTCAGTGGAAAATAATTCAGAACAACAAACTGAAATCATAGCGTTAAAAATGGCGCTAGATAATGCCGATCGCGAATTCCCGACACTTATAGTGTGCGACTCGCATTACTGCGTCAAATCATACAATAACGATTTACAGGAATGGATTCAAAACGGTTACAAAGATGACACAGGTGCAACAATAAAGCAAAAAGTGCTTTGGGAACAAATAGTTCTTTTACAGAAAGAACTACCAAAGACTCACGTGATACACTCACTGAGTCATCAGCGTGATGGCGTTCACGTTGCAGGGAATTCATTGGCTGAGACAGCCACAGCAGTAGCAACTGAATCGGCTTCCGTAGCTAGAAAAAAGCGTGCAGTAAAATACATTGACGGTGAAACAATGCTGGCGGTGAAAACGTCATCGAAAGGCGACTGCTCAGCACTACCGATCAATTACCCGCTCAATTATACATACAGAATCGATGCAAACTCCGTTCCTTTTGCTCGAATCCCTGGAGTGGGGGATAGAGTAATTCCAAACGAGGACAGGAGAGGCTTGTTAATAGCAGACGCACATATGGGCGAGGGTCTCAGACACCTCAAACTAAAAGATTCTCTGGAAGAATTACAATCAGTGTACTGGTGGCCAGGCATGCGCCTGCATCATCACATTTTTGTAAAAAACTGCCCAAACTGTAACAGAGATCGCAGTGGTGAAAGAAACGGCATATTACCTTGGCGTTTCACACCAGAAAGGATCAACAATAAAAAATAATGCCAATATGAATAATGCGTCGTATTAACATATAGAGACTAGTTTTCACTTATAATTTAGACCCCAACTTTCGGCTGACGCCAGAACTGTTATATCAAGATTTGCAAGTCTATAATGGCATATACGCTAGAAGCATGTTACGTGATGACCAATATCTTTCCACTAACTCTCGGGCTTGTGGGGAGTGCCTGGCCAGAATGAGCATTGCATTTGCGGGAATCTTCTCACTTCCTTCCTGAGGGATACGGGATGGTGTAAAGAAAAAACCAAAGGCAGAGAGCAATCTATAACAGCAAAGGTATTAGGTTCGGGAGCTGGGTGGGTCAAACATCTAATAAGTGTCCAACGCAGTCTAAATAACCTGCCAAGAAATTCTCTGAAAGGTTTCAGTCCGTACGAACTATTGTTTGGGACTAGAATGCTGATCTTAGATCTTGACAGTCAGACTTCAGTGGTTAAAGATAAAAGCTTTGATATCAAAGATCGTTTGGCTATTTTGCAGGACTTAAACGAAACCAGGAAAGACCTGAGCAACATAAAGTTGAAACAACAGCCATCGTCCACTGAAGAGAAACCACCTGTCCCAGCAAGGCCTGTCTGGATTCCAAAAGTTGGGGATCTAGTCAGAGAGAAGATCGCGGTAAAGAAGGAATTTGGGCCTTCTTACAGAAAAGCAGTTCCTGTCTTGTCTATCAACGGGACAAGATCAGTCGTACTACCGCCCCTTGCTGGTAAAAAGGAGAACAGAGTTGTATCAATCGACCTGGTAAAACCACAATCATGTGGCCGATAACAAACAGTAGGCCAAGTGGACTCCCGATAAGTAGTAGAACACCAAGGTTTGCTGCAAATACAGAGGTTCAAACTAAGAGGCTAATCACATTCGAAGTGCCTACAGAACATCAACAAGGACTATGCAACAAAGCAATGGAACTTAAACCTCTAAAAACCCAAATAAAAAGTTTTAGTCGAGACACACCGACCTACAATCAAGTAACATATGACTATGCTGATGAAACAAAGGAAACTTCTAGAACAAAAAGTAATCCAGAAGCAATTGGAACAATAGACAGAACAGCATCCGGCTACTTCATCAACTTCGATGATTCATCCGAAGATCAGAGTGAATCTAAGAAACAGCCATCAACAAAAACTTTCAAACAGAAAGCAAAGGAACTTTTTCAACAACTGAAAGCAACTTATCTGATTTCTCCATGGATTGAAATTTGGGTGGCATTAGGTGCATTTGTCCTCATACTTTGGCTCATCATGGTAATATGCTTGGGACATTTCATTGAGGGAAAATATGCTACAATGGACACAGCAAGCCAGAAAATCAACTTGGTCCTTTAACCACACACATCTTCACACGTCGAGAAAAGAGAACTTTCTTCAGTCAACTTCACAGCCAATCCTATACCAGGCGGTGTAGCATGGGACAAAACTGATTACGAAATCTATGGTCCGGTTGAGATCCTGAAATATCCACACCAGTTTAAGATATCATTAAGTGACTTTGTAAAACCTAGCACATTTGCTGATGATTGGGACTTTGAAAGTATTAATAATATGATGTCTGACTTAGTGATGTCTGCTAAATTTACAGAACATGATTATTTGCAGGGTTCGTCTAATTATGATGAGATGTACTGCTATAACCACTATGGTAACCATTACCTACATAAATCTGCACAACCTAGAAATGTTTTAAATTATAACCAATGGGAACATTGTGCTACTCCTCCAAAAGGGAGCTCAAAAACATTTTATGAAAAATATTCATACTTTTCAGGGTTTAACACAAGTAATGCAGAAACATTTTATTTCAAATTGTCAAATAAGACAGGTATGAAGACCATGCTTACAAACACAAAATTGATATATTCCGATTCATTTTTTGAACAAATGAATACATTTGGGTTTGATTTCTGGAACAATAACATTGAAACGAAAACAGTTTGGGGTACAAAAGATTGGCAAGTACAAGGTATAGAATCATTGTTTAGAGCCTGCATGATCCCAGAACAAATTATATTTTTGAACGACACTATTCAACAAACTACCTGTCTTGGCTTAGCCGAAATCAAAGATTTAAACAAACCGTCTATTCCTAATCCAACAACAGACAGCAACAGCTCTATAGATGTTGAGATAGACGTAAACCATATATTAAACCAGAACAGAACACATCCTGATAGGAAACAATGGTTGATCTGGCCCACAGATACAAATAACTGTCAAGACAGATTCCTGAACAAAATACAGGGGTTCACTTTGACCAGGCCAGACCCTAGATATTCCCAAAGACAACATCCAGGGATAATTACCACATACAGTGTGGGCAAGCTCTGCCTTCAATGGCTACAAACATCCACACTGGCAGAAATTAAGCAACACCTAACTTTACTTACAGAAGGTGCTGACTTGGGTGATTTCATTATGGGACCACGCAAACAGCGTCAAAAACATTTCATAGCGGCCTCTATATATGCAGCTTATGACGAAGCCTGGAAAGTAATTCAAATTGAGACAGCAGAGAAAATACGGGAAATTGACCGTATTAATTTGGAAAAATCACTTTCTGTGGTGGACAATGGGTTAATGACTCTGTCCTCCAGGATTTATTCATTCTCTGGACAGCATTGTGTCTTCAGCAATCGACATAATATCGCAAGACTTACTGTTGTTACAACACGGTCAGTCCCAATTGCGTTCTATTGTACAGCTTGGCTGGACGTTACAAAATCTGCGTTCAGGCTATGTGCCTTGGCGTTTAATCAACACAACGTCACTATTTAATATCTTTAACCTTACTGATAAACAAATCAGTATGGCACAGAAGGGTGCTGATTATACAATTCTGAGCATTGAGAAACTCGAGAGATTACCCTTGACAATGTCAGAGCGACCTGTCATTGAATGGATAATACACGGGATAATTAATATTCCGATATCAACTTTCAGGTTTCAATACTGCCAAAAATATATACAGGCAGGCCAGTATGAAAGGTTGGGTAAAAGTTACATTAAGTCAACATGGAACTTGCCCTATACACACGCATGTGTCAGTAATAAAGGCCAGAATGTGTTTCTTAGTGGCAATAATTGTGCCAGGTCACTAAGCGGTTCACTTCTTTGTGAAGGTATTAGTTTGCATGGGGCCTGTGAAGGGACTTCAAATAACCTTTCATGTCACCAGCTAGGCACACCTGCAACGCAAATAGAACCATTCTTTAGGAGACTCTCGAACGGGAGTTACATTCTCATAGTAGATCACAGATGTTGTAGTTTGCTGCCCGGAAAACCTTATCTCATAACCGTGACGACGAAGGTCATGTGCTGTGGACGAGTATTGTATCCTAACGAAACTCCATACAGGGAGGCAAGGTTATGGCCCAGCTTGAAAATTGCTTCTATTCGAATTGATACTTTAAGCAGAATGAAGACAGTGCTCCTACAGACGCCGACCAGGCTAACGTCATCGAAAGAAACGTATGAACTCCAAGTTGCAAGGACAACGGCAGAGATTCATTCACTGTTATCAACTAATTCCCCCATACATTTCGCAGAAATACTGAACGAAATCCTAAATATTTCTGATACCACTGGTATCTCCAGTGTATTTAAAGCAGTGTTTTCGGGTGCGTTAGTTCCATTCAAAGCCACCCTGGGTATTTTTCCAGACTTTGTCCATTCCATTTTTGGCGGACTTCCTCTTCTTCTGGGACTAGTGGCAGGTATCCTATTTTTGATCCTGTTGCTTCGCTATGGCAAACATTGTCACAGACAAAACACCTGCGACAAGGGAAGAAACAATCCTAGCCATTGGGTACCGGGACCGGATAACTAAAATCCTTGGACTAGCCCGGCTTAGAGACCTGAACATGACTTGGTTTCTTTCATTTAGACCGATGTGGCAACGTTGTGTTTTACCTGTATTAAGGTGCTTGCTATGCGGCGAAGAATGCGTGTTGGACACCTGTCTGACACTATAATCGGATGTGCCAATGGACGCAGAGACTTTGTTGGGTCCGGTAACGGCTCATGCATTGTGCTGTCCCCAGCGGCTACCAATCCTGATGACGGCATTCGTGGAGACTTCACCACTACGATTGAGGGGTAGTGAAGTACGAGATGAAAGCAGCATCGATCAGGTACGACCTTCTGTCAGCAATGCTGATCCAAACATCAATGGAGGTAATCATGCTCATGAATGCATGGTATCAACTTTTTCCGAGTTAGTGGAACTTTCACAGGAAGCTGTTGACAGTTTTTTCGACAGTCTAAATGATATGATGTTCTCACCAGAGCAGAAATAATGACTTTTGAGCAAACTAGCACACGGCGTTCCCAACTCTCTGAATTTGGCCTTCAACTTTAATAATAAAGTAATATGAACAATTTTTCTCCAGTAATGGACAGCGGAACGTATTTTTCTCTTCCAGCAGCCCCAAAATATTTTCAATTTTTTCGGGACACTTATCTTCTGCTTAAAGTAGAAACTATTCTTAGAGAACTAACTTTCTATTTTAGGTACTTTAGAGACATTAGCTGCCCTCTGGCATGTTCATAAGTATTTTTCTTGTGTGATGAAATGGTCTCGCACTTTTCTTCTGTATTAAGAGCCATTTCATGTGTTATTTTTAAGCATGGGCGGATTTTGCGGATTCGCGATCCGCGAATTTGCGGATTTGCGTATTCGCGGATTGCGAAAATACGCGAAATCCGCGAATTCTCGCGGATTAGCGGATTTTTTGGGGGTGTGTGTGTTCGCACGGGTTTCTGCAAGTTCGCGAGGGTTTTGTACTATTTCGCAAATTGCGAACTTACTTGTCGGGTCGCCAGTTTAGCGAACTTGTTGTTTGTACGTGCCCAGTCTGTTTGCTAAGCTTTCTTCATCACTGCCACTCTCTGTCACCACTGGCACTCTCTTTGGTCACCCATGCCACCCTCTGGCTCACCCATGTCACCCTCTGTGTCATCACATCACCCTCTAGTTCACCAGTGTACATTATTGGGGCAAAGCAAAGCACTGCCATCCTCTGTCAACACTGGCACTCTGGTTCACCCATGCCACCCTCTGGCTGGCACACCCATGCAACCCTCAGTGTCATCACAACACCCTCTGATTGACCACTGAGTGAACAAACACCTGCTAAGTGCCTTAAGTTTTGCAAACAACAACACCTGCCCTGCCCCAACTGACATTAATGAAGGCTGGCACCTGCTTGTCTGCTCCCTTTCCTTTTTGTTGCAAATGCAAAGTAAATAATTTTTTTTAACAGGATGCAATGGCATACTTGTAACTATTCTGTGACTGATAGAGCAGGGTCACACAATAGTTGCAAGTAGGCAACCGGATTCTGGAGGGCCCCTTCAGGAAGCACTACAGGTAAATGGTTACAAATGAATAGCTCGAACTTTTGCACCTGCTCGTTCGTTTTGCTTTTGCAAAACTCGTTTTTCGGTAATTTCGCCCTATTCGCGGGGCGCGTCGTAGTGCGAACTCGCCCGTGGAAGCCGCGAACTCGTGCGAGTTACCTCAAGGTTGAGTATGGGCGCCGCCATTTTGTTTGCGTGACGTATTTCCGTTTCCGCCCGCTAAGTGTAATCTCGCCCGACTCGCGCCTTGCGAATACAAGTTCGCACGAGTTCGCGAGAGAAATCGCGTGCGAACTTACTTACTCGCGCGTGATCGGGCCGCCATCTTGTTTTTCATTCATTCCTATGTGTCTGGGTATGGTGTTTCTATCCTCTCTATATCTCTGCCATCCTTTGCTTGTTTTACTATTTTTTTGATCTATTTAACTTATTTTCTATCCCTGTATTTTTCTAGATCTATATTTTTGTGTTTTAGGCTATTTTTGTTTACTTTTGAACTACTTTTTTAAACTTTTACTTTCCTTCTTCCCTACTCTTATTTTTTTTCATTTTGTCTCTTCTTTACTGCTCACACCTGCCCAGAACAAGAACATGGTCAAGACAGCTGTGAAGCTGCCCAAGACGGGCACCGCAGCCCGTGCCCGGCTCCCGTGTGGTCGATTGAGGGCGGAAATGGTGGTGCCTCGGGAGATTTTCAGCCCTGAGGAGGTGGGCGCACTTGTTTTTTACGTGCAGCGCCGTCTCCCCAGGACCATCGCGGCAGGCGGCAGGATTGCTGCTGGTTACACCAACAGCCAGGAGCGACGGAAGCGGTGGGCGCAGGTGTGCCGGGCCCTTTTTAAGATCACGGGGGTCCAGCGCACCTACAATCAGGTCACCCACCGCTGGACCGACATCCTTGACCGAGAGCGTGACCTGCTAGACGTGCTGGGAGTGGAGGTCCCCGGTCTTGGTGAGTAGTAGTAGCAATTTTTTCATTAATATTTCAAAATCTTCTGTGCATTTCATGTGCACTGTTCTCCTTCTCTGTGCCGGTGCCACTGCTTATTTGTTATCTATTTTGTGTTCATTTAATTGGGCTGAGTATGAGTGTATGTTACAGAACTGCGTAATGCTAGACACAAAGGGGCAGATTTACAAGCCCCTTGTTCCACGTTTACACTGCCTTACCTGATGCACAGCGACGTAAACGTGGCGCATCCCTGCGAGTCATGCACAACGTGATGCATCTAAGGAGATGCGCCACGTGAATGCCTGGGCCTGCGCCTCAATGGGTGCGTTCCCACGCAGGGGGGGAGTGGGGGGTGGGTGTTAATATACGCCACACCATGGCGCCTCTCTTGTGGCGCTGCGTCACAAAATTGACGCAAGAATGGAGCAGAAGAGCTGCAAGGGGCTTGTAAATCTGCCCCTAGAGTAGAGGCTCAGGTGCAGTCCTTCCTTTGTAGCCCTCTTTTTGGATGAAATAGTAGGTTCTTGTTCTTTCTAAATGTTTGATTTGGTTGACAAGGACATCGGCAAGCAGCAATCATCAATGTTTTCTGTTATTTCTTTCATGTTGTACGTTAGGTCCGCCCAGGGGCAAATCTGCTGCAGCAGTGGCTCCAAAGGAGGAGGATGCAGGCCAGGGCGGCGAGTGCTCCTTTGCTGGCCCCAGTAAGTTTTCTTTTAAATATAGAGGACCTATTGTTGTCCAAGCATTCCTAATTTAATTGTTTTGAAATAGTGTTTAGATAGGAGCAAAATCAATAATCCTACTGTTGCAGGGACAATTCTCCACAAACCGAACTATGGACACCAAAGACCAGAGTAATAATATTTCAGAGGGGCGTGTTTGGCACACTGTATAAATAAACCTGGTAGTGTCAGCAGCACAGATTCCTCCTTCCAAAAATTGCAAAACTTTTCGCTCAGTCACTCTAGTCCGGACTCTCTAGAGGAAAAACTACAGAGTCAATTCAAGTTTAAAAGCTTTATTAAAAGTTTAAGTAAACACATATATTAAAATAAAGTTAGTTGGAAATGGAAAAGTGCTTGGTGCTGATTTGATGAGTTCTGGAATGGTACACATTTCTTGTGGTCGAGCCGAGCTTTCACCTGGTTTCAAGTTGATGTTCCTCTCTTGTCATTAGAAGTCCAGTTTCTGTCTGTTCAGAGAAAAATAATGTGTGTTAAAAAATTAAGCAAGCATTCAACAATTGTGACAAAAAAATTAAGCAAGACAACAGCTTTCCCTGGAAGGAGGGACATTTACTTTAGACTACAGTAGACAGTCAATTACTTTTTCAGTTGTTTTCACATTTTTTCATTCATAGTCCAAATACTAGTGGAGTGGTGTAATCTAACATTCTTAAATCTATTTTGTAGGTGGAACATCTGGTGGCGGGGCCAGCTTGGATGTGGTCATCATTGACTCGGAGTCCGAGGGTCAATCTGGGGAGGAGTCGGACCAAGAACAAGTACAGACTGTGAGGCAGGAGACAGTGGCGGTGGCGAGTACAGGTAAGCTGGATCATGGTACTATCTGACTCTTAGATAGGATATGATGTGTATCCAGTGGTGGCCCAGTGACAAATTACAATATGGTAATTACAGCAGGCTGGGACCGAAAGACAGATAGAGGCAGAGACAGAGAGAGAGGAAGACAGAAGGAGAGATAGAGAGGGAGGGAGCCAGAGGGAGGGTGAGGGAGGGAGACAGAGAGAGAGAGACAGCGAGGTAGAGGGAGACAAAGGGAGACAGAAAGAGTGAGACAGAGAGAGAGAGAGAGAGAGAGAGAGAGAGAGAGGGAGGGAAACAGACATATCGCCTGGGCCTGGTGCAGATGATACGGTTGCTGGTGTGGTTAACGGCTCAGAGGAAAAATCACTCACTTCTGCCAGATCTCTTTCATATGAAAGAGCACCAAACCAAGGATACAAGAGAGTTGTGGGAAGGGAAATGGTGATTCAAGCGCCCCTCCCTGCGGACGCCCATGATACTGGCCTGAATAGTTTTGTACTGCCCTGGCTAGTTGCTAGTTGTACTGTGACACAACTTCCTGCTGAATCATTTTGTGTTAATCATATTCCTAAAGAGCATTGCTTACAGATTATGTCTTTCTTTCTTCATATAGTTGGCAATACTAAAACCTCCAAACCAACGAGGAGTATGCTGGCTGTACTGGCCCGGCAACGGAGGCTGGAAGCAACTGTTGCGGAATATCGGCGACTGGTGGAACTCGAGGGGGATGACACGCACTCCAGTGCATCCAACTTAACATCGTCTACATCCTCCTCTGTTACCCCACGTTCTGCCGGTAAGCACAGTGCTCCAGCGAACCGGAGCCGTGCCGGAAGACGCCACCGCCGAGCAGCAAAAGCTGCACCTCGCAGCACTGTTAAAGGTCGCTTGCGCCGTGCACTCCGCAGAGTGTCAGACCTAGAGGCGGAGGTCCAGAAATGGCACAAATTTCAAAATGTGGTGGAGGGCCTCCGCCTAGAGCAAGCCATCCTCCAAGAAAAATATGATGCCCTGGCCCTAAAGCATGATGCCCTGGAGGCCAAACTTACCAGCTTGCATCCATAGAGTGTCCCTTGCCCCTTTTTTTGAGACTGTTGGGGGGTGGGAATTGGGAGTTGGGTTTTTTGGGGACTTTTGAGGACTATTTGTTGGGGTTAGGGAGGGTCTTGCGGGAGATTATTTTGTTAGGGATATAAATATACTTTTTCAAACTTTATCTGAGCATACCTGTTTTTTTACTACTTTTGAGCTGGGTGGGTGGTGGTTTTGCAGTAATTTCATTTAACAGAACACTGTCATCGTGTTGGTTCACGTGCAATAGGCCAAATGTTTTCCTAAGTAAATGCCTGTCACAGACTTTGTCAATTCAAGAGCCCTAGGACTTTGCTGCTAGTACCACTGTCACTCTCTCGCCTCTCCGAATACTCCATTATACTACCTCCCATCCAAAAGCTTATCTTACCTGTAATTTGTGTTTGAGGGCTGGCTCCACCTGGAATTCACAGAGTCCTAACGCGTTCTGCAGCAGGGCCACAACTGGAGTTTCCCGGCGTGGATTTTCTGCAAATCAAAAGCAATCAACATTAGAAATGTGGTAGCGGTGCTGACACAACCCTAAAACCTAGAAACCCCAGAGACAGCACCCCTGAGACAGGCAAGCGAGCAATAGAACGCCTACACGTTCACGTGCAATAGGCCACATTTTTTCCTAAGTAAATGCCTGTCACAGACTTTGTTAATTCAAGAGCCCTAGGACTTTGCTGCTAGTACCACTGTCACTCTCTCGCCTCTCCGAATACTCCATTATACTACCTCCCATCCAAAAGCTTATCTTACCTGTAATTTGTGTTTGAGGGCTGGCTCCACCTGGAATTCACAGAGTCCTAACGCGTTCTGCAGCAGGGCCACAACTGGAGTTTCCCGGCGTGGATTTTCTGCAAATCAAAAGCAATCAACATTAGAAATGTGGTAGCGGTGCTGACACAACCCTAAAACCTAGAAACCCCAGAGACAGCACCCCTGAGACAGGCAAGCGAGCAATAGAACGCCTACACGTTCACGTGCAATAGGCCACATTTTTTCCTAAGTAAATGCCTGTCACAGACTTTGTTAATTCAAGAGCCCTAGGACTTTGCTGCTAGTACCACTGTCACTCTCTCGCCTCTCCGAATACTCCTTTATACTACCTCCCATCCAAAAGCTTATCTTACCTGTAATTTGTGTTTGAGGGCTGGCTCCTTCATTTCTTCATTTCTTCATTGTGCAGAATCCAGGCATCAGCATTATGGGTAATGGATAGGGTGAGTCTGGAGGAGGAGGACTCAGGATAGACGACCAGGACTGAGTTCTTGTCAACTAACTGTTGTGAACCGGTGGAATGCTGCTGCATCAAAATCAAGACAGTTCTGCTGATGTGCTTGTTGTTTGATTGGGTGATTACAGTTTTGTTGGGAATGTGATGAAGCACTTGCTAAAGAAAGACAGACATACAGGAATAAAAGTGAATAAGGAGGACTATTTACAATTAATGAATGATTGATTGAGTCATTTTCAGAACTCGCTGTCAGGGAAGCAGAACTCGTCCTCATACTCTGCTAAATCATCAGTCGGGGTTACTTCTGGTAACTGAGGAGAACTTTCCTCGGGTAGGGCGGTGTCCTCTTCTTCCTGCGTGCATTCTCGTACTCTGTAATCTGGTGGTATGAAGTGCTGGTTCATCTTTATCAAGGTGAGCCGCTCCACATTTGCGGGCAAGAGGCGGGACCTTTTGGAAGTCACAATGCCACCAGCAGAACTAAAAACACGTTCTGAAGACACGCTTGCGAGTGGGCAAGACAAGTAATTGATAGCCAGGTTGGTGAGCTCTCGCCATATTTTTCTTTTCCCATGCCAATACGCCAATGGGTCCTCAGTAATATTGACCTCTGTTGAGTCATCCAGATAGGCCTGCACCATTGAAAGAATGTCCTCCCGGATTCCTGTACTTTGCACTTCTGTGTCCTTTCTAGGACCAGGAAACCCTAGCTGAGTTAGCCAACTCGCTTCAGACATATCGCATGTGCCTGGTGCAGATGATACGGTTGCTGGTGTGGTTAACGGCTCAGAGGGAAAGTCACTCACTTCTGCCACAGGCACAGATGGTGAAGTGCTTTTTTGGGACGCCTGATCGCCTGCTGATTGACTAGTAGTACTGTCTTCTCCTACAGTTTCCTTCCGTTCTATTTCAAAACGAATGGCTGACTGAGCTAGCCAACCTTTGTACTCTGTAACATCCGATGTTTCAAAAGGAATTATTACTTTGCCAAACAATGGCTTTTTGTAACGTGGATCCAGAATAGTAGCACAAATGTAGTGCTGTTGTTTCTTGATATTTACAAGCCGTTCATTGCTAACTAGGCGTTGTAATAATCTCTGCGCCAACTCATGTGCTTCGTTCTTTCCAACGTCCTTTAATTGTGAAGACACCACCTTGACTTGGTGCTCGAGCTTCAGCAACAGTGGGATAGCTTTGCTCAAAGAACAGTCCTCCCTGCTCACGTCACGCGTGAAGACCTCAATAGGCCGAAGCATGTCTGTCAGGCTTTTAACTAGCTGCCATTGCTCCACCGCTAGCATCATTCCTGTCGTATCACCACCCAGGTTGTAGAAATACTCATTGACTACTGGAAACAGCTCATGCAGACGCTCAAGCATGTAGAAGGTTGAGTTCCAACGTGTTGCTACCTCCTGGATAAGTGCTTTCACTGGCATTCTACGTTCATTTTGCTTGCGCCTCAGCTCCTTCCGGGCCTTAAAAGAATGGTTGAAATGTGTGCATATTCTTCTGCAGATGGTCAGTGTTTTGTCGACTGCAAGTTCTTTTTTCAAAAAATGTTGCACAACAAGGTTGATACAGTGCGCCAAACACGGCACTCTGATATAGAAACCGTCCTCCATGGCCTTAACTACATTCCTGCCATTATCTGTAGAAACATAACCAACCTTGCAATTTCTTGGGCGCAGCCATTTCAAGACCTTTTTGTTAAAGTCAGCCAAAATGTTGACTGCAGTATGACTTTTCTCCATGCCAAACATGGCTAATGTTGCATGTTTACGAGCACCCTTAAAAATCTCGACCAAATCACCACCTGCATTTATCTGTTTAATAACCCCTGAAAAAGAGACCCAGTGTGCAGTGATGCACATGTAATCAAGGGCTTGGCAACTGGTCCACATGTCTGTTGTCAGGTGTATAGTGTGAACAGCACTCTTCTGCAAAGCTGCCCCCACCAACTCAAGCACCTCTTTGTGTAGTGCTGGAACAGCAACCCTGGCAAAATAGTACCGGCTAGGAACCTTCCATTTAGGGGCCAATGTTGCCACGAGTTCAAGGAAACCCACACATTCGACAAACGAAAAAGGGAGAAGGTCCACCGCTAGCATTTTTGCCAGCTTAGTGTTATAGAGGCGTACAGTTGGGTGGTTGCGTTGAAATTGCGCATCTGAGGAGAACATGCCTGAAATGGTGCGCTGGACAAATTTACGGGATGATGCGGATGCCTTCTTCGACCCACTTCTGATCAGTGTTGACATTTTCCGCATTGGTGTGTCTCCCAGACTCTCAGTGTGCCTGCTATGTGTTACGGAGGGTGTGATGCTGCAAGGGGTACTGGGTGCAACCGGACACATGTCTGACGCTTCTTCTACCTCCCCATCATCTTCAGATGAAACACCTACTATGGGTATATTTTGGCCACTTGCCCTTTGGGATCGCTTTCCCTTGACTTTTGCTAGGTGCGGAAACCATTCGACAGCGTGCTTTCTTTCAAGATGACCTATCTGGCCTCCGGTTCCATAGTTGGTACCAGTCTTACCACGGCTAACTCTAGTCTTACAAATGCAACAAACGGCTATGTTATCATATTTTTCATGGACACTAAAAAAGTTCCAAACTGGGGACTGGAAACTTCTGGTTTTGCCGCACGAGGTGATACTGCTGCCAATGCCAGATGAAGCAGTGGTGGATGAGCCTTGCAGACATCTACTGGGTTGTGCAATTATTGCAGCAACCTTACTTGAGGGAGTCGAGCGGGATGGAGTCCCCCTCCGGGGAGAAAATATGGGAGCTGTAGGTTTTGTTGAACTTGTGGTACTACTTGACTGCGTTGGTGGTGCTACCAGTGGCACGTCGCCAGGGTCACGCTCAGCATGACGTCGGGATAGGGTGTAAATGTCTGTCTGCTGCATGGCCGGTGTGGCTGGACTGACATGTGTGATGACTAGGTCATTGCTGTCATCCTCTTCAACAACATCAGAATGCACCACTTCATCAAGTCCGACGTTCGGATCCATAAGTATAAGCTTTCCGGGGCCCTTCCTTTTAACATTTGATACCTTTCGCAGCTCATGGTGTGCCTCCCTCTCAGACATCGGAGATGGTTGCCAATCCAGATCCAGATCATCGTCTGATGGAGCGGGGCTTGAAGAGGAACTTCTACACATCCTCCTTGATCTTTTCCTTGCTGGGGAGCTGGGAGAAAATGAATCATCAGGAGGAGTGGCTTCGTCTTCCTGACATGATACCCCGGCTCCAAAGTCAATTTCCTCCTGTGCCCCTACTTCTGGAAGAACAACCATTGTGGGAACTTGCACCGCTCCATGGCCATCTTCACTGACCTCTACTTGCAAGTCTCCATGGACCTCTCCTTCTCGGCCTTCTCCTTCTCGGCCTTCTCCTTCTCGGCCTTCTCCTTCTCGGCCTTCTCCTTCTCGGCCTTCTCCTTCTCGGCCTTCTCCTTCTCGGCCTTCTCCTTCTCGGCCTTCTCCTTCTCGGCCTTCTCCTTCTCGGCCTTCTCCTTCTCGGCCTTCTCCTTCTCGGCCTTCTCCTTCTCGGCCAGCTCCTTCTCGGACAGCTCCTTCTCGGACAGCTCCTTGCGCATGTACTTCTGCTTGTACTAGTAGCCCATGCAGTTGTTGTTGCGGCTTTGGTTGTTGAATAGTACTTGTGAGATGAGTTAAAACCTGTGTTGATGGTGTGCTGCTACTTTCTTGCGATGATCCAACATCACTGGTCGTTGGTGATTCAACAACTAAACAGGCTACCTGTGCAGCACTCATGGTGGGCCTTTGTTTTTTTGGTTGTTGTTGCCCAAAAAATGTCTTGGTTGAGCAACCAGTCGCCTTGGTAAGTGGTGCCACTTGCTTCTTCTTCTCCTTAGTAGAGACATCTTTCTTGGAAGAGGACCTACGGGCACCTCTTTTTGGAGCCATCTTCTTCAGATGTCTTAACAACAGGCCGCAGCAGCACTTCTTCCTGGCACTGATGCTCAATGATGATGCGTAGTTTTGTGCACCTAAACGCAAATGAAGACAGAGGAACATCAGTAAATATAAATGTTGCATATCTAGCGCTTGAATAAACAGTTAGCAAGTAGGCATTTATGAATACACACGTGCACACCACACAATATGGAATTTTCATAATTAGGATTTGCTAAATTTTTGGGAAACAGGAATTTAACAATGATCCAAGAGAGCACACACACAGAGGGTTGTGCTTTCATGTACCCCTGACTCCGCCTGGGCACCATGGGTGAAAGCAAGGCACAATGGGTGTAGGCCTATGTCTCATAGCTCACTGCCTGCCTTCAAAATGGCCGCTTGACCCCCCCATCCACATGGCCAGGACCATGCCTCAAAATGGCCACCACCAACATAGCCAGCACCCAACCCCTACTCCAAAAAGTGAAAACACACAACACAAATCAAATCACCACAATCCAATGCCATCCATCCATTTTCAGAAGGCTTATGCTGCCTGCTGGTGGTTTTCCGGTGCAAAATTGCATTTTTTACAATTTCGCGAGTGCGAGATTGTTGCTTCACGGCGCGAACGTGGCAAAAACCCACAAAATCCGCGAACAGATCGATTCTGGGCCCCCCTGGGCATAATGGATGACATCAGAGCACAGAATCATGTTAACAAAAATAATTTCAACAAAACAGTTGTATCATCCATGCACCCATAAATAAGCCT
The DNA here is from genome assembly GCF_964261635.1 of Lissotriton helveticus. Lineage (NCBI taxonomy): Eukaryota > Metazoa > Chordata > Amphibia > Caudata > Salamandridae > Lissotriton > Lissotriton helveticus. The sequence continues at coordinate 1,039,392,691 of NC_136065.1, read as the reverse complement.
GGTGGTTTTCAATTCATGTGCAGCAGAATTGTAATTTTTACAATTTCGCGAGTGCGAGATTGTTGCTGCGCGGGACACGAGCAGTGCGAACACAAGCAAAAACATCCTCAGCTCGCGAACTTGCAGATTTTCCCCCCAAAAAGTCGGAAAAAAAAACACACACAGAAATCACCACAAACAAACAACATCAACTTACTTCTTTGTGAAATCAAAATTCGAATCCAAAATTAATCCAAAAAGCCTCAAATCCAAATATCCAGCAGCAACCACAAAAAGTAATCCTTCCCAGTCAAGAATGATCGAAAAGTGGCCAGGAAATGGAGGAGCTTGCTGGACAGGAACAGGAAGTTGGAGACTGGGGCACTTCCTTCACCCCACCCCTATGGGAGGAGCTTGCTGGACAGGAACAGGAAGTTGGAGACTGGGCCACTTCCTTTACTAAGTAATTTTTGTACTTTCGCTAGTGCGAGATTGTTCCTGCCCGCGCCGCGGACCGCGAGCAGCGCGAGCAGTGCGAACACAAACAAAAAATCCGCTTCGCGCGGATTTTGCGTATTCTCGCCGCATCCGCGAGAGTTCGCGGATTGCGGATTCCCCGAAAATACGAAAAATCCGCGAGCGTAACGGATTTTACGCCCATGCTTAGTTATTTTCATAATATTCATGCTGATTACAAATATGCGTAATAGATTTAGCATTATTATACTGCTTAAGTGCATATAGTACATATATTCATCTTTCGTATATTTCATGATTTCAAAATGCATATAATTGTATTTTGGGGTGGTACGGTATACACATACACAGCTTGTTTTGTTTACTATGCCTAGATTTGTAAATATGGACATAGTCTACGTGGAGTGGGTGTGGCATATTCCTATAGGTACTGTATCGATCCCCCTATTTCTGACCCTGGTCTGGTTAATAATTAACTAGCAGCCACCCAACGGCGCAAAAACCCGTTATCTGATTGTCCACACCACGGCACAGAAGCGCGTTATCTGATTAGGTCATAGCGCACGCCACCTCATTAGGCACGCACTATTCCTCCAGCCCCTAATAGGCATACGGAGTTCTCATAACAAATCAAACCTATGACAACCTGGGAAAATCCCTGCCGCCATTGTTTTGATTCCACCGAGAACTTCAGTAAAGAATGTGCTAACGACCAGTCCGTATGACATCCTTATTGACGTATATATGTCCATCCTTACGTCAATCTCTGCACCTTTCAGGTATAAATATTACCGACATTGCCTTAAGCAAACACACGCGGTGGTGACGAGATTGGAGCAGCGAGACGTGCTGAGGAGCCCAGCTGAGAGCAAAGCCCACAGACGCTGCCCCGCCTTCCTGACGCGCTGAGAAGGACGCGCTGCCTTTCTCCTGCCGAGAAATCCAGCTCCGGCGCTTCCAAGCCGCCCTCGCAGGCAGCTGGAATATCAAGACCTGAGATGAGAGATACCAACCCTCCAGACTTCTAGGTCCCAGGTACAGAACTGAATAACCCCTTACAGAGAATTCTTGAGTCAGTCCCTTGGCAAAACAAACTTAACTTAAACTGCTACTTAGCTACTCCCGCCCACGTATTAGGCTTAGGTCAGGTACACTGGGGTAGGCGTGGTTAGAAGCACCAGTTGAGTACGTTAGTCAACTGTATATATGTATATATCTATTTTATCCAATTTTAAGTATCATATGGCTCAGAAACCATATCAATGCTTTTCCAGTATTATTTTATAATTCTGTTTTTACTGTATGCACTTTACTTAACTACAAGTATTGCAATAATAGCGATTCATTTCTCATGTACGAGAAAAGAGACTGATCAATAAATAACATCTTTTATTGAACACGCCCGTCTCTTCCTTTTCTCTACAATCTGGTGAAACTACGAATGCACTGAACTGACTGAGTAAAATAAGTTGTCTTTTGTTTTCACACGACTCTAGAGATACACTCTTGATTAGGGGAGAGCAAAGTTGTCATGTTCTATGGTTGTCAGAAACTAATCCCTTCTTGTCTATCCAGAGAGGTTAAACTCCTCCCTGCCTATTCGAGAAAGTTACTAGTGAACTCTGAGCTAGCTGGCAAACACTAAACTTTAAGTCTAATATCGTCAGTAGAAGACCTAGTTAACCTATGCCCTAGGTCTATACTATTGAAGGTATTATTCCAATGCGCAGAGCCTATTGGGATAATAGGAACTACACTACATCACTATGTCTCACATAAAGAGTTAGAACTTTCATGCCTTTATTTGCACGAGACCTGTCATGTGGTTATCTATCTGGCGGTCAGTGGAACTATCATTTACAAGAGATATGATTGCTGATTCCCTAGCTTGTGATAAGGGGCTATCAATACTCTGGATGGCCCATGTCAAAAAAACATTAGAGGTAAACAGTATTGACTATACCTTGACGGATACCACTATATGTCGTACCCTGAGTAAAAAGTGGCCATTATCCTTTTCAATAGCCACATTAGAAGAAGCTAGGATTCAGGCTGAATCTCTGAAACCAACAAATGCATCTTATCCGAGCATTAACATCGAAGCCCTATTCTCGACTAGTTATATATAGGAGCCTGGGCGTAATTGGGAGCGCTCTCTGCTATTTCGCTGTAGGCAGATACTCTTAAGTTTTTACTATGTTTTCCAGCTGGGTAGCAACACCATTTTGAACTGAGACCATGCCCCTGTACTGGTACCTCAAAACAATCCACAATGCATTTTTTTCCCAGTGGTTTTATAAACTGTTTACACAAAAGTTTATAGTAAACCTGCTGGAACGAAGACATTGTATACAGTGTAATAAAGCTTATTATTTTCTCAAACAATTAGTGGATGGAGGAAAACATTTGTGTGTGGGGCTATTCCTTCGTTCAGGTGTCCACTTACAGGAATCAACGATTTTTTAAGATAAGCTGGCGGTATCACGTAGTCCACTTTGCGGATTGGATCTATCATAGATTGCTGTTCGTGCCTCCTTTAGTTCTAATAAATGATTATGTATTAGAAGCTTAACCTTTTTATGATAATTAAATCAATGTATTTATTAACTTGTATTAAATTGTTTTTGTCGTTTTTGTGTGCTTTTATGGCTGTTCCCAGCCGAATGAAGATGTTAAATTAAAAATACAATGAATACATTACAAACAAGCATAAATAAAAAAATAAAAAAGAAACCTACTCAAAGACGCAGGCCAGACTAAAAATGTTTTGAATCACTTTTCTGAGGTTGCTCCCAGCCAGTGAAAACATTTTAACGGTCTATTGACATTAAAAAACAGGTTCAAATTATTTGTATGTCTCATCTAGAGACTTAAATGCCTTATAGTATACATATTAAGTTCCAAAAAAAAACATATACTTAGAGTGGTTGTCCATCACAGCTGCCTGCATTTGATTTAATCGCTTTTCTCGTTCTTCCCGTATTTGTTACATTCAGGAGCATTTTGGTCACACAGCGTTCTGATTGGATGAGCTGTACCCTTCTGCTACCATCTTCATTGGGCTCTTATTTTATTTTGCATTCAGTACTTCTTGGGAGTTCATGTGGATTCTGTCTATGTGTCTGCTTGTTCCGTTGCCCTTCTGTGCTCTGTTTTTAATAGAACCTGCAAGCTCCTAAGTGCTACTTGTCAGTTTCTGTCCTTTTTTAGGGCGAGCCTAAACAGTGCGCATGCACTGCATAGAAAAAAGACCTTTTGGAATCAACTCGCTTTTCGCCCTCAAAACGTGCACGTGTTCCATTGCTTTCAATGGCAACGCGTACACGTTTGGCGATTCCCTTGCGGGAGCGAGCTTGACACCATATGTTTGTCATTAACCTGCAAACATATGGTGCCCCTGCTTGCTCCCGCAACGTTCTTAACTTCAGGACTGAGCGCAGCACCCACTTCAAGGACATCGCGCTCAGTGTTGAAGTTAAGAAATATATAAAGAAACCAAGCGCGGTGTCCGTGAAGCGGCACCGCGCTCAGTTTTAAACGTAAGCATTTGCAATGCAATCAGACTCAATTACATTGCAAATGCTTGTTTATTGTGGTGATTGACCGTCAAATTATATTAACATTCAGAAAATAATAAATTAACACTTTGTGATTTGCAAACATCGAGAAAATGTCAATTGTTAACCGAGAATTCATTCTCTTTCTTAAGAATCAGGCTATAGACGACTTGAGGCCTGCCTTGTGAGCACTCTTGTGATCAGTGCACAACCGTGTCATTTCACGGGTAGTTACTCTCTGTGCCTTTGACTACGTTTTGAGCTCAGTGACATGGCAGAGTAGTTAGTTCCACAGCCGGTGCAGATCTGTCAGCGCAGTAGCTGCCTCTTTAGTACCGCCAAGGCTTCCTCACAGGCTCGTTGCACTCTGCGACCCCTCTTGCTGAACGTGGGTGGGTCTCTTCAACCCTCCTCCGGGCTTTCCCACAAGTGCAATCCTGCTTCCTTGGCTTTGTTGGGGCACTGAACCCTTCCGGGAGGCAAGCATTTGAATTGCCGTTCGTTGGCAGTCGCCCTGTTGAAACGCAGGAGTTTGGTCAAGGCAGAGTTTATGTTATAATTCAACAAATCTGCCTTGTGTGTGATGCTTTGTGATCTTGCAGGGATGTTCGCAAGCATTTTATTCCTGGAGCGCCCGGCTCACCCTCAGTAGTTTTTGGTGCCGCTTGAAGGCTGCGCACTTCCCCAGCTTCATTACAGTGCCACGCTTGCCGGTAGAGAGGACGCGTGCACGGGGAGGAGTGTCACGCATAGTGTGCTTAGAAAACAGTGCACCTGAAGATGTTAACCAGCCCTACCAAATCTACTGGTCTCGGGAAGCTGGGAGGTAAAATGTGCCATATTTGCATTGAAGGAAGGATGACGTCATTAGTGATTCTTGAGCAGAGTCCGGATGAATGCAGAGGCGGGTTTGTCGGAATCATGAGCGAGGTGCGACTGAGTAAAATTTCAAGGCGCTCTTTAGTATTCAGAGACCACCTGTAGTCAAGCTCCCTTCCTGGGTACGATCCGCAGAGCCTCACAGGGGCACAACAAGCTCCATCTTTAATCGTGTTATTATAGAGCAGAACATTCCACCCAGCCGTCTGCATTGGAGTCTTTATTAACGGTAAAGGATGGGGTGCATAAGTGGGGTTCCTGGAGCCGATAAGACGTGACACATGGTTTAACTGGGGTAATGCTAGGAGCATGTCACAGCATCTACACAACGAATAAGGGATATGAGGACTCCCCACTAGTCTAGCTGCACACCATGGCAGTGCAGTGGAGGTGAATATCTGGGATGGAAACACCGATGCTACCATGGGGTGGTACTGGAGGAGGTGCTTGTGCGTAGCCCTGGATATCATGTCTTGTTATCCCTTGCTGTCTTTCCTCCTTAAACCTGGAGCTCAGAGGTGTTCCAGCATGGCGGCTTTCCGAAAGTATATAGTTCACCCTTTCCCCATCTTATTTTTCTTTGAGGTGTCACAGTAGAGAGGATGCGTGCAGCCACTAAATCCAGCAGGTTTGCCTTGAGATTTAAGCCTACATTAACACAAATAGCACAGGTACAGAATGGAAGGCTACAGTGCTGTCTGCTGTAATGCAGTGTAGGTGCAGGAAAGATACTCTTGCTCTCCTCCCAATGCACATGTCCAAGGGTGGGCACAGGTTGAGTAGTGCGTATATCAGTTTATATACATATTTAGAATTTGTCGGTTGAAATACAGAAGTTAGATGGCAGAGTGAGTGTAGTGAGAATGTCAGTAGTTGGATAATTCAGCGTGAGTCTATGATGGTGTGTAATGTGATGATGGGGGTGTATGTGGGTGCCTCGATTTTACTTATTTCGCAAAAATGCTTCACATATATTGCACTTATGTATTCACTCCCTTGTTTATTGGCTTGGGCTTCCCTAACAGCCCAAGATGCATTCGACCCGAAGCCAAGCCTCTGTTAATAATCAATCGATTAAATCTTGCCCACAGGCTTTTACCCCCAAGAAATCATGGAGTTGGAGCAGATGGACTACTGCACCCATAATCAACCAAGCATCCTAGCACACGAGCTCTGTTCTTTGCTGACCTAAAAGCGCGGTGGCCTGAATGAATGAATGAATGAAATAGGTCTTGTTGGGGGCAACTTAGCCCTAAAGGGCATCAAGGCGCCAGACATAACAGCGTGAACAGACATACAAATTACAGAAGTCTTTAAGCACCAGGACCACGGTCTACGAATAAGAGTCTTGGAAAAGCCAGGTTTTCAGTTGTTTACGAAACACCCCCGGGAGGGGTTGAGAGGCCAGTTCTGGAGGAAGGGCATTCCAGAGTCTAGGTGCCAGGGTGGAAAAGGCTCTGCCTCCCCATCTGGCCTTTGCAAATCTCGGAATAGTAAAAAGATTTTTAGAAGAGGTTCGAAGCACTCTATTTGGATGGTAGAGTTGAAGGAGGGAACACCCTCAGAACCATAGCCATAAAAGGCCCCATGGGCAAGGCAGAGAAGTCTAAAAGATATTCTAGCCTGGACAAGGAGCCAGTGGAGATCTTTCCGGGCCTGAGATATTGAAACAAGCCGGGGGATATCCAAAACCATCCTGGCCGCTGCGTTTTGAACCATTTGGAGGCGATGTACCGCAGATTTGTTCATGCCTCCATAAAGAGAATTACAGTAGTCTAGTCTCGAAGAGACCAGAGCTACTGTTGCTTGTTTCCTGGCCGCCGGAGAAAGATAGGGTGACATTTTTCTGAGGATGCTGATGATACCACAGCAGGTAGATACAGTCCTGCTGACTTGAAGATCGAAGGAAAGAGAGGTATCAAACAGGACCCCCAGATTTCTGGCCGACTGAGAGGGGACTGGACAGTCTCCAAGAGAGGACGGCCACCATTCACTAGACCATAAGTCCTGTTTCCCCCCCCGAAAATCAGGACCTCCGTTTTGTCTCCGTTAAGTTTAAGAAAATTTCGAACCATCCACTGGGAGACTGCTTCCATACATGCTCTAAACTTGGAGGCAGTCTCAGCCACTGGCTGGGAAAGAGAGACCAGGATTTGGGTGTCATCAGCATATGACAACACCTCAAAGCCAAATGATCTTACAACAGAGGCCAGGGGGGTCACATAGATATTAAATAACAGGGGACTTAAAGCAGACCCCTGCGGGACCTCACATTGCAAAGGCCTAGATGATGACAGAAATTCACCCAGCTGAACTCGTTGCTCCCTATGATGGAGGAAGGAAGACAGGAGCCTGAGTGCCGGACCCCCAACCCCGCCTCACATGAGCAGCTAGTCAGATCCCCTAGGGTGAAATTCTGAATTTGTAAAACATAGTTGAGACCACTCATGGTTAGACACTTGCTAGGACTAAGCCTATTACACCCTGTGGAAAATTCCTTTACTCACCCTGACTTCTATTCTCTTCCCTCCCTGAAACCTGAGATCAAAGGGAAATGAGTTGAACTGCACAAGTCCCTTTTCAGCTGAAGGTAAGGCTGCATGAGAGAACTGACAGTAGAATTTAGAGCGGGAGGTGACAGTTTGGACTCGGAGACTAACATTCTCCCGCCTCGCGAGTGCACTCTCTGGCTTGATCTAATGTCCCTCTATCAGAGCCTGGATTCCATTCCCTTCTTACATTATTCCCTCCTGCATCCCACCATCTCCTATGCTGCTTCACCCCTTCCTACCTTACCTCTTAGTGCCAATGCAATAACTCCCACAAAAATATCGGCCATTGAGATAATAATGTGCTGTGGCATTTCCATACTCGTTCTCCATATCTTGTCCCTTCCTGTCTCCTGGTTCCGCTTTTTCATATCTCCTGTGCTCCTTCAATGTATTAAGGAAACCTTAAAGTGGCATAAAGCCCTTTCTAAATGGACAATGCTGTGATCTAAAGGTCACAAGCTTGAGTTTCCGCAAGGTTACAGCTTGTTCGCTGAGAGGCCCTTTGGGGGAAGCATTTGCGGCATAAATTTAGGAGAAAAGAATGACATCATTAAATGGATCATTTCTTCCTGCCCGTGAATTGAGGCCTGTAAGCTGGAAAGGAAAGTCTCCAGTGCCCCCTGCCCTGCATGCTGCTGTGCTGATCAGACGCAGAGGCAGAATGTATGTGTGCGCCAGTGTCTATGTCCTGAAGCAGACACACCGAACTGTGGTGCAGTCCCAACAATTCACATCAGTTGGTGTGGACCTAGTTCTTACTCCTGAATAGCCAGATGCTGGATCGGGAATCTGGCAGATCCGACTCTATTCCAACTCTCCCTGCTTTGGCCCCACTGACTCCCAGAGCAGACTCAGCACCAGCAGTTGCCAGAGCAGAAGCAGTTTGCACCATATATGAGTGGTGTTATGGCTACCTGCTGTCCATCAAGACCTCCACCTTCAAGCAGTAGGTTCCTTGAAATCACCAAGCTCTCTTGCTGCCTCTGCTAAAATTGTGTGTGACAGATTAAGCAGCAGATGTGACAAAACACTTAAAAGGTCCCGAAGCGAGACCTATTGGCTATGCCAATGCTTGTTTTACTTACATGATGATTGATTTTCATTTTTAGGTTTTGCCTCGGCAATGCGTACGAAGTACGCATGCGCTAGCAAAACCTCTTGAGTTCTATATCGATCGATGACCCGCCTCTGCCTCTCATTGGCTAGCTCCATAAATGGAGGCTAGCCATTGGGAGACAGAGGCCGTCAATCGCGCTTTCTCGGGGAAAACGCAATTCGAGGGCGTTTCTCTGGCTTTTTTTAAGCCCCGCCCCTTTGTCCCGGGCCGCGCTGCGATTGGCTGCCGGCCCGGGACACCCCCGTGACGTCATTCCCGGGCCGCGCTGTGATTGGCTGCCGGCCCGGGACACCCCCCCTGACGTCATTTTGTTGTTTTTTTGTTTTGCATCTGTGCTTTCTTTTATTGCATGAAGATATATAACACATCGACTGACCTACACCTAAATGAAGCTATTTGTTAGCTGTGTAAGATAAATGTTTAACAACGATTTGTTGTAAATAATATTGAAAATCTTTCAGTTCTAAAATTACGAGGCTGTAATTTAATCCTTACTGAGGTCTGCGGTAGCGGTAAAAAGCATTCAGTGTCTCAATCACTCCCATTCCCTTCACACCACGTTCCCCTGCAGTCTGTTAGAAACGTGCGCCCCTTTTCTCTTCACATCTTTCTGAAACCCTTCATCTGCATATCGCTTACTACACCTTTCCTCTTAAGCACCATCTTGTCACTTTCCCTTTTATGTACTTGCACTTATCAGCTTCAGATCACCACACTCAACACACCCACTCAGTTGTAAGCAGTTCAGTTTTTTATTTATACCTTGTCAGTGTTTTGCCCACTGTTTATCTCCTTCGCACACATTTGCATAGAATCAGTTACAATTGGCATGCATGACCACTGCACTGTGCTCTTTTCAGAGAAGCCAAGGAGTGGATGGCCATATATTCTGCAAAGCTTTTTGACCCTCCGACATCCACTATAAGAAACTCTCCCTGCCCTTCGCCACATAACTCTAAATCGTACTCCATTATAAATACATTGATACGACTTCAAAGTATTCACTACACGTGTAAAATGCTCCGTAAAGCAAAACTACAGAAATACAACCTCCGAGATAACGAGCACTCTTAGGGAATGGAAGATTAAGTAAAACACGTTAAGTATAAACATGAACTAAATCTCTGACTTGGATTATTTAATGGGTGTACGTTCGTTGTTCAGAATTCGATCAGTGCTTTCATCTTTAAACATAAGGAAGGACAGGATTATAGGTCACTGTAATGACGCGATTCAATGTTTGCTTTTAATTACTACTGAGCCAGGGACCTGGTCGATTTAAGGCCCCGATTACACGCATCTTACATCCAGGATTGTTGATCGGCTTTATCAAATAAATGCATGTTGCCCTAAACGCTGCGCTCAGGTTTTTATAATGTTCTATGATATCTAATGCCCACAATCATTAGGGGGTATATAAGGATGGGCACCGTACCAACCTGGGACTTTTAAGTGAATGTGTAAAAGGTTTAGCATGGTAGCTCTCGCGGTCTCTGTCCACCGTTTTTCAAGAGATTTGCAGTGAGTGTCCTGCTCGCTAATGCCGACCTTGACCTGATACTGCAGTCCGAATTTTAATGCCACTTCTGCACGCAAGCTCAAGGAATGTGGCCCCTAGCTTCGTCGGGGGTATTGAAGTATGTCCCTTAATTGTAATTTGAGGTTTTACATTGTCAATCTATTTAAATCTCCATGTGAATGTCAAGGTATACTTTTAACTGTCTGGTTCGCTTATAGTTTGTTTCTGTGCTTTTGTTTTTAAGTGGCATTGTGGAATAATTCAGTTCACCAATTGCTTCCCGTTTATATGAGCCCTTCGTGTGCTGTACCATAAGTGGGGACCAGACACATTATTACTTATACCAATTTATGTTTATCAGTCCCACAGCAGATTTCATTTTTGTCATTCATACTGATTTGATAATGTAGGACATAAAACTTCAACCTCGTTTTTTGCGCAAGTAATTTTTCCTGACATGAGGCTAATTTAAAACCCTAATTTCTCCGTATTACGTAGCATTGTTTGTTTTATATGGTCCTAAGGAGCTAGTGCGCTTTGCAATTGAAATAACTTTATACGCACATAATAAGGCAGCTGTAAAGTGTATATGTAAGATCAATTGCAGATACATTTCTAAAAGACAGCAGGATGATCAGCTGAAGGAAAAGGTACAGGAGCAACAGAAATCCTGCACATAAAGTGAAGGCAGTCCTTTAATTGTGCGATACATTAGTGGCGATGACGTAAACTAGAAAATCACAATATGTGAGAATAGATGTTAGTTAATGATAAAGAAGGTGTTACAGAAAGCTAACCACAAGTTAAGGACAGAGGAGTAAACAATAGAGAAAAGTATATATGAGTGATATTGGGAGAAAAGCAACTTGGTTGTAGTAGAGAGATATGGGTTGGGTAACTGTGATAATTCAAGGGAGAGAATAGTATTGTAGTCTAGTTTAGAGTCTTTTGTAATCGAATAGGTTAAGGTTCTTTTTCATTGCTGCAAGTAAAGTGTTGGTCCGTAGCACAAAAAGTAGCGAGTTCCACATTCTTGTTATCATGCCTAAGGATTGAGCTGTAGTATGTTCTTTCTTTTTTTGTTTTTTAAAGTGTCTGTTTCCACAGAAGAGAATCTGTGTTGGGTCAGGGAGAGAGAAGTGACTGTGGACTTTAAGTGATGTATGCTGTCCTGAATATCTATTCTCCGTGGCAAACCCTGTGGTGGGGTTAGGCAGGTTGGTGGGGTTGTATATGATGAGTGATATGGCTCTATTTTTGTTTTTTGTTTTTTGTTTTTATGCATCCATTTGCAGAGCGTTCCTCTGCTTGTAAACTGAACTTAGCAGTGTTCAGTGCACTTTGGTAGGGCAGTTAATAGGGAGTTTAGTAAGTCTTTACAGAAAGATAATTTAAGCTATCTTCTCAGTGTGTTCTTGTCCCCCCCGGGATGATTAAAAGCTACTCCGTGTTTCACAATGCAGGCCGCAATCTGCCTGCACTTTGAAGAGAGATCCCTTTGCAGGCAGGTACAGTGAGTGACTGCAGCCGCCTGCAGGTAGATGTCTGGGAGGTTCATGGGACCTCCTTTCTCCCCGACAGAGGGCTGCATTCACAGGCCCGCTGACAGTGCACCACCTTTTTGTGGTGTACTTTCTATGCACTCTTAAGGGCATGTTTGCCTCCGCGCCTGCATCCATAATATAGGGCTGGCGCAGAGGCAAAGGGGTTTCCTCATTTGCTCTCCCCAGTGCAAATGAGGGGATACCCTCTTATGATAGTGCTGGAAATACATATGTACTAGGGATATCTGTATTAAAGAATGGGCTGCACAAGCAATTGCAGCCCTTTATTACCAAATTGCGCCAGGGGCGCACGAAGTTAGAGTACATGTCTATTGCGTCCCCCGGGGCACAGTGTATATTACAGCCCCAGGGCTTCCACCTTTTTCTGTCCCGAATTAATACTCCAACATTCAGTGTTCTGTGGCTGATGTTATACCAGTACCGTATCCATTATAAATTGATACTTGTATAGCGCACTACTCACCCGCAAGGGTCTCAAGGCGCTTGTACGAATACCGCTGTGGAACCCATCCTGGCTTTCCCTGTGAGGTGTCCACTCCTGGGCACCCCCAAGGTGGAGGCCAGGCATCCTTAGCGTTGTGGGGGCCGTTGTGGATATTAAGCAAGCTATTGCCCAGAGTTGCAGAGTGGGACTCCATGATTGGAATAGGCACCGAGGCGAGAATTATCAGGTCCGTGGAATTTTTTAGCCCAAGACCCGCCGAGGCGGGGAATTGAACCCTGGTCCCGGCCTAGACCTCTGCATCAGGGCCTGCGCTCTAACCATTGAGCCACACTCAAACTTTTCCAAAGGCGAAACCGTTGCATTGTAAATGCTTGTTTACTTCTGATTTGCTGTTCGAAAATGGTCTCCTGTCATGTTTGAACAGTAAATACAAAATGGGCACCAGGCATCCCCACTGATGTGTCATGATGGATAAGTGTGAATGTGTCATTGTGTTTGCACAGATGCATCATGACACACTGCAGATCAATTGAGTCTTCCAAAGAATGTTTTAGCCAAGTAGTTCAAGCACTACGAATGGAAAGTCCTAGTGCTTCCTTTAGAGATTGGTAATGGACCGTCAAAACCAGAAATGATATCTTATGATGTAAATAGTATACCCACCTTCATCAAAGAAGAAAGGAAAGAGAGGGGGAAAGGTATTTTGTATCTGATTACAGATAGTGAGACCCACATTCCAATTTTAGTGCTAATCCAGTTTTAGCCAGCAACAGGAGCATCTGGCCAAATTGTGGATACAAGGTCAGCGGTCGGTAAAACTGCAGTCCCTGCCATTTTAGAAGCAAACGCTGATGAAATATAGTGGTAGAAAAGTGGTCGGGAAATGTGGCGTTACCTTAGGTGCAAACCTGATTTCCAAGGTTAATCCTTATTTCTCAGGGTGGAACTCGCAATTCCAAGATATTGAAACATCTCAAATTTACAGAACCCCTTGTAATCAGTAATTTTGATCCTGAAATTACTACATGGGTAATTCTCATCAACTTGGAATGAGGGCCAAAGCAGTGTAGTGTAGTTCCTATATTCCCAATAGGCTCTGCGCATTGGAATAATATTTCCTATAGATTTGACGTAGGACTGAGGTCAACTAGGTTTATATCGAATATACTAAACTTAATTGTGTGGGTGCCAGCTAACTCAGAGGTCACTAGATACTTTCTCGAATACACAAGAAGGATTAGTTTCTGACAACCGCATAAACATGACAACTTTGTTTCCCAAGAATAAGAAATATATCTCTATAGTCGGGGAAACAATAGATAAGTATTTCACTCAGTCAATCGTGCATGCTTCATTTCTACAGAGTTGCAGAGAAATAGTGAGATGGGCGTTTTCAATAAAAAGGTTTATTAAACAGTCTTCTTTCTCATGCAAGAGAAGTGAACTGCTACAATCATTATGCAGACTGCACAGTATAATGCATACAGCGAGAACAATATTATAAAACAATACTGTAAAAGCATTGTATGGTTTCCAAGCCATAAAAAAATACATACATAAATAACATAGACTTAAATACTCAACTGGTGCTTCTAAAATACGCCTACCCCAATGTACCTAACCTAAGTCTAGTATGCGGGAAGAAGTACGTATTGTGTAGCATAGGTTTAGTTTTCTCTGCCAAGAATCTATCCAAGATTTCTCTAGGTTCTAATCAGCTCCACACCTTAGGTAGAATGAAGGAGGTCTGGTATCTCTGTCTCGGGACTCGATTTCCCAACACCCTGCAAGGGGAGCCGGAAACACTGGAGCTGGATTCTCGGCAGGAGAGGGAACAGCTTCCTGATCAGTGCGTCAGCTGGAGAGTCGGCTTCCTTCGGCACTTGCTGTAGCGAGCTGCGTCGGGTAAGTAGGTCTGCAGACTGCTACGAACCAGCGTAGTTTGCTATAGCAAGTGAAGGTATATTTATACCTTGAAGGTGTTTAGGAATGCCATAGTTTGACGTAAAGGCGGGCATAAGAACGTCATAATGAACCCCTTGGGAATATTTGGTCATTGTAAAACTAACTGAGTCCTTGGAGAAATCAATATTTAAGCAAGGGGAAGTTCCCTGACTGCTTAAGCCGATTTCCAAGAAATCGTTGTGATGTTTGAAAGGGTGGAAGTAGCCTTGCCTGTATTTGGGTAGCATGGGCTATGCCTAAATAAAGGTTTGATTTCTATGCCTATATAAGGGCAATGTGAATTTTACCTCTATAAGGGCATGAATCGAGAAAATTCACTCGGAGCCTAAAACGCCACACAACCGCAGGGAAACAATGAAACTAATTTTTCTTAAAACCCTGCTTTCCTCTGTTCAGTAGTAAATAAAAGAGCAAAGGGACGAGAGACAGATATCGAGGGAGAAGGCTTAGATGCCTATCCAACCTTCCCTACACCAGCATAGAAAAAGTCTTGAACCTTTAACATAAACATGATCCAACATTTTCTTGTCACACTTGCTTACCATTGGTCCTCCAATAGAACTTTTTCTCTGACTGTGAGGTGAAGGAAGTTAGCATTAACATTAATCAAATTCAATTAACAGTGCAACCCATTTGGCTACACAACGAGGACCAGGAATCATAGCCAAGTTCAAACAAGTTTATTACAAGTTAATAATCGAATTCAAATAAACAACTCATAAAAGCATGCTGTGAAGTTTCAGAATAGCAACTGGGATTCCCAGACGCCTAAAGAAACTAAGGTAAATAAGTATTAAACAAACAAGCAATTATGGTTAAAGCAATACAGAACAACAGTATCAAAATTTGGTGATCAGAGAATAATAAGTGTTAGCCTCAGCCACACACAGGCAAGAATCAAAAGGAAGCATTTAGGTATAAAACCTCTCAAAGTCCATTCAGGTACTAGGGGCTCAAGGAAGGAGTCCGCTGGGCACAAGTTAGAAAGGGATCTGCAAAGCACCTGCAAGGGGTCAGTGAGGGATCAGGTAAGGGATCTTCATAGCATCAGAGAGGGGTCTTATCTGAAGTTCAAGGGGAACTGTATATTATAATGTACAAAGTTCATTAGGCGACACCCCCTTGATCACTCCACCAGGGGTCTATTTGTCGAATCATCACATTGCAGACTGCAACATTTCTGGTTTGCCCCACAGTAGACTTGGGAATTACATTTCTCCCTCGGACACACGTAGATCCAAATGTATGACAAACAGTTCATTCAGTCAGTGCTCTGTCGTCAAGGTCTTTTTCTCAGACTTCTGTTCCACCTATCTCTAGTACAGTTATATATCTATTCTAAACCAGGGTTCTCCAAAGTTAGTCCTGGAGGGCCGGATCTATGCCAGATTTTTTAGACAACTACATTTATCTAAATGTGGATATGCTGAAAATCTTTCTCCAGGGCCGATTTTGGAGAACCCTTTTGTAAGCTAACAATGCATGTGAATGCCTGTAAGAAATTTTGAGTTAGCAGAAAAATTAAATCAGCATTATGCAGCATGGTGAAATGCAAGCCTACTTATGCTAAGTTTTAAACGGTAATTTCAATGGTGCACATTTAATATACGATGGCCTATTTAAACACAAATGAATATACGTTTCTAATGCATTCGATTTCATACGATATGCATACAACATGCAATATTCAATACATCATTATAATTTCAGTAGTAGGTAAGACTGAGAACTACATTTAAATCAAATAAAAAGAATATTAATGCACACATTACATGAGTCTCATGTAGTTCCTAGCAGGATTATTTTCTACATATATGAAGATAGGTTTGATCATAGATTTGATTCACTGCATGTTATTCACGTGAAGTAGCACACAAATTGAGAAAGTCACATTTCAACGGTATAGAGAGTTTGCACTCTTGCCACATCAAGCTGGAGCAAACTGCTCCGAGTAGCATCATGCTCCACTCTCTCTGCTCAAGGTACCAAAATGTCTTCAACTCGTCAGCCTGCACCTCGCATCATACAGGGCAAACCGGGGCAAATTGCAGCAACCGGAGGGAACCTGTGGTGAGTGCAGTGGTTGTAGTCAGCCACTGCTGAGGGAGTGCCCTGGATTTTGTAGAAGTGGCCCAGCTAGGCCTGAATGCAGCTTGCATGGTTCTGGTGGCCCTCGCTCGTCCACACGTGTCCTCGCATTTTCCAGCAAAAATGGACCTCTCGCTGTCTACCATTCAGCCACCCTGCAGCCAACCCTCAGTGTGCAGTCTGCTCGCCCCACATGCCCATCATGCTGATTACGTTCTTTGGACATTTGGAGCCGAGCTGGTTGTATTTATCCCCAGACTTGGACTTTTGTACATATTTTGGTACGCAAAATCAGACACGAATTGCTTGCGGCACTGATTGGATTTATTCTGATGCTTATGCCTTGAAAAAGTACCGTGTGCTGGGAATATTTTAAAAGAAACTCTTTTCACAATATGAATAAAGACAGCTGAATAGCAATAATATTGTTCTATCTGGATATCTGATTCTGATCAATGTTGTTTGTATATTCCGCTCTCATCATAGGGATCATTATTGAAGATTCACAGAAGTTTGATCTATACTGTTCAGGGATCAATATTTTACTGATTGGAGTGCTGCCAGAGCCTCAGTTTTTCGTATAAGTTGTTGCACATTGGTTTGTGCTAATAACACCTTTAGGTGGTTGGGGTTGAGCTAGCACTCGTTTTTTGAAATATATCGAATTACGTTGACTTTTCATGCCAAATTAACTATTTGCTATATTGTGTCTTTTGAATGTGTGGATATTTCCCTTTTAGGGATCACTACTACCTGTGTGTTTTGTTAAACGCTACCAGAACACATCCCCCTGTGAAATCAGAGACTGACATACGAGCTACAGATGTTCTGCAGGTACCCCTGGTCCAAGAGTTCCGGCCCAGCTGCGTTCTTCCACCAAGTGAGGCATTCGCAAAGCCACTCTCCTCTATCTACTCTCCTTAGCCTTTAACAGTGAACAACCATTTCAGAAGTGCTATTGGCTACACCATTAATCATCACTCGAGAGGTAGTGCCTCTAATCAACAACGGCTCATCCCACCAGTGCCTTCAATCAATCCTAACACTAATCAAGTGCAAAACCATTTATCCCAAGAAACCAGTGCACTAATAACAATTTTGCACCCAGAGTACATTTCCAAAGGTTTAAAAAATGTACTGATTCAAGGCAATATTGTCAAACTTCTGACCTCTCACCCAAAACTCTGTCATGTAAACTCCAGCAATATTGAGAGCATGCAGTTTATCCCTTCATTCCGATTTCTCCAGAAGGAAGCAACCACTGTGACTAGGACTACTCACTCAGCAGTCAGGACAATATGGGAAAACCGCAGTTTGTGGATCTGGATTACATTACTACCAAAGCCCCGCCATCCCCCCTCTCATTTTATCAAGACCCTGAGTGCACCCGCAGTAAGTCCTCCTTTGACCATGACAAACTCAAAAGCCCTTGCAGGCAACTCATACCATTTTAACATCTTCATCTACACTCAAACACGCAATAGCCCCCCTTTATTTTAGTGCCACCAACAATAGGCAAACATTAACCATTTCTACTTATGACCATACAGGAAGACTCTGTAAGTTTGCTACACCTCCATTGGAAATTCAGTAAGAGAATTGGGGCTGACTGGCTGCCACCCTGGCTGGTCCCTTGTCATCTAACTGACTCACTTAAAAAGCATTCTACCTCATTCTCAAGCTTGGAGGAAGAGCCCAAGCAAATGAATCTACTTTCCTGGAATGTGGCTGGCCTTGAAAACATCTTAACCAATCCGTATGCTAAGACTTTTCTAACATCACACAACATTACATGCATCCAGGAATCGTGGCATGAAGCGGTAGCCCCGCTACAAGGCTGCCACAAATTCTTTAATCTTGCCTTGAGACAATCTGCCAAAGCCCATGCAATGGGCAACCTATCTATTTTCTTTTCATGTTAGGACCTATGGCCTCAGCCAGTGCCTCCGGCCATCACCCCCTTTATGTGTGGAACTCAAGAACTAGCACCTCAGCAGGGAGATTTTCCTGCTAAATGTGCATATTCATTCGGCAGCCACTGGGAAAAAGCAAAAAGTCAAGGAACTAGAGCTACTGGTCGCAGACATCAGGCCCACCCATCCCAAGGACCATCTCATATTGACCGGAGACTTCAATCTAAATCTGCTTCAAAACCTGGTTCAAAATCCCTCCATCGAAATAGCGGACTCAAGGTGGCTGACCCTAATGCAGGTAATAACCTCACATAGAACCAATGTAAGATGACAGAATCTGACAACTGCTTCAGAAGGAATTTCACTTTGGGCTCTGAACGGACATTATCCCAATGATCAACCATCTTGGTGCACACACTTTCCACGAAAAGATATTTGGTGTTAGACTGCACATTCTGCTTTATTCCACTGATCAAGGCAGTCAAGTCCTTCTCCATTATTCTACGCTGCGAAAGCAACAATATTCCCCAGAGCTTGACCATAGCCCATTGGAATAAGGCACTTACCATCTTAAGGGCTGCTGGCTCAAGTAGCACTCACCAAAACGGGAAGCAAATTAATGGTCCTCGGTAGTCGGCGCAAAATACTCAACATGGAAATCTCCTTTATTTACCAGAGTCTGCCGCTGTGGCAACAAATGTATTACTGGCAACACTTTGAACACCAGCTTCTCTCTGCACTTGTAAGCACATGACCATTGCACCCACGACCTAGCCTTTCAGGACCCACTTTGCCATGCCCTTGGTTTACAAAAGATCTTAAAATCTTGAAAAGCTCAGATCGCTGAAATCTGGATCTAACAACGTTTCTCTGGATGAAATCCACACTTTCTGAAGGCACTACAAAAAAACAAATTTGGTAAGAAAATCAGAGCTATGAGGAAGTACTTCTGTTAGAGATCTTTGTGGCCTGCCACACTAAAACTCCAAGGAGTTCTGGATTATCATTAATCTTTTAAACAAAGAAACTGAAACGGTCAATCTAAATGGGAACAATGTCACGGCTGAATGCTGGACCACGCACATCAGCAAACTTTTCAAAACTAAACCGGATAGTCTCAACTTGCCAAACTGTCACCTCAAACCTAATAAGGCACAGAGAAGATCAGAGACTGTTGAAGCACATAATTACCAAAACTACTTGTCTTTCATTTCCAAAAGAATAGCCACTTTGATTACGAAAAACAGAGGTAACCAGTGTCTCTGGACCAAACGGCATCCCTTCCTTCGTCTATAAACAAGGCGTTGAGTTCTGGTATCAATTGATGGAGAAGCTGTTCAGAATCTGTCTCTCCATCGACTCTATTCCCTTCTACAAAAAGGGCTCAGTAGCGAACCCCAAGAGCTTTTTTTCATTTTACAGCTCTCCTGGATGGCGAAGCCAAATACTCCGCCTTTCTGCTGCTAGAAGATTTGGATGCATGGGCCAACTTGAAAAGACTGATCTCCTTCAACAAAACAGGTTTCAGGCCCATTTAGGGCACCACTGACAATCTAGGAGCTACCAAGATGCTGGTGGAAAAACAGATAAGGAAAAAACAGCTCCTTTACTTTTGCTTTGAAGATTACAGCAAGGCCTTCAGCCACATTCATTGCAGCTACTCTGGTCAAAGCTCAAAGCCCGGGACATTCCTTACACTTACTCCGGGGTATTTAATTGCTTTATTCTCAAACTTGGGCCAGAGTACAACTTTTCTGTTTCCAACAATATCAAAATAGAACAAGGCATTAAGCAGGGATGTGTTTTAGCCCCAACCCTTTTTAATCTCCTCATATGTGATCTGGCACCTGCACTGGACTCGATAATCAGACACAATCCAAAATTAGCAAACAACCCCCTCACTTCCTTGCTCTACGTTGATGATTTCATCCTATTAACTCAATACAGCAAAAGGTCTGCAAAGGCTGATTGACTCTTTAAAGCAGCACAGCAGCCCTAATGGAATGACAGTGAACTACAAAAAGACAAACATCGTAATTGTCGGCCAGAAAAGAAACAAGCATTGGCATAGCCAATAGTCGTCGCCTTTGGGACCTTACAAGTATTTAGTTATGCAGCACAATATCCTTACTGCAACAACATTAACTGTTGCATGGCAAAACACTTATAAGGTCCCAAAGGCGAGACCTATTGGCTATGCCAGTGCTTGTTATTTTAAGGGGGAGAGTACCTGCAGTTTTCAAGAAAAACGTAATACTTTTAACTGGAGAGTATCAGCACTTCTCAGAAACAAGCAGGTACTCTGTTAGAGAGTACCTGCTCTTCTATTTTTCTATTTCAAGCACTGGTTAGAGCTATTGGCGTTGTAAGTGACAATGTCATTTTTAAGTAGCAGCGGGAGTGATGACAGTTACACTGTAACATGGTGATTAGCGACAATGCGGTTATTGCAGGCTTTGGTTTATTATATGAAAGTTATTGAAGCACGTTTATGACTCCCATTCATTTTTTCGAACTTTGAAGAGAGAAGAGAGGTGTTTTACAAACAAGGACTTTTCCACAGTGCTAGGAGAGTAAATATGATAAGGTCAGTAAAGCAGATGGCATTTCGAATATACGACCACCCATTCGGCTGCATCATGTACAGTTGAGCAAGCTCACAAGTTGACAGTGTTTCAAGCGTAAATAAATTATTAGATGATGTACTCAACTGCAACAAATACCATTTAATTTAAATCAAATGCAATAACAAATGGTAAAACTTGTTGCGATACTTCCAACATAAGCTGAGAAATATTGGCCTGTCTCTGGGTTTTTAATTCACTTTACGTGATACTGCTGTTCTCTGTTTCACACCATGCCCCCATCTCCAGCAGCCGAGCTTCCAAAACCCACTTTATCTAAGAAGAATGCGGTTCATCAACCTTGAAATCCAGGTAAACCCTTGAGCACCAACACCCTACTGGTGCAATCAAGGAACTTCTGTGCAGCTTCCACAAACATAAATATACATCGCTTATCCTTCTCTGTCACTGCCAGCCACATATAGGAATCTGATTTTAGTAAAGTATAGACTTGTTACAAACTGTGTTTTAGATGCGCAATACATTCTCGCATTCTTAAACATCCATGAAACTGTACTCGTGTAAAGTGCTCCAATACCTCCGGATCATGTGCTCACTATATATAAATGCAAATAAAAAATGTGGGATGCTGTAATGCCCATTGTTAATGCAGTGATGACAGAAGCAGCCCCCTACGTGGATTCCACCAGATGTTTTCCTTCATGGCAAGACTGCTGTGGCTTGGGGTGGTCGCTGTGCTGCTATAGTGAACTTTGAGTTGTTGATAAGGACCGCCTCCCCTGCTGCTGTAATGTGCAGCAACAATGTTGTGCTAAGAAAAAATACCATCAGGGGTTGCAAGACTGGCGCTTTGAGGTCAGACTCATCACAGCACCACAGGATCGGATGAAGGTAGTAACCTTCAAACTATTCATCAAATTAGAATGGAAATTTAAAACCACACAGCCTTTTTTTGTAAACAAGAACTGCACACAGACATAAGCAATAAAAGGCTTTGCAGTGTAGTCCAAATTGTAAACAACCAAAACTTGTGTCATGAGAAAGGTATAACTTAAACTCACCATAGTAAGTTTTAAACAAGCGTGCGTGCCTCGCACTGCAGCGCGAGAGAGAGGTGGAGGGGTGTACCATTGAGTAGTGTGCGCACGCTGGAGAGAGCAGTCTGCTCTTTTTCAAAGCACATACTCGCACCTGTGGCGCGCCGCTGCACACTCCTGCAAGCTGTATGCCGCCACAAGAACGTATACATGATTGGAAAAAGAGCTGCATGTTGGCTAAAGGTCTCCTATGCAGTGCATGCGCACTGCGTAGGTAAGACCTAAAAACTACCACAAGGTACCTAATTAATCACCGCCTGACTGCAGCACAAATTACAAATATCTGGGATGCTGGCTGGAGGATAAAGAGGGACACTTAACTCATTTAAACTTACTAAAACTCAAAGTCGCCTCACTAAAATTCACAATCTACAGTGTTTTCAAACTAACAAAACTGTTCACATTGTAGCCCCGGCTGAAGATAGTAAAAGCCAAACTTATTCCCACACTAGGTTATGGCCTGGAAGCTTTCCAGCAGAAACTGAGCACGTTTTTAAACACAGCCCAGAGTTCTGTTTTTAGATCATTGTTTAGGCTCCCTCACCACATCTCTGCAGCCCAGATCAGGCTGGAATTCATGTTGTGTAATCAATCTTTAGCTCCGAAATCCAGCCTCCTCAAATATCTGCACTCAAAATGCGCAGCAAACGTCGGCACTCGGAAGGATCTAATTTGGTTGGAAGTATCCCCAGTTAACAATTAGCATTTCAAAACCCCTGGAAGCTTGCCATTTCTGATGCCCTGGAACTCAAAAATGCAGCACCCAACTGGAACCAACCACAATCTTCCTTACCAGTGTTTCAAATTTGTTGTAAAAAAGTGCTCCATAGAGAATCCTTTGAACAGGACCATCTGACCCTTAAGAACAGAAAGCATGCGGACCTTGTATTAGGGAGCTGCAATAAAAGAGGAGTAGACAAATACATGACCGATACATTCACTCTGTGTTATAAAACAAAGTTGTGCACTATTCGAATATTTGTTAGACTTTCTCAACCAATGGTCAAGTCGCCCTTCCAGCAAAAAGTTGCGGATTGACCCAAGACTCTTTATCCCATCTGCTCTGCATCTGTCCTGTACTAATCAACGGCCACAGAAGATCCCTCTGTCATTTACTGGTTAGACAAGGAAATTGAACAATGCAGGCAGCTATGAACTTTTTTCTAATTGATTCCCACCCTCAAGCAATCGTCGGAGTGATAATATGTATGGGCATAGTGGATAAAATGTTAAGAAATCTAGATCCACCCACAACCCTTTCAAGATTGTAGGGTGACACTTCTAGAACGTGTTGTAGAATATACTCGATCCATGAGCCTCAGAGTGCAATCCACCCGCCATCCGTGTCAGAATGACCTTCCGCCATAATATTATGGCTGGGGGGTCCGCGGCAGACGGAAAGAGCGCCCGGTCGCTTTGCGACCTAGCGGAAAAGGGATCTACATGGTGGCGGTGTCTATCAGACACCGCCAGCCATATTAGTATGGGCATTTTTCAATGCCTTTCCGCCACGGAAAGGCATGCAGAGTCTACCTGTGGGAGCCGTTGCGGGCCCCCAGAGACTCTGGGGGGTGGGGGTGCACATAGGGGATACCTATGGTACCCCCCTGCATTTCAAAGAACAACGTGGCAGGCACCACACAGTGGCTGTCACGCTGTGCTTTGAAATGCACAACATGTGTTCTTAGCATTGCGGCGGGAGGTGTTTTAGCACCGCCCGCCGTATTGTTAAAAATACTTGATGCACCCGCCACTGTGGCGGGCGCATCCTAATTTCCCCCACGGGACCCCCGCCCTTATGGCGGGCGGACTCTTTCCACGATGGGATGGCGAGCGGACAAAGTCCGCCCGTCATCCTAATGGGCCCCTTAGTGTAGTAAGACATTTACACAAGTAAGTTCTACAGTGAAGGTACTCTTTAATAATGTTGTGTGGAAGCAAGCAATTGTAGAATAGCATTGGTGTTGGTTAAAAAGTCAGGTGACAGCAGCACTGTCAAGCCAGACCTAAAATCCATGTCAGTTAATGACTGCCCTCATCCTATATCCCATATGCACTCCTGCCAGAGAAAAACACATGCTATCAATGAATGCCCAAGTGGACAAACTAACAAGATCAAGCTTCATTACTATAAAAACTCTGCAACCAATCTTCCCCCACCTGTAATTTCCACACAAGGTCCAGGCTGCTATCTCTCTTGTCCTGTCTAAACCTAATTACATCAATAGCCTCTATCACTGATCATCTTTAACAACCATGAACAGACTGCAATGGATTCAGAACGCTGCTGCCAGAATACTCTTACATGCAAACCCACAAGCCCACAACGTCCCTGCGTTGATGGCCCTACATTTGTTACTGGTTTCCAGAAGATCCACATTGAAGCTACTTTGTATCACCCACAAAGCGTTTGTGACATGCAACAGGGCTGCTCTTCATCAGAAAAAAAATCTCCAAATACATTCAACCAAGGAACCTCTGCAATAGATTGGCACCACGCCTCAAAATCCCACCATACAAGAAAAAAATAGGTGGTACATCCTTCTCTGTTCAAACAGCCAAACTGCAGAACTCTTTACCCCCAAACATAAGATCCACAGATAACTACCCTATCTGCAGAAGACTACTCAAGAATTGGCTCTTTCCCACATAACCACAATACTCAAACATAAATATACAGCATATCTCTGTGGTTATAAGCATTTATTTGGATTATGCACGTGTACCTAGATATCTGTAATTCTTTGTATAAATGTGTATAATAATTATGTTTATAAATATATAGATATTTGTTAGCTTCTGCTTAGCAAATGTAGATATTACTTACGGTTATATTATTCTATGTTTAACATGTACATAGGTCACTCCATACATAAATATATTTATATCAGAACTATTTATCTACAATTGTTTCGCTACTGAAATAAAAACAATATATAAATGATAAATACAAATACATTAGTTAAGTACAGCAACACTTGAAAGTCTGCATTTATGAAATAAAACTTAAATCTATAAATATTACCTTCCTAATACATATATACCTTCCATGTAATTATATATCTTTATATTTATTACTTTACTCCTAATTCAGCATCTCCAATGAACTACCGTATATCGCATTCCATACCTCTCTAAATATATCCTTTACCTCCACTCTCTGGCTCATACCAAACCTCATTCTACTACTCTATACAATGCACTAGCCTATTTCCCACCCTATACTTCTCTCAATATATCCTCTACCCCCACTCTCCAACTCATCCCAAACCCCATACCACTACTATGATACCCACAACAACCCTTCACATACTATTCCCTCCTCTACCCCTCCTTGCATCATCTCAAACTTATTTTACTATTCAGATCTCCCATACAAGCCTTTCTAAACCCTTCCCTCTGACTCTTTCCCCTCCACCTCCCTTTTACCCATCCCAAACCTCCTCCTACTGCTATGATCTCCACATAAACACTTCCTTGGCCCTTCCCTCTTCTATCCCTCCACTATCCCTTTCAATCCTACTAACAGACTCACATGTCCACCACTCAAATTAATTTCATATATCCCTATACTAATTCACCACCAATCCTGTTTGGGGTCCGGATTAGCGTGCTACTCACCAAAAAGCTCTTTGACGCCTCATCAGGGGTAGCAAGCACTATATAAATGCAAACGCTTCCCTCTTCTATCCCTCCACTATCCTTTTTCAATCCAAATAACAGACTCACAAGTTCCCCGCTCAAATTAGTTTCATATTTCTTTATACTAATTCACCACTAATCCTTTTTGGGTTACGAAATAGAGTGCTACTTGCCAAAAAGTATGTTGACACCTCGTCAGGGGTTGTAAGCACTATATCAATGCAATTACAATAAATGATCATTTTATCTAAGACACTTTAATAGCCTTAGAATGTCATGTGTGTGCCCCTTAAAATTCAAGCTCAGACTGTTGGATAAATAAACAAAATGTTCACAGCTGTGTGGAGGGCAAACACTTTTTTGTGGAAGCACACAACTTTTTCACAACCAAAACGTAATCCTGGTTGCCAACATATGGGTGAAGTCAATGTACCTCTCTAGTAGCAATCACATAATTGTCTGGCAACAGCAGGACCATAATGAGGGTACTTTTTGTATGCGCACTGCCACTGACCAAAAGAAAACATGAATTATTGGCATTGCTTTTCATTAAAGGAAGAACCTCCATAACGGTAACCTCGGCTAGGCAGCAGTTTTCTCTTGAGAACCATTACAATGAATAAAGATACCTGTGCTATTTCTAACAAGGAGAGGTTACCTGACTGGGTCAAAATCTTTTGAACAAATGGAAAATGATTTGCAGTTAAGAGAAAACAAAGGACATCAAAGAACAAAGTAATATTTTGCGCAAAATCCCACAACTCCCTTGCATATTCAAAAGCTTTATTACGACAATTAAGTCTTAAAGCACATACATATAACAGAACAAGTGCGTTAAAAACCACAAATTACAAAACATTAAAATATGCAGTATAAATATAATAAAAAGAGGAAAGGACATTTAATCCATTAGATTAAAAGGTAATTAAAAGAATCAGAATGTAAAACAAAGGTAATTAATTGAAACTGTTATTGTAATCAGGGGAGTTTAGGTGTTACTCGGCTTTGGATTCCACAAATGTGGCGCATACGTATACTCCATGACCAGCTTAGAAATTTAGCCAGTGCCATGGCAATTGGTGGTGCAGGATCCCTTGCTTTACCCAAGAGAAACAACATCTGAATGGAAATGTAGTGGTGCCCAGAAAAGGACAACAAAACGATGCAATGCCCAGTCACACTTTTTAATTGTTAATGTCGCAGTCAGCTCAGCCACCTCAGCCACTTTGCTAGTTCAGGTGACAGGCCGGACTGGGAACCCAAGGCAGCCCTTGCAATATTGACGGACCAGCCCACTTGCTGCTTTTGTTACTGGGGGCCCATATAGCGGCACCGCTGCAAAACCGCCCCTCAGTAACAAAAACAGCCCCCATAGCTGCTAATTCGGCCCCCAGCCTTACAGCCTCCCTGGAAAACGCCCGATACACGCTATGGCCTGTCCGGCCCCGGC
The DNA here is from genome assembly GCF_964261635.1 of Lissotriton helveticus. NCBI lineage: Eukaryota > Metazoa > Chordata > Amphibia > Caudata > Salamandridae > Lissotriton > Lissotriton helveticus. Next base: position 1,039,365,861 of record NC_136065.1, on the reverse strand, counting down.
AGATAAGAACTATTGCCTCGAATGTTCTACAAAAAGAGTAAAGGAGGTAAAAACGACCCCCCTCCCCCCACCCCACACAGGTCCACCCGCATCTCTGGGATCGTGGTGTTTGTATTTCTTCACATTTTGCTTGCATTTGGTTACTATTACTAAACTATGCGGCCTGCATAGTCTTAAAGCACGTCATACATTTTAATACCCTCCCTTGTGAAAAACTATAATTCCGGTTCTCCCGGGAAACAGAGGAGAGTGGATTCCTTTCCTCAGGAACGTGGACACTATTTTTCAGCTCGCGCTCGGTGTAAGTCACCGGAGCAGCTGTTGCTCACGCGGCCCAGGCTGTGCCCCACTCTCTGTGCTAATACACTATCTGAGGCTCTGGTCAATATATCACCTCCATCAGGCAAATCACCGCTCTCTCCGATAAAACTGCAATCTAAATTTTTTAGGAGAGATGGCTTGAGAGAAATGTAACGTCTTCTGGCAGCTTTCAAGGACACGCAGACGCGAGATGGATAAGAGGGCAGAAGACAGATTTATTAAGTGTTTCCCAAGTGTTCTAACCAGACATCCTTTTTCACCACAGCCAAATCACGGATGAGAGAGCCCGTGTTTCCCGAGGAAGCTAGCGAGGCTGGGAGATTGCTTTAAGAAAGACACACGTTATGCTAATATTTAACTTATGTTAATTTCACTTCGTACAGTGACATGAGTACATTTGCAAGCATGTTTCTGAGTTTCTTATGGCAACATGACAAGAGGGGGCAGATTTTTATGTATTATGTGATGTTGGTGAAACAGTGTACAAGTTTGTTCTGTGGCGTTTGCCCTTCCATGTGACTGGCGGCTGGTTGGTTAATAGCACTGAGTTAATGTTGTCCCACTCATCATATAAAAGTGCAGGAGCATAGTTTAATCGAACTACAAACTGTGGGGTTTCACGTGTTTGATGTGCCTATTTTCATTTTGTCTTTTACGTTTCCTCCTCCATTATATTGTTTTAGTAGTTTGCAGGAATCGTTTGTTATGGATTTTCTATTTATTTTCATCACAAAATGTATGTCTTGACACCAATTTGTGTCTAAAAACTTTGTGTGTAAGTATGGGAAGCGGCCCCTGCAACTATTCTGTTCCCTCCGCAGGTCCATCTAGCCGTACTAGACTAAGAGCCTGATTTAGATTTTGGTGGAACTCCCGTTGTCCTTACGTGGCAGCAGTTACAAGTGCTGCGTCGAGCTGATAGAGTCCCTCCCACCATGTTTAGATATTTACCATCGCGTAAGAGGTACACCTCAGTCGAAGTGGCAAATTCATCTGCTGGCTAATAGTACTCCGTAACCGTCAGGCCAGAGGGTTCACGCCAAGCCTATTTAGATGTCCCCGTTGTGCTGGCGTTGTCCTAGAGGCATATTCCTGATGGAGTGAGTGGAGTGGAGACTGGTAAGTACTGCTTATTAATGGGTCAATACACATATAAGTTAGTGCTTGCTTCCAAATTATATGCGTATATTGTGTTATGCCCATTTTTATACATATTGCATTGCAGACAAACAACACACACACACACACACTATTGAATGTCCACCCACAGGTGCAACAAGCACAACACCCACAACTCCCACAACAGATTTATCTTTTAAAGGTGTCAATACAGGTGTGTTCATTTTACCTTGGTGAGTTGTAAAATGAACACTAATGCTTTACACATAAGAACAAAATTGCATGTAAGAGCAATGTCAAAATAAACAAGGCTACGGCAATTGTCAACACACGATTCATAGTAAGACAAGTGTAAAAGAAGCTTACCTTAGGTCCCAGCGACAATGGAGTTGAGTAGCATGATAGTCAATTACTAGCAACAGAAGGACCTGACCAATGGGATTCAAGATGGAAACGAAAGTGGGAAGCAGAAAAAAAGGTACATTTTGACCTAATTTCCTTCAATTTTGCCAATTAAAAGTAGGCGGTGTCCCCACCACAATTTCCTTGATGGAAAGGCACATTGTGATTGGCCTGATGGTCATTTTAGCTGGACTCCCGCTGACAGCTACTTTTGCCTATGACGCCATCGACGCAGGTGAAAATTCCTTGCAGAGTCAGCGGCACTTGGGCGGTCTTTTGCCCATGGACCCACTTATATATAATAGAGCGGACAGATAATCAAGTAGGTAGGTGATGAAACTGTCGAAAAAGTGATGGCGGGACAAGATATGCCAAGATGTAAATCAGGCCCTTCGTCTGCTACAATTGCATCTAGTCTATTGACAATCCAGTACTAGCCCCAGTCTCCCGGCACACTTTAGAACTGGCTACAGGAGCTTTAGTTGTTGGGCAGGGCTCATGTCATCAAAATATTCAGATTGACTTTGGGTTAGCCCCCTTCAGCAATTGTCTTGTTTCAGTTAGCAATTTTCAACCCCTGAATAAAAAATCTCTTACAGATTTTGGGTCAGACCACAGTAGCATTTCAGTTTCAGTTAGCTATCAGCCATTAGGTTTGTAGGCCTTCCTGCCGAATGAGTGCTCGCAGTGCAGTGACGGTTCACATACATCCAAAGACTAACAAGCATTTACAATGCAATGGTTTTGCCTTTGTTAAAGTTAGAGCTATTGGCATTGCTCTTGACATTATTTTTATTTATGTTTTTTTTTAACATAAATAAATGGCATTGTCATTTACAATGCCACTAGCTTTATCTCTCGCAAATGACACACACAAACACAAACAGAGCCCCCCACACAGAGCCCCCACACACACAGCCACACAGAGCCCCCCACACACACAGCCACACAGAGCCCCCCACACACACAGCCACACAGAGCCCCCCACACACACAGCCACACAGAGCCCCCCACACACACAGCCACACAGAGCCCCACACACACACAGCCACACAGAGCCCCCCACACACACAGCCACACAAGGCTTCCTACACACACAGCCACACAAAGCTTCCCACACACACAGCCACACAGAGCCCTTCACACACACCCACACAGCACAAGCAGGCAACAGGAGCACACGGAGGCACAAGCAGGCAACAAGGGCACACGGAGGCACAAGCAGGCACAAGCAGGCAACAGGGGCACACGGAGGCACAAGCAGGCAACAGGGGCACACGGAGGCACAAGCAGGCAACAGGGGCACGAAAACGGAGGCACAAGCAGGCAACAGGGGCACACGGAGGCACAAGCAGGCAACAGGGGCACGAAAACGGAGGCACAAGCAGGCAACAGGGGCACGAAAACGGAGGCACAAGCAGGCAACAGGGGCACACGGAGGCACAAGCAGGCAACAGGGGCACACAGAGGCACAAGCAGGCGACAGGGGCACACGGAGGCACAAGTCGGCGACACACACACACACACACACACAGGCATACCGCGCCCCAGGGCTCTCACAGTACCCCCAAAGAGCCCGGCTCACACCACAGACCCTTCTGTAAACATGCGTACAGACCAGCTCGGACCACCTCCGAAAGCCCTCTGGGGAAAGTTGGGCGTTTGCAGGAAACATAAAAAAATTGTAGTAAAACAATTGAATGTGTTGGAACAGGAGACCTCGAATAACAAAACTGTATTTATTTTTTTTTTTAAATGAAAGAAAGAAAATGGGTGTCTCCTTGAAAATCTTGACCACTAACCAGTGCAAGCTGCAAAATTCACTGGCTGAGATCTGCTCAGAAGACGCAGACACCCCCGATGCCCCCCCCCGCACACCAGGAAACAGACCATCGGTTCTAAGAAAAGAAGGAACTCACTTGAACTTGCAAACTTAATTGGGGGGAAACGTATGAACGCTCACAGCAGGGGACTGGCGATTGCACTCAAATGAATGAGAGGCGTGTGTCCCAAATGAGGGGCGTGTGAGGCCCCAGTCATCAATAACACCTGACCCCCTACAAGTGAATTTGTGTGTAAACACGAGCAGGTCGTCTAGAGCCGCAGATGTCTGGCCTCGGACGTCCCTTCGGAAAGACGCCCAGAGGCACCAAAGCCGGGACACACCCTCACCCATGGCTCCTCCTACCCGAACCCTCAGGAGATGCGCCGTCTCTAACATAAACACAATCACGTCTTGTAAACTCCCCTGAGTGGCCTCTCACCTGAATCCAACTTCGGGCACCCCCTCTCATAGACGCCCCCTCAGATGAAGTCTAAACAACAGATATCCCCTCTCCCTGCTCCCAGGAGACACACACCCGCGACACTCAAAGAAATCCCATCTCCCCCACAAAGCAAAAAAGTTGAAACAAAAAGTGCGTCTCCTACAATGCAGCGGGAGGGGGGCGGGAACGGCCACACACTGACAGCGGAGGGGGGGAAAGGGGGGTAGCGGAAACAGACACACACCTCACCCCTCGCCTTATTAAAGCGCTGAAATAAATACGGGGGTCTGTAAAAAATGAATGATATCGCAGTCTCCTTCCACAAAAAAGCTAGCTTCTATTTTAATATTAACATGAGCGCCTAAGCCCTCAGTCATAACTTCTATCATTCGGTTGCACTGAGCATCTCCGGCACATGGAACTGCTGATCTAGACAAAACTTAAAAATGTAACGTATTTAACGGGACATCACAACCGTACACCTCAGTATCTTTCGGTGAAAATGAGGACCACCGCCGCGGGAGATGAGCCTTCAGAAGCGGAGCCTCCCCTCCAGCGCGACAGCCCCCCACCCCTGCGGTCCTCCCTTCACCTTCCCTCGGTACCGGTTTCCTCCCTCCTCCGACCCTTGACACTCACCTCCGCGGTGTGAGATGTGTCTGCAGCAGAAGCTCTGCTTCTTTCTCCGGTGCAGGAGCCCCGGGCACTTCAGCAGCAGCACCGAGGTCAGCACATACCCGCCAATAGTGGAAAGCAAGTACAAGGCTCTCCACTCCTCCTCCGGATGACGTGGCGGAGGCTCGCGGCTGCTTCCTTCGGGCCGGCTTCTCGCTGCGGGCAGCATCTCCGGTCTCCCTCACAACACGGGAGACCGGCAAGGCAGGCAATGGCTTCCCCAAGGAAGGGGGAAGCAGAAACCATGTCCTCCCGGCCCCGCCCACAACCAGGCGGCGGGCCGGACATCTTCTTCCGGTGTTTCCAATGCCGGACCAGATTCTGGGGCGTTCCCGAGAACAGGCTTTCGGCTGACGTCACCAAAAGCCAAAAATTCTCGGGAACGCCCCCGAATCTGGTCCTGCATTGACGGACAAACGTGTCTTCCAATGGCTAGCCTCCATTTATGGAGCTAGCCAATGGAAGACGGGGCGGATTCCAAGCCCCATATACTATACTCATTAGGTATTTTCCTAGCACATGCGTACTTCGTACGCATTGGCTAGGCAAAACCTAAAAAGGACATGCAATGAGTGGCCACTAATCCATGTACCAAGCAGGGTGACTGCTCTCGAAGAAGACAGCATGGCTGAAAAACAAATGCATGCTACACCACAGTGCACATTGGTTTCTCTCTTTATGTTACAAGTCTGTGGGGCTCAATAACAAAACAAATTTGGAGAAGTGGTATCCACAAAATTCCCAATTTGTGTAGGTGGAGGGAACTGACACGTTTTGGGGGAACTGGGCTTAGTTTTTATCATTTGACGAGAGAGAAAGGCAGAAAAGTGAGAAAAAAAAGAAGAAGAATAAAGAGACATAAGAAAGAGTGACAAAAGAAGAAAATCAGATGAACGAACATACAAGAATAAAACAAAGAGGTGGTGTAGAGCAGTGGAAGCAAGGGGTATGATGCTTAATTAATAAAAGGTAGATTTGGAATTCAGCAACTCAGGCATTTGCACCTATATTTGTACAAATGAATCACTGGGTTTGCCTTACGCTTGTGCTCATCTTACCTATTCATTTATCGGAATAAGCCATGCTTAATCCCAGAAAAACATTGTGATGCAGGAAGCTTTTCTTCTGCAAATCAGAGTTTTACTCCTAGCAATACATGTATAAATTACACCAAACTTTGAGTAAGTCATATATACACTCACAAAAAAAGGGTAATGAATTAGGCCGGGAAATTCTGGTGCAAGACATCTAAAAAGGAGTAGGGCACCGCATCTCACAGTAAAACCTTTCCTAATTATAAGGCCCTACAATTGGGACATTCTAGACGTGTGCAAGCCTCCCTGCCCTAGTGTCCCCATATCATGAGACCTTCAACCAGTTCAGGTCCTTTAGCTGGTAGAACAATGCATTTTGGGACATGGAGTTTCTCGTTTAGAGTATGAGCCCACAAACCACAGCATCCAGTGTAACTGGTAGAATAAAAAATAAATTCAAGAAAAGAAAAATCACACAACTTGCTGAGGGTGCCATATTTGTCATAAGGATGCTTGACATCCTAAAGTGGCCGGCCTTTCAAACTGAACAAGAGATTTGCACAGGCAGGTGCACGGGAGAGGTCAGCTTTAGTTTACATGATGAATATGTGGAATGTTCTCCATCACAGAAGGTGTTTTTCAAAATACATTTGTTTTGTTACTAAGAAGGAATGTGACCAGACAAGGTTAAATTATGTCCCTAAACCAGTAGAACACCCAAATTCTTTAATGCGGAGCGCCCCACCCAGGGTGGCAGCCACTTGCCCATGGAAACGAGTCAGCAATTCACAAACTGAACCCTGCGCGTGCAGCGAGGATAGCCGTTCCGACGAGGGGGGCGGATGCTGCGGGACCAGTTCTAAGAACAGCAGCAGGGGTAGGAAACCCTCCACCTTGTGCAGCCCACGCCTACTTCAGCAGTCTGAGAAACGAGCATTACTTACGGCACGGGAAACACACACACGCGTGGGAAGGGGCCTCGCGCAGCCACAAAGCAGAATGGCAACACAGCAGTGCCCACCTCCCAGTTATAGCCATCTTTCATTTCAACAAATCTGTATGGGGGGGGGGGAGACGTTGGATGTGGGTCACATTGCTAAATGAAGAGTCTTTTTCTGGTCTTGCTTGCTTCCCTGCATCCCTATCACGCACCCCATAAAATGCACCCTTGAGTAAGTGACACAGTAACAAGAGCACGCCGAGGTGGATTCGTGGACAATAAACATGTTAGAAACGTTGTTTCAGTGTCTAATACCTTCCGTAACCAGCTACAGTACAAAAGGGGATACAATTGTATACCGGAACTGTTTATTTATACCGTTTTCTTTAAATTGCAAACTGGACTCTGCACACGCGTAAATAGTGCATATACAAAGCACATACCTGCACACTGCATGTCCTTGGTATGATGTGCCGAAAATTAACCCTGGCACTGTCATCTAGCAAACCGGGATTTTTTCCAAGTCGCCAAATACATCATATGCTGTCAAGGTCTTTCGAATTCCGGAGCGTTTCTGTTCACAAGAATATGCAACTTTAACCTCCGTGAGAAGCGGACACAGTTTTTTTTCTATCACCCGCGACCTTAACACGCTAAAGCGCTGGGGTTTCACAGCCTGCTGCTTGAAAAGGCACGCCGAGTCAAGCAAGGGCTTCCCCGTCTCTCAGCACGTGAGCTGATCCGCCGCGCTGCGTCTGACTCAGGAACTGCCCACAAAATCATTCTGATGAAACAGTTCACTGCAGAACCGAGTCAGGTGCGTTAGACGTACACACGCGGACCGTTTCTGAAGTCCAAGAACACAGGCTCAATTACACGGCCCGCCCGCAGCTGCCCGGCCGAGGGGCGAAGCTCGGGAAAGGCTCGCATGTAGTCCTGCCAAACCATACTGCGTAGGAGCGAGGCGACTGGTACAGACAGCACCGCCTCACATCCAATGAAGTGCACAAACCCGGGGCGCATTTCTTTTGTGCACACTCGGGTATTCCACGTGCTGCAGGCATCTTCATTTAATGCATCACGCACTCCGGAGGTGTCCGGGCGCAAGACACGAGGGGCCTGTCCGGCAATGCCGGACCAGATTCGGGGGCGTTCCCGGCTTTCGGTTGACGTCGCGTGACGTCGGCAAAAGCCAAAGAATCTCGGGAACGCCCCCGAATCTGGTCCGGCATTGACGGACAGGCCCCTCCTCCAATGGCTAGGCTCCATTTATGGAGCCAGCCAATGAATGACGAGGGCCGACCCAAAGCCACACTACAGTTCTCATCAGGTTTTCGCCTGCGCGAAAAAGATGCGCAGAGCGCATCTTTTCGCCAGGCAAAACCTAAAAAGGGCTTTCACGAAGATTGCTAACTGCATTTGTAGTGACATGAGTTCTGAAGAAGACTCATTTCAGTTTATATTTAGAACGCAATACAGCTTACCAGCTGCTGCCACCTTTATTTAATGATCAGAGCACTAGGCAGCTTTTCACCCTATGACACTGAGGGCATATGTTCAAGGAAGTGGCGGAGTGAGGCGTTAGCCGCCATGGCTTAACACCTAACTCCGCCACTTCAGAAACGCATGGCTGCACCATATTTACAACAATGTGGTTCAGCCTTGTGTTTCTCCCTGCACTGGCGCTACACTTAGCAGTGTAGTACCAATGCAGGCACCCTTGCACCGTATTGCAAGGGTGTCTGCAAACAGAGGAAAGATTGTTTATGTACCGGAAGGTCCCCCTTCCTGTACATAAACAATCTTTAAGTGACATTTTGTCACTTCTATGTGACAAAGATTGTTTATGTACAGGAAAGAGTACCTTCCTGTACATAAACAATCCAAGGCATTTTGCTTTTTCCATGTGTGCTGCACAAGGCAGCACACATGGAAAAAAGAAAAACAAGGAGAAATAATGTATTTCTCTTTGTTTCGTCAACTTAAGACCAGGTTTTCCCTGGTCTTAATTTTGGCGTTGCTTCCTATTTACAGTGTCCTTGTAAATAGGAGGCAGTGTAAAAATCAATATGTGTTGCAGTGGAATTCTAACCGCAACACCCACGGCCCACACATTTCACACTAAGCATAGTGTGAAAGGGGGACTTATTTACAAGGCAGCTTTAAGCCATGTTAAGTGGCTTAACGCTGCCTTGTAAATACAGCAATAACATAAGATGTGTATTTATAAACGTGTATTTGTAAAGCGCATTTTCACCCAGAGGTATCTTGGCACTGAATAACAGATGTTTCTTGTTACCCAACTCAATGGTACTCATTTTATCGACCTCAGATGGATGAAAGGCTGAGTGGACCCGGCGGGATTTGAACCTGTGACCATGAGGTCGAACACAGCCCCCTGCAGTGGAAGCATTAGTCCACTGAGTTCACTGAACCACCAGACCCCGGCAATGCCCCTATTGCCACCACAACATCATAATAAGTGACATTGTGGTGGTGATAAGGGCTTGTACAAATGCCCCTGACTGTTGACTTAACATTCAGATCTCCCTGTAGCTCTCCCACAGGGAGAAGAGATAGTCTCTGGCCATAGCCTGTAGACTGAGCAGGTGGTATACTCTCATTTTATGTTCTCTTCCTCTATCTCTGTCTCTCTCACTTATTGACAAACCTTATCATTCCTCAAGGGATTCGATTTTTCGACATTTTCTCAATGACTCATACTTTTCATGATTCTAGCACCAACTCAACACTATTCATTCAGAAATTTCACATCTGGTTAATAGGCTAATTAATTGCTATTAGTCACGAAACCAACAAGGATAAATATTTAATAAAATACAACAATTCACAGGATGCATTTCTACAAAAAATTATTGACATTTATTTCACATTTAAAAAAAAGAAGACAAATAATTCTTAGGTGCAGACCCACTAGCACCCAAACATCCTGCATTCAACCAACATAATAAAAATATATGAAAGTTGAAATTTGGGGCGGTGTGAGTAAACGGGACTGGCGCTAAGGAGCAATATAGTTATGCAATCACATGCCAAAGACCACTTCAAAGGGAAGCCGAAATTATAATGAGTGCACCAAGATTTACTTGAAGAGATTCCAATTATTAAAGTGCTTTAGAATTTTAATGTAATTAAATAATTCAATTATATGAAAAAATGCCACAAACAACTTCAAGTAGTTCATTTTGTTATTTCAATTATAGTTCAGTTTTTGATTATAATACCTAAGATATATTTGTAGATACAACAAATATAAAAATTGGCAACACATATTTTGCAAAATTCACTCAATCAGGGCTGGAGTCAGGAAATAAGCGAAGTAAACAAAGAACAAGAATAAATAAGTTTCATGATTGGAATACATCACAGATATGACACAGATCAAATTTTCTTTTTTAAGATTTCATAGTTAATGTCTGTGTTTAATGTCACAGAATTCGAATCACAGCATATCAATATAAGTTTATCTGATCATTATTCTGCATATTATGTTTTTTTTGTTGGGGTTACATTTCCCTTGGGGAGTTGCAGGCTGAACTAAAGGTCTTTCGGGGTGAAGGAGGCTTTTGGGAGGCTGAAATAAAGGTCTTTCAGAATGAAGAAGGCTTTTGGAGGCAGTTGACCACAGGGAGGTCTCTCCCCTGATGAGTTTGGGAGAGTTCAGGACTGCTATTTTGTATTATGTCTGTATAGGGGGATGTTTTTGGATTTCCTGCCACTATTTTAGGTGCAGGTGACCTGGTGGCAGGGAGTCCCACGTGTCAGTTCTTGTCACTAGGCTAGTTACTTGGCTTGTGGGTGCGCTTAGTAGGAAGGAAATGGCTTCAGCAGTGGACAAAGTGGCGGACGCAATAAGTCTTCTGAGGGAAGCAAGTCACATGGATCAGGTAGTAGGAGGGGACACTCCGAGGGGAGCAGCCCACCCGCTGTGCTGGTCTTAGGACTCCGTGGTGGCAGCAGTTATTGAGTGCTTGTTGCCTCACAAATGGCGGGCAGTGTCTAGCAGAGTTGGGGCCAAGAAGGTAGGTGCCAAAGAAAGGGCAGCCCTGTGAGGCATAGGGAGGGGTGGGGCCGCATTGGCTGGGGCTAAAGAACATGCCGCACTGCTCAGTGCAGTGAGTTTAGGGGCTCTGACTGGAGCAGGCAGCGAGACAGCGGTACAGGCTGTGAAGGTCAGGAAAATGGCATTAGCCTGAGAGCACAAGCTGCAAGTGTCTGGATCCGCTGCCAGAGCCAGTAGAACACAGCGGAGGTGGATGCAGCACCTCCCACAGATGAAAGGTCCTGCAGTGGTGGGCAGCACGAGGCGGAGGCGGAGCCGGAGCCAGCACCTCTCACAGGAGGAGCTAAAAAACATTAGAGAGAGGGGGTGAAAGAGGTGCAGGTGGAAAATGTATGGAGTTCGCCAATGGTACGGGGACCTTGCTGGAGGTAGACTGGCAAGGAGAGGAGGGTGCTCTTACCCATTATGAGCAGAGGCCATGTCTGGGGCAGTGGGATTGACTACAGAGGGCTCAGCTAGGGCTGCAAGCATGCTGGGCGGTTCGGACGGGGGCCTTGGGGGGAGAGGGAGACTCTGGGCTGTGGGCAACCAGGACTGGAGCAACAGTGCACAGGAGCAGCAGGGAACGGCCATGGCATGGTTGGGGCAAGGAAGCCCCTTGCGGCCTGTGAACCCTCATCTGCTTTGGTGGCAGCCATGTGAGAATAGAGCAGGGGGGAGGATGAGGGGAACTTGAGGACCAGGGAGATGGGGTTGCCAGTGGTGGGCAGGTCAGTGGGGCAGAGAGGAGGGGGAGTGGAGTGGTACAGCGAGGTGGAGCAAGGTAGCCGATCTTGGCTTCCTGGGATGGTAGGGGACCAAGCTTGGTGGATGCAGGGGGCCAGCAAACCAGTTCTGTCGTCTTTTGTTCAGGTTGAGGGGCAGCTCAAGTGTCCAGACTTTGGAGAGTTGGGAGCACCTCGAGGAGAAGAGACTGCTGGGCTCAGTACAGTTCACTGGATGTCGTTGGTGGATCCCTACAGGGCTGACAAAAGAAGGTCCAGAACTGCCTCATCTTGTGGTGGGCAGGTCAAGGGCGGCCTCTGTCTATCACAGCGCGATGGGCAGCCGGCTGGTGTCAGCAGTACAGTATGGATGGGCTCTTTCAGTCCCCCTGGATATGGTGTGTCGGCCCACAACCCCAGCAAGAGCAATGGTTTCAAGTCATTGTGCGAGCCCTAGATGGGCCAGGGTTGAGGACCCTTTGGGGGTCACCCTGGTTGATTATGAAGAAGACAGCCTTGAGGAAGGTGAAGTACGGGACGGAGTAGTAACTGTGATGGCACATTTTAACCCTCGGGGGGAGGGGGGCCCGCTCATGTCATGTCTAGTGTGTTGCAGGCAAACGAGAAGCATCAGGATACAGTGTCGGGGACTAGGAGGCCACTGGCAAGGTGTCAGGATGCTGGTGTGGGTCCGGTGATGGTGTCCATAGGGGGGGCTCGGGGGACCGGGTGAGGGAGAGAGTATACATTAGGGCAAGTATGTAGTAGGTGTAGGAGTAGGTACGGTGGCAGTGCCAGACAGCTCAAAGTGCATGCAAGGTTTGGTGCAGGGGGGTAGTGGTACTGGGGTAGTCATCGGAGAGAGTACAGACCATGAAGGTGAGATAAAGGAGGGTCTGGAGAGCAAGGAGCTCAAGATTAAGAGGTTACCCTATATGAGAGTGACACAGCCAATTGGATCGTTTTTGATGTTGGCCAAAAGGAGAAAACATGGAAAGGGGGGTAAAGTGAAATGTTAAAACTCTTTCATAGGTAGGTGCCTCTAAGGAGGGGTCTAAAGAAGAGGAATATGACCTAGCGAAGCGACCAAGGGTGCCCTTGACAAATGAAGATTCGACTGCGTCATTTTTAGTTTATGCCAGCATATTCTGTGAGAAGTATCCAGAGCACTGTTTAGCGATGTTCAAGTATATGGATGTGATTCACAAGGTGCAAATCACGGGTGGGGGATATGCCTGGGCTCAGTATGATGAGGAATCTAGGGCGGGGTTAGCATGGGATTCTGAGGCAAAGTGGGCTGAGCTAAACTCTGGCAACACACCATGGGTGCAACGAAGGTAGGGAAAACTATTTTTCATGGCCAGTGGCTTGCCAATAGTCTACCGGACTTAGCAGGGACTCCCCACCCTGGGAATGAGTGGGTCCTGTATCCAAGGGGAAGAGCAGTGCAGGAGGTATCAGTTGGGACTACAACAAGGGGTTTTGCGCACCGGAGTTCTGTAAGTTCCGTCACGAGTGCTCCAAGTGCGCAGGCAAAAGCACCCTCATACATTGTTACAGGGCAGTGAGCGGTTTTCAAAGGCAAAATGGTGGACCGTGGCAGCCCTACAATAGTGGGCAGGGGGTACATCAGCAGCAGCAGCCCTTTGGCAAAAGAGGAGGTTGAGGGGACCAGGGATCTGGTCCAAAAGGCGTGTACTCCGGTAAAAGTGGACAGGTTGGAGTAGTGGCTGGGTTTCTATGATTGCCCAGAGGAGGCGAGATTTCTATGGGATGGTTTCAAATGGGGTTTTAGATATGGTTATGACCGTCATCCAGTTTGTAAGTGGGCAGACAATTTGTGATCTGTGAAAGAACACAAACAGATAGTGTAGAAGAAACTGGATAAGGAGGTCTCAGAAGGCAAGATGACGGGCCGCTTTAATGACGGGCAGATGGAGGCTTTGATTGTGTCACCAATTGGAGTAGTGCCTGTTGCATTGTCGTTGCCTGACCCCTGTCTGAGACAGGACAGGCAAGGCAGGAAGGGGTGTGGGAAGAAGGGGAAGTGAAGGGAAAGAGTTTAGTTTACGAGCAGACACGCATGAATAAAGACGTGTTAGAACCTGCTCTTGGCTCCTGTGGTTCTTGGGGAAAGGCGACACTGGCGATGAGGGTGGGATCCCTGCTGGAGCCCCACACGCCTTAAGACCCCTGCCGTCTATGAACGGCCGGAAACAGCGAGCCTGCAGCCTGTGTCAGCACGGTGTGGAAAGAGCGCGAAAAACAGAAACGCTCCACACGGCGCGTTTGAATGCTGCCCCAGAGCGCGACGATCGGCATCAGCTCAAGGATTGCCCGCGCTGCCGGATTGTCGCTCTGAGCATCCCTGACTCTGCAAGCTGCCCAGAAACTGCCAGCCTGAAAAAAAAAATAAAGAGAAAATCAGCGCGAAGCAGCGAGGCGCCGGAGAGCGCACCCAGAGACGGCCAGCCAAGACCAGGAGCGTGAGGGTGAGTTCCGAACGCCAGAAAGCCTGCCTGAAACCAGCTTTGAATGTGGCAAAGCCTGAATAAGAGACTTTGAGTGTGGCAATTGTGAAATAACAGGAAACCAAGTGTCCTAAACGGCGGCCATCTTAGAGTCAGGCGCTAGCCATAGGCACCCATTGGAATTTTGGTGTTGGCCATTTTGGAGTCAGGCACCATTGCATTTCACACTTAAAAAACTGCTGACAATTCATCGGAACCAAGCAATAATGGCTAATACGCTCACTGGTGGCGAACTCAACCGAACAATAGCCACTGAGTGACCTGACCAAGCTGCGATGTCCGTCCTCAACCAGACAGGTGCTTCAGGAGGAGGAGCAACAGCGGCTCCAGCCACGCTACCTCCACCACTTGCACCGTCTCCCCACGTACTCATGGGGTACCATATCTGCGGCCACCAGACCTTCTAGAGTTGACGTCCGGCTATAGTATGGGGCCCAAGTGGAAGAGCAGGGCTGAAGACTTCGAGGACTACATGACTGGGTCCCAAGTGCAAGATTCGAAGCAAAAACTGATAGCCCTGCGAAATTTAGTGGGAAAAGACATCGCACAGATTATCAAAGAATTGCCTAATGCGACTACTGCCTCCTACGACGACGTGAAAGGAGCCCTTGACCGGAGGTTTCTACATAAACGCAACTTGGACTATGAGCGATACACATTTAATTTAGCCATCCAAGACAAAGATGAACACATGTGTGACTTCATTGTGCGCATCAGGAGATTAGCTCGACACTGCGAGTTCGACGCTTTCACCACTGATGACGCGTTGCGACTGCGCATAATTGAAGGTTGTCAATCCGAATCATTGCGCTGGCGATTGTTGAAATAGCATTACTCTTTCGAAGAAATCGAAGAAATGACACGAATCAACGACCAAGCGGAAGATCACGCTAAGAAAATGGAGACCAATAAGACTGAAAAAAAGGAACAAGCATTTCGAATACAAGCACACAAGGAGAAGAAACATCGGACGGACCATCACAAGTCAAGCAAACCGCCACGTTTTGCAACTTCCCGGAGGACGCCATCACGGCAGGAGTCGCAACACACTAAGTCCAGCAAAACGCCGCCAGCGTGCTACAGGTGTGGCCAGGATTACCCCCATTCAGGACAGTGTCCGGCTATCGGTCGGCGCTGTCAGCGCTGCGACAGGGAGAATCACTTCGAAGTGGTTTGTCAAACTCAACGTTCGGGGCGAAGAGTGTCCACACCTCGATCCATCACGCAACATCACACTCGCGCAGTGAAAGGAAGAGGAGAACGCTCCTCTAGTTCATCCCGGTCGAGCGTCCGTTCTGCAAGCTCCTATCGATCACGGAGATCAACATCCAGTGAGTCCTCATCACCCACGCCGGTGTCACAAGACAGTGACAAATACATCTGTATGGTGTCAGACCCGGACCGGCTAAAGAAATACCCAAAATTAGACATTCAAATCGGAAACCATCCTGCCAAGTTTGTCTTGGACTCAGGAGCCTCCCTAAACTACATCTGTGAGCTTGAACACCAAAGCATGAAACCATGGCCAAAACTAGAACCTGCAGCTGTCCGGATACTTACCTGGATGTCCAGAAAGCCGCTACCATGCTTAGGCCGTTTTAGCACGACTCTATCATACAAGGACCGACAAATTCCAGCTTATATTCACGTTGTCGAAGGCCCGGACCTGGCTGACTGCCTGCTCAGCCTGCCAACAGCTGAAAGAATGAAGCTTGTGGAACTCCTTTACATGACTGAAGATGCCCCAGACATTGTCGCTAAATTTCTGAACCTCTTCAAGGGACTAGGAAAGCTAAATCAATTCAAGGTAAAACTACATATCGATGAGCGTGTGACTCCAGTGGCGCAACACCACAGGAAGGTGCCGTTCCACCTACAGCAAGCTGTAGATGATGAACTCCAAGATCTGCTAAAGACAGATATCATTGAGCGCACATCAGGGCCAACCCCATGGGTATCAACCGTAGTGGTAGTACCTAAGAAAGGGCAAAACAACAAAGTGCGTCTGTGTGTGGACATGCGTGCACCCAACATGGCTATCGAGAGAGAACGCCACCCAGGACCACACATTAGCGATATGATCGCTCGCCTCAATGGTGCCACGGTATTCTCGAAACTCGATCTTAATAAGGGATACCACCAGCTAGAGTTACACGACAAGTCGCGTTACATCACAACCTTCACAACCCACCAAGGACTTTTCCGCTACAAACGTTTGAACTTTGGCATCTCTTCGGCCGCCGAAATTTTCCAAGAAGCCATTCGGCGAGTGATCCAAGGGATTCCCAATGCTTTCAACTACAGCGATGATCTACTAGTGTTCGGGAAAGACCAGACCGAACATGACACGGCTCTAGACAGAGTATGCCACGCGCTACTGAACGCCAACTTGACTCTGAATGCAGAAAAAGTTCCACAGGTCGACCCTGAAATTCTATGGCCACATCTTCTCCAAAGATGGTATGAAACCAGACCCAGAAAAAGTGTGAGCCCTTGCGGACACTCCAACACCACGAAACGTCAGTGACATCCGTTCATTTCTTGGGATGGCAAGCTATTTTGCACGCTACATCCGGGATTTCACTACCATCAGCCATTCTCTCAGAGAGCTCACCTGTCAAGGCCAGCCTTTTGCAAGGACGGATGCCTGTGAACACTCCTTCCACATAATCAAACACGCTGTCAGCTCTGCCATCAACATGGCCTACTTCGATGCCAAGAAAAGTACCGAAATTACTGTTGATGCCAGCCCGGTGGGCCTCGGCGCCATTCTGGCACAATATCAGGAGGACTCAGAACAGCGCCACATTATCGCTTATGCCAGTCGCAGTCTTACCAGCGCCGAGAAAAGGTACACCCAACCGGAAAAGGAGAGTCTAGTGGTGGTATGGGCCTGCGAGCTCTTCCATCTCTTCGTGTACTGCAAACACTTTACCATCATTACGGACCACCAGGCACTTGTCACCATCTTTGGTAATCCCAAAGCCAAGATGCCTCCACGCATTGAACGATGGGGACTGCGACTCCAGGGCTATGTATACACTATTGTCCACAAGCTGGGGAAGTCTGAAAATCCGGCAGACTACATGTCCCGACACCCCCAGACAACCACCAGTGAAAAGTGCTCGCTGGCAGAAGACTATATTCATTTTGTCATCGACACTGCCTGTCCGCCTACAGTTCCCCTAGCGGCGATCCGAGAAGCGTCCGCCCAGGATCCGGTCCTACAAGACGTCAGAGATCGTATACGCAGCAACTCATGGCGACATGTGAAAGACACATCCCAGAACTCTGGCCAGAGTATCCAAGAACTAATAGCGTTCAAGCACATCCAAGAAGAGCTGTCCATCAGCGAAGATGGCTTGATCTTGAGAGGGGGGAGGATTGTGATTCCACAAGGACTACGGCAAGGAGTGATCAACCTTGCTCATGAAGGCCACAGAGGGATAAGTGCTACCAAAAAGGCTCTACGGGAGCGTGTCTGGTTCCCGACACTTGATCAAATGGTGGAGGCCACACTCAAGGACTGTGTCTCATGCCAATTGGTGAGCCGTGACGAACCACCAGCCCCTCTACAAATGTCAGAGCTACCAGAAGGAGTATGGCAGCAGGTTGCCATCGATTTCTTCTGCCCTCTAAAATCAGGCCAATACATTGTCGTCATCATGGACGAATACTCCCGGTTTCCGTTTGCACACCTAGTATCATCCACCAAGGGGACCACAGTGATCCCAGTTCTCGATGAAACCTTCGCAGCATGGGGCATTCCACTGCGAGTCAAATCTGACAATGGGCCACCGTTCAATGGCCACGAATTTGCAGAATTCGCAAAACACCTTAACTTTAAGCACCAAAAGATCACACCCTTATGGCCTCAAGCTAACGGCATGGTGGAACGCTTTATGGGGACTTTGAAGAAAGCGGTTCAACAAGCGGAACTGGCTCACCGAGACATTCAACAAGCCCTGAATGAAGTGCTGCAGGCATATCGCACCACGCCCCACAACACTACCAACCAATGCCCAGCCACTCTGATGCTAGGAAAAGTCCCTCGCACTCGACTGCCCACACTGGACAGTGTCCTCCAACCTCAAAATGTGAATGTTGACCACGACACGTTAGTCAAAATAGACTATGACAAAAAACTACAAATGAAAACCTATGCGGATCGGCGCAGACGCGCAAAACACACTGACATCCAAGAAGGAGACTGGGTGATGGTCCGGCGTGACCGAAGAACAAAAGCGGACAGCCGTTATCTCGCTCACCCTCTGAAAGTTAGTAGTCGGAAAGGAACCATGCTCACAGCATAGGCTGATCACAAACGGATAACTCGCAATGTCTCACACTTCAAAAAATGTAACTCCCACAAACGCAATGAAAGCCAACACCGTGAGCTCTTCACTGACTCGGGGACCCAAAGTGAAAGCAGTGACCGAAATAATCCTAGCCCAGTAAGACAGGACGACTTCATGAGTCCCCGAGCCAGGACACCGGAACAGCTCAGCCGCCCCAGACGACAGACCAGACGACCAACGCGCCTCATTGAAGAAATCTGAGAGACAGTAAGACTTTGTACAAAAGGGGGAGGTGTCGTATCGTCGTTGCCTGACCCCTGTCTGAGACAGGACAGGCAAGGCAGGAAGGGGCGTGGGAAGAAGGGGAAGTGAAGGGAAAGAGTTTAGTTTACGAGCAGACACGCATGAATAAAGACGTGTTAGAACCTGCTCTTGGCTCCTGTGGTTCTTGGGGAAACGCGACAGTGCCTAAGAAGGAAAAGGTTCAGTTTTGTTAAATCATTTAAGCATTTATCTTAGTGGGGAGATCAATGATTTCACAGCGAACGATAGGCCTTAGTGTCATATTCCTCAGTGGACGTGGCCATGTCACTGGTGGTGACGGCCAGCCTGGGAGCACTGATGGCAAGGTGCAATGTGAAGTCTGCTTTTCAGCTGCTTCTAGTACATCCGGATGATTTTCAACTATTGGGCATGCAGTTTGAGGGGCAGGGGTACATGGACAAGGCACTGCCGATGAGCTGTTCAATACTGTGTGCACTGTTTGAATGTTTTAGTTTGTTCTTGCAGTTGCTTTTCACCGGGCATACAGGCCGTCAGCTGGTAACACATTATTTGGCAAATTTATTTTTTGTGGAGGAACCCGGCTCGGCAGACTGCCAAAGAAAGCTGGTAAGTATCATGGGTGTCGTGGGGGTTTCTTTGACACCATAGAAAACGGTGAGCCCGAGTATGGTGTTGTCTTTTCTGGGAATTGAAATAGATTCTCAATTGATGGAAGCGAGATTGCCACATGACAAAAAGGGGATGATGCAGGTATTGTTGGTTTGCATGCTGGTGAAAGTGATGGAGCTTCAGAGGGTGCTGGGGCACTTTCCCTCGCAGAGTGGTGAGAGCAGTTAGAAAATTTTGCAGAAGGCTGAGGTTGTGCTCTGGGGTTTCTTGCTGCCTCATCTTGTGCGGCTATTGGCGGGGGTCAAGGAGGATCTACGGTTGTGGTGCTTTTTCCTGCACTCTTTCAATGGGATTCCTTTAGCCAGCAGGAGGCTATGGAATAGGAAGTTCAGATATTTTCAGATGCAACAGGGGGTTTTGGTTTATATTGGCAAGGGAGGTGGTTTGCAGAAGAATGGCCAGTACACTGAAGAGCAGGGGGCAGGAGCATTGTGTTTTTGGAATTGTTTCCTTTGCTGGTGGCTGTAACATTGTGGGGAGCAGAGCTGGCTCATCGGAGGGTGCTGTTCCAGTTGGACAATTGTTGGTGATACAGCTCTTGAACAGGCAATCTGCAGGAGATACACAGGTCATGGAATTGATGTGGGTGTTTGTGTTGGGTTGCTTGCGGCATGATATGATATTACAGGAGTCAGGGTGGAGCACTGTGGGAGGATGTCACAAGAATGGAGGGCAGTTGGAGGTATGGCTTCACAGCTCGTAAATGGATCAGAGAGCACAGGGGCAGAGCGCAGAGTTGCACTCTTTAATGTTGCCAAGGCAATGTCCGCTGGTTTGGGGCGAGCAATGGGCAGTTTGCAGTGGGGTAGGTTTAGCAGTATGGTTTTCAAGTATCAGACTGGGGCGAAGGTATTGGCCTTTCAACTGTTTTCAATTCTGTGCTTGCAGCATTGAGCGTTCCCACAGTGGATTATGGTACCCATTCCTTCTGCATTGGCACGGCGACTGACACGGGAAATAGAGGCTGGCCATGTAAAGACATTATGCATTGGGACACTGGTCTTCAAACTTCTATAAGCATTCTGTGTGGGCTCTGGGAGCTGAGAAGTGCTCTGTGGGGCATATTGTGTGAATTTTTATGTCTGTTTTGTTTGATTGCAGGCTCATTTGCTGGCACGGTGGATGTGGCCATTTGGGTGGTGGGCCACTTGTCCATCAAATGAGCAGAGAAACAAGCCACAAAGATGGATTATGGGGCGAATTTTGGGTTTAATGAGTGTTCATTTCACATTACTAGGCGGAGTAAAGGGGGCATGTGTTGGCGTGAACTGTCGCACTGTCTGAATGGCATGCTAGCAGGCGACAGATATACGGTTTTGTTGGTCATATATTTGGGGAAGAATGATCTAGTGAGGGAGAAAGATGTGGTGGTGTTGACGGCCATGAAGATGGATTTATTGCATATTAAGGCTCTGTGGGTCAGGTGGACAACGTTCATACTGAGGAGGACTTGCAGGGGGGCCAGTAACCCCCAGCTATAGACAGGATGTGCAGGAAAGTGACCAGAGAAATTAATATGTTCTGCAGGGAAATTGGTTTTGAGCATATTGTTCATTTGGATATTAAATACAACAACAGGGAGTTTTTTTTGATGTGATGTGGTCCATTTATCACGTGTTGGAATGGAGTTGTATTTGTTGGAGTTAAAGAGGGTGCTGGGGAGGACTCTGAACATCAGGAGATGAAGTAAACAGTTTAGATGGGAAGTCGGGTGGGAGAGCAGACAAAGTCAGCAGGTGGCCTTTTTATGTGTGTGAGTGGCCTGCAAAATTTTGCATGAGTTTACAGAAGTTTGATGGGCGTTATCAAAGAGCCACATTGAAAGAGGGGGTAGGCAGGAAGTTCAAGTTTAAGTATAGGTAGTTTGGTTGCTCAGACGTTTATTACATTCAGTCATAGGCTGTAGGGCAGTGGTCTTCAAACTTTTTTACTCTGAGCCCCCCTAAGCAAAATGTTTTGAGGTCGGGCCCCCCTCCAAAACTTTATGGCTAGGAGTGGGGGAGCGGGAGGGACATGGCTGCGTGCAGGGAACTGGGTTTATAAGATGATTTCAGGAATACTTTTTCTATAGCTTATTAACCGCACCAAATATGAAACTTATAAAACGGCAAATGCATCAAACAAAAACATATATCCCAAACAAACTGCTCCCCATAATTGGGGTGTTGTGAGCCCCTCACACTCTTTGACCCCAATGCAACTATACTTGCCGCACTAATGATAACTGCAGTCCTGAGTAGCAGGCTATCTCCTCTGCCTCTTTTACCTCTTCCCCACCATGATGTATCATCACCTCTGTCCTAATGCTTGAAAGGACAATACGCTTTGATGCCCCTTTTTTAAAGGTAGTCTGTCATAATTGTGATGCAGTGCGCCCCCAAATTTCTGGGCCCAAGTCCTTCTGCATCTTCTTTGGGGTAGCTCTCTAAAGAAGCGGCCTCTGGCCATTTGTAAACCTAAAAATGAGTTTGCATAGAGTGCTCACTATTCTGGGCCTTCTCTTTGACAATATCTATGAATCTCGATCCTTTCCTCTGTCTCCTAGACCATTTCTGTGAGGCCCCAGGGATCAAGAGGATTAGGGCTCTGCATCTGAATGCAACCCTGCTGGCCTTCTACCAGCCACCCCATGGACTCTGCTTTCACACAAAAAAACTTCCCCATAATGGTTAATACTGACTTTGACATGCCTGTGCCTGAAATCGGAGTGCGTGGTGGTAGTGCAGAAAGTTAAGAAAGAAACCGGCCTTCTTACCAGCCATTAATTGATTGAGTCACTTAAAGCCAGGGCCACTGGAATTATGAGTTTCTGCAGCAGCAGCGCTTTCCACAAAATTATCAGTTTACTACATTTCCTGCATAATCTCCAGATTTCAATGACAAAAAACTTGATTCGAGCTGAAACGGAACAAAAGTTACTTAAAGCGTGACAAAGTGTTCCGGAGCAGTGGAAGGCCCTGTAAAGACTGGTAATCTTGTAGTTGCTTACTGCTGTATTTGGGTGTTAAACTGGTACTAATGAGGTGAAATATTTCCCCTGACAGCGTTACCGTGAGTTAGAATGACAAAATAATGAAGTAATGCTAACTACAAAATGTGGCGCATTGTGCTGCATAATTTACCTTTTCTTGCTGGATAATTTAGTCAAACCTGCCGCATAATTTTGTTCTTTTCTGCTGAATAATTCCACGGGCTCTGCTTAAAGCTTTATAGTGGCAAAGATCTATTCTTTTTAAGATGTAATGTAACAGAGTTATCAGCTGGGATCTGGAATAGTGGAGACACTTACAAAAATGTCTGCATTAGATACAGTTTGATTACTTATTACTAAAAAGTATATTTTGTAAGAACTTGTTTTATCTCAATCACTGCATCATTTTGCAGCAACCTAGCTTAGAGTATGTAAATACTGTTTTAAAATAACGACTTGCATATTCACAGTGCTTTCTGCCACAGACTGGGACTTCATAGCACTATAAACAGGGCCATTGGAATTATGCGGCAGGAGAAGGTCAAATTATGCAGTATGGTTGACTAAATTCTGCAGCAAGCAAAGGCGAATTATGCTGCATATTTTGTGATGGCATTACTGCACTATTTTGCTATTTTTACACTTGTTAACATTGTCCTGGCCTTTATTGCCCCTCATAAGTACCACATTAACACCCACATATAGCAATAAGCAACAGAAAGGTGACCAGTCAACCTTTAGAAAGGGCCTTCCATTGTGAGGTAACATGTGTTGCTGCATTTTTTAATCTGCAAATTATGTAGCACACAATGGATTATGTGGCAAATGCGGGAAAACCATAACTATGCGCAGTGAGTGCAGGGTGAGCGTGAAAGTGAAGGTTGAGAATGAGGAATGAGTTGTCTGAATGCAGGGTGAATTCCCAGACACTTTAAGTTAATCAGCATCTTATTGGCGGGACGCAGGGTTTCAGATATAAGTTAAACTATTGCTATTATGGAATTAATCAGGGAATGAGGGTGAAGGAAATAAATAATGTGCTGATCCTGCAACAAACTTCCAGTCTTATGATTAGGGTTGCGAGCTCATTATTTTGATGTTGCAGACGGCACAAAAATAAACAGTCACCTAAAGCCCTATTTTCAGCACTTATCTGTGCGTACTTCGAAAAGCAAATGTAAAGTACTTTTAATGTGTTCTGGGGCTGCCTGAATGATTCATGAATGAAAATAAAAGGAACAGACAGAAAGTCACATTACAAATGAATACATACTTTTTTATTTCAGACCCTATTTAGTGTCAAAGCAAGGTCTGCAGGCTGTTTAAACATACATGGCTGGCATTTTGTTCTATGGCAACCCTTTTTTGTATTCCTTTTCATGAAATGCATTTTCACACTACAGCAGTAAGTTTAAAATGCAAATGTAAGGAATAGGCAGAGTCGGGGCCCAGGGGGTACTGGAAAAAGAAAAAACCCACTAAGCTTAGGTAACCGTTTCCAAATTTATGCAAATGGTCTTTAAAGACCTGTGAAAAACTCAGCTGTGCTGAAGTCTTAAGACTCCAGACACCCCGGCCGAGCCCCCAACAGCACACCCACTGACCTCTGGCCCCATGGCACTCTGAGGCCTTCGGAGTAAATGAAGACAGCCTGGAATGCAGCAAATAAACATCGCTGCACTTCCAGGCGTCTTCATTTACATGTGCTGGCAGAGGCCTTTGCGCCCCCATGGGAACCCATCCACGCCCCCCCCCCCGGGGGGGGCGCGCCCCACAGTTTGAAGAACTGTGCTGTAGGGTATAGTTAAAATTGATAAAGGTTGAAATGCACTACAATACAAATTAGAAAGGTGTGGGGTGGGGTATGTGGAACAGACAGTAAGGGTAGGGGTAGGAGAATTGATAGTTCACTTTATGTATAGCGAGGTTTTTTTTTGTAAGACGGGTTGCCCAGATAAAGTTTGTAATGTGCACCTGTTTCAATAAAGCAGCCTGTTTCACACAATGCAAGTGGTCAGTGGTCTATGCCTCTCCCAAAGGGGCTTTGAGGGGCAGCCAGGTACAGGTAGGTCTGTCCCTCGGGGAGTTTGGGAGTGTGGTGCAGTCCAGGGCTTTCATTTTGTACTTTGGCTTCTTTTAAAGCCCAAGATAGCCTAATGGCTGTATAGGGGGCTGTATTTGTGCTCCCTGCCACCATTTCAGGTACAGGTGACTTGGTGCTGGTGGCAAGAAGTCTTTTGCATCAGTTTTTGGCCCACCCACCCATCCTTATAATTTAGACTTTCAAATTAGTTTTTTTTTTTTTTTGTCTTAGGTCTCGTTGTTGAGACAGGTGCACAAGAGGAGGGAGGTCATTAGTGTACAACTGTTGCAAAATAAAGGGTCTAGGCGGTGGCCTGGAAAGCTTTCTATGAGTTCACAGAAGTTTGATGGGCGTTGCCATTGGTGACCCAGGTTAAAAGGAGGGGTTGGCAGGAAGTTCAAGATTAAGGATAGGTTGCTTAAAGGTTAATTACATGTAGTCATAGGCTGTAGGGGAAAGTTAAAGTTGATAAAGGTTGAAAAGCACTACAATACGAATGAAATTGTTGTGGGGTGGGGTATATGGGTGGGACAGTAGGGGTGGGGATATGCGATTGATAGTTCATTTGATGTATAACAAGGTGTTAGTTTTGTAAGGTGTATTGCCTTTGTAAAGTTTGTGATGTGCACCTTCTTCAATAAAGCAGCGCTTTTCACACACAATACAAGTGGTCAATGGTCTGTGCTGGGCTTCTCCTATCAATAATAATCAATTATTGTGGAGGGTCTTAAAAGCACGAATAACTGCATCATAATTTGGCCTGGATGAAAGTTGAGTAATTTCATTTTTGAAAACTATGAGAAATGCCAAAAATGTACACAAAATTATGTATTACTTGTGAACTGGGAATGCGACATATTGCGAAATGCATCCTCACATTTATTTTGGAGGTGAGGATGCATTTCCCGCTACAAAAATATGACATTCTTCAAGTCCTCCCGCAATATGATTTTCACCCAAATGAAATCTCATTTACGTGACATGGAGTACTGGCATAATCCTGGACAGTTGGTGTAACAAGCATGTTGTGAAATGCTAGAATTTAAACGGGATTACGCTTGAGTAAACATATTTCACTCTGTCCTAATCATAATTAAGTTTCCAAGTCCAAACCAAATCAACAGAAATAACAGCATATCAAAATGTAAACTTTATCTGGTTAATATTTAGTCTGTGACCAATACTTGGTGGGAGTATATTTATCATATAGTGAGAAACATACAAAGTTGAGGGCAACACCCTTAAATAGTGCAGCTCAGAAATACAGGGGACATTCAAAGAGCCGACTAATTGTGATAAAGGATAAAATCATCTGTAATTATGGCTTTTGTGTCCATAGTAGTATATAGTTTAGATGTGGTGGAAGGAGTTAAAGCGCATCTCAGCTAAGGCAAGTTAAAATTATGATATAGTGGGTACCTGCGTCATGTATTACATGCGTATGCCTAATATTCTCTTACCTAATGTTTTTATATTGCTCCCTGTCCCCTATCATGTTCCGCTGTACAGTTTCTGTTTAACGTTTTGTCACCCTAATGGGTCATGCTTGTGCTATATAAAACTCCAAATAAACAAATAATGGAATAAATAAATAAAGGTGTCAGAGGAGCTATCTGTGATCCTGGCTAGTGTGTCTTCTACCCCATTCAGAATTCTTGGAAATGCTTCTGCTACTTGCATCCACGGGCTTCCAGCAATGTTCTTTATCACAAACAGAATTATTGTCATCAGCCTCGCTCAGTGAGGATGTTGCCCTAGTAGTAATGGTAGTTTTGGCTGTCCTGGACACTTTAAGAGCTAATTCGGACAGGGGAACTCCTCAGGCCTTGGTGCTTTTGGATTTGTCGGCAGCGTTCGACACGGTCGACCATAACATCTTGTTGAACCGTGTGGAACAAGCAGGCATCCAAGGTTCTGCCTACAACTGGCTTAAATCTTTCTTAACTGGCAGAACGCAAGCAGTGCGACTGGGCACTCTTACTGCCTCAACAGTGACCACCGCTTGTGGGGTACCACAGGGCTCATCCCTGTCGCCATTACTGTTTAATCTCTATCTGAGGCCTCTCTTATCTATTCCTTAAAGAATCGGAAGGTCACCGTTTTTAACTATGCGGATGATCTTCAGTTTATCTTCCCCCTGGATGGTTCTAACGCTGCTGCGGAATTTCAAACCACAATGCTACATATCCAACACTGGATGGACAGCAACCAATTGAAACTCAACCCGGGCAAGACGGAATTGGTGCTGCCTGGGAGGAGTAAGGACTGTTGGGGTCCACACTTTCAGCCTAGCGAACTGGCCCCCCCCCCTATTCCATCCCTGTTGGTAAAAAGCCTATGGGTAATAATCAATGCAGACCTTTTGCTGAAAGGACAGGTGGGCGCAGTGATCTCCTCCAGTCTCTATCAGCTTCGTAAAATCAGGAAAATTGCTCATCTGCTGACTCACTCAGCGTTGATCCAGGTGATGATAGCATTGGTTCTCTCACGCCTGGATTTTGCAAACTCATTCTATATTGGCTTGCCTCGGTATTTAATGAAACGGCTGCAAATGGTGCAGAACCAGGCAGCAAGACTAATATATAAACAGCCAAAATGGCACTCTGCCAGGTCCTTGTTGCTCAAACTCCACTGGCTTCCCGTGGAGCAACGTGCGGCATTTAGGACCGGGTGCCTTGCTTTCAAGGCACTGCAAGGCAACAGTCCAAAATTCATCATGGCCATGATAAATAAACATGTTTCCCGGCGCAACCTGCGTCCATCTTATCTGCATCTTTTATCTGTTCCGACTATAATACTCAAATGGGTCGGAGGTTGCAGATTTTCTTATTTGGCACCAACCTTCTGGAATTCTCTTCCGGTAACAACGAGAAGCTGTGACAACCTTCTGGGCTGTCGAAAGGCACTCAAGACTTGGCTGTTTGGACTAGCTTACTAATTTAGTCTGATGTAATAACTTGAGTTGGAGTAGCGCCATGAAACCCTGGGGTGACCGTGCGCTTTATAAGTAAATTATAACATTAACATTAACATTACTCCCAGCCAGGGGGGCTGCCATGTGAATATTCACTCAGCTACAGAAGTAACTCTGTCACATCAATATTACGTGGCTGTGGCTGTGATCCAGCCATGGTGGTGATTTTAGGAGGAGTGACAGGAGAAGGCGTACAACTGTTATGGTACATAGAGGACAAAGCGACCTGCCGGCCTCTTAAACGATATCTGTGCAGGGTGGAGACAATGAAAGTGGGAGAGGCAGGCCAGCTGGTGGGGGCTGACTCCATCTGGCTCTGAGGAAAACCCCTCTCATCCATAACAACAGATTGGGATGCAGCCGAGTGACTGCCAGTGGCTCAGATTAATTCAGGCATTCCAACCATCACTTTGTTTCTGATGTACGACGTGTGATGGGAATGCTCACACATGGGTCCCTTACTAACTGTTACACTGAAACCAAGCTCTACCTGGCCAAAGAGCCCTAATGAGACCTGTTTTGCTCGTGTTCTGGTTTAGGGAGGACCTTGCCTGGAAGTTCGGATGGACTATTCCCTCTGGAGAAGGGTTAAGGCTGATCTGCATGTGGGTGTGTCCCAAATGAGGTGGCATGATGGGTGAAAAATCCACTTACTGAAAGGAAAACATAACTAAATATTCTTATTCGCTAGAATTACTTTTCTTTCATGAACCCCACCAAAAACTTCTATAAATCCATGTTGTATTGTATTGAAAGGCGAGACTAAAGTAGAAAATATCCCAGCTGGAAGGTGTTTGCTCAGAGAATATTACATCAAAAATCCTTATTGTGTTTGTACCCTTTTTAACTAAATGCTACATTTCTTTCCCCTTCCAATATTTCTCCTTGTTGGTAATTTTTCTCGGTGGATGACACTTTTTTGCTTTGAAAGAAAGAGAATGTTTCCACTGTAGTTTGCATAGTTACAGGTATGCTATTTGTTTCAGCCGTCAACACCGCACCCCATACTTCACTGCAATCAATAACCGGTTAAAAGGTTGAATGTTAAACACATTTGCTTGAAACTTTCAACATGTCCACTATCTTTTGACATGGCCATAAAGCTCAACACAATACCTGAATTGGACAAATCGACCCATTGGGATAAATGAGGTAGATATGGAGCTGATGTTTTGCGTTTTTTTGTTTGCTTTCTGTCCTTGGGACAGGAGAAGAGGTGAAGGCTTAGGAAAGGTTTTCTGAAGTACGTGACAAGTTAAACTTTTAAAGACGTAGTAGTATGCCTACATTCGGACTAATTCTCGAACTCATTTGGAATTCAGAAAGAATTTCAAGAATAGTACTAAAATGCTTTAACGAATATGAATTTGGAAATGTAACAAGTGAACATATTTAGTCCTGCTAATAACAGGAGGAAATATCATGAAAGTCAATACACCAAAATGCCAGGGTGGTTAGCGGAAGTGGAATCACTGACCCTTTGATCCTAATGTCATCAAAGGAAGAAATATAATGTGACCTTTTACTCTGCATCTTCCCAGAAAGAAGTGATGTCCCTTTACCTTGACCTTAACCCAGATATCAAAATAATATGACATCACTGAAGTTCCATAACATATAAAAACACAACAACAACAAAAATGTCTCTTGTGGGTGCATCGATATTAGGTGGTGGGGTATTATGTGCTACTTTACCTAAATTGCTTTGAACGAAGCAAATGAGCAGCAGATCTTCTCGGAGAGTTTGGGGGGAGGGCTTCTCCCCATGAGAAAAGTTTGTATAATGGCGCCAAATAGTAAATTATAAAACAAACTTTTCATTTTATACAGGTCCTTTTATGGTTTGCTTGCCAATAAAAAAAACGATGCTCCCTGGAGTTGGGCTCTTTTTTTGCAAAATGTGCTATGGGTACCCTTATAGGTCAAAAATGACCACAATTGTTCCAGGGCCAGCCTTTTCTCACTGAGGTGAGGTCATCATGTTATGGGAGGAAGTATAGAGCAGTAAGGTGGATGATGAAGTGTGAGAGACAAATGCACAGTTTTAAGGTTTTCAGTATGCTGGTAGCTTTAACCAGCTCTACAGGTCTCTTTATTGTACTTCTTATGATATGGTCTGCTTAGGTGGTTACTGCACTGGGTTGTCCAATATGAGATTTGGGGGCCTATTTGTCAAGGGCTTGCATCGCGTTTGCACCACGCATAATAGTGCATGCGGAATACAAACTCTAAAATGCAATTAATCAGGCCACGCAAGGTCAATTTGTGTGGCCCAGCATGGCTTGATAAATCAGTAGTAACGCAATTCAGTGCAAAACAATGCATTGCTTTACTCTGCCCTTGTAAGGTGTTTCATGGGCATTGTGTGGGTGTTCCCACGCAACTCCCATGGATTTTGATGAATTCCCAGATTTACCATCACTTGAAGACTTGGGAATACGCCAAAAAGATATGCCTTCTCAGGGGAGGCCTAACAAGGAGAAATATCCTTATTTCTCCTCATTACTTCTTTTTTTCTATAGAAAAAGGACTATGCCTCTTGGGATTATTTTTGTGTAGGAAGGTGCCCCACATAATTGTTATGTATGCAACTACATAACTATATAATGCCACAACAAACTATAGGTCATCCCTTCATAGCTTACCTGCATTTGAAAGCAGTTTTCTCTTTGGGTTTTTCCAATCTCTGGGTTGTGAGCTGAAGAATGCGCTTGAGGGTGCAATTGTTTTCTGGGCTCTATTGCCGGGATGTGGGGGGTGTGCAGTTACCTTAGAAATAGCCATGTTTTCAACTGTCTTTGGAAGTATATATGCTCCTGATTGTGTCTAATGCTGGCTGGTGGTGAGCTCCAGTGCTTGATGGCTTGAACTGAGAAAGGAATATAAAGTAGAGCAATTGTATGACTGGAGTAATGCATTCTCTTGGGTGAATGGGAGAAGCTTCCTTGAGGCAGCATTTTGGATACTTTGTATTTTGTGTATGAAAAATGTGGGTGCGTCAAGGTATAGGCTGCTGGTATAGTGATAGTTGGAGATTACAAGTGTGAGTGTAGCTTGAAGATTATGTTGGTATGCAACGCATGGGAAGATCGAATACAGTACTTTCATTGTGTAGACAGCACCCTTTGTGACATTCTTTACATGTGGTATGAAGGATAGGCCTGAATCCATGGTTAATCCTAGATCTCTATCTTCCCCTGAAGTTGT
The DNA here is from genome assembly GCF_964261635.1 of Lissotriton helveticus. Taxonomy (NCBI): domain Eukaryota; kingdom Metazoa; phylum Chordata; class Amphibia; order Caudata; family Salamandridae; genus Lissotriton; species Lissotriton helveticus. The sequence continues at coordinate 1,039,335,297 of NC_136065.1, read as the reverse complement.
TGTAGGGGCTTCAAGTTCCTTAGACCATATGGCAGTAGTATGGTACTTTGGCCATTGTCCACAGGTCATAATTTCTGTGTTTTTGCGGTTTTGAGCTTTTGGTAGTTATTCCTCGTCCATGTGTTTATGCTTTGACGCAATCATGAAGTTATTAATCGTAGAGGTATTTTGGGCTATCTATTTTTAACAGATTCAGGTGTCATCTGCATAACTGTAATGTGAGGTTGAATGATTTCATCAAATTTGACTAGAAGGTTAGGTAAATGTTAAATAAAAGAGGAGATGTGATGGACCCTTGAAGAATGCAACAGTGTTGTATATGTGGAGGTGATATGAAAGATGGGAGGTAGGCTACACTTTGGCTGTCTGGGCATTTCAGGGCATTTTAATGGATTTCAAGATCATAGAGACTTTGTAGTAGGTGGGATCATGTCAAATGTAGACAATAAATCCAGAAGCAACAAGACAGCTACCCTCTTCTTGTCCACTGTGAGTTTTAGATCATCCCAGATGGATGTAATGGCTGACGCTGTGCCTCTGTGTGGTCTGAAGCTGGATTGTTGGTCTGACATTAAGTAATTTTGTTCTGTACAGTTAGAGAGTTGAGTGCACACTGCTCACTCAAAAATGTTCCTAAGAATTGTCCATTTAATATCAGCTTGTAGTTTTCTAGGTCGGATGAGTTGATTTTTACTTTTTGAGGAGAGGTCTAATGCAGGAGATTTTCAGCTCAGGTGTGAATGAACCTAGTTTCAGTGACTTTTGAGTAGGCTTCTAGCTACCTCCCCTGCACAGGTTGAGTGAAGGATATCTTTAAAGTCTTTTAGCAGCACTCTGTCTGAAGGTGATCGGGATGGCCTGGCTGCATGATAATAGCAAGGAAATCTTTTCCCATCCTATATGCCAAGGCTGTTCTCCTTTATGCCAAGAATCACCTAAAGTGTGCTAGCACCAACATTTTGCCATTGATGTCCCATATGGCACGAATTACCTCTATTATTCCAGTACCAGTATTTTATCATGGGTGCCCAATATGCTAAGAATTAGTTCTAGTATGCCTGCACCACCATTTGTTCGTGGGTGCCCAATACCTAGAGTTATCTCCAGTATGCCAAAGCCAACCTTTGGCAATGGATGTCCCAAATGTATTATATTACCATTAGTATGACAGTGCCAGTGTTTTGTCGCAGGTCCCTTTCAAGTTAAGAATTGTTTCCAGTTTGCTAATGCATGTAAGTTAGAGTGTCCACCCAGAGTTGCAGCACTGATTGTGCCACTCTGCATGTGGCAAAGTACAAGATAGCTCCCAGCCTGCAACTGCACTGCAGCCTGAAAGAGGAGTTTTAAAACTACTAGCTTGATTTTGCCATTTAAACCTCCGGCAAAGCTCCCAATTCCCTTAACAATATATGTAAGGCTCCCCTAAGGAAGGCTGTTACAAATTAGGGTCTCTAGTTGGCAGTGGCATGAGCCCTGTCCAAGTAGGAATCCTTACTTTAGTCAGAGTAAGGGAGTTACTCCCCCAAATAACCCCTGCTCACCTCCTTGGTAGCTTGGCAAGAGCAGTCAGGCTTATCTCAGAGGCAATGTGTAAAGCATTTGTACATAAACATACAGTAACACAGTGAAAACACTTCAAATGGACACCACACCAGTTTAGAAAAATAACCACTTGCCTGTAGAGCACGGGCTCTACAGGCTCCATCACCCACACTTTCTGACCCGACTGAAACTCAACCAGAGTGGTATTCTGTTCATACCAGTGTTAACTACCCTCCTGGCTTGTTTCTTGTTTCACCTGAGCGAGTTTCTGAAGTGGGTTGTCTGGTTTTGGAAGGTCAGCATGTAGCAACATACATCCTGGGGAGGCTTCCTGGGAGCTTCCTCCCAGCACTCCATGACCAAACTGAGAGGTCCTCTGACAGGGTGCCCGCATAACAGGTCAAACAGGCTAATGCTAACCCCTTTCTGTGGTGCCTCCCTGTAGGCAAAGAAAAGGCATGGGGAGAGGAAATCCCACTTAAGCCTCATGGGTTCTGACAGACCCCGAATCATGCCTTTCAGGGTATGGTTCAATCTCTCAACCAACCCATTACTTTGCGGGTAATAAGAATGTGACTTTGTAGTTCACCCCACATTCCTTTCAAATAGCCATTATGTACAGCAACATAAAATTGTTACCCCAGTCATATACCACCGCTTTGGGGAAACACACACCGGTAAATATCTCAATCAGTGCCCGGGCCCTGACAGGTACTGTCACTGTCCTCAGGGGGATAGTTTCTGAGTACCGGGTGGCATGGTCTGCCAAGACCAGGATAATCCTTTTGCCCATGGGTGTCTTGGGGTCCAGAGGCTCCACAATGTCAATGACCACCCTCTCAAAAGGGGTGCTAATGACAGGGAACTGTTGGAAAGGAGCCTTGCGCTTCCCCTCACTCTTGCCCCCTGCCTGGCAAGTCTAACAAGACCTACAATAAGTATCTGATTGCCATCACATTTGGTGGCAGGAAAAATGGCTGACACGCCTGTCAAAAGTCTTTCCCTGCCCCAAATGTCCCACCAAATGCATATCATGAGCCAACCCCAAAAGGATGGTTCTGAAGCACAGGGGTACCACCGGCACATGGACTGCCCCAGGCTCAACAATGTTAAGCTTACTATAGAGGAGACCATTCTCTCAGTAAATCAGATGTGACCTGGCCTCTTTACCAGCTGCCTGGTCTTTGGCCTGCTACCTAAGACCCACGAGAACAGGACATGTATTCTGCTCCATGCAGAACTCTTCCCTGGTGGGACCCCCTTCTTGCTGCCAATGGGTCAGCTCAGGCAAGTCTCCCATTTCAGCTACCTCTTCCCCTGTAGGTACCGGTCCATCCCCCTCAGGTTCAGCCTCATCCCGGACTATGGGAATTTCCAGAGTGGGTTTCCCATGCCCCCTGCCCTTCCTCTTCCCGGCAGACACCTGGGCTGCTGTTTAAGGCTAAAGGTCATCTTGATTACCCTAGGCTGCCATGGACTGTGTGGTCACGTAGGCCCACTCAGGCAACCCTAACATCTCCAAGCGCTACCTCTTTCCAGACGGAATGCTCCAGGTCGTTCCCTAGTAGGCAATCCACAGGAATGGATGGATTCACAGCTACTCACTAGGAACCTGTGACCCCCTCATTCAAAGGGAACCTGAACCATTTTACAGATGCTCTCACTTGTCTACTGCCACAACTTGGTGAAGTACATCAGGGACTACTTGCTCTTCAGACACCAGGTGACCCCTACCAGTAGTCACACTGGTTCCTGTATCTTTCAGAGCATCTACCCTCTGTCCATTGATGGTCACTCACTGCCTGCACTTCTTAGTGTTATCAAGCATTAGGTTTCCCTGGACCATTTCACTGTCCCCTAGTGAGACAAGGGTCATCTCCATTGTGTCCCTATAATCTCCTGGGACAAACTCCTCCCTAAGCGCTACACTACCCATAACCCATGACTACCCACCGGTGGGGAGGGGGGGGGGGTTGCGGGGGCTGTGACTGCATAGGATGATTGGGGTCCCCTCTTATATGACTCTCCTGATCACGAGTAACATTTCCTGGGACCCCTCTCTCTAGGCTTCCCTGAAGAGTGCCATGGTTTCTTATCACCTGGGGTACAGGAATCTTTACCCTGTGAACTCATTTTGGGTCTTTGAGAGAATCCCTGTTGCTTACCCTTATCCCCACCACTCTTCTGGTGGGTAACCTACCCACTTGGGGTGGAATCTCCCCCATACACCATCCTGTGGACCATGTGACTCAGTGGTCTGCCTCCTGAGCAAGCTTCCTGGGGTCAGTAAGCTTGCTGTCCATCAGGTGCTGGCACAGCTCTGCGAAAACAGAGCAGCCAAGTGCTCCCATACAATCAAATTGTACATCCCAGGTAATCTGTGACATTACTACCATTCACCCAACCACCAAAAAGAATCCACATGCCATAGCCATGTCTGGGAATCAAGTTTCTTACTCTGTTCTAACCTGATCTCTGTACTTCTCAGGAGTAAGACCATACCAGGTAAGTAGGGCTGCCTTCATCTCTGGGTAGGTGAGTGCATGTTCAGTTTCCCCTCCTCAAACTCTAAATCTTAAGGTAAAACTGCTGGCTCCCCAGACTGAGACATGGTTTGCAGATACAATCAGGAGTTGTAAAGAAGAGTAAAAAGATCAAGAACAGTATGGGGTTGCGTAGTGGTCTGCAATCTGGTTGTAGTGTACACTAACCACTGTATGTCAAGTACAAACACAAGTCCTATGCTCACCACTGACCACCAGTGTTAGAAATAGGGATCTCTAGTTGGCCCTGGCTTGCACTGTGTCCAAATATGGACCCTTAGTCTAGTCAGGGTAAGGGATTTACAGCCAAGATGACCCCTGCTCACCCCTTTGGTAGGTTGGCACGATCAGTCAGGCTTATCTCAGAGGCAATGTGTTGGACTTGGCCCTTTTGGCAGGTTCACCCTTCAACTTTTTGTCTTAAGCTCTAACATAGTGGTAATGATTTTAGGCCTCTGGGCACTTTAGCACTGTGGCCCAGTGTAAAATGTGTGCGCGCTCTGAGTGCATGTGGTGAGATTGGCCTGCCCTTCCATAGGAATGCTTGGGGGATATGTGTGTCCCTGGTAATTCCTGGTATGAGAGGAGTGCAGGGGCGAGTTTAGTATGTATGGACTTGTGAGGATAATGCTGCGCAACGGTGTGCGCAGATTTTTGGTGACTTGTGGTTGTGTGTCTGCCTGCCTGATGTGAATTGCATGTCTGGCTTGTGATTGACAGGAGCTGAGAGGTGTGGGTGGCTCCAGGAGAGAGGGGGAGTCAGCCCAGTGGTGAATAGAGAGATCTTTATGTAGATGGGAGGGAGGAGTTGCACCTGGGACCTGAATAGGGCTGTGCCTTCCCTTCACAATACTGGCTCAGCCCCCTGTGGTGCATCTAATCACTGTGCCCCCACCTGACAAAGGAGAGCAGAGCTGAGCAAAACAAAGTGCTCCAAAGCTCTCCTAAACCAGTTCTGACTGGTATCCCCAAGCCCAGTGACACAAAGGAAAAAGGCATATAAATATAGGGGCTGTGATCCCATGAGAGTGTTCTGTTCCTGTTCCTGATCCTGATGGAGGGAGGGGCTTGCTGCTGCTGGGGCCCAGGAGGGACCGCCCTAGGGGCTGCCTCCCTGCTGGAGGGCCTTGTGTGCTGTTCGCTGGGCCCAGCTCTGCCCCCAAAACTCTCCTGGACTTTTTGGCTGTGGAGCTGTGGCTCCTAAACCTGAAGGGCGCTTTGATTTACTTTTCCCCCAGAGGAGGAGAGCCTGGGGCCTGCGCAGCGCTGAGCTGCAGCCCCTTTAAGAGGGGATCCCCAACGTAGGGATTCCCCCGTGAAGCCTACAGTGGCGGGTGCCCACCCCGCATTTTGCTTTCATTAATTTGCGGGTGCCCACCCCACATTTTTCTTTAATCGTGGGTGCCCACCCCGCATTAGGATTTCTTCATGGCCTTGATGTTTGGAGATGGGGTGCCCACCCCGCTCTCATGTTACTTTTATCACGGGTGCCCTCCCCGCATTGGTTGCCTCCAAGCGGGTGCCCACCCCATGGCTTTCGTTGTATTCGTGGGAGTCTACCCCACTTCATATTTTAAATCAGGAGTCCGCGGTATATTTACCTTTAAACGCGGGTGCCCACCACGCAGTCTACTGCTGGGAAATTATCACTGCTGCCGGCCCGAGCACAAGAGGAAGTCAGGCAGTGCGCTGCCTGGAGCGGGCAGGACTTCTGCCTAAAGGAAAGGAAGTCCCGCCCGCCGGAGACCCGAGTGCCGAGCGGGGTTCCCGTGAGGAAGGGAAGCCCCGTGCTGGAAAGTGCAGAGTCCCGGGTCCCAGGAGTGGGCCGGGTGAAGAAACCAAGGAATCCAGGTGGGAGCCCACCCCCCACTGGACCTTGAAGGGAGGAGTGCGGCCGGAGCAAGCAGCGACCCCGCAGGCCGCCGCAAGAGGAGTCTGGCGAGTGGAGCTGGTGCAGAGGGGGCGCGTGACACATTGTCGGTGCCTGCCCCTCCACGCTGGGTGAAGTTGGGAGTCCTCCAGCTGAACTCGGTGAGTGATGGCTGAGCAGGGGACACAGCCGCATTTCGCTACCGTTCCCACGAGAGGGACATCTTCTATTTTCAGAGCCAGTGCGCTCCGACGTTTGGGGGCAAGTTCTTTTGTGGTATATTTGTTTTAGAGCCTGCGTGCTCCAACCAGGGGCATAATCATTATTAAATGGCCCAGAGGGCTGCATCGTTTAGGCCTCAGTGCTTTGGGGGCATATCTTATTGAAGTTAGAAGTGAGATGCACTCCTTTGCCCCATCCCTTCACAGCTGCGCAGCACTTAGTGCCAGCTGCAACGTTTAGGCCTGCCCAGAGTACGCACCCTTGACTTCCGCTGCATTGGCAGCGTGCCCTGACATTCTGGACAAAGGGCATTTGAGCCCCTTTGAGATGGCCAGTTGGCCGGGGGACTGTGAGGTAAAGAGGGCGCTAGGCCCTAATGTGAGTAACGCCTCTACTATGGTCTTTTTAGGAAACTATGTGCTAAATGTGAGTTATGTGGTGCTAGGAAATGTAATGTATGTACTATGTTTTATGCACCCTGTTTTGATACCTCTAAATGTAGTTTTATGTATGAGGTTGTTTTGCCTAGTATGGTTTATGCTAGTGAGATTATGTTCCACTGATATTATTTCATAATGTGAGTTATGCTTAGGAGGTTAGGGTCTAATGCGTTTAGACTTATGAGACGATTGCATAATGTGTTTATGCTGGTGAGGTTGGCGCATAATGTAATTTGCGCCTGATGTGATACTGTGCATAATGTAGTTTATGTTACAGGCTGATGTTGAGTACAGTGATTACAAGTGGTTACTGGTTGTTCGTTTATGACAGGTTTTACTTTTACTAAGTTCGCTTTGTAATGGTTCTGACAGTGGTCCAGTGGGCCCTGTCAGGTGTAAATAATCCCTTGTAGGTATGACCCAGTGCCAGGGGGCACCATGTATATTATGTGTTTACTATTCTGTGTTAGGAGAATGCAAAGGCTATTTTTGATATAACCTTGTGTGGAGTTCCTTTTGTAGTGTGCCTGGGATGTTGTGGCTGTGTGCGTGTGCAAGTGCTTTACACATTGCCACCGGGATAAGCCTGACTGCTTGTGCCAAGCTACCAAGGGGATGAACAGGGGTTATCTTTGGCGTGCAACTCCCTTGTCCTGACTAGAGTGGTGGTCTCTACCAGGCTTTGGCGCAAGCCTTAGCCAACCAGAGATCCCATTTCTAACACAATGTGTAAAGCATTTTTATACATAAACACACAGTAGCACAGTGAAAACACTACTAATGGACACCACACCAGTTTAGACAGATACCCAATCTTTATCTAAACCAAACAAGAACAAAACTACAAAAATCCAAAATAGAAAATACAAATATCACTTTACAAAAATTTAAAACAGTTCAGTCCATATAAAACTATAGATCCATCACTTTTAGCTCAAAGTACCTATGATGTGTCAAAATTAAAGAAAAAAACAGGCTCAGGAGAGGTGAGGCAACGGAAAGCAAAGCAATGCATCAGTTCCTTGCACGCAGAGAAGGTGGTGAGGTGGTTCCTTGCTCCCAGGGGAGGTGATGTGTTGGTTTCATACTGCAAGGGGAGGTGATTCATTGTTTCTCCAGTCATGCGGCCTCGGTTCCTTACTGAAGCCCAGCTTCAGTGTAGACTTAACGAACAGGTGCGATGCAAGGAAAATCTGGACCCACTGAAATAGATGCAGCGGCAGAGAAACAGGCACTGCGCCGATTTCCCCAGCAGCGAACAGTCGCTTTGCTGATCCTTTGGCCGCAGAGCGGCAATACAATGATTTTCAGCTGCACAGCAGACCTGCATTGGAGTCGCAGCTGGTGTCTTGGACATTGGAGACACAGTGTTCGGGACTCTGCAATCTTAGTGCACGCAAACAGGTGCTGCTGTGTCGGTTCTTCGGTCGTGATGTGTTGATTTTTGAACCACATGGAATGTTTGCAGTGGTAAAAGCAGAGACAGAAGCTAACAGCATGGACTTTCCTCTTCTTTCTGCAGCAGAGCAGAAGCAGGCTTGTATCTAGTGCCAAGACACTCATTGAGTAGCTGTTGCGTTATATTAATCACTATGATTGATTTATTGATTGTTTAAGACATGTCTAAAAGAAACAAAAAGTGTTTCTTTTTGTAAGTTTGCAGGGAGTCAGTTCCGGAGTCTGGGGGCGCATACTAAAAAAAATTATGAATTGTCAAATGTTTTGCAAATTAACGATTGGGTTGATATCTAGCCATCCATTTAGAAATGAAGGCGGGTGCCAGTCCGGGAAGTGCCTTAAAAATCATGCAATTAGACTCAGAGTTGCTGAGACAATTTTCATTGTGGTGCTGCCTTCAATGTTACTTGATTGTGAACAATCGAAGTGTCACACAAGTTGAAGAGTAGCAAATGAGCCACGCCCATTCAGCAAGAGATTGGTAAGCGTGGGAAGGAGCTGGTGGTGAATTTTTGGAGCACACTGTCATAAATATTTCACTAAAACACAGCGTGGTAGAGCACTGTCCTTTATAGACAGTGCATTTTCCATTTAAATGGTCATTTAATTTTCATAGAACTTAAGTTTTCCTAATAAAACTGGATAGAGCACAACCTATAATATGTGAAGAGCAGGAAAAGATGTGTCTTGATTTGTTTTGATCCTATTAAAATCTTTGTTTCCAGCGCACTTCAAAATTACAAAATGGGAACGCAGGGGGACCCTGGCGCAAGCCGGTGTCCCCCTGGGACGTTTTGCGTGGTGGAACAATCCACCACAGCGCGATTGGAGGAGGCCGGTTGGGGGGTGGGATTTTAGGTAAGAATGTCCGGGAGGTGGGAAGGTTGGAGACGTCATTGTGAGGAGGCGGGAGGTTTGTGGCGCTGTTTGTTAGTCCCACCCACCCTCCCTGTTTTTTCCTTTGTTTCTATTTATTGGTTTGTTTTATGTGTCTATATGTATATATGTATATATGTGAAAAAAAGTATATTTATATATATATATATATATATATATATATATATATATATATATATGTGTGTGTGTGTGTGTGTGTGTGTGTGGATGGAAAAAATAAAAAATATTTTTAAAAAAAGTCACGTTAGGACAGTTGTTACAGTTATCCTTTATTAGTGCAGTTGGTTTGTGGCGCTCTGTGGGGGGGGGGTTGGGATTGTCTAGAGCGGGCTTATCCTTTCCCTCTGGGGGTGGGTGGAGAAAAATGGTGAGGAAAGTGAACAACAAGGATGGGGGTTTGTTGCAGTATTTTGGGCAATGATTGAAAAATGGTTTGGAAATGTTTTGGAAGTTTACAGTATTTTATTGGAAATGTTTGGGGAAAAATGTATTTTGGTTTCTCATTCATAACAAGTACAAAAGATTGGATATCTGTTTTTGACTGTCCTAAATAAAGGTGACCTTTTATGCTACAATTTATATATGGTGTGGATTGTTCTTATTGCGCGAAATGTGCTTCTTTAGTGCTTTCCTAACTGCTGATATATTTCAAAATACTTGTAGGATTTATTTAGAAGTATTTCAATTTCATTTTATGTTTGGCAAAAAATATATCCTGTACACTTTCCTTTCGCACCATCAAGATTGTCACATAGTTATCTTTACAAAATCCTCTCACTTTGCACAGGTTGTCTTTTCTGTGCTACTCTGCCGTGAATTAGGCGCTTTACAAAACGAGGCTTCCTGCGCTGACGAGCTTCCATGTGTATCACATGAGCTGGGCCTATGATGCTGGGGTTTGGATTGCAAAACAATAAAGCGCGTGTGGCCAGACGCACAAAGAAAGGCGCGGCTTAAGTATGCTGCCAGGGAGAATGGCGTAGCTGTAAATAATGCAGCAGGTGCAGTAAGTAGCACCGTAACCTAGGGTTGCCAGGGGCCTAATGGAACACACGGTGCCTCTTTTACACTGTCTTTCCGGGAGGAAAGGGGCACATTGTCTCTCCTTGCATTCGGGCCCCTTCACTCTTGGCCCATCAGGAGGTCTGTGAGCAGGAACCGCGCAGCCCTCTTCAGCCTGTTTCAACATTCATATCTACAGCTCTCTCTGAAGTGGGATGGTGATAAGGGAGCAGACGTGCTTTATCTGAGTTACCCAGTAGCAGGAAGAGGTGACAAGGGCAGGCCTGCAGACATGCCATCGGGGTCCAGATCACAGGTAGAGTCAGAATGCTTGTGATAAGCCCGCGAGCGCCTGTCCTGACAGAAAATAGTTAATCCATGATGGATTGCAGCCACAGACCTGCGAATGCTAAATTATCCAAATTCCAAGGGTTTTAGAAACAGTCAGAGTTACCGTGAATTCATGCCTTTGCGGAAATACAAATGATCTGTGATTTTTTACTGATGTATTAATGCGCTGAGTAACATGTAGCATGTTGCTGCACAGCCACCTCACAACGCTACCAACACACTAAACCACCCACACTGTGTGTACATACATTTATTATAATCAGGGCCACTGGAATTATGCTACAGATGAAGACGAACTAAATTATGGGCCAACAAAAGGGAAATTATGCGGCATAATGCAGAACATTTTGTGATAGCATTACCTCATTATTTTGCAATTTTTACATGTGAACAACTTTTAGGCAAAAGTGTCACCTCATTTCTACCAGGCTGACACCCAAATACAACAATAAGCAATAGAAAGATCACCAGTGAACCTTTGCGACGGGCTATTCACTGCGCACCAACACGCGTTGCTGCATTTTTAGTCACTTCTGTTCTGTTTGATCTAGCAACAACGGCCCAGATTTATTCAGATTTCATGCAGTGCTGCTCAGCAAGGAAAGCTGCTGTGCTGCATTTCATGAAAGGGTGAGAGCATACCTGCGCCATATTCACAAAGATATGGCGCAGTTCAGCTCTCTCCTTGCGCTGGCATAATTTGGGCTGCCTAGTGCCAATGCAGGAAGCGTTGTGCCATGGCACAAGGGTGTCTGTGTTCAGGTCAGAATAGTTTTTGTGCAGGAAGGGACACCCTCCTTGTTTACAAGTCTTTGTAAATATGGGTGTGTGTCAAAATACAAGGGTGGTTGCATAGGAGACGCCCATGCTCCACCCATGCAATGCCTAACTGCTTCAAAGTAATGCAAGACAACGTTATGCACTGTAGTGCATTTTTTTCCCTTTGGAAAGCCATGCAAATGGGGCTTTGCATGCTGTCGTAAATCATAAAATAGTTATCGCATTGGAGCACTACAACCCCAACGCGAAATCTTAGTAAATCTGGGGCAAAGTTTTTTGGGGTTAAATCTGCAGATCATGCAGCAGATGATGGATTATGCTACAAATGCAGCAAGTCCATAATCATGTGGAAAAAGCGACATCCTCCAAATCATATAGTTTCTTTAGCCCTGATTATATGGTACATGTGCATAATTTATTCGTAGATCTATTCAGTTTACCAGCCATGCCAGCTGAGTATTACACTCATCCAGAAAGCGTCTACTGTGTAGTTCTGAAATTCAAGCTATCAGACATACCTTGTGTTAAGGAAGGAGGGGACAAGGAAGTAGGGATGTCCCTAGGTGGACCCTCCATATGGGTCCTGGAACAGGCTGTCTTTTCTTCCACTGGCAGGGAGCAGATACAGGGTAAAATGAGGTTGGTGCAAGGTTTGTTCCCTCTACTAATAATGGGAAGTGTGCATTTGGAACACCTGTAAGTAGAGTGTGAGTAATCAAGGCTAGATTATGTGTATTGCACCAATGATCAAGCTATTTTACTCTTGTGAGTATGTGATGCTCCATTGCCCTTCACAATGATCAGCTAGTGTAAAAAGTATTTTTCATCTGGTGTGCAATTTGGATTCTTCCACCGGCCAGCAGGACAAATCTAATGTTGCACTTGTCACCAGCAGTGAAAAATGCAAGTGCAAAACTGCCCAGTCACTAGTGCACAATTTCTATGTCCCCAGTGCAGTGCAGTGCATTCAGCCCTGCCCCTGGAGAGCACCAGGGAGTGGTGGCCTAGGCTGCTGTTTGAAATATGCTGAGCTAAGGATGGGTGATCTCGCTTCAGTGAATCCAGATTTGGTGACTCTTGAAGTATTGAAAAATCTCCTTTCTGCTGAGCACATATTTTTGAAACACTCCCGAATCCCCATTCGTAACAGGATTAAAGTTACCAAACTGGGGACGTCATGGATAGAGAAGGAAAGTAGATCACCGTGTATGTGCACTTCAGCTCTAAAATGCATAGCAATGTTTCCCCCAAGGTCTCATGATGCCTGTGCTTGGATGTACACTGTAATATATAGATGGGCTCCAGTATATCTCACACTCCAATTGTGACCTTCTGTTTGTCTTTTTCACACAGTACACAGACAGTGGCTGTTCACTGTAAAACCGCTGCTGATGCACCGAATTTCTAGATACTGTGCAGTGATTCTTCAAACACCTTTTAACACCTTCTTGTGTCCTGGTAACATAAAAAGCCTGCACTGGTTTCTCTAAAGAATACTCTGAAATTTACTAAGGCAGGTGTTTGGAGGAACGAGTTTTTGGCAGGTACTGAAGAAATCAGAAGGTTAGTAGAGAGTTAAATTTGTTAACCCAATAATGCGATTCGGCCAGCAGCAATCTAGCAAATATCTTTGCTTCAATGTAGAAAAGGGCTATTCTATAATTCTGACAGTTATATGGATGAGGTGCAATACTGAACCCCGCCTATTTTCCGGCATAATTTGAGTGGCCAACATTCCTTTGTAGATGGTTATAGGGGTATAAACCAAGTATCTATGTCGTGTTTGAAAACTGCCAGCGGGACTGCATTCGGGCAGGGTGCACCACTGCTTCTCATGGCAGATATAGTTTTTACTATGTCCGATTTTATTAATGCCAGGGTTACATTGGTGTTGATTTGCCTCTTTCTTAATGTTCTTAATTCCTCCTTGCACAATGTTAACTCATCCAGGCTATAACATTGTCTGTTCTGTGGTAATTTAGAAGCTCCTTTGATTTGTCTTGGGCTGATAGCAATCCACCAATGAAGTAATCATTTTGACCCAAGATGTGGTTATTGGCGGATCTCCATTCAGGTATCTCAATGGATTTAGCTGATCTTTCCCATGAGCGAGTTTCCAATGACTGTACCTTTCTTGTGAATGTGTGTTCCATCTCAGTTTACACAGACAAACATCTTCCAACGATATTGCCTTAAATAAATTGTTGTAATTTAAATCCCACTTGATACTTGTCCCAGCTTATAGTGATCACTAATAGCGCAGAGTACTATTTGTAAGGCAACAGTCTGTTCTGGAAGACGGGGGTAACAATGTGTAGTTCAGCACATTGGTGGAATTTCCAACAATGTGTGTTGGCATGGCTGGAATATCTGGCAGAAAGTGGCTTTTAAGATTTATCAGCCCTTGGTCAAATAATGTTGGCCATAACGTTTTGAATTAAGAAACATGTCAGGATCTTCCAATGATGCTTTACTTCTATTATAGCCGATTTTTGCAGACACACCAACCTAAACATGTTGTTTAGGTCCCCTGTTATCAGGGCCGGACTGGCTACTGGGCGTTTTGGTGTTCTGCCAAGCTGGTGGCTGATTTTGTTGAAGGGGACCTGCGTGTGCTTAAAAACATTAGTTTTGCTTTGTTTATTTAGAAGCACACGCAGGTCCCCATCAACGAAATCAGCCCCCACTGCAGTGAAATCAACCCACAGCTTGACAGCAGACCATGACGATGTTATGATGATTTCAAGTTCTGGATAAACCAACTGTTGGATCATTAAGTGCTCCAGCAGTGTATCCTGGGTTAATTTATTTCTAACCTAATCAGGGGGACATATACTATATGGAGGAGGATTCCCATTTTGCTTCTAGTGTGAAATGCAATGTCAGTTACTAGAATGTAATTTGAGGTAATCTACTTTGCAGACCAAGTAAAGTTAACCATGGTGGAGAAATATGATGCAGGACAACCAGACAATGTTCCATGCTCTGAGAGCTTCATAGAAGGTTTTTTATAGCTTGTTAGACCCACGCCATTCTTGGTCCAAGATTCCTGTAGATAAATTATGGAAAATTTAGTTTGCCTTCTGGGGCATCTGGAGCTTGGTCTTGCTGGGCTTCTGATGCCTTGGTAACCTGGTAAAGCATTCTCTACTTGTTGTATTCTAGAGACTGAGAATGTTATTGTTTGAAATGATGAAAAAGTGCTGTTGATATCTGCTGGCTGGGACCTGGATGGGTTCTTCTTTCTGAGGAATGAAACTGAAGATTTACTTCTCATTTGCCTTGCGTGATCCTTTATACTTCAATCAAGGAACCTACACTGGCGTAGTCGGCAGCTTTATTAGCAAGAAGATCTCAACAAGCCTCAACAACAATAAAGGACTACATCCTGCTGGAATTTCTGCTCTACAAGTCATGAGTAGTTAAATTCCCCTTTTAACCTCTCCATCTTCACTGATGTATTTGGGCTGCACTCTCTTTGCTAAACTTTTAAGGAACTGCTCTTCTACTGACTTTGAACTTTCAAACTGTGGGGTTCTTGTCTTTTATACATCTTGTTTCTAGGAAGTGATCCTTCTGCCTTTGCCTTTTCTAATTTCTGGATTGGGAACTGCTGCCCTGTAACTCACTCTTTCTATTTTATACGGTTGGGAGCTACCGATGCAGGTTCATCCCTCTGTTTTCTTTTAAAGATCTTTCTGCCATTGCTTTTACTCAGTTTGGCACTTGGAATTGGAACTTCCGACGCAAGCTTGTTCCCCTGTTTACTTTAAAATGTAAACTTGAACTTCGCCATTTCATTTTAATTTGTGGAAAATAAGTAACTGAGTGATAATTTAACTTATTGTGACACCCTCAAGCACTTACCGTTTAAAAGCTCTCGAGCTCTCACCTTCATCTCAAGCCTGGTGGAAGTGTTGGAATCCTCAGATGAATTCTTCCAAGGGAAACCATTCTGTGGTTCAGCTTCTCGTTGTCTCTGGATTACGCTGCGTTCCACAATCATCATCACGTTACGTCTCATTGTTCTCTTGTCATAATTTGAGACCTGCAGCCTTCTCGCTGACAAGCACAGCTCTTTCACTGTGTGTTGACAAATGTGTGTTGAAAGTTGCTAAGTGCAGTTTCGCTGACACACACAGTATATTAGTGTGTCAGTTGATTTACAATCAACTGTTTTATTTGCTATTGCTGCTCTGACACACACAGCGTCACACTTCTTCTTGGTTGGTCACTCTCTGTGTTCTCACTAAACAACCTTGCGTGTCTCTTCTGTGATGCGCTTCTGTGATCCCACCGCTACTGCTGGCCGGACCCGCTTCGCGGGTCCAGCTGCGCGGTAAATTCGAACTTGCCTGTTGCTGGGGCCATCTGGGTGAAGGCATCTCCGTGTAACGGGGCTGCGAGCGTGTTTGCAGTGGGACTCCATCTCCCAAGAGTCCCAGCTGCTCACCTGCACCGAATCAACACCTGGTGACGCTCTCCCTGTAGGAGACGCCCCTTTTGCTCGCCTAAAAGGAACTTGGCTCCTAACCTTGCTGGGACTTCATTGTGTTTAGTGGACCCTCGCCGTTGGAATTATCAGCGCTTCTGACCCTCGGAGTAAAAACTTTCCTCCCACCGCTACTGCTGGCCGGACCCGCTTCGCGGGTCCCGCTGCGCGGTAAATTCGAACTTGCCTGTTGCTGGGGCCATCTGGGTGAAGGCATCTCCGTGTAATGGGGCTGCGAGCGTGTTTGCAGTGGGACTCCATCTCCCAAGAGTCCCAGCTGCTCACCTGCACCGAATCAACACCTGGTGACGCTCTCCCTGTAGGAGACGCCCTCTTCCCCATTTCGTCTGATAAATTTGAACGTCATCACAGCTGCGCGGGAGCGCGCGGGAGCGCCGGGAGAAGCCCGGGACAAGGGCGGGACCGTCTGTGGCCGTCAGGGGCCGAGGGAGGCCGGGCTGGGCCACCCCATTAACATCTACACTCCAGGTACTGTCCCATAGTTTGATATACTAACTGACTCGTGACGTGTGGATTCATCGGTGGGGCAGAAGGGGGGTTTTATGTACTATGGCTTGTACAACAAGCACCTCTACACTGCTGCCACCAATGGCAGAGACAGAGCCGGCTGTCATGGGCCCTCTTGATTCTTACTTCAAACGCTTGCCGCAGGATATTGATAAAGAGATCGCCCTGGCGGAAAGACGAGCTGGGCGTAGGCTCTCGATTGAGCTTCTGAAAAATCCGCCTGAAAAAACTCAAGGTCTGAACTTTCCTGCGCTGGTTACACCACTGTCATCAATTGTTCTACCAGTCGCTCAGGACCTACTATTTGATGTACCCTCTCATACCGAGCTAGCTGACATTTCTTCATCAGTCACTGTAGAAACTAGTTTATTTGTTGAGCATTCTGATGTACCCAGTCAATTATCTAAAGAGAAAGGAGTTTTAGAAAAACCCTGTGTGCATTTGGAAGTGCTTAAACCTAAGCCAGGTGTTAAAAGGAAATGGGGGGCTACAGTTAAAAAACCACAACCTCAAAAACCTGTGAGAAAGTATAGGAAGTTGGGTTCTAAACCATCCCTAAGCCATGTCCCTGCAAAGAATGACGTAGTAATGCCGATGGGGGAGGATATAGCAGTCCATCCAGAAGTGGACCCTATAATATTGGTGCCTTCTACAACATTGGCGGTTCCAGACATAGATCCAGCTCTTATAGAACTCCCGGGGTCACTATCTCCAAATCATGATTTCCTGGTAGAAGTGGGAAAAATAATGCGTTCCCTTCTACATCCCGTAGAGCTTAGACTGCAAAAGCTAGCTGAACAACTTGACCACCTAGAACAAGCTAGCTTAGACAATTTTTTTACTATTAAATCTTTAATTAAGTCTGGCAATAGATTGGGAGAGAATGGGAAGCAACCACATATAGTTGATAAAGACCAAGGAGTCGTGTTGGTAGACTTACAATCCCCGCCTGTAAATGCTACTCCTGCCCAGGAAAACAAAGGGGAGAACAGTAAGAAGGTATCTAATCCATTGTCCACTAAAATTATTAGTAATAGTGAGAAAACCAATTCCATTAACACTACCAATAGGGGTTGTAAGGTTAGTGTAAAAAACCCATCTGCCATAACTAGTAAAAATACCACACCTTTGCCGATCGGATTGGGGAAAACTATGGCCAAAAGGCCAGGAAATGATAAAATCCCTTCTAGTAATAGCAACGGGAACAAGGTGGGGCCTACTACGCATATAGCAATGGGTGGTGGTCCCACGAGGGATGCCCCTAGTATCGGGAATGGGACTAATACTGTTGTGGCAGTGGAAAATATCCTTACACAGTGCCGTGTTCTCTCAGAGCAAGCACTAACAAAACCCCATATAAATAAATCCCGGTCTAGGATTCCCCCAGTACAGCTCACCCCGGACTCCTACCCATATGTGGCCATACTCACTAATGTTCCACCCCTAATGGAGGGCCATAGAGAAACTTATGACATGTTAAAAAACAAGGCCATGCATTGGCTTCGTGTCAATAGACCCCTGCCAGGGGGGGTGGATGGCCTGATAATTGGGGTAAGAAGAGTCGATTGGATAGGGAATACACTAAAGAAGCAGGGGGGTGAGTGTATTATAATTAACTTTCAGGATCCAAGGGTTGTGGGGCTGATAACGGGACCTGGTTGGAATATTAGTATTGGTGGGATTGGGGTTGTGGACCTAACTTTCTTTTATCCTAGACCGGTCATCTACCCAGGGGGTTGTAGAGAGCAATTGCGATCTAGTCTCTGTACTGGGGTTGAGGCTGTCCCCCCTGCTGTGTCCAACTTAGGAACAAATAATTACCATATACCGGCATTTATCCCCCAGATTGGGCAGGGACAGATGAGGTGGGAATATTGACAGAATCCAGATGAGCAATTACATCTGGAAGGGGAAATGGTTGGGGGTAGTAACCCTGTTGAACTAATGATAAACAATGACGATGAAATGAGTTTAACATCTGAAGCAGTGAACGTGAGTGATGGGAGTATTATTGCAAGCCCGGCGGGTAGTGTGGGTGAATTACCAATCCCAACCACTATTTGCATGAAGGAGGGAATAGCTGCTAATTGTATAAACACTGTTTTAGGAGAGGATTGTGATTGTAGGACGCTGGATGATTTGGTGCCCATGGCATTTATCGAAAAGGGGACTTGTATTGAAAACACCCTGGAGAGATTTCTGTCATGGAATGTAGCGGGGCTGGGGGCTAGACTGCTGTCACAGCATTGGATTGATTTTGTAAGTGGGTTCGAAATGTGCCTATTCCAAGAGACGTGGGCTTGTGACCCAATATATTTCCCAGGATACTTAAATTTTTGTATACCAGCTACGAGAGGCCCCAGGGGTAGACCTATGGGAGGCCTTGTAATTTGGATCAAGCAAAATTCAAAGGTTAAAGTAAAAATGATTGTTCTAGGGTGCAAGGATATACAATTATTAAGACTATCTGTAGGAAAGGGTGGCCTGATAGACATTTATAACATATATGCTAGGGGCAAGAGTCTTGGTAATTCTGCCACCCTAGAGGTCTTATCTGCCTCCCTTGAATCCCAGTCACTTGGAAACAGAGTAATTTTGGCTGGTGACTTGAATAGGACATTTGAGCCTTTAGAAAATACTGCATATCCAATAGGAATGGAGGAAGACGCCCTTTGGGGCATCCCAAATCTAAACCTCATACCTGTGAAGCGGTGGTCAAAAGATATTCTGTTGTTGAATGCGTTATGTCTAGAGTATGGTTTGAGGGCCCTTAATGGCAGGACAAAAAGCGACCAAGGTGGCAATTGCACATTCGATAATGGACATAACAAAAGTAGGATTGACTACGTCATCTGTAGTCTTGAGTTATGGTGTGGCGTGGGTGACATGGAAATTGTGGGGAGAGTAGAAAGTGACCATAACCCCCTCTGTGTCTCCCACTCATGGTGGAAGGCCGCACGTACTAATTCAGCATCAGGTAGTGGGAGCGTACCTGTTATGACTAATGACTCAAGACGGGTGAGATGGCCATATGTCCTGGCCAATTTGTCCACTATGGAGTCCATTAAACTGGAGACAGACAATGCTATTGCTGCCATGACAAAAGTAGACCCGGTAACACCAGACTCTGCTCAAATAACTAAAATACATGACACATTCTTCTCCGTGATAAAACCGCACTTTACCAAGTCATCAAAGACTAATAGAAAAGTACCAATTACTATGGCGTCCTGGTTTAACAAACAGTGCAGGGTAGCCAGACTGGAGTTGGGCAGAGCACTCAAAAGTAGGGTCAAGGCCTCGATTAGCGCCACTAGGAAACATTATAATGATAGTATCCGCAAGGCCAAGAAGTTGTGGGATGAGGAATACTGGGAGGAGCTACTCGAGGCTTCAGGGCAAAAGGATTCCAGACTTTTCTGGAAAACTGTGAAATGGGGAAGAGGGGGTGCCCCTAACAATCCCGACAACAATGTCGATGAGGCATTGTGGGTCGAATATTTTAAACCCCAGTATGCTGAGAGTAGGGATCTAATGGCCATAGAACCAATCCCTATGGTATTCTGCAAGGATGATTTATTTTTATGCAAGGACGCGGAATTTGTGATAGCAAGCCTGCAGGGGGGGAAAGCCCCTGGGCTAGATGGAATCCCCTCAGACATTTTTAAACACGACAAGGCCCAGTGGGCTAAATACGCGACCTTGTTGGGAAATGGCCTAGCGAAAGGGGCAAAAATCCCAAATATATGGAAGGGGGCAATAATAATACCGATCTTTAAGAAAGGCGATTGGTCACTCCCGGCAAATTATAGACCAATAAGTTTGTTGGCCACCATGCAAAAAGTGGTGGGGAAGATGTTGGTTGACAAACTTATGGCCTGGGTAGATGACAACAATGCTTTATCCCCCTTCCAGGCAGGATTCAGACGTGCAACTAGCACGCTTGACCAAATTTTTCGCTTCACCATGCTGAGGTGGGGGACTGTACTCCTGGGCAAAGGCAGGCTCTATGTAGCATTTGTAGATCTCAGGGCCGCCTTTGATCTGGTGCCAAGGCGCACGTTGTGGGAGGTTCTGTACAAATTAGGGGTACCACCTGATTTGCTTACGCTGATAATGCGTCTGCATGAAAGCAACTATGCAAAGGTCCAGTGGGGGAGGAATGGGGAATCCACCACCAACTTCCCAGTTGAGCGGGGGGTCCGGCAGGGATGTGCTATGGCACCCCTGCTGTTCTCCCTGTTCATTAATGGCATCGTAGACAGGATATTGGACGCAATGGTTGACGCACCTTCGTTAGCGGGCATCAGAGTTCCAATTCTGATGTTCGCTGACGACACTTTGATTGTGTCTAAAACCCCGTCGGGTCTCCAGCGAGCCTTGAACATTTTTGACTCATTTTGTAAAGAACGGGGTCTCGAGGTCAATGTAAACAAAACCAAGTTGATGGCCTTTGGGCAAAAGCGCCAACCTCGACCCAATGTATTTTTGAACAATATCAATCTAGAGTTGGTAGATGTTTTCACATACCTTGGGGTCGAGATATCAAGTAAACTCGGTTGGTCAAGACACATAGAGAAGGCGGTGTTGAAACACCAGCAGATTTCTGGAGCACTCAGGGTCGAGCAAGCAAAATCCAAAACCAGGCCTATAAAACCTGTTCTCATGGTTTATGACGCAAAAGCCCTGGGCGCAACCCTTTACGGGGCTGAAGTCTGGGGCTTTGAGAGTCTTACTACCCTTCAAAGATCTGAGAACAGGTTTGTGAGAGGGATAACTAGTCTCCCTCAAAGTACCCCACTGATACCGCTTGGTTTAGATTTAGGTAGAAGATCGCTTAGTGACCGTGCCCGACTGAGGCCTATCCTTTATTGGAGACGGCTATGGACGACGGTGGAAATAAGACACTACGCTGAGGGGTTCTTAGCATTAGCCAAACTAGATGTCTTCCACAAAATTATATGGTTAAAAATGCTAAGGGATGTCCTTGCAGAGCTTGGGCTCTCCAAATTGTGGGAAAACCCCTCTGGGGAAGTATTCCCTAGTAAATCCAGTATTAAAGAACTATATTGGAACCACATTGACCAAAAACTTTGGAGGAGCGTAACCTCGGAATCCATGGGGGGTAGATTCTTGGAAATTAAACAAAAACCATCCTTAGAAAAGTATTGGGACTGTATAACTGTTCCAACAGATAGGAAATTACTTTTCCAGTTAAGGGCAGGCTCTCTCCCCCTGAGGTGTATGACGTCCAGGTGGAAAACTGGAGGTAGTGCGTGTTGTCCGTCATGTGGGGCACCCAATGAAAGCATCGCACATTTTCTTTTTTCGTGTGTGGCATATGTAAATCCAAGGAAATCCTGGTTAGCTCCAGTTTGTAGGAACCTCGGTGTCCTAAGTGGTGTTGAGGGGCTGAGAATTATTTGCTCCTCCACTGAAATGTCCATCGTGCTCGGAACTGCCAAATATCTGGGGTGGGCATGGTCCATAAGGAGGAGGGCTCTATCCACTAATGTGTTCTGAATTTTTCATTTTCCCATTTTCCCTTGTATGACTTCTTCTTGCAGACAGCAATTAGGAGATATATATGAATTTTAACTTTAAAATGCGGTTAACATGTATGGTACGAGTTTTTATTGCATAAACTCGGGAATGGTCCGTAACGCGGAGGTTTCTGTATTGTAACATGCATTTAGTTTCCGCATATTATGAAAAAGCTTATTTTAGCTTCAATTGACAAACAATTTTTATGCTTGTGTATTATGTATTTTTAACTACAAATTAATTGTTATAGAACGTTTGATGTTTTTAAGAAATATATGCAATTTATATGTGTTTGCTTTTATGAGTGTATAACTCGAATAAAGCTTTTTCTACTATTAGAAACATCTTCTTCTCATTACTGTACAACTCTGTGTTTTTCACCTGTGATTTCTTCACATTTATCTTCATTATATGTACAGTGGTTCATTGTTACTCCTGGGCAGCATTCTCTTTTTATTATTATGGTGATTCTGTGAGTTTCACCTGTGATATACACACAATTCTAATTTTAGTTTATATAATACTTTGTGCATTGATTATTGCTGCATACCTCACAGTTTGTTACCACACTATTATTGCCTAACTATGCAAATAGTTACTGCCCCTCCATTTTTCTTAACCTCTCCTGGTGAGCCCACTATTAAATGGCACAAATGGAAAAGGGTCTCCGAATGCTATGCAAAGGTTTGTGGTGTAAGTTTAAGCGCTGAGAGTAGGTCATCTCTCCTGCTTCACTGCTTAGGATCGGAAGGACAAGATGTCTTAGATCATCTTCCGAATTTGAGTGATGCGGAAGCCACAGACATAAATGAATTTGAAATCTGTATTAAAAGACTAGATAAACATTATCTCCCTAAAGTTAGCACAATTTAAGAGGTACCATTTTGCAAAAAGAGTACAAAATGATGGAGAGTCAGTCGAAGGATACATCACTCAGCTTAGGAAGCTCGCTTCATCCGGATTAGAGACCAGTATATGTTAGGATGCAACATTGAAAGAATCCGTGAAGAGCTTTAGTTGAGGGATGAACCCTCTTTAGATGAAGTTGTTCAAGTTACAAAAAGGGTTGAACACTCGTTGAAGTGCGTAGACACCATTAAGAGAGACAAACGGGCAACCGTTCGGGTAGTGGAAAAAAAATCCAAAACAATATTTAAGTCTGAAGAAAGTGGGAATAAAGTCGAAAATAAATTCACCACACTTAAGTGTTATAGATGCGATAAGCCAGGGCATTAGCTAATGATAATGATAAGAAGTGTCCAGCCTTGAGTGTAGTTTGCCCTAAAGGTAATAAGATAGGTTATCTTGCCACTGTTTGTAAGACTAAGGTGAGTTCCGCTAATGTCAAATGTATTGAAACTAAGGATCTTGAAGAGGATTTTGTCTGTGGACTAATTGTGATTCAAGTTGACACCAAAATCAAAAACAAATCTTGTCCAATTGATAAGATTTTGTTAAATGGTGAACCCACCAATGTTCTTTTTGATTCTGGTGCTAAAATTACCAATATCTCCAGAGTGTTCTTCCAAAAGAAATTGGCTTATAAGATCTCATTACTTAAGCCTGACATACACCCTTTAGCCAATGGTGGAGAACCTATACCTCTCCGAGGTTATTTCGTTGGTCTTATTGAATATGAAGGATGATATACTTCTGGGAAGATTTATGTCTCAGAAAAAGGAGATAGCATAATTATATGGTTTCACCAAGGTGATTTAGGGAATATGCTTGACCCAGTTAGTACTTTACCTATCAAATTAAAAGATAGAGTGTCCATGGTTCAAGGGAATGTTGTTAGTAATTTTGAATATCAAATCAAACAAAAATGTCCTACTGTTTTCAGGGAAGAACTTGGCTGTCTCAAAGGGTTTCGATATGAAATACGATTGTGCGCTAATTCTCAACCCTCAAGTTGTAAAGTAAGTAACGAATGTACCATTGGCGGTCAGGGATGAAATGAAGAAAGAATTGGAAAAGCTCAAACAAGGTGGCATAATTGAGGAAGTAGAGGGTACTCAATGGTTGGCTCCGGCGGTTGCAGCTCGGAAAGCCAATGGGTCCCTTCGCTTATGTGTAGACTTGAGACAGCTGAACAAATGTGTCATCGTTGATCGCTATCCACTTCCCAATATATCTGAATTGTTAGTTTTGCTGGGTTGTGCCAAAGTATTCAGCACTATTGAGTTAATCTCTGCTTACTGGCAGAATGAACTGGTAGAGTCATCAAGAGACTATACTGCTTTCATCACTCCCTTTGGTACTTTCAGGTTCGTAATTTCTGCAACGTCCGTTTTTAAAAGTGCTATGGAGAAAACTCTCAAAGGTTGTGAAGGGGTTTGTGTCTACCAGGACGATATCCTTGTGTTTGGAAAGGACGACGAAGAGCATAAGAATCGTCTTGATGAGGTGCTTACTAGACTTGATGGAGAGAATCTTAGTATAAAGTCTGAAAAATGTCTATTTGGCACCACCACCATCAATTACTTGGGTCACACCATCTCCAATGAAGGCATTACTCCTAAAGCCAATTTAGTAGACACTATCTCCCGCATGTGTGCTCCCACCTGCAGAGAAGAACTTATGCCATTTTTTGGGATGGTTGAATATTACAGTAAGTTTTTTGAGAACTTTGCTAAACTCAGCGTCAACAGGAGGTCTCTTTTGAAGAAAGAAGTGGAATTCAAGTGGAATGATGCTCGTGACAACAAATTTGTTGTTCTTAAAGATAAACTTAACTCTGCACCCAAACTTAAAAGTTTTGACCCTTTAAAGACACATCTATCATTACAAAAGATGCAAGTCTAAAAGGTCTAGGGGCAGTACTTCAACAAGAAGTAGAAGGGGAGATGAGAACAATCATGTTTGTATCTCGGGGCCTCAAGGATATCGAGTCACGCTACTCAGTCATTGAGCGTGAGGCTTTAGCGGTGTTTTGGTCCGTCAGGAAACTTAAAAAGTTTCTCTGGGGTACCAAATTTATAGTCAAAACAGACCATAAGCCGCTCTGTGAGATTTTCACCAAGAAAGGTATTGATCTAGTTTTGAGCAGGATAACTAAATGGGTGATTGCTCTTCAAGTTTATTTTTTTGACATAAGGCACTTTCCAGGAGTAGAAAATGGTATAGCAGACACATTATAGAGATTGTTTGAGAAAATCGATGAGTGTGTGTCTGATGAGGATTGTGAAGAGAGTGATATCAATGTGTGTATAGTTGGTGAGGAAATTATTTCTGAAGATCAGTGGCGTCTAGAATTAATTTTCCTCTGATCCAGTCCTAACTGAAGTTCAATCTTTTGTCCATAAAGGATGGCTCTCAAAAAAACAAGCATCTGAGGAAGCTGCTAAGTTTTGGGGAGTGAAAGATGAGTTGGCTGTTAGTGAAGGTTTGTTATTCCGTGGACCCAGATTGGTTCCTCCCCTCGAACTTCATAGCAACTTAATTGATTTGGCTCATAGCTCTCATTTGGGGGATGTCCAAAACTAAACTTCGCTCCTCTTATTGGTGGCCAGGGATGGATTTGCATGTATAAAGGGTTGTCAGAGATTGTATGGCATGTGCTTTGTGTGAGAAGTCTAAGGCAGTTAGAGTGCAACCAATGGTTTTTAGGGAATTACCCTGTGGACCGTGGAAAGAGATAGCATCAGATATCCTTGGTCCTGTTTATTTCGAAGGGCAAGAATTATTTATCCTGGTAGTCATAGATATATTTTCAAGGTTGCCTGAGATCCAGTTCACAAGTGGGATTGAAACTGCAAATGTTATATAATTTTGGGAAAATCTCATGGCTACAGACGGTTTCCCTGACACAATTCTTACGGATAATGGGGTCCAACTGGTTTCACAGGAAATAGAGGCTTTTCTAAAGAATTGTGGTATTATGCACAAAAGATGCTGACATTGTCATCCTGAAACCAACTGCATGGTTGAAAGATTCAACAGAGTTTTGAAGAAGACCATCTCCTTAGCTAAAAGTTATGGACTCAATTGGAAAAACGAGGTATTGAAAAAAGTAGGAGTTTATAGGTTGACTTCCCATAGAACTACAGGTAAGTCTCATTTTGTTCTATTTAGAGACAGATCTTCCAGTATTATTGTAGAGCCGTCATGGGTGAGAAATTTAGAGGAGTCTACCTCTGTGTCAATGTCTGAGAATGTCAATACTGAGTGGCGCACAAGAGAGGTGGGAAAAAGTCTAGCAAGGAAAGCTTACTTTGACTCTAGAAAAGCCACCAAAGATACTGTGGTTGATGCTGGTGACATGGTAGTATTCAAACAATCTGGTTTTAATGCAAAATTTTCCAAACCTATGTGTGTGATGACAGTGTTTAAAAATGTAATAATGACCCAAGATCATAGAATTTGGAATTTGGGCAGGGTTGCTCTATACATAAGACCAGTGAGTTTCAGTGATTCTCCTGTCGGACAGAACGCTGATTCCTCAATTATGGCACATCCACGTTTGTCCTCCAGAGTTATCAAGAGGGCCTATTACTTGAAAGATTATGTGCAGTAAAGCTTAGCTTACATGTATCTGTTCAAATGTTTGTTTACAGTAATACTTACTTTTAGGTCTTGTTTATAGCGTGTTCTAGTATATCAGTTATTTTGTGTTATTTCACCTTTACACTCCTTTTCTCCTCCCCTTTCCTCTTATTTACTTTGCTTTTGTTATGAAAGGGGGAGGTGTGTAGCATCTGGAGCTTGGTCTTGCTGTGCTTCTGATGCCATTTTAACCTGATAATGCATTCTCTACTTGTGGTATCCCAGAAACTGAGAATGTTATAGTTTGCAATGATGAAAAAGTGCTGTTGATATCCACTGGCTGGGACCTGGGTGGGTTCTTCGTTCTAAGGAATAAACCTGAAGATGTACTTCTCATTTGCCTTGCATGATCCTGTATACTTCAATCAAGGATCTTACACCTTCGTTTGAGTTCTGTGTTGGATTTAAGTTTTTGTGTGCCAATCATATTCAATAATACAAGTGTAAACTGATTTTTGTGAATGCCTTTGTCTCATAATTTCTCACCTAGTTAACACTTGCCTATGGTGTATAGCAGTATCCCTGGGAGTCACCCCAGTCTTCAGATTCTGTTTCATGTACTTCCTCGTAATATATGGTTCTCCACTCAAATTAATCGATCTCCTGTCTTCTTTTGAGTAATTGAGATGCTCCCTAGCTTGTTAATTTCATGCTGTGCTCCGGGTACGTTTCTCAGGATACTCGTTTTGGGAAGCTTTGCTTTGAGAAGGATGAACCAATAATTCAAGATTGCTGGCTTTAAACTGAAAATAAATCAACATGCCCATGTGGTCGCTACGTAGAGAAACCTCTCGAACATTTTAGGAAGACTCCATCTATACCTTCACAAGAACCTTAAAACTCCCTCTGGAAATATCAAGCATTTTCTATAACCCTTTCCACGCTCATGACGAGCTCAGCTCATGACGAGCTCAGCTCGTCATGAGGTACGCCTCTCGTACACTCTTGACAAGCTGAGCTCGTCATGTAACGCGGGTTTTAAAAAAAAACTCAGCGCGCCGCGGTAAATCCTACCGCGGCTAAGGTGTTAAAAGGGTATATATAGTAAACCTCCTCTTAGTGCATTTGTCAGAGAGTTTACAGTGTAAATTCCTTTTGTATTGTCTTTGTCACGTAGTTAACAATCTAATAGTCATTCTGTTGCATTTGTCAAAGAGTTCACAATGTAGAATTCCTTCCTATTGACAGTTGTAGAAAGCCAGAATTGTAAACCCCGTCTGCTTGTATTTGTCAGAGCTGGCATACTCTTCCCTTTTGCATTTGTTAGAGTACGCAATCTAATAATGTCACATAGTTCATGAACTAAAACGGCCTCCTATGGTGTTTGGCAAGGAGCTCACAATGCAAATCTCCTTCCTGCTGTATTTTCGAAATGCAGTTCAGGATGTTCCAGGGCAGTTGGTAGTTATAGGTATTGCACCCCAGCTGTGGCAATTTCTCCTTTGGTGTCATAGAGTTTTTCTATCTCAGTCCATCAAACTTAGGCTTAAGGACCCCATGTCACACCTAATTCTCGGGGTAATGAGTCAAGGCAGTCCGAGGCTGAATCAGGAATGTGATGTGAGCTAGAAAATCAAAAATTGGCAATGCACAAGGATAGCAATAAGTTAATGTCCAACCAATACTTGATTAAAAGGAAAAATAACGTAATGAACACACAACTAAATACTACAAACTAAATTGCAAGATTTCAAGGGCAATTGTAAATTGAAACCTCTCCTAAATGGTTCTCGCAGAACTGCAGGGTGCAAATCAAGTACCTCAAATAAATATCATAAGGGGAAAATAACCCAGCACACCTTTATTTATTTTATTTTATTATTTTAACAGTTTTATATAGCGCTGGCAAGACCCGAGAGTTTCAGAGCGCTTTACAGAGGGAAAAGATCACATAATATAATAATAAATTAAAACATAAAGGAAAGGTAAGATATGACAACGAAAAGCAAGGTACAATAAATAAAAATCAAAGGTGTAGGATGTATCAATATGAACCATATTGGGCATTGGATGACAGAGTAAGTGGGGAAGGCCAGAGTAGATGGGAGGGGGAAATAGGGTTCAGGTGGGGATTAGGGAGAGAGAAAGGAGAGAAGAGAACATGAAGAGGAGTGAGGTGAGAACAGGGGGACTAGAGGAAGGAGGAAAGAAGTAGATGTGGGGAGCTAAGCGGGGGTGGCCAGTCAGGTAAGAAACGGAGAGGTAACACGTTGACAAAAGGGCCAGGTAAGGAAACGCCCGGCAGGTAAACATGATTAAGGACCCCAATATTTGAGGAGAAGGTGCCGTTTGAGATCTTTTTTAAAGTTGAAGTATGAGGGGTTGCAATGTAGATCTTTGGGGAGAGAGTTCCAAATGTTGGGCGAGTTACAGGAGAAAGAGCGTGCTTGAGTTGATTTCTTTTTAACCAAGGGAGGGACCAGCATGAGGGCATTGGAGCTTCTCAATTCTCTGGAGCAGCCAGCTTTGTGGAGTTTTTGGGAGAGATACAGTGGAGTTTGAGGGTGCAAGGCTTTGTGGGTAATGCAGGCGTTCTTGTAGATGGATCTGCCATCAAGGGGAAACCATTGGAGATATTTGAGGATGGGAGAGATATGACCCCGCCTCTTAGTATCAGAGATAAGCCTGGCTGAAAGGTTAAGGATTGACTTGATTGGGGCTAGGTGAACTTTAGGTGTGCCTAAGAGCAAAGCGTTGCCGTAGTCGAGTCTGGAGAGTACTAATGATTGGACGACAGATTTGAAGTCATCAGCAGGGATGAAAGGTTTTATTTTTTTGAGCGTTTTTTATGTGAGGGGAAAGGCTGATGTTTTGGTCAATGCTAATTCCAAGAGATTCGACTGAGCTAGAGAAGGAGAAGGAGCAGTGGAGAGCATTAAGGTCAGATAGCCAGTGTTGAATGGGGAGCCGGTTATTTTGGGGGCAAAGAGAATTACTTCAGTTTTTTTAGGGTTGAGTTTCAGGTGGTTGTGATGGAACCATTGTTGAATCTTAGTTAGTGTGTCGTTGAGGTGTAGAATGTCTGCATGGGATTTAATTTTACAGTAAAGTTGTGTATCATCTGCATAGAGGTGGTAGTTGATGCCTGCTTTCTTAGGAATGAGGGTGAGGGGCTCCATGAAGAGGTTAAATAGAGAGGGAGAGAGAATAGACCCCTGGGGAACACCCAGGGAGACAGGCATAGGTTTAGAGAGGCAACTGCTGATTTTCATTTGTTGGGATCTGTGCTGGAAGAAGGAAGTGAACCATTCAAGAACGGGGCCATTGAGGCCATGCCGAACTTTGAGAGTATCGAGAAGGGTAGAGTGGTTGACAGTATCAAAGGCAGCAGAAAGGTCAAGAAGGATGAGAAGGGAAGCCTCACCCTTGTCAAGGGAGTGATGGATGTCATCAACGATGTTGAACATTGCAGTTTCAGTGCTGCAACCCTTTCTGAAACCTGATTGCAATACATCCAGAAGGGAGAAAGAGTCAATGTGTTTGTCAAGTTGGTGTAGGACGCATTTTTCGAGGGCTTTCAAGAGAAGAGGAAGATTAGAGATGGGGCGAAGGTTGTTTAGGTCGTTAGGGTCCGCTGAGGCATTTTTAAGGATGGGTGAGATTTGGCCCAACTGAAGGGAAACAGGGACACAACCCGTAGACAGGGAGGCATTGATGATGGTAGTCAAATAAGGCGTGATGATATGCTTTAGATCTTGAACCATATTGGTGGGGAGTGGGTCGAGGGTATGAGAGGAGGGTTTGAGCTTGGAGATGATGTTGAGAACTTCTTGCTCTGTAACTGGGCTAAAATGAAGCCAGGAAGCATTGTTTTTAGGTTGAGCGCTAGGGGGGCCAAGATCCTGGGGGGTGACCGTGAACAGAAGATGGGCAGGATCAGAGGGGTTGAGAGGATCAGCGGGGGTGAAGGAGAGAAAGGTGTGAAGGGAGGAAGGACGAGGAGGGGTAAGACACATTGCGGGGGGGGGGAGTGGGAGCAAAGGATGCGTCAATCTTTGCAATTTTTTTCAGAGAAAAAATTCGCAATTACTTCGCAATTTTCGGAGGTGGCGGTCAGCTTGGGGCTGGCAGAAGCGGATTGTTTTTTGATAATGTTGAATAATTCCCTGGGTCTATTCTTGGCTCGATCGAGTTGTGCGCGGAAGAAGGAGGCCTTTTCACAAAGGATGTGTTTTTTGTAGTTTGACCCAGCGGATCTGAGGAGGGCAAGGTTGGAGGGAGAGGGGTGGTGTCTCCAAGAGCGCTCGGACAGTCTGACTGCATGTCTCTCATTGTTGAAATCAGCATTAAAACAGGATTTGGAAGGGATGTTTTTTAGAGGTTTAAGTTTAGCTGGTGCAATTTGGTAAAGGATTTCGGTGATTGTTTTGTTGTAGTGTTCAGTAATATCGTTGGCATTTTGTGAGGGAGGAGGGAGTTGAAGTTTGGCTTTGAGTTTAGACTCAAGGACGCCTGGGGGAATAAGGTGGAGGTTTCTGGTTAATTTCTTCAGTTTAAGGTTTGTGGGGGGAGGAGTGAATCTGTTGATCGTGAAGAGGATGAGGTGATGGTCCGACCAGTCAATGGGGACAATGTGCAAGAGGGATGCTAAATCTTTGCTAGTGATGATGGCATCTAACGTGGATCCTTTGTCGTGAGTAGGAGAATGGCAAAGTTGGATCAAGTCGGTAACGTCAAGGAGGTCATTGAGGGTTGACACCGAGGATTCGGTATTATTATTCCAGTGAATGTTGAAGTCACCGAGGAAAATGTTATTGGGGTAGGAAATCAAGGCTAGGGAAAGTAGGTCAGACAGTTCATCTACAAACGATATAGGGTCACCAGGGGGATGATAGATATTGTGTAGCCTGATAGGGGGGGCCCCATGAACAATACGTTTGGCTACCAGGTATTCAAAGGTGGTTTGGTCGGAGTTCATGACAAGTGTGAGAGGAAGGTCATCTTTATAAATGATGGCTAGACCCCCCCCCCCCGATTTTCACAGGCCTATCTTTTCTGAGGATAGAATAACCAGGGGGGGAGAGCATGTCGAGTATAGATGAGGAGTGTGCCTTGAGCCAGGTTTCCGTAAGAAAGGCGGTGTCAATGGATTCACTGAGGATAGTCTCCGAGATTTCAGTTGCATGACGTGCTGCCGATCGACAGTTGATGAGCATGCAGTTAAGGGGTCTGGGGTTGATGGAAGGAGTAGTATCAGAGTAGATAGTGGTGCGTTGTGGGGGAGGCCTAGGCGATCGAGGGGAGATGGGGGTGCGGCTGATTTCCAGTATCACAGGAATAGAGGAGTGAGGAATATCTTTGTCCGAGGTAGCAGGAGATAGTGGGGGGGACATGGGTGAGCCAGCGGCGGAAGGGATGAGGTTTAACCCAGGGGACGCCGAAGAGGAGGGAAGAGAAATGACAGAATCAACGGTCAGAGGGTAGGGGGGTAGGCATTCTTAGGGACCCCTAGGTCCAGGGAGGCAGGGTTGGACGAGGTGAGAGGAGGGATAGGAAGGCAGTTACGGGGGAGTCCCTCATAGATGGAGTCAGGATAGAGGTGCCTCGATGAGGAGGGAGAGAAAAGTTGGGAGGAGGGTCATCGAAGGAGGAGGGATGGTAGGAAGGATTAGTATCACAGAGGGAGATGAAGTATTTCCTGAGGGATGAGAGTTCCAAAGATAGGATAGAGAGGTGGAGTTCGACGTTAAGAAGTGATTGGGTTAAGAAGGAGGACGATATGGAGGAAAGGGGGATCGTGGAGATGTGGGTTAGTTCCAAATTTTCCGGGGGGGGAGGGAACGGCGGAGGGAGAGGAGGGAACCCCAGAGGTGGTATGAGAGGGGGGTTCCCGGATCCGACCTGTAGGATGGTTGTGTGAGTGTCCACTAAACTAGAGGTTTGATGGATGCAATGGGAGGAGGAGGGGGGGTGACTGGGGACGAGAGGAGTAATCATGTCTTTGGAGTTGAGGATCGATAAGATAGGGTGGAATAGGAGAACATTGTGGCGTTGCAAGGGAGAAGGAGTGAGGGGGTTCAGTGTGTTGGAGGGGCGGAGTAGGGTCATGAGACATTGAGGGAGAGGAGGAAAGAGGGGTGGGGGCAGGGTTAGGGATGGGAGTGAGGGGGTCAGAGGTAGAGGAGAGGGTAGGGGGAGGGGAGAAGAGGGATCGGGCAGCAGGGGAGAGGAGGAAAGAGGGGTAACAGGGAAGAGGTTGGGGATGGGTGAGAGAGAATACGAGGGAGTGGAAAGGGTGGGGGTCAGATAAGAAGGGGAGGGGATAAGAGGGGTAACAGGGAAGAGGTTGGGGATGGGTGGGAGAGAATCCAATCAACTGTATGGTACTGGGGAACAATATGTACATCAACAGGTCCTGATCCTAAAAAGTAGCAATACCTCGTTATGAGTCAATTGCAACACAGACAGTTTTTACTATCAGTAAGTTTGGCCAGCAGGCTTTGTCAAGTCTTACAAAGTATAAATGAGAGGCCTACTGACTTTGTCACAACATTTAAAAATCAGCAAAATAGACATATTGTCTTTAACAGATACACAAACATAAGCATGTAGTTAGACCTGTCATCCTTAGGGTAGTCTTCTCCCAAATGTTTTGCCTTACTCTTCCATATTTTTCTGATCTCGTTTTGTTGGCCTTAAGACTGTGCACTTTACCTCTGCTAACAAGTGCTAAATTGTATGTGCTCACTCCTTAAAACACACCATTGGTTTCTCCCCATTTGGTATATTTAATGTATTGCAAGCCCATGGTAAAGTGGTACTACCTGTGCCCAGGGCCTGTAAATAAAATGCTGTAAGTGGGTCTGAAGCATCGATTGTGCCACACACTTAAGTAGCCTTTTAAACATGTCTCAGGCCTTCCGTTGCAGCCTGGGTGTGCAGTTTTAAACTGCCATTTTAACCTGGAAACCCCAAACCTTTCTTTTTAATTCATTTGACACCCCTAGTGTAGAACCTAAGCAGCCCACAGGGAAAGGTGTAATGTGTTGAAAAAGTAAGACATGTACTTCTAAGTTTTACATGTCCTAATATTGAAAAACTTGCAAATTAGTTTTTTTTACTATTGCACGGCCTACCTCTCTCATAGGATAACATTGGGGTTATATAGGATAAATTCCAAATGGGTCCAGGTAGACCATTGAAGTTTGGTGTATTTTGGAACTGTAATGAGAAATCCTCTTTTATGATAAAGTCTAATTTTCAATTACAATTTTGAAAATTTCACTTTTAGAACATTGGTATTTTCCTGCATTAGCCATTTAGTGCTTGCAGCCTGTCTCTGGGTCACATGACTGGGTGTAGTTGGCAGTTGTCCTTTGTGTATCCCTCCTAGACAGCCACACACAATAAGGAGCTTAGGTGTGCCTGGATGAGCCATCATTTGCAGGGTGGGAGGGCGGAGGTAGGCACAGCCCCACTTACACCTGACTAGGCTGTGTCTGCCTTCACACAAAGGATTGAGCCAGCTGTAGATAGTCTGGAGACAGGAAATCTGAACACTTCAAAGGGAATCCTCTAAAGGTTTTTCCCACTTAAAAAAAGGCACCAGGTATAAATATTGGACCTCAAACACAAATGTTTCAGTACACTTCTAGACCTGTGGAAGACTCTGCCAGGAAGGAGGACTGCTGTGCTGCTGCTGAAAGGACTGCCTCTCTAGTGGTCGGCTGCCCCGTCGGACTGCTGCCTGCTGTTCTGACCTGCTACCCTCTTGCCTGGGTGAGAAAAAACGGATCTGCAACCTGTACCCACACCCATCAGAATGGCTCCAAGAGCTAATTTCTTGTAACTAGCACCTGTTATCTGCAACTATGAGTTATATATTGATAAGCTGTACCCTGCCAAGTGGTGCCACCCAAGTCCTGGATGATTGGAAATGGGCTAGAAGGTGCTCTGCCAGCCCATCTGTGGATCAAGCAGAACTGACACATTGCCTCTGCTGCCAGGATTCTTCCATCACAAGGACTTTGAATTGACCTCACAGCCTGCAGCCTCATCAGAACCGCCACTGCGAGATGCATCCCTCACATGCAGGCACTCGCATCGCAAGCCCCTCATTGATGAGAGCCTCGATGATGATGCAGGACTTCGTATCACAAGCCACCTAGTCTCTTTGAAACCAGCAGGTGCGCGACACATCCTCTAACCAGGACTTTGTTTCGACAGTTAACCTTGTTAATGGCCTCCTTGACAACAAACTAGGACTTGCATCTCAGTCTCGCAGCTTCTCAGTACCAACGCTGTGCAATCCACCTCCGACCCGGGCCTTGCATCACCTCGGCAGCATGAGGCATCCTCGACGTAGGTCCTTGGACTTCTCTGCAACCAGGATTTTAGTTACTCTTCTTCAGTGGCCCTAACTAGGTCCTTGTCGCTCCATCATAGTCGGCCTGAATTTATGACTTTGTCCTGGCCCGGCGCAACTAAATAACCACAGTTGGCGCTTTTTGCTTTTTGGCACTATTTTCACTTAAATCTTTAAAATTGCATACCTCCAGTTCTACTGAGTGGATTTTGTCATGCTGGTCTTATTTACTTTAATAAGATTTACTCTATTTTTCAAATCTGGTGTGTTTCCACTTTATTGCCATTTGAAGTGCTGCATAAATACTTTACACATTGCCTCTAACTTAAGCCTGACTGCTCTCTGCCAAGCTCCCAGAGTGTTGAGCACAGGTTAATTTGGGGTTTGTTTGTGACTTCACCCCGAGAAGGATTGTGGTTGCTGCTTGAGTAGTCTGTCTCCCCCCTCAACCAGTAACCCAATGTCCTACACATTTGGTCTCAGTCATCCATAAACCATTTTAAGCACTCAAAGTATAGCTTGGCATGAACATATTGTTTCTTTCTGTGTGCACCAAACATTTACCGTGGACAGACTTAAAATGAACCTCTATGCTAAACCACTTCCAAGTGCTTTTCATCAGTGAGTTCACAGTTGAGAACATTTTTCTATTGTATTAGCAGGACACTTCAAAACATGAATCCATTTTCTTTGGTGTTTGTCATAGTGTTCACAATGTAAATCCTCTTCTTGTTTTATTTGACAGAGGATTAACAACATAGAACCTCTTCTTATTGCTATTGTCAGAGGGTTCACAATTTAAACCCCATTGGATTTAATTTCATGTTGTAAAACTCGTTCCTATGCTGTTTGGCAAGGAGTTTGCAATGTAAAACCACTTCCTATTATATTTGTCATGAGTTCACAATGTAAAAACCATTTGTAAGAAATTAGAGTATTAGCCGAAAGGGGTGAGAATCCACTTCAAATGATAATCAGAATCCTGGTTAGAGCCAAACACTAACATCACTAAATTAAACTGAGCTCAACCCCTGGTGGCTATGGCACAAAGCTGGCAGGCTTAACTTAGAGGCAATCTATAAAGTATTTATGAAGCACACAGCACTCAAACAGTAATAACATGAGAAAACAACTCAAGAAAATCCCCAAACCAATTTAGAAAAGTAAAGAATATTTTAATAAATAAAGTGACACCAAAACAACAAAAATCCAGAGAAGAGAACTGGAGATGTGATTTTTTTAATGTTTGAATTACAAATAGTGCCAAAAAGCAGAACACATCATCTGTGGGTGTCTGGTCATGCTAGACCAGGTCAAAGTCAAAAATTAAGACCGCACACAATGGATCGCTGGTCAAATACAGGAAACCAGGTTTGTCCCGTTGGAAAGCTTAACTTCGAACGTAGAAATTTTTATGGAGAAAAAGTGGTTGTGGACGAGTAATCGAAGGTGCAAGCTGCAAGCTGGATCTAAGTGAGGCTTGACAATAGCAGACTGCAGAAGATTGGGGTCCAGGTGCACTCATTGATGAAGGTGGGAAAGCTCTGAGCGGGTGAAGTTTGAGGTGCGTGCCAAGGAAGGCCTCGATATCGATTGTATTTACAACAAGGGGTGGTGATGGACAGAGTCTCTGAATTAAGCAGAGTACTCTCACCCAGTCAAGAGATCAGGGCTAGATCCAACACCGTTTTTAGCTCATTGCACCATCCCAGTTTCAGAACCTGGCTGTATGCAAATTAGTCTGTCCCTGGCCCAGTGCATCATGGAAACAGGGCAGACCAGACTACAAAAGCCAATTCTTACACTGGGAAGGAAACAAGCTTCCGGGGACCGGTTTCTGGCATTCCAGCCGTCTTCAGCCCGGCTTGCTTGAATCCTGATGGTGCAATGAGCAAGGGACTCACATCTGAGTATACCCTTCCACGCTTAGGGTGGACAAAATTATTTACAACAAGGGGTGGTGATGGACAGAGTCTCTGAATTAAGCAGAGTACTCTCACCCAGTCAAGAGATCAGGGCTAGATCCAACACCGTTTTTCAGCTCATTGCACCATCCCAGTTTCAGAACCTGGCTGTATGCAAATTAGTCTGTCCCTGGCCCAGTGCATCATGGGAACAGGGCAGACCAGACTACAAAAGCCAATTCTTACACTGGGAAGGAAACAAGCTTCCGGGGACCGGTTTCTGGCATTCCAGCCGTCTTCAGCCCGGCTTGCTTGAATCCTGATGGTGCAATGAGCAAGGGACTCACATCTGAGTATACCCTTCCACGCTTAGGGTGGACAAAATTATTTACAACAAGGGGTGGTGATGGACAGAGTCTCTGAATTAAGCAGAGTACTCTCACCCAGTCAAGAGATCAGGGCTAGATCCAACACCGTTTTTTAGCTCATTGCACCATCCCAGTTTCAGAACCTGGCTGTATGCAAATTAGTCTGTCCCTGGCCCAGTGCATCATGGGAACAGGGCAGACCAGACTACAAAAGCCAATTCTTACACTGGGAAGGAAACAAGCTTCCGGGGACCGGTTTCTGGCATTCCAGCCGTCTTCGGCCCGGCTTGCTTGAATCCTGATGGTGCAATGAGCAAGGGACTCACATCTGAGTATACCCTTCCACGCTTAGGGTCCCTTGCTCATTGCACCATCAGGATTCAAGCAAGCCGGGCCGAAGACGGCTGTAATGCCAGAAACCGGTCCCCGGAAGCTTGTTTCCTTCCCAGTGTAAGAATTGGCTTTTGTAGTTTGGTTTGCCCTGTTCCCATCATGCAGTGGGACAGGAACAGACTAATTTGCATACAGCCAGGTTCTGAAACTGGGATGGTGCAATGAGCTAAAAAACGGTGTTGGATCTAGCCCTGATCTCTTGACTGGGTGAGAGTATTCTGCTTAATTCAGAGACTCTGTCCCTCACCACCCCTTGTTGTAAATAATTTTGTCCACCCTAAGCGTGGAAGGGTATACTCAGACATGAGTCCCTTGCTCATTGCACCATCAGGATTCAAGCAAGCCGGGCCGAAGACGGCTGTAATGCCAGAAACCGGTCCCCGGAAGCTTGTTTCCTTCCCAGTGTAAGAATTGGCTTTTGTAGTTTGTTTGTTTGTATAAGCTTTATTCGAGACAATTCTCATAAAAGCACATTAAATCAGAATATTTACAAAATACATAATACAGAATAAAAAATTCATTAAACACAGTGCGCTCATACAGTATTACAAATAAAACAATATATACCTAATACATAAAAAACTTAAAAAAGGATACCTGATTACATACGACCCCCCAAGAACCGTCGTCTTATCGCCCACGCCCAACCCATGTATTTGGCGACACCCATAACTATCGAATCCTGCTGTGTTGTGCATAGGATTCTTAGAGCCACTGAACTTTCGCGTGTCCCCAAGTTTTTGCATACCGGCGAGAGCCATTTCCTCCTTGGATTCACATAGGCTTCGCATGAGAAGAGAAAATGGCCAAGGCTCTCCTCAGCGTTTTCGCAGGCAGGACATAGACTGTTAGTGGGTCTGTGCCAACCAGATGTCAATTTCTTGAGAGGGATAGATCCTGACCTCAGCTGGAAGACAAGTTTCCTGTCCATTGGTACCGTGACATTATCCCAATAGTTTTCCAAGACAGGTGAAATTTTAGTCTCCAGAAAACGGCCAGACATAGAGTCTGCCCTATTGTCATTCAGCATCTTGCCACCCACCCAATCCCAATATTGCTTTTTAAGAGCTTCTTTACTTGGGAAGGTTTCTTCCTCGGGGTTATTCCAAAGATTTGAGAACCCTAGGTTTTCCAACATGGTCTTCAGATGTTTTAACCATTTTATTTTATGGAAGATGTCTTCCCTGATGATCCACAGAAAGCTCTCAGCGTACTGTCTTATTTCCGGAGTCGTCCAAAGGCGTCTCCAGTAAAGAACTGGCCGCAATCGAGCTCTGTCGATAATCGTGCGTCTGCCAAGCTCCAGAAACAATGGGATT
The DNA here is from genome assembly GCF_964261635.1 of Lissotriton helveticus. Lineage (NCBI taxonomy): Eukaryota > Metazoa > Chordata > Amphibia > Caudata > Salamandridae > Lissotriton > Lissotriton helveticus. The sequence continues at coordinate 1,039,296,794 of NC_136065.1, read as the reverse complement.
AGGGGGGTGCTCTGAGGAAGTCCTGTAATACTACGCATGAACTTGTTCTCGGAAGTCTGAAGAGCCGTCAGACCATTCCAAGCCCATAGTTCCGCGCCGTATAAGGTGGCACCCAAAACCTTCGCATCATACACCGTCAGTGCGGGTTTTATAGGTTTTGTTTTTGATTTACGGTGTTCCCCCCTTAGGGCCCCCGATAGCTGCTGGTGCTTTAGGACTACTTTGTTCACATGATGCGTCCAGCCAGTCCCCCCCGCAATCTGCACTCCCAAATATGTAAATTCCTTAACTATATCGAGCCTGCTGTTGTTTAGGGTAATTTTAGGATAGCTTCTGCGTCCAGCAGAGAAGGCCATTAGTTTAGTTTTTCCTACGTTTACCTCTAGCCCATGCTCCAAGCAAAAAGCATCAAAAATACCTAATGCACGTTGTAGCCCCATAGGAGTCTTTGACAAAATAAGAGTGTCGTCAGCGAACATCAGGATCGGGACCCTGGTGTCCGCTAACGATGGGGCGTCAACACTAGCCCTCAACATTCTCTCGACTATCCCGTTAATGAATAACGAGAAAAGTAGAGGGGCCATGGAACATCCCTGCCTAACACCCCTTTCAACAGGAAAGTCCACCGTTGTCTCGCTACTTCCTCCCCATTGGACTCTGGCAAAGTTGGATTCGTGCAGTTGCATGATTAAAGTTAGCAGTTCTGCAGGAATCCCCAACTTTTGGAGCACCGACCATAGTTTGTACCTGGGGACTAGATCGAACGCAGCCCGTAGATCAACGAACGCGACATACAGGCTGCCCCTCCCCAGCTCAACGGTCTTCCACCGCAATATTATGAAGCGAAAGACCTGGTCGATGGTACTAGTAGCACGCCTAAATCCCGCCTGGTATGGCGAGAGGGCACTGTTATCTTCTACCCAGTCCATTAGCTGGTTAGTTACCATTCTCCCGACTATTTTCTGCACGGTGGCTATTAAGCTTATAGGCCTGTAATTAGCAGGCAATGAGCGGTCGCCCTTCTTGTGGACGGGGATAATGGTTGCACATTTCCAGATGTCTGGAACCACTGCCCCCTTTGCTAATGCATTTACTACAAGAAGGATGTATCTCGCCCATCTGGCCACATCGTATTTAAAAATATCAGGGGGGATACCATCTGGGCCTGGCGCCCTCCCGCATTTCGCAGAACTAATGGCAATTACCACTTCACTAAGGGAAAACAGATCATCTGTTGCGTAGACCGGTGTTATTTCATCAGCTGTCACAGACTTATTGCTTTCCGCGTACTGGGGCCCAAAGTAGTCAACCCAGGATTCCACTGGTACATTATTGTCGGGTTTTGCTGGGGCCACACCACTACCCCACTTGATAATTTTCCAAAATAACATTGGGTCTTTATTATCAGAGGCTTCTTTTAATTGGGCCCAGTGGTCTTCATCCCATTTCTTTTTTGCACAATAGATGGCTGCTTTGTACAATTTCCTATTCTTTATCACTGCAGCACGATCCCTGTTCCTTATCGCATGCCCCAAATCTAGGCGTGCTGCTCTACAATGGTTATCGAACCACCTACCCACTTCTTTAGTTTTCTTCCCTTTTCTTTGCTTTATAAAAAAACATGGTCTTAAAGCGGTGAATAACTTATTGTGGATGTCTGTGATAACGTTGTCCCCAGGAGCCACTAGGGCTACTGCTTCAATCGCAGAAATTGCACAATCTACCATACTAGTTGTTGGACCTGGGCCTCTTGGCAGGGTCATCCCTAAACTTTTTGCCTTCCTCCAATACTCTCTCTGACCTGTTTTTGTTGGTTTAATGACTCTGGGCACTTTGCCACTGCTGACCAGTGCTAAAGTGCATATGCTCTCCCTGTTGTAAAGTGTACATGTGATTGATGTCCATGATTGGTTCATTGGATTTACTGTTAGTCCCTAGTAAAGTGCACCAGGAGTGCCAGGGCTTGTGAATGCCAATACTGCTAGTGGGCCTGCAGCGCTGGTTGCGCCACCCACAGAAGCAGCCTTAAAATGTGTCTAGGGTCTGCCATTGCAGAACCTGCGTGCAGTCTGGTACTGTCATGCTAGCTGGGCAAGTGCACACACTTGCCAGCCCCTGAACCTTCCCTTAACTTCATATGAGTCACCCCTATGGTAGGCCTGAGGGCAGGGTGCATTGTAGTGTAAGGTAGAACATGCCCTGATGTGTGTGGCATGTTCTAATAGTGAATTACTACCAAAGTCGTTTTTCACTATTGTAAGGCTACCTGTTCCCTTCTAGGCCAGATGGGCTGCTGGAATTATTACACTCTATAATCCCAGCAGGCTCAGGGAACATGGTAGAAATTCATGTTTAGTATGCCTGAACTCAGAATAATAAAATACTTCTTTTAGTAAAGTTTATTTTAATATCCTGTGTTTGCAAATGCTACTTTTAGAAAGTTAGCATTTGCTTGCCTAACCATTTCAGCCCGCCTCTGCTTGGATGTGGATCTGACTGTCTGGTGTGTGTGAGTGACAGGGCTGGGAGTTGACAGGTAGTGAATAGCCAGATGACACCTTAGTGGGTGGTGGGAGTTTCCCCTGAATGATGCATCAGGCTGTGCTCTGCCTCCACAATGCTGGCTCCGCCCTCCTGGGGAGCGACTGATGACTCAGCCTGCACCTGGCCCAGGAAGGACCGAAGCTTGTCAACAAAGTGCTCAGGCCACTCCTGCCCTCACAATGCCGGCTCCGCCCCCCTGGGGAGCGGCTGATGTGCCTGCACTCACACTGAATACAGAAGCCAGAAGTACCCACAACAAGTACTCAGAGACTGGAGCAGTTATGCAGAGGCCCCCCTGGCTTGCTAGAACAAAAGAAACTGGGTATAAAAGAAGGAGCCCTGCTCCTTGTAAATTAGATCCAGTTTGCGCAAAGAAGAAGCTCTGCCTGAAGAGAAGGACCCTGGAAGCTGCATGGAGAAGTACTGACTCTGACCCCAAGAGACTGGCCTGTGGTGGGTGCCTTGCTGCTGAAGGAGAGCAGGAGAAGAAAGACGGAAAGACTTTGCTTTTATTCAACTTGTGCCAAACTCTGCTGAAAGATCTCCAAGGGCTTGATTGAGCTTGCCCCCTGAACTGAACCCCAGGACCAGTGGGTTCTCCTGTGCTTTGGCTCGTCCCCTGCCTGAGGCCGAGTATTTCCTCCCGCCGGAGGTGAAGTCTGCCCCCTCTCGCCCCCTCCTAGGGCCGCCGTGGTACTCGGGAGCCAGCCTGCCCTCTTGCCCTTGAGAGCCTCGCTCCACCCGGAGTCGCTCTCTGCCCCAGGGCTAAGGCCGGCCGCTCCTCTACCCCTGCCTGCTTCACGGAGCCCTTGAGGAGACTTCAGCCCCTCCCGCCGGAATCCCGGGGACTCGAGCAGCCTGTAGCCTGGACCCCGTGCATCTGATTGCACCCGGCTGCCCTGCCTTGCTCTGCCCCCCCAGGAGAGGCCGCACCCCGCACTGTGAAGGGTGCCTTGCCTCCCGGAGATCCTTCGCTGTCAGAAGGGACCCCTCTGCACTGACAATTCCTGAAAGAAAGCATCCCTGAAGGTGCCTTGGCCCCAGAGGCTCCTCTCACCCTTCCCTGCTCCTCACTGCAGCCGGGAGCCCCCACCTCTGGAAAAGGCCCGGGGCTCCTCTGATCGCCTGCTTGCTGCTCTGCTCCGAGCTCAGCCCCCACCTCTGGAAAAGGCCCAGGGTTTTTCAAGCCCCTCTCTGGTGTCCATTCCAAGCCTACCGCGAGATGCGTGAGAGTTGGTAGGGGCCGAGTCAGTTTCACCCTTGAAGGCAGGAGAGGCGCTGCAAGGCGCTCCGAAGGCCGGGGAGGGTCCCAAAGCCCCAGAACAGAGAGAGGCTTTCTCTTTGAAAGGAAAGAACACTGAAAGAACTGTTTGGGAATAACACTAAACAAAGATTGCTTATTACTGAGAAAGAACTGTGGCAACTTAACCTAAAGAGTAACTGGAACCTGCATTTGAAATAACCAAGACTGTATTTACAAGCCTGCTTGAAATTTATATAAAGAGAATATATTTTTACAAATACAGTTTGGTGTCATTGTGTGGTGGGTTGGTTGTGACGGTGTAATATTGCAAATGTTTAACCTTACATGCCCCAGAGATTAGCCTAAGACTGCTTAAGCCACACTACCTAAGGGGTTAGCAGAGGTTGTCTTGAAGGTAACCCTCAGCCCTGACAAGGAAGAGAGAGGCCCTGATTGTCGCCAGTATTGCACTGCGCCAACCAGAGACTCCCCCTTCCTACATTGGACGCAGCGGTGAGGATAGCGAATTTACATTTGCAGTGTTCATGCCTTAACTATTGACCATTGCACAGTGATGACAGTCCAGTAACTAAGCCACAGACTTTGTTTTTTTTTGGATTTATGATTTGCGAGAAGAGATCTCCATGTGTTTTTGAAGTCATGCCTGTGTCAGTGAAAATGGAAGAGGCAACATCCATTTCTTCTATTGACTGTGATTGGGAGAAACTAGAAAACTACACCAGGAAACAGCTCAAGAGGTTCTGCAAAAATTTGAACATTTCCATGACCGGACTCTCCAGAAGGGAGCAGTTCCAAAAGGCGCTGAGGGCCTGGGTCAAGGCAAGGAATGCCCCTGGAAAGGATTTTGAATTTGAGCATGCAGAACAGCAGCTGGAGGGACCCCTGACTCCAGAGTGGAGGGGTGCAACCTCCCCATTGGGTAGCAGTGTTTCTGGCCGAGGTCTGTCGCCAGAGGAGCTGGCGGACAGACAGGCAACCCGAGATCATGAAATGAAGTTGGCAGAGCTGAAATTGAGTTGCCAACTGGAGCTAGAATCTAGGAAGTTAGCCCTGGAAGAAATGAAAATGGAGCTTGCGCATGACTTAAGAATGAGGAAACTTGACTTGGAGCTCGAGGGGCTTGAGGCCAGGAGGGCTTCAGCCCAGCAACAAGAAATGTGTGTAGCTCAGAGATTGAGCTTTGCTGAGTTGGAGGTGGAGTCCAGCTCAGATGGTGGCAGCAACATTCAGGTATCTAGTGCAGACAGCATAGCGCGCGCACCTAGAGGTATGGCACCTGACTTGGAGGGGGTTAACATACACCAGGAGGTTCAAGGGCATGAGGTAGCTCCAGTAGTGCGCAGCGTCCCTGAAGGGAATAGGGTAGCTGGCGTAGGAGTTCATGGTCCTAGTGGTGGGAGGGATTCCCCCATGGTTGAGGTCCTGGTGGGTGAGTGTAAGGACCGCCCAGAAGAGTGTGGGTTGTGTGACAGAGACAGTTCGCTACTGTCTGGCCAGTCTCAGAAGAATGGTGTGGAGTATGTGTGTGAGGCGCTGGATGGTGAGGTGAAGGATAATTTGGTTAACCCTACTAGGGGGCTGTGTAATCCAATTGTGGGGGAGCATACTTTAAGTCCCAGTTTTCCAGAGCTATGCCAACACCTGTTTGAGAGTGAGTTCTCTGGCCCCAGGGAGCTCACATTGGAGGCAGACCTTGTGGTGGATTCCCGAGGGTCTGGAGAGGCATTGGGGTGTGATCCTGTGGGGAGTGTCTCAGGTATCTTCCAGCCCAGAGTGGTGGAAGTGGCGCAGAGTAGCCCAGCTAGGTCCTGTAGTAGTGAGATGGGTGTAGGGCCTCACGTCCTGTCCTTAAGGGGAAGGAGTGAGAATGGGTTTTGTCCCGGTAGTGCCCAACCCCAGTCTCAGAGCCTGGATGGTTCTTTAAGGGAACACCAGGTGGGGAGCCTAGGCTGTCCGGATGAGTCACCCGCTGAGGGGGATCCCCCAGTGGCTAGAGAACGTGGAGGCTCTGTAAACAGGGCTCCAGTAGTTCTGGTGACTGGCAGTACCACTCCAGTTGGGAGGGTGCAGAAGTCCAGAAAGAGGGGCGAGAGGGGGAAAGAGTCCCCAGTGGAAGAACCAGTGGGTCAGGGGCCAGCCAGCAGGGCTGCGTCCCCAGTGAATGACCAGGGGGACACCACTTCTGTCCTGGGGGATCTTCCCGCACTGTCAGAGGGACAGGGGTTGGGAGATCCGCGCCGGGCAGGCTGTTGCACGACACATGAGCTATGTGCCACCCTCAGGGGGGGCAGGCGTGCTCCCCGGAAAGTCCTGGTGCGCCAGGCAAGTGTTCAACTGCAGGGTTGGGTCCCTGAGTTGAGAAGCCAGGGTCAGGTGTTGTCTGACCTGGAGGGCAGGGCCACTGTAATCAGTGTCCTGGCCCATGTCACTTCTAGGGGTACCACTCCAGTTGGGAGTGGGCAGTACTGTGGAAGGGGGTGCAGAGGGAGGGAGTCCTCGCCTCTGACCCCGGTGCAGTTTGAGGGTTTAGACCCTAGGTTTAAGGGCCAGGTGCAGGGTGTCCCCCCTGACCTGGTGCCCCAGTTGCAGGATAGCACCCCTGAACTGGTGGGCGAATTGTGCAGGTCACCTGCCACAGGTGCCCTGACAATTCTGGAAGGGGGTACCACTCCAGGTGGGAGGGTACAGAGCCCCCAGGAGGAGGACCGGGTGTGGGAGAGGCCACCCCAGTCTTTAGTACAGCCGTCAGGTACAGACCTGAGGCTGGTGGGTCAGTGCCAGGATGGCATACCTGACCTGACAGGAGGGAGAGTGGACCAAGGGTGCCAAGCACCTGGGGCTAATGCCCCCCACTCCTTAAGGCCACAGAGGTTTGAGAGCCCTGAGAGGCGTAAGGCTTGGGTCTCATTCCTGACTACTGTCAGTGGCCACTGTGACATTTTTCTGTCTGCCTGTTGGGACACACCTGTGAGCGAATTAAGGTTCAAGGCTGCACAGGTGGTGTCCACAGGTGTAGAGAAGGGTTTCCCATGGATTGGCTTGGTGGACCCTGAGAGTATGAACAGAGGATTTGAAGGAGGTGCAGATTGGCGTAGAACTGGAATGTGCCCCTGCTGTTGCGGGCCAGGTCCAGGTTCTATCGCCCAAAGCAGGGAAGCCCATCACAGTGGTGATTGGTCTACCCTGCGTTTTGGCTGGAAGGGGGTTGTGTTGGACCTGGGCCTATTGGCAGGGTCATCCCTAAACTTTTTGCCTTCCTCCAATACTCTCTCTGACCTGTTTTTGTTGGTTTAATGACTCTGGGCACTTTGCCACTGCTGACCAGTGCTAAAGTGCATATGCTCTCCCTGTTGTAAAGTGTACATGTGATTGATGTCCATGATTGGTTCATTGGATTTACTGTTAGTCCCTAGTAAAGTGCACCAGGAGTGCCAGGGCTTGTGAATGCCAATACTGCTAGTGGGCCTGCAGCGCTGGTTGCGCCACCCACAGAAGCAGCCTTAAAATGTGTCTAGGGTCTGCCATTGCAGAACCTGCGTGCAGTCTGGTACTGTCATGCTAGCTGGGCAAGTGCACACACTTGCCAGCCCCTGAACCTTCCCTTAACTTCATATGAGTCACCCCTATGGTAGGCCTGAGGGCAGGGTGCATTGTAGTGTAAGGTAGAACATGCCCTGATGTGTGTGGCATGTTCTAATAGTGAATTACTACCAAAGTCGTTTTTCACTATTGTAAGGCTACCTGTTCCCTTCTAGGCCAGATGGGCTGCTGGAATTATTACACTCTATAATCCCAGCAGGCTCAGGGAACATGGTAGAAATTCATGTTTAGTATGCCTGAACTCAGAATAATAAAATACTTCTTTTAGTAAAGTTTATTTTAATATCCTGTGTTTGCAAATGCTACTTTTAGAAAGTTAGCATTTGCTTGCCTAACCATTTCAGCCCGCCTCTGCTTGGATGTGGATCTGACTGTCTGGTGTGTGTGAGTGACAGGGCTGGGAGTTGACAGGTAGTGAATAGCCAGATGACACCTTAGTGGGTGGTGGGAGTTTCCCCTGAATGATGCATCAGGCTGTGCTCTGCCTCCACAATGCTGGCTCCGCCCTCCTGGGGAGCGACTGATGACTCAGCCTGCACCTGGCCCAGGAAGGACCGAAGCTTGTCAACAAAGTGCTCAGGCCACTCCTGCCCTCACAATGCCGGCTCCGCCCCCCTGGGGAGCGGCTGATGTGCCTGCACTCACACTGAATACAGAAGCCAGAAGTACCCACAACAAGTACTCAGAGACTGGAGCAGTTATGCAGAGGCCCCCCTGGCTTGCTAGAACAAAAGAAACTGGGTATAAAAGAAGGAGCCCTGCTCCTTGTAAATTAGATCCAGTTTGCGCAAAGAAGAAGCTCTGCCTGAAGAGAAGGACCCTGGAAGCTGCATGGAGAAGTACTGACTCTGACCCCAAGAGACTGGCCTGTGGTGGGTGCCTTGCTGCTGAAGGAGAGCAGGAGAAGAAAGACGGAAAGACTTTGCTTTTATTCAACTTGTGCCAAACTCTGCTGAAAGATCTCCAAGGGCTTGATTGAGCTTGCCCCCTGAACTGAACCCCAGGACCAGTGGGTTCTCCTGTGCTTTGGCTCGTCCCCTGCCTGAGGCCGAGTATTTCCTCCCGCCGGAGGTGAAGTCTGCCCCCTCTCGCCCCCTCCTAGGGCCGCCGTGGTACTCGGGAGCCAGCCTGCCCTCTTGCCCTTGAGAGCCTCGCTCCACCCGGAGTCGCTCTCTGCCCCAGGGCTAAGGCCGGCCGCTCCTCTACCCCTGCCTGCTTCACGGAGCCCTTGAGGAGACTTCAGCCCCTCCCGCCGGAATCCCGGGGACTCGAGCAGCCTGTAGCCTGGACCCCGTGCATCTGATTGCACCCGGCTGCCCTGCCTTGCTCTGCCCCCCCAGGAGAGGCCGCACCCCGCACTGTGAAGGGTGCCTTGCCTCCCGGAGATCCTTCGCTGTCAGAAGGGACCCCTCTGCACTGACAATTCCTGAAAGAAAGCATCCCTGAAGGTGCCTTGGCCCCAGAGGCTCCTCTCACCCTTCCCTGCTCCTCACTGCAGCCGGGAGCCCCCACCTCTGGAAAAGGCCCGGGGCTCCTCTGATCGCCTGCTTGCTGCTCTGCTCCGAGCTCAGCCCCCACCTCTGGAAAAGGCCCAGGGTTTTTCAAGCCCCTCTCTGGTGTCCATTCCAAGCCTACCGCGAGATGCGTGAGAGTTGGTAGGGGCCGAGTCAGTTTCACCCTTGAAGGCAGGAGAGGCGCTGCAAGGCGCTCCGAAGGCCGGGGAGGGTCCCAAAGCCCCAGAACAGAGAGAGGCTTTCTCTTTGAAAGGAAAGAACACTGAAAGAACTGTTTGGGAATAACACTAAACAAAGATTGCTTATTACTGAGAAAGAACTGTGGCAACTTAACCTAAAGAGTAACTGGAACCTGCATTTGAAATAACCAAGACTGTATTTACAAGCCTGCTTGAAATTTATATAAAGAGAATATATTTTTACAAATACAGTTTGGTGTCATTGTGTGGTGGGTTGGTTGTGACGGTGTAATATTGCAAATGTTTAACCTTACATGCCCCAGAGATTAGCCTAAGACTGCTTAAGCCACACTACCTAAGGGGTTAGCAGAGGTTGTCTTGAAGGTAACCCTCAGCCCTGACGAGGAAGAGAGAGGCCCTGATTGTCGCCAGTATTGCACTGCGCCAACCAGAGACTCCCCCTTCCTACACTAGTTATGTATGTCATAGTGACTTCGTTTGCTAACACCTTGGGCCATTTTAGCCTTCGCTCATCATTACTTAACAAAGGAGTTTCATCATGTGTCTCATTAGGATTTCTTGAACCTGCATTCCACCACTTATGTGACATACATAAGGGGTTGTGGTCACTTTCAACCCGGGGCCTGATTGCCATGTCAACAACCCCGTTCCACAGCTGGAGACTACACAATATATAGTCAATTCGGCTCCTGTTAATACCATTATCAAAGGTAAAACTGCCCTCCTTATCCCCGGGTGTCCTACCATTGAGGGCTCTTAGACCATATTCCAAACATATTCCATTTAGTAGGAGAATCTCTTTAGTCCATCGCTTCACAGGTTGTAAATTTAAGGAAGGTACTCCCCATAGATTGTCCTCTTCACACTCGATAAGGACATTTGTACAGGTCAAGGGTTCAAAAGTCCTGTTTAGGTCCCCAGCAACTATCTTTAAATTACCCTGTGAATTAACCTCCATGACGTCGGACAACAACTCAATTGTGGATGGATTAACTTCTTTACCACCTCTCACATAGACATTGTATAAATCTATTGGTGCACCATTTACAACAGAGATTCTAAGGACTTGTAAATCACTATTTCCCTGGTCTAGGATTTTTATATCGATATGCAAACCCTGTCTAACCCAAACAGTTAGGCCACCCTTTGGCCTCCCTCTTCCCCCTTTTGTGGCAGGTATATAATAATTCAAGTAACCTAAGCAAAATAATGGATCACAAGCCCAGGTTTCTTGAAAACAACAGATGTCAAAACCACTTATAAAATCCACCCAAAGTTGGGAGTCCAACTTGCTAGCCAATCCGGCGACATTCCAAGACAAAAAGGTGCCAATATCTGCATTTGCCCCGTCCCTAGATTTAGCGATTGGAGATTCATGGGACGACATCGATATTCCCGTTAGGTTTGCCAGCCTTTCTGGGTCATCTACTGTGACCACAGCTAAATCATCCGTTACAGGGTGTAAGACATTTGATTTTAATGTTCCTAATCTAGAACCACATTCGTCGGCCACACACCCGGCCTCAATGCTGTTCTCCCTAATGTCTGTAGCAATAATATTACCACAGACATCTCCTAGCCCCTCTACTTCTTTTGTAATTCCACCCACATCGTTAATACCAGTATGTCAGTAGCCCCACCCTGAGTCCTGCCATCCTACATGGGGATTATTGTGTGTATGTGGGGTATAATTAAAACTGACATGGGGAGGTGGTAAAGAAGTCGCTGGCCATTGCGCCATTGGGGGGACTATAGGCTCGTTGAGTAGGCTTGTGGTTACACTTGTTGATCTGGGGTAAAAAAAGGTGAGATCCACAATACCAATACCACCCTTATTTGTTCCCCATCCTTGCCTTGTTATCCATCCCACCACCCTAGGATCTTGCAAATTAACCACTATACAGTCCCCCCCCAGGGTTTTAGGTGTATAACCCATCCAGTCTATTCTCCTTGCCCCTATTATTAACCCATCAATGTCACCCGGCAGAGGACGATTTTCCTTTAACCAGTGCATGGTCTTATTTTTAAGCATCTGGAAATTTTCTCTCTGCCCTGAGGGTAAAGATGGTACATTGATGAGAACTGCCACATAGGGGAAGGAGTCTGGAGTAAGATTGATCGGGGGTTTTCTATGAGGTGGCTTTTGCAAGGGCGTTGGGATAGGTTTGGGAACTTGGGGAGGAGGTTGGGGGACTGGTTTCTGCACCTGTTTATTATTAGCAAGGGGTGCTGTTGTGGCTTTAACAGCCGACTGGTTAACACTGACCCTATTTCCTACCCCCGTGGTGTTGGGAGGTATACATGTATTGGCAATTGTGTTCACAGGAGCTGGTACTTTACCCACTTGTTGGCATGAAGTAACCACAACGTTTACAACGGCCGGTTGGTTTTGTGGCCGGGGTAATGAGGACTGTACGGGATGTGTTGAGTTGGACTGCGATGATTCAGAACCTGAAGTAGTTTTCTCAGCCCTAACTAAGGGTTTTGCGGTGGCTTTAGCTGGGGGTTTATTTTGTTTGGAAGGTATGGGTGAGCCATTTCTTGGATTTATACCCTTGTCCTGTGAGTGGGGGTTAATTACAGCCTGAGGATTTGAGCTTGTTTCCAACCTACTCGTTTTAATCAGGGATTTAGTAGAATAGAAATTGTCTAAAGTTGCTTGCTCAAAGTGGTTTAACCTATCTATGAGTTTTGCAATTCTATCCTCAATGGGAATGAGTACCAGTCTAAACATTTTTTCCAGTTCTGGAAGCACATTTGCGAATAGTACATCGTTTTCATTACTTGGTGCTTTGGGAACAGAACATGAATTGTCCACTTTGTCTTGGATATCCTGGGAAGTAGGAATAGTTGACGTTACACATCCTGTTCTTTGTACTGGTTCTTTATCTGGATTCCCACTGTTCACAAGCTTATGTAACTTCCTGATTTTTGGTAGTGGTTGGACCATTTTTTTACACTTTTTAACAGAAACTGGACATTTCCTTTTAGCCCCAGTTTTAAATTTAGACGATACAACATGAGGGCCCGCGTCAGTATGCAATAGTAGGTCAGATATACTACCACTGGTATTATTTAAATCTGCTACGACAGTCTCAGTTGTTTTATCCCCCGAGGCCTCAAAGTCTCTGTTTGTAACCGGGATACTCACTGATGATAGAGGGGTAACCAAAGTGGGATAGACTACAATTGGAAACTTGTCCGTAGAGTTCTTAAGTATTTCAATGGAAAGCCTACGCTCGGCACGCTTCTCTGCCAAAGTTAGTTCTTTTTCTATTGCAAGTGAGCGATTAAAAAAGAATTTATCTAAAGGACCAATGGCCAAGGGGCCAGACTCTGTGGGAAGAGGCATCAAATGGCTGGTTGCAGGACTTGTATTTGCAGCAGTTGCCATAGTGGTAACAAAACAGTACAAGGGAAGCTATGTCACTTACTATGGTAGATGGAATGTCACACTGGCCAGGGGTAGTGGCCCAGCCCGGCCTCCTTCGGCCCCGGACGGCCACAGACGGTCCCGCCCTTGTCCCGGGCTTCTCCCGGTCGCTCCCGCGCGCTCCCGCGCAGCGGCCCCTGAAGGTCCTTTAAAAATGGAGAGGGAGAGATTATGGGCGAGGGGGCGGGGCCAGCAGGGAGAGCAGCCCAGGTGTGGCGAGGGCTCGCAGGGACTCCTGGAAGGTTGAGTCCCTGCTTCCTTACTCGCAGCCCTGCCGTCAGCTCCACAGCCCCGAAGTTACAGCTCCTCCTGGAAAATGCACGCACTGGAAATGCGGCGCTGCGGGACCCGCGAAGCGGGTCCGGCGAGGTCTGTCTCACACCACAAACCCGGTCAGCAGGTGAAGAGTCGGTAAGAATTGCAGCAAAATCAGGCAGCAAAAACAATTAAAAGGGTCCCGCACAGACAGGCACCTCGCCTGCTTTTCAGTCCGTGGGCGGGGGGGCGGGGCCAGCAGGGAGAGCAGCCCAGGTGTGGCGAGGGCTCGCAGGGACTCCTGGAAGGTTGAGTCCCTGCTTCCTTACTCGCAGCCCTGCCGTCAGCTCCACAGCCCCGAAGTTACAGCTCCTCCTGGAAAATGCACGCACTGGAAATGCGGCGCTGCGGGACCCGCGAAGCGGGTCCGGCGAGGTCTGTCTCACACCACAAACCCGGTCAGCAGGTGAAGAGTCGGTAAGAATTGCAGCAAAATCAGGCAGCAAAAACAATTAAAAGGGTTTTGTAGTTTGGTTTGCCCTGTTCCCATCATGCAGTGGGACAGGAACAGACTAATTTGCATACAGCCTGGTTCTGAAACTGGGATGGTGCAATGAGCTAAAAAACGGTGTTGGATCTAGCCCTGATCTCTTGACTGGGTGAGAGTATTCTGCTTAATTCAGAGACTCTGTCCCTCACCACCCCTTGTTGTAAATAATTTTGTCCACCCTAAGCGTGGAAGGGTATACTCAGACATGAGTCCCTTGCTCATTGCACCATCAGGATTCAAGCAAGTCGGGCCGAAGACGGCTGTAATGCCAGAAACCGGTCCCCGGAAGCTTGTTTCCTTCCCAGTGTAAGAATTGGCTTTTGTAGTTTGGTTTGCCCTGTTCCCATCATGCAGTGGGACAGGAACAGAATAATTTGCATACAGCCAGGTTCTGAAACTGGGATGGTGCAATGAGCTAAAAAATGGTGTTAGATCTAGCCCTGATCTCTTGACTGGGTGAGAGTATTCTGCTTAATTCAGAGACTCTGTCCCTCACCACCCCTTGTTGTCGATATCGATTGGACGCTGCTCGGCGGTGGTCCTGGAGAAGTCCTTTACGTTCAGACATAAAAAAAATCTAGAAGTCAGATCTCCTTCAGCATGGCAAACCAGCAAGTTGAGGAGGACTGGTGAATCGCTGTCAATACTAAAAGCACAGAGAGGCAACATAACAGTTATTCAGAGCATAAATGCACTATATATTAATCAGATCCAGATTCTTCCTTGATTTCACAGTGATGAATCTTTAATCTTTTCTTTTCGTCACACAGAATGCCAAGTGATGTTTCAAAACAGCCAACGCATTTCGCCCCACGAGGGGCTTCCTCAGGGCAAATTCCACGACGCTCAAACTCATAAAGTAATTCACTTGTGGTCCCAATTAACGCACGTATCAAAGCTTAGTAAATTGCAAAGCATCAGTCCATGCTGCAATGACAGTTGCCATGAAACGCTGCCAACACTTATTTTTCAACTGTGACGTTAGCGATTCAGACTGTAAGTAATGATTCCAAAACTCCAGTGTGGATAGTGGGTCAATATGATAGTTGACTCCCGAGGGGCATGTAAAACCAGCCTCAATGTTTTAGCGTTCCCTCACAACGAACAGGTCAGAAGACAGAAGTCTTTGGGTCAAGTTTGCGCTATATAAAACTCTGTAAAACACAAAGCATAGCATTACTCTCAATCTCTATAAAAGGCCTACGCATTGGGCGTGCAAATTTCTTTCCTCAAGACTACATTGGATATACTAAGTGGGAGTATTTTTAGAGGTCATGACCTCTCTCTCTTCTGTTCCCCTTAGATCATCCATGGTAACGCAAACAGTAAACGGCAGTCCAGAGAACACCCCTTGCACCTCTGTTCAAGCTCCTTATCTCTGTTAAGCACTAATGAGTCGAGGGTACAATTATTGATCAGGAAACCAACAGCAGAAAGACAAATACATAATCCTGCCCTGCTGCAGACAAATCTCCCAGTTACAAACCGAATCCAAGTAAGACAAACGGGCACTTATCTGGCATGTGTTGGGAAGTGCTTCAAATGACTGAGACACTCGGCCTAACTTCCCCCCGTCCCACCCTCCGCCAGTCTCCACCTCAGAAGGTTAATGCGCAACCAGTGACGAATCGACCTTGAGTACTCAGGTGAACCCCGTCAATGTTTTACAAGACTGGTATTGAGGAAGCAATTTCCAATATGGTTACATAGTCGATGTTATGTTACTGTGTCTATGCTTGTTGGCTGTCCCCCGTGGTCTGCTGTCCTGACTCACGGCACGAGTATGTCGGATGTTCCTTTTCCTCAGCGGATCACTTTTCCACAGGGCTCAGATGGGATACACCGATTCCTGATATGCTCTTTTTTACCCGGACCTTGTTAGAATTCTGTTTCCCCCTGCTGGATATGAATAAAGAACCTTCCACTCCTCAAGGTCTGATAATATTAGAACAAAAAAAGTGTGAACATCACCTTTTTTCGTCTGCACTAGTCCGCCACCATTTCTTGGTTTATTATTCGTAAACACTATACATATGTTACGTTAGTTTCGGTTACAGCATGCTGTTTACGTCTACGATGCCCCACGTTATTTGAGCATGGTACTAAACGTCAACACATTTTTATCACTTGAGACTTTGGCTGTTGCCGAAGGAAAAAAACCTCGGCTTTAACATTAGAAAAAGAACCCCTGTTGTGTTGTAGCTGACTCTATATTTGATATAAATATAAACATTTACTTTTCTTTGAGGCAATGTAAACCAGACGGAGGACCTTGATATACTTTGTTTTGGCTCTGTTATCGGGTACTGCTGCTTAAAAAGTCTCCAAACAGATTTTAATTATAATTGGGAAGTTCAACAGCCACTCCAGGGCGCTGTAGGCAGACTGCAGGAAAATTCTCAACTATTACATTTTGACAAAATAGAGACGCGCCATTGATCGTTAAATATACCGCACCTTTATTCTACGACGGCACGCACGAGACGCATCGCCAAT
This sequence comes from Lissotriton helveticus, assembly GCF_964261635.1. Taxonomy (NCBI): domain Eukaryota; kingdom Metazoa; phylum Chordata; class Amphibia; order Caudata; family Salamandridae; genus Lissotriton; species Lissotriton helveticus. The sequence continues at coordinate 1,039,280,938 of NC_136065.1, read as the reverse complement.
TAAAAGCGCAGGTGCTGACACCCAGCCGCTATATGTATTGTTAGCATCGTCTTTCCTGCATCACCAGGCTTCTTCCGTTAGAGGGAGCCCTGGCATTTTCTGAAAAGATTTTTCAAGATGCTATTATCCTTCGTAGGTAGAAGGGTTTATAATTCCTAGTCCACTCCAAAATGGTTGTGTATTAAATCTGAATTCCTGAAGCAGTCACAACAAACCACATTACTTAGGCACTGCCATATTTCCTCGCATTATGTTGAAGGAGCTTGGGACAGTATGGCTCAAAAGCGTGCACTGAGATTAGCTCGCTTAAAACAGACTACCAAAATGCCTGCCTTCATATCACTATTAGTAAATAAGAAAAACGGACTAAAACGTATATAAATATTTTCGGTAAAGTAAACAGCCTTTTTGATATTTTTTAGAGTATCCCTCAGTGTGGTTGCTGCGGGTCTATAATATATTTCCTATGCACTGTATGCATAATTTCTCATGACACTGTTTAGACAGTGCTATTTTTCAGGCATCAATTTTAAAATGCTATTATCAGGAAAGGGTAAAAGGGATGGCCCACTGAAAGAAATTGTGGGGCATATTACCAAGGGCCTTATCGCCGCTTTAGCGGGAATTTTTCCCGCTAAAGCGCCGATAATTTTATCGCCTTATTACCTAGCTGTCGCTAACACCAGTTAGCGACAGCTAATAGGCGATAGCGGGCATTTAGGGGCCCACTATGCATGTCAGCGATAATTATCGCTAATGACATGCAAAGTGGGCGTGCCAAGATGTTAGCGACTGGAAACAGTCGCTAACATCGCTATCACCTATAGCAAGCACAACAAGATGATGGTGAATCTTTTTAAACACTCACCCCCAGTCAAGAGATCTGGGTTTGATCCATTGTTCTACGTTTACTCCCCATGCCACACCAGTTTGAACACAGCCATATGTAAATGAGTCTTCACCCTGCTTCCCATGGGAACAGTCAGAGGCGTAACTAGAGCCAAATTTGGGGTGGGGGCTAATATATATTTTTTTTGGGGGGGGCTGATTCTTCCAGCAATTGGCAGAGTGGAGATGCATGGGCTCTAAGAAGGGGTGAAAGAACAACAAAGCCTCGTTAACATGGTCTTTTAAAGACCTGTGAAGTACTCAGATGCGGCTGCAGTAAGACGGACACCAGACCACAACAACTCCAAAACTGTCTGTGTGCAGCCTGGGCAGTTGTCTCAGCCCGGGCTGACACACGACAGGGGGGGCTGAAGCCATTTGAGCCCAATGGGCGTTGCGCGTCTGGGAACAGTCCATCCCGTACTGCCAGGCCATGTCCTCCCTGGACTGGAAACAAGCATCCTGGGACTGGTGTCAGGGTATCACCCTTCATCAGCCAGGCTAGCTTGCATCCAGTGGCACAACGAAGATGAGACTATGTCTGGGCATACACTTGGCCACTTAGGGCGAACATAGCAAACAGCAAGATAATGGAAGAAGTGCTGAAAGTTTTCAAACACTGCCCCCCAGCCTAGAGATCTGGGTTAAATCCACCGTTCTTTAGCTCACCATGCCACCCATGTTTGGACCTAGCCATATGCAAATCAGCCTTGACCCTGCTACCCATCGTAACTGTCCAGCCACACATTTGCATAACTCCAGGGACCATGTCTATTACTGAGATGCTTATTTGTGGAAATAGAGACAAATCAAACATAGAGTAGAGTGGCAGTGACAACACGAGAGAACACACACATTGCTCAAGGAAATGAGAAGCAAAGGAAACATTTAAAACGAATGTAAAAAAATACAGGGCATATTTTTGAGTCTGGAGAAGAAATGATCAAGAAATAAGAAAGCTAGCCCCCGAGGTAATTTTTGTACAAAAGACTCATTTCAAGAGTAGCAACGAAGATCTTCATTCCAAAGAAATACCCTCAAGCAGGGCACAAGTTCTAAAAAAAGAAGTGGGGGGACGCTGACGTCACAACAGGAAGTGACATCACGAAAGGTGGCTTGCACCATCAGCTCATTGTCTCCCCTCGCTCACCCTTTGGATGCGATTACATCAGAGAAGCCAGAGCGTGAGCAGCGTTCTGAACGAGCTCCGTTCTCGCCCCAGAGAGACCAAAGAGGGAATGTGTGGCTCCATTTGCTCCAGTTATCGAGCTGCAGGTAAAATAAGTGGGGGGGACGCCGTCCACCCGCGTGGTACCCCGACTCGAGCCCTGCCGTCAAGTCCTTTTTGCTTCAACAGGATTGGTTGTACGGGGTGTGGTGATCTATCCAAGGAGAGGCATTGATTGGGTAGTAAGGGAAGTGATTAGGGACTCCAAGATAGGTGGCTAACCTCGGGGCAAACCTCGGGGCAGTTAACAATGTGCCACCAGGTATTAATTGGTACAGTATGTGAAGCATATGCATCACAGGTGACAACTAAAACAACATACTTATTCTTTTTAACGCAGAAGGAACCATGTAGTTGCATTCTGGGCCTCTCGTGTTCCAAATGCCACCTTTTTGAGTCTTGCCAACAGCCAGCTTTTAAGCACGCAGAGGGTATCAGTGCTGCACTACGGATGACCCCGGCTGTGTGTCTGTCCTAGATATCTGGGCACAATGCAAAAATACAATGACAAGGCCTTATTAGCATACACAGGGTGCAGTGACATCACAAGAAGAGGTGAAGCAGGGAGTGATGATAGAACTGTAACATGTGTAAACTTGGCCCATGCCCCTAGCTGGGCCAGTACCAGGTCAGTAATATAGCCCACAGACGAAGCCCACCCAGTGCCGAGGCATCATGCGCACTCCTACCTCGAGCGGTCAGGCACTCATTATTTATTCCCCAAGGCTCAGTGCTTTAAATGGAACGGTACTCACCAGTACTGAGTACTGGCACTTCTTAGTTTTATCACTCTGAGTACCAGCACTTCTCTACTGCCATGGAGCTTAGCAGTACTCATGAAAGGATAGGCTCATTGGCTGCGAGTGCTGGTGAGCAAGTGTGGAAACTGTCTCTGACAGCCAAAGCGCCACTTCTGTAGCCTTGAACTGAGCTATTCAGATGGGCTCATTTGCATGCTGTGTGTTTGACAGAGCAGGATCCATTCAGGCCCTATGCTGTCAATCACCTTCACACTATTGTGTGCATTTGTGCAGATACAGGAATCAAGGCAGTCCGCTGACAGCACCAATTAAGAAAGCCATGGGAGGTAAAGAGTTTAAAATGACTTTAATCATACCTGGGTCTTTTGTGTGTCTGCTTACGTTTGTGTGTTTGCCTGCATATGTAGGCCTGTTTTTTGTGAGAAAAAAGGGAGAGAAAGAGGGAGAGAATTGAGACACTCTCAAGAGATATTTGAAAGAAAATGTGCAGTGCTTTGTATGCATGTCTGCTCAGCAACAAAGGTTCATAAATAATGTAAAAGGGAGGGTTGGTGAGTGAGTGAAAGGATGGATGGTTGTGCGAGTGAAAGGCTGGATGGATGGATGGGTGAGTAAAGGGTGGATGGATAGATGACGAAAGAGTGGACGAGTAAAGAGTGGATGAGTGAAAGAATAGATGGATGAGGGAATGAGAATGTGGATGGATGCATAAGAGGGCAGATGGTTGGATAAGTGAAAGAATGGATGGATGGATGAATGAAAGGGAGGGAGGGAGGATGGATGAAAGGGTGGATGGATGGATGAATGAAAAGGAGGACGGATAGAGTGAAGGGGTGGACGGCATGAAGGGGTGAAATGGTTGATGGATGAGTAAGCCAAAGGATTGATGGATGAGAGAAAGGGTGGAGAAAGAGTTGGATGAGTGAAATGATGAATGGATGGATGGATAGGTTTGGAGATGTATGAATAGGTTTGGATATGGAAGGGTGGATAGACGGAATGGTGAAAAAGTGAATGATGGATAAAAGACTGAATAGACGGAAGAATGTAAAGGTTAAATGGTGAACATCAGCAGATAAATGGTAGGATGAAAGGATGGATAGATAGATCGATTGAAGAGACAAGAGATCTCTTCCGGGGAGGGTCGTGATGGTTGCTTCATTTGCTTGGTGCCATAAAAGCTTTGGTTCTAAGTGGGGGTATTTTCATTTTCTGACTACTCCCTTGCTCAGAAAAATATAGTATTGTGCCAAACAACAGCAATTAACAGTATGGTATTAAGACGGTGTACCTATTAAAAACAGGGAAACGTTAATCTATCATTGTGTTTAGCTTTCATTTTGTGTAATGAGTCAACCTGTTTTTAGTTTATATAAACACATTTCTCATGTGTTTTCGTATCTGCTACAGCTATTATATAAGTCATTAAGTATCATCACATTTTGCCCTTAGCCGTGCCCCTAGCCACACCTCTAGCTTATTTTAATGAGCACCTGCACAGATTTTTTTCCATGTAAAGCACTGGCCAGGCTTCACCCAGCCCTTAGGATGCGGGGGATGTACATGTAGCGTGGTATGGCTGGGTGGCTCACTACAAGATGCTTTCGTGGGTGTGACCCTTAATTTGCAGGTTACAATAAATTCGTATCTCCTTATGGACATCTTAGCCATTAATCCATGAAAGACCTTTAGAAAGAGTCATTAAGATTTACTTGGTAATTACATGAAACATGTTATATAAAACGCACTTGTACGAAAGCACTATATTTAGTGCTTACATTATTTATATATTTATTTGGCAGGAGTTATTTCCTGTTCAGCATGTGTGAGGCTTGGCATTTGATTTGCTGTTAGTATTTTTGTGACTCGTGCCAATCACGAAAGGACAACCCTCGCCTCAGTAGAGAGAGAAAGAGAGACATTCTCAATTTTCTGAGGAGTGAATAGATTGATGAAAGGGTAAATGGTGAACACTGTACATATGCAGCTGATGGAGGGATTAAGAGGTGCCACTTCTCTCTCCCTTCACAGCGATCGTGAATTCTATGATGGTGATATAAAGGTACCATGCAAGGCCACACTGGAAGTACATGGGAGACTATATACTGCTCGATTTCACGTGCTTGCCACTGTTCTTCAGGGGTGTAAGATGAAATCACTGATCAGCTAATAGCAAAGTGTGCTGACCCCCCTCAATCTGATTGACGTACAGGGAGACCATTGTTAGACCTGGCTTATCCAGAGGGTTTATCCCAAGACTTTTTAATTTTTGGCCTCCTGTTTTGGACCCTGTTTTTGTTGGTTTTAAGACTCTGGGCACGTTACCACTGCTGATCAGTGCTAAAGTGCATATGCTCTCCCTGACAATTGTGTTTATGGATTGGTGATTACATGATTGGCCTCTTTTGATTTACTGGCAAGTCCCTTGTACAGTGCACTGTGTGTGCCCAGGGCCTGTAAACCAAATGCTGCTAGTGGGCCTGCAGCACTGATTGTGCCAGTCACATGAGCAGCCGGTAAATGTAACTCAGATCTGCCACTGCAGTGTCTGTGTGCAGTTGGGTACTACCATGTTGACCTGACAAGTGCACCCACTTGCCAGGCCCTAACCTTCCCTATCCTTACTTGTGAAGCACTCTTAAGGTAGGACCAAGGAACCCCTGTGGGCAGGGTGCAGTGTATGTGAAAGCTAGTACATGCCCTGATGTGGGTGGCATGTCCTGATCGTGAAAAACTGACAATTTAGTTTTTCACTATTGTAAGGCTATCTGTCCCATAGAATAGAATGGGGAGTTTGCTCATAACATCTTAGGAGTATTACTGCCCATGGGAACAAGATGGGAAAATACAGTTTGATATGCCTGAACTCAGAATGTGAAGATGCATCTTTTAGTGAAGGTGATTTTTAAATTCTGGGTTTGAAAATTTCACTTTTAGAAAGTAGGTATTTTGTTGCCTAACCATCCAGTGTGCCTCTGCTAGACTGTGTATTGACTGTCTGGCTTTGGAGAGACGGAGGCTGGGCATGTGCATTCTGTTCAGACAGCCACTTGGCGGGGTTAGGTGTGTTCTCTCTTTCTGGGGCGAGTCAAGGCTGGGCTGACTAGACCTGGGCTGCATTTAGAGTAGGGAGAGGGGATTTCGTTCACACCTGAATGGGCCTGGTCTGCTGTAGACAATGCTGTCTCCACCTCCTTCCAGGAAGCTGCACCAGAGAGGACAGAACTGGTTTTGGCTGAGCAAAGAGCTTCTCTGCCACCAGAGAATAAAGGAATTTGTGCTATAAAAAGTGGGGCCCATACCTCAGAACTTTAGATCACTTTTGGACTTCAAGAGGAAACTCTGCCAAGGAGAAGAGCTGGAAGAGACTGGAGGAGGAGTACGGCCCCTTTGCTTTGTGCTCTCTAAGGTTGGCCTGCAGTAGCTGTTTCTGCCAAGGAGAGGAACTGTGTGTGTGTATTCTGCTTGAGAAAGTATGTCCAAGTGCTTGGAAGGGAGCTTGTCTCATGTTCAAGAGGTCTCAGGAACAGCAAATACCTCACCAACTTTCTGGGCTCTGTCTCTTGACCCACTGGTTTCAGCCACCACAGAAAAAAGGAGCAACGGATCCTGTCACCGAGTCTGTCGCAGGGTTCTGTGTCATAAAGGCACTGCAGAAGGCCCGCTGCAATTTGCACCGCATCTTTGGTCTCACCGGCGCGGTCTGGACAATCGTCACCAAGCTGTTGCTTGCACCGCGTCCTGTGGGCACCGCACTCCGCACCACCTCGCCTCATTCTGCCTGGACACCACCAACACCGTCGCTGCCCGACCCACACATCGACCCGCTCAGTCACCTGCACCACAACCTGCCAGCACCGCATCGAGCACCGCCTCACCCTGCACCGTAAGCCTTGGGCTCACTGACGCTGTCTGGATGATCGTCACCGAGCTGCTACCTGCACCGCATCGTGAGGCCAATGTACCCTGCACCACTTCCATATGTTTCTAATACAACGCGACGGTTACCCTCGACTGACTTGCACCAATGTGTCACCCGCAACTAGAAAGTTACTGTGCACGAGTCTGTCAACACTTTAGCTGACAGGTGCCAACACGGTCAGCTGAAACTGTTAGACTTTGTTGTTTCAGCATTGTGGCAGCCCCGGACGGACCAACCACTCAGGTGAACTGTGTTTTTCAGCTATTTCTGCAATTTAAAGGTTATCTTGCAAAGTAGCTATTTTCATAGTATCGTATGTTGGATTTTTGTCGTATTTGGTCTTGTTGGTTTAGATAAAGCTTTGCTTATTTTTCTACACTGTTGTGGGGTTCATTTGTAGTGTTTTCAATGTATTACTGTTTGTGTGCACAAATGCTTTACTCACTGCCTTTGAGATAAGCCTATCTGCTCGTACCAAGCTACCAAGGGGGTGAGCAGGGGTTATTTTAGAAGTGTATCCACTTCACCCTTACTAGGAAGAAGGGTCCCTTCTTGGACAAAGGTGCATACCCTTGGCAATTAGAGACCCCTATTTCTAACGGATGTATGAGGGCGCTGGATTGAGAATGAATATGATTTTCTATTCCAACTCCATCCCACGTAACAGTCTGGAAGGTGTTGGAATATTATTATTATTATTACATTTGTAGCGCGCTAATCACCAAAAGGACTCTAAGCGCTGAATAGAAAATCACACCATTCCTTAACCAAGAGCGCCATCCAGCGCAAGTCGTAGTAATGACTTGCGTTGTAATAGCTGCGTGGTAAAGGCCCTATTTTGTTATGAGCTACCCCTCTGGGGGCCAACACTACCAGTTGAGTCTGAGGAGGAGGACTTCCCTGAAAGTGAGGGAGAAACAGAAAAATATGGCTGGCTTCTAGCTTATGAGCAGAGGCTGAGAGAGCTTGATGAGGAGCTAGAGAGGGCTGAGGCCAAGGGGGCCTTAACCCAAGAAGAAGAAATGTGTTTAGCTCAGGGAGTAAGCTTGGCTGGGCTGGAGGTGGAGTCCAGCTCAGAAGGTGGCAGCAAAAAGGTGTTATCTAGTGCTGTGGAAGCAGCACACACACCCAGAGATGTGGCACCTGACTCACAGGAGGTGGTTGACACATACCAGGGGGGTCATTTTTATGAGGTAGCTCCAATGGTGTGCAGTGTCCCTGAAGCGGATTGGGGAACTGGCACAGGATATCATATTCCTAGTGGTAAGAGGGACACTCTACTGACTCTAGATGAGCGGTGCAGGGAGAGGGGTTCCCCCATGGTAGAAGTCCTGGTATGTGAGTGTGGAGTTCGCCCAGAAGAGTACGGGTTGAGTGACAGAGACAGTCAGACACTGTCTTGCCAGTCTCAGGAGGGTGATGTGGGGTACTTGTGCGAGGCACTGGATGGTGAGGCAAAGGGGAGCTTGGTTAACACCTGTGTGGGGCAGTGTGATTCAATTGGTGGAGAACATATTTTAAGTCCCTGTTTTCCAGAACTATGCCAACACCTGGTGGAGTGTGAGTTCTCTGACCCCAGGGAGCTCACACTGGAGGCAGGCCTTTTGGTGTATTTCAGAGGGTCTGAAGAAGCATCTGAGAGTGATCCTGAAGGAGGTGGCTCAGGTTTTACCCAACCAAGTGAGGTAGAGGAAGGTTGTGGTGGTTCTGATAGGTCCCAGAGTAATGGGAGGTGTAGGGTCCCATGTCCTGTTTCAGAGGAGAAAGAGAAGGAGGCAACGGTGTCCCAAGGTACCCGACACCCAGACTCAAGGCCTGGTTGGTTCCATGCGGGAACACCAGGAGAGGGCCCGGTTTGTACTGGGAGCCCATCCCCTGAGGGGGATCCCATGTGTCAATTGAGCTGGGGGAGACTGCTGTAACCAGCATTCCACCAGCTCTGGTGTCTGGCAGCACCTTTCCAGTTGGAAGAGTGCATGAGGCCAGAGCGAGGGGTGAGAGGGGGATGCAGTCCTCAGTGGAAGGACCAGTGGGTCAGGTGTTGCCAGCTCTAAGGGCAGAGAACCCCAGTACTGACCCTGGTGAGGCCACTTCTGGCATGGGGGGTCTTCATGCTCTGTCAAGTGGACAGAAGGCTGAACAACTGTGCCAGGCAGACTCTTACACAACTCCAGAGGAGTGTGTTTCCCTTGAGGGGGTGGGTGTACTTCCCCAGAAGTCCTGGGTTGCCAGGCACAATTCCAGCCCGATAGTATAGACCCTGGGTTGGAGGGCCAGCGTCAGGCTGTCCCTCCTGACCTGGAGGAAGGAGCAATTGCTAACAGTGCCCCTACCAGTTTGTCTTCTGTGGGCACCGCTCCAGGTGGGAGGGTGCAGGGTCCCAGTGGGGGTGGGGTGGGGAGGTGGGGAGAGGGCAGCCTCACCCCTGACTCCTGCCCAGTGCAGACCCTATGCTGGGATCCCAGTTGTAGGATAGAACCCCTGAACTGGTGGGTGAATTGTGCAAGACGCCTGCCTCAGGTGCCCTGACAATTCTGAAAGAGGGTACCATTCCAGGTAGGAGGGTGCAGAGCCCCAAGGAGGGTGGACCGGGTATGGTAGAGCCCACCCCAGACCCCTGTCCAGTCTCAGGGTACAGACCCTGGCTGGAGGGTCAGTGTCAGGAAATAATCCCTGACCTGACAGGAGGGGGAATGGACAAAGGGTGCCAGGCAATTGGGGCTACTGCCCCCCTCACTCTGACTCCACAGAGGTTCGAGAGCCCTCAGAGGCATACAGCCTGGGTCTCATCACTGACCACTGTCAGTGGCCACTGTTGCTTGCTGTCATGGTGGACAGAGTGGCCCTTGGGGAGGGTACAGGAGTTACACCCCGGAGGTGGACTGGGCCAAACCACTGTGTTGGCCATATGGGTACTGTCTGCCTGTTGAGACACACATGTGAGTAAGCTAAGATTAGGTACTGCACAGAGGGTGTCCACAGGTGAAGAGAAGGGTTCCCCATTGGTAAGATTAGCGGACCCTGAGAGTATGGATAGAGGGATCAAACTGGGTTTAGCAAGGTGTAGAACCAGAACGTGCCCCCGCTGTTGTGGGCCAGGTCTAGGTTTGAATGCCTCAACCAGGGAAGTCCATCAAGGGATTGATCAGGCTACCCTGGCTTTAGGCTGGAAGGGGGTTGTGGTAGACCTGGCTTGTCCACCGGGTTTATTCCCAGACTTTTTGCTTTTTGGCCTCCTGTTCGGACCCTGTTTTTGTTGGTTTTATGACTCTGGGCACTTTACCACTGCTGATCTGTGCTAAAGTGCATATGCTTCCCTGTAAATTGTGTTTATAGATTGGTGATTACATGATTGGCATATTTTGAGTTACTGGTAAGTTCCTAGTACAGTGCACTGTGTGTACCTAGGGCCTGTACTCAAATGCTGCTAGTAGGCCTGCAGCACTGATTGTGCAACCCACACGAGCAGCCGGTAAATGTAACTCAGATCTTTCACTGCAGCGTCTGTGCGCAGCTGAGTACTGCCATGTCGACCTGGCGAGTGCACTCACTTGCCAGACCCTAACCTTCCCTTTTCTTACATGTGGGTCACCCCTAAGGTATGCCCAAGGTACCCTTGTGATAAAGAATTACATATGGTTCCGTTGAGTAGAGCAGAAAAATTACTTTTTAGAACCAAGAATTACTTAATGGAGACAAAGGTTATTGAATGCAATTATTTACAATAATTACCCAAAACATATGGAGCACACCCAAAAAAATATACAATGAATGAATATTCCATTTAATTTTTATCAAGTGAGGGTTTTCACAAATGTAATCACATGAGCTGCCACAAAAACAAAACGAACAATGATATTACAAAAATAAATCAATAAGTGACTGATGTAACAATTAGTGAAACAGACAACATCATGTCAAGTTCAATCAAAAAGAGACAATGACATAGATTTCTCTGTCCTTTTCTGGGTTTCCACTATAACTTGCAGTGTCTGTTCATTCTATGGTTATAGTAGACCTGGACATGAGACTGGTCTACATCGATGTTTCGACCCTCGAAGCGTGCATGGATACATCAAGTTCCTCATGACAAAAAAGAGACCTAATGACAGCCTAAACGGAATAAAAATGGGAGCTTCTATTAGTGGGTTGTTCATTGGTAGCTTGACCCCGTCTTGGTCCCCAGCATGGTGGCCCCCTGATCTAGGCTCTCCCCCAATACCGGTCACTAAAGTCAGAAACTTGGGGGTATTATTTGATAATAAACTTTCAATTGTGAGCCATGCAAATGCGGTAGTCTCTGCATCTTTTTACACTCTTAGGATGGTCAAAAAACTCTTACCTTTTCTCCCCCCCAGCACAGGCAAGACCCTCATGTGTACCCTGGTACTTTCCAGGGTCGATTACTGTAATGGTCTATTACTAAATGCCCAAGAGCAAGTTCTCAATAAGATGCAACTAATCCAGAACGCAGCAGCCAGGATTCTGACCCGTACTCCAAAATTCTCCTCCATCACCACCATTGTTCGCCAACTACATTGGCTTCCGGTCAGAAGTCGCACCAAATTTAAGTCGCTGTGTATTACCTACAAAGCCATGCATAACACAGGGCCAGAATTCTTAAAAAAAGCCTTGTGTACATATACTCCCAAAAGAACCTTACGTTCATCCAGAGCCTATTTGCTCCCAATCCCGCGGACAAAAAAAGTGACTTGGGGAGATAGACGCTTCACAGTGGCTGTTTCCAGATTGTGGAACACCCTCCCTCTCGATATCAAAAACAGTCCTTGCTTGATGACATTTCGGAAACAATTAAAAACATGGCTTTTTAATCAGTAATAAGTCAATGCTCCCCTCCAGCATATGAATTGAGCAGCGCCGAGACACCTCAGGGTATTTGCGCGCTATATAAATTGTATAAATAAATAAATAAATTCATAAAAAAGCTCTATAAAGTTAAAATTCCTGGAGGGCTACTCACCCCAGAAGTCTCCCGGACGGAGCATGCCAAAGGAAGGGGAACTTCAACTTTAGACAACCATCAAATGGTAAATAGATTCTCTAATTTGGGCATGGTTCAGTATATGTGAAAGGTAGGACATGCCCTGATGTGGGTGGCATGTCCTGATAGTGAAATGGTAAACAACCTTTACAACGCAACTTTTACCACGCAGTGCCTTTACAACGCAACTTTTACAACGCAAACCATTACAACACATTGCGCTGGGGGGCGCTCTAGGATAGGGAATGTGTTTAATGTACTATCCAACACCTTCCCTACTATCCACGGGGACTGGAGTTGGAATAGTAAATTAAACAATTCACTATCCAGCGCCTAAAAGCATTATGCGTTGTAAAGGTATTCGTTGTAAATACCGCGTTGTAAAGGCATGCGATGTAAAAGCATGCGTTGTAATGTCATACATCCAGTGAAATACTGACAATTTCGTTTTCCACTATTGTAAGGCTATCTGTCCCATAGAATAGAATGGGGAGTTTGCTCATAACATCTTATGAGTATTACTGCCCATGGGAAAAGGATAGGAAAATAAAGTCTGATATGCCTCAATTCAGAATGTTAAGGTGCATCTTTCAGTAAGGGTAATTTTTACATTCTGGGTATGAAAATACCACTTTTAGAAACTAAGTATTTTCTTGACTAACCATTAAGTGTGCCTCTGCTAGCTTGTGTATTGACTGTCTGTCTTTAGACTGAGAGGGGCTGGGGATGTGCATTCTGTTCAGACAAACACTTGGGGGGCGGGAGGTGTGTCCTGCCTTTCCAGGGTGAGTAAGGGCTGGGCTGAATAGATCTGGGCTGCATTTACCATAGGGGAGGAGATTTTTTTCACACCTGAATGGGCCTGGTCTGCTGTAGACAATGCTGTTTCCACCTCCTGTCAGGAAGCTGCACCAGAAAGGACAGAATTGATTTTGGCTGGGCAAAGTGCTTCTTTGCCACCAGAGAAAAAAGGAATTTGTGCTATAAAAAGTGGGGCCCAGACCCCAGAACTTTAGATCACCTTTGGACTTCAAGAGAAACCTCTGCCAAGGAGAAGAGCTGGAAAAGACTGAAGGAGGAGTACTGCCCATTTGCTGTGTGCTGTCTGGGGTTGGCCTGCAGTAGCTGTTTCTGCCAAGGCGAGGAACTGGTGTGTATCCTGCTTGAGAAGGTATCTCCATGGGCCTGCACATGGAGCTTGCCCCCTGTTCAAGAGGTCTCAGCAACAGCAAAGACCTCACCATCTTTCTGGGCACCATCTCTGGAACCACTGGTTTCAGCAGCAGCAGAAGAAAGGAGCAACCGACTCTGTCACCGATTCTGTTTCAGGGTTCGTGTCGTAAAGGCACCACAGAAGGCCCCACTGCCGCACTTCGTACTGCATCCTTGGTCTCACCGATGCCGTCTGGATGATCGTCAATGACCTGTTGCTTGCACCCCGTCCTGTGGGCACCTCACTGCCTCACCTCATCCTGCCTGGATGCCACTGACACCGTCGCTACACGACCCACACATCGATCGGCTCTGTCACCTGCACCGCAACCTGCCAGCACCACAACGAGCACCGCCTCACCCTGCACAGTTAGCCATGGGCTCACCGGTGCCGTTTGGATGATCATCATTTGGTTTGATACAGACTTGAACTTTTCGGTCCAAGCTACGAAGACTGCGGCTACTTGTTTTGGGTTGATGAGGATGTTACGGAAGGTGCTCCCTCTGCTCCCATTCCAGGCAAGGAGGATCCTGGGCCAGGCCCTTATACTATCTCGCCTGGACTATGGGAATGTCCTCTATATGGGAGCTCCTGCATTCACCATCCAGAAGCTCCAAGTCACCCAAAACAGTGCGGCCCGTCTACTCTACAACCTCCCCCGATGGCAGTCAGCAAGGAATGCCCTAAGGGAACTTCATTGGCTCCCTATAGCGGCAAGAATACAATTTAAGGCCATGTGTATATTACACAAGGCCTTTCATCGTACTGGCCCCGCAATTCTTCAGTCCCTGGTCACTCCCTATGTTCCATCCCGCTCCCTTCGTTCCTGTTCCCTCCAGCTGGCCACTTCCATCAGAGTCAGGAAAGCCCGTTGGGGTGGCCGCTCCTTTTCACACACTGCGGCTAGACTTTGGAACACCCTCCCTCTATCCCTCCGGGGAACTGTAAATCATCTTTCTTTCAGGAAAACCCTGAAAACACACCTGTATGCTACACCCTGCTGATCTGCCTTGAGCCCTCGCTAGATAAGTTTCCTGTCATAAGCGCTAAGAGGCCTCCGGGTAGATAGCACTATACAAGTGTTGTTTCAATTCAATTCAATTCAATCACCAAGCCGCTGCCTGCACTGCATCGTGCGGCACCGCACCCTGCACTGCTTCCATTTGTTTGCAACACAACTGCGACGGTTGCCCTTGACCGACTCACACCAATGTGCAGTAGCGGGTAAACAACATTTACAACGCAACTTTTACAACGCACTACCATTACAACGCATTTTTTACAACGCAAAAACTTTTACAACGCATACCATTACAACGCATGTTTTTACAACGCAAGTACTTTTACAACGCATGCCATTACAACGTAAGTATTGGTAAGTATATAATTATATTTAATATTTTATATGTTTGGTTTTTTTTTACGTTTTCAGCTTTTGGGTAAAGGGGTATTTTTAGGGTTCAGGGTCAGTTTTCAGTTTTTGGGTAAAGGGGTATTTTTAGGGTTCAGGGTCAGTTTTCAGTTTTTGGGTAAAGGGGTATTTTTAGGGTTCAGGGTCAGTTTTCAGTTTTTGGGTAAAGGGGTATTTTTAGGGTTCAGGGTCAGTTTTCAGTTTTTGGGTAAAGGGGTATTTTTAGGGTTCAGGGTCAGTTTTCAGTTTTTGGGTAAAGGGGTATTTTTAGGGTTCAGGGTCAGTTTTCAGTTTTTGGGTAAAAGGGTATTTTTAGGGTTCAGGGTCAGTTTTCAGTTTTTGGGTAAAAGGGTATTTTTAGGGTTCAGGGTCAGTTTTCAGTTTTTGGGTAAAGGGGTATTTTTAGGGTTCAGGGTCAGTTTTCAGTTTTTGGGTAAAAGGGTATTTTTAGGGTTCAGGGTCAGTTTTCAGTTTTTGGGTAAAGGGGTATTTTTAGGGTTCAGGGTCAGTTTTCAGTTTTTGGGTACAGGGGTATTTTTAGGGTTCAGGGTTAGTTTTCAGTTTTTGGGTACAGGGGTATTTTTAGTGTTCAGGGACAGTTTTGGGTTTATGAGATACAGGGTTTTTTTTGGGTTCAGGGACAGTTTTGGGTTTTTGGGGTACAGGGGTATTTTTAGGTTTCTGGGTTAATTTGGGTTTTGGGGGTACAGGGGTACAGGGTAAAAAAATTAAATAAAATAAATTAAATTAAATTAAATTATATTAATTACAATTAATTTAAAAAAAATATATTATATACTTACCAATACTTACGTTGTAATGGCATGCGTTGTAAAAGTACTTGCGTTGTAAAAACATGCGTTGTAATGGTATGCGTTGTAAAAGTTTTTGCGTTGTAAAAAATGCGTTGTAACGGTATGCGTTGTAAAAGTATGCGTTGTAACATCATAGATCCAGTGGCTCCTGGAGGGAATGCCGCAGGCGGGGAGGGGCAAGGTGGGGGGTGCTAAACTCCGGCTCATGGCCCACTGGAGTTATGTAAAGAAATAAATATATAAAATTAATTTCATTGCGCGTGCAGAAAAACATTTGGCGTTTCAGCGCGCGTAATGACATTCGTTTTATTTATTTATTTATTTACATTACTCCGGTCGGCCGTGAACCGGAGTTTACTACCCCTCACCCTGCACCTCCCCGCCCCACCTCCCGCGGCACTCCCTCCACGAGCCGCTACTGCCAACGTGTCGGCCGCAATGGGAAAGGTACTGTTCACGTGTCTGTCAACACTTTAGCTGGCCCGTTCCGACGTAGTCAGCTGGACCTGTTAGACTTTGTTGTTTCAGCATCGTGGTTGCCCCAGATGGAGCTACCAACTTGGGAAAACTGTGTTTTCAGCTATTTCTGCCATTTAAAAGATATCTTGCAAAGTTTCTATTTTTACAGTATTGTATGTTGGATTTTGGTCAGATTTGGTCTTGTTGGTTTAGATAAAGCTTTGCTTATGTTTTTTAACCTGTCCATTTATCATTTTCACTGTATTTCTGTATGTGTGCACAAATGCTTTATGCACTGCCTCTGAGATAAGCCTGTCTGCTCATGCCAAGCTATCAAGGGAGTGAGCAGTGGTTATTTTAGAAGTGTAGCCCCCTTACCCTGTCTAGGAATAATGGTCCCTACTGGGACAAAGGTACCTGCCTCTGCTAACTAGAGACCCCCATTTCTAACACCCCTCAATAAGAATAACGGATGAATGCCATATAGTCCAGTACACCCATCGCGTGTACCTCCTATATCTGAAAGAAAATGTGTAGGTCTTTGTTACTACCATTATAAATGTCAGTCTGCTCCCTCCACCCCACGTAAAATGTGTTGTTACATTCCATGCATCCAGTCCCTTTCACTGCAATTAACATAACATTAGTATGAGCCGGCAACCCCATGCCTAGATGTGGGGCGCCCTTAGTTGAACCAGGACCGGCGCCCCACCTTTCACAGGTAGTAAAGGTGTTGGGCGAGTGGACAGTGATGTCATCTTTTATCCAGACTACACTTGGGGCGATCGCAAAGCTAAGTCAGTGTTTTTGGGGGGGAGGGCGAGAGTGCCAATAAGCTCCTCCCCCTGTGGCAGGTCCCTGGCAGATAATAAATGGGGAAACACAAGAATGGAGATTCTGAGACTGCACTGACCCCATGAGGGTGGATGATATGTGTGTACACAGTGCAGGCGGCGGATGTTGGAATGTACTGCTGGTGGCCCAGGAGTCTCCTGCCCTACCCTGGGATATCTGGACTGACTGGACCTTTGGGAGGTGCCTGTGTTCAGGTACTCCCGTGGGTTGGTGCGCTTTGCGGTGCCCTGGATTTCAAGTGGTGCAATGATTTTCCTGGCAAGACCTCTATGAAGGGTTCAGCAGGGTTTTGCATTGGTGCCATGGATGGAAATGGGAGAGGGCTGATGTGTGTTGGGGTCTTCCGGCAAAATGTGCGCAGCGGATGTCACAACAAGATGGGGTGGATGTACCTAAAATGTAAAGGTGATATTTTAATGATGTGCTTATCTTACTTATTACCTTTGATGCCTATGAATGATTGTTTTGTTAAAGAATACTGAGAATACTTCTCTTTCTTGTCTTGGATTATGAACATCTTGTGTTTTGTAAATAAAAGGCTACACCTTGGACAACCATAACATATTTGTAATCTTTTTCTTGAGTATTGCAGCCAAGCAAGGGGTGTTCGTGGGAGGCATGAGTGGCATGTGGTACACATACTATTTGTAAAACACATGTATCACCCAAGGGCATCAAGGTGCTGAATAACAGATGTTTTATTGTTACCCAACAGTACTCATTTTATTGACCTCAGCAGGATGAAAGGCTGTGTGAACTGGCTGGGATTTGAACCTGTGATGTGAACACAGGTCCCCTACAGTAAACGCATTAGTCCACTAAGCCACCAGACCCTCCAATTGTTTTGATACCTTGATTGTATGCTCTTCTTGATGACTCCTTTCTCCTCTGAACAGTGCACTGTACACACTCAGAATCTTGGCCACTCTCTGTTTGGCAAATCTTATTACCAAATACGCAATTATAAAATGAGAACTAAGCAAAGTTGAGTAAAATGATTCATACAGTGTTCATGCTGAGGTGAAATATAGAATCTTTCTTTGCTGCCCCTCCCATCCCATTTTTTGTTTGTTTGTTTTCTACAATCATCGGCAGCTGCAACCTGCTACTGCGATGGCCCTATCATGTGGCACTAATGTGTGTGATTTTGTTTCCTACATTTCAGTTAAACAGATTGGCTAGTTGTTCAATTAGGAGACCCTGAAATATATGAGGTGCGAGATCATATGCACATAACTTCGCCCATACTCCATTAGGCTCGGTTCATGGCACAGGATTAAAATGTAATCAGGAACTCCACTGGAAGCAGATTAAGCACTTGATTTAAAGTGGGCAGTGCGGTTTGCATTCCATTATGGCAGCAGAGTAGAAAACTCTATCGCCATGATGACGTATCCATCCTTAGCATTTAGAGATGTTCACTGGCCCTGCAGACACCTAGTCATTGGCAGGAATCGCCATCCAGGTCTTTAGTGGGATAAAAAAAAATTGGATGGGTATCTAAAAAGGGTGTGACCTATGTCTATCAATCAATCAATCAATCTGAACATGTAGAGCACAGCTTATCACCCGTGAGGGTATCCAGGCACTTGGTTGCTGGGCTTAATAAAAAAGCCAAGCCTTGAGTCTCTTCCTGAAGCCCGTCAGAGAAGTGATGTGGCTTAAATATGAACTAAGGGGCATATTTACAAGGAGCTAGTTAAAGCGTAATTTTTTTTAATGCAGTGGTGGGGCAATAAGTGTTCCACAGTGCTCCATATTTACAAACTGACGCATTGGGCCCAATGCCTCAGTTTGTGAAGCCTGCGTCACATTATACCAGTACCTCGTATAATGTATGCAAGGTAGGCGTTTCCACGTTAAAAGCCATGTAGAACTGACGCGGTGACATTTAAATTTTTTCACTGTTACTCTATGACTAGACTGCGTCAAAATCCCTATGCCTTCTCAAACTAGGCGTAAGGATTGATGCAGGGCTTGTAACATGGGACTCGCCTCTGTGTTCTGACTCATTGGTGGAGTTACGTCAGCTTTATGACCAACTCCAGCAATGCGTTACTTTATCACCAAAAGATGCATGAGGATTTCTGACGCATCCGAGAATCCTTGCACCATGGAGTACTGTATTGTAAATACAGTGCATCCATGGCATGGTTAGGGCATTTGCAGAAGGTGCAAGAAATCTGATGCATCAATGTCGATGAGTCAGTTCTTGTAAATATGCCCCTCAATGTCTGTGATTTCCTTAGTGTGCCGCCTCACCAGTATTTTGGTGCCTCCCTGAGGTTTCTGCTATTGCATCCAGCTATATAACACAGCTGACATACGCCTAAAAGCAGCCATGACTATTGGCTTTGTCAATACTTGTTATCTATTTAAGATAAATGAGTAAAAGCAATGCATGTTGTAAATAATTAATGTTGAAAATGCTTTAATTCTGAAATGGTGAGCTTGTGAATAAACATTACTGAGCCCTTTGGAAGGGGTAGTGGTCTTCAGAGTGTTTCAATCCCTCAAGTTATATTCACTCTCTGTCAGACATGTATGCCCTTTTCCTCTCTACATGTCATCCATCTGCATATCTTACACCTTGCCTGTTTCCTCTTCAGCACCATCTTTTCGCTCTCTCCTGAATGCATTGCCACATATCTATTACACTTAACCATTCCCAAAAACACAATGCACCCGCTCACCTTTAAAGCACTGCATTTTCTCTTACTTTTGCCTTGTTAATATTTTGACATCTATGTACCTCCTTCACACACATTTGCAAAGTATAGCAATGGCAGCTGGGGTACATGGCCACTGCTCTGTGTGCACTGCAGAGAGGCCAAGGATTGTTTGTCTATGTATCCTCAACACCTTTCTGACCCACTGACAGGCACTGTGAGAAACTCACACTGCCTTCAGCCTCAATTTGAGAGCTCTCACTCACGGTCCAGTACATACACCTGGAGTAATTTGTTGCATGTAAAATATATCGAACACAAAGTCCTAGAAATAGCTAGCAATCATAGGAAATGCAAGACAAAGTAAAACATAAAATACAAACAGAAACTAAACCGCTCATATGGATTACCCTAACGTTTTTACATTCACTGTTCAGAAATCGATCAGTATTTTTGCCTTAAGTTACAGACTTGAATATAGGGCGTGTTACAGACCCATTTCAATATAATTTTGTAATTACTACCGGGTCTGAGAATCCGAGAGACCTGGCTCATGTAATGCCCTGCCGGTGTCACTGCGGTTCATGGCAATGTGTTAAAAGTTTGGTAGATGGTAGAGTCGAATTGACGGACGTTTGTCAAAGAGCAAGTCTTACGTTTTTGTAAAACAAACTCTAACCCCCAGATTCATCATTGTCCCATTTTGCGAGTCCTTAATAGCGATTATTGAGGAATCGCTATTAAGGACTTGCAAAACAGGATTCATGTAGAAATCGTAAAAAAAATTGCGATTTCTACAGCTTTACCATTCATTCCTATGGGCCTTTGGGAGTTATTCCTTATTTGCGATTAGCAATTTGCTAATCGCAAATAAGGAAGCTGTAGAAATCGCATTTTTTTTTGCGATTTCTACATGAAAGGCCCATAGGAATGAATGGGGAGTTATTCCTTATTTGCGATTAGCAATTTGCTAATCACAAATAAGGATGCGATTTCAAGGGTGTCAGGGGTGTCCAAAGGACATCCTGTAGCACCCCTGAAATGAAAATGTAGACTGATGTTGCGCACACACATGTCCAAAGGACATGTGTGTGTGTAACATACAACTTAGAAAAATGCACTAAAGTGCATTTTTCTAAGTTTTTGCTATTTACCACGAAGTCAGACTTCGCGGTAAATAGCGGTCAAAAATTGCGAATTCGCAATTCTGAAATGGTTCATGAATTGCATTTAAGGAATCTCTAATTGAGATTCCTTAAATGCAATTGCGAGTTCATGAACCATTAATGAATCTCAAATGCCATTTTTGCAGGCGCAAACGGCCGAATTTTGAGATTCGCACCGTTTGCGCTCGCAAAAATGCTTGATGAATCTATCTGTAAGTGAGTTTGTTTCGTGAAAATCAAAAACCAATGACCCCTACACCAGAGGAGTTGTCTCCAATAATGTGGCAGTCATTTATTCATTTTCACCGTCCCTTTCAGCCAGGTTGTGCCTGGCAGTGATGAACAGTGAAAACTGGCATTGTACCAACCACTCTAAATTGGGCAGATGGTCGAATCACCAAAACTCAGACAGCCCACACTCCATCAGCCATAGGAGCACTATCTTGGCAACAGTATCAGATTAGGCTCCATTGTCGAGATTCTTACACCATAGGAGTTGTCTCCAATAATGTGGGGCCATTTAAATGTTTTCACTGTCCCTTGCAGCCAGGTTTTGCCTGTTGAGGATAGACATTGAAAACTGACCATTCTACTGGCCACTCTAAATTGGACGGACGGTCAAATCAGCAAAATTCTGATGGCCCACATTCCGTCAGCCACTGGAGCACCATCTCAGTGATGGAATCAAAGTAGGCTCCATCGTTGCAATACTGATGGTCCAGCCGCTTGTAAGTCAGTCAGGTGGATGGACTGAGAGTTTCGCAAGGAGGGTGCTCCATTGCAGTTACTACAGCGTACTCTCTCCTCCAACCACTAAATCAGGCAAACAAAACTTTTAAAGTGAGTGTCAATATGTTCCTGCTTATATCTTTCAGGGAATGGACTCGTGAAATTGGCATGCTTGAGTCTGCATTTATTTGACGATGCAGAATTAATCTAATCAAGATCACACCGAGTTTCTTTATATAACAGGACCCGGATTTTCATCCCAATCATTGGTATCACCTCAAGATCAGCATCATCCTCTACAGTATATGTGTGGTAGTGTTGTGGCATGGGAGTTTGCCTTCATTCCGCAGCTGATATGGACAAAGTGGTGATGCAAGCCTGGCTAACAGGCTCTTTTTCCCCCTCACTTTGGTACCCAGTGTAGCATTGCACATGCCTGTGGGTGTGCACCCATGTTGAAAAGTTACACTGTCTTTCATACAGCGCCTGCATCCTTGGATGCCAGGGACAGCACGGCGGGTCGTGGCTGCCATGCATGCTTGGTGCACATGCAAACTACCATGTTTCAGGAAGAAGTCAGTGACGTGAATGACCTGTGTTATATTTAAATCTAGTAAGCACTAAAGGAACGCACCCTGCCCCCTTGCAATTTCAGTCACCGCGCGATAATGCAGCTTCCATGTCGTCTTCTGAGTGGTGACTGGCTGCTTCCTGGTAGAACTTCCATCCGTCTGGATGCCTGGCTGTGGGAGCCCTAATTTAATGCAGCATTTCGTCTGAGTCGACACAGTTTAAAATCCCTTTTCCGGGGTGATACTACATCACTAGCAATTACCTTCCCCTCAGCTCGTCTTGCAGGTGCAGTTTGTCTCCGGCAATCGGTCTTCTTCCCTGGAGCCTGGACGGGCTTCCAGATGCTACAGCTGTAGCGCAATCAACGCGCCCACCTGTGCAATGGCATTCCGTTCGTTGTCCCTTTTGGCGGCTCTGTATGGTGCTTAGGAGTCCGTGAGCTTTATTCGAGAAAGTTCCACGCACACTGGTTCTGCTGCGGCTCCGTCCCACGCAGACTGCGCACGCTGTCTGCACAGGCTGGACTATTGTTCTTAGGAAGGTCCTGGCTTCACGAAGGAGGCAGGGACAGCGTTGTAGAGAATCCTGTGTGCCTCCCAGCGCCCTGAATCTTTGAATTCCTCCTACACACAAATGTGCAAGTGAATTTGCCTTTAGGACAGAGATGAAGAGGTATTCAATAGAATAGCAGAGAGAAGAATAGTTAAAATAATATTCGGCACGTGGTAAAACAACTGAAGAACTTGAATATATCCCTAAATCAGAGAAATTCGGCCATGGGCTGTGTAAAGTTTGTAAATGTGGTATAGTGCAATCCTATTGGAATTGTCACTGTCGTGGATAGTATATGACTTCAGTAATAAGGTTGTGTTTTCTTTAGTAGAGTCAGCCGAATAAGGTAGAACAGTAGAAATGAACTAGTATTTCCGGAAATAATGTTTCGAGCAGTCATTGTATCAATTAACAATACATAACACACTTTAAAATACAACATAATTAAGTTCGGATCCTTGCAACTAGTACATGATTGACAGTTTGTATGTTCAAACAACCGAATTTATTAATATATATTTACAAAATATAAAAAAAAAGAAGACTTGTCACAAACCATTTCATTAGGAACAAACATTATACATATTCAGATCTCCAGCACAGATCAATATATATCTGAACAACAATGGCCTTAGAAGGTCACAACGTGCAACGGGAGTATAACAACCTGTTTCATTTGGACAAACAATTAAAAGATCTTATTACAGGCCAATTCATTGGGAGGAAATATTAAGTACTTTCAAGCCTCTGATACAGATTATATGTTATATTTAAAGAAGAACAATGGCATTAGAAAGTGACATCGCACATTATGTTATGTTATGTTATGTTACAAAAATGTATAACGCGCACGGCTACTCATGAGTGTCCCGGCGCGAAAACCAGTTAAAAAGAAAAGAATGGGGCTGGGGAAGAATGTCCTTAGGTGAACAGAATATGCAAATATTACAAGCTTAAGATCTCAAATATTAAATGAAACTAGCAAAACAGATCACTAGGTGTCATAAGAACAGTGGCCTCAGAAAGTGACACTGTGCATTGCACAACATAAACCAAGCTAATATTACAACCAGATTCATTAATACATATTTGAAAAATATAAACAATTGAAAGATCTTATTACAAGCCATTTCATTAGGTGGAATCGTTTCGTTTCATAACTTTATTTCGATTTCACAAAGAAATCATAAAAGTATACATCCATATAAAACATCAACTACATTAAAACCATGATACTTATTTACATAATTCTGGTTTTCATAAACATTCAATAACAGTTTCTAATCACAAGAGCTGATCTAATAAAACTCAGTACAGCATTACAAATCTTTGCAGTTGACAAAGATAATAAATATTCATATCCTTCTTT
The DNA here is from genome assembly GCF_964261635.1 of Lissotriton helveticus. Lineage (NCBI taxonomy): Eukaryota > Metazoa > Chordata > Amphibia > Caudata > Salamandridae > Lissotriton > Lissotriton helveticus. The sequence goes on along the minus strand of NC_136065.1, from coordinate 1,039,257,326 downwards.
ATAATAGCGCGATCCAAAGGATAGTAATAATGGTCTAATAAAAGTATTTCTTGGGTCCTTATACAAAGTGCAAAAAAGAATAAGATGCAGGGTATTTTGCGAAACCTTATTATTACAAGGGCAACAAGGTAACTTCTCACTCCACCCCCCCTGCTTTGGGAAGGCAAAAAGGAAGTGTAAAGTACTAAGGCGAAACCTTGTCAAATAGAAACGCCATTGCGTATTCATAATATATGATAGATAGAAAGGTCGCACTAGTTTGCCCCGAACACGTAATACATATTCGCTATTTCTTAAGGAGCCCAAACTGGAACTCTAGGCGTTTTTGATGGTTAACTTAGCATCCTTATTGATCATGCCAGGATTTGTAAACATGTTTCCTAACCAAATTTTATAAAGGGTATCTCTGACATATCGAATCCATGGAATTTCCCTATAGTACTCAAGTTTAAGGCAATCTTGTAGGATATCTTTTGTCAACTTCAGTTCCTCAGACTGCCAAACTTTAGACCATAATAGTAATGGCGCTACTTTTATGATGTCACTTGCAAACTCAATACCAACCTCTCCATGACAGAAGATATTTGATGTGCTTGCTGGGACAGATAGGAGACGTTTTATAAATGTATTCTCCATAATCTGGAGCTTTTCACAATTTTGTGACCCCCAGACACCTGCACCATAGGTCATAGCAGAGAGACATTTAGCTTTATACAAAGTTATTATTTCAGCTATACGTCGTTGTCCTAATTTACTAGCAAAGCGAAAAAGAGCTTCAATTGATTGTGTAACCTTCTGAACCCGGGCTACTATCAGAGGTTCCCAGTTCAATTTTTTATTAAAAAGGTTTCCCAAGTAATTGAAGTTCTCAACTTTCTCTATATTTGAGTCTCTCACCATGTACTTGCGGTTTTTAACACTTTTCGGACCGCAAGTCATGGCAAAAGATTTAGTAAAATTGACCCCAAGATCTAGGTTTCCCATAAACCTATCAAAAGCATTCAGACAAGTCTGCATGCTGTTGGGAGTAAGGGTCATTAAGACAGTGTCATCTGCATATGACAACATTGGAATTCTTTTGCCATTTATCTGGGGGAAATCAGCACCAGTTTCTAACAAAAAGCTTTCTAATCCGTTCGTGTAAACCAGAAATAAAAAGGGGGCTAAAATACATCCCTGGTGGACTCCTTCAGTAGATAATATAGGTCTAGTCTTCTCTCCCCCAGGGCCATATCTAATTCTCACCGTTGTGGCGGCATGAAGCCTGCGAAGCAAAGTAACCAAAGGCTCCTCAAACCCCATAGACTCCATCATCCGCCACAATTTACCCCTACATACCGTGTCGAAAGCACTGGACAAGTCCATGAATGCCAAATAGATAGAGCTATTCTTGGCACCCATGTACTTGCCCATAATCAGTGCTAAATTTAGGCACTGCTCGGTGGTTCCTTTCCCTCTTTTAAAACCATATTGGGATTCTACAATAACCCCCGCTGACTCTGCCCATGTTTCAAGGCGAGCCAATATCACCCTACCCATTAACTAACATGATGCGTCTATTAATGATATTGGCCTATAGCAGCGTGGATCAGACTTATCACCCTTCTTAAAAATGGGTACCACAACTGCCTCCTTCCAAGAGGTCGGAATGGGCCCCAAGATTATTGCCTTAAAACATTCAAAAGCAATGGCGACCAGACCTCCAAATTATGTTTGAAAAGGTCCAGGGGTACTGCATCAGGGCCAGGGGCCTTTAAGGCAGCCCCCTTGGTGAAAGCCGCCTTTACCTCTGAAAGCAATAACGAATCACTAAGTGATTTTGCTGTTTCTATATTAAGATTATAATCATCCTCACCCGTAGTAGCAGTCAACAATGTCTCATTTGGGTTAAAAATTTTACTGTAATGAACTGCCCAAGAGTCTTCAGGTATATGCACTCGCATAGTATTATCTTCCCCTGATTTTAGAAAAGGCCTATTTATTATCTCCCAAAAGAGCCTATTATCCCTTAGGTCAGCCGCTTTTTCCAAATCTTCCCATGCTTTGGTACGTAGATCATTTTTTCTCTTACTCAGTACCTCCCTATATCTTTTCCTAGCTGTTCTAACCAATTCTATATCACGTGGGTCTTGGGACAATGCCTTTGTTAAATGTGTTTGAGCAGACGAACATTCTGCATCAAACCATTTAGGCCCACGATCTTGTTTTATCCCCCCTGTCTTTACAAGGTGTGAGGCAACATTTCCCAATAACAGTTCAAAATTCTTGATTATGTGGTCTGGATCCGATATGGGTGTCAGACAAATTTTTATCTTATCCTGATTTTCCCTAAAGACATCAGCTTCAAGTTGCCTGACATGAACTTTCTCCCACCTTAGAATAACACCCTGGTTTTGGCTATATACTATAGGTTGTTCCACAAACTGGTTCTTCTCGGGAACCAGGTTAAAACTCAAGATTAGGGGGTTATGGTCACTAGCTGGGTTCGCCTCAATTCTAAAATCTTTCAGAAAATGAGAATAGCCCCTAGACACCATGGCAAAATCAATTACACTCATTCTGCCCCCTGTACCTTGAAAAGTGGGTATATTCAATGCACCAGAGAAGGTAGACGTATCCAAGATGCATAAATCATTATTCATGACAATACTGTTTAGAGCCTCCCCTTGTTTTGAATGAGTAAAATGGGCCATGGGTTGGTCAGTTAAATCCATCAAGCCGCACACTCTAGATCCACTAAACTCACATAATTCACAGTTAAAATCACCTAACCATATAATTAGAAGAGGAAAGACCCTGTTTGTCACCTTAACAATCTCTTCCTGTAGGTTATCAATAACTACGGTTAGATGGGAATCAAATATATTATAGTACCAATTTACAAGAAGAAGGGTTACTGGGAATAAGTCCTTGATCATAAGTAATTGGTACCAAGGAGATTCCACCACTCGGGTCACATGTCTTAAGTTGTTTTTTTACAGAGATAGCTGTCATAAGCCCACCCTTGGCTCTCCCTGCTTGCGATGGTATTGCACAGACATTAAACATTTGAAACCCATCCAAGCTCTGTTCCACAGTACTCCATGTCTCCTGGAAGCAGGCAATGTCAAAAGATTCAATATAGTTTAACCAAACAGGATCCACTAATCTTCGCCCAAGGCCGGCTATATTCCAGGAAATTAAGCGGAAACATCTAGCCTCCACCCGATTGCCTTCATTTCTCTGTGGTGATTCCTCTATAGAATTAGCTAAGTCACACCCATCTACCCTATTTTCTCTGCAATTTGTTACCACACCACCAACAGAAGTGTTTATATCTCTAAACATACAAAGGTTGTCTCCACACCACTGATCTAATTCATGATTTGGAATTAGTTTATACAGGGATCCCATATTCCCTTGAGAAACATTATCTCCATCTCTGCCATAGACAACAGAATCATTGTGCTGTTCACAGTAGTTTAGGAGTATATCACTAGCACAAAGGTCCTCTACATCATTTATGTTATTGTTAGTTATTGTCGTATTCACCTGGTCCCAGGGGGTAGAATCGTAGTGGGGCACTGGCGCAGGCATAACACCCTCAGCCCGAGAAAAAGGTGTAAGCATTTTGTCCCAAACTAGGATTTTTGGTTGGGAGGTTAGTTTCAGTCAATCATTTAAATCCATAGGGGTTAATGGATCAAACATATTTGATAGAGGAATATTCCAATAATCCTTAGGGTTTGTAGAGAAGTGGTTATTTGAGCCAGAGTACATATTACGGTGATTTTGTGGGTGGGGAGAATTGGCATTTCTGCTAGAATGTATGGGAATAAACTGGTTCACAAATTGTTTCTGATGATAGGGAAAGTTCACAGCATGTCTCATCTGAGGTTTAGTTGAAGAGAACATCATGTTTTCCGGGTAAAAGTATGTCAGATTACGAGTTGATACTCCTCCATTACTATTACCCAGGAACCAGTCACTAATATAAGTGACCACCCTATGATCCCGGAAGTTGACAATAATCAAATCACCCTCTATATCTTTAGGGCGTATGCCTACCCAAAAACACCTTCTAACTGAGACAATGTCTCCATTCAAATGTAAGGGTAGTGGTCTATTCAAACGTAGCCAATGAATAACTTTGTTTTTTAAGCTAATGTTTGATTCCACATTTCCCTCTGGGACAACAGGGACACCTGTTAAAACAACAACAAAATTAGATGAGTCCGGGGGCAGATCTACTGTGTTTTTATAATTAGATGTACCTCTATTCGAGGGGTTTGTTTGGGTAGAAGGTGATCTATTGGTGTGGGGTGGCTTCAAAACTACTGGGCGAGACTTTTCTTTACTTATAGCTTTCATAACTGTTGAAGCTGATGTGCCTGCGAGCATGATAGAGTTCTTACTCGCAGGCCCATTATTCGGTTTCACAGTAGAAGTGTGTTGCCTACAATGATTACTTTCAGATTGTTTATTTGTAATTTTATTTTCAGTAGGAATAGCTGGGGTAATTGGATTTGGGTTCTCTGGTAGGGTAAGCTCTGGTAAAAGGCGATCCAATTTTGTGTCCAACCTTTTGAGCCTTTCAACTAGAAGGAGAATAAGAGCCTTTAAAAGACTTTCAACAGCCTCAAGAAGCCCATCAGTAGGAGTAGATTTGTGATCCATGGCAGGTTTCTCTGTTATTACTTCTTTCCCCATTATTAACTCTTTCCCAACTACATCTAATGGAGTTTCTTTGGGGACAGCTACCTGTGGCGGCTTCCACGGGTTGCCTGACCCACTTTTATTTTTCCCTCCCTTCCTCCTTCTCTTCCTAACTGGAGAGCGCACTGCTCCTCTACTCTCTTGTCTTAAGTAATTTTCAAGCGGTCTACTTAGTTTAGTAGTAGATTGAGGGTCAAGCAGCGTGACTATCTCAGTTTGGATCTTCAGGGGTGGGGGTAGAATATTACTAATAGAATGGGGAACAACATCCAGAGATGAAGGGGTATTAAGATCTATGAGGTTATTTGATGCGGCCGTGGACAAGTTACTTTTACCCTCCACAGCTGGATCCAAGTCTTCCAATAGAGGTTGATTTTCTTGGAAAATTAAAGGAATGTTATCAGTGTTAAACAATTCCGCATCAGCCTCAACATATGTGCTATCAAGTACCGAAGTGCTTGGAACAAAAACCTTCTCGTGGTTAAGAGGGGCCTGTCTCTTAAGAAGCTCAATTGAGAGACAGCGCTCGGCCCTCCTTTCAGCTAGAGCTAACTCTCTATCAATGTCTTTGGTAGCTCTAGTAAAAAATTTATCAAGGGGGCCGAGGATGGATACACTCACACAATTAGGTAGGGAATTGGAAATCGGGCTAGACATTCTTGAGTAATACAGTAATAAAAAATGTTTAAAAAGAAAAGAAAAGGGTTGCTAAACAGGAAGTGGGCAAATTAAGTCAGCCTAAAAAACTGTAAAAATAGAGTTAAAGATAAAAACACACTATTTCATAAGTTACTATCAGAGGGGCTCAGATGTAGATAGGAGTACAAGCCTAATAATAGAAAATACACTAAAAACAAACAAAGCTTATCAGAGAGGGGGCCCAGCCCAGCCTCTTTCGGCCCCTGACGGCCACAGACGGTCCCGCCCTTGTCCCGGGCTTCTCCCGGGACGCTCCCGCGCACTTAACTTAAATACAAAGTTAAAGAGTGGAGGCGGGACTAAGCTAGCAGGGAGAGCGGCCAGGTGACGGGAGGCGGGGGGAACCAGGACTTCTGGGAAATGAAGTCCGGACCCCAAGCGCTCGCAGCCCAGCTAGCAGTCACTTCGCCCACAGGCACAGTCCAGGTGTCCCTTGTAGAGGAGGAGCGCAGCGGGACCCGCGGAGCGGGTACCGCAAGTTGTGAAGAAAAAGGAACAGCTTTCAAGGAGCCAGGAGCAGCAACCAAGTACAACGGTGAGGTGGAATCATTAAGCACTTGAAAGCATCTACAGCAGAGCGTCTATTATATTTAGAAAACAATGGCCTTAGAAAGTGGCATTGTTCATTGTGTAACATAGGACATGCGAATATTGCATGCTTCAAATCTGAATATATAGCTGAAAGAGCTCAGAGACTCTCTCCTGTTTTTGGACTTTATCCCAAATGCCAGTAATAACACGCAGGGAGAGCGAATCCATTCTCATTAATATGATCTACTTTCTAACCCCATTAGGTAGATTCCAGGTTAAATAAGGCTGAGGTTTGATTACACCCCCCCCCCCCCCCCCGATTGCTCTTTTTTGTACACTTGGCTTTGCTTATTTAACTGGCAGAAAGCAGTGTCTCTGTCCAGACTTATTTTAAACAGAGTACTTTTTATATAACTCTTTGAAAGGGGTTTAAGCATAAAAGAGACTACATTCATCAAGCCCACGAGTTAATTTTGCCAACTCAAAAGACCTACAGAAGTTGCTCTATTCTTTTTGAAGAAAAAAAAAATTCAAACTTCACAGCTGCACAAACAGATTACTCCTCTCCACCCAAAAGCGAATTTCCCCACCTCAGAACAGCAGCCAAAGTGCAAGTGTGAGAGGACAATAAACCGAATTCCAAGCGAAGGACACAAGAGGCTCCAAATGTATTCAAGTCACAAATATGGCAGAAAATAGGTCCTTCAATTCCCTCATAAAAGTGCAAAAGACTCGTATCCAAAACTTCTCAAGTGTAGAATGTAGAATAATGAAGGGGAAATTTTAACCCCGTAAACCGACAAAACACGACCAAGGTGGCATCTCCGCACGTTTTAAATATTCTACTATGGACAAACACAGATTGATATGATCTTCCTCCCGCCCGCTACTAGAAAAAAGAATATCCAGATAAAAATAGTAGTCCACCATTTCTAGTTTATCTTCCCCTAGATACCAATTGAACTTCCCCTTTGTTTTTGTGTATTTCTTAGGGAAAATCAAGAGTTTACTTGTATTTATAGTCAAGAGGTGGGGTTTTTGCATACTTCGACAAGGCGGTGTAGCAACATTGTAAGCCTGTAGGGGTTAAACCCATTATAACCACATGGACGGCATACAGCAGCGAACTATTGGACATCGTACCAAGTTTTGGTGGGTCTCCCTCCGCCTGACTTAAGATACCTGGAAGATCCTATATAGAGAGGGAAAATAACAGGGAACCCAACAAACAGCTGTGCTTTAGACTATTTTGTAGTTTGACCTTTCGAGATAACCCCTGCGTCCCTCCCATAAGAATTTGACACCAGGTATCAGAATTAAATTGTATAATAAGAATTAGGATATGATGTGGGACACCCAGACAAAGAAGCTTTCTCCACAGCATTTGGCGATCTTCTCTTGCCACCCAACTCCGCTTAAAGAGGTCGTCCTTGGAGTCAACAACTTGCAGTTAAGCCACAGGATCCACCAAAATGTTGATCTCTTCCCCACCCTGCCTTAATGAGAAAACTATGTCCTCAGGATTGCCCTGTTGAAAATCATTAACAATCTCCACTGCAGCTACCACCATTGGCGTTTATATTTTTAGTGTATATATTTTTTTTTGGGTCTCAAAGCGTTCCACAACAGGAACAATATCAATGCCCCTTTTTAAAAGGTAATCACAATTTTGCATAACCAGGTTTGCAATAACTAGTAAGCCAAAAGTGATTGTAAAATATGGGGGCAGCACAGATGAGAAAATAACCAAATTTTTGATGTCTGAATTAAAAAAAACGTTTTCTAAATAAGAAGACACTGTATTTTTAAATCAAACTTTGAGTAAAGTAAGTGCATTTCCGAACAGTAAAGAATAGCTGTTCACAATGTTAACTGCAAATGTTTGGCATGTGCGCTTGCCTCATTGGCTCTACATCAGAGCATATGTAGAGGCATTTTGTTGGCAGTCAGACTACAACTGACTACAAAGCTGCAAAGTGGCCTAATAAAATGTGTGACATCATTAACCATTCCTGCCATTTTAGTCACCAGCACTCTGCATGCTGGGAATTGTTAATACTTGGGAAAGCACAACAACAGTTCCAAAGTAAAACGACCTGATTCACAAAGGTACATCTTCGTTTATAAAATGTGTAGCAGCATAGTTGTATGATTCTAAACAAATGATACTCCTAAAGTAAAGCTGTAGATTTAGATGAAAGTGTATGGTTACTTTATCAACCCTTTTATAACTGTGTAAAATAACGTGGGACAACATATTGTGTCGAGAATATCGAGTATAAAAATATTGTGAAGGTAAGTTTCTAGAAGTTAGTATGTTTTACTATATAACATCACATATTTTTACCTTGACAATATATATATTTTCAAGGTACGTAGATGTGGAGTTAAGAATAGTAAATCTATACTTATGTATTTGCACTTACCTTCTCAATAGTTTGGTTCTTGATATTTTTTTTTTCTTTTTTTTTTTTTTGGTTCGTAAGAGTTTTATTGACATTTAACTTCATAACATTCAATTCGCCTACATCCCTCAGGCCGGCTACATTCCTCAACGATATGTGAAGGGTATAATTTACACAGCTGTTCAGCCGACAACCAGCGGTCCGGCAGCGATTGTATCGGATTCACGTGTACATCAAATCTCTTGGCAGTGCACATTTTAGGTATCTCTCACTTTTGTGTTTCATAAACATAACTGTAACTGTAATCAAGAATTTCGAAGAACATCTACCCATCCTGCCCTTGTATGTGGCCGTTCCATCCTGCGATTAGACATGCCCCCACCTTATATGACTATGTACAGTGATCCCCCCCACAACCCCTCCAATGTGGTAATCTGTTCATTAGCCCCCTAGGTCTGCATTCAGTACCGTCATTCATCCGAATCCTCCCCCTCTGAACTGTCATCCTCTTCTTCCTCCAGCGGTTCACAAATGTCTCCCCGGTATTTATTCCAGGGTGACCATACCGCATTCCATTTGCGCGGGTTGGCCCTCTTCTTGTACACCGCTCTCTCCGTCACCATAATCAAATCCATATTCTTGCACCACTGGCCTAAAGTGGGCGTCTCAACAGCCCCCCACTTTTGTGCTATATCCCGTTTAGCCACCATGCATCCCATAGTCATCCATGCCTGGCGCTGGCGCGTCAAGTCCGTCGGTCCCCATACATGAAGTATGGCCACACGGGGGTCCGGCACCAGTGCAGTGTCCAATGTCTGTGAAATGGTACGGGTTACGCGTCTCCAATATTCCGAAATCTTAGGGCACTCCCACAGTGTATGCAGGAATGTACCCTCCCCACCACATCCCCTCAGGCAGCGCGGGTTATCTGTTCTGTGTAGCTTGAATAGGGTCGTCCTTGTGAAGTATATGCAGTGAAGGACCTTCAGTTGGACCAGACGGAACCGTGCCGAAATACCCGCCTCCCTGGGGGAAGCTAGTGCCGCATTCCAGTCAGTGTCATCCATGTCACCCAGTTCCTCCGCCCATTTCTCCCGCAACTTAAGTAAGGGGTCTGGCATGTTATTCAATAATTTACGGTAGGTGAGGGAGGTGGCGCCAGTTTGCATATACTCTGTTAACAATCTGTCCTCCAGCGGAGAGGACTCCGGGACTGTTGTCCCCGCTGGTATTGCAGTCATCAGTGCGTGCCTGATTTGGATATAGCGATACGTTTCATTTGGGCCTAAGTGGTAGGTCTGTTGGAGTTGGGAAAATGGGACTACACCTTCAGTCGCCCACAAGTCTCCTACGGTCGAAATGCCTATGGTGTCCCATGCAATGAAGCCCTTAGTATGTCGCAGGCTCCCAAGTGCCCTAGTGTCCCACAAAGGCGTCAATTTCGTTATAATTCCCCTCCATTTAAGCTTAGTCTGCGCGCTGTGCCAGAGTGACACTGTATGTTTGGTCGGTCCCAGGAGCTTGCTCGCCTTACCCTTATGATACAGCGGTGCCAGCAAGCTCTGCACGCCCAGTTGACATCTATCCGCCAAGTAGGCCGGATCATCCTGCGGGACGTGTAGCCAGGAATTGATGACTTTAAGCTGCGCCGCCCATTAGTACAGTTGTATATTAGGCAGGGCTATCCCGCCGTCATACCAACTTCTAGTAAGTTTTATGTGCGCTATTCGTGGTGGGCGTTCGTTCCACAATAAGTTATTCACCACCGCAGTCACTGCCCGTAGATAGCTCGCGGGTACTACGCTTGGGGCGTTTTCTAGTACGTATAAAAACCGTGGCAGCGCCAGCATTTTAAAAAGCGCTGCCCTCCCCAGCAATGTTAATGGAAGAGTGTTCCAGTGCCTGACGTCCCCCTTTAATTTATTCACCGGTGGCAGTAAGTTCTTCTCATAGAAGGTCGTAGCGTCCCTTGTGACGTGTATGCCTAGATATTTAAATGACGTGCCCGCCGTTTCCAGTGGGCAGTCAGGCGGTAGAGCGGGGGGGGTCCCTTCAGTTCGTATATGACCGATTTGGTCCAGTTTATCTTATAGCCAGACGCCCTTCCATGCTCCTCACACAGTGCCAAGAGTACTGGGACCCCTTCTTCTGGATTTGTGAGGTAGATCAGCATATCGTCAGCGTACAGGGAGACCCTGTCTTCCCAGTCGCGACTCCATGCAATCCCCCTGAGCAGTGGAGTGTTCCTAAGTATCACCGCCAGTGGTTCCAGGACTAGTGTGAAGAGTAAAGGCGAGAGCGGGCATCCCTGCCTCGTTCCTCTGTTCAGTGGTATCTCTCGGTAGACATGCCCATTGGCCGTCACTCGTGCCACTGGATCAGTATATAAAAGCCGCACCCAGGCTATGTATTTGGGGCCAAAGCCCATATGGGCCAGTACCGCAAAGAGGTAGCTCCACTCCACCAGGTCGAACGCCATCCTGGCATCCAACGACAGAATGGCCGTCGGTTCAGTCAACAGCGACGCCCGTGCCATTGCACCGTGGACTCTCCGAAGGTTTAGTGCCGTACTTCTGTGAGGCATAAAGCCCGACTGATCCGGGTGAATCAGCTGGACGAGATATGGCATCAATCTGGTGGCCAGTAGCTTAGCCAATATCTTAGCCTCCACATTGAGGAGTGATATCGGGCGGTAAGACCCGCATTCCTCAGGTGGCTTACCTGGCTTCGGGATTGCCACAATGATGGCCTGTCTCTGGTCATGGGGCAACTTCCCCCTAGCCAGGCTGTCTCGGTACATGGCCAACAGGTGCGGGCTCAGCGTGTCCGACATCACCTTGCACCATTCGATCGGGACGCCGCTGGGGCCCATGGCCTTCCCAGAGTGTATCTTGGTAATGGCTTCTTGCACTTCGTCTACCGTAAAATCAGAGTCAAGTTCTTCCACCGCGTCCTGTGATAATGTCGGCGTTGGCACATCAGTCAGCGCTGCCACTGCCATCTCTTCCGTGACACAAGTGTCTGGGGTATAGACCTCCTGGAAGTGGTCCGCAAGCAGACCTACAATTGCCGCCGGACGCGTGTGCTTTTCCCCTTCCCCGTCCTTCAGGTGCAGTATACTTCTGGCTCCTCCCCCCTTCCTTTCCAACCAGGCCAAGAGCTTGCTGGCCTTGTCTCCCATCTCATAGACTGTTTGCGCCGTTGCTGCTATGTGTTCCACCGCCCTCGAGGTGGTCCGTGTGGAGTCGCTGACTTAGTTGTAGGGAGTGCAGGGTGGCCGCCGATGGGTCCGTCATGTGTGCGGTGTGTTCCTCTGCTAGGTTTAGCTCCAATTGTGTGGCTTCTCTCTCTTGTGTGCGTTTGTACCCTTGTATAGCCGAGATAGCCTGCCCTCTCAGTACCGTTTTATACGCTTCCCATAAGGTCGTGGGGGAGTCAACTGAGGTTATGTTTTCTTTGAAGTAATTCCGGGTCGCTTTTTTCAGTTCCCTTTTTATCGCCGGTATCACTAGATAACCCGGGCGCAACTGGTACATTCTTTTATACACTCTTTCCGGACACGACAGTGTAAGGGTCAAGGGTGAATGGTCAGAAATACCCCGCGGTCTAATTTGAATGTCATCTATGCTAAGGCGACCCTCCCCTAATGTGAAGAAGTAATCAATGCGTGATAGGCTGTTGTGCGTTGCTGAGTAATATGAATATTGTCGCTCGCTAGGGTGCATGCTTCGCCACACATCCACCAGTCCCTGGGACTCCACAAACTCACTGAATCGGGAGGGGGTAGGAGTATGTACTCGTACAGGGAACATGTCCTGTGTGTTGTGGATGACAGCATTGAAATCACCCCCTACGACCACGTCCCCTTCCGGAAGTTCCAGTAAGAACCTCCCTAGCTCAGGGAGAGCTATGTTGTGTAGCGCTGGGGGGATGTATACCGATACTATATTCAGCGGTTTACCCTCCCATTGGCCGCAGGCCGCCGCAAATCTGCCCTGGTTGTCTGTTTTTGTGGAGAGAAGCAGGAACGGGGATGATTTCCGCAAAAGGATTCCCGTCCCCCTCGACCCTGAGGTAAAGTCAGAATGCACTATCATGTGGTAGCCTTTCCTATTTAACGCCTGGCTTGCAGTACCCACCAGGTGAGTCTCTTGGAGGAGGACCAAAGCCGGATTCACTCTCCTAATGCCCTGTACCACTAGGCCTAGTTTGATTTTATCTCCCAGTCCCCGTACATTCCAGGACATTAGCCGCAGCGGCACCACTGGTACCAAGTGGGGGCCTACCCTTGGGGCGTCAGCCTATACATCGTGCGCCATGGTGCTATTTGGGGTGGAGCAATCTCGATCGTCACTAGGGAATCCCCATACGGGCAATGGAATGGTACAGTATCTACGCTCATTACTACCTTACAACGTGTTCTTCCAGTCTGAAATAACTTGACAACAAACAACACCACCTGCAGTGAGGTGTAAACTTTTAAACTCGCCCCCTCTTGAACACTCCCCCTCCCTGCCCTCATGCCAAACGGACCCATAACTGCCCGCCTCCCCAACCTAGCAGAGTGCTTAGCCCCTAAATTGAACTTGATACTTGCTCGTTGAGGGGAGGAATGCCCCATGATCGGCGGCCCCTCATACTCTCCTCGGGGGCCCTTCACCCGATATCCAATGGCAGTCTCTCAGGCAGCAGTCTCTCATGTCCATCGACTTGTAGTCACCGGGTGATCATTGTTCCGGCGCAGGGACGTCTTCCACCCTGCCCGACACATCTAAACGTTCTCCTTGTGCGCGGTCTGGGGTCAACGAGCTCGCGTGGCCCCTCGCGGGTTGGTCACCTTTTTTCCTGTTCCCTCTACGGTGTTGGGCGGCCGGCCTCCACCCATCAAGCCACTCTCGTGCCACCTCAGGGTTGTCAAAGAACCAAGTCTTGTTTTCCGCTACTATTCGCAGTCTGGCCGGGAAGATCATAGAATAGGGAATTTCTCGTGACCTCAGTTCCCTTTTAACGTCCAGGAACGTCTTCCTACGACGTGCGACCTCCGCGGTGTAATCCGGAAAGAAGGCAATCGTCGCATTCTGTATCTTGATCGGAGGGGATCTCCGGGCCGCCTGTAATATGGCGTCTCTATCGCGGAAGTTAAACATGCGAGCCAGAATGGGTCTCGGAGGCGCTCCCTGTTGTGGTCTGCCCCCTGGTACTCTGTGCGCTCTCTCCACCGAAAAGAACGTCGATAGACCCTTGGGCTTCAGTTTGGTTTTGATCAGTTCTTCGACAAATAAGTCCGTCGCTTCTGTGCCTTCCGATTCCGGAACTCCCAAAATCCTTATGTTGTTGCACCTTGACCGCCCTTCCTGGTCATCCAGCTTGTCTTTGAGCGCTCTGTTCTCTGCCGTGACACGTTCCATCGCCGTCTGCAGCTCCGACACATCCTCCACCAGCGATTTAGTGTCTACCTCCAGCGAGCCCACCTTTTCCGAAATTTTATGAAGATCCGCTCTTAGCAATGTCATCTCCGTGGAGATGGAGCCTACCGTGGTTTGCACCTGTGTCAAAGTGCGCATCACATCATCCAGCGTCGCCTTCGGACCCTCGCCATTTCCTTCCCCAAATTTCTTGCCGGGTTGCCTGCTCTCAGTTGGCGAGGACGCTCCCTTGTTGTACGCATACTTCTCGAGGCGGATCTGCGTCGCACTCCCTCTGGAACCCTTCCCGGCCATTACGCTGGAGATTGCTGCGTGTGATAGCTGTGGCCGTCTCCGTTGACGCAGTCTCGTCGAGCTTGCAGTCCTTCGCCACCTAACTTAGCCTTGTGATCTATGGTCCACCCTGGCTCCATTGCACAAAGGGGGAGCAGCGTAAATAGTAATCTAAGAGGCCACGTAAATGTACACTGTTCAGAGGACTCTTGCCAATGCTCTTCCCCGCACAGGCAGTGCCCGATGTCGTGCGCCTACTCAGTCAGGGGTGTGTGCCATCCGGTGCGTCGCGCGTGCCGCTAGAGTCACTGGTTGTTGCTTGATGGGAGCTCACTGCACCTGGTTCTCCCGCACCTACTCCGCCACTCCGGTGACACTCCCTCGCACTGTACCTCGGTGCGGGTGAGCAGCTCCACCATGCGTGTCTCGCGATCTGCGGGGACCCAGCCGCCACCTCCGCTCCCCTCGACGGGTGTGCCGGGGAAAAATCCGCTGAGTGCTCTAACGGGGCTCGTCTATATGCAATGAGCCCTCGCACCCCCTGCCGGGGCCGCCCTGTGTGGGAAGGCTCGCCCTCTCCGGGAGCTTCGGTCCCCAGGCGCGGAGCCGACGTCAGTCCGGCGGCGCCGCTCACGGTGCCTCGCGTCTCTTGTCAGCCCACTGTGCAGGACTCCTCCGCTCAAGGGGTCAGGCGCGCCAGGTGGCGGAGTCTCAGCGGTGGTCCGGCCGTCACTTTCGGCTTGCTCTTGTCCGGCGTTGCTTCGCTGCTCGCCGATCGGGTGCTTCCGGTCCGGCCAGTCCCTGCTCCTCGCACTTCCGGTCGGGGTGGCTCGGTACTCTCGCCCCCGGCTCCAGATCGCCGCTCAGGCCGCGCAGGCCGTTAATGCTTAGCCGGTCTCCCGGTGTCGGATCTTCACCGGAGCTACCACCTTCGATTCCGCCCGGTCTCGGGCTTCAGGCACTCCCCAAAAGAGGCAAATGGTGAGTCGGATTGAAGGTCGGATATACGGAGAGGCCACTCTAGTCACGGAGCTTATCCTCTAAGCTGCCGCCATGCTTGGCTGCAAGCCACGCCCCCCGGTTCTTGATATTTTTGACATGATATTCAGTCCACACAATATTTTTCATTCCGTTAGTCTGTCAGTGATCTACAATAACAGTCTAAACCATATAAATGCAACACCCCTGCCTTGCCTTCTTCAATTTGTGTCATTTGTCATTTTGGAGCCAGACTGATTCAACATCACACAAGATGTAGACCACCTCACATAAGAGGTAAAGAAACTTCACTGAGGAAGAAGCAGACATTGTTGTCAACATTTTAGCTGAACGCTTTGGTGAGCTACAAGATCTGTCTTCACATACCCTTAGTGAAGTGAAGAAGTAATCCACGTGACAGGATGACAGCAATAGGGTAAATGTGCAGGGAGTACAAGTAAGCACTGTAGGGGATTGCACTTAGAAATGGTAAAATTAGAAGAGGCGTCTGAAGGACAATTTCATCAACATACAGGTGATAGTTGTACTCACTGGCAGAGGAATCAACGCAAGTCAATTCTATGAATGAAAGTATTTGGGTTACTGGTTGTGAGGGGTGAAACCCTTCTCAAACAACAACCTGTCAAGATTTTGCCATCCTGACAGTAGATGTCAGCCAGAAGGGCCCTTTGTGAAACTGCCTTTCACTTACCATACTTAGTTTCTCTTCACCTTTTAGTCCAGGTTTCTGTTTCATGTCCCTGATGCATTATATAGTTCTTGTAGTTCCCTCTGTCTTCAGACCCTTCCTAGATCACGTCATGGTTCCCCTTGTCTTTCTTTCTCCAAGTCCCAGTTAAGCATTTCCTTCATTGGTGGTTCCCTGATTCCCTGCACCTGGTTAAGTCCTTGCTCCTGACTTTCTCCCTGCACATGTGCTCTTTCCCTGAGCCTTCAGCTATTTCAGCCCTGGGAGTGCAGAATGCAGTGGCTTGCAAGTGACTTCTGAGTCTCCTTGTGTATTGTTTTATTCCAGCTGCTCCTATTACAGTCTTGTCCTTTGATTCAGTTTCCTTTTTACTCTGTATCCATTTTCCTGTTTTGGGCTATTTGTAATATCTGTTTCTGTCCCTTGTTTTCCTGCATCTCTGTTCCTGTGTTAGCCATAGTTAATTGACTACCGTGTGCACTCTTCTTGATCATGCCCTGTTATATGCAGACTCCTTGCCTTGTAGCGTGTAATCCTGTTTGTCTGCATATTTCTGATTTGCTTTTTTTGAGTGCACATCTTTCCTAGCCTTGTTCTCAGAATTTCAGTCCTGTTCCTGACCCTGACCCTAATTCCAGTCCTGCTTTTGCCTGAGCCCAGTTTTTGTTTTGGTGTCCTTGTTCTGCTCTCTGTTGTTCTGTCTTGTATTATTATCCTGCTTTTCAATGCTTCCAAAGGTGCTACTTTGATAATGATTCCAAGGCTTGTGACTTTAGCAAAGAGGACCACACAGTGCACCTCACCATAGGAGTTGCTGGGTGTCTCAAAGAACTCTGTGAGAATAAACTGCTCCTTGCTTTCATATAAAAACTTTTCACCTCATAGAGAGATCATGTCCGAGGAATAATTTATGATAGTTTGTTCATCACTTCCCTGCTTTACCTTCCTGTTGTTACTACTATTGTTTTCCCTCCATACTTCCAGTTCTTTATTTTCTGCCTGTTCCAACTTGCTTCAGTCCTCTACTTCTGTCCTGCTTCCTTTCTAGCCTTCAGGCTTTCTCTTGTTTGTATTCCCTTCAAAACCCACACACAAATCCAGTATACATTCTTGTCCCAGTCTCACCCAGCTAGCCCACTGACCAATCAGCCTGCTAGTTCCCTGCTAGGTCCCTGACACAATCACAATTCAACCTGTGGTCAACCCTCATGTGGCTTGGCACAGAGCAGTCAGGCTTAACTCAGAGGCAATATGTACAGTATTTGTGCAACACTTCAAACTATAAAACAGTGACAACACACCACAAAAGAAACCCCACATCTGGTTAGAAAAATAGAGTATTTTTAATAAACAAAATAGGACCAAAATGAAAAAAATCTGATCAGCAGTACCAGAGATATGCAGGTTAAAAGATGTCAGTGAAAATAGCACCAAATAGCACAAAATTCCAGAAGTGGATATTTGGTTGCACTGCACTGGGGCAAAGTCACAAGTTCAGCGTGACCACAATGGAGCGTGGGCTGGCTACAGGAACCCAGTTAGGCCTGCTGAATAAGAGTACCTTACATCTTGGTTTGGGAGGGTTGCTAGGTTCTGCACCGAGGATGCATTGCACAGCTGAGGCGATGCATAGGTTCAGCGGTAATGTGGTGCTGCGATGCGAAATCCTGCATCGCTATTGAGAATCACTTAGATGAGGTCTTGTGATGCAAAATGAAGCATGAAGGATGTGTTATGCAGTTGAAGTGATGTATCAGTTCCGAGGAGCTGTGAGGCAGCAGCATGAGAACCTGCATTGAAATGAAGCTGCCATCGGTGAGAGGTGCAAGTGTCTGCATCATGAAAGCTTTGTACAGGCATTGGCTACGATGCAGCTGCGGGGTCGATTGCGAGGTCCTTTGCATTGGAAGAACCCTTGCAATAGAGGTGATATATCGGTTCTGAAGGCGATGCATCGAACAGCAAAGGTGGTGCACTGGTTCTGGTGAAGACGTATCGTGGAGGAGATGTGTCGGTTCTGATGGGCTGGCAGGGAACCTTCAGGTCCACTTCAAAGGGTTCAGGACTTAGGTGGTACCACTTGACAGGGTAGGGCATGATGACACACAGATGGCAGAGTATAGGTGCAGGGTTCAAGGTTGTTGGAGCCTTTTGTCTCTGTGGCTCTGGTCAGGAGGCCAGCCAACGATCCCAAGGAGCAAACACAAGGAGATGATGGTCTGACTGCTGAAACTTTTCAGACACTCGTCCCCAGTCACAGATCTGGGTTGAATCTTTCATCGTTTGTTAGCTCACTTCACCACCCCATTTCAGACCCAGCCATCTGCAAATCAGTCATGACCCTGTGCCTCATGGGAACAGTCCAGCCCGAACTGCCAAGCCAGGTCTTCCCTGGATCGGAAACAAGCATCCTGCATATGTTGTTTTTGAGGTGACTGCGTGTAGTCTGTTGTATCTTTAATGTTTTCTTATAAAAAAATTACTTTGTCTTGGTATTGCTATTTCAAGCCTCTAATGATGTTGTGTAACGTCATTGCAGTTCCTGAGGGTAGCCTGAGCGTGTGATTTATTTCAAGTCTGGATGGCATAACTTTGAGCCTGGTTGCCCATTAGTACTACTTGCGGGGTATTGTGTGCAAGTATTGTGTGACTATTGTGAACTGTGCCTGCCATCTTCTATTGTAGGTCTATCAGTGTGCTTGTGAATACATTGCTGGGCCCCTCCTTGATTTTACCTTTTCCACACTCTTTTTGAAAGATATTCCCTTCAGTTTGGATTCAGATCTCCTGTCTGCATCCGTATTATCATTTATATATTTATGTCCCGAATATTCCACAAAAGTGGCAGAATATTCCAAAAACAATAGGCAGGCTACTGCTGCATGTATTTTTTGAATCGGGCTTGTTGTATTTCCATTTGATGTACATTAGCCTACTATTTCCCATTGATGCAATTAGCATTGTGACTTGGGCCAATACTGCTGTTAATTAAAATCCCATAAAAGGTTTCTTTATTTAGGGGATGAACCTCCTTGAATGTGTATGAATTGCACGTTCTCATTTTTTGGAGCTGCCATATCAATCTATTCTACCGAATATGCATTTTCCGTATTGGAGTAATTCAAAGTTTGTGCAATACAATGTTATTTTTTTTAAGCCTGATACAAACAACGATGTGGGTTTCTGAACGCTTCTCTATCATTTTATTCCCCTTTCTCTCCATATATAGTTCCCTTTACCTTTTTGTACCTCGTTCATTGCTTCGCAATGTCATTCCTCTTTTATTCTAAAAGGATTTAGAGAACGCTCATTGGGAAGAAGCATTAAGAATCAGAGTGTGCAGATTAAAAAAGTAACAATTAAGATTCATGCTGCACACAGGATAATGTGATGAAGTGGAAAAAGTTGGAAGTACTGTTATGAATTAGAAGAACACAGCGGTGGCTCCTCCGTTATAGCGGAGGAGTGTTGCCCCCTGCTGAGAGCCAGAGAGGGAAACGTGAAAAATAAAATTATAATAAAACCATTTCATTATCATTTTATTTTTCTTATGGTGCTAGAGCCAGCCGAGTCTTGGGCGAGGGGGGGGGGGCTTGATGACCATGGGGGAGGAGGAGTAGTGCACTCTGGAATTGCACATGTCAGTTTAGCTGATTGTCTAAGCACAGCCAAACCGACATGTGCACTTAAATCTTTCCACCCGAGCTGTGCTGCACAGCAATGTGGAGAAGAGGCGAAGGGTCTGAGGCCTTGAGCAAGCTTTAAACCGGTTCGTTCAGGTCAATCATGGTGCTGCTCTCATGCTGGTAAATAGTATTACCAGCATGCAGCTTCGGATTGGTAACACGGGCATTCGGGCAATTCCCGAGGGGCGGGTGTCCGAGTGCTGCTGTGGGCTGCTTTTTTGAGCAGTCTGGGGGCAATTTCTTATCTTATCTTAACATGTACTTATAAAGCGCACGGTCACCCCAGGGTTTCATGGCGCTACTCCTGCTTAAATTATTGCATCAGACCCTACTAGTAGGCTCGTCCAAACAGCCACGTCTTGAGTGCCTTACGAAAGCCCAAAAGGTTGTTGCAGCTTCTAATTGTTACCGGGAGAGAGTACCAAAAGGTGGGTGCCAAGTAAGAAAATCGGCAACCTCCGGCCCGTTTGAGCTTTATGGTCGGGACATCAAGAAGATGCAGATAAGATGAGCGCAGATTGCGACAAGAAACGTGTTTATTTATCATGGCCTTAATAAATTTTGGGCTATTGCCTTGCAGTGTCTTAAAAGCAAGGCACCTGATCTTGAATGCCGCCCGTTGCTCCACAGGGAGCCAGTGGAGTTTGAGCAACAATGGTCTAGCAGAGTGCCATTTTGGTTGTTGATATATTAATCTGGCTGCCTGATTCTGCACCATTTGCAACCGTTTCACGCCAATATAGAAGGAATTTGCAAAGTCAAGGCAAGAAAGAACCAGTGCGATCGTCACCTGGATCAACGCCGAGTGAGTCAACAGATGAGCAATCTTCCTGATATTACGAAGCTGATAAAGACTAGAGGAAATCACTACACCCACCTGTCCTTTTAGCGAGAGGTCTGCATTGATTATTACCCCAAGGCTTTTTACCAACAAAGATGGAACGGGAGGGAGACTCCGTTCGCTGGGCCAGAAATGAGGACACCATCTATCCTCAATCCTCCCAGGCAACACCAATTCCGTCTTACCCGGATTAAGCTTCAATTGGTTGCTATCCATCCAATGTTGGATATGTAGCATGGTGGTTTGAAATTCCACCGCAGCATTTGGCCCGTCTAGGGGGAAGATCAACTGCAGATCGTCAGCATAGTTAAAGACGTTAACCTTTCGGTTCTTTAAAGAGTGGAGCAGAGGCATCAGATAAAGATTGACCAGTAATGGCGACAGGGATGAGCCCTGTGGTACTCCACAAGCGATGGTCACGGCTGAGGCGGTAAGGGTGCCCAGTCGTACAGCTTGCGTTCTGCCAGTTAAGAAGGATTTGAGCCAGTTGTAGGCAGACCCTTGGATGCCTGCTTGTTCCACACGGTTCAACAAGATGGTGTGATTGACCGTGTCGAACGCTGCCGACAAATCCAGAAGCACCAAGGCCTGAGGAGTTCCCCTGTCCGCGTTGGCTCGTAAGGTATCCAGGACGGCCAGAACTACTGCCTCAGTTGAGTGGGCTGGTCAAAAGCCCGCTTGGTTAGGCTGGAGATATTCCATTTGTTCCACAAAGCTAGATAAACATCTGGCCACATGTGCCTCCAGAATTTTGGACAGCCAGGGGAGGAGCGATATAGGGCGGTAGTTGGCAGGGATAAGAGGGTCTAACCCAGGTTTTTTCAGAAGAGGGACGATAGTGGCGGCCTTAAAAGCAGGCGGTACTGTCCCCTGATTCAAAGATGCATTCAAGAAATGGAGGATGCTATGTGGCAGTGCTGTAAATATATCTTTCATGATGGCTGGAGGGCAACAGTCCTTCGGAGAGCCGGACTTTACTCGGACAAGTAAGTCTGGGAGGTTTTTGGGGCATAAAGCAGCAAGAGAGGTTATAGTAGCCGGGTTTCTAGAGACATCGTTCTGGCATGCTATGTTAGTCGACGAAGAGATGCTTGATCTGATGGTTGCAATTTTGTCCACAAAACAATTGTTTAATACATCACACATCTCTTGCGTAGGGGCAGTGTTTGGAAGTATTCTCTCATCACTGCTAATCTCACCAACAATTTTGAATATCTCCTTAGTTTTGTTATCCGCATTAAGTATTCTGCATGAAAAGTATGTTGCTTTGGCCGTCAGTATAGCTTTTTTATATGCTGTGCGAGCCGCCAGATACTTGAGTCTGTCTGGAGTGAGATATCCGTACCTCCATTTCCTTTCTAGTTGTCTAAGAGACAATTTTTGTAGTTTCAGTTCAGCAGTGAACCATTTATGAGCCTCTTGTTGTCTAGAGCGAGAAAATGGAATCAGAGGGGCTGTAGCAGGGTTTCCGTTCTCCCACAGAACTGTGCACAGAGATTTGGAACCTCGGCGAATTAGGGTGACCCAAAACTCCCCTCAGTACCCGAAATCCCCTTACCGAGCTAGCTACAGTGTCTCATTGGTCATAACAACACTCCCAATGTTTAGACAAACCAGAACATGAACTTACAATACCTCAGGTTATGTGGAACACATGAACACTCTTTCGTTATACAATCATTTCAACCCAGAACGTGGAGTAAATGAGGACACATGCACATTTGAAATATTTATTTACTAATGCCGTTTTCTCAAACACAGTATCCTAGATAATACAAGGAAACATATTATCAGAAGCAAAGTTATCAGCATAGTTACTAGTCCATAGAAAGCAAACGGTGACAGCATGCTATATGCTGAAATGAATAAGTGCTAACCACCCCTAATTCTCACCCTCCCTAACTGGTATATTATATTAATATATTAGAAGGTCTCTTTGGGTTTTAGCAGGGCGGGCCCATACCTCAAGATCCTAGTATGAAGAAATAACATCTGCTTCCACCAGCTCTCTGCATGCGAACCGCATCAAGTGTAAGTGTGTGCCCCAAACATTGCAATATAAAAACACGCTTGAAGCCAGAATTTGGCAGGAGCTGCACTTGTGTTATGTCTATGAAGGTGCGGAGATCAGTTCTCACAACAATCTGTGTCGTGTTATCCTTGTAGCTTCAGCACTCACTGTACAGACATAGTTAATTAAGCAAAGCTGATTTGAGAGCAATAACATATTATTCTCATGTAAACTACTAGGTTGAAAGCTAAATCAACAATTATGTATCGTGTGCAGAAGCAGCAAAAAGGAAAAAATGGCGTTTAAACATTTAATGAGCCTATGCTAACTTAACACAGTATTCAGATTAACAGTAGCTATATGACACCCCCCCATGATCCGAGCACGGACAAGATAAGATAATATAAGGGCCATCACTTGAGAGCAGAGTTCAAGAACTATTGAGCTTGGTGTATACGTTAAAATATTAGTGAAACTGCGGCATAATGAAACAATTTGAAAAAGCCAAAGTTCATGTTTGCTCAAGTCAATATGCCTGGGAAGGTAAAAAAGTGTAACACAATCCGCATAAAAAAAATGTCAGCAGAAAGCTAGTTGGCAGCATGTAGCATGGTCTAAAACATGGAAAAGTTTTTAGGATATGACCGTGTATGCAAAGTAAGCAGCAACAGCCTCCAACATGAAATCACCGTCTTCATCCGAAAACAGATCAGCCATCCAATTTAAAAGTGGAAAAGAACATACGTGTTCCTCTAGTACCGGAGCCTCTATTACCATCAGAGGACAACTCAGTGGGTTTTCAAGAAAGCTCAGTGCCAAGAAATCTTGCGCTGCTGTGAGTATGTCCCAAGGACCCATTAGTCCATGCATCGCTGCTAAGGCCATAATCCTTTCGCCAGTACAAACCAACTCGTGAGTAACGACGGGACCCATCAGCTGATTAAAATCGACGTCAGGAGAAACCGGTCCGCAGAGACACAAATCAATGGCCCAGTCAAAATCACAGCTAAGGCAATGAAACACAGGCTGGACACAGGTGAAGTGGGAAAATCGAAATGATAATCCATATGCCGTGCTCAAAGTCGCAAGCGGCAGGGTGCCATAGTATTCAAGCATCCGGTTGCGAAACAGCGCCAGAAGGTGCTGGGCGGCTTCTTGCACAGGAAGGGCATCCATATTTAATGAAGCAAAATATCACTAGAACGCCTGCCGCTAGTGCCAGTAAAACCGGGAATCCACCAAACAAACTCGAAAAAATGGAATGAAAGAAAGCAGGAATGACTCCAAGTATTTTTTCAAATGAAGTCACGAGACCGCTGCTAACTGTTTTAAAAAGTGCGCCAGCCCAGTTGTGGAGGACGCGTTAAAGAAAGAATGAACCATTTCGCTGAAATGCAACGGTAAATCAGTATTTAAAAGGGCCTGAACCTCTGTACGGGTGTTAGCTATGGGAAGCACGAAAGTTTCTCTAGCCGAACTCAAGGCCACTTCTTTTTGGGACAATAGAGCTCTTATTCTGCTCATGCCATTGAACACCGCCGTCAAGGTTGGGATGCGCGGCCAGATGGAAACATCCCTGTTCTCATGCGTGGGTGGGTACAGTACATTTCTGCAGCAAACTACACGCTCAGTTACAGTTACCACATAAGGAACACCTTTTATTAACCCACAACAATCCTCATTATTCAAAAGTAAATAACTACCGTTTCCCAATAAGGTAAAAGTTGGGATGATCGCTGGAACCGGAGTCCCTTTTAAAACACAGGCTAAATTAGGTTGGTCCTGGTTGCAGGAACCATGTAATTGTATGTGCCTACACATTAATGAATGATCAGGTGTCTCTGTACACTCTTCCCCATTCAGATAAACCTCTTGTCCATCTTTCAAACATCTGTAAGTGAAAGGAAGGGACCACACTTCATGAAGGAAACCACTACCTAATGGTTCATATCGACCAATGGCAACATATCGCATACAATTTGTAAATTTATACAAAGCAAAAGGCAACGTTATTAAACCGTGGATAGGCCACGTTGCAGCAGTGGCCTCTGCCACAGAAAAAGGCAAGGACTCTAACCTCTCAATATGTAACATTGAAAAAGATGCATCACGCATGGAAAGCAAGCGCTGCATGTCAGTCAAATTAAAAGGGGCAAAGAGAGATGAAACGTTCATGTATGTCCATGGCACTTTGCCAGCTTTTAACGTCTGTAGGGTCCATGCAAATTGCATGATTGAACGCAATTGATTTTGACCATGGTATAATACAGATACTTCATCCTGTACAATATCCACTACAGAGGACACAATATTATCTAACGTGTAAATGCGGGAAGAAAGCATGTTAATACTATTATCAACTACTGCAAGCACTTTCTCAAGATTAGCTTGATCAATTGTCCTAAGGCGTGTCGCTGCCTCAATCTGTGATGTTTTCCAGATTTCATTGTAAATAGCATATATCCATCTCTTTGATCTACCACTAGCCTGGCCTTTTATGAAATCATTTAAATCTACATCTTCATTCAGTTTCGAAAGATGAAGTTTAACTGCAGCCAATGTAGAATGTTTCAGCCAATTCTGACATAACTTGCACACTGAATAAGTTGTGACAGTATGGACCATGTCAAAACGGGGATCAGGGCTAATCTGTTTAAATCCATCAGATAAACCCAGAAAACGGTGCTGGCACGAATCAGCACTACGGTGCCACATCAGCCAACCTTTTGGATCCGTACTGGATATGTTAAAGGAAGAATTAAGTAAAAGGGTCTGTAATTCTCTAATGGCAAACTGAGTAAAATTACTCCAGCCATTGTATTCCTCTAAATCAGGGTTTGGTTGGGGTATTTAATTTTTTAGAAGTAGCCAATCCAAAGAAAGTTCTTTGGGAAACTGTTGCATTCAAAAATAGCATATGATTTGGGATGAGACATGCACGCCTCAGTGCCTTGTACCTGCCAAGCTCATGAACCCCAAACTGATTTAAGGTCAATTGTTTCCTTCCATAGCTCGTAGCCTCCAATAACTAACTGATCAAGGAAGGACTTTGAGTACAAGAATTTGGTATCGGTAAGTCTAACCTTGGACATCGGCTTCTGTGATATTTTAAAATAAAAAGACTCGGACTGTACTGATTAAAGTCAGTAAAATAAGTGTACTTTTTTAGAAATGTATCGGAACTGCCCTGTTCAGGGTCGGGCAGTGTTCCCACTGTGTAAAATTAACAGCATTCCTTCTGGAAGAAGTTTTATGTAAGAAGTGATTGCCAAAATGTTGGAAGCAAAACAAATCACCATAATTAGCGGATTCTAAATATAAATCCTCAGCATCAAAGGCAGCATAGTATTTCAAATCAGAAAACAAACTCTCTACTGCATGAACATCCCAATCATCAGAACGTATGTTTTGTTTCACCCCATCCCCCATGTTAACTCTAAGGACATTTGGAACATTAACAACTTCTGTAGGGCCATGAATTTGAAATCTAACTGCATCCCACACAATACCATCAAGGACTGGCCAGGCAGTGATGTTAACAAATTTCATGTCTCTTTTCAATCTGTGCCCAGAATGTGACGAGGAAAGTGGGGCCAAAGTTCCATTGAGATGTCGAATGCATGTTCTTTCCTCGACATAGTGTCCATTGATGAGTCGAAAAAAATAAAACACAAAACCAATTGACATAAAAAGGTAAATTGAAAAAAGTATCAGCCAAATATATGTCCAAGGGGGAATTAAAAAATGTTTTTTAAATAACGTGGCATAAACTGCAAACCGTGAGGGTTTCTCAGAAGCAATCGAAACAGCAAGCGAAGCGCGTGTCACGTCCAAAATGGCGCTACCCGGCTGTGGTTAAGGTTGGGAATGCTGCAGAGCCGTGACAGGGTAGGACAAAGCCCCGAGGTATGCCGGCAACAACACGCTAACTTTATTTTATTATTAGTCTTTTTAAAAGTTACAATAGCACGAAAATGCAAAGCAAAATATCAGGCACTCCCCCCCAAATTCCCTTCAGGCACACAGAATCAAATGATAGCAAATGCGAGTGAATTAAAATCGAACCAGACTAGCGAGCAGAGAGCTAACAGGAGCAGCGCCCAGCAGTAATGGGCCCAGTTAAATAGCTTTGCCCAGTTCTGAGGAGATACGTCCAACGACTGGACCGCTGACCGCGCCAAGCGTGTGTCACATCCAAAATGGCGCTACCCGGCTGTGGTTAAGGTCGGAAATGCTGCAGAGCCATGACAGGGTAGGACAAAGCCCCGAGGTATTCCGGCAACAACACGCTAACTTTATTTTAATGTTAGTCTTTTTAAAGGTTACAATAGCACGAAAATGCAAAGCAAAATATCAGGCACTCCCCCCCAAATTCCCTTCAGGCCCACAGAATCAAATGATAGCAAATGCAAGTGAATTAAAATCGAATCAGACTAGCGAGCAGAGAGCTAACAGGAGCGCTGTCTCTATTGTTCGAACAGCCAGCGTCCCAGTAGGTATCTGAGTGGCCCTTCTATAGGCAGATGGGCGCTCATTACCTCCGTTTAGCAAGAGGTGTCTCGCTGGCCGGCCCATTAATGTATGCACATACTGTGCGTGGGCACGGAGGCCTGAGTAGAAGTGGCCTCACTTGTTCCCAGGTGTATTTCAGCAGTGTAAACTAACGTGTACATTTTTTTACCCACCTCACCCCCATACGCCCCCCCCCCCGCTCACTTTTTTATAAGATTACGCCGAAGCAGTCATTTGAGGAGTGTTTATGCAAATGTGAGCCAATTTTTTCTTTGCGTGCCCGGGCCGATTTTCAATCCCAATCTAACCCTGCCAGCATGAGAGCAGCATCTGATAATCGTCTTGGAGCCTGCATAGTGCGGAATCGGGAGTCGGGACCGGAGCAGAAGAACACTGAGATGACGGCCCAAAGTGGCTGGTAAGTATATTTTTGTCGTATTTTTTTGTTACTTACCTCCACCACCCACCACATCCATCCACCCCCGACTCACCACTTGTCATTAATAGCAGCTGATTCAGAAACATTGCTTTGGTTTGGCAAAAGCCCTTGTGATAGGTGTATTCTGTACAGGGTTCTCCAAAACACTCACAGGTAAACTCCAAAGAAACCAGAACCAGCGGTCTCAATTTTTATACGTGACAACAGGGCTTGAGTCGGGGTACCACACGGGTGGACGGCGTCACCCCACTTATTTTACCGGGGGGACGCCATCCCCCCTGCCAAACAGCTGGACTTCACTCTTTGGCCTCTCTGGGACGAGATA
The DNA here is from genome assembly GCF_964261635.1 of Lissotriton helveticus. Lineage (NCBI taxonomy): Eukaryota > Metazoa > Chordata > Amphibia > Caudata > Salamandridae > Lissotriton > Lissotriton helveticus. The sequence continues at coordinate 1,039,229,796 of NC_136065.1, read as the reverse complement.
GGAGCTCACGGCACGCTGCTCACGCACTGGCTTCTCAGATGCAATCGCAAGTGAGGGGAGGCTATGATCCCGATGGGGCAGGTCACCTTTCGTGATGTCACTTTCTGTCGTGACGTCACTTCCGGTGACAGCGTCCCCCCACTTCTTTTTTTAGGACTTGTGCCCTGCGTGAAAACAAAAGCTCATGAAACTAGTCCTGAAAGCCCTCTTTTGGCTTCTGTTGGATTCAGCGATCAAACTCGAAGCACTTTTCACATTCACATGAAGATAAGTTGAAACCCCGGAAGGTACGTTGAAACCCCGGATACCTACAAAATTGGATTCCCTGTATTTATGACATTAGGGCACCAGACCAGGTGCAACTGATTTTCAGGTGGCAAAATCATGGAAGAAGATAACTGTAAGTTCAGGGTCCATGCTCTGGAACCTTATGAGCTCATACCAGAAGTTAAATGTATGCTACCTGTACTTCAGGAGTCTCCTACAAATGGTGTTGTTTCAGTTGGATTAGGACCTTGGACCCGGCAGTTGAAGAATGTCATCTAACTAATATCAGAAAGCATTCCACGTCACATCTGGCATAGCTGCCAAGTAGCATCAGCTATGAGACCAGCTCAGACAGTTCTGCCTTTTTAGTAATCATTATTTTTCATTACTTAAATTCTCACTTTACACCGCATTTATGCTTCATAAAACCCATGAATAATACAAAAAGTTTTGACATGCAAAGTACTCTTAGCTAAAAAGTTGGGACTGGCTTCTAACTCGCAACGAATTGACCTCCAAGCATACTCTTCTGTAAACTCAGTAGCATATTTACAAAGAAGTGACTGATCGTGGCATTGGCCTTCTTTGCTTGACGCCGTGATCGGTCGCTTCTGAAACGCAAGGCTGCACCGTATTTACAACAATACGGTGCAGCTCTGCATTTTCCCGTGCGCAGGTGCAAATTTCAGCTGCCTAGAGCCAATGCAGTCACCCTTGCACCATAGTGCAAGGGTGTCTGCATTGGTGGAAATTGTTTATGTGCAGGAAGGCGTGGCTTCCTGCACATAAACAATCTTAAATGGTGATTTGTAACTTCTATGTGTGCTGCTTTGTGCAACACACACAGAAGTTGCAAATCGTTATTTTTTTAATGATTGTTTATGTGCAGGAAGGGACTCCTTCCTACACAAAAACAATCATGCATGGTGTTTTGCTGTTTCTGTGCGTGTTTCACAATGCAGCAAACATAGAAACAGCAAAATCAAGGAGAAATAAAGCATTTTTCCTTGTTTCGCCATGCTAAGACCAGGTTTTTTTGGTCTTATTTTGGCACTGCCTCCTATTTTCACTACCCTTGTAAATAGGGGGCTACGTCTGTGAAGTAGCCAAAAGGCTACAGAAGTTAAGTGTGACACTTTACAAAGCCTCTTCAATGAAAGAAGCAAAGAAAAGAAAAATTGAAGGGAAAAATGGCAAAAATACATACAAATCAAATCTAGGGAAATCAACAGATGTTTTTATATTTATAATGGCAGTGATGTCCACAACAAGGCCACTACTTCCCGTTCTGAACATATACGTTCCTAAGAATGTGTATTCGGAGAGTGGTAAACCAAAAATAATGCAATTTCTGGAAAAACTGCAGGATCTGAACTTTTTCATGAAGCAGAAGTCATATTTTTTAGGTAACTCAAACGTATAATGTGAACCTATGTACAAAGAATCTCACCATATTGTAAATCAACTAAGTCTTAGCCTAAAGGATTTTAAGGGAAAGCCTTACTACCTTTAACCGAATTTAAAAGAACTCCTTACTACCAAGATATTCTGCTATGCCTAATTTCAGGTACTACACCCACAATAAATGTATTTGAACAATTTAATGCTCTTCCCGTCTTTAAATAAATCCTCGATTATATTTAAGTTTATTTATAAAGTTAATGTGAATTTGCTTTTGAAATACATTGGAGATACTGTCCTTAGAGTGTGTACAACTCTGAGACCGCAACGTAAAGACTTTCTGGGTTGCTATTGCTACTTCCTTAGGGAGTGAATTAACTTGTGGTCAGTTTTTTTAGGACGGCTTCATGTAGAATATAAACCTAATGTTCTGTGGTTTGGTCTCGATAGCCACTGCAGTATGAAATTAGGTTTGATTTATTTTTTAGACGTGCATGCTATAGTGCCTCGCCGGTGCGGAAGGCGCTATGCTACGTTCAATGTTTGTGCACTAAAGCATTCGAGATATGAAACATTTTGTTCCTATTTTAGTTGCTTCTACATATGTCGGATTTCGTCACCCCTGTTTTCTCAAAATGTAATTTAAAAACACCCCACGTGCCCCGCTCTTTGATCCTGGTGCCACGCGCTCCCTTTGCCAGGGGTAAGCATTCCCATCTGTCTACTGTCTTGTGGAATTACCTGGACAGGCCGTCAGCTGCGGCTGATGGGACGCGGCCTACGGGCGAGGGGCTGCACGCGGCGGCCAACAGCTGAGCGCCACGGATGGCCTGCCAAGGCCCTTGGCTCGCTTTCCACATGCAAAATGGATTTCCTAATGCAACACAAGTCTGCTGGTATTTTCTTACGAGGTTCTTTGCTCATGTGCAATAAGAAAAACACACAAAAACTGCACTGTATCGTGTCAACTCAACTGCCAATTCGTCTAAGACGTTTCTTTCATTAAAAATTCTCTCTGTCAAACGAAGTTTTTGGATACCTAATATTGCATCGCATTGTTTGTCACGACTTCCGACCTCAGAGTTCTATGACCTTTTAAAGAAACTAAGCCTCCCTTCTTTATATGGTCACAGAACGCGTTGGTGTCTTGCAATATCTTTATAATATCCAGCAGGGGGTACTTTTCGCCATACACATTTTGGGATACTCTTCTTAATTTGGTAGTACCTCTTCATGTTCATCTTTAACTGGAAGTACCTATGAGGTAGTTCTGAACGCCTGAACGCTTTTTTATAATGACATAAACATACATGTTTATATGCTAACCAACAGTTTAGTTTATGTTAAACTAGAATTCATAAAATTCTACAAAAAACGCGGTCATGGACACAAAGGAGAAGAACTTTCTCACCCTCATCATTAGAGCTTCCATGTATATTCACTCACTTCAGCAGAACCTTTAAATCCTGCTACTCTCTTAAATAAACTTGTAATCCCTGTCAGCTGGCAACATCTGAAGCTCTTTCTAAAGGAGATCGGAGCAGGGCCTGCCTAGATCCTCCCTATGTAACTGCAAAAATGAATATCTTGTACCATAGCGCATCCACCTGCACCTCCACCTCTACCTAAAAATCTCTAGACATTTAGGGGCGTATTATGAGTTTGGTGGTCCATAAATAGCTCGGCAGTCTGATCGCCTTTTACAAGATGGGCGGATTGCTATTGCAAGGGCCGTGACTGAACCGCCTACGCTGCCAGCACACCGCAGACTGCCGGGGTCATGGTCGGGGAAATGCAGCTGCCATAGGGCAGTACAGAGTAGTTTCATCACTGACCACCACGGTGGGACCACTAGCTTCAAGTCAGCAGATACGAAGGAATTTGGATGTGTACACACCCCTTTCCTGCTATTTTGGTCACAGTTTGATGTGGATCCCTTTCTTCACGTCCCTCTTCACAGCAGCATCTTCAACCTAAGGATAACAACCCTCTATGCAGCGATATACAGGTGAGTCCTTTTTGTACCATATACTCTTTGCCTGGACTGCCCACATATGGGCCAGACTCCGGCAATGGGTAGGGGTTATTTTTCCACATGTATCATGCATATGTGTGCATTCGACACATATGCAGTCGATATGTTCACACAGGCATCGATACATATGTAAAACAAATCACCACCATCACAAGATCTTCGCCTCCTCACCGGCAGCATCATGGTAAACTTGTAAAACAGTGGTCGTAAGAATGCCAGCGATGTGATCTTCTGGCGGATGCGGCGTTCAGGGGGTTTGGACGGCCAAACTCGAAATCCGGCCCTTAGGTTTAGGCTTTGACAGACAGAGTAAGGGCAGTCAGGGTGGCAGAGGGTTTTATGTCCACCACCCTGCCTTTATCCCCTGCCAGACTTAGAATTCACCACCAGCCCTACGGTGAGCTTTCCATCATGGCGGTTCATACAAAGCCATTTAAAAGTTTAGTATGAGCCAATCAGTGGTGATAGACACTTACATCAAATAAAATAAAAAAATATTTTTGAAAACCAAACTCCCCAAAAGAAACTAATGGCCCTGACACCATGGAGTTTTCTTCCATGGAGTGTGAGTATTTTTAAAATGTTGCTTGTCCTTCGTCTGTGTAATGTTCAACAGGGCTCACACACAGTCTCCATTTTAAACCACAGGTTTTAACTTGACAACTTTTTCTATTGGTGGCTTTTGCATGCTTAGCACGTATGTGATAGCATATTTAGAAATCATTCTGCATGCAGTGCATTTCTTTGTTGGCATATTATCAAATAGCGTAGTCCTATCTGTCCAAGGCTAGGAACAATGAATGTGATGCCCTGGCATTTGGTTGTCCTGTTGGTGACAGCTCTAACTTTCAAGACAAACAATCACATCAGCCCTCTACCTTTGACACAGTGTAATTGGAACAGTGCTTTTAATATATAAACTGACTCTGAGCCAGATTTGTCAGAGGAGCACTTCTTTTGCATGGATTGTCCTAGATCACGGTGTCCTGTGACTCAGATGCAGTCCTGCTGAACCTAACCTTCATCCTGCAAAGAAGGATAGCATGTTCTAGACCAGATTGGTTTCCAGATACATCATACACAGGTATCGGGGAGTTGGGTTGTCCCAAGAGATCTGGCAGATGGGTACTGCCACTATGCTCGCAATAGTGTGGGTATAATTCGATAGGAATATATACATATAAATATAATCATATATTCATATAATCACATAAGACTGTTATAATGGTTGAACTATTTATCTTCTTCAATATTTTTGTAATGCTGGTTACAATGCTGTGTTTCATCTTACTAATTATTGAAGCTCATGTTTTTACAGAAGAATACCATTGCCTCAATAAATATTTGAAAAGCCAATTTGTGTCTCCCGTGGGTATGCCCGAATGACAACAAAAGGGTAAGATCTGTTTACATGATTTCCTTGGGGAATTAGAATGGTCCTGTTCTGAGGTTGCAGATACCATTTGGTACCCTGGCATGGTTAGGGGTTCAGATGGGCCACTGTCAGCTAGCTAAGAATTGGGCCAAAATATTATGAGGGTGAGTGGACTCAGTCAGTTTTGTTGTGCGGACACACAGTCCTACTTAATTTGTAGGAACCATATGACACATCAACAGGATGTTATTGGCAGTGAAGGGCAGTAAAATAAAAGCCACCTGACCTGGGTGGACGGTCCGATGGCTTACCTCCAATGGCCCATGAACCCTCAGGCTGTCAGTGGAAAATGTAACCTTATGGAGTACATTTTACTCTTTCAGCATAAACCTGCCCCTCTGCCTGACTCTAAATTGGGTGGGGGAACCATTTGTTTGGGGAACAGGGCACTCCGTCACAGTTGCAACAGAGTTCCCTGCTTGCCAAACTCTAAATCAGACCCTTAGAGTCACCTAACAGGGTCTTATCGTCTGTTTCAGCCTACTTAACATATTCATCTTTATCTAAAGGAAAGCACTTTCTTTCATTTGGCATCAACACATCTTAACTGAAAACAAATGGATTTTGATGATGTACTTGGCAGTGGTCTCTCCACTCCTTTGGCTAAATGTATTGAAGAACCGGGTTATTTAAGACCCAGCGACGCCAGGGGAAACGCCCTAGTCTCCGGGTCCACCTGTCTTAGAGTACAGAGACACGGGTGATTCTTGGTGACGTCAAAGATCAATTTTATTAGCTGCAGCCTGTAACAGAGATCCTAGAAGTACAACACGGTGTATGTTCTCAGGAGACTGCTCGCTCACAAAAACCAGTCATCCCTTTTTATACCAAATATTATGCTTCAGGCAAATATCCCTAATTTACAGTTGACCACTCACATGTTTTCACAGAAAGAAAAGGCAGGATCATGATGACAAGCCCATTTTTCAGTTTGTCCAGCCCTTAATAAATTATTGGTCAAACCCAACATTCTTGATCAGACAGGACGATCGAACCCACCATAAAACCGGGCACATCCCCATCGTAAACGGATCATAAAGAAAAGAGTAGAGACAGGTGTGAGCAAGATAAGACATAGTTATGCGCAATAAAAGGTTTGATGGTGTTTTGTGTCTCGATCCGTAATCTTGATCAGCTACCGGGGAAGGGACTGGTTAAACCAGTTTGGCTTCAGGCAAGAGGGTCGCTCGTTCAGGTCATTCAGAAGACAGCTAAAGTGTACGTGTGTTTGGAGACTCGTTCGGCCACTGTCACCGGCCTATGTGAGGGCAACCACAAAATGGCTGCCGTACGCAAGATGGAACCCGAGGGTTCAGAACGGACTCCCTGATTTCATGGTGATCTCGTCACTCGAATAGGACGAAAATACTCACACATCTAGAACTTGCCATATTCGGTCTGCTGATACCAAAATCGTCATGATAAGACGACTTTTATAACAAGGTTCAGAATTTCAATACCTCAGACCCTCCTTTTGCCCTTACATAGGCAATAACCTAAACCCTGTCAGTCTGAGTCCAGGTCTATACTCATCAGATCATCAAGATGTTGCTGTAGCATCATCCTATTACTTAGCACGTCTCTTGATAGGGGTTTCCTTACACACGATGTAGCACAGAGACCACATATAGCAGGGGTACACTGTACACAAAGACAGAGCAGGAAAAGGATGGCTAAGATCACCCCAATTACCATCAGAGTCTTCCATCCCCACGTAGATAACAGTTCCCAGTACCATCCCATCAACGACCAATCTCCTTTATCCACGTGTATAGATTCGGAGATTTTATGCAGTTTGGAAATGGCCTGGTACACTGTCGGAGCATTGTCTGGAATGAAAACACAGCAACTTGATTGGATCACTTTACATACCCCACCTCGATCTGCGAGTATGACATCTAGCGCAACTCTGTTCTGGAGAGTCATAAGACGATCCGACTGGAGCTCAGCAGTCATGTTACTAAGGGCACCGGCAGTTTCAACTACGGTGGACTCAACCACTCTCGTCAGTTCTCGTATGTTCCTGCTGTTCACCATAGGTCCCAAAATGGCAGAAAACCCTTCAAGAAATCTCCCAATTCTTGTCCTGCAGTATCTTCCTTACTGAAGACACCTCTGACTACTCTTGTCTTGTGGTAATCTGCCGCGGCTGTGTAGGTGGGAGGCAACAGGAACGAGACAAAACATGTGCCCGAGAAATCAGGGGGCAACCATGTGTATGCTCTATCATAGCAGATGAAATAGGTACCCTTAGCTGCTAGGAACGATGGGGAAGTCTGGGACGAAAAAACATACGTCTCAGTGCAGATACTACTCCCTAACTGAGCTCTCGGATTCTTGCCATTACCTTGGATATTTGGTAGTTAATTATACCTGGGCAACGCTAACGAGTGTGTGGGCAAGGTGTGTTTCAAATGCAACAGAAAATGTAATTTAGCCGAAGTTTACAAAACAGGTCAGTCTCTTAAAGGGTCTAATGTGCCTAACAATCATAAGCAGTGTAAACAAGAGCACCGTGAGTTACAGAAAGGTGAGGATTGTGAGTTGATGTTAGGTGACAGCGATCAGAAGGTAGTCAAAGGGATGGAGAAGTGGTTGAGGAAGTCACATTCTTTTAATGTTATTATTACCAATGTAGAGTTAAGAGTTGTGGCTGACTCAGGATCTCCTCATACATTACTAGCAGAGAAAGAGATTAAGAACTTTAAGGATACCACAATGAATGCATTTAGAATACAATAATTCGGTTATGGGAATGAGAGAGTTGAGGTAATTGATGATGTTAAGACGAAACTTTGATGTTTGAGGATAATACTGCTGACACCACAGTATATATGGCTAAGAATGGGGGATGATTACTGGCCTGTGTCTGGCAGAATATGTTATGACACATCTTCATCTTATGATTGCCTTCTTTATATTCAAACAGCAACTATCATTGCAGGAAAATACTCTCCTTGATCTTGCATTAGTAATCTATAGACCACCATCTTGGAAAGGGCAATTTATAAGCTTTGTTCAGTCCCTTTCCTGGGGCAGACGTACTATGGGCTTGGCGGTCCTCCTGTTGGCGCAATGGTGTTGAGACGACAGGAGGACCGCCAAACTCTCAATCAGGCCCTACGTCACATGGGCTACACCTACAAAGTGCATCAAAAGAAATGTGAATTTGAAATGTACTGAATACTGTTCTAATGTATGCTATGAGAGGGCCACTACAAAATATGATGTTTTACTTAATGGAAGGGAACACAACCACAACCCAAAGTTGACAGAAATAGAAGCAAGGGAGGAATTTTAGGATATAAGAGAGCCAATCACTAGCTCCCAGTAATCCACTACTAAAATCCTAAAATATATACTGCCTATGGTCCCTGAACACATCACAGGCCAATTACTATCTATACCTACTTTAAACCCTTTAATTACATGAACTAAAAAAGCCACCAGCGATACTCCTCCTTCCCCTAGAAAAATACCAAGACATAGAAATACCTGAACATTTGACATTGACACATAATGAGGAACCTTTACTTTTATATGACAACCTAAACAATGATAAACAAATTCTAATACTCTCTACAGCAGGTAACCTACTAAAACTACACCATTGTCAAATCTAGATGATGTATGGGACCTTCAAAATGTGTTGCAAATCATTCCCTCAGATATAAACCATGCATGGTGAATATCAAAGCACAAAAATCCTTTTTATATATTCCCTAGCACCAAATAAGCAATGCAGCACTTACTACAATCTTTTAAAACCACATTAAACATAAAACAAATTACTGCTACCCAATAGAATAATCATAAACTTTAACCCTTTAGGTGCTGCCGTCGGCCAACGGTCGTCACGGGCACTACCTCCCCAGTGCTGCGTGCGACCGCTGGACGTCCAGTTCAGCACTGGATAATGGACAGCGCAGCACTGGGGAGGTTTGTTTACTAGCTCCTAAGGTGTTAAACAAGCCATGATTCAAACCATTTAAAACATTTACCCCCACACAACCATACAAGACTGTTACTGCTATTTCAATCAAAGAATATGGAGACACCTCCAACAATCCGCACTAAGGGCCCAATTACGAGTCTGGTAGTCCACGGACCACCATACTCATGGGGGCGCGGCAGTGGCTGTCTCTCGACCGCACTATTACGACTAGGGTGGTCGGACCACCATAACCCTGCCATAACCCTTCTACAACCACCAGGAACCACCATTCCCTTTTTTTTTTTTTTAAATATTTTTATTGAGAAGTTTTTTTCCCCCCTCTTTTTTACATATATATATATGCAGGGCACGACAATATTTACATAAAACATGGCATGTCAAATTGAACAGAAGCAAATGATATTTAGTGTGAGAGAATAAAAAAATACATAAAAAAAAAAAAAAAAAAAAAAAAAAAAAAACCCCATATAAACAAATAAATACAGTGATGATTAAGGTACAGACAGGCAAAATTAAATTACAAGCCTTATCCCCCACAATGGATCAAAATCAGCATCTCTTAACTTTTCTTCAATAGCTATAATAATCTTCATAACAAAGTATATATTGTTCAAACATTTTCAGACCTATCGGACCGTATTCCCTTCTTTCCAACAAGTAATGGGATCCCAGATATGTTTACCCGTTTTCCTTCCCTTTTTCCCTTTCCTTGCATATATCTCAGTTTCCAGATTGTATATTGATAATAATTTAGCCAACCATAAGTGAAATGATGGTGGTAGTGGATCCAGCCATGCAGAGGCAATGCAGAGTCTCATGACTGCCATAGCTAAGAATAAGAAAGGTTCCCAGCTATACTGGTGTTGTCTCTCCTCATCCTTGATCCCCAGTAGGATGATTGGGGGGGTGAGATGAATGTTTATTCCTAATTCTAGATTTAAAAATCCCTGTATGTTCTTTATAAGTGGGTGCAGATGTGGGCATGCTGCAAATACATGAATTAAATCCGCCTCTGAGCTTCCACATCTAAAACAGTTTATTCCTACTGTCCCCCCCCATTGGGCTATCCTTGCAGGCGTGTGATATAGGTGGTATAATGTTTTATAGTGTTGTGTCTGGAGAGATGCTGAGCATAAAAGTGTATACCCCATTTCCAAAGACATATAGAAACTTTCCTCACTTATTTCCAAACTATCTTTCCATTTATTTGCCCATTTTTCAATATCATCCTCTTTTGAGCTTAATAACTCAGCATAGAATTTCTTTATTGTGCATTCCTCGCCAACCTCAATCACTTCCATAATTGCATTTTTGCTGAATCCTGCCGCACCACCTTGTTTGTTATGCAAAAGACTCCTTATCTGTAAATACTTAAAAAACTGTCTTTTATCGATTGCATACTTAGCTTGTAGGTCAGAAAACTGACAGACGCCCTGCTGACCCATTAGGTCTCCCATTCTTCTAATTCCTTTTCTTTCCCATTCTAAAAATATACTATCAGAGACTACTTCCGCGGGGAGATTTGGATTCCCTCTCAATCTGGTGTAGAAATTATACCGCCCCAACCCAAATCTTTTAGTAAAGGCTTTCCAAACTGTAAAGGCAGCTAAGAGCGTCCTAAATCGTGTCCTTTTGTAGTAACTAATTTCAGTATATTTAAAAAAAAAAAAGACATTTTCTGCTACTGGGCCCAGCAGCAAACCATAAATTGCTAACGATCCCAACACATTCCACCCATCTATTTCTGCACCCCCCACTAAACCACCCATGTTTTGCAAGACTGCTGCCCAATAGTAAAACTTTAAATCTGGTAGAGCCCACCCCCCCCTCTCCCGTGGTAATGTCATAAATCTAAGTGCTCTCCTAGTTTTCCCCTTTGCCCATATAAACCGATTAATCATGTCTTCTATCTTTTTAAACAATTTAGCTTCAAATAATAAAGGTATTGCCCTAAAAAAGTAAAGAAACTTAGGTAAAATCAGCATCTTTACTACATTTGTTCTTCCCACTATTGATAAATGTAAGTTATCTAATCTATCTAGATCTCTCCGTACATTATTGATTAAAGGTGTTAGATTCTTTTCCACTAAGTGGTCTAAGTCAGCTGAGATAGAAACTCCGAGATATGTGCCTGCCTGTACAACTCGGGTATCTGTACAGATGGTGTTGTGGTTTTTAATTATCTGGGTTTTATTAGTATTAAGTTTATAACCCGAGATTTCCCCAAACTTCAAAGCTTCTATTTCCACTTGTGTAATGGCTTCCGTGGGTGTTGGTGTAATTATTGCGACGTCGTCTGCATACGCAAGAATTTTACAAAAACCTATTCTAGTAGATAATGCTTTAATTCTATCGCAGGTCTCAATTCTCCGAATTAATGGGTCCATATAGATTGCAAACAATAGTGGAGAGCAGGGGCAACCTTGTCTCGTACCTCTCCTTATCTGAAATTGTGTTGTACTCCCTGCATTCACACGCACAGAGGCCACAGGATCTACATATAGCCCCTGGATAGCTTTAATATACTTTTTTTTTACTCCTAATCTTTCAAGAGTATGCCACAGATAGTCCCAGGAAACCCGGTCAAATGCCTTTTCCGCATCTAATAGCATAATAGCCATTGGGTCCCCTGAGACTGCCGTGGCATCAAGTAAAGTTATTACCTTACATATATGGTGCGTGGTGCCTCTTCCGGGTATAAAACCATGTTGGTTATTGCTCACTACTCTATCTATTATTTTAGCAAAACGTGTTGCTAATACTTTAGAAAAGATTTTAGTGTCTGAGTTCATCAGAGTAATGGGCCTGTATGATCCTGGTTCGTCTGGGGGCTTTCCTTTCTTTAAGATTATCACTATCTCAGCCCCACCCCATGAAGTAGGTGTTGAATCTCCAGTTTGTGCTTGCTGCAACATCCTAACCATGTCAGCTTCTAAGGTATCCCAGAATACTTTATAAAACTCTATCGGGATCTGGTCTGGGCCTGCCGCTTTTCCAGAGGGGAGATTCAAGATAGCATTTTTAATTTCTTCCCCCTGGAAAACTTCCTCTAGAGTATCTGCCTCTTCATCCGAGAATCTAGTCACTGGAATTTCTTGTAGATAATCCCTTATTTTAGCAACATCACCCCTTATTGATTCCTCATATAGCTTCTCATAGAAGTTTCTAAACACCTCCCTTATTTTCCCTGATTCTGTTTGGATCCTACCAGAGGTATCCCTAATTTCCCTTACCGTTCCTGTCGCTTCTTGCTGCCTTGTTCGAACAGCTAAGGTTCTGCCGACTGTTTCGCTGCATTCGTGGCATTTTTCTCTTTTTGCAGTATATAATTTTGCCGCCTTTCTAGCAATTTCTCCCTCTGCTTCCCCTTTCACTTTTAAAAGTTCCACAATTGCATTATCTACTGGGATACTGCCTGCTATACATTCCTCTAATTTCTCTTCAGCCTTAAGTACTGCCTTTGCGAGTTCAGTATTTCTCATCTGCTCCTGTTTTCTCTTGTAAGAGTTAAAACTCAGAGTTTCTCCCCTGACCCCCGCTTTAAAAGCATCCCATACTACTCCTACAGTAGAACTATCTCTATTAATATAAAAAAACTCTTTGATCCATACTTTCATGTGTTTCACGTATTTTTCTTCCTGCAGAGTTTCCCTTTCGAAAGTCCACTGTCTTTGCTCTCGAATATATGCTGCTTTTGGTAATGTGAGAATTAGTGGATTATGATCACTTAGGATCCGTGGAAGTCTTTCTATTGGTGATTCTGATATAAGTGCGTTTGATATAAAAAAATAGTCCAGTCTTACACATATTTTATGTGGGGCCGAATAATATGTATAACCCTTATTTCCAGCATTATTTTTTTTTTCCCCCAAACATCAGATAGAGTGTTATTTGCCACTAGTCCCTGCAGGGCTTGGCTAACGCGCCTCTTCCTACCAGAATATTTACCGAATGAGCCTAAACCAAGGCCTTCAGCCCCATTAATATTCAAGTCCCCTGCCATAATAATTCTGGGTGCCCAAATAGCCAATTCTACATCTAGGAATTGAAAAATCTCCGGATCATCCTCTGTTGATCCGTATACAGTTATCAGCGTAGTCCATTCCCCATCTATCAAGCATTCAACCATTGCCCATCTTCCCCATTGATCTGATGCTTTTTTTCTTAGAAGCAAGTTTTTATTTCTAGATAATACCACCATTCCCTAGCAATGGTGCGGTGGCCAGGAGAGGGAAATATACCTGGCGTGACTGCCTCAGTCCAGCCAAGCATATTATGAGTTTCCTCTCCGCCGGCGGTGTCAGGGAGGTTCCTTCTCCATGAACACCGTGGTGGAGAGGAAACCAAGGGAGCCCTGCAGGGCCCCCTGTGCCACCTCTGCATGGGTCTCCACAGCACACAACTATACCACACCCCAACAGATCCTGCTCAATTGGACTCCCCTCTCCACAGATGACAATCTCAAGACCATGAGCCCTATCAGACCCTTGTCCTTGACCATGAGCCCCATCGGACACTTGTCCATATGACATCTTCCATAGAGCAGCCACCTCCATCGCCCCAGAGCTTCGCCTCACCATCACCAGCTGCATCAAAACCACCACCTTCTCCGATGACTGGAAACACGCCGGGATCAGCCACCTGCCGACCCAACAGACCTGAAGAACTTCAGACTCATCTCCCTCTTCTTCTTCCCAGCCAAGGTCATCAAGAAGGCTATCAATGCCCAACTCTCCAAGTTCATTGAAGATAACCACATCGTGGACATCTCCCAATCTGGCTTCCGAAGTAACCACAGCACAAAGACCATACTCCTTTTGTCCACCGACAACATCTGCTCCCTCCTCAACCACAGCGAAACCGCAGCCCTCATCGTACTGGACCACTTGGCTGCCTTCGATTCTGTCTCCAAATGCACCCTAATCACGAGACTCCATGACACCGGCAACCGCAACAAGGTCCTGGACTAGATCCACTCCTTCCTTACTGCCAGACCACCGCGAGTCAGACTGTTCCTCTCAGAACCTACAAAGATCCGCTGTGGAGTGCCCCATGGCTCCTCCTTGAGCCCCACCCTCTTCAACAACAGTGGCCATTGTCAGAAACCACAAACTCAACATTGTGTCCTACGCTGACAACACCCAGATGATCCTCTCCTTCACAATCGAACCCACAGCCACCAGAACCAACTTTCATAGCGGGATGAAGGCTGTTGCCACCTGGATGTGAGAAAGCTGCCTCGAGCTCAACTCAGGCAAGACCTAAGTACTTATCTTGGGACCCACCGCTCAGCCTGGGATGGCACCTTGTGGCCCGCCACACTGGGAAACCCTCCCACCCCCACAGACCATGCACATAACCTCAGCATCATACTGGGCTCCTCGCTCACAATAAACCACCAGATCAACTGTATCCTCATCCTGCTGCCACGCACTCCATCTGCTTCGAAAGACATTCATATATATCCCCACAGAATACAGATAGACAGTCACCCACGCGCTCATCACCAGCGGACACGACTACAGCAGCACACTCTACGCCGGTGTCAGCCAGAAATAGCTCAGAAAACTACAGAACGTTTACAACACCGCAGTCAGACTGGTCCTCGACATCTCTCGCCGCAGCCACATCCCACAACACCTCCAAAAACTCCACCAGCTCCCAGTCAACTAGAGAATCACCTTCAAGCTCCTCACACATGCCTACAAAGCTCTTCACATTGCAGGACCAGCATATCTGAACTACCGCCTCTCATTCCAAGTACCCGCCAGACAACTTTGCTCCACCCAACTTGCCCTGGCCACCATCCCATGGATTCACAAGACCAGAACCGGAGGAAGATCCTTCTCCTACATCACCATCAAGACCTTGAACACCCTGCCCCTCCACCTTAGGCAATCCCCGTCGTTGACCCAATTCAGTAAGAATCTCAAGACTTGGCTCTTCAACTGAACCTCCACGCCCAGACAGATCAGCAGCTCCCCCCCAGCGCCTTGAGCCCCTCACGGGTGAGTAGCCATGCTATACAAACTCCTGATTGATTGGCTGCTTGATGCTACAAGTCACATTCTTCATAAACAAAGGAATATATTACTGAGAAATAATAGCCAAAAGCATTATATAAAATAAATAGTAACCTACAAAGTCCCCCAAAATTTTCTCAAAATCTAAAATGATAAATCATTTTTTATATATACATATAATAAGCATAATATTTTATTACATCAGTCTAAACATTAAATAAACTCCAATGTTAAAGAAAGAAAATAAAACAATATATAAATTATTTACATGAAAAGTGTAAACCTCACCAATCAAACTCAATCCATAACATAAAATAAATACACATAAACCACACATTTCCATATAACAATACCATATATATATATACACACACACACACATATATATATATATAATACAATTTCCCCCCCAAAACAAGTAAAAGTAATATGATATCTGGTTCTGAAGCTGCAGATCTTCCTCTGTATCTATGTAGTCTAAAATAATAATCCACCCAAAATGGGAAAAAGAATATCACAAAAAAAAAAAAAAATGAGAAAATAAAACAAGTCCAATAGAGATCGGTAGAAGCAATTCAAAGAAACAAGGACCATGGAAAACCAGAAAAGGTGTTTAAAAAAATAACTAGTTTATTATAAACCAAAAGTTATTTCATTAAAAAAAGGGTATCTCTCAATGCCCATAAGACACTTTTCTAGACAAAAACCTTAAAATAAGAAAGAAACCCACCTGTAAAAAACATTACATTCCTAAAAATACATATACATTACACTTACTCATAATAATAGAAGTAGCATAACGTAACGTAACATAATGATACATTACTGAAACAGTGTACAAAAACCCAACACTACATACTTGGGAAAAACACTACTATTAATAAACCAAAATGTACAAAAACCCACAAACAACACTATAATTAACCTCTAGATCTCCCTTCTATACCCCCTACCCTCAAAACCTTTAAAAACACCCTTTACAAAGGTCCTACCTGTTCTGACAAACAGCAGTACCATAGCGTGACCTGGATTCCAAAAAATAGAACAAACATGACACAAATAAACTACAAAACAGAAGGTAGCGGTAAAAAGAAAAGACTATCTCCCCATAGAAATAATTGGGAAATAATTTTAAAATGTTGAAAACATTTCTTTAAAAAATTAAAAAAATTATTAAACATGTAAAACATGTCAAAAAGTTAAAAATGTTTAAAACATTGTAAAGTGTAGATTAAATAATAGTAAAAATGAATACAAGTATTTAATATAAACTTAAAAAAGTACATTAAAATGATGTTGGATATATGTATATAAAACAATTTAGCCCCTTCCGTGCGGGGTGTATTCCCCCGCTGTGCTGAGGGGCGGGGGGGGGGCGCACAGCGCCCCGGTGCTCATGACGAGCTCAGCTCGTCATGAGGCACAGTGCTCGTGTGCTCATGACGAGCTGAGCTCATACTTGTAAATACATGAGGGACAGGCCTACATGTAAAACTGGTGCCACTGGGGGGCGTGGCCGACTGCCGAACATGGTGGCAGCTTGAAGCGGGAGCTCCTCCAGGCAAACCGGCCCGCATTTAATATCCGTTATTGATCCGTTTTTTCAACCCGCTCGAAGGAGCGACATCGGCTCAGGGACCCGAGCGGCACGCACTGCTCCGACCCCGGTGGTGACTGAACACCGGGATCGGCTACAGTTGGAGGCGACGGACTGGGGCCTGTGCCAGCCTTGCAACACCGACCCACAGTGCCTGGCGGACCCGACCGGAAATACATCCTCATCGGCTGGGCGCGGCGGCATAGACCGGCCGCCACTACTTGCTGTCCTGTGAAGTGGGCGGCCGCACCGCTTGAAGTGAGTGTGCCCCCGGTGTGGCTGCGTAGATTGTCTGGCCTGGGGCGCCGTTTGTAGACGCGGAGGCTGCCGGCGGGAGTGAAAATCCGCCGGGATCCCGGACAACGGAGGGTGAGACTGACCGGGAGGCCAGAAGCGCTAGTGCAGAGACGTGGTGAGGCGGACTGCTCTGGGGGCGCTGTCATCCTCCTGCGCAACCATTCCCAGACTCTCACCCCGCTTTGGAGGGGGGGCGCATCTGAGCCCCGTTCACTGGCGGAGAGGGGTCATTGTGCGGTGCCCTGTGCGTGCGAGAGGTCCCGCATTGGCACAGAAGTAGTGGGAAACGAAAGGAGTCAGGCGCACTCTGTTGGAGGCCCCCCTGCGAGAAACCTTTGGAGGCGCAATTATTTACACCACAGTACATGTGAAGTGCAGACTCGGTCACGCGGAAGGCCGCACTGCAGCTCCGCGAAGCCCGGGGGGCTGCTCTCTACGCCACGTCTGGGCCCTGTGGAGGGTGCGCGGCGCCATCTTGGACCCGACGGTACCCGCAATTGCTTGCCTGACGCCCGAGGAGGGTGACCGACGCGTGGGCCACAAACCACCCTACCGACCCTCTACGACTGCCTACATCCTTGCCAAACCAGCATGGCCGGTAAGGGCACAAGAAGTACGTCGACGCAGGCTAAGCTCGACAAATTTGCTTACGGACAACATGGGCAAGCACAGAATGGCGGCCGCCACTCGACTGGACCGTCCCCGGACGCGGGGGCCCCTCCCAAGGTGACATTGGACGACGTTATGAAGACCCTCACAGAGGTCAAGACGACAGTGGGTTCCATTTCTTCGGAGGTCACTCTGCTCCGAGCGGACTTTAAAAAAATGGCAGAGAGAGTGTCGCAAGTGGAGGTGGTTACAAAATCGCTCATCGAGGACACCTCGGACCTGCAGGTTGCCATGGAACGCATGGAGAAAGTCACTAAACAGTTGCAGGAGAAACTCGAAGATCAGGAAGGGCGCTCCCGGAGGAACAACGTCCGCATCCTGGGCCTGCCGGAGTCCGAGGGCAAAGCTGCTATGGACCTTTACGTTGAGGACCTGATCAAATCCCAGCTGAAACCTAAAGGTCTGTCCCACTTCTTTTCTGTTGAAAGGGCGCACCGAGTTCCCGGCGGAACACCGAAACAGGGGGCCACTCCGAGACCTGTGCTGGCCAGATTATTCAATTTTAGGGACAGGGACGCCATCCTTCAGGCGGCGAGGGTCTCCCCGCCCATAAAAATTCAGAACTCCACTTTGGCCTTTTTTCCGGACTACACGGCGGAGGTAGCTAGACGCCGGAAGTCATTCACGGAGGTGAAGAAAGCGCTACGCGACAAAGGCCTGCAGTATTCAATGCTTTTCCCTGCCAAGCTGCGGATTGTGGCCGAAGGAAAAACGTGGTTTTTTGACACGCCGGAGGTGGCTAGAGATTGGCTTGATGGATGGAGGCAGGTGGGCCGGCCTCGCCGCCCGCACGGGGACCAAAGTCGTCAACACAGCGAAGACCCAGCGGATCGACCGTCGAGGAGCCCCGCGGACGCGGAGGGCGCAACAGCACTGGATTCGGATCTTGAAAGGGACCCCTTTGACTCTGGACAACCTGTACAGGGCTAAATTGACTGGGCTGCCAGAGGGACATTATGTTATGGCCTTGGGAACTTGATGCTGATGGAGCTGAGTAGGGCGGGCATCGGCCGGTGCCTGTAGGGGTCTCACCAACCCCACGAGCAAGTAAGGTGTACGGGGATGGGATTATGCACTCTGCCAAGTTGGGGATGCGGGCGGGTTCGAGTCCGTGGTGCAGGGAAGCAGGGAGGGGGTGGGGGGGGTTGGTTGTATTGTTATGGTTACTGTTCTTAGTCATCGTCTTTTCATTATGGCACAAGGTCCGACTGCGGGCTATGCACTCGTGGTATCCTAGCACACGTCATTCTATATGTGTTCCACTCCGACTCCACATGTCAATCGCACTGATCATACTCCCATATGGCCCAGCAGGCTAGTGACACACCCGCGGACGGTGGCCCGCCGATGACAATGGTGTCTCCCTTAAAACTACTCACATGGAATGTTAGGGGTCTGGGGGACAAGATTAAGCGAGGATTGGTTCTCCAAACCATCAAACGCCACGGCCCTGACTTGGTGATGCTGCAGGAGACGCACCTTGCTGGGTCTACATGCAAAGCACTCAACAGACGGGGCTATGCCATGGAGGTACATGCTGAGTTCACCACGGGATCCAGGGGCACCGGGATACTCCTTAGGAAGAACTCCTCCTTTATGGTGGAAAGCCGCAAAAGGGACGATCAGGGTAGATTTGCGGCGCTCTTTGGCCAGTGGGAAGGGAGGCCCCTCAACATAGTGTCAGTGTACATCCCACCGGCGCTTCACTCTACGGCCTTGCCGGCGCTGGGTCAATTTCTACTTGACCTCCCAGAGGGTGACATGATTATTGGGGGGGACTTCAATGCCATATCCGACCCGAGGTTGGACACCTTTCCCGTGCGAGAACGCCTGAGAGGGACGGCCACGCTTCCTGGTTTTCTGACGGCGCTGGGCCTCACTGATGCCTGGCGTCAATTGAACCCCTCAGCAACTCAGTACACGCACTACTCGGCTACACACAACAGCCTCTCACGCATTGATTACCTTTTCTTCTTGGGGTTGGGTCTGGGCTCGGTGGACAAATTGGAGATCCTGCCTAGAGGTGTATCTGATCACTCCCCAATGTCCCTCCACATTACAACTAAAGAAAAGAGACGCGCAAGGATCTATCCAATCTACCCCAATTACTTACAAATCCCTGGTGTTAGGAAAAAGCTTAAATTGGCCACATCACACTATTTTACGGAAAATGTAGGCACAGTTTCCTCGCCCTCGGTGCTTTGGGAGGCGTACAAGACAGTCTTGCGCGGCGCAGCAATAGCAGCCATTACGGGGCATAGGCGAGACTCTAGACGTGACCTCGCGCAGTTAGAATTGGCATTGCATGCCGCGAACGCAGCGCACATGGCCGATCCTACCCCTGTCACTGCTCATGCGCTACACCTCAGTCAACAACAACATTTGTCGCATCTTACAACGGTTACCAAGGGGCACTTGGCGAACACAGCACACAGGATTTATGACCTGGGCGATAAAGCCGGGAAGATGCTGGCGTGGTTAGATAAAAAGAGTGGATGTAACAAAGGTATTCAAAGGCTTTACACACAGGACGGCCAGCTACAGACACACCCTGAGCAGATAGTTCACACCCTGGCACGTCACTATCAAGACATATACACACCGGTTCGTGAGGTCACAGAGCGGGAGGCGTTAGCGTCACTGAATAACATAGCGGTCCCCGAGCTCTCACAGGACGCACAACGGGAACTGGAAACTGACTTAAATGAAGAGGAAATCCAATTGGCTATACAGTCGTTGCGATCCGGAAAGGCGCTGGGTCCCAACGGGATACCCGTGGAATGGTATAAAGCGTCGGCTCCCCTGTTGAGCAAACCCCTGCTGGATATGTATGTGGAGAGTTTCGATAGGGCTGAACTCCCTCTAGACCAACGCATAGCCACGATAGTGGCCATTCCTAAGCCTGACAAACCGCAGACGGCGTGCTCGTCATACCGACCTATCTCCCTGCTAAACGTGGAAGCGAAGATCCTGGCGAAACTCCTGGCTAGTCGCCTGATTACGCATCTACAGACCCTGATACACCCCGATCAATCAGGTTTCATGCCACACAGAAGTACGGCACTGAATTTGCGGAGAGTCCATGGAGTCCTGGCGCGAGCACATCTCATCCCGGGCCAGGCAGTCATATTGTCTCTGGACGCCAAAATGGCCTTTGACCTGGTGGAATGGGAGTATCTCTTTGCGGTCCTTGCTCGTATGGGCTTCGGCCCAAAATTTATAGCATGGATACGGCTACTATATAGGTCACCCATGGCGCAGGTGGTGGCGAACGGCCACATTTCGCGGACCTTCCCCTTGGGGCGAGGAACCCGGCAGGGATGCCCACTGTCCCCCTTGCTCTTTGCACTGGTGCTAGAACCGCTGGCTATCCTGCTCAGAGCAACGCCATTATTTTGGGGCATCACCTGGGAGGACGGGTGGGAGGATAAGGTATCCTTATATGCAGATGACATGCTGATCTACATGACCGATCCCAATGAGGGTATTCCTGCCCTGTTGGCTCTGTGCGATGAACACGGGAAGGCGTCCGGGTACACCCTAAACTGGTCTAAATCCATAATATTCGTCCTTCAGGGCCGGGAGCCCGTATTACGGACTGACTGCCCCCTACAATTAGCGACCGGCTCCTTTAAATACCTAGGTATTTTCATCACTGCTACAGCAGCGGACTTCTACACTGCGAACCTGGTGCCGCCACTGACACGTTTACGTGCGGACGTTAAATATTGGGCGACCCTTCCGCTGACCCTCCTTGGGCGGGCAGCGTTATTTAAAATGATGGCTCTCCCTAGGTTTCTCTACGTGCTGGAGAACGCCCCATACATAGTGGCTCCACGTTACTTCCAACAGGTGGCTGCGCAGGTGTCTGCCCTGTTGTGGGGCAGCGGCCCCGCCCGTATAGCACACGCCAAACTAGTTCAGAGCTGGTACGACGGAGGGATTGCACTTCCCAACCTTCAACTGTATTATTGGGCATCCCAACTTAAGGTGATTAATTGTTGGATCCATGTCCCGCGGGATGACCCCGCTTATAAGGCGGACTGGTCGCAGTTGGGGACGGACGGCATGCTATCGGTGCTGTACAACCACTCACAAGTCCGCACGTTGCTTGGCCCAACGCAGCATACGGCTGCCCTATGGCACACAGCGCAATCTCGAATGGGATGGAAGGGGAAGATCACTAGAATGACGCCGTTGTGGGACGCAAAATCATTGGGGAACTTGAGGTCCAGTAAGGGCTTCACACACTGGGATCAAATTGGGATTTCGGTGGTGGGCGACCTCTGGGATCAGGGCACAGTCATTACATTCTCACAGCTACAACAGCGGTATGCTATGGGCCCCACTGAAACATTTAGGTATGTGCAAATTCGTCACGCCCTCCTACAAGCCATTCCACCTGACACCACACTCCCGGAATCGTCGCCACTAGAAGACAGGTTGTTGACTGAGTTTATGGAACAAAAAGCGACCTCTCTTACATACAAGAAATTGGTTAACAACCTGACAATCCCCACGCAGAAACTTAGAGAGAGGTGGGAGGGGGATGTAGGAGACATGGATGACACTGAGTGGAATGAGGCGCTGGCGTCCCCGAGGGAGGTGGGCATATCGGCCAGGTTCAGGTTAGTACAACTCAAGATCCTACACCGCACCTATTACACCAGGACACTTCTACACAGGATAAAGAGAGCACCACACCCCTTCTGTCTGAGAGGCTGTGGGGAGGAGGGTACATTGCTACACACACTCTGGGACTGCCCATTGATCCAGGAAGTCTGGAGACAAATTATGCGCACAATATCCCAAGTCCTTGGGGTGTCACTTCTCCCTGAACCCCGTAAATGCCTATTGAACATTTGGGACCCTACTGACCTGAACAGGTATGGACAGTTGTGGGTCACATTGGCTGTGACAGTGGCCAAAAGAGACATTGCTCAGAAATGGGGTGCCCCGGAAGTTCCTACGGTGCACGGCTGGATTAAAAATATGGACATTCTATTGGTGAAAGAGAGGGCGGTGTATGTGCTGCGGGCATGTCCCCGTAAATGGAATAAAGTATGGCTGCCTTGGAACAAATACAGGGGGGAACCGTGTGCACCCTTACCGGAGGACGATGATGTGGAGTCGGAAGAAGAAGAAGATTAGGAAAAGGGGCATGGTGAGTGGTAGTCTGAGTTGTGGTGGGATGGAGCGGGACCACGAGAAAGCTTTGTACGGATTTACGGAATATGTGCAGTCGATGAGGACTTGTCTATGTAAGACTACAATGTACTATTGTGATGATGACACCCGTTAGGTTTTAATGGTTATGATTTTAGTTTTATTGATTGAACCTGCTAGGAATTACTTGTTCTGTTCTAAGGGGGCACTTTGCGAATTGCAACAGGGAGTGAAGTATTATCGAATAAGACTGTATGCAGCTCGATAGCATGTATTTTCTTCTCATCCGTACTAATATAATTGCCGCAGGCACTGACTCATGCTGAGACTTATCCCGATTTTGGATTACACTAAGTACTGTTATGAAAATACAATAAGTGATGTTACTGTGAATGCCTTGTATGCCTTCTTGACAATAAAGTTCTATAAAAAAAAAAAAGTGTAAAAAAAATAAACAGAACAGTAGGCCTTTTCCATCTATGCACCAAGCATCAATCAATCAATCAATCAATCAATCAAGCATCTGGAACAATATCCTTGTTTCCATCAGGACAACCCCAACAATGCTCCAATTTATGAAGGAGTTGAAACTCACCTCTTTAAAGAACACTGCTTTATAAAGCATTAACCATCCATAAACCAGCTTCCTCTCCTATTACTCACCATTGTTAAGCTTGCCTTTAACCATGTACAGCACTGTGCTGCCTTTTGGCTAGGTCACGCTATAGAACTACCATATATATCTATATATTTTTTATTTTTTTTATTTATAAAGTTTTTTATAGCGCGAACAAGATCCCGAAGGATATTAGAGCGCTTTACAAAAATGATGGAAGGAAGGACGGAAGAGCAATGACGACATCGAGTAAGCATACAAAAACAAAAAAAACAAGGAATAATCACATAATTACAAAAACAAATAAGACAGGATGAAGCTTTAGCGTAGCAAGTTTGAATGCATTTAACAATCCATCCTGAAATAACATTTCCATAACATTTCCACAATGCCCACAGTTTTGGCATTTCATCATACCTTTGCTACCTGTATCTGTATGGATGATATATCCTTTCCTTAACATCTCTTTGAGGTTCCTAGATCTTGAATAGGCAAAAATAGGTTTATCCAAAAACACCTGTTTAAAGTCTGTTTCTTGTTCTATAATCTCCAAACGGTTCAAGATGCCTCTTTTTATCGCTGGTGATGCAGTAGAAAATGTAAGCACAAAAACTTCCCTCCTTAATGGAGATTTAACCACTTTCTTTAACAGATCCTAACGGTGTATCTGACATGCTTTTTGCTTCGCTTCTTCTAGTACTATACTAGGGTACCCTCTTTGTCTGTAGTCTTGAGAAAGAACTTCAATTTCTCTGATACTCTGTATTACATCAGAACAAATTCTCCGGATTCTAATGAACTGGGAGAATGGTAAATGGTTTTTCAGAGTAGGTGCATGAATAGTGTCATAATGTAGTGCATTGTTCCTGTCTGTGGGTTTTTTATACAATCTTGTGGTCAACGAGTCTCCCTTTCTTTCAATGAATATATCCAAATAGTTAATCTCAGTGGTACTCATTCAGTTTGTACATTTAATCTGGGGATGACAATTATTTAATGTGCTCAAAGCGTTCTGTAGTTGTTCTTGCGAGCCCTTCGACACAACGAGAATGTCGTCTATGTACCTTAAATTCAATAGAAGACTATCAGTCCATTCTACTTTGTTCAGAATATGTGTGTCTTCGAATCTAGCCATAAACATAGTAACAGTGGGACCGCCCGGCTCCATCTCCCCAGGCCAACTGCAACACACTAACAAACAAGGAGCCGAACCCTTCCGTGGTACCACAAAGAAACGCGTTCACCACCTCTAGCATTCCCCTGAAGAAGGCACCCACCGAAATGCACCGGGAGCTGCGAATACCAGGGAGATGCCACCATCCCAGGATCCCCATGAATGGAATGAATCCCGTGAAACCACGCGAACGTGCACGAACAAATGAAATCAAAGACAAGAAAAGAACCGATCAACAAACTGGCTTGACTATGCACATGGAAGTCCCCGCCGTCAAAGTATTCGACCGATACCACCGACAAAGTGGTTGTGCCCTGGATAAACCAGTTTGCATGCAAAAGAGTAAACTATGCAAGACTCGAGCAGTTGGTTCACGTTACTGATGGATATCTGTTGTTTGGCCCCAAAAGTAATAAGTTCCGGTGTGCTGAGCCTTATTTTTAAACCATACCAACGTGTCTTTCAGTGCATATGTTAACCAAGTAGTGAGATGGATTCTGTTTGTCCCAGTTGGAGATTTTACAGGCCCTTGAACATGTAAATGACGTTTTTTTCCGACCTGCACCTGCCTTCCTTTTGCAATAAAATTTCTGTCAGATTCACGTTAGCCCTGAGCTAGTATTAGCAAAGTCTAGGCCATCTCTTTTGTTGATTTAAGGCTGGAAAAGATCTCCACTCTTATAACCACACACTTCGGAGCTGCTTTTCAATGTCTAATACCAGATCTTCTTTTTAGGTATTGTTTCACCAGACTATTGTTTTTTCCCAAAAAATATTCATAATGTACATACATAGAGAGGTTTTAGGGCAGCAGGCTTCATTCACTAGTGTGTTGACATTTTGCTGCCACCCACTAAATCAACCCACTAAATCATGCAGCATGAGTGGCACGGTACTACACCACATTTGTTGCCTCTGATTTTTTATTCTTCTCAAGACTAGTCTACATCTCCCGAACCTCTATTTCACACACTTTCATTTCGTAAAAAAACATTCAAAAGCAGCATCAGTAGCATTATGATTTTGGCAGTCATCTTTCCTATTTATCCTGATCACTTGTCCACTATCTTTATGATTTGCCATTTATATTGCAAGCCAATACTTTTCCCTTTTTCCCAAAGTGGGCCTGAAATAAAAGATTATTGATGTAATTTGGCCTCTAATCAATAGGCAGCCATGTTTACACACATTGAGTAATTGCCTAGCACTACACTGGAAACGAGAAGAATGTGATCATTTGAAGTTAAGGCGTCTAAAGTGTGTGGCTATATATATAGTTATTTATATATATATATTCACACACATATATATCACACATTTAATATTGAAGAGGTTATTATTGAATTGTATTTGACAGCAGCAGAAGGACAATATTGTGTTTTTAGATTTCAATAACATTGTTAAATTAAAATATATATATATATTAAAACTGGTGCCACTGTGAACCACGACCAGTTTACCAAGAATATTAGAATGCGAAACTCATAGTTTTATCTTTTGGATTCCCCTCCTAAATATCTGTCCTAATTCACAAGCACCTTCCCTTTTTTCACACTCCCTTTGGAGCAACATTTCTCTAATGAAACATTGAATATAGTGATCCGTGATATATAAAAATAATTGAGAAATAAAACAGGCACTATTTAAACTATAATTTGTGCCTTTATGTCATTTGAGGATATACATGCTTGAATTGTGAAGAAATCGGTGGTACATTGATGATACAATGTGAATTCTATATGTACCTGATATATATTTTTGCTCAATGAATACTTCTCACAACTAAAGTGTAACCTTAAGTAGACTAGGACCATTGTTTTCTATACCGAACGTTACCCAGGTCCTTGGACTTTTGTGGGTCACCCCATTATATTATAGGGGCACAGCCTAGATAAAGCAGACCATGTAACAACACAAGTAAAAAGTCCAGTCCTCATGGGAGGTTACAAATGCAGACAAGGCGGTAACCAAGGAGGGACTGCTAAGCTATTCATGAATGAAAAGCAACGATTTAGAAAGGACAGTAACAGATGCCTATTAAAAAATGGGTGGGACATGGGTGGAGTCCCTACCTGAATACAGCATGCCTCGCAGGCTTGGCCTATTAATGACAAAATAATGAAGAAAATCTATCGTTAAATGTTGTGCTGCATTACTTGCATTTCCTTGACGCATAATTTAATCAACCCTGCTGCATAATTCCAGTGGCCCTGTTATAAGCATTCACCCTGCTCTCTTTTCCCTATGGTACATTCTGCGATGCTTCACACCCGTGTTTACATGTTCTGTTTTTTTAATAAAAGTGTACTAGTGATGTCATGATGTTCAGTTCTTTCTGCAGATACATGTTGCTGTCTTTATTATTCTGGCTTTGTCTGTTTTTCTATTGCATTTCATTTTTGCCACTGCCTTCTGCACTGTTGCAGTAAACGTCTTTTCTGCATACAGTTAATGTGAAAATGCGTGAGACCACGAGGAAAGTGGGGGTGCGGAAGAGGTTGCAGGGAGCAGTGTTTCTTAAGAATTTTTGGGGCACCTGGCAAGACATATTTTGAGGCCCCCATTCATAATTTTACTGCCCCTTTCTGCTAATTGAAGATCGCATGATGCCAATCATACTTTCAGAAATGGGAAGCACACAAAAACTGTTGAATATGTTTTTACGGGGTGCCCAAAAAACCTTAAAATGCCTCCGGGAAAAGCGAGAGAGACTTAGAGGTAAAGTTAGGCTGAGAGGTGACAGGCTGAAGTATGCAAATAGACAGAGGTGAGCTAGATAAAGAGAAAGTTGACTTTCGGGGGCGGAGGGGGGCTTGGAAGGAGGCCATTACTGTTCCAATATTCGAAAAGTCTTCTGTGATCACACAAGCGTAAAAATCACCCCTATATCAATTCAAAATTCAAGAGTGGGGTGGGCCTGGCTGCAGAACGTGCACGGAGTGTCTTTTCACTACCAGGGGAAGCGTCTGCACATTTACGCTGCTAGTCACAAAGCACTCACCCTCGTCCTACCTACAGCGTCATTACCAGAGGCAATGGATACCTGTAGATTCCAAAAAAATACAACCATGGTGAGTCATTGAAAATGCTTACGTAGGTATTTTACAACAAATAACGGGTTAATAATACAGAAACATGACAAACTGCAGCATCAACTCTATAGTGAAATTAAAAGCACTTTTCAAGCATAGCTTTATGAATTATGGAACTGCAAAAGCCAGATGGTTTACTTTCTGCCCAAAATCTATCCGAAGCAGCGCCGTAGACAGTAGACACCTGCTAAACAGCTGTGACACTATCGACACGCACCTCTTACGGCGC
This sequence comes from Lissotriton helveticus, assembly GCF_964261635.1. Taxonomy (NCBI): domain Eukaryota; kingdom Metazoa; phylum Chordata; class Amphibia; order Caudata; family Salamandridae; genus Lissotriton; species Lissotriton helveticus. The sequence goes on along the minus strand of NC_136065.1, from coordinate 1,039,201,840 downwards.
CCACAGAGACATTGGCAACGCTATTAGCTTCAGCAACTGTTTGTGAAAGAATCAAAATGTAATTACCGAAGGCAATATCCCGCACGCACACAGTGCAGCTCGGGGTGATGTGTTTAAATGCAAATATTGGTTAACCATCTAACTCAACATTTCCAAATGCAGTAATGTGATGACATTGACGAGGACGAAGGTCATGCGTTGATTTCTCGCCACAGAATCCATTTACGATGCAGGGCCTGAAAGTTTACCCAAACACTCAATGGAAATCTGTCTCATGCACCTGTCATTAGCACGAGGCAGTGATATGAATGTATTACGTCACGTGTATTCAGTTTGCTATGCATGGAAAGGCCTTGCTGACCTCTGCATCTAGTACGGCTTGTTGCTGCAGCGCACGGTAACGTCATGAACTGAAAGTCTTATAATGAGCTCCGGGACACCTTAAGGATTTTTTAGGGTCGTGACCTAAACATAATTGAGAACTGCCTGCTTAGAACAGCTCTGAATTTATTATCCAGTTTCAGCTCATTCAAGACCTCCACAGCTGTGGTCGGATCATTCACAACCCTCTTCATGGGCCTGCCTACCAGGGCCGGCTTTAGGGAGGGGTGCGACTGGTGCGGCCGCAATCGGCGCTGACCTGGAGAGCGGGCCCTATGCTTAGCAATAACTAACGATTTTAAAGCACCTGCTGCAGAGTTCCTTGTGCGTCCAGCTTTCAGGCAGCAATACAAATGCCCAGATAAATCTTGCGATTAATGTCCCTGCTAGAGAGAGAGAGAGCCGGAGTTTTGTCTAGTGTCAGTTTTGACTCGCCATGAAGTAGCACACAGGGTTAATAGGCCTGCTGCAAAGAACAGATCTGTATTTTATGTGGATAGCTGAGTGAATTACTCAAGCCAGCAATTACTATCCCTTTAACCACTCCCCCGCGGGGCTAATTCCCCTGCTGTGCTGAGGGGCGCGCGCAGCGCCGCCGTTCTCATGACGAGCTCGACTCGTCATGCAGCACGGTGGCGCTGTGCTCATGACGAGCTGAGCTCGTCACGACCACGCCCGTTCCAATGGAACGCCCAGCACAGCAAGGGAATTATCCCCGTGTGGGCGCGGCGCAACGGTCATGGCGAACTCAGCTCGTCATGAGCACAGCGCGACCGTGCCTCATGACGAGCTGAGCTCATCATGAGCACAGAACGGGTTAAAACAATAGAAATGTATGTGAAAGAGGGACTATAGAGAAATGACGGGCACTTTTTCCAGGTGCTAATGAGGGAATCCGAGTAGGAGGTCATGGGAAGTAGGGGTGTCAAAAAGATTGTCCCACAAGGCACCACCAGCGCTAAAAGCCGGCCCTGCTGCCTAGGTCTGAGTCCACAACTAGAACAAACAGTCTCTTTCTGGCTGGCCGACACCTGAGAAGTAGAAAAATGGTGGGCCTGAACAAACACGCTGCGTGATTTGTGGTGTATTTCTGCCTCATCATTTGAGCTTGTGAATGTGAAGCATGTTTTTTTGTCTGCTGCATTGTCATCCCTGATCTGTAAGATTATAATCCAGGTGTCACTAGGCTGTGATCACACCAGTTTATCAGCATCTCAACATGGACAGTGCAGTCTTGAGGGAATAATATAATGATGTTCTGCACTGCACAGACACTGGGCCTACTATCGTGCCCAACAACAGTGTAAACAGCATCATGCTGGCTGGACAGATTGTACTGACTTTAAAACAAAGAAATTCCTGGGGCCTCATTTATGAGAAATGACGCATTGCTGCGTGAAAGCAGCGATGCGTCACTTCTCAGTGCGCACTCCTTGCGACATTCCTGATGCGTGATATTTAATGTATGACGCATCATGTCGCAAGGAGTTACAGATACGTCAGTATTTCTGACGTATCTGTAAGCGCAAAAGTGACGCATTGCTGGGGTGTGTCACAAAAGTGACGCAACTCCAGCAATGCGTCCTTTCACATGGGGCAAGCCCCATTTCTTTCACATGGGGAAAGCCCCATGTGAAAGGGCCTGCGTCAGTCTTATGCCTGCTGTGAGGCAGGCGCAAGATTTTGACACAACGGCATCCTAAAAGTGACGCAGTGAAATCTCATAGATTTCACTGCGTCACTTTTACAACCCTTCCTTGCGTCAATACGCCCCCCTTGCATACATTATACCTGGCGCAGGTATAATGTGGCGCAGGGGTTTACAAAGTGACGCATCTACCTAGATGCGTCACTTTGTAAATATGGCGCAACAAGGTGCATTTTTTACGCCACTGGTGCGTCACAAAAAGTGACGCACCGGCGGCGTAAAAGTGACGCACATCCTCATAAATGAGGCCCCTGGTTATTTTAAAGCTTGAGACAGTCTGGGACTGCCCTGAGGGCTTAATAATCGATCCCCTAGAAAGGTGGGGGCCCTTGGCCTGAGCCCACTTTGCCCATGCCTTAAATTGTCTCATGATGAACTTTAAGAAAGATTATGTTAATGCCATGTTGTCTTGCTGCCTTATATACCAGCTCCCACACTAGGCAAGGCTGAAATATGTATCAGATAGCCTTAAGAAAGATGCCCATCTGCTGAAAAGGCTTCAGAGGACACATGGAGGTTTTTGATGGAACTTCTGGGTACTTTGCTTCACATGCCAATTCTTCTGGGCCGTGGTGCCACCTATCTGTAAAACACACTTCTGCAAATGGTTTAATCTCTTGAAGGGATATCCGTCATGTTTGTGATGGAGTACCTGTCCGCCAAACCCTAAATCAGGCCCTAAATCTGTCCAGCAGTGCAAAATGACCACAACCATTTCCTTTTATTTGAGCCAGCCTCTAGGTGACCTCTAGGAATGTTGGGTTTGGCACCAGCACCCCCCAAGCCTAGAGAATAAAGAGCACAAGCACAAGAAGTTCAGAGATTTAAAAAAACTGCAAAGACTGAATAGGTGCTGAAAGGGGTTGTACAGAAACTCAACACCAATAGTCTGAGCGCATGCGTGTGTCTGAAGGCTACAGCACATTAAAGCTATATCTGTTGGCTTGCTATCAATCTGTTTAACGTTTCTACATTTTATCATTTCCATATAGGGTTTAGAATTGGGAGGGTGCACTATTGTTAGGATTTTGAAATAAAGGAAGCACTTATCAGACCATTTAATTTGAGAGGGTTTGAGGTTTTCATGTGTTGTTTCTTTATGAAAATCAGGTCTTTGGCAGAACCCTTATTGTGAGTCACAAAGATGAAATGTAGGAGGTGAAATGTTGTAGCAGGTTTTTGTCAGTTAGGAAGGATTTGAGGAGGGATATGTAGGTGACTGCCTTTTTCACAGGGAAGGTATACATTTCCCAGGTAAATCTATTCTATAGAAAAAAATGAGCTGAACAGTGCTATAATTTAGGAAACTGATGAAAACTCTATTTACTAGGAGATGCCCAGTATTAGATGTTTAGCCTCAGTGGTTTCATTTTTTTATTAGTATTCGGCGGACTCCCTTGTGTATGAACACAACTCTACCAGTTTTCTTTTCCTTTATTGAGTTGGAGGATTTTTCGTCCTGGTTAGTAAGATGGTTGTTTGGAGGAAGAGCAGACCCAGGTCTGTGAGAACAATAGCATTAAGATCACAACCGATGTGGAATTTGTATTTCAGACCGCACACCGACAGTGCAAGAGAGTTTACTTTATTGTGATGTGAGAAGAATGGTAACTGGGCTTAAAGGAGGTAATTTTTCTGAGGTTGCCTGAATAGATTGATCTTTTGGTTGTGGTTATGGCATCTAGCTCTGGAGACTGAGGAAGTAGGTTGTGATGTGAGATCTGTGATCACAGCCTATTCGAGTGTGTGGGTTGAGGTACAGGTAATGTGCATTGAGGAATGTTCCAAAACATTGGGGTCAGTGTGCGTGTTGGGCTCTTCAGGAGCAGTTGTACCAAGTGCAGTGTAATGGGGAGGACAAAGTAGGAAAAGCAGCAATTGGCCATGTTTGGAAAGAGACTTGTATGAGAGAGCTTGAGAGTGCAGGTTGTAGACTTTGCGTCATTTTGCAGATGGTTCGGCATCATTTTAAGGTCCCTCATTTCATTTTGGGGGTGGATAAGATGGGTGTGCGCTGGTCACTTTTAAGTGTCTTTACTAAATTATTAGGCAAATAATCACACCTGCCATATACACAATGCCTAATGGTTATGCTTTCTGTCAATTTGTCTTCTTTTGTATTGGTGTACCTGAACTTTACCAGGAGATAGATTGAGAAAGGGAGAAGTTATTGAGGTGGGATTGTGGCTATCAAGAGGGATGTAGGTTTGGTCCTTAAAAACGTGGGTTATCCCTCAGTATATAAAGACAAAGCTGTAGTAAGATGTAACTCTAGATGTAAAAGGTGTGAATGAGTATTATGTCACATCTGTTCAAAGCACATTTAAACTTCATCACAAGTGTGGAAACCTGTGGGTGTACACGTTATTTATGTTCAAAATCACTTTATGTGAAAATCACTTTTAGATGCAAGTCACCCTTGGTGCAATATCAACATGGGTATGGAAACAGTTTTAGGAGCACAAATACATTTTATGAGGAAAACATGTTTGTATTTCAAGTGACCCTTCATCCAGCATTGAACAGGAGAATGGAGAAACTTTAGTTGCAAAATTACTTCCTTGTGCAAAATCAGCCTTAGTGTAGCATCAAAAGGGAAGTGAAAACCCATTTAAGTACAAAACACATTTAGGTGCAAAACACACTTTGGTGCAAGATTACATTTAGGTCCAATGTCAAGATGTGTGTAACTTCAACAGGTGTGTGGAAATATGTTCAGGTGCAAAAACAAAGAGGAGCCCCATCCATTTCGGTACACACATTTGGGTGCACAGTCATGCTTCTTGCAAAGTTAATAGGAGAGTGGTACCACATTCAGGTGCAAAATCCTCAGTGCAGAGATAAAATGCAGTAGTAGGAATTTATATTAGGTGTAAAATGTGGACATCAATGTGATATCACATTTCATTACCTCTTCGCCACGCCGTCCCGGTCACAGTCATTCCACACATGAGCAATAGCTCCTCCCCACAGACATCCTAGGCTGAAACACCCCTGCTCCCATCCCTACCCTCCAGGCCATGCCCACATCCTGTGACACATAACCCTGACCTTACCTTTCAACATCCTGTACCACAAAGCACAAGAAGCCGAAACAGGGAGGGAGGGATGGATGGGAACCAGGACTGTGACGGGGAGGTCTAAGACTCAGAGTAATGAATATTACCGGTAAGTAACAGGTCTTTAACATCACATTGAGATGCAAAATCACCTTGAAAAATATGCAGCATTTTGGTATCAAATGAAGGTATAAAATGATATGTTGGTTGCAAATAGGGTTAATGTGGAAAACCACACTTAGGGGCCGATTAGGATGGCGGACGGACTTGCGTCCGTCCGCCACCCCTGAGTTGGAGGGACCGTCCGCATGGGCAGCGGCGGTCCCTCCATAGCAATTAGGATGTGACCGCCACCCTGGCGGTCACATCCTGTATGTTTTACATTGCGGCGGATGCTGCTTGAAGCAGCACCCGCCGCAATGCAAAAAACGAAAGGTGTGCATTTGCGTGCACAAAGCGGCAGGCACCGCGCGGTGCCTGCCGCTTCGTGCACGCAAGGGCAGGGGGGTACCATAGGTACCCCTCATGTGCACCCCCCACGCAACCTTCACCCAGGGGGCCCGCAACGGGCCCCCAAAGTGACTGTCCGTATGCTTTTCCACGGCGGAAAAGCCGCCGCGGAAAAGCATGACTCACCCTGCATCCTAATATGGCTGGCGGTGTCTGATAGACACCGCCAGCCATGTTATTGCTTTTCCGCCGTGGTCGCCTTCCGACCGCGGCGGAAAAGTGGCGGACGGATTGGGAGACCCACCAGCCATCCTGATTCGGCGGTGGGTCTTTCAGGTCTCCTCGGCGGATTTCCCGCATACTCCGGGCCGGCGGTGGCTTCCGCCGGCCCGGAGTATGCGGGAAATCCGCCATCCTAATGACCCCCTATGTGTAGCATTAGTAAGAATGTAAACACGTTGTCCCAATCGCTTCAAGGCTCGTGCACCACTGTTTTTACCCTTAAAATCCATTATAAGTAATAGGTGTGGTCTCATTGCCTCAGTCTCTTCCGGTAAATCACTTTGTCCCAATCACATTCAGCAGCAAAAACACAGTTAGATGCAAAATCATTGTTGGTGCATCATCATCAAGAGGGGAGAAAACTTTAGGAGTACAAAATGGCCTCCACTGCAGTGCATGGATGCAGCACTTCACCGTCCATTCATTTAAATGGGAGGCACTTTAAATCAAGCAGACAATTACATCTAAAACCTTGCAGCTAGATTCATCAAAGGCCCGTTTTGCGAGTCTATAATAGCGATTCATAAGGAATCGCTATTACAGACTCGCAAAACGGGATTCATGTAGGAATCACAATATTTATTGCGATTTCCACTGATTCCTTATTTGCGATTAGCTAATTGCTAATCGCAAATAAGGAATAAATCCCCATCATTCCTGAATGCATGGGGAGTCATTCCTTATTTGCGATTAGCAATTAGCTAATCGCAAATAAGATTGCGATTTCAAGGGTGCCAGGGTGTCCAAAGGACACCCTGTAGCACCCCTGATATGCAAATTTACACAGGTGTTGCGCACACACATGTCCAAAGGGCATGTGCGTGTGTAACATGCAAATGAGAAAAATGCACTAAAGTGCTTTTTTCTATTTTTTCGCTATTTACCACGAAGTCATATTTCGTGGTAAATAGCGACCAAAAATGGTGAATTCGCAATGTAAAAATCGTTCATGAATTGCATTTAAGGAATCTCAAATAGAGATTCATTAAATGCAATTCCTCGCAAATGTGCGGATTCTTTATTAGCGATTTTTGCATTTGGGATGATGAATCCCAAATGCAAATATTGCACTCGCAAAGGGCCAGATTCTCAGAATCTGGCCCTTTACGAGCGCAATTGAGCTTGATTAATCTAGCTGTTGGTGCCAGCCCTTTTATATGAACTAGAGATCATGTTTGGAAGCATTAAGAATAAAAAGGGAACATTTAGTGCAAAATTAAACACAGCAAGAACTTATTAGATATTTATTGGAAAAAAATATTGGAAATAGTTCAATACAAGTCAGTTGTAATTTAAAAAAAAAATACTGTAGCTCGGAATGCATAGTATCATACAGAAAGCTTCTAACTGTTATATAATTTGAAGGAGTGAAAAATAAATATGTCCTTTACGCTTGCCACTGTAAACTAGAAAAACAGCTAAAGAAAGAAAAGTAACGTCTTATTTTAGTTGCTATAAACAGCTGCTCCATGACCTGACTGACCTACCTTTCAACTCCACTGCTGGCACTGGAAGCAGGTATTGTGAGGTCTTCACAAGTTATCGATTATAAAGTAATTAGAGATGGGCTTTATACAGGGATTGCAGAATCCCATGCATTATGATGAAATACCGTTCCCGATAAATCGATGTTTAACAGGGGCAGTGTTATTTCTCCAAAGTGATGAATAGGGCCTAAATACTGCTCTTGTATTATTTTCCCCTTCACTCCCGGATTATTAGTTTTTTACATTGACCGATTAATTAGATTTTTTGGCCTCATCATACTGGTTTTTACACTTTACAGTACTCTGACGCCATTTGGAACCTTGCGTACTCTATAAAATTGATCTCCATTCCCATGAACCTTTCTCTCCCTAATGTTTTTTGCTTTCTTTTTATGCCAGATGCGATTCGTTTACACTGATTTTCAGACGACGGAAATCATAAATGTTGAATGTTTTTCAGTTTTTTTCCTGCCGAGTTCCTCAAATGAGTAGGAGGGAAAGAGTGTGGGAGCCTTGGACGCAGATCCCCTCCTGTTTTTATCTAATTAATTAATGAGCTGTGGCAATCTTCAGCTACCGACGTAATGATAGTGCGCGCGCCTGCGTCTTCTCTTCGGTATTTGGAGGAGAGAAAGAGGAAACTAATGGCCTTCTTTCATTAACGCCCCTGCAAAAAATAGACTTCACCAAAGTTCAATACATGAATGTTTTAATCAGAGGGAATTGAAAGGATGCTTATCCTACTAATGAATTCTGCGAAACCTAAGAACGACGTGTCTTTTTCCTTGAAGTGCCCTACAAAAACGTCAAGGAAGGGAGGGCGCTTATCGACAAGTAACACCACCAGGTTAGTTTGTTTCTGTACCTATTACCGAACACGTTTAATTAGGCACTCGCTGTTCACGTGAGTTCATGCACACGTGATGTAGCGCGTGCATAGTTGCTGTCACGTTTGCGTACGTTTGACTTCAGTCTCAGTGAATGTATAATTTATTGCTTTAATGTAAAACAGTCTGCGGTGTTGGGTGTGTCAAAACCAAGAAACATCGCTGACCACGAATCTCTAAACATTTATAGTGGTAAAAATTGTACTGGCTGTTACCACTATGCAGAAATTTGGGCTTCAAACAGTGCTTGTATGCCTTTAGAATTCTTAAAACAAGTACATTGAGCCCTATTGTGTTTGCAATATCTAAATTCCTGCTAGCTATGTGGTGTAAGAGGCGTACATTAATTGATATTGTCCGATAGCCTACTGTTGAGAAATGAGTGCACTGAATTGGGTAAATTAAAAAAAAAAATGTATTCTAGAATGTGTATTTTTCTTCACACAAGAATGTTATCATGTGTATAGAAATGAATTTTAAATGTCACCTGTCTTCTCCCATCCCTTTTTTCACATACCTTTCCTGACCCGTTGTGACTATTTGTATTTTATACTGTACTCTTTTATGGCCTAATTGGCCGAAATAAAGAATTTTTGAATTGAATTGAATTTAATAGTGTTGAAGAGTTGTTTCTGGTTGTATAGTAGTCTTAAGTTTCAGTCAAAGGTTACTGCCAGAACTGAAGTCTGATCAATTGGCAACAACCTTAAATCACCACTAGGGCACAGCTGCACTGGACGTCAAGACCAACGTGCAGCTGCAAATGGACCACACTGTGAAAATATGCCACCATGTGGCAAAGTGTATCGATATGCTAATTCGAAAGGAGTGAACAGAACCAGAGGTGCCTAGGATACATACTGACAGAAAATTCCCACGACTGGGGAACATGCCCAACGCAGAAAAAAAGTAGACAAATCAACGAAAACAAGGACTTGGTTTAGAGGAGAACGCCAATTGAAAACATTACAAATGAGGCAGTGGGCATGTGTTAAACACATTGGGGGATATTACAGAAAAATGCCGGAGCGCTGTGTTAGGCCAAATTTGTCAATGCCGCATCCTGCGTCCATGGGGTTGGAATCCTTCCTGTCAGACATTTGAGCAGCGTTTCTTCAGGGGGCGAGAAAGCAAAAGAACCACAATTGAGCCACCTATAAACAAAACAAATTAATAGATTTTCTAAATACCATTCAGATTTCAGGTACCATTTCAAATAACCCTGCTAAATTGTATTCTTATTCTTCACTGTATTATGTGTACTGCAAAGATTAATTCCCATGTTATCATGCGCAGTAAGTGTATATCCTGAATCTGCTTGTTTACTATTATGACATAGTATTACATTTTTATTTCTGTAACATTTTGAAGGCCAATGTGTACTGCTGCCGGCTTGCTTCCCTCTTCCCTCCGGAGAGTGTGTAATATTTAAAAACAGTACGCCATAATGCTTATGAGACGCTTTAATTAGAAATACTATCAATTAACTGTGTGAATTAATTAATGCAGCACTCCTAATGCTCGTAGAGGAATGCGACCCTCTATCGCTCTGAGAATTCACAGACTAAAATAACCATATCTCAGACTTCTCATGGGCTATTTTACTTCAACACTCCTCTGCCAGTAAACTTCATCTTGATTTACTCCTGGTGTGAATTCAGTGCCAATGCAGTCTTTATCAAGGCTACTTTTCAAAATGGCTTCATCATTGAATTTCTAAACCTGGGTACCCAATTCATTACGGCTGCTAATCTTTACTTCCAGGTAACTATTTCACATCTAACCCTGGGCGAAGCACTACGCTCCGCTCGCGGAGTTTGCGAACTTTTTGCAACTTTGCACTACGCGAGCGGCACGTAGCACAGTGCGAACATGCGTAGTGCAGCGTAGCGTAGTGCAGCGCTCATTTTTTGCTTGTTCGCGGTCCTGAACGTCATGTTCGCGACCGCGAGCAAGCAAAATGACATCCCGGCGAGATTCTCAACGCGAGGAGGTCAGGTTTCTCATTGTGAGTGGTTGCGCATGCTCGCGACCGCTCTCAATGAGAAACTACCTGTTCGCGTTGAGAAAGCTGCCGCTCAAGTAATAATCTCCTCGAGCAGCAGAAAACTACAGCTCGCACTGTGCAAGATGCCGTTTTCAATGCTTGCACAGTGCCGGATGCTTGTCCGCACTGTGCAATCATTGAAAACGCATCTTGCACAGTGCGAGCTCCAATGGTTCTTGTGACACATTTGTATTTATTGTGGCCTGCTGCTACCTGCTCCATCTCATGCTGTTTTCTGCATTTCTTCTACTTCAACATCAGCTTGCCCTATAGGATTTTGTTTCTGCCTCTGGATTTCTCTCTAAAGACTTCTGCGGCCCCCACGGTGGAAACGTTTTCCTTGCACATGAAGCCTGCATGAGGGCATTGTTGATTCTAGAGGGTGGTTACCCATACCTTGGACAAGCTACCAGAAAGCCATCAGAGATCACCTTACATCTAGCCCTTGACAGGTTGTAATGTCATTGTCTCCAACACCAAATTCTTGCATGAATCCAGATAGAGATATGGCTACAGCTAAAGAACCAAAGTAATTGTGTAGCGTAGCGCGCTACTCACTGAATAGTGTTTTAACGGTATACACCTGTTACAACGCATTTTTTACTCCGCACTACCATTACAACGCGACTTTTACTCCGCATACCGTTACAACGCATTGCGCTGGGGGGCGCTGTAGGATAGGGAATAAGTTTAATTTTCTATCCAACACCTTCCCTAGTGTCCACGGGGACTGGTGTTGGAATAGAAAATTATACTTACCACTATCCAGCGCCCCAAGGCGCTATGCGTTGTAACGGTATGCGGAGTAAAAGTCGCGTTGTAATGGTCTGCGGAGTAATAGTATGCGTTATAACGTCATACATCCGTTTTAACACCTCGTCAGGGGTGGTAAGCGATATATAAATACATGTGGAGAATGCTGCAAACTCCTACAGTCAATGACTCACAGATAATTAGTCCATGTTCTCCATACTTCTCATGAGGTCCAGCAACATGTAAAGCATTTTTGGAGGCTCTGACTGTCCATTTTTGTTTTAGACCTGGTCAGTTTGCTTCAGTTCGAGCAATGGTTGTATATTTAATCAGCTCTCTTGGGTGTTATTCTAGAATTGGTATTGCCATTGGAATTAGCTGAAGTCCCAATTTGGAATAAATATTCTATCTTTCTAACTCAGTTTAAATTAATGACTGAATGCCTTGACTGAGTATTTTCTGCTGAGGAGGCTTTATGTGCTAAGCAACAAGGCAGTTCTGATGTTCTTTCGTATGTGACCATGAACTCTCAGTTGAAACCATCCCGGCTGAATTGACTCAGGTTGTATTATTCCTTCAAGGACTTGAAGAATAGATTAAAGATAAGCTCACGAAAAACACACTTACAAGTTCCTTGGTGGAGTTGGTTGAATAGTCCTTGAAAATTGAACATCAGATGAAGAGCAAAAGGAACCAGTGTAGGGATCTTTCCATGCAAGTTGCTAACAAAAGAAATCTGAGTTTACACTGTTATGAATCAGGATTTTCTTTGGAGGAACCAGAGCAGATTTGCATGGCTATAGGTCCACTTACAAAATCTGAAAAGGACATGTGGCATGAAGTAGGACTTTGTTTCTACTGTGCAAGTCATTTGGTTCAAGATCATCCTGTAACATCAGTCTGTCCCTCTGGAAAGACCAACACCAAACTTCTGTAAGAGATAAAAGTCAGGTTTTTTTCAGGTCCCTTTTCTGGCCCTTGCTAGGACATCTGACACTGCCTGTTTTGATGGGTTCGATGTGAGTTTGAAGTACTTGCCTCATTGGTCTGTGGGCCACTGGAATGTAAGGCAATAAATAATGCAGAATTTAAGAAGAGGGTCTGGCAAGTTGTTCAATAAAGGATCCATGAAATCCTCAAATGTAGTGAACATGCACAGGCTTTCTTATCATTTAAAGAGCAGAGTGAGGGACAAAAGAATTTTAGACTCGAAAAAACATTAGCAAGGTGACCCTTATCCAAAGCTACGAAAAACAGGATTAGGGAGACAAGAGGTAGTGCCCCTCGTGGGCACTGGAGGTTGATATGTCCTCCTCAGAGATTCATACAAAACAAAAGGATCCACCTCAGAGGAAGATTCAAAAGAAAGTGTCCCCAATCTTGGTAGGGCACACACAGTGTTTGCTTAAATACCCCTCACACACCAAAAGGGCCCTTGGTGTCATACTTCATCATAGGGGTCTTCTCGCCCGGCTGCGGGACGAGGCGTGCTACAACTAGCGACTACGCGGGAGCACTGATTTTGCAGTACTATGTGTGGTGTAGAGGTAGTGAGAGGAAGGGTCAGAGGTGGATGAGGTAAGTGGATTAAAAATAACCTGGCCTCATGGACCTAAGAAACTTTAATAGGTCATGGAGGCTGGTGCTGTTAAAAGGGTGGTTCGGAGGTGTCCTGTGTGTAATGTGCGGATACTCCTGATCAAGTCAACATTTTTCGAAGCATCAAGGCATCTTTATGAGGACTAGAGATGATCCATTCAATACTCACTATGTTGCTATCAATTGGTGTAGGATTAACATGCTATATACAAAAAAAGTGAAAAAGATGCAAAGTATCATGCACTCTATACAGTACCCAATCAGTATTGTTAAAATGTAAGCCCAATCAGTATTTCTGAAATGTAAGCCTGAAAAAGAGAGCATAGTAAGTTTCTACATATGCGCCTGTATGGGGCAGATTAAGAACAGCAGGTCAACTGGGCAGTTGCAGGGAGGCCTCTGGAGCTTGTTGTGTCCTTGTATATCCTACATGCGGTCAGATAACTGACCCTTGGAGTCATTTAGGTTAGATGAAGAGAGCAGGTCCAATCTTCCTTCTCAGAGAGCAAGACAGTCCTCAAGCAGCAGGACAGTCCCTGGTGGCAGGGCTGCCTTTCTCCTTTAATCTCCACAGGTTCAGGAGTGTACTGAAGAGTGGCTCTGGAGGTCCAATATTTATACTTGGTGCCAGCCTTCGGAGTTGGGGGATTCCCTACACTACCCCAACACCTGGTTCTGGAAAGTTCTTCCCTTCCCATGTCAAGGCTCCAAGAAGTCAGAGGTGACAAGAGAGGGGGCAGGCCTGGTGTCATATCCCTTTGTGTGGGCTGGAAGCCCTTTGATGTGTATATGGGGCAGAGCACTGCTCCACCCAGCCATCCTGGCAGGATGGCCCATCCTGCTAAACATAGTCCCTTTTGTGTCACAGTCTCCAAGGAATACCCAAACACCAACAGCAGAGTAACTCACAGTCATGTGACCCAGGATACTCAGCAGAAGGTAGACATGGTTGGGACAAGAAAATCATAACCTTCTAAAAGTGGCATTTTCAGAATTGTCACTTAAAATCCGACTTAACCAATAAAGATGATGAATCTGAACTCGTCGATAGAAATACTGCAAATGTTAATATTGGGAGATACGAATATCAAAGTTGAAAAAAATTCCTAATAGAAGGAGTCAAAAAGCAGATTAGCAAGTTCAAAACATTTACAGTGAACCAAAATGTAACCAAACTGACAAGAAACATAAAAAACTACAACAGTGAAGTTGCCTACCCATACCTGAAGGAGAATTAATTTATGAGCATTAATCATTCAAGCCCTAAAAAACAATACTATGGACGACGAAAGAGATGGTTCTTTACATTTTCAGAGACATCATCGGATTCAAGTGAAGGCAGACTAGTGCTAGTAGGTTTCTCAATTTTTGCACAGCAGAAACTGCCTTTTTTAGAAAGAAGCAACAAAAGAGCTTGTGGCAGGGAAACACAACATAGAGGATATATTAGAACTTGCAGTCAGGTATTCAACAGCTGACCCTAGATCTACCACCCCATTATGAAATTTCAAAATATCAATTATCTGAATCAGAACAATGTTTCTGAAGTAAATGACTTTCTTTCATCCCTCCTAGATCAAGAGATAAAAAATAACAGGTTAAACGTTCTGTTAAGGGATAATAATTGCAAATAGTTTCAATACATTGCAAGGCTCAATATGGAATCTATCTTCTGCTCTTCCATCACATCTGTGTACACCACAGTTATTTGCATCTGAGGATGTTATCATCCAGGAGCTGTAAAATTACACAGCAAAGAAATCCAAGATTTTCCAAATATGATCTAAGAAGAATCTGGAGATCTCAGTACTCTATCCAGTAATAGGAAAATAATGACAAAAGCATCAGACAAAGTAGGGTTATCACGATTATCATCACTATAAACTATAAAGAACAATCGGGAGGCAAATAAATAACAGACTACCCAAAGGCACATTACCTGAGATCAGAAGTCAAACACTTAGCATCACAAAAGATGTATTAAAAATGGATGGGTAAGCATCTAATAGTTTTACATACTGAGTGAAAATATGTCAGAATTCCAATTCTGTCTTACCTAAAATCCACAAAAATATAGAGAACCCACCAGGACACCCCTTATTTCAGGGTGCGGTGCAAATTTAGAACAGTTTTCAGTGACATTTTTCTAAAATCTTTTGTGATGGAAACATCATGAAAGATTCTAGCATTTCATAAATATTGACACACGAAATTACATCCTAGTAAGTTTCAATGTGGAAACCTAAATGTAGAAGGGCTGGGTGGAGATAAGGATGGGGAGGTAGGTTTCTGAATGTTGATATTTATTCATGGTACAAATAAAGAACAAGGTTTTCATGGGCCTTGGAAGGGTGTTGAAGCTTTCGTCCTTCAGTGTGGTATGACTGATGTTGGTTGTCTTTCCTTCTCTTTAGGTGTCCTCCTTCAGGATGGTGCCACCAGGAGTCTCGGGAAAGAAAGATCATGAAGTATAAAGTTGGTATTTTGGGTCAAATTTCTTCTCTGGCCATCACCACACCCATATTCTTGACCAAAGTATGTGAAAATAAATCCTATGTGGTAGAATGTTCATTCTGGCAGAACAAGCACCCGTTTTTATTTTGTTGAGGTACTCATTCCTAAATACTGTGCTCCCAGGCAGCCCAGGAGTCCATTCCCTAAGCACTATTATGGATTTTCTAGGCCTCAGGTGATTTAAGCTGGGGGTTCTCGTGCAGTCTGCCTCTCCAGGCTCTGTGTGCACTGCAGTGAACCGGTTTGCTCACATCCTGTTATCGTCACCAGTTTGAGTAAGTGGTCCCTTTAAATCGGACCCTTCACTTAGTGTCCAATGCATTAATCTCAAGCAGAAACTGTTTAAAGGATTCCCTTTTACACAATGTGATAACAAAATTAATAAACACAATATGCAGTGCATTAACACAATATGGAATACCTTCACTGTGACCCCAACTGCCCCACAACACCCCCTCGTCACTCACGTGCTACGCTGCAACTCTCCTGAATTGCGGCAAGCTAATCAGTGTCCTCCAGCAGCATCCACCACTCTTCGCTCAAGGTCTCTGGGGTCTTGTCGAGGTTGGTGGTGCCCTCTTCTGGCTCTGCTTCATCTGGTGTCTCTCTTTTTGGTTTGATGTCAATTCCTTTGTTCTCTGAATTTGAGGCTTCCCTTGCAGTTCTTTCTTGACGTTCTCCGGCATCCTTTTCCCTCCTTTCTTGGACTCTGATTGGTTCCTGAATGTTGGGGTCCCAACCACCTCTCAACAAAAACATAGCGGTGCATCGTTAATGTTGTTTGTTGATGGTGTCTGCCCTGTTTAACCTGTGGTTCCTTTTTTCTTCCACAGGTGTTTTAGTCTTAAGGTGGCCATCCATGCGGACCAGGCGTCTTCCTTCCGGCAAGTATGGGACCTCCCGGGTCTCGTCCTCACAATAAACTATGGGATAAATTACACCCTGTTGTTCATTATAAGTATATTGAAATTCACCAAGAAGTTTCGTCACCTCAGAGAAACATACAACAAAAGGTATTTTATTCCCTAAAATACATGGTCATATCATCATTCTTTCCACAAACCACTTAAATCCTTTGAATCTTGTTCTTTTACATGAAACAGGTAGTATGTTTGCAGGTATGAAGAATAGAAGTAGACACTGTATTGTGTAATTTAACAAACAAAAGTAGCAGTTAGTAATTTGTTGCAAAAAATAGTAGCATTTGTTTAATTCAGTTAGATTTAACCCTTTTGCTGCGGGGGTAATTCCTCCGCTGTGCTGGGGGGCGGGCGCGCACAGCGCCCCCATGCTCATGACGAGCTCAGCTCGTCATGAGGCACGGCGCTCCGGTGCTCATGACGAGCTCAGCTCGTCATGAGCATGGAAGGTGTTAAAAGAGCTGTAGTTCAGAATATGTAGTAGAAACATGCAGGGAGATTCTAACCGGTAATGACCTATAGCATGGAGACAAAATAAACATTTTGCCTTCAATTTCTCCTTTTTCCTAATGATCACTGTTCATTTTTAAAAACTGAAATGAAGAATGAAAAGCTAGTTCTTTTTTTCGTGGTTTATACTGCAACTGACTTTACGCTCTGTAATCTACCTTGGCTGCTCTCTGGCAACATGCATTATAGCATCACAACTTACCTGTAAAAAAAACCTACAGCTGCACAGCTACTTTATTTCAATATTACAGGTGACTAGAGACTGTAATAAGGAAATTAGAGACAGGCTTTGAAACAGGGATTACAGACTCCCATTCACTGTAGTCTGTTAAATCGTACAGCACCAGATGGCTAACAATAGACGAAGTTTAGAACTGCATGAGTTAGACAAGTTTTTTTCAGTTTTTAAAGTCCATTGTATTGGCATTTGCAGTTAGCCATCAAAGGCACAAATTTAAACATTACAAACTGGACGTATATATTCACATATAATTATATAATCGGTATTTTAAAATACTTGATGAGCGACAAAAATAAGAGGTGGGGCTAACTCATTCGTAAATGTGTTTTAATTATGCGTATCAATTATGCAAATACTTATGTGAGGGGTGTTTTTAGACATGGGTTTTTGCCTACACACAATATGAACCGAGGACACCTTCGGTTGATACGAGACATTTTCCTATAAAGAAATATGAATGTTTGACTTTTGGATGATGCAGACAAAAATATGAGAAAAAATGGACATTAAGAACTGCAAATGACATCTAAAAATAACGAATTCAACAGCAGGTTGTAGATCCTTGGGTTACATGTGAGCACTAAACGTACTCTGGGCAAGTATAGTAGTTCTAATAAAAAGAGTTGTTCAATGTAAAATAATTGTTACTTGCGGGACACCTATTAACAATGTAAATTAGTGTTTGAGTAACTTTCTTTTGGAATATTTTATGTTTGCTCTATTTTCTAGAAACTACACCTGACAGTTATCCCCAAATCAACAAATGATACCCCCTACATATTTGTCTCCACTCAGGTTGGTCACTAAGTTGATACACACACTCCTATGTGATAACCGCAATCTGACACACACTGTCTTTCTTGAACTCTACAAAAATATGATGCAAAAACACAGCCACGTTCACTATGCCAACACTCTCTACATTGATCCTGGAGGAGGCCACAGAGCACATTTGTCTGAAAGCTGGCTCAAAGAACAATATGGTGGCCAAAGCTCTGATGATAATCCACCACTCTCCTATCTGAAGGGAGAGAGGGCACAAAAGGGAGGATGCTCCTCCGGCCACTTCCATTTCAAGGGAATATGGAGGTAAAGGAAAAGAAATATAGAGAAACACTAGAGAAGGTCTCACTGGTTCTATCACTGATCTAGTAACTTCTCTCCGACTCGTGGACTGGGCCCATGCATCCCACGCATGTGACTCTTTAAATGCAAAAGAACAAGTATTAATAGTATGGTTCACATGCACTGAGAATATTATTGGTAACTGCACTTAAACCCCACATTTCCATACCTGATGCTCCAGTGAAGGTGCAGCAAACAACCACCGAGAGTTCCAGGCAACCTCCCCAGATTAGGGAACCCTAACATCTGACACATGTGCAGAATGCCAATAATAGCAGTAATTATCAAAGAAAGCACAATTCCTCCTCATAGCAATTCACATGATGGAAGAGGGAGCCACCGGGAGAAAGGGAAAGGAAACAAGAAAATGTGCAGAAAAAATGCCAAACACTGATATAAATCCTACACGGAAAGCAACATTTATTTCTCTTCACTGACTCTACTTAAGCTAAACCAGAAACACTGACCCAGTTACTACTGTTCTCCTATTAGTCTTCTACCGGTTTCTGACCTAATAGTTCCTTCAACTACTCTACCTTTCCCTTCTCCACAGGCCGATCTACCACTTTCTCCATTCACTCAGTGCTCATTTCTGCCATAGCTTCACCTCCAACAGTCTCGGCTGAAATACATCCAATTTCTTGATTCCCTGTCACCTCACAACCTTTCACCTCAAGCTTCTTACAGTATGCCCCCGTCCAACCTCTTGCCTCAATCCAGGTGGCAGGTTATTGGGAAATTGCTCAAGAAAGGCCTTCACCAGTTGGCAAGCGACTACAAAATAAGCAGGTTCCCCAGATCTATCATCGGCATTGTACCGCTTTCATGAGATAACCTAATGCAAAAATCCACTCCTATATCCGGAGTGAACTATTGTCTCTTCCTTCCTCAAGTTCAGGGTGTGTCTGAACCTACACTATAGGAGGAGGTTTGACACTGAGATCCTACAACATGTTTGCCTTAAATACATGAAACACCAGCTGTACCTTCCATTTGTTAGGGAAGTGACCCACACAGAAAGGTGTACGCTTGGATTGGGACCCTGGTGTGTTCAAACAGGCAGTGGTTAAACACACATTGTCTCCTATTTTATAGTTAGGCACTGGGTCTTGGTGACAATCCGCAATCATTTTTCTGCAGCTTTAGCCTTTAATAGACTATGAACGTCTGTCTTGTGGAGAGTGGAAATAGACTGTAATAATGATGAAAATGTAGCAGGCCATTTATGATAACGGTATGTGTAGAGGAATGGGGAGAAATATATGAAACTATTCAGGAGTTATCATATGTGAACTGAGCTATTAGTTTCCATGAGCCCTGCCTGTGTTGCTGCTCTGATATGAAGCAACGAAGATATTGTTCTATGGTCTGATTGAGTCTCTGTTTGACAATAGTCCGTGGCTGTTAACTCCTGGATTTAATAAAAATTATATTGAGTCTAAGATTCCAGAATTTGGACCTGAACTGGGCTAATTCAGTGGTAATGAGACATTTTTGCAAAGAAACAAAAAGGGCCAACTTTGTCAAATAATCCACTAGCACCGATTACACTGTACTTCCATGGGAAGGAGGCCGTTCCACAATAGTGTCAATTGATATGCTGGAACAAGGTGGGTTAATGAAAAAGGGCGATGCCGTAACAATGCCGTTGGTTTTCTAGGATTTCTTTTACTAATATAAGGAACATTTCCCCACATACTTGCTTACAATCTCCTTTAATTTTGGCAACCAAAATGTTCTATTTACAAGATCTTAGGTATTCACCTAGGTTGTCCAGCTCAAGGAGTTTCATGGCAGGCTTCAGAATGGAATTATGTAGCTTTGTTGTTGGTGTAAGTAATTTATTTTCACATAATAAATGTTCTATAAATGTTATTGCTTCCTCTCTCTCTCTTAGTTGTGCATTCTTCGAACTATTCTTCTTTTACAGCTCGTTGGATGCTATTCATTAATTTTTGTGCTGTCTCTACTGTAGTCTGCTGTGTAGTCAAAATTGGTGGAGGTGCACATGTGAAGGCTTTCCTTCATCATGTCTTTGTCACATCTAGGCACCTGCTTTAGCGTGACTGGATCTTATCCAGTATGTGATATTCAGAGTGTGACAAAAGTGACCATTAGACCACTTCACGGTCTTCAGGAAGCTTACAAGTTTATGCCCTGCCTGTACTGTATCACATAACTCTGGTTCTCCAACCTCATGTTGCAAAAATGTCAACTCTTAATTGTAGATTAGAAAGTTCTTCTCTGGAGGTGATAAAGTTAACCAGAAGCAGACTATATAGGATGTAAATCATTGGTTTGGGGTGTAGTCAAGAATGAATTCCTCCAATGGCATAAGCTGACGCATCAGGTTTCTACAAAAAATAGTTATGTGCATTCTGGATAGGCCAGGATTGGAGTCTTATTGAAGGTTGTCTTGAGGTATGGGAATGCATTTTCGTATTCTTTTTTTCAACAAAAATGTTGACCTTTCTTAGTAAAAATTGTGATGGGGGGGTTTCAGTTGGACTGAGATATTGGGATCCATTGTATTCCCATAGTTGATTAGTCTCAAAGATGCATTTCTCTGCTTTGGTATTTATTGAGTTATTAAAGTCTACCCAAAACTTAAAGTCTACTCACAATCTCCTTAATATAGTTGTGATCTTATTCTAAATTCTCAGAGTACACCAAGATATTTAAAAAATCACTACAAAGATTTCTAACATATCTTTGAAAATATTGTTGATGAAGTACTGAAAGACAGTCATGGCATTACACAATTCGAAAGGCGCAACTACATATTAATAGTGCCAATACTTGTTGTTAAAGGCTGTCTTTCACTCATTGACTTCTTCGATACCCAGCAAATAATGAGCTTCTGGTAGATCCTGTTTAGAACACATCTTTGTGATACTTGATCAAGCAGTAGCGAGATCAGCAGTCACACATGACGATTGCAAAATGTGATGGCATTTAATTTTCTATAATCCACACATCATCCACTTTTAGAAAAGCGAAATGGGTGCACCGACTGGGCAAATGGATTGTTGCATTAAACCTTTTTCTTGGTTTTCTTCTAAATAGATATTCAGAATGGTACCTTCTTTTGGCGCAATCAGATACATCTTAGCATTTAGAAGGAGGGCATTTAAATATTTAAATATTTAAGATGCTATAAGTTCATTGGCTCTCTAGCACATCCTTTAAACGACCCAAACGTCTTTGGTATGCTGGATTCTACTTAATGAATTTGTTTTGCAAAGCATAACCGTGGTTGTTGAATTGGCATATGTTTTCTCAACCAGCAATTATCTTGACAACATGGAGAGAATAACATCATAAATTCTTATTGTCAGTTAAATACAGGATTATGAGTCTGACGCCACATCCCAGAGCTTAACAGAGGCCCATTGTTGCCTGAAATGGTATCATTCAAAGTCTTTTCTTGCAAGGAATACCCATTCTTTGAGCCACAGATGAATTAATAAAGCATCTGGAGGCTCAACAATACATCTTAGCTATTGTTTTCCTGGAAGCAGTAGGCATGGTTAGGTGAACTTTTAGAACAAAAATATTTCTTAAATTACCAAATTCTGGACTGAGAGGAAGGCCTGCCTAGGGTGTTCTGATCAAAGGAATATCTTCTAGGTGCCCTGCGAGGATATAGATGATCAAAATGATAGCATGAACATGTATTTTATATTCCTTGATATTCCCTTTCTTCTTGGACAAGATTCTTTTTCAAGGATCCAATCGGTAATGGTTCTTCTATGCTTTTTCTTTTTTTTAAATGTTTACAACTGATATGTTGGAATAATGCATCTACCCGCCCACAATCTACCATTCCTCCGAGTAACCCCCGGATTCCCCTCAGATATGATTTGGGTAGGAAGGCGGTAGGAGACCTGGCAAGGCTTTGTCCGATTTTATATTGGAGAAGGCTTTGTAATACCCCCGAGCTCAAACACTATGCCGATGGCTTCCTAGCAATTATCGAAGCAGATGTGTTCCACAGGATTAAATGGTTAAAAGATCTTAGAATTTTGTTGTGTTTGCTTGGCCTCCAATCCCTCTGGGATAACCCGTCAGGAGCCGTTTTTCCCAGCAAAAAATTAATCAAGGAGATATATTGGGCCTATGTGGCGGAGCGGGATTGGCGGAAAACCGATGCCGAATCCATGTCAGGACGATTTATGGAAGTTAAATTCCTCCCTGCCCTGGAGCTCTACTGGGACTCAATTACCAAGCCGGGGGACAGGAAACTTTTCTTTCAAATGAGAATAGGTGCTCTCCCCCTTAGGTCTTTAACCGGCAGGTGGAGGGGTTCATATAATATTTCCTGCCCCGTCTGTGGAACCTCTAATGAAACCATTGGGCATTTTTTATTCTCTTGCAGGGCCTATGTTGCTCCAAGGCGAATCTGGTTATCCCCGGTCTGCAAAAATCTGGGCACTCCCAGTAGCGCTGTAGCAATGAGAATTATTTGTACCAGCTCTTTCATGCCATTATGCATAGGGACAGCTAAGTTTTTAGGGTGGGCATGGTCCATTAGGCAGAGAGCTATAGCAGAGAGCCTACCCACATAAGGATCATTGTACTGTATACTTCTGTGTAATTGTGTTTTTATAATGGTTTTATTTGCTGTAATTTATCCAATTGTGTTTAAATAAGATGTAATCTTTTTTTAGGAGGCACTTATTTAATGACGTTTTTAAATTTTATGTATGTATTATGCTTTTATGAGAACTACTCGAATAAAGCCTCTTGAAACGAAGCTTTGCTATTCTTCCACGTTCAATATTAAATCAAATAAAACATCACTTGTTGATCAATTATGACAAAACATCCTTTATTTATTATTTCATGCCATTTTAAAAATCTCCCTTTGCTAATTCATCAGTTCATTTTGCTCTTGAACTAAGTTGTTGGACTAAGCTAATATATTGAATGATATCCCTATTTCCTTGTCGCAAAGCCAGTAATACCTTATGTGTGGATTGGGCCGTTTGTCTTCGATTGAACACACCTGAAAAACTGGTCCTGAAATCTTCCCAATTAGTAAACTCAGGACTATCATTGTTAGTTAATGGTGTTGCCCACGCGAGAGTGTCCTTGGTAAGATAGAACATAAAGAATACCCTCTGTATGTCAGCACTTTGATAAGTTGGTGGGCGATTCAAAATATGTAGGTGACAAATTAAAACTTGAGAGCTATAAATTGAAAGGCACCTACTTGCATTTATTGTTAATACAAATTTGCAGCAATTTGACCACATACAAAATCACTTTGAGGTAGTCTTACTACAACGACACCTTCCACAAAGGTTCCACAGCATCCGTTTTAATCTAATGTATGTGAATACTGAAGACATGTTGCAATCCATATGACACACCCGGTCGACTTTGCAGCCAACAATGCACTATATTTATAAATTCCTCACCTAGAATGCTCAGAGCTCAGATATTTATTTCCATATGTAGTATTAATTAATGAATTGTTTGATGTGAAAGAGAAGAGGGACTTATGATAGTTTTTACTCCTTTTACTACAGGTAAAACAAGGGAATGATTCCAAAGGCACATCATTTAAAAAAAATCTTTTTCTTAATATATATTTATAATTTATTTATTAATATTCATAAAATATGTCAAATCTGTTCCGAAGTTACTAATACCTCAAAAATCGAAAGGTGCCTTGCTATACCTAGGACACCATTCACAAAGTAACTTACACTTTTGAGCAAGTTTGCTACTTTCAGTATTCACAAACTCCGAGTGTAAATTACTACTAAAAATAAAAGTAGTAAGTCCTGCACTACACATGGCCAATCACTGGTAGTCCAACACCTTCTCATAGACAATAATGGAGGCAGAGAATTCAAATAAAACCCCATAGGAAAAAACAAGAAATGAAATGACATTATTTAAATACCCAAATATAATTTAAAGAGAAAAATAATTCATAAAAATAGTAAGTTTGGTAGATAGGTTTGGTGTTGGTAGACCATGACACCCTGTCCTTAGATCAGTTGAGGAGTCTATGTTTGAATGGAGGATTGAGGGCCCTCGGGAACAAGGACCTGGAGGTCCTGGCGATTTAAATTAGGGTCTAGTTAGAGAAACTGAAAAGGCAGGAAGAAACTAGGAAGGGAATGCTGTAGAGTCAGGCTTAGTTAGCCCTTAGCAAAGATCCCGAGCATACCCCTTTTATATTCCCAAAAGTTGCTGTCCAATGTTTTCCCAAGACAATGGTAGAGCCATTACTGTACCATTGCCACCAATTTCAAGAGCTATTCTGGCTTCGCCCCCGAACTTGCAATTGGCTCCCCTTGAAACTAAGGCTAAGGAATAGGAATTGGCCATTGAGGTTTAGAAGTTTTCTTCTTTTTTCACCCACCTTGCCCTTCACCTTGCAATATATTATCCATTTTTGAAAAAGGCAGAGGATGCCTCGAAGAAGGTTGGTACCTCAAATGTCATACAAATTTAGGATTGATTTAATAGTGATGTGGTACTCTTCTGGTGAATCTTTGGCAGGAGGTGGGAGGCAGAGAGATACAAGAACATCCCACTGGACTACTCAAGTAAGGGTCTACCTGCTTGCACGGGTTGGAGTGATGGAGGGGGGCAGGAGACCAGGCAGTGTGCATCAAATGTGGTCTCTGTATTAATAAAATATTAATTTCAGTGAAAATATTCGGTTACAAACAACAAAACAAGTGGTGTCTTGATCGTTGTTTATTAGTTGCAGTTGCAGGGATTTCAAAAGAGGAACATGGTTCCTATATGTACCACAAATATAATACAAAACACTGCAAAAAGAAACACCTGTTCGCGGTAAAGGCACGATAAACTGTCAGTTTTGCCAAAGACATTTTGGACAGACATATACAGGAGAATAAATGTTGATTATGGATTTGTGGACAAATCCATATTACCATATATTAATAACAAAAAAATATTTAATATTTTATATTATTCATTCTCCATTGGTCGATAGTTCTGTCGTTATTTTGTTCCTTTTGACACCCAAAGCCTTCCTTTAACCTATTTCTTTGCTGTTTTGAACATTGACCTTTAGATGGCCTTTTTTATCGACCTTTGAATATTAACCTAATTTGCCCGCAGAGGTCCAAGTTTTCATTATCTTTTGCCTCGCTATCTGCATCGATTCGTTGCGACTTCTTGTAATTTTCACCTTGATTAAAGGCTTTCTATTCAGGCAATAGGCTGCTCGACAAGAAGAACACATAAAGGACGTGTTAGAGACTCAGAAAGGGTCTGTGCCACTTTATTCTACTTGGTAAATTTCTCCAAACCTCAGACACCATCTTAATGCTTCTTCTAAAGGATGAACTTTCAGATCTACAGCACATGGTATATTAATGTCTTGGTGGATGCACCTGTCAACCCCGCGCGTCTGATCTTTTCCAGTTCCACATTTGAAGGTTGCAATTTGTGCTTATTTTATCTTCTCTTCCGAGGATGAAAGCAAAGATGGCCTTATTAGGATTTGAACCTGTGATCTCCAGCGCGGATGGTGCTCAAAGTGCGCTTCTATCTTCTAGGCTTGGAAGAAATGTAAAGGATACAGGCTTCTTGTGTCTGCCTCTCATGTGCACAAAATGCAAGTGAATGAGTCTCGCTTTGGTCGCACTTACTTTAGATAGGTCTTGATGTATTTCTTTGAAATTTTACTCAACATTTATCAATAATATTTTTCAACATCTTAATGTACTAATACATTTCCATATATCAACCCATTTTCAACCCTCCTTGTTTTTTTGCTTCCTTAAAAAATATAGGGGCATATTACCAAGGGCCTTGTCGCCGCTTTAGCGGGAATTTTTCCCGCTAAAGCGGCGATAATTTTATCGCCCTATTACCTAGCTGTCGCTAACACCAGTTAGCGACAGCTAGTAGGAGATAGCGTTCATCTTGGGGCCCACTTTGCATGTCAGCGATAATTATCACTAATGACATGCAAAGTGGGCGTGCCAAGATGTTAGCGACTGGAAACAGTCGCTAACATCGCTAACTCCTATTACCTACTTTTGGAAATAATCGCGCTAAGCGCGATTATCTCCAAAAGCTAACGCCTGCCCAGAGCAGTTCTTAGCCATGTTATCCAATGGTAGGTGGATAACATGGCTAAGAGCATTTGCTCGGTAATGCATGAATATCGCTGAATTCATGCATTTCGGCCGATTTTTATCGCTTAGGAAATAAACCTTGATAATAGCAAGGCTCCTAAGCGATAAAAATAGGCGAAGCACGGCGATATAATTATAGCCACTAACCAAGCTTAGCGATATTTTTCGCTAATGCTTGGTAATATGCCCCATAGTTCTGTTTTTCAGTTATATTCCCCACTTCTTGTACAGCTGTGTGTGCCTTGTTTTTTTTAGTTTTTAGTATCGGCCAACACTATTAACTTCCTCTCACTGATGTGACCTTTGACACGATGACGGACTGTTGTTGCTAAAGTGTGAAACATAGTTTAAATAGGATGTTGAATTAATCTTTAAGTGTACCACATTTTGTTATGGAAAAATGAACATTATGCAGACTGCAACAGGAATGTGAGAACTGTTGCTATGGGCATTAGGGGGCAAATAGATAACTGAAACTAAATTTGAGCCTGATTTAGTTGTTGGCAGACGGGTTACTCCATCATAACGGTGATGAAATAACTCGTCCGCCAACATCTAAATCAGGCCCCTTGACTCATTGTCTCGTATGTCCTCATGTAATAGCAACATTGCTTAATGATAACCTCAAATACACTAAACCTGCCTTGTACAATATTACAAAGTCAACCATAGCCTCACATGGACAGGTACAGCTTCTTCGGACCAAGCAGAGCTTCAAGCTCCCCGATGGGTCCTCACATACTAATTGTTATTTATTTATTCATTTAATGCGATTTTTATATAGCGCAAACTTTACCCGAAGGTGTCAGAGCGCTTTACATAAGAACCAGTTGCAAAACATAAGGACTAAGGATTACATGCATTACATAAAAGATACAAACAGAAAAAATTGCAAATGTACAAGATGTAAAGTCACACAAAGAAGAGACTGGTGATTAGAGTTATCTCTATACATCCTCTATTTCCATGATACAGTATCACATACCAAGGTGGAGCCTCATATGCCACATACGCCCAGCACTGCTTCGAAAGTCCTATTACTTTATCTTAAGCCCCACAGCCTACTATGGCTCGTAGAGCCTTATGTGGCAACATAATCTATATTATTCTTGATGCATTATCATATTCTCAAACTCACCTCGTATGACCAAGTACAGCTGTGACTCACATACCAGGAAAACTGTATTTTTACTTATAGAAAATTTAAGCCAATCCAACAAAGGTGCTTGCATAGCAATTAAAGGGGAAGCTACTCACATTTCTAGTGTGGCGATTACGCACCTAAAGATTGTCAGTGTATGATGGCACACAGGCATTGGCATTACTTTACAGATATTTACAAAGCAAAAGTATTCTATGAAAGTATGACAAAGAAATGATTACATAGAGATGCATATATTTACAGGGCTGGTAATCATGTGGAGGCTATGCACAACCAGGTGTGTCAATTGTTAAATCAATCAAGCTTGAATAGATTGGCTTTCAGTAACCATTTCAATTCTGGGAGTGAGTGATGAGGTGACTCTGATGTTACTGGGGTAGAGTTCAATTGATGGAGACTGAGGGTTTGGAAAGATGTACATTTTGAGGATGAACCTAGAGACTTTGGTGATCCTGTTTTTCTGGTTGACAGAGTATATTCCAAGGTATAACATGACATGCCAAGGTACAAAGTTTAAAGACCAATTTAAATACATGTGCCCAGGCTAACCCTACTGGCTCAATTAGGGCCTCATATGCCAAAGAACAGCAACCTAAGCTCAGTAGAGCATCATGTGTCATTGAGTCTCTATACTCCTAAGTGCGGCCTCACCTGAGCCAGGTTCACCTCATACACCCAATTGTATATGCATATATATATTACCATAAGAACAACAAGTGGTCCTAGCGTTTGTCTTTGGACAGGTCAAAGAGGGTGTGACTCTAAAAATTAATTAGCTGAGTCACTCAAACATTTTTCATGTAATTGTTGCACAAGAGAGAACCAAATACTCTTCAAAACGCACCAGTGAGAAAGAAACAACTACTGTATTTTAAAGATACAATCTTATTTATATTCTCTAGTTATGAAAATAGCAAAGTCATCGCACCATATGACAGTATATCAATAAATGGTCGCTCTAGGAAAGAGTGCTAAGAAAAAGTGCTCATGTGTGAGGTGAGTGAGAGAAGGGGGATCCAATGACTTTGCTATATTCATGACTAGAGAATAAAAGCAAGATTTAGGAACCTTAGGACCACTTGTTGTTCTTATTGCACTATACCCAGGTCCTCTGACGTTTATTGGGTTACCCCACTAGTTTGTAATGGGTATATACAATACCATCCTCATATTCTTAGGCCCAAGTTCCTGTGCCCTAGAAAAGTCCAATCTGCCAAGCTCAACAGTATGTCACCAGGTCAACATGTGCCAACTTACTTCTTATATGTCGAAGAGAAACGTCATAGCTCTAGATACAGCCTCAAGCTCCTGATACAGTGTTCTGTGTCTATGTACAGCTTCTAGTCTTAGGTAAAGGTTCCCCTGTCCAGCTATCACCCCATTTGCCTAGATACAGCATCATGAACAAAATTATGCGGTCCACTAACATAAGGTTGAGCATCTTATGATTACCATGTAATCTTCCATTCTTAGTTGGATCCGAAGAGTGAAGACACCAATAGTTTTTACTTCTGATCTCCTGCCTTCCCGAGATTGGCATGTGGATATCCCAAAGGAAACGTAATCTTAATTCCTTAAAACTAAGGGGCATATTCCCAACAGAATGGGGCAGTGTGGTGTTATGCCACAATTGGTAACGCCACGCTTCGACATTCTGAAAATGCAGGGATGCGCCTTATTTACAATAATACTGTGCACCCCTGCATTCCCTCTAGCGCTGGTGCTAAATTTTGCTGCCTAGCACTAACACAGGCACACTTGCACCATAGTGCAAGGGTGCATGCATTGCAGAGAATGATTGTTCATGTGCAGGAATGGACACCTTCCAGCACATGAACAATCACTAATGGCGATTTACTCTTTCTATGTGTATTGCAGAATGCAGCACACATAGATACAGCAAATACAAGGAGAAATTAATCATTTCTTCTCATTGCTCCAGTTTAAAATCAGGTATGCCCTTGTGAATTCCGATAGAAGCCAAGCTTCAGGTGTTAACCTGGGCTTCTATGGAAATTTACAAGGGCATATTATCAAGCCCACTATCGCCGCTCTAGCAGCAGTTTCCTGCCGATAAAAGCGGCGATAATGTATTGCCCTTTCTTGATAATATGGCCCTCTGAGATTTTGTGAGTTTTTCAAAGATGTTGCTTTCTTTGTGATGTCCTCATCACATATGCACCTCTTAATTGTGAGTCAACATGTGAATAAGTAGAAAATGTAGGTATATTAGCAAAGCTCTATATATTGTTCTTAAATGCTTGCCTAGAATTACAGCTGAAGTTATACACTATAGGAAGGTGTTTTTGGTCTGTTCATTGTCCAGGAAAAGATCGTTACAAGACAGACCGTGGTATCAGTTTTTCAAATACAACTTTTTATTAAGGTCAGGGCATAACAAAGTCATACAAATTAAAAACTTATTACTGTTGGTTGATACACATTCCATTGACATTTTGCACATCATCATGACATATAGTACAAGAAATATCTCAACTAATAATCCATATTTCCTGTTCCATCCCTCATCCCTCTCAGTCTGAAATCTCATCTGTCGGTAATCTGGGTGGATCACAGATATATCCCCTAAATTTATTCCATGCTCCCTAGACTTTTCCCCATCTTTGGGGGCATCCTCTGTTAACATATGTTGCTTTCTCTGCCACCATGGCTCCATCCACGTCTTTGCACCAGTCCTTGAGCATTGGAGAATTTCTTGAACCCCACAATCTGGCTATTTTACGCTTGGTGAGCATTATCCCCAGTGTTGACCAATCCTGCACTGGATGGGTAAGATCATTGGGTTTCCATATGTTTAACCCCTTTGCTGCGGCGGCAATTCCGCCGCAGCGCTAGGGGGAGGGGGACGCGCGGCGCTCCCATGACAGAACCGCTCCGTCACGAACCTCGGACGCGCTGTGCTTGTGACGGGGCAGATCCATCACGCCCCCGCCCGCGGAGGCGCGAAATCAGCGCCGCGCAGGCGACCCGAGCGGGCCGTGGCGGAACCGCTCCGTCACCAGCACAGCGCGACCGAGGCTAGTGACGGAGTGGTTTCGTCACCAGCATGAAAGGGGTTAATAGGCATCTTTTGGGTTTTGGTACCACTGATACCTCCTCTGCTTGTGATATAGTTCTCATTGCTGCTACCCAGTATGATACAATCTTTGCACATTGCCATATGGTGTGGTAGAACGTGCCTTCCTCCCCACATTCGCTCAGGCAGGGTGGGTGTAAAGCAGCCCCTATTTTATGGAGGGTTAGTCTGGTGTAGTACGTGCGATATAGTATCTTGAGTTCCAATAATCTTAATCTTGAAGGTATTGCTACTTTGCGTGAGGACGACAATGCCGTTTGCCAATCTGTATCATCGAGTTCTCCCACGTCCAAGGACCATTTTTGTCTTAGTGTTTCAGTTGGGTCAGGTAAGTTGTTAACTAGCTTATGATAGGTGAGGGAGGTGGCTTTTTTGTGCATATAATCAGTCAATAACCTATCTTCTAGGGGAGAAGCCTCAGGTACTGCGGTGCCAGGTGTTATAACTGCCTGTAGTGCATGTCTGACCTGCATGTATCTGAATATCTCAGAGGGTGCAAGTTTTTTATTGTTCCTTCAGGTGCTCGAATGTGGCCATCTCGCCCTTGATCCAGAAGTCGCCCACCGTAGAGATGCCTATTGTGGCCCATTTATGGATCCCTTTACTGTTTCTGAGTCACCCAAGCCATTGTGTCTCCCAGAGTGGAGTGAGTTGGGTGATAACCCCCTGCCAGCCCAACTTGGTATGTGCTGTGTACCAGATAGTGACTGTATGTGCTGTTGGTCCAATTAGTGTGTTGGATCGTTTTTTTGGTATATAGTGCCGTCATAATGCCTTCTTCCCCTAACCCGGGTCTATCCGCCTGGAACACATGGTCTGTTTGTGGGGCGTGTATCCATTGAATGATTATTTTGAACTGTGCTGCCCAATAGTATAATTGTATGTTTGGGAGCACTATTCCTCCATCATACCAGCCTCTAACTAATTTATCCTGTGCAATGCGTGCCGGTTTGTTTCCCCATAGTAAAGTGGATACCTCTGCCGCTATTACTTTAAAGTAGCTTGGTGGTACAGGAAACGGGGTGTTTTCTAAGGCACATAAAAACCGTGGGAGTGCCATCATTTTAAAAAGTGCTGCTTTTCCAAGCAGTGTCAATAGTAAGGTGTGCCAGTATGTCGTATTATGTTTAAGACGTTTCAGGGGTCGACGGACTTAGAACTACCCGTAACGCCAACTATGTAGGGTGCTTAATGACCTTCCCTGATACCATAACTTGGGTGTGAGAGCGATTGTCCTTTGTCCTTGAGAACCTCCCTCATGTCTTCGTTCACAGCTGCAACTTCTCCCTCTATAGTAGATCATGCAAGTTACGTTTCTAGAGGGTATGGAGTCCCCTCAGTGGATTGGTCGTGTCTATGTATCTGTTTATAAGGACTCTTCTTCATTGTGTTGGTGGTTTGTTAGCACTGTTTCAGTTGCAGCTGGATAAACCCCAAGGGTCCTAGATTTTAATAGTCCATCAGGGCCAGTTCATTTTTATCTCTATGTCTCATTCTGACCGTTTTCCTCTGCGATAAAAGATATATGCCATTATAGTTGTCTACTCTAGTCCTTCTCTCCCGTCATTTCCACCGTGTTGAGCGCTGCCTCTTCCCGAGCTTTCAGATCAGGAGGCCCTGCGGCAACCCTCCAACCACTCCTGAGCTTCTTCTGGGGACATAAAGAACCATGCTTACCTTCGGCTTCCACCCTTAATTTTGCGGGCAACAGCATTGAGTACTTAATCCCATGCTCACAAAGTGTCTTTTTTACTTCGAGGAAGCCACGGCGTTGCTTTGTGACTGCTGCAGTATAATCCGGGTAAATGGTAATAGTAGTGTTGTCAATACGTAATGGAGGAGCAGCACGTGCGGCCTGTAGTATTACGTCCCTGTCTCTGTAATGAAAAATATGGGCCAGAATGGGGTGCGGAGGGGCCCCCAGTTTCAACTTGCCTCCGGGGACCAGTTGCGCCCGTTCAACAGAAAAGTAGTTGGATAAGCCCCGTGGTTGGAGATGATTTGTAATGAGATCTTAGACAAACAGATCAAGGGCTGGGCCACCCGTCCGTTCCGGCACACCTATGAGGCGGAGGTTGTTCCTTCTCGACCACCCTTCTTGGTCTTCCAGCTTAGCAGCTAGTAGCTTGTTATCCGCCGTGAGTTGATGTACTTGTTACTTAAGTGTGGTTGTGTCATTCATTAGGGTTGTCGCAGTGACCTCCACCTCTGAGACTCTGGCGGACATTTTGTGGAAGTCCGCTCGGATTAAAGAAAGTTCCACGGAAAGAGTCCCAATGCGTGAGTCCAGGGACGTGTGTACTTTATTCAATGTGGTCTTAATGTCTTGTAGTGTTACTTCCTGTTTTTCTGCATTTTTCGAGCTTATTGCAGATGCAGTATCTTGTTCCGCATGGGTGTGACTGTGTTTTTGTGTATGCGTATTTTTCTAGCTTTGCCTGATTCGGGCCTTTCAGATTTCTGCTGCTCATCTTGGCGGTTGGGGCGAGCGCGCGTGGAGTTTGGGGTCAGGGGTGGTAATTACCACCGCCTGCCAGAGGGTTATCGTAACCCAAGCGGCCTGTCGGGTTTCGCACCCCTGTCCTTCCGTTGCCGAGCTGCCTTAATTACCCCAGGCCTGGCACTGTCTGTTTGGACCCAATTCATGTATATCCTCGAGGGTCAGCTTTTGTACTTCCACTCGAAACGAGATCACTGTTTGCAGGGATTCCCGTCCTCCCTGTCAATATGACGCCAATTAATTTGTTGGGCTGCTCCCCGCTGCTGTGTAAGAAACGTGGTCGTACCTTCAATCCGTCTGTATGCACGTTCGTACTTAGTAGTATGTCTGATATTTTGTTGGTATCTTGCAGTTTTCACTGTTTTTCTTTTTGGGGATGATAGTTCCACACCCGCATGTCTGTTTCTATTACCTCTTTCTGAATTGGTGCAAGCCGCGCAGGGCCTCTGGAGCGGCAGTTGATCCTTCGTCATTTTTCTTGCCTGTCCCCGTTAGCTGAATGCTCTGCTGGAGGACGAGTGTTATTTCGTTCTGACTAGGAACCTTGACGGAGCTTTTCTCATCTGTCTTCGGCCGGCCTCACCCAGCTCCGCAGTCCGCCCCTCATGTTGATCAGCCGCGATCGGCTCCACTTTCACTTTAGTCCCCGGTTCAGCTCGCCGGGTTGGGCCACGTTTTGTTGCTACGCCGCCTGAGCCTCAGGGAGCGATCGTTCAGCATCAGATCCAGACCATCGATTACCCAGGGTTTTCTGGCACCGCGGGCTGTAGTTTTGAGGTGAGAAAACCACCAGATAATAAATGTGCGGATTGACAAGGAAGGTTGCGTGGACCCCGGAGCCTCTCTAGCCTGTGGCCATTTTCTTCTGCTGCTAGCCACGCCCCCCTGTTGTATCAGTTTTTTGACTCCTCATTTAAAGTTAATGCCCAAAACCTCTAGAAGGTTGTTAATAGCTGACCAGCAGTGTGGGAATACAGCATGGATGTAGATATTAATATTCCAGTCTTGACCATGGTACAAACCTTTTTTATATATATAAATACAACTTTTTGTCAAGCTACTTAAATCTGCCTTCTAACAAGCCACAAATGTGTTTAGTTGAGGAGGTTCTGGCAGCTCTTCTGTGAGTACTAATATTAAAGTTCCTGACCCTGATGGGGTCTCGATGGTTTTTTGTAAATTTAATCCTAGCCTTTGGGAGCCATTATTGACAGTGCTATTTAACACTGCCGGGAA
Organism: Lissotriton helveticus; assembly: GCF_964261635.1. Classification (NCBI taxonomy): domain Eukaryota; kingdom Metazoa; phylum Chordata; class Amphibia; order Caudata; family Salamandridae; genus Lissotriton; species Lissotriton helveticus. The sequence goes on along the minus strand of NC_136065.1, from coordinate 1,039,167,747 downwards.
ACACGCCATTCCAGTCTCGTCGCGTAAAGCTATAATAATAGTATTAACATTTAAAAAGTGGTTAAGGACAACACAGATTGATTAATCTGTCATAATCATTAGGACAGTAATAATGTCCAGACTTCAGTCTTGGGCTGCATATAAAGGAATTTCAGCAGAATCACAGTATGGATTTAAACCAGGAATAGGAACTGTAGACCAACTGCTTAGGACCAGATGTACGAACATTCGATTTTGCGAGTTGCAAATTGCGTTGAATTGCGACTCCCAATTTGCGGCTCGCAAGATTGAATGTACAACAGTGTCTGAGACACTGTTTGCGATTCCCAATGGGGTTGCAAATTACATGCCTCATGCATATTAATGAGGCTGTCGCAATTTGCGACCCCATTAAGAATGATGGTACTCCCAGGGATGGGGGCCTGCTGGGCCAAGCAGACCACCATGTCGGGGACTGCTTTTAAATAAAGCAGTTTTTTTTCAAATGCAGCCCGTTTTCCTTGGGATGCATTTAAAAAAGAAAAATGTCCCTGGGACCACTGCCTGCCCCTAAAAAATCATTTTCTGTGCTTTCCCAAAGGGGAAGGGGTTTCCCCCTTCCCATTTGCGAGAGGTTACTGCGAGTGTTTTGCAACCGGAATTGCAGTCGCAAAACATTCATACATTGGTTTAGGAGTCGCTATTAGGAAGGTTTGCCCTAGGAAAGCCCTTTCCTAATAGCGAGTCGCTAAACATATTTTGCGAGTCACTCATTGATTAGCGACTCTCAAAGTAGGTTTAGTAAATTGGGTATACCTATCTTGCAGTCACAAAGGGGCCTAAATCCCCTATGCGACCGCAATATACGGTCGTACATCTGGCCCTTAATCTTTATTTGATACTGCAAAATATATCAAAGGTCTTCAGGGTACCTATATTTGGCTTTTATGGATTTAACTGTGGCCTTGATTTCATTAGCCATTAACAAGAGTGCAATTAATGAAGCATACTGTTGTTGAACATCCTCTTTTAAACATTGTTTAATGCGTATATAAAGATTTGTTAATTAGTGAACTGTACTACCTAGAAGTGGTTGTTTTTGGGCTACACGGATTGTATCAAAGATCTTGATGTGGAATTAATTTGTATAAATTACATAATATGATTTTTGGACCAAAAAATATCAAACAGAGTAATATGGTTGTTGAAAAACTAGGGTCAATGCTTTGAAAGCATTTCAGCGTCTTGGGGTGTTGTTGGAGTCTAAGCTAACCAGGGAAGATCTCCTTATTACCAAAAATCTATATTACCAACAAACTCAGGAGGTGTTTTAATTTTTGCTGCAAGACTGGACCATAGGCCCTTGGCATAAGTGCTAAACATTACAAAGCCAAATGTATTCCAGCCACAATTTTCTTTGCTTGAATTTCTGAATATTTTAAAAGAATAAACTGCAAGGTCAGCTAAGAAACTGAGAATACATTCCTAAATAGATTATTTAGTTTATACAAATCTTCTTCTTCATTAATTTTACACATGGAACTGGGCATTGTGAATGTGTTGGATTATATAAAAGTGATATAAATTTTGGTATGGGTTGCTATGTGGGCCAAGCCAACAGCGAGACTTAAGAGAAATTATTTCTGATTTTCTTACCCAGTTTTTTTGGTATAACATTCCTTGGCTGATGTCAATTGGTGATATTATTTTGGGTGTGTGCTACCTTGATTTCTTAGCAAACCCAAAAATATGCATGTGAAAGAAGAAAAATGGATCTTAAACTCTTTACTAGCTTGACATTTGATTGAAAGTGGTCTTGTGGATTTATATGAAAAAGGTATACTATTAGGCCTCAAATTCCCATCAAAATAGCCCATGAGATGAAACCTTAGGTTAGTAGATATTCTCTACAAGCAATATTATTTAATTAGATTAAAATGTTGAACAGTTAATTTCCTATTGTCAAAACTAAGCTTCTAATGATAATGAAAGTGAGCAACTATGTCCCAGTGACAATTTATACATTCAAACGACAATGCACGTTTTTTCTTCTGTTAGTATTACATATCCCCTACAGGTAATATACTATCCCTTTCTGTTCTTGAAATATGTAGTTGTCATTATATAAAGTCATAAAACCTAATGTTATGGATTTATGGTGGGTCTGTAGTAATATTGATTTTTAGAAGATTAGACATAGCTTGGGAAAATGTGCATGGTCAGTTTTTAATGCTCTAGTTTACTTTAGTGTTATGGTTTGCATAAATCTCAAATACACTTGATAATAAATGCGTAGACAGTAAGAGTTTTAAAAATGTCTGTTATATGAATTTCTAGGCATTTTGTTGGTTTAAGGTAAAGTATTCATTTAGACCAATCAACTAATGTGAAGTTAAATGCAAATAGTGTTTTGCAACTGTTTTTAGACTAGTGTTTAGTATGAATTGAGTGTAAATTATGCTAAATTCCCTGTTAAAACTCTATGCCACCCATGGTGAATATGATAAGAACATACGTAAAAGCACCTCAAATACACTTCGGTGTAAATCATTGTAAGCGAAGAAGAAATGCTTGTTACCCATTGTATATGTTATTTGCACTGCAGTGTTTTGAGCTTAAAGGGCCCGATGTACAAAGCATTTAACAGTCAGAAACACATAAATTCTGTATTTACAACCATTAAAATGATTTTTTATGTATTAATCCCATCCCATTTTAGGAGCTGGAAATGTTTTTCAACTCCAAAAATGGATACCCATACGGTATCTGGAAGTGGCATGTTGAAGGGCTTTATTCCAAGTACAACATTAGTATCTAATGTATCAATGTTTCAAATTCCAGCCGCAAAACATTGACATCTTACCGACATCTGAAAGGAGGTGGTAACTCATTCACACAAGGGGAAGGGTCCCCACTGTGAATGTGAAAAAAAGTGTCTTTAAAAAGAGGCAGTGGTTTAGGGGACTTCTGCCTCCTCTCAAAAAAACTTTAAAAAAAAGAACATATAAGGGCCTCCCATTGTTGTGAGCATACTTTATAAACTACCTCATTAATATTCAAGTGGTATGTCAGACAGGGACCCACTATGATTCAGATTTTTAAGAACCGACCTATTAGTATATGGATAATTCATTTAAAATATTTACTCCTCTCAAAAATACTGATTTCAATGTGCAACCAGCATCTTGCAACCACATTATGATACACCTGGCTCCTAGTTACTCCTTGGCATAAATGGCCAGTTTATTTACATAGCTGTGATTGTAATGCACCTGCTTACACCCACTCAAGACAGCTCTACAATGATCAATTCTAGCCATCTGGAAACCTATTACACAATGGATGTCCTGTCCAACATCACATGCGCTCTGCATTACCATTTCAGGATGAGCTGTGGAAGTGTCAGCTGGGGATGACAGGACACATCTGTTTCAGCTGAGATGATTGAATGTGCATGGAAAATTGTGGGCTTTTAAATCTGTGCAGGGTCTTCAAAAACGTTCATAATTTCTGCTTCTTGAAACTGTTTCATTGTATTTAGGTCAAGATAAATCATAGCACAGTATATTCAATAGCCTTGCAATACCCTCCAGTAGAACAGCAGTTTTTCATTCTTTTGAACAATTTCATCATTATTGTGAGGACTAAGTGATGACAGCTATTTTGACAGCAGAGCAATCTGTTCCTTTGTATCACATAGGTATACAGATGTGAATGTGTGATTATTCATTTAACGGATTTGCATTTTAATTACTGATTTTGTCACAAATGAATTGTTTGGTGTATCTTTATGTGCAAAAGTCTTAGGGCCAAATGTATTAGTTACTGCTCATAAAAATACTAGTTGCAAATTGCTACCAGTATTTTTGTCACCACTAAAAAGAATTCTGACTCAACCTATGTTCAAATAGGCAGGTTTGGAAAATTCAAATTTAAGGTGGGTTACAACATGACCTGCTTCATTAAAATTCATTAAGAGGATTGCAAATTGAGATTCACTTTAACTAGAGACCATCACAGGGATGCTGGGATCAGCTGACCACTAAGTTTGTGATTGCCTTTCAATGATGTAAACTTTGTTTGTAATGTAGCCCATTTTCTTCAAAGGAAATGGGGCTACATTTAAAATGAGAAGTTTACTTTTTTGTTTGTTTTAGTGTCCCGTGGACCATTGCTTACTTCCCAAAAAACCTACTTTTTAAATTCTCAAATTGAAAGGGTAATAGAAGGACCCCTTCTCTTTCTAAGAACCAGTTACCACCCCATCCTGGGGTCTGGTATATTTTTTATGCTTTGGAACTGGATTTCTGTCACAACGCAGCACACATGGAAACAGCAAAAACGAGGAGAAATTAAACATTTCTCCTCATTTCTACAGGATAAGATCAGGTTTTCCCAGGTCTTAATTTTGGCTTTTCCCCATATTTACGCCACCCTTGTAAATATGGGGCAGCGTCAAAATCAATGGTAGTTGCTGTGGAACGCCCACATCAACTCCCATTACCCTCCCCTTTCACGCTAAGTATAGTGTGAAAAGGTGCCTTATTTATAAGGCATCGTCAAGCCACGTTAAGTGGCATAATGCTGCCTTGTAAATAAGGCATAGCCCCTATCGCCACCACAACGTCCTGAAAAGTGATGTTGTGGTGGTGATAGGGGTTTGTAAATATGCCCCTTTGTGCCATATTGTTCTACTTACCCCATTGGACAGAGTCCCCAAACTGATTCTAGCAGCTCCGGACACGGCTTGGCAAGTGGCACACAAACTGTTGTAGGTTGAAAATTGTGTACACCACTGGGTCTCAATGTGGCGCAATTTCGCCATTCAGAAAGGTGGTGAAGAAATCAACTGGTCTCAATAGAAACGATGCATGAGCCGATCCTTGACAGGCATGATTGCGATTGGCACCTGGAAATCCTTCACTGACTTGCAGCGGGACAATGATCTCCTGTTCACTGAAAGACAGCATTATAGATAGCTACAGCACACAGTCAAACTTGCCTTGGTGACGTCCCTATGCAACTTCCCCAAAATGCATATTGTTCACTATCTTTTTACATGGAAAAACATCAAAGGAGCGGGTGCCGGCCCTTACGTCACCATTGTGGACTTTCTTTACTCTACGCCCACCTCCCACACCCTCCAATGCTTGCGGGTTGAGATGCTCCAAACACAATTTCAAGATGATGAGTGGGGCCTGGTGAACTACAATAAAGGACTCAGGGAGTCCTGACTGAAATATAGATATTACAAAGTCCTTAATTGATGGTACGGGTCTTCAGATAAGCTGCATAAAGCGTAACATAGTCCTCAGTCCAGTAGTTGGTGATTCAAAACACTACACTGTGACATAGTACAAATTCTGTGGGAATGCTCACACCCACAAGGCTACTGGCAAGATGGCTGGAACTCCATGCTACCGCACTTATCCACTGATCGGAGATTGACACCATGCTTAGCACTCCTCCATCACTTACTAAGCCCCCGACTCTCTCCCAGTGGCTTTCTACGGCTTTGGGAGAGGCATATTTCAGCATTTGCGGCTGTGGTGAATGAAGAAAACCCTACGCCTTGACTCCTGGCTGAAAGAGATGAAGGAGATCGCGATATTTGAGAAGCTCATATACAAATTGAATGATAGATTACTGCAATTCATGTAAGTCTGGGCACCTTTCCTTGGATGATCGCAAGACCTGGACAGACAGGCTACCGGTCTCGAATTCCTGATTTTTGAGGGTAGTTATCATCCCCACCCCTACCCACCCCTTATCCTACACTTTGGATGGTACAAGACTAAACTTTGAGTATTCAACAATAGTACTTACTTCCAATCAGTTCTGTTATCACCTCCTGGGGATCCCATTGGGTCTGATTTATTGCTTTTTAATCCTAGTTGGTATTTCGTGATTTTTTTTATTCTTCACCTTTCATGGTCACAGGCGTTGTGACTCTGTTTGAGTCTGCCATTAATTGCAAGTATGCACTTCTTGTTTACTGTATCAGCCTTTATTTTCTTGATATGTAACCTCTATGGTGCCCTTAAAATACTCTCCACTGCTGTGTAATGGTACTTGATGTTTGGTTGATCAACAATCTTCATCTACGGAATACCGGTACCTGATTTTCGAGTACAATAAAGAAATGTGACCAAAAAAAAGAAAAAGGTAGAACTTGCCGGAAAATGTATATTAACTATCATCCTTTAATGTAGGATTGTTTTGTATCTATAGGAACCATATTGCTGCCTTGGGTTTGCTGATGACGTCAGCATTTTAGACTGCTCCTGTCTTCACCAATGATCAGACGCTGTGCAGTGCAGCTAGAAGAGGGTACATACGATTCTGATTTCACGAGATACAACAGACCCACACAGTAGGATTTATTTGAAAGGAACAAAAAATATATAATACTTTTTCATTTGTTAATCAGGTGCAAACAGGCCAGCAAAAGGTATTGACATGTTTCTGTCTCCTCTGCCTGCCTCCTTTCAGTCTTTTAGTGTTTGGTAAAACGCGAAGAAGACCCTGTGTTTTGTTTCATAAATGTCAGCGATAGTACATTTGCTGTAAGATTTATTATATCTGAAGGTTACCTATTAAAATCTTGGCATGGCGCTTCTGGCATATTATACTTCTCGCAGAAATTAAATGGGAACACCTTGTGACTTACTTTTAGATATCATTTAGAATAGGTTAATTTCATAATATGGACAGGTTACCGCGATTCCTCCAGCCAGGAATCCTTTTTCAAATTAAGAGCTGGTGCAATTCCTAATGTATACGTCTCACATTGTTCATCTATGTCCATTATAAAGGTACAATGCTTGGCAGCAGAGTGGAAATCTAAACCAAAAAAGATTTGAATTTTTTTTAATAAGGCGAGCTGGGGCGCCATTGTAGGGAACACCCTGCAACTGTAACTAGAGTAACACCGTAAACGCACCCCAAAAAAAAGGCTAGAGTGAAATTATATTTAGGTGAAAATGTTAGTTCAAAGGTAACAACAACAACAAACACTGAAATTCACCAGCTGGTGCTTTCTTAAAGTGGGATGTTCTAAAGAGTAAACAGTAATTTAAAATTAAGCCTGGGAGTAATTGTAGTTACTCCAGATTATTTGAAGTAATACGTTAATTCCACATTGCTCTAGTGAGGGGGAAAATCAGACTGCAAGAAGCACTGAACCAATGCAAGAGCACAAATTGTTGTGTTCGTCTTTTGGCAAACGAGATCAGAATGTTCGGAAGCCATTTAGAACGATAGCGTCATTACTTAAACACGGGCGGTCACCTATCAGCATTTTTAGTAGATTTTTTACTCAAACACATGGAAAATCAACTCAAAATGCATTTTCAGTTTCAAGAGTGAGTTTATTTAAGGATAGCAATCGAGTAACAAAACTTCGTACAAATGATGAATAACAAAGGGAAAGGAAATAAAGGATATTGGTAATACATAGTTACAATAGAAGAATACATTTAGAAATATGTGTAATTGAAAGGTAAAGCAAGTTTAGTTTGTATTAAATTTATCACAAAACAAAAAGAGGATAAGGTATGATTCCAATGTATTAGTATATAAATATTGCAGAATAAGATATTAAACAGTGAAAATACTGTATAGAGGAGGCCAAGGAGGCTTAGTAACTGTTTGTAGTGAAGGTTGGGGTGTAAAGGATTTTTTTGCACTATCATCTAGAAATTGTGTGATAGGATACCGTAGCTGCAATCGTTTCGTGGCAAGGGGTAGTGGATGTACTAGAGTCTTGTCCAATCTATGGTTATGGCAGAGAGCATACCTCCAGGCAAGAAGTGATAATTTAGAGGTGTCCTTCCAATGCTTTGTAATCTGGTGAAAAGTGACTGTTGATAGCAAATCTATGATTTCTTTATGTGAGTGTCTTTTCTTCCAGTCGTTGGATAAGCTGCCTAAAATAATATTTATGAAGGAAAGAGGAGCTGTGGTGCTGAGTATGATGTTATTTGAGGCCAAACTTGTTCCAAAAACTTGAATATATATGGACATGTGAATAACATATGTTTTAAGTCAGCATTGTCATGAGAACAAGTCCAACATGTTCTGGGGGTAACAGTATGTATCTTACATAACTGTGCAGGTGTAAGAAGCAGCCTGTTATAAATGAAAAAAAGTGTTTGTGTGGTACTTGCTTTCTAGATGTTTTCTTAGTCTATTCCATAGGGATACAGGCCAATCAGTGCCCAAGTCAGTCTCCCAGGAGAGTTATATGGTAGAGGCTTTAGGATGAACATGTAGAAGACTATCCCAAGTGCAGTCCATATGTGGAGTCGTAGAGGGTGCTTATGAAAACTGAGTGCAGGTTTCAAGTATTGCAGATTGCAGGAGTGAAAATGTATGCTGAAAGGAAGGAGGTAGGCTATAGAGGTCACCCACCCTTGAACATTGAAGGAGTGTGTTTTATTCAAATAACTGGTGAACCCAAATTAAACCTTTATTTCTCTATACTTTCAAGTATAAAGATTTATTTTTAACAAGTATACGTTTGTTGTGCCAAATGGTGGAGTTGAAAAAAGTGTCAAAATCATGTGGAACAATAGGGAGAATGGCTTGTAATATTTTACATGAGTGTTTGATTACTGGTGTATAACTTTTTTGTGGCTTGCGAGTTAAAGAAATATATTCTTGAATTGAGAAGGGTGTTATAAATGAAGCTTCAAGATCAATCCATAATGGGTTGTTAGGAGATTGGTCAGAAATCCAATATGATAATTGCTTCAGTTGAAATGCTCTATTATAATTGGAAAAATGGGGGAAATATACACCTCCTTCTGACTTTAGTTGTGTTAGTTTCTGTAGTGCCGTTCTTGGTTTTTTGTTGTTCCATAAAAATGATGTTAGTATAGAGTTGATCTTAAGGAAACATTTAGATGGTATAGATAATGGTATATTAGAAAATATGTATCCTCTGCTGTCAAGAGAAGGGGGAAAGGAAAAGTTAGAGCTAAGAAGGGGAAGGGCAAAGACACAGTAACACTGCTTACAACTCTAATATCAACAGCTACAGGAGCTACAGGAGGGAACATAATAAGAGATCAAAGCCCCTTACTTAAGTGGATGCAGGTAAAGGGGGGCTCAAAAAAGCTATCTATCGCTTTACCAAGAAACCACTCCCTAGAGGCTGATAAACTACAAGACTATACCTCTAAGACCTCTCCTAGTAAAGGGGGTGTACCAAGTTCAGATCTAACTCTTGGCCCAATATCCAACTCTGCTTCTGTTATTGTGGGCTCACCGGATCGTACTCCTGTTAGGCTCCACGTTGGATTAGACAGAGAGACATTTTCTTTATACCCACATCTACTACCCCTTGTAAAGAGGCAATGGCACTACCGGATATATCACCGACATTGGCTACACCCGCTACATCTCTCATTTTCTCTCCTACCCATTTTCTCTCCTACCCCAACTGAAACTTCTTCTTCCTCTCTGGACCTAATCATGAAAACACTAATGGTACATCATGAAGAGTCTCAGCAGCACTTTCGCCAATTAAAGGAAGACAACTGCAAGATACATAACTGTTTACAGGAGGTCACCAGTAAGTTAAGCGGAGTCACTAAAGATATTGAAGAGTTACAGAAAAGGGTAGTTGATGTTGAAGAAACATTGGCCACTACTACGGCCTCAACAGAAGAACATAAAGAAGATATAGAGATCTTGAAGAATAAAGTCGAGGATCTTGAGAACCGACAGCGACGCCAGAATTTGAGAATTTTCGGAATCCCGAAGGGTCTGAAGGCTCTGACGCAAGGACCTATTTGGTCCGACTATTTCAAAAGGCTTTTCCGGACCTTGGGGATTGGGATTGGGACTGCCAGCTCCAACGGGTACATAGACTACCGATCATTTCTAAAAATAGAGAGAGTAAATACCCTCGACCTATTCTCGCTTATTTTGGCAACTACCTGCTAAGGCAGGCAATCTCTATTAAAGCTAGACCGAATACATCAGTGACCTGTGATGATGTAACTTTTTTTGCCAAATCAGATCTCAGTAACGCTACCATGGACAAAAGATGGGGACTGCGGAAACTAATAGACTCTTTCAAGTCCAGGGGGGCCACAGTATATCTTCAAGAACCTGCCCGCCTCAAATTTATAAATGCAGGGCATACCTATATTCTTAATAATGTTACCGAAGCAGAGCAACTTTTGGCAAAAATGGACTTTAAAACTTAGGTACAGAAATTTAGAATCTGTATCTTATGAATAACTCCCTTTTTTTCTTCTTCTAGGTTAATTATAAAAGCTTATTATTTGTGTTTGGTGGGTTTGGGATCTTATATATGAGTTTAATACAGAGGGGGAGATCTCGGGGAGACCTCTCTGGCTAACTGCCCTTACAGCGGCAGTAGAAGATAGAGGGAGGCTTCTGGGTAGGTACTTGGGGTGGGACCTTTAGAGCAGGGGGAGTAGCTCAAGGGGGAAAGGATGGGGTGGGAAGGGTAAGGGGAAATGAGGGAGAAACTGACAGCACAAGCATATGTACAGACTTATATAATGATTTAAAGAATAAACGTAATGAGAACTGTTTACAGAGTTTACAATTGGTTAAATGTATCAAATAAACTGCCTAGCATGGAACGTTTCCGGGCTTAATAATAGAATTAAAAGACAACTAGTTTTCGAAGAGCTGAACATTTATAACCCTCATTTTGTATTTTTAAATGAGACCCATATTCACTTTCAGGACCGTAAAATGATGGAACAAGGGGGATTCGGACTAATCACTTGTACTGCCTTGAATGTACCAATTAGAGGGGTCGCTATTCTTAAGAGGAAAACGTTTAAGGTTGAGGTACTTAGAACTGCTGTAGACAAAGCCGGTAGATGGGCATTAGCACAAATTAATTTAATGAATTCAAAATACGTATTATGTGCCTTGTACGGATCAAACATCGATGATGCGTGTGTTTTTGACCGTCTTAACATTGAACTTTTGGATTGGGAAGGTGACATAATAATGATGGGTGACTTCAATTGTGTTATGAACTATGCCAAGGATACTACAAAGATGAATCCTTCACAACGTATGCGTAAAACTAGGGAAGCTATTTTAGAGCTATCGCACATTCATAACTTAAAAGATGTTTGGAGGAATCTATACCCGAAACTTGCAGGATATACATACTACTCTGTTCCCCACAAAATGTGCTCCCGCATTGACATGGCATGGACGACAGATCGTGTCTTGGATGGTTGTAAAATGGAGATTTGTCCAAAAATAACCTCGGACCACAATCCCATTATACTACGGTTTCATATTCTACCTACTAATCTGGCTACTAGGTTATTTTCTTTCCCAAGATATTTGCTAACAGACACTTTATTTGTTTCTCAATTGAAGAAACATATCAAAGAATTTTTAGAATTTAATTTAGAATCAGCTCACCCCATTTATGTATGGGATACATGCAAAGCTAGCATTAGAAGGTTTGCACAGCAGTACATTATAAGACAAAATAAAGAACGAAAAAATGAAATTTTGGAACTGACTTCTAGAATACGGTCACTAGAAGAATATTTGGCCGAGGCTATGAGACAAGAAAACCTAGGGGGACGTATTTCAAAAAACAAACCTTTACTGGAACTTAAATTGAACACCCTTCGATCCAAAACTAAAACATTTTTAAGAGAGAAAGTTAGTTTGAAATTACATAAATATAAACAGTCGCAATATGAAAGCGGCGACAGAGTTGGTAAGATTCTCGCTTATAAAGTCGCTAAATATAAGGCCAATTCTTTGATTAAAAACATTAAAGGGGCAGATGGGGTTAGCTATTACCAACCGGAACAGATACTACATCAATTTGTAAAATACTATGGCAACCTTTATACACCCGAATCTACCCCTACCGAAGAAAACATACAAAATTATTTAATCAAGAATTGGACATTAGATAGGGAACTAGATTTAATGGAACCACTTGAAAGACATTTTTCACTTTCCAAACTACAATTGGCTATCTCTTCTCTTTCATCGGGTAAATCCGCCGGTGACGATACACTTCCAATTGAAATTTATAAATGCTGTAGTGAGGAATTGTTACCTACACTTTGCTCAGTGATTAATCAAATTGGAGATACAGGCAAAGCCCCCAACTCCTGGAAAACTGCCCAAATTATCTTTTGTTTAAAAAGAAAAGATAAGCTACCAACAGAGTGTGAGTCTTACAGGCCCATCTCCTTGATAAACGCCGATGCCAAGGCTTATTCCAAGTTACTAGCCATGAGATTGGCCCCGCTAATGCCTAAATTAGTAAGTCAACACCAACATGGTTTTGTAACCGGCAGAGATAAAACAGCACATGTTAACACTGCTATTACTGCATTTGACGTTGCCACCATTAATTCCTCTCCACTCGGTATGGTGTTATTAGATGCAGAAAAAGCATTCGGCCGAGTGGGGTGGCATTACCTATGGGCTATACTAAGGAGGATGGGCTTTGGGAAACAGTTTTTAACCAGGATTCAAGCACTTTACGATTCTCCAAATGCAAAAATAGGATATGCCAATTTAATTTCTAACACTTTCCGGTTTTAAGAGGTACACGCCAAGGGTGTCCCTTATCACCCCTTTTGTTTTCTCTTTCAATGGAGCCTTTCATTAATGCGATACTAACTCAAGATTGTATTAAACCAGGGGTGAAGTTTAGGTTTCATGTTTATTCACAAGGCACAGTAATGTGGAGCTTTTCTTGTACAGCGTTGCGCTGGGTGTGGGATGTGGGCGGGGCTGCACACTGGGATGGGGGGTAGGGGACTTCGATTGTTGTGTTGGAACGTCAACGGGTTGGGGGATAGGATTAAACGGGGAGTGGTGTTGCAACTGTTGAGATGTCTATCCCCTGATGCCAGGAGACGCACTTGCTTGGTAATATGTGCCTTGCGCTGAATAGGCGTGGCTATCGTCTCCTGGCGCACTCGGGTTTCACTTCTGGATCCAGGGGGGGCGGGCATTCTGGTCCGGAACTCCCTCCCTCTTGCTATTGATGAGACCATCCTTGACGAAAGGGGAAAAAAAAAAAAAGATTGTATTAAACCATTTATTTATGGCAATAACTCTCTTAAGATTACTGCATACGCAGATGATCTGGCAATTTATTCAACTGACGTAGCGGAAGCTATGGCTGGTATCGTTAAGGAAGCTGACGAATTTGGTTTGGTTTCAGGATACAAACTAAATTTGAATAAAACGCAAATCATTGTTAACTACCAATTGCCAGCCCCAGTCTCGGGGGTATGTCATACAGCAAACTACTTAGGTATTAAAATAACATCTAATTTAAAAGAAATAATGACTCTAAACTATGATACATTATTGAAAGATACAACTAGGCTTCTTAAAAAATGGCATACGGTTCCTTTAAATCTCCTAGCCCGAATCAACCTTATAAAAATGAATATCCTGCCTAAATTTTTGTATTTATTTAGGTCCATCCCTCTTTTTATTAACAACTTATTCTTTAAAAAACTGGATGGTATTTTAGGCAGTTATATTTGGGGCTACAAGAAAAACTGAAGAGCTCTTTCTTTTCTTAAATTAGTCGCTAGCAAGGGTGGCCTTGAATTCCCTGATTTCAAACTTTACTTTTATGTTTCTTTTTTGGGTCGGATACGCAGCCTTTTTTCTTTGAACTATCCTTATTTTTTTCACCAATTTATGCTTGGGGCAAACTCTATACAATTTCTAGCTAGAAGCAACGACCCGAATTATTTCAAACGAGTCAAGTTCAAGACCGCTAAAGACGCGGTTCATATATGGAATATCATCCTGGCAATCAATAAAACTACATTTTTCCACCCTAAGCTAAGCATATGGAACAACCCGGGCTTACCTGAGATTTTTAGCGACCCAACAGTTAGAATATGGGCTAATCACGGTATAAATCACCTCCGTGACTTATACGGCGCATCAGGTTTTCTAACATTTGATACCCTAAGAATACTCTATAAACTTCCCGAAAATGCTTTATTTAAGTATATACAGATACGTGATTATTTCGTGAACAAAATGAAATTAAAGGAAATTTTCGATTCAGAATTATGGACTTGCATTTATGGAGAAACAACTAAAGATATAATTAGCTTGGGGTGTAAATGTTTATGTCAACACAAACCTGATGACTGTATTAAACTTGCACAAAAATGGACTACTAATTTGGGTACGCTAATCTCCCCGCATAACATATCTACTTTTTTTCATAACAGTAACTCTCTAACCCACTCTTCTAGCTTAAAACTTTATTCGTATAAAACTGTATGTCAGCTATACTATATGCCACTCCATTTTTACAAATGGTCTGGGAATAATGCATTTTCTGAATGCACAAAATGCCCAAAATGTGACTTACTAGCTGCTGATTTAGTACATATAATTTTTTCATGCCCGGTGTTGCAGAAATTTTGGGATGAAGTTGAAAATGTGCTGAAACTGAAAAAATTGATCTTCGCTAAACTAACTACTGAGATGATTTTTTGGGGAATACAACCAAATATCACCGCCCACAAAGACTTAGGGGCCGATTAGGATGGCGGACGGACTTGCGTCCGTCCGCCACCCTTGAGGAGGAGGGAACGTCCGCAGGGGCTGCGGCGTTCCCTCCGTGCTGATTAGGATGTGACCGCCAGGGTTGCGGTCACATCCTCTATTTTTAACATTGCGGCGGGTGGAGCTTCAAGCTGCACCCGCCGCAATGTTAAAAATGCACGCATTGCATTTGCATGCAGTAAGAGGCAGGCACCGCGCGGTGCCTGCCGCTTTCTGCATGCAAATGCAGGGGGGTACCATAGGTACCCCCCATGTGCACCCCCCACCCCCTCTTCACCTAGGGGGCCCGCAACGGGCCCCGCAGTGAAGTTCCGTATGCTTTTCCACGGCGGAAAACCCGCCGCGGAAAAGCATACTTTACAGGCCATCCTAATATGGTGGACGGTGTCTGACAGACACCATCACCATATTAGAGCTTTTCCGCCGCGGTTGTAAGCCAGCCGCGGCGGAAAAGCTGCGGACGGAAACCAGGACCCACCAGCCATCCTAATGTGGCGGTGGGTCTTTGGTCAGTCCGCTGCGGTTTTTCCGCATCCTCTGGGCCGGCGGTGCCTTCCGCCGGCCCCGAGGATGCGGAAAAACCGCGATCCTAATGACCCCCTTAATGTTTATTTAAATTTCCTGTGCTAGATTGATAATTGCTAGGGCTTGGATCTCAGATAAACCACCATTGGTAAGTGAATAGTGGCTTTTGATAAATGAGATACACGCCATGGAATTTTCCTCTGCAAAATTTCATGGGAAACGATCACTGAAGAAAGTGAACAAAACATGGGATATTTTGTTTCCTTTTAACGAATGAACGTTTTTTTTTTTTTTTTCCTACATAAGATTTCGGAAAAGTTCCTATTTCTCCGTTTTATAATTTAATGATCTGATTTACATTCTTTTCGTGCAAGATTTCAATTGTTCGGTAATAAACTGATTATGCTGCTTAGTAAATCTGATGGGTGATAATGGCCGACCAAGGTCTTCTCTCGGCTAGGAAAATAACAAACTTGGCTAATAATATCGGGGAACCCCTACTCAGTTGATTGACTTTTTTGGTTTTGAAGCTAGCTATTAGCATACTCGATAATTCTTTAAAATGAAAATGATGTAATCTTTTTTTCGTGACCTATGGTATATTCCTTGTTTACTGCTACTTGACTAAGCTTTTAAGGAATTATGTGTACTATAATTTTTCTGAAAATGCTTTACTTCTGTAATGAATGATTGCTTGTGCTGTCAATAAAAAATAATAAAAAAAAAAAAAAGAAATTATGTAGAGTTTTATTGGGTTAAGCATCATTTTAATGGTGCCTAAACATCTCCACCAAGACAAATTAAGCGGGTGCCATCGTTCAGTGAGCGTTTTTAATTTATCAATACACTTATTTAAATTTAGGGAAATGGAGGTCCCTATGAAGGGAGAGAACCATAATCCAAGGTATTTTATATGCTTAGGGTTCCATGCAAACTTGGAGATCTGAAAGTCTTCCTTAAATTTGTATTTGGTTAGGGTCATTATCTCACACTTTTCAGTATTTAGTTTGTAACAAGAAACTAAACTATAAGCTTCAATCTCCTATAGGAAAGGAGGGAGTGAAGACTGGGGTTGAGAAAGGAAGACTAATATGTCATCCGCGTATGCTGCTAATTTAATGTGCTGGGACTCAGATGTGAAACCCGTAATAAATTGTTTTGTCGGATTCTGGATAAAAAAGGTTCTAGCGCTAAGTAAAAAAGAAAAGGAGATAAAGGACAGCCCTGATGAACTCCTCTTTTTAGAGTGAAGTAAGAAGAAACAAGATCATTAGTGGAGATGGCCGCCTTGGGTTTTGAGTAAAGTAAAGCGATAAGGGAAATATTTTTGAGGCCAAATCCAAACCATTTAAGCACATGAAAAATGAATGTCCAAGAAACTCTGGTGAAGGCTTTTTTGGCATCTAGGGCAATTGTGGCTAGTGGATCTGAATGATGAGGCATTCTAGATAGAATGCCAAGAAACAATCTTGTGTTGTCTGTAATATTACAGCCTTTGACAAATCCTGATTGCTCCTGGCCCAGAAACGAAGGAAGATGTGGTTCTAGTCGCATAGCTAATGCTTTCGATTTTTTTTAATAATCTACATTAACTAACAAAATGGGTCTATAATTTTTGCAGTATCTGTAGTCTTTACCATCTTTTGATATGAGACAGATCAATGCTTCCAGAAATGAACCAAATGAGGTATGTGAACAGGTAAAGGAGGAAATGAGAGTGTGTAAGTACAGAACGAGGGGCTGTGAAAAATGTAAAATAAATTCAACTATAAATCCTTCAGGACCTGGGGCTTTATCTTTTTTGAAAGTCCTCAGTGCATTTATCATTTCAGTTTGTGTAATATCAGATTTCAAAAGTTCTAAACTAGATTGAGGGGTATCCCTTTTCTGTATCTTGGAGAAATATTGAAGTATATCTGCATCTAAAGGTGTATTTTCTGGTGTATAAAGTGATTCATAAAAAGATGCTTGGAGGATTTCGGAGTCTTTATGTTTTGGCGTTTAATCATCATAAATGTAAAGTCTGTTTTGCTTAATCTTAAGGTAATTGGCTAGTACTTTTGGCCCCCATAGTATTTCGTACTCGTAGATATAGAGAGGCACTTTCAGTCGAAGTTTTGTTGAAAGCTATCTTTGCATTTATAAGATCTTCCAGACTGCTCTTCGTTTTGGAGGTGTAAAAGGTGTGTTCTAGTGTTTTAATTTTAGTAAGAAGTGAATTATGTATTGTTCGGAATGACTTGCGTTTATTTGATGGATAATATCTAATAATGAAATCGCGAGTGTTAGCCTTAAAAGCATCCCAGACTGTATGAAAGGGCAGATAATCAGTTTGATTAGTTTGAAAAAATTCATGGATAAAAGAAACAAAGGATGTATTGAATTTAGTGTCAAGAAGTAAAGAGTTATTGAAACGCCATCTCTTGGGTAACATGGATTGGTGTAAGATATCTAATTGAAACACAACAGGAGCATGTTCAGAGATAAGTATGGGTCCTGTATCCCCTGAGAGTAAAGATTGGGAAACCTTATGTGTGAGAAAATTGTGGTCTATTCTGGACTGCGTCTGGTGTGGTGGAGAGAAAAAGGAATATTCTCTCAAGGACGGGTTGCACAGTCTCCGGGCGTCGATTAAGTCTGTTTGATAGTTTGGAGGAAAGTTTTGTGTGATTTGTTTGGGATGAAAGGAACCATAGAATTTCGATCAAGGAAGAGGTCCATCACTTGGTTACAATCACCTGCAAAAATGAAATTCTCTGAAGGAAACTTTAAGAGTAATTAGGAGATGTGGGACCAAAAATAATAAGTGTACTTTCATATATAAAACATGCAATAAGTACGGAGTTGAACATTGTGAAAATCAGTTGATGAGAAGAGGAAAGGTAGAAGGAAAAAGAGTGGGAAAGAGAGATATGATAAAATGAGAACGAGTAAAAGAAGAACAAAGAAACTAGGAAAGAATAGAGCTTAGGAAAGCAACTAGGGAAATAGAGAGAGAGAGAGAGGAAAAATAATATGAGTACGAAAAAGTATCGAAAACACAAAAGACATACTTACAAAAAATCCGAGACATATGTAGAGTGGGGGGAGATGAGGCCCCATGGGACAATGGCAAGTCCAGACTCTGAACGGGAAGACGAAGGGGGAGACAAACCCAATGTGCAGAATAACATGGGGGTCAAACATTAAGCAAACAAAACCCTCAAGGGAAAAAGAGAGTTAATAAGCATGCTGACCAATTTAAGTGAAGAAATAGTATCTGCAATCAATCATACATTATGAAAAAAATATTAACAAGTAAAAACAGGAGTAAAAAAACTCAAGCCAGACTGAATCAAGAACAATTATTTGTTCTGTGGTGAGGAGGTGTCCATAAACTCCGCATGACAAGAATTGAGGAAGCTTTTCAGCTTTATTGGATCTTAATATGACCATATCGGGTAAACAACCTTTACAACGCAACTTTTACCATGCAGTGCCTTTACAACGCAACTTTTACAACGCAAACCATTACAACGCATTGCGCTGGGGGGCGCTCTAGGATAGGGAATAGGTTTAATGTACTATCCAACACCTTCCCTACTATCCACGGGGACTGGAGTTGGAATAGTAAATTAAACAATTCACTATCCAGCGCCTAAAAGCACTATGTGTTGTAATGGTATGCATTGTAAAAACTGCGTTGTAAAAGTATGCGATGTAAAAGCATGCGTTGTAATGTCATACAGCCCCATATCATGCACCGATAGAACAAAGATGTGGTCTCATTGTTAGAAAATCTCTGCGTCTGTCAGCAGTGTGTTTGGAATAGTCCTGAGAGAAGAACAGAGGATTTCCTGACCAGGTCATATTATTAATTGCTCTGGCTGCAGACAAGACCTTAAGTAAGTCACTGTATTCTAAAAAATACGAGATGAAGCCTCTTGGTTTCCGCCCTGCAGTAGAGCTCAATGAAGAGATAGGGCCTAAGCGGTGGGCTCGTTGTATGTTGAGAAGAGTATCCTGTTGTGAGTTGAGGACCTTTGGAAGAAAGGATTTGAAGAAGTTGATGGGGTCTGACCCTTCAGAACCTTTTGGTAGTCCATAAATACGGAGATTGTTGTGATGATTTCTGTTTTCAAGATTTTCAACTTGTTTTAGAGCGTCGATATTTTAGAATGAAGAGCCTCCATTTTAACGTGAGATGACGAAAGAGATTGAATGCTATGTTCCACTGTGGTGACTCTGTTTTCCAAACTTGACCAATTGTCAGTTAGTATTGGCAGTTTTGAGTTAGTTTCCACCACAAAGGGATGAAGAGCTCTGATTTCTTCCAATAATAGGTCTAAAGAGACTGAAGAGGGTAGTTTGGGAGGAGAAGGAGAGGCTTTCTATAAATGCTTGCTCAGCGTTTTGTTGGTGTTCGAGGAAGCTGTAATGGTGGATGACGCAGCACCCTTAGGTAAGACATTCGCTGGGTTATCCATCGCAAAACAGTATGTATTGAGTCAAGAGCCGGGAATGAGGTGAAACTAGATTTAAATAATCCAGGCACCTAGATAGGGAACAGCAAGTACACCAACTTCTGAATGAAGAAAAAATTGTTGTTAACAAAAACAGCTGGTAAGTTTTGAGGACTCCACAGAGTTTTCAAAAATAAGTGTGCGAATAGAAAACATTAGGATGAGTAATAGCGAACCTCACAGGTCCATTATGAAGGGGGCACATTATTGTATTCTGTAAGACAGACTTCAGTATATGTTACAGTCTTTGTGAGGTAAACTTCACCCTGCTGGTGAGTGGCACAATATGTCACTATCCCCTGTGTATATTCAATGGAGCAGGTACAGAAGAGAGACAAAATATAATGAGGAGAGACTGGTAACTCAAGGCTGTTCAAACTTGCAATCAGAAGTTGAGGAGAGCATAAAGCCTTTGAGGTTAACATGAGGCACTTGTGCGCAGGGCGATAGTAATGCATAGGTATAGAAGTGAAGGAACCTTGGGCATAGGAGGAGGGAGCAATGTCCATTTGTTGAGTAATGAAGTTTACTGAGGCTGCTTAAGCGCATAATTATTGCCAAGGAAATTGAAGTGAAGGAAACTTGGACATAATTTAAGAGAGCAATGTCCATTCACTGAAAACAAATTGAAGTTAACTGAGGCTGCTGAGGCACATATTGGATGCCAACGGAGCTAGGAGTGAAGGAGTGGACAAACCCTGGACCAAAGTGTAGGGAACAATGCCTATGCATTTAGAAATAAAGATAAATATTGTTGAGGTGCATGTTTAGTATCAAGGAACTCCGTGACAGGAGTTCGAGGAGCGTAATACAAAATGGCGGTTGCTCGAAAAACGGAAACGCTCTGATGCACATATGATGTAGAAAAGCAGCTTACATTAAAATGCAACAAGTTCCATGCATTCCGTCGTGTGCAACAACATCTGGGCTGACTCCGCTCCTATTTTGAGGACCTTGCAGGCAGTATGAATCCCGTCAGGTTCGTCGTTGTCCTCACCATCCCGGGAGAGTCAGGGACTGGCGGCCATTTCCTCCGGGCACTAACCCTGCCCCCTCCTCAAAATGCATATTCAAATTCATATTTTACCCAAACAGAGCGTTTGTTTTTTTTAGCACAGAATGCTCTTTTTATTTATTTATTTATTTTTTTTTAAGACAGAAGGAAGTGCTATAAAGACTGTACATTCATTAGCAATTTCCTCATCCTGTCCTGAAGACTCTTCCTTGCTTTGTCCAGCCCTTGGTTACTTTGGATTTAGATTTTGGAAGGGAAAAAAAAGATCACTATCTCTCCATGACTACAATCCCTGTTGTATCCTCACTATTGGAATCTTAACCTTTTGGGAGAAATCATGTAAGTTCAATGCAGCACTTTGGAAAACGTTTGTTGTTTGAGAGAGAGCATGAACCAGTATTTTTTTTTATTTTCTATATTTATTGGTGGGTGGTCTGGAGTTTGGCCTGAAGTGGAGGGGCCCCTGTAGGATAAACATTTTTTAAGGGGAAACATTTGCACTTTTTTGATGCTGAAGGCCTAGTGTTAAATATACTTTTTCGCCATTTATTTGCATGGGTTATTTGAATTTTATGTGGATTTGTTTGATATTTTACGGCTATGTTATTTTACTGTTTCAGGCCTAGTCTGCACTGAAACTAGGCCATGGGTGTATTTTTTACGAATTTTTCACATTCTCACTGCTGTTGTGCTATAAGCTTTTAATAAAAACATTGGGGGGTGGTGGATGGCTTTGGAATAAATGCAAAAAGTAAGTTACTTTATTTTTTGTCTGCATGTTTCTGTTGCTGATAATATCTTTACGATTCTTTCCCTGCAATGCTATGATATGTTTTATTCTTGGGTGGGGAGGTGGGGGTGTTGCTCCAGGTAGGACAGGGCAATTTTCTTCCTTGCTATCCATGCATCTTTCTTTGCTGGCTATGAAATGGTGACTATTTTTTGTAGCGTATGTGTGTGATCAGGGTGGCCATTTTGTCTTTGTACTCAATGGCTTCTTCTTCAGTGGTAGATGTTCTAGTTTCCACCTTTTGGTGTAACCAGAGTGTGCTTAAGTTCCTTTATTACACTTTTAAAAGCAATTTCCTTGGAACATTCATGGAATAGGCCTATGAAATTTTTTCTAATTTATTTCTTTTTTCCTAATATATTCATTTGTGCTTGTGATTGATTGTAGTACAGTGTTGTTGTTTGTATCCGTTTGTTTGCGTATCTACCCTTCCTAACTCCCATAGAGTCCTCACGGGCCCTTGTGGGGCACCAGCAATTATTTCATGTATTGTTTTACATTTTTACCTGCCTTCCCATGCCTACCATAGAGTCCCCATGAACATTGGTGGGGCACCGGCAATTATTTAATGTATGTTCTTATATTTCTGCTTGCCACCCATAGAGTACACATAGGCCCTAGTGAAGCACCATAAATTATTTAATGTATTTATTATATAATTTTTCCTGCACTCCTGCCTTTCATAGGTGTCCCAAGGCTCTAGAGGAGCACAAACTAAACATTTCTATGTAATTTTGTCATGTGAAAAAAAACAGTTTATGCCTGTTTTGGGTAACTATTGTTAAGCATTTGGGATGATGATGATGTTCTCACTTGTGCTATATTGGCTAAGTTCTTCTGATTGTCCATATTTCACTTACGGTACAGAGAGAAGTCTATGAAAGGATCGGCTGACCGCTAAGTGATAAGCTGCCTACCACCACTTTAATCAAGCCCTCATCTTTTTCCAAGAAACATAATGCACCTGATGCACCCTTCTTTTCACAGAAAGAGGTGGAGACCCTGCTTCAACAAAACCACTACCATCACTAAAACCTATGGCCATGTCTCTCAGCACTTGAATGACTTCAGTAATGGAGAGCAGTGAACCTGAAATGGACTGTCTCAGCCACAACTGAATCATCACAGAAAAGTGTACAACAGGAGCAACAATCAGCAACAGATCTTCCTACGTAGGAGCAGAACAGGCAGTTGGGTGTAATGCTGAGCAAGATATTTTTTAGATGAATGCTCTTCTCCCATCAACTTCACAATCTCCAGCAAAGAAAAGAAAGTGTACTCCCTCATTTTCACCTAGCCCCTCCTTCCGTTGATATGGACCCAGATTGGACCCTGGTTGAGTTGAGAGACAAGAGAAAAGGAAGGTTACTGAAGCCTTGCTAGTGAGGAAGGTGGGGATGATGATGATGATGATGAGCCAGTGATCATCAGTGTAGAGTGTGGCACTGAGGAGTCACAGATTACCCCTATTCATCCTGCTCAGGTGCATGTGGTTTCACCAAGTCCGTCAGTCCCCATTGTTGCAATACCCAGAAATATCAAGACACACCCCTACTACAGTTGTACCACATCCTACAGAATGGCAGACAAGAACATAACAATCAAGCATTATTTCCAGTTTTTCTTACTTTGGCACAGCAAGAAAACTCTCCTCCCCAGTTTGTAACTTCTTTATACTTAGCCTGCTTGAGGATACAATGGCAATATACTACGTTTGTCATGGTAAGCCAGGTGGCACTAAGGTCCTAGGTTCCAACTATCCTATTTGCAAAAAAAACCATACAATCAGGTGGGATGAGCACCTTAAAAACATGGCTACTGGTGGTGAGCGAGAACCAGAGGCTGAAGTTGTAGAAGAAGGTGAGTAGGAGGAGGAAGAAGAGGAGGATGCAAGCAGCAGCATCAAGCAAAGCAGCACTGTAAGAGAAATCACATGCAGATACCAACATGTGGGAAGAGTTTAATACCAAGGTGTACCATTTGCTTACACCAGGAGGTCTCACACTGGCTTCCTGTGACTGACAATGGTAGTAATATCCTGAAAGTTATGCCTGATAATGGATATTTCAGAGTCCTATGTTTAGCGCATTACATCAATCTAATTGTGCTACACTTTCTCAAAAAGAAGAGGTAGTCAGCAACATACTAGTCACCTGCTGAAGAACATCCAATCATTTCAGTCATTCACTCTTGACCAAAACCACCTACAAATTCTGCCCTCTTTTCTGTGATTTCTCAAGAGAAGTTGATTGACAGCTGTGTGTAACTCTGACATTCACTGGACTCAGTTGGTTCCTATTCTGGCAGTGCTCGTGCCTCTCTTTAGTGCCTTTCACTCAGGTGTGGACGCCATTGCAGCTGCTGCCACCTGAATCGTGTGCTTGGATCCGTGCTGATTGTGTCACACTGGTATGGACTCTAGGTCTGCCTTTTTCCTGCGGGTACCAGCCAATGTTGATGCTGGCTGCATACTTCTTTTTATCTTCTTTGCTTGATTGATATTACAGTGCCCTTCAATGCTCCATGCTGGTCACTAGCTAGCCAGGTGGATTGTGACGTCTGCAGCAGTGGGGGCAGTGGTCATTGAATAGGAGCCCACTGCGGCACAGCATGAGTCAGAGGTAGTACTCCACTTCTTTGCCAGTGGCAGCTGTAGTGTGGTTGTGAAACTGAGGCGGTGAAGTGCAGGCCCTTTTAAAAAGTAAGTGGTCTGTTGGTCTTGGTTCGGCCGGAAACTTGTCCAGCTCAGAGAGTTGAGTGGTTTCTTGTTAATTCCCTAGAAAAGGGCTTTAGTATCAACAAAACAGCTTTGAGGTTGCCTGAGGTCCTGGCACGTGGTGTTGTTGTTTATCAGTCCTTATCCTCATGTATCATCACCCTGATAAAGCCTTTGCTGGTGTGTGTTTTCCTCAAGGTGTGCCAGTGTTCATCTAGAGCATTTATGCACCACCTGCTCTGTGTTCTGGGTCTGCTACTGTGGGGGGCAGTGGAGGAGCTGTAAAGAGCTGATCAAAGGCTACAAAGGGAGCATTATCTGTGGTACCTTTGGCAAGGTTCAAGTTGATTTCCGTCCTAAAGAGTACATAGGAGGAGTACTTATTGTCCAGTACTCAGTTAGTGTGAAAAGGTGGCCACCATCAAAAAGAGGCTTGAATGTGGGAAGTTGAGCCATTGGACTGTTGTTAATATCATGCAGTGCGGTAGAGGAATGGGATGCCTAGAGTAAGGAAGAAAGGGGTCCAGAAACACCCTCAGTTGGAAATTGCTCAAACATTTGGTCTGGTGGAGACATTGGGCCTGGATACCCACCTACCAGGCGTCACTCAATCCATTGCAAACTCACTAATATTGCCTCCAACTCCAGAAATCTTCCCATTGGTCTCATCTATAAAGGACTTCATGGGGAAAACTTTAGGATAAAACCAAGATTTGAGTCTATTCCCTGCTCATCGCAATCAATGGAAAATGGAACAAAATAGTAACTAATTCATCAAATGTCTTGGGTGGGAGTTCTACGGCTTCCCAGCTGGAGCAGGAGTACACAGGGCAATTGGGGCTTTATCTCTCTTCCTCATCTAGACTATGGCCTCTAAGCACCTCGGACCCTCAATTAGAATTTCCTTCTTCCGTGGAGTCCATTGGTCTGGGAGACTGAATGCTTCAGGATCTTCACTGTATAACACAGAAAATTCAAGAGAAATGCATTCCTTTTGATGACTTTACTTCTGAAGCCACCCGTCCTTCAAATCAATCAATCCAACTTCTTTTTTTCGAATATATAAACTTCTGTGTCATCTATGTTGGATTTATTCATTTCTTATGCAGAAAAACCTACATGGAAATTTGGAATCAGTAGTCTTACATAATGAAGAATCTAAAAAGCATAGTCTTTTTAAATAGCATAATAGAGGGACTTAAGGCAATAATACGGTCTCACATGGAATTTTGTTACAGCGGCTGGAAGAAGCTGGTGTGGTTGGCCTGGCTCTGGAATGGTTCAGATCATTTCTGACGGAAAGATCTTTCCGAGTGTCAGCCCCCGTTTCTCTCTCAGGCACATTCCATCAATCAGGGGGTACCGCAGGGCTCCGCACCAAGCCCCATATTGTTTAACTTGTATGTTCAGCCTCTTGCAGAGGTCGCCAGGCACTGGGGCCTCACCATGGTCTAGTATGCAGACGATATGCAGCTGGTGATAGCCCTGGCAGAGTGCTCCACATCGGATGCCTCTAGGTTTAGAAGTGGCCTGGTTGCCGTTGCAGAATGGATGACAACTAATTGCCTGCAGCTGAACGCTAGCAAAACAGAGGTTCTGTTAGTGGTGAAGAACTCGAGCCTGTGGAGTGAGCAATGGTGGCCTAGCATTCTTGGCAGCGCCCCCACCCCTAAGTCAGTGGTTAAGAACATGGGGGTATGGATGGACTCCTCCCTTAGTTTTCAAGACCATACTAAAAAAGTTGCCGGCACCTGCTTTGGTCCCCTACGGGGTCTTAGGCCCCTTCTGAAGTTTTTTGATCCACCTAAGTGCCAGCTGATTGTCGAGTCAGCTATTCTATCTAGACTAGATTATGCTAGTTCTCGTTTGCTAGGGGCCAACCAGGCTGAAGTTATGTGGTTGCAGCGTGTTCAGAACGCTGCCGCCAGAGCCTTGCTGGAGCTCCCACGGACCTGCCCCTCGGCTGGCGCTATCCAGAAACTTCACGGGTTACCTATGGCTAAGCGCATTCAATTCAAGACGCTGTGTATATCTTTTAAGATCCTGAAGCTTGCCTCGCCCAGCCTGTTAGCCAATCTGCTTACCCCATATGTTCCTTCACACCAGCTGCGCTCCTTGAGACAGCACCCGGTTAATGTCCCCCGTGTGAAATGCCTTCGCGCTGGGGGCCGCTCTTTTCACTGCTTTTCACCCAAGTTATGGAATTCCTTGCCTCTTCAGATACACAGAATGGAACTGTTTTGGGCGTCTTACTGTCCTGGTGTCTAGGTCCATTATTCTGATGCTGGCAGCGCCGGGACGCCTCTTTGCTGGGGCAGCTGTGTGCTATACAAATCTGGGTAACATAACATAACACAACATAACATAACATAAACTCTTACATGCCTTCCATAGTTTGTTTCAAGGAGGATTGGCATGTTAATAGGGAAAGAGAGAACGATTAAGCTGTACGGAACCCCAAAACATGAAGGGTGTAGCCTGTGAAATATTTACTTCCAAGGTCCCTAGGCTAGTGAAAAAAGAGTTGATTTTATATTTTACAAAATATCTAGTTTGCCTCAAAGGGGTATTAAAAAGAAAACTAAAAAGAGTATCCTGATCTACACTAACAAAAACACCCAGAATTAAAATGGAAAAAATATGGGAGCAGAATCAGCTCAGGTGTCTCATCTCATCATAGGGCAAGGAATCAACAATCAAAAAGGTACATTCTGGGAAACCGTGAAAGATGGGAATTTCCTGAATAATGCCCTGTAGTTTTTGTACAACAGGTGGGAGCTCTCGCAAAAGCATTAGAGGTCTCCCCTCCATGGTAGGTTTCAAACAGCCCTTAGCCAATCACCAAATTGCATTCCTGGCCCCAAAATAGCAGACCTCTCAAGGCCATCCAAAGGTAGAGATGGCTTTAACAAAACTGACCCTTCAAGGAGTAAGGCTAAACAATGCAGAGGTTGTGATGGAGTAGATGGACCAATTAGTACTTTATTCTGATATATTAAAGAAAGGAATAAGGGGGAAGAAGGTGACACTCTTAAATAGATCAAATCTTTTGAGGACATTTAAGTATTGTCCCTCCTTAAAGGATATTGCCTCAGCTGATTTAAAGCAAGTAGAGTTTACAGAGGGGCAGTCATCCAAAGAAATAACAAAGGTTATGTTGTGCGACCAGGCAATAAAGTGCATAATTTTGACAGCAGAAATAGAATTAAATAGTCTCATTGTCTGAAGTATGATCTCTACCCATAAATACTTTCTACACCTATAATGCAAGACATGGCCCACAGGTGAGTAGTCTTCTCTACAGAAGAAAAAAGTATGAATCACTTAAATAGAATAGTGTGGTACAGTAGAGATAACCTACTGATGACCCTTGGCGGGTGTGTTGTAAACCTATTTGATTGCTTAAATCCAGATGAGACAGCTTGGCAGGACTTCAGTAGTCTCACTGATCTAGATGAGGTCAAGTCTCCCCCAGATAGTCTGTCGCTAGTTTCATGGAATGTTAATAAGCTAATTAGAATGCTTCACTGAGAGGCAATTCGGAAAATACTAGGAGGGAACATTGTTATATGCTGTCAGGAAACATGGATTCTGCGGCAGAAACCTGTAGTCCAGACCAGGCTTTAGTTTAATGCTCTCTAATGTGAGACTGAATCACTCAGGGCATAACTCAGGGTGTTTAATAACCTTGGTTTCCTCAAAAATCAAAGTAATTCATTGAAAGCCCAAAAGCAGTTGAGGATCCTTCAGCATGCTAATAAACTACCTGTACAAGTCCTCGTACAGGAGGTGCAGACATGTTGGAACTCAACTTACTACATGCTCAAATGCCTGTTTGCGCAGTGCAAGTCTATCAATGATTTTGTAAGTTAAAAGAGGGGGAATGCAACTGCCAAAGCCATTACAATGGAGATGGACAAATGAAGGCTTATGGAGACCTGATTCAAATGTGACTTCCTTTCATGAATATGACACAGGAAGTCAGCAAGGAAGAAAGTGTCATGAACCATGAAATATAATTGTTGCATCTGCTACAGGATCAGTTGAAAGCATTGGAACAGATGTTCACCAGTGAATAAGCAGCAACTTTGATGAATAGTCTAATGCTTCACTTGAACACTAATCAAAGTGTGTAAAAAGAGATTGTGTCATCCAAAGACTACATCTGTACCATGATTATGGATGCATGATACAAAAAAGTGCTGGCCACTTTCTTACTTACTAATATGGCAATCTTAGTTTACAAGTTTGCTAGAGTTGGATCATCAGTAAAAGCAAGTGATTTAAAAGAAGAACAACTGCAAATTCCAGGCCAGGCATAAGTTCTCAAGAGCAGTCTTCAACCTTGACACAAGACAGTGATGTTGGCTTGCAGTCACTGTACCTGCAGTGAGCATCATCACCAGGTACTTCAAAACTCACAGCAACAACTGATTAAAGTTTACAGCCATCCTCAACAATGGATTGTTTTTATTCAGAAGGAATTAAATCAAATGGAACAGCACTGGCATAGCAAGTGTCAGCACCAATGGCAATTCAGAAGATGGTTCAAGACTATCTGGATGACCCAACAGAGGTATACCTGGATCTAGACCCATTGATCTCTTGGTAATGCAAGAGGCACAGGGGCCAGAACTCAGCAGGCTTGCAATAAAGTATCTTGCATGTCCGTTAGCCAGTGTTTCTTCAGACCGTGTTTTCAGTGCAGCTGGTGAAGATATCACAGTCAAATTGAAATGAACAAACTCTTCATTTCAAAGGATTTCAGTGCTCCTGAAACAAAAAAAGATAATGAAGATAATTGGTCTGACATCTCACATTTGGTCAGTAATCATCCTCTGATAAATTTCCTGAGTTTGAGGACAACCACTACTTTCCAGACTAATACAATAGCAGTTACATATAGGAGGGCTGCTTAAAAAATGATATATATATATATATATATATATATATATATATATATATATATATATATATATATATCTATATATATATATATATATATTCACTGAAAAAACCATAGGTTATAGACCATATATAGTTAGGAATTAGCATTTACAAAACCTTGAAAATTCACTGAAAAAACCATAGGTTATACACCATATATAGTTAGGAATTAGCATTTAAAAAACCTTATTTTACTCACACAAAACCATTGAAATTCCTTATATAGTTAGTTGTACTAACTATATATCGCGCACCCGCAATCCACTGCTGATCATGTCACATATTACATCATTCATGACATGGTCAGTGACATCACTGATGACATCACTGATGACATCTCAAATGACATCACTGATGACATCACTGATGACAACATCCAGTGACTGTATGTTTCTGTAAAGTTAAAATATGTCTTACATATTGAAGAATGAGTGGATGTAGAAGTGTCTGAACAAAGGATTTAGTAGGTGCATGACTGACTGTATGAGTCAGTGATTAAATGTGTCTCACTGAGTGCATGGGTTAGTGACTAAACTGTCTTAATTTGTGCATCATTATGTCTGTTGTTCTGTAAACTGCTGCATGTGTTGATCAGTAGCTATATGATTAACTATATGGGTTATTGATTGGTTGCCCAAGTATTTGTATGGGAGACTGAGAGTGTGTATGGGTGGCTGGGAGGTGTATGACTCTCTGCATAGATGTATGGGTTCAAAAGTGCATGTGGAAACAGCTGTATGGGTGGTTGACTGTGTGCATGACTGTATTGGTGAGTGAATAGATATCTCAGTGCTACATGTCAAAGTAAGTACATATGTAAAATACAGTACATGTGAGAGTTGACATATATAAATAACTGTGCATAAGAGCCAGTGAATGTGTGAGTGGCTGTATGGATCATTGTGAACTTGTATCCAGGATTGTATAAGTGAGTAAATATGTTTTAGTATATGTTTGAATAAGTAAGGTGTGTTTAACTGTATAGTTAAGGAAATGGAGGTGTGATTGATTGTTTGCATGACTGACTAGGTGTGTGTGTAACTTCATGGATGAGTGACAATCTGCGAGTCTGTGTTTACACTGAGTGTATCTAAGGTTATATTAGAGTCTGAAGAGGTTCATCGTATTATCACATGAATGATGTCATCAGTGATGTGATCAGTAATGTCAAATGAGATGTCATCAGTGATGTCATTTGAGATGTCATTTGAGATGTTATCAGTGATGTCATCAGTGATGTCATTAGTGATGTCATCAATGATGTCATTTGAGATGTCATCAGTGATGTCATCAGTGATTTTTTTTTGTAAATATATTTTTATTGCAGAACAGGAAGAAAAACATCCAACAAGCCAACCCGTACACCACCAGTCCCCATCATACAGTGCAATAATCATACAGTACACAGCCGATCGGCCCACATCCCGGAGGCTGGGCGGCACCGCAAGAAATCAATACACTGGAGGCACCATGGTGTACGCCCCATTCGGGACACAGGTCAATTATAACATTCCGTTTCCGCTTTTATCCCACAACAACCAACCCTCATTCTCCATCAGAGCCCAGGCTACACTGATGTCATGTCATTAAAGCCTCTTAAGTACTATCCCGGGCCAGTCCATTCTAGGAGGCTGCCGCTAGTGGCAAACTACTCCTCCATACAACACCCTCCCAATGCCCTCCCCCCCCAACTGCTGCTAAAGCGGGATCCAACATCTACTTACTGCTCCCGGGTGACAACTATCAGAAAGCTTCGAGAAGCAAGCAGCCACACGGAACCCTAGGGTATAACTAAGCAGTGTCCTCGCTTTCGGCGAGATAGTCTTTCAACGCCTGCACCACCAGCTCCCAGGACCGCGCCAATTCCAAGCATTTCTCGTTGTCAGCCCTAATCGCCTGGCGCATTCGTAACACACTCTCACAGCCCGACCACCTCACCAATTCATTCCTCCACCTCCGTGCAGACGGCCCCTCCTTAGACTTCCAATGCCACGTGATCTCACGCTGTGCTAATATCAGTCCCAACCCAATGAATTTGCTCGTAACTTTGGTCTTTTTAGTATGCGGAAACCAAAGAAGGAGGCACGCGGCCATGTCAAAGTCTACCTCCCGCTCTGTGACTGTATTCAAGAGGTCCCCAATCTCAGACCAGTAGTCCCCCAGCTTCGGGCAACCCCACAGCATATGGTCAAAATCCACCGCAGGTTCTAGACATCGCGGGCACATGGCATCAAGCACCTGGAAATGTCGCCGCAACCTCTCCGGAGTCAAATATGCCCTATGGAGCACAAAATAATGCACCTGTTGGAATCTCGCATTCCTCGTCCCCTTCCAGGTCCTGTGGAGCACCTGACCCCATACCGAGTCCGGGATTTGTCTGCCAACACTGGTCTCCCAACGCGATTTCAGTTCAGCCAGCGGGGCGAGGCCGTCATTCAATAACCTATTGTGGAGGCAGGTCACCGCCTTAACGGTGCCCGCGGCCATCACTACATATTGGCACACCGTCGCCACCTCCGGCTCAGTCAATCCGCCCCCCCAATGCCGCTGCAGGGCCGCAATAACCGCCGCATGCAACAGGAAGGTACCACTCGGCAGTCCGAATTGTTCTTGCAAGGTCTGGAACGGGGCCAGCGCCCCGTCCACATAAAGATCCCCCACCATCTGCAATCCCAGGTCTTCCCACACTAACAATTGGGACCAATCACCCCCATGCGGTAAGGCAGTAAGCATACCTAACGGAATCTCAGGCGCATACGGTCGGCGTTTCCCAACCCTCTTCAGGTACCTGTTCCAACACAATCTGAGCGTCCATTCCTCCATCGTGAGGTCCCTACTGGCCAGGTTCTGTTGCAACACAATAGATGACAAGACATACCTCTGAATGCCTACCTCCCGGCCCTCCTCAGGTCCCCTGAACTCTCTGGCCACAGTCTGCGTCAAGATCTGGAGCTGCGCTGCCAAATAGTATAGCTCATAATCAGGGACCGCCACACCTCCCTCGCACTTGGGTCGCATCAGGGTGGTCAGTGCCACTCGCCTGCGGCCGCGGCCCCATAGAAAGCCGGTCACCAGTGACCGCAACTCCCGAAAGACACCCTGCGGGATCCACACCGGCAGTGTTCTAAAATAATAAAGGAGCCTCGGGAGTGCCACCATTTTCAGCAGCGCCACACGGCCCAGTACAGAGAGCGGGAGGGAGGCCCAAAAGTCCATACTGCCTCGCAGCGCCCTAACGCAGCGCCCCACATTCCCCTCAAGGAGGTCTGCCGTGTCATGGTATATACGCACTCCCAAATAAACAAAACAAGAGGGCTCCCACACTACCGGCCTCGTGAGCTGGGGGCAGAGCGTGGCCTTCCGCAGCGGAAACACACATGTCTTAGTCCAGTTCACCCTGAGACCTGAGAGCCTCCCGAACCTGTCCAGCATATCCACTGCACCCTCAAGAGCCCTCCCAGAGTCTGCCAAATACAAGAGCAAGTCGTCAGCATACAGCGAGATATAATGCGAGTCGAGCCCCAGTGCAATCCCCTCAAAAACGATTCCCTGCCTCGCCTGCGCCGCCAGCGGCTCCATTGCTAAAGCAAAGAGCAACGGAGATAGCGAGCAACCCTGCCTCGTGCCCCTGCAGACCGGATAAACCGAGGACACCAATGTCCCTAACCGCACCCTCGCCTTAGCCGACGAATAAAGCACCTTCGTCCAACTCCGGAACCCCTCCCCAACTCCGAACTTCAACAGCACACCATCCAAAAAATCCCATTCCAAACTGTCAAACGCCTTCTCAATATCAACCGTCAGCACTACCGGGCCTGGATCTGCCAGGGCAGCACTATCAATAACCCCAATCAGCCGGCGGATATTCATCGAAGTGCTCCTCGAGGGGATGAATCCCGCCTGATCCCTATGCACCAGAGAGGTCATCAGTGGGAGGAGCCGGGTGGCCAGGATGCGGCTCAAAATCTTATAGTCTACAGTCAGCATAGACAACGGACGAAAGGAAGAAACATCCAACGCATCCCTGCCCGGCTTCAGTAGGGGTACAACCAGCGCCTCCGTCATAGAGTCAGGCAACCTCCCTAATTGTTTCGCCTCCGCATACACAACCTGCAGTCTGGGGGCCAACACTTCCATAAATCTGGCGTAGAACTCGATCGGCAACCCATCCACCCCAGGGGTTTTGTTCCGCGCCATATGACTAATCGCTCCTCTGATTTCTGCTAGAGTTACCGGGCCCCCCAGATCCCGCGCGTCCTCCTCCTCTAGCACCGGTAGAGGGATCCGAGCCAAGTAAGCGCCTATATCCGCGGCACTCATGTCGAGGTGGCTGGTGTATAGGTTCGCGTAGTAGGACTGAAAGCGCCCCAGGACCACCGATTGCGAATAGACCACCTCCCCATCTTCCTGGCGCACACTCATAACCGGACAACCTCTAGGGTTCGGATCAGCCAACTTCGCAAGGAGCGTGCCCACCTTATCCCGCTCGTCATGCACTTTCACCGCATACAGCTTATAATCATAACACCTCAGTCTCTCAGTCTCCTTCGCCACCCCCTCCCTAGCGCGCAACAGGCTATCCTGCAGCTCCGGCCGCTCGGGCCGCCGCTGCTCCACCCCTCTCAGCACTGCCTCTGCCTTCGCGAGGTCATTCAACACTGTACCTCTCACAGTCAGAAACCGACCCATACATATCCCCCTCACCACCACTTTCATCGCGTCCCATTCATTCGCTCTAGTCTCTGTCGACCCAGCATTAACCGTGAAGTATTCGTCTATACCCTGTCGGACCGTGTCACAGAACGCCGGATCTTCCAGCGTCTCCGGGCGAAGTCTCCATGAAGGGACCGCCGACCTCGCCAGCTGCCATTGCACAGAAATCAGCAGCGGGTTATGGTCCGAGATGGTTCTAGCCAGATACTCAGAATGAGTTACCATCGGCGCTAGAGACTCGCAACAGAGTGCTGAATCCAGTCGAACATGCAGATCATGCAGAGCAGAGTGATAAGAGTAATCTCTAGATTCAGGGTGTTGCGCCCTCCAGACATCCACCAAGCCCCACCTCTCCTGCCAGTCCCTCCTATGAGTAGCAAGCCTGCGCACTGGTGAGTCAGCTAGTGGTGGGTGCGACCTGTCCAACAGCACATCCGAAATAGAATTAAAATCCCCCGCCAGCAATACCGGGCCCGCTAAATAATAAGCTAGTGAGCGCGACAATCCCTCAAAGAAATGGGCTTGATCAACATTGGGGGCATAGATGTTACACAGCACCACCTCCCTACCACACAGCCTCCCCTCCACCACCACATAACGACCCTCCGGATCAATCTTCTGAGACGTGACCTGGAACGGCGTGCCCGCCCTGATCCATATTAACACCCCTCTGGCGAACGCCGAATAAGGCGTGCCGAACACCTGACCCCGCCACCTCCTCTGTAACGCCCCACACTCCAGCTGCGTCAGGTGGGTCTCTTGAAGCATCGCTATCTGCACTCCCCGCCTCACCAAGTAGGCATGCACCTTATGGCGCTTGACCATAGTTCGAATACCCCGGACATTCCATGTGACACATTTCAGATCAGGTAACGTCCCCATAGAGCATCAATCCCAACAGTGGCGCTCGCCAAAAACTGTGACCCGCATTGCAGCAATTGAACAACCCCTTTAAAACACACCCCACAACTCCCACTCCTCCCCTCCCCAGGACAGGGCCTAGTAACCCAGCTTCAGCCCCGTTCCAAACCTCAAACACCCAACACATCACACTAATCTGTGGTCGACACCACAGAAGACCTTAAGGGTCTGATGAGGGCTGTGGAGCCCCGAGCCAGGACGACAGAGCAACCACCCCGCGCCCACAGTCCCACGCTGCTAATGCAGCCCCATACCTGGCAGTCCAAAAGAAGGAATGAGCGTCCACGCCCGATAAAAGTTCAGCAACCACGAGCTTCATCCATTAAAGATACCATCCGAAGTCTGCGGGGTAACCTCCGGCCCCTGCGCTCCCCCCCCCCTCCAAATCTTCCTCGCCGGTCTTCTCATCCTCATCGTCGTCCCCCGAAGCCGAACCCCTGGAGGCATCATCACGTTGTGATCCCGTGATGGTCGCCGTGGCCTCCAGCGCACTCTTCCGATCCGCAAGTATCTGCGCCTCGCGCTCGGCTCGTTGGCGCCTATTCCTGGAGCGAATGCGCTGCGACTTCCTGACCCTGATCGGCTGTTCTCGTTCCCTGGCGGGCCTATGCGCCCGATCCGTCCCTGCACGATATAGTTCCAGCCATGACCACGCTTCGTCAGGTGTTTGAAAAAAGTGCGACTTCTCATCAACGATGACCCGCAGCTTAGCCGGGAAAAGCAAGGAGTATTGAACCCCCTCCTCTCTCAGTTCTTTTTTCACCGGCAAGAAGGAGGCCCTATTCCTCTGTACCTCCTGCGTATAGTCCGGGAAGATCGTCACCTTACTGTTGTCCACCTGGAAGGGCCCACGATCTCTCGCCCTTTGGATCAGCAGATCTCGGTCTTTATAGTGCAGCAGTCTGGCCACCACCGGCCGAGGCGGTCGGCCCTCCAGAGGAGGTCTCGCGGGCACCCTATGCGCTCTTTCCAGGGAGAAGAAGGGGGAGAGGCCCTCCGGCGCCACCACTGTGCGGAACCAGTCCTCCAAATAGGATATCGCATCGTCCTTCTCAATTTTCTCTGGTAGCCCCACCACCCGCACGTTATTCCGGCGGTTGCGGCCTTCCGCGTCCTCCGTGCGGCGCTCCAGAGTCGTTAGTCGACGGACAACGTCATCGAGTTTATGTTCCGCCGTGACCACCGCTGGTTTCAGCTCCTGAAGCAGTAGTTCATTGGATTTCACACGATCAGATAATTTGGAGTGGTCTGCCCTCAGCAGGCCGAGGCCAGACGCCACCTGCGCAATGTCCTGGCGCAACTCATCCCTCGTAGCAGTGATCGCGGCCAGGATAGTATCAAGGCGGAGGTTCAGCCTCTGTTCCTGAGTGGAGGCCTCCGTCGGGGAGCCGCCACTTGCATCCGCTGATCCCCGGCTGCCCCCCTCAAGCGATTCGGCGGCGCCATCTCCCTTCGCGGCCATCTTGCGTGTAGAGATTTAGCCTCCCAGGCCGCCCCCGCGGAGAATGGCCAAGCGCACCAGGAACGCTTAGCCCCAGCCGGAGCGGTCTACCACGCCCCAGGCAGGGGAAGTGCGTGGCACCAACTGCCCTCACACCCGGCCAGTTGACAGTATCCGAACCAGAGGGACCTCCCAAGCCGCCTCAGCTTCTCATAGAGCGTCTGCCAAGCTCGTTACGGCCAGGGGGAGCAGAGTCCGCTGAATGGCCGCCAGTCAATGGAGTGGGTCCCAGGGCACACCTAGCACACCGACCCCGTAACACAGGTCTCTGCACCACACCATGTGCAACCCAGCACCTCGTCGCCCGGTCAGCGCTTCTGTGCTCACCCCCGGGCAGGACCCCCAGCAAGGTCCAGATCTGCCGCCGTGCCCCTCTTGAACCGGGACGCGTGGGCGCCCCGGGCGGACACTCTCACAGCGCCCCAGCCGTCCGCTGCTCGCCTCCGTGCGCTGTCGGTCTCCACCGCGGGTCGGCTGGCTGGCGAGCGGCCCCACAGTTTACCAGTGCCTCTGCCGGCCCAGCGCCCTCCTAGGCGCCGCTCCCGCAAGCGGGTGGGGGGAGGGGAGGGACCCCACCACCAACAGCCCCACCGAGCGTCTCCACAGTCTGGGGCCCGCTCCGACGGGTCACTGCACCAACCACTGCTGCTCGGGGACGCCGCAGGCGCCCGCCGCTGCTCTTGTGCTCCTCTCCGCTCTGCCTTCGGAGCGATCATGCCGGTCGCGCCGCCATCTTGCCTTTGTGTGCTCGCCGGAGAGAGCTGGGCACCACGGCCATCCGCGCCCAGCAGCCAGGGCTCCGCTCGGGCTCAGACCATCCCCAGTAGGGCAGCGGCCCCTCCGGTCCTCATTTCCGGTCACCAGGCGATCCGGGGCAACGTTCGGCAGGATTAAAGACGGGACACGGCGCGGAGCAACTCGCTCACGCAGCCATCCCGGTCGGCGCCGTAACCACGCCCCCAGTGATGTCATCAGTGATGTCATTTGAGATGTCATCAGTGATGTTATTTGAGATGTCATCAGTGATGTCATCAGTGATGTCATCAGTGATGTCATTTGAGATGACATCAGTGATGTCATCAGTGATGTCATTTGAGATGTCATCAGTGATGTCATCAGTGATGTCACTGACCATGTCATGAATGATGTAATATGTGACATGATCAGCAGTGGATTGCGGGTGCGCGATATATAGTTAGTACAACTAACTATATATGGAATTTCAATGGTTTTGTGTGAGTAAAATAAGGTTTTTTAAATGCTAATTCCTAACTATATATGGTGTATAACCTACCTATGGTTTTTTCAGTGAATTTTCAAGGTTTTGTAAATGCTAATTCCTAACTATATATGGTCTATAACCTATGGTTTGTTCAGTGAATTTCATTGGTTTTTTAAAAGCTAATATCTATAGCTGTAAAATGTATTCTTCTTTAAATCCAAAAATATATTTTATATGTTTATTAATAATTTTTTTTAAATATTTTTTTTTTTGTTTCGCTCTCGGTCCGCGAACCGGGAAGCTTCCCGTTAGCTCAATTTAAAGCCGCGACCCGGTCCGCGAACCGGTAAGAAATCAACATAGTGACGGTATCGCGTTGCCGCGTAATGCGTCTTATGACGTACTGCGTTAGCGCACCCGGAAGTGCCCCGGGGCGCGGACCGAGGCGCGAAACGCATCTCCCCGGAAGCGATCCGTGGCGCGTCGCGAAAACGCGACGTATCGCGTTGCCGCGTAATGCGTCTTGTGACGTACCGCGTTAGCGCACTCGGAAGTGCACCGGGGCGCGGACCGAGGCGCGAAGCGCAGCGACCCGGAAGCTATCCGGGGCGCGGACCGGAGCGCGTAACGTAAGCATAACAGGTCATGTGACTTGTTAATAACACTTTTCATTGGTTCATTTCACTTTTGGTTTCATAATGATGTAAGGCTAGGTCAGGTGACCTAAAAATAACACTTTTTGTTGGTTGAGAAGTATTGTTTTTCCCAAATGATGAAAACCCCTCCTTCTTTCCTCACTCTGACTTTCATCATTGTGAGAGGAAGACCTTTACTACTATATGAGAAATGGCTTCATTGGTAGCTTCAGCTGGTGGACCCCCACCACCACCTCCACCTCCTCATGGTAAGAGAGGACCACCTCCCCAGGTCATTACCAACACTGAGGAGGAAGATGAAGAAATGGATGAGGAGGGAGAAGAACCACAGTTCTTAGAAGAGGTGCCCCGGGTTTCCAGAAAGAAAGCCAGTTTCATCTGGCAGTTTTATTCGATCCCTCGTGGCCAAAAAAAAGTCAATGCGAGGTATGTCACCTGCCGCATATGCAAAGAACAATTATCAAGAGGGACGGACAAGAAATATAGTTACGGAAATCACACAATGCACAGGCACATGACAAGGAAGCATCCACTAAATTACAGCCGGGCGGAAATAAGGGATATGCAGGACAATCCAAGACCAACTCCTGTGGCCAGACCAAGATTACCAATTGCGTTAACACCAGAAGAGGCACGGGAAACTGTGCCAAATATACAAGAGAATTTTGGCCACATGATACACTCTTGTATGCACTGTCGTGCGTTGTTAGCGTGTGGCAACATGAGCATCAATGCTATAAACCTGGCGTATGAACACCATGATTGCCCTAACCGCCCCCAGTAATTTTTTTTTTGCTCCTGTTGAGCCCTTTTCAACGCCTGTTTTTTGTTGTTTCCCCCCCCCAAAAAACCCCAAAAAAATATAAAATCGTTCAAAAAATAAAAAAAAATAAAAAAATAAAAAAAAATAAAAAAAAAATATAAAACAACAAAAATATTTAAAAAAAAGTTCTTTTCAGAACTACCTTCCCTTTCAAAAAAAATTGCTAGAATGTTTAGCACTCTGGCAAGCTCTATTTCTTTTGGTTCGCTCCCGGGTTAGCTTCCCGGTACGCGGACCGGGAGCTAACCCAAAAAAAAAAAAAAAAAAAAAAAAACAGAGAGTGATGTTAAAAGAAAGACAGCTATAGGGAGTAAAGAAGAGATACTGTTTAATAGATCTATTTACCGAAGAAAAGACGGAAGAGGGTATAATTGTGAAAAACAAAATAGATAATGAAGTGAAAGAAAAAAAAAGAGAGTATAACATTAACAAAGAAGAGTTTCTTGGAGAATGTGAGTAAATGTTCAAAATAAGATTAAAACATGAGGAATAACAGAGAGAAAAAATAGAAAACAGAAAACAAAAAATAACAGAAAAAGATTAATTGAAACAGCAAAGAAATGTAAGTAACATAGAGCCATATCATCAACATAGGCAATAAAAGTTTTGCAGCTTTTATTGGCAGAAATGTGTCGCTAAAGCTGCTTTTAGCGGCAGAAAACTGCAGCTAAAACCACTTTTGCACCAGTTTTCTGCCAATAAAAAGAGCAATAATTTTATTGGCTGTATTCATAATATGCCCCTTAGTGTGCTTCAACTACACAGAGAAAGCATTATGAACAAGTAGTGATAGAGTGATCAGTCAAAGACACTAAGAGTAATAGAGACGGAGTGAGTGAACAAGAGTGAGGAACTATGAGAAGAGAGGGACTGAGAAAAAGAGTGGAAGGAGTTGAGTAAGTAGGTAATAGATAAAGGAATGAGGGAAGTAGCAAAGGCAGGAAACTGAGGGTTAAAGAAATGAAGCAGTGGAACTAATAGTAGGTGAATGTGATAGAAATGTAACGAAAAGAGTACAAAGCATTTACCTTATAATTGTCGTTAAATTACTCACTTTTTGTTTTTATACTTTCAATCTGTGAAAGAGAGAACAAACATTTCAAAAATATTAAAACATGTATTTAAAAATTACAAAAGACAAGGGAAAAGATTGAAGGACAAACAGTTTTTCAACAACTTTGACACTTACAGAAGCTTCTGCTTCTCCAGGCCCCCTACACAGTCCTAAAGATATACATTTTAAACTAACAGTATCTTGATGCAGATGAAGTGAGGCCTATCTTAAAACATGGTGCATCTTTTGCATTGCTGTTGTCTCAGAAAAGTGTCGCAAGACACTAAAATTTTAAATAATTGCTTCAGGATGCCAATAAGATGTGTCCTATCCAGAGGTTTGTTTGAGGTGAGGCCTACTCAGGGTTGCAGATGAAATTTCGAGTTGTTGAAGAGAATAGAGGACATAATACATGTGAAGGTCTACCAATGAAGTGAGTCATGTCCACTGCACTCTTGAACAAAGTCCAAACCTCCTATGTTTCCCTGGACAGACCTAAACTTGATCTGCACAATGTGATTCGTAATGATAGGAAACACAGGTGATGTAATTGAAATACGTGCAATTTATTTTGCTCATTTCACAATCACATCACTTGTGTTTCCTTTGCTTAGGTATCTCATTGTGCAGATGTAGTCTAGCATATGAAAGAATACGCAGAAGTGCAGCACTGCATGCAACACCTTTGACACTTACAGAAGCCTCACCTTCTCCATGCCTCCTACACAGTTCTACATATACATCATAAATGCAAACAGTACAGAATTAATTATACATGTTAAATGGTTTATTTTTGCTGTTCTCAGAATGTATCAAAATTCACTAAAAACAGTGACTTGAAGGTATTCATCATATAACAGCGGGGAAAAAAAACACAATCAAAATGATTATGTTTAAAAAACCCATACAACATAAGAAATCAGAATTCAGAACTCCTTAAAGTTAACTTACTTTCCATGACGTCAAAGGATGTCCTATGAACAGCTTACACTCTTTTGTGCTGTTATTACTTTCAGCCCGCCACTTTCTGAAAGAAAATCTCCATCGTTTTTAAAAACATGTTACATGCAATAAATGACTTCTTGCTCTCTACCACAAGTTTCCACAAGGCCAAATCTTGTCAGACCCATTTATAACTCTTGGATTTCTTGTAAGCCAATCCCGTCATTTGGCATTTCCGCAACTTTCAGAATTAAAATGTTGAAGATCATTTTCACAATCCTGGAATAGTAATATCTTCCCCTTCTTGCTCAGTCTACATTCTACATTTCCTATGACACTGATACTGCTTACTATGAAGCAGACTTACACTAACTCTATGACTACTACAATTATTTAATTCTCTACATCACTTTCAATCACAAAGCAATGTAAAACAGTAGACAGCGTTGCAGACTTACATTCCCTCTACTCTATGTTTTGATTGGCTGCTTCAATTAGCTTATAAAAAGAAATAGTTTTTCTGAACTCATTCAAAGTGCATGTATTTCTCCATGACGTCCAGTGTTATGGTAAAAAGTTATGTCTCTGTACTACACTTATCCTCAAGGCCAAATAGTGTAGGAGCCATGAGAACTTCTTGAAATTCCTCAGAGCACATCCCGAGATTCTTTCCCTAAAATTTTGGTTTTAAAAACACCAGGTAAGAGTTTTTAAGGTCATATGGCAATTTTTTTTTGAAAATTAAAACAGAATCATTGCAGAATGACCAGCCATTTCTACACTTTAAATAAGCTGTATAATGTCCTGATGTTATTGAAAGGCCGTCATGATATATAATTGCTGCAGTTACAAAAGTCCTTCCTGATATTGACAACTGCGAAGCTACAAAATTTTTAATTAAAGTTGTCAATTTTGTTCCATCAGGCCTACATCGTTGGAACATTAAAATGACATACTGGCCATATGTTCGTATAAATAATGTGGACATCATTTCAGATTTACATTGGCTACACTCCATGTTGTGATCAGCTGCTTTTACTAGCTTATTAAAGGAGACTGATTTACTGTCTGGCAAAGTTAAATATATAAATCTTTCTGAGTCTACACTAGTAGTACTTGATACCATACAGTTCTCGCAGTCATGCTGCCATTGATAAGAAAGCCCAAACAGCTGATCTACATCTACACCTTCAGCATGCAATACATCAAGCATATACATTAAAAACTCCTGACAATCTTGCTGAATATTTTGAGAGAATTGTGTTTGGCCTGAACATCTGTCTAACAGATTTCGAATTTCAGACACACTTTCTATGTTTCTTCTATCAGTGCTACATTTCTCTAACACAGAATTTAACAAACTGCAAATCTTTGATCAGAATCGACCACAATCTCTTCTTTTACATTTTCTAGAGAAAACAAAACATTAACCACTACATTAGCATAGCAGTTGACACCAGAACTGTTTTCAAATTGAAAACCAACAACATCTTCAACAGAATCCTTTTTGTTTCTGCTTGTAATTTTAGGTTCATCGACTTTTCGTCTTTTTGCTACAACCTCCCCAGTATTGGTCACATTTCTTCGTTTCCGGCCTACCACACGTTTCTCAAACAAAGGATACTGAGGCAAATGTGACGCATACTCTCTTCTTAACCTATTGTATTCCTTAACACAATCTAGATCCGCACAAATGTTTGTGACATCACACTCAATCAAGTACAATCCCGATAAAGTTCTAACTCGTGACAATGCCACGTATGCCATACCCTCCTTGAACACAGAACTGCCAATATTCACCAATGCACAGTCTACACTTAAACCTTGCGATTTATGGATTGTCACCGCATATGCCAAGCAAACAGGAAACTGCTTACGGCGAACATATAAGTCTTTTACAAGCAAAAATCTAGCAGAGCAACGACCAATTAGCTGTACTTCCTCAATGCCATCAAATTTAATTTTTAAAAATTCAATTCCATCTCTATTTCTGTATTTTACAAAATCAACAACATTACCCATTGATCCATTTACCAGACCTCTTTCAACAATTATACGGCAGTTCAAGCACACATTCAGAGTCTTTTCAAAACCTGCAGTTTTAGATATACTCTTCTCTAATGAATCCAATTTTGTTTTCAGATTCTCAGACAAAATAATTGTTGATCCCATATGCTCTACTCTGTCAATAGCTTCCAGTTTCACAATCTCTTGCTTTTCTAAATGCAACATTTTGTTGTTGAATTTGGCACATTCTGCAAGAGTTGGCATCAAACATATTCCAGATTTCTTATCAGTAATTTTCTGAAAAATATTCTCAGGCACAACATCTTGTTCTGGATATAAATTTGACAGTAATCGTGCATGTAAAGCTTCTTTCCCATGCTCGGTCACTTTTCCAATTCTAACATCTTGTAGAATAGTCTTGTAAACTTCATCCTTCGCCTGACGCATATTTTCATGCAGTTCAGCATAATTGAAGTTTAACCATATATTGACGTTGCCAATGCTGCCTAGGCACTTCCTGGTATCTTCATGCGTGAGCATTTTGAACACAGGTTGCCCTTTCACTGGTGTCAGCTGCAGAAGATCTCCGAAAACAATGATGTGTTTGCCACCAAATAACACATCATACTCTGTTTTGAGAACTTCTTGCATTCTCAAATGCACAAAGGCAAGCATGACATTGGAAACCATGCTTACTTCGTCAATGATAAGAAGTTTCATTTTCCTCAAGATTCTTGAAACTTCAAAACAAGCATCTCCAGATAGCTTGTGATATTGTAATTTGTTGTCATGCTCCACTGGCAGCATCAGTAAACGATGTAAAGTAATCCCTTTAATGTTATGTGCTGCCAGTCCAGTTGGAGCGGTGACAACACAAGACAGCGATGACTCTGTCCTTTCCTGCAAATAGCATGAAATTGCTTTAATGAGGAAACTTTTTCCAGTTCCCGCTTCTCCACTCACGTACAGTCGGACAGGCTTCAACGACGTACATGAGCACTCTTTCTTGTCATGACTTAATCCATGATCAATTTGCATGGTAACTTCGTCATATATTTTCCTCTGCTCAACGTTGAGTTGTCTTTCCAACTCTTCTAAGTTAACCGCATCCTCCTGAGCATGTGCCATGGCTCTTTCCACTTCATTCATGGCAGTGGCAGCTTCATTTTCGATAACAGGTCCTCCTAGTGGATCCTGACTCAATGAAGCAGAACTCTGACTGTCCTGAGAACTGTCTCTGGCAATCTCGGCTGCAATCGTTGCTTCCTGCTCAATTTCCGCATTCAACATTTCTACATATTTGGGAAAAGCAGGACATTCTATGGTCTCCTTGGCGGCATTGAAAGAGTCTTCGTAACAGAGGAAATCTCCAAGCAGTTCCTCTTCTGCACGCCAAGGCTTGAAAAGTTGCAAAAGTGCTAAATAGAAAAACTCCTTTTTTTCAGGAGATTCGCCACTCAATTTTCAATGGTTTACCAAGTGGCATTTTCTTTGCTTGACCACACAT
Source organism: Lissotriton helveticus (assembly GCF_964261635.1). Lineage (NCBI taxonomy): Eukaryota > Metazoa > Chordata > Amphibia > Caudata > Salamandridae > Lissotriton > Lissotriton helveticus. The sequence goes on along the minus strand of NC_136065.1, from coordinate 1,039,123,338 downwards.
CCCTCACTTCCTATTACAGCATACACTCCTTTCTCAGTATCTTCTTTGATGTTCCTCTTGAATATGTAATTTTGAAGAACCTCATACAGACAAACATTGTCGAGGTGACTGCTTCTATTTGGATAATATGTATCCAACATGTTGGTCTTCAAAATGTCGGTACTGTTTGGCTCCTTTTCCGCCAAATACTCAATTTCCCGCACAAGTTTGAGAACTCGATTACGCGTTGCAGCAAGACCAAGACTCGCCCAAATGATACTCCTGGACTTGGCATAGAGACTTGCTGAAGACAACCGGTCAGAACATTCGTACGCTCCGATTTCTCGATGCGACAACATCTTCAGACTGAAACTGTACAACTTCTTGCTGAGGCTCTTTTCATGGGAAATGTCCTCCCACATATCCTTCAATTCTGTCTTCTCTTTTTTGGTGATGTAAGACGTCACATACCGAGCCACAGCCATACAGTTATCAGCCACAAACTGTATATCCATGTTAGCATTCCACATGGACAAAATCACCGGGTTGTAGTCGTTGATGTACTTGGACTCTTCGTTCCTCTTCAAATTGTATGTGTTTTTAGGTGATTTCTTCATGACATTATGTCGCAGCGAAGACATCAAACTGTTTACTCTTCCTTTAGAAATCACCGGTCGTGGAAAGCCGAAACGACATTTGGTGTAGAACTTGTCCTTGTTTCGGAATTTACGACGGCAGTACTTTCCACATCGATGGCTTTGGAAACGCAGAACTTTTTCTCTTAGGCTTTTCTTCTCCTTTGCGTTTGGAACAGCACACATAGAATACTGTTGGATGAAACTCATCACTGAGTCTTCTGGATCCGTTCCAAATTTAGGTGCATCCTTGATCCACAGCAACATATGTATATGAGGAGCACCTCTTGCTTGGTACTCCTTTCTCCAGAAGAAATCCAACACCTCTCCAAGAGGTGGATTCTTCTTATTCATGATGAAAGACATCATAGCTTCAAATCTATGATTGAAGTACCTGCATACATTGACTGGATCCAAAGAGCACAGTTCTCCGGGTGTCTTGAATTCGATGTTATCTACGTTAGCATTTGCCTCTCGTAGAAATTCAAGTAAGTCTTCCCAGCCATACTCGGCACAGCTCAGAGTGAGGAACCATGTGGGAGTACCTAAGTTCCTCAGCATACATTTTAAATCACCATGACGACGGTACCAGTACTCATTAGTACCACGCTGACACGCCATGAGATTAATCAGGTGAGAATCCAAAATACTGTCTTGGACATTGACTTTATCCATAAAGTCACTTGCCGAGATGTTTTGCATGTGTATACCACTTTTCAAGATGTGGTTCACTGCATATGACAGTCCAGACAGATCGCTTTCAAACAGGAGATGAAACAAATAGGGAATGCATTGTCGAAACCTAGCATCTCCTGCATACAATCGCAAAGTCCGGTATTCAGAAGCAGGAATTTGATGAGGTCGCTCATCATATCTTCCTCCCTGACCTGTTGGAAAAAGCTGTGGGAAACACCGAGCTTCCAAACTTTCCTCCCAAACACTAATGGGACTCCCTTTGGCTTGTTTCATTTGAAACAACTCAATAGCATTCCCCATGACTTCCTTGGAATGCAAAGGATGAACACTATAATGTTCATATATTTCTTCACTAGTAGAGGGTTCTACTTTCTCAATTTGACCAGCACACAAATCGCTATCCTCTTCCTCACTTACTTCCTCTTCTGCAACATATACATTCTTATAGTATTTATTATTTTTTTTCAAATACAATGTTGCCTTTTTAACTTTCCTAACATCTACTAAATCTTACCATATTTTCTTATTCTTTGTCGGAACCCCATTAACTAAGATAACCAGAGGTTCCTCTTCCACTTTTTCTACTCCAATTGTGTTAATGTTTTTCTTCAAATCTAGAGGCAAATAAACAACTCTTCCCTTTAATCCTCTCTGTAAATCTGATGGAGGCAATTTCCCTGTCTTTGGCTCCATTCTTACAATAGCCTGAAAGGGATGGATACTTTGAATCAAAATAGATTCATAAGTATTTAAATCCTTCAATTCAGAAGGAATCTCAACCAATTCCAGATTATTATGAACTGCTCTAGCAGGCATCTGATTTTGATTTAATTTGCAACAACAATAAGTACACACACGTTGATCAAATCCCAAATCAAAACAATTTTCTACCATCAAGTATGTTGCAAAATCCTTCCATTCACTATTATTTTCCCTTTCACTTTTTGCATATAAATCCACTAACTTAGTCTGATTCTTATTATAAGTGCGTCGACAACACACACAAGTGAAATTAGGCCTCTCACTTGATTTCACCTGAAACGTTGCAATTTCCCTCTGGAAATTATCTGTACTGGAAACCTGTACACTATCTTCCACATTACCCTCTTCTTCTGGGTCAATTTCAACATTCTCCTCTTTACTTCCAAAGTAACAAAACTCAATTTCTTCACATATGTTCTTCACATCTATTTCAGAACCATGCAAAAGAGCAGCGCATAATTGTTTAAGCATAATTGCTGGACTCTTAGCATAATACAACATTCTAACTAATTTCCTCACTTTATTATGATGCACGGCTAGCATCCTGAAATGATGAAAAACACTCTGGCATACTCTCCTGGAAAGACAAGCCAGTGAATGACCATGCAAACCTGTCACTTCTCTCACTCTGCAAGGATCTAATTCTTGCAACAACCTTATTTTCTGCTTCAAACTTTTCTTATTAAATGACCGTACAAAATCACAAAGCAAATTGATGGAATCCTGTCGCACACTGCAAATACTACTACACTTCCAGGTGTACACAGGACCCTTAGCACGTCTTCCTAAAACCTCATTACCTAACACCTCTTCTGTCTCTGTTGTCACAAGTTTTTCTTTTTCAACTGGACAACCATCTTTCACTTCATAAGCACGACCACTGGTGTCAACTGCATGCAACAAATCATTATCCTGGAAATAACTCTCCTCATTAAAAAATGCCTCACAGCTTGAACTATGCATCCATTCTCCAGAAAAAACTTCACAAAAATTACTACGATTAACTATTCTCTTCCATCTACTATTTCTTTTGAAATCATAAATTGCCTTGTTTAGCTTCCTAATTCTATTGATTATCAAAATAAATAACTTACGTTTAATTTCAAATGCCTGATCAATAACTTTCTCAACTTTTTTTTTTCTCTTATAAAAAACCAGTTTCTGTTGACCTTTCTTAATATTTTTTAACCAATTGCCAATTATCCTGTTGCGGAACATTCGTTTACGAATGTCCCTAAACCGTTGTTTCCTTCTACTATCATGCACAGACTTATCTCTTGCTCTAGCAGTAACATTTTTGATTGGCCTTTCCTTTCCATTTGATTTGCTTCTCTTTTTATGGACTGAAACATTTTCTGTAGTAATATTTTTTTTACTACACATATTTCTTATGAAATATTTTGTGCTCTTACCCGGTGCTTTCTTCGTGACTTGACAAATATTTTTGTTAGAGGACTGCTGCTTATTTTGTTTCACCTGCTGTCTTTGACGTTTTGCAGCCTTTCTCTGTCTTTCTATTGTTGGCATGGTGAAATCTTGAAATGATCTGCAGTTGAATCTGTGGTAAAATATAATAAAACATGTTATTAACCATTATTACCAAACAGTAAATCAATAACAATGATCAAAAACTTAACACACTACTTGACATTTTAAATAGAAGATTTTTTAGTCCTTGGCAAATTTACAATACAGAAATAGCAGAAAAGAAATTACATTTATATTTATGTTACCTGTGCTATTTTATATGTGAATCTGATCTAATTTTATGAGCATATTTTAATATTTTATTGAAGACACTACACATAACCTGTTTTTGAAGGTGTCTTTATTTTTAAATTAAACGGTTTACATTTTTACTTTTCATTAATTATACATTTTAAAAATAAATGTTTATATTTCCATAGGCTCAAGCAGGTCAGCTTCCCACCCTATGTCATATAATTCGGACAAATCTGCATCCTCATCACGCTCTTCTTCATCCTCAGGATTTAAATCATCCAATGGATCAACATCCACTGATGTTTCAATTACAAGTTCAATGATGAGGTCAAAATCAACTGATTGCAGATTGTCACTCATGTTGATGTTGTCTTTATCTTTAAAGAAAGATAATAACAATGAGATGTTGCAGAGTAAGAGACAAATCTCAGAGATTATAATAGTAAAATTGTTTAACAAGAGTAATATTTTGCAGCTATTATTTAGCCATGTCCAGCAATGCTGATCAGGTGAAGACTATGTCTAATTTTTCAGTGAACAGGACTCATCTCTTCTTAACCTTGGATAAGCCTCACCGACTCTGTGTGTCCTGCACATACTTAAATGTAAAGGGGCAGATTTATGTTAAATGGCACATCCCCAGGCATGCACCAGTTAACGTGCACCGCTGCTCTGCCACCCATGGTGTGCCGTATTTACAATCAGATAGGAGAAAGCTGCGTCAAAACCCTGCGCCTGCTTTAAGCAGGCATAGGTCTTGACGCAACATTGTGGAGATGGGGCACCCCTGAGCCTTGCTTGAGCTGCATCGCACTTGCGATACAACTCCAGCAATCACTACCTTTACAGCACAGATACATCACACATCTGTGCCATTTTTGCCCCATGATGCCCCGCATTGTAAATGCAGCACACAATGGGTGGCGGAACAGCGGCGCAGGATGACTGACACATCCCTGGTGATGCACCAGTCATCATAAATCTATCCCTAATCTTCTTATCTTGTTACAGATGAACCGCCATATGTACCATCAAACTATTTTGCATTTCCTAAATAGCGAATTTTAAGGAATAAATAGCAATTCTTTACCATTCCTAATTTGCAATGAGCAAATTGCTAATTGCAAGTTACCCATTCATTTCCATGGGCTAGGAGCCTCATAGGAATGAAGGTTTAATTTGCGATTAGCAATTTGCTCATCACAAATTAGGAATTTTTCCAAGGGTGCAGGGGTGTCTCAAGAACACCCTGCTGCACCCCTGAAAAAGAAATTTGGGGGCATATGGCACACATACATGCCCTAAGGGCATGTGTTGGCGTCATATGGGACCTTTTGTTTTTTTGAAAAAAAGCTTTTTGAAAAGAATTCACAAATTACCACCATTTTACCACAATAGTTTCCAAATCCTTAATGTCATTTTTTACATATTTTTTGTTTGATACATTGCATTTAAGTAATCGCAAAATTTGCAAATGCTTCAGTGCAATCGCAAAATAAGGAATAGCAAATTTTGCTACTCCTTATTTTGCATCAAACTTGTTTGATACATACCATTTGTCTAATTAACATTCGCAAAGGCCGAAATTCGCAGAATTTTGATCTTTGCGAATGCTAATTAGCTTGATACATATGGCCCCAAGTGAGGCCTGTCTTGCAACATGGTGCATGTTTTGCATCACTGCTGCATCGGTTTCATGTGGTACGTTTTTTTTACACCATGACATATCTGCCTAAATGCATCAATTTGTAATTTTGTCGCCTCATAGCAAATCTTTTGCACCGCCGCTGCATCATAAAAGTGACGCACAGTGGCGCAAAAGAGGCATACACCTATCATAAATCTGTCCCTAGCATTTTAAATGATTAATTCAGGATGACGATAAGGTGTGGCCTATCCAGAGGTTTGTTTAAGGTGAGGCCTACTCAGGATTGCAGATTAAAGTTACGCTTGATGAAGAATACAGAGGAGATAATACATGTAAAGGCCTACCAATGAAGTAAGTAATGTCCACTTCATTGCGCCAGTCATCATAAATGTATCCCTAAGCTTCTTATCTTGTTACAGATGAACCGCCATATGTATCATCAAACTATTTTGCATTTCCTAAATAGCGAATTTTAAGGAATAAATAGCAATTCTTTACCATTCCTAATTTGCAATGAGCAAATTGCTAATTGCAAATTACCCATTCATTTCCATGGGCTAGGAGGCTCATAGGAATGAAGGTTGCAATTTGCGATTAGCAATTACCTCATCACAAAATAGGAATTTTTTCAAGGGTGCAGGGGTATCTCAAGAACACCCTGCTGCACCCCTGAAAAAGAAATTTAGGGGCATATGGCGCACATACATGCCCTAAGGGCATGTATGGGCGTCATATGTCACCTTTTGTTTTTTGGAAAAAAAGCTTTTTGAAAAGAATTCACAAATTACCACCAATTTACCACAATAGTTTCCAAATCCTTAATGTCATTTTTTACATATTTTTTGTTTGATACATTGCATTTAAGTAATCGCAAAATTTGCAAATGCTTCAGTGCAATCGCAAAATAAGGAATAGCAAATTTTGCTACTCCTTATTTTGCATCAAACTTGTTTGATACATACCATTTGTCTAATTAACATTCGCAAAGGCCGAAATTCGCAGAATTTTTATCTTTGCGAATGCTAATTAGCTTGATACATATGGCCCCAAGTGAGGCCTGTCTTGCAACATGGTGCATGTTTTGCATCACTGCTGCATCGGTTTCATGTGGTACGTTTTTTTTACACCATGACATATCTGCCTAAATGCATCAATTTGTAATTTTGTCGCCTCATAGCAAATCTTTTGCACCGCCGCTGCATCATAAAAGTGACGCACAGTGGCGCAAAAGAGGCATACACCTATCATAAATCTGTCCCTAGCATTTTAAATGATTAATCCAGGATGACGATAAGGTGTGGCCTATCCAGAGGTTTGTTTAAGGTGAGGCCTACTCAGGATTGCAGATTAAAGTTACGCTTGATGAAGAATACAGAAGAGATAATACATGTAAAGGCCTACCAATAAAGTAAGTGATTTGCACTTTATTTTGCCAGTCATCATAAATGTATCCCTAAGCTTCTTATCTTGTTACAGATGAACCACCATATGTACCATCAAACTATTTTGCATTTCCTAAATAGCGAATTTTAAAGAATAAATAGCAATTCTTTACCATTCCTAATTTGCAATGAGCAAATTGCTAATTGCAAATTACCCATTCATTTCCATGGGCTAGGACTCTAGGAGGCTCATAGGAATGAAGGTTGCAATTTGCGATTAGCAATTACCTCATCACAAAATAGGAATTTTTTCAAGGGTGCAGGGGTATCTCAAGAACACCCTGCTGCACCCCTGAAAAAGAAATTTGGGGGCATATGGCGCACATACATGCCCTAAGGGCATGTATGGGCGTCCTATGGCACCTTTTGTTTTTTGGAAAAAAATGCTTTTTGAAAAGAATTCGCAAATTACCACAAACTAGAAGTTGGTGGTAGTTTCCAAATCCTTAATGTCATTTTTTACATATTTTTTGTTTGATACATTGCATTTAAGGAATCGCAAAATTTGCAAATCCTTCAGTGCAATCGCAAAATAAGGAATAGCAAATTTTGAACTAAGGACATTTTAAGTAATTTCCACATGTGCAGTGTTTTCAAATTATGATTTGAAAATCGTTTTTGGGGAAAAGTAATGGTTTGCAAATTTATGACAAGGACATAATGGTGTATGCTTCTCTATAAGGCATTTCAGTGTCTCTGATGTCATTTTTCCCATATTACATTATAAGACCTTTCCCCATGGAGCACATTCCTTGTAAATATGCTCCCACCTGTGCATGGTGAATTTAGATTTTGACTGTTTGAGTCACATAGCCATGTTAAAAGTGACCCAAAAAAATTGCAAACGCTTTAAAAAAACACAGTCATGTGTCTTAAGGACATTTTAAGTCATTTCCCCATGGACAGTGTTTTGTAAGTGGCGCAAAAGAGGCATACACCTATCATAAATCTGTCCCTAGCATTTTAAATGATTAATTCAGGATGACGATAAGATGTGGCCTATCCAGAGGTTTGTTTAAGGTGAGGCCTACTCAGGATTGCAGCTTAAAGTTACGCTTGATGAAGAATACAGAGGACATAATACATGTAAAGCTCTACCAATGAAGTAAGTGATGTCCACTTCATTGCGCCAGTCATCATAAATGTATCCCTAAGCTTCTTATCTTGTTAGACATCAACCGCCATATGTATCATATAACTATTTTGCATTTCCAAAATAGCGAATTTTAAGGAATAAATAGCGATTCTTTACCATTCCAAATTTGCGATGAGCAAATTGCTAATTGCAAATTACCCATTCATTTCCATGCGCCAGGATGCCCATATGAAAGAAGGTGCAATTTGCAATTAGCAATTAGCTCATCGCAAATTAGGAATTTTTCCAAAGGTGTAGGGGTGTCTCAATAACACCCTGCTGCACCCCTGAAAAAGAAATTTGGGGTCATATGGCGCACATAAATTTTAACAACATTCCTTTACCTCAAAAACGATTTTCAATTCATAATTTGAAAACACTGCCCACAGGGAAATTACTTAAAATGTCCTTAAGACACATGAAAGTGTTTTTTTATTGCCTTTCCAGCATGGTTGGGTCACTTTTAACATGGCTATGTAACACAAACATTTAAAATCTAAATTTGCCATGCACAGGTGGGAGCATATTTACAAGCAATTTGCGCCACAGAGAAAGGTCTTACATTAAAATGGGAAAAATAACATCAGGGACAGTCAATTGCCTTATAAAGAAGCATACACCATTATGTCCTTGTCATAAATTTAAAAACAATTCCTTTTCCCCAAAAACGATTTTCAAATCATAATTTCAAAACACTGCACATGGGAAAATTACTTAAAATGTCCTTAAGACACATAAAAGCGTTTTTTAATTGCCTTTGCAGCATGTTTGTATCACTTTTAACATGGCTATGTAACACAAACATTAAAAATCTAAATTTTCCTTGCACAGGTGGGAGCATATTTACAAGCAATTTGCGCCACATAATTCATAATTTTCTCCTTAAAGCACACTATTCTCTATCTAAATTAAAGAAATATTTTCTCACCTTAGCAAATACTTTGAGTTTGAAAACAGTCTCAGAAACACACCAATTTGTCTTCAGCAGAGCAAAAGGTATGGACTCCAGAGTCTGCAGCTATCAAAAGCACAGAAATGCTGTAATTCTTCACACATATCTCTCATGTCACCCAATCAAAACTCTTCCCTCACTTTTTTTCAAATGAAAACCCTTCCCCCCTCTGCCCTTTCTGCCTTTTCTGCATGGCAACCACCTCTTGGAAGACTTCTGGTGTTTGCAAGTTCACACAACAATGTTGCAATTGAACTCTGAACTCTCAGTGCATCTGCATATCCAGTGCATTCTTTCATTTAATGATTTTTTATTGACCATTCAAAATACATCTTTCAAAGAACTCATCCGTGCACCCTAACTTTCTGTTTTCAGCAATCAAAATCCACCAATCACTGTTACTGCTTCATGAACACAGAAACTCCACAGTTTTTTTCATTTTAAACTCTCATTTTTTCAACTGCCATTTCATTGCCACACTTCATCTGACTGCAGGAGAACCTCCTCTCACCATGTTTTCTGTCTGGATTGTTGGACATAGTTATATTCACTGGGCTCAAAGGTACACTGAAAACAGGAATTTACCTAACCTCAATTTACAAGATGTGGAAATTAAGTGGTTTGGCCACAGAGGATTAAAATGTCACCAATTGATACCATTGGTGAAAACCTTTATGCATTTGCCCAAACCTGACCTGTTAATTGTGCACTGTGGAGGTAATGACTTGGGCACTTTGACTGGTGTAGGTCTGGAAATGCTTTTAAAGGACACCTTTGAGCAATTAATGGCACTTTTTCCTCAGACTGCCTTGGTATATTCAAATATATGCCAAAGACAGAAATGCAGGTGGTCAAACCAATTTTGTCCACAAATTGAGAAGTCGAGGAAGCATGTAAACAAATCTGTTTCAGCTTACATGAGAGACCATGGAATGGGCTCCCTGTACAACAATAACTTGCGTTACTACATGCAAGATATCTACAGAGGAGATGGAGTTCACTTCTCAGATGAGGGCAACAGAATTTTCACTCTGAATTTAAGAATGTGCATTGGTACCTACTTATAAGTACCTAAATGTACCATAAACCCAAAATCTCTTCTCAGAGCTACCCTACATCTGATCACTCACAATTATTATTTTACTCTAACATTTTTCACTAATTTTCAACAAAGTACGCTCCCTGGGGCGCTACCCGGTACGCGAACCGGGAGCTAACCTCGCGAAATTTTTAAAAAAAATGTTTTTTTTTCGCACATATGGGCCTCCTCAGCCACCCTCACAAAACCTAGGGGGTCAAGATAAGTCTACCGTGCCCCCTTCTACCCATTCTGAACATTATTTGCCCTCCATCTTGTATCTTAATTCGACCGAAACACAAAATGGTGGACTCCCGTTACGCTTAAGGTTCGCGAACCGGGGCGCTCAACGGTTCGCGTAACGGGTCGCTCCCTGGGAAGCGCACCATCAAAAAAGGTGGGAAAGTAGTTCACAGAAAAGCCACTGGAGACAATTTCACCAAATATAGACTAGCTCATACTACATACCAATCCCTACCATTTTCACAAATTTGATTGGAATTCCATTTAGCCATTTAGCCTGTAGACCTCTCTAAATACCGTGAGGTAAATTACTTCACAAAACACATCTGAAGTGTTGGAATTGACAACCAATTAAAATGTTACTTTCATTTTCTACTTTTTTTACCTGACATTTGATTGGTTATATACCTGAATATATATAAAGGAAGAGAAGAAAACACAGCCATTTTGACTACTACTTCTTGGTGTACATTTCAATAGGATTTTCACTAATTCCTTCAACTTCTTTCTAAAGGTAAGTTTTTATTTTTAAAACTGAAGTATATTGTGCACTATAAGTTAATATGGTAAACTTTTTCTGGAGTTAGGCTTCTCTTGCATAATTATGAATTTACTTACGTTAAATCACATACACTTTTTTATATTCCTACTTCCACTCTGATACTATACACTGCCCAAAATTAATCCCAACAGTGCCCTATCTCTACTAATATATATTTTTTTAATCTAAATTTCAGGCAAAATGGAAGGCGAACAGAAAGTTGAATTTCAAATTGTCCTGCAAGAGAGCAGCCAAGAAATCAATGATGAAAATGATATTGAATTTTTCGATGAAACTTTAGACAAAGAACTACTGCAATGTGTACAAGCAGTAGATAACCTCCTTGAAAATGAGGACATTTTACACCCTCAGAGACTACAATGTATATTCAATGATAATTATGAAATTTCTGACAATGAAATGTTAGAAAGTTTAATAAATTATGAAACACAATCACAATAAAAAAAATGCTTAAAAAATAAAGAAAATAAAAAATAATCAACAAAACCAACAATCAATTAACATACATCATTTGAAAAGTCTATCGTTCATTTTTCATTGCAGTACGCTGCCCAGAACGCTTCCCGGTTCGCGGACCGGGCGCTCCCCACGCAAAAAAAACAAAAAACGTTTTTTGTTTTTTTTGCCCCGCGGGGCCCTTTTAAAACCTCCACATTAAACCTAGGGGGTCAGGGAGGATCTAGTATGCCCCCTTATGGTTATTTCCCCCTTTGTTTTGGCCTCCTCTTGTCTCTCAATCCTACCGAGAGACAAGATGGCGGCCGCTCCGGACTGTTTAGAATGTTGACAGACACAGGAGAGCCAATCAGCTTAGCTACGCGAAGTTCCGGTACGCTTAAGGTCCGCGGACCGGAGCGCTGCCCGGAGCGCGCTTACAGATATATATCTTTTTTTAAACGTTAATTTCTCAAAATCCACTGGAGCACATATATTGAGACCTACAAAAGGCACATCGGGCTACCAGTCCCTACAATTTTGCCAAGTTTCATGCAAATCCATTCAGCCGTTCGGGCTAAAAGTGAGGCCAACCGCCCTATGGAAAACTCAATGTTAAAAACACGTTTTGGGACCCCCCTTTTTTCTCGACCCCCCCTGGACGAACCCCCCCCAAATTTCCAGGGGCTGCTCAGAAACAAAATGTTCCATTTTCCAGAAAATTTCAGCCAATTCCGTCCACAAACGCCAAAGTTATTAGACATAGAATTTTCCAAAATCCCATAGGGAAAAAATCCTAACTATATATACCTACTGGCGACCGCCAGTAGGTAATATATATATTTAATATTTGGTGTGCAGCTTACTAACACCACCTATTGTAAATAATAAACTGAAATAAATTGGTTCAATGTGCATGGCACGGATCAACAATCATGAAGAGCCCTATAGTTATTTGGCCTGGTCTGGCTGAGCTGTGAGAACTGAGAAAGATTAATTCAACATTCAGTTCAGCTGTTGACTTTGAAATGAACAAATGGTGACAGTCTGGTTAAATAGAAAGCCTCAGTTTCCTACAAAGAAGTTAAAGAACAAGAACTTGTCTCCGATTCCTATCCTTTCTTTCATTCCCTTGCTGGACTGCCAATTAATATTTAAAAACTCAGACTGCCCTATATTGTGCATCACTTGCATTGAGAAGGCACAGGAACACCACACACTTGGAACAGGTACCATACTTGCATTATTGAGTGTTACCAAATAAATAATTCATCAGGTTGTGGTAGATGGGGTAGATGGGAGGGTCTGGTATGCTATACTTGCTGTATTATTTGGGGGAGTTCATTATTCATAAATGTTTGCCTTAAACACAATAGGTATGCACTTTGATGTGACTTTCATTAACTTAAGTCCATCATCTCTAGGTTCTTTCGAGACCCGTCAATTTATTAACTAAGACTAAACTAAAATTACAAATCCCCATTTTTTTCATTTTCTTGTCAGCTAGCCCAGACTACATAAAAAACAGCGGTTCTTTCTGTTCTGAACAAAGCTAGCAGGATAGAATTATAATGTGAGCAATCCCTCTCTAAAATAAAAGGCAACCCTTTATTTATAAAATCTTATCATTGTGTTTATTCGATTGGTACATCTTTCAAACAGTACTCAGACAGGCAGCATTCCACATCGAGTAAATTACTTATTACATCTAACAATAACGTTCTGAGGGAAATCATCCTACTCGCACAGTACACCAATCACTTCTCCCAATTATGCACATATAGTTTCCAGTATTTCATTATGATTGTGCATGACCATATCATGTGGCAGAAATTCTCCTCCTGAACTTCACACCTAGTACAATGGGGATCCTGCTCAACCCATACACCAGAACCGTGTCAGTGAGTAATAGAATTTATTCAGATATTTCAGTTAAATGCAAGTGAGAGGACACCGTGAGACACCGCAGGGCCATCATAGCCTCCCTCCCATCTTCAACCAGGTCACTTAAATCTAGGATCTTGATCTTTCTAAGATCTATCTAGAAAGCGACTCATTTTAAAATGTTTAATGCAAAATGCAAAAAATATTTAACGTAAAACATTTGGAATGTCGAAGGCAAAACATCTAAATGTCTAAAGCAAATTCTAAAATTCCCATTTACATAATATTTGCATAACATGTTTTAGACAAATACAACACACAGGTTCATGGCATGACTTCACAGAGTGGGGGAGCACTTAAATGTTACTTGCAAAGCTATCAAACTGTTAACTTAATTTTATTTAATTATTTTCATTGAAAACAAACTTGAGAAATGCAAATTATTACAATGGACTGTTCTACACATTCATAAGAATGAACATAGCAAAGGAGTTTTAGCACACTAACTTTCAAACGGTTTCAAATATATAGGAATGGGAAGCTAATAGTGATACTTTTGCACATACAGTGACACCATGGCTGCACAGTATGATAAGCAAAGAAACATATCAGTCTTGTGAGTAGTTCCACCAACCTTCCCATATGTTCTTATCTTTTTGGCTTCCCGCATGCCTTGTGATAATAAGTCCTTCCAATATTGCAAACATTCCATGCTTCTTGTTCATTCCATCGCTGTAGACACTTCAGCATCCTTCAATGTCTTACAAAGTCCCCTTTTTTGCCTCCAAGAACCCCGTAGCTACAAATAAGCATGTATGTTAAGGGGCTACTATTCCTCCAGCAAGCCCAGTATCACCATTAGAGGGTCAACGGGGACTTTGCAACCAATGCCATCCAAAGGTAGAGATGGCTTTAACAAAACTGACCCTTCAAGGAGTAAGGCTAAACAATGCAGAGGTTGTGATGGAGTAGATGGACCAATCAGTACTTTATTCTGATATATTAAAGAAAGGGAAAAGGGGGAAGAAGGTGACACTCTTAAATAGATCAAATCTTTTGAGGACAACTAAGTATTGTCCCTCCTTAAAGGATATTGCCTCGGCTGATTTAAAGCAAGTAGGGTTTACAGAGGGGCAGTCATCCAAAGAAATAACAAAGGTTACGTTGTGCGCCCAGGCAATAAAGTGTATAATTTTGACAGCAGAAATAGAATTAAGTAGTCTCATCTTATCTTTTTGGCTTCCCGCGTGCCTTGTGATAATAAGTCCTTCCAATATTGCAAACAATTCCATCCTTCTTGTCCATTCCATCGCTGTAGACACTTCAGCATCCTTCAATGTCTTACAAAGTCCCCTTTTTTGCCTCCAAGAACCCCGTAGCTACAAATAAGCGTATATGTTAAGGGGCTACTATTCCTCCAGCAAGCCTAGTATCACCATTAGAGGGTCAACGGGGACTGTGCAACCAATTACTTCTCATAATTCCGCACATGTAGTTTCCAGTATTTCATTATGTTCTGGCATTACCATATCATGTGGTAGAAATTCTCCCCCTGAACAGCACCCCTAGTACAATGGGGATCCTGCTCCACCCATACACCAGAACCGTGTCAGAGAGTAATAGAATTTATTCAGATATTTCAGCTGAATGAGGTGCAATCGAGAGGACAACGTGAGACACCGCAGGGCCATCATGGCCTCCCTCCCATCGTCAACCAGCTCACCTAAATCTAGGATCGTTTCGGATCTATCTAGAATGAAACTCTTTTCAAAATGTGCAATGCAAAATGCAAACATATTTAAAGTCTAAAATTTCTGAATGTCGAAGGCAAAACATCTAAATGTCTAAAGCAAAAATGTTACATTCCGAATGACGTATTATTTGCATATAATGTTTTAGATAAAGACAACACACAGGTTCATGGCATGACATCACATAGCAAGGGAGCACTTAAATGTTACTTGCAAAGCAATCAAAACTGTTATTTTGATTTAATTTAACTATTTTCATTGAAAACAAACTTGAGAAATGCAACTTATTACAATGGACTGTTCTACACATTCATAAGAATGAACATAGCAAAGGCGTTTCAGCGCACTAACCTTCAAACTGTTTCCCATACATCTGTGTAGGCATGCCTAAGAGTCTTTGGGAATTGTATGTCTATATTTTTGTACTCCCTGCATGTACTGCTTCTACATGTGTAACCATATGCTACATAGCCATGTGCACTAGCACTAACTAAAAATCAAACATATTGGCTTTGTCAATGCTTGTTCATATTTGAGCCTCTGAGGATCTCTTTGCGAGTTTTAATTTGCAAATGCAGTAAGCATTAGTGACCACATGCTTTCCAGTTTTTAATTATTTGTCGAGCAATACGATTCCTACTCAGTGGTGGCTCCTCCACAATGGCGGAGGAGCGTCGCCTCACAGGCTCCGAGCTAGCAGCTGCAAAATGAAACTATATCTTACTATCGTTTTATTTTTTAGCTGCTGGCTGTGAACCAGCATGTGCAGGGAGGGCCTGGGCTGGCCCACGGGAGGGAGAAGAAGGAGTGGTATGTGCACTTGTTAGTGCTCATGTCAGTTTGGCCGGCTGTCTTAGGCCGGCCAAACTGACATGCACAGTTTGCTTTCTCCAACCCGGCTGTATTGTACAGCCAGGTTGGAGAAACATCACAGACTCCATGTGCCTGAGCGAGGATCTTTTCACCCCTCTTGGGCCAATCCACACATGGGATAGGATGGGGAGTCTGTGATGTTGCCCCAGGGACTGCTGGTAGCAGCAGAGAAGAGAAGCAAAGCTGCAAGAGGTGAGGCTGCCTTCATCATGAGGTAAGTTTAATTTTTATTTAATAAGCCCCCGCACTCTCCCCCCTCCCGCTGTCACTATTCCTCCCTTAGATTTTCAAGAAGTGCCCCTTGAATTGCGATTCAGCAAAAACGGAGTCAATATTCTGTCTAAAGCTTTGATCAACTTGAGTTGCCTCATATGTAATGAGGGTCATTGGCATCAGCAGTCAGTAGACGTTGCAGTGTGCTGCTGTGTTGATGGCGCGAAATGGTGTACTATCTCACAATCACTATGAACTGAAACTCAGATTTGCATTGAATGGAATGCAGCGGAGCTTCATCTAAGATACATTTCTATAATGTGCGCTCTTTCTTCAGCCTCTTTGGTTATTTTATAGAGAATAGCTCTTAGTTATAGCTGCCACGGTGAAGTGAAGAAAATGGCACATCCCCATAATTGTATCCTCCTGCGACATTACACTGCTTGGGATTCAGAGAGTGGCTTGTCTGCTGTGCCATGTCATTACACGCAATCTGCTTCTTGTCGATCAGGCTTCTCTTGGCCCCAGGAACCATTTTGATTATCTGCTTGAAAGCAGCTGCTCCTCGCCTTGCAGGATCAGCCGATCAGTTGTATTTCCAGGGGATTTGGAAATTAAAGCAGAACCTGGCTGCGTAAACCAGCATGTTAAATCTTCCAAGTTCAGAACAGTGCCCAGATAATTCTGTTCCTCTCTAACTCTCAGTTATTTATAAGAATGCATGACTACACTGCCAGAAACGGAGAACTTGTGATAAAATTTCCTGGGCATCCTCAGGATGCTGCAGAGAAAAAAGTGCATTTGCAAACGAAGAATGTTTTAAGTTTTTTTTATTAAATAGCAGTTTAAAGGGTAATTGACTTTAAATGGATTTCAAATTATAAAGTAACAGAGTAAGACATTTGGCGATCTTCCTTTGTGCACTGTCGTATGCTGTTGGTATCAGGATATGATGGATGTGGACTGTGATGAGAGGTCAGGCCCTCTATATAGTTACTTAGGTGTTCTCAGTCCCTTTCTATGTAACCTGCAATGCAAACTGGACGCTTTTGATTTACTTGGCATAATTGTTTTTGAGCCCCTCCTTAAACCTCTGCCTTGACCTCATCAGATCTCTTGGAGAGATGAGGCAGGCTCCTCTACTTTTGAGGGGCCTATTGCACCAAAATCCCTGCCTCAAAAGAAGACTACAGGGTAATGTTGCTTTACTGCATTATGGTGTAACAATCCTTTTGTCAGTTTAGTTCAAAATAGTTTATTTCAGTTAATAAAAAACATAAAACATATGCAAATGCAATAGAGAAACAAATATTAAACAAATAGAAACTCACGACGGAGGGAAATGAAATCATACAAGATTAGGGCCATTAAATATGCAGCATATTAACAATCGTGCAAATTAAATAATGACTCCCTAACTATGTGAACAGCAGCTAGAAACTACTGCCAGAACGACAAATCAAGGAGAGACTCTAACATTTGTAGATGCAAAAATGGTGACATGCAACTTTTAAACCAGCATCTCTCAATATTGGTACTGTGAGAGCTTCCCCAGAAACATTTGACATCCCAAAAATTCACATCAGCAAAATGCCCACAATTCGATGAATCAACGACGGTGTTAAACCTCAATCTCATGTGGCAATATGTCCTCGAGTTAAGGCACCTCCCAACACATCAACATTTTAGACAATGTAGTCAATTAAGTAAAAGGGACCAAATTCTATAACTGAGTTATAGATCTGCAGAATAGTTAAAGGGTGTTATTAGAAAAGTAACATTTAGATTTAAGCAGTACAGAGTCAAATGCCATGAAGGCTCGTACAGCATCCCTAGCAGCACAGGAAAGATCTCTGACTCATCTTAAAAATCAAAGGTTCTTATACATTACTTTCACATATAAAATTAACAGAAGTGCAGAATCACTGTGGTGTGATGGAAAAGGTTACTTCTTCAGCAGATCAGAGGATAACTCTTAATGAATGCCATCTTACTTTAGCATCTATGCATTATCCCACTATATGAATAATAATTCTGCCCCTTCTATGCTAATGCTATCTGGAGATGGTGGAACAAACTTCTTACATGAACAACAGTGTTATATAAATAAATAGGTCACATTGAACAAGTGGAAGAAGCTTGAATTTATAGATGCATGTTTGCGAAGGTGGAAGTAATTTTAAGCAGCATAAACAATGACAGTGGGCATAAATTCATAAAAGCTTGACTGTGTGCAGCAGAAAATAGCAAGGACTGAGATGGACAGGCGGGGGAAGACACAGTGGAATCTTGTTAAAAAACTGGGATTCTCATTGGCAGAGGTTTGCACTCTGTCGAAGCGGGACCCACAATCCTAGTCAGGATACGTCCTAAACATACCCTGAATTAAACTGTGCTCATCA
Organism: Lissotriton helveticus; assembly: GCF_964261635.1. Taxonomy (NCBI): domain Eukaryota; kingdom Metazoa; phylum Chordata; class Amphibia; order Caudata; family Salamandridae; genus Lissotriton; species Lissotriton helveticus. The sequence goes on along the minus strand of NC_136065.1, from coordinate 1,039,104,926 downwards.
CCTGATAGCTTGGCACATAGCATACAAGCTTATTTTAAGAAGCAAGTCAGTCAAAATAATGTATTCATCAATTTCCATAAAAAGAGAATCATACAGTTTAAAAAAAAATGCATTACCCAACCAACAATAATAGCATATAAATATAAATATAAACAAATACGATAGGGATCAATATTCATTACAGTATTCCCCCCCCCCGCCAAAAAAAATCTAGGGTTGAGAATCTCAAAAACGGATACTGAATTTAGCAGCAAAAAGGATCCTATTTGGTATATTTATCTCTAATTCTTATTGCTCATCTTATATAACTGATAACTGCATAGCAGGTGCGTTGCTGTTTTCAACGCTGAAGATATTGTAATTCTAGCTTGTAAAATGTAAATTGTTTTGCTCACATAATGGGTCATAAGAATTGGTTTCTGGGAGCATTGTAAAGATAACAAAATAAGATAAAATGATAAGTGGACTGTGGTGATACATTGTCGGAGGGGCAGCAGAGTAAAGAAGGGAACCAAGAACCCCTCTGGAGAAATGATGTCAAAAAGTGTACAGTGCTTAGCCTAAAATGACTAAGAGAAATTCTATAAACTGGTTTAGCTATCCATAATAAATAAGGTTCCATTCCATATGTAGGCGGTATCAGTAAGTTATGTGAGACTGATGTCAATTATAATGCTCTTAGAGTTCTAGCTCTTGACTCTGCTTGATGAAAATATCTTTTACCTGGGACATTGAATAATTTTTTACTCTCATTTGGATGATGGTAAAAATGTGGGATTATACTAAACAATTTGTTGGAAGATGCACAGCTAAAGGTTTCACCAAAGGTTCAGTGACGTGTAGTAAGGTAGGGTGCTCTCACAGGAGGCGTGTTCGTCCTACACGCTATCAAATATATCAAAAGTCGTGCATACATATATGTAGATGCATCCCTGTTATGAGGCACTCCTTAGGGTTGTCAGAAAAACTCCCAAACAATATTCATTGAATGTTTCAAGTTTATAGTTTATATCAGTTCAATGACGATTTTTCAATAAGATTTGATATTTGTCAACATATCATACATCCATTTTCATCGTCATGGTGTTTGACAATTATTTTACAGGTTTCTTTAATCCCTCCAATGCATTTCGGGTGGGAACGCCCTATTTCAAGGAGTAAGCTCCTCGATATCCAGAACAATCATTAGAGTAGTAGGTTAGTAGATCGGCGTGTTCGTACTGGAGGTTCAATGTAGGCGTCCTGACGCATTGAGCCGCCTACATTGAACCTCCAGTACGAACACGCTGGATCAGGGGGTAGGGTCCCCCCAGTAGGAGATGGATAGAGGGAATACACCCAGGGCAGCCCCGGAGGAGTCTCTGGCTTCTATTCTCCTGGGACTAAAGGAAGAGATGAGGAGCAGATTCAAGATCTCTGAGCAGAATCAGATGGATATTCAGGCCTCCTGCGCAACTTTAGCTCAAAAGCTCGAGGAGGTGGTTGCTCGAACCGGAGTATTAGAGAAAGAGGTGACCACTATGTGGCAGGACATTGCAAAGAATACTGATGGTGTACGTTGTCTGTTTAAACAAACCCAGGGGCGGAAGAAAGATCTCAAAAGGCTCAAAAACCACTTTCATTGGCGTAACCTTAGACTCATCAATGTCCCTGAGTCCGAGGAGGGCTAGGATATCAAGGCATTTGTAATCTTGCTGCTGCAGGACACAGCTTTGAAAGATAGGCCGGATATCGATCTTGCCTCCAAGATTTAACGTGTGTATCCTGACCCCTTTAAAAGAAATCCCCAGAGGCGGAAACCAAGAAAATCCAAATTAATATTCTTTTGTAGACAGTTACAGAGGTGATTTTGCCTACGGCATTAGGAAATGTTTCCTATTCTACTGCTACCTATTCATTTTCCATTTTCCAGAATAAGCTCAGTGCTAAAGCGCAATTGAAATTCCCTGCCACGCTCCAGATAATGTGGAACAACCATATGTATAACTATTGATCAGTGGAGGAAGTGGACAGTTTGATTGATATAATCAGGAAAAGAGCATCAAGTAAATAAAATACAACTCCGAAAATTGAAATCCTGAGTTCGACTCTTCTTGCATTCTGGCAGCGCGCGATATTCACAAATATACATATATATATATTTTTATATATATATATATATATATATATACCCATATGTAGTTGATATCTCACTATGTTAGTTCCTTCCGGGAGAAGACCATTAGGCGTCCATGCCTAAAAACCATGTAAGGTTTCCCCAGGACGAGGGAAGGGGGGTCACAGGGATGGGTTTGGGGTAGGGCATGAGGTGCGGAGCAGTGGAAAAAAAATCTTAACGAATACGTCCTCAATATCACCCTTGCATATGAACATAGTGCTGCAGGTAGCTCTGCGTAGTATTAAATTCAACTGTCTAGATGGGGGGCCAAATAAGCTAACTTTTTTGTCCTGGGATGTAAATGGTCTTAGGTCAAAGCACAGGCAGGGGCTAGCAATGAGATACATAGAAGAAAGTCAGGCCCATGTCATTCTTCTGCAGGAAACTCATCTAGCTGCCAGTGAGAGTAGGGACCTTCTCTCTAAGTGTAGTTGGCTAGACAATTATCTAGTCTCTCAGCAGATTGAGCACTGCAAGGGTGTTGCAATCATGATCAGGAGAGGGGAAGGGATTGTCATAAAATCGTCAAAGACTGATACCTCTGTTAGATGGATTATCGCAATCCTGGGCTGCGGGGGAGTCGAGTTAGTATGTGCCGTTTTTTATGGGCCTTACATTGGCGACCCCCAACATATATCTAATTTGGAGTGGAACCTAATGGAGACTACATCTCCAATAATTATCGGGGGGACTTTAATGACCTCCTCGATCCTATTCTGGATAGGTCTACTACAAAGAGGTTATGCCCATGCCGCCGTGTGTGGCAGGCTCTTTAAAACATGCTGTATAATCTGGCTTTGCTCAATGTGTGTAGACACGGGATGGGAGTCAGGCAAGGCTTTACGTTCCATAGCAACAAATAGGCCCACTTTTCGGCATTAGATTATTTCTTTGCGGATACAATCATGGGGGATGACATAAAGGCAGTTTGTATTTTACCTGGCCATATTTCTGACCATGCCGCAGTCACTATGTTCTTAAAATGTTATGGTGGCCTGCCAAGGTGGATGTTAAAAATGGCTATTCTCTCAGACCTGGAGGTTGGTGGGGCTTCAAAGCGAGCAAGTGCGGCCTATTTTCTCAAGAATGTGTGGTCTACTTCCCCTGATGTCGTCTGGGATGCCTTTAAGGAGTATATTAGAGGGATGCTGCAAAATCTGGCCCATTTTAAAACCAAGACTGAGAGATTAGATCTGAAAAGAATGGAAAATAGAGTGGAGTTTTTAGAGCCTGATCTTCTGTGGCACGGCCCCCGATCGAATATAGGAAAGGAGCAGCTATTCAGGCAATTGGAAGAGGCAAGGCAGAACTACATGATTAAATTAGATCAGAAGTGTAGGGAGCAATGGCAAGCTGGTGAATGAGGAACTTTGAGTACGGTGAGAAAGCGGGGCACTACTAGCATGGAAAGCCAGGGAAGACAGATCAAGAAATTTCATTAGTCAGTTAGTAGTTAACCCCAGGGGATATGTCTCTGATAAGACAGAAGAAATGCAAGCTTGCCTTATATCCCTATTTCCCGAGTTATGTGCAGAGGAGGTCCATCCATCCCAACCAAGACTCACTTAAAGCCTGGCTGAGTAAAGTGCAATTGCCAAGATTGAGAATGGAGGGTAAAGAGGGGTTGGACTCCCCCATCACCAAGGAAGAGATCCGTTCAGGTCTCTGTCAGAGCAGGAATGGTAAGGCCGCTGGCCCTGATGCCTTGCTGGTTGAAGTGCACAACCTTTTAATAGAAGAACTGGTTCCAATTCTGGGTAGTCTGTTCAATTCAATATATTGGCAGGGAGGGTGGACCCCCAAAACATGGAAGGAGGCCACAATGGTCTTGGTTCTAAAACCATCTAAAGACCCCAGCAGAGCTGATTCCTACCTTCTGATCTCCCTGCTGAATGCCGATTATAAAATCTTTGTGAGCATTCTTACGTGGAGATTGGCAAAGGTTGCCCCACAGCTGCTCCATATAGGCCAGAAAGGGTTTATCCCCAAGAGGTAGATTCAGGAGCTGACACAACAACTCATAGGCAAAATAGATATTGCAGCAACTCCCTTGGCCATAGTCGTAATAGACATGGCCAAGGCATTTGATCGGGTGTGTTGGCAGTACCTTTGGAAGGTTCTAAGGGACACATTCCTGTACATAAACAAACTCCCTGCTTGTAGACCCCCTTGCACTCTGGTGCAAGGTTGCCTGTATTGGCGCTAAGTTGTGAAACTTGGCACCATCGCAGGGGGAAGCGCAAGGCTGCACCATATCCTTGTGAATATGGCGCAGCCTTGCTTTTCTGAAGTGGCGGAGAGAGATGTTATGCCAAGAAGGCCTCTCTCTGCCACTTCCTTGTGAATACCCCCTGGGACTTCAGAACAAGAGGCAATCTCTACTTCAAGGCCTTGGAGATTTTATTCAAGCAGGATACACAGCACACAGCAAAGTATTTATCCTTTCCTTGGCATAAGCAGCCACTGCAAGCCAACACCTGACAGCACACAGCAAAGGGGCAGTAATTCTCCTTCAGTTTTTCTAGCTCTTCTTGTTGGCAGAGGTCCTCTTGAGTTCAGAAAAATTCTAAAGTTCTGGGGTCTAGGCCCCTATATTTATATCCCATTTATATTTGTTCTCTGGTGGTAGAGAGGCTCTGTGCTCAGTCAAAACCAGTTCTGTCCTCTCTGGTTCAGCTTACTGGCAAGAGGAGGAGACAGCATTGTGTAAGGCAGACCAGGCCTATTCAGGTGCAAGGATATCTCCTCCTCCTACTCTCAATGCAGCCCAGGTCTATTCAGCCCAGCCCTGACACATCCTGGAGAGGCAGGTCACATCTCAACTCCCCCGTGACTGTCTACAGTGAATGCACATCCCCAGCCCGTGTCACTCTAAAGCCAGACAGTCAATCCACAAATCAGCAGAGGTACACAGCATGACTAAGCGCGAAAATATCTCTTTCTAAAAGTGGTATTTTCAAACCCACAATACAAAAATCACCTTTACTAAAAGAGGTATTTTTATATTCTGATTTCAGGGATACTAAACGCCATCTTTCTATCTTGTTCCAATGGGAAGTTATACTTATTAGAGGTTAGATATAGACTCCGATTCTATCCTATAAGACAGATAGCCTTTCAATAGTGAAAAACGAAATACACTATATTTCACTATCAGGACATATCCCACACATCAGTACATGTCCTACCTTTCACATACACTGAACCCTACCCACTGCAGCACTGCCGGTGTGGGTGGCACAATCAGTGCTGCAGGCCCACTAGCAGCATTTGACTTACAGGCCCTGGGCACACACAGTGCACTCAAACAAGCCAATCATGGAAACAACAATCCATTTTCACAATTTACAAAAGGAACACTGGCCCTTTGGCACTGGTCAGCAATGGCAAAGTGCTCAAAGCATGTAGCCCAGCAAAAACGAAATCCAAGGATGCCAGGTCTGACAGAGCAAGATCAGTTTTTTTCATTGACAAGGTTGGTTTACAGAGAGCAAGGTCAGTAAAAGAAACCCAAGGGAAGAGTGCTTATCTTATGCCACTGAGATGAAAGATATTCTGAATGCTGTAAGAGGCAATGTGTAAAGTATTTGTGCAACACTTCAAACAGTAAAACAGTAAAAACATCACATGAAAAGATAGCAATCCTGGTTACAATAGAGCTTACCTTTATGAACAAAAGAAGACCAAAACCACAAACATAGAATAAGTAGTGTTGGAGGTATGAATTTTTAAAGAATAAAATGAAATACAGTGTTTAAAAGCATGAAACACCAACAGGGATTATCTAGTTGCACTAGACCATGGCAAATCCAAATGTTCAGGTCAACCGAAATGGAGTGTTTGTCAGATACAGGGACCAACTTTGGCAGACTGCAAAGTACATTGGTTGCGTCATCATCGAAAATGAGATGAGTGGTGCAGAAGAGGCGATACATCATTACCGATCCACAGGGGAAGGCAGTGCGTCAGTTCCGAGACGCACAGTGGCGATGATGCATTGAAATGGAGTGAATTCATCAGCAGTGGAGGAGATGCGCCAGTTCTGAGTCCTCACATCAATGGTAACATGTAGATTCTGCTGGGGCTGCACTTCAAACCTTTTTCCAAGGGCCCAGAACTGGGTTGGCACCTCTTGTTAGGGCAGACTCACAGATTGAAAAGTTCAGGTGGTGTAGCAGGTGAGTTGGAAATCTTTTGTCCCTGAGACTTCAATCAGGAAAGCAAACCAGCAAGCCCTTGGAGTCAATCTGGTTCTGGGGTCAATTGGTTTGGGTCCAGTCCTTTCCACCTAGGCAAAAGGGCAGCAGGTCAGCACGGCAGAGCAGGAGTCCAGCAGAGTAGCAGTCCAGCAGAGTGTCAGTCTCTTCAGCAGCACAGCAGTCCTTCTTGGCAGAGTATCTACAGGCCCAGAAGTGTACTGCATTGGTGGTGTCTTAGGTCCAGTACTTATACCCAGTTGGGATTTTGAATTTGGGAGACTACAAAGAGATGCCTTTGGAATACACAGAGTCCCTGCCCTTCCTGCCCTGATTCCAGATTCCCTACAGGGGGTTAGGCGACCCTTTGAGTGGGGACAGAACTATTCAGGTGTAGGTGTGAGGCTGGGTCCAGCTACTCCCTCCCATCCTGCCCAGGTTGGCCCATCTGGACACAGATCTCATCGGGACTCATTGCATCACACCTAAGCTCCCTTTGTGTGTGGCTGTCTAGAGGGAACTAACAAAGCTCAGCTGTCACTCAACTGAGACATGCAATCAGAGACAGACAGCAAGCACCAAATGGCTAAATTAAGAAAGCGCCAATTTTCTAAAAGTGGGATTTTCAGAATTGCAATTTAAAATCCAACTTCACCATACATTGTGATTTTAAATTGTGATTCCAGAGACACCAAACTAACGGGTCCAATCTCTTCCCCATTGGATTGGAAATTACACTTATAAAAACTACTAAAGTAATCTTAATGTTATTCTATGAGAAAGATAGGCCTTGCAGTAGTCAAAAACGAATTTAAGAGGTTTTCACTACCAGGGCATGTTAAACCTAAAGGTACGTGTCCAACCTTTTAAATACACTGAACCATTCCCTTGAGGCTGTCTAAGGCCTAATTTAGGAGTGACGTATATGTGCTAAGAAGAACTGCTTGGCCATGCCAAGAGGTTTAATTTGCAGGGTCGACACGGCAGTTTCAAACTGTACTTATAGGCTCTGTAGTGGCAGGCCTGAAACATGCTTAAAGGGCTATGTCAGATAGATGGGCGGAAACAGAATCTAGGTGGCTGTATACGGTGCTCAATTTTGGCTTATTCATTAGGAAATTATGAGTTTTTGCACGAGTGCAACTGTGTCTGTATGGATTCTTCATTTATGGGGCAAATATGTTCTTCTCTTCTTTGGTGATGTTTTTCACTCGTTGGTTGGCTTCCGCATAAGGCTCAAAGAGAGAGAGAAGGTGGGCGGTTAGTAATACGAAAGTGGATTCCTTTATGGTACTAACCCTCACCTATACCTGGTGAGATCACGTGCAAAAAGGGGTTTTCCTGGCTTAGTGGTGGGTGAGATGATTGAGTCAAAAAGGAAAGAAAAGATTACCTTAACAAAAAACTACCCTTATGGAAATCAGGTATAGGGATGAGGATATTTCCTTAATGCACATCCATTCAACACAAAGGTATTCGTTTGACAAGAATCCCTCTGGCGTCCACCAGTCTTCATTCCAGACCTCTGGGACGTCATCTTCGGCCGCAGCTTCCTCGACTCCCTCAAACAGGTTCCAACTGTTCTCCGGGCTGTCCTGCCACTGTGGAGTCTCCTCTCCTCCTCGTTCCATGTGTTCCGCTCTCTCCTCACTTCCGGCTACTTCCTCTCGACGATGCTTCACCTCCTGTTCTCACGAGTTCTCTTTTTCTCCGGTCTTCAGGATATTTGATTGGTTCTCCTCAAGGGCGTATATCCTTTCAGTCTGAGTAGGAGAGGAGATGGTGACAGATATAACCCCTTGGTTACCTTTCTTTTCCTCTTCATATATATATATATATATATATATATATATATGGTTGTGTGAGCTGTGTCAGGACTCTTGTCTCGCCTCCTCCTGACAGGCTACTTAAGTGGATGGCACAATTGGTGCTGCAGGCCTACTAGTAGCATTTAATTTATAGGCCCTGGGAATGTAGTGCACTTTATTAGGGACTTACAAGTAAATTACATGTACCTATTGTGAATAGGCTAATGTTACCATGTTTTAAGCAGACAGCACATGCACTATAACATTGGTTAGCAGTGGTTAAGTGCCCAGAGTCCTAAAGTCAGCAAAAACGAAGTTAGCAAAACAGCAGATCTGAACGTAAAAAGTCTTGAAAAACCACCCAGAGGATGCCAGGTCTAACGAACCTAGGGGCCGTTTAGGATGGCGGTAAATCCGCATCCTCCGGGCCAGCGGAAGCCACCGCCGGCCTGGAGGATGCGGATTCACCGCCGCGGACATTGGAAACACCCACCGCCACATTAGGATGGCGGTGAGATCAGCAGTTGATGGCAGGTCCGTCCGCCGCTGATCCGCAGGCAAATATGGTGGCGGTGTCTGCAAGACACCGCCAGCCATATTAGGATGCAGGCTGAAACATGCTTTTCCATGGCGGCTTTTCCGCCGTGGAAAAGCATGTGGTCTTTTGTGTTTGGGGGCCCGTTGCGGGCCCCCAGGGTGTCGGGGGTTGGGGGGTGCACATGGGGGGTACCTATGGTACCCCCCAGCATTTGCATGCACAAAGCGGCAGGCACTGCGCGGTGCCTGCCGCTTTGTGCATGTAAATGCAAATCATGCATTTTTAACCTTGCGGCGGGTGCTGCTTCAAGCAGCACCCGCCGCAAGGTTAAAGATACGGGATGTGACCGCCAGGTGGCGGTCACATCCTAATTGGTATGGAGGGACCGCCGCTGCCCCTGCGGACGGTCTCTCCACCTCGGGGGGTGGCGGATGGACGCAGGTCTGTCCGCCATCCTAATAGGCCTCCTATTTTGGATAAAATGGCTGGCAGGCCTTAATTAAGACTTAGCTAACATAGGTCAGGGAAACACACATCTCAAGGTCCCAGAAACTTGTTTTCGAGAAATCTGCACAATATCAGTATATACATATAGAATCAAATGTTAAAACCATATTTTGCACCTGTCAATAATGCCTGAAAACATCAGTTCATACAAAATCTCTAACAGTTTTAAGTATTTCCATTGAAAATTAGCCTAGAATTGACATAATTTCAAAAGACATAGTGGTTTGAATCGATTTGCAGTCGCAAGGGCATGGAGTCCTATAATCAAATAAGGACCAGCCCTTGGGAAAAGATCATTTGTACAAAATGAGCCATAAGAGAAACGGTGTCAATAAATAGCAGTCATAAGCATTGTTTATTATTATTAAATGACATTTTACTGAAGATTTAGTTGTTTTAATATCTTCCCGTTTTCATGTTAGTCAGTTAGGGAAAGTCCTCTTGACCCCAGTACCATCTTGTGTATTAACTCTGGGTAGGCATAGCTCATGGAGCTTCACTCCGCGGGATTCTGCGGAGTTACTGAAAAACGAGTGGAATTCCATGGAGTTCAGTGTGCAGGTGGAGTTGGCGATCCCTGTTAAAAAGCTACCAAGACCTTTGATGCTGGGTGAAGGATGCATATACATCCTATATTAGGTAACAAGAAGCACATCATGTCTCTTTTATTGGTTCTTCTGAAGCGTTTTGTAGACTGTATAATACAGAGGCGGTGGGTGACATTTCAAAGTGGTGGGGCGCCAAGTGATTTGCATACAGCACCGTAGTGAGTGAGCGCAGCGAGCGCGCCCGAAGCCCAAAAGGGGGGTTTGGGGGGTTACCCCCCCAAGAAATTGTTTTTAAAAAAGAAGAAAAATCATGCATTTTCAAGCAAATTTGAGAAAGCAGGAAGGTTAATAAAGCAATTGTGAAATTACATTAATAGATGGCATAACATAGGTAGCTGCTTATTCAGTATAACCACAGAGCTTCATTCATTCCGTCCTATTACGCTCAGGTGCTGAATTCAGACTATAAGACTTTCATGAAAATCTCAGCTCTAAGAGTAGAAGAAGTTGCACAGCAGTTGGGAAACAGCCTTCACAAAGCATTAGGAAAATGAGAGGCAATTACTTGAAAGCAAACTGAAAGCAATGCATCAAGTAGTAACTTAAAGCAATGCATCCAGCAAAACAGTGCATGCAGTCAACCATACAAAAGTAAACTAAAGCAAGTGTGAACCTGTGAACCTTCACTTTGAAAGCAGGGTGCTAGTCAACAGGCCAGTCACATACATTTAAACTGAAGAAGAGTACACCTCAGCATGCAGGCACGAACATAAAAGCACCAAGCAAGTCAAACAGTTTAATGAAAGAAAAATGAAAGCAATACATCCAGCAAACTAGACAGTGACTCAAAAAGTAAACTGAAGCAAGTGCACACTGAAAGGATTGCGCCGTCATAAGTCAGACATTCACATAAAAGCAACTTACCAAGACACCCAATCAATTACATGGGAAAGACTTGAGCCAATGCACCCAGAAAACCAGACCAGCACACCAAAGCATCCCACCCCTGATTGGATGGCAGCTGTGCTCTTAGGGTCACCCCTCAGTTTTTTGGCAGGGTTGAGCACCCCCCAGTTTTATGCCCTCTGCGTCTGAAGGGGAGACAGGCAAAAGGGGTCATAATGGGACATCTGGCACAGCCACTTTGCAATCGAGGTCACCCACCCAGCTCAAGACTGAGTTACAGTCTGATCTTAAATCTTTAAACAACCACAAGGGTCTCCAGCTAGTTGGTTCTTGAGCTAAAAGAGTCCGCAGCTCACTGGGAGTCTTTACATCGCGCCTGAGATGACATGACAATGTCCCTTAATCCGGAGCAACTGTGGGGACTGGTCTGGGTCTGGATCTGACTTGGTACGAGCAGGATACAAAAAGTAACGGGTAGGTGGTAACCCACTTAAGTGAAGGAGCTGTAAGGAACCTAAGCGCACTGGTGTTGATACCACTAACAAGGCAGCTCTGGCTTTCTCAGGGTGGGTGTCAGCTGTGTGATGAAACCAGCATGTGAAGCAGTTACCTCAAACAAACTAAAACCAATGCACTCATCAAGACAAGGAGTTACATGAAATCAAATAGAAAACCACCATCAAGCGAGGTAGTCACCTAAAGGCAAATTGAAGTGACTGCACACTATGGGAAGTGCACTTCACCAGCCAGCCTATTACACTAAAGGAAAATAAAAGCAATGCTCCTAGTAAACAAGACAACATAAATTGAAAATGTTTCCCCGCAGGACCAACAGTCACAAAAAGTAAAGAAACAGAACGAAGTCAGAGGCACTCCAGGAATCCAGGAGAGTGGTCTGGTGGACTGTTCATGAAGGCTGAACCTGGTTCTCCAGAACGAAATTCGGCAGCTCTGGCGTAGTGCCACATCCCCCAATGAACACCATACTATCCCACTGAGACACCCACACTGCCTTCAGCTACAACCCAGTTGTGCCCTGCTACATATACCTGGATGCGGCTCAAATCAAATTATGCACAAGATCACATGAGCTACTCCTGGTGACTGCCCCACTCTACCACTAGATTTATCTTTGCTGGGGTCCAGGTGCGTATTAAGATTTCCTCCCCAAAGGATAACTGCGTCTGGCCAATCTCGCAGCACCACAATGAGGCTCTCATACAGACTGGGGTCATCTATATTTGGTCCATGACAATTGACAATGGTGACCAATGTGCCTGCCAGAGTCCAGTGCACCATAGCATACCGACCCGCAGAGTCGAAACGAGTTTTGTGGACCATAAACGAGAGGCCCTTCTCTACAAGTGTGAGTACCCATCGGCTATAGGAGGAATAGGAAGAGGCAGGCAGTAACCAGCCCAGTGAACCCCAACCAGTTTATCGGTATGCTGTGTAAGGTGCATTTCTTGCAGGAGGGCAATGCCTATTCTATGGTGTTGCAAATGAGCTATCATCTGCCGAAATTATTTGGGGGAGTTGAGTCCCCGCACGTTCCATGTTAGACACAAAATTGGTATACCAATACTGTGCATGCCAGAAACAAATATACAGACAGCAGAATCTACCCTGCACCCATCCTGTGAACAAAATGTGTGAGCAGCATTCAGCACAATAATAAACTGTACAGCCACATCAACAATCCCCATATCCCCCCTCCCCATCACCCCCGCCCACTTCAGCAGCCCCAACACACTAAAGCCATCCTGAACTCCCAGCAACAAATTCCAAGTACAGCGCCAAGGGAGCAAAAAGATAAGGGGAACACCCATAGAGGGGGGCGCCAGAGCACAAACTCCCTCCTGGTGATAGAAGGAGGTGGCCGAGCTAACGTGTTATTCCTTCCCCAGCCTCCGCAACCATATCTTGTATACTAACAGAGGGGCCGAACCCCCCAGCATGTTGCCATAGATGGTACACTTAGGGAGAAAAAAAGCGGATTGTTGTAATTAAACATACATTAAGTGCTCCCCATACTCTTGCCATATCTTCGAATAGTCCCGGCCTTTCTAAGATCAAACTAGATAGTACACAGCAAAAATAAAGAAAGAACCAGAGGTGCTACACCACACCAACATTTATGAAACAGAGTCAGCCTTGTCCAACTACCATGTCACCGGGCCCAGCAGCTTCGTTACTCACTGCGTGCTTGGGGGACCGGTTGCGACAGGAAACAGATTTTGCAAAATCCAAAGCCGATTTTGGGCAGGTGAAGAATTTGTATTTTCCATGGTCCTCCACACGCAATCTCGCTGGGTAGAGCATGGCGTATGGTATGCGTGCAGCAAGAAGCAGTTTCTTAGCAGGCTGGCGCTCCCTGCGGACCTCCTGTACCGCCAGAGTGAAGTCCGGGTAAAAGGCAAGAGTTTTCCCTTCATGGGTGATGGTACCCTTCTCCCTTGCCAATCGGAGCACCGCATCCGGGTCTCTATATTTTAAAAGGGGAGCAATTATAGGGCAAGGTGGGGCGCCCGGAGGAGGGCGTGCATCCAGGGAACCATGAGCTCTCTCCACAATGAGAACTTGGGATCACTGCTCGGCTCCGAAGATGTCCTGCGAAAGCTTCTCCACAAAGGTCTCAAAGCGGCCCGAGATCGTGGATTCTGGCAGGCCCATAATGTGCACATTGTTGCGCCGTGATCTGGCTTCTAAATCGTCATTACGGGCCTGTATGACAGCTAGGATTTTCTCCATAGAGCCGCCTTGCTCGTGACCTGCTGTAAACCATCCTCAGCATACGAAATGCGCGTCTCAGTCTCCCCCAGCTGCAGCGCATGTTTGTCTAATTTAGCCGACATGTAATCCATCCGAAGATTAGGATGGTTGATTTTACCATCGATGGACTGCAAGCTGGCCTGCACAGCAAGAAGGGTTTTGTCAATGTTAGTAAGGTGCTCATTTGGAGGGTCCGCCTCAGAGTCCGAGGCCGCCTGCTGAGTGGTTCTGACGGTTTTCCAGGGTTCGAATGTGAGGTGCGGTTGGCCATGCTCGCTTTTCCCCATGTCGTAAGCGCTGCCTAGCATGTCTCAGTACACAAGTGTAGCAGCGCAACACAGGCCCCCTCAGTGCCACAATTGGGAAGCAGCCCCCCGCTGAGCGAAAAAAGGAGATAGCATCTACGATTTTGAGCTCCACGTGGATGGTAGCTAGGCCAACCCAGCCACAATGCGACCAAGTCCCAGACTTCAAGAGCACCAGCGAAATGCAGGTCTCATACTAAATATCTGCACAGTAGCAAGGATTTAGTCGCCAAGTAGGCCCAGAAGGGATGGTCCCGTGCCTGTAGGCCCGCAAGGCTATGGTGTTGTCACGCCCGGGGAGGAGGATCGCCACTAGGCAGAGGTCCAGCCAGTCTGTTCACCAATAAGGCGCGCACACCCAGGGAGCCAGGACGTTGGAGGAGAGCAGGTCCAGTTGTAGTCAGGAGACACACAGCAATAAGTGGCACAGTTAGGGCACCCCAGAGGACAAGGATGGCGTGATTAGGCAGGCATCATCACCCCCCCACAGTGGGAGCTACCAGATCAGGGTCACGCCACAGCCGCACAGCACCTCCAGGGGCAAACTGCAGGGATGATGGCGGCCGAGCACTGATATAAGGGGGGTGTTGCGCCTTCAATGAAGGTTCCTGGAGGGTTGTTCAGATAACAGGACTGCCGCAGACAGCAACGGCAGAGAAGTGAGGGTCCCAGCACCACAGGTGCGCTATATGGAGCTCCGCATGGAGGGCCTCTCCGGTGGTACGGAGGACCGTCACCGTAGGATGCAACAAGCAGGTCAGACTACAGGGTGAGCGCTTAGCTCGCCGGCACACAGGAACGTAGCCCAGGGCACAACAGGAGTTCAATATTGAATTGAGTATATTCAATGTCAGTGGGTGTCAAAAAAGTGGCATTAGGGTATAGTTCCTGCATTTTGTCAATGCCCGCCTGAGTCAGTGTTCGCATGGCTCCCACCTAATGGGTCACAGAGATGTCCGCATGGTAAGCAATAGGAAGCAGTGGAGAGTACAACAGCAATATCCCAGCCGCGTGGGCCAGTGCCTCTCAGGCTGTGATCGTTGAGTTGATAGTGTTGATTTCACCTCGGGGTGTGAGGTGACGTCTATGTGTTAGCATGGAGCTCAATGGGATGGGATGTGCGTCACAGTGTTCCACTGCCACATGCGGAATAAAATTGTGAGAAGCAAACCAAAAATCTGCGTATTGTGCATGTTTCCACAGGTAATACAAATTGATGTCAGGCACACTAAATCCCCCATGTTTAAAGGCAAGGGTGAGAGTTCGCCAGCCCACCCGAGCCTGCTTTCCACCCCAGACTAGGCGAAGAAGCAGCGAGCACACTGTTTTAAAAAAATGTTGGGAGAGAGGGATCGGTATGTTATTAAAAAGATATAAAAATGTAGGCAACGCCACCATCTTAATGAGAGCAATACGATCCGCCAGAGAGAGTGGAAGATGAACCCACCTGTCTATTTGCTGCTCCAACAACATGGCAGCAGTGCCATAATTCTCCCGGATAACTCTTTCGGGATCACGGTGGACCCAGATTCCCAAATACTTAACCAACTCCGACGCCCACACAAGGGGGAATTCTGGCTCATGCAGATGTGTGCAAGGGGTTAGTGGCATCACTACCGACTTGGACCAGTTAATATGTAACCCAGAGAAATGAGCAAAACAAATATACATCCGCAGACCGGGTGCCAAATGAGTGCGGGTTCCCAAACATAAAGCAACATGACATCCGCGTATAATGAGATAATGAGCGGGCGGTGATGTAAGTTGAGAGCTGCATATTTGTGACTTTGTCAGATAATACATGACAGCGGCTCCAGAGTTAGGGCAAACAACAGCCGCGAGAGGGGGCACCCCTGCCTGGTGCCTCAAGTGATGGAGAAAGGCTCCGAGTTATGGCCATCTACTATGACCCACGCCATGGGGCGTGCATACAGTAATTTTACCCAATTAATAAAGACGGGGAGAAGCCCATCGGCTGCAGTACAAAAAATAGATAGCCCCATTCAATTGAATCAAAGGCCTTGGCAGCGTCGAGCATGACAGCTGCCGCTGGGAGGTCAGGAGAGAGAGTGTGGAACAGAGCGAACAGTGAACAAAGATTGTGGGAGGTGCACCGCGTGGGTAGGAATCCAGATTGGTCCGGTAGCCCCAAATTCTGCATAAGCGGCTGGAGGCGAGTGGCTAATATCTTCGCTAAAAGTTTCACATCCGTATTAATGAGGGATAGTGGTCTGTATGAATCGCAGTAAGCAGGCGGTTTGTCTTTTTTCAATACGGTGATGAGTAGCTCCTCATGAAGAGATGGAGGGAGTATGCTCGAGTCATAGGCTTCCACATACATTTCTAACAAAAATGGGGTGAGCTCCTCGCCGTAAGCCTTGTAGAACTTAGATGAAAATCTGTCTGGGTCAGATGCTTTTTTGTTAGGGAGGGAGGCTATGGCCATGCGAATGTCCCCCACTGTGATAGGCTGCCCCAGATAGTCTCTCTCACCCTCTGATACACATGCGCTGGCCACCTGTGATAAATAGGCATCCAATTCTACAGTGTCCGTCTCACCTTGCGAGGTGTATAGTGTTGTGTACCTCTGTCAAACTGCTATGTTATGTCTGTGGTACTATAGTGATCATGCCCTGCACTGTCCGTGATCTTAGAGATCATGTCCTGGCTCGTGTGATGTTTAATTTTTGTGGCTAAGTGATGTCTCGGTCTCCCACCCTCCCCATAGGAGCGAGCTACATAACGCTTAGAGATATAGCGTAACTCTTCTCCGCTAATTTTGTATGCTTGAGTAAAGCTTCTTTGACGGACACTAGGGTCGCCTCACACGGTGAGCACTTGTAGTAGCGCTCAAGGTTGGTCAGCGTACTCTCCACCCTTGCTAACGGCTCCGCAAATCCTTCAAGATGCCAGACGATGTACCTATGCAGGTGCCCTGAATGGTAGCCTTGAATCCCTCCCAGAGGACTCCTGCACTATCTACAGATCCCTTATTGTAATCAAAATATTGGATAATAGCCTTGCGAACAGTCTCCAAGTAGAGGGGATCCAGCTGCGCCTAGGGCCTAAAGCGCCAAGTCAAGGGTCGGGGGGGTCATATGAGGAATACAGAGAGTGAGTCGAACAGGACAATGATCAGAGAGAGTGCGTGGCAGGCTCTCTACCTCAGTCACCAAGCCCGCCACTCCCTCACTCACCAACCAATAATCAAGACGAGACCAGCTGCCATGCAATGTGGAGATATGCGTACCCTTAAGCGTTTCTACATGTCTGTGTCTCCATATATCAAGTAATCCAAGTTCTGCCATACCAGCATTGATCACATGAGCTACTCCTGGTGACTGCCCCACTCTACCACTAGATTTATCTTTGCTGGGGTCCAGGTGCGTATTAAGATTCCCTCCCCAAAGGATAACTGCGTCTGGCCAATCTCGCAGCACCACAATGAGGCTCTCATACAGACTGGGGTCATCTATATTTGGTCCATAACAATTGACAATGGTGACCAATGTGCCTGCCAGAGTCCAGTGCACCATAGCATACCGACCCGCAGAGTCGATACGAGTTTGGTGGACCATAAACGAGAGGCCCTTCTCTACAAGTGTGAGTACCCATCGGCTATAGGAGGAATAGGACGAGGCAGGCAGTAACCAGCCCAGTGAACCCCAACCAGTTTATCGGTATGCTGTGTAAGGTGCATTTCTTGCAGGAGGGCAATGCCTATTCTATGGTGTTGCAAATGAGCTATCATCTGCCGAAATTATTTGGGGGAGTTGAGTCCCCGCACGTTCCATGTTAGACACAAAATTGTTATACCATTACTGTGCATGCCAGAAACAAAATATACAGACAGCAGAATCTACCCTGCACCCATCCTGTGAACAAAATGTGTGAGCAGCATTCAGCACAATAATAAACTGTACAGCCACATCAACAATCCCCATATCCCCCCTCCCCATCACCCCCGCCCACTTCAGCAGCCGCAACACACTAAAGCCATCCTGAACTCCCAGCAACAAATTCCAAGTACAGCGCCAAGGGAGCAAAAAGATAAGGGGAACACCCATAGAGGGGGGCGCCAGAGCACCAACTCCCTCCTGGTGATAGTAGGAGGTGGCCGAGCTAACGTGTTATTCCTTCCCCAGCCTCCGCAACCATATCTTGTATACTAACAGAGGGGCCGAACCCCCCAGCATGTTGCCATAGATGGTACACTTAGGGAGAAAAAAAGCGGATTGTTGTAATTAAACATACATTAGGTTCTCCCCATACTCTTGCCATATCTTCGAATAGCCCCGGCCTTTCAAAGATCAAACTAGATAGTACACAGCAAAAATAAAGAAAGAACCAGAGGTGCTACACCACACCAACATTTATGAAACAGAGTCAGCCTTTTCCATCTACCATGTCACCGGGCCCAGCAGCTTCGTCACTCTCTGCGTGCTTGGGGGACCGGTTGCGACAGGAAACAGATTTGGCGAAATCCAAAGCCGATTTCGGGCAGGTGAAGAATTTGTATTTTCCATGGTCCTCCACACGCAATCTCACTGGGTAGAGCATGGCGTATGGTATGCGTGCAGCAAGAAGCAGTTTCTTAGCAGGCTGGCACTCCCTGCGGACCTCCTGTACCGCCAGAGTGAAGTCCAGGTAAAAGGCAAGAGTTTTCCCTTCATGGGTGATGGTACCCTTCTCCCTCGCCAATCGGAGCACCGCATCCGGGTCTCTATAGTTTAAAAAGGGAGCAATTATAGGGCGAGGTGGGGCGCCCGGAGGAGGGCATGCATCCAGGGAACAATGAGCTCTCTCCACAATGAGAACTTGGGATAACTGCTCTGCTCCGAAGATGTCCTGCGAAAGCTTCTCCACAAAGGTCTCAAAGCGGCCCGAGATCGTGGATTCTGGCAGGCCCATAATGTGCACATTGTTGCACCGTGGTCTGGCTTCTAAATCTTCATTACGGGCCTGTATGACAGCTAGGATTTTCTCCATAGAGCCGCCTTGCTCGTGACCTGCTGTAAACCATCCTCAGCATCCGAAATGCGCGTCTCAGTCTCCCCCAGCTGCAGCGCATGTTTGTCTAATTTAGCCGACATGTAATCCATACGAAGGTTAGGATGGTTGATTTTACTATCGATGGACTGCAAGCTGGCCTGCACAGCAAGAAGGGTTTTGTCAATGTTAGTAAGGTGCTCATTTGGAGGGTCCGCCTCAGAGTCCGAGGCCGCCTGCTGAGTGGCTCTGACGGTTTTCCAAGGTTCGAATGTGAGGTGCGGTTGGCCATTCTCGCTTTTCCCCATGTCGTAAGCGCTGCCTAGCATGTCTCAGTACACAAGTGTAGCAGCGCAACGCAGGCCCCCTCAGTGCCACAATTGGGAAGCAGCCCCCCGCTGAGCGAAAAAAGGAGATAGCATCTACGATTTTGAGCTCCATGTGGAATGTAGCTAGGCCAACCCAGCCACAGTGCGACCAAGTCCCAGACTTCAAGAGCACCAGCGAAATGCAGGTCTCATACTAAATATCTGCACAGTAGCAAGGATTTAGTCGCCAAGTAGGCCCAGAAGGGATGGTCCCGTGCCTGTAGGTCCGCAAGGCTATGGCGTTGTCACGCCCGGGGAGGAGAATCGCCACTAGGCAGAGGTCCAGCCAGTCTGTTCACCAATAAGGCGCGCACACCCAGGGAGCCAGGACGTTGGAGGAGAGCAGGTCCAGTTGTAGTCAGGAGACCAACAGCAATAAGTGGCACAGTTAGGGCACCCCGGAGGACAAGGATGGCGTGATTAGGCAGGCATCATCACCCCCCCACAGTGGGAGCTACCAGATCAGGGTCACGCCAAGCCGCACAGCGCCTCCAGGGGCAAACTGCAGGGATGATGGCAGCCGAGCACTGATATGAGGGGGGTGTCGCGCCTTCAATGAAGGTCCCTGGAGGGTTGTTCAGATAACAGGACTGCCGCAGACAGCAACGGCAGAGAAGCGAGGGTCCCAGCACCACAGGTGCGCTATATGGAGCTCCGCATGGAGGACCTCTCCGGTGGTACGGAGGACCGTCACCGTAGGATGCCACAAGCAGGTCAGCCTACAGGGTGAGCGCTTAGCTCGCCGGCACACAGGCAACGTAGCCCAGGACACAACAGGAGTTCAAGCAGGCCGCGCCAGTCTATCAGCCGGCTGCGAGGCCAGGGGACACAACTCAGCCCCCTGCGCGAACCCGGCGTCGATAGGCCGCACAGACGGAGACCCGGAGGCCGCGCGGCCCTCAAACCACCGCAGCGAATAAGAGGAGGGCATTCACGAGACCCCGGGTTGCACCACAACACCCACCAAACACCAGGCCCAGGGAGCCAAGCACACCCCCGACACTCACAGCCCACCACTAGCGCCAGCCCCGGCCTACCTTAGTCGTTTGATCCGAGCGCGTCCCGAGCCACCACGGTGTCAGCGCCGGCCCAGAGCCTCCCAGCCTGCGTTCTCAGTAGCGGTGATCTTCCGGCCCACAGTGCTCAGCCAGGTCAGTTCACAGTTCTTTAAGGCATCGTAGCTGTCGGTTTCAGCAGGATTTGGGGCAGGATGGCAAGGATAATTGACAGATTTTGATCTCGGCGGGCAGAGCAGCTCTACAGAGCGGCCATCTTGCCTTGCGCCCTCTAGCGCCCCCCTATTCAGATAATATTTATTTAAAATGAGTACAAACAGAAAGAACATGCACTCTTTGTCTTTTTTTAATTATAGTGATTTGGACGATTTTGGCTTTATTCAAAAAGTCATGTAAGAGTATTTGTATCTAAACGAATACTCCTGTAAGACTACTTCCCTTATTCATAAATGTTTTTGTGAGTCGTCCCTGTAATACTTTATGAGAGATAAGGGATACTTTACTTCCAACCCAGACTTTGAGAGCAATCTAAAGAGGCTCCAATGAGTATGTAGAATGGCTTAGAGTTGGATTTTGGGAGACCTGTATAGTGTGCTGTATATTTACCCATCAAGGTGTAAAAGGAACACTGGTGTTCTGAAGTCAAGATGAGGAATATATAATGCAAGTTATTTTGGCTGGAAAAGTTGGAATAATGCAATTGTCTAAAATTTCTTGACATGGGGTAACGTGAGAATTTGGTTGATAATCAAACTCTACTATTTAGCAGGGGGGATACATTTGGATGTGGTGCCAGATGTGAAAAGTGAAGATTCCTGTTTTTGATTGGAGGCAGTGTTTCCTTGCAGTTAAGGAGGAGGAATACAGTCTATGACAGATTTGGGCACAGATTTACTGTTCTTCATACACAGGAGTGCTGCATGAACAAGTACAGTGCAGTGCTGCAGGAAGAACAGAAAACAGTGCAACACAATATTTAGGCCCTAATTACGATGCCGGTTGGATGAGCATCTGACCGGCATCATTGCGGTAAAGGGACTGGTTGACAGGTAGTCAGCAGTCCTGACTTGCATGTTAGGATTCAACAGCCGTGGATGTGGTTGGAAACATGCCTTTTTCATTACAGCTTGTGCTGCAGAAAAGTGCTGCAGCACAAGCTCTAATACCAAAAGACATGTTTTTGAACATCCCTGCCCCCTCAGGTGCCTGCCACAGGGGGCATGGATGTTTGTAGAGGCACCTGTGTGCCCCCCCTGACCTCATAGCGGAGGCCATGGAGGGACTGGGGCCCTGCTAGGGGCCCCAAAAGTCAGTTTCCAAAAGCCTTTCAATGGCCATCGGACTGCCATTGAAAGGTCATTCAAAAGGGCCATTGTAATCACTACAGCGGTGCTGGAGCAAGCACCTCATTGTATGGATTGTATTCTGACAGCAGGGCTGACAGGCTCCTTGAGCCCTTCGGAACCGCAGTTGGTCAGACCGACCGCATTGTAATGCAGCGGTCGCATCACTGCTTCAGATGTCGGTAGGACTGACAGCAATGTGCTGTCAGTGTCGGTCCCACTGACATCCTAATGAGACCCTTGGTCAGAGCTGCCTTCCCCATTATTTCATTGGTGGTGCTTACACTAAATCCTGCTGTTCTAGGTAGGTGATGCAAACGCTTGCCCGGTTGTGGAAAGATGAGAGTGCATTATTTAGCATCAACTTTATAGTGGAGGTATACCCTCCAGTGTAAATTACGGAGTGGAAAGATCAGCACAGATGTCTCACTTGAAGGATGTGTCCTTCAGGTTAACGCAGACATAGTGCATGGAGGTATATCAGGCAATACACTGCGTGAGCCCTTGTTTATGGCTCCTCTTTGATAGTAAGATTTTGGACAAGGACAGATTACGCTATTTCTGAAAATCTGGCTTTGGACCAAACCCCATGATTTACACCTTCGTCTGCCCCATAAATGCCTCCCTTGCATACATTAGTAGGACAATGGCACATAGGGATTTTTGTGCAGCTCCATAGTCAACTTTAGCACAAAATAGCTTGTGCGCATGAAAAATTGATCCCCTCTGCTGTTTGTAGTACTTGGTGTCTCAGGAGCATCAGTGCAAACTCTTATTAAATTTGGGCCTTAGTTTCAAGGAATGGATGAATTTCAAGGTGTTAGTGTCCGATGAGTTAGAAACTTTAAGATAGATTGGTGTTTAACCAGTGCCAATATGCCGAGGAGCAGATTGTCTCTTTATTTATTCATGGCGCCTCTGTCCCTGAACAGGTTCTCCGACCTCAATCCTTCTCCGCTATTTTTGCTCTGTCTTCACCACTTGTTCATCTGCTGGCTCACTGCCCCCCGTGTCCTTTCTTAGACCGTTCTGTCTATATGCTGTATATTGACGATCATGATACATGCAAATAGCACTTAACCTTCACACAATGTATTTAATGTCTGGCTGGATGTTGCCGAGTGCCTTTTTCTTCCGTGAAGATAAGACTTTAGCTTCGAGGTCTCCCTCTGAATTTTACTTCGGCTGTAGAATGAGTCATGTTCCCTGAAGCCTGTCCATGTGTCACATGGCGCACATTTGCCCATTAGCTACACTTAATTTGGATGACACAAATACACGCACCACGTGAGTTTTAACACCAGCGGCTACTAACGATTTTCCACAACCTGTGTACTTCAGGTCGATATGCAGTGTGGTACACGTGAACTCTGAACACATTCCTTGTCTTTTTACTAACAGAAATGTCAAGCGATTATCACTAAAATAACATCATTTACAGCGCTATCCCTAAACAGAGTCTAAAATCTAAGGAACAAGAGTGAAATCTTTCAGTGCATGAACATCTTTCATTATGCAATGAGCTCAAAATGGGTGAATTCTGTTGGAAAGTGACATCTGGATGCAAATTGTCGAGACATTATTTGAAAGAATTCCAAGCGAGCCACCCTAAGTGTGAAGGATTTACAGGCCATTGGGCCTGTGCTAGCTATATCAAGGGATGCAAGCTGCAACCCACTGATGAAGAGCAATGAGAACAGAAGAGGCCTGAGACTGGTTGACTTCTACTTTTGAGAGTCAGTGGCCTAGTAGTTTGGGCTAGACTGTTCCCACTGATGCAGGACAAAGGCTGATTTCCATGTGGTTGGGCCGCTCTCTAGCAGCACAGTGAGCCAAAATTGCATGGGATTGGATTGTGGCACAAAGTAGTAATCTGAGAGTAATCCAAGCATTCCACCCATTCTTTTTTCATTCACATAGCTGAAGACTGACAGCACATATAAGATGCTCTTGGCATATATAAGACCAGTTTGTAAGTTTGTTTGAATACTTTGTAGTTAAAATATCACACTGAACTTAGCTTGTAAACATGATCTGGATACTCCTGAGGCTTCCCTGGGAGCACAGCCTAAAACTTAAAAACTCGATCTTTTTTAAAAATTTGTGGTTACTTGTCTGTTTTTAACTCCTGTTCACTCCTACCTGTTTCTGGGGCTTTGTTCCTTTTCCTGACCCCCTCGCAGCCGAGGTGAACACTGCTGCGGGACAGGCTTTCCCCACTTGCCGCCTTCAGAGAGCCTCCCCTCAGGCCACGCCCACCTGTACGAGGCCACGCCCACCCGCCTTCTTAACCGGAGCTGATCACGAGCTCTGCCCCTGATCTGGATACTCCTGTGGCTTCCCTGGGAGCACAGCCTAAAACTTAAAAACTCGATCTTTTTTAAAAATTTGTGGTTACTTGTCTGTTTTTAACTCCTGTTCACTCCTACCTGTTTCTGGGGCTTTGTTCCTTTTCCTGACCCCCGCGCAGCCGAGGTGAACACTGCTGCGGGACAGGCTTTCCCCACTTGCCGCCTTCAGTGAGCCTCCCCTCAGGCCACGCCCACCTGTACGAGGCCACGCCTACCCGCCTTCTTAACCGGAGCTGATTACGAGCTCTGCCCCTGATCTGGATACTCCTGAGGCTTCCCTGGGAGCACAGCCTAAAACTTAAAAACTCGATCTTTTTTAAAAATTTGTGCTTACTTGTCTGTTTTTAACTCCTGTTCACTCCTACCTGTTTCTAGGGCTTTGTTCCTTTTCCTGACCCCCGCGCAGCCGAGGTGAACACTGCTGCGGGACAGGCTTTCCCCACTTGCCGCCTTCAGCGAGCCTCCCCTCAGGCCATGCCCACCTGTACGAGGCCACGCCCTGAACATCGTCACAAAAACATGTGCTTTCCACGTACGCGCAGCGGACGGGCGCAGCGGGCGCGCCGTTTGCGCGCCAAAGGCGCGCCTAAGGCAAGCCCGTCTGCGCCCGTCCGCGACGGGCCGGGACCAGGGGCCACAGACTCTGCCCATCCTCTGGTCTATTCCTCAGCCCAACTCTCTGCACATCCTGCCGCCTCTCCTCCTCCCCCCTCCCTGCTGCAACACCTTGATTCCCTTGGTATACTTGTCCCCCACCCTCTCTGTTCTTTCCCTCCCACCAACAGCTCCACCTCTCCCTCCTCTGATCCGCTGCTCGCCTCTCGTTCTTCACCTGCCCCTCCTGCAGCTGTCGCTTGTTTGCTTAACACTCGTTCTGCAGTCAAGCATCAGATGGAACTTTTCAACCTCTTGAACACAGACTCTCCAGACTATTTATTTCTTACCGAAACCTGGTTTTCCACAGATTCTCTTCCGGATCTTCTGGCCATTCTTCCTGACACCTATTACGCTCTCCGAGCTGATCGCCCGGCTGGTAAGGCGGGGGGCGGTGTGGCGATGATCATTCGCTCCACCTTGAAATTTCAACTCCTTCCTCACCCCCCCATACCTAGCGTGGACTATCTGGTGGCGCGATCTCTCAATCTTTCCGTTCCTCTCACCGTTGTCCTTATGTACCGTCCCCCCCAAGCCATGCCTTTATTTGTAGCCGTTTTACAGGATCTCCTGGCCACCCTGGCGGTTAACAACTCCTCGGTTGTTCTGCTTGGTGATTTCAACTACTGGCCAGGTGACCCGAGGGAAGATCTCTCTTCTAAAGACTTTTCTGCCACCCTCCAGAGTCTGAACTTCTTGTCCCACATCTCGGCCCCCACCCATGTCCAGGGTCACATCCTGGACCAAATCTGGTCATTGCGCCGTGATGTTTCACCCCCTTCCATACTCCCTTGCATTTGGTCTGATCATTCCATTATTTCATTTTCTATTTTTTCAGCCTCGACTGACAAACTGCCTCTACCCAAAAATATACTAGCTCGCAGCTGGAACCAAACGGACCTTAACTCCCTCTCGATCTCCCTGGCCTCCTCAGCACCTGATCTTACCAACCTCTCTTTGGACTCGCAGACAGAAGTCATCAGCACCTGGCTCTCCTCTTCCTGCGACAAGGTCGCCCCGCTCAAGAAGGTCAAATCCGTCCACCCCTACGACGCTCATAAATGGTTCACCAGGTAGCTCAAAGACCTCAAACTCGATCTTAGGCGATCGGAACGCCATTGGAGACGACATTATTGTCCCACTCTCCATGCTAAATATAGACTCCTCCTCAACGACTACAAAAAAGCGATCCTTGCGGCCAAAACTAAGTACTTCACCGAGAGAGTCGCCCTCTCCGCTAATAAACCTCGAGAAATTTTCTCCCTGGTCCATAGTCTTGCCACCTCTGACCGCACCAGCACTAGTCTTGTTCCATCTCAGACCCTCTGCTCTTCACTCAATGACTACTTCATCGACAAGATAGCCAACATAAAGGCCAATATTCCCAAGGTGCATCAATCTGGTGTCTCCTGCCCCCTCCTTTCACCCTCTTCCTTTCTGGATCACTTTCCCCCCATTTCCACGGACCGTTTCCTCAATCTGCTTACGAAAGTCAAGTCCGGCTCTCCGGTGGACTGTGCTCCGGCACGGATTCTCAAAACTCTCTTCTTCAGCTGCCCTGCTCCTCCCCTTGCCCTTCTCAATGCTTCCCTGGCCTTGAGTTCTGTTCCTTCCTCCTTCAAAACCGCCATAGTCTTACCTATTCTTAAAAAACCTGGTCTTGACCCTTCTCTTCTCTCTAATTTCAGGCCCATCTCTCTTCTTCCTTACCTGGGTAAGATCCTTGAAAGCTACGTTACATCTTGCCTGTCCACTTACGTCGAGGAGAACCACCTTTTGGCCTCCCATCAGGCGGGTTTTCGCCCAGGACACTCCACGGAGACAGTGGTCATTGCGGTCCTGGACGAACTTAAGGGGAAAGCTGACATCAATCTTCCCCAAGCCCTGGTCCTCCTTGATCTGTCCGCTGCGTTTGACACGGTCGATCATTCCATCCTTCTCGACCGTGTCAGCGCAGCGGGCGTTCGGGGCGCAGCCTTTTCTTGGCTGGCGTCCTTTCTTCAGGGCAGGTCCCAAGCGGTCCACCTCTCGGGTTACTCCGCTCCCCCCCGTTTGGTCTCCTGTGGGGTCCCCCAAGGTTCCTCTCTTTCCCCTCTTCTTTTCAATCTTTACATTTACCCTCTTATCATCTCTCTCCGCGAGCTGGGGGTCTCAGTGTATTATTACGCGGATGACCTCCAGCTCGTCTTTGACCTTTCCTCCCCTTCTGACTCACTTCCTAAGTTCTGTTCTACCTTAGTCTTTATTTCTGAATGGATGAGCATCAACCATTTGAAGCTCAATCCGGACAAGACGGAGCTTGTCCTCACGGGTGGTCCCTTAAACCCATGGTCCACGGTTCACTGGCCCCCTTCCTTCGGTTCCCCCCCCTTCACCGGTCTCCTCCGTTCGGACCTTGGGCATCAAGGTCAGTCATGACCTAACCATGCATGCCCAAATTAGTTCCGTTGTATCTTCTTGCTTTCTATCCCTTCGCCTCATTCGTAAGATCTCTCGATATTTTTCTGCGGACGCCCTCAAATCCATAGTCATGGCTCTTATTACCTCCCGCCTTGACTAAGGGAATGGCCTGTACGTGGGCATACCTGCCTACGAAACCAGCCGTCTTCAGGCCATCCAAAACCAAGCAGCCCGCCTTATTCTTCGTCTCCCCAAATCTTCCCACATCAACCCCGCACTCAAGTCCCTGCATTGGCTCCCAGAGCACCTTAGATCTTTTTTCAAATTGGCCTGCCTGGCATTTCGGGCGCACACCCACTCAGCTCTCCTCTTTATCAGCTCTCTCATCACTCCCTACGCCCCTAGCCGCACTCTCCGCTCCTCCTCTCTGTCCCTTTTGCACGTCCCCCACTTCCGCAAATCGAGAACGGGGGGCACCCGTTTCTCGGTTTCGGCCCCTCGGTTCTGGAACAGTCTTCCTCTTTTCATTCGTTCCATCCCCATCTACACCCACTTCCGTAAAGCCCTAAAAACATTCCTGTTTTCTCAGGCATTCCCCGGTTAGTTCCCTCGGATCCCCTCATTGAGTCTGGTCTAGTCCCCAGCGCCAGGAAGCCGCTTGGCCGCAGTGCGCTTTATTAAGTTTCTTTTTCATTTCATTTCAACATTTCTAAATTTACGTGGAAGATAAATTATGCATAGTTTTGATAGTATCTGAAAACACATGCATTTACAATATAAGGAGAATAATGAGATTTAGTATCAAGCTTTATTTACTATCGTGAAATTACAGCACACTGTTCAGTTGGTTAGAAGGCTAAAAAGAAAACCAGGTATTGTCTTGGGGCCAGAAAATGCCCTAAGTAAAAACAAGATATTTCATGTAAGCTGTAGGTGAGAATAAGAGAGTGATGGTCAGAATTAGAGGGCAAAAGCACAGATAGGTCAAAGACGAGTTCGAATTGCTACTGCATTGACGCATCTACTCAGGAAGGAGGTAGGAGAGGCCGTTGGAGGCCGAGTGAGCGCTGTTTGGGGAAGGGTGGAGAAGATGGTAGCGAGAAGGTGCTGCCGGAGCACCTGATTTACGCCCATAGCGAGGGGCATCGACAGGAGACTTTGAGGCTCAGAGGCCCCTGGGCAATTCTGCTGCTTTTTCATCTCGCATTGCTCCAGCATTTGCCAGCATCCTGGTTCTCAGGCTCCCTGTGTGGGTACCCCGACTGGCCCATAGGGACTTGGTGCAGTGGACACCGGTGCAGGTCTGGTGCCCTTCATTTATTCAAAGCCACTGCTGCTCTGCTTTGTTACATCTACCACTTGTCTCCTGGAAGGTGGTGACTCTAGGATTCGCCTTGAAGTGAGTTGCTTGGTGCAGTAGTGAGCAAGGGATGCATTAACAGCCGCTGCATAGTTTTAGGCAGGGTTGGATTGGGATCAAAAACCGGCCCGGGCACACCAAAAAACAGTGACCCACATTTGCCTATTGCTTTTCCGCAAAACAGTGCTTCAGCAAAGTTTTATGAAAAGAAAGGGGGTTGGGGCATGTTTTATTAACTTCACTTAGATAAAAAAAAATGCACAGATTAGTTCACACTGCTGAGCCACACATTAATGCAAGTGAGACCACTTCCGCTCAGGTTCCCTGCCCCCGCTCAATCAGCATCCATTAATGGGCCAGCCTAGCGAGAGAAAGTGAGTGATAAATCTGCCCATCTGCTTCTAGAAAGGACACTCAGGCACCCACTGGGCTGCTGGTGACATCCAAACACCTCAGTCTCCTCACCTTGGCCACACGCCTCACACCAAGGAATCCAGAGGGAAGTCGAGGCAAAATCAGGAGCACAGGGTGGAACCAATGAGCAACACGAGGTCCAGAGCCCCAAGGAAGGACAAGTAAGACCTCACTGCTCTTGTGGTTGCACTGAACTGAGAACAATTCGACCAGTCTGCCCAGCAACAGGAGTGGGATCTGGGTTTAGGTGTGGGATTTTCCCATTACTGCACTGCATTTTTATTACTGCTATTATTATCAATTATCAACAGTGGTGAAGACGTTTATCGAGATTCTACCCATTAACAGGGAGCAAGGGTGGCTGTTTGCACAGGGGCTCTCTGATACAGAGGTAAATCTCCTCTCACATTCAAGTGAATTTGCGAGAAACTAGAGCTAAGACGAGAGCCGCAAGAACTGGATCTGAGGATCGACAAGCTCAAATAATTCAAACTACTAATGCGCCGCTCATAATGGAAATGGGAACTGGTAAAATATCAGTGGAGGATATATTTACCAAAAAGCTTGAAACACTGGAAGATAGTTTAAACAAATCATGCAATTCATTCAAAACCTGCAGTCCTGAGTCTGTACATCAGCCTATAGCTAATCCAGTGCTAGTTTCTGCCGAGACTAACCCTGAGACTGGCACCACCGGGGAAAAATGTGCGGTTGACAGTAAGAGGCTCAGTTACCTTTTGATGGAAGGAAGCAGGCAAATTAAACTGCACAACCACTTTCGCCCCCTCTAAATCAAAAAAAAAATTGCAGACTACTACAATAACAAAGGGGCATATTATCAAGACAGGAGATAAAATTATCGCCGCTTTATCGGCAGAAAACTGCCCATAAAGCGGCGATAATGGGCTTGATAATATGCACCATGGCATTCCAATCGAAGCCCATGTTAGATGTCTTCACATTTAACATGGGCTACGATTGGAATTGCATAAAGCATATTATCAAGCCCATTATCGCCGCTTTATCGGCAGTTTTCTGCCGATAAAGCGGCGATAATTTTATCTCCTGTCTTGATAATATGCCCCAAACTACTTTGACATTAACAAGGCAAAGGAACAAACGTATCCCTACTACCGGTCGACGTCATAGGATCGCCCACATGCTTTAAACCCTGAGACGAAGACAGAGGAGAAATGTCTATGCTTGTGCCCCAGCTTGAGGGGAAATCCCCAGCCGAAGCTGGGAAGCCTGAATTACTGCAACGCTTGCTGTGTGTGCAGTAGATAAAGGGAAACTCACCCACTCACAGATCTGAAGATCGTAGATCTTAATGTACACATACTGTCGAAGTCGAAGTTCATTCCAAACCAGTAAACCTTTTGTACTCACTGAGTACCGGTAGTCGCATTCCGACAAGCAGACTAGAGAAACTAACAGAGGGGAAGCAAGATGAATCACCAGTCCGTAATCAGCAAGGAACAACACTGAATGGACACAAAATATGACAGCCCTAGACTTAGGTTGTATTCGGATTGCATCTCACTCGATGAAGACGACTTTAAAGACATTAAGCCATATAGTGAGATCGACGACTCAACACTTCACTTTCCATGCACCAAGAAGGGAGCTCAGTCAGGGATTCTCCGGGGCTGGAGTTTATCACTGAAGGGCCAGATGAAGAAGGCACAAGTAGAGAGGCCAAAAAATATAACAGCGCCAGCACAGCCAATTTTAGGAATCATGAAAGTAATGTGTAGAACTCTAGATGCAATAGCCGAAGCTTTCGCACTGCAGTTGAAGAAATTAGACGATAAAACAGGGATTCTCAGGGATTCCTTACTATGAATAAGTAATATTGATCGCAGAATGGCTGCAGTAGAAAAAGTGGTGAAAGACAATATCAACCAGTCTTTAGCACAAAAGGACACCTGCTCATGCCCTTGCATCTGCTCACCTTTACTAAACAAACTTCAGGAGGTACCTGAAATAATAAACTCAATCCTAACTGATTGTAAGACAAAGTTTCTAAAGGAAAACGTGTATTGCCAGTAGCTACTCTCTGAAGCAACAAGGACCTGACTGTGAAGAAGAGGGATCAGTGTGGACGAGTGCTTCCAAACCTGGATCAAAAGGATTTCACAAGAACGACTCATAATCCCAAAATTCAGATGTGAAAGAAGCAGAGAACTCAAACCAGTCTACAAACTAGCGTCCCAATAATCTACTCGAAAAGCAGGAGATTTACAGTGGGAAAATATAGAGAGAAGCATGCGGGTATAGAATTTGAAAAATATATCCCTATTTCAATTAAGAGTAGACTGTAAGGTAATTAAATGTAATTTGTACTTGTAAAGCGCACTAATACCCTTGGGTGTCCTGGCGCTGTAACGCATACCGCTGTGGAACCCTTCCTGGCTTTTCCCTGTGAAATGTCCACTCCTGGGCACCTCCAAGGTGAAGCCAGGCAACCCAGCGCTGTTGATATTAAGCAAGCTATTGCCCAGAGTTGCAGAGTGGGACCCATGATTAGAATAGGCACCGAGGCGAGAACTATCAGGTCCGAGGAAATTGAGCCCAAGACCCGCCGAGGCAGGAATTGAACCCTGGGCCCGGGCCAGACCTCTGCATCAGGGTCTGCCGCTCTAACCATTGAGCCACACTTCTCCACACAAGGGGACCCAGTGCATCTACATTAAGATTCACAGACTCAGCAAAAATTAAGCCTGCACCTCAAACCCAGTCAAACAACTCAAGTCTCCCACAAAGGAAAACATCCTCCCCTTCTCTCATTACTTTTAACACAGGACTTCTCTGTGAGAACCAATGTACAATCTACACACATATGAGTAGAGTGCCAACATGATTCAGGCCCTTGCAATTACCCGAGTCTGCTGGCAAAAAGACAGCAGACCAAGCCTTTTTTGGAGAGTTTGGACCAGGGGGAATGATTGCGGACGCTAATGAACCTGGAAAACCTTCAAGTGCCCAACTGGATACGTTCACCAACGTTAATCAATTATATAATAGGGGAACTATACAGGAGCATTTGACCAATGAAGAATCAGAACTTAATCATACTCTAGCTAATGCACAGACACCAATGATGCCAGCTCTAGCTGACCTAGCAACCATAGGCAAAGTAACGAGTGAATTGGCGCTAACTTTGTGATCCTGCATGTGAGGGAGGACTGGAGGGGGAACACTGCCCCTTGTGACTATCTTGCTGATGAGTGGTTTATTACACCTCATGTAAGGCCAGAGGTTACACAAGGCTATTGCTGGCCCCAAGCAGTGGCCTAGCAAGGGGGTGGGTGGCGGACCGCCCGGGCCGACACACGTTTTGGGGGAGACCGATGGTCTAGCTACGCCACTGAACAATTTATAGCAACAGATGGTGAGGTATTACCAGCGCATAGCCCATATAGCAAATAGTGAAGAGAATATATATTCTTAAGTGGCTTCAAAGGAACCAGAGACAGCTACCTTCTGACGCTGTCAGGAAACAGCAATTACAGAGTAATTGCTGTCACAATAGAACAAAACACAGAGGGTTCCCTGAGCACAAGTGCACGTGTCTGTTAATATTACAGATATTATTTGTTCACAAATAATTGTCCATATCAGCGCATCCAAAGTATGAAAAGTTCTTATTTTTATTTTCTTAGTCCATGGATGTTCACGAAGACTTGTGGATACAGCAGTACAGTCTTGATACAGTACACAACAGCCAAACGCCAACACGTGTTTCCTCAAGGGGAATTACCCAATGACTTCTTCAGGGCTGTAACAATAAATATGTACCCAATTATAAACCCCATACAATGGGGAGTCAAGTCTTGTCAAGAAATACCTTCACCAGCAACTCATGAGGGATATCAAGAAAAGAAAGTAGTTCACCAAGGAAATTAGTGAATATTAGAATAAACAGGAAAAAGGATACCCAAGGCTACCAAATATAAAGCCAAAATTGTGAAGCCAAAAAATGCCAGCATAAAGGAAAACCATGATAGGAAAGAAACAAATGGAAAACACACCTCACAAACACCAATACCATGGATGATAGTTACAATCCAGTTTGTGACTTAAATATTAATCAGTGCAATAGTTGTGCTGTGTGCTAAAAAAAACAAGGTACTAAAATTCCTATACCTCATAAAAGTAATCAGGACTCACCCTGAAACGTTCTCACTCTTAATGTCATACAAAACAGGATCAAATCAAGGACCTTTATTATTTAGTTCTCTATAAGAACAATTAAAATAATACAAGTTATTTAGACTTGTATATCTTCTTTTTGTAAGTAATTTTAAAACAACCCAATCGTATAATTAAGTAGTCGAGCTCTCTTACCCTTCAAATGATTTCTCAACTTTCCCAATAGTAACTGTCTTCCTTTATTTAATTTTTCGATAAATAACTCCAGGCAATGTCAGCCTATACACTATGGAACCATCAAACCACTTGGATGCTAGTGCTCGTCGAGGATTTCAATGTAATTTCCATTGAAATCAATGGAAACTCCATGACGAGTTACCCTTGTCATTAGCATCCAAGTGGTTTTATCTGAAAATAAACCGAGCAAAAAGATTGGTTTGTACCCAATTGCATATGACACCTTATACATACAATGACTTATTCCAAATAATTCTATCAGTATGCCATTTCCGACCAGGGAGCTTTTTATCGTTACTATATATTCACGACATCGCATAATAGGAGTGATCACAATAACAACGATTATGGCCCCCAACCAGTCTGACATAAAGTACACCTAGTAATACAGATATTTTGTAAGTTCTTTATAGTTATCGGACCCTATATTAACACTCACCCCGGGTTCTCCGAGCAAGCGCGTGTCTCCGATCCTATTCCAATACGGCGTGTAACACCAGAGCCATCTTGGATAGGCTGTTTATCCAGGAACCCATTAACAACAAAAATGGACTGCACAAACAAAATAGTCGGTACAACAGACGCGCCATATTAAAACAGTCCGGTTCCGATTATTTACTGATGCGATACTATTCGTAAGTCCGTATTCATAAGGGAAAATTACAATTAGATAAAAATACAATTATTTATAGAACAAATAAAGAAAAAAGGGATGTCTTACATCAGAGAATATTGCCAATAACAACAAGTCTACCAGAACAACCCCTCGATACTAAAAACACCATATTGTCAAAGGCTAATTTAAATTGTTTACCTAGGCACTATTGGTAATCAATAAATGTTATATATGGGGCGAGCTGTTAGATTACCAACAGCTAACCACAGGATTAGATTGCTCGGTTAGGACAAGTACTTAGTTACCAATTAAGAGAAAAGTTATATATAAACTAGGCAGTCGCTATAAGAGGTAAACAGGTGGAGAGGATAGAATAAGCCCAAAGTGAGATGTGAAGAAGAGAGTATCAGTGATATATCCAAGGGTATAGCAAAGTGTCAAACCCCATATATCAATTATATACCATACACATTATATGATCTATTATATAGAGCAATTATAACCTCAAACAGAAAACATACACATTTTACAGTCTTTCATGAAGTTAAAGGAAAACATATACACATTTGTATTCATTTATAACCAGACAGGGACAATATTGATCCATTGTAACTCTTCATATAAGTTTGTACTGACATTTAGAACTGAAGAGAAATACAATGGTTCTGATCATCTACCCAAAAAATATTGTAATTCTGAGTCAATATTGATTCCCTGCCCAACTGCACGTAACTTGAGTATCCAGCGTGCTTCACATTGTCGCAGACGTAATTCTCTGTTTCCTCCTCTGACATCACTCGGTATACTTTCTATACCGTGAAAGGAAAACGATTTACTGTTACTCTGACTTAGGCAATGGATAGCGTCCATCTACATTTTTTAATGCTCTAAAGTGCTCAGCTATACGTTCCCTAAGGCATCTTATCGTACTACCTACGTAAATTTTTTGAGCATTTACATTTGATGATATAAACAACATACTTAGTCCCACAGTCAATATGTTGGTAAATTCTGTAAGGTTGTGAATTATTATATTGAAATTCCTTAACACCCTGTTCAGCTAATCTACACATACTACATCTGCCACATTTGAATGAACCACAATTCAAATTGTTTAACCAATTTCGATCCCTACTCTTGATCATAGGGTAACTAGGACTAATTAATCCTCTTAGAGTGGTACCCTTGCGGTATGTGACACAGGGATATTTTGAAATATATTGACTGATCGTCTGGTCCGATGTTAAAAAATGCCAATGTTTTTTCAGTATGTTGTATATTTTGTGGGACCACGGATGAAAATTAGTCACTAGACGTATAGGTTGTGCCCTATCCGTGGCTTTTATTTTTGGTTTTAATGTGTCCTTCCTCTTTAGTTTAAGTGATCTATCCCTAGCTTTTCTGATAGTTTCATAATCATAACCTCTTGCCAGAAATCTGGATTCCATATCACGTGAACAGAGCAGAAAATCATCATCCTTACTACAATTTCTTCGTGCTCTATATAATTCCCCATAGGGTATTGCATGTTTCTGAGCCTTAGGGTGAGCACTTGTAGCGAAGAGTGTCGAATTACATGCAGTGCTTTTTCTATGCAACACACTGTTGATTTTTCCCTCCTCTACAAACAGCTCAATATCGAGAAAGACAATTCTCTCTTTGTTTGGGGACCCTCGGGGGCAAGGTGGCAGGAATTCATTGTGTACTTTGGCAGATACATTGATGATTGTTTTATAATTTGGACAGGCTCGGATGAGGAACTAAATAATTTCTTTGATTATATTAACAACAACAAGTATAACATGTCATTTACTATGTCCTCAAACAAAGAGAGAATTGTCTTTCTCGATATTGAGCTGTTTGTAGAGGAGGGAAAAATCAACAGTGTGTTGCATAGAAAAAGCACTGCATATAATTCGACACTCTTCACTACAAGTGCTCACCCTAAGGCTCAGAAACATGCAATACCCTATGGGGAATTATATAGAGCACGAAGAAATTGTAGTAAGGATGATGATTTTCTGCTCTGTTCACGTGATATGGAATCCAGATTTCTGGCAAGAGGTTATGATTATGAAACTATCAGAAAAGCTAGGGATAGATCACTTAAACTAAATAGGAAGGACACATTAAAACCAAAAATAAAAGCCACGGATAGGGCACAACCTATACGTCTAGTGACTAATTTTTATCCCTGGTCCCACAAAATATACAACATACTGAAAAAACATTGGCATTTGTTAACATCGGACCAGACGATCAGTCAATATATTTCAAAATATCCCTGTGTCACATACCGCAAGGGTACCACTCTAAGAGGATTAATTAGTCCTAGTTACCCTATGACCAAGAGTAGGGATCGAAATTGGTTAAACAATTTGAATTGTGGTTCATTCAAATGTGGCAGATGTAGTATGTGTAGATTAGCTGAACAGGGTGTTAAGGAATTTCAATATAATAATTCACAACCTTACAGAATTTACCAACATATTGAGTGCGGGTCTAAGTATGTTGTTTATATCATCAAATGTAAATGCTCTCAAATTTACGTAGGTAGTACGATAAGATGCCTTAGGGAACGTATAGCTGAGCACTTTAGAGCATTAAAAAATGTGGATGGACACTATCCATTAGCAATTCATGCTTGTGAATGCCTAAGTCAGAGTAACAGTAAATCGTTTTCCTTTCACGGTATAGAAAGTATACCGAGTGATGTCAGAGGAGGAAACAGAGAATTACGTCTGCGACAATGTGAAGCACGCTGGATACTCAAGTTACGTGCAGTTGAGCAGGGAATCAATATTGACTCAGAATTACAATATTTTTTGGGTAGATGATCAGAACCATTGTATTTCTCTTCAGTTCTAAATGTCAGTACAAACTTATATGAAGAGTTACAATGGATCAATATTGTCCCTGTCTGGTTATAAATGAATACAAATGTGTATATGTTTTCCTTTAACTTCATGAAAGACTGTAAAATTTTTATATTTTCTGTTTGAGGTTAAAATTGCTCTATATAATAGATCATATAATGTGTATGGTATATAATTGATATATGGGGTTTGACACTTTGCTATACCCTTGGATATATCACTGATACTCTCTTCTTCACATCTTACTTTGGGCTTATTCTATCCTCTCCACCTGTTTACCTCTTATAGCGACTGCCTAGTTTATATATAACTTTTCTCTTAATTGGTACCTAAGTACTTGTCCTAACCGAGCAATCTAATCCTGTGGTTAGCTGTTGGTAATCTAACAGCTCGCCCCATATATAACATTGATTGATTACCAATAGGGCCTAGGTAAACAATTTAAATTAGCCTGTGACAATATGGTGTTTTTAGTATCGAGGGGTTGTTCTGGTAGACTTGTTGTTATTGGCAATATTCTCTGATGTAAGACATCCCTTTTTTCTTTATTTGTTCTATAAATAATTGTATTTTTATCTAATTGTAATTTTCCCTTATGAATACTGACTTACGAATAGTATCGCATCAGTAAATAATCGGAACCGGACTGTTTTAATATGGCGCGTCTGTAGTACCGACTATTTTGTTTGTGCAGTCCGTTTTTGTTGTTAATGGGTTCCTGGATAAACAGCCTATCCAAGATGGCGCTGGTGTTACACGCCGTATTGGAATAGGATCGGATACATGCGCTTGCTCGGAGAACAAGGGGTGAGTGTTAATATAGGGTCTGATAACTATAAAGAACTTACAAAATATCTGTATTACTAGGTGTACCTTATGGCAGACTGGTTGGGGGCCGTAATCGTTGTTATTGTGATCATTCCTATTATGCGATGTCATGAATATATATTAACGATATAAAGCTCCCTGGTCGGAAATGGCATACTGATAGAATTATTTGGAATAAGTCATTGTATGTATAAGGTGTCATATGCAATTGGGTACAAACCAATCTTTTTGCTCGGTTTATTTTCAGATATTAATGATGGTTCCATAGTGTATAGGCTGACATTGCCTGGAGTTATTTATCGAAAAATTAAATAAAGGAAGACAGTTACTATTGGGAAAGTTGAGAAATCATTTGAAGGGTAAGAGAGCTCGACTACTTAATTGTACGATTGGGTTGTTTTAAAATTACTTACAATAAGAAGATATACAAGTCTAAATAACTTGTATTATTTTAATTTTTCTTATAGAGAACTAAATAATAAAGGTCCTTGATTTGATCCTGTTTTGTATGACATTAAGAGTGAAAACGTTTCAGGGTGAGTCCTGATTACTTTTATGAGGTATAGGAATTTTAGTACCTTGTTTTTTTTTAGCACAGAGCACAAGTATTGCACTGATTAATATTTAAATCACAAACTGGATTGTATTTATCATCCGTGGTATTGGTGTTTGTGAGGTGTGTTTTCCATTTGTTTCTTTTCTATCATGGTTTTCCTTTATGCTGGCATTTTTTGGCTTCACAATTTTGGCTTTATATTTGGTAGCCTTGTGTATCCTTTTTCCTGTTTATTCTAATATTCACTCATTTCCTTGGTGAACTACTTTCTTTTCTTGATATCCCTCATGAGTTGCTGGTGAAGGTATTTCTTGACAAGACTTGACTCCCCATTGTATGGGGTTTATAATTGGGTACATATTTATTGTTACAGCCCTGAAGAAGTCATTAGGTAATTCCCCTTGACGAAACACGTGTTGGCGTTTGGCTGTTGTGTACTGTATCAAGACTGTACTGCTGTATCCACAAGTCTTCGTGAACATCCATGGACTAAGAAAATAAAAATAAGAACTTTTCATACTTTGGATGCGCTGATATGGACAATTATTTGTGAACAAATAATATCTGTAATATTAACAGACACATGCACTTGTGCTCAGGGAACCCTCTGTGTTTAGCTACGCCACTGACCCCATGACATTAGGGACAACTGGAATCCCACACTGAGTTCAGGAAAAGTGTATACCTCAAATCTAATAACACATTCCAGCCAATAAAAGGAAGCTAATGCAGTCAGAGGCCTCATTGATCCCAATGAATCTCAAAAACCTCAAGCAACCCTAAGAGACAAGAATGTATTCTTATTCACCCCAGTGTACCAATCTAGGGGGAGCCATGATATTTTGAATAGGGGGCGCATTCTTAAATTGGGTAACTCTCTCTCTAACATCAAGTGACCTACGCACTGCAAGTTTCGTCCCACCAAGGGACTCCCAGGGAAATCAGAAAATCATCACTTCCTGACGCAACAGCAGCCTGCCATGTCAAATACTTAATCACCTGAGGATTTTAGCGTCCTGGGGAATAATAGTTGAACTGATCAGTCCAGAACCATTCACCGTGATCTCCCTTTAGAGACCAATGGGGCCAATCCCAAACAGTGGCCTAAAAATGAGACTGCCTCATCTTTTCAGGGTCAAGACTGATTTGCATATGGCTGGGTCCAAACTGGGTTGTCGTGTTGAGCAAAAAAACAATGGATTAAAACCAGATCTGTGACTGGGAGGCAATATTTGATTTGTTCAGTATTCCGTTCATCATCTGTTCTTTTTGCTTTTATCACCCTAAGTGAGAAAGGTATGCCCAGATGTGGTCCCATGTTCACTGTGCCACTGGATTCAAGCTAGCCCGGCTGATCAGGGGTAATACCCCGATATTGGTCCCAGGATGCTTGTTTTAGGTCCTGGGATGACCTGGCTTGACAGTTCAGGCTCGACTGTTCCCTTGAGGGGCAGGGTCAAGACTGATTTGCATATGGCTGGGTCCAAACTGGGGTGGCGTGTTGAGCAAAAAACAATGGATTAAACCAAGATCTGTGTCTAGGGGGAATGTTTGTTTTGTTCAGCATTCTCTTCATCATCTGTTCTTTTTGCTCATTTATTAAAACAGAGAGCGGTCTTGAATTTCATTTCCGAGCCGAAGAAGTTCATGCAACCTATAAGCTAAGAGCAGCTCCAGTATTTTCCAATCCGCCCACAACCCTACACATGGACAAACAGCACTGATAAACATTCTTGAAAATAGTTCAATAACCATAAATTAGGTCTGGAGGGAATTCACAGTGAAGCCCTCATAAGCCACCCATAGGATAGGATACTACCCTGTTGCTCTCCCCTGATACAACAGCGGCTAATACGTTGGAACATAGAAGGACTGCGGAAAAAGTTATTTTGCACTGTCTGCCGAGAGACAGCTCAAAGGCAGGCCCAAGGTTGGGCTATTAATTTGGGTCAGAAACAAATTTCTAGAACAAGTAGAATATACCTATTAACACCTAAATGACAATATTTAGCACTTTAAGTTGAAAAACCAAAACTGTGAATTGGACCTTTTCGACATTTATTTACCACCAAAAGGCCAAAAAGAGATTATCTCTGCATAACATTTCTTGAATTAGTATTGAAGGATATCCAAATAGAAACAGCAGATATTCCGAGCCAAAGGAAATCTTTAAAACATAGGGTATCTCCCAACAAAGCCATCATGATCTGTGGAAATTTCCATACCCGCCTTTCCCCAATCTTGCTAGAACAATCAGTGCTAGATGAAGATAGTGGATGGGGTCTTTTGCCATCGGGTAGAGTTAACTTCTAAGCCAACGACAAAGAGGAAGTACCTATGTAACATATTAGTTGATGCATCGCTTAGACCATTGAATGGTCGAATAAAATCAGACATTCCCCCAAAATCCACATTTAGAGTGAGGAATCGGAACAGCATTCTTGATAATGTGATATTGAACATGGAAGCCTGGCATCGAATAATCGATATGAAGGTGATGGAAAGATTGGACCATGACCCAATAGGACTACGCTTTTTACTAGTGAAGGAATCTTAAACCTTTTATTTAGCCAACTGTAGCCTATACAGGTGCAAGATACACTGTACATATCAAAGGGATACTGAAATTCAATTGACTTTCCGTTGAATGTTAAATGGGAAACTTTCCAGTCAATGCTGACAATCCCTAATATAGAGTGACCGGACCTACAACCTTATCAGCCTTTATAAATTTGCTTGCAGTTGCTAGCTCTATTTGAAGAAAAGAGAAGGGGAGGACAGGCAATAC
This sequence comes from Lissotriton helveticus, assembly GCF_964261635.1. Lineage (NCBI taxonomy): Eukaryota > Metazoa > Chordata > Amphibia > Caudata > Salamandridae > Lissotriton > Lissotriton helveticus. The sequence continues at coordinate 1,039,064,237 of NC_136065.1, read as the reverse complement.
ATATCACTCCTCATACTTGGATTGGTCGGATGAGGATTGCATCAAATTAAAAAGAGATTTGGGGGGCATGGCCAAGATGGCGGCGAGATAGGACGTGAGTTCCTGTCCCTCCGGTGCCGCCACACTTTAGCCTTGTATTATCACCCATGCTGGAGCCCATCTGAGATTCCCTGCAAGTGTGGTGACTCGTGCAGACAGCCCGACACCAGTGGTGTGCTCCGTTTTGACCGATACCTGATTACTGTGGCCTTTCCTGCCCTGGCGTGGCTGCGGCCTGGCGGGCCCAGAGCGGGTCGCAATCTTTTCGGAGCCCCTGTCCAGTTGCACAAAGAGATCGCCCGACGGAGAAGGGGGGGGCACGCTTCACTAATATGCTCTCCGCGGTGAAGCGAAATGAAACTGCGGAACGGCTGACGTGGTCACAGTGGTATGTGACTGGAAGATGGTGCCATTTTGGGATCCCCCTTTGCTGCGTGGCCGGGTGCCTGGGGGAGCCAGCAGCCAGAGACGACTGGCCCTGACGGAACTGAGGGGCCTCTTTCGAGCGGCCACGGCGCTCTGGCAGAAGGTCGTTAAGGTGCACACTATCTGTGGTGAAGCCCTATAAGGCTGATTTACAGATGCAGCTATCCCCCGAAAGGTCTGAGCGGTGGGCCTGGTGTGTGTGGCACTGCTTAACTGGACTTATTCCGGTTCGCAGATCGGCAGATGATGCATGTTGGAGGTGGGGTCTACTGCTGGTATCTGCGGGGTGCAGTGAATGCAGTGCTTTCCCTGGTAAGGCAGCCGCCTGTGTCAACAGCTTGATGGTCTGACACGAGCCTCGGCTGGTCCCCTGAAGATCTGTGTTGGAGAGCGCAGGTCCTAGTGTGTGTGGCACGGCCTGCAGGGCTGGGATCGGTTCGCAGATTGGCGGACGCTGTGTGTTAGAGGCTGGGGCTACCGACGGTACCTGTAGGTTGCAGCGAGGGCAGTCCTTCCTCCTCTGAGGCCTCCGGCTGTGCTTCCCATCGGAGTGGTGTGGCGTATGCCCTGGCTGTCCTCCGGAGGGTATGAGGAGCAGAAGGCTTGGTGTGTATGGTGCGGCCGGTCAGACTGATCCCGGTCCGCAGATCGGCGGACGGCGTGTTTTGAAAGCTGGGCCTGCTGTCTTTATTGGTGGGCTTCGGCGAGTGCTGTGCTCTCCCCTGTGGGAGCCCCGGGTGTGTCTAGCATCTTAGCGGACCACCGCGAGCCTGATTGCATTTGAGGCTGCTGGCGACATTGATTGAACATTCCCCCATCCAGAGAGTTGCCCGATTGACAGCGGGCTGAGGTCCGTGAGATATCGAGTTGTGTCGTATCTATGACTCAGAGCGGCCCTGAAGGTGCGTTGCCAAAGTGACCCCTGCGGGAGCGAGTGGTGTTTTGAAGAGATCAGCATGCTGCAGCCCTATGAACTCTCTAGGCATGGCGGGAGTTCAATGCTAAATCCCCCTACTGGGCCCTGCTCCAAGGCTGACTTTGAAGTGGCCTCTGCAATACCTAACGGACCACGTGGTGGCGTGGACTGGCCCGAGGTACAGCGGACAGTGCAGAGGCCCACATGTGCCCGGAGAGTTCTGAATCCTGGCCTGCTCTACGAAGTGGGAGACGTTTAGCTTTGTTCATTGCTCAGGACGGCAGCACATGTGCAAGGCTGCGTCCTAACAACAGAAGCGGAGGCAATTCTGAGCTCTAAGGGGGTTGTACCAGCTCTGCGGATAGGTGAGGTGGGCGCTACCGGGGGACTTCACGGTACGGAGGACTCATCATGGCAGCGGCAAGAGCCCGGAGGGAGAAATCGCTGAAAGAACTCCTCCAGAAACAAGCAGAGCACACGAATACTTGGACCGAGGCACGGACAAGCCAAATGGAAGGCGATAACTCTCCAGCAACCAAAGCTTTCATGGTCGGACTCTTTAAGGCTTTAAAAGAAGACATTCAGGTGATTCAATCTTAACTGATGGCCGATCTAAAGGAGGTTAGGCGTGATGTCGACGACATCGGAGAGGGTGGCTACACTACAGGATCAATATCTCGGTAGAGAGGAGGAGCTCCATCAACTACAACAAGATATGATATGCCTTCGGGAGCAGAATATAGACCTCCAGGCCCATGCGGAGGACCTTGAGAACCGCTTCAGATGGAACAATGTCCGGATCAGGGCGGTCCCATGGAAGGAGGAGGGAGACGATCTCAGCGCCTACATCAGTGCTTTGTTCCAGCAGATCCTTGGGGAGGAAGAGAGGGCGGACATCCAAATGGACTGAGTTCACCGAGTTGGTCTCCCTCGGGGCGCCAAGGCCCCACCCCTGGATATCCTCGTCTGTGTTCATGATTTTCAACTAAAAGAACGCATACTCAGGAAAGCGCATGAGCAACACCCCGTGCAGTTTCGGGGGCACCACCCAGCCCTCTATCAGGACCTAGCGGCCTCCACGCTTATTAAACGCAGAGCATTAAAACCGGTGACCAACCACCTCCGAGAAAAGGACATTCCCTACTCTTAGGGCCACCCGTTTCGTATAATATTCAAATACCAAAGCAGACTCCTTCAGATCAAGTCACTAGAAGAGGCAATGGAAACCCTGGGTATCGAGAAGGGCCCATCTACCGAACGGGAGGTCCAACCAACTGCACAACGACGCTGTAGGTCTTCGGAATGGCAACGGGTTGGAAAACCTTCATCAAGCATCAAACCTGACCTTACTACCAGCAAACAGGAGCGAGAGGTGGTTCTTTCATCACTGACGCAAGTTACTGACGGTCCAGTTTCCCACTAGCTTAACTGTCTAATGGCTTTCAGTTATTTTCCATGGTGTGTGCCGGAGGGACGGTGAAGACCGTTCGGGTTGAGAGTTTGTCTTCCACCGGTATTGGAGAGGTGAGAGTCTCGCTACTTCGGTTTTGGTGAACTCCGCATCACGAATCCCAAAACTTCATCCACTGTGACGAACTCTGTCATGTTTGCCAGATCAGACTTTGCTTTTATAGCATTATGTTGTTTGTTAATATGGAAGGTTGGGGTTTATTTGGGTTCTTTTTGGGTCTCCGCATCAGTTCTTAGGTGGGAATGGAGGACATCAGGTCTGTTCATGACTTCCCGGCAGGCACAGGCGTTGCTTACAAAGCAGTGTGCACTCGGCTTCATACCTCCCCAGCTTCCTAATGGGTAAGGATTTGAAAATAGTCAGTCTGAATGTCCTTGCCTCCCCTGATGCAGCGATATTAATTGGGGGCGATTTAAACCTGGTGATGGACCCGGAACTCGATAGGTCAGTAAAGAGGTCTCACCGCACTGGGTCGCTCCCAGCGGATGGGAGGAGGTGGCTGGAAGAATGTGGGCTGCATGACGTGTGGCGAACACAGCACCCAAAGGAGAGCGATTACACATATTTCTTTGCAGCACATAAAACATATGTGTCACTTGATCACTTTTTAGCATCAACTTCCCTTTTGTCTTGCTTGCATTCCGCGGAGTTCACTCCCCGCTCTCTCTCTGACCATGCCCTGATCACTGTCCTTTTGTCTGCGCAGCGCTTGCAATCATTCCCCCCGGGTTGGAGACTGCAGGAAAGCCTCATTCACTCTGAACAGGTGGTCCAGCAAATACGTGACACCATAGTGCACTACTTCCATGACAACGAGGTGGGGTCCACTACACTGGTGGCGATGTGGGAAGTGTTGAAGATGGTGACGCGGGGAGAGTTCATAGCAGTTGCCACATCATATTCGGCCTTACACAAAGAGAAATGCATGGAGTTGGAACAGGAGGTGGGTGAACTTGAGGCAGTCCAGAAACGGATGGAAATCCCGAGGGTTTGGCGGGAACTAGAAAAGCGGAGGCGCATGCTGGAACACTTAGATTTCGATAGAGCGGAGCACACCCTTCTTCGAATGCGACACAAATTCTACCTTAGTAGTAATAAATGTTGAGGGCGAAGGCGCAGATGTCCGTAATACAAACAGTGCAGGATCACACGGGGAAGGAACATATCGCAGATGACCGAATTGTTGAGGCTTTTCGTAGTTTTTATCAGTGCCGATATGCAAACCAGGATTACCCCTTGCAGGACCCAAATACATATTTGATACATGTGATATATCCCCTATATCCAAACGTGCAGCCGAAAGTCTGGACTCAGCAATCCGCATAGAAGAAGTGATTTCAGCCATTTCTAGGCTGAAAATAGCCAAATCTCTGGGACCAGATAGCTTCAAGGCCGCCTTTTACAAAACATTTTGTGTGGAGCTGGCTCCCTTTTTAACCCGGTTGTTTAACTCTTTTCTTGACACGGGGTTCGATGTCGGAAGCATTGATTTCGGTCATTTTAAAACCTGGGAAAGACGCCAGAGACTGTGGGTCCTATAGACCCATTTCGCTTCTCAACATTGATGCAAAACTGTTAGCAGGCATCTTAGCTGCGCGCGTTAACCCCCTTATGGCTGACATAGTGGATCCTGACCAGTCAGGTTTCATCCCCACCAGACAGGGAGGAGACAACTCTAAGCGGCTGCTACACCTCATCGACCTCATACATCGCTCACGGCAACAGGCATTCCTCCTCTCCATAGACGCAGAGAAAGCCTTTCGACCGGGTCGATTGGGGGTGCTTGTTCGCAACGCTGCGTTGCTATGGCTATGGAGACAACTTTATCCGCTGGATTCAATGCATCTATGCTGCTTCTCCCAAGGCTTTTCTGCTGGATAATGGATGTAGATCGTCCCTCTTCCCTGCCGCCCGGGGCACACACCAATGCTTTTATTTGCGCTCTATATGGAGCTGTTTGCCCAGCGGATATTGTCAAATCCTGAAGTCATCAGCCTTAAATTTGGGACGGATGTGCATAAAATTAGCTTGTACGCCAACAACGTGATCCTCTCGCTTACCCAACCCCAGCTAACTTTGCAGACTCTGACCAGCGAACTTACAAATTTTGGGAAGGTTTCTGGTTTTCGAGTTAACTTCGCTAAGTCGCAGATTCTTAACATCTCGATTCCTATGGACGAGATGCTGGACTTCCAGCAAGATTTCACTTTTCACAGGGCCCATACAGACATCACCTACCTAGGCCTTATATTGGCACCTACCATCGCCTCGACGGTCTCTCTCAATTACTTGTCCTTACTAGAGCACATGACCAAGGCGCTGAATGCCTGGTCGCGACTTAAGCTAGCATGGTTCGGGAGAATAGCTGCAGTGAAAATGACGGTATTACCTTGTATCCTTTACATCTTCCAGATGTTGCCACTGACTCCGCCGTCAGGTTCACTCAAGACACTACAATCCCTTATTAATAGGTTCCTCTGGGAAGGTTGGAAGCCTTGCTTCTCTCTAACACACAAAACTTCCTCGAAAGCACAGGGAGGGCTGGGTCTCCCGCTGGTGAGCGCCTATTACCAAGCAGCCTGTCTTTGCTACCTGGTCCAGTGGAACAGGCCCCTTTCCAGTAAACACTGGAATTTTATGGACCAATCCGTAGCAGGGTAAACATCTGGTGGGAACTGTGGCTACCCCGCAAACATAGAGCTTGGGGATTATATTCTTCACCTGTCACCTTACCAACGCTCAGGGTCTGGGATCGATTGGCAGTGTCGAAAGGATGGACATCATTACCCTCTCCCATGACCCCCATTGTGGATAATCCCAATTTCCCGCCGGGGCAGGAGTCTCCGATCTTTCATCGCCGGAGGGAGGAGGGCTGCAAGAGAGTCGGCTCCCCTTTTGACATCGAAGGAGTGATCCATTTTGCCCAATTACGCAAAGATCATGACTTACCGGCTTCAGATGCATTTTCATACAAACAAGTTACTCACTGGGTTATGCAATCTGCTAACTTTGCCCACATGTCCCGACCCCTTACTAGGTTTGAAAAATGGCTAATGTGTAAAAAGAATGATTGTAGGCTCATCTCTGAGCTATACGCTATAATTTTGGCACGACCGACCGGACCCTGTTCAAAGGCACAGGTGCGTTGGGAGACTGAGTTGGGTAGACCGTTATCGCGTTAGGAATGGGAACACATCATATATAGAACATATCATACCGCACACAACACAGCGGGAGCAGAATCTGCCTATAAAGTGGTTACATACTGGTATTACACACCGGAGCGTGTACACTGTTGGCATAAGAACAAGACAGACCTCTGCTGGCGTGGGTGTGGCTCAATGGGTACTCTATCGCACTTACTCTGGCACTGCCCGAAGCTGGTCCATTATAGGAAAGCAATTATTGATGACATTGATGCCGCATTTCGGATCACATTGCCGCGCTCCCCAGAATACACACTGCTGGGTCTTTCCCATCCTAAGTCATTCCCACTGAAATCTCTGAGGGGCAGGCAGATCGCAATGGCTCTGCTACCAGCGCAACAGGTTATTGTAGCTAAATGGGGGTCGCCATTGCTACCCGATCAGATGGACTGGATACTGCGTCTTTGCCAGCTAATGGCCATGAAGCGCCTCTCACTCAGTGTTGAAGGGAAGGGTATTGAGTTCGTGAAATTGTGGGCCCCTTTTTTACATATACTCACCAAAGATTTGAGGAAAGTGAAACAGACCCCAGCAAGGCAAGGTGCATATATCATTTTCAGGAACAAAGTCCGGAAAGCCGCACCTGGAACTCTTAACCGTCACCTGTGGTTAGAACTACAATGGCAAGCTTCATCACCCGCCGCCAATTACCTTCAAACCAGTCTGACCAAGACATGGTTAACTCAGCTCTGGAAAACACCTACCAGTAACTGCACATTTTAAAAGCTAGTATGGAAATCAGTCAAACTTCTATCTTGGATTGACGACAAAGCTTCTCTATCAAAAAGGACCCATGGCTTGGTGACCCTTAATACCTACTCGACCCCTGCTGCTCAAAAATATCTAGCCTTGGGGTATGTTGACACTATCAAAATCCGATTTTTCAAATACCAATTAGGCCTGCTACCCTGCACAAAGCACTTTCCATATTGGCTGAAGGTCCAAGCAGATTCCACCTGCCGCTTATGTGGCACAGCACCGGAGGACATGTTGCACCTACTATGCACATGTAAAGAACTTCTGATAGAATGAAAACAACTTTTGAAATCTCTTTTTAACCAACGAGGGATCTGCACCTGGAGACAAGCTTTGTTGGCCTGCTTCGCACCTGATGATCCACAACTGAACTGCCGCCTGGTAAAGTTCCTGAGACTGATGGAGAAAAAATGCCGGAGCAAAATTTGAGTTTTATCCAATGGGACCACTGGGGTACATTATAGTTATCCAGAATGAAGCGCTGGACCCCAAACTGCACCATCCTCCATACAATGACTGCATGGCAAAACATCAGACTAAACGGATAGGCTTCTAATAGATTCTCAAAAAATGAACTTCAAATCACAAGCTGTAACAAAAATGGACAATAACTTATCTTAAACAATTTTCTTTATTTAGTTATTACTATTATACAACTTTTACCCCAAAAAATTATCAATGTGTTTTGACACAATGGTTTTAAGTAACTTTGCTAATAAAATAAACTTGAAACTTGACTTAAAGATTGCTTTTGAAAGTGTTGGTAGACCTACATTTTGGAATATACTGGAAAAACATAGTCTACCAATCAAACATCTGACATTACTGATGGATTTGCACAATGGCAACAAAGCGTGAGTAAAGTGAGGCGCAAAGGGAGAATGTGCAGATGAATTTGAAGTACATACTGAAGTAAGATAAGAATGTGTTCTTGCTCCGGCACTATTCAACATCTATATAAATGAAATATGCCAATCCCTCAACGATTTACTCTTGATGTGCCAAAGATAGAGGTTGATTGTATACCAATTTTAATGTTGGAGACACTGCAGTAATCATGGCACATACAGAAAACTCAATTCATCATTTATTATTTGGCTTTCGGCATTTCTGCCATAATTAGACACTAACCATCAATACAGAAAAAAAACGTTTATGAATATCAACCCCAGAGTAAAGTTCACCTCTTTTTTCAAAATGTGTGGGAAAACACTTAAACAAGTACATTTCTATGATTATTTGGGTATTCGCTTTGTTGACCACCTTAACTGGGCAGAACAATTTTCAAAAACCAAAGTAACAGTGAGCCAACATGGAGGTGCAGTTTTAAGATTTCTAAATAAAACTGGAAATCGCTTTGTTAAACTGGCACTAACCATCTATAAATCAAAAGCATTGGCAGCCAGTATGTATGGTGCATAAATATGGGTGTGGTGTTCTGAAGTGAGCATTTCTCTAAGTTTTTGTTGCTAGGCTGTGATGTATGAATCTAGAATGTAAGCACCTGCAGGGAGAATGTTGATTATGAAAGTTTTGCAGTTGGTTATTGCTACTCTGTGGGTGAAGTCTACAATCTGCTTGCTGTACAATAAGGCTAGAACAATTTATTTCTTGAAGATTCGCAGCCTATTGATTTAATTCAAGAGAATTACCTCAATGGACCTATAAGAAAACGTCAGAACGTTTAGATAGTTGGTCGGAGTAGTTAAACCATTATATAAAAATTCGAGTGTGAGTAGAATAAGACAAAAAAAAAAAAAAAAAAAACACCACAAACTGGGAATAAGTTCAAGAACAGAAATTTAATTTCCATGTAATCCCAGCATTAGATGCAATTAACATTCAAAGCATTAATGAGTTATTACGAAGTACTTTTTTGGTGGTGCTCGTGGGTGTATGAAGCAAGACGGGGAGATGGGGTAGTGATAGTGGATAGGCAAGTGGGGGACAAGGTAAAGGTGTTTGTGACACGATATACAATACACAATATTGGGTAGGATGGTCTGCGTTTCGACCCCAGTGACGAGGAGTGGTGGCCTCACAGCGGGCTCTTCATCAGGACAAAGGAGAACTTGCGTACGTTAGGAAGGACGGGCACCGTTCAAATCCTAGTTGTGCTCTCACAGGGCTCCTGGCTTATTATGTAAAGACAACAACTGGGGAACAAATCTCACGTTGTGGATAATGGTCAATCAAAAGACGAGTCTCCTTCGTGTGGTCTGTTGCTCAGAAGAATGGTTTAACTACTCCGACCAACTATCTAAACGTACTGTACTATTGACCCAGGCCGGGTAGTTTTTACATGGGCTCTACTCCGTATAAGAAAACGTCGCCCTAACAAACCACTGAGAATTCAGTTTTGCAACAGATGTTTCGTTTAGGCCCAGGAAAGTCATTGGCAGCATTATTTTTAGAACTGGGCATGGCCAAATTAGAGGATCGTATAGCTCTAAGCCCGAATCATTACTGGATTAGTGTGTGGACCAACCCTACCCTGACAGTGTTCCGGAAAGCTTTCCATGACTTATGATGTAGCAGGAAGTATGACTCCCTATCATGGTATGAGCACATTAAGATCATTCTCACCGCAATTGGGTGTGAAAATCTATGGTAAAAAAACAATTCTCGGACCACATAAAGCTAGAGGACATGGCTGGGAAAAATCTCTTTACAATATCTACCTAAATCCTAAATTAAAGCCTGGTTCTGAACCTTACATTTATGATCTTGATGCAGAAAAAGTTATCTATACATCCAATTCAGACTTGGTATTCTGCAGGTGCTACCCTTCACAAAAAATGGGCAAAGACAATCTCTTACTTCACGTTTTTAGGCACCAACATCTTGCAGTACAGAAGGCCCTTTTTACATCTCTAATTCTGCTATAGGTTGGACTTGGGGAAAATATACCTTGCAGTAACAGCATATATTTACTCAGCATGGAAATGAACAATACTGCATCTGAAATGAGCCAGGATTACCTGGCTGCTGCAGGGTATAGATAGTTTCTTTCTTGGTGGCTTACTGGACAAACTACAAATGGCACAGGAAAATGATGAGTATTTTTTTAACGCCACAGTGCTTTTATCCGTCGTGAGGTCATAACAGGAACTTGGGTCTTTTAAGATTGGTTTACCTGAGATTTTATGAGTTGTACTCATATAATTGTCTTATTCGCAGCACTGAATAGACTTTATAGATTTGCACTGTGACAAGTATTTGCACATCATAAATTGTATTATGTGATTTTATTTTATGGCTATTTTGCCTGAAATAATAAAGGAACTTCAAAACTCCAATTGGTCACCACGGGGAGAGACAGGATGCTGCAGAATAAAGAAAAATAGCCATTCCTGGAGGCAATAAGGCAAAAAGTCACACAGGGTTTTTGAAGTTGCAGGTCTGGCTTTAACTGCAAGCAGAGACCTGCACTCAATTTGAAAGGAAGTCAGGGATTCGCCCACATGTGCGTACAGAAAGTAACTTCGCCTGCCTCCAGAGTGGGTTCCTGGGATCCCATTTTTCACCTTTCCAGGGATGTCATTAGGTGGTATACTGACTGTAAGCTACATCTATATGGCGCACAACCATTGTGCCTCCTAATAGTTTTTTCAACATTCCGCCCATGTCTGTAATAATAGCTAAAAGTTCCCTCATTTGCATGGGCCCATACCTCCATTCAAATGAGGAAACAACCGCTTATGAATGTGCTGGCCATGCATTGAGCTGTCGTGATCCGCATTACAGAAGGGGCCGCAAAAGCATTCATGGCCCCATCTGTAATTCTAAAGGGCCCCAGGCCACAAACACTTCTGTTACACCCAGGGGATTTTCTATAACACAGCCTCTGTTGTTTTAGTAAACAGAGCAATGCATCAACAATACCATGGTAGATGAAATCAGAACCTTTGAAATTTGACCCAGATTCAGCACTTCCTACAAAAACAACAAATTTTCCATTATCACCCAACTTTAAGCCATGCCCTCTGTATGTACAATACCGTTTATTATGTTTGGACACAGCCTCCTTAAGTCCCCACTGTTAGACCTATCAGCCTTAGGATGGTCTGCCCTCAAACATTAGGCCATACTCCTCCATTTTTTGCTGATCTGATTTTTGTTGGATTTAGGACTCTCTGCAATTTACCACTACAAATTAGAGCTAAAGTGTGTGAGCTCACTCCCTAAAACATGGTAATATTGGCTTACACCCAAATGCCACATTTTATTGACTTAGTGGTACTACATGGACCCAAGGCCTGTAAATTAAAAGCTACTAGTGGGCCTGCAGCACTAATTGTGCCACTCATTTAGGTAATCTCTCAAACATGTCTCAGACCTTCCATTGTAGCATATGTGTGAGGTTTTGAGCTGCCACGTCGACCTGGCAAGTTAAACCTTTTAATCAAAAAATCCAGAGGGGGGAGTGAAGAGGAAAAAGGTAGAATCGTCCTCCTCTTAATATTGTTATTCAACACAAGGATTCTACCGTTTATTACATTGATATATACGTGCATATGTTTGTGCTATTATTATTTGAAGTGTTAATCATATTAAAGTGTTAAACAAATGATGGTGTCAGAAAGGATTTAAGCACCTTCTCTTGATTAGGTAGGACAATATTTCAAAAAATTGTAAAATATCCCTCACACACTGAAACCTGATTCAGTGTCATGCTTCATCATTGGGGTCTTCCCGCCCCTCTACGGGATGGGGCGTGCTACGACCTACATAGACGCGGGAGCACTTTGATTCGTGATTAGTGATTATGTGTAGTGCGTGGGATCGTGAGAAAATGTGCAGTGGTTAGAAAATTCTCCAGCTAGTGGAAAAAATACACTTTATTGCCTTCCCTAGCTGAGAATAGTAAAAATGGGGACAGGTTTCAGAAGCCATCCCCTTGGCTTTCTTCCTCAGGACCCAAAAACGATCCCTATTCCACCTCAATGGGTGATATAATAATGAATGTACATATGCCTGCTGGTCAAAAGTAGTCCTCTGTTCCCCGTATTGGGCAGTTATCTACTCATATAACAGCTAAAGAACTCTTTCACACACATGTCAGTTTAACATTAGTTTTGCCAAATTACATATTCATTCCAAATGAAAGGGCGCCTTCAGACACTGTGGATGTTTTTAAATCAAAGAAGGAAAAAGGGTATATAAACAACAAAATCGTTTTAGTATTCGAGTTATATAAAATTGCAATCTCTTTGGCTCTTTTAAAGACATGCCAATGTCTTACTCACATGCTGGAAGGAGCGCGACACCAAGGAATTACCTTCTTGTGGCTCGCCGGAACCTGATCTGGAGTTTGTCAGAGCGCAGCGTTTTAACTTGTGTTGCAGTGTATGGAAGCGCGCTCAGAAAATGAAACCAGCTGAGAAAAGAAACACTAGACCGGGCGCCTTCAAAGATGGCTGGTGATAAAGGGATTGGAAATTAGGCTTTTTTAACCCACTTCCTGTTAGAAAGTTTCTTTCGTTTCTGGTTGAAACTGTGCATATTATCACGGTTACTTGTATTGAGTGAGTGGAAAATGTTTATTCGGGTTGAATTTACACTTATATGATTGCAGAAACTGAAGATATCCGTAAATTATTTCAAAGAAATGCACAAGAGATGTTTTTTTTTTTTTTTTATTATTTTTTTTTTTTTATTTCAATTTTTTTTTATTGAATTGAATAAAGTAAGTTTCGCATATACATTGTATACATTAGTATTACTTGGGCTTTACATGTGAAGTGCTCGGTGGTAGCAAGCACGAGAGAGAGAAAGAAAGAGAGAGGAAAGAGGGAGAGAGGGGTGGGGGGGGGTTATCGTTTTAGATATTCGTCTAGGGCTGCCCACATATCCTCTTTGGCTGTGTGGTTCGCCGCCTTGTGTTTGGCGGTAATGTTGTCTGCTGCTCGGAGGAATGTTACCCAATTGAACCAGCGCTTGAAAGTGGCTTTGCTGGAGTCCTTCCAGTACCCCAGAATATTTTTAACGGCTGCCGCTAGGAGCAAGTCTACCAAATCTCGCATTTCTTTGGATTGGAGTTGTGGCTCTAGGAAGCCGGTGACTATCCCTGCAAGCCCTCTTTGTATCTGGCAGCCTGTGATCGAGTCTATTAGGTTGTATACCTTGCCCCAGAACGCTTTGATTTTGGGGCATTCATATAGCATGTGGGCCAGGTCTCCCCTTGCTGTGTGGCAATTCCAGCACTCGCTGTTGTCGGTGGCCCCTACTCTCTCTAGTTTCGCCGGTGTCCAGTGTAGTTTGTGTAGTATCCAGAATTTTGTTTGTGCTAGCTGTGGTGTGATCTTGTTTTTGGACGCTGATGTCCATAGTTTGGCCTTCTCTTCTTCACTCAGTGGTCTGCGGATGGTTCCTTCCCAGAACGCTATCGTTTTGTCATTAAGGGTGGTGGTGCGTGGTGTGATTATTTTGTAGATCTGCGCTGTTTGGTGCCCTGTTGCGTTGAGGTTCTGTGCGTATTGTATGATGGTTGGTTTGTGTTTGGAAAGGTTTGCTTTGGTGATGGCTGCTTTGATTCTTAGGAACTCGTAGAACTCCCTGTCTGGTAGGCCCGTTGTGTGTTGGATCATCTTGTAGGTGAGTGGGTTGTTCCCTGCCTCTAGTTGTGCCGGTGTGGTTATGCCTCTGCTTAGCCATTCTTTGCTGCCTAGCGTTTTCCCTTGTATGTGATTTTGGAGTTGTACCATAATGACTCCCATTTGGTGCTTCTGATGCTCACTTCTAGTTCTTTATCTAATCTCAGTAGGGCTATCTTTGTGTTCCGTATTATTGAGTTTTTGGCTTCTGGGTGTTTGTTTGCCGTGAGGGCCATTATTGGGTCAGCCCCCCCTAAAATGCTCCTCTCTAGCTCGAGCCATACTGGCACGTAATCTGGTGTTGGCGCTAACCAGTGTAGCCCTTGTTTGGCGAGACATGCCGACTGGAAGAGCTTATAGTTTGTGAGGTTCAACCCCCCTTGTTTTTTTTTTAGCCTGAGTTTTGCTAGACTTATTCTAGGTTTTTTACCCCCCCATAGGAACAGGTTAATGGCTTTGTCGATTTGTTTGTGGAAGTCCGTCGTTAGTGATAGCGGTAGCATGGACAGTAGGTAGTTGAGCATTGGGGTGATCATCATCTTAATTGTCTCTACTCTCCCCCACCAGCTGACGAATTTGGGTCCCCATGTGTCTAGCTTCGTTTTGATCTTTTTCAGCATTGCTTCCTCGTTGTGCTCTAGTGTTGATCTAAGGTCTTTCCCAAAGAGGAGTCCCAGATATTTTAGGGGCTTCGTTTGCCACGCCAGGCCTGAGTTGCCTAGTACTGCTCTGGTAGTGTGGCAATTCATGGGCTTGCATTCTGACTTGTCTCTGTTGAGTTTATACCCTGAGACGTTCGCATATTCCTCTATTGTTTGTACCAGTGCCTCAATTGACTCCTGCGGGTTGCTTGTGGTGATCAGTATGTCGTCCGCATAGGCTGCGAGTTTGAAGGCATGACCCTCCACTTCCACCCCTGCGATTTGCGTGTTAGTTCTGATCATGTGGAGAAGGGGTTCTATTGCCAGGAGGAATAGTCCTGGCGACAGGGGGCAGCCTTGTCTCGTCCCTCTACTTAGGGTGAATGTTTCTGATGTGGCTGCGTTCACCACAACACGAGCTCGGGGGTTTTTGTATAAGGACATTATCATTCCTCTATATTTGTCTCCAAACCCGAATTTGCGCATGCACTCATTTAGGAATGGCCATGAGACTCTGTCGAAGGCTTTTTCTGCGTCTAGCGCAATCATTACTGCCTTCTCTGTGCTGTTCGCCGTGCGGTTTATTAGGTGGCAGAGCAGTCTCGTGTTGTCCTGTGAGAGCCTATTTCTCAGGTATCCCACTTGTGTTTTGTGTATGAGGGTGGGTAGGTGTGCGTTTATTCTGGCGGCCATTACTTTCGCGTAGATTTTACAGTCTACGTTTATTAGGGATATCGGCCTGTAATTTTGTGGGAATTGTGGGTCCTTCCCCTCTTTGGGGATGACAATAATGTTTGCTTCTGCCATTGAGTCTGTCATGCTTCCTTTCTCTGCGCACCCTCGGAATACTCTCACTAATATATCCTTAAGCTGCATTTGGAACTTTTTGTAGAAGGTCACTGTAAAACCGTCCGGGCCTGGGGCTTTGTTGGGTTTAAGTGTGTCTATAGCCCTCCCTACCTCTTCTCTTGTTATGTTCTGGTCTAGCGCCTCACTTTGTTCGCGGCTTAGTTTGGGTAGGTCAAGTTTCTCGAGAAGGTTCGCCCCCCCATCCGCCTTTAGTGCTGTGTCTGCGGTGTAGAGGTCTTTGTAGAACCTCCTGAATGTTTCGAGGATTTGTTTGTTCCCTGTGTGCGTTATTTTGTCTGTGTCCGTGATCGCTGCGACTGAGTGTTGTCTCTGTTTGGCTTTTAGGTAGCCTGCAAGCGCCTTCCCTGCTTTGTTGGCTGAGCATAAGTTTATGGATTTGTATTTGTTTATCCATGTTGTTGCTCTTTCGCTTAACAACCTGTTGAGTTCATACTTCTTCTTCGTTAGGGCCGTGAGTGTGTTCCTGTCTCTTGTGTTTGCTATGTGGTTGTTCTCTAGCTCCTTTATCTGCTCTTCCAGTTCTTTAATGTGTTTGCTTCTTTTTTTGTTCATTCTTGCCTTAATGCTTATAAGTTTCCCCCCTATTGTGGCTTTGAGTGCGTCCCACAGCGTCCCCTCCTCTGTGTCTTTTGTATCATTGAATAGGAGATATTCTCTGATCGCCTCCTCAATCTCACCGATGTTGGTGGGGTCTTCAAGTATGTCGCTATTGAGGCGCCACCCCCTACATGGTAGCTCATTGTGTTTCCCGCTGATGGAGAGGGAGATGTGGGCATGATCTGAGACTGTTATCGGTCCTATTTCCGTTCTGTCTGTCAAGTGTGTGTGTGAGCTTGACATGAGGATATAGTCTATTCTGCTGTATGAATTGTGTGGCGTTGAATAGAATGTGTACTCCCTGGCGCTGGGGTGTTGTAGTCTCCATGGGTCCGCTAGCGCAAGCTTCGTGCAGAGGCTTTTGAGTATGTTCTGTTCTTGTGTGGCGTGGCTTGTTCTGTGTGGGTGCCTGTCTGTAGCATTGTCCATTGCCTCATTCATGTCACCTGCCACTATCACCAGTTCTCCCAGTGGTAGCCTGCTGAGCTCGCTTTCTACCTCCTCCCAGAACCTTTTTTTTGAGGCATTTGGCCCATAGATGTTCGCTATGTGCATTACTTCCTCTCCTCTTTTGATGCTTGTGACTAGTCTCCTGCCCTCCGTGTCTGCTGTACTGCCCAGAGTCTTGAATTTCCCCTTCTTGCTTATAATGGTTATCACCCCTCCTTTCTTGTTGATTGCTGGTGAGCAAGCTATTTCGCTTATCCAGTTTGCCTTAAGTTTGTTAGCGTCCTCTGTGGTTACTCTAGTCTCTTGGAGCACGTACACGTCTGCTTTGAGCCTATTCAGGTAGTCTAGTGTTTTCCGTCGCTTGACGGGGTGGTTGAGGCCTTTGACGTTCAGTGACATGATGTCAGATGTGATCTGTGCTAGGCCCTGGGTGTTGTGGGTATTCATGGTGACCCTATGGGATCGCTGCTTCCAGGGTTGTGACCTCTGTGTGCTCTCTGCTTCCAGTGTTGTCTCACCTCCTCCCTCCTGTCATCGGGCCCCCCCCGGGGTCTGGGTTGGGATAGGGAAGTGCGTGTCAATAGGTGACGGAAAAATAGGAAAAAAAAAAGAGTACATAGCCCCACCAATCAAGGATTGTCCGCGCTGCCCGCTCCGCCTCCCACCAACCCCTCCCCCCCACCCCCCTCCCCCCTCCCCCCTGTCAAAGTACTGTAAACGTGCGACAGCAGCGGTTCTCCGCCCTCCGCCCCCCCGGATGAATAGATCCCCCCCCCGCATCCTTCATTGTCAAGCGCTGATAAAGGATATCTTGTCAGTCTTGTTCCTAATCCGGCTCAAAGTTCAAAAGTTCTGGGTGTGGTTGTTGTTCCTGGTTAGGTCACATGCCCCTTCCTGGGCTGGCTTCCTTGTCTTAGCTAAGTTCTGTCTTCCTTTATCTTGAGGTAGGTGTGTTTCTTTTGATTGAGGTAGCAATGTTCGATTTGGTAAATGTCTTATCATCCCGGTCTCTTGACCCTAGCCACGTTCTGCTGTGCCATTGTCGCCTGCCTCCGAGCCGTCTGAGGACGCTCTCCTTTTTGCTGTTCCCGGACTTCTCTGATCCATCACCTCTTGGTCTGGTTCCCGTAGGTATTTGCGTAGCTCTGCCGGGTTGTCAAAAGTTCGTGTGCCCTTGCTATCTGTTATCTTCATTCTTGCTGGCCCTACGAAGCTGCAGGTTATCCTGGCTCTTTTCATGGCCTCCCTTAGGGCTAGGAATGCCTTCCTTGTCTCTACTGTGCTCTTAGAGAAGTCCTGTGTGATGACAATCTTTTTGCCCTTCCAGTTGAGGGGCTGGCCTTTACGTGCGAGGGCAAAAATGGTTTCGGTGTGGTTGGCTCTCAGCAGTTTGCAGATGATTGTTCTCGGGCCCTTCATGTGTGGTTGTCTTATGGCCGGCACTCTGTAAGCTTTATCAATTTCGAATGTTCTTTCGAAGTTTAGCCCGGTCAGTTTTGGTATTAATACTTCGAGTAGTGCCGCGCACGAGCCCGCTTCTTCCTCTTCTCCTTCCGGTATGCCCAGGAGTCTGATGTTCCCTTTCCTGTTTTTGTCTTCTTGTTCTGCTAGCGTTCTTTGTAGGTCGCTGGATACCTTTGAAATGTACCGAACGTCCTTTTCTATGTTCTCCGATTTATCCTCCATGTCGCTGATTCTTCTCTCCGTTTCGCCTACTCTGCCTGCTATTTTACTTTGGTCGGCACGTATTGCTGTGAGCTCTAGTTGCACATTGTCCATGGAGATCTTTGTGGCCTTTGCCAAGTCGTTGGCTTCTGTTATTTTCTTTAGGAGCAGGTCCATCGCTGTCTCCGTGCTCTGTAGTGTCTTCAGCTTGATTGGTGACTCTTGATTTGTTTTGATCTTTTTGATTTCGTTGGTAGTCATCCCGTCCACCCCTTTTACCCTTTGATGTGCGTGCGTCCACCCCTTCTTGTGCTGATCTGCTTGTTGTGTCTTCTGTTTGGGGTTGTGTTTGCCGTGGGACCTGGCGTCCTCTGTCTTTGCTGTGTTCCCAAACGAGAACCTACTGGGCCACTTTATTGTCCTCGTTCTGGTTCTTCCTTCCGCCAGGGCTGCTCCCCCGTGGTCACTGTCACCTCCTTCGCTTCAATATATCTTGGTGGCCGCCCTGAATTCGCTTCGCTCGCACAGGATGGCTGTGGGTGCCAGTTACAAGCGGTTGTTTCTTCGTTTCTGTGCCGCTCTTGTTTGTGTGGTGCCTCCACCCCCAAGATTGCCACCGTGGATGGTCAGTGCCTTGATACCTGTGGGCTAGGATCCGCGACTGCTGTGCGTGCTACCCTTGGCTGCCCTTGTAGAGGTTCGCCACTGCACTCAGCCTGGTAATCCTTGGGGTTGCTCAAGCGCTCTGCCCCCTTGCGTTCTGCACCGCTATACTTGCACTCGAGGTAGTTCCTCCCTTGGTTCCCCTCACAAGATGGCTGCCGTTTGAGTCGCCTTCTCTTTTAGATGATGAGGGTTACTGTGCTGGGTAGCTACTTGGTGCTGTGCCTGCACCTGTTTCCTTGGCCTCTCTTGGCCCTGCTTCGCACTCTCCTTGCGTTCGCTCTGCCTCGGTGCCAATTCCGTTCCTGCCCCTCTCAAGATGGCCGCCGTTTACACTACCCTCTCATTTAGGTGTTGAGGGTTACTATGCTGGGTAGTTACTCCGTGCTGTCTCTGCGTCCGTCTCTCTCGGCTTCTATTTGCCTTCTATTTGGTCCTTGCTCGCGCTCTGCAATGGCGCACTGTACTTCGGGGCCTGCTTTCCGTTTCTGCCCCTCCCAAGATGGCAGCCGGCGAACCTCAGACGACTGCTCGCACTGTCTGTCTCTGCCGCTACGCTCAGCGCTGCAGATTACCCCCTTCAGGGAGAGAAGGACGCTGCGGCTTACTTGCTTGATTCTCCGGTGCCTCTTGAGCAGCGCTCACGGACCGTCGCTGTTGTTGTTGTCGTTTGGGCACCCAAGATGGCCGCCCTTCTCTTGACTTCCCCGCTCCTTAGTCTCTATTTTGACCCTCCTCGGCCAGGCACCGTCAGTCGTCTTCCGGGCGCCGCATCTTGCGTTTTGGCTATTCAGTGTCAGCGCTGCCTCGACCAGGCTTGATGTCGGTATAGCTGTTGCTGTGGCGCTGTTTGCTCGGTTTTATGGCTCCGCCATCTTGGACAGCCACTCTCTACCTCCAGCCTCGTAGGATTCAGGCTTTTTCTGCTTCAGGCGCTATGCTTCAGACACGCTCGTCTTCCTCTTCTTCTGTGTTGTGTGTTCCTACACACTTCCTGCCGCTTTGTGCGGGAGTTCGATCCGTTTCGCCGCTTTTTTCGCTGTTTTTTTGCCCAGGGTCACGGAGCTCACGAACTTAGGCAACCGCCTGCGCTGCCATCCAAGCCACGCACAAGAGATGTTTTTATAAATCATTAGAAACACAAAGACAGGAAAAAAAGTGTTGTTTCCTGTAAAAAAATAAAGAATGAAAAAAAGAATTTCCGCTACATAATGAAAAAGGTGTATATACACTCAGGTTAAAAAAATGGTGTCGGGTCTCTAAAACAAAAAAAACGGTTACTGAGGGGCTGGTTTTTGAAAGGCGAAAATCTACCCAATACCAACAGTAATTTTAACAGCACAAGATGAGAGCATATTTCATAAAGAGCGAGTGCATAGTTGTTTTGAAAATCTATCCAAGACCATACGGAGGACATAACGATTTTATGTAATTTCTTTTTTTTTTAAATGTGTGAATGATTTGGAATGAATATTTAATTTGGCAAAACGAATGTTAAACTGACATAAGTGTGAAAGAGTTCTGAATAAATGTGAAACTGGGCACAACAACCACGAGGAGGGTTTCTTTAGCTGGTATATGAGTAGATGATATTTACCAGTAGTACAAATACCCACAATAAGGTTGCATGAGAGAAATATATCACAGTGGCAATTAGCATTATACTTTCCACGTGATGGTGATGTGAATATATGATGAGATAAATGATGAATGCCATTGTTTATCCACAATGTTTTTCCATTTCAGGATTTTGTTGTAAGATATACTACTGGTATATACTTTTCAAAAAACTGCCCAATAAGGGGAGCAGAGGACTACTTTTGACCAGCAGGCATATGACATGCATTATTATATCACCCATTGAGGTGGAATAGGGATCGTTTTTTGGTCCTGAGGAAGAAAGCCAAGGGGATGGCTTCTGAAACATGTCCCCATTTTTACTATTCTCAGCTAGGGAAGGCAATAAAGTATATATTTTCCACTAGCCAAAGAAGTTTTTTAACCATTGCACATTTTCTCATGATCCCACGCACTACACATAATCACTAATCACGAATCAAAGTGCTCCCGCGTCTACGTAGGTCGTAGCACGCCCCGTCCCATAGAGGGGCGGAAAGACCTCAATGATAAAGCATGACACTGAATCAGGTTCCAGTGTCTGAGTGGTATTTTACAATTTTTTTTTAATATTTCCCTTCCTAACCAAGAGAAGATGCTTAAATCCTTTCTGACACCATCATTTGTTTAACACTTTAATATGATTTACACTTCAAATTAGAATAGCACAAACATATGCACGTATATTTACATGTAGTAAAAAGTTAAACCTTTTGCCAGGCCGTAACCTTTTTTTAACTACATATAAGTCATCCCTTGGGTAGACTCTAAACAGCCCAAAGAGTAGGGTGCAATGTATTTAAAAAGTAGGCCATGTAAATTTAAGTTTTATATGACCTGATAGTAAAAAACTCTTTAATTCATTTTTCACTATTGCAAGGCCTACATCTCCCATTGGATAACATTGGAGTTACCTTCCTACATTTAAGAAGGATAACTTCCAAATGGGAACAGGTCACCAGTTAATGTTTGCTGTCTTTGGAAATGTAATGAAAAATCCTCTTTTATGGTAAAGTCGGAGTTTGAATTAAAATTTTGAAAATGCCACTTTAAGACTACTTGTCTTTGCACAACGCGTTTTAACATTGTTTTTCAGATGGAGCGGCTTTCACCTCTCCTCACTACAGTCGTGAGAACTAGTTTTTGGAGCAGGCGCTGTACGAGGCTGACCGTGCTCTCTCACTGATCAGAGTTTCAGTAAGTTCAACTACACACTTCGTTCGATATATTTTTCTCACTCGTTTAAGCATTTGCACTTGCCACGGGGTCGCATTAGAGTGACTTTGTTTCATTTGATTTCAGTTCGCCAAACTCCTGTGTACACGGATGGTGGCTTGCACCGAGACCGCGTTGTTTGGAGGTGCAGGGCATGTTTATCTATGTGTTCAGTTAACAGTCAGCTTGTGTGAGATGCACATTCCCTCACGGACCAACACTGCCCAGAGGGGCATTTTGATTTTAGTGTTCTGGCAGAGCAGTGCTGGGGACTTACATTGTCTCAGTCACGAACTGCAAATGGAGGTGTTATTATCGTTTAATTTGACCTTTCTCAATATATGGTCTGCTATTGGTGTCGGGCTTCTCCGTTAGCGCTGCCCATGGCCGCGCTCGTGGCCCTGTCTGCAGTCGTAGAGATGTCAACAGTGATGTCATGAGTGATGTCACTGACCATGTCATGAGTGATGTAATATGTGATGTCATCAGCAGTGGATTGCGGGTGCGCAAGTTATAGTTAGTACAACTAACTATAAAGGAGGAATTTCAATGGTATTGTAAGACTAAAATGTCCAGCTAACTATAACACCCCTAAAACCTATGTTTTTTTCAGTGAATTTCTAAGATTTTTTTAAATGCTAATTCCTAACTATAACATGTCTAAAACCTACGTTTTTTCCAGTGAATTTCGAAGGTTTTTTAAATGCTAATTCCTAACTATAACATGTCTGAAACCTATGGGTTTTTTCAGTGAATTTCAAAGGTTTTGTAAATGACAATTTTTAAATGTATAAATAGTTATTTTTATTTTTTTTAATAATGATTTACTACATTTTTTCAAACTATTTTTAGATATTTTATTTTTTAAATTACATTATACATTACATTACAAAATATACTTTCTCAGAATGAATTACTTTAGTTTAAATACTTTGTAAATAGGCAATAGACTTTTAAGTACAGTAGTTACAGTTGTTGCAATGGGCAACACAATTTCAAACACAATGCAACATTGAACTCAATGCGAATTTCTAGTTAAATGCAATTAGTTACTTTATGGATTCGTTTTCTAACCACAGGACTGGATCCTAGATTCAGTCCCTGGGCATCTCCTGTAAACAGTTGAGTAAAAGCATTTTGGTTACAGTAGTGATTTTTAAGGAACATTATTGTATTTTAAAAGTTGACAGAAACATTTTCACATAGAATCACCAATGTTATTCTATGGGAGGAAATTCACTTACCAGGTAAGTAGTGTTATTGTTACTTTTTCTTACTCAGTGGTGGATCTTGCTTCCAGCACTGGTGCTTCTCCTGTAAACAGTTGAAAGAATGCGTTTAAGTCATACAGTCGATTTTTAAGGAATATTTGTAGTTTGTGAAAATAGAAACTTAGAAAGTTTTCTGATGAAAACCAGACGATGGATTCCTATGGAAGGAAATACAAGTTACTGGTAAGTACGGTTAGAATTACTTTTCAGGGTTAGTGCTGGGCTAAAAGATGCAGCACTGGGTTCTCTCCTGATAGCAGTTGAGTAAATCAGAATTCGTTGTTCGGATGATTTTAGGGGAATATTTTAAAGTTCCAAAACTCCACACTAAGAAAAATTTCCAAGTGAAACCAGTCAATGTTAGCCTATGGAAGGAAATTCAAGTTACTGGTAAGTATGGTTACAATTACTTTTCATGATCAGTACTGGGCTCAAAGATGCAGCACTGAGGTCACTCCTGATAACAGGTGAGTAAATCGTAATTCGTAGTTCGACTGATTTTACTTCGGCCCAGTATATATAGAGCCACTTTCCTACACCATCCCCTCCCTTCACCACTGTGCAAACACACCCTGTGGCGCGTTTTAGGTTGGGGAAGTAATTCCCCTTCAATCCTGAGGGTCCCTAGAGTCCAACTAGCCCACTAGGTACATCCAGTAAGCGCCACAGAGCTGCGTAGCAGAGAGATGTAAAAGGGGCACAGCCTGCACCACCTCTCTGCAACGCAGTGCAGTAGCGCTTCCTGGAAGCACCTGGTGGGCTACTGGGCCCTCAGGGTCCCTCAGGATTGAAGGGGATTTTTTTCCCCAACTTAAAACGCGCCACAGGGCGTGTTTGCACCTGTGGCGCATTTTAAGTTAGAGAATTAATTCCTCCTCAATCCTGTGGGTCCCTGGGGGCCAACTAGCCCACCAGGTCCCTCCAGTATGTTCCAGGGGACTGTGTTGGAGAGCGGTGTTCTGAGGCCACGCCCCTTTTTACAACACTCTGCAACGCAGCTCCGTGGCGCTTACTGGAGGTACCGGGTGGGCTAGTTGGCCCCCAGGGGACCTCAGGAATGAAGAGGAATTAATTCCCCACACATATCACCTCAAGCCCTGCCCCCTACCTTCACCACAGTGCAAACACGCCCCGTGGCACGTTTTAAGTTGGGGGATTGAGTCCCCTTGAATCCTGAGGGTCCTTGGGGTCCAACTAGCCCACCAGGTACCTCCAGTAAGCGCCATAAGGCTGCATTGAAGAGAGGTGTAAAAAGGGGTGTTGCCTGGACCAACTCTCTGCAACGCAGCCCTGTGGCAGCCCTAGTTGGCCCCCAGGGACCCCAAGTATTGAAAGGGAATTAATTCCCCAATTTAAAACACGCCACAGGGCGCGGTTGCAGAGTGTTTTTGTGAGGAGGCGAGGCCTAGGGACGATCGTGTGTCTTTTTTTTGAAAGGGGGCTGAGTGGCCCCCCTTCCTTTTACTTTTTTGGGGCCCTGGGGACCCCATCCCCCAGGGCCTGACCCCCAAATTAAAATGATTTTTTTTTACAGAAAGGGGGCCACGTGGCCCCCTCCCGTGGCCAATTCTAGGCCCCAGGGACCCCAGGCCAATTTCTTTTTCTTTTTTTATGGAAGGGGGCTACTTAAGGCCCTGGGCACCCCATCCCCCAGGGCCGGCCTTTGTTTTATTTTATTTTTTTTGTTTAATTTAATGTGGGAGGGGGGCCGCGTTTCCGAAACGCGCGTCGGCGCTTTTTCCCATCACATGACGTTCTTTGATGTTGTGATTGATAATGATTAACTGGTCTGTTTGAATGAGAGTGTGTGGATGACTGTTAGAATGAAAGAATGAAATGTCATGTTTTTATTGTTCCATTTGTATCTTGGGCTGATGCTTATTCAAGCTTCCACTATTTAAAGTAATTTTGTACTCTAGAAGCTGACCTTTATTAAATAGGGTCTAAATAATTTTATTATAAATGATTGATTCAAAATAAAGTGTTCAAAGTATCTCAGCTTTTCTGTGGGTGTTCTTGGTTTATTTTTACTGATGAATTCTTCTTACTTTGGGGAAGCACTCTTTCATGCTTATACAGTCTTTCCTCCCTGGTGGGTGGCTCCCCTTGCCTATTGGACAGTAGGTTTAGAAGGTCCCTCTTCTGTATTTTGGCCGTGTGGACCCCACCCGGGCCACTGGTAGCCCCAGAGACCCCATCCCCTGGGGCTGGCCCTCTTTGTTGGGACCGTGGGCGGGTCCCCAGTCCCCCACAGTCCCAGCCGGCTCCCCCCCTCCTGCAGGAGCTAGCATTGCTTTTCCACATGGGGAGCAGCTAACATGCTGCTCCCCATGTGGAAAAGCAATCAGCTTTGCTTCATTGAAGCGAGAGTTTGCAAGCAAGAGATTGCAATGACAGGGTGGGAGCCGCGAGGCTACCGCCCTGTCATTGCAACATACAGTGTCCCGGGGGTGGGCACCCCAGGACACTGCAGGAGCCGGCCCTGGGGGGTGGTGGTCCCCAGGGCCACAGCAAGACTCCAGGAGGGGGGCCGTGCGGCCCCCCTCCCACCACTTACAAAGCCCCGGGGGTGGTGGTTCCCCCGGGCTGGGGGGTCCATCACAGACCCCCAATTTGCATCTTTAGTGCCCCGAGGAGGTGGCGCTCCCCGGGGCATGTGGGGGGGGCTTCAGCCCCCCACACAGGGTATTTATTTATTTTTTAAAAAGCCCCAGGGGATGCTGGTCCCCCGGGCTGTGGGGGGGTTGTGTCCCCCCAGCATTGACAATAAAGTGGAGCTCCCAGGGTGGTGGTCCCCCACATTAAACTATTAAACCCCAGAGGTGGTAGTCCCTGGGGCTGCGGGGGGGGGGCTGTGTGCCCCCTCACAATGTCAATAGAGTGGAGCCCCGGGGGGTGGCGGTCCCCATTGCTCGGATGGGCCTTCGAGGCCCCCATTTAAACGATTAAGCCCCGGGGGTGGCGGTCCCCCGGGGCTGCGGGGGACCGCGTGCCTCCGCAATTATTCAAAATTTGCCCCTGGGGATGGCGGTCCCCAGGGCAGTGTGGGGGGGATTGGCCCCTCCACTTTCTTTTTATAAACATGCCCCCAGGATTTGGCCCCCCTGGGGGCTAATTATCATCCAAGTGCGGGAAGCCGCAGTTCATTTTTTATCGGCAGGATCCGCACACTCTGCGTGGATTTTGCCGATTTTTTAATTTTGGGGTCCCTGGGGGTCCCTGTGGGACCCCCTGACCAGCCGTAGGGGGTCAGGGTGTTTCTACCCTGCCCCCTTTTTGCGTTTTTCTGTGTTTTTTATTTAGGTTTCTTGTGCCTTGGTTATACAGAGGCACAAGATGGCTGCCAACACTTCCTGATTTGGAGTGTTGACAGCCAATTAGCATGCAGCTCGTGATCGGGAGGTTGTGTGGATCCTGCAAGGCCATAGATATATATGTACTTTTAATTGTGATTTTCTCAAGAACTACTGAACGGGTTTACACCATTTAAGCAAAAGGCACAAGTCTGATCTAGGGACTACCTCTTTGCCAAGTTTGGTGTAATTCCGTTGAGCAGTTTGGGCGGTTCCTATGGAAAATTGAATGAAAAAAACACGTTTTCTCAGACCCCCACTTGACGAATCACCCCGAGACTTTCAGGGTTGGAGCGGACCGGAGCTGGCCATTAGTTTTGCAAATTTCACGAAGATTCGTCAACCGGCGCCAAAGTTATTCCCAATAGAATGCTGTGGGTTTTCTATGGAAAATAGGTCCTAACTATAACTATCTACTGGCGACCGCCAGTAGATAATATATATATATATATGTATATATATATATATACATATATATATATATATATATATATATATATATATATATACACACACACACACACACACACACACACACACACATATGCAGAGTGGTCTTTAGGAGGTGGGTGGGAGATCTCACAAAGGTGGTGGAAGTTATAGGCATCCAAAGCCAGTCTTCTGTCTTTGTGCCTGATATGAGTATCTCTTCTCCCATCACTCTTATTTAGTAATGTGGCTAGTTTTTAGTACCATCTTGTGCTGGCTGGCAGATTTCTACCTAACCCTCTTGCGTTGTTTCTTGCACTATCTTCCTTATGCATGACGTTCCCATGGCACCTGGTTGTGTGATATTCCGTGTTCGGCATCTTACCAAAATACCATAACTGTAATAACGTCTAACAGAAATATTGTGCACTAAGTATTGTTTACAAAAATACTGCCCAGGAGGAGTTAATATTAGAAAATCCAATGCCAATGGGATGTAGATGATATAAGATTAAAACACTTTGCCTGCTCTTTGTGGGCTACACCTTGCCAGTGTGCTCATCTAATGCATCAGCCTGTATGATTAACAGAGCAGATGGCACCCCTGAGGCAAGAGAACATTGACAGGCCCATTAGTCACTTTCACTAGCAATTTATTAATCTCTAATATACGTTCATTTTAGATGCAATAGGTTTATCTTAAAAAGAATTAATCAGATGAGGAAACAGCTCAGTTAGTTAATGCACTTTTATTTTCAGGGAAACCTGGAGATGGGACACTATTCTAAATTCAGGTGCGAGAACAATGTGGGCAAAATTTACAGAGTGTCGTTTGGATGTATAGATCTGTAAAAGTGTAAATCTACTCCCACACCTAAGTGTAACTCTCCATCATTTTGGCATTCACCATTTCCAAGTAGAGATTTATTGCTAGAGGTAGTTTACAGTCTCCATCCTATCAAATGAGGGGGTGAATACTTCTTTGACTGAAATCACAAGTATGGAGTGAATATTGGAAACTTTCACCTGTTTTTGGAGCTCTCTGTCACTGGACCTTACTTTTTCCCATAGGCAAACATAGGAAAGGCTTCTTTTATATTAAAAAATAAATAAAATGAACTTAATGTAGAATAAAAATGTAAACTAAATTTAAACAAATAGTATTACCCAAAGGTTACTTAAACAATATATAACACACAGCTTCCTAAAGCTAACTTTGTATTTATTTGTAAATTAAGTTAAATATATTAATTCATTTTAAGAATGTTCCTTTTTGTTTTGCAATATTTTCAATTACAATCACCCATCCTCGCTTAAATTTGTATTTTGTTACATTTGTAACTTACTTGTGTTATTAAGTAACTGTATTTAAATTATGGTACTTTTTTGTATTATTAAATGTAGAAAATAAAATGTATTATTAATTATATTTATGATTTGTAACATATACATGTGTGTATGTATGCATGCAGCCCCTTTTCCTGAGACATTTTAAGCCCCAGGCAGCCCACACCCAGGATTGCATCTTGTAATGGGAGGGAGTGCACCAACCTCCTCCCCGGAGATCATCCCTGGGGTCGAAATGCTCACAAAAGTGGAAGGAGCTGTGTGGCCCCCCTCCTGTGCCTTCAAATGCCCGAGAGACCTCATCTCCTGGGGCTAATTGCTGTAAGGGAGGGGGGCTGCACTGCCCACCCCTGTGGTCATCTCGCTTGCTATGCCCGCACCTTGTTTTTGCTCTCACATGGCGGAAAAAGTTTTGAATCTCCTGCCATGTGGGAGCAAATTCAAAGTCTGCTCCTAGTGGGCGGGAGCTTTGAAAATGCTCTCGTCAGCTAGGAGCAGACTTTTGAACTGTTTCCCTGCCCACATTGATGCAACAGGGAAACAGATCAAGAGATTGCTTCCATCTGGAGAAAGCAGCATTAAATTGCTACTCCTTGAAGGAGGGAGCAATGTCGGCTCCTGCTGCATGAGGGGAACCAGCTGGGGCCACAGGGGGCCTGGGACTCCATCCATGGCCCCAACAAATGTATGGTGGATGCCCTGGGTGGGCACCAGTGCAACCACCTATATTAAATACAAGTGCCTGGAGCCAGAATCGTCTCTGGGAGGTGGGCCACCCAACCCCCGTCCCCTTTTAAAAAAAAGGATGGGGTCCCCAGGGCCATGATATGATCGGGGAGGGAGCCCATGGTGCCCCCCTCCCATTTACAATATATAGTCCTGGGGGGAGGGGTTCCCAGGGCCATAAAAGGCTGGGGAGGGGTGCCATGTGGCCCCCCTCCCCATTAAAATATATATATAGCCCTGGGGAATGGGGCCCCCGGGCCTAATAAGGCTAGGGAAGGAGGGTACACATGGTCCTCTTTTCTTGTATTTGGCCCCAGATAGGGGCCGATTTTGTTATTATATTCTGGCCTTTAATGCCATGCTAGTTTTTAAAGCAAAATATGCAATAGAAACTTGAATGATGTCATCAGTGATGTCATAAATGATGTAGTTTGAGATGTCATCATTGAGGTCATAAATGACGTCATAGAACATGTCATGAGTGATGTAATATGTGCGATCATAAGCAGTGTATGGTGGGGTGCCAATTATAGATAGCTCTGCTAACTGTAACAGGAGAAATTCTGTGGTTTTTATATATTTCAAAACATTAATGTTGCCACTGACATATTCATCTAACTATAATGTTAGATTAACCTTTGTTTTTTTCAGTGAAAAAATATAAAAGTAGTTCCTGGAAGCGGAGGGGACTAGTTGGGAGAATTTACAAAGTGCCAGTATTTGAACTCGGACCTCCCGCGACAGCCTGCAACCTTTCCACCGGCAACAGTGGAGTGGAGATATATATATATATATATATATATATATATATATATATATATATATATATATATATATATATATATATATAGAGCTAGTTGACTGGATCCTCACTGTACGATCCCGTCTCGTTGGTATGCGAGAAATCCTGGCATGGAGTAGCGCCCATGAAAACTGAAGAGGATGGGTTAACATCTACAGACCAATCAGTGTGGACCATCCATGTTATTTAAACACGCCTTCAGTAGTAACAACTGGTATGTGATGGAACTGGGCACTGAAGAAAGCCGACAGGCTGAAACGCGTCTGCCAAGCGTTTCCACCGAACATTTGGAGTGCTCTTAAATTTTGAATAAAAGCCTACTGCCAGAGCTCAGAGCATGTGTCGGCCCGTTTTTTCGTGAAAGAATGGGATTGGTACTGATGTATAGGCGGTAACAGCAGGAACCGCTTACCGGCACGCAATCCCGGTCTGGAGCTCCGTGATAACCTGCTAAAGCTTTGGTATCATATGAAAATACAACGCGGCGCCCCCCTGTATTGGAAAGGACACTCACCTGAGTCGAGAAGACATACGGGGAGGGAGGACGCAGTCGTGTGCTGCGTAAGGAGTCTTTGGCAGAAGTGACTTTGTTTGGGATCTTTATGAAGCGGGATATCGTTGCATACCTCTGCCAGTATGACTGGGAAGCCACAAAGCTAGTTGACTGGATCCTCACTGTACGATCCCGTCTCATTGGTATGCGAGAAATCCTGGCATGGAGTAGCGCCCATGAAAACTGAAGAGGATGGGTTAACATCTACAGACCAATCAGTGTGGACCATCCATGTTATTTAAACACGCCTTCAGTAGTAACAACTGGTATGTGATGGAACTGGGCACTGAAGAAAGCCGACAGGCTGAAACGCGTCTGCCAAGCGTTTCCACCGAACATTTGGAGTGTGCTTAAATTTTGAATAAAAGCCTACTGCCAGAGATCCGAGCATGTGTCGGCCCGTTTTTTCGTGAAAGAATGGGATTGGTACTGATATATATATATATATAGATAGATATCTATATCTATCTATCTATCTATCTATCTATCTATCTATCTATCTATATATATATATATATATATATATATATATATATATATATATATATTAATTACCTACCGGCGGTTGCCAGTAGGTAGTTATGGTTAGGACCTAGTTACCATAGGAAAAATCACAACATTCTATTCCCAATAATTTTTGCGTCGATTGACGAATCTTCGTGAAGTTTTCAAAACTTATGGCCCGCTTTGGTCCGCTCCTATCTTAAAAGTTTCAGGGTGATTCAGCAAGCAGGGGCTGAGAAAAAAAGGGGGTGCCAAAATGTGTTTTCTTAATGCAATTTTCCATAGGAAACTTTAGACACTGCTACAGCCCAAACTGCTGAAGGGAATTATACCAAATTTGGCAAAAAGGTATCCCCTGGTTCAGAAAGAGCCCTTTTTCTTAAATGGTGTAAATCCGTTCAGTAGTTTTTTAAATATTAAATGCAAAAAGAAATATATGTATCTGGGCAGAGCCTAACCACATATCTCATAGTGAGATCTGATTGGCTGTCAGCACTTCATCCAAGAAGTGTTGGCAGCCATCTTGGGAACAATATACATGATAACACTTCATTAAAAAGCATTGCAGTTAATAGAAGGTTTTACGACTTACATTATAAATCTTTTCTTGATGGTACCATACTCATTTCAGGAATTGTGGTGTGTTCTAAGGTGATTTTACCATGTGAAAAAACCTTCTGCTGGGATATCATGAATCATGTTTGAGAGAAAACTTTTTTCTCATGTTTTTCCCACAGAGGTTTGGAAGGTGATCTATAAGCTAAACTGAGAGCATATTTTTTGTAAATTCACATTATCTTTCTCAGTCATGTGAGAATGATGTCTGACATTCTCAGTAAAACATGTACATCCAACAAGGGCAGAGACTGTCAGTTGATTCCTTTGTGTTCTACTGCAGCTTCCCAGAGTGTTCTAGAGAACAACTAGAGCGCTAACAGTCCTATTTATGACAAACGTATTGCACACCTGAAGCCATCTTGATTGGAAAAAGTGGTAACTCTTAAAACATTTAATTTAAAAAGGAACAAAATGACGGGGGTTCATTTTCCCATAGAAAGTATGATTAGTGCTGCAGAAAGAAAAATTAGGGCACATTCCAATACCAGCAGCAGACTCCCCTGGTGAGCAGTAGCTTTACTACAGTGATCTAATAAGCAACTAGAGTGCTAACATTCTGAATTCATGGTAAATGTGTGACACATCTGAATGACTTCTTGATGGAATCAAAGTAAAAAACTGAAAGCATTTCCTACTGAGGAGACTGCAGTAAATGAGGAAATTAGGAAACTTCATAACAAATAAATCTCCCAAGATGGCCACCAGAGACAAAAGAGCCCAAATGTAGCACACATATCACCCAGATGTAGCCCACATGTAGCCCAATTACAGAAGTGTGCAAAACACTTTTTCATTTTTTGTGTTTTTGCAGTTTTATATAGTGCAGACTTGTCAGGTATTGGAGCGCTTTACATGAGTATTGGTTACATCACACAGGAACAAATTCATTTTGGTTTTAGACAAGGGGAGATTAAGTGATTTGACCAGAATCACAGCATGCCGAGCTGAAGCAGAAACTCCAACCTGGTTTCCCAGTTGCAAAGTCTGCAGCTCTGGAAGTAACACCACATCCTTTCCCCTAAATGCAACATTTAATCAAGTGGTCAACTGGATAAAAAAAAGAAGAGAACAAATAATATAAAAGTGCTTTGTCGCTATTTGAAAACTCAGAAAATATATCCTCATTTTAGTTTTTTGGAGCACTAACCATAATTTTGATGCAAATAAGACCCTCTCATATATGTAATTTCTAAAGGAAATGCTCTAGGAATTACAGTTTTGATTACATCAAGATGACGTCAGGCATTCCACACTTTTGTAATAAATATAGAATGTTAGCAATCTAGTTGTTCATTAGGATACTGTTGAGAGGCAGAGTACAGGGGCACGGACTCTGAAAATTGAAGGCAGCTAGGAGGGTGCAGAGGCAACAATTTGACCACACTGGGCAGGCAGGAAGGGCAGTGGCAGCACAACAGACTATGGAGGGCAGTGGGAAGGGGGCAGGGGCACCAAACCAACAATACAGGACTGGCAAGAGAGGCTGCGGCAATGTAATAGACCATTGTGGGCAGAAGGAAGAGGCAGTGGTAGTACAACCATACTTGCCAACAGACCCGATTCAGCCAGGAAACGTCCAATGTTTTTAAGCCCAAATGGGCTTTATTTGATCTGTCTCCTGTCTACAATCTCCTCCTTTTCAATGTAAGTCAAAGGGGAAAATCAATACCCCAGTTTTTTTTCAAAATCTCCCTCTTACCAAGTTCAAAATGTTAGCAAGTATGGTACATTGGATCAGGGAAGGCAGGAGGAATTGGGGTAGGGACATGAACTCGGATAACAGAGGACAGGAGGGACATGGAGAGGTGCACCAAACTGACCCTACAGGGCAGTCATCAGGGTTTGCAGCAGCACAATATACCACACAGGGCATGCGGGACGGGAGTGCAGCACAACAGTCCATAGAAAGCAATAGTGAGGGGACAGGACCATGCACATGGACCACAGAGAACAGAGGGGAAAGAGGCAATGATAGCTAGCTGACCATAATGAACAGACAGGCGAGAACGCTGCAGCATAACAGACCATAAAGGGCAGGAGGGACGGATCAGGGGCATTACAATGGAACAGACAAGCCAGGAGGGAGGGAATAGGGGTCTGCACATGGAATCAGAGTGCTGGGGGCAAGGGGGCAGGAGCAGCAAGATGACCATGGAGGTCAGGCAGGATGGGCATTAGAAGCAAGACACACCATGGAGAGCAACAGTGAGACTATAATGGCATACAGACAGACCATGGAGGGAAGGTGGGAGGGCGTCAGAGGCAGCAAGCTGACCACACAGGGAAGGTGGGAGGGGCCGTGGCAGCACAGAAGACCGTGCATGGCAAGCGGGAGGGTTAGTGGCAGCACAATGGCTATGATGGGCAAGAAGGAGGGTGCAGGGGCATGCAAAAAGGACCACGGAGGATAGAAGGGAGGGTCAGGACCTGGGCACAGACAAGAAAGTTCAGGGGAAGGGCCCTCACAACAGACCACGCGGGCAGGCAGGAGGAGTAGTTGCAGCACAACAGACCAGGGAGGGCAGAAGGGTGTGACAGTAAAATGGACCATGGAGGACAGGAGGAACAGGATAGTGGCATGGAATGTGGACAGGCAGGGTGGAGGTGGCAGGGACAGGTTACAATCATCTGACAATGCTAGGCAGGTGGGAGGGGAGTGGCAGCTCAACAGAACACTCAGAGTAGATAGGAGTGGCAGGTCCATAGAACATGGTGGGCAAAAAGGATGGAGCAGGGGCATGTACACAGACATCGGAGGGCAGGGGGGAGGAGAATAGGGGCAGCAAGCTAAGCACAGAGGCTAAGCAGGAGGTCAATGATGGGGCATTGAATTGGGCAATGGAGGGCAGGAGGAGTGGACTGGTACATCATTCTAAATGGAGGGCAGTGGCAGCACATCAGACCATGCATGACAGAAGGGAGGAGGCTAGTCCATGGAATCAGACAACAGAGGATAGGGAGGTGGTGGATGGGGCAGCAAGCTAAATGTTCAGAGAAGGTGGGAAGGCCAGTGGCAGAAGAACGGCCACACAGGGCTGTAATAAGGGAGCAGGGACATGGACTTGGACACTGGATGGCTAGGAGGAAGGAAGGTAGGGGCAGCAAGCTTGGGTGGGGGCAGCACAATGCCAGGACCTGCTTCCAACCCCCCACCATCCATTGTGATATGCATCTTCCTTAACATTAAAAACAAAACTAGAAATTTGCTGGAAAAAACAAAGATTACAGGGACGGTATAGTTAGACTCAGATTTCACTCATACACAACCAGTGAAATTCAGCGGTTATAGTTACCTGAGCTAACTATAACCTACGCCCCCGCAATGTACTGCTAATGACCTCAGACATTACATAATTCATGACATGGTCAGTCACATCACTCATGACATCACTCTCAAATGAGCTGTGAATGGAATGGAACTATAATCGTTAGAACTTTATTTAGGGATAGTGTCTGTATATTAACACCCCTTTTTTCTTTTATTTCGTGTAAGAACCATTGTAATACGCAACATGCCCAGATTAATATGGCCGATAGCCTTTCACTTTAAAGTAATGTGTAGTCCATTGTTTATGTTGATGTTTGCAGTCCTAAGTATGTTTATTATGAATAAGTCACGTTGACGAACATACAGGTATGGCGGTCACGGGGCAAGATTTACTGAAATTACATTGTGTGCTTATTAACACTTGTATTCTTTTCTTTATTGTATCAATTCCTGAATGTTCAAATCATGACCAGGCCGATATGGTCACCAGCTTTTTGGATTAAAGTAATATGTAGTCCTTTGTTAATGTTGGCATCTTTAGGCATTTGTACATTTAAATAAGGATGCTACAATGACGTCTTGTATCGCTATCAAGGTTCGGATGAGCCGAAACGTTTGGATCACGTCTTTTGCAGATTAAATGCTTCCAAACTACAACCTGAGTGCTGATTCCTTCCTTGTAAGAGTGAGAGGAGATTAAATACATATATATAGAATTCTCTGAAATAACCACAACTTTCAGGGACATTATAGTTAGAAATTAGCATTTAAAAAAACCTTAGAAATTCACAGAAAAATACATAGGGTTCAGGGGTGTTATAGTTAGCTGGACATTTCACTCGTACAAAACAATAGAAATTCCTCCTTTATAGTTTGTTCTGCTAACTATAACTCGCGCACCCGCAATGCACTGCTGATGATGTCACATATTACATCATTCATGACATGGTCAGTGACATCACTGATGACATCACTGATGACATCTCAAATGACATCACGGATGACATCACTGATTACATCATCCACGTGACAATCTGATACACCTCATCATACACTAGTATAACCTTTCAACACTCACTGTAAAATACAGAGTACCATATTTGAAACATTGACACACCAATACCAGTTACTACATACCCACTCACTGATTCCTAAGTCTACACACACAACTACCCATTCAACAACAGAATCACGTATACATGCAGTCACTAATTGATAGAACACTATCAAATGCACTTATACACATATATAGACATTGACACATCAGCAGAAATCTTAGTCGGTTATGCAGTAATCCTACTCACTCATGAAAAAATTAATCACGCTTACATTTACTCACTTACACAATTATACACACAACACCTCATTTATTCAAACACATAGTAACTCATAGTTAATATTTAAAAAAGTCACCATTAAAATTATACACTCATTCATATAGTTACTCTCACAATAACTGACTCTTACATATACTTATTTATATACACCAACTCTCACATACAATGCCTTTTATTGTTTTACTTTGTTGAAGATGTACAACTAAAACATATATTCGCTCACCAACACACAAATAAATACACTCAGTCACCGAAACAACTGTTTTCGCACATTCACACATCTATGCATAGAGTTACACACACCCCATCCAAACACACACAAACTCAGTGTCCCATACAAATACTCACCCAACTAATCAATAACTAATATACACACTCATGTAGTTGGTGACACCAACTGATGCAGCATGTAATACAACTACAGAGACATTGATGCACACATCCACATAGTTTAGTTAGTAATCCATGTATTAAGTGAGACACTTTAATTACTCACTTAGACAGTCAGACAACTACTAAATCCTCCATCCAGACAGTTATATATCCACTCAATCTTCAATACATATTGGTATATATATACATATATATATATATATATATATATATATATATATATATATATATATATATATTCACTGAAAAAACCATAGGTTAGAGACCATATATAGTTAGCTGGACATTTTATTGACATAAAACCAATGAAATTCCATATATAGTTAGTTGCACTAACTATATATCGCGCACCCGCAATCCACTGCTGATGATGTCACATATTACATCATTCATGACATGGTCAGTGACATCACTGATGACATCACTGATGACATCTCAAATGACATCACTGATGACATCACTGATGACATCTCAGTGAATTTTCAAGGTTTTGTAAATGCAAATTCCTAACTATATATGGTCTATAACCTATTGTTTTTTCAGTGAATTTCATTGGTTTTTTAAAAGCTAATATCTATAGCTGTAAAATATATTCTTTATTGCGTGACGTATCACGTAGCCACGTGAGACGCCTCATGACGCGTCGCATAACCGTGACGTATCGGCTCTGCAGCGCAAACAAAACCCGTAACGTAAGCGTGCCGGAGCACGCTTACAGATATATATATTTTTTTTAACCTTAATTAGACAAAATCCACACGTGCACATATCTTGAGGCCTTGCAAAGGCACATCAAACAAACAGTCCCTACAATTTTGCCAAGTTTGCTGGAAATCTATTCCCTTAATTTTTTTTTTTACTGTTTCTCTTGGTTTTCCCCTTGTTACGCTTACCGGGACGCTACCCGGTACGCGAACCGGACGCTCCAAAAACACAAGATGGCGGACTCCCGTTACGCTGCCGGTTAGGTGCCCGGTTCGCGTACCGGGAAGCGCCTCTACCGCGACTTTAATATCCCCCTCATCAATCCTAGGGGGTCAGGAGGGGTTTACCTTGCCCCCTTTCCTTCATTTCCCCCTTCTTTTTTCACCACATCTTGTCTCTCGAACCTACCGAGAGACAAGATGGCGGCCGCTCCGGACTGTTTACAATGTTGACAGTTACGCTGCCGGTTAGCTGCCCGGTTAGCTGCCCGGTGAGCTGCCCGGTGAGCTGCCCGGTTCGCGTACCGGGACGCGCCTCTACGGGGTAAAATCGCAAAAAACATTTTTTTTAATTTTTTGCCCCGCGGGGCACTTTAATATCCCCCTCATCAATCCTAGGGGGTCAGGAGTGGTCTACCTTGCCCCCTTTCCTTCATTTCCCCCTTCGTTTCTCACCACATCTTGTCTCTCGATCGTACCGAGAGACAAGATGGCGGCCGCTCCGGACTGTTTAGAATGTTGACAGACACCGGAGAGCCAATCAGCTTCGCTTCGCGAAGTTCCGTTATGCGTCAGGTACGCGAACCGGGGCGCTAACCGGAGCGCTGTCACAGATATATATATTTTTTTAAACGTTAATTTCTCAAAATCCACTGGAGCACATATATTGAGACATAGCAAAGGCACGTCGGGCAAACCATATCTACAATTTTGCCAAGTTTCATGTAAATCTATTCAGCCGTTCGAGCTAAAAGTGAGTCCAACCGCCCTATGGAAAAATGAATGGGAAAAACGCGTTTTGGGACCCCCCCCTTTTTCTCGGCCCCCCCTTGACGAAACCCCCCCAAATTTTCAGGGGCTGCTCAGAAACAAAATGTGCCATTTTCCTGAAACTTTCAGCCAATTCCGTCCACAAACGCCAAAGTTATTAGACATAGAATTTTCAGAAATCCCATAGAGAAAAAATCCTAACTATATATACCCACTGGCTATCGCCAGTAGGTAATATACATATATAAACATATATAATCTGCATATCTATATAAATATAAATGCATGCATACATATACATATATGCATACATATGCATGTTATTTACATGAAAGTTTTAAAAACACTAATAAAAGCAAAGCTAAAAAGCCACCTCATTACAAACAGAATGGCTTTAACTTAAACGAGGGCGAGATCTATTGCATTTTCAATGCTTGTTTACTTTGGTTCTATCAAGAAGGCATTCAGATGTGTCACACATTTGCCATACATTCTGAATGTTAGCACTCTAGTTGCTCATTAGATCACTGTAGTAAAGCTAGTGCTCACCAGGGAAGTCTGCTGCTAATCATGGTTTGCAGCCATTTTCCCGCATTTTTTATCCCGCAGACTTTCAGTCCGCATACCATTATCCCGCAAGGTCATTGACCTCGCATACCATTATCCCGCATTTTTTCAAAACGCATGTGCATTTATCATGCATGCCTTTACAAAGAATTACGTTTTAAAGGCATGTATGGTAAATGCATTTGCGTTGTGAAAACCACGATGACGAGAGAGGTAAGTGGGTTTGTGTTAATTTTTTCGTGGGTTAGTGATTGTGTAGTGTAGTGTAGTGTTGTGTAGTGTAGTGTTGTGTTAGTGTAGTGTAGAGTTGTGGTGGTTGTTTAGTGTAGGGTCATGCTGGGGGTAGTGTTTTAGGGTTTAGGGTTGTGTTGTAGTGTTTGCGTAGTGTAGGGTCATGCTGGGGGTAGTGTTTTAGGGTTTAGGGTAGTGTTGTAGTGTTTGCGTAGTGTAGGGTCATGCTGGGGGTAGTGTTTTAGGGTTGTGTTGTAGTGTTTGTGTAGTGTAGGGTCATGCTGGGGCTAGTGTTTTAGGGTTTAGGGTAGTGTTGTAGTGTTTGCGTAGTGTAGGGTCATGCTGGGCGTAGTGTTTTAGGGCTTAGGATAGTGTTGTAGTGTTTGCGTAGTGTAGGGTCATGCTGGGGGTAGTGTTTTAGGGTTTTGGGTAGTGTTGTAGTGTTTGCGTAGTGTAGGGTCATGTTGGGGTGTAGTATTTTAGGGTTTAGGGTAGTGTTGTAGTGTTTGCGTAGTGTAGGGTCATGCTGGGGGTAGTGTTTTAGGGTTTTGGGTAGTGTTGTAGTGTTTGCGTAGTGTAGGGTCATGCTGGGGGTAGTGTTTTAAGGTTTTGGGTAGTGTTGTAGTGTTTGCGTAGTGTAGGGTCATGCTGGGGGTAGTGTTTTAGGGTTTTGGGTAGTGTTGTAGTGTTTGCGTAGTGTAGGGTCATGCTGGGGGGTAGTGTTTTAGGGTTTTGGGTAGTGTTGTAGTGTTTGCGTAGTGTAGGGTCATGCTGGGGGTAGTGTTTTAGGGTTTTGGGTAGTGTTGTAGTGTTTGCGTAGTGTAGGGTCATGCTGGGGGTAGTGTTTTAGGGTTTAGGGTAGTGTTGTAGTGTTTGCGTAGTGTAGGGTCATGCTGGGGTAGTGTTTTAGGGTTTATGGTAGTGTTGTAGTGTTTGCGTAGTGTAGGGTCATGCTGGGGGTAGTGTTTTAGGGTTTAGGGTAGTGTTGTAGTGTTTGCGTAGTGTAGGGTCATGCTGGGGGTAGTGTTTTAGGGTTTAGGGTAGTGTTGTAGTGTTTGCGTAGTGTAGGGTCATGCTGGGGGTAGTGTTTTAGGGTTTAGGGTAGTGTTGTAGTGTTTGCGTAGTGTAGGGTCATGCTGGGGTGTAGTGTTTTAGGGTTTTGGGTAGTGTTGTAGTGTTTGCGTAGTGTAGGGTCATGCTGGGGGTAGTGTTTTAGGGTTTAGGGTAGTGTTGTAGTGTTTGCGTAGTGTAGGGTCATGCTGGGGTGTAGTGTTTTAGGGTTTTGGGTAGTGTTGTAGTGTTTGCGTAGTGTAGGGTCATGCTGGGGGTAGTGTTTTAGGGTTTAGGGTAGTGTTGTAGTGTTTGCGTAGTGTAGGGTCATGCTGGGGGTAGTGTTTTAGGGTTTAGGGTTGTGTTGTAGTGTTTGCGTAGTGTAGGGTCATGCTGGGGGTAGTGTTTTAGGGTTTAGGGTTGTGTTGTAGTGTTTGTGTAGTGTAGGGTCATGCTGGGGGTAGTGTTTTAGGGTTTAGGGTAGTGTTGTAGTGTTTGCGTAGTGTAGGGTCATGCTGGGGTGTAGTGTTTTAGGGTTTTGGGTAGTGTTGTAGTGTTTGCGTAGTGTAGGGTCATGCTGGGGGTAGTGTTTTAGGGTTTAGGGTAGTGTTGTAGTGTTTGTGTAGTGTAGGGTCATGCTGGGGGTAGTGTTTTAGGGTTTAGGGTAGTGTTGTACTGTTTGTGTAGTGTAGGGTCATGCTGGGGGTAGTGTTTTAGGGTTTAGGGTAGTTTAGTTGTTTAGTGTATGCTAAAGGCATATTCGTTCTAAAAGTTTTCGTTATTTTAATTTGCGGCCTAATAGTACATGCGGGATTTTTTTTTGCGGACTGATGGTATGCGGGATTTCGTCATATATTCGCTAATCATACTTTCTATGGCAAAATGAACCCCCTCATTTTGTTCCTTTTTAAATTAAATGTTTTAAGAGGTACCACTTTATTCCAATCAAGATGGCTTCAGGTGTGCCATACCTTTGTAATAAGTAGGACTGTTAGCACTCTAGTTGTTCTTTTGAACACTCTGGGACATTCTGTCATTGGGCTATAGTTGGGCTACATCTGGCTGATATTTGGGCTACATTTGTTTTTTTTGTCTCTGGTGGCCATCTTTGGGCTACATTGGGCTACATTGGGCTACATTGGGCTACATTGGGCTACATTTGGGCTCCAACATATATATAGCCCAATGTAGCCCAATATATATTTTTCAAAGTTAATTTTCGTAAAAACCACTGGAGCCTATATCTTGAGACATAGCAAAGGCACATCGGGCTACCAGTCCCTACAATTTTGCCAAGTTTGGTGTAAATCCATTCAGCCGTTCAGGCTAAAAGTGAGGCCAACCGCCCTATGGAAAATTGCATGGGAAAAACACGTTTTGGGACCCCCCCTTTTTTCTCGGCCCCCCC
Organism: Lissotriton helveticus; assembly: GCF_964261635.1. Lineage (NCBI taxonomy): Eukaryota > Metazoa > Chordata > Amphibia > Caudata > Salamandridae > Lissotriton > Lissotriton helveticus. The sequence goes on along the minus strand of NC_136065.1, from coordinate 1,039,023,558 downwards.
TTGACGAAACCCCCCCAAATTTTCAGGGGCTGCTCAGAAACAAAATGTGCCATTGTCCTGAAAATTTCAGCCAATTCCGTCCACAAACGCCAAAGTTATTAGACATAGAATTTTCAGAAATCCCATAGAGAAAAAATCCTAACTATATATACCCACTGGCTATCGCCAGTAGGTAATATACATATATAAACATATATAATCTGCATATCTATATAAATATAAATGCATGCATACATATACATATATGCATACATATGCATGTTATTTACATGAAAGTTTTAAAAACACTAATAAAAGCAAAGCTAAAAAGCCACCTCATTACAAACAGAATGGCTTTAACTTAAACGAGGGCGAGATCTATTGCATTTTCAATGCTTGTTTACTTTGGTTCTATCAAGAAGGCATTCAGATGTGTCACACATTTGCCATACATTCTGAATGTTAGCACTCTAGTTGCTCATTAGATCACTGTAGTAAAGCTAGTGCTCACCAGGGAAGTCTGCTGCTAATCATGGTTTGCAGCCATTTTCCCGCATTTTTTATCCCGCAGACTTTCAGTCCGCATACCATTATCCCGCAAGGTCATTGACCTCGCATACCATTATCCCGCATTTTTTCAAAACGCATGTGCATTTATCATGCATGCCTTTACAAAGAATTACGTTTTAAAGGCATGTATGGTAAATGCATTTGCGTTGTGAAAACCACGATGACGAGAGAGGTAAGTGGGTTTGTGTTAATTTTTTCGTGGGTTAGTGATTGTGTAGTGTAGTGTAGTGTTGTGTAGTGTAGTGTTGTGTTAGTGTAGTGTAGAGTTGTGGTGGTTGTTTAGTGTAGGGTCATGCTGGGGGTAGTGTTTTAGGGTTTAGGGTTGTGTTGTAGTGTTTGCGTAGTGTAGGGTCATGCTGGGGGTAGTGTTTTAGGGTTTAGGGTAGTGTTGTAGTGTTTGCGTAGTGTAGGGTCATGCTGGGGGTAGTGTTTTAGGGTTGTGTTGTAGTGTTTGCGTAGTGTAGGGTCATGCTGGGGCTAGTGTTTTAGGGTTTAGGGTAGTGTTGTAGTGTTTGCGTAGTGTAGGGTCATGCTGGGCGTAGTGTTTTAGGGCTTAGGATAGTGTTGTAGTGTTTGCGTAGTGTAGGGTCATGCTGGGGGTAGTGTTTTAGGGTTTTGGGTAGTGTTGTAGTGTTTGCGTAGTGTAGGGTCATGTTGGGGTGTAGTATTTTAGGGTTTAGGGTAGTGTTGTAGTGTTTGCGTAGTGTAGGGTCATGCTGGGGGTAGTTTTTTAGGGTTTAGGGTAGTGTTGTAGTGTTTGCGTAGTGTAGGGTCATGCTGGGGGTAGTGTTTTAGGGTTTTGGGTAGTGTTGTAGTGTTTGCGTAGTGTAGGGTCATGCTGGGGTGTAGTGTTTTAGGGTTTTGGGTAGTGTTGTAGTGTTTGCGTAGTGTAGGGTCATGCTGGGGTGTAGTGTTTTAGGGTTTTGGGTAGTGTTGTAGTGTTTGCGTAGTGTAGGGTCATGCTGGGGGTAGTGTTTTAGGGTTTTGGGTAGTGTTGTAGTGTTTGCGTAGTGTAGGGTCATGCTGGGGGTAGTGTTTTAGGGTTTTGGGTAGTGTTGTAGTGTTTGCGTAGTGTAGGGTCATGCTGGGGGGTAGTGTTTTAGGGTTTTGGGTAGTGTTGTAGTGTTTGCGTAGTGTAGGGTCATGCTGGGGGTAGTGTTTTAGGGTTTTGGGTAGTGTTGTAGTGTTTGCGTAGTGTAGGGTCATGCTGGGGGTAGTGTTTTAGGGTTTAGGGTAGTGTTGTAGTGTTTGCGTAGTGTAGGGTCATGCTGGGGGTAGTGTTTTAGGGTTTATGGTAGTGTTGTAGTGTTTGCGTAGTGTAGGGTCATGCTGGGGGTAGTGTTTTAGGGTTTAGGGTAGTGTTGTAGTGTTTGCGTAGTGTAGGGTCATGCTGGGGGTAGTGTTTTAGGGTTTAGGGTAGTGTTGTAGTGTTTGCGTAGTGTAGGGTCATGCTGGGGGTAGTGTTTTAGGGTTTAGGGTAGTGTTGTAGTGTTTGCGTAGTGTAGGGTCATGCTGGGGTGTAGTGTTTTAGGGTTTTGGGTAGTGTTGTAGTGTTTGCGTAGTGTAGGGTCATGCTGGGGGTAGTGTTTTAGGGTTTAGGGTAGTGTTGTAGTGTTTGCGTAGTGTAGGGTCATGCTGGGGTGTAGTGTTTTAGGGTTTTGGGTAGTGTTGTAGTGTTTGCGTAGTGTAGGGTCATGCTGGGGGTAGTGTTTTAGGGTTTAGGGTAGTGTTGTAGTGTTTGCGTAGTGTAGGGTCATGCTGGGGGTAGTGTTTTAGGGTTTAGGGTTGTGTTGTAGTGTTTGCGTAGTGTAGGGTCATGCTAGGGGTAGTGTTTTAGGGTTTAGGGTTGTGTTGTAGTGTTTGTGTAGTGTAGGGTCATGCTGGGGGTAGTGTTTTAGGGTTTAGGGTAGTGTTGTAGTGTTTGCGTAGTGTAGGGTCATGCTGGGGTGTAGTGTTTTAGGGTTTTGGGTAGTGTTGTAGTGTTTGCGTAGTGTAGGGTCATGCTGGGGGTAGTGTTTTAGGGTTTAGGGTAGTGTTGTAGTGTTTGTGTAGTGTAGGGTCATGCTGGGGGTAGTGTTTTAGGGTTTAGGGTAGTGTTGTACTGTTTGTGTAGTGTAGGGTCATGCTGGGGGTAGTGTTTTAGGGTTTAGGGTAGTTTAGTTGTTTAGTGTATGCTAAAGGCATATTCGTTCTAAAAGTTTTCGTTATTTTAATTTGCGGCCTAATAGTACATGCGGGATTTTTTTTGCGGACTGATGGTATGCGGGATTTCGTCATATATTCGCTAATCATACTTTCTATGGCAAAATGAACCCCCTCATTTTGTTCCTTTTTAAATTAAATGTTTTAAGAGGTACCACTTTATTCCAATCAAGATGGCTTCAGGTGTGCCATACCTTTGTAATAAGTAGGACTGTTAGCACTCTAGTTGTTCTTTAGAACACTCTGGGACATTCTGTCATTGGGCTATAGTTGGGCTGCATCTGGCTGATATTTGGGCTACATTTGTTTTTTTTGTCTCTGGTGGCCATCTTTGGGCTACATTGGGCTACATTGGGCTACATTGGGCTACATTTGGGCTCCAACATATATATAGCCCAATGTAGCCCAATATATATTTTTCAAAGTTAATTTTCGTAAAAACCACTGGAGCCTATATCTTGAGACATAGCAAAGGCACATCGGGCTACCAGTCCCTACAATTTTGCCAAGTTTGGTGTAAATCCATTCAGCCGTTCAGGCTAAAAGTGAGGCCAACCGCCCTATGGAAAATTGCATGGGAAAAACACGTTTTGGGACCCCCCCTTTTTTCTCGGCCCCCCCTTGACGAAACCCCCCCAAATTTTCAGGAGCTGCTCAGAAACAAAATGTTCCATTTTCCTGAAAATTTCAGCCAATTCTGTCCTCAAACGCCAAAGTTATTCGACATAGAATTTTCAAAAATCCCATAGGAAAAAAATCCTAACTATATATACCTACTGGCTATCGCCAGTAGGTAATATATATATATAATACATATTTAAATTTCAAACTAAACCACATTCACTGGATGATGTTATCAGTGATGTCATTTGAGATGTCATCAGTGATGTCATCAGTGATGTCACTGACCATGTCATGAATGATGTATTATGTGACATCATCAGCAGTGCATTGCGGGTGCGCGAATTATAGAACTAACTATAACAGATGAATTTCTATGGTTTTGTATGAGTGAAATGTCCACATAACTATAACACCCCTGAAACCTATCTTTTTTTTGTGAATTTCTAAGGTTTTTTTAAATACTAATTTCTAACTATAACGTCTCTGAAACCTATGGTTTTTTCAGTGAATTTCAAAGTTTGTTTAAATGCTAATTTCTAACTATAACGTCTCTGAAACCTATGTTTTTTTCAGGGAATATATATATACACATGCATACATACGTATATATATATATATATATATATCTTTGATGCATATAAGGTCGAGAAAGGCAGCGTGACTGCCGAAACGCGTCCCTCTTGTGTTCCACCATGTAACTGATGCAAATCCTGAAATAAACGGAAGCAATACCCACAACACGAGTGCAGGCTCCTTAATCAGAGGAAGGTTGGGGAACTTTTTTTCATATTCTAAGCGCTAGCGGTAACGCTATTTCCGAAGCAGCACCAGCTATCTGGCATCACACCAGCATTTACCGCAACTGCAATATTGGATCTTGAGGCAGGCGTGCCCCCATTCTAGGGTGCGGCAATGGAGACAAGGAGAAGGGCATACGTGGAGGTGAAGGTTCATACGCTGAGAGCCGAAGCTCCCTTGGCGGGGACTGTATTACCAGTACAAATGGCCCTCCCTCACCCTGGTATCACCACCCGTGAAATGGAGCTGGGCACTGCATTGGGCACTGACCCTAGCAGCAGTGGTGTTGTGGGACCCAACTACTGTTTATCGGGATGAATTTGCACCGGATACTAGGAGTGGATTTTTGAAGAAGTACAAGATCGCCACCATGAGTAAAATACCACCTTTGAAATTGGATACTTATGTCCTTAAATTGAGCTGCTCTCGAGCGGGAAGCATGCTGCTCTCGGGAACGTGCCACAAGGATTGTTTGAAACATATGGTGAGCGATAATGCTTGTAATAACGGTACACAAACCTGCAGAGTTGTGTCATTTGGGATTTTAAATTAGGAATTGTGATGCATTCACGGACCGCCCATAAGCGAGCTTAAATCCAGTTCGGGTTTTTCACAACATGGAATGAGACATGATGGGACATTTCTGACATTATGAACTGTTAAGCACAAAAATGTAAAAGCACACATGTTAAGCCGCCTTGTGGGGCTTACTATGTTGCGCTGTTTCTTTGTAAATGTTTTTATCTTGTGCAAGAAATATTGTTGGTGTTCCCACGAGTAAGTGAAATACCAGAGGCATAATAGTGGAGTGCATCTTCTATTTTTGAACATGTGAAAGCTTTAAAAGAAGCTCACAGTTTGATGCATTTTAGGTCGTGAAAGGCAGCGTGACTGCCGAAATGCGTCCCTCTTGTGTTCCACCATGTAACTGATGCAAATCCTGAAATAAACGGGAGCAATACCCACAACACCAGTGCAAGCTCCTTAATCAGAGGAAGGTTGGGGAACTTTTTATATATATATATTTCAAACTAAATGTCCTTGCGGGAGGAGCACTATTATGCTGGTGCTGGCGGCGAAGAAAGGACAACTTCGTGAATTAATTCCAAGCAATTTTGAAAGAAAAACGCCGCACCACCGTGATCAAGAACTAGGGCAGGTCGAAACGCGTAGGTGGAGATTTGGTGGAGGTCATTAAAAAGTGAGTGAAATCATTCAAGGAGAGTGCGCCATTTTCCTTTCAAAATTGCTTGGAAATATACATATATATATATATACACACAGATATATATATATATATATATATATATATATGTATATATATATATATATATATATATCCAACAAAAGTCGGCGAAGAAGCAGGGATGGCCACTAGCAGCGGCGGGCCGGGACGGGATCGCCACTCCCCCGTATTCCAACACAATCGTTCGCAACTTATTCAAAGACGTCGTTCTTTGAATAAGTTGCAAACGATTGTGTTGGAATATATATATATATATATATATCTATATATATATATATATATATATATATGTGTATATATATACATTAATGTACACATGGACTTTAGGAGGTGAGTGGGTGATAACTCACAAAGTTGGTGGTAGTTGTAGGCATCCAAAGCCAGTCTGCTGTCTTTGTCTCTGATGTGAGTATCTCTTCTCCCATCAATCTTATTTAGTAATGTGGCTAGTTTTTAGTACCATCTTGTGATGGCTGGCAGATTTCTGCCTAACCCTCCTGCGTAGTTTCTTGCACTATCTTCCTGATGCGTGACGTTCCCATGGCACCTGCTTGGGCTTGTGTTCAGTAGGTCACCAAAATACCAGAACCATAAAAACGCATGACAAAAATATTGTTCCCAGTACGAGTTATTAATAGAAAATCTAATGCCTATGGGCTGTAAATGATATAAGATTAAAACACTTTGCCAGCTCTTTGTGGGCTACACCCTGCTGCTGTGCTCATCTAATGCATCAGCCTGTATGATTAACAGAGTAGATAGCTGCCCTGAGGCAAGAGAACATTGACGGGCCTATTAGTCACTTTCACTAGCAATTTATTATGCTCTAATATAAGTTCATTTTAGATGAAATAGGCTCATCTTCAAAAGAATGAATTAGATAAGGAAATAGCTCAGTTACTTAATGCACTTTTATTTTCAGGGCACCTGGAGAGGGGACGCTATTTTAAATTCATGTGCGAGCAAGAGAAGAAAATTGTGGGCAAAACTCACAAAGGGTCCTTTGGGTGTATATATCTGCAAAAGTGTAAATCTACTCCTACACCTAATTATAACTCTCCAGTATTTTGGTATTCACTATTTTCAAGTGGAGATTTAATGCTAGATGTAGATTTACAAGTCTCTATCCTATCAAATGATATGGTGAAGACTCCTATGATTGAATACACAAGTGTAAAGAGGCTATTAGAAACTTTTGCCTGTTTTTGGAGCTCTCCGTCACTGGAGCTTACTTCTTCCCATTGGCAAACATAGGGAAAGTGTATTTTATATTAAAAAAATAAATACAATTAACTTAATGTAGAATAAAAATGTAAACTAAATTTAAACAAATAGTATTATTTAATGGTTACTTGAACAATATATAACACATGGCTTCCTAAAGCTAACTTTGTATTTATTTGTAAATTAAGTTAAATATATTAAATCATTTTACGAATATACTTTTTTTTGCAATCTTTTCAATTACAATTGCCCACCCTCGCTTACATTTGTATTTTGTTACATTTGTAACTTAGGTATGTTATTAATTAATCACATTTAAAGTATGGTACATTTCTGTTTTATTAAATTGGAAAATAAAACGTATTATTAATTATATTTATGATTTGCGACATGTGTGTGTTTGTGTGTATATATATATATATATATATATATATATATATATATATATATATATATATATATATACACACACACACACACTATGTTATTATATATATATATATATATATACACACACACACACACTATGTTATTATATTTACTGTGGGGTGTTAATGATGTAGCATGCATGCATTGTTACCCATAGAAGTTTGTTGCAGTTCCATGATTGTCCATGTGCAGGGTTTAACCCTGTTTTCGCACTGTTAGGGCTGTAGTAGAATTAGAATTGTATTCTCTTATTTTAGCAATTGTCTTAGTCCTTTGTGGGTATGTGTTTTGTACTAGCTTGTCTCTCCCAAACCCTTACTTCAATTTCCTTAACAAAACCTATTTTGTACTAACTACACTCCTCCTTGTTCCTCCAACATTTACCACTAAATCCTACACTAACATGTTCGAGATCACCTCCACTGATGCTGAGATTTTATTTCATTTATTTATTATAAAGGTTTTATGTAGCGCTGGCTAGACCCGGAGGTATCAGAGCGCTTTACATGAGTATTCAGACCATAATTGCAGGTTACATTGTTACAAAGGTTACATAGTTATCAGAGCCTGGCAACATAGTGAGAAGTAAGGTCGAGACAAACAAAAATAACATATATGTAAGGGAAAGAGCAGGCAAGGGGAGAGATTCAGGGGAGAAGGGGGTAAGAGCAGGGGAAGAAGACAGAATGGAGGAGGGAAGAGGAGGGGAGGGTGAGAGACACAGCATGGAAAAAGGAGGTGGTGTGATGGGGACACAAACCGGTAGATGAGTCAGAGCGGCGTCCAAAGTCCAGTAAACTGTGATCCCAAGGGAAGTGATATCATATTCCCCATCTCTGTTGGGAGAGGCTCCCTATACGCAGTGGACTCTCTCAGAGGGGTCTTTGAGACTCCAAGGCCTACATACTGGATTCTTCCCCAAAACCCAAAAAGCAGAGAACTAGTGCTTTGGCAAGGACTGTGAGTGGCTCCCTTGCTTTGGCAAGGACTGTGAGTGGCTCCCCAGGCGCTGTGGAGTCTCTCAGCGGGTTCGCTGAGACTCCAGAGTATAAATATTGGATCTTTCCCCAACAAGGGGAGAAGGAGTGCTTAGTCAAAGCGCACAAGAGGACAGGGGGCTAGGCAGTGCAGTGGGCAAGGGGAAAGATTCAGGTGAGAGGGTATAGGAGCAAAGGAAGTAAGACAAAGAAAGAAAGAGTGCTAAATGGGAACAGGTAGCAAGATAGGAGACAAGGAAAAAGCAGAGTTACAGAAATACGATGAGTGGGTGGGCGAGACAGGGAGATGGGAAGAAAGACTGTGCTTAAACTGTCTTCAAAGTCAGGCTGGGTAGGTGAAGGTCAGGGGATGAACCAAGGCCAATCTCCTCAATAGCTGAACAGAGCAGCTCCACTGGGCATCGGACATAGTGCTCAGACTCCGCTGTCAGGATGGAGATCAGGAGTACTCAGAAAATGTCAGATTTGGGGGGGGGGAGAGAAACCATGGACCAAATAAATTCCAGATGCCATCTTGAGGTCAGGCACAGAACTTGTACATAGTCCAGATTTGGGGGGGGGGGAGAAACCATGGACCAAATGAATTCCAGATGCCATCTTGTGGTCAGGCACAGTCCAGGGTGGGAGACGGCACCCTGCTGGAAAGGGATCATTTCCAGTCCTCGGTTACGTCTGATTTCCTTGACGTGATGGACTCTCTCAGCCGGCTCGCTGAGACTCAAGGGCATAGATGCTGGATCACTGGGCACACTCAGAAGGCAGAAGGAGGGAAGAGGGGGTAGAAAACCCGGTGTGAATACAGTGTCAGACGTCCAGTAGGGTAGGATACGGTTCCCAGGGGAAACGGATTAATCCCAGTCCTCCACTATGTGTGATACCCTTATCACTGTGGACGCTCTCAGAGGGGTCTTTGAGACTCCAGGGCAAAGATCCTATCTCCATCCCCAACAAGGGGAGTAGGAGTGCTTTGGACAAGGGCATACTTAGGTAGATAGTTGGCTAGACCCGGAGGAAACAGAGCGCTTGACATAAGAGATTACACACGTAACATGCGTAGATGCAGATTGCATTGAACAAGAAAAATGTCAGAAATGAGGTGGAGCAAGGTATAAACAATAGGGAAAAGTAGCAGTAGAGAAGAGGGGGGAATAGGGCTGAAGCAATCATAAGTTTAAATTAATATTAAATTACACAGATCAACAGTTACAAAGTTACATCAGTTATTAGAGAATAAAACATAGCATAGAGAAAACCAAGTTATAAAATTACATCAGTAGCTATGACATTAATTAAAAAATAGAGAGCAAGTCTTGTAGAGCATAGACGGGGGTGGGGGGATAGTAAAGGGCTTTTCATGAAGATCCTTACTACAGGGGGCATCAAAGAAAAAGCCTGAGTATGGGAGTCTACAAACCGGAAGGGGACCAGTGATAAAACAACAACTAATGTCATACAACCTCTCTGCATCGTGTCAAAAAATAAATGGCGTGGATCCGAACGGGTCACACGGGTGATTCACCATGACCAAAACAAGTAGTGAAGGGTGTAAGAGCCATTAAGAAGGGGTTGACTAAAGGCCATGGTCAAGGCGGAGACCAGCAGCAAGAATCCAAGTCATGAGCCCCAGATAAATTTGAACAAAATGGCGGGATTGCGGGAGAGAAAGAGATCCGAACACAAAATCATTACATTGAAACACAAAGTCAGTAGGGAAATATACCCCCGGAGCAGGGCGGAAAAGTGGAAGGCAGCTACCAGATTTGGCGGGAGGAAGGCTGGAGGGCGCCGAAGTTAATGTCGGGACATCGTCGTCAGGGGGAGTTAGTGCGGGTGTCCATGGAGCAGCCCCGGAAAAGGAGGGCAGCTGCGGGGACAGGAGGACACGTTCATTCGGAGAAGAAAAGAAGTTGGAATAAGGCAGCAGCATTGCATCAATTTCAATGCCACTTTGTTTGGGGAAACGAGAACACAAAAGACCGAGCCACCATCCTGTAGGGTCCAGGATGTGGGTGGAACAATAATAGTGAGTCTCCCTCAAGAAACTCGGAAGGTGCAAGCAGGCCACCCGGATCGTTCCTGGGGTCCGCAATGCGTGGATAAATAAGCAAAATCCTTGAGTAGGGTGGCGGTTGGATGGGGGAGAGCCGACAGCTCAAACTTTACAGCAGTGAGGCATCTCCGCCGAGCCAGTGGCCATGATGGTAGAGGCTACGTGGGCTCCGTTGGCTGCATGTGGAACGCCCTGTTGACCGAGCAGGAATGTTATTTTCATTATTTATTGTATGTCACTGTCTCAGTTACCTCAACCTTGGCCGAAAAGATAACTATAGGAGTAAAGATGCAGAACTGACACCCTCCATACAGAAAAGGAAGGAAGGTGGATGTTTAGATTTCCAGACACAGGTCTTTGAAATAAAATTAGCAATATGTCAGGGAGTACTACAGTTGTATGACTTAATGCACTCCAAAATGCTTTTTGCGAGTTAGGCCTGCTGTTTTTATTTTTAGTCTCCGTATTGATAATGTATATATCCAACAATGAGTATCAACATGAATGAAAAAAGTGTGTATATTTTATTTCACGAAATAATTGCACAATCGCTCAGAAAGGTTATAGATATTCTACAAAGATGTTACTTACTGTTTCTAGAGTATTTTTTTATGTTGTCCTATCAGTGTTTTTTTAAAATATAAAAAAATAAAAATAAAAATATAAAAATATGTTTGATTTACTTTTTCATTTCTTTCTCACTTCTTCTCTCTCCACCCCTTTTTAGGTCTCGTGTAGGCAGCGTTCATACGCTGTCTCTTAGACATTTAGTAATCTGTATAGCCAGGGTAATCCCGCCTGCTGCTTGCCTGCTGCTTGCCTCCTGCTTGCAATTGGGTTACTATGATTTTCCGGCCTTCCTATTGGTTGCTGCTCCGATGCATCACTTCTGTTTTCATCGGAAGCAGCACCGACCAACTACAGTTCTATTGCGCTGTAGGGCTTGCTTCGTTTTTGGGACTACTTGGGCTTTTTTTTCTTTATCGCCAAGGCGCCTGCTTCTTGAGCTGTGGCAATTTCAAACAACAGATGCTTCCCATATTTTGTAGCATACCAACACATCGCCACGGCACCCGATTCATGGGCTGTGGACATTTACAGCGCCCGCTTCATTCTACTCGATGATTTGGCTAACCACACACCAGTATTTAGTATTTTCACAGCCCTCGACTAAAGGCAGGCCCTGCATCAATTGGCTATTTTCGAACTCTCCAGCAACACCAGGCCCATCTCTGTGGGTCCATTTGAGAAGCACTGCTTGGGGGCTTGCCTCACACACATGCCTCTGAAGAACATATGTTTATACCACACTCTGTGCGTGAAGCACCGCAAGGTATTTAATATGACCAGCTCGCTGTGTGTGTTGCGCTGTGTGACTTTCCTTGTGGCAGATCTCTTTGAGGCAGTATCTCTCAACCAGTAATGAATGTGTAAAGGACAAGCAGACTGCACGCCTCGTTTCTAAAGCCATGCGTAAACTTCTCCGACGTCACAGCTAATTAACTCGGCACCCGCAACCCTGCTCTGGTCAGTATGTTAAACATGCAGCCCTTGTTGGAAAGTTGTTGCTCATTTAAGGCTTGAAAACGTTTGCAGCCTAACAGATGTAAAACTTTAGTATTCATGTTTTCGAGGGGGGTTGCCCACTTCCCACACTGCCAGGACTGGCCTTGTGCTCTGCACACCCTGCCACGATAGATAAGGTCCATATCTGCATGCTGTTAGTATGGCTACTATACTTTCCACTGACTGCACACAGAACTAGCAATGCTACAGTGCACTGTGCACACTGCTAGGATAGATACAGTGCACCACGCACTGTTCTAGGATTGGTACTTTGCACAGGACACAGTGCTAGGATGGGTACTGTACAGTGCACAGGTAGCCAGCGTGAGTACTGTGCACTGTACACAGAGCTCGATGGATACATACTATGCACTGCACACAGTGCTAGGATATGTACAGTGCACTGTGCACACAATGCTAAGACGGCACTGTGCAGTGCACACAGTGCTAGGATGTTTGCTGTGCACTGCGTACAATGCTAAGATGAGTACTGTGCACAGTGCTGCGATGGGTACAATGCACTGCACACAGTGCTAGAATGGGCACTTTGCACTGCGTACAATGCTTGGATGGACACTGTGAACTGGACATAGTGCTAGGATGGCTACGGCCCACTGCAAATCATGCTAGCATGAGTTCTGGGCACTGCACATAGTGTTAGGATGTGTACTGTGCATTGTGCTTGAATGGGTAAAGTGCTCTGTGTGCATTGCTAAGATGGGTACTGGGCACCATGCACACAGTGTTTGGAAGGGTAGTGTCCACTACACACAGTGCTAGGACCGTTACTGTGCATTAGACACAGTGCTTGGATGGATTGTTTATAGAATGCTCTATATGAGCACAGCGGAGCAGTGCTTTGTTACCGTAATATGTAATGTCTGGCCCTTTGATGGATTATGGGTGACATAAGCCTTAGAATGAGTTCTTCTTATTCACTGCTGTGTTAGAAACATAAAACCATATTTGGGGCGCATTGAGCCCTTCCTCCCCAGGCCTAGGTAGCTTTGCACCCACAGCAGTATATCAGGGGCATAACACAGTCCCCCGCTTCCTCATAGTGGGGGGGGGCCCGAGCTGCAGGGAGCCCCCTCAGCACTGTACTCACGCCAGAGCACTCCGGATTAAATCCAGAGTGGGCTCCTCTGTGTACCTTGCAGCGGGCCCCTTCAACTTTCATTTTGCCACTGCAGTATATCTGTGCTACCGCAGCTCCCCACTGTCCTTGCCGCCATGTTTCATGGGTGAATCAGCTGGTCTCAGGCTTAGCCCTGCAATCGGTTGCAATATGCTCCTCCCACACAGTAGAACACATCATAAGAGCCCAAAATACTGGAATGCATAGTCCTGTCCCTATACACATGACCGCAGTGCACAGCTTACGGTAGGGACATATTGAACAAAAGACCCTCAACAACAATCATAAGCCCGAAACAGAAGCCAGCATTCACCGGCATTATCCTGGGTCCGCACCACATTGATGCCGAGACTGATATTCCGAGCAGGGTGGACTTGCAGCTGGCTTAGGAGGCAGGACTTCCCACTAATGAATCGGCAAAGTGCATTACTCCAAACCCACTCATGCTGAGTTATGGTGATGTGTAAGTGCAGTCTGTTTTTTTTTTGTTTTGTCGGATTTGAAATTGGCACCGCTTTCTAGATTGTGCCCACCAAGTTCATATCTCTAGCAACTGCAGCCACATCAGTGCCGCCAGTTACAGTAGCCGCACCCCCACTACCGGGAGCAGCAACCCCATTTTGCCAACAACATACAGCTCTTTGAGACCAAGGGCAACAAGCCCTAGCACTGAATGACAAGAGGGGCACACTAGCAAAGCCCAGAGCCGCAGCCAAGCATTTTCCATGTAGTTGTGAAATGCAGTGAACAGGTTCAGATATGGCAGAGGAGAAGGTGAATACAGCTTTTCACGTGTGTTAGGGGGAGTGGGCTCCAAGTGATTCATTTTCGTGGCTTATCGGCCATTGTGCTTCGCGTAGCAGGTAAAAATGTACAAATGCGCTCACTTGCTAATGTGCCCCCATGTAAACTTTATATTTTATGTGCCTATGTTTGGGGCATGGGGAGGGTAATGGATTTTAATGGATCACTGAAACAATATCGACAGACCGGGTATCGACTACCCAAAATATCGAAGCAAAATTATCGACTACAAAAATATCGACTACCAATACTTAAACAAGTAACTACACAAATATCGACTTCACAGTATTGCAACTAAAAAATCCAAACTCGATAACAACATTATCAAACCAAAAAAATATCGCTAACAATATATATCGACTTTCAACACATATAAAGACATAAGCTAAAACATTGAGAAAAAAAATATAGACCACTAAAATATCGCAAAAAACATTCTACCGACTTCTCTATACATCTTAAAAAACACAATATATAATGAAAAAAACACGGTAAATGGCAACATAACTCACCATAATTATTATACAATTAAATATACTATAATCACCGAGTAAATAAAGATCAAAAAAATTATAAACAGTAACATTTCGAAAATATAATACATTTACATCATATTAATATATTATACATCTCACACTATAAAAGAATTATAAGAAAAAGATAGAAAAAATAAGGCTCCACGATTAAAAAAAACATTAATTGGCGTCTTCCATATAAAGCACATAACTCCCAAAACAATTTGAACACTCTCAAGCAACCAATAAAAAACACCAAATAATTATGCAGACCAATAAAAACAACCAACACATTATAGAAACACTATAAAAATAAAGAAAATACACAACTAGATAACACTTTACGCTACAAAACGTGAAGAAGGGGAACCTCTGCCAGATTTTCACCAGAAGAGAAACCTACTACATTACAAAAAAAGGCTACATGAAAGAAAAGTAAGTGCCACTACCTTATAATAACTACTAAACTTAGCACTGAAAAACTAAAAATAAAAAATGAAACAACAATAACTGAAACATTTTCTTTCCTTCTTACCATGTCTTGCAGATATATCAAAATTACCGAAAAAAAGCCCAACTTTTACAACTCTATCAACTCTAAAACAAAAGTAAGTATATAAACTAAAATAACAGAGACAACTTTTAAAGGAAAAACTATCAAGAAAACGTCCTTGTGCAAAGAAATCCAGTAATACAAAATAAAACATATACAATAAATCTCGTTTTATTTTCCCAACAGAACCATCAACAAAATAAAGAGAAGTAAATAATCCAAACAACAGCACAGCCCACCAAACAACTAAGAGAGAGGTAAATATATAGTTAAAATGTTATAAATGCAAATGATTAACCTAGAAGCCAGACTAAATATCTCTATGCAACATTTATTTACTGTAGAAAGAAAAAAGAAAAATGACTGAAGGAGCCAAATTTATAACTTCACAGAAAGGAAAAATGCTTTTATGTTATAAGGGCTATACATATACACAAAAAAAGCAGCATGAACTAAAAGGGGTCGAATCCAATCCGGTAAAAAAAACGTCCGTACGAATCGTATCCGGAGCCCTCTCCGTACGACTCGTACACACGCCGTACGACCCGACGAGTACGATCCGGACTGGGGCATCAGGACGCGATCCGTACAGTCCACGTCAGGTAAGGGCGATTCGTACAGAAAAGCGCACAATCACATACACACCGTACGGTGCGTACCACCCATGAGCGCAGGGGTATGCCCTGTACACCCAGCGTACATGGGGTACGGTGCGTACCCCCCATGATCACAGGGGTGTGCCCCGTAAACCCAGCGTACATGGGGTACGGTGCATACCCCTGCGATCATGAGGGGTACGCACCGTACCCCATGTACACTGGGTCTACGGGGCATACCCCTGCGATCATGGGGGTACGTACTGTACTGTACTGGGGGGCGTTCCGTACCTGTTTCGGCGCGAACTCTGCTTTTACGGCTGTTTTCAGCTCCCGTAAAAAAAGGGTTGTACGGTGCGTACCCGACACGTATCGTACTTGCTGGGTCATATAAACCAGCCGCGAGCCATACAGATGTCACGTACAGCGGGTTCTGACGGAGACTCGTACGGGGATTTAAGTCGTACGGTCTCTGTACGATTCGTACGGAGTACGGCTCCTGGTACGAATCGTACTTCGACGTACGTACGCGGGACGTTGCATGGTACGATTTGTACAGGAAAAATGCTCCGAACGGCTATTGGGAGCGTTTTTTCCCGAATCAGAATGAACCCCAAAGTGTTTTGGAAATGCAGCAAATATTACAGTAACAAATGTTATGGTCTAGCTATAACACACAAAACAACTGTAACCAATACAACAGAACATAACCACCCTCCCAACGTGACAGAAATAGAAATTAGACAAATGTTTGACCCACTAAAAGAAGCAAGTACTAGCACATACCTCCCTTCTACAACTATCCTTAAAGAACACTTAAAAGTTCTCCCCCAACATGCATCAAGCCAATTACCTTCCATCGAATCTCTAAAAAGGACAATAGCTAGGCAAAAAAGAACAATTTCCGCTACTCCACCTGCCCCAAAAACCTTTGAGCAAGTCCAAATTCCCCCTAAATTGAGAATAACTCATAATGACAAACCTTCCATCCTATACGAAAAAAGAATTATAATGTTTGCTACAGCCTACAATATGGTAAAATTACACCAACGTGAAACATGGATGATGGATGGTACATTCTCAGTATGCCCTAAACCTTTCTATCAACTATACACCATCCATAGACACTATCAGAACTGCAATATTCCCTTCATATATAGCCTACTACCCAACAAACAGCAAACAACCTATGTTGAGCTACTAAATAAAATAAAAGAACAAACCAATAATTACTTCCCCCCAAAAATTATCATTGACTTTGAGAAAGCAATGATAAACTCAATTCTAAAAACCTACCCTCACACAGCAATCCAAGGTTGCTACTACCTCTTCAACCAATGTATATGGAAACATATACAAAAATCTGCCCTAAGCTCCCAATACTGTAATGACAGCACTTTTGCCAACCAGGTAAAAAAATGAATTTCCCTAGCCTATTTTTCTGTTACAGACATAGCAGAACATTACAACCTACTAATAGACAGCCCCTATTATAAAAAAAATGAAACAAAATTAAGCCCTCTATTAGATTACTTCGAAGACACATGGGTAGGAAGGCTACACAGATCAGGACACCGAAGACAACCTACAGTTCAAATTCCCTGGTGGAACGTCTAACTAAGTACCCTAAATAAACAGGCTAAAAGTAACAACGCAGTTGAAGGATGGCACAATGCTTTCCAAGCAACTACAGGCAGAGGCACCCCTACACTACATAAACTACTCCAATCATTACAAAAGGAACAAAGTTACCAAAAACGTAGAATGGAGCAATCTGTAACACTAATTGGTCCTAAGCTAACTAAACAAACTAAAAAAATTTATAATACCATACAAGACCAAGTAACCCTATACCCAACTACCAGAGGCCTACAATATCTGTCTATGATAGCAAAAACAATTCTTTAAACATATCTAACATACCTATACTGAGCAAATATTAAACATAAAATATATATATTAGATACATGTTAGAAACTGAAACAAAATTGTTAAATATATTTAATAAAATTTATTTATTTAAATATATCTGAAGTTTTCTTATAATTTCTAACATATAACATAAAATAATGAAACAAATAAAATGACAATCCCACCCAAAAAAGAAATAAATAAAACTTACTCACTTTGTTGCTGAAGACAAACCTTTGTAACAGAAGAAATCCTTCCATATTAGTAAGCCATCCAAACAATCCAAAGGAACCCATAAAAAAATGCAAAAATGCAAACAAATTCAAAAAATTCTTCTCCAATACCATCCAGTGGAAAACCCTTAAAAACCCGAAAATAGTTATCAAAAATTAAAAAAACGCTCCAAGGAAACCAGTTGTAAAAATTAAAAGTAAAAACAGATCCATAACGATTCTTCTCCAAAATCGATCCAACGATGAACCATTAATAACCCGAAAATAGTTTAAAAATTAAAGAAAGGCTCCTTAAAAACGCAAAATGTAAGAAAGTGTGTTTAAAAAAGAATAAATATTATTCTACACACTTCTTACTAAAAAAACGCAATCTTCTCTTAAAAACGGCATCCACGCGAAGTACCTAAAAAATAGAAAAAAAAACATACCCGCCCATACACAATGCACCCCAACATACATTTTCAAACATTATTAAACATTATACATATCATTTAATTAACATTTCTATATTCCCTATTCCTACCTCAACATAGTAAGCCCAAAACGAGTAAACCGGAACCAAACGAAAACCGGAACTACCGCCTAAAACACACACATCCTACAAGTACCCAACACTAGAAAACCTATACACACTCCACAAACACTCAAACTATCTATCTAACTTAAATAAAATACTTAACATTAAACGTACCCTTCCACACGCGACGCAGCCTCCAACCGCGAGCTCTTCCAAGTTGAAATTACCCAAAATAACATAACGCGGTTACAAAATAGTCCCTCACAAACAAATAGTCCAATTCATATTAACATTAAATAACCTTCTAAAATTATTCAATACATGTTTCAGTCAATATTATCTAACAATTATATTTTTTTTAATTAAAAGAAAATCTAACAATGTTCTAAAAATTTTTAACAATGTCATATATGTTATTTTGAATTACTTTATATTAATTAAACAAACATTTACTTTAATAAAAAATACTTACATGACTGTATGAATATGAAATACTGTAATACATGTTACTATTATTTACTCTTTATATGTACAAATAATGTACCTAAAAACATTACCTGTGTAATAATTCTTTACCTCTATAAAAATTATTATTAATAATATTTTATATATTAATAATAATAACTTCTTCCAAAAAATACAATTGTAAATTATATATCAATGTCAACAATACCTACTTTTTTCCTGATATATATATATATATATATATATATATATATATATATATATATATATATATATATATATATATATATATATATATATATATATATATACCTTTCACTCACTGTTGTTTGTTGTGCTCTGACGTCTCTGAACTGCTAACTATAACTCATGCCATGACTCTTCTTCTGTCTAAGATACATTATTTTACAGTTAATTTTATAGATATTTGTTTATGTTGTTTTGTTCCACAGGAGGAAAGGAGGGGCCAATCATTGAATTCACCAGCACAGGCTTAGTTATCCTTTGCACTCCAGGAATCACTGTTGTCACTTTGGGACTCACGACTTGCTGCAATATCACTCTCCGGGTAGTCAGCGCCAACACTGGCCTTTTTTTCATCATGCATAAGTAAGAACAATAGTTTACCTACTATGTAACACTCCACTACTGACATTGATACCTGGCTATTACAGGTTAGCATCTAGCTTCTTGAAGATATACTTTGCCTACTGCCAATCAACCGTAATTTGGGTTGGAGTTCTCACCTGGCTTACCTATTTCTACCTTTGTCCCGTCTTTAGTAAGGCAATCAGTGGATTACCCCATATGTCATTGTCGACTGTATAACATTTTCATGTATTTTACTGGGATTGAGTACGGTTTCATTGAGGATCCACTTTGTTATCCAACTGTGTATTATCGACAGGGTCATACACGTTAAACTGTTTCCTGAACGAAGGGTTTACAGCTAGATCTTCATTTGACCAGGATACAGTCTGATCTACTGCAGATTATATTTTGATTCCGCATGACATATACAGCTGAATAATGTTCTAAACTAGACAGTGATGTGACTATCATTGCAACAGGTCAGCCATTTGTTTTGATTATTAAATCTAGACTCTAGGTGAGCGCATTGCGTAAAACCAAAAACTAGTCAGGATTAAATGTCTAAAACTACCTAACAATAATCATTTTTCAGTTGACGTTGTGTATTATACATTTATTTCATTGTACAGTTATTCCTTTGTACATATGATGTCTATAGAGAGCGTTATGATGTTGATGTTACCATTCCAACATGTCTGCCATCCTTTTACACATTTTGTTTACTAGTCCTACGCCTATGTTGTTGGTAATTGACCACGCTGAAACTTTTGTTTAAATACCGGAGTCACTTGTGTTGTGTTACACGTGAACAAGGCTTCTATGCTGAAACGCGTTGTGTAATAAACTGCTTATATTACACTCTGGATTCCTTTGTCTGATTACCTGAGAGCGCAAGACGAACTTTGTTTTTCTTGGATATTGACTTAACCGGATTGCTTCGCCGGTATCTGCGCCAACTCCCATGGGTCCCAGCACCCCGGAAGAAGCGTTTCTCTTTTTCGTATATATATATATATATATATATATATATATAAATATATTTGCTTTAAAAAAAAAATACAAACACTGTATTATAAAATTATTAAAAAATTTGTTCTTTATGACTTGTAAAATTAATCTTTATTTTTACAGTAATAAATGTGAATTAAACAAACAAATGCACACTGAATAAATGATACTTTTCTTAAAAACGATTGTATTAAAAATGTGTTTACAATAACACATTTTTTTTACCAATATACAACCGTGACTATAATGCAAATATGTTATTACACTATGGGGTCGATCCCGATTCTGGAAAAACCACTCCAAATAGCCGTACGGAGTGTTATTCCCGAACGAATCGTACCCTGCAACGTCCCCCATACATACATCGAAGTACGATTCATACCAGGAGCAGGACTCCGTACGAATCGTACAGAGTCCGTACGAATCAAATCCCCGTACGAATCTCCCTCGGAACCCGCTGTACGCCACATCCGTACGGTTCGCGGCTGGTTTTTCCAACCCAGCAAGTAGGAATCAAGTCGGGTAAGCACCGTCCAACGCTTTTTTTATGGGAGCCGAAAATGTCCGGAGAAGCATAGTTTGGCTCGAAACAGGTACGGTGCGTACACCCCATGATCACAGGGGTAAGGTGCGTACCCCTGCGATAATGGGGTATACGCACCGTACCCCGCAATCGCAGGGTGTACGCACCGTATCCCATGTTCGCTGGGTGTACGGTGCGTACACCCTGCGATCACGGGGTACGGTGCGTACACCCCATGATCGCAGGGATATGGTGCGTACCCCTGCGATCATGGGGTGTACGCACCGTACGGTGTGTATGTGAATGTGTGCTTTTCCATATGAATCGCCCTTACCTGACGTGGACCGTATGAATCGCGTCCTCATCCCCCAGTCCGGATCGTACTCGTCGGTTCGTACGGCATGTTCACGATTCGTACGGAGAGGGCTCCGGAAAAGAATCGTATGGACGATTTTTTCCTCGAATCGGAATCGACCCCTATATATCATCAAAATAAAAATGTGTACTTAACATTGAAAAATGTCAATAAAATTATTTTCTCATTTTATTACCCTCTTGTGAACATAATAAAATCTTTAAAACATCCTTTGAGTCTGATTAATTTAATTTCACTTACTGTCAATTATAATAATTAATTAGTATTGTTTATATAAATGTTACTGTATGTTATGTATTTAAATACTGTAAATATCATTGTATATACTCTGACAAAGTGCTGGAGAAGTGTGGCTCACTGGTTAGAGGAGGCAGACCTGGAAGCAGAGGTCAGCCCGGGACCAGGGTTCAATTCCCGGCTCGGCGGGGTCTTGAGTCCTAAAATGTCCATGGACTCGACAATTCTCGCTCTGGTGCCTACTCGATTCACGGGTTCACACTCTGCGACTCTGGGCAATAGCTTGCTTAATCTCCACAACGGCCCCTCGCGGCGGGATGCCTGGCTTTCACCTTGCGGATACCCTGCCGGGGTTATCTCACAGGGGAATACCAGGACGGGTTCCCTAAGCAAGCGCTTAGAAACTGCTTGGTGATTTGCGCTATATAAATTCCTGATAGTCAACCCTTATAAATTACTAATCCCACTCCACCAAGTATAAAGTCAGGGAAGGTGCTGGACACTAAACCCATATAATTTACTATTCCCACTCCACCAAGTATACACTCTGGCAAGGTGCTGGACAATCAACCCATATAATTTACTATTCCCACTCCAACAAATATAAAGTCAGAAAAGGTGCTGGACACTAAACCCATATAATTTACTATTCCCGCTCCACCAAATATAAAGTCAGGGAAGGTGCTGTACACTAAACCCATATAATTTACTATTCCCACTCCACCAAGTATAAAGTCAGGGAAGGTACTGGACACTAAACCCATATAATTTACTATTCCCACTCCACCAAGTATATACTCTGACAAGGTGCTGGACAGTCAACCCATGTAATTTACTATTCCCACTCCGCCAAGTATAAAGTCAGGGAAGGTGCTGGACACTAAACCCATATAACTTACTATTCCAACTCCACCAAGTATAAAGTCAGGGAAGGTGCTGGACACTAGACCCATATAATTTACTATTCCCACTCCACCAAGTATATAGTCAGGGAAGGTGCTGGACACTAAAACTATATAATTTACTTTTCCCACTCCACCAAGTATAAAGTCAGGGAAGGTGCTGGACACTAAACTCATATAATAAACTATTCCCACTCCACCAAGTATATACTCTGGCAAGGTGCTGGACAGTCAACCCATATAAGTTACTATTCCCACTCCACCAAGTATAAAGTCAGGGAAAGTGCTGGACACTAAACCCATATAATTTACTATTCCCACTCCACCAAGTATATACTCTGAGAAAGTACTTGACACTAAACCCTTATAAATTACTATTTCCAGTCCAACAAGTATAAACTCTGGAAAGGTACTACATAGTAAACACATATAAATTATTATTTCCACTCCAACAACTATATACTCTAGGAAACTGCTAGACAGTAAAACGATATAATTTACTATTCCCAACTCCACCAAGTATATACTCTAAGAATGTGCAGGACAATAAACCCACATAATTAACCTTCATAAATATTACATACCTCTTACATCACATTTTTTTAAAGATATTAAACATAATTAAAATTCACAATTAAAAATAAAAATGAACATTAGTTTTCTAATTTTGTATTATTATTATAATATTTTGTATATTTTTAAATATATTTCAAATAATTTTACATGAATTTTAAATACTTTGTACCTCTTTATTTAATTTCAAACAATATTGTAAAATGTGTTAAAATTTAAAATACATAATAACATTATTTTTCTCAAAACTTATCCCAAAAATAAATATGTGAAATTATTCTCAATTACAACACACTTCTTAAAAACATAATACTTTATTCACACTAAAATGAATTTGTAGAGACGCTTCGGGAGACCGGCGAACCTGGGCAAACCGAGCGGGGGCCGGACTACATAGCCCAGAAATCCCTGCAGAGACGGGCAGCAGCCCCACCCCCTTGCCTGGGGGGATAATACCAGCTGACGCCGCCCGCCCCGCGGGAAGCACGCGGGCGTGCGCCGGGCTAAAGCCCGGGCAAAGGGCGGGACGTCTGTGGTCGTCAGAGGCCAGAGGAGGCCGGGCTGGGCCACTCCCCTAATAATTGTCCAGCCACATAAGGTACTGTTCTATTTGAATCTGCTAAATGGGGAAAAGGAAAAGCATGGAGGGCGGGGCAGAGGGACTGAGTATGTATACAAAGAAAAGAAAGTCAAAAAAGCCCAAGAAAGCTGTTAAGCATGCAGGGGAAAATTGTGTAATGACCCGCACAGACGCCCTGATAGAGGAGTGTGGTGTTATACTAACATCCAAGCACCCCATTGAACAGAGACTGGATGTGAGTAGTGGCGAAGACACTCCTGATTCACCAATAAGCGGGGCCCGGTAGTCGTTCCCGGGATGTTCCTGAGGAAAAACCAAAGTGACCGATTCTGTGATGAGGGACACATTGATCCAGGCACCCACGAGAACGTTATTGTAGTACCAGAGTCAGAAGTGACCCACCCTACCCCGGTTGACCCTGTTGTCTGCTGTACAAATAGGTTCTCTGCCCTTACTACCAAAGATTGTTTAAACTTAGAGTGTGGGGACTCCTCAACCCAGCTAAGTATCCCTGAGGCTTTGCAAGGATCTAGGGAAGTAGTTCAGGGGTGTTCGTCAAATTCGCAAGTTTGTCTTGTTCCCAATGGGGGTGATAGCATTGCTCTGCTTAATGTGGTGAATCGATTATGTAATCTTGTTGAATGTATGCAAGTTAAGATTGAAACTTTATCTTTAAAATTGTACAAAGTTATCTTCGATTCTACTTCATGTCAAAATTGTTGTCTAGCTAAAAAACAGCCTAGTCCTACTCATACTGATCAACGAAAGGCAACAGCACAGCTTACTGTGACCAATCCTGGGAGAGGCAGTTTGTCGAGACAGACAGACACCCTATATAGTGAAGCAGCAGGAGTTAGAACAGGGACACTGAAAGCTCTGCCTATAAAAACTACCAAACATTCACACACTGGATCTAGCGAAGAACCTGGGAAACCTAAGTCGATCAACAACTCTAGCAATAGTTTGAACAAATCCAACATGTCAAAACATCCTAGCAAGCTGATGGCTAGAAGTTCTCTACCCCTTCCCACTGCCCCTGCTGATTTGACGAAAGTCTATTTGGTGAACGTTCCAAAACTGAGACATGGGAAGGACGTTGAAACAAATGACTCTCTGACAAATAAAGCCATTCATTGGATCAGACATACCAGAGGATGTCGATCTGTGATCAGGGAAGATATATCAAGAGCAACAAGGCTCTGCCACACTGGTGACAGAGCTGTTTGCATTGAATTGTCTTTTAAAGATGAAAACTTGGCACAAAACTTGATATTATTGGAATATAGATCCTGCTCCCCTGATCACTCACTAATTCAAATGAGATCTTCTCCCCTTCAACAGTGGTCCAACGAAAGGGGCAAGCTATCATTGGGTAAAGGGCAGGGTGGGTCGTCCCTGGAGGTCAATGATTGACTGGCGCTTGATAGTAATGACTCTAGCTTAGCTGGCCACATCGCACTAGAGACCCCAACCATGGAAGATATCACCCCTGGGATCCCGCGCACAATGGACATTTCTGGGGTGATGGACGGGGCAAACAGTCTATTCCACCAGAGCTCAAACACAAATGCCATTTTCCCCGAAGCCCTTGACAAATTTGGTTCAATATTGTCTTGGAACATCACAGGGCTGTACGATGTACGCTGGGTGTACGGGGAGTACCCCTGCGATCATGGGGGGTACGCACCGTACCCCATGTACACTGGGTGTATGGGGCGTACCCCTGCGATCATGGGGGGTACGCACCGTACCCCATGTACGCTGGGTATACGGGGTGTGCCCCTGCGATCATGGGGGGTACGCACCGTACCCGGTGGGGGCCGTTCCGTACCTGTTTCGGCGCGAACAATGCTTTTACGGCTGTTTTCAGCTCCCATTAAAAAAGGGTCGTACGGTGCGTACCCGACACGTATCGTACTTGCTGGGTCGTATAAACCAGCCGCGAGCCGTACAGATCTCGCGTACAGTGGGTTCTGACGGAGACTCGTACGGGGATTCGAGTCGTACAGTCTCTGTACGATTCGTACGGAGTCCGGCTCCTGGTACGAATCGTACTTCGACGTACGTACGTGGGACGTTGCAGGGTGCAGGGTACGATTCGTACGGGAAAAACGCTCCGAACGGCTATTCGGAGCGATTTTTCCCGAATCGGAATCGACCCCTTAGCTAACATGTGATCTATTTGCTTAGTTACATTTGTATTGATTTAACTATAATGGTTTGGAGCCTTATGCTCTTTATGTATTACCTGCTTTGTTGTTTGATATACTATTGCACTATAACACCCACACCTTTCCCTGCATGGTTTGTAGCATTTGAGGCTTTGTTGTAGACATTGGTCTGAGGCGATGAGTGGTTCCAGGTCAATTGTGCAGAGCAAACAGCTAGTCTTGTTGCCTCCCGGTGTAACTCGAAGAAGCCTGTGATTGTTCTAAAGTGAGTTCTGGGTAGTTCACATATAAGTTAAATAGAATTAGGTTTCAACACCATCCCTACCTTGTTCATTGTTCTTGTTTCATGCTCTCCCTCTCTTTTTTGCTTGTGTTTTATTTATTTCTCTTTGTCTTGTTTTCTGTCTCAATACTACCTCCAAAGACTCCTCTCCTAGGGGGATATTCACAAGGACTCAACTCTGAATTATCCCCACCTTAATGCATCAAAAGTTGAGATAGATTTAACACCCCAGTCACATGCTGGTGCAAACTGCAGACAGCGCTTGTATTCCTGCGATAACTGCCCAAAATTTATCTCCACAGTGGACACAAACAACTAACCCTAATGAGATGCAAAGTAGGCGTTCCCATGCAAAAAACACACAAAAAAACCACAACACCACATTCACAACGAACTGCCAGATCTGCGATGAGAACCAAAAAACAGGCAATAAGCCGCGGTAACAGCAGGGAATTAACACCTGCCTTTTGCTGGTGTCAAGCAGGACGACTACCTGCAGCATAAAAGGGAGCCCAGCCAAGAGCCACACCTGAAGACCCACAGACGTCATGGAGACAATGATCATGCAACACGGATACCCAGAAGGCCACAACACCCACCGCAACCACCCCGGATGACACAGCCTGGAAAAGAAAGCACAAAATCAGGACGTGTGTCATGCGCACATCAAAGGAGCGAGACACAGAGAAACAGAGAAGGACAGTGAGCCAGAGAGAGAAAGAGAGGGAAGGAAAGGAAGGGAGAGAGAGTGAGAGAGAGAGGGAAGGGAAAGAGAGTGAGAGAGAGAGGGGGGAAGGGAGAGAGAGTGAGAGAGAGAGAGAGAGAGCGGGGAAAGGGAGAGAGAGTGAGAAAGAGAGAGGGAAGGGAGTGGGAGTGAGAGAGAGAGAGAGGGAAGGGACAGGGAGTGAGAGAGAGAAAGAGAGGAACGGGAGAGGAGAGGGAGAGCGAGAGGGAAGGGAGAGGGAGTGAGAGAGAGAGAGAGAGAGAGAGGAAAGGGAGAGGGAGTGAGAGAGAGAGAAGGAAATGAAGGGAGAGGGAGTGAGAGAGAAGGAAATGAAGAGAGAGAGAGAGAGAGAGAGCGGGGGAAGGGAGAGAGAGTGAGAAAGAGAGAGGGAAGGGAGTGGGAGTGAGAGAGAGAGAGGGAAGGGACAGGGAGTGAGAGAGAGAAAGAGAGGAACGGGAGAGGAGAGGGAGAGCGAGAGGGAAGGGAGAGGGAGTGAGAGAGAGAGAGAGAGAGAGAGAGGAAAGGGAGAGGGAGTGAGAGAGAGAGAAGGAAATGAAGGGAGAGGGAGTGAGAGAGAAGGAAATGAAGGGAGAGAGAGTGACACCACCTGTGCGAGCTTCAGGCCCCGGTCATGCCACGATGGCATAGTCCACGTCAAGCGGGTCCGCCATGCGGCACAGCAGGTCCCACACATGACAATGAGTCCTGAGTCATCAATGGCAGAGACCACATCAGTGCACACATCATCATCGCAGGCTACACACCGCTCACTAATTACGTTTGCCACCAATCTTGTGCAACACCAGTCAGCGCCACGTGGTGGTAGGCCCATGTCAGCCGCAGGGCCTCGGGTGCCACTAACCCCGTGCAAGGCCAGTCAGCACCACGTGGTGGTAGGCCCGTGTCGGCCGCAAGGCCTCGGGTGCCACCAACGCTGTGTGCAGTAAATCATGGGCCCTTTATAATTGAGCACCGTCATCCAGTCACCACCGACAGAGGGGAATGTGACGTTGTCAGCCCCTTATATTTGCGGGGTTACATGGCCTGTGACGCCTGTGCCGGGTGGGTGTGGTATGTGTGCAGACCTTCCCTTTGGGAGTGCCAGTGACATGCTGACAACTAGACCAGTGACCTGCACACCAGCAGCGAGTACGCCTGCGATAGGTAGCTATGTGGGCCCCCCTCAGAGCGTAAGTTCGTTCCTGGGGGTCTTGTGAGAGTGCCAGGTCTGTGGGTGTCTCCTGCTGGGTGCTTTGGGTAGTGGGTGCGGTCTCCTCAATGCAGCTGGGCTGCCCTGATCCTGGAGGTGAGTTGCGGATGATGTCCATGATGTGTTGGAGGGCTTGGGTGTCGATGCTGGTGTTGTCCTCATCGTCATCAGTGAAGAGTGGCTGGAACCGCTCTGCAGGACGTGTTGACGGTGCCCCTGCAATGTGCCATTGTGGCCCTCTCCACCCGTCCCACCAGTACTGGTGGTCACTCACCTTGTTGTGGTTGTGTTGTGTCCTGTCGAGCAGTGTCTGGTTCCTCGACTCCGGCCACGGTCTCCACACTGATGACTGTCGACACCAGCTCCTCCATGTCATCCAGCACGAGCTGTGGCGCTGGGCTCCCACCGCCAGTCTGCATTGTTGCCTTCTGGTTGGCTGCGAGTGTCTTCTTGGTCTTTCACTTGATGTCAATCCATCACCTCTTGGCCTCGTCCATTGACCTCCTGTGTTCTCTGACGGCATTCACCTTGTCCATGATGTTCCACCATATCCCATTTTTGTTTCCCAATGACACGTTGAAAGTGACGAACAGTTGTTGGTGGTGTTCCAGCACCTCTGTAATCAGGATCCTGTTTTCCTGCGGGCTGAATATAGTTTTCCTCTTCTTCTTGTCCTTGCCCTTCCCTGTCCCTGGGGTCCCAGTCTGGTCATTCGGGGTGATTGTGGGGTTGGTCAGTTTGGGTTTGGGTGTTTTTTTTAACTTTATAGTGATTTTTCCCACCGTCCATGTGTGTGTTGCAGGCCTGGCGCTGCTTATCGCTGATTTCTTCATCACAATTTGGCCCATCCCATGTTTTTTCACGCTGAGGTTTGTGTTTTTATCGCTGTCGAGGTGGTTGTATCGTGGACATTGGCCGCGGTTTTGGCAGACTATCGCATGCTACCTCCTTGTTGTGAATTCTACGTTAACACAGGGTTATTTTCCCGCATTCGGCTGCGATGTGTAAAGGTGCGTTAGCTTTTTTTGGTGATGTTTAGCACACGTTCTTGCGAATATACCCCCTAGTCTTATCAGAATAATAACGCATCTCACTCAATGAAGGACAAAATATTGCATCTTATATCAGCTACATGAGTACACAAGCCAGTGTTATGCAAAAAGTGATCCTTACAGTGGGTAGCTGCTGGCCATTAAACAGAACAATTCTTAGGTTTCTTAATTTAGTCAAGGTGAATGGGATGGGCCTTGAAGAGAATGGATGAGTTCAGTGACTGTTTCCCCGAAGGGCCATAGTGTAGAACATGTATGTCAAATGTAAGGACCTTAAAACCAAGAATGCACCATAGTGGAAATAATATAAGATTTAAACGTTTTTGTATTCGTGAATGTTTGTGTACAAATGGGAGAATGTATGCATTGTTATAATGGCCACCAAAATGGGGTCGCACACTGCTAGTACACTAGCGGGATCACCCCTAAGGACCATGGTAACTGTAGTACTGTTCTCTGCGATGCATCTTCTTTCGAATTCTCGCGTATCTTCAAATCTTCGCCATCCCTGTACACGTGTTTCGGGGTATTTACCCCTCATCAGCAGGGATTGGCCATCTTCTTATCTTCTGGGGTTGCTGCGTGCTGCCAAATATTACCAGGTATAGTACCACACAAAGGCGCGCAGGTGCGGGGTCCGAGCTCGTCAGCTCAAAGCTCCAAGGAGCATAAACATTCACCAAAATGGGCTCGCACACTGCTAGTACACCAGCGGGATCACCCCTAAGGACCATGGTAACTGTAGTACTGTTCTCTGCGATGCATCTTCTTTCGAATTCTCGCGTATCTTCAAATCTTCGCCATCCCTGTACACGTGTTTCGGGGTATTTACCCCTCATCAGCAGGGATTAGGCCATCTTCTTATCTTCTGGGGTTGCTGCGTGCTGCCAAATATTACCAGGTATAGTACCACACAAAGGCGCGCAGGTGCGGGGTCCCGAGCTCGTCAGCTCAAAGCTCCAAGGAGCATAAACATTCACCAAAATGGGGTCGCACACTGCTAGTACACCAGCGGGATCACACCTAAGGACCATGGTAACTGTAGTACTGTTCTCTGCGATGCATCTTCTTTCGAATTCTCGCGTATCTTCAAATCTTTGCCATCCCTGTACACGTGTTTCGGGGTATTTACCCCTCATCAGCAGGGATTAGGCCATCTTCTTATCTTCTGGGGTTGCTGCGTGCTGCAAAATATTACCAGGTATAGTACCACACAAAGGCGCGCTGGTGCGGGGTCCCGAGCTCGTCAGCTCAAAGCTCCAAGGAGCATAAACATTCACCAAAATGGGGTCGCACACTGCTAGTACACCAGCGGGATCACCCCTAAGGACCATGGTAACTGTAGTACTGTTCTCTGCGATGCATCTTCTTTCGAATTCTCGCGTATCTTCAAATCTTCGCCATCCCTGTACACGTGTTTTGGGGTATTTACCCCTCATCAGCAGGGATTAGGCCATCTTCTTATCTTCTGGGGTTGCTGCGTGCTGCCAAATATTACCAGGTATAGTACCACACAAAGGCGCGCAGGTGCGGGGTCCTGAGCTCGTCAGCTCAAAGCTCCAAGGAGCATAAACATTCACCAAAATGGATTCGCACACTGCTAGTACACCAGCGGGATCACCCCTAAGGACCATGGTAACTGTAGTACTGTTCTCTGCGATGCATCTTCTTTCGAATTCTCGCGTATCTTCAAATCTTCGCCATCCCTGTACACGTGTTTCGGGGTATTTACCCCTCATGAGCAGGGATTAGGCCATCTTCTTATCTTCTGGGGTTGCTGCGTGCTGCCAAATATTACCAGGTATAGTACCACACAAAGGCGCGCAGGTGCGGGGTCCCGAGCTCGTCAGCTCAAAGCTCCAAGGAGCATAAACATTCACCAAAATGGGGTCGCACACTGCTAGTACACCAGCGGGATCACCCCTAAGGACCATGGTAACTGTAGTACTGTTCTCTGCGATGCATCTTCTTTCGAATTCTCGCGTATCTTCAAATCTTCGCCATCCCTGTACACGTGTTTCGGGGTATTTACCCCTCATCAGCAGGGATTAGGCCATCTTCTTATCTTCTGGGGTCGCTGCGTGCTGCCAAATATTACCAGGTATAGTACCACACAAAGGCGCGCAGGTGCGGGGTCCCGAGCTCGTCAGCTCAAAGCTCCAAGGAGCATAAACATTCACCAAAATGGGGTCGCACACTGCTAGTACACCAGCGGGATCACCCCTAAGGACCATGGTAACTGTAGTACTGTTCTCTGCGATGCATCTTCTTTCGAATTCTCGCGTATGTTCAAATCTTCGCCATCCCTGTACACGTGTTTCGGGGTATTTACCCCTCATCAGCAGGGATTAGGCCATCTTCTTATCTTCTGGGGTTGATGCGTGCTGCCAAATATTACCAGGTATAGTACCACACAAAGGCGCGCAGGTGCGGGGTCCCGAGCTCATCAGCTCAAAGCTCCAAGGAGCATAAACATTCACCAAAATGGGGTCGCACACTGCTAGTACACCAGCGGGATCACCCCTAAGGACCATGGTAACTGTAGTATTGTTCTCTGCAATGTGTCCGTTCCAAAGTATCTCCTAATGCGGCACGGGGTTAGGTATGCTCTATTCAATATGTAGAAATTAATTTAAATTGCCCATTCCTGGATGCTTTCGGGGTTCGCTCTAGGAACTTATACCATTCCGTCTCTGGGATCTGTTTGCCCAAATCTTTTTCGACTTTAATTGCAAGTGCTTTAGTGGCCTTTGCATGTTTTGCCTCATTGCCTTGTAGCGGACCTCATTGCCTTGTAGCGGGCTGTCTTGATTCTCCCCACTGATAGCGCTACAAACCTTCATCCTGCTAATGCTCGCGGCTCCGTGCCTCCCAAGCCCCAGTGTTTCCTAATCCTTCTGGTGAGAGCCCCATGCTTCAGGAAGTGACCTCCCGGTAAATCGTATGCTGCTCGCACTTCTTCAAATGGGAGCAGTGTGGAATCTTGGTACATATCCCCGATTACTGTCAGTCCTGCCTCTTCCAGTCCTCTAACCCTGCCCAGTCTTCTCCCTGTGGCAAGCATCGTAGTAGTGTGATGGGAATGTCTGAGGCGTAGGGCACCTCAGTGCCTACCCAACGCAGGTATCTAGCCCAGCAGCGTGCTACCACCCTGGTTTTCATTGTGTCTTCTGACACGTTCCTTCAGACCCGTAGGAGGATGTTCACCAGGGTTGTGGCATCTGGTGCAGCTGGCTATTGTTCTCTTTCCGGGGTGCGTTCTGCCATCAGCCAGTACAACTGAGCAGGGATATAATAGCCCTCGAAGTCAGGGGCTGCTAGGCCACCCTCCGCTGTAGGGTGCTGTAAGGAGGTCAACGCTACTCTTCTGCACCCTGCTCCCCAAAGAAACAACGAGATCACTGAGTCAAGATCATTGAAGGTTGCCCTCGGTATCCACACCGGAAGGGCCCTGAAGTAATATAATGGGTGTGGGATGGCTACCATCTTCAGGATTGCTACTCTCCCAGCCATTGACAGCGGCAGTGTTCCCCAGAATTTAATCGCTTCACTGCAACTCATGCATAAGTTGACAGCTCTGTCTACAGATATCAGAATAACAATGGGTGCACTACTACATCTAGAAAAGGAATTTAACTTGTGGAATCTACCCTCACAAAAGAGCACAGCTGCAGTTGAAGCTGCACACGTTTTTAAACTGTGCATGACTGATGCATGTTCAGTTTTAAAAAGAATCACATCGCAAATACTTTCAAAAGCTGAGGGCTTAAAATTATTAAATAAAAAATTAATTGGCAGCATGCTTACTCCACCAAATAAGTGGTCTCACATTTAAAACTCACAGTTTCTTGGGAGCTAATGAAGAAATACCTGAGGCTGTGATTAGACAAATGTTATCAAAACTGGAAACATAATAGTGAGCACACCGCCTGCCTCTATTTAAATCGAGCCTAGGCAGCGAATGTGCTGCTCTGTGAGGCATGCTGTTACTAGACTGTGGGCTTGAAGCACCACCCATCTTTTCCATTCATTCATGTTTGTGCCTTTCATAAATGCCTGCTTGTGTTTGCTCAGTATGCGTATTTAGTCCTGCCTTTTGATGTTTCGGACCCACCCAGGAGACTGACAGTGTTACATGTGATCTTACTCTTTTTTTTTTAGGTAGCTCTGTGCGCAATATTTTTTTAATGTTTGCCTCAGCTTGTGTATCAGCACAGCACCTGCTTCACGGACGCTGTGCTTAATGTTTCGAGTGGCATTTGCATTTTACAACCATGAATTTCCTTTGTTCAGTTCAGCCTTCCTAAATGACTTACGTCTGCTGCTGGCAAGTGCTTTCACTTTACATTTACAAGCCGTTACACGCCCAGATATGTGAGTTTCCTTTGTTCAGTTCAGCCTGCCTAAAATGGCTTCTGCCCGCTGCAGAAAAGAGCTATCATTTTAAATCTATGAGCTGTTACACGCCCAGGTACATTTGCTCTCTGACGCTCTCTTTGGAAGAAGCAAGCCAGAGTTTATGGAATTCATCAGTGTGCCTCGGGGCTCCGCTTAAAGCCATTCAGAGATACCCATGTCTGCAGCTTTTCTTGGATTGAATGAGCAGTGGCCTCGGGGCACTGCTCCTGCACGACCAGTCACAGCTGCCCAGAGAAGATTCATTGTTTTAACTGGCCCCTAGTGGCTCCACATTACTATGTTTGGTGTGTACACACACTTTCATAGAACCACTGCCTGTACTGTCTCCCCCACCCCCTCACCTCTCCCACAACACTGCTTGTCTTCCACTACCACCTCTCCAAATTCGCTGCTTGTTTTCTGTTTCCATACATTTGTTTCCTCCATTCTTTCCCTTTATGATCCTCTCTTCCTATATTTTAAAATTTCCCCATTTGTATTTGTTATGAGGCTTCTCATCTGGCTTTTGATTATTTGAAAAAATGCCTTCTTGTTAATTCCTGTTTTCAGAGGAACTTTTGTCACCCAAGAGAGTGCTTCCACTTGTAAAGGGGAGGGGGCGCGTAATGCATATGCACCCCACAGAGCTTCTGATTTGGTGAAATTGTTTTTGAAAGAAGAAAATAGCGGCAAGCCACATCCCCGTTCCAGGAATGCCAGTGGGAGGCATGGTTGCACCTCAGGATGAGGAGGCAGAGACACCCGTAGAGCGAGCCCCCCTGGTGCGCTTCTACAACAAACTGCTCCTTGGGTAAGTGTTGGAGATGTGTAGCGATTTCAGCAAAACTATTCTAGAGAGCCGGTTTCAGCTTTGTAGGGGGAGCACAGGAACAGGGAGATGCAGGAGGTGTGCTGGGTAACTACAGTGTTTGTCTCTACCTTCTAATTTTGGAGGGGCTTCCTTTGCTAGAGTCACAAGGTGGATCAGAGGTAAAATTGGGCAGGCAGCAACGTTCTCAAGCTTTATTAACTTGATCCGAAGAGTAATTTAAAAAAAACATATATGGGCTTTAACTAAAAGACTCTGGAATTTGTCCATTTCATCAAAACCTATAAAAATGTTTTTCACAATGTACAGTACCCGGTATTACTGAAAACATAACCTTTGAAAGCACTATAAACATTAAAAAATCACTTTTGCACGTTTCCCGACAGCCTATTTATACTGTGTGCAACCTATCTTTTACTGAGTGTAACAGATTTTTTAAACAATATTAATTTTCACAGTGTGTTCTGTGACAGGTTGGGACCTCTTATCGCTAGAAATACAAGTCACTATTTCCCCAATGTGCCAACCAAGACCATTGGGTTACACCAACAGACATCTGAAGTGACTGTATTAACCATCAACCTTTCTTAACTGAAAAATGCATTCCCCAAAGATACATTTTAGCTAAGTAAAGTTTTCATTTAAGGTGTGCGCATTGTATTTTATATATAGTCACCTGCAAGAGAAAGACCAACAAAATAGTTACAGAATATTTTGTTCTTTTTAGCCACTTCTGACATTGCCCTCAGTTGTACTCTGGATCACAGTTCTCATATGTTTACTTGATGAAATTCGACTGTTGCCTTGGATGCTTGTAAAATAAACATGCATGAATGAGCTGTTTAGTTCCCTATGATGTGTATGCTCCACTGAATTGCCGTGTGTCTCCTGGGAGTTATTTTTTTAGAGCGGTTGGTTATGTTCAGATGTTGCTGTGTCAGGAAGAGGTCGTACTCTTCTGTGCGTTAATCCTGATACATTTGCATTATTGACTCTCCATATCTGGGTAATCAGGCTCCACAATCAAATTTCCCAGCTATCTCTTTCATTTATTCTGCTCTAGTCTGTTCCTCACAAACTCGCAACTGCCCTCTGTTCTCGACGCCCTCTCATATTCCTTCTTCCCTGTCCCATTCTTCTCTAAACATCCCTTTCTCCCTGTCAGTAATGCACACTTCCCTCTAAACCCTCTTTTACTTTCTCTGACTCTCATCCACATATCCAGCTCCGGTATCACACTCTCTCTTGTCATGCATTACCCCCTCATGGGTCCTCCCCGTCCCAGTCCTAACAACGTGAGGCAGTCCTGCCTCCACCCAGCCAATCACAACGCCAGTATTTCCTTAGTACATAAGCCCCGCCCACCTACCGCCATGCCTGTTTTTTTTCTGCTCCGACGGCTGTCGGAACGCTGGTGCTCCCGGTTCCGGTCCCTGGATCCTGTTTACTTTGGTGGCGGTTCCGTGAGTTTTTCTTGTGTGTTTCCTATGTTGTGTTTCTTGTAAATGCTCGGCTCGGCCGCTCCGGTTTCCGGTTGGCCGGGCTCCTGTTCTGGGGTCAGGTACGCTCCCCGCTCATGTGCTGGGCTGGGGCGGGGAGTTTTGGTGGTGTCCTGGCCTCGGGTCGTTCCGGCGCTGCTGCACTATCGCAGCGTCCGGCCCCCGCGGCCATTCTCTTTTGACCTGTGGCTGTTGGTGGAGACATCAGGGCTGCCCTCTTTTATTTTCATTCTTCATACTCACCTTTGCGTGATTGGTTGATTGGGGGCAGTATTTACTGGAGGTTGCTGGGCACTTCCTTTTGTTGTGGTGATTTCCTGTTTGGTTGCTTCTGGGTTTTTGTCACCATGAGTGAGGGGGCTTCTTCTCCTGTGCCGGCTAAGGCTGTTTCCAAGCAGCATAATGTTCAGGATCTACAGGAGGACGACGTCTTGCAGATTTCTAGAGCTGATTTGCGTGACTTGATTGATTCTGCGGTCCAGTCTGCGCTGCTTGAGCCTGCGGCTAAGCGGGCTAAGGATGATGAGGATGAACTGGACAATTCCCCTAAGGGAAAGTACATCCAGGGCAAGGTTTTTTCGGACATGCTGGTGCATATTCGAGAGGTGCTTGGGTTTGACCCTAAAACCCTGTCTGAAGATGGGTTTTACGCACAGTATAGTTCCTCTGTGGTGGATGACCTCCCCTTCCATGATGTCCTGAAGGATATCCTCACGAAAGAGTGGCTGGAGGTGGATAAGCAGGGTATTCCGCGATTCCTGGGGAAGCGATATCGCCTGGCGGACTTTGATTCCCAGTTTCCTGCGATTCCGAAGGTCAATTCTCTTTTGTCTTCTATGGCTTCCTCCTCTTCCTCTTTATCTTCGGAGGAGGCTTCCCTGTCTGATCCGGTGGAGCGTAAGGTGGAATCTGCACTCAAGCGTTCTTATGCCGCTTCTCACTTTGGGGTGCGTGCTAGCACTTATGCGGCCTATGCGTCACAGGTCCTGCTCAAGGATTTCGAGAGGCTGTTTGACTGTCTTCAGGATCATGGGGACCCTACTCCTGTGTTGGCTCAAATGGAGGTTTTGGCGCAATTCCTGTCAGATGTCACTTTTGATTCCTTGTGGGCTTTCTCCTCGGCTGCTGGGGCGGCGGTGGCTGGGAGGAGGTCTCTGTGGACTAAGCAATGGCGTCTTGATGCTGCTCAGAAGTCTTTGGTCCATAAACTGCCTTTTGAGGGTCCTCGTCTCTTTGGGGATGCCTTGAATTCGATGGTGCAGCGCTCTGCGGAGGAGAAGAAGTTGTTGAAGCCTTTTCAGCCTGCTCCTAAGAAAAGGTCTTTTTTCCAGAAGCAGGGGTTTCAGGGGGTTTTGTCCTCTCAGCCCTTTCGTGGTCGGGCCCGTGGTCGGGGGGCCGCGTTCCATTATAAATCCCGGCCTCATCAGCAACAGCAGCAGCAGCTGCCGCAGCCTCCCTCTGGTGCTGGACAAAAGTGACTATGCCGCTGTGGGGGCTCGTCTCCATTTGTTTCTGGACCGTTGGTCAGCTCTGATCTCCGATCAATGAGTCTTGGATGTCATCAGGTGGGGTTACCGGATTCCCTTCCGAGGCCCTCCCCCTCTGGATTGTCTTCTGGTTACCCCATTGTCAAGGGACCCCGTGCGGCGGTCTGCCATGTTGTCCGGCGTCGCCATGTTGTTCCAGAAAGGGGCGGTGGTGCCGGTTCCAGTGGAGGAAGTGGGCCTGGGGTTCTATTTCTGGTTCCAAAGCCCGATGGTTCCTTCCGCCCCATTTTGAATCTTCGTTCCCTGAACAAGTTGGTGAGGTTGGATCATTTTCGGATGGTCACGTTGCAGTCCGTCATTCCCCTCATCCAGGAGGGAGATTTTTTGGCTTCCCTGGACTTGGAGGACGCCTATCTTCATGTTCCGGTCCATCCTGCCAGTCAGCGGTTCCTGAGGTTTGTGGTCCAGGGGATGCATTACCAGTTTCGGGTTCTGCCGTTCGGCCTCTCCACTGCTCCCAGGACTTTTACCAAGGTATTGGCTCCTGCTGTGGGGGTTTTGCAACATCGGGGTTTCTCCGTGTTTCCCTATATTGATGATTGTTTGGTCTCTGCTTCCTCTTTCCCTCAGGCTCTTCTGGCGGTGGAGGCTACGTTGTCCCTGTTCCGGGAGCTGGGGTTCAAGGTGAATTTGGCCAAGTCTCATCTGGATCCTGTTCAGAGACTTCAGTTCATCGGGGGTCTGTTCGACACCTCTCTGGGGGCGGTGTTTCTCCCTCCTGTTCGGGTCTTTTCCTTACAGACTCTGCTGCGGGATCTGTTGAGTCGTCCCTCTGCCCCTGCTCGTGTTTGGTTGCGGGTCCAGGGGTTGATGGCAGCGACCACTGCTGTCGTTCCGTGGGCTCGCCTCCATCTGAAGCCCTTGGTGACTCATCTGTTGGCTCGGTGGGACCCCTCCCGGGCGGATTACGAGACTCTGATTCCCCTCTCTCCTGCTCTGGTTCAGGACTTGGACTGGTGGCTTTGCACTCCCAACCTGGAGAAGGGGGTGCGGTTTTGTCTTCCTCCTCCCCTTTTGTTGACGACGGATGCCAGTCTCTGGGGTTGGGGGGCCACATTGGGGTCCTTGGAAGCCAAGGGTCGGTGGTCTCAGGGGGACAGCACCCGTTCCTCGAACTGGCGGGAGTTGGCGGCTGTCTGGGAGGCGGTGCAGTTCTTTCAGGTTCCTCTCCTGGGGGCGAATCTGTTG
Organism: Lissotriton helveticus; assembly: GCF_964261635.1. Taxonomy (NCBI): domain Eukaryota; kingdom Metazoa; phylum Chordata; class Amphibia; order Caudata; family Salamandridae; genus Lissotriton; species Lissotriton helveticus. Next base: position 1,038,985,449 of record NC_136065.1, on the reverse strand, counting down.
GTTCGAACCGACAACCAGGTGGCTCGTTGTTACTTGAACCGTCAGGGGGGGACCAGGTGCGCGTCTCTGAACATGTTGGCCTCCATGATTTGTGCTTGGGCGGAATCTCATCTGTTGGCCTTGAGGGCGGTGTACATTCTGGGACGGTTGAATTTTCATGCGGACGCTTTGAGCCGCGACCTTCCATCTTCTGTTCTGTACCATCTCTCTCTTCCTCTGTTCCTGTCCCTTTGCCTTCGGTTCGGGACTCCTTGGATCGATCTTTTTGCGTCCCCTCACAACTCTCTCCTGCCCCGGTTTTGTTCGGAGGTGCTGTGTCCTCATGCTTGGGCGGTGGATGCTCTTTCGATTCCCTGGCCTTCGGGCCTTCTGTATGCATTCCCTCCCATTCCCCTCCTCCCGAGGGTGCTGCAGAAGATTCGGATGGAGAAGGTTTCGGTCCTGTTGATTGCTCCTTTCTGGCCTCGCCGCATTTGGTTTCCTCTCCTGCTGAAGCTGGCGGAGGGTCGGTTTGTCCGGCTTCCTTTGTGTCCATCTCCTCTTCAGTTTCCACTCCTGTCTCTGCCTTGTCGTCGTCGTTTGCAGCTGACGGCTTGGCTCTTGAGCGGTTGACTTTGGAGTCTTTGGGTTGTTCTTCGGTGGTGGCTCGTGACATCCAGTTGTCTCGCCGCCCTTCGACCCTTAAGTGCTATGGGCGCCATTGGGTTTCTTTTGTTTCTTGGTGTTCATCTCATGGGGTGGATCCTGTACTGGGGGTTCCTACTTCTGTGTTGGAGTTTCTCCGGGATGGTTTTTTGAAAGGCCTTTCCCCTTCCACGTTGTCTGCTCAGTGGGCGGCGGTTCGTGCTTGTCGGGGTCCTGGGGCCTCCTTGGAGGGTGTTGCTCCTTTGGTTAGTCGGCTTCTTCTGAGCTTTCGGCTTCGTCGGCCGGTTTCTCCTGTTCTCATTCCTTCTTGGGATTTGCCTACTGTTTTGCGTGGTCTGCAGTTGCCCCCTTTTGAGCCTTTGATGGAGGCGGATTTGTTGTGGCTGTCCGCTAAGGTGGCTTTCCTGTTGGCCATTACCTCCGCTCGCAGGTTGGGTGAGTTGGGTGCCTTACTTGTTTCGTTTCCCTATTTGCAGTTCCTCCCGGATCGGGTCGTTTTGCGGCTTGATCCGGCTTTTCTGCCTAAGGTTTCTTCGAGTTTTCATTTGCAGCAGGAGGTGATTCTTCCTGATTTGCCTGCTGAGGGGGATTCCCTTGTTCCCCCTTCTTTGGATGTTCGCAGGGCTCTCCAGATTTATGTCCAACGTTCTCTGGGGTTCCGGAGTTCTCCTGCCCTGTTTGTCTCCTGTGGGGGTGTGGCTAAGGGGTAGAAGGTTTCCACTTCCACGATCAGTCGGTGGGTCCGTTTGGCGGTCTGTCAATCTTACAAATCTTTGGATTTGCCTCCTTCGTCTCATGTACAGGGTCGGTCGACGCGTTCTGTGTCTGCTTCCTGGGCTGAGGCGGCGGGGGTCTCTATCCAGGAGATTTGTAGGGCGGCCACCTGGCAGTCTCATCATACATTTGTGCGACATTATCGGCTTGATGTTTTACATGCCTCTGCTGACAGTTTTTCTGTTGGCGTATTGAACGCTGTTGTTCATTGATCTTTTATTGATTAAAGTTTTGTACTCTGCATGGATCCCTGGTGTCCTGCGTGTTTTCTTTATTGGTTCTCTGCTTGTGAGTTCCTCACGTTGTTAGGACTGGGACGGGGAGGACCCATGAGGGGGTAATGTCTTATTACTTACCGGTAATCCTCATTACCCCGATTAGGGTCCTCCCCGTCCCAGTCCTCTTCCCTCCCACCCATCCGCTGTGTTTGTGTCGGAGTCTTGTTGATAACAAGCATGGCGGTAGGTGGGCGGGGCTTATGTACTAAGGAAATACTGGCGTTGTGATTGGCTGGGTGGAGGCAGGACTGCCTCACGTTGTTAGGACTGGGACGGGGAGGACCCTAATCGGGGTAATGAGGATTACCGGTAAGTAATAAGACATTATCCCCGACCCTTTACAGCAACTCCCTTCCTATTTTTTAGATTCCTTTTTCCATTGGTGTCATTTGTTTTCCTCCTCCCCTCCCTCGTAACCTATTTCCCATTTTCTGGTTCTCCAGCACCGCAAGGTTATACAAATGGCAATAGCACTATGCAAATATGATCACTCCACTGCAAACAAAGCCCAAAAACATTGTCATTTACAACGTCAATAGCTCTAACTTTCACAAATGCGAGACCGATTGCATTGCAAATGCCTGTTTAACTATAAAATTGAAAAACTGGCACATGTGCTCTGCTCATGGCCAGCGTTTTATAATGAATGTAAATACTGACCGCCTCCACACTAGAGAAGACTACAAATTAGCACCTGCAAAGAAGCAATAGCAGCCTGCTTTGTCTGTACTAAACGGCAAACATTGAAGGGTTTTGTATGGATGATGGATTTAATCACGAAAAAACTCACAATTAAAAATAATTCAAAAGAACTATAATTTTACGCTTTTATAAAGTTATTCCTTGCACATTTTATTATTCTTTTACCAGGAATGTGTTATATTGAATGGTTTTAATTATCTAGCAATAAAATTGAATTTAATGATAATTTAATTACATTTATTTTGTAGTGTATTGCTTCAGTTGACGTTTGGTCTAATAAAGACTAAGCATGCTTTAGAATGTGTCCGCCAGCTTGTAGCAGGGCACTCTCTGAATGCTTCTGATCTTGTTGAGGTATGTAGATGCCATTTTTCAGTGTTATTAATTTAATCTGCAGTTTCAAATCATAACAGATATCTTAGGTTTTTACTTTTACTTTTTCTCAAGCATTTGTTTGATTAGATCTTTGCATACAAAAGGTTAACAATAGATGTTAAAAGACTATGGGGAAGATGTGCAAAGCTTTTTTACATTCACAAACGGTCTGATTTGCAGAATCGGGCCGCTTGTGAACAAAAAAAAGTAATTTTTCAATATGCAAAAGCCCAATTTGCCATTCGTTAACATATTAGTAAATCGCAAATTGTGTTAGCAACTCGGTATTAGGAAGGGCCGTGTTTAGGACGTCCCTTCCTGTTACTGAATCACACTGGTATGTGTGAATGTTTTGCAACCAAAATGCGGTCGCAAAACATGTTGCATTTGACCACCTACTAGTTGGTAAACCATTCGCAAATGGGAAGGGGTTCCTAAGGGACCACTTCCTCTTTATGAGTGTTTGTAAAAATATTTTTTAAGAGCAGACAGTAGTCCTACTACTCTTCAAAATGAAAAGAAATCTTTTTATGTTTATTTTTTCAATGCATCCCATTTTACTTTAATAAAAACGGGCTGCATATAAACAAAACATTGCTTAATTGAAAAGCAATCACAGACATGGTGGTCTACTTACCCCAGAAGTCCACCATCCCAGTGATTTTTGCGATTCCCAATGGCCGGGGCTTAACACAGGCCCCTGCAGTCCCCACAGTGCAGGGGTCCCCCAAGATCCAGGGGGCCTCGTCAGCAGAGCACTTCAGCCGGAGGGCTCCTGATAGAGCCCAGAGGGGGCCCCTCCACCTACCTTGCAGGGAGGCCCCCTAAATTTTCTTTATGCCACTGTCCAATAGATCACAAACCGAGACCTATCTTATGAATGTTAATGAGGTAGATCTATTTTCCACCCACTAGAATCGCAAAAGGTGTTAAAAACACATTTGTATAGTGCTGTTTGCAATTACCAAATAGCGAATCACAAAATGTTGCTCTTTGGTAATCGCAAACCCTTTACCTTCGTCCATCTGGCCCTTAGAGAGTAAAGTAAACAGAAAAGCGGTTAAACGCACTTTACCACCAAGTACTCTGTAATATGGAGCATGAGAAGTCTGAAAGTAGGTAATATATCACTTAGACCCTTCACCTGAACATGATTGTAGAGACAAATATTACATTTCATGCGTTTATATTCATGCCCTTTACATTTTCTGATCTTTTCTTGATACATAACAGTTTTTTAATCATTGCATAGTCTCCCAAGAATTGGCGGAGAGACCACAGTGCTTAAAGCATACATGCACTAAAGAGTTAGGAGTAGGCATGGGTGGTAAATTCCGTCCTGCTTGCTGAATTTGCAGAATTTGGGTAATTTCTCATTACGCGGAGAAGCGGGATTGCCAAATATTTCGCGTTTTGCCGAATTTTATGCTTGTACGCGTTTTCAAAATGCGTGTTCGTGAGATATTTCCCGCGAGCATGCGAACAGCATTCGTGAACAGGAAAAAAGCATCGCAAACAGGCGGAACGAGCAATTCCGCGTGTTCACGGTACTCTGCGTGCTTACGGAGATTCGATACCATTTCGCTGAGCTTTGTGCAGCGCGACTACACTAATTCCACCCACCCCTAGTTAGAAGGGAGAGGGGAGTTGAGAAGTGTGCCTGCAAAAGAAGGACTATTGCACTTTATTTTGTGACAGTGCTTATTGTCTGGTTCAGTGATGAGCTTCAGTCATCCACTATAATTAGGATTACCTTATCAACTGCTTTTTCAGAGTCAGATCCTTGCTGGAAAGTTTTGTGCTTCCAATTTTACTCACTGCCACAAGGAAGGCTGTGATTTTTTGTGTAACTTAGGGGAAGCAGTCTTTCTGTAAAAATTAAAGCGTGCTGGAGTGGTCATCATCATGAGCGGACCTCTAGACATCGTTGGGGTAGAACCTTTTGCTTTTAGAGTACCATTCACACTTGTAGAACATCTCTATTGCAGTTGCACTGTGTCTGAGAGGACAGGTTCCATCAATGACTTCATTCATGGGAGCACAATAGATTGAATCCTGCCAAGACGAAGTTCCTGAGATTATCCATGTCTTCCATATTTAAATCGATACCAAAGGGAATGATGGAGTGAACGTTCGAGCAAATCAAACACTCACACCCAGTCAACTGATCTGGGTTTAATCCATCATCATTCTTTAGCTCACTCCACCACCCCAGTTCAGACGGCCATATTCAAATCAGTCTGACCCTGTGCCTCAGGGGAACAGTCCAGCCCGAACTGCCAAGCCATGTCTTCCCTGGAGCCGAAACAAGCATCCTGGGACCGGTTTCAGGTTCATAACCCTCATCAGCTAGGCTATCTTGAATCCAGTGGCAAAGTGAGCAAGGGACCCATGTCTGGGTATACCCTGACAACTAGGGCGAACAAAGCGATACCAAATGGGATGATGGACGGAGTGTTTGAGTAAATCAAACACTCACCCCCAGCCAACTGATCTGGGTTTAATCCACCATCATTGTTTAGCTCACTCCACCACCCCAGTTCAGACATGGCCATATGCAAATCAGTCTGACCCTGTGCCTCATGGGAACAGTCCAGCCCGAACTGCCAAGCCATGTTTTCCCCGGAGCGGAAACAAGCATCCTGGGACCGGTTTCAGGTTCATAACCGTCATCAGTCAGGCTATCTTGAATCCAGTGGCAAAGTGAGCAATATTTAAATGGCGTGCTTGCTGTTGTATTAGCAGCTCGCAGACCTTACTTTTGACAATTTCTTTAGTCTCCTGATATTCTTGGTGGTTTTTCAGTGTTGATTTGAAGGTGACTTGAGTAAATAAACGTCTATGTTTGAAGAACATATGGACTAGTAAATTCAATTTCTTAGCTTTTTATCCACTTGGACTTTATTTATGGCATTTATGTTAGGTTTGCCAACTTCCAGCATGAATTGATTAGGGGGAATGAGCTATCTTAGTTATGTTTAAATCAACTTCTCATTACTTTTATGTGGCAATGAAAAATGAAGTTCTACTGGGATTTAAACACGGTCCACTTGGAGAGCTACAATTGAAAGCGGTGCCTGGAGCAAGAATTTCCACAGCTTTCTCTGAAGTAATCTCTATCCTAAGTTTGTATCCATGGCTGACCAAACCTCGGCTCTGCAGATGGCAATCAAATCCATGTTTACTATACGTATGAATGAGAAGTGAAGCAGAATTCCTGATTCAAAACAGTGTCTGAAGCTAGGATTCTCTCTGTTATTGTTTCAGTTTTCCTTGAGGACCTCTTTATGTGTGGTTTCCAAGAGACTGAAGTGAGCAATGTTATGCTGAAATAAGTAAGAGTTTGCACCCTTTCTATTGCTTCTTTTCAAAGTACAACTTCTAGAATCTTGGTTTCTTTGCTTGGGCACCTCTGACCCTGATCTTACTTTTATATTTATTTAACGTGACACTGTTCTCTTTACAGTATCAATCTACCAGAACTGTGTTCTATAGGTAATATGGGGTACATGCCAGGGGTACAGAGTCATTAGCATGGACCAGGATTTTTGTTGGTCAGAAATATTTTTCATCAGATTGTCAGGAAGGTAATTTATGTAAATATTGAGAAGAAAGGTGGCCAATAGGCAAACATGTGTTATTCCAGTTTTTGTGGGAATCTTGGGCCAGCTGGCCATTTGCTCTGTATCTCATTTGTACGATTGTGTCTGTGTACAGCTTTTTAATCATTCACATCATGTGTGGGGTCAAGGATGTTTTTTCCATCTTTGACCACAGTTTGTTCCAGTTTTGTGATCGAATGCTGAAGGGCAATATAAGAGGCTGCATATGGGCAATCTTTTTTCTATTTTGTATATTTTGACAAAGAGTTGCTGGAGGGTGAAAGTTTGATTGATAATGTAAAGACTAGGTCTTAATCCACCTGAATATATGGTATTCATTATGTTCCCATTCCTGGAGATATTTTTTATTATTTTATAATCCTAGTGTGTATTGGGCTGATGGACCTGAATGATTTTGAGTCTGACATCTTACCCTTCTTGTATGTGGGCACTATGATGCTATTGACCATGATTCTGGGAATGGCACGTTTCCATGCAGATATGAAATAGCTTAAAAAGAGTGAACCCTTAAAGTCACTAAATTTAATTTAGGGCAACGTGTAAATTGGTATGAAGTACCAAAACAGTAATACCCAAAACCCCAAACAATGAAAATCGGAAACCGAATTAAAATAAAATAGAACAGCATTTAACAACCAATATGATATCAAAACTAAAACAATCCAATAACAGCTGGAGATATGATTTTTTTTATTTTTAAGTAGAAATTGTACCAAAAAGTGCTAAGTGCCAATGAAAATCTATAGTGGGTAGATCAGCGAAAAGACACGATTTTAGACTGACTGCTATGGAGCTTGGGTCAGATACAAAAACCATTTTTATCCTGGTCAAAGATTTTCCCTTCTGTCCTAGGCCCGATTTATACTTGGTTGTGCCGGTTGTCCTCCATGACAGGTATTTCAATCCATCTGCTGAGCTGGTGTGACTTCTCTTGCCATATTTATATCTTGGACGGGGGGGGGGGCGCCATCAGCCATGGGGGTGTTACTGTCCAACCAGTGGTTATCCTGCGTTGACTGTACAAAATCATCTGCCATTGAATAATACTCTGCCAGCGTTGAAGTGGCTGCATACTGCCCACCAAATTTAAATATGTCCATCATATTGACAGGCCTGCAGCGGTGTACTGGCAGAGTAATTACGTTGTAGACCTGTTTCGGCATTTTGTACACATCTAGCTTAAATACTCCACAATTCATCATTATGGATAATGTTTATGTATATTATGTTACACTTTCTTCATACTATATGTTGTACTGATAATTCATCTAGACAAATATGATAATCATCTAAAAATCTATCTATGTACCAACTTTACAAAATATTTGTACAGAAAGCTGTATTACATTTGCCTGTTGTCTCATACTTGTCAATAACTGTACTTTATCTATTGGGTCTGTAGGTTAAAAAACTTACTGCTGCCTTCTCATGTTGTCTGTAGCCTTTTAAAGTCATGCTTAATGCCATACAGATAGTAAACATTATGATGGATTGTCCTATTCCAAATTGTGAATGACAAAGCTGGATGCCTAAGAAACCTGAACATGCTTGATCCAGCGCCCCTAAGGAAAAACTATCTCACCAACGCTACTCAACTACACAATACTCCCCATTAATCATAAATCACTCATAAGGCCCATATACCAACGAGACAATTTTTGGGCGACTGATCATCTGACCAAATTAAACAGAACTATTCACAAGCTATTTACAATTTTATATACATCTGCGATTCATCATTTCTTACCATGGTTTTAAGCAAATATCTTATTAATTAGATCACTTAGGTAAATGGATCAGCTGATGGTAACTAGACCATGAATAAACAAGACCAGCTTGTCATTTCAAAAATCTAATTTTATTAACTTTATTATTCAGGAAAGAGCATTTTTCATTATGAAATCTTTATTTTATTAGCAATAATAAGCAGCTTTATTAAGGAGAAACATATTAGACCGACACATTTAAAGGCAAATCAGTTAGCATGAATTAAAGAAAATAACAGTTTCCATTCCCTAAATTCTATTTCCCTGTCTAAACTCGCTCCATCTAAAAAGGAAAGTCATTAAAGCCTGTTAGCCTTACGTGCGCCAATAAGTCCAACAGCACGACACGCCCTTCAGGAATCGGAAAACGAGAAGCGCCCTCCTGCCCATGGGGCCAAGTTTTATACCTTTCTGCCTAGCTAATCTCAATAAAATGTACACTTTTCTTTGCCATCCAGTGTCCTAATTGGCTGACTGATGTCAGTCCATGTGGTGTCATCACGTCTCCATACTAAAATCGAGCCTTTTCTTTGACTCTATTGTCCACTATTCTCCGTGGCTTTTGACTTCCTTGAAAATGAAACATTTTACGAGTTGCAGTCCGTGACTTCCTTAGCTTGGCAAATTTTGCCGCTTCCTGTCCTTGAATCTGTCTTTCCAAGAGCACATTTAACACAGTTCTTTTGAATTTTCAAAAACTTTTTGTCAACGTGGTAAAAGTTTCCACTTCCATGCAGGGCTCTTTCTGGACAGTACTTGACAACGCCATCTTTTCAATGTACCCTTTAGACACCAATTAATTAGAGAATTGAGACCCATTCTGTTAACCACCCCCTTTGCTAATTATTAACCCATTCATTTATGTTACCTAGCTGTGCACACAAAGCTGCATTTCATATCTACCTTCTTCTTTTAGGCCGCAGGATCCTCCACGAGCTTATGCCACATAAAAGACGAAAAGACATAAGTTAAGCACACAAATAAGCACATGCCATTAGTTAAACAGCCGCATTTAATACTGACAAAGAAAATAGACAAGGTTAGTTTATAATTTCATACGCACTTGCTTTTGCAACAAAGAGCATATGAATTAGTCCCTCGTGTTGTGTAAATGCATTAAAAAAAAACTATGTTGGTTAATAATTTGTCACAAACCATTTAATACGGTTACTATTTTATGGAATTTTAACTTTGCGAGTCAAAACAAAATATCATTCTGAATCTCGCTCCATCATGCTAAAGCACAGCACTGCCACTTTGGTATAATGACTCACAAGTATGAGGTTATATCACTACTTTGCATCTACCATGATGAGACAGAAGTCTATATGCAAAGAGTAATATATTATGGTGTTAACTCTCCCTTACGAAGACAGAAAGTAGCATTTTATATTGCTAAGAATAGGAGGTTAAGCTTTGGATGAATCATTTAAAGGCAAAAATCAGTTATGGAATGTTATGTAATCAATCTATATAAAGATGTGTCACTAATCATTTATAGAGTATTACCATCAACCAGAGCTGAAGTTCAGCACTCCTGCTCTTGCAGAAGCCTTCCGTGGAGACACAACACCTGCTGGTTAACATCCAGATGAGTGGCAGCCTTGTCTGTCAGTTGTATCTTGGCAAGGAAACTGCTCTGAGCCTCACTCAGCCTTATATTCTAACAACTACTAATGTAGAGACTGTCCCTCCTCCTTAGCTTATAGATGTCACAGCTCCCTGCCTGTGGCACATCTATCACTACCTTAGTAGAATTCACCCCATTCCTGGTTCCTGTATTACCAATACCAGCACAATTTGCAGCTGAGCCGGAATCCATTATTATGGTGCAAAGGCCTAGGGTAGTGGGGTCAGGGGTACAGTCTATTGGGAGTGAGACCACTGATGCCCACAGTTTTTGTGAAACTATGGGCCACTACATTATTGCAGCCTCCAGACACAAAGACCAGAATGGCCAAGTCATGGGGCTCCTCAAATAAAACAATCATCTCCCGGGGAGTAAAATCAGTTGCAGAGGGAGCAAAATTACCTCATGGAGAGTCAGATTTCTATCTTGTGATTTCTTTCTTGGGTGATGCAGGGTGGGTTTAAGGACATTTGTAGGGTGGTTAGGGAGTCACCTATTCATGTATGTGCAACTTCTACATCAGTCAACAGTCCGCTAGGCTCCTCCACAGAAAGTGGGGCCATGCAACCCATGGACCACCCAACAAACCGCAAACAGGCCTTAAATGCCATGTCACAGGCATTTGTAAGATGGCAAAAGTATTCGGCCACACTAAATTTGGGCTCCGACATCTAACACCCATACCATGTACCCCTAAAAAAACCACAGATAGATATCTGGTAGGACAAAAGTGGAGTCTTTCAGCATCTAGATAGGGAATACATGAGAATTGTCTTTGAATCCTGTCCTTTTAGGTACACCAAAGTGTTACCCGTTGCTCAACAGACTTCCCAAGCAGGATTTGACACTGGGTGTCAACAGAATGCCCACAACCACCACCGGGCATATTCTATGGGGCTCAGAAAAGCCATCTCACATTCAGCTCATCTTTTTTTTATGCTCCTGGAAGGAATTTCACATCTCTTACTGAGCTAGGATTTGCTGAAGCGTTAATGCAAATTAGCTTCCAGGAACTTCAGGCAGGGGAAAAGGGTAAATTTTAGAGCTTATGTTACCTTAATATTGCTTACCAATCTGACTTCCATTTGAAATAGTTGTTTAATTATTGTTCTATCCTGTGACTTTCCCGAGATACAGTACTAGTATTTTAATCTGCACTCTGATTTTCTACATAGAACATCTAGGCATGCCACAGTGAAAATAGCTTTTAGGGCCTTTTCATTGCATGGACACAATAATATTAATTAGCTACCTATTCCACTTTAAAACAGTGTGCACCATACCTTGTAGGGTACATAACCTGCATTGAATGACTTAACATTTAAAAGGAAGGTATTTACCTGTAAAAAAAAAAGGCTACTTTTGACAAGCCGCACTGCATGTTTTACACTACAGCAATCAGCCTTTGCTGGGCAGACCTGTAGCATTGTTTGCACTGTCAATGTAGTGGAAGCACCATAGGTGCTACAGCCCACAAGTGACAATTTACTGATAGGCCCTAGGTGCATGTTCTACATTTTATGCTAAGGACATACAGGCAAGTCAAACGTGCTATTAGGATAAGTCAATGTGTCCATATTTATAAGGGAAGTACAAACTCTTTACTCATGGTTAACAGGAACATAGTGAACAGAATTCCAGAGCCAGCAAAGTAGCTAGTGCAAGAAGCATAGGCGGCGTCATGTGAAACATGGTTATTTTCTACAAAATCCAATTAATGTTAAGAATTCTAGGGGCATATTATCAAGGACAGGCGATACATTATTGCCACTTTTATCGGCAGGAAACTGCCGATAAAGGGGCGATAATGGCCTTGATAATATGCTCTATGAATCCCAATCGAAGCCCATGTTAGATGTGAACACATCTAACATGGACTTCGATTGGGATTCATAGAGCATATTATCAAGGACATTATCGCCGCTTTATCGGCAGTTTCCTGCCGATAAAAGCGGCGATAATGTATCGCCTGTCCTTGATAATATGCCCCCTAGTTCCCTCTAAAGTGCACACATAGCACTGGGCACTTTAATATGACACCACTAAAGCAAGTTGATATACATCTTCCCAGATTAGGCAGCCACTGAGGCTGCTTACACCTGTAGAAATAATTCTTAAATACATTGCAGTATAAATAGCAGCTATGGTCCAATAATTCATTTATTTCTTTAGGAGCTTGTGTCCCTGAGTGCTTCAATCTATCAAATTTAATTTCTCAATAATTGATTGAGTTGGTCCTCACTTTATGAAATACTAAATATTTCCCTCATAGCCAATTCATCATGTTCATTAGATCAATGTTCGTATACATTTAGACAAACATCTAAGCACAACAGTGACACATAAGATCATATTTTTGTTATTTTTATTTTATCAAAACTTTATTCTCTTTTTATATTTTCTTTCCCGAAGTATATATATATATTCTTTATAAGAACATGTTATACATAGTTCATATCAATTCTACATGATTAGGAATACACTCCTGTTGATCAATAATTATTCAGATCCAAAAATTACATAAACGAGCATAACAAAAAAAGGGAAAAACACACAATACCCCTGGTATTGACTTTAATAAATACAACCATACTCCAGTCACTCAAACTCATCCACTTTCACACCAACCACATTCATCCAGTATCTGTACACTGTTGAGTATTGTGTATGACAAAAAGAACCCCTGCCAAGAATTGAACCACAGTACAAAGCACGAGTCTCAACACAGGGTGGACGCGCATTTCGGTGTAGTGAGGATGTTAAGACCACCTTCCTCAGGACCTTTCCAGATACCCACATCAAACTTTCAGTTACCAGGGGACCTAAAAATACATAGAGATATAAGCACTGTTGTATCTTCAAAAGAAACCAAACTGTTTAAGAAATTAATTTCAGATTGGACCCAACATGAACATCCATATGATACTGACGGGCAGCAAACCATCATCTTGTTACTTAAACTCCCACTAGTCATTCCAAGGGAGCCACACACATACTAAATTTTAACAACACGTTCACATGCCCACATGCAATGACAGATTTAGGTGCCAATCACCAATCGTAAAATAGCCATAACCATTGCCCGGCAAATAGTAAAGTAACCTTCACCATCACCCTGTGAAGCAGAATCAGAGAGAAGTAAATCCTAACCAACAATGCACTAAACATGTTCAAGTCAAGTTCAAGAAATACTTTATTCGGTTCAGTAGCAAAAACCATAAAAGTACAAGAACACACTAAAACGGTCCATTGGTCACCATGCAACATAAAGACATAAAAATACAATATAAAAAGGGAGGGAGTACCCATTAAAATATGCAATGCAATGCAATGCATGATGCCATAATTTAAAAACAACAATGAACATTGTCTTTACATTTAAAAAGAACAACATAAGAAAATCTAAGTTTAAAAAAGCTTAATTCAAGTCATGGTGGTCAATATATACAGTAACTCATCTAGAACCGATTTATCTTTTTGCTGAGTCTTACCGCTATGGTTAAAAAAGTTGCTACATTGTAAATTTCCCATATGTCTACTAGTAGTTAGAGATACAATAGAGCTGGTTTAACTTGCCTGAACCCTTTCCCCTTTAACAAGGGTATTATGAACTTTTTCCTAATATCTTTAAAGTGTTCACAAAAAAACAGGAAGTGAGCAGTGTCCATGATCGAATAGCCATCGCATTTGCATACGTCTAGATCACATTGCTTAGTCCAGCCAGGGCGGCCAGAAATTAACAAATGGATTTTGTCCAGTCGGAACTAACATGTAGCAATTTACTTACAAGAAATATAGGGCAAATTTTGTTTAAGACATAAGTTTAGAAAATGTCATCTTAGGTTCCACAACTGGAGTCCATCCGGATCCCCAGTTAGAAGGAACTCTGTCCTCCTAAAACAAGAGGACAACATATTCAGGGATCAAATATCAATTGAGTTTTAACATGGCGATTCTATCTCAAATAGCCTGATATTCTTAACAGCAATCTAATCCTTGTTTAATGCAAAGTTTTTATCTTTAATTTATCTATTTTGTGAAGTCACCTTACAAATCTAGTGACAGTCGAAGGCTCAATAGGTGTCCTAAGAAAAAATAAAATGATATCATTTTGTTGTTAAACTGATCTGTTTGTTTTTTTGGGATTGTAAAGAAGTAAGAGACATCATATTTACTACTAACCTCAAAGAGTATGGTAATCTCTTATCGATAGTTTTTGGTCTTAAGTATAATGATTGTCGTAATAATTAGGTGCTTTCTACAAGTTTCCCTGAAAGAAACAACAATAAATCCAATTTAAGGTCAATGCTTAGTGGCTCGTATTTCACATAGATTATACTCACGCCTAAATTCTTGCCTTAATCGTCGCAATCGACACAAAAAGCCCAGGAATTAGCATCTATACCAGGTTAATACATGCAAAGTTACCAAATCCAAATGGCCCAATAATAGCAAGTCCCCCATCCCGCTAGGAAGTCTGCAGAGAGCCACAATGAAACTTCACGTATAGCAACTCCAACACATTATGAGGCTAAGTCAGGTTTCCCCTGTGTACTAATAAAGTTGTATTTAAATTAGAACGAGTATACCCTGTTTCCCGCCTATACGTAACTCCCGCTTACGATTGGTTAAATTTACAAGTTCCTCCGTGTCGGCCGCCCGGTGACACCAAAATACGTGGAATTCAATTACGGCTAAAATTAGTCCATATTAACAAAAAAACGGTGGCCATTAAGCATGATGTAACACCAATAACAATAATTCTATGCGAACTGCAAATGCACACAGAAAGAGGACTACTCTCTTTCCCATACCTAAATCGCCATATTGAAATACCGAACGGCCACAATTTACTCCAAAAACCCCTCTTGTTAAAAAATGGAGGCCTTAGCACACAACATGGCACCAATGTAAATACTTCCATGTGAGCTGCAGTGCACATAGAGAGAGGACTACTCTCTGTTACATATCACAGTCACCATATTGAAATAACGAGTGACTACTGTTATTCTGGGATCCCTATAAACTAACCCATCACAGTCAACATGGTAATAAAAACTCCCTCGTAAGAATACAAGCTTCCTTCCATTGTAACCACCACTGAGCGTGTCCTGCAGTAAACATAAAGAAAAGACTACGCTACCTTTTAAAAAACTGCACCGTTTCGAGATAACAATTTACAAACCGGGCCCATATACAAGTCGTACCTCAATTTTATTTATGGCATAATAACATCCATAGGAAAAAGAGGTTGTTACTTCGTATTTACTGGGTAATTTTGAAATCTGCATCCCTGCATATACAGTAGAGCTATATTAGCAGAGTTAAATTGTAAGTACCAATGTGGAGCACTAATACTGCTCTCTGCCTAGCGATATGCATACCGTGTGGCAGAGAGCAGTATTAGTGCTCCACATTGGTACTTACTTACTTTACTCCTTTGCACAATTACTTACTCGGAAACTTCTGACGTTACAGCCGGGACGGAAGTACAACGGGCGGAGAGGTATCTTGACATTCTAGCCATCTGTCCAATAGCCCAGAAGAAGTCTTGGGTTACACCCTGACGAAACACGTGTTGGCTGGGCACCTGGAAAACTAATAAACCTAACAGAAAGAAAACGTCACCTGGATCATATATTTTATGATTGTGTTGTTGTTGAAATACTCTCAGTATTAATACTGTTAATCAAAATCACGTGTGCACAGGTCACCTGTATTAATGTTGTACAAGTGGTGCAGATACTTTCTTAGTCCTAATGGCGGACTTATGTTCGCTAAATCTAAATCGGATTTCGCGGCCCCTCTCTCCCACATATGCCGGCCCACATGGGCAGAAGAGTATATAAATGATATTGCTACTTCTGCAATTGGTAAGATGTCTCAATTTCACATTGACGTTATTGTAGCTGAACGAATCTGTGACCAAAGCTGCGTCACAAGCATGGCAGGAGCCACATCTGTGATTTCCCAGTATCACAGGTAGGCCAGTAATAGTCATTTAATGTTCAGAATTCTTAGGCCTGTTCCTTGTATGAACCAGCAGATCCCTGAGGTTCCGATTTCTTCAATATGCTATTAAGGGTCAAGGGAGCTGAGTTTTTTTTTCATTCATATTCAGGATTCTCCAGTTTCCATTAATCACATTTTTTATTTTAAAATGTAATGCTAAGTGATTAATAACGCATGTGATTAACCGCGCAGTACACGTTTTGTGCCTTGTAGTAGTGCCTCCCTGTCATAGTATTTTGTCCTCTTGTAGGCATGACGTACAAGGCGATATGGATACCCTCGACTTAATAGTCGTTGTTTAAGCGCATCCCGATGTAAGTCATCCATGTTTGTACAATTCTGTCTAACATGGAGAAATTTCCCGAAGGGGATTGAATCCTTTTGACAATTAGGATGGAAACTACCAAATTGCAGTATCGTATTTTTGGCCGTAGGCTTTCTAAAAAGACTGACCTGTAGATTCCCATTTGTACCATCAATTGTGATGTCCAGGAATTCCACCTGACTAGAACTGTAATTTGCCGTGAATTTTAAGTTCTTATCACTCGCGTTAAGCCAGAGTATGTATTGCTGCAGATATTCCATGTCACCTCTCCACACAAAAAAAATATCATCAATTAAACTTTTCCATAAAAAAACATTTCCAAAAAAAGGTGCTGCTTCATTAAAAACATTCCTAAGCTCCCACTCCCCAATATAGGTGTTCGCCACACTCGGAGCACAAGAAGCCCCAATACTTGTGCCCTTAATTTGCTTGAACAGGGATCCATTAAAATCAAAGAAATTATTCCGAAGTACATCTTCCAAACATTGCAATATAAAACCATCCGGTCTATTGCTAGGGAATCTCTGTAAGAGGGATGCTACCGCTTGTACCGCTTGACATTGAAGAATGTTGGTATACAACGCCTCAATGTCAGGCATTACCAAAATGTCTGTATCTGAATTGAACGGCATCCCCTCAATTTTCCCAATAATGTCTCCAGTGTCCCGTATAAAAGAGGCATACTTCTGACTTAATGGACATAAATAAGAGTCCACATACTTAGACAATGGCTCCGTGCTGGATCCAATGGCCGATATAATAGGACGCATAGGCGGGTAAGCCTCATTCTTGTGTGTTTTTGGGAGACCATATAGTGCTGATATTATGGGACATGTTTTATTCAGAAATGTATGTTCTTCTTCACAAATGTAACCCTCCACTAAGGCCTCATGTGTCATTTCTTGAATAAATGTATTTAATCTAGTAAGTTCTCTTGGCTGAGCTATCCTATAATGTTCCATTACTGACAGCATATCTAGCATCTTCTTATCGTACTTGATCCGTTTTGATTCTTTCCATGGCTATGTTCTCAGTTTTAGATAAGTTGAAACGTGGTTTACTAGGGCTTTTGACAATGCGAGCAATGTCTTTTAATACATTTTGTTCAAAGATATCGACCTCAGGGCCTACCATATCGAGTGTGGGGCTAAATATAGATGGAGGTTTACACTGTGACTGGTTATTACCTTCCTGTACCACTGGTCTATCCATAAAAAATGTTTTTAATCTGACCTTTCTGAAGAAGGCAAAAAATCTTCATGAAGTTTAAATTTATTCATTTGTGTGCAGGGTACAAATGACAAACCATGACTGAGCACAGAGGTTTCTACTGTGCTCAAAGCCATTGAAGACAAATTGTAAATTGGTAATATGTTTTCATGAGTTTGTTTAACTGTGGTAGTCAAATTGTCTACCACCAGTGTTGTTGGTTTCAGGTTTTGGGTTTTTACATACATCATTTGAGGTTGTGGGCTCATCTGATGTCCTGTTGCCACCTGACGTTCCTTCCCCTGTATTGGCCCCTTGGTAAAAAACCCCGGCCTCACTTTATGTAAATATGGAGCACGGTCAATCTACTCTATTCTTTGTTGGTATATATTTTGTTAGTGGGGGAAGTTCCTCTTGTAATGCAGAGTTCAGGCCAAATTTCGCCAATCGCCGTGTTGCAGAGTGTTTTTCGCTGAGACTTCAGAAATGTGAGCCGGCAAAAATGCAGTGCAATATTTTCCGCCCATTGGCAGAATTATGCATACTCACGTTGACTTTTAATTCCATGGAATGGGCAAAAAATATGTATGTTGAGCAGCAATTTAGCGCTGGTAATTAGAGCAGCATTGAAAAATCTGCATGAACGGCACCAAGCAGTGCGCAAGAGCCATTCGAGTTAATTTAACTGCAGCTAAGTAGAAAATATAGTCTAGTGACAGCAAATCTACTCAAGAAGCAGTCATCTGACCACCACTGCTTGTTACCACCTGTGTTAGAAAATCACACTAGAGGAAGCCAAATCTCGCTTGTTCTTTGAAATGCTTTGCAACTTGAGAAGTTGTCAGATTAGGCCCGTAAAATGCTTACATAATGTTATTTTTTAGTTAGCATTCGCTGCACCATTTTCTTTGCAGGTGCCATTTTAGGCTGTTTGAAACTAATCTAATCCATTTCTGAGAACTGCTGTCTGCTAAGTTTTGTTTCTGAAATGTTAGGTTTTGTCTAGGTAATGAGTAAATTGTTCATGTAAGCGCATAGTTTTCTCACTAGATAGAGGCCTTCTCCCACTTGGCTGGTGGTGGGCCCAGGGTGAAACGACCTTGGACTATGCTAGGTTGTGCAAGATACAAGAAGCGAAACCGTTTATTTGTATTTCACTGTCCAGTCACATCTGCCTGGAAAACTCCACTATGGGCGTGTTTTTGCCTGTGTATGAAACGTACATAATGTACCTCTATGCTTGCTGTTGTTAGTTCCCTCTATAGCACTCCTAGCGACTGTACAGGTGGGGCTCCACTCCGAGTGTATATAAATAACAGTTATTGGTTTGTATGCTCCACTGTCTGACCGACTCTTCATTTGGTACGGCAGGCTGAGAGGACTTCAGTGGTGACCCGAGTGGCCCTAAGCGGGTCACTTCATTCAAGGTGGAAATCTCAAATCCTACAATAGATCTATCCTGTTAACACATCATCTAACTGGTTTCCTCTATATAGTGTGCCTGGCATTTAGTTGCATAGATAATGAATTCAGTCATATGTTAAAATAGTTTATTTGGAGTGTTGGCGTTTCAATAAGAAAAGATGAAAAATGATACAAAATATATGCAAAAAATATCATTTGAAAGTGTGCATTTATTGAGCATTATAAGATTTCAAAGCTGAGAAGAGCTCAACAGCGAGTGTGTGATGTTCAAACTGATACACCACCATGAGCAGTACTGACCATGAGTAGAATACTTTGCTTTTTTTAGTGCTGGAGTTTGAACAGCACAGGTAAGGCCTTTAAACTGCATAAATAGTAATTACGAATTGAGTGTTTGTCATACGCTATTTTAATTTTCATGTCCTTTGTCAAGTAAACTTTGTGCATTGTAGATAGGCTTTTCAATATTAATGTTGACTCAATCAGTAGCTGGCGGAGAGATTCCAATGTAGGTGATTACATTTTTTAAGGTTGAGGCATACCTTTGCCTCTTGGTTATATGCTCAGTCTAGTGGTAGTTTTTTGGGAGATCAGGATAATTAATCACTGGCAACAATCTTAAAAATTCTATCTGTAGGGCTATGACGAGGAAAGGTAGTTTCTTTCTGAGGATTGAAAATTGGACGTTTTGACAACTTTTGTATCTATTATTCATAGGACAGGTTAGAGTTAAAAATGAAATAATAGCTAGCTGAAAGGGATGCTGTTGTGACTGGTGCTGCCCAAGAATAGAATGTCTGTTTTGAAGCCAATAAGACACAGGAGGATTTATTCCATCCCACAATATGCATGGCGCATTTGTGCATTTTCTAAATTACACATGTCTGTCTGCATGAAAGCTGCTGTGCAGACCATTCTGAAATGTTACTTGAAATATTGGAATTCTGCCTCATGAACAATTTCTTTCTGTTCGAAAACAATTGGTTTAAGCAAGAGGTGGGCACTGCGATGGGGAGTTGTTTTGCTCCCAGTTTTGCCTGCATGCTGATGGGGTGGTGGGAAGAGCAAATCCTATGGTCAGAAGATAATGTTGATGTCACTCGCCATATTGTGTTTTATACTAGGTACATCGACAACATCTTCCTGATCTGGGATGGCCCTAGGTTAGATCTGAACAAATTCCTTCTTAATATCAATAAGAATGATGTGAATCTGAAATTCACTAACAAGACAGACTACTCAGAAATGGATTTCTTAGATGTCACAGTCAAAGTAGTAGAGGGAGTTATTCAGACAAACCTGTACAGGAAACCCACTTCAGGTAATAGCATTTTACATGCTAAAAGTCACCATCCAGGCAGCCTCAAGGACAGTATTCCGTATGGAGAATTTCTGAGAGCTAAGTGCAACTGTAGCTCTAATGACATTTATGAGGAAGAACAGACCGTGATGACCCAGAGGTTTAAAGCTAGGGGATACTCAGACCAGGTACTGCTGGTAGCTAAAGAAAAAGCTAAAGCAAGGAAGAGGGAGACACTCTCGAGCAAGAAAACAGTAAGGGACCGTAAGAACTTGGGATCCAACAATGTCAGAATGATAACCTTGTACAGTGTGGAAGCAGGCAGAGTGAGAGAGATACTGAGGAAACTTTGGCATATCGTGAAAAGTGATCCAATAATAGGGAAATTGATCAATAAACAACCACAACTGACCTACAGGAAGGCACGCTCTTTAAAAGATATGCTAGTGAAGAGCTACTTTGAGGGTCCAGTCAAGAAAAAGAATTGGCTGAAAGAACAGAAAGGTTTTTACAAATGTGGCAAATGTAAGGCCTGTGCCACCAGTAAAAATGTCAAATCCTACCCCCTCCCTACAGGCAAGAGCGAGAACATTGGGAAATTCATGAATTGTAACACTGACCACTGTGTGTATGTGATTGTCTGTCCATGTGCGAAATTCTATATTGGAAGTACCGTCTTCCCAATAAAGAAAAGAATTTTGGAACACATGAGGGCAATCAAAAATGTTGATATGACTTATGCTACTGCATGTCACTGGTTACGCTTCCACAACAGTGATGTTAACCAATTTTCCTTTTTTGGCATTGACAGAATTCCAGCGAATCCCAGAGGGGGTAACCGTCTCAAACAGCTACGTGTCCTGGAATCCCAGTACATCATCCGTCTAGATTCAAGAAACCCCTTTGGCCTGAACGAGGATGAGGAGTTATACGTGCACATTGGCTGAAAACCTTATGTTAAACCTGAAGATCTTCCTCGACACTGCACAGGATCCTCATCCCCTTCTGTTGTTTCCCAAAAAAAACCCTCCCTAGCTTATTTGTGTTTGCAACATCCTACTCACAATTCCGTCCAGAGAGGGCTCTCTCTGTTGACATGTGTAAAGTTGGGAGCTTTACATTTAAGCTTAGACCTAACGACCACCTCAGGACCACTGTGGTCCGGCACATGGGCTAGCTCATCCCTTTGAGCATCCCATCACTACCATCACCAGGATAACAGTTTCCCCGACTCCCTCAAAGGCAAGCCTTACTTCACAATTTTATTTGCACAACCACACCCCAATTGACTGTTGTCACATGCCTGGCTAGACAACCAACAGTCAGTATAGGGTTCACGTTTCTATAGCTCACGGTGCCGGAAGACGTATTTTGGCACCTTGTCACCCTTTAATTCTTCTTTTTATAATTTTGCTACCTCTCCGGAGTGGCTTTTTCAATGCTAGAATACCCCTTCACTCCCCCTGTGAAGGACCCCCCGCCATGGGACACGTATTTCTGATTAGACTACACTATAGCTAATGTAATTTAACAGACAGATTGATTGGCCACATGGCCGAGAGCCAATATTAACCTCTTACGTTACCACCTGACTACTTTATCTGTGATTTATAATCAAGAGTAGGATGAACGTGATGTGGTGCTAACATATGGACACCAACAACATTCTGGGAATCGTAGGCCACTTGGACGAAATTAAATTATTTTAATTTAATTTAATTCAATTTAATTTAATTTGGTTACTTTGGATCAGATGCTTAAATCCAATCTGATCAATATAAACTGCAACATGATAATACGTAATGTACGTGAACAATGTTTATTTATTTTAATCATCCCTACTACTCCTTTGGTTTGATTCCTGTAATTTTGAAAATGTTTAAAATGTTTAAAATGTTTAAAATGTTTAAAATGTTTAAACTGTGAAACTGTGCACCATCAAGTCTTTCTTCTACTACATTTGTAGTTTTATTTTTTATAGTCCCTGATGCATCTGTGGTCCTTTCTCAGTTTCCACCTTTATCCCTGTGCACTTTTTATAAATATGGTGATTGTGCGTTTGTGTGGCTGGCTAACGAAGAAGACCGCCTGGTCGAAACGCGTCGCCAATAAACGTAATTTCTTATACGGACCCCGGAGTGCGAGTCTTTTTGTGGTTCCTGGGAACGTATCTACTGTGGGAGCCCTTTCACACACATATATATATATATCCCAACAAACAGTTGCCTGGATCGAGGAGGCCCACACAAGTGATTTCAAATATGCCAGTATTTATTCGAAGACAGCAAAGTCTAAACAGCAGCAGTGCCCAGCAAGAAATTAAGTGTCCTGCCCAACGCGTTTCTTGCTGAAAAGCACTTCCTCATGGGCTACGGGCATATACCTGAGTGATGTTAACAGCTACGGCATCAATTCAAAGAACATTGAACCGCCCCTATGGGCATAAAATAACCTTTAACACCAACATTCAAAAATAGAAACTAACATTTTCTTAAAAAAGGAGAAACCAATACCAATTACAACAACTTATTAGGTAATTCCAACATCTACATACACATCCACTCATTCATCAACAGTTCGATATAGTCACTCATGCATGTACTTACTCATCATATGTACTCATACACCTATACATCCTGTTACACACTAATACTCATCCATATAGTTACTCACACACAAATTCACACATGCAAATAAACTATCAAAAAAACATTTACTTGATTATACTGCTATATACACACCACTACACATACTTCTACAGAAACGGAAACATATTTACTCTCTTAAACAATCAATTATAAAAACACATACTCATTAACCCACCCATACACACAATAATCCACCCATACAGTCTTGCACACAATCTGTCTTCAAAATACATACAAATAGTGACTCACTCATTCATGCATCTGTGCTCTAAGTAATATCCCCCACCGAACCATACAGACACTGATACTGATACTCAAAAAACAACTAATAACCCATATACACACTCATGTAGCTACTCACCAACCCATGCAGCCACTTATACACAAAGTGAGACACAGATACAGATATTTAAATATTTCAACATTACTCGCTAATATATGTATTCACTAAGATACATTTAATAAGTCAGTTAACCAATCAATTTTACACAAAAAAACATCCATTTAGACATTTATTTACCCATTTATTCTTCCATCAACCTTTAGATATACATATATAAAAATATTTATTTTTCAGAAAGATAAACATTCACTGGATGATGTCATCAGTGATGTCATTTGAGATGTCATCAGTGATGTCACTGACCATGTCATGAGTTATGTAATATGTGACGTCATCAGCAGTGCATTGCACGCGCAAGTTATAGTGAGTCCAACTAACCATAACGTGGGAATTTCAATGGTTTTATGCGAGTAAAATTTCCACCTAACTATAACTGGTGTGAAACCTATGGTTTTTTCAGTGAATATATATATATATGTATGTATATATATATATATATATATATATATATATATATATATATATATATATATATATATATATATATCAACGCTACAAGGTACGCCAGAAAACGAGTCACTGCAGAGAACGGGTGCTGTATACACGGCGACGTGTCCGTGATATTAATAAAAGCTCCAATGTATTCTCTCCCTTCTGAGAAACACAAACAGCACTTGCAGGAACAGTGGCAAAAAAAGTGGGTTTATGTAAGCCTTAGACAGATGCGTTTCGGGAGAAACTCCCTTCTTCTGTGTCAAACATTTGCGCATTACGCACCGACATTTTAAAAGGTAACCCGCAGGCTACTGACACAAATGAGGGACTGCGCGCTCTCTGAATATTCATGGGCACCATCTTGTAAGTACAAAATACATTACATTACATGCATATTTATGCCACATTTTTAAGTCTAAGTCGCGCATTTGTATTGCGACTTAAACATTCTAAAACATATAATTTTAGTCTATGTGATCTTGCCGTGGATCGGCAAAGCAACCCATATAGGTTGCCACGTCCCTCATACCTTGTTGTCAATAAAAAATACATACAGCCATTAAGCTACTCTACTCAACACATGATTAGTCTAATCTAAATATCCCATATAAACATCAATATTTCATTTCATCTCACGAGACAATAGCATAAATGACAGATCCCTGTTATTATGTTCGAAAATTCAAAATATATCTAACATATTTTTTCAAGAAATACTTTCATATGTCATCATTGCATCATGATTCATTGCAATACTTAGGGCTATTGTTCCTATAGGTTCAACTTCCTGATTTCATTCTTCATAGATGTACGGATAGATCCTCCCCACTATTGAGTCCACCCAGTGCCTTCGATTGCATATCCACTATATATCTAGACTCCAGTCTCCTAAGTTTTAATAACCGGTCCTCCCCTCTAGGGGTATCAGGAACATGATCTAGACAAAAATACTGAAGGAGATTTCTGTCGCTCTTGTGTTTGATCGCAAAATGTCTGGCGACAGGGTATGCAAAATCTTTCTTGGCTATGGCCCGCATCTTAATCACCTGACTGCCCATCCGTAGCAGTGTTGTAGACACTGCAACTCCCAGAAGTCACCTTACTGGTACCGATGTTGCCTCTTCCTCTGGCCCCCGTTTACATCCCAGCCTTGTCGAGATGAGTTTCCGCCAGGCTGTGAGCAAGAAAGCAATGTAACCTGCTACTCATCAATCCCGAGCTGTATTTCACAGCAGCCCCTGCTTGTCTCACTCGTGAAGGCGGGCTGAGCAGAATCCGATACCTTGCGAACACAAAAAACTGCAGCAGCAGACACCAGTCATTGGTCAGCCAACTTGCAGATGGGGCCTCTTTACACGCCACTGGCCGGCGTGAAAACATTCAAACAACCCTCCTGTGCAGAAAGGAAGATGCCACACGGGGTATTGCCTCTGAAGCACCTTTATTAAACCAGCATACTGGCATAATGCATTTTGGCTTATTCAAGCCTTCTTCGGATGCCTCTGTTAGTTCAGGCTGCTGCCCCACCCACGCTATTGTAATGTCCTGCACCCTGTATATATATATATATATATATATATATATATATATATATATATATATATATATATATAATGCTGAGATCTCTTTCCCTGATGAAAGTCGATGTCTCGACCGAAATGCATTGGAACGGAACATATGAGAAATGGGCCCGCTTCAACCTCGAATAAAGGCTTTTCCAAATCACCGTGAATGTGTGCGGCTCAACTTCCTCTCCTCGGAGGGATCCTTGTTTCATATTTAGAGGCGGTCCAACCTCGAGCGACACACCGCCAATTAAGAGCGCCGATACTGCCCGACATTGGACAAAAACCTGGAACCTAGCGAGAGCTTTACAGGGCAGCAGGCAGCCGCCAAGGACCGGACTTTGGTTTGGCGCCCAGCAACCCCCAAAAATGGAATGCGAGGGGATCCACGGCACTTGGAGAAAGCAGCAAAACCAATCACGAGCATCACCCACTGAGGCTTACACTTTCATGGCCAGCAGGACACTACAAAGACCAGCATGCTCTAAAGCCCAGTCAACCCTTGGAGGTGGCCACTAGATGGCGAATAGCTTAAAGGAGCGGAACTGTTGCGTGGACTGTTTGAGCCTGTGTGATGCTGAGATCTCTTTCCCTGATGAAGGTCGATGTCTCGACCGAAATGCATTAGAACGAACATATGAGAAATGGGCCCGCTGCAACTTCAAATAAAGGCTTTTCCAAATCACCGTGAATGTGTGCGGCTCAACTTCCTCTCCTCGGAGGGATCCTTGTTTCATATTTAGAGGCGGTCCAACCTCGAGCGACACACCGCCAATTAAGAGCGCCGATACTGCCCGACATTGGACAAAAACCTGGAACCTAGCGAGAGCTTTACAGGACAGCAGGCAGCCGCCAAGGACTGGACTTTGGTTTGGCGCCCAGCAACCCCCAAAAATGGAATGCGAGGGGATTCACGGCACTTGGAGAAAGCAGCAAAACCAATCACGAGCATCACCCACTGAGGGTTACACTTTCATGGCCAGCAGGACACTACAAAGACCAGCATGCTCTAAAGCCCAGTTAACCCGTGGGAAACTGTTGAGTGGACTGTTTGAGCCTGTGTAATGATGAGATCTCTTTCCCTGATGAAGGTCGATGTCTCGACCGAAATGCATTGGAACAGAACATATGAGAAATGGGCCCGCTGCAACTTCAAATAAAGGCTTTTCCAAATCACCATGAATGTGTGCGGCTCAACTTCTTCTCCTCGGAGGGATCCTTGTTTCATATTTAGAGGCGGTCCAACCTCGAGCGACGCACCGCCAATTAAGAGCGCTGATACTGCCCGACATTGGACAAAAACCTGGAATCTAGCAAGAGCTTTACAGGGCAGCAGGCAGCCGCCAAGGACTGGACTTTGGTTTGGCGCCCAGCAACCCCCAAAAATGGAATGCGAGGGGATTCAAGGCACTTGGAGAAAGCAGCAAAACCAATCACGAGCATCACCCACTGAGGGTTACACTTTCATGGCCAGCAGGACACTACAAAGACCAGCATGTTCTAAAGCCCAGTTAACCCGTGGGGAACTGTTGAGTGGACTGTTTGAGGCTGTGTGATGCTGAGATCTCTTTCCCTGATGAAGGTCGATGTCTCGACCGAAATGCATTGGAACGGAACATATGAGAAATGGGCCCGCTGCAACCTCGAATAAAGGCTTTTCCAAATCACCGTGAATGTGTGCGGCTCAACTTCCTCTCCTCTGAGGGATCCTTGTTTCATATTTAGAGGCGGTCCAACCTCGAGCGACGCACCGCCAATTAAGAGCGCCGATACTGCCCGACATTGGACAAAAACCTGGAACCTAGCGAGAGCTTTACAGGGCAGCAGGCAGCCACCAAGGACTGGACTTTGGTTTGGCGCCCAGCAACCCCCAAAAATGGAATGCGAGGGGATTCACGGCACTTGGAGAAAGCAGCAAAACCAATCACGAGCATCACCCACTGAGGGTTACCCTTTCATGGCCAGCAGGACACTACAAAGACCAGCATGCTCTAAAGCCCAGTTAACCCGTGGGGAACTGTTGAGTGGACTGTTTGAGCCTGTGTGATGCTGAGATCTCTTTCCCTGATGAAGGTCGATGTCTCGACCGAAATGCATTGGAATGGAACATATGAAAAATGGGCCCGCTGCAACCTCGAATAAAGGCTTTTCCAAATCACCGTGAATGTGTGCGGCTCAACTTTCTCTCCTCGGAGGGATCCTTGTTTCATATATATATGTATTCACTGAAAAAACCATAGGTTTCAGGAGTTATATAGTTAGGAATTAGTTTTTAAAAAACCTTTGAAATTCACTAAAAAAACTATAAGTTTTAGTGGTGTTATAGTTAGCTGGACATTTTACTCATACAAAACCAATGAAATTGCTCCTATATAGTTAGTTGTACTAACTATATTTCGCGCACCCGCAATCCACTGCTAATGATGTCACATATTAGATCATTCATGACATGGTCAGTGACATCACTGATGACATCTCAAATGACATCACTGATGACATCATCCAGTGAATGTGGTTTGCTTCGTTATTTAAATATGCATTATATATATAGCAATTTACATTGAAGAATGAGTGGATATATATAAATAAGTATTTGGATGGAGGATTTAGTAGCAGTGTCATTGACTGTTTACTTGACCAATTTATAATGTCTCACTAAATATAGTGGATAGTGACTAAACTGTGTGAATATCTGTATCACTTTGTCAGTTGTTGTGTAAACTGATTCTACAGTTGGTTACTAGCTATGTGAAAGTCTATATTAGTTATTAATTAGTTAACTGAGTATTAGTATGGGAGTGTGAAAGTGTGTGTGGTTCGGTAGGGGGTGTGTGACTGTCCAAAGATGTGTGAATAGTTGATTCAGTAGATATATGAAGTTAAAACTACATGTTCTAACAGTTTGGGTGAGGGAATCTCTTTATGGGTGTGGTGATGAGCAAATATATTTCTCAAAGGTACAGGTCCAACAAACTAGAAAAATAAAAGGCAGTGTATGTGTCAGTTGTTGTATATAAATAAGTATACATAAGACACAATGATTGTGTGAGTGACTGTATGGATAACTGTATACTTGTAATAATGATTTTATAATTCACTAAGTATGACTTGCTATCTAAATGAATAGAAGAAGTGGTGTTTGTATAAGTGTTTTGCTAAGTAAATATGTAAGTATGATCCATTGTTTGCATAAGTGAGTACGATGACTTCATATGTGAATAGGATGCGTGCTGTTGTTTAATGTCGATATAGATGTATAAGTATTTTTGATAGTGTTCTATTGTTCATTGACAGCATGTATGAGTGAAGCCATAGGTAAGTGATTAGATGTGTGTATACATCTATGAATCACTGAGTGGATTTTTTAGATACTTGTATTGCTGTGACAATGGATTTAAATATGATACTCTGTATTTTACAAACAGTGATGAAAAATTGTAATAGTGTATGAAAAGATGTATGTGATTGTCACGTGGATGATGTCATCAGTGATGTCATCAGTGATGTCATTTGAGATGTCATCAGTGATGTCACTGACCATGTCATGAATGATCTAATATGTGACATCATCAGCAGTGGATTGCGGGTGCGCGAAATATAGTTAGTACAACTAACTATATAGGAGCAATTTCATTGGTTTTGTATGAGTAAAATGTCCAGCTAACTATAACACCACTACAACTTATAGTTTTTTGAGTGAGTTTCAAAGTTTTTTTAAAAACTAATTCCTAACTAAATAACTCCTGAAACCTATGGTTTTTTCAGTGAATTTCAAAGGTTTTTTTAAATGCTAATTCCTAACTATAAAAGGCCTGAAACCTATGTTTTTTTCAGTGAATTTCAAAGGTTTTTTAAATGCTGATTCCTAACTATATAAGGCCTGAAAACTATGTTTTTTTCAGTGAATTTCAAAGGTTTTTTAAATGCTAATTCCTAACTATACAAGGCCTGAAACCTATGGTTTTTTCAGTGAATTTCAAAGGTTTTTTAAATGCTAATTCCTAACTATATAAGGCCTGAAACCTATGGTTTTTTCAGTGTTTTTTAAAAAAAAATTGATTGGTTAACTGGCTTATTAAGTGTATCTTAGTGAATACATATATTAGCGAGTAATGTTTAAATATTTAAATATATGCATGAGTGATGTAATATGTGACGTCATCAGCAGTGCATTGCAGACGTGCAAGTTATAGTGAGTCCAACTAACTATAACGTGGGAATTTCAATGGTTTTATGCGAGTACATTTTCCAGCTCACTATAACTGGTGTGAAACCTATGGTTTTTTCAGTGAATTTCAAAGGTTTTTTACATGCTAATTCCTAACTATAACTGGTGTGTAACCTATGGTTTGGTCAGTGAATATATATATATATATATATAAAATTTCTATGGCAAAATTAAACCCCTCATTTTGTTCCTTTTCAAATTAAATGTATTAAGTGTTACCACTTTATTCCAATCAAGATGACTTCCGGTGTGCCATACTTTTGTCATAAGTAAGACTGTTAGCGTTCTAGTTGTTCTTTAGAACACTCTGGGACATTCTGTCATTGGGCTATAGTTGGGCTACATCTGGCTGATATTTGGGCTACATTTGGGCTCTTTTGTCTCTGGTGGCCATGTTGGGAGACTGCATATCAGAATTTTTTTAATGAAATATAAGAGGATTTGAGAAGTCACTCAAAATGTGCCCTAATTTTTCTTTCTTCAGCACTAATCATAATTTCTATGGCAAAATGAACCCCCTCATTTTGTTCCTTTGCAAATTAAATGTTTTAAGTGTTAACACTTTATTCCAATCAATATGACTTCAAGTGTGCCATACTTTTGTCATAAGTAAGACTGTTAGCGCTCTAGTTGTTCTTTAGAACACTCTGGGACATTCTGTCATTGGGCTATAGTTGGGCTACATCTGGCTGATATTTGGGCTACATTTGTTTTTTTTTGTCTCTGGTGGCCATCTTTGGGCTACATTGGGCTACATTGGGCTACAACATATATATAGACCAATGTAGCCCAATATATATTTTTTCAAAGTTAATTTTCGTAAAAACCACTGGAGCACATATCTTGAGACATAGCAAAGGCACATCGGGCTACCAGTCCCTACAATTTTGCCAAGTTTGGTGGAAAACCATTCAGCCGTTCGGGCTAAAAGTGAGTCCAACCGCCCTATGGAAATTAACATGGGGAAAACACGTTTTGGGACCCCCCTTTTATCTCGACCCCCGCTTGACGAATCCCCCCCAAACTTTCAGGGAAGGCGCGGAGCGCCGCGAGGCAAAGATAAGGAAAATTTCAGGAAGATTCCTTAGCCGGCGCCAAAGTTATTCCCAATAGAATGTTGCGATTTCCCTATGGAAAACAATCCTAACTATATATACCTACTGGCTATCGCCAGTAGGTAATAACATTTCTATGGCAAAATGAAACCCCTCATTTTGTTCCTTCCTGAGGGGTTTCATTTTGCCATAGAAACTACATATATATATATATTCACTGAAAAAACCATAGGTTACACACCAGTTATAGTTAGGAATTAGCATTTAAAAAACCTTTGAAATTCACCAAAAAAAACATAGGTTTCAGGCCTTATATAGTTAGGAATCAGCATTTAAAAAACCTTTGAAATTCACTGAAAAAACCATAGTTTTCAGGTCTTATATAGTTAGGAATTAGCATTTAAAAACCTTTGAAATTCACTGAAAAAACCATAGGTTTCAGGAGTTATATATTTAGGAATGAGTTTTTAAAAAACCTTTGAAATTCACTCAAAAAACTATAAGTTTTAGTGGTGTTATAGTTAGCTGGACATTTTACTCATGCAAAACCAATGAAATTGCTCCTATATAGTTAGTTGTACTAACTATATTTCGCGCACCCGCAATCCACTGCTGATGATGTCACATATTAGATCATTCATGACATGGTCAGTGACATCACTGATGACATCTCAAATGACATCACTGATAACATCACTGATGACATCATCCACGTGACAATCACATACACCTTTTCATACACTATTACAAGTTTTTCATCACTGTTTGTAAAATGCAGAGTATCATATTTAAATCCATTGTCACAGCAATACAAGTATCTAAAAATCCACTCAGTGATTCATAGATGTATACACACATCTAATCACTTACCTATGGATTCACTCATACATGCTGTCAATGAACAATAGAACACTATCAAAAATACTTATACATCTATATCGACATTAAACAACAGCACGCATCCTATTCACATATGAAGTCATCCTACTCACTCAAGTGGGTCCCACGATCTGTGCAATTTACGGATCAAATTTAGATGATCCCTCAATATTTAGAGATCTAGACATAGAATTGGCTTCCTGGCCCTCTCCTCTTATTATTTGCGGAGATTTTAACATCTCACTAGGGACTCCTGTACAAAACCGACTTCCCCAGAATTATAATGGACGTAAACCTAAGGTGTATAGGGCCATACGCCCATTAATGGATAGTCACAATTTGCGGGATGTCTGGGGCTTGAAGAAAAATAATGATCCCGGTTTTAATTTTTTTTCATTTCCACATAATAAATATGGACGAATTGACTACATTGTGACTTCCTTGATGGACCTGGAATTAATAGATATAATCAAATCTCCAAAAACAATTTCGGACCATAATGCACTCACCCTTATTTTTGATTTATCCAGTTTTAATAGACCTAAATCACAATGGTCTTTTGACAGAAAGTTCCTTGTCAACCTGGATTATATAACTCATATTACATCTTGGGCTCAGGGTTTTTTTAACTGCAATCAATATAGTGCACCCAGACTTATTGTCTGGGATTGCTTTAAAGCTGCACTAAGGGGTGAAACAATATCATTTGCTGCCAAAAACAAAAAGATAGATGTCAATAACAATCTAAGGTTAAAGCGAGAATTATCTAACCTCGAAGCTTATCATGCCACCCAGATCCATCAGGGAAGACTAAATCTAGCCAACGATACTCTCCACAAAATATCAGTACTAAAAACAGAAATTAATAGTTCATTAATCAAGAAAGCTGCAGAAACTTATGAAGTAAACAAAAGAAATTTATATGAATCCGGGGAAAATGCTGGAAGACAACTAGCCCTACGTACTCGTCAAAAACAATCTTATAATAACATTAAAATGATTGAGTATGAGGGGCATCAATACACATCCACACAAGATATAGTAGAGGCTTTTCGAAAATACTATCAAAAGTTATACCAAAACGATGACCCATACTCTAACAGAGATTGCAAAACCTTTCTTAATAATTGGTCATCAGCGATAGGTCCCAATCCAGTGATGGATGAAACTATTAAACTAGAATTAGAAAGGGAAATTTCAATCACAGAACTTGAGCTTGCATTAGCTGAGCTCGCAAATGGCAAAGCAGCAGGCCCTGTTAAAATTCCCTTGGACCTCTACAAAATACTGGGAAAACAAATACTCCCCTACTTATTGGATCTCTTTTTAGGGGTCCAACATAATGTAATACCGCCAGAATCTTGGAAAAGCACTAATATAGTGATATTTGCTAAAAAAAAAAAAAAAACCCCAGTTACCATCTTCATACAGGCCCATATCTCTTATAAACTCCGACTCAAAACTATATGCCAAGGTCCTAGCCAATCGGTTGAGTCGGGTCGTCGAGCGTCTTGTCTCCCCGTGGCAGCATGGCTTTATTCCGGGAAAGGGCACTACAGATCATACCCGTAGAGCCATTGCCCTATTTGACATCATGGGCGCCACGGGGGGCGGGATGTCGATGATCCTTCTCGATGCCGAGAAGGCATTTGACCGTGTCTCTTGGGAATTTCTATGGAACATCTTAGAACTGAATAATTTCGGGTATAAATGTATTAATGCTATAAAAACCCTATATGTAGGCCCAAAGGCAAAACTTAACATCTGTGGTTCTGAGTCGGAGTTTATTGAGATACAAAGAGGCACAAGGCAGGGATGTCCCTGCTCCCCGATATTATTTGCCCTTTATATCAATCCCCTTATTTTAAAATTACTTTCCTCACCTGTTATTCAACCTGTTACGGTGGGTCTGTTTCCAACAAAAATTTTGGCTTATGCCGATGATGTGGCTGTATTAACAACAAACCCAACTGAGGCAATTAATGAAATTGAAATAATTACCCATACTTTTGGTATTTACTCAGGTTATTCTCTTAACAGAGATAAAACAATGGTCCTTTGTACAAATAATATGATATACGAGAGCCCTTATAAAGTCAAACAGGCAATTTATCTGGGGGTTTGCATATCTTCTGACATAGATGAAATTAGCCATCTTAACTATACCCCCTTGATTAATAAGATAAAAGAAGATCTGAGAAGAGTAGACAATTTACATCTGTCTATTATCGGAAGGGCTAATTATCTAAAAATGACTGTCTTCCCAAAAATACTCTACCTGTTTCGATCAATTCCGCTATTGCCTGGTGGTAACTATATTAAGACCCTTGACTCCTCCATGTCTAAGTTCATCTGGAGCTATGGGAAGATCAGAAGAGCATTACCACTTCTAACCCTGCCCCTAGATAGGGGGGGACTAGCCATCCCTAATCTAACCTTATATTTATGGGCATCACTTATTCAACATATGGGCCCTCTGTTAAATCCTAAATCTTCAACTCCTATTAATAGGGAACTTTACACCCCTTCCATTTATGAGCTTAGCCTCGGGTCCAAATGTCAGGCGCTATTCTTGAGGCAAATCGAACCATCTTACTTTAAAAAAATCAAGTTAAAAATAATTACTGATGCGTGGAAGGCTTGGAGACTTATTTCGAAACAACTAAATATTCCAAAAATAACGAAATATACTCCTTTATGGAACAGCTCAATCCTTCCAGACTGCCTCAATGATAGCACCTCTCGCAGGTGGGAAAATTTGGGTATCAAGACAGTCGCAGATTTTTTAAATCCAGGAAACGCTACCACCTTTGACTGGTTTCAACAGAAATATACTATCCCTACCACTGATTTCCTTAAATATCTCCAAGTATCTACGTCTATTCGAAATTGTGTTCCCAAAATAGAATTAAACAACATTCACCTTTTCTCAGTTATTGGAAAACGATCCACTAGTATAGGTACTTTGTATCAATTATTGATGGAAAATGTTAAGGATGATATGGAGCGGGTAGAGCAAGCTTGGGCTCTAAGGTTGGCTAATCCAAACATAGATATTGATCTCTCGTTAGCTCTATCGTCGAAATTATTTATTGCCTCCAACCTTAAAGCTCAATACTACAGAGTTATATATAACCTATATTACACACCATCAAAACTGTTCTCGTGGGGCTTGCGAGCTGATGACAACTGCCCGAGATGCAAACAACCCCAAGCAAACCTAATCCATATGTTTGCTGAATGCCCCAAATTAGATTTACTAAAAAATATGCTAATGAAATTCTGGGCCAAAGTTTTTGGACGGAATATTAAAGATTCAGCTACCCTTTATGTGATGGGACATGATAACTCATTGGGGCACAGTATTGATGAACAAAGGTCTTTGTTTTTAGCAACCGCTATCCTACGTATTATTCTTGCTGCTCGCTGGAAAGACCTAGAGCCACCTACATTTCAGATGTGGCTTGGCCGCTTCCTGGCTACATACAAACAAGAGATTTCAATTTATGGAACTAGGGGTAAAAAAACTAGACTTCGAGGAAACCAGATCTGGGCCCCAATTTCAGATTGGTATAATAATGTAAATCATTTGCCCTAATTGTCATATTTTAAGTCGATAGGATTACATTGTTTAAATTACTGATGATTTAAAAAAAAAAATCTTTGAACTCTACAACGTAAAAGATAATGAATTTTGTATATTTCCTTTTCCTTCTCTTTTTTTTTTTTTGTTACTTATTCTTTTCTCTTTTTCTGTATACACTTGATTTAGGTATTAATATGCTATGTAATATTGTAAATATTTTTGATAATAATGTATCATTATACCTGTTGACTGAATCTTGCTTAATAAAAAAAAAAAAAAAAAAAGAACATGTAGTTTTAACTTCATATATCTACTGAATCAACTATTCACACATCTTTGGACAGTCACCCCCCCCCACCGAACCACACACGCTTTCACACTCCCATACAAATACTCAGTTAACTAATCAATAACTAATATAGACTTTCACATAGCTAGTAACCAACTGTAGAATTAGTTTACACAACAACTGACAAAGTGATACAGATATTCACACAGTTTAGTCACTATCCACTATATTTAGTGAGACATTATAAATTGGTCAAGTAAACAGTCAATTACACTGCTACTAAATCCTCCATCCAAATATTTATTTATATATATCCACTCATTCTTCAATGTAAATTGCTATATATATAATGCATTTTTAATAACGAAGCTAACCACATTCACTGGATGATGTCATCAGTGATGTCATTTGAGATGTCATCAGTGATGTCACTGACCATGTCATGAATGATCTAATATGTGACATCATCAGCAGTGGATTGCGGGTGCGCGAAAAATAGTTAGTACAACTAACTATATAGGAGCAATTTCATTGGTTTTGTATGAGTAAAATGTCCAGCTAACTATAACACCACTAAAACTTATAGTTTTTTGAGTGAATTTCAAAGGTTTTTTAAAAACTCATTCCTAAATATATAACTCCTGAAACCTATGGTTTTTTCAGTGAATTTCAAAGGTTTTTTAAATGCTAATTCCTAACTATATAAGGCCTGAAACCTATGTTTTTTTCAGTGAATATATATATTTATATATATATATATATAAGCTCCGTGGTCCCCCTCAGTCCAAAGGAAAACTCAAAGCACTCCAGGTACAGCAAAACGAGGATTTTATTACGGCTTACAGCAAGCGAGATATATATATATATATTACCTACTGGCGGTCGCCAGTAGGTATATATAGTTAGGATTTTTTCTCTATGGGATTTTTGAAAATTCATATTTAGAGGCAAGATGGCTGCCGTGAGGAAGGCTGTGTGAGCAGCTAGTTCCCTGGTTCCAGGCGTCCGGGAGAGAGGGAGAGAGGAAAAACCCCGCTTTTCCTCGCGGAAAATTGCTACGATAGTTTTGCTGCATGGGCATACTTTCGCATCTTATTCTGGTTGAATAACCTTGTACGGCCGCCCATGGTCGCTTTTCTGTCTGTGCCTGCGCCTACCTCGCTGCTGGACGGAGCCGTTTGAGGCGTTGACCGTTTCCGGGCTGGACACCAGTGTGTGCGCTTCACAAACCAAGCACCAAGCACCTTCAGTGAGGAGCAGTACTAACGAGACGACATCTCACCGTGGTGAATACTACACAAACTATCCCCCTGACGGAGTTCACGAATGTTGCCGAACTTCCTCGAGTTCAGTCGACGGTCCCCGCTGTGGCGCGCTACACTCTGTCTGTTTTGGACGCAGAGCAGCGTTTTTCCCGGTAGAGGTGGAGGCGGAGGCGGCTCACGGAAGGGAAAAAAAGAAGATACCGCTACCGTCATCTGTTAGCACCCACAGCAATCGGAGAGACGGCGAAGGTCGAGACCAGAGAAGAGTGGAACCGGGCAGCGAGGAGCTTGTGATGGCAGAGGCTGCACCCCCAACCCCTGCTAAAACCGCCACAAAACAGGGTAAGAACATTAACAAGCCTGTTATGAAATCTAATGAAGCCTCGTGCGCCAAGAATATTGCTTCACAAACTTTGCCCGACCTTTTTGGGAAACAAGCCGCTAAGAAAAAAATAATTGATGGCAATATACAAAGTGCAGATGTGACTGTAATACAACCGTCTAAACAATGTGCTATCACAGCTGAAACCCACAATAATCCTTTAAATTCCTTGCTGACTAATCCTTCGAAGAAGGGTATTATGGGAGATGTAGTCTCTGGTGGAGTCGTTATTAGTCGAGCTTGTTCTCTTCCCACGCTATCAGTATTGTCTGAAACTGACCAACAGAATGCAACAGAAACTCCTATACAGTATACCAATCTGGAGGCCTCTGAGAAATTCTTTTCTCTGTCTGAATTTTCATCGGATGAAGCAACTGGCTTAAATAAAGATTGGGCAGAGTTTAGTTGTGAGAGTCTATCTTCAGATGGTGAAGTTAGTATGAGTCCTGACAATACTAATGCAGCTACTATTATAAAAAAAAAGCTCTGGAAAAAGAGGTCACTACGTGTGGTGAGTAAAGAAGATGCTTCTAATTTACTTTGAGGGGAAAACATTCTATCTCCTAATTCGGTATCTGTTACCACCACTGATACCACCACTGATACCACTGACACCGTGGGACCCAATCGCAATTCCATCTCAGATCCGGCCTTATTACAGGAAAATAATGAAAGCAGTGAAGAGATCACTTTGAAAATGATCTTTGATACCATGATGAGCCATAGGGCTGAAAGTAAAGCCGAAAATCTACGTACACAGATGACCTGCGCTAAGGTTAAAAATTCAGTTCGTCGTGCAATTAAGATGTGTTCTGAGACTACCGACAGAGTTGTTGAAGCGGAGGCCAGAATCTCTGTTCTGGAAGAAGAAAGTATGACACAGAGACAGGAAGTTGGTGACTTTAAAGCCCTGAAAGAGGATCTGTCTGACAAGATAGCTAATTTGGAGAATCAGGCCCGTAGAAGTAATTTACGCTTTTTGGGAATTCCCGAAAATAAAGAAGGGTCTGATCCACGGAGGTTTATTATTAATTTACTAAAGGATGCCTTTCCTGAGATGACTGACTGGGATTGGGCACGAGAAATACAACGTGCTCATAGGTTTCCCTTCACTGTGAGGAATCCACGACAAGGCCAAGAAAACTATCCTAGGGCTATTCTGGTCTCATTTAATAACTTCCTTGCCCGTGAAGCTATTTATGCAACTGCGAGACCAGATAAGAAAGCGGATGGACTGGGCTGTCAGTTTTTTGTACGACCGGACTATTGTCAAGCCACTGTGGCCCAACGGTGGCGACTGAGACAACTGATTCCTGACTTTCAAAAGAAAGAGGTTGCAGTCTTTCTCCAAGGCCCAGTAAAGCTAAAGACTGTATTCAAGGGCACAGTAAAATACTTTATCTCCGAAACTAAAGCCAAAGAATATCTGGATTCTATTTGAATAACAATAAGGAGTTAAGACTCTCAGAATATAAGACTATTAGATTGTAGGATTATAAGGGCTATTGGCTTAGTAATTTTCTGTTGAAGCTCCAATGTATCTTTCTTTCTTTGTAAGTAGGATTGCTAAGCTCTTTCTTTCTATTCTATTTCTTCTCCTTCTTCTTTTTTTTTCATTTTTTTTTATTTTCCCCTTTTCTCCTTTTCTTTGTCAGGACGCTATGGGCCAGGGACGCGGCACCCATACGTTCTAGGAACTGGTAGTTCCTATGCCTCCTATAATGGGGAGGGTGGGGGGAGGGGCTCTGGGGCAATGGGTGGGGGTGGGAAGGGGCAAGGGCTGGTGGTGGGGGTGTAAGGCAGAGGTATTCATTGCAAGGATGTTTATTTGGCACTTAAGTTGTAGTAGCGAGGAGTATATATTGTTGATGCTTGCTAACATTTTTTTCTCAATTATTATTTCAATATGGATAGAAAGGTGAAAATATGCACAATCAACATCAATGGTCTTAATGACTTCAAAAAGATTGGGATGTTTCGTTCAATGCTCCAGACTTTATCCATTGACTTATTATGTATCCAGGAAACTCATATTGCATGGGATAAGCGCTCTCTTTTGGACAAGTTGGGATTGGATGTTTTGCTTACATCTAAGCAAATGGGTATAAAAAGAGGCATTGCAATTTGTATGCGAAAGGGAGTTGGGAAGTGTTTGAAAACCCTAGCCGATAAATGGGGCAGATGGGGACTTGCTGAATTAATAATTGGGGGTTGTAAATTTACTATATGCTGTATGTATGGTCCAAATCTAGATGACGCTGAAGTTTTCAATACTATAAATACAGAATTAGCTACTTGGACACAACCAATCATAGTATGTGGGGACCTAAATATTCACCTGTCGGCTGACTGGAATATTAAATCAGGAAGGAGATACATGGGTCGTAAATCTAGAACTTATAGCGCCCTCAGAGAGTTGGTCTTGAATAATGGGTTAACGGATGTCTGGCACAAATTGTATCATAAAGATCCTGGATATACTTTCTATTCCATTCCCCATCGGAAATTTGCCCGATTAGATTATTTTTTTGTTTCTTTTCAGTTCTTGGAGACAATTAGTATCGAAATTCTACCTCAAGTCATTTCAGATCACAATCCCATAATTGCTGAGATCCAGGTTCCCACAGAACGCCAAAATTCAATTAGATCCTGGTCATTCCAGAGAAATCTGTTATTAGACGAAGACTATCTTCAATTTATGGCGACTATCATTAATGACTTTTTTCTAACAAATAACGACACGGCCTCCCCACAAGTGGTGTGGGATGCTTTTAAATCAATCGTATGTGGAGAGACAATTAGTTTCGCAAACTTTAAGAGGAAAAAAATCCAAACAGACTTTAAGGAGAGGCTAAATAAGATCAGGCTAATTGAGATGGATCTATCAACCGCATGTAAAAATAACATAGGTATAGAAGATGCTCAATTACGCTTAGTAATTGAACGTTCTGGCTTACGGACTCATATTGCCGACGAAGTAGCTTCAAAATTTAAGTTATATAAAACTGAACGCTATGAGTATAGTGAGCGTACCGGTAAAATTTTAGCACAACGCCTCCGTCAAAAATCTTCTATTAATGAAATTCAAGGGGTCAAAGATATGAATGGTGTTTATCATGAACGCAGGGAAGGAATTTTAGAATCATTCTATGATTTCTATAAAACACTGTATAATGACTTTAACAATGAAGTTGATAAGAATCTCAATCCTGTAAACTATCTCCACAGTACTAATCAATCATCATTGTGCTCTGAAGAGACTGATTTATTTATACGCTCAATAAGCTGGGATGAGATCGAATATGCCATTTTAAGTCTTGCGGTAGGTAAAGCCATGGGATCTGACCAGATACCCCTTGAATTTTACCGGACATTTAGACATATGTTGAAACCAGAATTGTTAAAGATCTTTAATTCGGCATTTCAAGGGAAACCACCTGATTCCTGGTCTACCGCTATTATAGTTGTTTTTTTAAAGAAGAACAAGGACTCAAAAGAATTAGGATCATATCGACCCATCTCTCTTATCACCGCTGACAGTAAGATTTATTCTAAAATTCTTGCAAATAGACTAAACCATGTAATGTCTAGCTTAGTCTCTCACATTCAACATGGTTTTATTAGACATAGAGATACCACCGATCATGTTAAACGCGTTATTACACTATTAGACTGGGCCCAAGCAAAGGAATCCCCAGTCGGGGTGATCTTACTCGACGCGGAAAAAGCGTTTGATAGAGTAGACTGGGGATTCCTTTGGACGGTGCTAGAATGGAAAGGGTTTCCATTACAATTCATTCAAGCGGTACGATCACTCTATTCTAATCCTAAAGGTGTAATAAGATTAGGTACTGACCACTCGAGACCTTTTTCAATTACTAGGGGGACTAGACAAGGCTGCCCCTGTTCCCCGCTTCTATTTGCGCTATATTTAGAACCTTATTTGAACAGACTTATTTTGGAACCTAATATCCCACCAGTCCGTCTTTTTGAAGTTGACCACAAAGTCTTAGCGTAAGCAGATGACGTGGCTATCGTAACCTCTGATGTCTCCTCTGCGCTACCTATAATTATCGATGTGGCTAGAGAGTTTGGGAAACTTTCCGGTTATAAGCTCAATATTACAAAAACTCAGATCATACATTCCGAAACGGGTAAACCCACTGACATCCCACTAAATACTACTGGTACATATCTCGGTGTAACTTTATCCCCCAAGGTCGATGATATTGTCGCATTAAATATAGATCCTTTACTCATATCCACTAATAGAACGTTAGAAAGATTTAATAACTTACACTTGTCTTTATACGGACGAACTAATGTCATTAAGATGATGATTTTTCCAAAAATTTTGTATTTTTTTCGCACTATTCCTTTATTTTTTTCAATGTCTCTTTTCAATAGAATAGACAGGATGTTGTCCAGGTTTTTGTGGGGGTACCGTCGTGCTAGAAGATCTTTAAAATGGTGTACTCTTCCGTCAGATTGTGCTGGGCTGGGGTTCCCGAATTTCAGAATGTATTACTGGGCTATTACTCTGAAAACAAGTCGGGTTCTACTTTTTCATGATTATGTAACAGAACCGGCCATGGCACCCTCCATCTTTGAAATGCTTTTAGGTGCTCATGCTCGGCAGTGCTTATTGAAAGTCATTGAACCCAGCTACTATAAAAAAACAAAATTCAAGGTGGTCCTCGCTGCTTTTTCAGTTTGGAGGCAAATGAACAAAACTTTACGCATGATGTCAAAATTTAATTTTTATACACCTTTGTCTGACAATAAGTCACTATCCGAAATTTTCCAAGATACCGC
The DNA here is from genome assembly GCF_964261635.1 of Lissotriton helveticus. Classification (NCBI taxonomy): domain Eukaryota; kingdom Metazoa; phylum Chordata; class Amphibia; order Caudata; family Salamandridae; genus Lissotriton; species Lissotriton helveticus. The sequence goes on along the minus strand of NC_136065.1, from coordinate 1,038,943,835 downwards.
AATTCACCGATGGCATATGAGACAGATTCATTTACTGGGGCAATTGTATCAAAGCGGGATTCTCATGCCCTTTTCTGAACTCCAAGAGACATTTGGTCTATCTAGGAACGAATTTTTTTAAATATCTACAGATTCGTAGTTTTCTAGAAAAAAAAAATCTATTACTTACTGATACCATGGAGACTATTGACATCTTAGAGAGCTGTAGGAAGAATAATCGTATCGGTACAATCTATCAGTTAATGAGTAATAGGCTGCAGAATGACCTCGATCATCATACCCTGAAATGGCAGAGAAAGCTTTGTATTGAAGGGATAGATTTGGTAAAAGCTTTCGAGATGAGTAATAAGACACTAATTAACAGCTCTCTTAAAAGTCAACATTATATGTCCACTTTAGATCTTTACTATACACCTGCCAAGCTGGCAAAATGGAAAGCTTTAAAAGGTATTAACTGCAGCCGCTGTGGAACCTTAGCAGCTGATTCAATTCATATGTTTTATAGCTGTTCTAAATTGGTCGTATACATAGATAAGATCGAAAAGTTTTTGACTAATTTGTTGCATGTTCAGATTACGCTCCATCCTGCTGTTATTATTTTTGGTGTCTATTTTCCCTCTCGGAATTTATCTATGGATCAAGAACACTTTATGTTTATTGGAATGTCTATTTATCGAGCTTGTATTACTTCCAGATGGTTGGATATAGACCCACCAACTTTTGAGCTATGGTTGGGAAAGCTGTTAAATGTTTATAGAATGGATAAAGCAGTTTATAAATTGAAGGGATTTAAAAAGAAGACTTTCGGCCGGAAACTATGGTCCCCTATTGATAACTGGATTTAAACTGTATAATGTTTGTTTTCTGTAAAGACTTATGTTGGATTCTTTATTTCGTTATCTCCTTGTATGCTCTTACCTCTGCCAAAAAAAATAAAAAATATTAAAAAAAAAAAGGGATTTTTGAAAATTCTATGTCTAATAACTTTGGCGTTTGTGGACGAAATTGGCTGAAATTTTCAGGAAAATTGAACATTTTGTTTCTGAGCAGCCCCTGAAAATTTGGGAGGGGTTCGTCAAGGGAGGGCCGAGAAAAAAGGGGGGTCCCAAAACGCATTTTTCCCATGTTAATTTCCATTGGGCGGTTGGCCTCACTTTTAGCCCAAACGGCTGAATGGATTTGCATGAAACTTGGCAAAATTGTAGGGACTGTTAGCCCGATGTGCCTTTGCTAGGTCTCAATATATGTGCTCCAGTGGATTTTGATAAATTAACGTTCAAAAAAATATATATATCTGTAACAGCGCTCCGGGTAGCGCTCCGGTTCGCGTACTTGACGCGTAACGGAACTTCGCAAAGCGAAGCTGATTGGCTCTCCGGTGTCTGTCAACATTCTAAACAGTCCGGAGCGGCCGCCATCTTGTCTCTCGGTAGGATCGAGAGACAAGAGGAGGCCAAAACAAAGGGGGAAATTACCATAAGGGGGCATAGTAGATCCTCCCTCACCCTCTAGGTTTGATGTGGAGGCTTTAAAAGGGCCCCGCGGGGCCAAAAAAAAATCAAAAAAAAAAATCGTTTTTTTTGCATGGGGAGCGCCCGGTACGCTTTTGTGCAATGGGCGGTGGTAATCTAAATGATGAGGGGGGGGGGGGGGCAGCGTTCAAAGCACATCAGCGTGCATAAACACTAAAATGTTTTTATCTACCACGTACTTGACTTATCTCTAGCTTTATTAATACAATAATCAATAATGAAAAATCGACATCAATAGGGTTGTCCGTATTCCCAGTCAGTACCCTTCCCCGCCCGCCATGTGCACAAAGACCGCATACATCCCCCATAACGTCAAGGCTAAGTAACTAGAACGTCATAAGGAGTTGCAAGTCGCTCCCATACTGGCTCCATTTTGGTCGAGGCCAGGCAGGTCCAGAGTATAGTTGAATGTCTCTAATAAGTAGCGGCAGGACCAGAATCCCTTTCGGCAGTTCTGGCTTCGTCATTACGAGCACTAGAAAACAAGACATTCTGGGCAATACCACCCTTGACGCAGCCCTTTATTCTACAAGATGGTGTCTTTCAAAAGCCAGGGGTATAGGAGTATGTAACAAGCGAGCCATTTAATTGAAAAAACTAAACGTGACAAACGGTTGCAGGATCAGTGAAGGTTGATTTTATAATTGAAAGTATAACAGGATCAGTTACAATAAAATCGTTCATACGCACACCATGGGCGAGTATCATGGGTAACATTATTTTGAAGCTTTATTAATACAATAATCAATAATGAAAAATCGACATCAATAGGGTTGTCCGTGTTCCTAGTCAGTACCCTTCACCGCCCGCCATGTGCACAAAGACCGCATACATCCCCCATAACGTCAAGGCTAAGTAACTAGAACGTCATAAGGAGTTGCAAGTCGCTCCCATACTGGCGCCATTTTGGTCGAGGCCAGGCAGGTCCAGAGTATAGTTCAATGTCTCCAATAAGTAGCAGCAGGACCAGAATCCCTTTCGGCAGTTCTGGCTTCGTCATTACGAGCACTAGAAAACAAGACATTCTGGGCAATACCACCCTTGACGCAGCCCTTTATTCTACAAGATGGTGTCTTTCAAAAGCCAGGGGTATAGGAGTATGTAACAAGCGAGCCATTTAATTGAAAAAACTAAACGTGACAAACGGTTGCAGAATCAGTGATGGTTGATTTTTTTATTGAAAGTATAACAGGATCAGTTACAATAAAATCGTCCATACGCACACCATGGGCGAGTATCATGGGTAACATTACTTCGAAGCTTTATTAATACAATAATCAATAATGAGAAATCGACATCAATAGGGTTGTCCGTATTCCCAGTCAGTACCCTTCCCCGCCCGCCATGTGCACAAAGACCGCATACATCCCCCATAACGCCAAGGCTAAGTAACTAGAACGTCATAAGGAGTTGCAAGTCGCTCCCATACTGGCGCCATTTTGGTCGAGGCCAGGCAGGTCCAGAGTATAGTTCAATGTCTCCAATAAGTAGCGGCAGGACCAGAATCCCTTTCGGCAGTTCTGGCTTCGTCATTACGAGCACTAGAAAACAAGACATTCTGGGCAATACCACCCTTGACGCAGCCCTTTATGCTACAAGATGGTGTGTTCCATTCAGAAAATATTGTTGGCAGCATTTTGAAAGGAAAGATAAATGGCCGTTCTCCTAGTGAGTCTCACATTGTTACATTTATGAACAATGTTGAAGAGTAGTATGTTGAAAATCTGAAGCCATCGTTCTACAAACTCTCAACCAGCCTTGGATGGAAAAATCCTGAAGAATGTACAAACTGAAAACCAGTTTTTGTCTGCATAGCATCAGCAGCAACACTTGAGTCAGCTTTGTGTGAAGCCGCCATCTTGATCCAATCAATACCGTCCCCCTACACACATTCAGGGACCAGGCCGCATTGCGAGGGCACCGCAAGACGTGTCTTCAGGTCAAACGGATTGTGGGACAAGGTCCAGAATGAAGAGTCACCAAAAGGCAAAAAGTTCCGCCGGACCCCGGGAGCCGGCCGCCTATGTCGGGGGCGATCTCAGGCCACACCAGGGCAACAAGACTTGGGGAGGGGGCAGGGGCCAAGCGCCCCCTCCCAGTCCGCGCCACCACACCGCCCCTCGAGGGCCTCCGTCAAGCGGTTCAGGGAGGCACCGCAGGCAGCGGTTCTTCAGATCAGTGGCTCTCACCGGCAAGGCTCCCCTCCGTCAGCAGTGATCGTTGGCGCTGTGGTTGCGGCCGGAGGCCCCGCCTAGTCAACGCCCCGGCCTCTCCATGTCGTAGGCCGCAAGAGTGGGCGCAACTCAGCTGGATGGCGGGTGAGACGCTGTAGCCGCAAGAGTAGGCGAAACTCAACCGGCCGAGTGAGGCACTGTGCCGCAAGAGCGGGCGGAACTCAGCTGGCCGAGCAAGGCACTGTGCCGCAAGAGCGGGCGGAACTCAGCTGGCCGAGCGAGGCACTGTGCCGCAAGAGTGGGCGGAACTCAGCTGGCCGAGCGAGGCACTGTGCCGCAAGAGCGGGCGTAACTCAGGTGGCCGAGCGAGGCACTGTAGGTCTTCCTCTCACAAAGATGAAAGTCAGAGTGAGGAAACAAGGAGGGGTTTTCATCATTTGGGACAAAAAAATATTTCTAAACCAATGAAAAGTGTCATTTTTAGGTCACATGACCTAGCCTTACATCATTAGGAAACCAAAAGTGAAATGAAGCAATGAAAATTTTTATTAACAAGTCACATGACCTGTTATGCTTACGTTACGCGCTCCGCGCCGCGCCCCGGATCGCTTCCGGGAAGCTGCGCTTCGCGCCTCGCTTCGCGCATCAGGTGCGCTAACGCGGCGCGTCATATGACGCATTACGCGACAACGCGATACTACAGTGTTTCTGGATGTTTCAGACTGAAGCTGGCGTCAGCATGAGAGCACCCCGTGGCTACGTCGTGACCGTTCCGCGAGCAATCATGGCAGTCGCTCCCCACCGGAAGTCTGCGGGAGTCGGGGGCCCCGGTGACTCTTGTAGAATCTTCAAGGCTGCGGGGACGCTTTTGGGAATGGGGCCCATGCCCTAGCAGCCAAGCGTCCGAGTTCCAGGGTTGCCCAGAGCCATCCTTGCAGGCCAGGCCCAAGTCTGTGGAGCCGACCGCCATTTCGTGAGCTCCGTGGCAGCCGCCTGTCGCTGTACCGCAAGAGTGGGTGCAATTCAGCCGGATGGCGGGTGAGACGCTGTAATAGCAAGAGCAGGCGCAACTCAGCTGGCCGAGAGAGCCACTGTTCCGCAAGAGTGGGCGTAACTCAGCTGCCGAGTGAAGCGCTGGGGTGCAGCTGAGAAACCTCCACCTGGGGAGGTGGGGGAGGCTCGTTCGCGCCGCCTCTCCCTTCCAGTGCACCCCATGCCGTCTCCTGGCGCAGGTATATGTGATGGTCGGACCAGGGCACCGCAGGACGTGTCTTCAGGTCAAACGGATTGTGGGACAAGGTCCAGAATGGAAGAGTCACCAAAAGGCTAAAAGTTCCGCCGGACCCCGGGAGCCGGCCGCCTACGTCGAGTGAAGCGCTGGGGTGCAGCTGTGAAACCTCCACCTGGGGAGGTGGGGAGGCTCGTTCGCGCCGCCTCTCCCTTCCAGTGCACCCCACACCGTCTCCTGGCGTAGGTATATGTGATGGTCGGACCAGGGCACCGCAGGACGTGTCTTCAGGTCAAACAGATTGTGGGACAAGGTCCAGAATGGAAGAGTCACCAAAAGGCAAAAAGTTCCGCCGGACCCCGGGAGCCGGCCGCCTATGTCGGGGGAGATCTCAAGCCACACCAGGGCAACAAGACTTGGGGAGGGGGCAGGAGCCAAGCGCCCCCTCCGAGTCCGCGCCACCACACCGCCCCTCGGGGGCCTCCGTCAAGCGGCTCAGGGAGGCACCGCAGGCAGCGGTTCTTCAGATCAGTGGTCTCACCGGCAAGGCTCCCCTCCGTCAGCAGCGATCGTTGGCACTGTGGTTGCGGCCGGAGGCCCCGCCTAGTCAACGCCCCGGCCTCTCCATCTCGTAGGCCGCAGAGTAGTCGGGGAGAAATCCCGGGAACGGCGGCATGCATTTGGATCGATGTTGCAGCAGGCTGCCATGTAAATAGTTATTTAATAAAACGTTTTACCCTGTTACTTTGCTGGTGTGTTGTATATATTTATAATATTTGCATAGGGTTTGTCGTTATTTTGGGCGGGGTGGGCGGCGGAGCCGAGGTGTCTTGCAGCCATCATGGCGTCGAGCTCGGTTCCTCTCACTAGTTTCATATTTCTCATGAGGGGTTGTTTCTAATGTTTCTATTTTAGCGAGGTCAAAAAGAGATCCCATTAGTGGCCTACTGATTTTGCTTGATTCCTTTTGTTTTTTCTAACGATTTTTCACTATCTGCAAAGACTAAACAGAGTATTGCGACTCTGTGCTTGTTTGTAAATAGAGAATGAACCAAAGAGAAGCAATTCCAAAACAGTAAATGCTTGGATAACAATCAATCAAATGGAGAGGGAAGCAGGCACGACGGATTGCAACGGGGGCAAAGGCCTGCGTTACCTACCCTTCACTATCTGCAAAGAGAGAATACTCCTAAAAGAAAAGAGGGGGGGGCAGCGTTCAAAGCACATCAGCGTGCATAAACACGAAAATGTTTTTACCTACCACGTACTTGACATTTTAAAGCTTTTGATATTTGCTAATAAAAAACCATTGAAATTCACTGAAAAAACCATAGGTTATAGACCATATATAGTTAGGAATTAGCATTTACAAAACCTTGAAAATTCACTGAAAAAACCATGGGTTATAGACCATATATAGTTAGGAATTAGCATTTACAAAACCTTATTTTACTCACACAAAACCATTGAAATTCCATATATAGTTAGTTGCACTAACTATATATCGCGCACCCGCAATCCACTGCTGATGATGTCACATATTACATCATTCATGACATGGTCAGTGACATCACTGATGACATCACTGATGACATCTCAAATGACATCACTGATGACATCACTGATGACATCTCAAATGACATCACTGATGACATCACTGATGACATCATCCAGTGACTGTGTGTTTCTGTAAAGTTTAAATATGTTTTACATATTGAAGAATGAGTAGATGTAGAAGTGTCTGGATGAAGGATTTAGTAGGTGCATGATACGTTTTTATCCTTAAGTAGGATATTCATTACATATGTGTTTGTTAAAAAAACTTTTTTATGTCGTTTGCGCTTTTGTAAATTCGCTACGATCTCAGGGATATCTGATCCTTAGATTGAATTATTACTAGGGCTGGGTGCCCTTTGCCCCACATATGTTCCCATTCTTATAAACTAATATCACAAGCCCTGGTTGTTATTTAAGTAAATTCACCAACATCAGTGGTCCATATTGTGAACAAAACATACTGTATATCATATCAAGTATTCTGCAATTATTTTACAAGTGAACATGCATTTCTTCGTCTGCATTCAAGCCTTTTGGATATTTCGTTTTGAATTTGATTAACAAACGACATAAAAAAGTTTTTTTAACAAACACATACGTAATGAATATCCTACTTAAGGATAAAAACGTATCACTTGGGGATGTGTCTTTAGAAATTTCCCCACATTAATGCCCCATTCAGAATAACTGAAAATAAAGTTAAAAAGGTTACTAAATCACACTGAAACTATAATGCCCACAATGCAACACCGGCAAAAGGCAATGTGAAAGTATAAAATGAGGAAATGAAAGAAGGACTAATTGTAGAACACTGCCGTGATCAAGAACGTTTGTTCGAAACGCGTAGGAGTTTTGCTAGAGACCTGTGTGAATAAATTGTGATTTACCTGCCAAGAAGTGTGCCGCGTGAACCTTTTTTTGTTATTGGAATTAACAAAGACACGCTCCCGGTCTTGCACGCGGGCACCAACAGAAGTGTTCCCTCTGTGACGGGGACAATTGAGAGGAATATATATATATATATAAATAGCACACAGAGTTCATCTGATATAAAATAAACCAATTTCCCTCCTATTGGTAGTTCCAACAAAATAAACAGCAGCAAAGGACTGCACATTTGCGCTTGGAATGTCCTACATGATAAGTACCATAATGGCATGGTCTAAAGCGCAAAGTGGCATGACTGAGCTTCATTTTTTTAACAACATGGATGTTCAAGATCACTGTAACTGAGGTATTAGCTGCATATCAAAGGACTAATGATTCATGGAGGCATTTATCTACAATTGGGAGCAACAAAGCTAAGAATGCGAAGGTTGCCATTTGCAATGTGACACTTTACATCATGCCATTATGGCGCTTACCATATCAGTCATTCCAAGCACTAATGTGCAGTCCATTGCCACTGTGTATTTAGTTGGAACTACCAATAGGAGGGAAATTGGTGTATTTTAAATCAGATGAACTTTGCATGCTGAAAGTTGTTTTTTTATTTTTTTTATATCTTTTTATTAAACATACTTGATAAAAAGGTACAGTTCCACAAAGGTCAATACAAAGGGTACAGCAAAAACAAGTATACATACAGATACAATAGGATAGTGCATTGGAAATCATGGGGAGGGGGTAATTGCTGTCCAGGTCACGAGGAGGGGTACAAATGTTTCCACGGTATGAGTTCCAAGGGATCCATATCTTGGATCATTTCTGGGAGCAACCTCGGGCCGTATATACAGTCTTTTCTCTTAGCATGCACCAATCAAGGGCTTTTTCCCAATCTGCAATTAAAGGTGCATGCAAGGCCCCTCAAAGCTGCGCGATGTTCCTTTTGGCGATCATACATCCGAGTGTGACCCATTGTGTGATGTAAGTGTTTAGGTCGGTCGGTTCCCAGATGTTAAGAAGGCATCTGGGCGCTTCTGGCTTAATCTCGACTTCCAATGTGTCACTCATGACTGTATGTATCTTACGCCAATATTCCTGGATTGGTTCACAGTGCCATATAATGTACATGCATGTGCCTAGTTGAGTGCATCTCCGTCTACACGACCCGTCCGTCTGCCCACCCATGTGTACCATTTGGGGACCTGTTACATAGATTCTATGCAGGATCGTTAGCTGCACAAGCTGAAGCCGCACCAGAATAGCCACCGTTTTGGGGGAGGAGACCGCTATATGCCAACTTTCAGCGTCCAATTCGATGCCGTCTCCAGTCCATTTCTCCCACAGTGATATTAGGGGATCACCCATAATGTTGATGAGTTTTCGGTAGGTTAGGGAAATCGCCCTTTCGGGCAGGTGGCCATCTAGCAATCTGTCCTCGAGTGCGGAGATATCTGGTGGAGAGGAGTCACCGGGCAAAACCATCTAAAGCCCATGGCAGACTTGCAGATTTCGGAAAAGTTCAGTCTGCCAACTAGTGCCCGGTATTTGTCCTGGCGCAAACGGAGTGAATGGAGGGGCTCACGCGTGGTCTCTGAGTTCACGTCTTGTTCAAGATGATAAATCTCTTGTTTAACATCTGAGATGGCCTTTAACCTGTCCTTTTTTTTACTCCTGCTATTCTGGAAAGGGCCTGACCCCGGACCACTGTTTATAGGCTTCCCATAGTATTTGAGGGGACTCGACACTGTGTTCATTATTCGAAGTAGTCGTCGATAGACTTAACCAAGTCTTTAGGTATTTTGGGGTTTTTGAGGTGACAGGGATTTATAGGAGCAATCCGTCCTACTTGCGTGTGATCTAGAACTATGTGGAACCATAGTGGGGAGTGATCGGAAATACCTCTAGCAAGATGCCTGACCTCGTGGATGTCTGTGACTTGGGAGGCGGGGACAATTATCTAATCAAGACAGGAGAGACTGTTGTGTGCCCCAGAATTAAAGGTGTGCTGGATCTTGTCTGGGTTGTAAGTCCTCAATCTGTCCGCTAATCCCATTGCCTCTAGAAAGCTAGAAAAAGAGTGTGTGGCCTGGGGCAGCGGGCGAGGGTGGTGTCTATCTAGAGAGCCCGATAAGACTGAGTTAAAGTCGCCGCCGAGCACAAGGTGCCCATCAGGCGGCGTCAGCAGCATAGCACTGAGGTCTGTGAACGTACCAGATTGTAGCCCTGGAGGCGCATATACCAACAGGAAAGTGATGGTTCGGCCCTCCCAAGTGCCCGTGACCCCGACATACCTCACTCGGTCATCTACATAGGTGGACGTAATAGATAAAGGGAATGCTCTTTTTTGCATAATGCCCACTCCTCTTGAGTCGCGTGTGCCACCATTGAGTATCCCCATCTGTGCATTGCTTTACACATATTTCCGATAAGGTGAGTTTCCTGAAGCAACACAATCTCTGGTGATAGTTTCTTGATATATTGCAACACTACACTCCGCTTAATTTTGTCTCCCAACCCGTTAACAGCTTAACAACTTAAGATTTTGAGTTAACAGCTTAACAACTTAAGATTTTGAGTTCTTTGTTCCGCTGCGTACCCATTGACATACATGTAGAGCGCAAACTCCTCTGTAGGTGTACCCATACCTTGTACAGATGAAACAAATGTAGCAACTAACAAATAAACAAAATACCCCAACCCAACAACCCCCCACTCTGGGCTTAGAACTGCCCATTGGAAACCTGCAGAGTGCCTGTCGCCATGGATAGAAATTCAAAGGAAGAAAGGAAGGGGTAATAGTGTGCTCCGTGTCCCCGCCCCTATCCATGTAAAGTGTAGCACCCCTAGTAGGTAAAGGACTTAAGACATATATAAGATCACCAGCTCCCGCAATGTAAACTCAGACACCTCACCCACCCCAGCCCACCCCACCTCAAAATCCCCATTACTCAGTTCAAGGCCGCCATCCTCAGAGTTCTACTTCAGGCAGGTTGGATGTCCGCCTGTTCCCCAGCGCCGCGATCCACCTGGTTCCTTGCTCTACGATATTTGATCCACTCTGCCACTGCTTCAGGCTGGTCAAAGAACACGCTCTTCCCTCTGCTTCAACCCAAAGATGTGCCGGGAACAGGCCCCTCTCTCTCAGGTCATGTTTCACAGAAAGGAAGGACCTCTTTTGCTTTTGCACTCTCTGAGTGAAGTCCGGAAAGAAGGAAATGTCAGCATTTTCATAGCGTAGAGGGGCCCCCACTCAGGAGTTCTGGAGAATAACATCTCTGTCCCAATAGTTCAAGACCCGAGCCAGCCTGGGCTGCGGGGGAGCGACCGGTTTGGGATGGCCGCCCAGGACACTGTGAGCACGTTTGATTACAAAAAATTTGCTGAAGCCTTTGGGCTGCAGGTGTTTAAGAATAAGGTCCTCAATGAACACGTCTGGAGATTGCCCTTCCGATTTCTCCGGAACTCATAGGATGTGGAGATTATTGCACCGGAGCTGGCCTTCATAGTCATCTAGCTTGAGATCTATGAACTTGCTGGAGTCCCGGAAGTCGTGTACCTCCCTTTGCAGTTGTGCGACATCGCCAACGAGACAGGAGGTCATTATTTCCATTTGCTTGACTTTTTCGTTAAGCTTCCCTAGGTAGGCCCTAATAAGATTGATGTCCATCGCCATGGTGTCCAGTGAAGTTTTGACACAAGTGATAGCCTCCATGACATTCTTGAGTGATATCTCCTGTTCCTCTTCCCCCAGGTGTTCCTGAGCAGCCTCTCCAGACAGTCGGTTCCGCTAAGCGTCCTTAGTAACCGTGTACCGGTCCAGCTTGTTAGTCTGGCCCTGCTTTGCCCCACGGGATACTGAACCCTTGACACGCTGCATCGGGATATCCAGTGTATTCTTGCAACGGAACTGAGATATTTGGGGCAGGCAGAGGCACCAATCCCACCGTGCTCACCAGAGAGGTCAACCAGTCAGTGTATCAGTATTAAAAGGGTGGGCCCATGAAGTCTAAGATCAAATCTTTCTTTCCCCGGGGAGCGGGTCCCGCACGGCACTTTTGGGCAGCAAAGCACTCTCATGGACCAGCTTGTAGGTTCGACGTGGGCCCAAAATGGAATGATCTATCTTTTACCCAGGAGCAGGTCTTTCTGGGAGACTTGTCTCAGCCCCTTCGTCCTTAAGCTTTCTTAAACTCAGGGAAAATTGCAGCGGGCCACCAGCTCTTTCTTGACCCTGCTCGAGCCCCCCCCAGGGGGGGGGTTTCAACCCTAGCGCCTTGACATGAGCAAACTGGGGCCCATAGGGTCTCTCCCGCCCGAATATCTGCAAGTATTTGCACTGATGAGAGGGCAGCAATATAAATCATCACCCACAAGAGTGCACTGCCTCCACTAACAAATGCACGGCAGGAGCACCCTGGGTCTCCCCTGTCAATTTGCCTGGGAGCTGAATCGCCTCTGCAGCCCCTGATCCCTGGTGGAACCGCGGTCCCACAGCGCAGTGCAGGCGAGTCTAACAGCGTCCTCCCCGATGCCTCCCTCGGGGGGGAGGATGCACTGGTGTCCTTATGTATAGAAGTGTGTGTCAGACAGCAGGCCCGATCCGGTCCTGGGATGCACTTCAGCTCCGAACGGGCAGGCAGCAGGGAGGCTCTCACTATTGGGAGCATGCGAACGCCATTGACCAACACCCGGCGGGCGTGTTCCAAGTCGTCACTGTCGATTGTACAGACTCGCCTCAATGAATTCTGGGTGCAGGTAGTGGACACCGCCGCTGCCGCGGATCCTGGAAGCCTCCCCACAGTTCGGCCTCCAAATATCATGGGGATGCCTCCAGATCACAGCGCCACAGCTCGATGACGTTGGACCGGCCGGAGCTCTCCTACAGTGCCCCTCCCCACTGTAGGTCCCGGCTCCCGTGCTCTCCGCAAGACCCAACACTCTGGGCTGATATCTCGCCCTTCTGAACTGCAAGGCGAACCGGGGCAAGCGGGTTGGGAATCGCTACTACTCTGATCCCGGGAGCAGTCGATGGATGACATGGATGTGTCCTCAGGATCGACGTGGGGCAGGGACAATTAGTAGAGCAACTACACTACGCGGCCATCTTTGATCCACGCTTGGCCACGCCCCCCCTGAAAGTTGTTTTTAAGTGAGGAACATTGAGAAAGGCATTTTATCACCAAAACGCTTCTGTTTAGAGTAAAAAAATTTAACTGACGGGGGCATGGTCAAGATGGCAGGCAGTTGAGATGTGTTTTTGTGTCTCTCTGCTCCCCGCCGCCGGGCCTGGCCATCCAGCGCAGCACAATACAGGGCCGAGTCCCCTGAGAAGTGGGGCAGTATAGCCTGAGTGGTGGTGGAGACCAAGGGCACCTCGGAGCAGCTCCCCTGCCTGGGACATGGAGCTTAGGGATGGCCTGCACAGTGGGGCCTGGGCGTTGTTCGTCTGTGAGGGGGCACTGGTCTGAGGGCCGCTGTCTCCAGTGACTGGGCCCACGCCCCGGCTCGTCGCTGCTGGCGGCTCGGCCGGAGGAGCGGTGGGGCTTCATTAGAGCCAGAACAAGGAGACTCGAGGCAGCCTGAGGAGCAGTGATGATGGCCCCCGGGCTGCGCGAGTGGTGAGTCGCGAGGGAGAGTCAGTGGCTGGCACGGTTGAATGGAGGCCCCGCGCAATGCCATGCTGAGCTTCTGTTGAGAGGTCCCGGCGGATGTGAGAGAAGCCCCTTGAGAAGCTGGGCATATTAGCCTGAACAGAGCAGGAGATCAAGGGCCGCTCGCAATGCCTGGGAACACCCGAGCTGTCGGGGTTCCTACGGAGGCTGGTGTGCGGTGAATTGAGGAGCCCAGGTGTTATGCAACTGCCGGGGACATCAGCTTGCCCCTGTTCCTAGTGGCGAAAGTCTTGAGGGGGCGAGCTCATACCTAGCACAGATGAAGTGGAGGCCCTGCACCAAGCTCAAACTTGATGAGCCCCTCCAACAAGAAGTCAACAGACGCAGCCCAGGGGGGCCATCAATATACACATAGGTGGTGGTGGATGTGTGAGACTTCCCCTGGCCCTTTGGGTAGCTCCCCACCTGCTGTGGGAGGAACAAGGTATACATTGCTGGAAGGGGACACAGCTATCTCTCTAGTTCATACCAGGGCAGCGGGGGCCGGACCTGAACTTGTTTCTGCTCACCCAGAGGCAGGTCCCCCTGCATATTTGGACTCCAAGGTGATTCTAAAGGCTCACTGGTCCCCACGTCGCTGAGCAAGGGGAGAACTTTGGCCTTGAGAAGGACACCACAGGCAAAGTGCTTGTCCCCGGGCACCTGAGACTGTGCCATCAGCTGCCTGAAGTTAAACGGAGCAACCAGCGATCACCACCCTTGGGAGAGCCTGGGTGGCCAAGGTGAACCAAGACTTGGAGTGGCAGCAGCACTGGGCCAGACACCCTAGGTAGCACACTTGGAGGTGTGGATTGCCTGGCTGGGCGATCCCAGGTGCACAGCACCCAGAAAGCACACAGACTACAGGGCAGCTGCACGGGCATGCGATAACCCCGTCTCTCTGGCCCAAATCCTGCCACTCCCTCTGCCCCCAACATGGCAACTGCAAGCGGGAAAAAAGACCATAACCTCAAGGACATGTTACTGAAGCCCGCAGGAGTAGTAGGGGGGATACATTTTCGAAGGCACCTGAGGGGCCTTCTGACTCAGTGGCCACAGATGGGTATACACCCGTTACAACGCATCTTTTACTCCGCACTACCATTACAACGCGACTTTTACTCCGCATACCATTACAACGCATTGCGCTGGGGGGGCGCTCTAGGATAGGGAATAAGTATAATTTACTATCCAACACCTTCCCTAGGGTCCACGGGGACTGGAGTTAGAATAGTAAATTATACTTACCACTATCCAGCACCCCAAAGCGCTATGCGTTGTAATGGTATGCGTTGTAAAAGTCGCGTTGTAACGGTATGCGGAGTAAAAGTATGCGGAGTAACATGGTACATCCCCACAGATGAGCCAATCACCCGCTCCTACCTGGAGTCAAGTTCAAGTTCAAAGGTAAGTTTATTTAGATCGTAATCTTTGCACCAATACATAGCACTTACTTGCATTAAAATATTATCTATCGACAACAATTCATACAAAATTCTCGTTAAAAACTCATTCCTTTAAAAGAAAGGTGTAAATGGTCTTCCCCCAGTCATATGACATTTAAAACTGGGTGCACGTATTATCAATTCCTCCAAATAATTGTTATCCTAATAAAATTAATAAAATCGATTATCTCTAGACACAATTCTATTTAAAATATTAAAATCTATTTCTAACTTATTATAAAACTCTGTACAACCTTTATAAATTTCCCAAGTGCAATTACAATGTCAATGCTTGGAAGTTCTGTAATTAGCTCAAGTGCTTGTCTCCTATTTCTTATATCATATTTTATAAATATTAGATGCAGCCAAAGTTTAGGCTGTTCTAAAATATTTATACAATCCAACAAAAAGTGCACGGTATCCCCTTTTGTACCCAACCTGCATTTACAGTGCCCATTAGGGTCCAACATTTTGGTTTTAAATTCTTTATTTAATATCCATGGATTGATCCCAATGCGTAACCTTAGGATCTCTTGTCTAAACCACAGGTTTGGCAATAGATCCAAGTAAGGGAACCAGGTTTCCTTTGCCCATGCATTCATCATAAAATCCACCGATATTTTCTTACCAAGATATTCCCTATCCATGCTTCTAGTGGCAGCTTGTCCATTAATTCTTAGCTCATGTTTTGAGCACTCTATTGTTAGCGATTCACGGGATATATCCACTTTTATATTTTCGCAGGCCTGTAACATTCTCTTCCTACACCTTTTTGCCCATTTTAGGTCACTATGTTGTATTTCATTTCGACACCAATGTGCAACTTTTTGAACGTTTTCAAGGCGTTTCCAGAATCTAATTACTGCACATTGTGCCTGAACCCCCCAAGCAGTTGTCCCTAGCTCTGTTCTTATAGCTTGCACCATTGCCGATGGGGGGAGGGATAAGAGATTTTTCAAGCATTTTCCTTCCTCTAGGTCCCAGACTCCCTTACCGCTCAAATAAAGGATTTCTGCTCCATAGAGTACTTGTGGTGGGATCATCACATTAAAAGCTTTTAATAATGGTCGATGAGACTTATCCCCATAATCCCGGTTAAATATTTTTAAACCAGCAATTGAAGTTTGTGACTTTGCTTTTTGGGCTTCAAGGTGTGTTTGCCAATTAAATTTTTTGTCAAACCACACACCTAGGTATCGGTATTCGTTTACAGATTCTAATTTAAGATCCCCTAAAAACCAATTAAACTTAGTCGCTTTTTTCCCAAAGCACAGGATTTTCGTCTTGTCTAGATTTACCTTTAAAAATAACTTTTTACAATATTCATTAAAAGAATTTAGTTTCCTTTGAAGGCCAATTTCTGTTTGATCCACTATTACTAGATCATCTGCGTATAGCAGACAAGGCACCTTTTTGCCATTCATTCTTGGGCTGGCACTACCCTTTACTTCAAGGCATTTCGGTAATTCTGATAGGAAGACGGAGAATAACTGGGGGGCCAATACGCAACCTTGCCTCAGACCATTTCCAATAGGAATTTTTGGCGTCAGTGACCCCTCAGTATCCCTAATCACTTGAGCCCAATTTTCCCGGTGCAATTCTTTTAGTACCGTCAACAGGTCTCTTGGGATATTTTTCTTTATTAATATTTCCCAGAGACAGTCCCTATCCACAGAATCAAATGCGGCTCGGAAGTCCACGAAGCAGCAACAGAGTTTTCCATTCTGCTCCGTCAACTTCCTTGCCATTGCCCATAAGGAGAAGCAATGATCTATCGTTGAATGTCCTTCTCTGAACCCTCCCTGTTCGATCTGTATTATTGAGTTCTCTTCAACCCAATCATTTAGTCTGTTTAAGACTATTTTTGAGAAGACCTTTTCCCCTATGTCCAGGAGGTTTATCAATCTATAGTTTTGCGGTTTCCCTGGGCTACCCTTTTTGTGGATAGGTCTGATTATTGCCCCCTTCTAGTTTATTGGCATTTTTCCCTCTGTTAAGATTAGTTGGAAAAGGTGGGAAAAAAACTTTGCCCAACATTTTGTTTGGGATTTAAGGATTATAGCTGGGAGGTTATCCGGCCCTGCCGCTCTAGTTAGATTCAGTTTCTTAATTATTTCTGCAACATGATCTTCTGCAAAGTCTAATTTAAATTCATCTGAGATTTCCTGCCAACCTGGGAGTACTCTAGCTCCTAAAACTAATCTAGCTTCGTACAGTTCCCTTATATATTTGTCCGAGGCTGCCTCGCTTACGACGCAAATCATGTCTCCAGCTGGGGAAGCCGATGCTGCTTTTATCAATTTCCAAAATTGGCTCAAGTTCTTATTTTCAATTGATTCTAGCAGCTCTCCCCAGCATTTCTCTTTATAATCCCTTTTTGCGTCTAGGACCATCTTCTTAAACTCTACTTTCAGAGAGGTAATATATTTTTTCCTCTCTTGGTTGAATTCTTTCTTTTGTTTCCTAGCTTCTGTCCTTATCTCCCTTTTTTTAATTTGGCAGTCCATTGAAAACCATTTCAGACGGCTGACACAATTTATTAAACCTTTTCTTTTATTCTTTTTTAATTCTATCCTAAGGCATTGGACTGATTGGGCTATTTTCTCCTCGTACCATTTTAAATTTAGCTTCTCGAGATTTACTAGTTCTGTCATTTGTTGGAACGATTTTAACTTTACCACATACTCTTGGGTTACTCTGGTTGTTGCCCTTTTTGGGTAATTCATTTCCTGGTGAATCATCTTTTCCCTTGGTTCCCCCCTTCCCCATTTTAATCTCATGGAGAGCAGGTTATGGTCATTACCCTCACCGTGAAGTACCTTGAAATCCTGCACTAAGGGGAAGTTCCAAGCTGGCATAAAGACATAGTCAATTGGAGAATTTTGTAATCCTTTTTTAAAAGTCTTCTTTGCAGGGCAGTCTATTTTAAACCTGCTGTTTAGGCAAAAAAGTCCCTTTTCCCTCAAGTAATTGACCAATTCCCAATCCAGCTTTGAGGGGTCACATGTTGGAAAACTTGCATAGCTTATTCCATAGGTGTCTAATAATTCTGTGTACCAACGGTCGGCCTTCATTGGGTATAACTTATGGTTAAAATCCCCTAAAATTAACAGTATGTCTGAGGTGTACCTTTCAGAAATATCTTCTACATCCTGTTTGAAGTTTCCCATCTCTCTTACATAGTCACCCACATTGTCCCACTGCATATATACATTTATGACAATTAACTTTTCATATGTCTTATCCTGGGAGAGATGGTTTATCCTGCACACCAATAATCATTTACACTTTACTTTTAGCAATGTCACATTTCTTAATATTTTCGTCAAGATAAGTGTCATTATTCCCCCCGAAGGGCGGCCAAATCTTTGTCTCGTTGCCGGTCGATTTAGCTGGTAGTAGCCCTCGAAAATAGGGGTTTCGCCGTATGCCCAAGTCTCTTGTAGGCAGGCAATTGCTACTTCATTTATTCGATTCTTTATCTGTTCCTTTTTTAGGTCATTGCCTAGCCCATTTACATTCCACGTTAAGAGGCTTAGGGCAGGCGGCACCCCTCTCTCCTATTCTATCTCGCTTAATCCACCAGCTACCCCACTTCCATCCAGATCGCACTCAATTGAGTCACCTAAATAACTGCATTGACTCCAATTGCCCCACCAATCCTCTTTCGCAGTGTTATTTAACACTACCTTTAGTCGGTTACCCCCTTCATCTTTACCCTGATGTAGTCTCACCTGTCTCTTCCTCAGACCTGCATGTCAATTTAGGAAGTCCCTTCCTGGTAGTGCATTGCCCCTTAGGTCTTTTTCAGTGATCACCTTTACTCCCTCTTGGAGAATCTCACTGGCTGCCCTCATAATTGCCTTTTTTACCAGATCTGAGTATAACAATAGTTTTGTTATTTCCCTACCTGGCGAACTATCTATGAAGCCCACCTGTCTTAGATCTTTTGTATCGATCCCACTCAGGCTTGCACATTTGGAGAAGATCGCCAGAATTTGTGATCTATTTAGGGGTTTTATTTTTCTTGACTTCTTACCCCTTTGGCCTTCTTCAGCTGGTCCTAAGTAGACCCATTTATTGTTCCCCTGTTCATATCCTTTCTCTGGGGACGCTATGATTAACTTTCTTGGCCCTTTCTTCCCTGTTGCGCCCATTTCTAACTCGTGTGACTGAGATGTTTCTTCCAGGTTACGATATCTCAGGGGGGTCTGCATTTGGATTTTTAGTGAGGTGGTTATTCTCTGACTTATAGGTTTATTCTTTTGTACTATCTCTTTTGGGTCCTTGCTATTCTGCCTCTTCTTTTGTGTGTTTTGAGCCTTCCTTATCACTTCTATTGCCGAGGGTCTGGTCGGGACAAAGGTCCGAGCCGTAACATTTAATGTACCTCCAGTTTCCTTTTTCTTCATCTTTTCCCTTAGTGCTACCTGTCTGGCCTGCTTTCTGCCTGCCCTACCTTTGATGTGGGCTCTTACATGATCACATCTCCTTCTTACCAACATTGGGCACCTAGAAATAAACACATCATCTGAAGGCTCTACCAGTTCACTTCCCAAGCTTTGTTCAATAACTTGGGGGGTTTCTACTGGTCTTATTAAAGTAGTCATTTGTCCTTTAATTCCAGACAATTCATCCATCTTCTATCTTCTTTAGGTATTGCTTTTGAGCATTCAGGACCCCATTGTTCAGCAGTGAAACTTCGAGGATCCCTTGCAGAGTTTTCTGTAACATTAATAGTAGGTCCATCATTGAGGTGGTAGGGGTTGCTGAAAGATCAGGATCATGTAGGCTGTTTCTCTCTGGGATTGTTTGGCATCCGGTTTTTCCAGGGCTCTGCCTATTTGAGTTATTTCCCCTTTCTTCACTCAGTGGTACTTGATTGGAGGCTGCCCCCCAAACAAAACTTGTCTCAAGGCTTTCTCTTCTCATATGCTCTTCATTCCCCGAAGCTTGGAGGGAAAACAGTTTTGGGGATGAAGAGAGCCGAGGTGCCATCAAATTTGAACTCTGACTGTGAAGTGATAAATTTATTAACAGAGGGTCCTCCATCTCATCTTCCTGTTCTTTTTCTAGCGCTTCTCTCAGGTTTTGATCCACTTGAGGCACGTCATCTATTTCTCTATTTATTGTCTCGGAGCCATCCTCCTCTTCCGAGTCCACATTGATTGCGGTTGGATTTTGGACTTTATAGTGTTTACCTAACAAGTCCTTTACAGGGTTAGAGGGCTCAGAGGTCTTTTTTTTAAAGAAATTAAGGTGCACCCCTTTTTTGCTTGCGGGGCCTTTTTTGATCCTTTTTTGCATTTCCCTTTCTTGCGTCTCCCCACGGAAATGTCCTCATGGGAAATCAGACTCTCTTGGCTCTCTTCCCTTGATCTAGATCCTACCGGTACTTCACTCGTCTCCAGGCTATTATCTTGTGCATCCTTCCGTGCTTTCTGTCTTAATTTGGGGCCCATACCCTTTTATGGGATTATACTGGGGGGATTATTTGCTTTGTCCCTACTAGGCTCCCTTTCTTCTTACTTTACAGTGTGACTAAGTAATCTCCAGTTAATACTAATATACGCTAGTTTAAAGCATACACTCCTACACACTGTAGCTCACTTACCTCTGTTGTGCACTGTCCACCAGCCTGCTTGCCGAGGATTAATGATGTTCTCTTCCTCCTCTGGCAGTCTTTTCTGTCTTTTCACCCTAGACAGGGGTATCCAAAAGAGTTCAGTCTTATTGGGACACTCGAGTTACAACTCTCCGACGGCCCCCTGGGGTTGCAGCTGGCCGCTACACACGCCCCTCTCAGTCTCCCGGTCCTTGTTTTCTCCGGCCACGACCGGGGGCGCTTGGGGGCTTTTCCGAGCAGTGCGGTCTTTACCCTGACGGGAGGCTCGGGAGTGAGGGTAGTGGATGCAACCACCGCTTTTCCGCACCGCACTTCGCCGCACAAGCGGCTCGAGCAGACTGCGGGAGATGTACCCCTCAGCTCACCCTCCCCAGCCGTA
The DNA here is from genome assembly GCF_964261635.1 of Lissotriton helveticus. Taxonomy (NCBI): domain Eukaryota; kingdom Metazoa; phylum Chordata; class Amphibia; order Caudata; family Salamandridae; genus Lissotriton; species Lissotriton helveticus. The sequence goes on along the minus strand of NC_136065.1, from coordinate 1,038,923,358 downwards.
CAGTTCACGGCGTCTGGCGATTGGCGTTAGTGCTCACTACCCAGGTCTATTGGGTCCGCTGCGTTTTTCGCGCCGTTTGTTCCGGTGTCTCCTCCGTGTCCTCCATGTGCAGCGTTCAGTTTGCTAGGCTGCGTTCAGCTCGGCTCGACTCCGAGCGTCTGCGGCGTTTTCGCGCCGTTTATCCCGGCGTATCCTCTGTGTCCTCCGTGTGCAGCATTCAGTTTGCTGGGCTGCGTTCAACTCGGCTCGACTCCGAGCGTCTCTTGTCACTCCTCGCTCCACCTCCTCCGGCGTCGACGACGGTACTCAGCAAGGCAAGGCGGGGCGTGACAGCAACAGAGTTCTACCTGGAGTCATTGTTCGCCTCCCTGCATGAGGACCTTCACTCTTTCGGGAAGGAAGTCGCACAAGAATTAAAGAACACACGGCGTGATCTGGACGGGCTGGGTGAGAGAGCCTCCACACTGGAAAACCATGACACAAGCAGGAAGGATGAAATTGAACAACTCCTAACCCTGGATAAGACTGTATCCTTCCACAGGAACCTGGAACGCATCATGTGTAATGCAGTGGCAGATATGGACCGCTGGAGACAGCTCCCTCTTACGCTCCTTGGCTGAGCGGCCATGTATAAAATGATCACTCTACCAAAATTTCTATACGCTCTACAGAACGAATACTACCCACTCCCGTCGGGGACCTTCGCGGGGATCCATGCTGACTTACGCTCCTTTCTGTGGCTAGGCAAACATCCCTGGGTAGCCTTGGCTACGCTCCAGAGACACCAGTACAGTGGGGGGATCTCGCTGCCTAATCTGGAGGCCTATTATTGGGCAGAACACCTTATACCCATCAACGACTGGCTGCACGCCCCGGCGGATCACCCGACGTACGCTCTGGAGAGAGACAAACTGTCATCAAAGCACTTAATGTGCTACCTTTATGGTGGAGTTAGAGGGGCCCCACTTCTCCCGGCGACGTCCCTCACGCTCGCCACATGGAGTAAGGCTACTAAACGTATGGGGTGGGACAAGAAGCCCACGAGACAGACCCCGTTGAGGCACTGCCGATGGCTGACTGAACTGAATAAATTACGCGGCTTTCAATGGTGGGATGACATTGGCATCTCCACCATAGGGGATGTAATAGCCAAGGGAGAGATGAAGTCCTTCCAAGCTCTTCAAACTGAGTTTGGTCTCCACAACACACAGCATTTCAAATACATTCAACTGAGACATGCATGGCGAGCCCAGAATATCACACTTGCCGGCATCCCGGAATATGCCCCGTTGGAGGGACGGCTTCTCCAGGAGCGGATTCCGGGGCAGGCGGTTTCCTTAACATACAAAACCTTGACGAACAATATGCTGGGGGACCTGGCGACACTTAGAGAGAGGTGGGAGGCGGAGGTGGGTGAGATGGAGGACCTGGATTGGAAAATTGTGCTGACACATCCCAGGGAGGTGGCGATTAAATCGAGATTGCGTCTTATCCAATTCAACGTGCTCCATAGAACCTACTATGATAGACTGAGGCTTAGTAAAATGGGGAAGGTAGACGACCCGCAGTGTATCAGATGCCGCCAAGGGGACGGGGATTTCTTCCACACGATTTGGGCATGTGACATAATCCAAACATACTGGACACAGGTCTTCAGGGAGTTGGAAGACGTTTTGGAGACACCGATCCCCCGGGACCCCAAGCTGGCACTGCTAGGCATGACCACGGAGGTAGATCTGACTCGCCCACTCACCATTTTCCTTGTCCTAGCCCTGGTGGTCGCGAAAAGGGACATCGCTAAGTATTGGGGGGCCTCGGAACCCCCGGGTCTAGAGGAATGGTGAAGGGGATTGGACTTATATATGGCAGCCGAGAGGGTGACTTACAAGGCGAGGGGGTGCCCCAAGAAGTTTCAAAAAGTTTGGTCCAAGTGGCGACAACATCACGGGTTGGAGGGAGGGGTGTAGGGGAAAGGGACCTAGGAACAGGCCACGGAGCAAATTTTGGCACTAATGGTATGGAGGTGATGCAATAAGATGGACAAGATGGGTATTCGACTCTGCATATGAAGTAAGCTCTGGACTTTGGGGGGGGGGGAAAGAAGTAAAATTGCTGCTGTCCTTTTGCCTGTAATGTTGAGTTTGAAAAATGCAAATAAAAATACATTTAAAAAAAAAAAGAAATTGAACAACTCCAACAGAAGATCCTATGACTTAGTGACCAGAACTTGGACCTTCAAGCCCACACAGATGACCTGTAGAACAGATCCCGTCCGTGGTGTTCCCTCCGAAGCAAGGGAGCGGACATCACCACCTACATGCAGGAATTATTTTGAACCATTCTGGAAGCCGGTCCCGAGGTACCCATTAAACTCAAAAGAACGCACAGAGTAGCACTTAAACGTTCACCTAAAGCCTCATCTCCAGATATTCTTCTAACCTGCGTTCACAACTTCCCTTTACCCCTTGCATGCTGATGACGGCTCCCGGCCATCATGCATCACGGTGAGCGTGTGCTGATGACGGCCGGGGGCCGTCATGATCCCGCCCACTCTTCAAAACGGCTGCACAGCGCGAAAATTCGCGCCGCATGCTAGGGGTTAAAGAAGCGTATTCTACAGATGGTCAGAACCAAACTCCCCCTGCAATATCAAGGCAGTCACCTGGTCCTTTACCAGGACCTCACGGTAACTACCCTCCAGAAACTGAAATATTTCCGCCCTATCACTACACACCTCCATGCAGCAGGTGTGCACTATTCCTGGGGGCACCCCTTCCATATCATCTTCAGACATCAAGCGAAACTATACCAAATTCAATCTCTTGAAAAATCACGCCGTATATTGGACTTGAAAAGTGACTCTGCCGATCCCATGCGAACAACAGAGAAGAATCAGATGGAACATCTAACCAAGTGTGGAGGAGCTCCAGCACTTCCCCGGTTGGCCACCGACGAGATCCTGATACGATAGCTAGAGAGAAGCATACGGTCATAGATATATTGTGCGGAGCCTCCTTGAGACTTTCATCACCATGACGAGGGAGGCTTCTCCTCTGGATGTCCTACTCCTGCTCCTTTGCTCACAGCTCTCTCTTCTCTCTGTCTTATGTCAGCCCAACTGAGAATCTTGACCTTAAATGTCAAAGGCCTTAATCATCCCCTGAAAAGAAGCTCCATTCTGTCTTACCTCGAACACTCAGGGGCCCATGTATGCCTCCTACAAGAGACCCACCTGCTTCCCCGGGATGAGCATAGGCTCCCCTCCAAACACTTTCCATGCCAATACTTCTCTTTCCTCCCGAACACAACAGCAAGGGTTGCCATTTTAGTTTCTCATCAAGTTAAGGGCAAGGTAATAACCAAAGAGGCCGAGTTGTGGGGAGGTTGTTAGCATACTCAATACAAATGGGAATCAAAACACTTACATTAGCCTCTATATATTCCCCTAACGAAGGGCAGGAGACATTCTTGAAACAAGCAGTGCGGAGATCATGGTGTCCTCTGGCTGTCTGGTCTTTGTGTGGGGGGGACCTAAACCTTGTGTTCGGTAATGACATGGGCCGATCTACACACAGACAGGGACAGATGCGCGCACTCTCCAGTGAAGGGTTGGCTTGGCTCACCAATAGGGGACTCATTGATATCTGGAGGAATACACATTGTAGGTTCTAGATTACACATACTATTCCTACACAAGGAAAACATATGCCAGGCTATACTATTTCTTGGGCTCCCATGACCTGGCCCTTCCGGTGCAGGAAGTCACCATTGAACCCTGATCCCTGTTGGATCATGCAGCTGTAGTGGTCAATATAGACATTCGTAAACATAGCCCATACCCAAAATCAAGGCATTTACGAGACAGCCTCTTGCATAGTGCTGATAGTGTAGTGCAAATTACCAGAATGATCAAAGACTATCTGGCAATCAATAACACCCAAGATACAGCAGTTTCCATTATCTGGGATGCACTGAAGGCTGTGGAAAAGAGCGAGTTGTTCACCATATCGTCGGCCGAAAATAAAAAACGCAGGGACTTAAGGGAAAACCTCTCCCAACAAGTTGCATAACTCGAGCGCATCCACAAACATACTAGAGCCCCACAGGTAAGGAGGCAGTTAGAGGCCGCTAGAACCCAACTTGCCAGAATTGACACAGATAGGGCTGAATATGCCACACTCCGCTTAAAACATCAATTTTATGTCGGGCGACAGGGCAGGCCTTCTCCTCCCCAACAGACTGAGGATCTGGCAGCAAGAACAGCGGGTCCAGGAGGTATTCGATTCTGAGGGTCAGGCACAAACCGAGGATCCCCACATAGCAGAGGCATTTAGAGACTATTACCAAAAGCTTTATGCTGCACAGAGCCTCCAGTCAGAGGGAATCCCATCATATCTCCAAGAATCACATACCTCTACCCTCTCCTCAGACCAAAAGGAAGATCTGGACTTCCCGATCAAAATCAAGGAAGTCATTGCAGGTATTGCCTGACTAAAGCTATCTAAGTCCCCTGAACCCGGCGGCTTTTCAGCCATCTTTTACAAAACGTTTTGCCCAATATTGGCCCCTCCTCACCCGATACTTTAATGCCGTTGGGATCTCAGTGACTCTCACCCCTCCATGAAAATGGCCTCTATCACGCTGATCCCCAACCCGGGTAGAGATAAAACCCAATACTGTTCGTTCAGATCGATTTCTCTGTTAAACTTCAATTTTAAAATATTCAATGGCATCCTAGCAGCCCGTCTCAACCCCCTAATTCTGGGCCTTATTGACCCGGATCAAGCAGGGTTTGTTCCACAACGCCAGTGTGGGGGCAATACATGCAAGGTCCTCGACCTCATAGACAAGGCCCAGTGACACGGCCAGGAATGTATGCTCTCATCAATCAACACAGAGAAAACATTCAACAGAGTTCACTGGCCCTATCTTGAGGCCCCTTTAAAATATTTCGGCATTGGGGTCAGATTTAGGAGGTGGATCTCTAGTATTTATGGTGGCGCTACTGCAGGCATTCAGAGTAATGGCCACTCTTCCATCCCATTCACAATTAATAGAGGCACTAGACAAGGATGCCCATTGTCACTTCGACTCTTTTGCCCTTTATATGGAGCCTATGGCTCATAGAGTCCAATCTCAGCCGGCAATCAAGGGAATTAAGTTTAGTGGTGACTCCCACACAATTAGATTGTACGCTGATGACGTCCTGGTGACACTTGAGGACCCGGCCTCCTCCCTGCCAGCATTCCTTGGTGAAATCACAGCCTTTGGCCAAGTTGAAGGCTTTAAAATAAATATCAGCAAGTCACAAGCCATAAACCTAAACCTCTCCAGTGGGCCACTTCGCACAAATACCTGGGACTCCAGACCGCCCCTACGACTTCTGAGACGGTGACTTTCAATTACTGCACCCTGACCCAGCAGATACGCTCTGACCTGAGCCATTGGTGGCAACACACCTTCTCCTGGCTTGGGAAGAGAGCTACAGTGAAAATGGCAATCTTACCTTGGATCTTATACCGCTTCCAAGTTTTATTCCTAGACACACCCCCGGGCTCCATCCACTCGCTTCAGTATGAGTTAGACCATTTAATCTGGGCAGAAAAACATCCCAGACTTCGTAGAGACTTAACTACAGACCTCCTTCGGAGGGCGGCTTGGGGGTTCCAGATCTCGTTCCTTACTACCAGGCTGCTCAGATAAGAATCTTTGTCTAATGGTCACGTGCGGAGTCGGAAAAGCACTGGCTTTTTATGGAAAGGGCGCTTGCAGGGCGGCCCCTGTGGAAGATTCCCTTTCTTCAAAAAAGCACTCCTCCCCCTCTTTTATATCTCTCTTCTAACACCAAGCCAGCTTTGGCTGCCTGGGACAAGGTGGCGACTTGTACACCTCTCACTTCATTTCCGTCTCCCTTGACACCTATTGTAGGGATCCCTGACTTTACTCCAGCCCTCACGGACTCTGGGTTCCCTCACTGAACCCAAGCAGGTTGTAGATCAGTGGGGCATCTGTTTGACACAGAGGGTTCCATCCCGTTTGACTCCCTCCGCCAAGAACATGATCTTCCCGAAAGAGAGAGGTGACATTACACCCTGATTTGCCAATGGGTGATGCTACCCAAAGTCTGGCCAGGGGCACAACTTCACCTCACCACATACAAATGCTGGCTACTCTCTAGCATGCCAAACACATGCCTTATTACCCATCTATATAGGCTACTGGCCTTTGAATGCCCAACCACAAAATCCTCAGGTCCACAGCGGTGAGAGGCAGAGATAGGGAGGGAAATGTCTATGAAGGAATGGGACGACATCTACCACCACGCCCGACACACAGCTCGTAACATCCCAGGCATTGAAACGGCCACTAAAATCACAACATATTGGTATCTAACCCCTAATAGACTACACAAACATATACCATATAATCACCCTGACTGCTAGTGCCAATGCGCCTCTGTTGGAACACTACTGTGTATCTTACGGAATGCCTGACATTAGCTACTTACTGGGCTCAGGTCCTAAAAGACATAGACACACCTAGACACATAAATCCCTAGATTCCCAGCAAATATCCTTCTAGGCATCCCCAATGCACTCAAATTTCCACTAAAGTCCCGCAGAGGCAGACAAGCGGCTCTTCAGAACATATTAACGCACTGGGCCACTTGAAATATTCTTACTCACCTAGGCTGGCTACATACACTCTGGTACATAATGGGGATGGAGCGAATCACCCTCACACAGATGAATCAAAGCTCATCATTCCACAAACTGTGGAAGCCCTTCTTAACCCTCCTCACAACAGAATTTCATGAACTTACTTGCCATAAGTACTTACGCTTACTCCGCCTATCTGAGTCTGCCATAGCTTAAATATAGAACCACTGATGTGGGTCAGGGAGTGGGAAGGAATGGCTCTATTTTCTTATCTCTTTGTATGTGCAACCAGGTCCGGGTTGTTTAGGTGGGTGGGGGAGCGAATGCGGGACCAGTAATTTGTTGTAATTCCCACAGCTGGTGGTGTTCCACCCATGACATATGTCTATAACTACTTAAACATCATAAAGACATTTAAACCATAAAAGAATTAACTGACATGCCTAGTGAGTGCTCCACATTTCTTTGAGCTCGATATATTACGTGAGTCCTATCCTCATGCGACTGTAGCACCCCCTGAGAGATCGGCACCTCCTGGTTGGTGTTGGAGCAGAGATTGTTGATAAGGTCCCTGAACCACCAAAGGAGAAAAGAAGTCTGTGCTGCGTCTGAATTATCTAATTTAAGGAGGCTCAGTTATACAAATATGAACCTTTTAATGATGTGGCAAACAACTAGTGTGTAAAAATGCACAAAATGCAAAGCGGCCCAAATGAGCTTTTTTTTAACAACATGGATTTCCAAGATCACTGTGCCTGAAGTATTCTGCTGCATATCAAAGGACTAATGATTCATGGAGGCATGTATCCTACAATTGGGGACAACAAAGCAAGAATATGAAGGTTGTCATTTGCAATATGACACTTTACATCATGTCATTATGGCGCTTACCATATCGGACATTCGAAGTGTTAATGTGTGTCCTTTGATGCTGTTTATTTTGTTGGAATTATCAATAGGAGGTAAATTGGTGAATTTTAAATCAGATGAACTCTGCATGCTGAAAGTTGCTTTTAATTGAGGAACATGAGTGATGTCACTGACCATGTCATGAGTGATGTAATATGTGACGTCATCAGCAGTGCATTGCAGGCGCGCAAGTTATAGTGAGTCCAACTAACTATAACATGGGAATTTCATTGGTTTTATGTCAGTAAAATTTCCAGCTAACTATAACTGGTGTCAAACCTATGGTTTTTTCTGTGAATTTAATAGGTTTTTTAAATGCTAATTCCTAACTATAACTGGTGTGAAACCTATGGTTTTTTCAGTGAATTTCATAGGTTTTGTAAATGCTAATTCCTAACTATATATAGGGCCTCAAACCTATGTTTTTTTCAGTGAATTTCAAAGGTTTTTTAATAGCAAATTTCTATAGCTATGAAATATAATATTTTTTATAATGAATCCTATATTGTATATTTATGTAATACTATTTTTTTATGTATATTGTTCATGTTTATTTATTTATTTATTTTTTTTGCCCTGGAGCGCTCCCGGTGCGCGTACAGAAAACCTCTAATTCTACACACATATCCCTCATGTTAACCAATTAAAACTCTTCCCTCACTATTTCCAAACCAACACCCTTCCCCCCTCAGCCCTTTCTGCCTGTTACCATAGCAACTCCCTCCTCACTGAGCTCTCAGGTTTAAAAGTTTATTCTACAATGTTGCAAATGAACTCAGCAAGGATGTTTGACCTCTCAATACACCAGCTTATCCGGTGCAATGTTTCTTTAAATGACTTTTTCTTAATCATTCAAATTACTTCTTTCACAGAACAGAACCATGCACCCTAACTTTCAGTTTTCAACTATCTGAATCCACCAATCAAGAGCACTGAAACTCCACAGTTTTATTTTTGCAAACTCCTACTGTTACAACTGCCATTTCATTCCCACACTTCATCTGACTGCACCAGAACCTCCTCTCACCATGTATTCTGTCTGGATTATTGGACATAGCTACATCCACTGGGCTCAAAGGTACGCAGCTATCAGAAATTTTCACAACCTTGATTTACCAAATGTGGACATCAAGTGGATTGGCCAGAGAGGATTGAGATGTCACCAATTGATACCATTGGTGAAAACCTTTTTGCATCTGCCACACCCTGACCTCATAATTGTGCACTGTGGTGGAAATGACCTAGGCACTTTTACTGGGGTAGGTCTGGAAATGCTTTTAAAGGACACCTTTGGGAAATTGATGGCACTTTTTCCACAAACTGCCTTGGTATATTCCAATATATGCCAAAGACAGAAATGGAAGTGATCCAACCAATTTTGTCCACAATTTGAGAAAGCACGGAAACATGTGAATAAATCTGTTTCTGCTTACATGAGAGTCTATGGAATGGGTTCAATATACAACAATAACTTGCGTTACAACATGCAAGATATCTACAGAGGAGATGGTGTGCACTTCTCAGATGAGGGGAATAGAATATTCCTCCTGAATTTAAGACTGCATTGGAACCTACTTGTAGGTACCTAAATCAGCCACAGAACCCAAAAGCTCTTTTCAGGGCTACCCTACCTCTGATCACTCAAAATGAATATTTTACTCTAACTTTTTTCACTATTTTTCACCAAAGTACGCTCCCCGGTACGCTCCCCGGTGCGCGTACCGGGCGCTCCCCCCGCGAAAATTTTTAAAAAAAGAAATTTTTTGGCCTATATGGGCCTCCTAAGCCCCCCTCAGAAAACCTAGGGGGTCAGGGGGTGTCTACCGTGCCCCCTTTTACCCATTTCCAACGTTGTTTGTCCTCCATCTTGTGTCTCAATTCTACCGAAACACAAGATTGCGGACTCCCGTAGCGCTGCCGGTGCGCGTACCGGGGCGCGCACCGGTAAGCGCTCCCAAAAAATTTTGGAAGTTAATTTACTTAAAAACCACTGGAGAGACTTTCACCAAATATAGAATAGGCCCTACTACATACCAGTCCCTACCATTTTCCCAAATTTGGTGGAATTCCATTGAGCCATTTGGGCTGTAGCCCTGTCTAAATATCCTGAGGTAAATTACATGACAAAAACACATATGAAAGTGTTAGAATTTACAACCAATTAAAAAGTTACTTTCGTTTTGTATTTTTATGTGCTGACATTTGATTGGTTATGTACATGAATATATATGAAAAATGAGAGGGAAACACGGCCATTTTGCCTAGTACTACCTGAGGTACATTTATAAAGGATTTTCTTTCAAAACTTCAACTGCTTTCTGAAAGGTAAGTTGTTAATTTGTAAGGGGAACTATGTTGTGCACTTTAAGTTAATTTGGAAAAATGTTTTCTATTAGTTATTTACTGTCCCTCTGTTATAGTTATAGATTGAGATAGGCTTCTCTGTTATAGTTATGGATTGAGTTAGGCTTCTCTGGTATAATTATGAATTTACTTAGGCTTCATCACATGCACTTTTTTATATTTCTACTTCCTGCCTGATACCATACACTGCCCAAAGATAACTTCACTGTTAAAAACTCAGAAGTACCTGTCTGAACTTAAACCCAACAGTGCCCTAACTCTACTGATATAGTTATGTTTTATGCAATTTACAGCAAGAAAATGGAAGGTAAAGAAGAGACTATTAATATTTATTTTGAAATTATGGATGAGGACATTCTTGAAGAAGATTTTCTTGACTTGGATTTCATGGATGAGTCTCTGGACCAAGAAATAATTGACTGTATAGAAACCATTGAATCATGCAATAAAAATTTTGAGGAGATTCCAGATAATCAGATGTTGGAAGTTCTATTAAATTATGAAAATTCTGAACAATAAATTTATATTTAATAATTAAAAATTGTTTGAGACATTATTCATTTTTATATGTAATTCATGAAGTAGTACCAAAATGATTATAATATAAAATGAGACTTATAGTATACTGTGCAACTTTTTTTGTGTTACATAGTAAGTTTGCTCATAGTAACTTCCTTTCTCCCACTATATTATCTCCAATGTGTATTTGACATCTTTTTTTCATCTCCTGCCTCCTTTCTCTCACTGTCTGTCTCTAATGCACCATATCACCGCCAATTTTGTGTAGATTCAGAAGAGAGTAAAATGTAATACTTGAAAACATCATAAGGGAGCAGGGTAGACTACCCATGATCCCCTAGGCCTTCTCAGGGAGTGCTTAAAGGATCTGTTTCTGCTTTCCTGACAGACTATGGTATGGATTCCATATACCACAATAACTTCTGTAACAACATGCAAGATATCTACAGAGGAGAGGGTATACATTGAATTTAAGACTCTGCATTGGTACCTACATGTTGGTACTTAAATCACCCACACAACACAACAACTCTATTCAGAGCTACCCTACCTCTAAGCACTTTAAATTATTATTTTACAGTTTCACTGGGTTTTCCCCATGGTACGCTCCCCGGGAAAAAAAATAAAAGAATTTCGCCCCGCTGTGCCCTTTTATGGCCCCCACATCAAACCTAGGGGGTCAGGGGGGGGTCTACCCTGCCCCCTTTTGGTCATTTCCCCCTTTGTTTTTGCCACCTCTTGTGTTTCGATCCTACCGAGAACTCGCATAGCGCGCTGGAGCGCGCCCCGTTGTGCGTACCGGGACGCGCATATAGATATATATATTTTTTTTAACCTAAATTACTCAAAATCCACTGGAGCACATATCTTGAGACATAGCAAAGGCACATCGGGCTACCAGTCCCTACAATTTTGCCAAGTTTGGTGGAAATCCATTCAGCCGTTCGGGTTAAAAGTGAGTCCAACCGCCCTATAGAAATTAACATGGGGAAAACACGTTTTGGGACCCCCCTTTTATCTCGACCCCCGCTTGATGAATCCCCCCAAACTTTCAGGGAAGGAGCGGAGCGGAGCTGGCCATTTTCTTGGAGAAATTCAGCCAATTCCGTCCATCAACGCCAAAGTTATTCCCAATAGAATGTTGCGGATTTCCTATGGAAAACGATCCTAACTATAACTACCTACTGGCGACCGCCAGTAGGTAATATATATATATATATATCAAAGCTCCAAGGTTCCCACCTGTTGGAGACGCACTCTGACATCTACTGCAGCAACCTTCATTAGGTAAAAGCTGGATCGGCGGGCGTATCCAGTTTACAGCCTGCAGGTCGCTTCACGCCTGATGTGTTTCGTACTCATTGCACTCATCAGAGGTGCGACTGTCATTTTGGCATAGAGGCCACACTTCTCACTTAAAAATATGAGCCCTCAAATGGGCGACTCAAATGAGTCTGCGTTGGTTTGTGGGTCTTGTAGTGTGTGCTTTAGTTATGTGCCACTGTCTGAGATGTTTCGAGCCCACCAATGGACCTCCACTCGCACATCCGGCTTGTCAATCCTTGCATCAGGCCTGAATCGAAAAGCATGCTGTGAACTGGATCCACCCGCCGATCCGGCTTTTAACTCATGAAGGTTGCTGCAGCGGATGTCAGAGTGCGTCTTCAACAGGTGGGAACCTTGGAGCTTTGATATATATATATATATATCCAGAGAGAGATGATACATGCACAATAAAATCATAAAACATATAAACAATTAAATGAGCAAAGCATTAGTTAATTAAAGTAGATAATAAATAAAATATTAAAAGTTGAAAAATGTCAAAAACACATTTACTCACACCATAAACATTAAACTAAATTTTAAAATAAAAACATATAAAAAATAAAAAAATAAAACACTTAATGCTATAAAATCTATGTAAATAATATTATGAAAGACATTGAGTCTAAGAATATTAAATATATTATTCCAATTCTAGTTTTTGCAACAGCAGGGAAAGTGTTGGACTTCGGAGGAGTTGGATTTCCTATTCCCACTCCAAACAGGGCAACAGTAGAGAAAGCCTTGGAGTTCGGATTGTAAAATGTACTTTTCTCTTCCCAGTCAGTGCATCAGTATGGAAAGTGTTGGCCTTTGGAGGGGTAAAATGTACTATTACCACTCAAGTCTCTGTAACAGTAGGAAAAGTGTTTGATTTTGGAGAGTTGAAATTTTCTATTCCCACTTTTAACAGCACAAAAGTAAGGAAAGGTGTGAACTGTGAAGAGGATAATTTTACTATTCCTACTGCAGTCTAAGCAGAAGTAGGGAAAGTACTTCACTTCAAACACAATACATATATGAGTAACCCCATTAATGTAGAGAAGGATCAAAAAACGTAATAAAAAATAACATATTCATATATTTATTTATGTATTTTAAAAACTAAAAACATTATCAATAAACAATATTCGTTATTCAATTATTAATTTACTACTCTGCAGCCTTCACCTAAAACGAACCAAAAAAAATTCCATAACTTACATATTTAAAATAATATGATGTATTAACAATATTATTACTTAATTAACTTCCCACCCTAAACCCCTACCACCCTACCATCTTGCAACTAAAATAAAATTAAAATAAATAGGTATTCCCCAATTTACAATTATAAAACTCAATTGAATAATTAATATATGTATAATAATTAATAGTTAATTAATGATTACCCAATTAACTTTCCGTTCTATTTCTCTACAAACCTAATATCCCGCAACTAACTTATAACAAGGATAAATCAGTATTACATAAATGATATAATAGATATTAATCATATAATTAAATTAAATGTTTTAAATATTTCTTAATTAATTACCTAATTAATTTCCCAGCCTATCCCCATACAAACCCAACAACCTGTTACAACACCATAGACTACCATTAACAATTAATAACAATTTTAAACCACTTAAACTTAGAAGTCATAATTAAAAACAAGCAATAACATTTATATGAACAATAGTAACACATAAAACTATTATATAAACTTAAACACATTAAAATAAGTTTTAAAAGATTTATTTAACCACAATATTGTCAATGATATCTGTGTGTCATAATCTTTGTTACAATAATTGTTTCTCCTGATGTTTAAATCTATATTTTGTCAAAACACCAAAACAGATATGTAGCACTAACCTTTAAGCATAGTGTCCCTTGGGCAAATAACTAATTATAAAAGTACTGATTTCCTCATATTTGGGTTCTTGTATGAGGAAGCTCCAGGTCACATTGTTGACTGATCCAGGTCACACTGTTGACCTAATCAGGTCTTTCTCGGCTTCCCCGTTTTGCCTGTACTGTTGGCTTAGTGTCCAAGCCAGTGATATTTACACTGTACTTGGTCCTTCTATGAAGTGCACAAAAGATCCATTCTAATCTTACCCTTTTTGACATGATATAAAATCAGTATTGACATGTTTTCCAAATAATTTTTAAGTAAATGTGTGGACCTAAATGCAAAATACATACTTTGGATGGTTAACCAAGATTCTTCTGCTTGAGTGTAAACCTCATTTGGCATTTTGTAGTGTTTGATTTTTCTTTTGTCCTCATTAAAGTTTCCTAGTGAAATATAACCCTTAGATCAGCTTATTTTGAGTGTGGACGTTTCTTATTTGTATATCAATTTGGGGTTTCAGCCTCTGGACTGCAGAGATTTGTCGTAGCTTCCAGGATGGTATAGCTCCCTATTGTTGAGTTTGCAAATATTTTAATCCTAGTTAATTTTGTTGCTTTTCTGAAAGTTTAGACAAAATTTAGATTTTTTCACAGCCCGCTGGGTAGAAAATCTGGATTTTATTAAAGACACGGAGGCTAAGATTATGCAAATCTCCTTTATGGCGTAGCTCACAGCAGCAACAAAGAAGAGATCCAGAACTTCAAGAAACATTCCAACAGGTTATATAATCCATGTGCACGCAGTGATATCCCTTCTTTGTGCAGCGAAAAAGATAACTTAGAAACTTTAGAGAACTTAATTGAAGCCATCAGAAAGATCTGTTGAAGCATCTAATCTGTAAAAAACAAGAGAAACAATAAACAAAAGTATAAAATACATTCCCAGGGTGGGAGCAAGAGAGGTGGGATAATCTTAGCCTCCGTGTCTTTAAATAAATGCAGATTTTCTACCCAGCGGGCTGTGAAAAAATCTAAATTTTATGGCATGACACGGAGGCCAATATTATGCAAGTTCAAAGTGCGTTCAAAACATTATCAATAACTTGTGATACAGGTTTAAAGTAACACCTTTTGAAAATACATTAATTTGACCAATCTGCAGCCCTAAAGATATCTTGTAGGCCTCCACCCAGAAAGAAGGCTTTGGAAGCCGAGGCCCCTTTAAGGGAATGAGCACCAAAAATTGAAACATCAATCCCAGCTTCTTTCATGACATCCTTAACCCATCTAGCTAAGGTGGGGGACGAAACGGCTCTATGGGGAGACCTGTGGGATATAATCAATTGATCTACGGTACCCCTTAAACCCAAAGTTCTCCTTTCGTACTCCAACAAGCACTTCACCATGCACAAGATTTCATTCTGAGGGAAGAAGGGGTAGAAAACAGAGGTCGACATAGTTTTAGTCCGTCTTTTAATGAAAACACAAACTCCCTCAGGCTGAAAAGCTCTAGTAGAGATATCTAAGGCTTTAACATCTGAAGCACGTCTGAAGGAGACAAGGCACAGTAAAACAGCCAGTTTATAGGACAGTTTCTTAAGAGCGAGAGTAGAGTTCTCGCCCCAAAAGGTAATCACTCTGAAGACATCCCTTACGCCCCATAAAGCAGAGTATTTCGGTAGAGGAGGATTCAAAACGCGCATACTCCTCGTAAGCTTTTTGGTTAATAGGTTTTGGCCTACCGAGGTACCATCTATCAAGCAGTGTCCAGTTGCAATTGCTGATCTATACACATTAACAGTTCGATAAGCTAGACCTGAAGCAAAGATTTCAGCCAAAAAATTGAGTACCTGAACTACATCAGCTGAAATGGGATCGTAATTCCGTCGAAGACACCAGAAAACCCATGTACGCCAAGCCTATCTGTAGGCATTTTTCGTACTAGGTGCCCATGACTCTGACATGAGTCTGAAAGCCCCCTCCGAAAGTCCAGGATGCTGCCACTGTCGCCTGAAATCGTCCAAGCCATCAATGACAGGATGACAGGATGCCCTGAAGAACGAGGGGGTGACACTCCCCTTGAGGTCCTGTGACTAATTCTTTGAAAGTAGGAATGAGAATTGGAAAATCCACACTCATCTCTAGTAGGATGGGGAACCGCGCCTGAGATCTCCACAGGGGAGTTATTACCACCATAGATTCTTTGTTCCTCCGAACTTGAACAAGGAGGCATGGAAGCATGGCAAAAGGTGGGAATACATAAGGTCTCAGACAAAGCCAGTCCTGAAAGAAGGCGTCGATCCCCAAGGCCAGAGGGTCTGGCCTCCAGCTGAAAAACTTTGGCAGTTGTGTATTGAGACGGTCCGCAAAGAGGTCTACTCCAAAGGGACCCCACAGGGATTGGATCGCAAGAAAAACCTCCCTGTCTAGCTTCCAGTTGCTCGAATCTATGAAATTCCTGGAGAACCAGTCTGCCACCCCATTGTTCAAACCCGGAATGTGTTCCGCAAGGACCGAAATGGACTTGTTGAGGCAGTAGGCCCAGAAATTCTTGGCTAGGTCTGAAAGACCCTTCGAATGAGGGCCCCCCATTTTGTTCACGTATCTCACAGCGGATACGTTGTCCATGCGAAGCATGACCGAACATTTCATCAGATCCTTGGGAAAGCTCTGGATTGCAAAGGACCCTGCCAGTAGTTCTAGGCAGTTGATATGTAGGTCCTTTTCCTGGGGGTTCCAAAGTCCCCCGGTTGAAGAATCGCCACACGTGGCGCCCCAACCCTCTAGACTCGCATCTGAGTGTATGACTAAGTCCGGTTCTTCTCCGAAGATTGCTCTCCCGTTCCAGGCCTCTGCATTCCTCAACCACCATAGAATTTCTTTCCTGGAATCCGTGTCCAGGCAAACCATCTAACTATAGGATGGATTCGACCTGAGGGCTTTGGCTTTCAGCCTCTGAATAGCCCGATAGTATAGGGGACCCGGATATACCGCTTGGATAGTTGAGGACAGTAGTCCCAGTATCCTCGCTTTAGATGAAAAAAGTGAATCTTTAGAGCTTTACCTAACTCCTTCCTGAGTTTCCTCACTTTGTCCCCTGGTAGTTTCAATTACGCTTGGACTGTATCTACTGAAAAACCCAAAAACTGGGTGATCTGTGCTGGAGTTGTAGAGGACTTTTTGGTGTTTATAACGAAACCTCGGTGTTCCAAGAGATTTATCGCAAGGGAATTATGCTGAGAAGCAACCTCCCTGGACTGCGCCATTATTAAGATGTCATCGAGGTAGAGAATCAACCTTACTCCCTTGTTCCTCAGCCACCCTGCAATTGGGTGAAGTACCTTGGTGAAGCACCAAGGGGCAGATGAAAGTCCAAAGGGGAGGCTGCAAAACTGCCATAGTTTGCCCTCCCAAAAGAACTGCAGAAATTTTTGGTGGGCGGGCCAGATGGGAATGGTCAAGTAAGCAACTTTGACATCTAGTCGAGTCAGCCAGTCTCCCTTTCTCAAGAAATCTCTGAGTAGGTGGATTCCCTCCATTTTTAAATGGCGGTAAACCACCCACTGGTTCAGGTCTCTTAGATTTATGACGGGCCTCATCTTCTTGTCCTTCTTCTCTACCAGAAAGACATTGCTGATAAAGCCAATTTCCTCCCCTTCCCAGATTGCGCCTGTTAGATCTGGGGGTCTCTAATTGGCAGAGGTAAGTACCTTAGACCAAGTAGGGACCCTTGCTTCTAGTCAGGGTGAAGAATTACACACAGTAGATAACCCCTGCTCACCCTCTAGGTAGCTTGGCACGAGCAGACAGGCTTACCCCTAAGGCAATGTGTATAATAAATGAACTTAACACAAACAATGATCCCCAATCCACCACAAACTGAGACCACACAGGTAAGTATATTTATAAAAATATAACTTTATCTAGATTATGCAGTAAAAATCAACAATACACTATAGTCCCTTCTTTGATAAAGGTTTCACGTAATCTTAGCGGTTGCACTTGAAAATTAGGAAGTTCTTGTCAGCAAAAATAGTCTCCAGTCTCTTAAATCAGAGTGAAATCTAATATCACCGACTTAGGCTCTAATTAGCTCATAATATGATTTACTAAAGTAATGCCAGCGAGTTATTTACTTTAAAGCTCAGCCCCTCGGACTGACTGGCGCCAAACAATGCCAGCGCGCCTCACCGATGACTTTAGCGCCTTCGCGCCAAGCAGAGCAGACTTTACTACGCCCCTGCCGGTCCCGGCTGCTCTCCGCCCGCTATAGGCACTTCCAAGGAGCGGTGGGGAGCAAGCACAGCGCTTCGTTCAGGGACTCAGGCCAGGGGCAGGGGGGGCACTCACGGCGCTCCCTCGGCGAGGTCGGGTTAATCTTCCCCGGCTTCGGCGATGCAAGACGGCTCTCTCGAAGGTCCCGATGACGGGGACCAATCCGGTCGCGGCGTTCTGGGCAAGCCTCCACACTCACCCGGGAGTCAGCCAATGGCAGTGCGGCTCCCGGGACAGGCCTTCGATGATGCTCACGCTGGTCACCAATCACAACGCAGCCTCAGCGGTGACGCTACGGTACACGGGCCAATCCTGTCGCGGCGTTAGTGAGGGGGCTCGGCTCCCTCCTCCAATCAGGGAGCAGCGGGCTCGTTCTCAGCTTCGTCGGTACCGGCAAGGTACGGGGCACTTTGCAGGGTATTTCCTGACCCCGGGGCGCGGTGGTGAAACTGCGCACAGGTTAATTCAATGCGCACTGCACTGGGGAGGCCCACAACCCTTCGGTCTCCACAACATACGTGTCGATGTACACGTCGATCTGGCAGCACGGCAGGCGTGGTCAGCGCGGCACTCTCAATCGAGTCAGAGAGCAGCCAGCACGCTACACGGGGCAAACAGCAGTGCTCACGATCTCTTCAGCCCACAGCAGCTTCAGGGGTCACAGCAGAGTTCTGTAGTCCTTGGGCAACTTTTATGTCCCTGGGTTGCAAAACAGGAGGCCAGCTCTTCTCAGGCCCTTGGAGATTCAAGTTGAAGACACAGCACACAGCAAAGTCTTTTTAGTTCAAGCAGGCAGGGTCGCAGTACACAATAAAGTCCCTTTCTTCTTCTCAGCTTCAGTTAGACAGCAGAACAGGTCAGCCCTTAGAGCACACAGCAAGGCAATCTTCCCTCAGTTCTCCAGCAGTCCTTCTTCCAGCAGAGGTTCCTCTTGATTGTAGAATCGAATTTTCTGTTGTCAGGGGTCCTTCTCTTATACCCCTAATAGTCTTTGAGTCCTTTGAAGTCTTTGTGCAAGTGGGCCCTGAGCCCGGTCTAAACCAGTTCTGGGTGTTGCTAGAGCACTGGGGCTTTCCTGGCTTCCTTCTTTCTTTCAGTATCAGGGACAGAGGTGACAGTCGCCCAGCGGGAGGTGGAGCCAGTATTGTGGTCAGGCAGGCACAGCCCTATTCAGTCCCAGGTGCTATCTCCTCCCACTTCCCTGGCAGCAGATGCAGCCTTTCATCCACGGGCTGACTCAGACAACCTCCTGGGGGCACTGCAGCCCCTGTCACCCTCAAACAAGACAGTCAATCCACAAGCAGGCCCAGGCACACAGAAAGGTTAGACAAGAGAACAGCCACTTTCTAAAAGCACTATTCTCAAACACAGAATTTAAAAACAACCTTTACTAAAAGATGTGTTATTAAATTCTGAGTTCAGGGATATCATTTACTTTAAGGCAATGTGCATCGCTCACAAACTCCTCAATGGACAAGGCCCTTCCATCCTGGGAGACATGGTGACCCCGTACAAAGCCTCGAGATCCCTGCGCTCGGACAATGAGCGACTGGCTAATGTCCCTAAATTCAGGAGGGTACGCACTGGAGGCCGTCGTTTTTCAGTAAAAGCATCCGCACGCTGGAATTAGCTCCCCGCTGTCTGCGGTTGGAACCTGTCTACTTACGCTTCCGCAAACAGCTTAAAACTCTGCTGTTTCCCAAATAAGCTCTTCCCTTCCCTCGGTCAATTCAAGTTCTTACAGCGCGGGGATGCCTCCGGGTCACCAAGCACTTTACAAATCATTAAATAATAATAATAATAATAATGTCCCATCTTGTTCCTATGGGAAGATAGGCTGGTATCCATTGGGACCAGCCTCCTCCATGTTATTCTATGGAGCAAGATAACCTTACAGCAGTGAGCAGACAAAATGGCTGCTGCTCACTACCAGAGCATGTGACCTGCACTAGTACATGCTCTACCTTACCCATACACTGCACCCTGCCCAGGGGGGTACCTTGAGCCTTCCATAGGGGTGACTGATGTGCACAGACAGGGAAGGGTTAGGCCCAGCCAGTGGGGACACTGGCCAGGCGGACATGGCAGTCCACTGACTGCACACAGGCACTGCGCTGGCAGGCCTGAGACACCATTTTAGGGCTACTCATGTGAGTGGCGCAATCTGCGCTGCAGGCCGACTAGTAGCATCTGTCATCACCAGCCCTGGCACACACAGTGCACTTTACTAGGGACTTCATGGTGATACAAATATGCCAATCAGGTATACCCAATCAATATGACAATTTACATAGGGAGCACCTACACTCTGGCACTGATCAGTAGTGGCAGAGTGTCCAAAGCATCTAAACCAGCAAAAACGAAATCCTGCACAGTTTTGGATTCTCACCCCTCATCTGCATTAACCATCTGAGGGCCCTGTGGTCAGTCTGTACACGGAAGTGAGTCCCAAACAGGTAGGGCCTCAGCTTCTTCAGAGCCCAGACCACAGCGAAAGCTTCCCTTTCAATGGCACTCCATCTCTGTTCCCTGGGGAGTAGCCTCCTACTAATGAAAGCCACTGGTTGGTCTCCGCCATCATCGTTGATTTTTGAGAGTACTGCTCCCACGCCTTGCTCTGAAGCGTCAGTTTGCACAATGAACTCACTGGAAAAGTCAGGTGCCTTAAGCACCGGTGCTGTGCACATGGCAGTTTTGAGGGCGTCAAAAGCAGTTTGACAGGCCTCAGTCCAATTCACTTTCCTGGGCTGATTTCTAGATGTCAGCTCTGTCAAAGGGGCCACAAGGGTGCCATTTCCTTTGACAAACCGTCTGTAATACCCGGTGAGACCTAGAAAGGCTCTCACCTCAGTCTGGGTCTTGGGGGGTTCCCAAGCTAGAATGGTATCAATCTTTGCCTGTAGGGGCGCCACCTGGCCGCTCCCCACCTGGTGTCCCAAGTACACCACTGATCCCTGCCCTATCTGGCACTTACTGGCCTTGATAGTGAGGCCTGCCTTCTGCAGAGCCTTCAACACTTCAGAGAGGTGTTGCAGGTGTTCCTCCCAAGTGGAGCTGAACACAGCAATGTCATCCAGGTAAGCAGCGCTGAATTGCTCCAGCCCTGCCAATACCTGGTTGACCAGTCTCTGAAATGTGGCAGGGGCATTTTGCAACCCAAAGGGCATGACACGGAACTAGAAGTGCCCCTCTGGCGTTGAAAATGCTGACCTCTCTTTGGCCCCCTCAGTTAAGGCAATCTGCCAGTACCCTGAAGCCAAATCAAAGGTGCTGAGGTACTGGGCAGCTCCCAACCGATCCACCAGCTCATCAGCTCTGGGGATGGGGTGCGCGTCAGTCTTGGTGACCGCATTGAGCCCACGGTAGTCCACGCAGAACCTGAGTTCTGGGGGGCCACCGGGGGTAACAGCTTTCTTAGGCACTAAGACCACTGGGCGTGCCCAGGGGCTGCTGGAGGGCTCAATTACCCCTAGCGCTAACATCTTGGAAACTTCTTCCTTGATGCTAGCTCTGACCTTGTCAGCCACCCTGTAAAACTTCTGTTTCACAGGCAGACTATCTCCAGTGTCCACATCATGGACGCACCAGTTGGTGACACCTGGGGTCAGGGAGAACAGGGGGGCGAACTGACCCAAGTAGGTAACCTCGCTCTTGCGCTCTACTACCTCATATGGCCCGGTCCACTTGTCACGGAGCGCACAAGGCTCCACCGGTGCCATCACCCACACTTTCTGACCAGGGTGGAACTCAACCAGAGAAGTGTTCTGGTCATACCATCTCTTCATCTCCTCCTGGCTAGCCTCCAGGTTCTCTTGAGCGAGCTTCCTGAAGCGCTTGGTCTGGTTGCGAATGGCCAGCACATAGCTGAACACATCCTGAGGGGTTTTCCCACGGGATTTCTCCCACCCCTCCTTCACCAGAGTGAGAGGTCCTCTGACAGGGTGGCCATACAGCAACTCAAAGGGACTGAACCCTAAGGATTTCTGAGGCACCTCCCTGTAGGCAAACAACAGGCATGGTAACAAGACATCCCACTTCCGCCTCATGTGCTCTTCCAGGCCCATAATCATGCCTTTGAGGGTGCGGTTGAATCTTTCAACCAACCCATATCCTTGAGGGTGGTAAGGAGTGGTGAACTTGTATGTCACCCCACACTCCTCCCACAGGGACTTCATGTACCTAGAGATGAAGTTTGTCCCCCTGTCGGAGACCACCTCTCTGGGGAACCCAACACGGGAAAAGATCCCCATCAAGGCACGGCCCACCACGGGGGCTGTGACTGTCCTGAGCGGGACTGCTTCCGGGTACCGGGTGGCATGGTCCACCAAGACCAGGATAAACCTGTTGCCTAAGGCTGTCTTGGGGTCCAGGGGCCCCATGATATCAATGCCTACCTGCTCAAAAAGGGTGCTCACCACAGGGAAGGGTTGGAGGGGTGCCACGCACTTCCCTCCGCTCTTGCCACTGGCCTGACAAGTTTGGCAAGACTTACAAAAGGCAGAGACGTGCTTCTTTATCTGGGGCCAGTAGAAATGGGTGACAAGCCTGTGATAGGTCTTGTCTTGCCCCAGATGTCCTGCAAGAGGCACGTCATGAGCCAGACCCAGTAGGAAGTTCCTGAAGCGCTCGGGTACCACCAGCACACGGGCTGCACCGGGCTCAGTGAACTTAGGCTCACTATAAAGTAAGTCATCCTCCCAGTAAATCAAATGTTCCTTGGACCTCAGGCCTGCTGCCTGGTCTGCAGCCTGCTGCCGCACACCAATGAGAGAAGGGCACTCCTTCTGAGCCTGGCAGAATTCCTCCCTGGAGGGACCACCATCTTGCTGCCACTGGGACAGCTCAGGCAATTCCCCCAGTTCGGCCACCTGCTCCCCTGTAGGTTCCAGGGCATCCCCCTCAGGTTCTGCTTCCTCCTGGACCGTGGGAACGGTGGGGGCTGGTTTCCCGTGCCCTCTACCCCTTCCTCTCTCGGCAGGTCCCTGGGCCATTGTTCCAGGCTCCAGTTCTGCTAATCCAACCTTACTGGCTGCCATTGCACGGGTGGTCACACAGATCCACGCAGGCAAACCCAACATTTCCAAATGAGTTCTGTGCTCCACCTCTTTCCATGGAGAGCTCTCCAGGTCATTACCTAATAGACAATCTACAGGCAAGGCATCACTTACAACAACTTCCAAAATACCAGAGACTCCTCCCCATTCAAATGGAACACGTGCCAACTTGCAGAGGCGCACTGAACTGTCAGATGCCACCACAGGTCGAAGTACCTTGGGAATGATTTGCTCTTCAGACACCCACTGAAACCTGACAGATGTCACGCTGGCCCCTGTGTCTCTCAGAGCCTCTATTTCCCTTCCATTGATGGTCACCTTCTGCCCATATTTTTTAGTGTTTTGGGGCAGCAAGGTTTCCTGGGCCATCTCTTGGTCTCCTAAAGAGACAAGGGTCATCACTGCTAACCCCTCCTCCCCACTGGAAATCAAATCCCCTCCCAAAGCTACACTGGCTAACTCCGGGGTTGGAGCACCAGTGGGTGCTGGAGGTTTCTTTGGACATTTGGGGGCAATGTGCCCCACCTCCTTACATGCATAGCAAGTAGGCGGGGACCTGTTGTCCTGCTTGCCCTTATGGGGCCAGGACTTCTTAGGCTTGGGGGTTGAGACTCCTTCTCCTGGGAACTATTTTGGGGCCCTGTAGAAGACTCATTTTGATTACCCTTGTCCCCCCCACTCTTCTGCTGGGGACCCTGTCCACCTTTGGCTGGGGTACTTACCACCCCCTTGTGGACCCTGGTGCTAGTCCAGCGGTCCGCCTCTTTAGCAAGCTCACTGGGATCAGTTAACTTGCTGTCTAAAAGATGCTGGCGCAGCTCTGGAACACATAAACTACTCAAGTGCTCCCAACTAATCAAGTGACACAACCCCACATAATCAGTAACTTTGTTGCCCTTTATCCAGCCTCCCAGTGCACGCGTGTACATACTCACACACTCCACCCAAGTACTAGAATCAAGCTTCTTGAAGTTCCTAAACTTCTGGCGGTACTGTTCTGGAGTGAGCCCATACCTGAGGCATAAAGCCTCCTTCATAGCGGGGTAGGATAAAGTACCTGCTGCTTCTAAGGGTGCCAAGACATCCCTCCCAGAGGCCTCAAAATGCTTCCACAAACCTGCCCCCCAATTCTTCTCAGGCACTTCATTCATCTTCAAGGCAAGCTCATACGATCTAAACCACGCATAAATATCCTCACCCCTCTGATAATTCTGTACCAGATCTTTTGGTATGTATACTTTACCCGCCTGTACTGGTTGTGCGCTGCCACCATTAGAACTGGACTCCACCTGTTTGGCTTTAATGTCCAGCTTCCTCATGCTCAACTCATGAGCCAACTGGAGATTCCTCTCTTCAAAAGCGAGACCATTCCTCCCCTCCTCCGCCTTCTTTTCAGTTTCAAGGCGCAGTCTCCTCTCTTCTGCTTGGGCTTTGAGTTTAAAAAGCTCAATCTCATGGGCCCTAGCCCTCTGATTATCCTCCAGCTCCTCTGGAGAAATAACCCTACTGGAGTGGTTGCTGCCAACCCTAGAAGCTGGCCTTCTCACGGGCAAATCACCGGATTCAAAAGCATTCTCCTGTGTGCCTCCCTCAGTAACCTCTTCTGAAACAACATGTTTGGCCTCCCACCAGGCCCTTAGAGCTTTCTGTAGCTCTTCCTTGTTTGCGCTGCCCTTCAATGGGCATCCAAGCTGTTTGCAGAATTGCTTCAGCTGCTCCTTTTTATAGATGAGCAACTCCTGAATTTCAAATTCCAATTCTACTCTTTCGCTTGCTGCTTTCTGAGACATGATGCTTCCTAGGCTTTCAAAAATAGGTTTCACCAAAAAGAAAAAATCTTGTGCAACCTGTGCTGCTAAACTAGACTAGTGATGTACAAGAAATCACTGCAGGTCAAGTGCAAATATTAGTTCAAAATCCACACCGCTGTCCAACAATGTTAGATCTGGGGGTCTCTAATTGGCAGAGGTAAGTACCTTAGACCAAGTAGGGACCCTTGCTTCTAGTCAGGGTGAAGACTTACACACAGTAGATAACCCCTGCTCACCCACTAGGTAGCTTGGCATGAGCAGGCAGGCTTACCCCTAAGGCAATGTGTATAATAAATGAACTTAACACAAACAATGATCCCCAATCCACCACAAACTGAGACCACACAGGTAAGTATATTTATAAAAATATAACTTTATCTAGATTATGCAGTAAAAATCAACAATACACTATAGTCCCTTCTTTGATAAAGGTTTCACGTAATCTTAGCGGTTGCACTTGAAAATTAGGAAGTTCTTGTCAGCAAAAATAGTCTCCAGTCTCTTAAATCAGTGTGAAATCTAATATCACCGACTTAGGCTCTAATTAGCTCATAATATGATTTACTAAAGTAATGCCAGCGAGTTATTTACTTTAAAGCTCAGCCCCTCGGACTGACTAGCCCCAAACAATGTCAGCGCGCCTCACCGATGACTTTAGCGCCTTCGCGCCAAGCAGAGCAGACTTTACTACGCCCCTGCCGGTCCCGGCTGCTCTCCGCCTGCTCTCAGCACTTCCAAGGAGCGGTGAGGAGCAAGCACAGCGCTTCGTTCAGGGACTCAGGCCAGGGGCAGGGGGGGCACTCACGGCGCTCCCTCGGCGAGGTCGGGTTAATCTTCCCTGGCTTCGGCGATGCAAGACGGCTCTCTCGAAGGTCCCGATGACGGGGACCAATCCGGTCGCGGCGTTCTGGGCAAGCCTCCACACTCACCCGGGAGTCAGCCAATGGCAGTGCGGCTCCCGGGACAGGCCTTCGATGATGCTCACGCCGGTCACCAATCACAACGCAGCCTCAGCGGTGACGCTACGGCACACGGGCCAATCCTGTCGCGGCGTTAGTGAGGGGGCTCGGCTCCCTCCTCCAATCAGGGAGCAGCGGGCTCGTTCTCAGCTTCGTCGGTACCGGCAAGGTACGGGGCACTTTGCAGGGTATTTCCTGACCCCGGGGCGCGGTGGTGAAACTGCACACAGGTTAATTCAATGCGCACTGCACTGGGGAGGCCCACAACCCTTCGGTCTCCACAACATACGTGTCGATGTACACGTCGATCTGGCAGCACGGCAGGCGTGGTCAGCGCGGCACTCTCAATCGAGTCAGAGAGCAGCCAGCACGCTACACGGGGCAAACAGCAGTGCTCACGATCTCTTCAGCCCACAGCAGCTTCAGGGGTCACAGCAGAGTTCTGTAGTCCTTGGGCAACTTTTATGTCCCTGGGTTGCAAAACAGGAGGCCAGCTCTTCTCAGGCCCTTGGAGATTCAAGTTGAAGACACAGCACACAGCAAAGTCTTTTTAGTTCAAGCAGGCAGGGTCGCAGCACACAATAAAGTCCCTTTCTTCTTCTCAGCTTCAGTTAGACAGCAGAACAGGTCAGCCCTTAGAGCACACAGCAAGGCAATCTTCCCTCAGTTCTCCAGCAGTCCTTCTTCCAGCAGAGGTTCCTCTTGATTGTAGAATCTAATTTTCTGTTGTCAGGGGTCCTTCTCTTATACCCCTAATAGTCTTTGAAGTACTTTGAAGTCTTTGTGCAAGTGGGCCCTGAGCCCGGTCTAAACCAGTTCTGGGTGTTGCTGGAGCACTGGGGCTTTCCTGGCTTCCTTCTTTCTTTCAGTATCAGGGACAGAGGTGACAGTCGCCCAGCGGGAGGTGGAGCCAGCATTGTGGTCAGGCAGGCACAGCCCTATTCAGTCCCAGGTGCTATCTCCTCCCACTTCCCTGGCAGCAGATGCAGCCTTTCATCCACGGGCTGACTCAGACAACCTCCTGGGGGCTCTGCAGCCCCTGTCACCCTCAAACAAGACAGTCAATCCACAAGCAGGCCCAGGCACACAGAAAGGTTAGACAAGAGAACAGCCACTTTCTAAAAGCACTATTCTCAAACACAGAATTTAAAAACAACCTTTACTAAAAGATGTGTTATTAAATTCTGAGTTCAGGGATATCATTCACTTTAAGGCAATGTGCATCGCTCACAAACTACTCAATGGACAAGGCCCTTTCATCCTGGGAGACATGGTGACCCCGTACAAAGCCTCGAGATCCCTGCGCTCGGACAATGAGCGACTGGCTAATGTCCCTAAATTCAGGAGGGTACGCACTGGAGGCCGTCGTTTTCCAGTAAAAGCATCCGCACGCTGGAATTCGCTCCCCGCTGTCTGCGGTTGGAACCTGTCTACTTACGCTTCCGCAAACAGCTTAAAACTCTGCTGTTTCCCAAATAAGCTCTTCCCTTCCCTCGGTCAATTCAAGTTCTTACAGCGCGGGGATGCCTCCGGGTCACCAGGCGCTTTACAAATCATTAAATAATAATAATAATAATAATGTCCCATCTTGTTCCTATGGGAAGATAGGCTGGTATCCATTGGGACCAGCCTCCTCCATGTTATTCTATGGAGCAAGATAACCTTACAGCAGTGAGCACACAAAATGGCTGCTGCTCACTACCAGAGCATGTGACCTGCACTAGTACATGCTCTACCTTACCCATACACTGCACCCTGCCCAGGGGGGTACCTTGAGCCTTCCATAGGGGTGACTGATGTGCACAGACAGGGAAGGGTTAGGCCCAGCCAGTGGGGACACTGGCCAGGCGGACATGGCAGTCCACTGACTGCACACAGGCACTGCGCTGGCAGGCCTGAGACACCATTTTAGGGCTACTCATGTGAGTGGCGCAATCTGCGCTGCAGGCCGACTAGTAGCATCTGTCATCACCAGCCCTGGCACACACAGTGCACTTTACTAGGGACTTCATGGTGATACAAATATGCCAATCAGGTATACCCAATCAATATGACAATTTACATAGGGAGCACCTACACTCTGGCACTGATCAGTAGTGGCAGAGTGTCCAAAGCATCTAAACCAGCAAAAACGAAATCCTGCACAGTTTTGGATTCTCACCCCTCATCTGCATTAACCATCTGAGGGCCCTGTGGTCGGTCTGTACACGGAAGTGAGTCCCAAACAGGTAGGGCCTCAGCTTCTTCAGAGCCCAGACCACAGCGAAAGCTTCCCTTTCAATGGCACTCCATCTCTGTTCCCTGGGGAGTAGCCTCCTACTAATGAAAGCCACTGGTTGGTCTCCGCCATCATCGTTGATTTTTGAGAGTACTGCTCCCACACCTTGCTCTGAAGCGTCAGTTTGCACAATGAACTCACTGGAAAAGTCAGGTGCCTTAAGCACCGGTGCTGTGCACATGGCAGTTTTGAGGGCGTCAAAAGCAGTTTGACAGGCCTCAGTCCAATTCACTTTCCTGGGCTGATTTCTAGATGTCAGCTCTGTCAAAGGGGCCACAAGGGTGCCATTTCCTTTGACAAACCGTCTGTAATACCCGGTGAGACCTAGAAAGGCTCTCGCCTCAGTCTGGGTCTTGGGGGGTTCCCAAGCTAGAATGGTATCAATCTTTGCCTGTAGGGGCGCCACCTGGCCGCTCCCCACCTGGTGTCCCAAGTACACCACTGATCCCTGCCCTATCTGGCACTTACTGGCCTTGATAGTGAGGCCTGCCTTCTGCAGATCCTTCAACACTTCAGAGAGGTGTTGCAGGTGTTCCTCCCAAGTGGAGCTGAACACAGCAATGTCATCCAGGTAGGCAGCGCTGAATTGCTCCAGCCCTGCCAATACCTGGTTGACCAGTCTCTGAAATGTGGCAGGGGCATTTTGCAACCCAAAGGGCATGACACGGAACTGGAAGTGCCCCTCTGGCGTTGAAAATGCTGACCTCTCTTTGGCCCCCTCAGTTAAGGCAATCTGCCAGTACCCTGAAGTCAAATCAAAGGTGCTGAGGTACTGGGCAGCTCCCAACCGATCCACCAGCTCATCAGCTCTGGGGATGGGGTGCGCGTCAGTCTTGGTGACCGCATTGAGCCCACGGTAGTCCACGTAGAACCTGAGTTCTGGGGGGCCACCGGGGGTAACAGCTTTCTTAGGCACTAAGACCACTGGGCGTGCCCAGGGGCTGCTGGAGGGCTCAATTACCCCTAGCGCTAACATCTTGGAAACTTCTTCCTTGATGCTAGCTCTGACCTTGTCAGCCACCCTGTAAAACTTCTGTTTCACAGGCAGACTATCTCCAGTGTCCACATCATGGACGCACCAGTTGGTGACACCTGGGGTCAGGGAGAACAGGGGGGCGAACTGACCCAAGTAGGTAACCTCGCTCTTGCGCTCAACTACCTCATATGGCCCGGTCCACTTGTCACGGAGCGCACAAGGCTCCACCGGTGCCATCACCCACACTTTCTGACCAGGGTGGAACTCAACCAGAGAAGTGTTCTGGTCATACCATCTTTTCATCTCCTCCTGGCTAGCCTCCAGGTTCTCTTGAGCGAGCTTCCTGAAGCGCTTGGTCTGGTTGCGAATGGCCAGCACATAGCTGAACACATCCTGAGGGGTTTTCCCACGGGATTTCTCCCACCCCTCCTTCACCAGAGTGAGAGGTCCTCTGACAGGGTGGCCATACAGCAACTCAAAGGGACTGAACCCTAAGGATTTCTGAGGCACCTCCCTGTAGGCAAACAACAGGCATGGTAACAAGACATCCCACTTCCGCCTCATGTGCTCTTCCAGGCCCATAATCATGCCTTTGAGGGTGCGGTTGAATCTTTCAACCAACCCATATCCTTGAGGGTGGTAAGGAGTGGTGAACTTGTATGTCACCCCACACTCCTCCCACAGGGACTTCATGTACCTAGAGATGAAGTTTGTCCCCCTGTCGGAGACCACCTCTCTGGGGAACCCAACACGGGAAAAGATCCCCATCAAGGCACGGCCCACCACGGGGGCTGTGACTGTCCTGAGCGGGACTGCTTCCGGGTACCGGGTGGCATGGTCCACCAAGACCAGGATAAACCTGTTGCCTAAGGCTGTCTTGGGGTCCAGGGGCCCCATGATATCAATGCCTACCCGCTCAAAAGGGGTGCTCACCACAGGGAAGGGTTGGAGGGGTGCCACGCACTTCCCTCCGCTGTTGCCACTGGCCTGACAAGTTTGGCAAGACTTACAAAAGGCAGAGACGTGCTTCTTCATCTGGGGCCAGTAGAAATGGGTGACAAGCCTGTGATAGGTCTTGTCTTGCCCCAGATGTCCTGCGAGAGGCACGTCATGAGCCAGACCCAGTAGGAAGTTCCTGAAGCGCTCGTGTACCACCAGCACACGGGCTGCACTGGGCTCAGTGAACTTAGGCTCACTATAAAGTAAGTCATCCTCCCAGTAAATCAAATGTTCCTTGGACCTCAGGCCTGCTGCCTGGTCTGCAGCCTGCTGCCGCACACCAATGAGAGAAGGGCACTCCTTCTGAGCCTGACAGAATTCCTCCCTGGAGGGACCACCATCTTGCTGCCACTGGGACAGCTCAGGCAATTCCCCGAGTTCGGCCACCTGCTCCCCTGTAGGTTCCAGGGCATCCCCCTCAGGTTCTGCTTCCTCCTGGACCGTGGGAACGGTGGGGGCTGGTTTCCCGTGCCCTCTACCCCTTCCTCTCTCGGCAGGTCCCTGGGCCATTGTTCCAGGCTCCAGTTCTGCTAATCCACCCTTACTGGCTGCCATTGCACGGGTGGTCACACAGATCCACGCAGGCAAACCCAACGTTTCCAAATGAGTTCTGTGCTCCACCTCTTTCCATGGAGAGCTCTCCAGGTCATTACCTAATAGACAATCTACAGGCAAGGCATCACTTACAACAACTTCCAAATTACCAGAGACTCCTCCCCATTCAAATGGAACACGTGCCAACTTGCAGAGGCGCACTGAACTGTCAGATGCCACCACAGGTCGAAGTACCTTGGGAATGATTTGCTCTTCAGACACCCACTGACACCTGACAGATGTCACGCTGGCCCCTGTGTCTCTCAGAGCCTCTATTTCCCTTCCATTGATGGTCACCTTCTGCCCATATTTTTTTAGTGTTTTGGGGCAGCAAGGTTTCCTGGGCCATCTCTTGGTCTCCTAAAGAGACAAGGGTCATCACTGCTAACCCCTCCTCCCCACTGGAAATCAAATCCCCTCCCAAAGCTACACTGGCTAACTCCGGGGTTGGAGCACCAGTGGGTGCTGGAGGTTTCTTTGGACATTTGGGGGCAATGTGCCCCACCTCCTTACATGCATAGCAAGTAGGCGGGGACCTGTTGTCCTGCTTGCCCTTATGGGGCCAGGACTTCTTAGGCTTGGGGGTTGAGACTCCTTCTCCTGGGAACTATTTTGGGGCCCTGTAGAAGACTCCTTTTGATTACCCTTGTCCCCCCCACTCTTCTGCTGGGGACCCTGTCCACCTTTGGCTGGGGTACTTACCACCCCCTTGTGGACCCTGGTGCTAGTCCAGCGGTCCGCCTCTTTAGCAAGCTCACTGGGATCAGTTAACTTGCTGTCTAAAAGATGCTGGCGCAGCTCTGGAACACATAAACTACTCAAGTGCTCCCAACTAATCAAGTGACACAACCCCACATAATCAGTAACTTTGTTGCCCTTTATCCAACCTTCCAGTGCACGCGTGTACATACTCACACACTCTACCCAAGTACTAGAATCAAGCTTCTTGAAGTTCCTAAACTTCTGGCGGTACTGTTCTGGAGTGAGCCCATACCTGAGGCATAAAGCCTCCTTCATAGCGGGGTAGGATAAAGTACCTGCTGCTTCTAAGGGTGCCAAGACATCCCTCCCAGAGGCCTCAAAATGCTTCCACAAACCTGCCCCCCAATTCTTCTCAGGCACTTCATTCATCTTCAAGGCAAGCTCATACGATCTAAACCACGCATAAATATCCTCACCCCTCTGATAATTCTGTACCAGATCTTTTGGTATGTATACTTTACCCGCCTGTACTGGTTGTGCGCTGCCACCATTAGAACTGGACTCCACCTGTTTGGCTTTAATGTCCAGCTTCCTCATGCTCAACTCATGAGCCAACTGGAGATTCCTCTCTTCAAAAGCGAGACCATTCCTCCCCTCCTCCGCCTTCTTTTCAGTTTCAAGGCGCAGTCTCCTCTCTTCTGCTTGGGCTTTGAGTTTAAAAAGCTCAATCTCATGGGCCCTAGCCCTCTGATTATCCTCCAGCTCCTCTGGAGAAATAACCCTACTGGAGTGGTTGCTGCCAACCCTAGAAGCTGGCCTTCTCACGGGCAAATCACCGGATTCAAAAGCATTCTCCTGTGTGCCTCCCTCTCCAGTAACCTCTTCTGAAACAACATGTTTGGCCTCCCACCAGGCCCTTAGAGCTTTCTTTAGCTCTTCCTTGTTTGCGCTGCCCTTCACTGGGCATCCAAGCTGTTTGCAGAATTGCTTCAGCTGCTCCTTTTTATAGATGAGCAACTCCTGAATTTCTAATTCCAATTCTACTCTTTCGCTTGCTGCTTTCTGAGACATGATGCTTCCTAGGCTTCCAAAAATAGGTTTCACCAAAAAGAAAAAATCTTGTGCAACCTGTGCTGCTAAACTAGACTAGTGATGTACAAGAAATCACTGCAGGTCAAGTGCAAATATTAGTTCAAAATCCACACCGCTGTCCAACAATGTTAGATCTGGGGTCTCTAATTGGCAGAGGTAAGTACCTTAGACCAAGTAGGGACCCTTGCTTCTAGTCAGGGTGAAGAATTACACACAGTAGATAACCCCTGCTCACCCACTAGGTAGCTTGGCATGAGCAGGCAGGCTTACCCCTAAGGCAATGTGTATAATAAATGCACTTAACACAAACAATGATCCCCAATCCACCACAAACTGAGACCACACAGGTAAGTATATTTATAAAAATATAACTTTATCTAGATTATGCAGTAAAAATCAACAATACACTATAGTCCGTTCTTTGATAAAGGTTTCACGTAATCTTAGCGGTTGCACTTGAAAATTAGGAAGTTCTTGTCAGCAAAAATAGTCTCCAGTCTCTTAAATCAGTGTGAAATCTAATATCACCGACTTAGGCTCTAATTAGCTCATAATATGATTTACTAAAGTAATGCCAGCGATGTTATTCACTTTAAAGCTCAGCCCCTCGGACTGACTAGCGCCAAACGATGCCAGCGCGCCTCACCGATGACTTCAGCGCCTTCGCGCTCAGCAGAGCAGATTTTACTCCGCCCCGGCCGGTCCCGGCTGCTCTCCGCCCGCTCTCAGCACTTCCAAGGAGCAGCGGGGAGCAAGCACAGCGCTTCGTTCAGGGACTCAGGCCAGGGGCAGGGGGGCACTCACGGCACTCCCTCGGCGAGGTCGGGTCAATCTTCCCCGGCTTCGGCGATGCAAGAAGGCTCTCTCGGAGGTCCCGATGACGGGGACCAATCCGGTCGCGGCGTTCTGGGCAAGCCTCCACACTCACCCGGGATTCAGCCAATGGCAGTGCGGCTCCCGGGACAGGCCTTCGATGATGCTCATGCAGGTCACCAATCACAGCGCGGCCTCAGCGGTGACGCTACGGCACACGGGCCAATCCCGTTGCGGCGTTAGTGAGGGGGCTCGGCTCCCTCCTCCAATCAGAGAGCAGCGGGCTCGTTCTCGGCTTCGTCGGTACCGGCACGGTACGGGGCACTTCGCAGGGTATTTCCTGACCCCAGGCCGCGGTGGTGAAACTGCGCACAGGTTAATTCAATGCGCCTTGCACTGGGGAGGCCCACAACCATTCGGTCTCCACAACATACGTGTCGATGAACACGTCGATCTGGCAGCACGGCAGACGTGGTCAGCGCGGCACTCTCAATCGAGTCAGAGAGCAGCCAGCATGCTACACGGGGAAAACAGCAATGCTCACGATCTCTTCAGCCCACAGCAGCTTCAGGGGTCACAGCAGAGTTCTGTAGTCCTTGGGCAACTTTTATGTCCCTGGGTTGCAAAACAGGAGGCCAGCTCTTCTCAGGCCCTTGGAGATTCAAGTTGAAGACACAGCACACAGCAAAGTCTTTTTAGTTCAAGCAGGCAGGGTCGCAGCACACAATAAAGTCCCTTTCTTCTTCTCAGCTTCAGTTAGACAGCAGAACAGGTCAGCCCTTAGAGCACACAGCAAGGCAATCTTCCCTCAGTTCTCCAGCAGTCCTCTTCCAGCAGAGGTTCCTCTTGATTGTAGAATCTAATTTTCTGTTGTCAGGGGTCCTTCTCTTATACCCCTAAGAGACTTTGAAGTCCTTTGAAGTCTTTGTGCAAGTGGGCCCTGAGCCCGGTCTAAACCAGTTCTGGGTGTTGCTGGAGCACTGGGGCTTTCCTGGCTTACTTCTTTCTTTCAGTATCAGGGACAGAGGGGACAGTCGCCCAGCGGGAGGTGGAGCCAGCATTGTGGTCAGGTAGGCACAGCCCTATTCACTCCCAGGTGCTATCTCCTCCCACTTCCCTGGCAGCAGATGCAGCCTTTCATCCACGGGCTGACTCAGACAACCTCCTGGGGGCTCTGCAGCCCCTGTCACCCTCAAACCAGACAGTCAATTCACAAGCAGGCCCAGGCACACAGAATGGTTAGACAAGAGAACAGCCACTTTCTAAAAGTACTATTCTCAAACACAGAATTTAAAAACAACCTTTACTAAAAGATGTGTTATTAAATTCTGAGTTCAGGGATATCATTCACTTATGTCTCATCTTGTTCCTATGGGAAGATAGGCTGGTATCCATTGGGACAAGCCTCCCCCATGTAATTCTACGGAGCAAGATAACCTTACAGCAGTGAGCACACAAAATGTCTGCTGCTCACTACCAGAGCATGTGACCTGCACTAGTACATGCTCTACCTTACCCATACACTGCACCCTGCCCAGGGGGGTACCTTGAGCCTTCCATAGGGGTGACTCATGTGCACAGAGAGGGAAGGGTTAGGCCCAGCCAGTGGGGACACTGGCCAGGCGGACATGGCAGTCCACTGACTGCACACAGGCACTGCGCTGGCAGGCCTGAGACACCATTTTAGGGCTACTCATGTGGGTGGCGCAATCTGCGCTGCAGGCCCACTAGTAGCATCTGTCATCACCAGCCCTGGCACACACAGTGCACTTTACTAGGGACTTCATGGTGATACAAATATGCCAATCGGGTATACCCAATCAATATGACAATTTACATAGGGAGCACTTACACTCTGGCACTGATCAGCAGTGGCAGAGTGTCCAAAGCATCTAAACCAGCAAAAACGAAATCCAGCACAGCATCAAAAATACAGGAGGCAGAGGCAAAAAGATGGGTGAAAACCACGCCAAGGGTGTCAGGTCTAACAGCGCCTTTGAGAAATAGGTCTTTTACCTCCTGGGACACCAATGCGGAATCCTTCTCCGAGAAGTGGATTTCCAGTGGGAACCTCTCCTGTATAGGCAAGTCTATGAATTCTATTTTGTAACCCTTGACGGTGGCTAGTACCTAAGGGTCCTGAGTCACCATGTTCCAGTTCCCAGAGAAAAGGGCTAACCTCCCTCCCACCTTTATAGGGGTATCTGATAGGTCTTTGGGTGTTCTTACCTGTTGAAAAGTCTCTCGCCTTCCTTTCGCCTCTGAATCCCCTTCACCAGAATCTTTGTCTTTGGGGAAAGAAGGACGACTGAGAACCAAATCCGAACTGGGAGGATCTCCCCTCTCGTCCCAAGAAGGGTCTTGAAGAAAAATTTCCACGGCTGGGGAATCGACCCCGCATCCTCCCGGCCCATGAAAGAACTCTGTTGTTAAACACCTTCTTAATATCCTTCTGAGATTTCTGGATGGAGTTAAAAACTCCCACATACTTGGCCATTTCTCTGATAAACTCCTCTCCGAAGAGTAGGCTCTGCGAGGAAGCTCCCCTTTCTTTGGTAGCAAGTTCGGCCAGTTTAGAGTCGATCTTTAAAACCACACTCTTTCGCCTTTCTTTGGAAAGCGCAGTGTTCGCGTTGCCTAGAAGGCAGATCGCCCATTATGCCCAGTGGCGCAGTTCCTTCGGGTCAATGGGAGTGTTAGTAATGTATGCCCCTTCTGCCAACTCGAACATTATGGTCAGTGGGCCTGTGATATCCACAGCCTGTCCTGGCAGGACTTGAGGCCCTTGTCGAGTCCCCTAATCGGGTCTTTTCCGGTCTTGGCAATAAACGCCAATACCTTGTTGTCTAGTTCAGGGGTCATAGCTATTTTGTCGGGTAGGGAGGTGCGGGAACATTCGATCTGAGACGAGCTCTGACCTCCTTGGGTATTTCCTTGCGAGCCAAAAGGAGAGGTATTCTCCAACGCGTTGGGACGGGACCCATTCTGGGGAGAGTGGGTGTTTGATGAGGAGCGGGTCAAACATGTGTTCCCCAAAGGGGTCTAGGATTCCCATTTTAGACCCTGAGGCCCCTGATGCCTCACCAGAAGTATCTCTGATTTTGCCTTCTTTTTCATCAGAATTAAAATCCGAGGAGCAAGAGAGGTCAAGCTCATCCTTGATCTCATCATCACTATCGATGGGGATAGGAAGGTTCGGGCCTCTGAAATGCCCATCCAGTGTGCCCGAGGCACTGCCATTGTCACCGCCAGAGCGTGAGGTCAAGAATATAGGTTTTGAGCTTCTTGGCTTCTTTGTACCCTCATGGGGGTCCACATTAATTTGTCTTTTCCTTTGGCTGGTCGTAGCCTTGGCAGGTTCTTCCTGAGGTCTCGTGGGTGGCCAGCCTTTCTTGGATAGGCCTTCAGATTTGTTATTAATAGTATCATCCAGGGACCCCATTACCCTATCTAGGGCCTTGTTAATAAGTTCTTCTAATTTAACTTCCATAGTGGGGGTAGAAGGCTCAGAGGACATAGCGAATTTAAGCCCACGAAGACTGAACAGAGCAAGTAGTTAGTAACTGTCAAAGGCAGGAATGTCAAGGAACAAAATGGATGCTGAGTAGCTATGGTAACAGAGTACAGTGGACTTGCCAAGGGACTTTCCTTTAAGGAGTGTATTCAGGTATGTGAGTCCTTTCTCGATTTATATTAATGAGGAGTTGATTGTCCCTCCTTTATCTTCATTACTTCCTTTCTCCTTTTTTTGAATTTTTTTATTTTGTCTTAATTATCCGCTCTACCTTGCACTTTACCCAGCAGCCCGGAAGAAGACTTGGGCAGCGGAACGAGGTGCGAAGCGATCCCACCGGGGGGTAAGAGAAAGCTTCTCAGAGAAAGAATGCCGCGATCGACGAACAGCAGGGGCTTCCGGGATTTGAAACAGAAACCTCAGCTGATTCCCGTCTCCACGGCAACCCTGCGCGGCCCTCCCGATCTCTGAGAGAGGCCGAGGTCACCATGGGGACGAGCATAGTGTCGCGACACTGAGCACGGGACCGGCGTTTGAAAGATGCCGGTCCAGAGAGAAGGGCTTCCCTCGGCCTGAAAGGGCTGAGGAAATGCGGAAAGAGAAGTGTGGGGGGCGGGTGGAGGTGAGAAAGCCTCCGTCCGTCTCCAGGGGCGGCGAGACGCACAGCGAGGGAAAAGCGCACAAGTTCAGAAGAGGCACAAGCACAGGGCGGGGAGCAGGAAAGGCAGCACCTCACCCGACAGTCGGGGAGATCGCACGGAGCCCAAAGATTATAAAAATGAAGCGAAAGCATGTGTATAAATAGTACAAGACGGCATGTAGATAAAAAATACAACAAAGTACAACAAAATCAGTGCTGCATAAAGGGCGGGGAGGGGAAAGGGGGAGTACAATCACCCTATCACGAACCTCCCACAGCCAAAATCACAGTTCAAACAAGCATACCACATGTGGAGATAAAAACATGAGTACTTATCTTGTGAGCAGCAGCAACAAAGAAGGGAGATCACTGCGTGCACATGGACTATATACCCTGTTGGAATGTTGCTTGAAGTTCTGGATCTCTTCATAGTTGCTGCTGTGAGCTACGCAATAAAGGAAATTTACATAATATCGGCCTCCGTGTCATGCCATAAAATCAAACATATGGTTAGACCAACTCCTCTTGGGGAGAGGAGTTGGCCTAACGGCTAGGGCGGTCGACCTCGAATCTGGGAAACTGGATTCGAGTCTTGGCAATAACGCTGAACATCCTGTGATTCTGGGCAAATCACTTAATCTCCCTGTGCCTAACAAAAAATAAAAAAAATGTGTTCTTATGTAATCAAACTGGTGCTATGTAAAGCGTTTTGATACCCGATATCTGCGGGTCAAGTACGCGCTATATAAAACTCTGTAAAAAAAAAAAACTTTATTGTGGAGTGTCGGTTGTCTCCCTAAAGACCATTTTTGTTACATTCCGCTTCAATATTTGTTTACAGAAAAGCTGATGCATGCGTTCTGCTGCAGTAGCGTATCCTTTGGTGGAATGTTGGGGGTAGGTGAGGTCCCAGACCTCATAATCAAATAGTAGAACTGGCTCAATAGGTCCATTCAATAACCTTACTCAGAATTTCACTGGAGGGTCCAGGTGCTGTGGTCTTATTTTAGGGCATAGAAGACATGGATGGCTTTTTCTAGGAGGCATTTTATCCCTTTCATGAAAAAGCCTAATGTTGTGCGATCAATAATGTTTCCATTTACTGTACACTGGTTACAGTTGGTTTTTTTGTGGACATTTTGTTAATGACATCACATCCCAGGTCTCAGTGAGAGGGCCACGTTCCCTACTGTCTGGCTCTTAAATGTTTATTTAATTATTACAAACTACGTAGCACTTGAGCTGAGATAATGGAGATGCTTCAGTCTTCACTTTGCATTTGCATTGGACGAGCATGCATCTTATTAACTGATTTTCTGGCAAAAACCTTGCACAATGAACCTCTTTACCATGATCATTGCAGCCAATGGGCAGTATGCTTTGTTTCGACCAGATTACTTATTCTAGACAATAATCTGACTTGCTGGTCCCTGGCTGCCTTAAATTAAATTGCTCATATCATGGTCACCAATTACTTTTTTGAGGATACCATCCTTCCGGC
Source organism: Lissotriton helveticus (assembly GCF_964261635.1). Lineage (NCBI taxonomy): Eukaryota > Metazoa > Chordata > Amphibia > Caudata > Salamandridae > Lissotriton > Lissotriton helveticus. The sequence goes on along the minus strand of NC_136065.1, from coordinate 1,038,884,531 downwards.
AATGTCACAAAAACCTGGAAAACAAGAGTACAGTGGCACCTGCTACCAAACGGGGGTGGTGGGATGGGGGGACCGAGGGGGGGGGGGATAAAAAGGTAATTAAACACTTACCTGAATACAGCTGGCCGCCACCTCTCCTCTGTCCTATTCTCCACAGCAGGAAGTACACAGCCCTCCAGAATCCCATAACCAATCACGAGGCTGCCTTACAGCAACATTATGATTGGTCTGAGAGCCGTGGTTCTGCACTGTAAGAGTACACTTCCACTTGAGGGTCGTATTCCATATTATTTATGGTGCGTGAATTTAATAGATCCTATAGGATATAAAGTAAGCTAAATACTCTGCAACTGTCCATTGTGAGTACCGTAGACAAATGTGAAACGGAGCACTAAATGAACTTTTTATTAAAAAGTGGTTGGCAGTCTGAGTGTCTAATGGTTAAAAATGTAATATCAAGGAACAGTGTCTTTGCATTTTATTAGAAATACGTTCTGCAAAGTTGAAACACTTGTGCTTGTGCAGCCTTGAAATGCAGCCAAGAAATTATCACACACGTTGTTAAGTGGGAAGCTGTGATTCACTGAAAGAATACTCTAAATATAGACAGATGTACAGCAGTTTCTGATGCAAGAGATGTTATGATTCATTCGATATTATATTAAAGTCCATTGTTTAAAATGTGGGATATGTATAGTATGGTAGCTATTCCTGACAACATGTAGTTATTTCAAGCAACATTTGTTCTCGACTATTTTGATGTAGGCAGTAGATTGTATGCCATTAGCAAGAAGGCCTTGACCTTTCTTCGAAGCAACAAGCAAACTAAAGCTAAATTTGGTCCTATATGGGAAAACAAACAAGAACGGAAACGTGAACGACACTCCAAATTTAAGAAAGTGAAGGAAAGCAGAATTTAAAATATGTAAAATCCAGAATGTATTCAGTAGCCCAGTGGTGTCGTTGTTTTGCTGGGGTCCTTTTGGGCTTTATTTGAAAAGCAGTAGAGCCTGTTTTGCCAACAATACCAGCAGTACAAATAGATGCAGATATTATGTCCGTCCATCACTGAGATTTGGTTTTAAGTCTTTGCCATTCGGAGGTAGGCATTTTGTTTCAAATTTGTTCTCTAAAATAGTTCAGGACTTTCCTCTTTGTTTTTCGTCCATTAAGAATCGAATTATCAAGACCAGAGGTGCAAGAGCTTCCATGGTGCTTACCCCGTGGAAGCATCCTACCCTTGATTCTATTCAACATGTTCCTGCAACCATTGCAGAGTGCCAATTGACCATTAAGACAGGGAAGACACACACCTCTATCTGACAGTGGCTCCGCAGGGGCGAGCGGCGCGAGACGTCTCCCCCTGCGGATTTTTGCACAGATGGTAGGGTCCAGGAGCGCGAGGCAGGGAGAGCGTTAGGGCAGATTAGACGGCGTTTTTTAGTGAGGAGAGCAGGCGTAGGTAGATAGAGAGGGCGTTTTTTCAGTAAAAACAGAAATCCCACCCGCCCACCCCTTATAAAAAAAAATAAAAAAAACGCATGATGTACTTGTTGGAAGGCTGGTACATTCATGAGTTAAGTGTTCTAATCTTAGTTGCCACTTCAGGATGCGTTTCCCAAACAGATGGCTGCGGCATAAAATCCCCAGGGAAGAGAAGTCTAGAGAGGGCTCCTCTAGTTATTAGTTAGATAGGGGGAATTAGACACAACAATGGAGGGGAAAAAATGGAAGGAAAATGTTGGGGAAGTTATTGATGATTAGTTGATGGTTTCGGTATAAAGTCCAAATTTTGAATGAAATGAGATGAATAAATAAATAAATAAATGGTTTGCGTTCAAATGCCAAAGTTACATGATTGATGATCTGTTGGGAAATTCTATGATTATTTATATCCTGAATAAAGTGGCCTTTTCTGCTATAACAAAGCGAGTGGTCTGAATTCATGGGCAATGTCACACTCCAACAGTACCTCAAAGGTATATGTCTTAACGTTGTTGACACCCGAGTCTTATGCTTAAAGTGAATAAAACAGAATTCATCTTACATCACACTGAGCACTCAATGTTCAAGCCTAGCGAATAATCTTGTAACTCTTGGGATCCCACCTATCAGAGCCCCTTAGGTACAATAAATAGCTAGAATTCACCACCAGCTCCAAATACGTTTGCAACCACATATCGGCAGGACATAGTGCTTAATGGTATTAGAAGGGCTGTAAGCAGTATTATCGATGGTAATTAGAACACAGCTGTCAAATGGATCATAAAATGGATCCACTATGAACTAGATTTAAGACAACTATTGTCTGGTCTTAAGAAGGACGAAAAGCACGTGAAATGCTGATGCTTTTGGTGTCGGCTAGGTTACTACAGTGGAGAGAAGTGAGCAGCTTGTGATGAGTAGGGCTAAAATGCAAGAGACAGATGTATTCTAGGTACAAAGTCAACATTCCTGAGAGGGGCTGAAGAGAGGTGTGCACCAGGCATCATCATGGATACAGAAGAGGAAAACACCCAAAACACAGAGGGGTGATCAACAATCCTTTATCAGCCCCACCACCCCATACAGCTGACAATGTCCATCCTCATTTTCATCTCTGCCGTCATTAGGCAAGTGGTAAGGGTAATGGTGCAATGTAGCGCGGCATGCATGCTGTATCAACAGTGTGGAGCAAAAGAAGAGATTTATGGCATATGTACGATGTACTTACATATATAGAATATCGCAAACTAGCATTTATCTTGTTTCTGCATGTACTGATTTTTTATTGAGAAAGGGACTTACGTGCAGATTTGCCAGAAATCAAATGCTTACATCAAGTTCACAGGGTCGGTTCTGAACCGTAAGCGCCTGGTTTCAGAGTCAACAATTCAGCTACATCAAAACGTGGGTGTCTTATGTCAACCAGGATTTCCGAACCAGATACTCACCCCAAAATAATGCAGACGTCAGAATACATCCAGACCTAAAATTTAACAAACGTCCCAGTGGATTCACAGGTAAATAAAGCCAGCCCACCCCTTGAGGAGGCAAAAGGTTGACTGCTAATATGTATCGGCCCTTATGGAGCCTGTTCTACAATGCCTATTTTCAAGGCTTATCAGGGAAGCAAAGCAACTGGAGCTGCGTTCTGGCGAAGTCATGCTATTTTTATTTTCCCATATCTTACATCATCTGAAATGCTCCAGCATTTATTAGATCTGGTAAGATAACAGGCCTTGTCAATGAACAGCCATAGTGTGCTGGGTGGGATTCTGAAGCAATCAACACACAGATCTATAATCAGGAAGACCTTTTTCAAATTGTCATGTATTCCTATCGGTTCTGAATCGATCCCCCTATTCCTGACCCTATTCTAGTTAAACAAACCAACAAGTTAACTAGCAGTCAGCCCATGAGGCAGAAAACCCCCATGATGCAGATACCGTTATCTGACGCAGTCACACTACGGCACAGGAACGTGTTATCTGATTAGGTCATAACGCTTGCGATCTAATTAGACAAGCGATATTCCTCCAGCCCCTGATAAGGCATACGGAGTTCTCATAACAAATCAAACCTATGACAACCTGGGCAAAACCCTGCGGCCATTGTTTTGATTTCACCGAGAACTTTAGTAAAAGAATGTGCTAACGAGCAAATCGTATGACATCTTTATTGACGTATCTATGTCCATCCTTACGTCAATCTCGGCACCTTAAAGGTATAAATATTACCGATCTTGCCATATGCAAACACACGCGTGGTGACGAGACGGAGCAGCCATACTTGCCGAAGCCAAGAGCAGAGCAGACCCCGCTGGCAGCAGCCCCGCCTTCCTGACGCGCTGAGACGCGCTGCTTTCTCCTGCCGAGAATCCAGCACCGGCGTTTCTGGGTAGCCCTCGCAGGTAGCCTGGAATATCGAGACCAGAGAAAGAGATACCATTCCTCATTCATCCTAACTTCCAGGTACAGAACTGAATAACCCCTCACAGAGAATTCTTTAGTTATTCACTTGGCAAAAACAAACTTAACTTAAACTGTAACTTTCTATTCCCGCCCACGTATTAGGCTTAGGTCAGGTACACGGGGTAGGCGTATCTAGAAACACCAGTTGAGTACGTTTAGTCAAATGTATATGTGTATGTAAATATATTTTATTCATTTTAAATATCATATGGCTTAGAAACCATATCAATGTTTTTACAGTATTACTTTATACTATTGCTTTTAATGTATGCACTTTACTTAGCTATAAGTATTGCAATAATATCGATCCATTTCTCTTGTATGAGAAAAGAGACTGATCAATAAATAACACCTTTTTATTGAACACGCCCGTCTCTTCCTTTTCTCTACATTCTGATGAGACTAAGAATGCACGTACTGACTGAGTAAAATAAATTGCCTTTTGTTCACACGACTCTCGAGATTGACTCTTGATTAGGGGAGAGCAAAGTTGTCATGTTCTATGGTTGTCAGAAACTAAATCCCTTCTTGTCTAATCAGGGAAGTTAATTCCTCCTTGAACATTCGAGAAAGTTTCTAGCGAACTCTGAGCTACGCTGGCAAACCCAAAACTTTAAGTCTAGTATCGACAGTAGTAGACCTAGTTAACGTCTGGCCTAGGCCTTTACTGCTGTAGGTATTATTCCAATGCGCAGAGCCTATTGGGAAGATAGGAACTACACTACATGGCGCCCAACGCGTTTGGAAAGGGCGATAAAACTAATGTTTAGAGTAACTCAGTCGTGCTTTCTCACTCAGACCCCTTTTCCCACATACTCCAAAGACGTCTGGAGTGGGTGAAAGGTTATATCCGCCAGACCTCGCAGGAGGGAACTCCTATGTATGGTTCTTGGTATAGTCAACGTTGAAGGATAAACAGTTCCAAAATATTGTGCATCTAACCTTTGTTCCATAAGAAACCTGATCTGCAAACAAAATAACCTTCAGGACAGTAAAATGTCAGAAAATGAAGAAGAAAGAGAGGCAGTTAGATTAGCAGCTGACATAGCAGAAGCTGATACTGCACTACAAAATGCAGACCCGGATATAATACTCATCCCGGTCATTAAAAGAAAATCTATAACCTTAAAACTTATAGAAAATGGACTGACACCTAGAGGTGGCACAGTCATATTCGTAATTGAGGCACACGAATATCGGCAGACAGAGGTATATTATTCATGGATACATTTTCCAGCAGCTAATGCTGTAACAAAGTACTTCCACTATTACAAAATAGAGGAACCTCCTAATGAGTACACTCCTTTCGAGGAGGTGGAAGTACCACTCAAATTCCAAGAGCATTTGCTCTTATTTGATGGCGCCCTAAAAAATAATAATCACATCACCAGGCTCGGTCCTTTAGGTAGACCAGGAGCAACGTGGCCGGTCCTAGCCGGATACACACCACATCCAGACATCAATGGGATGTCTGCAGCAGAGCTGTTAACACAGCTAAAACAATTAATAAAAATTCATAGACAATTAGTTCAGTATGTGATGCGGACATCAACAATTCAGCCAGCGATTAAACTTCCACAGCTGACCCCTCAACAAGGGAACACAAATAAAATTACACCACAGAACATCCAGTCCTGCCTAGGTAAAGTACCGGCTAAACGGGAACAAATACCATTCTGGTTGGCACAGAAAATTACCAAAATAGAGGCGGTGTTTCCTGACACCACCCCATTAGAAAAACACAGGATTCTGACTATCTGTCTTCCAATGGGAATCGCACCACACATTGAGGACTGTGACACTTGGGGTACAGTCTTTGCTTCCATCTACACAAAAACGCACGGTGTTCCATCCATTTCGGTAATACCAGATGTGCTAAAACAAATTCAAGACGAATACGGTCCAGAGCCCGCTTTAACTCTTGGTATGAAATTACTGAAAGACTTCAAACAGGTCTCGGCTATATTATTAGCCAACATAAAAGGTGAAGCAGCAAACGTTGCAATCTGCCAGAGGTTAAAAGAGACAGATATAGCAGACCAACCAGCTGAAATTGCCAGAATCATAGAAAAATCCTATGAGGAACTAGGTAGAGATAGTTTAGGTGGAATACCAGTAAAACCGCAACTGACTGAAAGTCCAGAAAAAATATTTTTTAATAATAATTCACCAAAAAAGAACGGGGATGGAAACAAACAATCCAATCCTAAAGAAAAGAAATTCCAGTCCAGAGGAAGGTCTCCTAGGCGAAGGGAGAAATCTCCGAACCAGAGACACAGGTCACCCCAGAGTGACCCCTCTGGGAAAAGATATAACCTTAGAAATAGGGATAATATAAAAAAACCTGATAGATATCAAGACATTGATATACGTCCCTCTCAATCTTTTCAGAATTCCTCGCAGAAATCGGAAAGAAGAGGACGATCAGAACAAAGAGAAGAGCACGCCAAGTCCAAAGACAAGGAACCTGCTCAACTAAAAAAGAAATTACAATTTCCAAAAAAGAAGGTAGCCAGTATCAAGGTAGTTAACAATGCCGAGAATACTGAGGACACAACTGAAAAACGGAGAGTGGGCTCAGACAATGCTAGACAGTGCAGCAGAAGTGAGCATAGCTCGCAAAGTCCTTATGAATCATCTGGAGACAGTGGACACGAATGAATATCTTCAAGTGGAAACTGCAGACACCAGGGTTAGCAAACCCCACAAGATATACGAGATAACATTACGTATAGAGGGAGATAAGACTAGGAAAATAAGGGGACTATTTTGGGATAATCTCTCCAAGGGCTATGATATCCTTCTAGCTGAAAAAGACTGGCCACCAGAGTTTGTCAGGGAGTGCCCTCATGGCGAAGAAGTAATTATGCCTGCCTTCTCAAATCAAATTCCAATTCATAAAAAATACACACTTGCCAGAAAATGGGCAGTGGCTCTAGCTCCTGCTTTATATAAAAATCACGTAGGATGGGATGAGGACTCCCCTCCTCACAAAATCCAGTTAAAATCACAACCTACTGCACAAAGGCAGTACCCAATTAAGCAAGAAGCTAAAAAACAGGTAAATGAAATACTAAATCAGCTAGAATACCAGGGGGTGATTGAAACTTGCACCTCACAAATGAACAACCCTTTGTTTCCGGTCTCCAAACCAGACAATTCATATCGTCTAGTTTTGGATTACCGACACCTTAACACATGTTGCAAAACTTTTGCAGTGCAAAACTCACACAGTGCTGCACTAATGAATAACATAGTGCGCAAAAAATACAAAACAACCTTGGACATCTCCAATGGATTCTTTTGTCAAAACATAGCACCAGAGAGCAGATATTTAACTGCATTCTCAGTAAATGGCACTCAAAAGCAATTCTGTCGGTTAGCCCAGGGGTACAAGAACAGCCCGGGGGTATTCTCAGCGAGAGTAACAGAATTACTTCAACTATATGATGATGAAGCATTATCTTATGTCGATGACATTTACTTAACAGATGATGACTTGGATACTCACTTGAAAAGAGTGAACACCATAATACTTGGGTTCGCTGCAGAGGGTTACAAATTCAACTTTAAAAAGTCCAGAATTGCCCATCTGACAGTCCTGTTCTTAGGATATGAATTATCAAGTGAAGGCAAAAGCCTGGCTGACAATTTCCTAGAGAAATGTGCCGTACTCCAAGCACCTAGAACACTAAAAAACCTACAGTCGATTCTAGGCTTCCTAAATTTCGGAAGAACATACATTGCAAATTACGCAGAAAGGGTCAAACCCCTTTATGATCTAATTAAACCAGATTTTAAAAGATCCAATTGGACTCAAATACACACAGAAATTTTGAGATCCTTACAAACAGACATGCTAATTAAAACAAAATTAGAAACACGTGATAACACACGCAATCTTGTGATTCGAGTCATCCCAGGGAGATGCGGATTCACATCCCTGACCTCTAATGAGGGAGAAAAGGTACCAATTGCATTTAAATCACACTTGTACACAGAGGCTGAACAGAAATTCAGCAACAAAGAAAAAATTGTTCATGCAGTTCAAACCGCAATAGCTAGAGAAAGAGATCAAGCAATCGGTAGACATATCACAGTCAGAACAGCAAAATCGGCCTTTGAGGCACTAACAACACCGTGTAATTTACCAACAACAGCATTGAATCCGGAATGGATACAATGGGTGAATTCAATCACAACGGACAAAGTGTACTACTACTTTGATCCAGAACTAGAAGAATTAAAAAATCTAGAATATGAAAAAACATATCCTCTGCCAATCGACATTCTGCCTCTACGACATTACGCCTGTGTAATCTATACAGACGGACATGCTCAACCCTCCGTTTGGGGAGAACAGGCATACAACCCCACATGTGAGATTACAAAAGAAATGTGGCGCGGAGGTAAACTAAAACCTCTATTAACAAAATCACACTCAGTAGAAACTAATTCAGAACAACAAACTGAAATAATAGCATTAAAAATGGCGCTAGATAATGCGGATCGCGAATTCCCGACACTTATAGTGTCCGATTCATATTACTGCGTCAAATCATACAACAAGGATTTGCAGACATGGATTCAAAACGGTTACAAAGATGACACAGATGCACCAATAAAGCAGAAAGTGCTCTGGGAACAAATAGCTCTTTTACAAAAAGAACTACCAAAGACTCACGTGACTCACTCACTGAGTCATCAGCGTGATGGCGTTCACGTTGTAGGGAATTCATTGGCTGAAACAGCCGCAGCGGCAGCCACTAAATCGGCTCCCGTAGATCGAAAAAAGCGTACATTAAAATACATTGACGGTGAAACAGTGCTGGCAGTGAAAACGTCATCAAAAGGCGACTGCTCAGCGTTACCGATCAACTATCCACTCAATTATACATACATAATCGATGCAAACTCCGTCCCTTTTGCTCGAATCCCTGGAGTGGGGGATAGGGTGATTCCAAACATGGACAGGAGAAACTTGTTAATCGCAGACGCACACATGGGCGAGGGTCTCAGACACCTTAAACTAAAAGATTCTTTGGAAGAATTACAATCACGGTACTGGTGGCCAGGCATGAGCCTGCGTCATACCATGTTTGTAAAAAACTGCCCAAACTGCAACAGAGATCGCAGTGGGGAAAGAAACAGTTTGATACCTCGTCGTACTACGGCAGATAATATTACCAGTAAAAAGAATGGCTTGCGATTAACATATACAGGCTAGTTTCCACTTATAATGTAAATCACCAGCACTCGGCTGACGTCCGGACTGTTATACAAAGATTTGCGAGTCTAAATGGCATATACGCTAAGCGCATGCTACGTTTGACTATTATTTTCACTCAAGCCCTCCAGCCTGGGGGGAAACATGGTCAAATGAGCACAGTCCAGCGGGAATCTTCTCACTTCCTTCCTGAGGGTACGGGACGGTGTAAAGAAAAAACCAAGGCATAAAGCAATCTATAACGGAAAGGATATTAGGTTCGGGAGCTGGGTGGGTCAAACATCTAATAAGTGTCCAACGTAGTCTCAATAACTTGCCAAGAAATTCTCTGAAGGGATTCAGTGCGTACGAATTATTATTTGGAACTAGGATGATGATCTCTGACATTGATAGTCAGACTTCAGTGGTGAAAGAAAAAACCTTTGATATCAAAGACCGTTTGGCTATTTTGCAGGACTTAAACAAAACAAGAAAAGACCTGAGCAACATTAAGTTGAAACAACAGCCAACAACCACTGAAGAACCACCACCTGTCCCAGCAAGACCTGTCTGGATTCCAAAAGTTGGGGATCTAGTCAGGGAGAAGATCGTGGTAAAGAAGGAATTTGGGCCTTCTTACAGAAAAGCAGTTCCTGTCTTGTCTGTCAACGGGACAAGATCAGTTGTACTACCGCCACTTGCTGGTAAAAAGGAGAACCGAGTTGTATCCATCGACCTGGTAAAACCACAACATGTGGCCGATAACAAACAGTAGGCCAAGTGGACTCCCAATAAGTAGCAGAACACCAAGGTTTGCTACCAGTACAGAGGTCCTAACGAAGAGGCTCATCACATTCGAAACGCCTACAGAAGAACAACAAGGACTATGCAACAATGCAATAGAACTCAGACCTCTGAAAACCCAAATAAAAACATTTAGCAGAGACACACCAATCTATAATGAAGTACCAAGTGACAATGCAAGAAACAAAAATCCTGAACCAATTGGAACAATTGACAGAACTGCATCCGGTTACTTCATAAACTTCGATGATTCCTCTGAGGGCTTCAGTGAATCAAAGACACAGCCATCATCAAAAACCTTTAAAGACAAAGCTAAAGAACTTTTGAAACAACTGAAAGAAACATATCTGATTTCTCCATGGATTGAATTTTGGGTGGGTTTTGGTGCATTTATCCTCATACTTTGGCTCATCATGGTACTTACTTTGGGACGCTTCATTGAGGGAAAATATGCTAAAATGGACACAGCAAGTCAGAAAATCAACTTGATCCTCAAACCACACACATCTTCACACGTCGAGAAAAGAGAACTTTCTTCAGCCAACTTCACAGCCAATCCAATACCTGGTGGGGTAGCCTGGGACAACACTGACTATGAAATTTATGGTCCGGTCGAGATCCTGAAATATCCACACCAAATTAAGATCTCATTGAGTGACTTTGCAAAACCAAACTCATTTGCTGATGATTGGGACTTCGAAAGCATTAATAACATGATGTCTGACTTAATAATGTCTGCTAAATTTACCAAACATGATTATTTGCAGGGTTCTACAAATTATGACAGTATGTATTGCTATAACCACTATGGTAACCACTTTCTACATAGATCTGCACAACCTAGAAATGTTTTAAATTATAATCAATGGGAACATTGTGCAACACCTCCAAAAGGGAGCTCAAGAACCGTTTATGACAAATATTCATACTTTTCAGGTTTTAACACAAGTAATGCTGAAGCATTTTATTTTAAATTGTCAAACAAGACAGGAACCAAGACCATGATAACCAACACAAAATTGTTATATTCAGACTCATTTTTCGAACAAATGAATACTTTTGGTTTTGATTATTGGGACAAAAATGTTGAATTGAAAAGTGTTTGGGGTACAAAAGAATGGCAAGTACAGGGTATAGAAGCTTTGTTTAGAGCCTGCATGATCCCAGAACAAATGATATTTTTAAATGACACTGTTCAACAAACCACCTGTCTTGGCTTAGCCAAAATCAAAGATTTAAATAAACCGTCTATTCCAAAGCCAATAATGTTTAGCAATAACTCTGATACAGATGAAGAGATAGACGTAAACCATATATTAAACCAAACCAGAACACATCCTGATTGGAAACAGTGGTTGATCTGGCCCACAGATACTAATAACTGTCAAGACAGATTCCTGAACAAAACACAAGGTTTCAAAATGACCAGGCCAGACCCTAGATATCCCCAAAGACATCACCCAGGGATAATTACCACCTACAGTGTGGGCAAATTATGCCTTCAATGGCTACAAACTTCCACACTGCCTGAATTTAAGCAACACCTAACTTTACTTACTGATGGTGCTGACTTGCGTGATTTCACTTTGTGACCACGCAAACAGCGTCAAAAGCGTTTCATAGCAGCCTCTGTATATGCAGCATACAATGAGGCCTGGAAGGTTACTCAAATTGAAACAGCAGAGAGAATACGGGAAATTGACCGTATCAATTTGGAAAAATCACTTTCTGTAGTGGACAATGGGTTAATGACTCTGTCCTCCAGAATTTTTTCATTGGACAGCATTGTGTCTTCAGCAATCGATATATTATCGCAAGACTTACTGTTATTACAACATGGTCAGTCACAATTGCGTTCTATTGTACAGCTTGGCTGGACGTTACAAAATCTGCGTTCAGGCTATGTGCCTTGGCGTCTAATCAACACAACGTCACTATTCCAAATCTTTAACCTTACTGATAGACAAATCGGTATGGCGCAAAAGGGTGCTGATTATACAATCTTGAGCATTGAAAAACTAGAAAGATTACCAATGACAATGTCAGAACGACCTGTCAGTGAATGGATAATACACAGAATCATAAATATTCCAATCTCAACCTTCAGGTTTCAATACTGCCAAAAATATATACAGGCTGGCATGTATGAGAAATTGGGAAAGGGGTACCTTAAAACAACATGGAACCTGCCCTATTCACATGCATGTGTCAGTAATAAAGGCCAGAAAGTGTTTCTTAGTGGCAACAATTGTGCGATGTCACTAAGCGGCACGCTTCTGTGTAACGGAATTAGTTTGCATGGAGCCTGTGAAGGGAATTCATACAACCTTTCATGTCACCAGCAAGGCGCACCTGCAACAGAAATAGAACCATTCTTTCAAAGACTCTATAATGGGAGTTACATTCTTATTGTAGACCGCAGATATTGTAGTCTTATGCCCGGGACTCCTTATCTAGTAACTACTACTGTGAAGGTCAAGTGCTGTGGACGCACATTGTTCCCCAGCTCCTTCCCAGACAGGGAGGCAAGGGCATGGCCCGATTTGAAAATTACTTCTATTCGAATAGATACTTTAAGCAGAATGAAAACAGTCCTTCTTCAGACGCCCACCAGGCTCTCGTCATCAAAAGAAACGTATGATCTACAAGTCGCAAGGACGACTGCAGAGATACATACATTATTATCAACTAATTCCCCCGTACATTTCGCGGAAATCCTAAGTGAAATCTTAAATATTTCTGATACCAATGGGATCCCAGGGGTATTTAAGACAGTATTTTCGATGGCATTAACACCATTCAAAGCCATACTGGGTATTTTTCCAGACTTCGTCCATTCGATTTTTGGCGGACTTCCCCTGATCCTGGGACTAATTGCAGGAATCCTATTCTTAGTCCTAATTTTTCGTTATGGCAACCCATGTCACAGACAAAACTCTTGCGACAAGGGAAGAAACAATCCTAGCCATTGGATACCGGGACCGGATATCAAAAATCCTGGGACTCTCCCGGCTTAGAGACCTGAACATGACTTGGTTTCTATCATTTCGACCAATGTGGCAAAGATGTGTTTTACCTGTATTGAGGTGTCTGCTATGCGGAGAAGAATGCGTGTTAGACACCTGTCTGACGCTACAATCGGATGCGCCGATGGATGCAGAAACATTGTTGAGCCCGATTAAGGTTCATGCTTTGTGCTGCCCTCAAAGGCTACCAATCCTGATGACGGCATTCGTGGAAGCTTCACCACTACGATTGATGGGTAGTGAAGTTCAAGATGAAAGCAGCATCGAACAGGTACGACCTTCTGTCAGTAATGCAAATCAGAATGTCAATGGAGACAATCATGCGCAAGAATGCATGATCACACCTTTTTCCGAGTTAGTGGAACTTTCCCAGGAAGCTGTTGACAGTTTTTTCGAAAGCCTAAATGATATGATGTTCTCACCCGAACAGAAATAGAGATTTTTGAGCAAGCTCGCACACGGCGTTCCCTGAATTCGGCCTTCAACTTTAAAAATAAAGTCACATGAACATTTTTCGCTCCAGTTCACGGACAGCAGTTTTTCCAGCAGCCCCAAATATTTTTGCATATTTTTCGGGACACTATCTTCTGCTTAAAGTAAGAACTATTCTTAGAGAACTAAGGTTTCTAAATGTTAGATAGCTTATAGACATTAGCTGCCCGCTGGCATGTTCATAAAGATATTTTATTCTGTGATGGAATGGTCTCGAAACTTTTTTCTGTCAGAAACCATTTCATGTGTAATTCTCATATACCAAATAAGCAATAATGTATACAAATGCAGTTACTTTGGCATTTTTCTACAGCTTGAGTGCATACCATATATATATGTCTGCAAATTTTTTTTCAGTATATTTGAAAATTTCGAAATGCATTTATGTATTTTGGGGTGGTAAGGTATACACACTACTCTATAGTATGTTGTACTATGTTATACTATGCCTAGATTAGTAAATATGTCCTTAGTTAGCGTGGAGTGGGTGTCATGTATTCCTATCGGTTCTGAATCGATCCCCCTATTCCTGACCCTATTCTAGTTAAACAAACCAACAAGTTAACTAGCAGTCAGCCCATGAGGCAGAAAACCCCCATGATGCAGATACCGTTATCTGACGCAGTCACACTACGGCACAGGAACGTGTTATCTGATTAGGTCATAACGCTTGCGATCTAATTAGACAAGCGATATTCCTCCAGCCCCTGATAAGGCATACGGAGTTCTCATAACAAATCAAACCTATGACAACCTGGGCAAAACCCTGCGGCCATTGTTTTGATTTCACCGAGAACTTTAGTAAAAGAATGTGCTAACGAGCAAATCGTATGACATCTTTATTGACGTATCTATGTCCATCCTTACGTCAATCTCGGCACCTTAAAGGTATAAATATTACCGATCTTGCCATATGCAAACACACGCGTGGTGACGAGACGGAGCAGCCATACTTGCCGAAGCCAAGAGCAGAGCAGACCCCGCTGGCAGCAGCCCCGCCTTCCTGACGCGCTGAGACGCGCTGCTTTCTCCTGCCGAGAATCCAGCACCGGCGTTTCTGGGTAGCCCTCGCAGGCAGCCTGGAATATCGAGACCAGAGAAAGAGATACCATTCCTCATTCATCCTAACTTCCAGGTACAGAACTGAATAACCCCTCACAGAGAATTCTTTAGTTATTCACTTGGCAAAAACAAACTTAACTTAAACTGTAACTTTCTATTCCCGCCCACGTATTAGGCTTAGGTCAGGTACACGGGGTAGGCGTATCTAGAAACACCAGTTGAGTACGTTTAGTCAAATGTATATGTGTATGTAAATATATTTTATTCATTTTAAATATCATATGGCTTAGAAACCATATCAATGTTTTTACAGTATTACTTTATACTATTGCTTTTAATGTATGCACTTTACTTAGCTATAAGTATTGCAATAATATCGATCCATTTCTCTTGTATGAGAAAAGAGACTGATCAATAAATAACACCTTTTTATTGAACACGCCCGTCTCTTCCTTTTCTCTACATTCTGATGAGACTAAGAATGCACGTACTGACTGAGTAAAATAAATTGCCTTTTGTTCACACGACTCTCGAGATTGACTCTTGATTAGGGGAGAGCAAAGTTGTCATGTTCTATGGTTGTCAGAAACTAAATCCCTTCTTGTCTAATCAGGGAAGTTAATTCCTCCTTGAACATTCGAGAAAGTTTCTAGCGAACTCTGAGCTACGCTGGCAAACCCAAAACTTTAAGTCTAGTATCGACAGTAGTAGACCTAGTTAACGTCTGGCCTAGGCCTTTACTGCTGTAGGTATTATTCCAATGCGCAGAGCCTATTGGGAAGATAGGAACTACACTACAAAATTTCATATATAAGCCGAAGTTATGAATGTTTGAAGCTTGGGCTTGAAAACTGGTTTTGTGGCTTCAGTCCCTCCATCCCTGGTGCTAAGAAAGCTTTCAAGAGGCATAAAGGACAGACTCTGTTTATTGGTAGTAAGAACACGATAAAGTATGCCTCTGTTTGCTGAGAGAAAATGTATATTACTAGTGAAATCCAGTTACATACTTTTTTTCTAGGGGATATTAATGTATTTAATATCCCCTAGACATATCTTAATATGTTTATGTTAGAAGCCGTTGTCTCTAGTTGGCAGAGGTATACACTTCTGACAAATAGGGACACACCTTTTCTAGTCAGGGCAAGGGGATCACACACTTAGATAACCCCTGCTCACCTCCTTGGTAGCTTGGCAAAGCAGACAAGCTTATCTCAGAGGCAGTGCGTTAAGCATTTATGACCACATACAGTAATAAAGTGAATACACTACAAATGGACACAACACCGTACTATTATACTATGTTTATATAAGGCTTAGCACAAGACCAAATAACGACAAAAATATACCACAATCTTAATAAATACTCTTTGAAGGAAAAATAACAGTTCAAGTGTAGTTTCTTCTTAGCACAAAGTCTTTAGCAACAAAAGCAACTCTTCTTCTTTAAAACACAGTTCTTGGCAACAATGTAACCCACACGGGAGTCACACGACGTCGAGGCAAAGTTAATCCAAAGGTTCGGCGCCGACCGCAAGGAGCGCTACGTCGAGCCCGGAGTCGCACAGACCCCCCACAACACAGTACCTTGGAAAAGTGAAGCACACAATGATCAGCGGTGCGAGATGTCCGGCGTCGCGTCTTCGGCGTCGATCGAGCCTCGGAGTTGGGGCGATCTGCAGCGGCGTCGACAGATGTCAGGCAGGAGCAGCGCTCACGAGGCGAAGCAGGATACGGCGTCGTCGTAGATGTCGATGGTGATGTTGCAAGAGTGAGCAGCGCTCACGGCGTCGAGAGGGCTCGGTGTCGATGCGATCAGTGGCGGCGTCGACACGGGGTCACTTGGAGCTGGAGCCTAACTCGCTACTCACTGGCGTTGCTACTAGCGTCGAGAGGGCCCGGCGGCCGGCGTCGAAGGTGCGGGACACGGGAGCTGCACTCACGATGTCGAGCTGGATTCGGCGGCGTCCGTCGGCGTCGGGATTGCTGGATTCTTCAGAGGTGCTGGATTTTCAGGTTCCAGCAACAAGCACTTTCAGCAAGTAAATGAAGTCCTTTGACCCTGTGACTTCAACAGGAGACTGGCACTCTTCCAGTCCTTGGAGATTATCCTTGGCAAAGCTTGAGAGTACACACTCAGTTCCTCTCTCCTGGTTCCTTGGCAAAAATAAAGAAGCAACTGCAGGATTCCCCCAACAAACAGCACACTGGCAGAAGGGGTAGGCAAGTCCTTGGATCAGCAGGCTTCTTGTCCTTGGTTCAGGTTTCCTTGTCAGAAGTGATCTAAATTCTCAGTTCAGGGGTCCTTCTCTTATACCCCTTTTTGGCTTTGATCCCTTTGTCCATGCAGGGGAATTTCCCCCCATCCTGGGTTTGTTGTGGGTGTTGCCAGGCCGAGGCACCTGGCCTATTCACTGTGCAGGGCAGAGTCTTCAGCCGCCCAGCAGGAGTGGAGCCAGCATTGTCACTGGCAGGGGCAGGGCCATCAGTCGCCCGGTAGGAGGTGGGGCCAGGTTCGTCCCTGGCAGGCACAGAGCCATCAGTCGCCTGGCAGGAGGTGGAACCAGCATTGTGTCAGGCAGGGCAGGCTATCAAGAGCTACTCTTCCCCTACTCTCAATGCAAATGCCCCACTCACCCCACACTGGCTCATTCAGACCTCTGGAGCCACCCAGCTCCTGTCACACGCACACCAAACCAGCAGAGACCAGTAGACAGTCAGACAAGAAAATAGCCACTTTCTAAAAGTGTTATTTTCAAACACAGAGTCTAAAAACCACCCACCCAAACGGATGCGTTATTAAACCCTGAGTTCAGGGATACCAAACTCGACTTTGCACCATGCTCCCCGAGCCCGCTAGGATTATAGCATTAATAATCCTGGCAGCCCATTCTAACTCTTGGAGAGCAGGTTACCTTACAATAGTGAAAAACGAATATGGCTGTAATTCACTATTAGGACATGCCAACCTTGTCAGGCTTGTCCTACCTTAAAAATTGCCGTACATTGTATTTTATGTCTCTTCACTTTCGCCCACAATTGTCAAACATTCACTGTCTTTGCGCACTCGGCGCTTACATACTGGGAATTACCTGCCTCTCCCTGAAGCGCTGTAGCCCCCACCACAGACGACTAAGGTCTGGCTGGGTTCGACTACTTTGGGCGCCATCTTGTGTGAGGCGAGGAGCCGGCGAGCGGTCTAGTGCTCGGCCCCTCCCGCCCCACAAGCATAAATGGTCCCTTGGCACCGGAAGCGCAGCGGACGAGCGCAGCGGGCGCGCCGGTGGCGCGCCGAAGGCGAGCCAAAGGCGAGCCCGTCTGCGCCCGTCCGCGGCTGGCAGGGGCTAGGGGCACCTCACTCTGCCCGCCCGATTACCTATTCCTCACGTCAACTCTGCTCTCACTGGCTCCCTGGCACCATCTCTTCCTCTGTAGCAACCTATGTGTCTGCCCTTGGCTTGTTTACCCCCCTCCCCGTTCCCCTCCCGTGATCGTGTCACAAATCATACCTTCGCATGTTTCATCATCCCCGATCCTTGACCATCCCTTCACTCCCCAAGCTCCGGTTTTTAACATCTCGGCCACACTTCTCAATACCAGGTCAGCGGTTAGTCACCAGCACGAGCTATCTGACTACATCGACACACATGCACCCGATCTCCTGTTTCTAACAGAGACTTGGTTCAAGGCGGACTCCCTACCCAAAATTCTAGCGATATTGCCCCCCTCATGCTCTGCCATCCGAGCGGATCGACCGGAGGGCAAGAGGGGTGGAGGAGTGGCCTTGATAGCTCGCACTGACCTCCATTTTCAGATCCTTCCCTCCCCCCCAATTCCGGACGTGGACTACCTGGTAGCACGCTCGACCTCCTATCAGACACCCCTGACTTGTGTTCTCATTTATCGCCCCCCCCCAACCTACCCCGTCTTTTAATTCCAGTTTTCAAGATCTCCTAGCCACTTTGGCGATCAATAACTCTTCAGTCCTAGTCCTAGGGGATCTCAACTTCTGGCCAAATGACCCAGCCGAAAGTCCCCACTCCAGGGACTTCACCGACCTCATGAACAGTCTCAATTTCACATCCCACATTCACAGTCCCACTCATATCCACGGTCACACGTTGGACCAGATTTGGGCTCTAAATGTCCCCACATCACCCCCTATTGTTTCCCCCTGCCTCTGGTCCGATCACTCCCTTATTTCATTCTCCCTTGCCCTAGCCCCTGATGTTAAGCCTCCACTCCGTAAGAACATCTGGGTCAGGAAATGGGCAAAGCTGACATGCCTTCCTTCTGTTCGTCTTTGGCTAAGACCAGCCCTGACCTCTCAGGCCTTACTGCCCCTGCTCAGCTGGCAACCATCAACAACTGGCTGACTCAATCAGGCAATTAATTTGCTCCCCTGAGACGGGTTACGGTTAAAAGGGCCCACGCAGCTAACAGATAGTTCAACTCAGACCTTAAGGAAAAAAAGCTAGCTGCGCGGAGAGCTGAGCGAGCTTGGAGGAGAGCTTATTGCCCTACACTGAAAATCGCATACCTCTCTGCTCTCCAGACCTACAAAAAAGCCATTCTGGAAGCCAAGACAGCTTTCTACTCTAATAGGATATTAGCGGCCGAGTCCCAGTCCAAAGAAATCTTTGCCACGGTGCACGAATTAGCTTCATCCAACAGAGCCACGGCCACGATCCCCCCCTCCCAACATCTATGCAACTCGCTCAATGATTTCTTCCTTGAGAAGGTTGCAAAAATCAAAATTAACATACCCCCTCCCTCTCCTACATTCGTCAGCCCTTCCCCCCCTCCCACTGCCTCTAAATTGATCATTATTCCTCCACTGACCTTGGACTCTCTTCCCCCGCTGCTCCAACGGGTAAAATCTGGCTCTCCTCTGGACTTCGGCCCTGCTCATGTACTCAGAGAGATCTACTAAACTGTCCTGTCCCCCCCCTCACACTCCTTAACGACTCGCTCAGCAACGGTGTTGTCCCCAACTTCCACAAAGCAGAGGTCGTTATTCCAATCCTGAAAAAACCCGGTGCTGACCCTTCATCCCCTTCCAATTACCGCCCCATTTCCCTGCTACCCTTTTTGGGAAAGGTTTTGGAAACTCACGTCACCACCACCCTGAGTGCCCACGTAGAAACCAATCACTGTCTCTCCCCCCGCCAGGCGGGCTTCCGACCGCTACACTCCACGGAGAAGGTAGTGATTTCGGTAATGGATGGACTACGCGAGGGCATCGACACCAATCTCTCGCAGGCCCTTATCCTTTTGGACCTGTCCGCCGCCTTTGACACGGTGGACCACTCCACCCTTCTCACCCGTGTCAAGGCGGCGGGCATAGAGGGCTTAGCCCTCTCATGGATTGAGTCCTTCCTACGTGATAGGGCTCAAGCGGTCCACCTTGCTGACTTCGCTGCCGCCTCCCGTAAGGTGGAGTGTGGCGTCCCCCAGGGCTCATCACTTTCCCCCCTTTTGTTTAATCTATACATTTACCCCCTCATTTTTATGTTGCAGCAGCTGGAGGTTACGGTGTTCAACTACGCCGATGATCTCCAGCTAATCTTCAATCTTTCCCATTCCCCCTCGTCCGCTCAGAATGTTCAAACCGTTATGCTATTCATTCAGGACTGGATGAACTGCAACCACCTCAAGCTCAATCCAGACAAAACTGAGTTAGTCTTGACTGGAGGTGGTTGCAGTCCATGGTCCCCGTCATTTTGGCCCCCTTCACTCGGTGTCCCCCCACTCCCGGTCCCTAAAGTCAAGACCCTTGGGATTTTGCTCAACTCACAACTCTCTGTGCACTCCCAAGTTAGTTCAGTGGTATCCTCCTGCTTCTTTTCCCCCCGGATAATTAGGAAAATATCTCGCTTCTTCTCCCTCCCGGCGTTAAAGGTCATCGTAATGGCTACGGTGCTTTCGCGCCTTGATTATGGAAACATAATCTACAACGGCGCGCCGGCCTACGCCATACATCGCTTGCAGCTAGTGCAGAATCAGGCTGCCCGCCTGATTCACGGATTGCCCAAACACCATCGAGCCACTCCATTGCTGAAGGCACTGCACTGGCTGCCCGTGAGAGAACGATCCTAATTCAAACTAGGCTGCCTCACTTTCCAGGCAAGGATGGGCACTGCCCCCGAGTTCATCAGCTCAGCCATCAGTCCCTACTTACCGGGTAGAGAACTCCGCTCAACCCACATGGCACTTCTGACCATACCCCGCTTCAAGAAAAAGAAAGCTGGCGGGGCAAAATTTGCTTCCCTCGCACCAGTGTTCTGGAACTCCCTCCCCTTGGCGCTCCGCACTTCATCCTCCTATTTAGAGTTTCGGAAAAATCTGAAAACTTTTCTTTTTTCTAGCGCCTTTGCTATTTAGTATGCCTTCCTGCTGCCATCTGCTGGCTGTAATCCTTAAAGCGCCATGAAACCGCTCGGTATAAGAGCGCTCAATAAATGTTTTTAAATTCAAATTCAAATTCTTATGCTTACAATGCACCCTGCCCTTGGCCCTACCATAGGGGTGGCTAACCTGAAGTTAAGGGAAGGTTTAGGGACTGGCAAGTAGGTTTACTTGCGCAGTCCGTGTGACAGTACCAGACTGCACGTAGGTCTAGCAATGGCAGACCTTTAGACATACTTTTTCTAAGCCGCTCTTGTGGGTGGCACAACACGTGCTGCAAGCCCACTAGCAGCATTTGTATTTACAAGCCCTGGCACTCCTGGTGCACGTTACTAGGGACTGACAGTAAACCAAATAAGCCAAACATGGAATCCAATCAATACATCAATTTCACATAGGGAGCACTTGCAATGTGGCACTGATCAGCAGTGGCACAGTGCCCAAAGCAATATACCAGCAAAAACATCGTAAACAGAGGAGGCAAACAGAAAAAATGGAGGAGAGACTCATGCCAATGATGCCAGGTCTAACACGTGTCCCCTCCAGCTGAAATGTGGGAAGAACTACCCTTACCCTAGGGAGTCCTCATCACTAAGGCGGAAAAATCTGGACAGACCATCAGCATTGGCGTGACCTGTACTAGGGCGGTGTTCCACCGTGAAGTCCATCCCCTGTAGGGAAATGGACCACCTCAACAGCTTTGGATTCTCACCCCTCATTTGCATCAACCATCTGAGGGGCCTGTGGTCTGTCTGAAACCGGAAGTGAGTCCCAAACAGGTAGGGTCTTAGCTTCTTCAGCGCCCAGACCACAGCAAATGCTTCTCGCTCTATCGCACTCCACCTCCGTTCCCTGGGAAGTAACCTCCTACTGATGAAGGCTACAGGTAAGCCTCGGCCCTCTTTATTCACCTGAGCTAGAACAGCCCCCACGCCATGCTCTGAAGCGTCCGTCTGAACAACAAATTCTTTAGAAAAGTCGGGTGCCTGGAGTATAGGTGCTGTGCACATTGCAGTTTTCAGGGTGTCAAAGGCCGTCTGACAGGCGTCAGTCCAGATCACAAGTCTTGGCTGTTTCCTGGAAGTCAGCGAAGTCAAGGGGTGCACAATGTTACCATAATCCTTGACAAACCTCCTGTAGTAACCCGTGAGACCCAAGAAGGCTCTCACCTGAGTCTGGGTTTTGGGCGGTGCCCAAGCCAGGATGGTATCAATCTTGGGTTGCAGGGGGGCCACCTTGCCGCTCCCTACTTGGTGCCCCAAGTACACCACTGAACCCTGCCCAATCTGGCACTTACTGGCTTTGATTGTGAGGCCCGCTCTATGTAGGGCCAACAACACTTCCTGGAGGTGGCGCAAGTGTTCCTCCCAGCTGGCGCTGAACACTGCTATGTCGTCCAGGTAGGCGGCACTGAAATCCTCCAGTCCAGCCAATACCTAGTTGACCAACCTCTGGAAGGTGGCAGGGGCATTCTTCATCCCAAAGGGCATAACCCGGAACTGGTAGTGCCCATCTGGTATGGAGAATGCTGACCTCTCCTTTGCCCCATCAGTCAAGGCGATCTGCCAGTACCCAGATGTTAGATCAAACGTACCAAGGTACCGGGCAGCCCCTAACCGATCTATGAGCTCATCAGCTCTGGGGATGGGGTGCGCGTCAGTCTTGGTGACTTAATTGAGTCCTCGGTAATCCACACAGAACCGAAGTTCTGGTGAAGCACCAGGCGCTGCAGCCTTCGGGACCAAGACCACTGGGCTGGCCCAAGGACTGCTAGAGGACTCAACCACCCCTAAGGCAAACATTTTGGAGACCTCCTCCTTGATGTATGCTCTGACCTTGTCAGTCACTCTGTAAGCCTTGTGCTTCACAGGAGTGCTGTCCCCGGTGTTCACATCATGGACACACCACTGAGTGACACCAGGGATCAAGGAGAACAGATCAGGGAATTGTCCCAACAGTTGGCGACACTCTTGCTGCTGCTCAGGGGTCAGTGTGTCAGAGAGGACAACACCACCCACTGACCCATCTTGCTCCTTTGCATACAGGAGGTCAGGAAGAGGCTCACTCCCCTCATCCATTCCAGCGTCTGTAGCTAGGAGCATGCCCACTTCGGACCTTTCTAAGTGGGGCTTTAAACGGTTGACATGCAGGACCCGCAAGGGGTTCCTGGGAGACTTCAAGTCCACCATGTAGGTGACATCGCTCTTTTTCTCCACAACCTCAAATGGTCCAGTCCACCTGTCCTTGAGCGCACAAGGTTCCACAGGGGACATGACCTAAACTTTCTGTCCAGGTTGAAGCTCCACCAGAGTGGCATTCCGGTCGTACCACCGCTTCATCTCTTCCTGGCTGGCCTCCATATTTGTCTGAGCAAGATCTCTGAAGCGCCTAGTCTGGTTCCTAAAGGCCAGCATGTAACTGTATACATCCTGGGGAGGTTTCCTGGGAGATTTCTCCCAGCCTTCTTTGACCAGACTCAAAGGTCCTCTTACCGGGTGTCCATACAAAAGCTCAAAGGGGCTGAACCCTAGAGACTTCTGTGGCACCTCACGGTAAGCAAACAGCAGGCATGGCAAGAGGACGTCCCATTTACGCCTCATTGGTTCTTCAAGACCCATAATCATGCCTTTAAGGGTACGGTTGAATCTCTCAACCAACCCATTACCTTGAGGGTGGTAAGGAGTGGTGAACTTGTAGGTTAACCCACACTCCTTCCACAGAGACTTCATATAATTGGAAATGAAGTTGGTGCCCCGGTCTGACACCACCTCTCTGGGGAACCCCATTCAGGAGAAAACACCCATCAGTGCCCGTCCCACCACGGGGGCCGTCACAGTTCTGAGAGGGATGGCTTCCGGGTACCGTGTGGCATGGTCCACCAAGACCAGGATGAACCTGTTGCCCATGGCTGTCTTGGGGTCCAGGGGCCCAATAATGTCAAACCCCACCCGGTCAAAGGGGGTACTGACCACGGGAAAAGGTTGGAGGGGAGCCTTCTGCTTCCGCCCGCTTTTCCCACTTGCCTGGCAAGTTTGACAGGTTTTGCAATGGATATCTGTATCCCTTCTCATCTGAGGCCAATAAAAATGGGTGACAAGCCTGTCATAGGTCTTGTCCTGCCCCAGATGTCCAGCTAAAGGAACGTCATGAGCCAAACCCAGTAGGAAGGCTCTGAAGCGCTGGGGTACCACCAGCACACGGGCTGACCCAGGCTCAGCAGCCTTAGGCTCGCTATACAGGAGATCGTTCTCCCAGTAGACCAAATGTGACCCTGACTGATCACCTGTTGTTTGGGCTGAGGCCTGCTGCCTCATACCCACAAGAGAAGGGCACACTTTGTGTTCAGCACAAAATTCTTCCCTGGAGGGACCACCATCCTGCTGCCAGTGGGTCAGCTCGGGCAGGTCTCCCAGTTCAGCTACTTGTTCACCGGTGGGTTACAGGGCATCCTCCTCAGGGTCTGCTCCCTCCTGGACCACGGGAACTATGGGGGACGGTTTTCCGCACCCCCTGCCTCTTCTCTTCACAGCTGGGCCCTGGGCCATACTTTCAGGCCCTGGGACCCCATCAACATCCTTACTGTCTGTCATCGATCGAGTGGTTGCACACACCCACTCTGGCACACCCAACATTTTCAAATGTGTCTCCCTCTCCACCCTAGTCCAGGGGGAGTTCTCCAAATCATTGCCCAGGAGACAATCAACAGGCATGGCGGGCCTTACAGCAACCTGAAGAGTACCTGAAACTCCCCCCCATTCAAAAGGAACCTGAGCTACCTCACACTCTCTCTGGGAGTTGTCAGCAGCTATCACAGGGTAGAATGCGTGGGGAACCACCTGCTCTCTGGACACCAAGTGACACTTGACAGCTGTCACAATCGCTCCGGCGTCTCTGAGAGCTTCCACTCTATGGCCATTAATGGTCACCCACTGCCTATATTTCTTAGTGTTACTAGGCAGAGGGGGTGGAGGGACCATTTCCATGTCTCCTAAAGAGACCAGGGACATCTCTGCGGGACCCTACCCACCAGGGGCAACCATCTCCTCCCCTCCCAGGGCTACACTCGCCAACTCACGGGGGGGTGCACGAGGTGGTGCATTAGAGTTCTTCAGGGGACACTGTGGATCATAATAACGGTGTCCCACCTGCTTACAAACATAGCAGGTCATTGGGCCCCTATGAACAGGTTTACCTGTCGGGCCTCTGGCTTCTTCACAGGGGGAGGCTGGGAACACATCCCTTGGTTCCCTTGGGGATTACTTTGGGGCCCTTTCTGGAACTCCCTCTGTTTACCCTTGCCCCCCCACTCTTCTGCTGGGGACCCTGCCCACCTTTGGCTGAGTCTCCCACTGGACCCTTGTGGACCCTGGTACTGACCCAGCGGTCCGCCTCCTCAGCAAGTTTTCTAGGGTTAGATATCTTGCTATCAATAAGGTGCTGGCGCAGCTCTGGAAAACAGTTATTAGACAAGTGCTCCCAAGCAAACAAATCATAAAGAGCATCATAACTTTCCACTTTGCTGCCCTTTACCCAACCATCCATGGCTCTGCAAAAAAATGACACATATTCAACCCACGTAGTACCAGGCAACTTCTTACATTCTCTAAAGGTTTGTCTGTACTTTTCTGGGGTTAGGCCATACCTTAACATTAAAGCATTTTTCATATGAGTATAAGACATCCTATCCTCCACAGGAATGTCTAACAGGGTATCTCTTCCCTCATTCACAAAGCGACCCCACAACCCCGCTCCCCAATCCTTTTCAGGGACCCGGTGGGCCAACAATGCTAACTCATATGCTTTAAACCATTGACCAATATCCTCATGCTTCTGAAAATCTTTGATCACATCTTTGGGAAAATAAAACCTACTTTCTGCAGGCACAGATGGGATGCTGCCACCAGAGGGATTCAATTCTAAATTCTTAGCTTTGAGCTCCATGTCCCTCACCATTTTCTCACGCTCAAAAGCTAACTTTTCTCTTTCAAACTCCAACCTTTTGATCTCCATATCAGCTTCTCTCCTGCCTCTTGCATTCTCTATCTCTAACTGCCCATCTATCTTAAGTTTTGCCATTTCCATGTTGTATGCTCGCTCCTTCGCCCTTTCTTCTCTTTCTTCAGGAGAAAGACCTTTGGAGGAAACACTGCTGCCGGGAGGGGATCCAGGCCCATTCACTGGCACCTCCCCTTCCCCTTCCTCTAGCGGTACCACCACCGCATTAGAGGGATCTCTGGCCTCTAACCAGGCCTCCAAAGCTTTAAGAAATTCCGGTTTGTTTTTGCAGCCTGTGGTAGGAACTTTAAATTGCTTGCAAAAGTGTTTCAGCATTTTTAACGGGTAGTCGTTGATCTTTTCCCTATCAAACTCCTCCACAACAAACAGGGGTAGTGACTCCGGCATCACTCATGGTCAAAACTGGCAGTTTCAAAAATCAAGCTCCAGAAAAGCAGAGAAAAAAAATAGAATATCCAACCAAAACAGATTGTGGCTGCGCTATGGTCTGTTTCACTATGTAGCGCACACTAATCACTGTACATGGGTCATAAATGCAAAGTTCAAATCCTCACCGCTGACCCACCAATGTTAGAAGCGGTTGTCTCTAGTTGGCAGAGGTATACACTTCTGACAAATAGGGACACACCTTTTCTAGTCAGGGCAAGGGGATCACACACTTAGATAACCCCTGCTCACCCCCTTGGTAGCTTGGCAAATCTCAGAGGCAGTGCGTTAAGCATTTATGACCACATACAGTAATAAAGTGAATACACTACAAATGGACACGACACCGTAGTATTATAAAAATAAGGATGTTTATATAAGGCTTAGCACAAGACCAAATAACAACAAAAATATACCACAATCTTAATAAATACTCTTGGAAGGAAAAATAACAGTTCAAGTGTAGTTTCTTCTTAGCACAAAGTCTTTAGCAACAAAAGCAACTCTTCTTCTTTAAAACACAGTTCTTGGCAACAATGTAACCCACACGGGAGTCACACGACGTCGAGGCAAAGTTAATCCAAAGGTTCGGCATCGACCGCGAGGAGCGCTACGTCGAGCCCGGAGTCGCACAGACCCCCCACAACACAGTACCTTGGAAAAGTGAAGCACACGATGATCAGCGGCGTCTAGATGTCCGGCGTCGCGTCTTCGGCGTCGATCGAGCCTCGGAGTCAGAGCGATCTGCAGCGTCGTCGACAGATGTCAGGCAGGAGCAGCGCTCACAAGGTGAAGCAGGATACGGCGTCGTCGTCGATGTCGATGGTGATGTTGCAAGAGTGAGCAGCGCTCACGGCGTCGAGAGGGCTCGGTGTCGATGCGATCTGCGGCGGCGTTGACACGGGGTCACTTGGAGCTGGAACCGAACTCGCTACTCACTGGCGTCGCTACTGGCGTCGATCGGGCCCGGCGGCCGGCGTCGAAGGTGCGGGACACAGGAGCTGCACTCACGATGTCGAGCTTGATTCGGCGGCGTCCATTGGCGTCGGGATTGCTGGATTCTTCATAGGTGCTGGATTTTCAGGTTCCAGCAACAAGCACTTTCAGCAAGTAAATGAAGTCCTTTGACCCGGTGACTTCAACAGGAGACTGGCACTCTTCCAGTCCTTGGAGATTTTCCTTGGCAAAGCTTGAGAGTACACACTCAGTTCCTCTCTCCTGGTTCCTTGGCAAAAATAAAGAAGCAACTGCAGGATTCCCCCAACAAACAGCACACTGGCAGAAGGGGTAGGCAAGTCCTTGGATCAGCAGGCTTCTTGTCCTTGGTTCAGGTTTCCTTGTCAGAAGTGATCTAAATTCTCAGTTCAGGGGTCCTTCTCTTATACCCCTTTTTGGCTTTGATCCCTTTGTCCATGCAGGGGAATTTCCCCCCATCCTGGGTTTGTTGTGGGTGTTGCCAGGCCGAGGCACCTGGCCTATTCACTGTGCAGGGCAGAGTCTTCAGCCGCCCAGCAGGAGTGGAGCCAGCATTGTCACTGGCAGGGGCAGGGCCATCAGTCGCCCGGTAGGAGGTGGGGCCAGGATCGTCCCTGGCAGGCACAGAGCCATCAGTCGCCTGGCAGGAGGTGGAACCAGCATTGTGTCAGGCAGGGCAGGCTATCAAGAGCTACTCTTCATGCAAATGCCCCACTCACCCTACACTGACTCATTCAGACCTCTGGAGCCACCCAGCTCCTGTCACACGCACACCAAACCAGCAGAGACTAGTAGACAGTCAGACAAGAAAATAGCCACTTTCTAAAAGTGCTATTTTCAAACACAGAGTCTAAAAACCATCCACCCAAACGGATGCGTTATTAAACCCTGAGTTCAGGGATACCAAACTCGACTTTGCACCATGCTCCCCGAGCCCGCTAGGATTATAGCATTAATAATCCTGGCAGCCCATTCTAACTCATGGAGAGCAGGTTACCTTACAATAGTGAAAAACGAATATGGCTGTAATTCACTATTAGGACATGCCAACCTTGTCAGGCTTGTCCTACCTAATGCTTACAATGCACCCTGCCCTTGGGCCTACCATAGGGGTGGCTAACATGAAGTTAAGGGAAGGTTTAGGGACTGGCAAGTAGGTGTACTTGCGCAGTCCGTGTGACAGTACCAGACTGCACGTAGGTCTAGCAATGGCAGACCTTTAGACATACTTTTTCTAGGCCGCTCTTGTGGGTGGCACAACACGTGCTGCAAGCCCACTAGCAGCATTTGTATTTACAAGCCCTGGCACTCCTGGTGCACGTTACTAGGGACTGACAGTAAACCAAATAAGCCAAACATGGAATCCAATCAATACATCAATTTCACATAGGGAGCACTTGCACTGTGGCACTGATCAGCAGTGGCACAGTGCCCAAAGCAATATACCAGCAAAAACATCGTAAACAGAGGAGGCAAACAGAAAAAATGGAGGAGAGACTCATGCCAATGATGCCAGGTCTAACAGTTTATGTGAAAGGTGTTTTCTTGTCGTTTTATGCACAGTAGACACTGCTCAAAGGCAGATTGGAGTTTGAGGCATAATGGTTGTGCAGACAAACGTCATAGACAGAAGTCAAGGTATAGGGAGACACGCACTGCATGCAGGCATCTAAGTCGTATTTACATTTTTGCATGCAGAAGGTAAACAGAGTCACATTAACACAAATATACTACGTTTCCCACCGGAATGTGATCCTTATAAACAGAAACAACATGGTCCAGGTTTAAAGTTGCTTGTATCAGTGTAATGTATGAAATCAATTAGCTGAAGAAGGGACAGGACAGGAATTGGGCATGTACACCTAGGCAGGATGTTTGCCAGTAGGAGATACGTACACACCATAACCTTTACGAAAGCTTTTAAGAAGCCTCTAGCAGCATATACCACAGGGACTCCGCATTTGAGCCCCTGCAGCAGTTTAGATCCCTAAAATCACCACAGAAAGTAACAACAATTAGTCACTCATCAGGAATAAGAAATAGATGGACAGCAGCATTGGGATGCAGAAGTGCCATTCCTGGCCCCTGCATCCACCTTGGGAGTCACTGCTGTACCACCATACTTTTGTGTGCATACCTTATTCTGTATGCACCAAAGCATCATATCAGGAACGTTACATAAGGCTTATCCGGTAGACGTGCCCTGTCAGTCAAATAATTTAGACTAATAAAACAGTAAGCAATAAAACCTTTGGGGAATGTAAACAATAATCTGCCATGGTGTAAGCAAGAGTCTCTGGGTAAATGGATAAAGCTATCTACTATTTGGCAACATTGTGAAACGTTGAATTCCCCCAACCCAGAGGTGGTAGCTACCCTGCATCAGTGGCTGTACATGCAGCTCAGACAGATCATGCAGACTCAAGGTTCACTGAGGACATCATTGACCTTTCCCACTTGACTACAGCACAAGTAAACCTAGGGCTGGACCTTTAATCAGAAAGGCAGCTGTTAGAAATGGGGGTCTCTAGTTGGAAGAGGTAGTTACCTTTGTCCAAATAGGGACCCTTGCTTCTAGTCATGGTAAGGGGGATACACACTTTAGATAATCCTTGCTCACACCCTGGGTAGCTTGGCACAAGCAGACAGGCCTATCACAAAGGCAATGTGTAAGTATGTGTACTCAAAACATACAGTAATACAGTGATAACACCACACATGGACACCACACAGTTTAGAAAAATAAAGTATCTTTATCTAAACTCAACAAGACCAAAATGATAAAATCCAACAGACAAGTATTAAGAATTTGACTTTAAAAAGGTTTCAAACAACTTGGTCCATGGAAAATTATGGATGCGTGATTTCTCTCAAAGTACCTGTAGTTGCAACTAATTTCACAAGGCTTTAGGAAAATAAAGTATCTTTATCTAAACTCAACAAGACCAAAACGATAAAAATCCAACAGACAAGTAATAAGAATATGACTTTAAAAAGGTTTCAAACAACTTGGTCAATAGAAAACTATGGATGTGTGATTTCTCTCAAAGTACCTGTAGTTGCAACAAAATTCTCAAGGCCAAACATCTGCAGAGTTGGGAAGTGTCGAGAACATAAAGAGATGCATCAGTTCATGAGAACATGGGGAGGCGATGCAACAGTTCTGCTGCACGCAGGAGAAGTAATGCGTCGTGACTGGTCTGTAGGTGGAAGTGATGCATTGATTACAAGACAATTCTGGTCCGTGGATGATGCGTCGGGAAAACTTACCACACAGGTACGATGCGTGGAAATCCAGCATACATCGGCGATTAATGCGGGAGCGGCGAGCAGCGCTGTGCCGGTTTCTTTAGCCGAGATCCCTCGATGTGTTGGTTCTTGCAGCGGTGACAATCGCTGCCTTGGTTTCGGCAGTGACTTGGCGATGAGTGGAGATTCTTCTCGCACAGTGTTGCTGCGTCTGGAAAATAGCCGCAAGAAGAGCGATGCATCGATTTTCTTGTAGTTGCGTTGCTTTTCCAGCTCCCAACAGCAGGAACAACCTCCAGAGGCCCAACACAGTCACAGGCACCTCTTGGAAGGTCAGAACTCCTAGCAAGGAAGCTCAGGGGAGCTGGGGTGAAGTCTTTGTGTTCCTGAGACTTCAGAACATGAGGCAAGCTCTACTCAAGCCCTTGGAGATCTTCCTCAAGCACGGGACACAACACACAGCAAAGTCCTTGTCCTTTCCTTGGCAGAAACAGCTACTGAAGGCCAACCCTAGACAGCAAACAGTAAAGGGGCAGTACTCTTCCTCCATTTTCTCCAGCTCCTCTCCTTTCTCTCTTGATTCCACAAGTAGTCTAAAGTTCAGAGGTTTTAGGTCTAATAATTATACCCCAAAATGCCTTTGTTCTCTTTGTGCAATGGTCTCTGAGCCCTGTCCAAAGAAGTTCTGTCCTCACTGCTGCAATATGACCACAGGGGGTGGAGACAGTATTGTGCAAGGGAGACAGGCCCTATTCAGGTGCAAGGAAATCTCCTCCCACTTCTCTAAATTCAGCCAAGGTCTATTCAGCTCAGCTCTGAGTCATCTAGGAAGGGCCAGGCACACCTCAACCCACCCAGTGGCTGTCTACAGCGAATGCACAACACCATCCCCTGTCACTCCAGAACCAGACAGTCAATACACAAACAGGCAGAGGCACGCAGAATCGTTAAACAAGAAAATGCATACTTTCTAAAAGTGGCAATTTCAAACACACAATTTAAAAACCATCTTTACTAAAAGAGGTGTTATTAAATTCTGAGTTCAGAGAGCCTAAACTGTGTTTCTCTGTCTTGTCACAATGGGAAGTTATATTTATAAGATGTTATAAATAAACTCCTATTCTATCCAATGGGGCAAGATAGCCTTCCAATAGTAAAAAACGAAATTGGCAGTATTTCACTATCAGGACATGTCACACACACCAGTACATGTCCTACCTTTGACATACACTGCACCCTGCCCAAGGGGGTTACCTTGGGCCTACCATAGGAGTGCCTTACATGCAAGAAAAGGGAAGGTTAGGGCCTGGCAAGTGGGTGCACTTCAAAACCAAAGGGGATGATGGACGTAGTGTTGAACATTGCAAGCACTCGCCCCTAGTCAACTGATCTGGGTTTAATCCATCATCGTTCTTTAGCTCACTCCGCCACCCCAGTTCAGACATGGCCATATGCAAATCAGTCTGACCCTGTGCCTCATGGGAACAGTCCAGCCCGAACTGCCAAGCCATGTCTTCCCTGGACCAGAAACAAGCATCCTGGAACCGGTTTCTGGCTAATCAGTCGTCATCAGCCAGGCTAGCTTGAATCCAGTGGCAAAGTGAGCAAGGGCCCTTGACAGCAGCAGTACTGTTAAACTGAGCCAGTGGACTCTCAAACTTAAAAAAAGCAACAACCAGTTAATGTGAAGAAAAGTTGACATACTGAATGGACATGCTCATAGAGCAGACCCTGCACTGTATCCAGAATACATTGGCAGGGTTGGTTAATATGTGACACTCTGAAGTTCATTCCCTAAATGCCTGATATGGTAGGAAATATTGGAATTTACCATCAGACTTCCCCTGAAGGGAAAGAAGCCAGGGTAAGATAGAAGGCACAAAGTAGTGGGCTATTACTGTGTTTTTCTCTGGAGCCATTCTCCAAGTAACATTAGCCTTCAAATAAAAAGATATGCACAAACACCATGCGGTTACTCTAACGACAGGTGAAGGTGGTCATGACTAGTTTCTAATTGGTTTTATTCAAATATTTACAATCATTTTTTGCGGATGCAATATTTGTGAATATGCACCTGCATTAAAGTAACATACAAGGAGCCCCATTCACTAGCCGTCACTTGACCTGACTCACATGGTGTGTCCGGGATTTAACGTGTAGACACTAGATCACTAGGGTACCTGCAAGTGAATGAAATAATTTAAAATATTCCTACTTGTCAGATAATTTAAGAGTAACTGGTGGTCTTATACAATGTTTTGAACATTTTTGTATGTCTATGTTTTTCTCCCGTTTCTGTGCATAACTATTGTGTAACTGTATAGCTGCTTGTTATAACCTCATTGTTGTTGATTTCAAGTATTGTGATGTTATTTTCATATATATTATAACTGAGTGTATATGAAATCTCTAGGTATTTCTCTTGATGAAATTCTTAAAAAATATTTTTTAACTTACATGTGTTTTATTTTCTTTTTTAATTAAATAAACAAATGTGTTCTAAATATTTGTGATTGGAACGTTTATACTCTGATGATACAGTGATGATACAGTAAGGATTTTTGTGGTGCTTGTGATTGTGTGTTTGAGTTGGCCAAAGAGAATATTTATTTTGGCTTTTGTTGTATTGGTGCTGTTGGTCTCAGGGAGCCCCTCTCATTTGTTTGAGAGAATGCATCACACCCTGTGTGCAGCTCCAGCTCCCTAAAACTACAGAAAGACTGCTACCAACCAGGGCCTTAGCAGATAGGTTGTTTGGTGTGTTCTCTTTAGATTGGATTGTGAGTGGGGGGCAGCTTTTTGTCTCTCTTGTCCTAGAGCACAGGAATGGCAACCCTAGGGTCACTAAATTATGGACCCCTCAAAATCATCATTTGATCTGTTCCCATTCCTATCACTGACATTTTTCTGTGTTGGATTCATGAGGCACATTAAAATTCCAGTAGGGGTGCTCCGATGAGACTCCTGACATGGTTCTCTAGCACAGCCCTGATTTTGCATTCTGGAGACCATACCAGGTCCCTTCGGTGATACTCACAGTGGAAGCAAATGACTATCTCTGAAGATAAGCAATTACCTTCCGGCAAATGTTATTGGAATGTTCTTTTTGAGCAATGTGGGAATCTGACATATGCATTTAACATTAAATACAATTTCCAGTATAGTTCCCTAGTCCTTGGCTATGCAAGCAAGTGAAACATAAATGATAGCTTGCAAGGGTTACTGTAAGCAAATCAGGGGAAATATTGTTTTCAGATAAATTTTTTCTGCATTTCTGCCACATTTGGTCCTGTGAATAACTATTCCATTATACCCAACTCTGTATGCCTTGCATGAAATGGCTTACATCAATCTCACAAAAGACACAAAAGACATCACTTGAATATGTATCTTAGGAAATCTGCATTGGCTTTTTCGAAAAGTGGTTGTGTATTAGTGTACAAATTTTCTTCAGTTTGGTGCAATGTCCTACTGGGCCTAAAACGCATTATCTACAATTTGGGCAAACACATTTTTAAAACTTGTGCAATGGACATGCTCAGCTAGACATTTGTAGGTCTGGCCTATAAACTGGTTTAGGTGTCTCAAAAACTCATGTTATTAAAAAAATCATAGATTAAAAAATACATAAAAACAGAGGAGCTTTGGGCCAGCCCTCTACGTCTACCTTGGTGGTCAACAGGCATTCACATTTTGCTTTTGCCTACCACAGCAAGCTGCACAGGGCAATAGTCAGCCCACTTCAGCCATTGGTTCTCTTGTATTGTGATGACAGTATCTTTCCTCATCACCTCTTCCCAAAAAGAAGTGCCTTTTAGTACCAAGGCTGAGGGCCCAACAAAGTGCTTTGCCAATGCTTTTTTTCTATCCAATCTTTATCTTGAAGCTATCATTTTATTTTAGATATGCCTCCAGTTTACAGTAATTCAAAACCTTTTCTTTGCACCAATAAGAAACATTTTCTTATGAGGTGCATTAAAGCTAATAAGGATGTTATGCATGTTCTAAGTACATTTGCTTGATATGAAATAATTATAGTGTTTTATTAAAATTACATGTAAACATTTATGTTTTATTGCAAGCATATTGTTGTCATATTTAGGTCATAACTATTTGTAGTTTTGTGGCACATGCTTCAAATAAAAAATAAATATAGCCATCACACCAGCTTGCCAAGACAAGATCGATTGGCTTTGCCACTGCTTGTTTGAGAAACGAGAACATAATTTCAAGCACTTCTCATCATTTTCTTCTCTTTCAAATTAAGATATAGACACATTCCTTACGATTTTAAGCCAGTCTCTAAAATTGTCCACAAATATTTAGTGATCATTATATATGCAGTATAAGAAATAGCAAAGACAGGGGCATTGAGCAATAGTTCGCTTGATGACCGCAGGGTTTTATTATTCTGAGAACAATTTGATTTTGAAAGTTTAGTCATTAATCTAGAACCTAAATGCAGAGGAGAAAGACAAATATTATAACTATGGGGTTCAATTGTTCCAGAAATGGTGGCACTAGTGGGTACTGCAGGTTGGTGAACACCTATTCCACTCCCTAGCCACTAGTTCCTTACCAGTTTTGTCTACAAACATACAATGCAAAGTTAAAGATAGGGATGTTCAGGGAGTAGCTCCCCAAGTTGCTGTTGAATTATGGGGATCTGGAGTATTCTACTCATAGATAGCATTGGCCAGGCCAGTAGGTCTGGCTTTAACATGCTAAAGCGTGCAGATTCAGACATGCATAGAAGTTTTTTGTTTGAGTTCGTTACATTAAAGCTAGAGCTACTCACTTTGGCAATGCTTGCTTTATTAGTGATAGCACACATGCAATGTCTTTCAGACACATGTCAAAAAAAACCTTCATTTCACATACGAGAACATGGTGGAGGCGGCAATAGAGGTGATGGCGGTGGTTATGATGGTACTGTAAGTGATAATAATGCTGGTGGGGTGATAGTGTGGTCAGAATGGCTATGATGAAGGTTCGGTAATGGTAATGGTGGTGGTGATGGAAATTACAATATGGTAATGGAGGCAGTAGTGAATCACTACATTGTCAAGATACCAAAAGACATATTTTGGCCCTTTATAACTGTTTGAAAAACATTAAAATGCAGGGTGGCTGACGGACATTCTGCATATCGAATGAGCGACGTGACAAGCACAATATAGTTTATGTTGTGTACTCAGCATTAAAATGATTGGTTGCAAAGAAATGCCAGGGAGAATGTTGCTGGAGCTGGTGAACACAGCCAGGGCTGAACAAAAGCTGATACTGCTGTTATTTGCATCAAAGCCTATTCCTGTGTGTGGGGGGTGGAGAACACTGTGATCTGCAGCAAAGAGCTCACAAGAAGGGCGGGACAGAGCAGGAGAACGGTACACCATGATCCATAGTGAGAAGTAGGGTATGGTAGAGCAGGAATCTGCCCGCTGCAATGAAGCAGTGACAAGAAGGGCAGGGTAGAGGAGAAGCTGGGCCAGCCATGGGCCTTAGAAACACGGGTGGTGAGCTAGAACCTGAGCTAAAATGTCACAAGATCTTGGACTGGCCATTTTGGGGTGCCTTCGTCCCACTGTGTAAACACAAAAAAGCAATTAGACTACCAGTTCAAGGTAAGTACCACACTTAAGTTCTGACAAAAGTTTAAAAACATACTCCTGCACTGACAAACCTTACACAAAATTATTGCATTGTATATACAGTGCATTTATAAGAATAAAAATGAATGTTTCATGATTGAGTTCACATTACAGATGTAAAATATCCCCTCACGTATTGCAATGGAGCTTCTTCCTAGGCGGTGGAAAGGTATGTGCACTAGGGAATAGCATCATGGGAAGACAGAACAACTCCAACAGTGATAGCACCAACACTTTCGTGTGAGTGTCTCCTTGGGCACTGATGTATAAGTGCTGCACTTACACAGCTCTATTTCAATAATACGTTTTTGTACAACAAAAATTTCAATAAATGTAGATGATTTTAATCTTCATTTTATACATCCAAGAGAGTAGCAATGCTTCTTGACTCTCAATGTTGCATATCATGCGGTTTGGTATTCATCAATTGAAAACAACGTTTATTGCTCATTTCCAATGCATTTCGGCTTTTGCCTTCATCAGGGGGATATCTATTGAAAAAATAAACATAAACTAATTCACTAATGCGAACGCGCCACTGAGTTGTATCCACCACCGTGAGGGTACTAGTGAATATCGTGATTGAAGTTTAGCAAAAGTAGTATCAGTCGACGAGAGGGTGTGTTCAACGTGCATATCGTTTAAATGAAATGATCACTCAGAACTGACAGAATTAGGAACAGGCATAGGAGAACATGCTCTATTGACGTTATGGAAAAAAGTGCTGAAAAAGTGCGTGGTGAATGTTAAATACTAGGATATGACTGCTCGGGGCATGCTGGAGGCATGCAGTTGGGTGACTAAGTATATACAACCATACAGAAAATAGCGTCCCGGTAAACCAGTTAGTAACGTAGGGAGATGCATATGGCATTTAATGGCTTAAAACTGCTCAAAGAAAATAGGCTTACCGCATTTAAAAACGCTGAAGGAACCTTTCTGAGACATCGTCGGTGAGGACGTCACAGATACTTTCGTGTCCCGTGACAGGAACGTGTGACGTGTATAGGCGGGGGGTGTGGTTAAGTACGTGCCTACCGTAAGTGAGTTAAAGGTATTTACACAGGTGACCGAGTGAACCAATGTTAGAGAAAATAAAGTTAAAAAAAAAAATGCGTGGATAATAACAACAATTGACTGAGCTTCATCAAGGCATGAAAATAAAATAACAACTATATGGGTAACTCAAAATGAAATCACACATTTTAGATTTACTAAACAAGCGTAAGTCATGAAAATAACTTATAAAGTTCCGGATTAAGAATGTCTATCACAGATAACATGCAAATTCAGTCCTTAAATTCATGCCGTTCGGTTTTAAGGTTTGGAGATGATAAATCCAATAATTTTCACGCTTGAGAGAAAACATCATGGATCTTAATAAAGTGGATGAGCGAATACAATTCACCCATGAAATTCAACAAAATACCATCAACTTTCTGGATGTAATAATTCAAAAATCTGAAATGGGATTTGTGACCAACTTATTCACCAAAAAAACTGATCGCAACAACATGCTAGCATATCAGAGTTTTCATCCACAGGCTTTGAAACAGCATTTACCATTTTCACAACTTTTGCAAGTGAAAAGAATTGTCTCGGACCCCGAGGAATACACAAACCAATCACGGAAAATGATACAGCGCTTTCGAGATGGAGGATACCCCGGAGTCACTTTGAAACAGTCTCTGGAACGAGCTAATTCTAAAGATCGCAAAAACCTTCTATCAGCACAAATCACGTTTAAAGAACCTAGAATTACATGCGTCAGCAAATTCTCTACTGCCAGCATGCAATATAAAAAAATCATCAAAAAGCATTGGACTCTTCTCCAAACTGAACCGGATTTCAACAACATTTTCCACGATACGCCAGTTTTTGCATTTAGCAGGGCTAAAAATATTGGTGAAATCATTAAGCAACCGTCAATTTGTACAGCAACCCAAACCTACAAAGGAACAGTCCTGTGCTGGAACTGTAACAAATGCAATAACATACACCAGGGTAACAGTATTACACACCCCACGAGGGGGCATAAGATACCGTTACATGTGAATGCCACCTGTGACACCACCAACACTATATATATGATAAAGTGCCCATGTCGAATGGTATATATAATGGTCAAACTGAACAAAAATTAAAAGTACAGTTGAATGAGCACAAAAATAATATCAGGACTAAGGCTCATAAATCTGTTGTAGCAGCACATTTCATCAAAGCCAATCAACAAGTTAGTCAGATTAAAGCATGCATTTTAGAAATCATTGAAAGATCTGAAGGAAGAGAGAATAAGAAAACCCTTTTGAAGCGTGAAAATTATTGGATTTATCATCTATAAATCTTAAAACCGAACGGCATGAATGAAAGGACTGAATTTGCATATTATCTGTGATAGACATTCTTAATCCGGAACGTTATAAGTTATTTTCATGATTTACGCTGTTTTAGTAATCTAAAATGTGTGATTTCATTTTGATTTACCCATATGGTTGTTATTTTATTTTCATGCCTTGATGAAGCTCAGTCAATTGTTGTTATTATCCACGCATTTTTTTTGTAACTTTATTTTCTCTAACATTGGTTCACTCGGTCACCAGTGTATACACCTTTAACTCACTTACGGTAGTCACGTACTTAACCACATCCCCCGCCTATACACGTCACACATTCCTGTCACAGGACACGGAAGTATCTGTGGCATCCTCACCGACGATATCCCAGAAAGATTCCTTCAGCGTTTTTAAATGCGTTAAGCCTATTTTCTTTGAGCAGTTTTAAGCCATTAAATGCCATATGCATCTCCCTACGTTACTAACTGGTTTACCGCGACGCTATTACCTGTATGGTTGTATATACTTAGTCACCCAACTGCACGCCCCGAGCAGTCATATCCTAGTATTTAACATTCACCGTTTATTTTTTCAGCACTTTTTTCCATAACATCAATAGAGCATGTTCTCCTATGCCTGTTCCTAATTCTGTCAGTTCTGAGTGATCATTTCATTTAAACGATATGCACGTTGAACACACCCTCCCGTCGACCGATACTACTTTTGCTAAACTTCCATCACGATATTCACTAGAACCCTCACGGTGGTGGATACAACTCAGTGGCGCGTTCGCATTAGTGAATTAGTTTATGTTTATTTTTTCAATAGATATCCCCCTGATGAAGGCAAAAGCCGAAATGCATTGGGAATGAGCAATAAACGTTGTTTTCAATTGATGAATACCAAACCGCATGATATGCAACATTGAGAGTTAAGAAGCATTGCTACTCTCTTGGATGTGTAAAATGAAGATTAAAATCATCTACATTTATTGAATATTTTGTCATACAAAAACTTATTATTGAAATAGAGCTGTGTAAGTGCAGCACTTATACATCAGTGCCCAAGGAGACACTCACACGTATGTGTTGGTGCTACCACTGTTGGATTCCTGCATACTCCCGAGCAGGGAGTATTCCTTTTAGAGCACGATATACGTACAAGAGTTGATTATCTTTTGCTGTGCACGGTCAGATCCTTGTTTTTGTTAAGACAGAACTCCTCTGAGCTAATCCAAGATGAAAGAAGCTGATGGCATATGTGGGGGGGGCAATGTTCACACTCTCTACTGAAAACAACTGGCATTGCAGTTAACTGAACTGTCAAACCAGACATAAAAATGGTCTTCACCTAAGTCAACTCTGTGAGTGCAGTTGAGCAAATATCCTTTCAAGTGAGCTGAGCAGTGATATGTGACTTGTGGTTGACATTCATGCACATACCATCTAAGGTTTGCAGATCCTCTTCTCAGACTCAGACATTTCCTGCCACTGCTTCATACTGTTCTCAGCCTCAAATTTGTAAGAACATATCAGGGTGTTTATGGCAATAGAAATGTGGTATTTGTTTGGCACTTAAATTACACAACCATAATAAAAAAGACAGTCATAGAAAAGCATATTGAGATCACCGATGCCCATGATTTCATACTTATTTCACTATTTCAATACTATTTTATAAAACTGGAAAATGTTATTGCATACATTGTGTGACAAACTGACTAAATAGGATTTAGAAGCATCATTAATTATTTGTACTACAGTAAATTATGAGAACACTGTCTTCAGCTTTTTTTGAGGTCTAATTCAAGACTCTTACTGCTGTATGATGAGAAGGTAGATTGTCAGGATAAGGTTGTGGAATGCAGTATTGTAGTAGTTGGGATTGATACTCTGTGGGAAATTAGTGATTCCACAATTACCAGGCTAAACAATGCTCATTCCAGTGTTTGATCAATGCATCCTCTGACTGCTGGGATCAGAAAGGGAATGTCGCATGCGAGTTCCAGGGCTGTCAGGACCCATGCTTGGGACGGCCAAAAGGGAGTTATTAAGATCAGAAAACATTTCTCCGTCCTGACCTTCTGAAGGACCCTCTGATTCATGGCAAAGGGGGGGAAGGCATAACCCAGGAAGTGAGACCATGGTTGGAGGAAGGCGTTCACAGCAAGTGCGCATGGGTCTGGCATCCAACTGAAGTAGTTTGGTAATTGGAAGGTCAGTCTGCTGGCAAATAAGTCTATGGGGCCCCAAAAATTGAAGAGGGCATTGAAAACGTTCACATTGAGCTTCCAGTCTGTGAAATCTAGGAGGAATCTCGAATTCCAATCTGCAGATAAGTTTGATTTTCCGGGAAGATATTCTGCCCTGAGGGAGATTTTGTGTTCTAAGCAGAACATCCAAAGTTTCTTGGCTAGATTGGAGAGGTCTGTAGATCTCGTTCCTCCCAGACGATTGATATATGCCACTGCAGAAATGTTGTCCATCTTCAGAACAACTGACCTCCCTTGAAGGGAATGTTTGAAGCTCATAAGAGCGTATAAACCTGCAGTCAACTCCAAAAAATGTATATGATGTGAAGATTCCGTCAGGGTCCAAACCCCGCCGGTGTTCTGGTCTTGCAAACAAGCACCCCAGCCATGAAGGCTGGCATCTGATTCTAGAATGAAATCCGGGGTTGAACCGAAGATAGCTCTGCCATTCCAGGCATCTAGGTTCTCCAGCCACCAAAAGAGTTCCGCCCTTGCGTCTGTGTCCAGAGTAACATGATCTCCATACCAAAGACCTGAATTGAGGGCTTTCCTCTTTATTCTCTGAAGAGCACGGTAATTCAGAGGCCCAGGAAAGATGGCCTGGATGGAAGAAGAAAGAAGGCCAAGAAGTCTGGATAGTTCGCGAAGGGTTAAGGATTCTTGTTTTAGGACTGATCTGATCTCTTTTGGGATCTTGGCAATCTTTTTTGCAGGAAGGAGGAGAAGACATTCCGAGGTGTCTACCGTGAAACCAAGGAACTCTATGGACTTGCAGGGAGAGAGAATGGATTTTTCTCTGTTTATGATGAAACCCAGACTCTCTATTAGATTCATCGAAGTATTCAGATCTCTGACAAGGTCTGAATGGGACTGAGACATGGTAAGAATATCGTCTAGGTAGATGATCAGTCGGATGCCCCTTTCTCTGAGAATTGAGA
The DNA here is from genome assembly GCF_964261635.1 of Lissotriton helveticus. Lineage (NCBI taxonomy): Eukaryota > Metazoa > Chordata > Amphibia > Caudata > Salamandridae > Lissotriton > Lissotriton helveticus. The sequence goes on along the minus strand of NC_136065.1, from coordinate 1,038,842,744 downwards.
CAATGGTCTTCATAATCTTGGTGAAACACCAAGGGGCAGACGAGAGGCCGAAAGGTAGGGCCTGAAATTGGAATAGACGATCCTTCCAAGCAAATTGAAGGAAGGGTTGATGGTCTTTGGACATAGGAATGGTGAAGTATGCATCTTTTAAGTCCAATTTGACGAGCCAGTCTCCTTTGAGAAGGAGATCCCTGAGGAGGTGGATACCCTCCATTTTGAAGTGACGATAAACCAGAAATTTGTTGACTTCCCGAAGGTTTATGACGGGTCTCCACCCTTTGCCCTTTTTCTGTACCGAAAATAACGTGCTTATGAATCTTGCAAGAGACCAAGGAACCTCTACAATTGCACCCTTTTTGAGCATAGAAAGGATTTCTTCCTCCACGATCTTTTCTTGATCCTTTGAAAGGATAAAAGGTTGGGGTAGGTGCGATTGGAAGGGGACCTCTACAAAATCTATTCTGAAGCCCAGAACGGTTTCTAGAACCCAGGGATCTTGGGTAAGGGATTCCCAAACATGATAAAAGTGTTTTAGTCTGCCCCCTACCATGGGAGGAGGGGAAGAAGAAGGAAGAGGAAGACTTAGTTGTAGTATTGGAGGTGTTAGGAGTACCACGTCCTCTTGAACCTCGGTTTCTCAGACCTCTTCCTCTCTGGGGAAAGAAAGGTTGTCTTGGTGGGTAGAAACCTCTACCAGTTCCTCTGGAGGTCGAGTAGGGTAGTTGATAACCTCGGCCGGAAGAGCCACCCTTTCTTCCGGCCTGCCCAAAAAGGTTAGAATTAAACACGCGTTTGAGGTTGTTTTGGGTTCTGTCAAGGGCAGTAAAGGTTGACACATATTTTCCAATATCTTTAATTATATCCTCCCCGAAAAGCAGCCCTTTAGGATTCTCTGAGGGTTCTTTTTCTGCTAAATCTCCAAGTTTGGGGTTAATTTTGTACAGAATAGATCTCCTCCTTTCAAACATTTAGGCTTGAATTTGCATTGCCGAGGAGTACAACTGCTCTTTGACTCCAGCCTCGAACAAGATCGATATTTAAGGGAGTAGAGGAGAAGTGAGATTGTTCAGCTAGGTCTAAAATTCTAGTGAGTGGTCCGAGCACATCTAAAAGATGGTCCTGACAACCCTTAAGTGCTCTCTCCAGGCCTTTTCTAGGGTCTCTCCCCAGTTTGAACAAGAATTTAATAAGGTCGGGATCTAAGTTCGGAGTTTGACACACCTTGTCATCAATAGTAGGTCTGGGGGATTCAGATCTCATGGTGTTCCGAGTATCCCTATCAAGTAGGTTCCTTAGCCAGCATGTGACAAAGTGGGAAACATGCTCTTGTGGGAACCACTTAGAATTATTAGGGCGTGAGATATTTAGGGGAGAGAACATCTCCTCTCCGATAGGGTTAAGAATTGTATTTTTAGAGGTTGGCTATGGGTCAGGTTGGGAATTAAAGTCAGGCTCGACCTCATCTAGGTCGAAGACAAACTTGTCGTCAAGATCTCTGGAGACCCCGTCATCAGAAGAAGAAGAGTCAAAGTCATCATTGTTATTATTATTGTTAGCACTACTTAAAAATGTGCCGCGAGGGACACCGTTCAATTTTGTACCGCAATGGGCACCATTCAAGGAAGTGTCGCGAGGGACATCAGGGTCAAGTGAGGCGCGATGGCCTCCCATCCAAAGTGAGGTGCTAGGACCTCCTGATTCAGAAGAAACGCTAGGGCCTCCAGTAGTGCTCTGGAAAGGTATATCACAGTGCTTAGACTTTTTGGTCCGTTGATGCGGTCGGGGGGGGGGTCCTGGTCATCAATCGGTCTTTTGGAGGACATTACCTCTTTCAGGGTTACCATCATACAGGATTTGATCTCCTGATGTAGGAATTTTTTAAGTGATTGATTTATTGGCGCAGGGGAGCTGGCAGTAGCATCATCAGACTCCATGTCAGATATGGTGATGGCTAGACCCTGAGCAGAAAGGGTTAAAAGGTATTAATATAAATAAATAATTCTACTTAAATATTAATATAATGCTAGGATTAAAAAAGAAGGGTAAAAATGGTGTTCGTTTATGGGTAGTTTAAGAGATGTTGATTATGGGAGAGAATATTTCTTTATTATTATTTGGTAAGGAGTAAAAGTCGCTAGATAACCTGTGTAATCTCCCCCTTTTTTTTTTTAAAGGAAGTTAATAAAAGGAGGGTAAAGAGCAGCGCAGTAGGCAGAAGAGTCTCCGGCAGCGGCTGAAAGCGATGTAACTGTCAATATAATCGCTCGAGCTCAGTCGCTGCCGGAGTTAGAGAAGTGCGCTTGGGGAATGGGCCACGCAACGAGATGGTTGCTAAGGCCCATTCCTTTAACTCGGCATTACGGAGCAAACACGGGCTCGAAAACGGAGAAGAGCTCTCCGAGTACCAGAAGAAATGAGGTGCGGAAACGGGACACTGACAGGGGATTTTGGTAGCGGAATCAGCCCTGTCAAGGTACGGAAAGTCACAAGAAATAGAAACAGAAGCACGAGTTAGAAATTAAGCCAGTTTTTTTATAAAAAAGGAAGGTTGTACAATAGGCAATTAACCTATGGAAGGGGTACGAAGGGGTGACAACCATAAATTGGAAGTCATGGAAGGAAGGGAGGGTGGGAGGGGGAACCAGCGCCACCATGAAGAGAGGGCAAGTAGTGCACAAGCTCAAATGAATCAAATTGTATCCTTATGACTCTAAACAAGGTTAAACATAAGCCCAAATTAATCAAACTGTATCCTTATGACTCTAAACAAGGTTAAAATAGAGAGAGATAAAGGCATGACTTATCTGCTTGCGAGCCGCTTTTAAAAGAGGCAGACTGTTTCCTAGTTACATCCTTTATTAGTCTCTAGAACTTTATCCTTTGTAATGTAATGCGGCTGCTGTGAGTTGCTATTAAAGGATAATGCATAATGTAGCCGCCGGTCTTGTAATGAAATCAGTAGGCATAAATATACGTTACATAAAGTCTGCATTTTCTGTACGTCTATGCATTTCCAGTTCCACCATTGGGGACACCACTGGACCACCTTGATATTTATTCCAGTGCGACCATTTTCGGTCCTATTTTTTGGGGCACCCTCTTGCTAAAAAGACTTCTGTTTCCGCCAGCATACATCTGTCAAGCTCTTTCGTGTGGGCGTACCGTGTAAGTACTCCCCCCATCCTCTCGCTATCTCCCGTTTAACTAATGTGTATCCTAACGTTGTGAATTGCTTTTCCACTTCTGTGAGGTCAGTTGCCTCCCAAATATTCAGCAACCCCAGATGTGGTGTTAATACAATCTCCTTATGTAAGGCCAACTGCATATGCTCCGAGGCCTCCTCCCATAAGATCCGAATCTGTGGGCAACTCCAGAGAGTGTGTTAAAATGTGTCCTGTTGGCCACATCGCCTCAGGTAGAGGTCATCAGCTCTGAAACCTAGTTTTCCTAGGGTCTGTCCTGTCATGTATGAGCGGTGTAGTATCCTGAGTTGGATCAACCTAAATTTAAGTGTAGTGGCCGACTCTCGAGGGGACATGAGAGCCTCCTGCCAATCCTCACCACTAATCAATCCCAAATCACCCTGCCACCGTTCCCTGAGTCTCGGAAAGGTATCCGGAAGGTTGTTACATAGTTTCTTATATGTGAGAGATATTGCTTTCTAATTTAGGGGCCCATGTATCAACCTGTCTCCAAGTGGTGAAGATTCTGGTATGTCTGCAAAGGATGAAAAGGCCGCCGTAAGAGCATGCCGAATTTGCAGGTATCTATACGTTTCTCCCTGAACCAGGGGATACTGTTTCTGGAGGTCCTCAAACGTAAGTATAGCCCCCTTTTTGACCAGATCTTTTACTGCCGAGATGCCTATAAGTTCCCACTTGTCTAACCTGGGCTAATAACACAGCATGCCCAATTTCTGTGTATACCAAAGTGGCGTTACCTTTGTGAGGATGTCAGCCCATCCCTGGCGAGAATGCACTGTATGCCAGATCTCTAACGTGTGTAGGGTGGGCCTGAAGAATCGCCCCTTGTTTTTCTTATCAGTTGTATACAACGCCCCCAAGTAGCTGGATCGGTCAGTTTGGTATCAGTCAAAGGCAAATGCAGGGTCATCCGGAGGACAATATATCCAATGATTAACAGTTAACAACTGTGTTGCCCAGTAGTACAGTTGCAGGTCAGGTAGCGCTATGCCTCCATCATACCAGCTTTTAGTCAACTTCTTCAGTGCCACCCTTGGGGTCTTCCCATCCCACAACAACATACGGACCTCTACCTCCATTGCCTTGAAATACGAGTCAGGAACTCTAAATGGGCAGTTGTGAAGGATATATAGGAAGCGAGGGAGGGCCAGCATTTTAAAGAACGCAGCCTGTCCCAGCAGCGAGAGTGGAAGGGATCTCCAATGCTGCACATCCGCTCGCTATTTAGCCAATGGGGGGGCCAAGTTGGAACTGTAAAAGAGATTCTGGTCTGACGTGACAAATACCCCCAAATATCGAAACCCGTCCTCTGCCACCACTATGGCGCAGCCTGTTGGAAACCTGGGAACCTGGCCCTGCAGCACAAACAATACGGACTTATGCCAGTTGATCGCATATCCAGAATATTTTCCAACATTTGTAAAGATGTCAAGCACTACCAATATAGATTTGTATGGGGAAGCCAGGTACAGCAGTATATCGTCCGCACAAAGGGATATTCGATCTTCTACGTCGTCCACCTACCTCATCCCTCGGACCATAACATCTCGGCGTATCCATGCCGCCAGGGGCTCCAGTAACAAAGAAAATATCAACGGGGACAGAGGGCATCCCTGTCTGGTACCTCTTTGGAGCCTAAATATCCGGGACGTATGACCATTTACTCTCAGTTGTCCCAAAACGTCTGTGTAGAGCAGACAAACCCAGGCTATAAACTTGGGACCCGGACCCACCCTTTTCAAGACTTCAAACATGTATGGCCATTCAATGGAATCAAAGGCCATTGAGGCATCGAGAGACAGCAGCGCGGCATCCTCCTCAATATATTTCCTACGGGCCATCATGTTATGTAGGCGTCTTAGATTGAGGGCCGTATTCCTTCCAGGCATGAACCCAGACTGATCCGGGTGTACATATGTTGTGATAACCGACACCAACCTGTTGGCCAAAACTTTCGCTAGTACCTTTGCCTCCACATCTATCAGCGAAATTGGCCTATAGGAGCCACATGTGTCCGTCGGTTTGCCCGTCTTGTAAGGTAAGGTAAGGTAAATTCTTTATTGCTTGAATTGCTTGTGAATAACTACAATAGTAGCCAATCTTTGATCTACTGGCAGCCGGCCCACCTCCAGGCTCTCCTCATAGATGGTCTTTAAATGTGGTATCACCCGAGAGGCTGTGGCTTTTAAAAATTCCACCGGGATGCCGTTAGGCCCCATCGTCTTCCCCGATTTTATCTGTCCTATAGCTTTGACAATCTCTTCAGCTGAGAGAACCTCATCTAAGGTCTCCCTATCTGCCTCTGAGAGGGACGGTACGTCGCTATCCTGGAGGAGCTGGCGAGATTCCTCAGCCTTGTAGTGAGTGGAGGGGGAATATACCTTTTCTAAATTAGCAGCAAATTCCTCTACAATTTCCCGCAGATGTGACACAGTGTCACCCCCTGCTGTCGTCAACTTATGTACCCATCTCGATCCCTGTTCTCGCCTTTCTAACCAAACCAGTGTCCTGCCCGCCCTATCGTCAATTTCATATATTCTATGCTGGGTGTGGCGATACTTAGCCATCAAGTGTTCCCTGGTTTTGATCCGGTACTCATCCTGCTTCAGTAGAAGCATATGCACCTTGTCAGTCGAAGGATCCTGTACATGTTCCCGCTCTAGGTCAATAAGATCATTTTCCGCCTGCACAAAAAGCTCACGTTTCTTAGCAATGTATCCCATCTTCAAAGATAAAGGATGCCCTTTCAAAACTACCTCATATGCCTCCCAAATTGTCTGGGTGGATGCGACCGAGCCCACATTTTCAGTGAAATAATTCTCAGTTTGTGTGTGAAGTTCCTCTCTAATGTCTGGAATGTGTGATTGATAACGATAGTAGTGCCTGCCTTCCTTTCCAAGTGTGTATACTCTACCCAAACCGGGGAATGGTCAGATATGCCCCTCTGTAGAACTTGGGACTTGACAAAATTCCCAACGGAGGACAGATGCATGAGGAAATAATCAATACACGATAAACTGTGGTGCATGTTTGAGAAGAAGGTGAATAGCTTGTCCTTGGGCTGCAGTGCCCGACCTACATCCACTAGTCCCAATGCCGTCGTGAAGTCAGCCATTAATACATTGGATTTCGCTTTGGACCTCGGTGGATGACGATTGATTGTGTCATCAAGCGTCATATTATATTCACCTCCCATAATCAATGTGCCTTCCTGGAGTCCCGTCAGTCTACCTCCAAGGTCTTCCAAAGCTATTTTACCCAGAGCGGGTGGTAGATAAACTGAAAGTATACTGAGATTCCTACCATCCCACCGGGCCTCCACTCTGGCGAATCTCCCTGCCGGGTCCACCCATACTTTACGAACTATGAGAGGTAAGGACTTTTTTATAGACCTGGGCGGCAAATTCTGTTCCGCTTGTGGAATTTGGGTAATTTCGCGTTCCGCCGGAGAACGCAAAATTGCCCAAAATTTGCGACTTAGCGACATTTTTTGCTTGTTCGCGTTCTCAAAATGTGTGTTCGCAAGATTTCCCCCAAGCACGCAAATAGCAATTGCGAACAGTAAAAAAGCATCGCGAACTAGCAAAACCGTGTGCTCGTGGAATTTCTGTGTGTTCGCGGAGATTTTTTACCCTTTCGCGGAGAATTCCGCCCACCCCTACTTTTTTACCCGAATTGCTGTCCCCCTGGATCCCGAGGTGTAGTCTGCATGGACCAGGAGTTTATACCCCCATCTAGAGAGGGCCTTAGTCTTCTGCCCCAATAGGTGCGTCTTTTGTAACAAAACCACATCAGGAGCATGACGCTTCAAATACTGTTGCACTATTCCTCTCTTGATCTTGTCCCCCAGCCCGTTAACATTCCAAGTCAGTACAGAAAGCATCCAATCTCTATTCCCCATCCCAAGTCACAAAATGATCAACATTGAAACAGCTCAGTGCGATCGGGGAAAAATTACGTAACATCCTATCCAATAGTGATTGTCCCAGCTGCTTCACGATTACTTCACTCGCAAAGATCATTGACCCATCCATCATACCAATTAAACACTTAACCTTCCAACATCCCCAAGCCCCCCCTCAACGCCCACCTCCCTCCCTGCCCCCCTGCCCGTGGATTTAGAACTACCCACAACCAAACATGGCAGAGTGCCTCTCTCCCCCCGAAACGCTCAAACTGCACGGGGTAGACTGACCCCCCTTCCCGCAAGTACACATCACAATTACTTGTATTGTAGCAATCCACACTTAATGGTGTTGAGTCCCATTCAAATCACATCAATGAAACCCATCAGACTATACCATTGCATTAGGTCCCCTGTTTTAGAAAGTCTCGCAATGATGGGTATTTGCACCCCTCCCCCATTTTCCCCTACTTGCGCTTTCAGCTGATCGTGGGCTCTCCATTCTCGTAGCCCAGGTCCATTAGTCCTGTTCATTCAGGTGACTGTCTTCCTCTGCTGAGCCATTGTGCTCCACCTCCATTTGGATACCTCTGTGCTAGCCAGGTTTACCAGGTTGATCTCTCCTTTGGCTTCCCACTGAGGTCCAACCTTCCATCCATTCCCAGACTGTCTCCGGAGAGTCAAAGAACCATGACTTTCCATCAGACTCCACTCTCAACCACGCAGGAGAGCATCACGTATTTTACCTCCCGATCTCGCAGTTCCTTCTTCACCACCTAAAAGCTGCATCATTGAACCTGCACGTTGGCCGTGAAGTCAGGAAAGAAAGCCACCTCCTAGTTGTCTATCTTCAGGGGGGGATTAGAGTGTGCAGTCTACAGGATAATGTCCCTATCCCGATAGTTGAACACCCGAGCAATAAGGGGCCTCGGGGGAGTTCCAGGTTTTGGTCTACCTCCTGGTACCCTATCGGCTCTTTCAACAGAAAAATAGCTGGACAGAGTCTTAGATTTTAGGTGCTTTGTAATGAGCTCTTCCACATACAGGTCCACTGCCGGCCCCTCCGTTCTCTCCGGGACCCCTAAAATCCGAATGTTATTGTGGCGGACAATAACCTTAGTAATCATCGAGCTGTTGTGACATTCTCTCCTGCTTCTTCTGCATTTCGAGCATTTGCGTTTGAAGTTCCAATGTAACCATCTGCAGGGCGCTAGTAACTATCTTGAGTTCTTTGACCTTCTCGTCCATCCTCCGGAAGTCGGCTTTGATTAGAGAGACCTCCACATTGACTGAGTCCACCGAAGCACGCACTCCATTAATAGCCGCCATGACATCATGAAGAGTTGGCTCCGGGTCTTGTTTAGAGGCAGCTGCCCCACCGTCCTTCTCCGATTGCAGCGATTCGCCTCTATCCCCTGTTTTGGACCATGCAAATTTTGCTAGCTGCTTTTGGGCGATGCCCCTAGGACCCTTTGCTCCCGTCGCTATGGCTGCGCACCACCAGATAATCCACTGGGTGAGGGCACAGGGCAACCCCGTAGGGACAGCCTCACCGCATTGATGGGAGTGTCCGAGTTAGTGCGTATTACTTCTGGAGCTGTCGCCCTTTTATCTCAGCCCCACAGCACCTGTTGCTCAGACCTCTCCACTCATAGCAATGGTCGTCAATGTGGCGTATTTAGCTGCACCAGCCACCTGCATGTGGTGTCTCCGTCCTCTATTTGTGCCACTCGGGTGCAATAGTCTCTTATGGAGGGGATACAGCTTCCAACCCCTCTCCTTATCAATACATTTCGGGAACTGAACATTATTTGGCTCCACCACCGTCTCCCAGAGAAGCAGTCTGTCCGCAATTTATTTGGGAGGCTCACGAGTCAAGGCATCGCACATCAATATTCATCCTGGAATGCCTTCTCAGCCGCTCCCACAGTCTCACAGAAAGAGCTTGTATCCACTGCACTTTTCCAGTCAAAATACAGGGAACCTTCCAGGCAAATACCTTTCAATCCAGAGCTCCCTTCTCATCCAAAGGCCGCAACGTGCACTGCACCTGCTCCCAGTATATGCCCCCAGAATCTCTCACACTTAATAATACCGGCCTAGTCCATACATAAGGCCTCTTCTACGGGGCCAATTCGTCATGTGGAGGCCCATCCATTCATGGCCTCAGTATCACTTATGTGCCCAGGGGTCAGCCACATTCACTCTCTCCTCCTGCCTCCTGGTCCTCAGGGTCTCGGGTATGGCAAGTCTGCCGAGCTGTATTCTCAACAAAAAAAAAGGCGGGGGCGCCGGCCAAAGACTACCCTACAGGCACTGGCAATCTGTTAAGCACCTCCAGGTACCCATTGCCGATGGAAGGCCAGAGGCATCAGCAGGCGGCACCACCACTCCAGCGCCCGGTGCAAATCAATTTCGCGTACAGGCCTCGCACCGGGACCTCAAATAACACGTTGTTGCCAGGTTCGCGTCAGCTGGGCCACTGCAGGTTTCCCCTCCCATGGGCGCCCAAAGCCTGCCACGGCAGTCACAATTGGTCTTCCCCCACTTCGGCTCCAACTCGTGACACCTCCTTATGGCCGCCGCACTGCTTTTACCACCAAGCTGCAGATTCCGTAACAGCGCGTCTCGCTGTCTAGGCCGTGAAGCCAGGGCCTCTAGTAGTTAGGCGCTCACTGGAGCTCCCCACCGTTGTCGTTAATGCCGGGCAGGTCACTGTTCCACCGCCGCCTCAGGCACCCCGTATCAGCTGTCTTTGCAAGGAGCACTTTTCCAGTGTTTTCGGAGCCCACAGGGTTCAGTCCTTGTCACGTCCTGGGGCCACCCATTACTCCCATCGGCACCAGGGAGCCGCCATTGTTGCCCAGCACGAATCCTCAAAAAGGACGAGATCAAGCAGCACGCACCTCGCCAGGAGCCTAAAAGTTTCCCACTGAGTCTGGGAATGGAACATATTAATCGTAACTCCTTTTTTCGTCGTGGATTGCACAGGATGGGGTAGGATAGACGTCGGGAAGGTAGGAGCTCATTTAGGCAGCGGCCATTCTCGACGGCTGCTAGCCCTTTTTGCTTATTCTTGATTTACGTTGCGTTATTCGTTGACAAATGTCCTGATTGGGTTTTACAATATATACCAGTCAGTTTTACAATATATAGCAGGCCACATGGACATTTAACCGCATGAACCACATTTTTCGTTTTGCAATTCATAAATGCCTTATGTGACCATTTTGTGCCTTTATATTTAAATTCCGACCCTTCCCTTGTTTGGCTGCAACATGTGCAAGTTCCGCATTTGAAATGTCCTTCTACCGGATTCATGTTCCATAATTGACGCAAATCTGTTTTTTTCTTTATTGCTGGTAACTCTGCTCTTACAATTTGACTCAAAATAGGGCGATCTTTCTTTAGAGTGAATAAGGGTAATACAAATGATTTATCCAAATGTTCAATTAGGTGCAATTTTGTCCAAAGACAACTCAATTAAAAACAATTATACGACAAAACTGGCACCTAATTGAAAATTTGGATAAATCATTTGTATTACCGTTATTTGCTCTAAAGAAAGATCACCCTGGGCTGTGTAGGGCCTACCCTAGGGGTAACTTACTTGTATTACAAAGGAAGGTTTAGGACTAGCAAAAAGTCTATTTTGCCATGTCGAAATGGCAGTTTAAACTGCACACACAGGCTGCAATGGCAGGCCTGAGACAGGTTTGAAATGGCTACTAAAGTGGGTGGCACAATAATTGCTGCAGGCCCACTAATCAAAAACAAAGGGGATGATGGACGGAGTGTTGAACATTGCAAGCACTCACCCCTAGTCAACTGATCTGGGTTTAATCCATCATCATTCTTTAGCTCACTCCGCCACCCCAGTTCAGACATGGCCATATGCAAATCAGTCTCACCCTGTGCCTCATGGGAACAGTCCAGCCTGAACTGCCAAGCCATGTCGTCCCTGGACCGGAAAGAAGCATCTTAGGACCGGTTTCTAATCAGCCCTCATCAGCCAGGCTAGCTTGAATCCAGTCGCACAGTGAGCAAGGGACCCACGTCTGGACATACCCCTCCAACTTAGGTCGAACAAAGCAAAACTAAAGGGGATGATGGACGGAGTGTTGAACATTGCAAGCACTCACCCCCAGTCAACTGATCTGGGTTTAATACATCATCATTCTTTAGCTCACTCCGCCACCCCAGTTCTGACATGGCCATATGCAAATCAGTCTGACCCTGTGCCTCATGGGATCAGTCCAGTCCAAACTGCCATGCCATGTCTTCCCTGGTCCGGAAACAAGCATCCCGGGACCGGTTTCTGGCTAATCAGCCGTCATCAGCCAGGCTATCTTGAATCCAGTGGCAAAGTGAGCAAGGGACCCACGTTTGGGCATACCCTGCCAACTTAGGGCGAACAAAGAAAAACCAAAGGGGATGATGGACGGAGTGTTGAACATTGCATGCACTCACCCCAGTCAACTGATCTGGGTTTAATCCATCATCATTCTTTAGCTCACTCCCCCACCCCAGTTCAGACATGGCCATATGCAAATCAGTCTGCAAACAGTCTGACCCTGTGCCTCAGGGGAACAGTCCAGCCCGAACTGCCAAGTCATGTCTTCCCTGGACCGGAAACAAGCATTTCTCTTTAACACATTACTCAGTTATATCTGGGCATTTTAAGTCATACCTACTGACAGTGCACTGTTTGGATTTAAAAGACCTATTGTGAAATGACGGCGGGCCTACAGCCCACTCATGGCTTAACATTGGTTGCCTTCATTGTTATTCTCATTTGCTTACTTTTTAGTGGATTGCCTGCCTTCCTCTTCTTGTGCTTGTTCCTTCCCTGGAGCAGACCTGTTTTATCATCCTTTTGATAGTCTGTCTTGTATTCTTCCACTGCCCACATTTAGGAAACAACTTTATTTCTTTTACATTCAGCATTCCATGACAGAGCGTGTGGTTCTAGGTTTCTCCCTTGTGTGCTGTGTCACCCTCTCAAAAACCTTATGATATGTTGCTCCCCACCACTCCCAAACTGTATGTTAAAGTGCAGCAACATATTTGCTGGGGTTTGTGGATGAAGGAAAGGCATTAAGTGTTGTTTTTATTTTATCTTCTGCATTCACATGTTGCATGAAAACACAAGTTTTTCATACAAATGGCTTTTTTGGTTAGTATTGGCAATGTGCTGAACTCCTTCATCTGATGTTTGAGGTTGAAGGTGTACCTAGCATAACACTTCTCCTTGATGCCCCTATATCCTCTCCCTGGACTAAATGGCTGAATCCTGTGGAAAGTAAATTAAGCCTCGGCAACCGTTTTTAGGTGTCAGCTCTAGACGACGTGCATGCGCTGTCTCAAACCGAGACATGCTGTATCTGCTTTGTGGGCTTAGAGCCTGCCCACAGACTTCCCGTTTATGGCACCATTGTCGCTCCATTTTTTGTTTTTCCCATTTGTCATTTGTCAAGGGCATGCATACATCATGCCTCTTCTGGTGTTTAGCCCTCCCCAAGAGCACTGACCATGTACTGTTAAACTTATACAGTGGCCATTTTCATCGTTTATTTTGCTACTACTTTTTCATTGATTTAAATGGATGATCGGTCCCGCCACACATTAGGAGTGCTGGAATTTTAATTACTGATGAGCGCAGGATTGTAAGTCCTTATTCTATGTTTGAGGAACAAAATTCCACTAGCAAACACTGATCAGATATGCCTTAAACAGAAACTCCACAGTGTTGATCGGTTGTTACCCTGGTGCTAAGTCCCACCTCTTAGGATCTCACTTCAATTTGTTCTGTATTTTGTGCCCCTTAGAGCCCACTTTAACCTCGCTCTATCGTAAGGTTCTGTTTTTACTCATTTTCCACTTGTGGGGTCTATAATCGCTGACCAACTCTCCTTTCCTTAGGTCACAGCCATAGTTCTGAAGACATGTATACCTCCCTTTGGGGTGTTTTTGGCCCATACCCCATCCAGGTGAAAAGGGTTTTCATTATACAACTGTTTTCTACTCCTTGTCTGAAAGGTGAGCATTGTTGATACTGTGCAAGTCTACTCAGACCAATCCAAGCTAAGTACAGAGCGAAGCTCGAGATAGCGCTTTTCTCAGAAGAGACACTTTACATTTGCTCCTCCACAAGGGAGGGGTGGCTTACTTCCTTGACACCAACCTTTCTTTCTGGGAATACCTAGTTTGGGTTCATAACAGTTGTCCAAAGCCTGTGCAACTCTGGGTCTTGAGCGAAGCAGCGTACTTTCTTATATGTACATGAGGATGCCCAGGCAGCTCCTGGCTCCTCCCAAATCTCTTTCTTCTTCTCACTCACGCATCTGGAGAGGTTTAAGTGAATACACTGCCATGAACGCAGCGAGATGAGGGTACCAGGTCTTATCGGTGAACTCGACGGCTGCATGTACTGCTCTGGCAAAGAGAATTACTGAGTAAGAGTAGCCACTCTTTTACCTTCAATGTCTTATTTGGTGGCCTGCGATCCTAATGTATGTACTGGTTGCGTGAACTGTTTGTTTTTTTATCCGTACTTACTTTGCCCACAACTTGGATGGTTACCCCAACTGCCATTTTAATTTTACTACATAAAATATTTAATCACTCCCTTTTTTTTAGATCTCAGCTCTAGACGGCGCACATGCAATGTCTTGGACCGAGACATGTTGTATCAGCTCTGTGGGCTTAAGCCGGCCCATAGGCTTTCCATTTGTTAGCACCATTATCGCTCCATTTTCTGTACTCCCAACTTTTCAAGGGCATGCATACGTCATGCCTCTTCCGGTGTTAAGCCTTCCCTGAGAGCACCGGCCAAGTTCTGTTAAACTTACACAGCAGCCATTTTAATCTATTGTTTCAAGACTAGTTTTTTCAAATTTTTTAAATGGGTGACCGGTCCCACCACAAGTTAGGAACACTGGTGCTTTAATTACCGACGATTGCCAGGATTGTAAGTCCCTTTTCTTATGTTTGAGGCGTGAAATTCCACTATCAAACACTACAGAGTTGCCGTAAACAGAATCTCTACTGTGTTGCAAAAGTTCTACATGGTAGTGGTGCTAGTAATGACAGGGTCGAGGTCTGCGCTGTACTGCACTGTTCTTTTTTTCTGGTTGTGCCGCCGTATGCTGCCTTGTTGTATCCTGAAGTCAGGGACTTGTTCTAGTTTCTGTGGCATTTGTGGTTTCGCTTTTCACCTGGACACATGGAGTCCATGTAATAACTACACTGGCCACGTGGCTACACAGCGCTCAGAGGTAATATTTACTCTGCTCTTAAATACACATATTCTTTTCACAGCCATATGAATATGAATGAATTTTGGATATTTCCCTAGGCACTGAATATTTGCGGAGCTGTTAGTGTAATGTTTACTCCATGCATGTCAATGTGTAAGTGGTGTACCGTGCACTGCAGACGAGCTAACGCAGCACATGTGCGTCCAAGTATGTTTACACGTGCACATCATATCAAAGCGGGGTGCTTGTTTAAAATGTAATTTACAAACGTCCTATAGCTCACCAGAGGGCTTTACTCAAAGGGCCCCCATTTGCCTCGTGTCTAAGCTCTCAGTCTAAAATAGAGACCGTATTCTTGCAAATTCTCTTGCGAGTCTATGGAATTTACACTTCTCTTCAGTTTAGTCTAGCTTTTTCTTTGGTTCCTACAAGTGCGCCTAGGCTGTTCTTTTCTCCAGGCTCTATTTTCGGTTCACAAACGCAGAAAGCGGGGACCCTTTAGACCTGCTCAGCCCTGCCCCTTCCTTATGTATGGGCCAGAAAAGTGAGGCTGTCTGGTGTTTTGATATGGATTTTCACTGCAACAGTCGACAGAAGAATTAACAGCTAGATTCATGAAGCCAAATTGCGATCACAATTGCTGCGAATTCGCAATTGCCATCGCAATTTGACGAAAAGGAATTCATGATACAGAAAAGTGCAAAAATGCGAAATCGCAAAAAAAAAAAATTGCGACTTCGCAAATAAATTCGCAGAATCCTGAAGGATGGGCATTAGCGAATCTGAAATTGCGAGTAACCATGGATTCTGCGAATTAAATTTCGAAGTCGCAAAACATTCGCAATCGACATTCATGAACAATCGCTAAATGCGAAATACCTGGAAATCGCTATTTGCGACGCGCAAAATAAGAAGAACACAAATCAGGTGGTAACCAGTAAGGAATTTTTTTTTTTCAAAAAACGGTTAACAAACTACCAACAGGTGCAGGGCTGACCAAACACATTTAAGGACATGCAGCTGAAGCCTGAGGATTCTCACAATGCATGTACTCTACATGTTGGTGAGGCGGCGAAGGCTACAGCGAGCAGCACAGAACAGACGGAGGATCCAGGAGCGGATATTCCGCCAGCGGGTCTCCCTCCTGGGCCAAACCAGGGTGCAAATTTATGCAAAGTACCGCCTGAGTGGGGCTATGATCATCAAGCACATCCAGTACCTGGACCCCCTGATGCAGCACCCAACAAGAAGGACCAATGCCGTGCCCACACATGTGCAGGTATTATGCAGCCTGCACCTACTGGCCTCCGGAAGCTTCCAGGGGATAGTTGCTGTTGCAGGGGGGATATCCCAGCCCACCATGTCCCGCTGCCTAAGGAGTTTCCTGGATGCAATGCTGACCCGGCTACACCACTACATATCATTCCCCACCACCCAACAGGACTTGAATGACACCAAGCTGCAATTCTACAACATTGCACATTTCCCACATGTAATTGGATGCATTGACTGTACCCACATCCACATCTGCCCACCAGCACAAACGGAATACTTGTACCGCAACCGCAAGTCCTACTACTCCCTCAATATCCAGATGGTGTGCAATGCCAAAAATTACATCACGGACATAGTGGCACAATATCCGGGCAGCAAGCATGACTCCTTCATCTTCCGGCACAGCGGCATTCACACACGACTGGCCAGGGGAGACTTTGGCGAAGGACACCTACTGGGTAAGTACACATGCCCCCATATAGTACACTGTGATCATGTATCAGCGCAGAACAGGCACTCACCCTGTGCTTATCACCCTCAGGTGACAGCGCCTACGGTCTACGGGAGTACCTCCTCACCCCATACCTCTACCCGGCCACACCACAGCAACGGCGTTACAATGCAGCACACATAAGAACAAGAAATTGCATTGAGAGGACATTTGGCCTATTGAAGAGCCGTTTCCGCATACTGCACAAGACTGGTGGGGCCATCAAATACACACCTGAGGTCTGCTGCCGCCACGTGGCCGTGTGTGCAATACTCCACAACATTGCAACCCTGCGCAGGATACCAGTGGAGATATCTGGCAGTGAGTCGGAAGGGGACAACCCCCCGCCTCCACATGTGCGTCATGCACGCGGGGAAAATCCTTGTGAAGGACACAGGCGCCGCAACCACATCACTATTAACTGTTTCTAGTGCACCCATTCCCCTCACAAAACACTGCACTCATGCATGACTAATGTAATAATGACATGAGTGTGAATCAAGTCAGACCCTTAATTTTTATTGCTCATGCACAATAAATTAGCCTTTACTTATACTGGTGTCTCACTCCATACCTCCCCATGCTGGGGTAGTGGGCTTGCAGGGGTGTACTGCATGGCCTCCCTGAGAGAGTCTGAGTTTTCAGTGTCGGTTACAACGAGACGCCCCGAGTCGTCTATCTGTGTCCTGAGGGACGGTGTTGGCCCTAGTTGGTGCTGTTGCCCTGCTGCTGCGGCGTCGTACAGGCATCGGTGGCAAGGATGCGCTGCTGTTAGTTGACGCTACCTCGCTCACGTCGTCAGGCCCCTCTGCTTCTCCATGGGCAGTGGACTGGCTGCCGAGCACTGCTGCTGTAAGCAGATCCAGTGACCTGGCCACATCCTGGCAACACTGCACCATCTGGCCCTGCATGGCAAGTGACCTGCGTGCCAGCTGTGATGTTGCATTCCCAACTACATGGTTTGACCTGGTGTAGGCCGATAGGCGGGCCAGTAGTTGGCGGTGGCGGCGGCGGGTCATGTCCTGCTGGGCTACCAGCAGCTGGCTGTTCTCTCTGACAGCAGCGGTCATCTGGGCAATATTTTCGCTTGTCGTCTGCAGCTGGGTGTGAATTGCTGCCAGGTGACGCGCCTGTGTACGGTGCACCGCCAGCATGCAGCGTTCAATGGGCAGCCCAGGATCAGGTAGTAGGAGCGCCCTGCCCATGCCTGCTGAGCCCTGACGCTGCTGGCGCCTCAGTGCGCTGGTGTGTGATC
This sequence comes from Lissotriton helveticus, assembly GCF_964261635.1. NCBI lineage: Eukaryota > Metazoa > Chordata > Amphibia > Caudata > Salamandridae > Lissotriton > Lissotriton helveticus. Next base: position 1,038,825,358 of record NC_136065.1, on the reverse strand, counting down.
TGGCTCCAGCTGTGCACCTCGTCTGCTTCCTAGGCGCTGGTGGTGGGGCCTGTACCACTGCTGTGGCTGTTTGTTGGGGTGTGGGCTGCACACCTGTGGCTGCAGGGGTGGCCCTGTCCGCACGGGGTGGTGGTGGTGGAATAACTGCTGGTGGCTGTGATGGGCCGGGTCGTTGGTTGGACTGGCCTCACCCTCAGTGTCGTCCTGGGTCTCGGCAATGTGCAGGGCCTCGCTATCCGTGCTGGGCTGCTCAACTGCACCTGTAATGTGAAAGGGTGCATGATTAATGTTATGTATCTTGCACACGCTATGTTGATACATGCATGCAGGCTTGCTTTCCCTGATTGGCTTTTGGATTTACATTGAATTTACAGCTCTGGCTGTGTTCAGTTAACTGGGGGTATATGATTTCACTACGACTACCACAATGCATTGGGGCATTTCAGGTGTGCATGGGCTGCATTGTTGGGGATGTCATATTGCTAGCTCAGGAGTCATGGGCATTGTTGGGGGACAGGGTCGCAGTCGCATGGCACTTACCTTCAGATTGTTGGCTGGGTCGAGACGAGTCCAGCTGCTTGACCCCCAAGCAGGCTGCTGGTGCAATAGTGTCCTCTATCAGGTCCTCCAAAGGGGTGTTCGGTGTGGCTACAGGTTCCCCTCCACCGGTGGCCAGTCGCTCCCCAAGCCTCTCAGCAATACGCTCCTTAGACCGACCTCTCAGGTCGCACCAGCGCTTTTTAAGCTCATCAATTGACCGCTGGGTCACCCCAACCGAATTGACTTTAGCGCGGATGCGCTGCCAGATCCTGCGCTTGTCTGCCTCTGGCACCCTCCGGGAGTCTTTGCCAAAGAGCCGTGCATAGTCCTTGGTGACCCCCTCAATCAGATGCTCCAGTTCAGCTTCTGAAAACTTTAGTTTTCACTTCCTCTCCTGCCCACTGCTCCCTGCTGCATCCTGGGACATCTTGGTGAATTTTGTCCTGCTGGGGTGCAGCACAGTCTAAGGTTTGCAGCTCTTCAGTATCCTGCTCCCAATCTCTGGCTCTGTGTTCTGTTTGTGGGTGGGGTAAGCCTACTTCCTGGTTGTGATGTCATCAGTGGGCTCGAAATGCGACTTCCCGTTTTTGCGATCTCGCAGTTAGCGAGATCGCAAATTGCGATATCGCTAATTGCGAGGTCGCAATTTCTACATGGAAAAATGCCGAATCTGCAATTAATTAGCGATTGTGGCAAGATCGCAATTGGCAATTGCGATCGATTGCGATTCGCATATTTGCATCGCATTTCTACATGAATGCCATTCTGCGATTTTCAAATTGCGAATCGCAATTTTTCGCAATTTGCTAATCGCAGAATGGTACCTTCATGAATCTGGCTGTAAGTTACCCTTTCTACAACACTATATCATGTCTATTTTAGCTGGTCACACTTTACAATACTTTTGAAGCAGTTCCTGGTGCCTCGGTCGTTCCACTAAAATGAAAAGAAGCCAAATGTATTAGAAGATGCTTTGTTGTACTACACATTCTAAAACTTAATTAGAAATCAAAGGCCTGGAATGAAGATACAAAAATTGCAACTTTTTTCATCTCCCTTTCTAACTCGTGTATTAATTGCTTATGCTCCGCTATGAAAAAATATTTGAGACTTTGCATTAGATTAACATTTTACGGTTCATTTTTGATGCAGTGCTCAGAGATTTATATTCACTGTGAGAACAGAGATGTTTCTATCTTGAACAAATCGTTATAGCTTAAACTACCTCAGCATGACTCCAAGGCATTAAACCCGGGCTAAGAGTATGACGATCAGAGGCAGAATCCGAGCGGTGCGCTTCAGTGGCTTTCCGCTGCTGAGCCCACCGTGTTGACCTCTGACTGGCCAGTGTGCACCAGCTGAAGCTCTAAAAGAGAAGAAACTCTGCATATAGCAGTAGTGCTATAATCAGTAGTTGCTGACACCTCCCTTTCCAAATTCACCAAGAGGGCCCCATTTCTACCTTACCAAGAATAACTCACGAAGAGGGCCCACACCTCACTCCTTCTTTCACTCGCTTGTCTTCACTCTCTGAACTGCCTTTCCATTGCACTGGCAAATGTAAGCTTCACGCATCCCTCTTTTGTTCCCCTGTCTTTCCTCTTGCTCTCTCCACTTTGTCCCCGTACTCAAATTACATTCCCTTTGTCACATTTTTCCTGACCTCGGTAATCCCTCTTTTTACCATTTTCGTTATCCGTTCTTTCGCAAAAATTGTTCACTTCCTTCTTTCTGCTCCATTCATCCTCCACTCATACTTTTTCTTCGCTCTTATCTATTTTCTTCTTCTACCCTTTGTACCTCTTGTCTACTACTAATATTCTCCCTCCTCCCTCAGTCCCCTTTTTTTTACCTTTTCTGCTCTCCACTCAACTCTTGCGCCAGTCTCCTTATCTTCTTTAGTTATTCTGTGCTGATTCTTGCCTCTCTTCATCCACCGTTCCTCTATTCCACTCCCTCAATTACCCTCCTGTTTTCCTCACTTCTCTTCTCTCTACTTTTCTGTTATATTTTCCTATTCTCACCATAACCTTGACCTTTTCAGCTAATTGTCCCTGTCTTATTTTACCATTCTCTTTCTCTCTCCTAATCTTCCTCAGTTCTCCCCTCCTTTTGTGAATGGCAGGTCTTAAAAATATGTGTTGTCAAAAGAGACTAGCTTAAATATGACCAATATTGTTAGGACTCTGATTAGATTTGTCATGGGCACCTCGTTGGTGAGTTCATGAAGCCCTCACCCACCAACCTGGTTGGTGGCATGCTTCATCATCGGGCCCACCCAGTGACACCTAATGTGTCCCGGATGTGCTGCGACACCTGATTACAGCGGAGCTGGTATTTTACTGAGAGTGCAGTGTGAGGTGTAAAATGAAGTGTGAGTTAAAACGGCTTGGCGAGGGTCCCAGTACCCGAGGGTAAATTAAATTTTAATAACTGGGCCCCGTCAGCGGTTAAAATAAGGCTTGGGGATGTTTAAGGGAGGCGAGTTACTACCTCCTACATCCATCAGTTGGTCGACATGTTTCAGCCAGTGCCTTAAACTAAATCTGGCTTTCCTCAGGACCTTTTTAAAATAGAGTGTAGTGCAGGTTAAAAAGGAGTGTAATCCAGGCTATGTGTTACACTCACTAAGGTGTTTCTCTAAGTGTGAGAGGGGGGATTCCCTTCTCATATATGTGCTTAGATTTTGCAGCCAATGCTTCCAGGAGTGAAGCAGTAAGGGGTTGACCAGCTTTTTGTGGAGAAGTGTGGCTCAGGGGTTAGAGGCAGCAGACCCGGAAGCTGAGATCGGTCCTGGACCAGGGTTCAATTCCCTGCCTCGGCGGGTCTTGGGCTAAAAATTCCACGGACTCGATAATTCTCGCCCCGGTGCCTCCTCAACTCACGGGTTCACACTCTGCGACTCTGGGCAATAGCTTGCTTAATCTCCACTACGGCCCCTCGCGGCGGGATGCCTGACTTTCACCTAGTGGATACCCTGCTATCTCACAGGGGAATACCAGGAAGGGTTCCCTAAGCAAGCGCCGGGACACCCACTGCGGGTAGCTGTGCGCTATATAAGCTCAACTACATTTTCTGGTCAGAGCCTGCCTTGTACCTGTTGCACCGTCCTCGTACTCCGGTAGAGAAACACCTTAGTGAGTGTAACACATAGCCTGGATTACACTCCTTTTTAACCTGCACTACACTCTATTTTAAAAAGGTCCTGAGGAAAGCCAGATTTAGTTTGAGGCACTGGCTGAAACATGTCGACCAACTGATGGATGTAGGAGGTAGTAACTCGCCTCCCTTAAACATCCCCAAGCCTTATTTTAACCGCTGACGGGGGCCCAGTTATTAAAATTTAATTTACCCTCGGGTACTGGGACCCTCGCCAAGCCGTTTTAACTCACACTTCATTTTACACCTCACACTGCACTCTCAGTAAAATACCAGCTCCGCTGTAATCAGGCGTTGCAGCACACCCGGGACACATTAGGTGTCACTGGGTGGGCCCGATGATGAAGCATGCCACCAACCAGGTTGGTGGGTGAGGGCTTCACGAACTCACCAACGAGGTGCCCATGACAAATCTAATCAGAGTCCTAACAATATTGGTCATATTTAAGCTAGTCTCTTTTGATAACACATATAAACCACGGGAACTCGGACTAGCTTTCTAGTCCTCTCTCTCTCTCTTGATACGCGCAGGTCTTAAAAATAGCCTGGTTCTGGTTGGCTAGGGTTGCACTTAAGCCAGGCAGAACCCACCACTCTAGTCAGAGTAAGGTAGTTACACAACAAAAACAACCCCTGCTCACCACCTTGGTAGCTTGGCAGAGCAGTTGGGATTATCCCAGAGGCAATGTGTAAAGCGTCTGCGCAACACACTCGCACAGCAGCGACACACTAGGCAC